>NC_084851.1:29142414-31770722 GCF_033115175.1 Lepus europaeus | reverse complement strand
CTCATGGGCTCTTCAGCCAGATCCGAATGCCTTAAGGGATGATTCTGATGGCCAGAGTGCTGTTTAGCACATCTGCCATTCTATGAGGTCTGCTGTGTATCCCACTTCCCATGTTGGATCTTTCTATCCCTTTTTGATTCTATCAGTTAGTATTAGCAGACACTTGTCTTGTTTGTATGAATCTTGATGTGATTGGAAGGGGAGAGGGAGCGGGAAAGGGGAGCGCTGCTGGTGGGAGGGAAGTTATGGGAGGGGCGAAGCCATTGGAACCCCTAAACTGTACGTTGGAAATTTATATTCATTAAATAAAAGTTTAATAAATTTTTTTTCATTTTCTCGAAGGAGATTTTCTATCCTGTCCAGTAAGGAATTCCATACCTCAAGCATTTGTTTTTGAAAACTTCTAATTGTTCTTATCATAAATTTTTTGAAACCCGTATCTTTCATTTCTTCCATCTCATCATCTTCATAATCTTGGCTTGGGGTGTCTTGTTCATTTAGGGGTGTCTTAATGTCTTCCTTGTTCTTTTTCCTCGGTTTTTGCATTTGTTTCTTGGCATTGTGGAGGTATCTTTGGATTCTTCTTCCCTTGCTGTGGTGTTTTTTCTTGTTATACTATGAGTATAGATTAAGTGAACTCTCTGCTTTCGATGGAGCCTTAGAGGCTTGAGATGGGTGTGGCCTGAGAGCTCTCTTTGGTTCCTCAGGGTTAAAGGTGTGCCAAAGGTGACATTCCCAGGTTAGGTGTGATAAATCTCTCTTTCTTTCTTTTTTTGATTCAAAAGGGAATTCCACACAGCTGAGAGGAATTGGAGGTAGTTAGCAGGTGAATGATATACCCACAGGAGCCAGAGATCAGAAGCTCTTTCCCAAGGACCACACAGGGAATCTGTGCTGCCCTCAGTGTGGGCTCAAATTCTCCTGCAGTCTCCCACTGGGTCACCAAGGTTACCAACTTTTAGCGTCTCTGGAGAGTACTCATGTGAATTTTGTGAGTTCTCTCCCCCAATGTCTCTTTTTTCACAGTCTCAGTTCATTAGCACCACACATTCACTAGGTAATCTCCTGTAATCCCCCACCCCCAAGAATCAGATTCTTCTGCTAGGCTGAGGGCCAGTGCAGACCTGAGGTCACCCTGCTTATGATGTATGTCCAAAATGGTGCCTGCTTTCCTCTGCTCGCCTTTGAGAGGTGAGAGGAGAGAGAGAAACTCGTTGTCCGTATCGCTCACTTTTTTTTTTTCTGTCTCTCTTCTAGCTAGCCTGGTGAACTTTTTCCCACAGGGTTTCAAGCCTTGTTCCCTCTAGTCTCCTTTTTCTGCTTGCCCGCTGGTGTCTCGAATTGAGGTTCGGCTCACCATGCATTCTGGCGCTGTGTGTTGATTCTACCACTGGTGTCCTGAATTGTGGGCTCCCATGCTCTCCATGCAGGTCACTGTGAATCACTAGTTCTGGAAGAGTTTTCCTCTGCTGTTTCTTCTCCCACTCTTCCTTGAACATGCAGTATCTCCACTTTTATTAAACTGTCTCTTCCCAGACTATGAGTGTGCTCCCTTCCTACTCCGCTATCTTGCCGCTCTTCTAGAAATGTTATATGAACTACCACATTAACGGACTGATTCACAGGCTCCAGTGGGTGAATGTGGGTGAGTGGCTTCTGCCAGCATGGATTCTTAGAGAAATGTCCTTTTCTGCTGGTTCATTCTTACAATGGCCACACAGCCTGTGCTAGATTAGGTCAAAGCTGGGATTCCATGAACATTCCTCCCATTCCTGCAGGAAATGCTAGGCCTCATCAGAACCAATGGCCTTATGCCTCCTAAACTCGTCCTTCACATACTGGTCACCCAGGTTTTTGAGTTCCAGGCACAGAACCCAATGCAGCTGCAAGATGTGTCTGTACAAGGCTTGGACCTTGCTACCATGTGACCCGGCCATTGAGCCCTGGCATGAAACGCACATAGCACCTGTGCACCCACCTCTGTATTTTTATAAAAAGAAGGAATGTTAGTTCCATGTTGAATCCAAGCACAGTTTTTAAAAAGTTAGCAAGCAATTAAAATGTCTAGAAACAAATGCTATCATATGGAATGCAAAATTTTCCAGTTATCATTGATTTAAATTAAAAACAAAAAATATATGTCAACATCCATTTTCAACTGTAAGAAAGTTTTCAGGGCCAGCACTGTGGCACAGTGGGTTACAGCACTAGCCCACAGTATTGGCAGCCCATATGGGTGCCAATTTGAGTCCTGGCTGCTCCTCTTCTGAACCAGGTCCCTGTTATGTCTCTGACAAAGCAATAGAAGGTGACCCAAGAGTTTGGGACCCTGTACCCACTTGGGAGACCCAGAAGCAGCTCCTGGCTCCTGGCTTCAGCTCAGCTCAGCTCTGGCCATTGTGGTCAGTTCGGGATGTGAACCAACAGAATGGAAGACCTCTCTCTCTCTCTCTCTCCTCTCTCCTCTGTCTCTCTCTCTCTCTCTGTCTCTCTGCCTTTCCTTCTCTCTGTGTGTAACTCTGACTTTCAAATAAATCAATAAATCCTTTCTTAAAAGTTTTCATTTATTTTTCAAAGATTTATTGACATTAATAAGCAATCACTTTCTATGTACATGGGAGTATATGTAGTAACTACACACACATACATATATACATGTATTTGTATGTCTAGATACATATATAATCTCATTTAATATGCAAAGTAAACATATGAGGGCCACACTAATATCAGCATTTTACAAGTGTGGGAATCAAGGGTTAACAGAATAAGAGTCTTCCCTGATAAACACAACTCAAACATCAGGCTGACTGAGCTTTTATGGTGGGATGCCAATTTCTGTAGAACCCATAAGATATTGAATGTGAACAACCACTGTGAAAGATAATTGTCATCCAAACACTTTTCTGAAGTATCTCTATGGAAACCAGTTATTTTAGCAAATGCAAAATCTAAGTCCTTTCTGGAAGTGGACAGAGTGAATGTCTTGATTATTCTCCAAAGGAGAATAACAGAGTGTATGATTACCATGTTGAGTGTATGTCATTGTATTATTTCAGAAATGCATTGACTCCTGGAAGTTAAAAGTTGTGGTGGACTCAGAATGGCCTGTGGCTCCATTTCTGCTTTTCCACATTTCTCTTGGCTTTGCTTTTCTGTTATCAGGTCAAGATACAAGGGTTTCTCATACAAGTGTCAAGAAGTCCAAAGCAGTAGTAGGACTTCCAACAATACCCCATAATATCAAGAAAACAAGCTAAGAGGCACCCTGAACAGGTAAGGAAGTTTCTTTCTTAGAAGACTTGGAAGTTTTCCCTCACTACTTATTGGCCCTTAATATACCATGCATTTCCTATTTCAGTGTCTATCTTTAAAGGACTGCCCTGCGCTTATGGCACAATCTGGAGATCCTGAATCAATCACTCTGCTGAAGAAGAAAGGCCTCCTATAGAACTGTCAGGTCCACTTGTGTACTGGACACAGTGCATGGAATCTTCCAATGATAAACTCAGCCAGATTTCAAGGCTCAAATTCAGCTTCCCTCCTAGTTGAGTAAGTCATTCAAACCTCTCTGAGCGTTGTTTCCACATGTAAGGAGGAATGATACTTAGCTGGCAAGGTCATGGTGAGAATTACATGAGGGAGAATCCATAAAATCCCTTAACAACTATACAGAACATAGAATGTTACCTAAATGCAGAAAACAATAACCCATGAAATCCACTTAATTGCAAGCAGGATTGCCACAGTGACCCCAAACTTCTTAAACACACACTATTTTGTTGTTGGTGGTGGTGCTTTTGTTTCATCTCATCTTAGAGTTACCCAGTTACACAAGGTCCAAGCCATGTATTTCTTGAATTTTTCCTTTTACTTCAGGTTCTACCACACTCCTGGTGAACATGACAGAGTCAACACCACAGTATATTTCTCATGGTGCTGCATGCTTTGATGCCCACCTCCTTTTATTATTTTTTTCAATAGATTTGAAGAGTAAGCCTCCTTGCCTCAATGGCTGCATGATTAGTCCTTCATGAAAATCCTCAAGCTAGTTAATAAGCATCTCAATGTTCACACTTCTGATTCACTGACAAAACTAGTCCAAAATACTGTCAAGAGGTAGGAATGAACTAATTCATGTTTCCTCTGTTTTTGCTTTTATTTTTGATGTACATTTGTTTCTTCTTTGATTGCTGTGTTTCTGATGTAAAAGTGGTATTTGAATTTGAAGTTCCAAAATATTTTAATGTCAATTTATCTCAAACATTTAAAGTCTTCACAGTCATAACTTTCCATTTTCTAGCTCAGTGTTCACAAATATCGAAAGATTATTTTAAGTCACACATTAAAGAATATTTTAAGTATGTGTTTTAGTATTCATTAGAAAAATAAAATAAAAAATGAAATCCAGTTTATGAAGATTACTAATTTTATTTAAGAAAATGAGTGAAAATGTAAAGGGTGTATCAATTTGCACTTAAATTGAGGTAAATGAAGAGTTAAAATATTGGCTTTTATAAGTAATGACAAGTTTTTAGAAACACATTTCATCTATGAAAATAAATCACAATAGTGATAAACACACGCACATACAGACTTTCAGAATACAATAATTATCAGAGTGGTAATAACATCTGTTTGCACTTTCTAGCTATCTAATCCTTCAAGTTCATGCTCAGTAATGTGTATTTTATTTTCAACCTCACAAAAACTCTGATTTAAAATTAAAAAATACACATGAAATTTCCGTGAGCGATGAAGATGTCCCCAGAGATCCATCCCCCTAGCTCATTAAGTAGGTCAAAGATGGTTTAGAAATGTCATGACAAGTGATTCAGCCAGGTGATGACCTGTTTTAGATTGCAATCTTAATATTCTGATCCCCAAGCAAGCATTTGTCACTTTCAGAGGACCACACCACCTCTCCATAGTTATTTTATGGGTGGAAAATGTCAGGTGTTCATGCTAACGAGTAAATAGGAGACATGAATCAAGCATCACTCTGTTTCTATCATCCATTTGGCTACAAAGATGAGAAAATATAAAATCCACTTCCCATGTGGAAGTTATTTTATTGTCTAATGTGCAAAGTAATTGATTTGCACAGAAGTCTTATATATGTTCTTGATGTCCTACCTAAAACATTACTGTTCAAAGGAGCATATTCTTGCGGCACATGAACATTAAATGGATCTGTGTAAAATGTGTTAGCATACTCTTAGCAATCAGTTTCAATTATATATAATTTTTCAATGTGTTGGATTCAATTACAAATGAAATGACAGTTGAGTGTTTTCTTCTTAATTAAGTAACTGAAGTAATTTTACTCTGGGATATTTGTGCTACACCTTAAATGAACTCTCTAGCAGTTATTTAGTTTCATCCTTAAGGCAATCTAAATAAGCACAGAGGTAATGATTTGGAAAACTGGTAGCTCAGAAAGTAATTAAAGAAGCATCATTATTCACAGACAGTAGATAAAATAATTCAGTAACTAGCCAAAGTAGTCACTGACTCCTTAGAATGATTGTGAGTGATTTTCACAAAAACATCCTCCAAAGCAAAAGTCTGATAGGTAACGTGCAAAAGAAGATCTTACGCACCAACATTTTCTTGTAAAGAACTATTTTTTAAAATATTTTATTTATTTATTTGAGAGGTAGTGTTACAGACAGTGAGAGAAAGAGACAGAGAGAAAAGACATCCTTCTGTTGGTTCACTTCCCAAATAGCTGCAATGGCTAGAGCCATGCAATCTGAAGCCAGGAGCCAGGAACAAGGAGCCAGGAGTTTCCTCCAGGTCTCCCATGTGGGTGCAGAGGCCCAAGGACTTGGGCCATCCTCCACCACCTTCCCAAGCCATAGCAGTGACCAGAATCAGAAGAGGAGCAGCCAGTACTAGAACTGGTGCCCCTAAGGGATGCTGGAGATGCAGGCGGAGGATGAACCTACTGTGCCACAGCACCAGCCCTGTAAAGAACTATTAATTTTAGCTCCAAGCCTCATTATACTAAAACTGAGCTACTTTCTCTTCATTGAGTTTATACATTTCTTGCATTGAGGCTTTCTAGGGTTTTTTTTTTTTTCATTGCCTGGCTAGTCCTTAAATTTTTTCCCTTGTGTTTCTTGGATATCATCTTATGGCACTGAGCCTTTTAAAGTCAGCCTCATAGCAATCCATTTTACTTCTACACACATGTTTAGTCTTTATGAGCTGGTCCATCACCATCTCATCCTATTACATGTCATTCTTTTATTGCCTGCTTATCCATCCGCATCTCAATGTAGAACCTCAGTTTGCTTCAAATTATGCAATGTCAAAATGTTAAACATAGCTGTCCACTTCCACTTCCAATCCAGTTTTAAAAGACAATGTGAAATTGTGCTTAACTTTTTTTTTGAAGATTTTATTTGTTTGAGAGGTAGAGTTACAGTGAGAGGGAGAGACAGAGAGATAGGTCTTCCTTTCATTGGTTCACTCCCCAAATGGCCACAGGGCAGAGCTGGGTCTATCCAAAGCCAGAAGCCATGTGCTTCTTCCTGGTCTCCCATGTGGGTGCAGGGGCCCAAACACCTGTGCCATCTTCCACTGCTTTCCCAGGCCATAGCAGAGAGACTAGAACTGGTGCCCATATGGGATGCCAGCACCACATGTGGAGGACTAACCTACTGCACCACAGAGCCAGCCCTGAGACTGTGCTTAACTTTATAGTCAGATGAATATTAGAAAATATTTGCATTTTCTTGCTTGTGAATTTTGAGCACAAATTCAAGGCGTGTTTTCAAAAATTGTGAGTTCTGGTTGTTATATCTCCTCATATAATAAATTTGTAATTGAGCTTTCATTGATTTCTGTAGTTTTCAACCCTTGCCTTCATTGTAAGACAGCACTAATTTAATTTTGCTCTGCTTATTTATACTATTTTATTTCTTTATCATTACATTTATGATGTACCTTTTAACTTTATGATCAAATAAAATAACCATAGTGCTTTAGCACATTATAATACTAAATAAGCTAAATAAGATCTCTTCTTAACTGCCAGGAGCAGGCTGATGAGAGTGCCCTGAAATGGAGGAGCTGCAGACTGGTGAGTGGGGATGGCGGATGCTCCGAGTGTCCCTGAGGTACAAATGAGATGTGTCATGGGGCGCGGGTCAGAAAAGGGGGAATGGGCCACGGGAGAATAACAGGGTCACACACATCTGGCAGTGAAGTCACGATTCGCTCCCGTTCCGTCTTTCGTGGGAGAAAGCCAAGGTCACTGGCGTCGGAGACAAGAGGCCTGGGGCGGAGTGGGAGAGGCAATATGCGCACCCAGCATCACGTTGAAGTGGTGCACGAGAGGTGGGCGGGACCGGGGTGGAGGGCGGTCTAGCGGGCACCAAGCTCCCCTGGCTGGGCACCAAGGCCCTCCAGGAGCCGCCGCCAGGGTTCTCAACCACGGGGCTGGCCAGGGAGCCTCCCAGAGGCGCTTGCCCCTGCGGGCAGTTAGGGGCGGCCATCTGCGGAGCCGGTCAGACCCCGCCTCCCTCGGCCCCTTGGGGGCGCGCCTCAATCTGGGCTCTGGTGACCAAGAGCATCCTTTTCTCCAGGGATTGATTTTAGCTCATTTGTCAACAATTTGTTGGTTGTATATCTATAGGTCAATTTCTAGGCCTCTCATCTGCTCCATTGTTCCACAAGTCTACCATTTTGCCAGTACCACACCATTTCAATAATAATTACCTTGTAACATGTCTTGAAATCAGATGTTGTGATGCCTCCAGCTTTGTTTTGCTATTAAAGATTGCTGTTGCTATTTGGGGTTTCTTTTGTTTCCATATAAGGTTTAGAGTCATTTGTTCCAAATCTAAGAACATCTTTGGTATTCTGATTGAGATAACATTGAATCTGTAAATTGATTTTCATAGTGTGTGTGTGTATATATATATATATATATATATATATATATATATATATATATATATATATATATATATATATATATATATGTGATATTCCTTCTTAACATTAATGAACATGGGGGATTTTCTGTGACTTCTATTTCTGTCCTTAATGTTTTGTAATGTTCAGATGTGGAGATATTTCACATCTTTAAATTTGTCTCAATGTATTTAAAGGTTTTGTAGGTATTATCAATGGTAATTATTTTACAAGTTCTTTCTCAGCATGCCATTTTTTCTGTATACAAATGTTATTGGTTTGTGTGGATTCATTTTATATCCAGCAACTTTGCCCAACTCTCTTGTGTGTTCCAATAATCTATTGTTGTACTTTGGTTCCACTATGGATAAGATCATATCTTCTGAGACAATTTGATTTCCTAACTTTCAATTTGTATACCACTGACTACTTTTCCTGTCTAATGGCTCTGACAGAATCTTCCAAAACTGTTAGATAGCAATGATGAGAGTAGGCATACTTGTCTGGTTCTAGGATTTTTAAAAATATTTATTTATTTGAAAGCTAGAGTTACAGGGGGAGAGAGGGAGAGAAAGAGGGAGAGGGAGAGGGAGAGGGAGAGAGAGAGAGATGCCTTCCATCTGCTGGTTCACTCCCCAGATAGCCACAATGGATGGAGTTTGGCCAATCTGAACCAGGAGACTGGAGCTTCTTACGGGTCTCCCATGTTGGTGAGGAGGGCAAAGGACTTGGGACATCTATTGTTTTCCCAGGCCATAACAGAGAGCTTGATTGGAAGTGGAGCAGCAGATACTTAAACCAGTGCCTATAAGAGATGCCCGCACTGCAGCTGGTGGCTTTACCTGCTATGCCACAGTGCTGGACCCTACTTCTGGATCTTAGAGGAAATGCTTTCAATTGTTTTGAATAGGTTGAGAAGCCTTGGGATTACTTTTACTTTAAAAGTTATTAGAATTCATTAGTGAAGCCATTTGATCTGGGTTTTTCTTTCTTTTTTTTTTGGCAGTGTCTGTTGATGATTATTTATTTAGGTTATCTGTGTCTTCATGACTCAATTTGGTAAAGCGTATGTGTCCAGACATCCATCCATTACTTCAAGATGCTCCAATTTATTGTTATACATCTGTTTGTAGTAATTCCTAGTGACTTTATTTCTGTGGTATCCATTGTAATGCCTCATTTATCATCTGTGATTTTATTAATTTTGGTCTCAATTTTATGGTTGAATGGAACAAAAGGATATACATTTTTTTTTCAGAAAATGTTATTCATTACACAAATCTTTTGTATCTTTGTTTCAATTTTGTTTTTTCTAATGTTTATTATTGTCTCCTTCTCATTTTCAGTTTGGTTTGTTCTTCTTTTTCTGGACTATTGAGATGATCATAGATCATTTGTTTGATGGCTTTCAAATTTATTTAAGTAGGTAATAAAGTTTTCCCTTAACACAGCTTTTACCCTATCTCAAATTTTGGTATATTGTAATCTTCATTTATTTTTAGAAATTGATTTCTCTTTTGATTACTTCTAAGAACCACTGTTCATTCAGTGGTATAATGTTTAGTTCTCTATATGTTTGCATTTTTTCTAAAGTCTCTGAAGTTTTTAATATATGGTCTTATTCCATTGGGTTCAGAAAGTATACATGGTACAATTTCATTTCTTTACATTTCTTATGGACTACCATATCGTCTATCATATATAAAGTTCCATGCATCAATGAAAAGAACATGTACTCTGAAATTGTGGGGTGAAATGTTCTGTAGATATCAGTTGTGTCCATTTGGTCAAAAATGTAGATTATCTCTGTTGTTTATTTGTTACATTTAATCTACTTGATTTGGCCATTGATGAATGTGGGTGTGGAAGTCCCCCATTACAACTGAGTTGAATCTGTCTCCCTTTAGATCCATCCCCATTTGTTTTAAATGGCCAGATTCCCTATCATTGGGCACACACATTTACTATAATCACATGTTCCTGTTTGTTGAGTAGATACATTAATCATTATGTAGTGCCTTTCTTTATTTCTTTTAACAGTTTCTGTGTTAAAGTATTTAATGTCTGATATCAGTATAACTGTGTTCATTTTTTATTTCTGTTAGCATGGAATATCATTTACCATACTTTCACATTTAGTCTGCATTGTAGTTTATGAGGTGTGTTTCTTGTAGGTAGAAAATAGATGGGTCCTTTTTTTAAATCATTCAGCCAGTCTATATCATTATTATTTTCTTTTTTAAAATTTTTTATTTAGTAAAAATAAATTTCCAACGTACAGTTTATGGATTACAATGGCTTTACCCCACCACAATTTCCCTCCCCCTCACACCCCTCCCATCTCCCACTCATTCTCCCATTCCATTCACACCAAGATCCATTTTCAATTATCTTTATATACAGAAGATTTATATTAAGTAAAGATTTCATCAGTTTGGATCCACACAGAAACACAAAGTGTAGAGTACAGTTTCAGTACTAGTTATAGCATTACTTGACATCGGACCCTAATTTAAAGACAGAACCCACATGTGAAGTAAGTACACAGTGACTCCTGTTGTTGACTTAACAATTTGACACTCTTGTTTATGGCGTCGGTAATCTCCCTAGGCTCTAGTCATGAGTTTCCAAGGCTATGGAGGCCTTTTGATTTTGCCGACTCCGATCTTAATCCGACAGGGTCATAGTCGAAGTGGAAGTTCTCTCCTCCCTTCAGATAAAAGTACCTCCTTCTTTGATGGCCTGGTTCTTTCCACTGGGATCTCACTCGCAGAGATCTTTCATTTAGGATGTCTTCTTCTTCTTCTTTTTTTTTTTTGTTTTGCCACAGTGTCTTAGCTTTCCATGCCTACCGTGCTCTCATGGGCTCTTCAGCCAGATCCGAATGCCTTAAGGGCTGATTCTGAGGCCAGAGTGCTGTTTAGCACATCGGCCATTCTACGAGTCTGCTGTGTTTCCCGCTTCCCATGTTGGATCCTTCTCTCCCTTTTTGATTCTATCAGTTAATGTTAGCAGAAATTAGTCCTGTTTGTGTGATCCCTTTGACTCTTAGACCTATCAGTGTGATCATTTGTGAACTAACATGGATCACTTGGACTAGTGAGATGGCATCTGTACATGCCACCCTGATGGGATTGTATTGGAATCCCCTGGCACATTTCTAACTCCACCATTTGGGGCAAATCCAATTGAACATGTCCCAAATTGTACATCTCCTCCGTCTCTTTTTCCCACTCTTATATGTAACAGGGATCACTTTTCAGTTAAGCTTTAAACACCTAAGAATGATTGTGCATTAATTACAGAGTTCAGCCAATAGTACCAGAACAAAACAGAGAAAAAAATACTAAAATGGATGAAGTATTACATTGTACATCAGCAATCAGCACAAGAGCTGACCAAGTCACTGTTCCTCATGGTGTGCATTTCACTTCAACAGGTTTCCTCTTTAGAACTCAGTTAGTTGTCATCATTCAGGGAGAATATATGATATTTGTCCCTTTGGGGCTGGCTTAATTCACTCATCATGATGTTTTCCAGATTCCTCCATCTTGTTGCAAATGACTTGGTTTCATTGTTTTTGACTGCTGTATAGTATTCTATAGAGTACATGTCCCATAATTTCTTTATCCAGTCTACTGTTGATGGACATTTGGGTTGGTTCTAGGTCTTAGCTATTGTAAACTGAGCTGCAATAAACATTAAGGTGCAGACAGCTTTTTTGTTTGCCAATTAAATTTCCTTTGGGTAAATTCCAAGGAGTGGGATGGCTGGGTTGTATAGTAGGGTTATATTCAGGTTTCTGAGGAATATCCAGACTGACTTCCATAGTGGCTGAACCAGTTTGCATTCCCACAAACAGTGGGTTAGTGTCCCTTTTCCCCCACATCATCTCCAGCATCTATTGTTGGTAGATTTTTGAATGTGCGCCATTCTCATCGGAGTGAGGAGGAACCTCATTGTGGTTTTGATTTGCATTTCCCTGATTGCTAGTGATCTTGAACATTTCTTCATGTGTCTGTTGGTCATTTAGATTTCCTCTTTTGAAAAATGTCTATTGAGGTCCTTGGCCCATCTCTTAACTGGGTTGTTTGTTTTGATGTTGTTGAGTTTCTTGATTTCTTTATAGATTCTGGTTATCAACCCTTTATCTATAGCATAGTTTACAAATAGTTTTTCCCATTCTGTCGGTTACCTCTATACTCTCCTCACTGTTTCTTTTGCAGTACAGAAACTTCTCAATTTGTTGCAATCCCAATAGCTAATTTTGGCTTTGACTGCCTGAGCCTGCCGGGTCTTTTCTAGGAAGTCTTTGCCTGTACCTATATCTTGCAGGATTTCTCCAATGCTCTCTAATAATTTGATGGTGTCAGGTCATAGATTTAAGTCTTTAATCCGTGTTGAGTGAATTTTTGTGTAAGGTGAAAGGTAGGGGTCTTGCTTCATGATTCTGCACATGGAAATCCAATTTTCCCAGCACCATTTATTGAATAGACAGTCCTTACTCCAGGGATTGGTTTGGGATCCTTGATCAAATATAAGTTGGCTGTAGATGTTTGAATTGATTTCTGGTGTTTCTATTCTGTTCCATTGGTCTATCCATCTGTTTCTGTACCAGTACCATGCTGTTTTGATAACAACTGCCCTGTAGTATGTCCGGAAATCTGATATTGTGATGCCTCCAGCTTTGTTTTTACTGTACAAGACTCTTTTAGCAATTCAAGGTTTCCAGTGCCTCCATACGGATTACAGCATCATTTTTTCTGGATATGAGAAGAATGTCTTCAGTATTTTGATTAGTATTGCATTGAATCTGTACATTGCTTTTGGGAGAATGGACATTTTGATGATGTTGATTCTTCCAATCCATGAGCATGGAAGATTTCTCCATTTTTTGGTATCCTCTTCTATTTCTTTCTTTAAGGTTTTGTACTTTTCATCGTAGAGATCTTTAACGTCCTTTGTTAAGTTTATTCCAAGGTATTTGATTGTTTTTGTAGCTATTGTGAATGGGATTGATCTTAGAAGTTCTTCCTCAGCCATGGCATTGCCTGTGTATACAAAGGCTGTTGATTTTTGTGTATTGATTTTATATCCTGCTACTTTGCCAAACTCTTCGATGAGTTCCAGTAGTCTCTTAGTAGAGTTCTTTGGATCCCCTAAATAAAAAGTCATATCATCTGCGAAGAGGGATAGTTTGAGTTCCTCCTTCCCAATTTGTATCCCTTTAATTTCTTTTTCTTGCCTAATAGCTCTTGCTAAAACTTCCAGAACTATATTGAATAGCAGTGGTGAGAGTGGGCATCCCTGTCTGGTACCAGATCTCAGTGGAAATGCTTCCAACTTTTCCCCATTCAATAGGATGTTGGCCGTGAGTTTTTCATATATTGCTTTGATTGTATTGAGGAATGTTCCTTTTATACCCAGTTTGCCTGGGATTTTCATCATGAAAGGGTGTTGTATTTTATCAAATGCTTTCTCTGCGTCTATTGAGAGAATCATATGGTTTTTCTTCTGCAGTCTGTTAATGTAGTGTATCATGTTGATTGTTTTGCGGATGTTGAACCATCCCTGCATACCAGGGATAAATCCCACTTGGTCTGGGTGGATGATCTTTCTGATGTGTTGTTGCATTCTATTGGTCAGAATTTTATTGAGTATTTTTGCATCTATGTTCATCAGGGATATTAGTCTGTAATTCTCTTTCAATGCTGCATCTTTTTCTGGTTTAGGAATTAAGGTGATGCTGGCTTCATAGCAAGACTTTGAGAGGATTCCCTCTTTTTTGATTGCTTTGAATAGTTTGAGGAGAATTGGAGTTAGTTCTTCTCTGAATGTCTGGCAGAACTCATCAGTGAATGCATCTGGTCCTGGGCATTTTTTATTGGGAGGGCCTTTATTACTGTTTCAATTTCTGTGTCAGTTATGGGTCTGTTTAGGTTTTCTATGTCTTCCTGGTTCAATTTAGGTAGGTTGTATGTGTCCAAGAATCTTTCCATTTCTGATAGATTTCCCTGTTTGCTGGCATACAAGTCCTTGTAGTAATTTCTGATGATTCTTTTTATTTCTGTGGCGTCTGTTGTTACATTGCTTTTTCATCTCTGATTTTATTGATTTGCGTCTTTTCTCTTCTTTTTTTAGTTAGTTGAGCCAATGGTTTGTCAATTTTATTTACTTTTTCAAAAAACCAGCTCTTTGTTTGGCTGATTTTTTGTAATTTTTTTGGATTCAATCCTGTTGATTTCTTCTTTGATTTTCATTATTTCTCTTCTCCTACTGGGTTTGGGTTTGGTTTGCTGCAGGTTTTCTAGATCCTTGAGATGAATTGAAAGCTCATCTATTTGGTGCCTTTCCAATTTCTTGATGTAGGCACCTATTGATATAAACTTTCTTCTTAACACTGCTTTTGCTGTATCCCATAGGTTTTGGTATGTTGTGCTTTTATCCTCATTTACTTCCAGAAAATTTTTTTATTTCTCTTTTAATTTCTTCTATGACCCATTGTTCATTCAGGAGCATGTTGTTCAATCTCCATGTGTTTGCACATGCTCTAGGGATTCCTGAATTGCTAATTTCCAATTTCATTCCTTTGTGGTCTGAGAAGCTGCATGGTATGATTCTAATTCTTTTAAATTTGCTGAGACTTGCTTTATGGCCTCGTATGTGGTCAATCCTAGAGAAGCTTCCATGTACTGCTGAGAAGAATGTTAAATCTTTAGATGTAGTATTGAAAGTTCTGTAGATATCTGTCAGATCCATTTGGGCAATAGTATCGATTACATCTGCTGTTTCTTTGTTGATCTTCTATCCTGTTGATCTATCTCTGAGAGTGGAGTATTGATGTCCCCCAGTACTATTGTATTGGGGTCTAAGTCTCCCTTTAAGTCCCTTAACATATCTTTTAAATAAACCAGTGCCCTGTAATTAGGTGCATATACATTTATAATAGTTACATCTTCCTGTTGCATTGAACCCTTAATCATTATATAGTGCCCCTCTTTGTCTCTCTTAACAGATTTTGTGTTAAAGTTTATTTTATCTGATATTAATATGGCTACACCTGCTTTTCTTTGGTTTCGTTGTTGTGGAATATCTTTTTCCAACCTTTCACTTTCAGTCTGTATGCTTCTATGTTGGAAAGATGTGTTTCTTGTAGGCAGCAAATAGATGGGTTTTATTCCTTAATCCACTCAGCCAGCCTTTGCCTTTTAAGTTTAGATTTCAATCCATTAATGTTCAATGTGACTATGGATAGGTAGTAACTTTGCCCTGCCGTTTTCCCAAAGATATTTGCTAGTATATGCTTTGAGTTTTCTATGGTCTTTTACTGGTAGGTTTTCTTCCTTTCCCTTCTTTCATATTGATGACCGTGTTTCTGTGTTTCTGAGTGTAACACATCTTTATATCTTTTGCAGGGCCAGACGAGTGGCAACAAATTTTTTCAAATTCTGTTTGCTGTGAAAGGTCTTTATTTCACCTTCATTCACAAATGAGAGCTTTGCAGGGTATAATATTCTGGGCTGGAAGTTTTTCTCTCTTAGTACCTGGGCTACATCTTGCCTTTCCCTCCTGGCCTGTAGGGTTTCTGTTGATAATTCTACTGTGAGTCTAATTGCGGATCCTCTGAGAGTAATCTGGCGTTTCTCTCTTGCACATTTTAGAATATTTTCTTTATATTTCACTGTGGTGAGTTTGATTACAACGTGTCATGGTGAGCGTCTCTTTTGGTCATGTTTATGAGGGGTTCTATGAGCTTCCTGTACTTGGATGTCTCTGTTCTTCTCCAAACCCGGAAATTTTCTGCTAGTATCTCACTAAAAAGGCTTTCTAATCCTTTCTCTCTCTCCATGCCTTCAGGAATTCCTAGAATTTGTATGTTTGTTTTTTTAATAGTATCCTATAGATTCCCAACAATATTTTTTAGATTTCTATTTTCCTCTTCTGTTCTTTGGTTTGACTGTATGTTTTCCTGTGCTCTGTCTTCTAAGTCTGATATTCTCTCTTCTGCTTCACCCATTCTGTTTTTAAGGCTCTCTAATTTGTTTGCCATTTGATCTATTGAGTTCTTCATTTCATTTTGATTTCTCTTCACTATCACACTTTCCTGTTCTACTAGTTTCTGCATTTCATTTTGGTTCCTCCTTAAGATTTAATTTTCATGAGAGAGATTTTCTTTTTTTTTTAATTTTTGACAGGCAGAGTGGACAGTGAGAGCGACAGAGAGAGAGAAAGGTCTTCCTTTTGCCGTTGGTTCACCCTCCAATGGCTGCCGCAGTAGCGCGCTGCGGCCGGCGCACCGCGCTGATCCGATGGCAGGAGCCAGGTGCTTATCCTGGTCTCCCATGGGGTGCAGGGCCCAAAGACTTGGGCCATCCTCCACTGCACTCCCTGACCACAGCAGAGAGCTGGCCTGGAAGAGGGGCAACTGGGACAGGATCGGTGCCCCGACCGGGACTAGAACCCGGTGTGCCGGTGCCACAAGGTGGAGGATTAGCCTAGTGAGCTGCGGCGCCGGCCTGAGAGAGATTTTCTATCTTATCCAATAAGGATTTCTGTAGTTCAAGAATTTGCTTTTGAAAAATTCTAAATGTTTTTATCATAAATTTTTTGAAATCTGTATCTTGCATTTCTTCTATCTCATCATCTTCATAATCTTGGCCTGGGGTGTTTTGTTCATTTGGGGGCATCACAATGTGTTCGTTGATCTTGTTCCCATGGTTTCTGTGTTTATTGCTTGGCATTTTGGAGAAATTCTTGAATTATTTCCTTACAGTGTTTTTTTTTTCCTTGTTATACTATGACTGTGTTAAGTGGGCTGTCTGCTATTGGAGTAGCCTTGGTGGCCTGAGATGTGTGAGGGCAGAGAGCTCTGCTTAGCTCTTCAGGGTTAGGCATGGTAGATATCTCTCTCTCTCTATTTATTTATTTATTTATTTATTTATTTATTTATTTATTTATTTATTTTTAGGAGGGATGTAATACCACACAGCTGAGCAGAATTGATGGTAGTTAGTTTCCAATCTCTGGCTTCTGTGGGTATAGCAATCATCTGCCTTTTTTATTTTTTTTCCCCACAGATCACTCAAAGTATCTGTGCTGCACTCAGTGTGGATTTGGTTTCTCCTTCAGTTTCCCACTGGGTTGCTAAGGTTACCGAATTGTAGCATCTCTGGAGAGTAGTCACGTGACCTCCATGGGCACTCTCACCCCACCGTCTCCTTATTTTTTTTCCCCTACCTCAGTTCATTAGTTCTAACCTTTTATCAAATCCTAACCTCCTGGTATTTCACCTCCCCCTCCCCACCAGCGTCAGGATTTTCTGTTTGACTTAGTTTGAGCTCAGCTCTTAGTTCATGTGTGCGG
This sequence comes from Lepus europaeus, assembly GCF_033115175.1. Classification (NCBI taxonomy): domain Eukaryota; kingdom Metazoa; phylum Chordata; class Mammalia; order Lagomorpha; family Leporidae; genus Lepus; species Lepus europaeus. Next base: position 31,753,433 of record NC_084851.1, on the reverse strand, counting down.
CCCTGTTGTGCACAGCTCTGATGTCACGCATAGCCCTGAGGGCGCGCACCTTTTACGTATATGGTGAATGGTGCCTGCTCTTTGTCTCTTGCCCACCTTTGCTAGGTGGGCAGAGAGAGAAACTCATCCGGACTGGTCCCCCCCACCCCTATTTCTCTTTCTTCTCTCCTGAAGTTAGCCTGGTGAGCTCTCCCTGTGCAGCCTTCAGCCCTGCTCCCTCTCTGCCACTTCCTCAGCCACCATCTCAGATCACTGAGCTCACCTCCAGTGCGGATGTGAAGACTCAGAGCCAGAGCCGCGAGCATCCTTGCTCTCACCGCAAGTCATCTGTCAGCCAGTCTTTATCATTCAATTGGAGGATTGATGCCTTCTACATTCAAGTTTATTAGTAATAAGCAATGACTTGGCCCTGCTTTTTTCCATGAATATTCCAATTATTTATTTTGGTTTTCCTTAGTAACTTTACTAGGAAATTTTCTGCTTTCACATCCTTTCATGATGTATCTTTGTTTCTCTGTGTAGCGCATTCTGAAATATTATTAGTAAGGCTGGATTTGTGGTGACAAATTCTTTCAATTTCTATTGGTTTTGGAGGTTCTTTATTTCACCATCAATTATACATCAGAACTTTTGTTGGGTATAGTATTATGGTTAGACTTTTGTTTTAGGACTTGACCTGCATCTCTCCACTCTCTCTGAACTTTTAGCATCTCTGATGAGAAATCAGCTTGTCAATCTACCTTGACATCCTTTGATGGTAATCTGGCATTTTTCTCATGAACATTTTGGGATCTTTATGTGTTACTTTAGAAAGTTTGACTATAATGTGTCATGATGAGAAGCATATCTGGTCCAGTGTCTTTGGTGTTCTATGTGCTATCTATACTTCGATTTAAATATTTTTCTTAAAATCCATAAATTTGCTGCTATTATTTCATTGAATAGGCCTTTTAACCCATTTTGTCTTTTCATACCCTCAGGAATTCCTAAGACACATACAATTGATCATTTATTGGTATTCTGTAAATCTCAAACACTATGTTTCATTTTTTTCTTTCTTTTCTAAGAGGCATTTCAAAGATTTGTCCTCTAGCTAAGAAATATTTTCTTCTTTGTCACCAAGTCTGTTGTTAATGTTTTACATTTATTTTATATTTGACATATTGAATACTTCATTTCTAATATTTCAGATTTATTTCTCAACAATATCTATTGCATTGTAAAATTTTTCATCCAGGTCATGTATGCATTTCTTTAATTGGATCAATTGCTTCTCCTGCTCGTGAGTGATCCTCTGATCAACAATTTGACTTCTGAACATTTCAAGGTCATGGAATATGGAAAGTGTAGTCTGCTCTGGGCTAGGGGAAAATAGTATTTTAAAAAGTAGAGAAACTACATTCTCAGGGCAGAGTTGGAGGTAAATCTGCAGTGGAGAGTCTGTTGAAGGAGGAGATATTGTGTATCTGTGTGCAACATGCAGATGTACAGCTATGAGTGCATGGCTAGAGAAAGCACCAGCTTTGCAAAGCAAGGTGCAATCAGCCTGCAGTGACCCATGCCACTGGCTATTTAACCAGAGGGGGAGCTTAGTGGCCTTCACTGTCTTTCAGTATGGTCTGGAGCCCAAAGCAGAACAGGGTGCCTGATAACCACAGTGGAAAAAAGGGGCAAGTTTTCTTCTGCTGATCCTCTCACAACAGTGCCCAGCAATTGACTGAGAGAGGTTGGGCACCATTTTAACAATAAGAGAGTGGGTGTACACCCAGCAACTGGTGTAGATAAAATACATTATTGTCAGCAGAGGCACCCACAGCAGTGCTGGTCAACACAGCAGGCAATGGGCAGGGTGAAAGAGTCATTCCGACATCACTACTGGCTGCAGATATTCTTGTATGTTCCTGCATGGCACTATGTGGGGAGAAGGCATGATTGTGAAGTGGGAAGGGCTGTGGCTGGTGGCCATTGTGCAAGCATGTGATCCAGGAATTTCACCAAAGTAAAATTTCACATTCCCCACTAACTTTGTGTAGGGCTGGGAGAATTCAGGTGTCTGGGTACTCTGATAGGAGGTGCCCCAGTCTCTCAACATATCATAGGTTCTGAAGTTCAAACTGCCTAGGCAAAGCACCCAAAGGCAGCTGGCTCTGAGAGCATCTCAGTTTCTCTGTGGAAGTGACAGACTAATGGAGCACTTGTATCCTCTGCACATCATGAATGTAGGAGCCCTGTGTGCTGAGATGGTGGGAAATCTGTGACTGCATAAGAGGTCACAGAATGTACCTGGGTTTCTTGGAAATTAATGTGTGCAGCTTGATATGCCCAGAAGTCCTTGATTGCCTGGGATGGTCATTGAAGTGAGATTTGTGCTTACAGTGAGGACTGAACAATTCCTTTGTGCAGTTCATGCAGAGTGCAAATGAGTATTTCACTGACTGAGGGCTAACCTCTGGGCATTTGATCACCTTGTAAGAGAGGAGTTGAAGGTATGATTATATCAACAGAGATGACCATACCTCCATTTTCTGTTAACAAGAGGAGATATGTATTGTCCAGGATACTCTACCACCCTGGAGCACTGACCAGAATTCTGGCCATACTCAGCACACAGCACTGGATATATCACTGAAACACCCAATACTCCACTAACATACAGAGGCAGAGTTAAAAAAGAGATCAGAGGAAAAAACCAACATGAAACTCAAAAATGTCCAGAAATAAATGCAGAAATTCAAGAAACAAGAATAAGGAAGATAAGAGGACTCCCTCCACCCCAAATAACACAACACTTGATTATTAGAATGTAAAGATGAAGAGATGGATGAAAAGACTGAAATGGAATCCAAAAGATTAATCATAGGATTACTCAGAAGCAATAAGGAGCAAATTCACAAATTCAAGTAATCCATGCATGACATGATTGAAAAAAATCTACCATTAAACTGAGATTTTGAAGAGAAATCTAAATGAAATATTAGAAATGAAGAATTCAATATGTCAAATAAAAACATGGTAGAAACAACAGACTTAGTGAGACAAAAGAAAGAATAGCCAATCTAGAAGACAAAACTTTAGAAATTTTTCAGTAAGACCAAAAAAAGAAGAAATTAGAAAAATTAAAAATAGTGTTGGAAATTTAAGTGATGTTTTCAAATGACCCAAAATATAGGTCTTAGGAGTTCCTGAAATTATGGAAAGATAAAGGAATAGAAGTTCTATTTAGTAATATAATTACAGAAAACATCCCTAGTTTGAGAAAGAAAAGAACATCCCAGTACAGCAAGCACATAGACATGACCAGAAAAGATCCTCACCACAACACATTGTATTTAAACTATCAACAGTAAAACATAAAGAAAAAATCCTAAAATGTGCAGAAGAGAAATGACAGATTACTGTCAGTGGATCTCTAATTAGACTCACAGCTGATTTTTCATCCAAAACTCTATGGGCTAGGCAAGAATGAAGAGACTTAGTCCATGTACTAAGAGAAAAATAAAACCAACTGTGGACCCAGAATACTGTAGGCTGCAAAGCTCTCATTCAGCAACAAAGATGAAATAAAGACCTTCTATAACAAATAGAAATTGAATTTGTCACTGCTCTTCCAGTCTTGCAGATGCTTGAGGAAGTGCTACATACAGAAACATAGAAAATAGACATCATTATGAAGCAATGTGAAAGCAGAAAATCTATTTGCTGCCTACAAGAAACATACCTCACCAACAAAGATGCACATGGAGCAAAACTGAAAGATTGGAAGAAGATATTACATCCTAGTAGAAACCAAAAAACAACAGGTGTAACCATCCTAATATCAGAAAAAAAATAGACTTTAATACAAAACTGTAAAAAGAGATAAAAAGGTCACTGTATAATGATTAAGGGATGAATCCAACAGGACAAAGTGACTATAGTAAATGTATGTGCACCCAACACCAGGGTTCCTGGATACTTAAAATAAATATTAATGGATCTAAAGGGAGACATAGACTTCAATACAATTGTAATGCTGGACTTTGACAAAACATTTTCATCAATGGTCAGGTAAACTAGACATGAAATCAGAAAACAAGCAACCGAACTAATCAACACTATCAGTTAAATGGACATGATATCTACAGAACTTGTCATTCCACATTTCACTCCAATTTCATTCCTTATCACAATTGACTACTAAAAGTAGTGGGCTTGAGTAACTTTCCAAACGTGGAGCCATGAAATGGAAACAAAGGACAGTTCCTGTAGAAAATATATACTCTACCTAAGCTAAAGAGGTAGGAAGATGTATATCTTAGGATATCTCTGGGAATAGAGTAATCAGGAAGTACCTTCTTAAAAAGGAGGAAGAGGATTATTATGTGTGGTGGAGGAAGGGAAAATAGAGAGGAAAGGAGAGGGGATATGGGTGAAGGAATGAGAAAGGGGGGACTCTGTGTGTGTGTGAGTGTGTGTGTGTGTGTGTACACCAGTCTTCCTGAAGATTCAGATCACTGAGAATAAAGGGAAAGTTCAGATGATGCAGGTGCTTTTCTGTGCAGTTTAGGTCCTGTGCTACATACAGATTCACTCTGGATTGCTAAGTCACAGACACAATGATGGTTTAGTATGGACAAAGCAATTTCTGAAAGCACTGGAGAAGTAAAAGATGTAAAATTTTCACTATTAGTTTCTCCTTTTAGTGAAGAATAAAGAGTGATTCCTAGAGATCAGAAAAAGAAAAATTCAAACACGTAAGGTATTTGCCATGAGCTAACATTGTAGCACAATGGAATAAGCTGCCACTTGGGAAGCCATAATGCCATATCAAGGAGCTGGCTGAGTCTCTACAGCTCTGCTTCCTTTCCAGTTTCCTGCTAACACACCTTGGAAAGATGGCTCAATTGCTTAGGTCCTTATTGTCCACAAGGAAGACCATGATGGAGTTCCAGGCACCTAGTTTTTGTGTATCCCAGCTCTAGCCATTGCAGTATTTTGAAGGGTGAACCAATAGGTAGATATTCTGTCTCTGATTATTTCCCCCTCTGTGTTGTAGATAGGTAAACAAACAAATAAACAAACAGCCAAGGAGGAGCACCCAGAGGCTCTGGGATTATTAGTTGTCTGTGAGTCACAAAGAAAGCCTGTCCCAACATATCAAATTGAATAGCAATGGACAATGTACATAAGTATTAGAATCCTAGAAAATCAAAAGAAATCATAAAGCTCATGTCAAAGTCAAATTCAATGGCAAAACCTTGAAGATAATTTATTTTCCAAATGTTCTTATTCTCCCTCCATTCTTACTGGTAAAACATTCCAAAAGTCATATTAACTCTTTCTAATGAAATAGCATAGTGATTTATTCCTGAAATTGAAAAGATCAAAGATACTTGGTCCAATTAACTTTTAAATTTTAAATTATTTTCTCAAGAAAATAACCTTTAGCCAATGCCATGGCTTAACAGGCTAATCCTCCACCTTGCAGCGCCGGCACACCGGGTTCTAGTCCCAGTTGGGGTGCTGGATTCTATCTCGGTTGCCCCTCTTCCAGGCCAGCTCGCTGCTATGGCCAGGAGTGCAGTGGAGGATGGCCAAGTCCTTGGTCCCTGCACCCACATGGGAGACCAGGAGAAGCACCTGCTCCTGGCTTCAGATCAGAGAGATGCGCTGGCCGCAGCAGCCATGGGAGGGTGAACCAACAGCAAAAAGGAAGACCTTCCTCTCTGTCTCTCTCTCACTATCCACTCTGCCTGTCCAAAAAATGAAATCAAAAGTCCTTTGGAGGACTTACTACTAAGAAGAAAAAAAAAGAATATAACCTTTGAATTCCAAACGGCATGTTATTTTGTTAGATATGAGATATGTTTCTATGAATAATCTAATCACTTAAAGAAACATCTCCTTGATGTACAGCTTGTGTCATTGAGAAACAGTTTGCTTTTGTAGGTAAAGGCAGGCTCTGGAGTTGAACTGGGTTTTGAGTTATATCTAAATACTGAGTAGCTGTGTGATCATAGGCAAATATTTAACCACTCCATGCATCCATTTTCTCATTCAGATTTGATAGTAATTGTAACTGCTTCATAGAGTTGATAGAATTAAGAATGAAGCTAGAGAAATGAAATACAATGCATGCCATCAGTACATAACAGACTTATTTATTTCACTTGAAAATGTAATATTCTGGAAGGTGCAATCTCAGGCAAGAGTTAGGGGAAAAACTACAGTGGAAAGGAAGAGGGATGCTATGCTCTACATGGATTGTGTGGACCCACAGAATGAGTATAGGAACAACATAGGACCCGGTAGCCAAGAGTCCAGGTGCCAGTTTTGGACACTGAGGTGAGATCAGACTGCAGCAGTGCAAACACTGGTGATATAGGTTCTGGGAGAGCCTGGCATTGGTCTGACCTGGAGCCCTGTAGGGAACAGGATATCTGCCAACCTAGAGGGAAGATAAAGGCTCATTTGTCTCCCCCACCCCCAATAATGATGCCTTACAATTAACTGAGAGAGAGAGAGGGCAGAATTTTGGGCACACAAACAGCTGCACCACCTTGTGTCCACAAGCCCAGCAACCAACTGCAAGGAGATGCATGAGTCTGGCTGGGAGGACTGCAGGGGTCTAAGTACCCATGTAGGACTGTGAAGTGCCCCAACATATTAAAAACTCTGGGGCTCACCTGCCTAGGAGGAGCACCCATAGGTAGCTGGCTCTGAGAGTGTCTCTGCCACTCTGTGGATGGGATGGACTGGTAGGGTAGAGTGGATCCTTGGCACTGCATGACTGTAGGATCCTTGCATGTTGGAACTGTGGAAATACTATGGTTGCATCCAAGTCATAGGTGTTTCTGGGTCTCTGGGCAATCACTGTAGATGGCTTTACATAATCAGGACTTCCTGACTGCCTGGGTGGGTCATTCTGGTGGGATTCATGCTCACAATGATGATTGCATGGATCCTTTGTGTGGTTCTTGTGGCAGCATGGATGAATATTTTACCCAGTGTGGTTAGCACCCAGGCATTGATTACCATGGAAGAAAGGAGGTGAAGATGAAAGTACTACACCAACACAGCTGATTAAACTCTATTCTGTTAAAAAAAAAGATCTACCATGCCCAACTTGGGTGTCACCCTTGATACTCCCCCAACACTGGAACACTAAATAGAGCTCCTACACACAGCCAGCACACATCTCTGGGTATTCACTGAAAGAACAGACACTCCTCCAAGCCACAGAGGAATGACCCAAAGATAAAAGTAATCAGAGGGGAAAATACAAGTATCTCAAAAATGCCTAAACATAAACACAGAAATTCAAAAATCAAGAATAAGGAAATCAAAGTGATACCCCTACAGAAACACAACAGTTCAATACTAGATTGTGAAGATGAAGAGATTGATGAGGGCTGGGAATGCAATTCAAAAGATTAATCATAGGGTTATTCAGAAGCAATCAGAGTTAAAGTGATGATTTAAAGAAATTAAATCACATGAATGAAATTTCTGCATAAAATTCAGATTTTAAAGAGAAACAAAATGAATTCTTAGAAATGAAGAATTCACTAGACTAAGTAAAAATGATGTGGAAAGCCTTAAAAACTGAAATGATGAGGCAGAAGAATGAATATTTGAGTTAGAAAACAAATCTCTGGAATTTTTACAATCATACCAAAAAAAAATAACAGAAGAAGTTAGAAAAACTAAAAACAGTGTTGCAGATTTATGGGATACCATCAATCCAACATACATGTCTTAATAATTCCTGAAGATGTGGAAAGAAAGAATGGATGAGAAGTTCTATTTAGTGAAATAATCACAGAAAATTACCCAGTTCGGAGAAAGAAAGAGAGATTCAGGTACAGGAAGCAAATATAACTAACAGACATGAACAGAAAAATTCTTCCCCATGCATATTGTAGTTAAACTTCAACAATAAAACAAAGAATATAGTCTAAAGCATGAGAGAAATGCCAGGTTATTTTTAGAGGATGTCTAATAAGTATCCAGCTGAATTCTCATCAGAAACTCAAAGGGTAGGAGAGAATGGTGAGGTATAGTCCACGTCTTCTCCTCCCCTCTCCAGAAACCTTTTATTTAAGGAAAAGAAACTTCATACATTTCATAATTACAATGTTAGAAACATGGCTATTCTTCCCACTGTACTGCCCTCCAACCCACTCTCCCACCCCTCTTCCTCTTCCCTCCCCTATTCCCATCTTTATGTTTTTACTAAGATCTATTTTCTGTTATCTTTGTATACATATGATTAGCTCTATGTTAAGTAAGAAGTTCAACAAATAGTATGAATGACAAAAAAAAACCCTTTTCTTTAACAGTTAAGACAAGGACTGTTCAAAATACATTCCAAGTTTAAAGAGAAAGAAACTATCAACCTGGAATACTGTGTCTTGCAAAGCTCTCATTTATGAATGTAGGTGAAACAAAGACCTTCCATAACCATGAGAAACTGAAAGAATTTCTCACCATTCATGCAGCCTCATGAAAGATTCTACAAATAGAAACCCAAAATGATAAGACTATGAAAGAATGTGAAAGTAGAAAACCACCCAGTAAAAGTACAAAGCAAATTCAAAGTAAACAATATGAATATTTACATTAGAAAAATGGGAGGGTCAATCCATATTTATCAACAGAAACCTTGAATGTAAATAAAATAGATCAAAACAGAAATCAACAAAAACTTCTGGGAATGAATGAAGACAACAATACAACATACCAAAACATATGGGATACAGCAAAATTAGTGTTAACATAGAAATTTAGAGAAATTGCTGCCTACAGCAAGAAATTGGAAAGGCACCAATGAGCTATCAATGCATCACAAGGACCTAAACTACAAGAATAAACCAAACCCAAACTTAGAAGGAGAAAAGGAATAATTAAAATTATTAGAGAAGAAATAAACAAAATTGAAGCCAAATAAATGCAACATACATAAAAAAAAATACAACATCTGTTCATGATGAAAACCTTAAGCAAATTGGGAATAGAAGGAATATTTCTCAACATATTGAAGACAATTTGTAACAAACCCACAGGCAGCATCTTATTGAATGGAGAATAATTGGAAGCATTTCACAAAGACTTGGAACCAGACAAGGATGCCCACTCACACCATTGCTCTTTGATATAGTCTTGAAATTTTTAGCCAGAGCCATTAGGCAAGAAAATGAAATCAAAGGTATACAAATTGGAAAAAAGGAAGTGAAACTATCCCTATATGGAGATGATTTTATATATAGGGGATACCATAGATTCCAGTGAGAGACTACTAGAACTCATAAAAGTGTTTGGTAGGGGAGGTGCTGTGGGAGAATGGTTAAAGTCTCTGCCTGCAGTGCTGCCATCCATATGGGCACTGGTTTGAATTCTAGCTGCTCCACTTCTGATCCAGCTCTCTACTATGACCCAGAAAAGCAGTAGAAGATGGCCCAAGTCATTGGGCCCCTGCACCACTGTGGGAGATTTGGAAGAGGCTCCTGGCCCTGACTTCAGATCGGCATAGCTCTAGCCATGCAACCATCTGGGGAGTAAACTAATGGATGAAAGACCTTTCTTGTCCTCTCTAACTCTGCCTCTCTGTAACTCTGACTTTCAAATAAATGAATAAATATTTTTTTTTAAATAGAGTTTGGGGTGCTGGTACCATTGGATAATCCTCTGCCTGTGGTGCTGGCATTCACTATGGATGCAAGTTTTAGTCTCGGTTGCTCCTCTTCCATTCTAGCTTTTTGCTGTGGCCCTGGAGGGCAGTGGAGGATGGCCCAAGTGCTTGGGCTCCTACACCCACAGGGTAGACCAGGAAGATGCACCTGGCTCCTGGCTTCAGATCAGTACAGCTCTGGCAGCCGCAGCCATTTGGAGAGTGAATCAATGGAAGGAAGATCTTTCTCTGTCTCTCTCACTGTCTATAACTCTACCTATCAAATAAAGAGTTTGGTAAAGTGGCAAGATATAAGATCAACATAGAAATGTCAAAATCTTTTGTGTACACAGACAATGCCATGGCTGAGAAAGAACTTTTGAGAATAATCCCATTCACAATAGCTACAAAAGGAATTCAATACCTTGGAATAAATTTAACTAATGATGTCAAATATCTCTATGATGAAAATTACAAAATATTATAGTAATAGAAGAAGACATTTCAAAATGGAAAATTCTTCCATTTACATGAATTAGAAGAAGCAATATCATCAAAATGTTCACACTACCAGAAGCAATTTATAGTCTCAATGTGATTCCAATCAAAACGCCAAGGACATTCTTCACAGATGTAGAAAAAATGATGCTGAAAATCATATGGAAGTATAGGAGACTCCAAATAGCTAAAGCAATCATATGCAACAAAAACAAAGCCAGAGGCATTTGTTTCATTATTTTTCATCTTTAATATTTTATTTAATTTTAAAAATTTTATTTATTTGAAAGGCAGACTTACAGAGAGGCAGAGAGAGAGTTTCCATCCTCTGGTTCACTCCCCAATTGACTGCAATGACCGTAACTGTTCGGATCTGAAGCCAGGAGCCAGGAGCTCCATGCAGGTCTCCCACGCAGGTGCAGGGCCCAAGCACTTGGGCCATTGTCCACTGCTTTCCCAGACCACAGCAGGGAGCTGGATGGGAAGTGGAGCAGCCGGCACTGGAACCGGCGCCCTTGGGATGCTGGCGCTGCAGTGCTGGCCCCCCAAATATCTCTTAAGGAAACAAGTAAGAGGGGATGAAAAAAGCCTTCCCTGCCCCGGTCTTCTGGCTGAGCTGGCAGTGCTGGGAGAGGAGGCCCTAGTTGCTGACTCCGCAGAGCCCCACAGCTGGGATCTAAAAGGCCCAGCACAGAATCCGGTGCCAGAGCCAGGCAGGGTGGCGTGGGCACCTGGAGCGGGAGCGCGTGGCAGCAGGACGAGCGCGAGCCCTGCTGGGAGCTGACAGGGTGCCCGGTGCGGTCCAGCCCTCAGTTTCTCCCCACAGCCTTCCCTCCAAGGCTCTCGGTCCCTGTGAATGGAATAATGCTGTCTCCAAGTCCTCCCGTGACTGGGGGTTTATATCCTGTTAGCCTGGTCCATCTGAGAGGCAGAGGCCTCCAGTCTGCAATCCCAAGCTCCATCCCCTGAGGGGGCAATGGCCCGGGTACCTGAGCAGCAGAGACTTGAACACCCCATTGGGCACAGGACATCCCAGGCGGTGGCCGCATACACGGGCCTCTCAAGCGCTGGGCCACCATGTGTGCCCCCACTTGGATCTGCTTGGGCTGCTCCCCGGGGGACCCCGTGGGGCATTTCCTGGTCACCTCTCAAGACCATGGGAGTGCGGAGGAGACCCAGTTAGGGCTGCAGACGGCCCCTCGACTAGCCAGATGGGTGCTGGTCTTCAGGGAGGAAGACACAGGAGCGAGGATCCCTTCCTGCCCCCAGTCCCAAAGGTGGAAGGCATGTGCAGCCCCTATGGCCCCCACAGTGAGGCCTGTGCACCTCCAGGTGGGGCCATGCGCAGCCCCGAAGCCCCTTGCACCTTCTCTCAGCAGCGTGTCAGCCGGGACTCCCCGCGGTCATCACCCCATCTCCTGTGTTTATCTGGTGGCTTGGCCATGGACACCATGGCTGATGGTCACCCATCTCTAACACACTTTTCCCTGCACATAATGGACAAGACCCCAGAGACAGCAGGCACTCAGCTTAATGGTTAAGACACCTGCTTTTCTTTCTCCTCCTGAAGATTTGTGTATTTATTTGAAGGCACAGCTATGCAGAGAGAGGGCCAGAGAGAGAGGTCTTCTATCTGCTGGTTCACTCCCCAAATGGCGGCAATGGCCAGGGCTGGGCCAGGCCAAAGCCAGGAGCCAGGAGCTCCATTCAGGTCTTCCACATGGCTGGTAGGGCCCCAGCACTTGGGCCATCCTCCACTGACTTCCCAGGCACATTAGCAGGGGCTGGAATGGAAATGGAGCAGCCTGGATGTGAACTGGTGGTGTGACAGGTGGCAGCTTCACCTGCTGTGCCACGGTGCTGGCCCTAACACCTGCTAGGACATCTGCATTCCAGGTCCCAGTCCTGGGTACCCCCTGACTCAGCTCCCAGCCAATGATCACCCTGGGTCCCCCTGACTGCAGCCCAGCCGACGCCCACCTGGGTCCCCCCTGACTCAGCTCCCGGCCGACGCCCATGCTGGGTCCTTGCCACCCAGGGAGCCCATGCCGAGCTCTGAGCTTCGGCTCCCTCAGCCTTCCCAGGAACCGGGGGTGGTGACCCAGTGGATTCCAGCTCTGCCTCTCACGCTGAGCATGAGCTAAAGAGAACACAAAACTCCAAGAACCAAGGCTGCAGGCCCAGCGCAGAGGATTCCACTTAGATTCCCAGGGGCCTGGCCCCAGGGTTTAGTGCGCCCTTGCGACTCCCAGCCTGCGTGGGCTCACCGTGCTCTGCCCCCAGCAGAGAGACGCTCAGGCCAGCGCTAAGTGCGCTCTGTTCTTGTTTTTTCTGAAGCCCCTCGGCCGGACCCCGCCTGGCCACGCCACCCTCCTCTGGCTGGACGTTCCGGTGGCACTGCCCGGTCCTGGCCGACGCCACAGGCCGCTCCAGGAAGACACGGGGACGGAGTCGCTGGGCAGCGCAGAGGTGGACACGGCCTTAAGTTTCCCCGCGCCAGGCATGGCTCTGCCGGGGCTGGGCCAGCAGATCCAGAGGCCCTGATGGGAACGGGGCTGCCAGGCTCCAGGGCCTGAGAGGGAGGGGCTGCGGGGGCGTGGCTGCGCGTGCTGGAACCAGTTACTCAGCCTGTCTGTGCTCCTGCCTGATCCTCAGCTGTGAATCACAGGAAGTGAGCTTGTAAGGGTCATAGAGGTGATGCAGGGCTGGCACTCAGCCCAAAGGCCGATCCCCCAGCCCACAGGCCACACCCTGGCTCACAGGCGACGACCCTTGCCCACAGGCCGCTCCCCTGTCCCACAGTGGAGCACTTGGGTCCAGTCCCCAGCTCTCACTGCTGTTGCCAGCTCCCTGCTGGTCCACACACTGTGAGGCGGCGGTGACATCTCAAGTGTTGGGGCCCCTGCCACCCGCATGGGAGACCCGGATGGAGCTCCCGGCTCCTGGCCTTGGCCTGGCCCAGCCCTGGCTTCAGGCACTCAAGGTGAACCAGTGCATGGAAGACACCGCTGTCACTCTGCCTTGCAAAAAGATAAGGTAGATAAATAATAAGGAAAATGAATAAACTTTAGGATGTTTAAATCCATGGACTTAGAACGTGCCTGGGCCTCCTTTAATCAGCCAAGGGCCCAAGAGAAAAAGGCCTGACTCCTGGCGGGGGTGGGGGGGTCTGCAGGCAGCGTCTCCCTGGGCCTTCACACCCACGCGCACCCCTGCGACAGGCCCCCCCACAGGGCGAGGACAGTGCATGCTGGGAAAGTGTGCTTGGGCTGCAGGCCGTTTTGCACCCAAATAATCTTTAAGACATTTTCAAGACTTGAGCAGCTGCGACAGGGAACCCCACTGCTGGTTCAGTCCCCAGATGGCCACAGCGATGCCCACAGGGGAGCCTTCTCTGCTGCCCACCAGGACTCGCCCCAGGCTCACGGTGTGGGTGCGGCTGCCCCAAGGAGGGGGCCCCATGGCAACTCTTGCCCCAGGCAGGCGCGCAGGCAGCATCCTTCATGCAGTCACTCAGCATGGAGTTCAGGTCCCCAATTCTCATTGGAATCAGGGACGCGAGACTCGGGTTGGATAATCCTGGCTAGAATGCCTCTCCTGCCTGGGACAAAGAAACCAGAGTTACTGCTCCCAGGCGGGCGGCTCTATGCAGATGGAAGCAACCCCCCACACCCCACAGCTCCGAAGCCTGGGGGGCAGACGCCTTGGTTTGACTTTTCAGGGCAGGTCCCCTTTGGTGTGAGGCTTGGGGTGACCCTCTGGCTCCAATCTGTCCTCATGGCCACATGGCCACGCTGAGGGGTCAGTGCCTCCCGGGCGGGGACCAGCCCTCCCTCCGTGTCACGGTCACTGCTGGGCCCTCCATTGGCCCCGACAAGGAGAGGAGCGACGCCAGCGTCACACACACCCAGTGCCCCAAGCCCAGCCCGCTTCCAGCTGAGCCCCGTCTGAGAGGGTGGGCTCTGTCTCCTGCCTGTCTCTGCCAGGCAAGGTCTGGGACTCAGGTGCCCACCGGGCAGGACAGTAACCTCCCTGCCGGGCCACTCCCGAGTCCGCAGTGCCGAGCACGCGCAAAGAACGGTGACCTGACCATCTTCTGCCACGACGCACCTCTTACATTTTTCTACGTATTCATTTGAACAGGAGACACAAAGTCAGAGACAGAGACCCTCGCCTGCTGGGTCAGTCCCCAGACACCCGTGACGGCCAGGGCCAGGCCAGGCTGAAGCCGGGAGCCAGGAGCTCCATCGGGTCCCCCAGGTGGTGCAAGGGCCCAGGGTGCGCACGCGCGGGGGCTGGCTCAACATAGAGCCGGGACCCGCGGCGCCTTCACCGCTGCAGCCGGTGCCCACCCCGCTGACCAGAAGGCGCGAGGGAACGGCCACGGCTGCCCTGCCCCAGCCCTGCCACTCCACTTCCTCCGCCAGGCGGGGCAGTGGGGGGAGAGCGCGAGGGGCCACGGGTCCTGTGGGCCTCTCCCAGCCCCTCCCAGCGCACGGAACTTCAGTGGAGCCCACCGGAAGCGCAGGACCCTGGTGGCCCCAGAGATCAGCATCTCACTGGACCCAAGCAAGGGCTCCCTGCTGTCCAACGACTTCCTGGACATGCCCGACGACCTGGACATGAACGTGGATGACATTGAGACCGCCGACGAGACGGACTCTCTCGAGTTCCTGGACGACGGCAACGAGCTGGAGTGGGAAGGTAAGGGCCACGGGGCTGTCCCGGTCTCGGCCCTGGGCGCGGGGTGCGGGGGCTGCGGGGGCTGCGGGGGCACGGAATGGCGCAGGTTCACGCGCACCTGCACTTGTCGCCACCCGCGCAGGTCTTCCCTGAGATCCTCAAAGGGGACAGCAGCACGCGGCCTGCCCGGCGTTTCGAGCGCTTGCTCTGGGCGCTGGGGACACGGGGGGGGGGGGGGGACATGGCGAGGATGTGCAGGAGGGGACATGGCCCCGCCCACGGGCGTGGGCAGCCACCACACGGAGGGTGGGGCAGAGTGGGGGCCCAGGACGACCCGGCTCGCTGTCCACACTGCACGGGGGGTGAAAGCTCAGGCCAGGGTAACCGGGTGGGGTCCTTGAAAGGGTGACCGGCACAGGCCTGGAGGGTGGCGAGGGGTGGAAGGGCCGGGCAGGGGCTAGGGGAGAGGGAGGCAGGCGCAGATCTCACAGCCCCAGTGGCCACCAGCGAGGGCTCTGGCAAGAGAAGCGGAGCAGGATAGGCCAGGTCTGATGTCCACGCGTGTGGGGCAATCTCGGGGCCAGGGAGGGCAGGTGGGGGCGGGGCCCAGGGAGAAGTGGGCGGGTGGGGGCGGGGGCCCAGGGAGAAGTGGGTAGGTGGGGGCCCAGGGAGGAGGCAGGAGGGACTTCACTGCAGGATTTCCGAGAGCAGTAAACAGATCCGCTCTGGAGATCGCACTCTTCCTAGGTTTTCATTTGCTTTTCTTCTGATTTATTTGAAACACAGAGTCAGAGAGAGAGAGAGCGAGCGCGCTCCCAGTCCGCTGGGTCCCTCCCCACTTGGCCATCATGGCTGGTGCTGGGCCAGGCTGGAGCCAGGAGCAGGAGCTCCATCCACGTTTCCTACACAGGAGCATGTCCCTGGCACTTGAGCCCTCACTGCTGCCCCCAGGTTGCGCATGCACAGGGAGCTGCCTCCCCCCGCCCAGTCTGATCCGGGATGCCCCTGTCTCAACCCCCACACCACACATGGGTCCTGACGTCCCCGCTGGACGCTGCCCATGGCAGAGCGAGGACGGTGCCCGGCGCTCAGCGGCAGAGCCGAGCCCAAGAGCCGGAGGGGGGAGCCTTGTGTGCGGGACCCCAGGGCAGGGCAGGCCCGGAGGGCGCCCGCATACCCCATCAGATCCTGGGTCCCTCCCCAGCTCTGCTCCGGACTCCGCCTGCAGGGGTGGCCCAGGTGCTCCTGGCCAGCACGGGGAGACCCGGATGGCGCTCCTGCCCCAGAATGGTAGGCCTGGGGAGTGACCCGAAGGGAGCCGGGTCTGACTCCCATGGCACAGCTGTGGACCCCAGTTCCCCCGCTGCTGTCAACAACTTGGCTCTTCCGAGGGGTGGAGGACACGAAGCAGCCCACAGTGACCCCCCCGGCTCTCCTGCTGTTTGGGTCAGGAAGTGTTAGGAGTCAAATGTCCGGGAAGCACAATCACGGAAGGCTTTCTGGAGGAGGTGGCACTTGAGCCAGGTCCTGTCAGGGCACAAGCAGCGCCAGGGCGGGAGAATGAAGGCAGCCATAAGAGGCTGGTGCGTCCAGCCCAGGGGTGCTTCTTCCAGATGACACCCCGGTGGCCCCCGCCAAGAACAGGCCTGGGGACAGTGCGGACCTGTTTGGGGACGGCGCGGCAGAGGACAGCGATGCAGCCAATGGGCGCCTGTGGCGCAGGTCATCATCGGAGAGCAGGAGTCCCACATTGACCTGCACGTGATCCGGCCACACAAGAAGGTGGTCACGCAGGAGGTGAGGCCCCAGATACCGGTGCCCGCCCACGGTGAGGCTCCCCTGGGAACCCGTGGTCACCCCGAGGGTCGGAACCCCCCCATACCCGTGCTCACCCCAGAGGTTGCCACCCCCACACCCGTGGTCACCCACGGAGGTCGGACCACCCCCATACCCATGGTCATCCACGGAGGTCGGCCCCCACCCCATACCCGTGGTCACCCCAGATGACTTTGGTCATCCCGGAGGTCGGATCCCCCTCCCCAACCAGGGGTCACCCCAGAGGTCGGACCACCCGCCCCCCCCCGTACCCGTGCTCACCCTGGAGGTCGGACCCACCCTCGAACCCATGGTCACTCACAGAGGTCGGACCCCCGTACCCGTGGTCACCCCAGAGGTCGGACCCCCTGCATACCGTGGTCATCCTGGAGGTCGGACACCCCCCCCGTATCTGTGCGCAATCCGGAGGTCGCCCCCCCGCACCCGTGGTCACCCCGGAGATTGGCCCCCCGTACCTGTGCTCACTCTGAAGGTCGCCCCCCCCACACCCGTGGTCCCCTCCGTGCCCCACCGCGGGCAGACGGTGGAGCCTGCGTGGCTCGGATCAGCTACTATGACCAGGGCCTCAACTCCATCATGTCTTCGCCACCTGCTTTCTCCCCACAGCACCTGCGAGGACCACCACTATGTCACGGAGAACCTGTCCTGAGAGTGGGGCGGAGCCGGCGGGGCGGGGTAGGCAGAGCTGGTGGGCTGGGGGCAGGACAGGGCGGGGGGGGGAGTGAGGCCACTGGGGAGGGCGGCAGGGCGGGGCCTGAATGGGGCAGGCAAGGCTGGGTTGGGCCAGGGCCTGGGCAGGGCAGGCAGAGCCGGCGGGGCGGGGCCGGCACAGGGCGGGTGGAGGGGTGGGCGTGGGGTCAGGGCGGGAGGGGCGGGGCGGGGCGAGGCCGGGCGCGAGGACCCGCCCACCCAGGCTTTCCCACGCAGGCGCAGGGGCCCAAGCACCCGGGCCATTCTCCACTGCTCTCCAAGGTCACAGCAGAGGTGGATCGGAAATGGAGTGGCCGGAACTGGAACCCGCACCCACGTGGGATGCAGCCCTGCAGGCGCCCGGCGCCATTGCCTCTTTAATCAAACCTCCGCTCGCCCTGCGCTCTGCTCTGGGCCCGGGTTCAGTCCGGGCGCTGTTAGAACCCCGGGCCCTGAGCGCGGCCCCGGTTCGTGGATTCCGCCCCTCGAGGGCTTCAGGCCGCGGAGTGGAGGCCTCCCACCTCCCCAGCCAGGAGACGCTCGCAGTCTCCCGGGGAACGTGTGACACGGGACGGGCGACGCCCTGGGCCTGGGTCCTTGCTCTGCCAGGTCAGGCCGCTGGACCACAGCCTCCGCGGGTGGAAAATGCGCCGGGGGAGGGCGCTGCCTCTGCCCTTCTCCCCTTCCTCTCCCACCCACCGGGTCCGCTTCCCGCCCCGGCCCTGCCTCCCTAGGCCCGCAAAGCCCTGGGGTCGTCCAGCACAGTGACCAAGAGGCTCAGAGGCAAATGATGGCGGGTGGTAGAGCCTCCACAATGAGTCCCACACGCACCAAGTCCCCGCTGTCACGCAGCTTTTCCTCGAGGGACCAGCTGCGGGGCCGGGTGCGGGGCCAGGTGTGGGCCAGGTGCCTCCTCCCTCCCCGGCCTCCGCTGCCTCCTGGGCCCCTGGGTGGGCTCTGGATCTCGCGTGGGAGTCCCCGGGCCCAAGGGAGGAGGAGCCCGTCCTGGGGGAGACGCGACGCGGGGTGGGCACTGCAACAGGGGGCGCCCTCTGGCCCCCAGCCGCCCCCCCAGCCCCGTGGCCGCCGCAGAGCCCCCGGGGTCCCTCGAGGTTCTGCCCTGCAGGCCGGGCGCACCCTTGGCACCCCATGTGAGCACAGCAGCCCAAGTGCCCGCAGCCCTGGCCCCTGGCCCCTCCTCCCTGCACGGAGGGCGCCCCCTCCCCAAGCCGCGTCCTGGCCCTCAGCCTCCAGGAAGGGACCTTGGTAGGTCGTGGGAGGGATCCGGCTGCTCCAAGGGCCCTGCGCTGCAGGCCTGGCACAGGAGCTGGCAAGCAGGCAGCGGGGCTGGGAGCAGCCGCTCCTCCCGGGGGAGGGGCTGGGGGGGCTGCTCCCAATCAGAGCAGCTGTCGCCCCTGCAGCCCGGTGCCGTGGGTGGCCACTCGCTGGGCGCCGGAGCTCCCGTCGCAGCTGCCCTCTCCATCTCTACCTCTCCCCCTCCAGCTCCGAGGGTCCCAGGCCATGGGGCCCAGGCAGGAGTAGGGTCGGCCTTGCCCTGCGCCAGCATGGAGGTGCTGGGCGCCCCGGTGCCCAGTAAAGCAGGAGAGGCCGTGGTGAAGTGGCAGCTGTGCTAGGACATGACAGCCAAGATGTGGTGGATGGTGAGTGGGCGCCGGGCCCACGTGGGCCAGCGTGGTGGTCCTGGGGCCATGTGGCCGGTTCGGCAGACCCCTGTGGGCCCAGGGGCAGTCTGTGGGCAGGCTGCCCAGGGGGGCTCCAAGCAGGGCTGGGGGTGGCCACATAGGGCAGGGCTGGGGCAGCTCTGCTAGCTTGGGCGCCCTTCTGGAAGCTTCTAGGGGGCCAGGCCGCAGCCCTCCGGGCTGTGACCCTGCCGTGGGGGAGGGAGAGATTCTGGGCCATGCTGGGGGCCGTGGGGCCGGGCTGGGGGCCGGGAGGGGCCCGGGCCGTCCACCTGGGGACTTGGAGCCTGAGGCTGGGGGCCCGGTCTCGTCCCCCTACAGGAAACGGCCTGGGTCTCATGGCCCTGGCTCCGGGGTCCTGTCCCCTACAGCAGCCATGCGGGGGTGGGGTCCCCAGTCCCCAGTGCCGAATTCTGGGCTCAGCTTCAGCTCTGGGTCTCCCCTTGGCCTGCACTTATCATGTGCCTACTGTATCCTGGCCCCATCTCTGGTGCTGAAGAGAAGAGCAGGTGGGGGTAACGGGGGGGGGTGGTGGCAGGGCCCGCGTGGTCCTGGGAGGCCGCAGAGCCAAGACCCGGCAGCTGGCAAAATGGGCAAAGAGAAAAGGGGGCGGAGGGCAGGGCTGCGGCAAAGGCCCTGGGGCAGCAGGGAGCCAGGAGGCTGGTGCAGCTGGAGCTGAGCATGGGGGGGAGGGGCACAGCAGAGGCCCAGGATCCCGTTCAGGGGGGTTACGCCGCCTCCCCCACCCCTGTCCAGTCCGGAACGCAGGTCAGCGGGTGGGCAGTTTCTGCAGAGGTGCGGCCTGGGGACACCTAGCTGCCTGCTCCTCCCCAACCCTTGGCAGGATCCTGGAGCCGCGTCACCCCCCCCCCACCAGGGCCCCCAGCACAGCGCGGCTGCCCTGGGGCCTGGGAGAGGGCCACGTGCCCGCCAGGGCCGCTCCAGCCTCGCTGTGCAGGGCTGAGGTCCCCATCTAGGGAAGGCATCGGAGCCCAGAGGGGCCGCAGCTTCTACAGGAGCAGCGTCTACACTGGGCCGGCCGGGATCAAGGCACGGAAACAGGACCCACAGGCGGTGTGGCCGCAAGAGCCGCTTCTGTGGCTTTGTCCCTTCCTTGGGGGGGTTCCAAGGAGGAGGCGAGAGCGAAGATGCGCGGGGCCAAGGACAGGCACTGGCCGCCACTAGCCTCGGTCTTCCCTGCCCCCCGCGAGGCAGCTGCCCAGGCAGGAACTGGGGGCCGGGCACGCGGGGGCGGCCGTGGTCTGACCGGGAGGCTCTGCCAGGAACCAGCAGTCAGGCCGGGGGCTTGTGGGCATGCGGCCAGCGCTGAGGAGGGGGCGCTGGCGGAGGGTCTGGGGTCTGGGGGCCGAGGGCGAGGTTGTGCAAAGGCCCTGGGGTGGGATGGAGCTGTGGGGGGGATGGGAGGGGCCCTAGGGAGCCACGGCGAGGTGGCGAGGTAATTTAGGCGGGCAGGCGCCCACCCCCATGCCTGTCTGAGTGCCACCCACCGCCTCCCCTGCTGTCTGCTGCAACTGGGGTCGGGGTCGGGGCGCTCCATCTTCTGGCTCTTGGCCACCGCCCACTGTGCCCACATCTGAGGCTCCGAGGACCCGGCCAGTCTGCTGCAAACCACGGAATGTGTCCCGGGGCCATGGGCGCCTCCTCACCCCCGCCCAGGATGCTTCGAAGATGGGGGCTGGGCTGGGCCCCTGGGGCGGGTGAGTGAGTGAGTGAATGAATGAATAAATGGCTCGCACAAGTGAGGCCCCTCTGTCTCCCAGGTCAGCGGCCTGGTGTGCGACCCTCCCCCAGTACTCAGAGAGGGGCAGGGGCTCCCGGGGGCTCTGAGCTCGGCCAGGCCAGCTTGACCACCTGCATGGGGTGGACGTGGCTTGGGGCCATGGCGGGGCTGTGGCCGGTTGGGAGGAAGTGAGGGAGCTGTGCGAGGCCTCAGACGCCGCACTAGGGGACTTAAAAATGAATATGAAAACACAAATTCTTACAAGAGTATGGAATAGCAGTATATCTTATTCATTACTGGTGAGAATGCATAGTGGGACAGAAATTTTACCAGACATCTTGATGTGTTATTAGAAATCCAACCATAGTATAACCATATCATACAGCACACAGGTTCCAATATATTTAAAACAAACTCTGATACGGCATCCGTTTCCCAACCTCCCTCCACCCCTCCTACACCCCTAAATATATTGGAACCTGTGTGCTGTATGATATGGTTATACTATGGTTGGATTTCTAATAACACATCAAGATGTCTGGTAAAATTTCTGTCCCACTATGCATTCTCACCAGTAATGAATAAGATATATATGGATATATTTATAAATGGATAGACAATGGGAGGAAAACAGGAGATGCAGAAAGGGAGATGCCTAGGGTATGAGTATTGGGCATTGGGGCACAGAGAAACACCCAGCTGCAGTCAGAGGTGTTCTAGAAACCAAGTATGACGGTGGGTTCAAGCAAAGAGCAGAGAGGTATATCAAGGTTGCTATGAGCAGGAAACACAGGCAATGAAGATACTGCAGGGTAGTAGAAAGATCACTCTGGAGAAGGGAAGCAGACAGTTGAGGGAAGATCTTGGCTTCATGTAAGAGGGGCTGGAGGGCATGATGATTGGCATCGTACAGGCAGACATTCAGGAAAAGATGTGCTGGAGACACAGGGGATGGCACATGCAACTGGCACATGCTGCAGGCACAAGGAATAGGGAATGTTGAAAGCTGACATGAATGTCAGAGATTTTATAAATGACAACATACCAAGGGTGAACAGGGGTCACAGTTAAATGAGAGATAGACACTGCAGAAAATACATGGGTTTCAGACATAGGAATGGGGAGACATGAAGCCTGATATGGCTGCAGACACATGGGGATGGAGATACTGGGGCAGACAGGACCTGCACATACAGGATTTGGAAATATGCAAGAAAATTAAGGGATTACAGAAAAATCAGTGCTGAGAGAAAATCTGCATCCTTAAGTGAATACGTTAGGACACCACAAACTAATCATCCCAGCTTTCTTCTTAAGAATTAAAAAAGAAAAATGCATGAAGAATATTTAAATAAAGTTAGGAAAAGGGTAATAGGAAACATTAATAAAATGCTGGTTTCACAAAAGTACTACAGATACATATAAGCAAGGAAAAACTTTTTAAAATATTTTTTTTTGACAGGCGGAGTGGACAGTGAGAGAGAGAGACAGAGAGAAAGGTCTTCCTTTTGCCATTGGTTCACCCTCCAATGGCCGCCGCGGTAGCGCGCTGCGGCTGGCGCACCGCGCTGTTCCGATGGCAGGAGCCAGGTGCTTATCCTGGTCTCCCCTGGGGTGCAGAGCCCAAACACTTGGGCCATCCTCCACTGCACTCCCTAGCCACAGCAGAGAGCTGGCCTGGAAGAGGGACAACCGGGACAGGATCGGTGCCCCGACCGGGACTAGAACCCGGTGTGCCGGTGCTGCAAGGCGGAGGATTAGCCTAGTGAGCCGCGGCACCGTCCCATTTTTTAAAATATTAACAAAATTGATAAGCCAATAGCCGAGTTTAAGAAATTAAAACAGTGCTGTTCTTTACAGGGCTCATAGAACTCACCAAGATATTAAGGTTTTGTGAAATCTTATGAATAAAAGTTTGACTCCAAAGAGGCAACTAACAGAATGGGAGAAAATATTTCCAAACTATGTAACTGATGAAGAAACTCAACAACAACAACAAAACAAACAATCCACTTAAGAAATGGTTCAGGGCTGGCGCCGCAGCTCAATAGGCTAATCATCCACCTGTGGTGCCAGCACACAGGGTTCTAGTCCTGGTTGGGGTGCCAGAGTCTGTCCCAGTCGCTCCTCTTCCAGGCCATCTCTCTGCTGTGGCCTGGGAGTGCAGTGGAGGATGTCCCAAGTGCTCGTGCCCTGCACCTGCATGGGAGACCAAGAGAAGCACCTGGCTCCTGGCTTTGGATCAGTGTGGTGTGTGGGCTGCAGCAGCCATTGGAGGGTGAACCAATGGTAAAGGAAGACCTTTCTCTGTTTCACTCTCTCTCACTGTCCACTCTGCCTGTCAAATAAATAAATAAAAAGAAATGGTTCAAAGGACTTGAACAGATTTTTTTTTTCATAAGATGAAATTCAAATGGCCAACAGACACATGAAAAAATGATTATGATCACGAGCCATCAGGGAACTGAAAATAAAAACCACATTGAGGTTTTTACCTTACCCCAGTTAGAACAGCTTCATATAGCAACCAACAAACAATAAATGCTGGTGGAGATTCGGGGGGAGTATCCTAATACACTGTTGGTGGGAATGTAAACTAGAAAGCTGTTGTGGAGAACAGTATGGAGATTCCTCATAGGACAGGAAGCAGGAGAGAGGATGGCAGCATGAGTGGTAGGGACGATAGGGTGGGAAGTAGCAGTATGCTCCTAAATCTGTATTTATGAAATACATGACATTTATTTACCTTATATAGCTAGAAAATTATTTAAAAATTGACTCCAGAGTTAAAAATCTGCTATATTTTGAAATCCAATTTTCAAAAACACAAATATAAGATGAAATAGGAAAATTCCTATATAATTTAATAAGTTGAACAAATTTTTGGAAATCCAAACCAACTGATCAAGAAAAATGTTCCACAAGGAAAAATCTGGGTCCAGACTTATGGAACATTATACACTTCTAGGAGAAAAATAAATAATAAATAAATAAATAAATAGAAAACCACTGAATTCCCCTGACTTGTTCCAAGTGGGCATGCACAGAATATTTTTCAATCTGTTGCAAACAAGACCAGGATATGCAATGAAAATGAAATCAGAAAGCATGTCTTCATAAACTGAGGTACATATATCTGAGCAAAATATGATTATATGAGTTCAGTCACATAGGAAAGCATAACAGATCAATAACAAATGAGCTAAACTAAAAACTGAAGATTTTTAGCATTCTCAAACAAAGCCTATAAATCATCCAGATAGGTGAAAAATATGAGGAAATTACATGACCAATTCAATATCCAACCAGAAAATAAATCAACTTACAACAGAATAGGAAAACACAGTGACTTCCTTCGTGTGATCAAGACAGTCTAAAATGGAGCACAGCACACTACTTAATACAGGGCCAGTGAAAGCTTTTTCCTGCGAACAGACGCGGACATGACTGCCTTCTCTCCCCATCCCTTCAACACTGTACTGGAGGAGTAGTCAGGAAATAAAAAAAAAAGAAACATAAAGTTTAAATATCAACTTTTAAGCAATAAAACTCAATGTATGTGGATGACACCATTATATGGTGAGATAATCCACTCTAACCCCAAGCCAAATACAACCGGTAAGTGAATTTAGCAAGACTACCAGGTAGACAATCATTATAAGTCACAGCAAACAAACAGAAAACATTAAAGGACAAAAGGCAAACTAGCAAACATGTATCTACAAGAGGAATTTAAATTATGCAATATCTTTAAACATTATTCAGACACATATTAAACACACATGCGTGCACACAAAGGACACAACAGAGAAATGACTCCAGAACATGGAGATAGCAAAGACCCAGAAGTCAATGAAGCGCCAGTAGGTCAGGAAATTCTATCTGGTGAGGCTTCAGATCACGAGGGCTGCTCAGGAACAAGGAGGTGATCCTGCCACTGGGGAATCCAGCAGTAGAGGCGGCGCTAAGACCCCAGCCCAGCTCCTCACTTCCCTCACCTGGCAACAGTCCCCCAAGCCCACAATGCCAGGGAGCCTACTGATTGGCTACTGCTTTATGACGTCATCTATGCCCACCCACTTTGCAAACTGTCCAACCAGACACCCCTCAGGGGAGGGGCAACCACGTAATCTCATGAGATCATCATGTTACAGTCTCTTCCAGGCTGCACTTGGCAAAGTGTCTGTGTGGTGGCTCAGCTTTCTCCCCTCTGCAAACAGGGAGCCAGAGACTTGAGAAGCAGCAAGTGAGGAGAGCTTAGGGCCTGGTGTCTGAGAAAGGGGAGGTGGAATGGGTGGATCCTGCTAGAACTGACTGTCCTAGTCCCTCGACTTGGACTTCCCCACGGTGAGCTCCTGAATCTGCAGACTCCACCAGGCGAGGGCTGGGCTGACTCTGGAATATGGGCGGCAAGCCCTGGCCCTGCACAGTGACTTAATCCACCTTGGAGGCAACAGGTGATGGCCTAAGCATGTGGGTTGCTACCACTCATGTGGGAGACCTGCATGGATTTCCTTCCCTCAACTTGGCTGAGCCCTGGCTTTGCACACATTGGGGAATGACCCAGGAAATAGGATCTCTCTCCTTCTTCTCTGTTACTCTGCCTTTCAAAAAATAAATCTTTAAAAAGTATAGGAAGAATTTTCTCACCAACAATTTCTTGTCCATTAGCAATGGCTGGAAGTATGTTCTGAATGAGACATTAACAGACAAATGGCCATCAAGACCATGGGTACATGGTGGGGCTGCTTGTGGCGGACAATTCTATAATGTTTTAGGAGGAATGCTCCCTCTGGACTAAACACTCAGGTATGCTCTGCACCCTTCACTCCCTGCCATTGCAGTAGCCTTCAGTAATGGCTCAATGCCCCTGCACCAGGATACTGTTTCCAAACTGTCTGTGGCCACAGAGAAGAGGTGGCCTGGGGAGTGGTCACTGAGGAGATGGGAAAGGCTGGGAACCTCAGGGACTGCTTTCCCTGGCCTGGAGTCCCTGCTGCTATGTCACAGGTCTGCAGCAGAGCATGCCTGTCACCTCTCTCAGCCTGCCACACCTCTATTAACATTACCCTTGACTATGTTAGACTTGGGGATCACAACGGACTATCCACTATCTCAAGTCAAACTCCTAGGTTTCCTACAAAGTCAACTCCTCAGTGCATCCCTCCCAGGAGTGAGGTTGGGAAGAAAGCTCCCAGCTGGTCAGAGGCTTCTGACCTGACCTGTGTTTAGTGGGGGGTGGCCTGTCCCCATCTGTGAGTGGGACCTGTTTTCTCAGCTGCTGCTCTACCAGCCCAATCCTTGGTGTCTGGAAGGATTCACCAATGAAGCCTCTGCAGTGTGTGTGTGTGTGTGTGTGTGTGTGTGTGTGTGGTGGGGGAGGGTGGTCAGCTGGCTGCTGTTCCCATTAAAATGTAGTAGTGGAAATGCTGTTCCCAGGCAATTCTGGGTGAGCTCTGTGCTTGCTCTGCCCTCTTCTTCAAGGACTCATCCAGGATGAAGCACTTCTCCATGGGCCCCTCTGACTTTTTCTTTTTTAAAGGATTTTATTCATTTTTTGAGAGGTAGAGCCACAGACAGAGGGAGAGGCAGAGAAGGAGATCTTCCATCTGCTGGTTCACTCCCCAAATGGCTGCAATGGCTAGAGCTGTGTCCATGCAAAGCCAGGAGTCAGGAGCTTCATCCAGGCCTCTCATGTGGGTGCTGGGGCCCAAGCACTTGGGCCATCTTCCACTGTTTTCCCAGGCTATAGCAGAGAGCTGCATAGTAAGGGGCAGCTGAGACTTGGACTGGTACCCATATGCAATGCTGGTGCCACAGATGGAGAGTTAACCTACTATGCCACAGTGCTAGCCCCTTAACTTTTTCTTTATGAGGGATGAGGGTTTGAGTAGCATAAGGCTTCAGGCTCTGCCTGTGTGCTAAGAGAAGGTAAACATGGAGGGCCAAAGGAGCTACACCCTAGAATCCCAAGGTTCTGTGCCTGTTCCTATCTCTGCTTCTTCTCAGGTAGTTTTATTCTCTTTCTGGTTGTGAAACATGTGTCTCTCATCTAGAGATTGTAAGTCCTGCATTAGCTGCACACAAACTTTTATCTAGGGCTGGCTGGTTCAGGTGTTTTGCATTCTTCTCCTGCAGTCTCCATGCTGCCTCAGGGAGTGCTGGCCTGTGGTCATTACAACTTTTGACTACTGGGGTCTCACCCATAATATTAGATAAGTACATCTCTAAATCCATTTAAAATAATTTCTGTGTTTAGAAATGAAGAGGTTGCCATTATTGATTTGACTACATGCCTCTTTAAATGACTAACTCTGGGGCCAGTGCTGTGTCTCAGTGGGTTAAAGCCCCAGCCTACAGTGCTGGCATCCCATATGGTTCCAGTTCCAGTCTCAGCTACTCCTCTTCTGATCCAGCTCTCTGCCATGTCCTGAGTAAGCAGTAGAAGATGGCCCAACTCCTTGGTTCCCTGCACCCACATGGGAGGCCCAGAAGAAGCTCCTGGCTCCTGACTTTGAATGAACTCAGCTCTGGCTGTTGCAGTCATTTGGGGAATGAACCAGCAGAATGGAAGACCTCTCTCTGCCTCTCCCTCTCTCTTTCAACTAACTAAAATAAATGCTTAAAAATGACTAACTCCACCTTGACTTAATTACTGATTTCCCGGTTGGAAGTTAATATATAATTTTCAAACTAATACTTTTTCTTCAATGCTAAAACACTGCTGCATGACTTGTGCATAAAACTCCCTTGAGTGACCTGCCTAGTCCTCTACTTCTTTGCCAAGGCATCCCTGACACCAGCACTTCTGGCACTTGGATTACAACAGGTCTTTAAAATGTTCAAGAATTTTTACACCATTTATTAAGCTTAGTAGTTTATTATAATAATTCTTATTAGTAGAGATTTTTAGAAAGCTTTAATTTAATAAATATAAATTTCATAGGTACAACTTCTGTAATTTAACAATTCCCTCCATTCCCACCTTCCCACTCCCAAACTGTCCCACCTCCTACTCCCTCTCCCATCCCATTCTTCATTAAGGTTCATTTTAAATTATCTTTATATACAAAAGGTCAACTATATGCTAAGTAAAGACTTCAACAGTTTGCACCCACACACACACACAAAGTATAAAGTCCTGTTTGAAAACAAGTCTTACCGTTAATTGCAGTAGGTTAAGCATGTGTTGTTGGCATTCCATATCAGAATACAGTTGCAGTCCCACCTACTCCACTTTTAATCCAGCTCCCTGTTAGTGTGCCTGAGAAGGCAGAGGAAGAGGTTTCATCTGCTAGAGCCACTACCACTCATGTGAGAGATTCAGAAGGAATTCTAGTCCCCAGCTTCATCCTGACCAGACCTGGCTATTCTGGCCATTTGGGGAGTGAAACAGTAAATGGAATTTCTGTATCTTCTCCCTTGCAACTGCCAGTATAATTGTTGTTCACATAAATAAATAGATTTTTAAAAAAATATTTTGAATTCTATATACCATTTTTGCATAATATGCATTTCCATGACATTTTGGAGAACTGTTTACATGTACGGATTTCAAAAAAAATGTTGTATAAAGAAAAGATCCTTTAATTCAATTCTCCACAATTTTTGAAAACCTCTCATATTTTATTTTATTTTTACTTTCTATAAATAATATATATTTGCATTTCTTGCAAAACATTGATTGTATTTCCTTCCTCATTTTGTCCCTAATGATATCACTCTAGTTTGATTTTCATTTCTTATCTGCACAACTGTATTCTGTCTGGCAATTTCTTCTCATCTCAGTCTATCCTGTGTGAAGTGATCAGATCAAACTTCTTGGAGAACAGTTTTTATCTTGTTACTCTCTTGTACAAAAGTGGTTAAGAAAACAAATATTCATATTTCATGAAGAATAAAATACAAAATCTTTAGTCAGATGATTATGGATATCATAAATCCAATGTCCTGTTAACATTTTTTGACAGGCAGAGTGGACAGTGAGAGAGACAGAGAGAAAGGTCTTCCTTTTCTGTTGGTTCACCCCCTAATGGCTGCTGGGGCCAGTGCACCATGCTGATCTGAAGCCAGGAGCCAGGTGCTTCTCCTGGTCTCCCATGCGGGTGCAGGGCTCAAGGACTTGGGCCATCCTCCACTGCACTCCCAGGCCACAGCAGAGAGCTGGCCTGGAAGAGGGGCAACTGGGACAGAATCCAGCACCCCAACCAGGACTAGAACTCAGAGTGCTGGCACCACAGGTGGAGGATTAGCCTATTATTTATTTGAAAGGCAGATGACAGGGAGGGAACTAAAGGGAAGGAACGAGGGAGGAAAGGAAGGGGAGAAAAGAGAGGTAGAGGAAAAGGAGAAAGCACACACAAGTTGTGTTTGGGGGTGGTATATCTGATGATTCACTCACTGAATGCCCAGAACAGGTGGGGTTGGGTCAGGCTGAAGTAAGGAACCAGGAATTCCATCCAGATCTCCCACATGGGTGTTAGAGACCTAAGCACTTGGGCCATAATCTGGTAGCACCCATGCACATTAATAGGAATCTGGGTCAGAAGCAGAAGCAGGGTTCAGTCCCAGGCATTCTGATATGTGTTATAGGCACCCCAAGTGGTAGCTTAACCCACTGTACCATAATGCTATCACTGCAAGTTTATTTGAAATTTCTTTGATATTTTATGTTTCTCTGGCATTTTGAATTGTTTTACCTAGCTAGTACTGTGGTACAGTAGGTTAATCATATGTCAGTGAGGCTGGCATCCCATATGAACACCATTTTGAGTCTCAGGTGCTACATTTCCCACCCAGCTTCCTGCTAATGCATCTAGAAAGAAGCAGATGATCCAAGTCATTGAGTCCCCGCCATCCACATGGGAAGCCTGGATGGAGTTCCAGCTCCTGGGTTTGGCCTGACCCAGCCCCAGCCAATGTGACCATTTGGGTAGTAAGCTAGCAGATGGCAGATGGATCTCTCCCCCTCACCCTGCATTTCAAATAAGTAAGTACATCTTTAAGAAATATATTTATTTTTAAATATTTTTCTCCTTAGCTTCTAGAATAGCATTCTCCCTTGGTGCTAGTGCTATCTGTTGGCTTGTCTTTCTCAGTATCTTAATCTAGCACAACAAATCTCCCAAATGTTGACATCCTAACACAGATGTTAGCCTCTTCTGTTCTCTAAATTATAGACTCCTGAGCGCCTAAATAACTCTC
The DNA here is from genome assembly GCF_033115175.1 of Lepus europaeus. Classification (NCBI taxonomy): domain Eukaryota; kingdom Metazoa; phylum Chordata; class Mammalia; order Lagomorpha; family Leporidae; genus Lepus; species Lepus europaeus. The sequence continues at coordinate 31,723,432 of NC_084851.1, read as the reverse complement.
ATGCATAACCTTGCCTATACATACCTGAGGACTCCAAAATCTTAGATTTCAGGTCTGACTTAACTTTCATTTTCAAATGACTGATGAAAAAACATGTCTGGAAGACAACATTTAGCCTTGTGGTTAAGATGCCAGTGTCTCTAGTTATAGCATTAAATAACAGTGTACAGCACATTAAAGACAGAGATCCTACATAATATTTTTAAATCAATTAATTCTCTATGCCATTTCCAATTTAACACGTTTTTTTTTTCATTTCCAATTCTCTTTATATACAGAAGATCGATTGTTATTTAATGCTATAACTAGTACTCCAACAGTATTTATTTCATTTCGTGTTGCTATATGGGGGCAAACTGTTGAAATCTTTACCTAATATATACTAAACTGATCTTCTGTATATAAAGAGAATTGAAAATGAATCTTGATGTGAATGGAAGGGGAGAGGGAGTGGGAAAGGGGAGGGTGGCAGGTGGGAGGGAAGTTATGGGAGGGGGGAAGCCATTGTAACCCATAAGCTGTACTTTGGAAATTTGTATTCATTAAATAAAAGTTTAATAAATGAAAAAAAAAAAAGATGCCAATGTCTCACACTGGAGTTAATGGGTGTGATTCCCATTTCTGGCCTCTGGGAGGCAGCAGTGTGATGGCTCAAATGATTGGGTTCCCTGCTCCTCGACCATCTATGGACATTGTGGACATTTGAGCAGTGAACCAGAGGGTGAATACCCCCTTCTCTTTCTGTCTTTTTACCTCTCAAATTAAAATACAAAACAAAAAAACCTATGTCTATGTCTTCCAACAAAATGACCGACTTAATGGCTAAAAGCAGTTTCATTGTTAAATTCAGCAAAAATTGGCTGGCACCGTGGCTTAACAGGCTAATCCTCTGCCTTGCGGTGCCGGCACACCGGGTTCTAGTCCCAGTTGGGGCGCTGGATTCTATCCCAGTTGCCCCTCTTCCAGGCCAGCTCTCTGCTATGGCCCGGGAAGGCATTGGAGGATGGCCCAAGTCCTTGGGCCCTGCACCCGCATGGGAGACCAAGAGAAGCACCTGGCTCCTGGCTTCAGATCAGCGCAATGTGCTGGCTGCAGCGGCCATTGAAGGGTGAACCAGCCGCAAAAAGGAAGACGTTTCTCTCTGTCTCTCTCTCTCTCACTATCCACTCTGCCTGTCAAAAAAAAAAAATCAGCAAAAATCATTCTTGGTTGTAAATGATATTTGAATAACGAACAATTGTAAATCAAACTTATGTAATGGATCGGGAAGAGAGAAAGATGTGGACAATGCTTTTTACATTTCACTTTGTTACTTTTTTGTCATGTAACCTGAAAAAAATCCATGTGAGTTCATTCTGCCTAAGTTTGATGTCCTTAAACTTATGGGCTCCATCTACTTGAGGCAGGTAGTATAAAGGGAAGTGGTCAGAACCTGAGAATTCATCTTGCTTCTGCCCCAAAACAGCTAAGAGACACCAGCAAGTCATTTTTACCTCTCTAGTTCTTTCTCCCTTGTAACATAAGAGAACCATCTTTCTATTTAAAGGATTTATTCTATACATTCCTATCTTAAAGTAAGGTTCACATGATTGTGAAACATTTTGTGACTGTCATGTCTTCTTCAATTCTACTGCATTGTTAGCAGTGTAATAGCAATCTGGCACTGAAGATGAAGTGCTAAACAATATAGGACTGCCAGGGCTTATTAGGAGCTACAAAGAATCATTTGAGTTCATGAAAATGTTTAAATTTAAAAATAGAATCACTCTATTATTGTTCAGAATCAATATAATTGCTATTTTTTTATTTATAATAATTGAATATCAGTAACTTCATTTCTGATAGTATATTTGTAGTATTGTATATTGTAATATTGTACAATAGTATATATTGTATATTGTAGTTATACAATATTTATAGACTAACTAAAATTATAGGTAGCAATATTTATTGCTTTTTCTTCTTTTATTGGATTTTATCATAGCATATGTCATTAAACCTTTATATTTTAGATTAATGACTAAAGAGATTATCCACAGTTAAGCTTCTGGCTTTGGCCTGGCCCACTCTGCAATGCTGTAGATATTTGAGGAGCAAACCAGAGGATGAAAGATCTCTTCTCATTCTCTCTTGCTGTAACTCTGCTTTTGAATAAATAACTAAATTTATAAAACAAAGATATTATCCACTGCAAATTGAACACAATCAGAAGGAAAAATTCAAATTGGCAAGTATAAGAATTTGGTAAAAGATAAAGACATTTGTTGTACAGTAAAGAGATTATTATGTAACCCAGAATTCTTCTAAATTGTATGGAGGAAAAGGAGCACTGGTCACTGACACTCACCCTTAGAGGTATACTTCACAACTCTATTTTCTGGGTTCTTAAACCACCAATATAATTGTCAATCCAAGTTTGTATCTTTAGTTATTGTAGAAGGTAGTTAATCACCTTGCCACCACCTCCAGTCACACACACACACACACACGAAGTCTGGTTAGGAATGCAATCAATCCATTGATAAGTTTAATCTCTGGGCAACTTAATTTGATACTACAGCTATCAATTTTATGTAGCTTTGCTAATGTTACAGTAAAGCAGGACTGTTTTAAAATTTTATCATATACAAAAAAACCATCCATGGTTTGTACACATTACATTTATAATTTATCTAAATATTTTTGTATTTTCAACTCTTTGTAGTTAAAAGTTATTTTATTTTAATTGAACTCACAAATATTTTTACTTAAGCACTGATATCTATCTGTCTTTAAAAATTCTCTTTCCTTGTCTGTCTGGGTTGTGCAGAGAGTATCCCCTCTGAGACCTCAATCTCTTAGTTCCTCATTGTTTCCTGAATCTTTGATGATGCATTCCAAACAGGTTGCTCATTCATTATTGTCATCAGCAGCCTCACTGACAGAATGAGCTATCTGATTCACTGGGGACCTTCTTTGCCTCAGGCTAGAGGAAGACAAGTGCAGTTTTATCTTATATGACTGCCTATAGGCTACCCTGCATGTCCTGCCCTGAGAGGAGATATGGAATGTCTTTTTCCAAGCTGGCATACCTGGTGCTATGAACTATTTCCCAATACTTAGTTATTTCATTTCAATCTCTGGGTAATACTCACTTCATTATTTTGATTTCATTGAGTAACTAGTGAACTCATAGGAGGTAATTTTTTAAAAAAATATTATTAATTGTTTTCAGGAAGAGTTTGCTGTTGATGAGGGTTACATGGGTTAAAGATTGATGTGACTGATTAAGATTTCTGTCTTTTTCCTGTTTCTAAAATCAATCATCACAAGATCACTAAATCAATCTTGTTTCTAGCATGCTACTATGCAGACTGTTCCAGGATGTGCTTCCTTGACTCAGGATTGAGCTGAGAAGTGGAGCAGGGGAGTAGCATTGTTATTATTTGACTTGGAAGCCTTATGTCATTCATTAGAACAGTAGGGAGGTAGCAGAATGCATGCCATCTTTGCCAGCTGATTTGTGAAATGGGAAAAGTGTGCGTACATTTTGTTGCCTAAGCTTAGGTTGGTAGTCATGGATAAATTAGAAGAAATTATTAATGAAAGGCAGGAAGTGATGAACAGTATGTTTTGGTAATCCAAGAATATTTTCCTAATCAAATAGAAATATGCAGATAATCTTTGGTAGGTCCTAATATATACCATTTTTCCATAGGACAGACTCTACATTTGTTCATTTACAGAACTCTATTGGTCATCAAACTTGTGCTTCTTATTGTGTTTAACATTGGGCATGAAAAGAAAAATAAGACCAAGTTTATATTGATTAAGGAATTCACAGCCTGTAAGAGTGTAGCTGTAAACTGGGATGTAAAATGGCAGTGGGTGGATTTTTCCTTCTGCCTCACCACTTTATATCAGGGTGAAAAAAAAACCACATCCTGTGGAGTGCAAGTCTTGCCTGTGAATATTCTGGGCCATTGCAGAGATTTCCAGTGGAGCACATTGATGCAGAGCTATGCTGGACAACAGCAAGCCCATACACAAGCGATGAGCTGAAGGGCTAACTTTCCTTTCAACCAGAGAGATGGGTGGTTCTGGAGTTGAAGGAAGGTCTGAGGACTTGGGTCCCCTGGGCAACAGCCTTGAGTTGTGATGGACACCTCCCTTCCCTCTTAAAGGCATCACTCTGGGGGTCTAGCACTCCAGCGTAGCGGGTTAAGGTATGGCCTGATGTACTGGTGTTCCACATGGGCACTGGTTTGAGTCTCAACTGCTCCACTGCCAATCCAGCTACCTGTTAATGAGCCTTGGAGGCAGCAGAAGATGGCCTAGTTCCCTGAGTTCTTGCACTCATGTGGGAGACCTGGAAAAATCTCCTGGCCTCAGCCTAGCCTAGCCCTGGTCATTGCAGCCTTTTGGAGAGTGACCAAGTAGATGGAAGGTCTCTCTCTCTCTCTCTCTCTCTCTCTCTCTCTCTCTCTCTCTCTCTCCTCTCTCTCTCTCTCTCTCTCTCTCTCTCTCTCTCTCTCTCTCTCTCTCTCTCTCTATCTCCTTTTGTCTCTGTAACTGTGCATTCCAAATGAATAAATGAATCTTTTCTTTTAAGAAAGCCACTACCCTGTCTCTGGTTATAGTTTCCCTTCTCCAAGTGGCCTTGCTGAGGCTGGAAGTTAGAAGAGCTAATGTGTGCTCTAAAGAAAGGGCTGAACCAATCATTTACTCTTGGATGTAATTATGTGTTGCTTCCTTTGGATCTTCTTTAAAATTTTTTTCTCTTAGATGGTAATCCTGAGCCATAGGCTACTATGACTATCTGATGATTCAGTTATGCAGAAATGCATAAATGGACATGCAGGATTGAAAAATAAACCATTTTTTGTTGAAATATCAAAATATTAAAAAGAAAAAATGGTAGAAAAGATGTTCACTTTCTGGGAGATGAAATAAACACACTTTTCCCTATTTCTTTCCACTGAATACAATGAAAATGTTTTTACATTATGGAGGAAACAAACAAAAAGTCTGAAATGGAGGAGCTAGTATTGTGTTATAGTGGGTTAAGCTGCTGCCTGCAATGCCGTCATCCCATCTGTATACTAGTTGGTGTCCCAGCTGCTTCTTATCCAGTTCCCTACCAATGTGCCTGGCAGAACAGCAGAGGATAGCCAAAATGCTTGGGTCTCTGCCTCATACGAAGGAGACCTTGAAGAAGCTTCTGTCTCCTGGCTTCAGTCTGGCCCATCCCTGACTGTTGTTGCCATTTGGAGAGTGACCCAATGGATGGAATATCTCTCTCCTCCTCTCTCTGTAACTGTTTTTCAAATGAAAAATCAAAACTTTAAAAAGAAAAGAGGACTGAAATGTAGAGAGAAGTAAGACAAACAACTGGAGACTAGACCCAAGGAATGAGATGAGATGGTGGAAAGTTCTCTAGCTTGTTCCTTTGCCTAATATATGTCACACTTGGGCCCCCACAACTGGTAACCCAGAAATGTCAGGAGAAAGACCAAAAAATGTCCCAACAAAAGCTCTATTTCCTAATCCAAATGATCAGGAAAGGAGCAGCCTCACAAGACAGATCTGTTTAAGATTGTCTCTCCCTGTTGGGTGTCAACATAAGCCAGCAGAGAACCTGGACTTATCTCCAATTGGAAAACAAAGCAGGGCCTCTTCTATAGAAAAAGCACAGCCCAAACCAGCTACAGCATGTTTGGCTAAATAGGATGTAGGTTCTTATCATAATTACTCACTCAGACTCAGAAAATCACTTGTCATAGCAAGAACCAGGCAAATCTCAACTTGAATGAACCCAATAAGTAGATGAGAAATGAGAAAGCAGAGATATTAGAATTATCTGACAGGGTTTAAGGCAACAATTATACATTCGACTGGCTATATTTGCAAAAGAAATGATTGTCTTTGTAAAACAAAACAAATTCAAGAATCTACAAAAATAAAATCCTGAAACCAATAAAATAGCAATGAATTACAGGCAACAAAATGAAAACTCTAATGCAACTATAACCACTCAAATGAAGAAAAGGGGCAGCATTATGGCATAGCAGGTTAAGTTGCTGTGAGTGATGCTGACATCCCATATGCTCTACTTCCAATCTAGCTCCCTGCCTAATGTGACTTGGTAAACAGGAGAAGATGGCCCAAGTTCCTGGGTCCTTGCACCTATGTGGGAGATCCAGATGAAGCTCTTGTCTCCTAGTGTCCTTCAACCTAGCCCAGCCCTGGTGAATGTGAGCATTTGGAATAAGGAAGAGGGAGATAGGGAAGAAAGGGAGAATGAGATGTATCACTATGTTCTTAAGACTGTATATATGAAATACCTCAAATCAATTCCCATTACATATATAAATTCTAAAAAGTAAATAAACCAATGACTCCTAACTTTAAAATATCACATATTTTGATTAGATTATTTTTATAGACAAAAATTGTTTTGGAACTAAGAAAAAGTTGTGACCTAGATAAAATAACTTTCAAATTTATCCTATTCAAACAGGATTTGTTATTAAAAGGCAGAGCCTGTGGTTTATTCAGTCAATAAAAATTCATGGAGTTTATAGAATGTGCATTCCCAGGCAATCAAGTCTCCCATTTGCCTCATCACTTAGTTTTTTTTTTTCCCCTCACAAGCACTTGTCATAATCGAGAGCTACCTTGTTGCTTTATTTGGTAACTTGTTCATGACCTTTGACCCCACAGGATTGTACCCTCCATACAGGCAGGGATTTCTTTTATTCCTCTGGGTGTCAGTAGGACCTTGTTTGAGTAGGCACTCAATGAGTATATTTTGAATGTGAGCTTGGGCCAGAGATTAATGAACTGTTTTGCCCTAAGAAGATGATCTAGGTCTTGAAGAACGTATCAGATATGGGAAGATTAAGAGAAGAGGGAGCAGGCCAGCGCCGTGGCTCAATAGGCTAATCCTCCACCTTGTGGCACTGGCACACTGAGTTCTAGTCCCTGTCGGGGTGCCAGATTCTGTCCTGGTTGCCTCTCTTCCAGGCCAGGTCCCTGCTGTGGCCTGAGAGTGCAGTAGAGGATGGCCCAAGTGCTTGGGCCCTACACCCCATAGGAGACCAGGAGAAGCACCTGGCTCCTGCCTTCGGATCAGCATGATGCACCAGCCGCAGCACGCTGGCCATGGCAGCCATTGGAGGGTGAGCCAATGGCAAAGGAAGACGTTTCTCTCTGTCTCTCTCTCTCACTGTCCACTCTGCCTCTAAAAAAAAAAGAAAAAAAAAGAGAGAAGGGGGAGCAATCCAGACAGAAGGTCATCACGAGTAAAACCCTGATGGTTTTGTTTATTCTAATTGGGAGGGCAACAGATACACTGAAGCTATCATTTTATGTTAGATGTTTTTGGGGAAAAAATAAAGTTGTCAGCGTATGGACAAATTCCAAGGAACATCCAAAATCAGACAGGATTTTGGAGCTGGAAGTGTTTTTAGGGATCCAGTCAACTCCCTTAGACTGAAGTAACTGAGGTCCTACGGGGTGATGGTCACTGGGTTAACCAGAAAGCTAATGCTGTATGACCAAAATCTTATTCATTATCTTAAATCCAGTACTCTTTCTAAGGTCATTTGGAAATATTTGAATAAAGAACAATATTTGGTAAAATGGGTGTTTATGAAAAGAAATCTGGCGCTTGTGCTATGGTGTAGCAGGTAAAGTCACCACCTGCAGAGCTGGCATCCCATATGGGCACTGGTTTGAGTTCCGGTTGCTCTACTTCCAATCCAGCTCTTTGCTATGGCCTAGGAAAGCAGGAGATGGCTCAAGTGTTTGGGCCTCTGCACCTGCATGGGAGACCCTGAAGAAGCTTCTGGCTCCTGGCTTTGAATAGGCTCAGCTCCAGCCATTGCAGCCAACTGGGGAGTGAACCAGAAGATGGAAGGTTTCTCTCTCTCTCTCTCTCTCTCTCTCTCTCTCTCTCTCTCTCTCTCTGTCTGTGTGTGTGTGTGTGTTTCTCATTCTGCCTCTGTTTCTCTCTCTGTGTAACTCTGACCTTCAAATAAATAAATAAATCTTTAAAAAAAAGAAATCTGGCTCCATATGTAAGGTGAATTGGAAAAGGGAATCTAATTTGAGAGAACACAAAAAGACTATGAAGTAAAATTGGCGTGACACAAATAAAGCCTAGATGAGGTAGTGAATACGGGAAGGAGAAAGAACAAATTCATATTGGAGGGTAAACAAGCGAAGAAAATCAATGCTATTCCTTCAATGGATCTTCTGGAGAAAGAAAACTCTTGGCCTGAGGATATTTTTGTTCCGTCCCTCCTAGGATATTTATGTGATTTGTTTTCAGTTACATGTTTTTTTAAAGGCAGAGTTACAGAGAAGTAGGTTCAGAGAGACAGAGAATAATGGAGGACTTCTACCCACTGGTTCACTCCCCAAAATGGCCACAATGGCCAGAGCTGCACTGATCTGAAGCCAGGAGCTTCTTCCAGGTCTCCTTCCTTTGGTGCAGGGGCCCAAGGGCTTGGGCCATATTCTACTGCTTTCTCAGGCCATAGCAGAGACCCAGATCAGAAGCAGAGCAGCCAGGTCTCAAACTGGTGCCCCTATGGAATGCCAGCACTGCAGGTGGTGGCTTTTCTTGCTATGCCTCAGCACCTGCCCCTTCAGCTACATTTTGAGAATGTATTTTTGATTGGTTTATTTATTGGAAATGCAGAGATACAAAAAAAGGAGAAAGAGAGAGAGACAGAAAGAGAGAGGGAGAGAGAGGTCTTCTATCTGCTGGTTCACTTCACTAAATGACCACACTGGCTGGGATTGGGCCAAGCCACAGCCAGGAGCCAGGAGCTTCTTCACTGCAGCACAATTCACAAGAGCTAAGATATGGAATCAGTCAAGCCCTCCATCAACTGTTGACTGGATAAAGAAATCATGTAATGTATACACTATGGATTACTAATCACCTGTTAAAAATGAAGTCATGTCTTTTGCAACAAAAAGGATACAACTGGAAACCATAATACTTAGTCAAATAAGTCAGTTGTAAAAACACAGATACTATGTTTTCCCTGATCTGAGGTAACATAGAGTACTTGAAATGTAGTGCATTGGAGTGAAATGAACATTTTGAGATTCAATAATTGCTTACAGCCTGTCTCTTTCATTGAGGCACAGTGTTTTTTTTTCTTCATACTATTTGTTGAACTTCTTTACTTAGTGTAGGATTAACTGTATTAAGTAAACTGAAAGCAGCTCTTTGTAAAAAATTAAGAGTGGGAATGGCAAAGGGAGAAGAAAGAAGAATTGGAGCATGGGTGGGAGGGAGGGTAGAGTGGGAAGTATCACTATGTTACAAAACATATACGTATGAAATACATGAAAGTTATATAACTTACATAAAATTTTAACAAATTTTAAACAAAGATGCCAGTAGGCAAAATTCTTATGTACATAAACAAATACTTATGTTTGCTGTTGATGCAAAAAAATGTCCACAGGGGAACCACAAATTCTCTCAGAACTAAGTGTCTTGTAAACACTATATGCAATGGAAAAGCAGACTCAAGCTCAACCAAGAACACAGCCACTGTACTGTTTAAGGCTAATTTGTCTTCCCCACTCGGAGTCAATATGCTAAGAAATAATGGGAGAAAAAGGCAGTCTGGGCTCTTGTGACTATTGAGCCCATTCCTTCTCTGGTGAGCTGCTCATTTGTTGTGGGGACACAACCTTTCTAGACTCTTGCAATACTTGCAGTAGATCAAATTCAAGGTTAACTCACATTTGCTGGCCAGCAGCTCCTCGAATCCTTCTGACCACAGCACTGCTTCCTCTGGTTGAGGCCTGCAAGAGAAGTTCTGCAGTCAGCAGGCATATATCAGGTCCCCTTTCCAGCTCTGCTGTTCAGGTTTGTGAGTACAGCATTCTCAATTTAATTACTGAAAGTTTGTTGTTTGCTTTTCTTGCTGGTTTTGGGTTTCCCAGGAGTGGAAGAATCTTTGCAAGAAGTAACTCAACCGTGTCTTCCAATCTTTTAATCTTAAAAAAAATTCAGTAAGTGGACATGTTTGAAAGCACAACTACAGCTGAATATATTTTTATCCAATAAAGCCACAGGCAAACATCTAGTAGCCACAGGCAAACCAAATGAGACAAAACAAGTAACATTCTTATTGACATAATATTTAAACTTAGCATCAAATTACTGAAGTTTCCTCAGTTCCTCATACTGTAACTACTAATGTTAAGAGTAAAGATAGGAACTACCTTAAAATCACAAAGATATCTTTAAAAAAAGATTTATTTGTTTATTTGAAAGTCAGAAGCACACAGAGGGAGAAGGAGAGGCAGAGAGAGAGGCAGAGGCAGAGAGAGAGAGAGCTTCCATTCGCTGGTTCACTCCCCAGTTGGCTGCAATGGTCGGAACTGTGCTGATCCAAAGCCAGGAGCTTCTTCTGGGTTTCCCACATGGGTACAAGGACCCAAGGATTTGGGCCATCTTCTACTGCTCTCCTAGGCCATAGCAGAGAGCTAGATTGGAAGTGAAGCAGCTGGGACTTAGACCCGTGCCTATATGGGATGCCAGCACTGCAGGCAGGGGCTTTATCTGCTATGCCACAGTGCCACCCCCATCACAAAGATATTTTAATACACTAAATAGTCCAGATAGCAGATGCTGGGGCCTGGCATTATGAATTAAGCCACCCATCCCATATTGGCAATGGTTTGAATCCAGGTTGCTCCACTTTGAATTCAGTTCCCTGCTAATGCACCTGGGAAATCAGTGGTGGATGGTCCAAGTCCTTGAACCCCTATGCCCTAGTCCAAGACCCAGAAGAAGGTCCTGGCTCCACTCTCACCCAGCCCCTGCTCTTTGTGGCTATTTAGGGGAGTGAACCAGAGGTTGGAAGACTTTCCTTGCTCTGCCTCTCCCTTTCTGTAACTCTTTCAAATAAACCTTAAAAATACTATTTCTGGCCCACAAAAGATGGCAGTTTCTTTGCAAGGTTAATTGCTTTCCACCTTTGGTCCCAGATGCACCAGAGACCATGCATAGGGAATGATGAGTGATGACTGGCCCCCAGCCTCACATCCCTCTGACCCACAACACTCCTTTGAGGAAGACACTGCAGAATTATGATTTGTTCCACAGTCATGATTGTGAGAATGGCTTTATCATGAAAAAGTGAGGAAGCATTCAAAGTGAGGTCTTCAGGCAGCAAAATCACTTCCTCTGATATGAGCACACATAGGATTAAGTTAATCAGAGTCATGAGCTGGAAAACCAAGCCCCCAACCCCTAAGTATCTCACCCATATTCCCAACTTGCCAATCAGACAACTAATCATGCCCCTTTAGGGAGTCAAGAAAAAGCATGGAGCCCTCTGTACCTGCTCTTGCCCTCCCAAGTCTCCAGGCACACAACCTTTTGGCAGCCCCTCTGCTGTCTGCCCGCACCATGTGGTTTTGTGGTCATCCCCGCCTGCACAGTTTTTCCTCTCCCCATGGCTCTGGCCTGTGAAGGCCTGCACATGGTCCTTGTTCATCCCATGTTTCTTGGTGTGGGGCCTTCTGGCTGCCTCTGGAGCCTGCTGGCTTGCCCCGCTGCTGTTCTCCTGCCCACGTGCTCTCTTTCCCTTGCAGCCTCTGGTCTACTCCCTGGAAAAGCCTGGTGTGCAACAGCCACTTTCAATTTATATTTTTTGTGGATTTTTTTAAACTTTTATTTAATGAATATAAATTTCCAGTGTACAGCTTATGGATTACAATGGCTTCCCCCTCCCATAACTTCCCTCCCACCCACAACCCTCCCCTCTCCCGTTCCCTCTCCCCTTCGATTCACATCAAGATTAATTTTCAATTCTCTTTATATACAGAAGATCAATTTAGTATAAAGATTTCAACAGTTTGCACCCACATAGAAACACACAGTGAAACATACTGTTTGAGTACTAGTTATAGCATTAAATCACAATGTACAGCACATTAAGGACAGAGATCCCACATGAGGAGCAAGTGCACAGTGACTCCTGATGTTGACCCAACAAATTGACACTCTAGTTTATGGTGCCAGTAACCACCCTAGGCTCTCATCATGAGTTGCCAAGGCTATGGAAGCTTTCCAAGTTTGCTAACTCTGATCATATTTAGACAAGGTCATAAAAGACAGAGGGAGGATAGTAACCAATGATCCTAAGAGTGGCATTTACCACGTTTGAATAGCATTAAGTGGGGAAGAGGACCATCAGTACACACAGGTTGGGAGTAGAGCCATTGGTGGTAGAGTAGAGGTTATGATTACAAAGGAATGAGGCCCAAGTGCGCTAGACAGGGTGTAGAACAAAGGACAGAGTCATTATTAGAGGCTCTAAGAAAGGTGCTGTCTAAGCTACAATTAAGTTTTCTGATTGAGAGGCAAATAGAACCTGACAGAAGGGGCTTGATAATAATCTGTTGGGCTTTAGGCCTTATAAGTTGAGAGGCCCAGAACTATCTATCTCTTCGCATGGGGTACATCCTAAGGGAGGTGTGAACCACCTGGGGAAAAGCACCCTGTTGACTTTCATTACTTGGCTGGCCTGGGAGGAGAGCTGGCCAGGTAAAGGCAGGTGTCATCTCTAACAAGAAATTTACAGTTCTGCCTGCAATGTTGCTGACCCTACTTGACCATCCCCTCAGCTGCTGTGGTCACTTTGGAAGTTGGGCTGAGTGAAGGGCTTTTAAGCTTAGAGCCAATAAGATCTGTGGCTCTGACCTGGGCATCCTTTGACTCCAGGGCAAGTCCATTTCCAGTGATCCAACTCTTGGCAGAGCTACCAGAGCTCTTCACAAGTTGACTTCTGCTGAAGCCCAGGCTTGCCACATTGAAAGCCACTGCAGTGGACTGGCCTGTTGGGTCTCCTTGAGGGCAGATCACTGTACAGATCAGCCATTAATAGGCCTGCCACCCATTGCTTCTGATGCCTAGCTTTCATTTCCTCCTGGTTTGTGTTAAAGCAGACCAGAGGATGCAAGTCAAGGGAGTGCCCATGTCCCATCTCTAAACTTCGGTGGCCTGAACTACAAGTCTATAGTCACAAGCATGTTCTGTAGTAGTTTTTCTAAGGTAGACAATGCCCATGAGGAAAATTATATTCTCACTTTAAAACTTTCTTTACCTTTGGTCTGAAAGGGAGGTTTTTTCTACTTACTGTTTACTTCGCTGATGGCGAAGTAAATTTAACTATGAGATTATTATTTAAGCTCTTATTTTGACTATGCTATTACAGAAAAATGTTAGCCATCTCTTTTATAAGGTCTAAAGATTAAATTGTGTGTCCTACAGATTCCTTCATAATAGAATTAGTTTCATACCCTGAGGAGAATAGAGAAATGAAAGAACAAGTTGGGCTTAGAATAGAGAAATGAGGGAGCAAATCCTAGATCGCTTGCTGATAATAGCAATATTACTTGAATACTTAGCAAACAGTTTCAACCATTAGATAACAACTTAAGAAAACATTTACCAGAAGGTCCAATGCCTTCTATAAATTTTAAGAATCATGTATTTGAAAACACCTTTTAAATATCTAACATGGTGTAGTTTGTTTAACCAGTAAACTTAAGTACAACCATATAAAATGTTTTTAGTTTCTACCAACAAGTATAAAACATATGATGTAGAGATTCAGGTCACATCAATTAAAATGTATCTTTGATTAATTTTAGCAGCTTAAATTTATGGACAATCTTATCTGTACGCCATTGAAAATAAAACTCTTAATAAAATTTTCCCATGTGGACATACAATATGTACACACATATAATATAACATAATAGATGAATATAGCAATTTAATAATAGATTTTAAAATCTTTAACTCTTTTTGTAGATTGCCAATTGATTTGAATTGCTTTTTGTTTTTAGTAACCTCAGTTAACCATACTTTCTCTCAGTTGGTACTGTTAATACATTATTGGCCTCATCTGTTTACAGAGCCATCCCAAAGTACTGAATACAATAGAAGTGGCTGGAAAATGTCCATAAGAACCTATAGGAAGAGAGCTAAACTCAGAACCAACAACACTTTAGTTTTATGTGCAGCAAATCATATATAACTGTGGATGACAAAAGACTTTAAGTTGCCATGTTTAAAATTATAAGCTCATCAACCAACAAGAGGCACTTGCTTACTTCACAGTATTTTTGAAATCACCTGTAGGATTTTACAAGTATTTAACCCTTTAGGCCTCTGGGGCTTTCTCATTAAGATAACTATCATGTCTAGTAACATAAGATCATTAGACTTTTTAATTCTCCAACATTTGTATTAATAGCATTTTCCATTATAGAAATTTAAATTTGATACCACATCACATCTTGACAGTACTTCTAATATAATCCAAATAACCTGATTAGTTGGTGTCTCTATAAGATGAGAGACATAGGTCCTTCAATTTTTTTAGTTGGGCCCAAACTGGAAAAACTAAAGTCCAAGATTTACTGGAAATTTTAGAGACCAGATTGTTTGAAACTGATTTTTTGAATGCCTGTCAAGAAAGCCAAGAAGGCTCAAAATCCAAAATATCTGGTAGAAATAAGATTCCTTAAAATCACGACATAACATAGAACAAATCTGATCATTGTTACAAGGTGATTATTCCAATCTTTGAAAATAAGCACATATTTAAATAACCCATAGCTCTTAATAAAAATTCAGCTGTTTTTGAACAATTAGAATTTAACAGACATCAAGAGAATATAATAGATTACTTTAACACATTGCTTTAACAGAGCATCAGAGTTTCATTCTATGTCAAAGAGAAATTGAGCTTCCTGTGATCTTTTGCTGTGAGGTTTCCTTCCTTTACCTTCTTTCATATTGGTTACCATGTTTCTGTGTTTCTGTGTGTAAGACATCTTTAAGCATCTTTTGCAGGGCAGGATGAGTGGCAACAAATTCTTTCAGTTTCTGTTTGCTATGAAAAGTCTTAATTTCACCTTCATTCACAAATGAGAGCTTTGCAGGATATAATATTCTGGGCTGGCAGTTTTTCTCTCTTAGTACGTGGGTTATGTCTCGCCATTCCCTTCTAGCTTGTAGGGTTTCTGATGAGAAGTCTGCTGTGAGTCTAATTGGAGATCCTCTGAGAGTAATCTGATGTTTCTCTTGCACATTTTAGAATGTTTCACTGTGGTGATTTGATTACAACATGTCGTGGTGAGGATCTCTTTTTGTCACGTTTATTAGGGGTTCTATAAGCTTCCTATGCTAAGATGCCTCTGTCCTTCTCCAAACCTGGGGAATTTTCTGCTAGTATGTCACTGAAAATGCCTTCTAATCCTGTCTCCCTCTCCATGCTTTAAGGAACTCCTGGAACCTGAATGTTAGGTTTCTTAATAGTATCCTGTAGATTCCCAACAATATTTTTTAGATTTCTAATTTCCTCTTCTTTTCTTTGGTTTGCTTATTTCCTTTCCTGTTCTCTGTCTTCTAAGTCTGATATTCTTTCTTCTGCTTCACCCATTCTGTTTTTAAGGCTCTCTAATGTGTTTGTCATTTGATCTATTGAATTCTTCATTTCATTATGATTTCTTGTCACTATCACAGTTTCTTGTTCTACTAGTTGTTTCATTTCATTTTGATTCCTCCTTAATATTTCATTTTCACAAGAGAGATTTTCTATCTTGTCCATTAAGGATTTCTGTAGTTCAAGAATTTGTTTTTGAGAACTTCTTAATATTCTTATCAATTTTTTGAGATCTGCTTCTTGCATTGCTTCTATCTCATCATCTTCATAATCTTGCATTGGGGTGTCTTTTTCATTTGGGGGTGTCATAGTGTCTCCTTCTTCTTTCTAGGTTTTTGCATTTGTTGTTTGGCATGTTGGAGATATTTGTTTTCTTCACTGTGGTGTTTTTTCTTGTTACACTATGGCTCTATATTAAGTGGACTGTCTTCTTTCGTTGGAGCCTTAGAGTCTTGAGATGAGTGTGGCCTGAGAGCTCTGTTTGGTTCCTCAGGGTTCAGTGTGTTAAAGATGACACTCCCAGGTTATGCGTGGTAAATCTCTTTCTTTCTTTCCTTCTTTCTTTCTTTCTTCCTTCCTTCCTTCCTTCCTTCCTTCCTTCCTTCCTTCCTTCCTTCCTTCCTTCCTTCCTTCCGTTCTTTCTTTCTTTCTTTCTTTCTTTCTTTCTTTCTTTCTTTCTTTCTTTCTTTCTTTCTTTCTTTCTTTCTTTCTTTCTTTCTTTCTTTCTTTCTTTCTTTCTATTCAAAAGGGAAGTAATTCCACACAGCTGAATGTAATTGGAGGTATTTAGCAAATGAATGATATACCCACAGGAGCCAGAGATCGTAAGCTCTTTTCCAAGGACCACATAGGGAATCTGCTGCCCTCAATGTGGGCTCCAATTTTCCTGCAGTCTCCCAGTGGGTTGCCAAGTTAGATCCTAATCTCCTGTTATTTCACCCCTCCCCCCAGAGTCAGGTTTTTCTGCTAGGCTCAGGGCCGGTGCAGATCTGAGGTCGCCCTGCTTATAACGTATGACCAAAATGGTGCCTGTTCTTTGTCTTGCTATCCTTTGAGGGGTAAGCGGAGAGAGAGAAATGCGTGTCCGTATAGGTCATTTTTTTCCCTCTCTCTCTTCTAGTTAGCCTGGTGAACTTTTCTCCACAGAGTTTCAAGCCTCGTTCCCTCTAGTCTCCTCTTTCCACTTTCCCGCTGGTGTCTCGGGCTATTGAGGTACGGCTCACCTAGCATTCCAGTACTGGTGTGTTGATTCTGCCGCTGGTGTCCCGAACTTGGGCTCCCACACTCTCCACGCAGGTCCACTGTGAATCATTAGTTCCAGAAGAGTTTCCTCTGCTGTTTCTTCGACTACTCTTCCTTGACCCTGCAGTATCTCCACTTTTATTAACCTGTGTTTTCCCGGACTATCAGTGTGCTCTCTTCCTCTTCCACCATCTTGCCGCTCTCTGAGCCACTTTCAATTCCTGACCCCCTTCCTCTTTTTTTTTTTTTTGACAGACAGAGTGGACAGTGAGACAGAGAGACAAAGAGAAATGTCTTCCTTTTCCATTGGTTCACCCCCCAATGTCCTCTGCAGCTGGCGCGCTGTGGCCAGCGCACCACGCTGATCCGCACCCAGGAGCCAGTTGCTTCTCCTGGTCTATCATGTGGGTTCAGGGCACAAGGACCTGGGCCATCATCCACTGCCTTCCCAGGCCACAGTAGAGAGCTGGCCTAGAAGAGGAGCAACCAGGACAGAATCCGGTGCCCCAACCTGGACTAGAACCTGGTGTGCTGGCACCACAGGCAGAGGATTAGCCTAGTGAGCCACAGCGCTGGCCATACCCCCTTCCTCTTGGTATCCCTCACCTTCCTGTGTATTTCTCTCACATTTTAAATGCTAGAGTGTACCATGTTTTCTCATTTACAGAAACCCGATATTTAGAATTCCTATCTGAACAGACAAGGACCCTCGATATGTCAATCTTAATAATTTTAAAATGAAGGTAATTGATGTCCCGCCCACTGTCCTCCCCCCAGCAGCAGCACAGGATGATCAAGAGCACAGAATGGCCAGGGTTCCTGAGGACGAAACCCTTCTCGGCTGCACACAAGGCCGCTCCACTGGGCCCCAGCACCCTCCACCTACCTCCTTCCAAACCCTCCCCGAGTGCCCACACTCACAAAGCAAGTACAGCCCTCGTAGATATAATTTCACCGAGTAAATTCGCATTGTGCGCTTGGCTTTTCTGCAAAAGCTCATGTTACAGGATATCCCAAAGTGCCACGTGTGCAGCAGCCACATGTACTCACGAGGACCGTTTCTCCACTTTTCTACACTCTACAATGCACATTCACCAGCCCCATCGCTCGCGTGTGCACACAACAAACACTACTAGCCTGCATCCCGCAGAGTGCTGCAGCCTTTATAGCTGGCCGGCCTGGGGGTGGGACCCGGGTGCCCCTCCCCCGCCCCTGTGCTGCCCTTCCAGAGCTATGATTGGCCGGAGGCTTATGGCACGGGTGGAGCCTGAGCCAGTGCTGGGCACTGAAGCCCGCTGACTGGCTGGAAGCCAGGGAGCTGTGGACATCTGAGATACCGCTTAGAGCGCCCTCTGGCGAGACGCCGTGAACTGCAGGCCCATAGAGGGCGACGAATTTTTCCAGGCCGCAGAGCTATGGCGCAAGCTGGCTCAGGCCCTCCTTTCCCCCAGCCTACAGAATCTCTGCCCCCTAGCTGAGCGGATTTCCTGAAAGCACAGCTGTGCCTCTGCTTCCCTCCATAGTGGGTGGTTGAAACAGGAACTCTGCAACCCTTGGCCGGGTAGTCTGGGGCAGCAGGAGATGGTGATGGTCAGAAGGTCACACCTGAGGTGGGCTTGCTTTTGGGTGGGCTCTGGGCGGGCATCTGTGCTCCTGGGCCTGTGGAACTTCTCCTGGCTTCCTAGTGGTGCAGGGAGCCCTGCAGGCATCCTGTTTGCAAGGGAGGGAGAGCAAGGCGCAGTTAGCTCATCGCTGGGATGCACTAGGGTCTTTGAGTCTGACAGTGAGAGGAATCGGCTTTCTACTTGAGTCACTGCTGGTCAACTTAGAACTCACCAGAACCTTTAATTAGTGAACACAATGTATATAGGGGTGCGGTGGGGGTGGGAGCAACTTATTTGAATGAGCTGCGTTTGTGAATTTTTCAGAAACCACTCCTCACTGTCCCTGCAGACTTAAAGTGATTGGTAAGGACAGAGTCCCTCACCTATGAAGTGAGTAAATTTTGGATACTATGTTCTGGATTTGACAGTGCATATTCCAGTGATTCTCTCTAGGCCTGTGAGTGGACAGCTAGGTAAACAGCAAAGCACTGATTACTCTAGACATTCTCCTTTCTTTGCATTAGACCTGTCAGAGGAAGACATGAAAACTGTGTCTGCAAACTGAATCCAGTCAGCATGTTCTCAGGGTGAGCTGCCAGTACTAGGAACTCCAGGTCTGACTTGGAGAGCAAAATCTGCCTTGTTACAAAGGAGAACAGTTAGGGGGTAATGAAAATCATTCAGAAAGCAGCAAGACACTTAAAAAAAAGTTTTGTGGGGCTGGCACTGTTGCATAGAAAGATAGAATTCCATCGGCATCCCATATGGGCACTGGTTTCAGTCCAGGCTGCTCCACTTCTGATCCAGGTCCAAGCTAAGCTAATGCACCTGGGGAATTGGATTAATATGGCCCAAGTGCTTTGGCTCCTGCATCCACATGGGAGACCCAGAGAAAGTTCCTGACTCCTGGCTCCTGGCTTTGGCTTGCTCCCGACCTGGCTGTTGCATCCACCTGGGGAGTGAACCAGTGGATGGAAGACATCTCTGTCTCTCCTTCTCTCTCTGTAACTCTGCCTTTCCAAAAAGAAAAGTTTTGTGTATTTGTTTTCAGTAATTTGAAATGCAGAGAGAGCCCTTACATTCATTGTTCATTCTCCAAATGTCTGCAACAACCAGAGCTGGAGCAGGGTGAAGCCAAGAACTCAATCTAGGGCTCCCATAGGTGGCATGGACTCCAATACTTGAGCCATCACCTGCTGCCCTCCCCCCACGGTTCTATTAGCAGGAAGCTAGTATCATAAGCAGAGCTGGGATTTGAACCCAAGCATTCTGAATGGGATGTGGAAGGTTTAATCACTGTGCCAAACAAGTACTCCAGTAACACATTTTAAAAAATGTTTGCAAACTGTAAGACCATAACTGCTTAAACATATGGTCTTCATCTCAAGTCTTTGCATGGTGTTCTTATAGTTTACTTTCATATGGTTAAATACTTATTTATTAAATGTGTGTAATATAAAGGCACATGCTTCATCTCAACAATAAAAACCTCAATACATTTTTGACTGAGAACCTTGGATAGACTGTGAAAGTCACTCATAGGCTGGACCATAAGGAGAAAAATCTAGATGTGTGTCAAGTGAGACCTAATTAGAGTCTATGCCTGATCAATATTATCTAACTGTTGGAACAGTCTCTTCATACCTCTTTCTCATCTGTAATGAGAAAACCAAGTCCTTTTTGGCAGTTTCACATGGCCAAGTAAGTTCAAGTACTAGAAGCTAAGTTTTTACATTTTCTGCAAATCTTATACAAAAGGCCTTTTATAAATTCTAAAGTAGCATAAAAGAGTTGATTTTGCATTTGCATTTGTGTGTAAAAAGCACAATGTGAAAGGCATAGCGATTCAAGAGAGGGAAGTTATGAGGATTAGCTCAGGTTATAAATATGTAAGTACTATTAAATATCAAGACAGTTGATACAGATATTTAATAAATGCACTCTGGATGATAGCAAATAAAATGAAAGCACACAGATCAGCATTTAAACTCTTCAGAGAGCTCCTTGCCAGGGAAGCACATTGATCTCCATATGTTAGCAAAGTCAATCTGCATATTTACATGCAAGCAACTGGTTTAAATAAGGAGTATCATAGAGGGTTTCTTTTCAAGATTTATTTATTTATTTGAAAGTCAGTTATACAGAGAGGGAAGGAGAGGAAGAGAGAAAGAGGAGTCTTTCATCCACTGGTTCACTCCTCAATTGGCTGAAATGGCCAGAGCTGCACTGATCCAAAGCCAGGAGCCAGGAGCTTCTTCTGGGTCTCCCATGCAGATTCAGGGACCCAAGGACTTGGGCCTTCTTCTACTACTTTCCCAGGCCATAGCAGAGAGCTGGATTGAGAGTGAAGCAGTCAGGACTTCAATCGGTACCCATATAGGATGTGGGCACTGTAGGAGGAGGCTTTACCTACTATGTCACAGCACTGGCCCCATATAGAGGTCTTTTTTTTAATAAGTAAATAAATAAATAAATATTATTTGCTTTTTTTCCAAGAACATTTTCAGACTTATAGCTGGTGATAAGTGACATTTTTTTCCTTAAAATTATGTGGTTGATTGAGAAAACTAAGTATCTATCACTTTATAATTTCTGTGTCAGTGAATACTGGTAAGAGTTAGGGGTTAAGAGTTAATAACTGCTAGAGTTCTCAAAAAGTTATAATGTCTTTTTTTTTTTTTTTGACAGGCAGAGTTAGGCAGTGAGAGAGAGACAGAGAGAAAGGTCTTCCTTCCATTGGTTCACCCCACAAATCACTGCTACTGCTGGTGCACCATGCTGATCTGAAACCAGGAGCCAGGTGCTTCCTCCTGGTCTCCCATGCGGATGCAGGGCCCAAGCACTTGGGCCATCCTCCACTGCACTCCCAGGCCACAGCAGAGAGCTGGACTGGAAGAGGGGCAACTGGGACAGAATCTGGCACCCCAACTGGACTAGAACCTGGGGTGCCAGCACCTCAGGTGGAGGATTAGTCTAGTGAGTTGTGGCACCGGCCTAGAAGCTACTTTTCAACATTATTATTAAGAAATGAATCTGGCCAGATTTGTTTTCATTTGTTTTCAAGGTTCTTTGTATTTGTCACTTATTTTCTCCTATATTCATTCTTCAAGACTCCTCATATCTTCTGTGAGATCAGCTGGACTATATTTAAAGAGATAAGGCAGAAAACTATCCTAAATTATTTCATATTTTCCTGGATTAAAGGTGAGTATGTAGGTAAAATCTTCAATGGGAAAATGCAAATAAACATTATAAAAATAACATTTCCAGTACCAAGACTACTTTTGAGGGACCTGAGATAATATTTAGGGTTCAATAATTACTTTGTGAAATAGAGTCTTGAAATATCATATACTTGTATCATTAGCAGAGTGCCTTCTGCCAGATAGCTCAGTAATCAGCAATGTTTGTGCAGAAAGAAGGAAAACTTTCCTCCCACTTGCAAGTTTTCACCATCCAATCTCTTATAATTTGCATAATATGGAAAAGTATGTAACACTCACATGACAGCAAGAGTAAGCCTTAGGCTATGAAATTTGCACCTCAGTCACTAATATTCTTGCAGAGCTCTCAGCATGTATCAATATTTCAATGTTATATCTAGGTGTCCACCTGCTACTTATGTCATACCTCAAAAATGTGATGACTCCTGAAATTCTGTAATTTCTTTGTATTGAAATATTTTCAGACATTGATTTACTTATTTTAAAAATAGGAAATAATGAGTTACATAGATGTGCAGTAATATTTCTGTGGCTTGGAGTAAACTGGTGATTTTGAAAATGAATTACTCCTGTTTAAGTGACAAGCCTACATTAGCACCCTTAATTTGGACTGAAGTCACTCATAGATAAATTTTAGCTGCTAATAATAAATGGACTTAATTCACTCTTTCTGTACATGACACTTTGTTGTTTGTTTATTTGGAGTTTCACTGTTTTCAGGATTTTAAAAAATTTGTTTTCAAGGGTTCTTTGAGGAGGGGAATATTTATATTTTCAATTTAAAATTTTAATTAATTTTTAACAGATTCAATATCATTTTTAGATAAAATTCTGAGAATAAAATGATAGTCCCTTCTTCTCTCCCTGTCCACCTCCCTCCCCCTCTCCACCCCACCATCCTTCTCTCTCCCTTTCTTGTTTGCTTTCTCATTTTACACTTGGAGATAACATATTTTAAATTTACACAACAATAAAAGGCTTACTGCTTTACCAAATAAGAAGTTTAACAAGTAAAAGGCAACCTAGTTTAGCAGGAATATAAGCAATGGATATAAACAGTAATTGAATGGGAAGAAGTGATCATTTCACTCACGTATAGTGAACATTTTATAAAATCATATTTGCATCACTACTGATTCACACAGGTATTTCTTGTTTTGTTTTTATTTTTTGATGGGCTGATTATTTTAGATAGAAACTTCTAGCAAATCCCTCCACCCCACTCCAATCAGCCTTTTTGTTTCTGCTTAAAACAATAATGCAAAAAATTCCACATACCCTGCTCTCTGTACCCAAGCCCTTCCACCAGGAAAGCTAGTCTACCTGTGAAGTCTCACATTGTCTTTTAGTCAGATAACAGTAACAATGACAACAATAGTAAGCAGAACAAGACAACTGGAAAATACTATTGGTGGTTTCCAACTGATGTTTTTGTTTTGAGCAAGCCCTATGGAAAGGACAGGAACCTGTGTTTTTCAGGGCAGCACTTGAACACCAGAACCCACTGTGGTCATGGAACCAGGGACACCTGGCACCCCTCAGAATTCCACTCCAGACAAGATCTCCACTGCAGTCCTCTGGCAGACTGTATCCCCTGGATGCTGCTGCCACCTCTGTCATACCCAGACTTCCCTGCCTCTCCTACCTCTCCTCCCTCAGTGCTCTGGAATAGAGTAGGAGAGGCACCCCAGGCAGGATGGCTAAGAGTTGGGATATGGAAACTGTGGCCTCATTCTGGCCCTAGGATCCTTGCTTCCTCATGATCTTGTGTAGGGGCAGGGTGAGCTGACATTTGCCCTTCCTCTTTTCTTCATCTTTCTTTTGAAAAATGGTCTGTGGACCAGAATTGTTTGTCAATGCTTTCAATAGGATGAAAAAACATGGACTAGCCATGGGTCTGGAGGGAGACTAGCAACCAGATGTGGTTTCTGCTCTTGTATTTTGTTTTTGAATATTCACAAACCCCACAGTGGAGGCTGTCTGTTGCCAGAAAGTGCATGTTGGGGGCCCTCATCTGCCCTCACATTGGAGCCTTTGTGTTTCGGCATCAAGACCCCCAGATTCCTTGTGTATTCATACTCACTTCTCTACCCTGACTCTCTGCTCCTTATTTCATCACCCCTTTCTGATCCATGTTTACCATATTCTGTGAGCTGGCCTCTGCTGAGAAAACACCCTGTGCAGATTACTGAGGGGAAAACACAGGCAATAAAAGAAAAACATATGTTGCACTTCACTAAAATTAAAATTATGTGTATCGAATGATTCTATAAACAACCCAGAAACACAGTTCACAGAATGGAAGAGTACACAGGGATACTTAAGTTCATGGAGAGGATGTTTATTATAAGAATACTGTATGTGGATTTAAAAAAAAAATGTTTTGCACCAAAATAAATCCACCTTTTATTTCCACCTTCCATGCATTTTAAAGTGTTGTCTTATCTGGAAATTATATACTGATAAGGAATTAGTACCTAGTATATAAAAAGAACAATCACTACCCAACAACAAAACACCCAACAACAAAAACCCTGAATTTAAAATGGAGAAAGGTTCTGAATAAACTTTACTCCAAAAAACATTCACAGGTTGCAAACAAGTACTTGAAAAGATGCTCACAATCATTCATCACAAGTCTACTTGTAAATTTACTTCCATATAAATTACTCTAATAAAAATTAAAAATCATTGGCAAAAATCATGGAGAAATCGATGTTTTCATATTGCTGGTGGTAATGTAGAATACCACATCCACTGTGGAAAATATTTTTTCAGATTGTTCTTCAAAATTCAGACACAGAATTAGATTGTTCTTCAAAATCCAAACAGAATTATCATGCAATCACTTCATCCAACTCCTTAGTATATACTCAAAAGAATGGCAAACATTTTTTTTTAATTTTTAATTTTTTTTTTTTTTATTTTTGACAGGCAAGAGTGGACAGTGAAAGAGAGACAGAGATTAAGGTCTTCTTTTGAATTTGGTTCACCCTCCAAGCGCACTGCGCTGATCCGATGGCAGGAGCCAGGTGCTTATCCTGGTCTCCCATGGGGTGCAGGGCCCAAGCACTTGGTCCATCCTCCACTGCACTTCCTGGCCACAGCAGAGAGCTGGCCTGAAAGAGGGGCAACTGGGACAGGATCGGTGCCCTGACCGGGACTAGAACCCCATGTGCCGGTGCTGCAAGGCGGAGGATTAGCCTAGTGAGCCGCGGTGCCAGCCATGGCAAACATTTTATACATATATTCCTATATGTGTGATTCTCAGCAGCTAAAAGTGGAAACGAGCCAAATGTGTATCAGCTGATGAGCTGATGCAGTGGAAATTGGCAACAAAGAGCAAGTTAGTGCTCATTCATCACAACCTGTTGAGTGATCTATCCACTGATGAAAGATCACATATTAGATGATTTAATTTATATACCATATCTAGGATAGACTAATACATTCAAACACATTCATGGTTTCCAAGAGTTAGTGGGAGGGAGAAATAGAGAATGATGGATAGTTGGCACAGTTTCTTTCTGTGCTGATGCAATATTGTAAAATGCAGTAAAATAATAGAACATTGTTCCCTTATTGTATTAGAGTGGTCCATTTAAGATTTTTTTAAATGAGATTATCTAAAGAATGAAAATTTATGTCATACTTATGAATGGAAAATTTTCTGTCATTTGATTTCCAATTAGAAGTATTAACACTTGGGCAAGACCATAATTTCTTCTTTTGTAAACACACACAGATTCTACTTTCCTCAACTCTCATTTTTAAAATGTTGTTAAATGCTTTGAGAATGATTTGTTACCAACAATCTTGTTTTTATTTCTTTGATGATGAGATAATTTAATGAGAAAGATGAGTTGTCTTGCATAAAATACAAAAGGCTTTCTTCATGCTTGCTGCAAACTTGGAGGTTCTTGGTTTAGAGCCAGATGCTCACATTTACACCAGGTCTTCTTTATCTTTAAATACACGTGCAGATAGATATTTCTTTTTTTATTTATTGACAGGCAGAGTTAGTGAGAGAGAGAGAGACAGAGAAAAAGGTCTTCCTTCCATTGGTTCACCCCTCAAATGGCCACTATGGCCTGTGCGCTGTGCTGATCCAAAACCAGGAGCCAGGTGCTTCCTCCTGGTCTCCCATGTGGGTGCAGGGCCCAAGCACTTGGGCCATCCTCCACTGCCTTCCCAGACCACAGCAGAGAGCTGGACTGGAAGAGGAGCAACCGGGACAAAACCAGCGCCCCAACTGGGACTAGAACCTGGGTTGCTGGAACTGCAGGTGGAGGATTAGCCTAGTGAGCCACAGCACCGGCCTGCAAATACTTCAGTAACTCATTCAGATACATATATACTGGAACTAATAATTCTGGACAAGGCATTTTTAAAATTTTATATTTTCTGAGAGACACAGAGAACACATACACACACAGATGAGATGGAGAGAGGGAGGCTGGGGAAGAGAGACAGGGAAAAGGGAGAGAGAGGGAGAGAGAGAGAGAAAAGAGGAAGAGGCAAAAGCATGCAGATAGAGAGCACCCATCAACATGTTTACTACTCCAATGTCAACCTCAGCCAGGTTGGGCCAGGCTGAAGCTGGGAGCCATGAACAACTCCCAAATTAGTGGCAGGATCCACCTATATAAACCATCATCTCCTGAATCCCAAAGTGTGCATTAGCAGAATGTTGGAATTAAAAGTAGTGCTTTACATGGGTTATGCACATCTCAACAAACTTCTAAAAGTCTGCTTCCATGTAAATGGAATGAAATTTTTAAAATTTTAAAATGTAAGACATTTTTAAAAACTTAAGACTCACAAAACATTGTTGAATTATTGATATTAATCCAAGAAGTTGCTACGCTTTGACCTCATCATGTAACTTGTGCTTGTGGCCTAGTGATTTTTGCAAAAAAAGAAAATATTTGTAGAACAATTTAAAAAATATTACTGTTACTCAAAATGTTACTATTAAGAATGATATTGATAAATCTTTTTATTTGTTTGAAAGGCAGAGAGAGAGAGACTTCCATCTGCTAGTTCACTTCCCAAATGGCCACAATGGCCAGGGCTGGGCTAGGTCAAAGCCAGGATCCAGGAGCTGCTTCTGGGTCTCCCATGTGGTTGCAGAGGCCCAAGCACTTGGACCATCCTCCACTTTTCTCCTATGCCATTAGAAGGGAGCTGGCTCAGAAGCAGAGGATATAGGACTCAAAAAGGCACTTATTAAGGATGATGGTGCTGTTGGGAGAGGCTTAATCTGCTATGCCACAGTACTGACCATGAGAAATGATATTGGAAAATAAAAATTCTGGGGGCAGGTGTTTTGGCATAGCAATGTAAACCATTGCTTGTGGTGTCTGCATCCAATATATGGAATGCCTGCAATTTAGTTTCACCTCTGCTGCCAGTTAAGGTTCCTCTAAATGCACCTTGGAAAGCACCAAGTGATAACTCCAGTACTTGAAACCCTGCCACCCATGTGTGAGACCTAAATGGAGGTCCCAATGCCTGGCTTCAACCAAGGCCAGTCCTTTATGTTACAGACTGCTGGGGAGTGAACCAGGAGAAAAAAGATCTCTCTTTCTCTCTACATTTTTTCTTTTGAAATGCAGTTTTAAATTTATGTAATATTTACAGATTCAATATGACTTATACATGCAAATCTAAGAACAAAATAATATAATCTTCTTCCCTCTTTGTCACCCTCCTTCCTTCTATGTTTTTTTTTTTTAGTTTTTAAGACAATATATTTTAGATTTACATTACAGAAGGGTTAATACATCACTGAGTAAGAAGCTTAACAAGTAAAAAGCTAAATGTCCCTAGATTAATGGGAACATAAATAATGGCTATGAACAATAATTGAATGAAAAAAATGGCTATTTCACTCAAATACAGTAAATGTTTAAGTAATCATAGAACATTCAAACTACAGTAGCACAACATTCTTAACCACTGGTTTGATAAATGTATAAAACAGTTTTACAAAATTATATTTGCAGTGATACTGATACACACAGACACTTTTAATTTGTTTTTAAAATTTTCACTCCCACATATAAGGCAGAACCTGCATATTTTTTTCTTTCTGGCTCCTGCTTATTTCCCTCAACATGATGTCTTCTAGTTACATCCATTTTGTTGCAAATGGTAGAATTTCATTTTTTTTATAGCTGACTAATATTCCATTGTGTATACATACCACATTTTCTTTATCCACTCATCTGATGATGGACAACTTGGTTTGTTCCAAATTTTGGTTACTGTGAACAGTCCTGCAGTTAACATGGTGGTTCAGGTATTTCTTTTATACATTGTGTTCAAGTCTTTTGGGTGTATACCCAGTGGTTGGATTGCTGGATCATTTGGCAAGTTTAATTCTAGTATATCCACACTGTTTTCCTCAGTGGCTTCACTAATTTACATTCCCACCAACTGTGTATAAGTATTCCCTTTTGTCTGTATCCTCATCAGCATTTATTAGTCTCTGTTTTTAGCCATTCTAATAAGAGTCAGGTGATATATCATTGTGGTTTTGATTTGAAATTTCCTGATGGCTAGTGATGTTAAGCCTTTTTTATACATTTGTCAGCCATTGGTATTTCTTATTTTGAGAACAGTCTATTGATGTCCTTTAACTACTTCTCAGCTAGATTGGTTTTATTTTGTTGTTAAGTTGCTGATATATTTGGGTTATATTTTGGGTTATTAATTAATTTGGGTTGTAAGTGAAGGACATTTATACGGACTATGTTCATTATTTTAGCATGTGTTTATATATTTAGATGATAATTCTAATTGATTTATCTACTTAACTGACTTTCTAGCTTGCCCTTACAGACACTATCTTGTCTTTCTGTCTTAAATTATTTTCTCCTAGTGCTTTTTCATCTGTGCATAACTTTCTATTATCTTTTACTGATTTTTTAAAGATTTATTTTATTTATTTGAAAGTCAGAGTTACACAGAGAGAGGAGAGGCAGAGAGAGAGAGAGGTCTTCCATCCGTTGGTTCACTCCCCAGATGGCTGCAACAGCCGGAGCTGTAGCATTCTGAAGCCAGGAGCCAGGAACTTCTTCTGGGTCTCCCACATGGGTGCAGGGGCCCAAGCACTTGGGCTATCTTCTACTGCTTTGCCAGGCCTTAGCAGAGAGCTGGATCAGAAGAGGAGCAGCCAGGACTAGAACCAGCACCCATATGGGATGCCAGTGCTTCAGGCCAGGGCTTCAACCTGCTGCTCCACAGCATCGGCCCCATCTTTTACTGATTTTTAAAACTTTCTTTACTGGTTTTCTTGTTATTTGTGTTCTACTATATTTTTTTCATTTCTTCCAGTTAATATTCCAAATTTTTCTATAGATGGAATAAGATCACATTGTGTTTTTAGATTTTAAGCAATCTTGCAGACTAATGAAACAGCATTTATTATTTCCATCTGCATTTAACATAAGATTCAAGTGGTTGTTCAAATTAAGCACCTGAAATTTAAAGCCCATAATGATTTATCTGGATACAATAAGTGGCAAAAATTAGGTATAATCCCAAGTTTCTTCTTTTTATGTCGGCTACTCCTCTTTGTCATTGTACAGAAAAGAAATTTGTCTAGTGTTCTCACTAGAGGAATAAACATGGAAGAAGCAGTTGAACCCAATGGAAGGAAGTTTAAGAAGAAAAGGTCAGATTTGAAGAGGAACATTATTGGCATGGATAGGAAAAATGCTTTAAAATGTTCTTTCTCCTTTTTTATCTGTTGGTATTCTTTTTTTTCTTTTTGTTGTTTTTCTTTACTTTCTTTCGGTGTTCCTTTCCCCTCTTTGCCTTTTATTTTTTCTATTTTCTCATTTTTTCATATCCTCTAAACTTTGTTTTTAATTTTCTCTTCATCTTTACTTTATAAATATTTTCCTCTTCATTCTTATTTTCTTCCCTCCTTGTTTTCTTTCTCCTTTTTCATTCTCTCTCTCTCTCTCTCTCTCTCTCTCTCTCTCTCTCTCTCTCTCTCTCTCTCTCACACACACACACACACTTTCATTCACCTCTAGGTAATACAGTCTACTTCCTATGTATTGATCCTTAACTCCATCAACCTCAGTAGACTTTCTGACTTTGATGCCGGAGGATGTGACAGAATATAAAAAGATCAGCACCCTCAAACCTGATTTTTCTCCTCTGACTTGAATGTGACTCAGGCTTACAATCCAAATAAAAGCTCACTTGGGAGGGAAAATGTGCTTTCCTTCTGGATCTCCCAGGACTAAACAAATGTCCCCAGCACCAAGTGCTATCTGCCTTTCCTCTTGCATACATTCCAGGCAGGGCCCTGGTACAGGAATGAGGCAGAACTACATGAGACTCAGCTACACTGCCTTAGTTCACAGTCATGCTCAAGTTTAAATCCAGACTTCTAGGAGTAGGATTTGAAGGAAAAATAATGTAGGCAGCCAAAATAAGATTATCTCAGGGCTCCCCTCCCCCCTGCCCTTTCAAAAGCTGTCTGGTGTGAATGTTCCCAACTTCAAAGGAAGATCCTAAAGAAATACACAATTGCTTAGCCTGTGGTGCCTTTTCCAGCTCTCCCCTTGAAGCCCATGCCAGTAACCACCTTTGCAAGACCTGGATGTGTCTTCATGTGACACAGCACCAGGCAGTGGGATGGCCTTTTTCTTGGTCAGACACCCATGCTATAACATTTGGCTGGTCAATGTACCTGTGTACCATCTCAGTGGAAAATAGTACCTGAGACACAATATTATGATTCTATTTAGGTTGCCATGTACACATCTATAAGCTGCAATTTACGATGAGGAAAGGCAGCAACTCCTTAAGTCTAAGAAATTTGCTCTTCCATATTTCTTTCCAAATGTGTAACTAACTATAAAGTAAATCATTAATTTATACATGTATTTATAAAAACATTGATACCACAACGACAGTCATATTTTTTTTTTGAATTTGTGATACTTCTTTTTTTTTTTTTAATTAAACTTTTATTTAATGAATATAAATTTCCAAAGTATAGCTTATGGGTTACAATGGCTTCCCCCCTCCCATAACTTCCCTCCCGCCCGCTACCCTCCCCTTTCCCGCTCCCTTTCCCCTTCCATTCATGTAAAGATTCATTTTCAATTCTCTTTGTATACAGAAGATCAGTTTAGTATATATTAGGTAAAGATTTCAACTTTTTGCCCATATAGCAACATCAAGTGAAAAAACTACCATTGGATTACTAATTATAGCATTA
Organism: Lepus europaeus; assembly: GCF_033115175.1. NCBI lineage: Eukaryota > Metazoa > Chordata > Mammalia > Lagomorpha > Leporidae > Lepus > Lepus europaeus. Next base: position 31,692,636 of record NC_084851.1, on the reverse strand, counting down.
AATAGCAATGTACAGCACATTAAAGACAGAGATCCTACATAATTTTTTTTTTCAAATTAATTAATTTTCTATGCCATTTCCATTTTAACACCAGGTTGTTTTTTTTTTTTTTATTTCCAATTCTCTTTATATACAGAAGATCACTTCAGTATATAATTAGCAAAGACCTCATCAGTCTGCGCCCACACAGAAACGCAAAGTATAAAAATACCGTTTCAGTACCAGTCATAGCATCACTTGGCTTTAGACGACACATTAGGGACAGATCCCACATGGGGTGTAAGTACACAGTGACTCCTGTTGCTGATTTAACAATTTGACACTCCTGTTCATGGCGTCAGTAATCTCCCTAGGCTCTAGTCATGAGTTGCCAGGGCTATGGAAGCCTTTAGAGTTCGCTGACTTTGATCTTATTCCGATAGGGTCATAGTCAAAGTGGAGGTTCTCTCCTCCCTTCGGAGAAGGGTACCTCCTTCTTTGATGGCCCCGTTCTTTCCACTGGGATCTCACTCACAGAGATCATTCATTTAGGTCTTTTTTTTTTTTTTTTGCATGATATCTTGGCTTTCCATGCCTGCTATACTCTCATGGGCTCTTCAGCCAGATCTGAATGCCTTGAGGGCTGATTCTGAGGCCAGAGTGTTGTTTAGGACATCTGCCATCCTATGAGTCTGCTGTGTATCCCACTTCCCATGTTGGATCTTTCTCTCCCTTTTTGATTCTATCAGTTAGTATTAGCAGATACTTGTCTTGTTTGTGTGATCTCTTTGAGTCTTAGACCTATCAGAGCTATCAATTGTGAGCTGAAATTGGTCACTTGGACTAGTGCGATGGCATTGGTACATGCCATCTTGATGGAATTGTGTTGGAATCCCCTGGCACGTTTCTAACTCCACCATTTGCGGCCAGTCCGATTGAGCATGTTCCAAATTGTTCATCTCCTCCCTCTCTTTTTCCACTCTTAGATTTAACAGGGATCACTTTTCAGTTAAAATTTAAACACCTAAGAATAATTGTGTGTTAATTACTGAGTTCAACCAATAGTACTAGAACAACAACAATAACAACAAATACTAAAATGGATAAAGTATTACATTGTACATCTAAAGTCAGGACAGGAGCTGATCAGTTCATTGTTGCTTATAGTGTCCATTTCACTTAACAGGTTTCCCCTTTGGCACTCAGTTGTCACCGATCAGGGAAAACAAATGATATTTTTCTCTTTGGGTCTGGCTTAATTCACTCAGCATGATGTTTTCCAGATTGCTCCATCTTGTTGCAAATGACTGGGTTTCGTTGTTTCTTACTGCTGTATAGTATTCTATGGAGTACATGTCCCATAATTTCTTTATCCAGACTACTCTTGATGGGCATTTGGGTTGGTTCCAGGTCTTAGCTATTGTGAATTGACAGTCATATTTTTTAAAAAACAGTTCTGCTGATTAAAACACTATTAAATCAAACCTTTATTGTTATCCCATATAATTATAATTTCCTATACTTTCCTTCATCCTGAATTATTTCCTATAGATGTATACTTGACAACCCAAATAGAATCATATTATTATGTCTCAGTTCTAAGCTGTAAAAAATATAATTCAACCTATTTTTCTTTAATCCTCACCACGATATTTACATATGTATATACATCCATTTATAATATAAAATAATATTTGGCCATAAGATGAATTGAAATAATCTTTGGATTTTTAATTAGATTTTCTTTGAAAGTCAGAGATACAGTGATGGAGGGAGCTTTAGAGAGAAAGATCTTTCACCAGCTGATTCACTCTCAGATGGTCACAGTAGCCAGGGCAAGCCAGGCCTGATGCCAGGAGTCAGGAACTTCTTCCAGTTTCAAACTTGGGTAGCAGGAGCTCAAACATTTTAGCCATTTTCTGTTGCTTTCCTGGGCCATAGGCAGGGACATGGATTGGATGTGAAGTAGCTGAGACATGAAACAGTGCCCACATGGGCTGTTGGCTTTGGTGGTCACAGTGCAAGCCCCAATCTTTGGGTTTTAGATACACTTAGTTTTAGAACCCCAAATAATGATTTCACCCTAAGCCTTAGGAAATATTTTATGCTATACTACACTGACTTAAATAAATGAATCATGCATATTAGTGGAATTTTACTATACAGAAGTAATACAGTTAGCACATAATTACATTACTAATCATAGGTTGATAATTATAAATTTAAGAAAAGTCCTATGGCCATATATGGAGATGAATAAGTCAAATCTAAGAATCATATTTGTGGGCATCTGGGCAATAGTTAAGAAACAAGTTAGAATGGCTTCCTCCCAAATCAGAAAACCTGGATTTGATTCCTGCAAGGGGATCCTGAAGGAAAATTCTTGTTACTGTGCTCTTTGGGAATGAGCAGGTGATTCTGAAGTGGCTGATTCCTTGCTGCACATATGGCAGACCAAGACTGGTCTCCTGGCTCCTGGCTGTATCCTGGGACAGCATTGGCCAATGAAGTCATTTTGGGAAAGAACTGTTAGATGGGACATCTCTCTGCCTCTATCTCACCAATGTAAAATAATCTTTTAAAAAATGAAAGAAGTATGTTTCGTGTTTTAACATCAGTAAAAATTATGTTGAAACATGTAAGTAGCAATGGACAGTTCTCAGAATTTCCAGGTGATTATCTCCCTCTTCTCCTAATCCTAATGCAGATATCATGACTGTACAATGTAGTTAATCATTCATGAATAATGTGTACTGTTCATGTTAAATACATACACATTCATGAATCAAATACATGCCCATGAATATTCAACAATTAAAAGTAATAGCAAGAAAGAATTACAGATGTTTGAAGCAGTTAAAGAAGGATAAATTGGGGTAGGCATTATGGTGCAGCAGGTTCATCCACCACTAGAGACAACTATTTCCCATCTCAGAGTGCTATTTTGAGTCCTAGAAATTCTGCTTCCAACCCAGCTTCTTGATAATGTAACTGGGAATGAAGTAGATAATGATGTAAGTACTTGAGTTCCTGCCATCCATGCAGGAGACCTGGATAGAGTTTGAGGTTTTGACTTCAATGTGACTCAAACTCAGCTGTTGGAGGCATCTGGGGAGTTAACCGGCAGATAGAAGTGAGATCTCTCTCTCTCTCTCAATTCAAATAAATAACTTTGAGAAAACAAGAAAAAGAATTATAAAATAAGTCTTTCTAGGAATAGTATCAGAAAGAAATGGATATATTTGGATCTACCCACTACAGTTTTTCTAACAGCATTTAAGCATAAGAAAATGTTTTGTATAAACTTTTATAAAGGCATAAGACACAAAATCAGCATCTGAAAGCAGAAGTATATTTATACACCAGTGATGATCTTAATGAAAGAAAAATCAAGAAAGAAATCATATTCATAATAGCTACATGAGTTATATACTCAGGAATAAACTTAACTAAATAATTGAAAGAGTTACACAATGGAAAATGTGAAATATTGATGAAAGAAATCATCAAAATCACAAAATGAATTGGAAGAATTAATGTCATTAAAAGTCCATAGTCTCTAAAACAATTTACAGGTTCAATGTAATCCCTATCAAACTATGGACATTTTTACTAATTAGAGGAAACAATGCTAAAATCCATATAGAACCATAGTCATAGGATAGCCAAAATGATCCTGAGGAAAAAACTCAATATTCAATTAGGTGCTTAAGAGCTGCAGAGGTCAAGAAGCATCCCAGGTTACAGCAGGCCCTGCAGCTTGCGAGTCCCAGAAAGCAAGCACTCTGTCCAATCAGCCCCAGCCTTCACCACCTGCCCCTCACACCCAACTTGTAGTCCCTGTGTCCTGTTCTTGTCTCCAGCAGCTACACCACTTTCACTGAGCAAACAGGAGCGACTGCCTTTGGTCTGCTTCACCAGCCTCGGCAGCTTTGTGGTAACCAGTGATTTAATCCATTCTGTCATTTTCACACCTGATGGAGGAGCTGAAGAGAAACTCGCCCTTCTGAAATGGGAAGGTAAAACCTTCATTGCCGAGACTTCTGGCCACTGTCACCACCTCTCAAGCCTAAGGATAACCCTGTAGATGAACGACTGGTTTCCAGTCAACCTCCCAACAGGGCATTTCCAACCTCTGAGCTCACAATCTCTGTAACCAAGCAATGCTCCCGAACACAAGTGCTCACGCGCCCTCTAGCGGTCAATGGCTGAGCGTGCACACAGAAGTAGGTAGGCTCTGGCTTCAGGAAAGCTATTTTTGTGGCCCTGCGGTTCATCAGGGCAGACAGCAGAAGAGCCAGCACAGCTCTCCTAGTGAGAAACACATTCATCTTGGACCTGACTCTTGGTACCCGAGGCCACTGGCCAGGAAAGCAGAGCATAGGGCAAGTGGCCCATGGACAGCCTGAGCGCATGCTCAGGTGGTGCAGCCTGCTCAGCCTGCCCCAGGAAAGGTGACAGCCCAGATTGTCAGTGCACTTTAACTCACTTACCTCTGAAATATGCAGTATGTTGGTGTGAGTGTTTGGAACATTGGTTAGGATACCACATGGGATGTCCACATCCCACATAGGACTGCCTCGGTGCTTGGATCAAGTCTAGGCTCCTATTTTTCCTGGCCCATTCCCAGTTGTTGCTGCCAATTTGGGAATGGGCCTGTGATGAGGATGATATGTCTCTCTGTCTCTGTTACTCTCTGCCATTAAAATTAAATGAAAGGAAAGAAAATAACAAAATTTTTAAATGGACAGTATTTTAAAATCTGTTACAGTTAGAAAACTCCCACCTCATTTTTTTTTCCCTTTCAGGACTCTCCTGGCAATAATTATTATTATTTGAGGTGAATTTTTAAATCTGTGCAATTTTTGATCTGTATAAATTTAATTAGAATATGCTTTGGGATTCTTACTGTGATTAGGTTAAGAACAGTATTTTAACTGTATATCCAAATGTTGCCTTTCCCCCTACTTTTTGACTGATTTGTTTCTTAAAAACTATTTGGGAGACAGAGAGAGATTTAGAGGGAGTGGGTGTTCCTGGGTTTTCAAAAAGCAAGCCAGGGAATCTTGTGCCTAAAAACAATTTATCTAACTCCCTTCTCTGATGTATTTGTTGTCTAAATGTCCATAGTACATGATTTAGCACATTTAGCACATTCCTTTGTTATCTTCTGATTCAACAACCTTGGATAGAAGGAAGAAAAATTTGAATTGGGCTTAGAAGAATGGTATTTGAATTATAACTTTCTAAGTGCTAGCAGTCAGCAGCTGAAGCCTGTTTATTCAAATGCAAAATGGCTGTAGCAATGCTAACTCATGTAGTATGGGATTAATCATGATTGTGTTTGTCCAAGGGAAATTGGATAATAAAATTATTATTTTGTTAGTTGATATGAAGATTTGCCTTAATGAGGCCATCATTGTGGCTTAGTGGTTTTGTTACCAACTATCATATGGGTGCCATTTTGAGTCCTGATTGTTCCACTTCTGATCCGGCTCCCTACTAGTAGCTTGGAACTGAATTCTGATATTTCACTAAAGCCTATCAGTCTGAATTTGGTTTTTCTAGGAAGATATTTCATTGATCTGATCAGATTTGTTTGCTTCTTGGAGAAATGGATTTCTAACACTCTAACACACATTCCTAGGGTCTTTCTGCTCATATAATGTTTTTATGTTTGTTTATAAGAGGAAAGATCTGTTAGGCTTGGATAGGAATAGATTCAATAACCTTCTCCTTGAGCTATCTCCAGGGGATAGATAAGTTTATGAGGTCTCCTAAGACCGGTGTCCTGACATCTGAATACTGGCTTTGTGTCCCTGAGACCTCTTTCTTTCATTTGATCTACCCAGACTCAGAGGGTTTTGGCTTACTCCTGGCCAGATGTTTGCGCTTTGGTCAAACTGCACAGATAGAAAGTTCACCAGCTTTACAGATTTTTGAGTTCCCACAGGGCTTTTTCAGGCTAACAACACATGTTTTCCACCCTCAACATCTGCTTCCTTCATGTTTCCCACCACCACAGTAATGTGTGCATTTATCCTCTGGCACAGTTTCATCAGGGACAACTTAAAATTGCAATGGCCATTTTGAGAGACATTTGGACATCTCCAAAAGAGGTGCTTTGAAAAAAAAATCAGAAGGCAGGGCCAGCATTGTGGCCTGGCAGGTAAAGTTGCCATCTGCAGTGCCAACATCCCATATGGGTGCCGGTTCAAATTACAGCTGCTCCACTTCCGATCCATCTCTCTGCTTTGGCTGGGAAAGCAGTAGATGACCCAAGTCTTTGAGACCCTGCACCCATGTGGGAGAACTGAAAGAAGCCCTTGGCTCCTGGCTTAGGATTGGCACACTTCCAGCCATTGTGGCCATCTGGGCAGTGAACCAGAAGATGGAAGGCCTCTCTCTTTCTCTCTCTGCCTCTACTTCTCTGTAACTCTTTCAAATAAATAAATAAATAAATCTTTTTAAAAAAAATTCAGAGGAAACTTCATGAGCAGACTGTCTTTTTTGTCTGAGAGATCATTTTGTTTAATGTAGAAGATATAACCTCCTCAGTTTACATATTTGGGGTTTAATAAATACTAGCTAGCTATTTAATTATATGACTTGATAATGTAATGTCAAAAACAGCTATTAGCCACTCCCTTGTGGGTGCATATGTTTCAAAATCTGTATTTCTACATGTTAACATTCTCCTTCAAAAGAAACTTAAGAAGGCTTTTACAGTGATAACTGCAAATTTGATTGTAGCTGACTCCCTTTTAATTTTTTTCTGTCCACTTCCTTTCTTTTTCCCTCTCATGAATTTTTAAAGATCAATATGTGAAAAATTAATTTGTTGTCATGAATACACTCTGGGAATACAGTCCAGATAAATGTATCTAAAAGCAAAATTTAAAGTTAGTACATTGAGGATATGCTATTTCCTAGCTATCATTGTAGCCATGAAAGAAACAGAAGTTAGAAAAAGAAAAGAAGGTGGAAGGCCTTGGTAAAGTGGTTAAGATGTCACCTGGGATGTCTAAATCCCTTATCAGAATACCTGTGTTGGAGTATAACACCTCTCCCAACTCCATCTTCCTGCTAATGCACACCTAGGGAGGGAGCCTGTGATGGCTCAAGCCCCTGAGTCCCTGATACCTGGATTGAGTGTCAACCTCCTGACTTCAGCCTGGGTCTTGTGGGAATTTGGAAAGTGAACCAGCTGGTGGATGAGCCTTTGTCTCTCCAATAAACTAATTAAATCCAAATTATTAAATAAAATTTAAAGGATATCTATACAATTGTATTCAACTAGTGAAATGATAATAATGGAGATCTTTCAAAGGCTATAATTTCATGAAATATAATGCTATAAATCATAATAACTCAGTGATAGCCAAGTTGGAATTTCCAAATTCTCAGCTAATTTTAAGAACTTAGTGCTAAGTTAATAAAAAATAACCTTTGGGTGTTTTTACTGTTCCAAAAGAAAAAGAAAGTAAATACACTGATTTACACTGACTTTTTAAATGACAGTATGATAAGAAAGCATGCAAATTTTTTTGGAAAATGTGATATTGATATATATATATATATATATATATATATATATATATATATATATATATATATTTGGTTTTTTGTTTTGTTTGTTATTTTTATTTTTTATTTTTGACAGGCAGAGAGGACAGTGAGAGAGAGAGAGACAGAGAGAAAGGTCTTCCTTTTGCCACTGGTTCACCCTCCAATGGCTGCCATGGCCATCATGCTGCGGCCAGCGCATTGCACTGATCTGAAGACAGGAGCTAGGTGCTTCTCCTGGTCTCCCATATGGGTGCAGGGCACAAGCACTTGGGCCATCATCCACTGCACTCCTGGGCCATAGCAGAGAGCTGGACTGGAAGAGAGGCAACTGGGACAGAATCTGGAACCCCGACCAGGACTAGAACCCGGTGTGCTGGCTCCGCTAGGCAGAGGATTATCCTATTGAGCCACAGTGCTGGCAGGTATATATATATATATATTTATATTTATAAATATATATATTTATATTATATATAATATATATAATATATAATATATATAAAATATATATTTATATTATATTTATATATAATATATTTATATTATATATATAATAGGTAGATGTAGGGAACCAGACCGGAGGAACCGTGCCCCTAAGATGGCGCCGACTCCCTGCTTCCGGGTTCTTCCTCATCTCAGGGAGTTCCCGCTCTTGCTCGCTCCTTCCCGCCTTAGATTTCCCGCTCTAGCTCGCTCCTTCCCGCCTTGCCACGAGATTGTCCTATCCCCGCGCTTCTAGCCTATCACCTGATTTGTGACGTGTATTGTGCATATAAACCCTTGCTACGCGGGTGTAAGGGAAGTTCCTGCCCAGAAGAGATCGAAGCTGGATCTCCTGCTTGCCGAGCAATAAAGGAACCCCGTGCAAAGTGTTCGGTCTCTGTCTCTTGCTGGACGAGGACGGCGCCGAGCAGCTGGTGGCCCGTACGGGGAACTTCCTCTACGTTGCCCGGTAAGTAGAAGGTAAGCGAGGTCAGTCTTACCGTCTGGGCCCCGCGAGTGAGGTATATCTCGTGGTTGGAGGGTGGACGCACCCTAAGATAGCGGACGTGTTTCCCCGCTTTAAACTGAAAGAATAGCAGACTTGTTCCCCCGCTTTAAACTGAAAATAAGATAGCGGACGTGTCTTCCCGCTTTAAACTGAAAATGGGAAATTCATCTAGCCATTCAATGTTGCTTAATCCGTTAAAAGCATTATTGCGTAGCAAAGGGATTAAGGTTTCTAAGACCACACTTGTCAGGTTCCTTGGAAGTGTTGATTTCTTTGCGCCGTGGCTCACCCACGAGGGCCAAATAACTCTTGAGTCTTGGGAGAAATTAGGAAAGGATCTCCGGCGCACAGTTAACGATCCCCAGGAACCCGATATCGACCCCGTTGTTCTCCCCTTATGGGAACTACTGCGGGCGTGCCTCCAAGAGGAGAGGTCGGTGGGAGCGGACCGCCCGACTCTTACGGCGGTTCGCGAGGCTCTCGAGGAAGTTCGTTCTCAGAGCTCGGACGGCGCCCGGGACCTCATACAATTTAAGGACACGGGATGCCAGACTTCCTCACTGGCCTCAGGCTCCGAATGTGGCTCCGCCTCCTCTGAGTCTGAGGGGGAAGGGGACGGCGATCCTAAATCCCCGCCTCCTACGTATGCGCAGCTGCGGCAAAAGTTAAAAGATGCCTGTTTACGCCCTCTAGTGCCTACGGCTCCTCCTATCGATGTCGTGCCCGCCCATCAGATTAAAGACGCAGCGCCTCCTACTGGCGGTCATGTAGGCGTGCCTCAGCCCCATCTAACACCCGTGCCGCCATGGCCATTAAACGTCCCAAATGTGCCACCTTTTTCAGGCAGACAGTTTCATCAACAAGCCTGGAAACAGTTGCGAACTGGCGCTCCCGCTGCCCCCGCTCAGGCTTACCCTGTTTTGGCTTTGGGCACGCGAGAGGCCCGGCACGAACCATTGGACATGACAGTATTAAAACAACTTAAGGCTGCGGTCCATGACTATGGACCCACAGCCCCATTCACATTGTCACTCCTTGAATCAGTCGGCCAGTCCATTTTAACACCTAGCGACTGGACCCAATTGGCTCGGGCCTGTTTAAGTCCAGGCGGCTTTCTTTTGTGGCAATCTATGAATACAGAGTGCTGTCATGACCAGGCAGATGAAAATGCTGAGGACGGCCACCCTACGTGGAATGCTGATATGCTTTTAGGGCGTGGACCTTATCAGGCTGACCAGACCCAATTCCCTAGACAAGTATACAGGCAAATTTCCAACTGTGCCCAACGTGCGTGGAGGCAGGCGTCCAATCCAAGTGACTCAGCTAGCCACCTCACCAAGATCGTTCAGGGCACGGCCGAACCCTTCGCTGATTTTGTCGCTCGCATACTTGAGGCTGCGTCGCGTATTTTCCCTTCCGAGGTTGACGTTCAGCCACTGGTCAAACAAATTATTTTTGAGCAGGCTAATAAAGAGTGCAAAAACATTCTTCGACAATATAGACATAAATCTCTGGACTCCTGGTTAAAATACTGCAGAGATACCGGTGGGCCACTTACTAATGCGGGCCTAGCTGCGATGCTGGCAAAAGTCAAAGAAAACAGTCCAAAATCTAAATCGACCCGACCCCCCATATCTTCAGGACTTTGCTTCCAATGTCATCAACCGGGTCACAGAAAACGCGATTGCCCCAATCTCAGCCATGGGTATTCCACGGCACAGCCTTCAGGCATAGAGCCTTGTCGCCGTTGCCGCAAGGGCCCTCATAGGGCAGAGGTATGCCGTTCTGCTTTCGATATCGATGGCAACCCACTTACAGGTAGCGCCCAGGGGCCAAAAAACGGCCAGAGGGGGCTCCCCAACCCAGCGAGGAGCCCCCAAAATCGAATCTACTCTCAGGTTCCACCTCCCGTGTCTGCGCTACACCCAGTGCACCCTCAGCCCGTGCCACTCACGGGTCCGCAGGCCTGGACCTCCGCGCCACCTCCCCTCTCCTCTTAACTCCGGAGATGGGGGTACAATTAGTGGAGAGCGACTGCTCCGGTCCTCTGCCCCCGGATTCGGTTGGATTAGTGTTGGGTCGGTCCTCCGCCGCCCTCCGAGGGCTAGCTGTGATCCCCGGGGTAGTTGACTCTGATTTCACTGGTAAAGTAAAGATCATGGTTCAGGCCCCTCAGGGACCTTTAGTAATCAATCCTGGAGACCGTATCGCACAAATGTTATTACTGCCCAGTCTTCACTCTTTAATCCCAGCTAAAAACCACGTTCGCGGCGCTGGTAACTTTGGGTCCTCTGGCATTAATTTTACCGGCTTACATATGCTTTTAAATGAACGTCCCACTTTAGTGTTGCAGATTAATGGCAAGGACATTAAGGGACTTTTAGACACAGGAGCCGACAAATCCATTATAGCAACAAAGGACTGGCCTAGTACATGGCCTACAAATGTGGCGGAACAAACCTTGCAAGGACTTGGTTTTGCTCATTTCCCAAAAATCAGTGCAGCCTTGTTGTCATGGCAGGATAGCGAGGGTCATAGAGGACAGTTTTCTCCATTCATTTTACCTCTACCCATTTCCCTTTGGGGGAGAGACGTCCTGGCCGAAATGGATGTTGCTTTGGTCACCACTTCCCCTGCAGTACGATCTATGCTACAAAATATGGGTTACGTCCCAGGCAAGGGACTCGGTGTCCAGCTCCAGGGCCACCCTTCCCCCATTGAACCAAAACAAAGACCAAGTAAAGTTGGCCTGGGTTTTTCCTAGGGGTCACTGTTTCGCCTCCTAAACCAGTGGAGCCTTTACCCATCTCGTGGCTAACGGACGTACCCGTCTGGGTTCCACAGTGGCCCCTATCTCAGGAGAAACTGGAGGCAGTCAACACTCTGGTCTTGGAGCAGGTCAACGCTGGTCATTTGATCCCATCCACCTCTCCATGGAATACGCCTATTTTTGCCATCCGCAAAAAATTAGGTCAATGGAGACTCTTACATGATCTTAGGGCAGTCAACGCACAGATGCAGCCTATGGGCCCTGTGCAACGTGGTCTTCCTCTACTTTCGGCACTTCCCAACCAATGGCCTGTTATTGTAATAGATCTTAAGGATTGTTTCTTTTCCATTCCATTGGACAAAAAGGATACCCCACGTTTTGCTTTTACTGTCCCCACCCAGAACCAGGAACAACCGGACAAGCGTTGGGAGTGGACAGTCTTGCCTCAGGGTATGACTAATAGCCCCACCATGTGTCAAGTCTATGTAGCCCAAGTACTAAAACCTCTTAGAGACCGATATTCCGACTGCAGGTGCCTACATTATATGGACGACCTACTGTGTGCAGCCCCCACAGCAGAGAGGCTCCTGGCCTTATACAGTACACTCCAACAAGTGCTGGAAGGGGCAGGGCTGCATATTGCACCTAATAAGGTGCAATTGTCGTCTGTAGTTTCTTATCTTGGGGCTATAGTCGCCCCTACTCAAATTAGACCTCAAAAAATTCAAATAAAAATCAATGCTATCTCCACTCTAAATGACTTACAAAAACTTTTAGGGGATATCAATTGGATTAGGCACTACCTTAACATTCCTAATGCTGCATTGCAGCCCCTCTTTAATATACTTAAAGGAGACCCGGATCTTGCTTCCCCCCGAACCTTCACCTCTGAGGCCAAACAAGCACTGTCAATTGTCAACGATGCCCTTAGTAAAGCTGCCCTAAAACGTTGGGACCCTGCGGGAGACCTTACTCTTTGGGTCCTCGACACCCTTAAACAGCCCACCGCGGTCCTATGGCAGGATGGGCCTCTCCTCTGGATCCATCCCTCAATGTCATCTACTAGATCTATTAGTTACTATCCCGTGGCAGTGGCGGAGATAACTCTCCTAGCCATTCAGAGGGCTATCCAACATTTTGGACGCGAACCATCCACCATTGTTGTCCCCTATTCCATGGAACAGGTACGTGTGCTAATCGCTTGTACTGATGCTTGGGCGGTTTTAGTCTGCTCCACTTCCGCAACTATTACAAACAGAACACCCTCTGATCCTTTGCTAACCTTTGTTCAGTCTCACCCAGTTATTTTTCCAAAGTCCACATCCCAAAAGCCCTTACAGGGAGCCCCAGTAGTGTATACCGACGGTTCTAAAACAGGAGTCGGTGCATATGTTGTTTCAGGATCTGTGCCAAAAACATTCCAATTCGCTACTAACTCCCCCCAGGTAACTGAACTTCTTATAGTTAACCAAGTCTTCTCTGATTTCCCCGGACCTGTCAATATTGTGTCTGATTCACGCTATGTGGTTAATTCTGTGTCTATCCTTGAGGCCGCAGGACTAGTCAATTCTTCATCCTCCGTAGCGACAGTTTTCCTCACCCTGCAAAAATCTATTTGGAATCGGTCTGCTCCTTTCTTTATTACTCATATTAGAGCTCATTCTTCCTTACCTGGACCCATGACCACAGGCAATGCTATAGCTGATCAAGCCACACGCCCCATTTGGATACTCCAATTTTCTTCCCCAGAAGAGCAGGCTATCCAGTTTCATTCAGAGTTCCATGTAAACGCAAAAACCCTTGCCGCCAAATTCGGTCTTTCTCGTGCTGCCGCTCGCGATATTGTTCGCCATTGTGCCGCATGCCCTACTTTAACCCCTGTGCCTTCGGTGGGGGTTAATCCCCGAGGATTACTACCAGGACATATCTGGCAGATGGATGTCACCCACATATCCGAGTTTGGGACCTTAAAGTATGTTCATGTGTCAGTTGACACCTGTTCCCAAGTAATTTTTGCTTCTCTGGAGACGGGTGAGCGTACCACCCATGTCATTAATCACTGCCTTGCTGCATGGGCAGCCTGGGGCAAACCAAAAACTTTAAAAACAGATAATGGTCCTGCATACACAAGTAAATCATTCCAAGATTTCTGCACCCGTATGCAGGTACAACATAAAACTGGAATCCCTTATAACCCTCAGGGACAGGCCATAATTGAAAGGGCTCATCGAACCCTCAAGGCTTTTCTCTTAAAACAAAAGGAGGGAATTGCCACGGGCAAAACCCCTCGAATGCGCCTCTCCCTTGCACTGTTTACTATAAACTTTTTGAATTTGACAGATCATTCTATGTCCCCCGCTGAGAGACACATGTTAAAGGAGCCATCTTCACGAGGCTATGTCCGTTGGAAAGATGTCCTCACGGGAAAGTGGTACGGCCCGGATCCGGTATTATGCTGGAACCGAGGCGCGGTCTGTGTCTTCCCACAGGAATCTGGAAGAGAACCTCTCTGGATACCGGAAAGATTGGTCAGAAAAACAGCCCCGCCGCCACAAGATACACCTCTATCACCTACGGACGACATCTCCCCCGAGATAACCGAGATTACCACGCTCTCACAGGACGACAAATTGCAACAAAACAACGAGACGTGAGATGCACCCCTTCCGCTTCTTCATACTGGCAGCGGCTTTGCTCCCTGGCTCTTATGCGGGCTTTAACTCCAACCCCACTGCTTTACTGCAGAACGTAGGCAACCCTTGCGACTGCAAGGGGGGGACCAGCAACACCGTACTGCAGCGTACTCACATCGCCACAGCTGATTGTGGGGACAAAACTGCATATCTGCCCCTCCAGGGGATCCCCGGCCTACCACGCGGCTACATATGTGTGCCCAAACCCCGCGTTTCTGATCCCCATAGCAAAAACCACTCCTGTCCTTGCTTGACCTTTCAAGAATCCATGCACAGCTCTTGCGATTCCTCATACTTCCAATGCACTTCTGGCGGTCAGTCGTACTATGCCACCCAGTTACAAAGTACTCGCAGGTCCTCTAGTCCTGACCATTTGCCACAGGTAGTCCATTCATCCCCCTACCTCTCAGCCCCCTGTGTTGGTACGCCTGGACAGTGGGCGTGCTGGCGCACTACGGCACCCGTGCATATCTCTGATGGCGGAGGCCCACAGGACCAGCTCCGCCACCAACAGCTAACAAAGCGATTAAAACCCTCGTCCCCCCATCCCTACTCACGCCTCACATATGGACAATGCCTCCATCAGGCACACACCTTCCTCGAGTTGTCTTGTTCCCCCTCTCATTCATTGGGCTGTATCACCCATCCCTGACGGGGAGCGAAAACTGGGTATGCGAGACCAAAGGTACTGCAGCAGGAGTCCACCCGGGGGTTCCGGGGGTCCTGGGAGAGCATATGCATATGCATGCAGGTTCAATTCCCAGCCTGCCCCAGCAAAAGGGAATAAAAACTGATCCCTAACGGAGACATCAGGGGTTGTGGCCAGGCCCTTGAAGTTCCGTAACTAACGGATCACAAGCACGCTGGGTATGCACCTCTACTCTCTGCCTAGTAAATATTCTCCCGGCCCTCATGAGCCAGGGCCGTGGGGGATGTGATTTGTGCAAAAACAAAAGGAGGGAGATGTAGGGAACCAGACCGGAGGAACCGTGCCCCTAAGATGGCGCCGACTCCCTGCTTCCGGGTTCTTCCTCATCTCAGGGAGTTCCCGCTCTTGCTCGCTCCTTCCCGCCTTAGATTTCCCGCTCTAGCTCGCTCCTTCCCGCCTTGCCACGAGATTGTCCTATCCCCGCGCTTCTAGCCTATCACCTGATTTGTGACGTGTATTGTGCATATAAACCCTTGCTACGCGGGTGTAAGGGAAGTTCCTGCCCAGAAGAGATCGAAGCTGGATCTCCTGCTTGCCGAGCAATAAAGGAACCCCGTGCAAAGTGTTCGGTCTCTGTCTCTTGCTGGACGAGGACGGCGCCGAGCAGCTAATATATAATATATATAAAATATATATTTATATTATATTTATATATAATATATTTATATTATATATATAATAGGTAGATATGTATACTTATACATGTATTGATTTTATCATATGTGCATAATTATTTTAAGTTTTAAGAGGAGATATGTATCGACTTCTTGATTGTGAGATGATGTGAGATTTGCTTAAAAACCCTGTAGCTCAGTTTCCTCAATTGTAAATGAAGATACATAGCATCTGACTCCTAAAGCTGTTTTAAAGAATAAATAATTACCTTCAGAGCACCCAGCATACTGGCACCAAGAAGGAGCTCAAAGAATATTTGCTATTATCATATGGAGTAGCACTGTGTTTCTGCATTTGCTTGCTGTTTTTTTCAGTTCTAATACAAGACTGAATTTCAGTTCATCTGGTTGGTTCATTTAAGCAGGATAGGAAGCCCTTGGGAATAAATATGAAGAGATCAGTTCCCCTGGGGTAGTTGGAAAATAATCCTGGAACTTGTTAATTAAAGACTTGCTAATTAACCTGCTTATCCATGGTCTAGTAAACAATCAATGAAGTTTTCCACACACATAAATGCCTTGCCAAATGCCTCCTTTTCCAATTCTGCTGGCCCAGCTCTAACTGCTAATGGTCTCACCTAAGGAACACATCCTTCCAAAATCTTCCAAATCTGATACAGCCTCTTCATCTCATCATAGGGTTGGGCACAGAGTACAGCTATGTTTTCATCCTAGAATAGATCTCCAGGGCAGAAGATGGTCCCATGTGTTGGTGTGATTAGCCTCTCACCTCCTTTCCTCCAAGCTGAGTAATGCCGAGGTGTTTGTTCCCAGTGTCTTCAACACTCATCTGCACTTCTGTATGAACCAAAACAATGATTTGCATAGTCCTTTCTGTGAGCATGATTCCTGCTACAGGGGTCTGCCCTGGCAACCAAAGAGTTCTGAGAGTGTGACTCTGCATCCAGAGCTTGCCCAGACCCAGGCTACACCTTGCTTCCTCCCAGGCAGTCACAGTGTTTTCACAGTCTCAGCACCCAGGGTTCCCATGGTCAAGGACTGCCAGAGGGTACACTCTGCCCCACTAGCCTGTTCTGTCCACACAGTGACTGAGGAGTTCCTGGAGCCACATCCCATGTATTCTTCCCTGGCAGATGGAACCTCTCAGCCAGACTGAAAGTCAGTGGGGAATGGGAATTTTTCCCTCTGGCAAAATCCTTGGGTGACATGCATGTGCAATACCTGCTGACCACAGCCCCACTCCTTTCACAGTTGTGCTGGGTGTACAAGCATCCCAACTGCAGCATTTCCCTTTGGTTGCAATAGATTCTCCTCCAAGCCTATTGCAGGTTGAACATGGAGGAGCTGGTGTTTACCTGATGACAAGCTAGAGACAGTAACCACCAAGTTACTTAAACTGCAGTGGTTGCACCTGCCAACAGTTCTTACTTGTTGCTGAGAAACATAGAGTAATAGAATTCACTAAACTGTACATTAAATTTCTATGAAGCTGCAAATGTTTGATAAGTCATTATATTGTAAGTTGAAAATGTTATTTAAATCTGAAAATGCTATTATTATTCAATAAACTTTTGAAAAAGTTTCAAGATTTGGAAATACTTTGAGTGAAAACTTAAAACTTGAAAGTAGCTTAAGTAAGCACTTTTTGTGATATTATTTTTGAAACTTATTTCACGTTTTGATGAATTAAAAAGCAAATATATAAACATTGTCTCATAGTTTACTTCTAAGGACACAAAAGTATCAAATTCCCTAAATGAGAAGTTGAAGCAGTTGGTTCCTAGGTAATTGTATAATACCTCAGTGTAACCTCAAAATATTACTTCAATTTTGCTCTAAGTGCCCATGAATTTTTTCAGTTCCACCTTGTATAAATATTATATAAATTATATAAATATATAGAGATAGAGATATATAAAATGTAAATAACATGTCTTGTGTTATTTGCTGGCTTTTAATTTAAGTCTTTCAGGCAATGATTCCTTTACCAAATTCATTTCAACAGGGAGGGAAACATGAGAAATCCATAGAGGAATTTTTGTTGGTAAATGTCATGAGACACATATGATGAAAAGCATTTAGTTTAAATTCTCATTTCTAATATTTCTAAGGAAGACTATAATGGAATATTACAAAAATTTTAGCTTTATAAAGCCCTATTTAAAGCATATCAGAAATAGACAATTGTGATAGAGAAGTAGATGTATTTATAGCAAGCCAGTATATTTTATGTTATTTGACTCTCTCTACATATATATGTATATCAAAGTATACAGGAGAATTGTGGCAATATCATGACATTTTAAAACACATTTCCAGGAGAAGTCTAATAGATTTATAATTATTTAAAATACAATGTGGTGAAATGAAGAGCTGGCATTATGGTGTCATGGGTAAGGTTGCTGCCTGAGATGCCAGCATTCCATATGGGTACCAGTTCTTGAACCAGCTTACTTGACATCCAATCTAACTCTCCACTAATGGCCAGGGAAGATCAGCAGAAGATGGCCCAAGTGCTTTGCCCTGCTCTCCATGTGGCAGAGCTAGAAGAAGTTCCTGGCTCCCAGCTTTTTCCTGGACCATAGCTGGCAACAGCCATCTGGGGAGTGAATCAATGCATAGAAGATATCTTTCAATGTCTTGATCTGTCTTTCTGTCTCTCTCTCTCTGTCTCTCTACCTCTCTTTCTGTAACTCCTTCAAGTAAATAATTAGTTTTTAAAAATAAACACTAAAATGAAATATTCACCAGAACAATAAGTTCAAGAAATATAAGAATGGCTTGGTTTCTTGTCTCAGAATTCATTAATTCTATGCAATTTCCAACTAAGCACAAAAATGAAAAACACAATAGAAATAAAGAAGAGATATAATCCATCTATAGGACTATAAATAATGCTTGAAGCTTTACATGTACTCTTTAAATACACAAAAACCCAGTGACAATTATTTTTTGTTCTATTTCCTATAGTTGGTTCTGCATTCAATTATGACTGCCACTAAAAACTTAGTGTAGGCTGGAGGTATTAATAATTATCAATTATTTACCATTATTATTCATCATCATATGCTTTTCACTTACCATTATATCTGGATAGTGGGAATTCAATGAATAATGATTAAAAATTGAATGGAAAACTGGTTAACATTTCTAACTCATTCAGAAGCTAACTAAAACCATTCTTAAGGAATTTCTCTTGTCCTAGCAGATTCATATCAAAGATGTCAAAATCCTGCTTTGAATATTATAGGCTTAATTCACTATTTTGCTAAGTTAAGATGCAGGAAACCATTAATAAAAATGATATAATAAACTCAAAGGAATACTTCCTTTACAACATTTTTGCAGAGAAACAATTTCTCCAGTCTGTTGGGGATGAGAATGTAGGGGAATCACTGAGCCATATATTTCAAATAATTATTTACGTTAGTTTTATCACATGTGAGACAAATTCCTATGCCATTGTGTGTTCTGAACACAATAATAAAATGAAGCACATGTGTTCTTCAACACATTCTGGTTGTCATAACTGAGGAAAATCATTGCATCATTACAGTGCAAGTACATGCTGCTTCCCTGAGCTTGTAGAGTGCATCTGTGAGTTACTGGCAGGGTGCCTTTCTCCCCATGGAGGCTCTGTGCTGTGAGTATGTGAGTCCAACAGGACAGTGGAAGTTCAAGCTTGGACTGGTTGAAAAGTACTAATGATTGAAGAGCATTTTTGTGCTAAACAAGAGAGCAGGGAGAGAGGGATTCACATTATATGTGAAACTAAACCTTAGAGCTTGACACATTATCTTATTTTTTTTGACAGGCAGAGTTAGACAATGAGAGAGACAGAGAGAAAGGTCTTCCTTCCATTGGTTCACCTCCCAAATGGCCTCTATGGCTGGCATGCTGCACTGATCTGAAGCCAGGAGCCAGGTGCTTTCTCCTGGTCTCCCATGTGGGTGCAGGGCCCAAGCACTTGGGCCATCCTCCACTGCCCTCCCAGGCCACAGCTGGACTAGAAGAGGAGCAACCAGGATAGAATCCAACACCCCAATCGGGACTAGGACCCGGGGTGCCGGCGCCGTGGGCAGAGGATTAGCCTAGTGAGCTGTGGTACTGGCAGACACATTATTTTATAATATCAGCATTCATTTGCTTAAAAAATCCTGGAAGTAAACCTCATCAATTTTCAGAATGTAAACAGAGAGTAATATAGTATGGTTGCTTATATTTCAATGGTAGAAGCACTAAGAAATGCAGTAAGGAGGATTTTCAATGTGTTTGAAGGCTGTTGGAAGGAGTAACCATCAAAGTAGGATGATAAAGGGAAATTTTGTTTATCCCTTTGTATTTTTCCCATTGTTTTAATCCCCTAGAGAAAGTTCTAGCAAAAAAAATAAGTAATAACAGAGAAGTGGGAGCAGAGAATGGTCAAGTTGTCCAATTTTTTAATTCTGATGGAGTCAGTTGCCAGGTATTTGTTTGGTTTTCAGCCAAGCAGCAAAGCAGCTGTGTTAGAAGACCTGGCATTAAATGCATCATGTCATCAGATTTTAGGGCCTGCAGCATTAATCAGGCATTTCATCCAATGGTAAGGGTTAGGGAGCAGCCAATTAAGACATTCTCCACAAGTTATGGTCACAACTGATAAAAACAAGACAACAAATTTTATTTCAACTGTTGTTTCAAGCATTCAAGAAAATGTACAATACAATTATTAAAAAAGTATAAAATAGACATGATTGAAATGTGAGTTACAAACAATAAAGATGGTTGTTTATTTTTTAATTTTTTTCAGTTTATGAGTTTACTCAGTTGGGAGTGCATCACTTCTAGGTATTATAGAATTCTTGGTGATAGGTTTACTCATGTGGTGCCACTGCAAAGAATGTAATAGTGAATGATTTTCAGTCTAGAAAATGTCCTCTGGCATTCTGTACTTTGACAGAGGGAACTTGAGTTGGTTGTCTTGCATTTACTGTGTAATACACATACATACAATGAAATGCACATTCTTTGGAAGTTTTCTGTAAGTCTTATGTGGGTAAGTACCAATGTATCAGATCATGAAAAATTCCTCTTCACCTCCATTTCTATTTTCCCAGACTTATCCTCCTGGGGAAAATAACCAAGGAGTAGAGGAGTGAAGAGAAATGAAAAATTCAATGTCTATGACTTGAAAAATAAACTACAGATGAATTTTTTTTTAGAAATTCATATGTAATACTTGAAACAGTATTTTAAAAATCAGGTTCTGTTTCTGATAACAATCCCTTCTACAAATCACTTTGCAGACCTTTCATTAATTAATCTAGAAGAAAAAAATACATATAAAGCACCCTATTACTATATAAGGCACCATATTTTGAACATCAAAGTTCACACACAGAAACATATGCATATAAAACACATATATACTATGAAACTGTATAAGCACTTACAAATTAAGTAGCTATCTAAAATACTGTATCATTGTTGCCTTGTAATTAAAAAAAACTGTAAGACATTTTTATACAGTTTAATGTAATTTGTCTAAATACCATGACTCACAAAGGAACAATATTGTATTTACATGGCTTAGTGTGACACAGACATTAATGTCCTATTCATAATTTTATCATAAGCTTTAGTACAATTATGCAAAGAATGTAGAGAAGCAAATCCATTGTTCACACTACTACATGACAAATTCATCACATTAAAATATTTATATATATATTTATTTATTTTAAAGATTTACTTATTTGAAAGGCAAAGTTATAGAGAGGTAGAGGCAGGGAGAGGGAGGGAGGGAGAGTAAGAGGGAGGGAGGGAGGGAGGTCTTCCATCCACTGGTTCACTCCCCACATGACCACGATGGCCAAATATGTGCTGATCCAAATCCATGAGTCAGGATTTTCTTCCAGATCTCTTACATGTGTACAGGGGCCCAAGGACTGAGGCCATCTCCCATTGCTTTCCCAGGCCATAGCAGAGAGCTGGTTCAGAAACAGAACAATCAGGACTTGAACTAGTGCCCATATGGGATACCAGCACTGCAGGAGGCAGCTTTACCCTCCATGCCCCAGCGCTCTCCCACAGCACTAGAATCTTCCAGTGGAGTCTTCCACTGAAAATATAACTGAGCAAATCACTGTTAATATTATTAAGCCATAATGGCCATATTAGCATATTTTATAAATTATGTCTAATTTAGATGTCACAGTGATGTGTTGCCAATAGAACAATGTATTTTTTGCTTTCAGATCATTCAGTGGTTCCATTAGCAAAGGTGATAGCAATGCTGATACTTCTGAAATCTCAAGGAGAAATTTAAATGGGATTATGGAGGAGAGACCTTGCTTGTTAATGTAATATTATCAATGTAAAGAGCCTTTCAAATGAAAGAAAAAAAGTGCATTGCTGGCAGGCTTTGTGGCTTATCAGATTTATCCCCCTAAACATAATTTGGAAAATAGATGTTGCTCAGAAGAATGGCAGGGGACTGGGCCAGCACCATGGTGTGAGCATCCCTATGAATGGTGGTTTGAGTTTCAGCTGCTCTATGTCTGATCCAGCTTTCTGAGAATGTACTTAGGAAAACAGCCAAATATGGCCCAATGTTAGGGGCCCTCCATCCATGTTGGAGACATGGATGGATTCCCAGGCTTCTGACTTCATTCTGGTGCAACCTAGGCCATTGCAGTAACTTGGCCAGTAAACCAGTAGATGGAAGTGTCTGCTTGCTTCCTCTATCTCTCTCTCTCTCTCCCTTCTGTCCTTCTTTCCATCTCCCTCTTCTTTCCATTCACTCTATTTCTCTGATTTTCAAATAAATGAGATATTTGTAAAAACTGAAAAATATTCTCTGAGTTGTCCAGTTTTGACTAAATTTAGTAAAGAAAATGAGAGTGGAGCCAGGTTGTTCATAACGATGTTTGACAGAGAGGAGCCCTGTCATGAAATTGTAGGGAGTTCACCAGTGTATGGCAGTACATCACAAATACCTCTGGATAATCAACAACAACCACAAAGGAGCACTTTATTTTTGGACTATAGGCTCTCTGACCTGTCCCATGACATTCTCAGTTGAATGATTAACCAGACATTGGCAGGGGCAGATAGCATTGTGACTTCATCCAAGGCTGCATTGTCCTGAGATGGTTGACGGATATATTCAGACACTGCTATATGGATCAGGATGGTATGATTCAGGTGTATAATCAGCAGTATCTTCACATGGTCCTCAGAATCATATAACATCAGCCTTCTGTGATTAGCCACATAACTATTCAAGAAACACTGAAATGCCAAATATCTTACCTTTAATGAAACAGAACACAGTACTAGATTTCATATAGTTAATATCTGAGGACTGTTAAATATGTGTAGAGTTCATTCATGTTTCTGTAGTTCAGCAGTATTATTTAATGCAAATATTGCAGTTGTGATGGTATCATGATGGACACATTGGGTTTGGTAACTCTTTAATTGTACCATTGTACATATTGCATTGTCAAACTGAAAAGATGTGTCAGGAATTATGCTTGGGCAAAATGATCCTGTGATTTTCTAAATATCTCCTGTCCTGTAGTATAAATAAATTTTTCAACAAATAGGGACTTCAAAATAATACAGAACTTGCATGGAAGTATTTTCCTGTGTCTTATTTTAAAAGAGGCATATTCATTGGAAAATACAGCATAAGCAATAAAGCAATATTTACTTACTGAAAAAATTACTTGAATTCTTCCTAAGACTTACATGGTCATCTAGATTCAGGAAGCTAAAAGACCCAATGTAGTCCACCCCACTGCAAAAAAAAAAAAAATTCCAGAACACACTTTATTCAAACTATGAAACATAAAGGAAAAGGAGAGAATCCCAAATATAGGAACAGAAAGTGACGTGCTTTTCATATTTAATATAAAGGAAAAGAAGCAAGTTTGTCAATAGAAACCATAGAGACCAGAAGAGATTGGGGTGATATATTCAATATTTGAAAAGAAAAAAAAACAAAAAACAAAAACACTGAACCATGAATATTATATCCAGCAAAGCTATCCTTTAGAAATGGAGGCAAAATAAACTATTTCATAGACATACAATAACAAAGAATTCTACACCACTAGATGGGGCTTATAAGAAATTCTGAAGGGAGGCCTATATTAGAAGTAAACGATAGACACATAGCACTACCAAATTCACCAACAGTGCTGATACCATCAGCAACTAATCAGCTTAGTGAGAGTTGGTAGTTCTTATCAAAACATACTAAACTTCAAAGTAAGTGGATTCAATTCTCCAGTCAAATACATACTGGTTGGCTTAGTGGATTAAAATTAAAAATACCCAACTCTCCATTGACTACATGAAACTAACTTCACAAGCAAAGAAATAGATAGACTAAAAGTGAAAGCCAGAAGTCAATATACCAGGCAAATGGAAACCAAAAGTAAGTGAGAATTTCAATACCCATATTAAATCAAAATAGCATATTAAATCAAAATAACATATCAAACCAAAAAATTATTTTGTCACAAACTATAGAAAGATACTAAGAAGCACATTTTATACTGATAAAAAGGCTTAAGTCCGAAGAGGTTATAGTAATCATTGACATCTATTCACCTAGCACAACACCACCAAGAGACATACAGTAACTATCATTAGACCTAAAGGGAACGATGGACTCCAATACACTAATAGTGGGCAACTTCAATGCCATACTGTTATCAATGGATAGATAAACCAGACAGAAATTCAATAAAGATATTGAAAAAGATTAACCATACTGAGCAAATGGATCAGTTACAGATGTAGTTACAGAAGTAACTGGGTATAGTTTTATCTGACAGCTGCAGAATATACATTGTTTTCATCAGTACAGGGAGCATATTTTTTACTATCAATTCACATTTTAAGACTCAAATCAAGTCTTACTAAAATTTAAAAGAGTGAAATAATTCCATGTAGCTTCTCAGACCACAGAGGAATAAAACTAGAAATCAATAAGAACAATAGAATATTTACAAATTAAGCAGCATGCTACTGAAAGGCTAGAGTCACTGAATGAATTTAAAAAAGATATAAAATGCTCTTGAAAAAAAATACAATGAAAACACATCCTACCAAATCCTGTGGGATACTGCCAAGGCAATACTAAGAGGAAAGTTTGTAACAATAAGTACTTATATTAAAGAGTTAGAAAGATTAAAAATAAATGACTGAAGCATGTATCCCTAGGACTTAGTAAAACAAGAAAAAGCCTACAGAGAAATGAGGTGAGATGTAATAAAAGTCAAAATATAAGTAAGACTGAAACTAGAAAAAATACTATAAAAGAACAACAAAACCAAAAGCTGTTTTTTAAAGAAGATAAGCATAATATATAAGCTTTAGATAGATTAAAAAATAGAGAAAAATCATAAAATTACAGGTATAGAAGGATATATTATAGCTGATACCACAGAAATAGAAAGAATCATAAAATTACTATGAATAAGTGCATGGTAACAAATTTTAAAATCTCAAATAAAGGTTTAAATTCCTAGTTACATATATTATAGCAATGACAAGTTGGTTTTTTTAAAGCTTTTTTTTATTATTTTTTATTTGTTTTTTTAATTTTTTGACAGGAAGAGTGGACAGTGAAAGAGACAGAGAGAAAGGTCTTACTTTTCCATTGGTTCACCCCCCGATGGCCGCTGTCACCGGTGCACCATGCTGATTTGAAGCCAGGAGCCAGGTGCCTCTCCTGGTCTCCCATGGGGTGCAGGGACCAAGTACTTGGATCACCTCCACTGAACTCCTGGGCCACAGCATAGAGCTGGACTGAAAGAGGGGCAACTGGGACAGAATCCGGTGCCCCAACTGGGACTTAGAACCTGGTGTGTCAGCATCGCGGGCAGAGGATTAGCCTAGTGAGCTGCAGCACTGGTCTTTTTAAAACTTTTCAATTTTAATTTTTGGAAGGTTGAATGACAAAGTGAGGGAGAGACAACAAAGGGATCATTAATCTATTGGTTCATTCCCCAAAGGACCTCAATTGTCAGGGCTGAGATCAGCAAAAGCCATTAGCCTGGGAATCCATCTGAGTCTCCTACATGGATGGCAGGGGCCCAGATACTTGGTCCATCATTCTCTGCCTTTTCAGGTACATAAGCAGGGGGCTGTCTTGGAAGCAGAACAATGGTGACCTAAACAAGCACTCTAATATGAAGTGTCAGCATCAGAAGAAGTAGCTTAATCTGCTGTGCCACATGCTGGCCCTCATAGTTGGGTTTTAACCTGGGGGTAACATCATCATGTCTAAACTTTTGAAAATATAAAAGAATATCTGGCCAGCTCTGTGGCTCAGTAGGCTAATCCTCCACCTTGTGGCGCCGGTACTCTGGGTTCTAGTCCTGGTTGGGGCTCCGGATTCTGTCCCAGTTGCCCCTCTTTCAGGCCAGCTCTCTGCTGGCCACCCCATGGGAGACCAGGAGGAAGCACCTGGCTCCTGCCTTCGGATCAATGTGGTGCACCAGCCACAGCACGCTGGCCGTGGTGGCCATTGGAGGGTGAACCAACGGCAAAGGAAGACCTTTCTTTCTTTCTCTCTCACTGTCCACTCTGCCTGTCCAAAAAAAAAAAAAAAGAAAGAATATCTGAAAGTCTGAAAAAGATTTCAGAAGGTAAGGTTGCAAGGAACACAGTTCAAAGATTACTACGATAATCTTGGGGTACATAGTATGAACCTGAACTTAGGTAAAGACATAGGAGAGAGCAGAATCAACAAAAAAGACTAGGAATGACACTCTCACTGAGGAAGGTACCCTGGGAAGTATATTAACTCCTTGGCTGAGCGTTACCTTATATGACATTTTTTTATTCAATTTAAATATAAAGGACATTTCTGAGACAGCATTATGACAGTGCTTGACGTGCACTGCTAAGCAGTATATGCAGGTATTCTTAGAATTACAGCATATGTAAAAATGTCTTATATTATTGCACCAGTCTTATGTTTACAATGAATTCCAAGTTGTTCATTTAGCAATATTGAAGTTTTAGAATAAGGCCACTCAAAATCCTCTCTGGTTATTTCAGGTGACTGAGTGATTATTCTAGTTAATTATTATTGTAATTAAAATTATTCTAGTTGTAACTTTAAAAATACTTGTATTTTTTGTATTATATTCTTAAATGTACAAAAGTACTAATTATTTTTATGAGGAAAGCCACAAGTACTTGTTAATAGAACCAATTTCTTGTGTTTTAATCACAGTGTTTTAATCACACTTTCACACTAAATCCCTTTGCAAGACAAAGTTTTTTTCATTTTTCCTTTTATATTTTAAACATGTTTTTTGATGTTTTGAAAAAGACTACTTGTTTATTTCCAGCTACTTGAAAAGCAGAGAAAGACAAAGAAAAGAAATAGAGAGACAAATCTTCTTGCTACTGTTATACTCCCTAAATTTCAAGAACTGTCAGGGCTGGAAAAATCACAGCCAGGAAAAAGGACCCATGAGCTAGGGAGTCTATCTGTGACTCACGTTGGGAGGCAGAAACCCAAATGATCCATCATCTACTGCTTTTCAGGGTGTGCTGGCTGAAGGTCGGATTGGATGCCAGGTTGCCAGAACATACGTCAGCACTCAAATACTATTGTGGGTATCTCAAGTGGTGGCTTACTTCACTGCACCACACTCACCCCTACCTTACTCTCTCACTTTGACTTTATAATGTGTTTGTTTAGGGAAGTCAATTTGCCATCCTTTATAAGATACATAATATGTTATTCAAGTCATAGAATTCTGTTGTTAGAATTAAAGTGAACTTAACAAATTCATACTGCTTAATAATAATAATTTCATGGAATGTCCTGTAATTAACTTAAATATTTTACAAGTAATAGTTTCCAGTACCCATAAATCTTGTTTTTATTGAAAATATCTTTAAGGGTGGGCATTTGGCTTAGTGGCTAAGACTTAGTATAATTGTACCTCATGTTAGAACACCTGGGTTCAAATCCTGGGTCCACTTCTGTTTTCTGTTTCCTGAATGATAGATTGTGGTCCAAGTACTTGAATCCCTGCCACTGCTGTGGGGGACTCAGATTGAGCTTCTGGCTTCTGGCTTTTGACTAGTTCATAACTGGATGTTGCAGGCATTTGGGTAGTGCACCAGCGGGTGGGCGATATATCTTGGTCTCTCTATCTCTGCCTTGTAAATCAAAAATGAATTTAAAAAAATATTAAACTTGGCTTATTTCTATAAAATACTATCAGTAACTTAGTCAGAAAGCTTAATGTAAATTTGATTATATGTTGGGTTAGTATGAGTGGCATGATTTTTTTGTTCCTTAATATTATTCACTCTCTTTCTAATTTAATCCCCATTGTACAATATTATTGCCCTTTAAGTTACATAGAAACTATCACTAGGAAAAAATCACTTTACAAATTGCATTACAAACACATTCTATGTAAAGAGAGTATTTTACCCATTTTAATTTTTAACTTTACCCTATCCATTTTAAATTTTATTTTCACGTTTATATTTTTTTATTTTATTTAAACATTTTAATTTTTTTATTAAACTTTTATTTGATGAATATAAATTTCCAAAGTACAGCTTATGGGTTACAATGGCTTCCCCCTCCCAAAACTTCCCTCCCACCCACAACCCTCCCCTTTCCCGCTCCCTCTACCCTTCCAATCACAACATGATTCATTTTCAATTCTCTTTATATACAAAAGATCAGTTTAGTATATATTAGGTAACGATTTCAACCGTTTGTCACCATATAGCAACACAAAGTGAAAAAAAAATACTGTTGGAATACTAGTTATAGCATTAAATAAGAGTTTACAGCACATTAAAGGCAGAGATCCTACATAATATTTTTTTAAAATTAATTAATTTTCTATGCTGTTTCCAATTTAACACCAGGTTTTTTTTTCATTTCCAATTATCTTTATATACAGAAGATCGATTCAGTATATAATTAGTAAAGATCTCATCATTTTAATTTTTGTCTGTTCTTCCCTGAATCCTTACTCAAAAACAAGTCCTGGACCCTAAGTTCTGGACACTGAAGTCTGAACCTTAAGTTATTTCTCTCCACATGAATTCCCCACAGTGTAAACAGTATATAAAATGAAACGCATACATTAAAAATAAACTGCAGGAAACAGTCGATTTTGTTCAATCACTTATCATCTGTCAGTGAAGTCTATACAGGGAATTATGAACTTGGACACAGACTGAGGTTTAGGCTTTGCTTCTGCTGCTCTGAAAGGCAGCCTGGGTGCTTCTCCCTCTCAGGGAAGGAGGGCCTGTGGGAGCTGGGCGCCCAGTGTTCCTGGTCACAGGAGGGCGGCCTCGGCCACTGTTCCTGAGCAGCAGGAGCTGCTGCCCTCAGACTTCCTCACTCGCATTGGCAGCCTTACCTTGTCGGGAAGAGGTACCTGCGCTGTGGTTTTATCCCATTCCCCATCTCTCACCCAGCAGAGGAGCTCAAGAGGCACTTGCCCCCTTCAATGGGGAGGTAAGACCTCCTTCACAGCTGATCCTTCTAGCGGCTTTTCCCAGCATGGAAACCTGAGGCAAGCCCAGGATAGGAGCAAGCCCTGGCCTCAACGTCCCAGCACACAGGCTTCCTGTTCCCACAGTCTTAACTCACAGTGACTGTAGCCAAGCAAGGAAGTTAAATGGAAGTGCACACGCAACTGCAGAGGGCAGTCACTGCGCACGCGCAAGGAAGACCAGCAGCCACCAATAATCAGTGCCTATGCTGGGTCTTCACTTCTGAGCGATGGCCTTCCTTGCTTTCAAAATGGGTGGGCCCTGGTAACAGCTGGCAACATTTCAAGAAGGAAAGATTCAGATCTGGAACTTCAGGAGGCTGAAGACCTTGTACCTAGTAAATTTCCCTAAATTCTCTGTGCCTCTCTTTATCCCTAAGGTACACGTCACTCTGTCCTAGACAGTTTCTTTGGGAATTTAGCAGCTTCAGCAAAACTATGTTTTCATGACTTTAGAAATCGGCCATACGTGTTACCAATTGTGATTTTAGAAACAAAAATTAGTGCATGTTTGTGTTATTTCAATTTTGATTATTTTTATAGGAACAACCAAAGAAAAACCACAGTTTTATGTTATAGACCATGTAAAACATAATAAACATAGATATTTAGGAATATAGAATAAATTTTAAAACTCTTCAAGGAAGCTTCAAAACAGTATTTTAAATATGACTTATTTGTATTCAGCCACCTTTTCCAAAAATGTTTGTCTCTTTTCTGTATTTTGATGATACTCTGATTTATAAATAATTGAGATATTTCTGACTAGTTTTTCTGCTCTGCAATTGCACAGACTATTTCTGAGAGAAGATCTGTCTTGTAGAGTATCCTATGTAATAAAGGGAATGGGTTTCATTTAATTATCATTTTATTGAGCACAACTATTATGATTACAGTATTGATAATATATTATGGAGGAAAATATAAGAAAAACCTGCTAGCATATACATATGTATTTTATATATGGAAAGAAAATTTTTATTTGGCTTTTATAGCACTTTCTGATTTTAAATCTATTTTCTTTCTGATCTAGAAAACAAAGTGGATAATCTAATTACTGAATGAAAAAGAAAAGGAATTTTTACCAAAGTCTCAATGTAGAAATGAATAAGCTGGCCGGCGCCGAGGCTCAACAGGGTAATCCTCTGCCTGCTGTGCCGGCACAAGGGGTTCTAGTCCCGGTCAGGGCGCTGGATTATGTCCTGGTTGTCCCTCTTCCAGGCCAGCTCTCTGCTGTGGCCCGGGAGTGCAGTGGAGGATGGCCCAAGTGCTTGCGCCCTGCACCCCATGGGAGACCAGGAGAAGCACCTGGCTCGTGGCTTCAGATCAGCGGGCTGCGCCGGATGCAGCCCACTGGCTGCAGCAGCCATTGGGGGTGAACCAACTGCAAAGGAAGACCTTTCTCTCTGTCTCTCTCTCACTGTCCACTCTGCCTGTCAAAAAAGAAAGAAAGAAAGAAAGAAAGAAAGAAAGAAAGAAAGAAAGAAAGAAAGAAAGAAGGAAGGAAGGAAGGAAGGAAGGAAGGAAGGAAGGAAGGAAGGAAGGAAGGAAGGAAAGAAAGAAAGAGAGAAAGAAAGAAAGAGAGAAAGAAAGAATTGAATAAGCTTAGTATGTTAAAAGAGGGTATAAATTATAGTAAGAGTAGGATGGCTTCTCAAATGTTGCAATTTCAGTCTGGAAAATAGTTTGATTCAAAACCTGAAGTACATTATAAAGCTGGAAACAGAATGTTTTGGCAGCTCCTCCGTTCTACTCTTTCACAATTCAGAAAAATAAGTTAAGTTTTCATCTGGAATACCGTTAAATTTCGAGAAAATTTCTAATATGGGACATCAAGATAAGAAAAATCAATTAGGGAAAATGTTTAAAAAATTGTCCAGTAAGAAAGGTAGGAGGTAGAAAAGAGACATTTCATTGCAAAATTTGATATTGAAGACCTACAAATTGGATAAATGTAGTTTGAAAATGTTTCCTGCCATCATTTAGAAAGCCTAGTGAGAATAAACACACATGACAGGAACAGGAAATGTCTTGGAAAACATTAACGATGAAATGAAGCAGTTGAATTAAGATTTGTTTAAATATTCTCTCAAGTGCTTTATAGATCTCCATGAAGAAATGGAGTTTAAATGTTTTTAGGGCAATTTTGGATGTTGGCATTCTGGGTAAAAAGATACTACAACATTTTCTTGCTAAAAATACATCTTTTTGAAAGACCAACCTGCTTTGATAATTCATTAGAAATTCATTAGAGTTCTCTCAAAGAATAGAAAATACACTAAAGTTTCATAATGCAATATTTAATCATAATGGTAGAAATAATGTAATAGCTAACTTCTATTCAGATAAATGACTATCAAAATGCATGCTAGAATATCATTTTATATATGAAAATATATAGACATATAAAGAGGTATTCACAAAAATTGCAATTCAAATATGAAATTAATAAATTAGCAATTTTATACATTGTAATATAAATACTTGTATTTTGAGTTATTCTTAAAGATTGATGTTTTATGACTATAAAGGCACACAGTATTTCTGCTTTATTTTTATTGAGACATTATATAAGACACTGACATTTCTGAAATTTATTTTGGGTGAACATTAAATTCAGCTAAGATTTTCATTAAAAATTTTAATAATTAAAAAAAATGAAGTCACATTTAATAACCACATCAGACCTGCATATGAGCTTAACAAATGAAGAATTACAAAGTAACAAAGAAGAGCATATTTTGTTTCCCATTATAATTCCCAGTATTTTCCCCCTGCCATAACTGTAATTCACTCTTCAGTCCCCTCTGCTCACTCTGCTGTGGCATGACACAACTCTGTCTTCATGAGACTGAGCTGGCTCATTCTCATTTCTAGCATAGCTCCTCCTGTCAGCTGTGTCATCCCACTACAAGATGGAAACTGGCATGAGAGGGATGGTGGCCTAAACTAATATCTAAAAACAGATCAAAACCCATGGCCTCCTGAGCCCACAACCTCTGTAAGTACTGCTGAGCATGAGAATATCTTATTGTTAAAACTGTCTCTGACCAAGTTAGCTGAATGGTGACTTTCACTTGAAATATGGATGCCTGGACACCAGGGTTCTAAGTTCTATCATGTTCTATCACTAAGGAAGTGATGTCACCTTACTCTCTTACTTAAATCCTCTCCTCTAGTAGGAAAACTCCAAATCATCCTCCTTTGATTTCCCAGGCACATTAGCAGGGAGGTGGATTGGAAATGGAGCAGCTAGGACTTGAATTAGTGCCCTTAAGGGATGCTGGCACTATAGGCTGGAGCTTTAAAACACTGTGCAACAGCGCTGGCCCCTAATGGTTACTTTTGACTTTTCTATTTTTCATGTTTCCATCAAAATGGTTATGTTACTTTACACAAAAGCAAAATATTAAAAAATAACATTCTACCACTATCTATATTACAGATAAACATGCAGCTAAAATTGATTTTAAAATTATGTATAAAATACAAAACCTAAAACACATCCACATGAATATTTCATTCATAAATTAATTTAATTTAAAATTTTAAACTATAGTCTGAATACCTCTGTTCTTTCTCATGCTAATAGTTCCTACTTAATAATTGACTCATATAGACTCATTTCATTTACTCTACAGTTGGATTTATTTTTATTGCAGTATTGTGAGAATGTAGCAAGTTAATATGCAGGTAGCAAGTAGGCAATCACTTTGGAAATCTTGAAAGTGTACTCCGATAAAATGAAAACCCATTAATCAATCACCGCTCAGTTTCACTTAACAGGTTTCCCCTTTGGCGCTCAGCTGTCGCTGATCAGGGAAAACAAATGATATTTGTCTCTTTGGGACTGGCTTAATTCACTCAGCATGATGTTTTCCAGATTGCTCCATCTTGTTGCAAATGACTGGGTTTCGTTGTTTCTTACTGCTGTATAGTATTCTATGGAGTACATGTCCCATAATTTCTTTCTCCAGTCTACTGTTGATGGGCATTTGGGTTGGTTCCAGGTCTTAGCTATTGTGAATTGAGCTGCAATAAACATTAATGTGCAGATGGCTTTTTCATTAGCCAAATTAAGTTCCTTTGGGTAAATTCCAAGGAGTGGGATGGCCGGGTTGTATGGTAGGGTTATGTTCAGGTTTCTGAGGAATCTCCAGACTGACTTCCATAGTGGCTTAACCAGTTTGCATTCCCACCAACAGTGGGTTAGTGTCCCTTTTTCCCCACATCCTCTCCAGCATCTGTTGTTGGTAGATTTCTGAATGTGAGCCATTCTCACTGGGGTGAGATGGAACCTCATTGTGGTTTTAATTTGCATTTCTCTGATTGCTAGTGATCTTGAACATTTTTTCATGTGTCTGTTGGCCATTTGGATTTCCTCTTTCGAAAAATGTCTATTGAGGTCCTTGGCCCATCTCTTAACTGGGTTGTTTGTTCTGTTGTTGTGGATTTTCTTGATTTCTTTGTAGATTCTGGTTATCAACCCTTTATCTGTAGTATAGTTTGCAAATACTTTTTTCCCATTCTGTTGGTTGCCTCTTCACTTTCCTGACTGTTTCTTTTGAAGTACAGAAACTTCTCAATTTGATGCAATCCCAAATGTTAATTTTGGTTATGACTGCCTGTGCTGTTGGAGTATTTTCCAGGAAGTCTTTGCCTGTGCCTATATCTTGCAGGGTTTCTCCAATGCTCTCTAATAATTTGATGGTTTTGGGTCATAGATTTAAGGCTTTAATCCATGTTGAGTGAATTTTTGTGTAAGGTGATAGGTATGGGTCTTGCTTCAAGCCTCTGCACATGGAAATCCAATTTTCCTAGCACCATTTATTGAATAGACTGTCCTTATTCCACGGGTTAGATTTGGATCTTTGGTCAAATATAAGTTGGCTGTAGATGTTTGGATTGATTTCTGGTGTTTCTATTCTGTTCCATTGGTCTATCCATCTGTTTCTGTACCAGTACCATGCTGTTTTGATAACAACTGCCCTGTAGTATGTCCTGAAATCAGGTATTGTGATGCCTCCGCCTTTGTTTTTGTTGTACAGGATTGCTTTGGCGATTCCAGGTCTGATTGGTGACAACTGAGCGCCAAAGGGGAAACCTGTTAAGTGAAATGGACACTATAAGCAACAATGAACTGATCAGCTCCTGTCCTGATTTTAGATGTACAATGTAATACTTTATCCTTTTTAGTATTTGTTGTTGTTCTTGTTGTTCTAGTACTAGTGGTTGAACTCTGTAATTAACACGCAATTATTCTTAGGTGTTTAAATTTTAACTAAAAAGTGATCCCCCTTAAATCTAAGAGTGGAAAAAGAGAGGGAGGAGATGAACAATTTGGAACATGCTCAACCGGACTGGCCACAAATGGTGGAGTTAGAAATGTGCCAGGGGATTCCAACACAATCCCACCAAGATGGCTGTACCAATGCCATCGCACTAGTCCAAGTGATCAATTTCAGCTCACAATTGATAGCTCTGATAGGTCTAAGAGTCAAAGAGATCACACAAACAAGACAAGTATCTGCTAATACCAACTGATAGAATCAAAAAGGGAGAAAAAGATCCAACATGGGAAGCGGGATACACAGCAGACTCATAGAATGGCAGATGTCCTAAACAACACTCTGGCCTCAGAATCAGCCCTCAAGGCATTCGGATCTGGCGGAAGATCCCATGAGAGTATAGCAGGCATGGAAAGCCAAGATATCATGAAAATAAAGACCTAAATGAAAGATCTCTGTGAGTGAGATCCCAGTGGAAAGAACGGGGCCATCAAAGAAGGAGGTACCTTTCTCCGAAGGGAGGAGAGAACTTCCACTTTGACTATGACCCTATCGGAATAAGATCAAAGTCAGCAAACTCTAAAGGCTTCCATAGCCCTGGCAACTCATGACTAGAGCCTAGGGAGATTACTGACACCATGAACAGGAGTGTCAAATTGTTAAGTCAGCAACAGGAGTCACTGTGTACTTACACCCCATGTGGGATCTGTCCCTAATGTGTCGTCTAAAGCGAAGTGATGCTATAACTAGTACTGAAACAGTATTTTTATACTTTGTGTTTCTGTGTGGGCACAAACTGATGAGGTCTTTACTAATTATATACTGAAGTGATCTTCTGTATATAAAGAGAATTGGAAATGAAAAAAAACAACCTGGTGTTAAAAAGGAAATGGCATAGAAAATTAATTAATTTGAAAAAAATTATGTAGGATCTCTGTCTTTAATGATCTGTACATTGCTATTTAATATTATAATTAGTAACCCAATGGTAGTTTTTTCACTTTATGTTGCTATATGGGCAAAATGTTGAAATCTTTACCTAATATATACTAAACTGATCTTCTGTATATAAAGAGAATTGAAAATGAATCTTTACATGAATGGAAGGGGAAAGGTTGCGGGAAAGGGGAGGGTTATGGGCGGGAGGGAAGTTATGGGAGGGGGGAAGCCATTGTATCCCATAAGCTATACTTTGGAAATTTATATTCATTTAATAAAAGTTTTATAAACAAAAGAAAACCCATTAACCATATGAACAAAATATTATTGGCTAAGAATCTGGACTTGAATATCAGATATACCTATATTCAAATTCCAGTTTTCTTAATAACATCTTGAGTGCTTCCAAGCAATATAATGACGCTTTGTAATCTTCATCATCTTCATCAGAAATCGGGATAATGGAAACATATAGTGTTAGTGAAAATTCAATTAGATAAGTAACATTTGCCAGTCACAGTGCCTGACACAAATTCATGCCTCATTCATTGAAGATTTTCAGGTTTAATACATTTGAAATTACTTCTGAACTTAATACAGCAGAACGGGAGGTCCAAGATGGCTGAATAGAGTAATATGGACTGATTTTGACCACAGGAAGATAACAGAAAGAAGGTGAAGTAACTGCATTTCCAGGACAGACTTTAAGAGAAGTTTGCAGTGGAAATCCTATGGAAAGTAGGAAGACTCTGTGGAGCAGCATGGACAGTACAAATACATAACAGTGGGTGGGGACACCATGGGGGACTACCACAGCTGGATCTGGAGGAGACACCATCTTCTTGGAGCTAGGTGAGCTCTATCTGTGACATCCTGTGTCACATGTGATATTACCTAAGGGATAACCATGTGGACAGCTTTGACTTTGAGTTAAGCCTGGTGGGACAGTAAGGGACAGTTTTCCCACCTTACCCTCTGACAGAAGAGCACACTGATTTCTCTCTATTCCCTTACAAAGGCAACTGGTGACTAGCAGGAAGAAAGTGCCATCTTAATAAGGCAAGTAAAGGCATCTGCAGCTCACATGTGCGTGATTAGGTTAATTATTTATTTATTTATTTATTTATTTATTTATTTTTGTTTAAGGAATACAGCTTCATGAATTAAATATATAAGGATTTGGGAATATGATGCTTCTTCTCCCCCTACCCCCTCCCATCCAAACTCCTGCCTTTCTTCCTACTCCCTCTTTTTTACCCATAATTATACATATATATGTATGTATACATATATGTATGCATATGTATGTAATATATATATGTATATGTATGTATGAAATATATATATGTATGTAATATACATATATATGTATATATGTGTATATATACATA
The DNA here is from genome assembly GCF_033115175.1 of Lepus europaeus. Lineage (NCBI taxonomy): Eukaryota > Metazoa > Chordata > Mammalia > Lagomorpha > Leporidae > Lepus > Lepus europaeus. The sequence goes on along the minus strand of NC_084851.1, from coordinate 31,656,128 downwards.
TATATGTATATATGTATGTAATATACATATATATAATATACATTACATACATATATGTATGTAATATATACATATATATACATATATATACATATATATACATATATATATACATATATATAATATACATTACATACACATATATACATATATGTATGTAATGTATATTATATATATGTGTATTAATGTATGTAATATATATACATACATACATATGTATGTATGTATGTATGTATGTATGTATATATATACATATATATATATATAACTTTTATTTAATGAATATAAATTTCCAAAGTACAGCTTATGTATTACAATGGCTTCCCCCCATAACTTCTCTCCCACCTGCAACCCTCCCCTTTCCCACTCCCTCTCCTGTTCCATTCACATCGATTCATTTTCAATTCTCTTTATATAAAGAAGATCAGTTTAGCATATATTAAGTAAAGATTTCAACAGTTTGCATCCACATAGAAACACAAAGTGAAAAATACTGTTTGAGTACTAGTTATAGCATTAAATAACAATGTACAGCACATTAGGGCAGAGATCCTACATGAGGAGTAAGTGCACAGTGACTCCTGTTGTTGACTTAACAAATTGACACTCTTGTTTATGGCATCAGTAATCCCCCTAGGCTCTTATCACAAGTCTCCAAGGCTATGGGAGCCTTTCGAGTTCACCATCTCTGATCATATTTAAACAATGTCATAGTCAAAGTGGAAGTTCTCTCCTCCCTTCAGAGAAAGGTACCTCCTTCTTTGATGCCTCCATTCTTTCCACTGGGATCTCACTAGTGGAGATTTTTCATTTAGGTCATTTTTTTTTTGCCAGATTGTCTTAGCTTTCCATGACAGAAATGCTCTCATGGGCTTTTCAGCCAGATCCACATGCCTTAAGGGCTGATTCTGAGACAAGAGTGCTTTTTAGGACATCTGCCATTCTATGAGTCTGCTGTGTCTCCCACTTACCATGTTGGATCATTCTCTCCCTTTTTGATTCTATCTGTTAGTATTTGCAGCCACTAGTCTTGTTTATGTGATCCCTTTGGCTCTTAGTCCTATCATTATGATCAATTGTGAACAGAAATTGATCACTTGGACTAGTGAGATGGCATTGGCACATGCCACCTTGATGGGATTGAATTGGAATCCCCTGGTATGTTTCTAATTCTACTGTTTGTGGCAAGTCAGATTGAGCATGTCCCAAATTGCACATCTCTTCCCTCTCTTATTCCCACTCTTATATTTAACAGTGATCACTTTTCAGTTAAGTTTCAACACTTAATATCTGTATATTGATTACAGTATTCAACCAAAAATATTAAGTAGAACAAACAAAAAAATACTAAGAGAGGGATAACATATTAAGTTGTTCATCAACAGTCAGTGCAAGGGCTGATCAAGTCACCGTTTCTCATAGTGTTCATTTCACTTTAACAGATTTCCTTTTTGATGCTCGTTTAGTTGTCACCAATCAGGGAGAACGTATGATATTTGTCCCTTTGGGACTGGCTTATTTCACTCAGCATAATATTTTCCAAATTCCTAACAGGGATCCATAATTCTTTTAAATATTTATTTATTTATTTGAAAGTCAGAGTTATACAGAGAGAGAAGGAAAGGTAGAGAGATAGAAAGAGGTCTTCATCCTCAGGTTCACTCTCCAATTGACCACAACAACCTGAGCTGCACCAGTCATTTCACACTTAGCCCCTGGAAACCTGCAATATATTCTGGGCTTATGATTGACTTTCTTAGATTCCACAAATAAGTGGCATTTATTTTTTCTGTGTTATGTTAAACAGCATAAGGTCCACATTCATACTTTGGGATTCATGTAGTGATAAAACACCAGAATTTCTTTTTTAACATTGAATTTGATTCCACCTTGTGTACGTGTCTTATTCTCTCTTTACATCTGTTGACAGATGATGTGGTTATTTCCATATCTTGTACTTGTGAATCATGCTTACATGAACATGCATGTGCAGGTATATCCTAAAGATAGTGATTTAATTTCTTTTCTATACATATCCATTAGTGGGACAGTTTTGTCCTTCATTCCATTTTTAGAGGCACCTCCATCGTGTTTTCCATAGTGGATGTATCAATTTACGTTCCTACAATTCATGTGTTTCCTTTTCTCTTGTTCAAAACTTATCTTTTTTTTTTACTTTTTGATAATATCCATTTTTACATATGTGAGGTGATAACCACTGTAGTATTGATGAGCAATGCTGAGCCCCACCTTTTTCAAAGATGTATCTGTTTATTTGAAAACCAGAGTTATACAGAGAGAGAAGGAGAGGCAGAGAGGCAGAGAGAGAGAGAGAGAGAGAGAGAGAGAGAGAGAGAGAGAGAGAGAGAGAGAGAAACATACTTTTCATTTTTCCATCTGCTGGTTCACGCTCCAGATGGCCACAACAGCCAGAGCTGCACTGATCTGAAGCAAGGAGCAAGGAGCTTTTTCCAGGTCTCCCACATGGGTGCAGGAGACCAAGAACTTGGGCCACCCTTTACTGCTCTCCAAAGCCATAGTTGACAGCTGGATTAGAAAGTAGAGCAGCTAAGATTTGAACCAGCACCCATATGAAATGCTGGCATGAAAGTTGCAACTTTACTTGCTACAACAGATCACTGACCCTTCCATTCTTATTTTTTACAGAAATCAATTTTCAATTAATATTTATACTCATAAGATTTAACATACACCAAGTGGAGTGTTCACTGACTAGTATGAAGAAAGAAAGGAATAAAGAACAAAAACAAACAAGAAAAGCAGTATTCTCCAATAATCAAGGCATGGGCTGCTCAACATATCATGCCTCAAAGTGTCAATTTCACTCCTATAGATTACATTTTAAGTACTCTATTAGTTACTATAGATCAGAAAGACCATATGGTATTTGTCCTTTTGTGACTGGCTTATTTCACTAAATATAATGGTTTCCAGTTTAATCCATTTTGTTGCAAATGACAAGATTTTATTGTTTTTTTTACCACTGTGTAGTATATGTGTATATACTACAAATGTATATATGTCATTATTTCTTTATCCATCCTTGAGGTGATGGAAATCTGGATTGACTCCATATCTTAGTTATTTTACATTCAGCTGAAATGGACATGAGTGTACAGATAATTCTTTCATATGATGATTTCATTTCCTTTGGATAAATTCCCAGGAGTGGGTTGGCTAGGTGATATGGTAGGTCTATATTCAGCTTTCTGAGCTATCTCCATACTGTTTTCCAAAGTCGTTGTACAAGTTTGTATTCCCATCAACAATGGATTAAAGAACTCTTCTCCCTTAAGTTGTTCCTTAATTTCCATATGATAGTAATCCTTTTTTATTTTTTATTTTTATTTTTATTTTTATTTTTATTTTTATTTATTTGACAGGTAGAGTTATAGACAGAGAGACAGAGATAAAGGTCTTCCTTCTATTGGTTCACCCACCAAATGGCTGCTACGCCCAGGAGCCAGGTGCTCTCTCATGGTCTCCCATGCGGGTGCAGGGCCCAAGCACTTGGGCCATCCTTCACTGCCTTCCTGGGCTACAGCAGAGAGCTGGACTGGAAGAGGAACTACTGGGACTAGAACCCAGTGCCCATATGGGATGCTGGCACCACAGGCAGAGGATTAGCCAAGTGAGCCACAGCACCGGCCCCTAAATGATAGTCATTCTAACAAGAATGAGGTGAAACTGCGTTTGGTTTTGATTTGCATTTCCCCAATGCCTAGCAATCCTGAACATTTTTTCATGTGTCTATCTGCCATTTGAATTTCCTCTCTTTAAACTCAAAAATTCTTTAGTTCCTTTACCCATTTCTTAATTGGATTGTTTGTTTCCTTGTTGTTGAGTTTCTTGAGCTCTTTATAGATTCTGGAAGTTAATCCTTTGTCAGTTGTTTTGTTTGCAAATATTTCCTCCCATGCTGTTGGTCATCTCTTCCCTTTGTTGAGGGTTTCATTTGCAGTGCAGAAACTTCTCAGTTGGATGTAACCCAGTTGTTAATCTTGGCTTTGATTGCCTGTGCTTCTGGGGGGCTTTTGTAAGGAACCTTTCCCTATGCCAACACCTTGTAGCATTACCCAATATTCTCTAGTATTTTGATGGTATCAGTTTGTAGATTCAGGTCTCTGATCCATTTCGAGTGGATTCTTGGTAAGGTGTGAGGCAGGGGACTTGTTTCATATTTCTGCATGTGGGAATCCAGTTTTCCCAGCACCATTTGTTGAAGAGACTGTCTTGGATCTGGGAGTTGTTTTTTGATTCTTTGTCAAGGATACATTGGTTGTAGATGTGTGGATTTATTTCTGGGGTTTCTGTTCTGCTCTGTTGTTCTACATGTCTGTTTTGTGCCATTACTAGGCTGTTTTGACTATACCTGCCCTGTAGTATGACTTGAGGTCTGGTATTGTGATATCTTCCACTTCATTTTTTGTTGTATAAAATTGATTTAGCTATTTGGGGTCTCTTGTATTACTATATCAATTTATCATCATTTTTTCTAGATCTGAGAAAAATGTTATTGGAAATTTTGTTGGGATCACATTGAATCTATAAATTTCTTTCAGTGGTTTGGACATCTTGAAGATGTTGATGCTTCCAATCTAAAACATGGAAGATATTTCCACTTTTTATGTCTTCTTCTATTTCTTTTTTTTTTTTTAGTTTTGTAATTTTTATCACAGAGGTCATTGGAATCCTTGGTTAAATTTATTCCAAGGTGCTTGATTGCTTTTTTTAGCTATCATGAATGGGACTGATCTTAGTTCTTTCTCATCTATGGCATTGTCTGTGTATACAAAGGCTCTTCATTTTTTTGTCTGTTGATTTTATATCCTGCTACATTACCAAACTTGCTTATTCATGGGGTCTTTTGGGTTTGTTATATATATATATATAATATATATGATATATATCATATATATTATATATATGTTTTATATATATAACAAACCCAAAAGACCCCATATATATATATATATATATATATATAATCATGCCATCGGTAAGTATATATATATATATATATTATATATATATATATATATAATCATGCCATCGGCAAGTAGGGATAGTTTGAATTCTTCCTTCCCGGTTTGTATCCCTTTGATTTCTTTTACCTCCCTGAAGGCTCTGGTTAAAACTTTCAGGACTATATTAAATAGAAATGGTGAGAATGGGCATCTTTGGTTTTGAATGTTAATGGGGATGCTTCCAATTATTTCCCATTCAGTAAAAGTTGGCTGTTGGTTTGTCTTAGATTGCTTAGATTATATTGAAGAATGCTCCTTTTATACCCAATTTGCTTAAAGTTTTCATCATAAAAAGGGTGTTAGATTTTGTCACATGCTTTCTATGCATCTACTGAGATAATCATATGGTTTTTGGTCCTCTGCTTGTTAATATGGTTAATCACGTTTAATGATTTTCAGATGTTAATCATCTCTGCATAGAGTAAATCCCACTTGGTCTGGGTGAAGGATATTTCTGATGTGTTGTTGGATTTGATCAGGTAGTATTTTTATTGAGTATTTTTGTGTCTACATTCATCAGGGAAATTAGTCTATATTTCTTTCTCTGTCCTTTTTCTGGCTTAGGAATTAAGTTGATGCGGGCTTCATAGAAGGATTTTGGGAGGATTACCTCCCTTTCAATTGCTTTGAATAGCTTGATAAGAATGGGAGTTGGTTCTCCTTTAAATGTTTGGTAGAATTCTGCCATGAAGCCTTCAGGACCTGGGCTTCTCTTTGTTGGAATGGTCTTTATTACTGATTTGATCTCTGTTTTGATACATAGTCTGTTTAGATGATTTATGTCTTCACGGCTCAATTTAGTTAAGTTGTATGTGCCAGGAATATATCCATTTCTCCTAGGTTTCCTATTCTATTAGCATACAGCTCTTTGTAGTATTTCCTTATGCATCTTTTTATTTGTATTGTTATTTATTTTTCATCTCTGATTTTATTGATTTGCATCTTCTTCATTTTTATTTTCTTGTTAGCTGTGCCAATGATGTGTCAACTTTATTTTTTCAAAAAAAAAAAGCTCTTCATTTCATTGATATTTTGTATGGTATTTTGGTTTCAATTGTATTTCTTCCTTAATTTTAATTATTTCCTTCCTCCTTCTAACTTGAGGTTTGGTTTGTTGTTTTTCTTTTTTCTGGGTCCTTGAGATGCATTGACACCTCATCTATTTTGTTAGTTTCCCATTTCTTGATGTAGGAACATATCATTATAAAGTTCCCTCTTAACACTATTTCTGTTGTATTTCATACATTTTGATATGAGGTATTGTCATCTTGAATAATTTCAGAATTTTTTTAAATTTCTCTTTTTATTTCTTTTATAACCCACTGTTCATTTAGGATCATTATAATCATTCTTTGTGTGTTTGCATATGTTTTTGACATTCTTGAGTTGTTTTTTTCAAGATCAATCCATTGTGATCAGTGAAGGTTCATGGTATGATTTGATTTATTTGAATTTGCTGAGACTTGTTTTATGGCCTAGTATATGGTCTATCCTAAAGAAAGTTCTGTGCACTGCTGAGAAGACTGTATATTCTGCAACTCTAGGGTGAAAAGCTCTATGGTTATCAGTTAGGTACATTTGATCTATGATGTCAATTAGCTCTGTTGTTTCTTTGCTAATTTTCATTCTAGTTGATCTACCTGTTGATGAACGTGAGATGCTGAAGTGCCTGTTACTATTGTATTGCAGTCTATATTTTCCTTTAAATCCATTAGTAGATTTTAAAAAAAAAATAGCCAGGCACCCTGCAATTGGATGTATATACATTAATTATAATCATATCTTCCCGTTGTATTGATGCCTTAATCATTGCATAATATACTTCTTTGTCTCTTTTAATAGTTTTTGTGTTAAAGTCTATTTTGTCTGATATTAGGATGGCTACACCTGCCTTTTTTTCTGTTCACATGGAATATATTTTTTCCATCTATTCAATTTCAGTCTATGTGTATCTTTCTGAGTTGTGTTTCTTTCAAGCAGCAAATAGATGGGTCTTGTTTTTAATCTATTTAGTCAGTCAGTATCTTTTTTTGACAGGCAGAGTGGACAGAGAGACAGAGAGAAAGGTCTTCCTTTACCGTTGGTTCACACTCCAATGGCTGCTGCTGCCAACGTGCTACAGCCGGCGTACCACGCTGATCTAAAGGCAGGAGCCAGGTGCTTCTCCCAGTCTCCCATGCAGGTGCAGGGCCCAAGGACTTGGGCCATCCTCCACTACACTCCTGTGCCACAGCAGAGAGCTGGGTCAGTCAGTATCTTTTAACTGAAGAGTTGAGATCATTTACATTCAATGTAACTATTTTTTAAAAGATTCATTTATGTATATGGAAGACAGAGTTATAGAGAGAGGTAGATATATAGAAAAAGACAGAGAGAGGTCTTCCATTTGCTGGTTCACCCCCAGTTGACTGCAACAGCCAGAGATGAGGTTATCTGAAGCCAGGAGCCAGGAGTTTCTTACAGGTCTCCCATGCAGGTGCAAGGGCCCAAGGACTTGGGCCATCTACTGCTTTCCCAGGCTTTCGCAGAGATCTGGATCAGAAGTGGGCCATCTGGGGCATGAATTGGCTCCTATATGGGATGCTGGTGCTGCAGGCTGGGGTTTTAACCTGCTGTGGCACACCACCAGCCTCTCAAGGTAACTATTAATAAGTAACAACTTGACCGTGCCATTTTTCATCAATGTTGCTATCAATCACTTTGGGTTTCTTTTGTACTTTTAGTGGGGGATTATCTGTCTTCACATTCTGTCATGATGGTGGGTTTCATTCTGTAATTCTGTGTGTGGCAAATCCTTCAGCATATTTTTAAAAGCTGGATGTGTGCTGACAAATTCTTTTAATTTCCATTTATTTTTCATTGTCATTCATAATGGATGCTTTGCAAGTTATAATATTCCTGGTTGATAGTTTTTTTCCCTTAAGACTTGGATTATGTTTCATCATTCTTTTCTAGCCTACAGGGTTCTGATTAGAAGTTTGTGTGAGTCTAATTGGAAATTCTCTGAAAATAATCTGGCATTTCTCTAGTACACATTTTAACATATTTTCTTTGTGCTTTATTGTGGAGAGTTTGACAATAATGTGTCAAGGTGAAAATTTTTCTGGACATATCTGTCAGGAGATCTGTATGCTTCCTGTTCTTCAATGTCCCTTTCTCCAAATTAGGGGATTTTTCTGTAATTATTTCACTAAATAGGCCTTCTACTCCATTCTCTCTTCCCACACCTTCAGGAACTCCTAATACTTATATATTTGATTGTTTGATAGTATCCCATAAATCTGCATCACTGTTTTTTAAGTTTTCTAATTTCTTTCTTTTTTTTTTAGATCTGACTGAATGATTTCCAAACACTTGTTTTCTACTCAGATATTCTTTATTTTGCCTCTCCAAGTCTGTTGTGAAGGGTTTCTGCTGTATTTTTATTTATCAATTGAATTAATTTCTAATATTTCATTTTGATTTATTTTTAAAATCTCAATTTCATGGGAATTTTTTTCTTTTATGTCACATATCATTCTCTTTAGTTCATGGATTTGCTTTTGGTTGCTTTTTAGTAATCATATGATTAAGTTTTTGAATTTCATTTCCATCACATCATCAATATCTTCATCTTCACATTCTAATATTTAAATATTATTGTGTTCCTTTAAGTGGTCATGGTATCTTCCTTATTCTTTTTTTTTAATTTCTGCATTTGTTTCTAGGCTCTTGTGGAGTTAAATGTTGTTTTTTTTTCCCTCCAATGGCCTTTATCTTTGAACTATGCCTATATGGTTTAGTTGAATGTGCTTCAGCGAACATGAAGAGCTGTGTGTGAGTGTGGCTAGGGAGCTCTGGTCAGTGCTCCAGGGAGGGGTAAGTAGCCAGGGTAACAACCAAGTTGGACTCGGTAGTTCTCCTCTTATTAAAAGAAGTTGGAGGAGAGTGGTCACATCTGTTGGTGTGATCCCCCTCTAACCTCCTCTCCTCCAAGCTGAGCAATGCCCAGTTGTTAGTCCCCAGTGTCTTCAGCACTCATCTGTGCTACTGTATGAACCACACAAATGAGCTGCATAGTCCTTTATGTTAGCATGATTCTTTTTCTTTTTTTTAAATTAAACTTTTATTTAATGAATATAAATTTCCAAATTACAGCTTATGGGTTACAATGGCTTCCCCCTCCCAAAACTACCCTCCGTCCCACAACCCTCCCCTTTCCCGCTCCCTCTCCCCTTCCAATCACATCATGATTCATTTTCAATTATCTTTATATACAGAAGATCAGTTTAGTATATATTAGGTAACGATTTCAACCATTTGTCACCATATAGTAACACATAGTGAAAAAAACAATACTGTTGGAGTACTAGTTATAGGATTAAATAAGAGTGTACAGCACATTAAAGACAGAGATCCTACATAATATTTTTTTAAAAAATTAATTTTCTATGCCATTTCCAATTTAACACCAGGGTTGTTTTTTTTTTATTTCCAATTATTTTTATATACAGAAGATCAATTCAGTATATATTAGTGAAGATCACATCAGTTTGTGCCCAGGCAGAAACACAAAGTGTAAAAATACTGTTTCAGTACTAGTTATAGCATCACTGCATATTAGATAACACATTAAGGACAGATCCCACATGGGATGTAAGTACACAGTGATTCCTGTTGCTGACTTAACAATTTGACACTCCTGTTCATGGTATCAGTAATCTCCCTAGGCTCTAGTCATGAGTTGCCAGGGCTATGGAAGCCTTTAGAGTTCGCTGACTTTGATCTTATTCCGATAGGGTCATAGTCAAAGTGGAAGTTCTCTCCTCCCTTCAGAGTAAGGTACCTCCTTCTTTGATGGCCCCATTCTTTCCACTGGGATCTCACTTGCGAGATCTTTCATTTAGGTCTTCTTCTTTTTTTTTCCCCATGGTGTCTTGGCTTTCCATGCCTACAATACTCTCATGGGCTCTTCCGCCAGATACGAATGCCTTAAGGGCTGATTCTGAGGACAGAGGGTTGTTTAGGACGCCTGCCATTCTATAAGTCTGCTGTGTACCTATTTCCCATGTTGGATCTTTCTCTCCCTTTTTGATTCTATCAGTTAGTATTAGCAGACACTTGTCTTGTTTGTGTGATCCCTTTGATTCTTAAACCTATCAGAGCCATCGGTTGTGAGCTGAAATTAATCACTTGGACTAGTGCGATGGCATTGGTACATGTCACCTTGATGGGATTGTATTGGAATCCCCTGGTACATTTCTAACTCCATCATTTGTGGCAAGTCAGATTGCGCATGTCCCAAATTGTACATCTCCTCCCTCTCTTTTTCCACTCTTAAATTTAACAGGGATCACTTTTCAGTTAAAATTTAAACACCTAAGAATAATTGTGTGTTAATTACAGAGTTCAACTACTAGTACTAGAACAACAACAACAACAACAACAAATACTAAAAAGGATAAAGTATTACATTGTATATCTAGAGTCAGGACAAGAGCTGATCAGGTCATAGTTTCTTATAGTGTCCATTACACTTCCACAGGTTTCCCCTTTGGTGCTCAGTTGTCGCCGATCAGGGAAAACAAATGAAATTTGTCTCTTTGGGACTGGCTTAATTCACTCATCATGATGTTTTCCAGATCCCTCCATCTTGTTGCAAATGACTGGGTATCATTGTTTCTTACTGCTGTATAGTATTCTATGGAGTACATGTCCCATAATTTCTTTATCCAGTCTACTGCAAGATATAGGTACAGGCAAAGACTTCTTGGAAAAGACCCCAGGAGCACAGGCAGTCAAAACCAAAATTAACATTTGGGATTGCATCAAATTGAGAAGTTTCTGTACTTCAAAAGAAACAGTCAGGAAAGTGAAGAGGCAACCAACAGAATGGGAAAAAAGTATTTGCAAACTATACTACAGATAAAGGGTTGATAACCAGAATCTACAAAGAAATCAAGAAAATCCACAACAACAGAACAAACAACCCAGTTAAGAGATGGGCCAAGGACCTCAATAGACATTTTTCGAAAGAGGAAATCCAAATGGCCAACAGACACATGAAAAAATGTTCAAGATCACTAGCAATCAGAGAAATGCAAATTAAAACCACAATGAGGTTTCACCTCACCCTGGTGAGAATGGCTCACATTCAGAAATCAACCAACAATAGATGCTGGAGAGGATGTGGGGAATAAGGGACACTAACCCACTGTTGGTGGAAATGCAAACTGGTTAAGCTACTATGGAAGTCAGTCTGGAGATTCCTCAGAAACCTGAACATAACCCTACCATACAACCCAGCCATCCCACTCCTTGGAATTTACCCAAAGGAAATTAATTTGGCTAATAAAAAAGCCATCTGCACATTAATGTTTATTGCAGCTCAATTCACAATAGCTAAGACCTGTTAGCATGATTCTTACAACAACCAGCTGCCCTGGCTGTGGCTCTGTATCCAGAGCTTGCCCAGAACTATGGCTACACCTTGCCCCCTCTCATCCAGTCACAGTGTTTTTGCAGTCTCAGCACCCAATGCTCCCATGATCAAGGATTCCAAGTGGGTCTACTCTGCCCTGTTAGCCTGTCCTGTCTACAGAGTGACTAAGGAGTTCCTGGAGCCAATGCCTGTGTGTCCTACCCTTGCAGATGGAGCTTCCCAGTTATATAGAAAGTCAGTGGGGAACATTAATTTTTCCCTCTGGTAAAATCCCTGGATCACATGCATGTACAATATCTGCTGGCCACAGACACACTATGTCATAATTTATTTTTTCTGGGTATGTAGACGAGTTTCCACAGATAGCACTTCTTTTTGGTTGGGTTTGATTCTCATTCTGTCCTGTTGAAGGTTAGGCGTGGAGAACCTGTTGGGTCGGTTGATAGTATCCCATATATCTTCAACTCTGTTTTTAAGTTTTCTAATTTCTTCCTCTTTTTTACTATGCCTGTAAAATTTCCAGTGATTTGTGTTCTAACATAGATATTCTTTCTTCTGCCTCACAAACTCTGTTGTTTAGGTTCTCTCTGAATTTTTATATTTCATCTATTGAATTCTTAATTTCTAGTATTTCATTTTGATTTCTTCTTAAAATCTCAGTTTAATGGGAAAATTTTTCATTCATGACATATATGGTATTATTTAGCTTGTGGGCTTACTTTTGATTAGTTTTGAGTAATCCTATGTTTACTTTTTTGAATTCAATTTCTGGCATTTCTTCAATCTCTTCACCTTCACATTTTAATGTTTTTGTATTTTAATGTTGTTGTACTACTTTGCAGAGGTCACAGTGTAGTCCTTTTTCTTTTTTCTTGATTTTTGAAGTTATTTTAAAAATGTTTTTTACCCTCTGATGGCTTTTTATCTTTAAACTATGCCTCTGTGTTATACTTTCTATAAATACCAAGAGGTGTGTGCTAGGTGTAACCAGGGATTTCTGCCCAGTGCTACAGGATGTGAGTAACTGGGATAATACCCAAGTTGGGCATAGTAGCTTTCCTTTGGCTAACAGGATGGAGAAGAATGATCACCTCTGTTGTGACCACTTCTCCAGGCTGAGGAGTGCACAGTGTTAGCCCCTGATGTGTACAGCAATCATCGTTCCAATTTTTAGTATATGTGCAGTCAAAGTGAGCACATGTACACACTGCTGTATGAAGTGTACATATGGTATGTCCAGCCCCTCATGTGAGCACTTTTCCATCTATTGTGATCTGCTCTATGGAACCAATCAACATAGAACCCAGCTACACCCTATCTCCTCTCACAGGATCACATTATTTTTTCAGTATCAGCACTCAGGACTCTCAGGGTCAAGGATTGCAGATGGAGCTACTATACCCTGCTACCCCATCCTGACTGCATGAGAATTGAGGTGCTCTCAGAACCCTTGTCTCTATGTGTTCCAGCCTGCTGGATTGAGTCCTGTCCTCCCAAACAGATTTTATGCCAGTGAAATATGTGGGTCTTTCTCTCTGGTAAGATATCTGGGTCACTGGCATGCACAATACCTGCCAGCCACAGCTCTGCTCACAATTGTGCTGGGCACTTAGGAGAGTCCTACAGGCTGCACTTCCCTTTGTAGGGTTGGTTCCCCTTCCTCTTGTTGCCAAGTGAGTGAAGTTGGTGCAGTGGAGACCAGTGTGTCAGTTGCTCCTACACTCCTGTGAGTGACCTTGCTGACTTTGTGAGGGTTACTTCAAGAATTGCTGGGTGTGCATACACAGTCTGGGGCAGCCACTATGTCCTGAAGTCCAAAAGTGGTGCTAGACCTCCCACATCTGACTGCAGGTCACTGTTGCAGGAGGGAGGAGGGTAGATACATAGACACTCTGCCTTTTTTCCTTTCCTCTTGCACTCTGGGTGGGAAGTGGCCCTGCTTTTCTGAGGGATCCTGGCTAACCTCAAAAAGGCACAGTTCACGAAGCTTTCCCTCTCACAATATCAACAATGGTGCAAGCCCTGGATATTGTCTCACCTGGTTTGCCAGGGTGGATAGGTGTGGTAATTAGGGATTTTATCACAGGGATAAATCTGCAGTCCACAATGATTTTAAGTCTGGCCTGCGGGGTTGGCATGGGTTGGAGCATCAACTTAGTCCCATTAGGCACTCATCTCTCATTCCATCATGGACACTAAGACACAAACTGCAATAGTGAAGCACTGGCAGACAGCTGATTCTGGGAACACCTTAGCTTTCTGCATGGATGACCACATTCATGGAGGCTGAGTAGAATTCTTGTTCCCTGTTAGAGTGGGAGACCTGTGTTCTATGACTTTGGGGATTCTGTGACTTCATGATAGGGCATGATGTGTAGCTACATCTCTGAGCAATCATTGTGTCTGGATTAAGAGACTCAGAGCTCCCTGTGTGCTTGGGGTGTGTCATTGAAGAGGTATCTGTGCTCACACTGAGGACTGCACAGATCCTTTGTGTGGTTCATATACATGCATGGGAAAGGTATGTACCAACTCTGGGTTCACCTTGGTCATCAGTCACATAAGCAGAGTGAAGGCGAGGCTATCGTACCAGCTGAGGGGATCATGCCACCTCCTGCTGATGGCAGAGGAATTCTATCAAACCCAACTTGCATTCTCACCCCATGTTCAAGCACTGATCCTGATCACATAGCTCCCATGGAACACATGCATCTGTATAATCACTGAAGAAGCAGATACTCTACTAAGACCCAGATGTGTATTTCAATGACAGATGCCACCAGAGGGGGGAAAAAGTGCTCCCACAAATGCCTAAAAATAAACATAGAAATACAAAATATGTCTGAAGATAAAGCAATATGACCCTAAGATTCATTGTTAGAACCTGAAGATGGGGGAAATGATGAAATACATGAAAAGAAATAAAAAAGAGTGATTATAAGATTATTCAAAATCATAGAAAAGCAAATACATGACTTAAAGACACACATGCATGACATGGTGAAAATTTTTCTGGGAGACAAAGATATTAAAGAGAAATCAAATTGAAATTTCAGAAATGAATAATTCAATAGATGCAATAAAAATACATAGATATCATTAACAGCAGACTTGTTGAGACAGAACAAAGAATAAGGAATATCTGAGCTAGAAGACAAATATTTGGAAGTATCTCAGACCAAGAGAAAAAAGAAGAAAACATAGAAATACTGAAAATAGTGTTCACAATTTAGGTGATACTATCAATTGACCTAACATATGTGCCTTAGGAGTTTCTGAAGATCTGGAAAGAGAATAGATTTCTAAGGTCTATTTAATTAATTAAAAACAGAAATCTTTCTTAATTTCCACAAAGCTAGGGACACACAAATACGGAAAGCACATAGAAATCTGAATAGACAAAATCAGAAAAGATTTTCACAATGACACATCATAGTGAAATGTTTAAAATAAAATCTTGGGGCCATCAATGGGGATCACTTGGTTAATCCTCTGCCTGTGGTGCCAGCATCCCATATGGGTGCTGGGTTCTAGTCCCGGTTGCTCCTCTTCCAGTCCAGCTCTCTGCTGTAGCCCAGGAAGGCAGTGGAGCATGGCCCAAGTGCTTGGGACTCTGTACCCACATGGGAGACCAGGTGGAAGCACCTGACTCCTGGCTTCGGTTCAGCGTGCTGCTGGCCATGGCAGCCATTTGGGGGGTGAACCAACAGGAGGAAGACATTTCTCTCTGTCTCTCTCTCTCTCTCAGGGTCTTACTCTATTTGTCAAATAAATTAAGAAAAAAGAAAAATAAGTGAAACCTAAAGATTCTAAAATATGTGTGAGAAAAATGCCACATTACCTTCAATGTTATCCAATTCCACTGTGGCTAATTTCTCATCAAACTGTACAACCTATGACTGAATGGAAAAACATAGCCTAAGCCCTAAAAGAAAAAAAAAATAAAAACTGTCAGCCTAGCATAGTATACTGAGAAAACCTCTAATTTATAAATGAAGATGAAATAGATGTCACAAAGTAAACTGAAATTGAAAGAATCTGCCACCACTCCTCCAGGATTACAAATGATATTTACAGGTGTGCTACACACAGAAACAGAGAAAGATAATCATCATTATGAAAGAACCTGAACTCAGAATTGTCCTAGAAAAAGTAAAAAGTAATTCCAAAGCAAACAATAAGAAAATTTATGGAATATTCTAGGTCAAGTCATTATGTATAAATGAAAGCCTAAATTTAAATGGTCTAAATATTCCAATTAAAAAGATACAGACTGGATGAATGGACAAAAAAGCAAAACTTATCTATTTTCTGCATAAAAAGCAAACTTCATCAACAAAGATACAAACAAAATGAAAGAACAAGGACGGAAAATATATTCCATTCTAACAGGAAGCAAAAACAAGCAAGAGTGACCATCCTAATATCAGACAAAATAGACATTCTATCCAAAGAGACAAATGAGAACATTATGTAATGATACCGGCATTCCATATGTGTGCCAGTTCAAGTCCCTCCTGCTCCACTTCTGATCCAGCTCCCTGCTAATGCACCTGGGAAGGCAGCAGAAGATGGCCCAAGTGCTTGGGCCCTTGCACCCATATGGGAGACCCAGATGAAGCTCCTGGCTTCAGCCTGGCCCAGCCCCAGTTGTAGTGGCCATCTGGGGGAGTGAATCAGAGAATGAAAACTCTCTCTCTCTCTCTGTCTCTGTCACTCTGTCTTTAAAATAATGATTAAAAAAGGAACTTAATTGACACATGGCCCTCAAGTTTTCCTTGGTCAGGGCCCTGCTGCTCACACTACCACAGCTGGGTCACTGGAGAACACAGACGAGTTTGGCTCAGGGCTCTGGGGTTGAGAGAGTCAGGATCTAGAGACTGCCCAGGTGGGGGTCTTCATGCTGCCCTGCAGTGTCCCGGGGCAGAAGAGCCAGCAGGACAGAGCAAACCCTCAGTCTCAGAGCCTGACACCCTGCTGTCAGCAGCATCAATCCTGCAGTGATGGCCATCATGAGTCCTACTTCTTCATTCTGCTGTCCTGGGGTTGGTGGCTCCCATTGCAGCGGACAGTCCAGCCATGGCAGCCAGGCCTCCCTAAGATGCCCAGCTCCATGAGGACAGAGCTGGGGCTGTCTCCTCCACTGACTCACTTCCAGGCAGAGGAAACACTCCAGGAATCATTATGGGTGGGTGGATGGATGAGGGGATGTGCTGGTGAGTGTGTGGTTGATGGATGGATGGATGAGTGGAAGGTCAGGTGGATGGGTGGGTAGGTGACTAGAATGGCAGGTAGGTGGGTGGATGGGGGGGTAGATGAGGGGATGGGTTGGTGGGTTAATTCATTGATAGGTGGGTAGATGAGTGAAAGGTTGGATGAATGGGTGGGTAGATAAGTGGGTGGGTGGATGGGTAGATAGGTGGGTAGCTGGGTGGCATGGCAGGTAGGTGGGTGGATGGGGGTAGATGAGGGTAGATGGATGAGTAGAAGGTTGGGTGGATGGGCAGGTTGATGGGTGGAATGGCAGGTAGGTGGGTGGATTAGGGATAGATGAGGGGATGGGTTGGTGGGTGGATGCATTGGTAGGTGGACGGATGAGTGGGTGAGAGCATGGACAGATGGATGAGGGACTGTGTGGGTGGACGTGTGAAGCATGCTGCTGGCCAATGTGCAGGCCAGACCTTGAGCCACAGATCTGCCTGCAGAGCCTGTCTCCTCTCTGCTGCACCCTGTAGGGTTTCCATGTTGCCTCAGCTGGCACCCTCCGGATCCACAAATGAAAGCAGTCTGGCTCACTGGAGGCTGCCAGTGCCTGGGCCCTGGACTGAGCACTCCTCATGACATTGTTGGCACAGTTCTCAGGGCGGGCAGCAGGGTGGTCTCTGTGGTGTGAGGGAACTAAGTCATGGGAGAGAGGCAGCAGGGCTCCATCTGCAGGAGCGGCTTCTCACCTGGCATCAGCCTGGGCCTGGGAGATCAGAGCCAGTGCCCAGCGAGCCTACACCACACTCAGAGCAGGGTACCCAGAGTGCTCACCAGAACCACAGGTGAGCCCCCGGATGGGGCAGAGGGAAACATGTCCAGCTTGTCGCATCTGCTGGGTGACAACATCATAAAACACGGCCTTGGAATCCGTACCACTTGGGTGGCCCAAACAACTCCCAAGGAAAACTAAATCTTACACAATCCAAGTTTGGTATCACTCCTTACAGACTGTGGAAGCAAAGTCAAATTTGCTCCAGAAGAACTGGATTTTCACCCAGACTTCAGAGATAGAGCAAAAATACAACTCTAATGGAAATGAACATCTTGGAGTTAAAAATCAGAGTGTGCCAGAGACAGAGCATTGTGAAGGAGAGACAGAAAACGCTACCCCTAATAGAAACAGGCAGGATGTGAGATTCCGGAATTGTCAAGTAAGTACTAGGAGGTACATGTTTACAGACATAAATGACCATGGTGAATGCATGATGAAACAGCCAACCAGCACTTCTAGAAAGAAAAATGTAACATGGATTCCCCCCCCACTTTTCATTTTAAATAATCATAAACTCATAGGAAGGTGCAAAGGTGGTGGAGAGAGGGCCTGTGCACCTGCCACCTGGTTCCATCTAACAGTTAGAGGTACCTAACTAAAAGCAATCACCCTCCTTGTAGCTGCTGCTGCTGCAGCCATAGGAGAATGGGAGGAGAGCCCACAGTTTGATTGGTAGAGAACCAGAACACTGCCAGATGCAAAGCACTGACATCGACATCGATGGATGGGGAAGCAGTGGGGTCATGGCACAGATGAGAAAGACCCCGGGGTTCCCAGGTGCTCACAAGCTGAGTCCACAATTTGGTGCTGCTGACATCCCTGTGTGGTTCCCCTTTCTTCACTTGTTCACTGACAGCACCAACTTTTCCCTCTCCAAAGCCAGACCTGCTCACTGCCCACTGCTCCTCCTGCCCAGAGCCCAGTCTGAGCCGAGCCCTCTGGCCTCCGCACCTTCAGGTCTTGGGATCACCATGGAGGTCCCCTTGGAAGGGGCAGCATGGCCCCCATGTGCCCCTCAGACTCACTGCCACTGAGCAGGTTTCCAAGGCAGAAAGCAGTGATTTCTGCCCCTACCCCAATGCTTCTGTAATGGAGCACTGACAACACTTCTTTTAAGAGAGGGAGTTAGTGTTCTCTCCAGTTCCACAGAAATGCCCTAGGTGCCATGAGAGCACTGTGCCCAGCACTATGAGAGCCGGGGGCTGCTGTGTGGTGAGGGTGCACAGAGGTGCCCTGAAACCACATGAGGCTGCACAGAGGCACCACTGGGCCTGTCACTCAGGCCTCCCAGGATTCACTCCCATCTGGTGAAAAACCTCAAGGCAGAACCATGCAGCTGAGCCTCTCCGGACCCACAGCAACTATGGCTGAGAAAATGGTGATCACTCATCCAAGCCACCAAACCTTGCAGGTGACTGATGATGCACTAATGGACAACTGGGACTCCTGGAAGAGCTGCTGCCCACTCTGCACATGTCCTCAGTCTTACTGCCTGCCTGATACCCTCTTCCCTTTGATTCATTTTCCCTCTTTAGGTAATTATCTTTTCTTTACTGAACTCGGCCACTTGCCTCTAAAACCCAGTTGAAGTCGCTCCTCCTCCATACAGCCCCCTTGAAGTGCTAGCTGTTGACCTCATGCCCAACCTCATGTCTCGTGGCACTCACCATGCCCCCTGCCCTGCTCATCTGGCACACAGCAGCAGAAGTCGTTTTAATGATCATTGTGAAACTCCTCTTGGGGCCCGTGTCTTTTCTCACCATCCCCAGAGCCCAGTACTAAATGGGTTCAGTAACTCAGGGCTTCCACTGGTGCTGAGGAGGCTGGGGCACCGTGCACAGCCCTGCACAAGGGTCCCAAGTGTCCTTGGCAGGGCCAGTGCCTGAGGGCCATGGAGAAAGCAGGCAGGATGCAGAGAAGGCCCTCCAGGTGACTGGAGGGAAGAAAAAAAGGTTGTATGTCCCCAGGAAGAAGGCTAGAAAATACTCAGATGCTCTGAGAGAGACAAGGTCTAAAGACAAACTGTGCTATAGCACCAGCTTACCTAAATTTGCCCACACATCAGAACAGCAGAGAGCACCTGTTAAAATACACTTTCCCAGGTCTCACTGCAGGCCTGGGAGGGAGCACACAACTCTGGATTTTGAGGAAGTATCCCAGCTGATTTTTATGACAGGGAAAGTTTGGGAACAATTGCCACATGTAAAAAAGAAAATATATGGAATGTGGAATGTGTGATGCCAAGCATCCATGCATCCATCTACGCATCTGTCATCCATCCACCCATCCATCCAGCAATCCACCCACCTATCTACTCATCTATTCATGGATCTATCCATCCATCCATCCATCAATCTACCCTTCCATCTGTCAATCTACCCATCCATTCATCAAGCATTTAATGAGCAGCAACTACATGTCAGGCCATCTGTGTTTAGTGGAGGAGAAGGAAGAGCAAAGAAAATGTTTAGCCTTTCAGAGTCTAAAGTCCAGCAGACAAGTCTGTAATGACTCAGTAACAGATCATTAATAAGTAAGTGTCAGGAAGCTGCCAAGGTCAAGGTTACCACAAGTGTATACTTGGCCATACAGCACCTGGATCCCTCTCCTCCCTCACATGACCTAAATGCAGCCAGCTGAGCACTTCCGCTGGGGAGTTCCATATCTGGAGAAGTGACAAAGGAGCAGGGGCTGTGAAAGGTAAGCACTCACTGTCAGTCTAGCGACCAGGGCTCCCCACAGTGGTCATCATGTGCATTCATTATCAGTTGCTACAGAGCAAATTGCCGCAGACCTTTGTGACTCTTCAGTGTCTGTGGGTCATGAATGCAGGCATGGATTTGCTGCATCCTCTGGCTCAGGATTTCTCACAAGGCTGCAACCAGGAGGCAGTAAGGGCTGCAGTCCCAGCTGAACGCTCCTATAGGGAGAGATCAGCTTCCAAGCTCACTCATGTGCTTCTCAGTAGGATCTGGTGCCCACTGGGGTCTTGGCACAGGGTTTGAGTTTCTTGCTGGATCTTGGCTGGAGCCTCTTTCTGTTCTTTGCCATAGGAAGCTGACAACATGGCAGTTGCCTTCCATCAGAATAAATAAGCAAGAAGGTACAAGAGTTGAGGGAGATGGAAGCCAAAACTTGTTGTTAGGAAGCACCAGAATTGCCATTATTCTGTGAAGTACTATAGTTGTTACAAGTGGGCCACTAGGCCAAGTACACACTCAGGAAGAGAAGACCCTAGTAGGTGTGAGCACCAGGAACTAGGAAACCGTGGGAGCCACCTCATAATTGGTCCAGCGAGTCCCTGACAGGTCCTGGCCATGGGTTTGGGCTGTTTCTAGCATCTCCCACCCTTGATCCCAGTGCGCTCTCTGAGATCCTCTCTTTAGCCTTCCAGGGGATTCCATGTGTGGCGTGGTGTCTTTCCTTCTGAGTCCTCCCTTGGATTCCATCACTGGGGACCAAGTATGTTGGCTGAGCAGAGGCTCTTCAGGCAGAGCTGGGGATTCAGGGTCCCATCAGGCAAAAGGAGTGCAGGAGGTTGCAGTCAATTCAACCCATCATGGGTGCCAAGAGCCATACCCACAGCAGGTGCTCAGTAGATATGCACCTAACTGACAGGTCAATATTGCTGGCCTAGGGGGCAGAGCTGGCTTCAGCTTTAGGACAGGCATCCAGAATCCATCCATTTGATCAAGCGGTATTTACTGAGCACCTACTAGGTGTTCTATATGTTCTAGAATGCTTTTAGATGTTGGAGACACAGCCCTCACTGTAGTTAATGGTGACAAAGATTTATAAAGAATAAAGAAATATATAATTTCATGGTACATACTAAATATTGGAAAGAAAAATAAAGCAGAAAGGGGAGGGGGTGGTTCCCTGGATAGGCATGGGAGGGGTTCAGGCAGAGAAAGCCTCCCTGTGGGGCTGATTTAGCCTCCATCTTGGAGACCATCACATGGAGGAAGATGAGTCCTGGGTCTCTGTGCAACTGGAATTGTATTGGGGAGAGGGGGTGATAGGTAGAGCACAGTGTGGCCCAAGAACAAGGCTAAGCCCACCTCTCAGGAGAGCCCACAGGGTAAATGTATGTGATGGTCAGTTGAGGAGCTGTCCTCTGGCGGTAACAGGAACAACAAGATAATGATGGTGCTGATGTTGAATATGATGGTAATGATTGTGGTGATGGTGATGATGATGGTAATGGCAATGATGGTGCTGGTAGTGATAATGGTGATGATGGTAATGATAATGTCGATGGTGGTGGTGATGATGGTGATGGTGTTGATGAGGATGATGATAGTGATAATGATGGTGATGGTGATGATGATGGTGATAATGATGGTAATGGTGATGATGGTGATGAAGGTGTTTATGATGGTAGTGGTGGTGATGATGATGGTGATGATGGTGGTGATGATGGTGGTGATCATGATGATGATGGTGATGATGATACTGGTGGTGATGATAATGATGAACTCTATCAATTACTGCATGTGTTACACATGTTGCAAAGCCTCATTCAATGCTCACAGTAACCTTATGGTTTAGATGCTACATCTAGAAAGAGGAGCAACTTGCTTAGCATCTTCCAGTAGGAGGCAGGGAGAGATCCTAACCTGGACTTGTCAGCATCGATTCTCAGCCCAAGAAACACATGGGCAGGGGCAGGGTAGGGGAACAGATTCCTGGCCTGAGCACCGGGAGGCTTCTGCAGTGGAGGACTCCAGGCCAGCCATGATTTGCAGCACCAGCTTTTTGGCCTGTGAGGAGGAGCAGCTGGCCTCACAGCCATGGTAGATGAATATACAGCTTCACTGGACATGAGAAAGGCAGGGCTGTGACCATGGGCAACAAGAGACCAAGGCTAAAGCAAGCATCCCAGGAGCTCTGCCATCAACTGGCAGTGATTGATGTGACATGGTTGTCTTGGTCCATCTGGCTTTGTCTGTAGCTCTAACAGCTTTCATATTGTTGGTAATGAAACAAGTTGAAAATTTAAAACAATGAGAAAGGAATATCATCAAGCAAACTGACAATTAATGACATCAAACAAGGCCTTTTGTTCTAACCATAGTAGTAATGGGAACTCAATTTACACACACACACCTGACCTTCTACAACTAAAAAAAAAGCCAGGCAATAATCACAGGAAATCATGGTTTTACTGGGCAACAGGAGCATGGTGCAGTGATCTCTAAGAGGAAGGAGAGAAGTAAGGGGGCCCTGGGGTGCCAGCTTACTTACAGATGAGAGTTTCCAGGTCACAGGAGAGAAGGGAGCTCAGGCAGAAAGCAGGGTTACCCTCAAGCTGCAGGCAGAGCTGAGTGCACACAGACCTGGGGGAATCTAGCAGGAGCAGGACAGAGCAGCAGGGTGTCAGAGGCTGAAGGTCAGCAGAGTGGGTGCTGCAGAGCTGTGCTCTCAGGCAGAGGCTGGGTGTGGACCAGCCCAGGCATGAGAGGGAGCTCATCAAGCTTTGGGGAGGAGCTGCTGGGAAGGGTTCCCAACTCCCAGAGGACCTGCTGTGGTTGACATTCACCCCAGCCAGGCAGGGGACCTCCCACAGCCCACAGTCCTGAAGAGGCTGCTTGAAGGGGGATTTGTCAGTGGGCTTGACCAAAGGATGCTCTGTTCCCACCTGACAAAGCAGAAAAGCCTCAAAACTACCAAACCGTGGGGCTGGTGTTATGGTGCAGTTGTTGAAGCTGCTGCCCACAAATCCAGCATCTCATAGGGGTTCCAGGTCCTGTCCCTGCTGCTTCACTTCCATTCCAGCTCACTGCTGATGGCCTGGGAAGGCAGGGAACTTCTACCCACCCACCCACATGGAAAACCTGGATGAAGCCACTGGTTCCTGGCTTTGGTCTGGCCCATCCTTGGCCATTGCAGCCATCTAGAGAGAGACTGATGGGTGGAAGATTTCTGTCTCTAGCTCTTTCTGTGCAACTATTTCAAATAAATAAATACAAATCTTTACTAAAAAAAATACATCAAAATCTGCCCTGGGAGCATGACTGCATCTCACACAAAGTTCAAGCAATGGAAAATGAAAGAAATCCATTCCCCAACATGAGATGCACAATAATCTTTTTTAATTATCAGCCATGCACAGAAACAAGAAAATGTGATCCAGAATGGATTGACTGGAACAGACCTGGACAGGATGCAGTTTCTGAAGTGAGTGGCAGGACACTAGTGCAGCCAGCGAGCAAGCCCTGTGTGTGCTGGAGAATGCATGGGAAGAACAGGCACTCAGGTGGAGCTCCTCTGTCAGAGATGACAGGGGCCAAATCAGACATCAAGACATGAAAAGTGCAATGCTTGGGATGTGGATGGGTCTAGCAGCCAGTCAGGGAAACAGAGCAGAATACGAACATTGCAGAGCTCTCTGAACAGCAGAGAAGGTACAGAAACTCCAAAATGTGACCCAGTGGGGAGTGGGAAGGAGAGAAGGAAGAGGAGGAAGAAAGACAGCTAAAATTTATTCAAAGAAGTATTGTTCAAACGTTTCTGAAAATGATAAAAACTAATAATGCACAGGCAAGAAACTTGATCAGTGCAAGCACAGGGAAGATTATAAAACTAGGCTATGACCTTCAAGTCTCATCCCTGTTCTTGGTTCCAGATTCCTGCTAATGTGCATGCAGGGAGGCAGCAAGTGATGGCTCAGAAAGCTGGGTCACTGCCATGCATGAAAGAGACCTGGATGGAGGTCCTCACTTCCAGCTTCTCCTTATCTCAGTCCCAGCTACATGGGCATTTGGGCAGTGAAACAGTGGATGTGAGTCTCTGTCTCTCTGTTTAAAAAAAGTAGCCAGAGAGAAAGCAGAGGTTATGAAAATGAGAGGAAGAACAGAAGACTTTTCACTGGAAACACTGAAAGCCAGAAGGAAGTGGAATCATATTTTTAAGGAACTGAAAGGAAAAAGCTGTCAACCCAGAATTCTGCACAACAGGGAAATGACTTTCAAAGGTGAAAGTGAGTGAACAACAGGGGTTGGTAAAGACCAGGAGATGGCGGAGCCTCAAACACTGCTGGTGAGGCTGTACCATGGGGTAGCTGCTGTGCACAGGAGACTGGCAGTCAGAGCTTCTGCTGGACCCGGCAATCCCATGGCCAGGCGGAAGACAGCCCAAGGTAACTGAAGAAACATTTCCTTGGGAAACTTGCACATGAATGTGTCCAGAACAGCTGAAGAATCGAAACCCTAATCCCCAGCAGCTGGGGAATGGACAGCACATCCAGTCATCTGGTGGAATATGACTCAGACCTCAGAAAGACCGAGTCACAGTCAGCTGCAACATGGCAGATGATGACAGCAAGGCAGTAGGGCCACACAGCATGTGAGTCTAATGACAGGAAGTGCCAAGAATAGGCAGGACCATAGACAGAGGGCAGAACTGGGCTGCCCAGGATTGGGGAGTGAGTCGAGGAGGCCTGAGTGGCTGGAGAGCAGGCATGGCTGTGAGGTTTTCTTGTGGAGGTCACAAAAGTGTTCTAAACTAGACAGTGGTGGTGGTTGAACTGTACACAACTTCAAAGGATGAATTTTATAATTTAAAGTTGTATCACAATGAGACTGTTACATTTAAAAACTAAGGTGAGATGAAGACTTTAAAAAAGATTTATTTGGAAGGGGAGAGAGGGGAGGAGGGAGCAGAAGAAAGAGAGAGAGAAAGAGAGAGAGAGAGAGAGAGAGAGAGAGAGAGAGAGAGAGAGAGAGAGAATATCTTCCATCTCCTGGTTTACTTCCCTAATATCCACAACAACCAGGGCTTGGCCAGGTTGAAACTGGGAGTCTGGAACAGCACCTAGGACTCTCACATGGGTGGCAGGGGTCCAGGTACCTGGCCCATCTTCTGCTGCCTTCCCAGGCCATTAGCAGAAGGCTGGGTTGGAATGGAGCAGCAGGGACTTGAATCAGTTCTCTGATTTGGGATAATGACATCGCAAGGAGCAGCTCAACCTGCAGCGCCACAACACAGGACACAAAATAAAGAATTTTACAGACAGACACATGGAAGCTGGAAGTCTTCATCACAGATAGACAGTAGCTCAGGAAACATGAAAGGAACTGATTTAGCCAGGAGAAAAATCAGTCAATTGGAACATATGGATTCCTCCAATGGAACGAGAAACATATAGGTTAATACAATGTTCCTTAAAATCTCTTTAAGGCTATCTCTTTAAGGCTATCATCAGCTATTTATAGCAAAAATAATTGAATGTGAGGTTTATAATGTAAGTAGAAATACAGTGCGTGGCAGCCTACTGGATAAAAGAGCACAGAGTTCTTGTTTAGACTTCTTATATCCCCAGGGTAGCTGTAGTGTCCCACATGGGACCCCAATGGCAGAGTGGTCACCTACAGATGTAGGATGCAAACTATAAAGCAAAAGCTAAAAATTGTGATATGTAACAGGGCAGCAAAGTATAGGAAAGACAGTCATAGAAAACATTCAACTGGTCCAGAAAAAAAAAAAAACAGGAAGAAGAGACAAAATGAACAAAGACCAGCATGGACAAGGAGAAAGCACCAGGAAGTTGCTGCATTTAAATCAAATTGTATTAGCAGTCATGTTGCATTTGCACAGTGTTAATTCCCCAGTAAAAAGGCACACAGGACAGAAAAACAAGACCCAGATATGTGCTGTGTGCAATAAATTCACTTTGTGGTTTTTGTTATTGTTGTCTTTAAAGATTTAATTTACTTATTTTAAAGGTAGGAGAGAGAGAGAGAGAGACAGAGACAGAGACAGAGACAGAGACAGAGACAGAGACAGACAGAGAGAATTGATCTTCCATTCACTGGTTCACTTCCCAAATGGCTGAAATGGGCCAGGTTGATGCCTTGAGCCAGGAACTCCACCAGGGTCTCCCACATTGATGCAGGGGTTCCAAGCACCTGGGCCATTCTCGACTGCTTTCCCAGGCACGTTGGCAAGATTATGGATCAGAGGTACAGCAGGGGCTGGCGTTGTGGCGCAGTGGGTTAAAGCCCTGGCCTGAATCACTGGCATCCCATATGTGTGCCCGGTTCTAGTCCCAGCTGCTCTTCTTCCGATCCAGCTCTCTCCTATGGCCTGGGAAAGCAGTAGAAGATGGTCCAAGTCCTTGGGCCCCTGCACCCATGTGGGAGATCTGGAAGGAGCCACTGCGCCACAGCACCAGCCCCTGCTGGGAGATCTGGAAGGAGCTTCTGGCTTTTGGCTTTGGACCGTTGCAGTTCCGGCCATTGCGGCCATCTGAGGCGTGAACCAGTGGATGGAAGACCTCTCTCTCTGTCGCTACCTCTCTCTGTAACTCTGTCTTTCAAATCAATAAAATAAATCTTAAAAAAAAAGAAAGAGGTACAGCAGCTGGAACTCAAACCTGGGCTCTGATATGGATGAAGGCATCAGAGGTGGCAGCTTAACAAGCTGTACCACAATGCTGACCCCTTAACCCACTTGGAATCTAGACACAAATTGGTTTTAAGGTAAGGGATGGGATTCTTCATCATGTGCTACCTGAACAAAGCTGGGGTGTCACAACACCTGAGGGACAGGTCCTTGGAGCATTCATAGACTGCCCCCAGGACTGTTGGTCTGTGGGCCCTAGCACGAGGCTGAGGAGCTGGCAGGGGGTGGGTCCCAGGAGGGCTTGGGGTACAGCCCGTGCATGCCTGGGGGTGGTGCTGTGGGCTGGAGATGAGACTCTGGAGGAGGGCTACTGGGCATGGGTGGCCCCTGGGGGACTGGACAGCAAAGGGGAAATGTGAGCCAGAGGCCCTGTGAGAGACAGAGCCATGCATGAAGCTGGGGGATGAGGAGGGGGTGATGAGAGTCAGGCTGGGGAGGGGGGCAGCGCGCTGATGCTAGGAAGCTGCACTAGGCACCTGGTTGGTGACAGCCCTGAGTGGCTGACTTCTGGGACAATTCAGAGAAGAGGGCTCACAGCACGGCCTCCAGGATGCTGGACCAGGTCTGCGCAGTCCCCACGTGCAGTGGGAGCCTCTGGAAAGCAGCGCTTTCCACACCCCCTCCCCTGCCACTTTGTGAGGCTTGCATGGAGTATCTCCATCTCTGCACACAACCCCCTCCATGGCTTCTGAAAAGCTGCAGGGATCCAGGGGAGAAACGACCCATGGGCAGGTATGGGGAGGAGACTCAGACAGGCAGAGCTGTTGCACCTGTGGGCCCGCTGGTGCCACGGTCCCTGACTCAACCTCTGCCCTCTGTGGCTGACACGGGGGTGCCCCCTGACAGTTGCCAGAGCCCTGGGTGCTCGGTGCCACAGGGAGAATGTTAAAATCAGCAGGGGCCAGCACTGTGGCGCAATGGGTTAAAGCCCCGGCCTGAAGTACTGGCATCCCATATAGGTGCTGGTTCTAGTCCCAGCTGCTCCTCTTCCAGTCCAGCTCTCTGCTATGGTCTGGGAAAACAATGAAAGATGGCCCAAGTGCCTGGGCCCCTGCACCCATGTGGGAGACCCAGAGAAAGCTCCTGGCTCCTGGCTTCGGATCGGTGCAGCTCTGGCCATTGCAGTCAGCTGAGGAGTGAATCAGCAGATGGAAGACCTCTCTCTCTCTCTCTCTTCCTCTCTTTCTCTCAAATAAATAAAATAAATTAAAAAACAAAAACAAAAACAAAAAAACAAAAAATGGCAGCAGAAGGAGCTCCAGGAGAGCCTGCTTAGGAAAGGCCTCCTTCTTCCCCAGTGAGGCAGTAGGACTATCGTGCCCATTGCACAGATGAGGAAAACGGAGGCTGTTAGTGGTTGGTGGGATCTGAACCCCCGCCCAGCCTGTGCCTTCAGAACGTCTGGTGCCAGGAGGCACTCCAAGCATCACTGGAACAGTCAAGGTGACCGGTCAAACCTGGGGTAACTTCAGCATGTGGAGTTTCAACATCAATTCTCACAGCACTGGGTTATAACCAACAGAAGCAAACTGGAACCCGGGAGTCCATGGAAGGAACGGATGCAGGGAAGGGGAGGGTCTCCTTGTGGGGTGGGAGGTGGGATCTGCCCGTTGGAGACTTTCAAAGGGCAGGTGGGACCAGAACAGCACAGACAGCCCCTGGTTTCTGCTGCTTCCTGCCTGGATATTTCCTAAAACGATGATGCGACAGCACACCCATGTAACCACCCTGCAGGAGCCGGCCCACACGTCGTCCTAAAGCAGGCGCTGTGCTGTGGGCAACCCCTCAGCCTGACTGCAGGCCCCCCGGTGGGCGGGACCAAACCCTGAGCAGGCAGCCGGGGGCGGGGCCAAGCCAGGAGAGGGAGGGGGCGGTGGGCGGGGCCGGGCCTCAGCTCCCCAGTGCCCGGCGACCTGGAGGCACCTGCAACTTGCCAATGCCCTGAGCTCACAGTGGGTTCATTGGGACGGACGCCCGTCAAGGAGCGCCTGCACTTCATTCAGGCAAATGTCATCAAAACTCAAACTTCACGGGTGGGAGTCTGGCGTGGAAACACGGACCGGTAATCCCAGAGACCTCGCCCACGAGGGTGAGCCAGGAGGGAAGCCACTGCTCCAAGTGAGCAAAGTGAACCCGAGCAGGGACGGGGCAACCAGCAATCCTGTGCATCCGTTCCATGGTGTCCCCACCCCAAGCGGCCATCCTGGACCCCTGAATGCAGGGACCACGTGGAGGGATCGGGCGGCCTGTGACCGCAGTGCTGGGGGCGCACAGCTCTGCGGAAGACACAGCGGCTGTTGCAGAACACAGAGGGGCTCTGCAGCCAGGAGGGGAGCCCAGGCTCTCAGGGTGATGCTGCGGATGCTGGGTGGAGCACGCGTGTGCTGTGTGAACCAGGGAGCTACAAGGCACTGGCGCAAACTGCAATGTGGGTGCCTGTGGCAGTGTGGCCTGTTCTTGCTCCTGGAAACACGCCGAGACCTGGCTCCCCTTCCTCAGGCAGGTGTGGGTGCAGCCCTAGCACAACCCCCTCCCCCCAATCCCGGATACAGCCCCAAGGTCAGCGGCCATAGATACCTTGGGGAAGGCCTAGAAGGGCTCCACAGACCGGGGCTGCAGCTGCTTCTGCTGGGCCACCAGCAAGGCCGAGCTCACTGCCCATGTTGGGAGGGGACGCCACTGCTGTGACCCACACTTGGTTCCAAGGCAGGACTGACCTGTGCCCTGGCCCCAGGGTCTCAGGCCTCTGAATCCTTGTCTCCCCAGGCCAGGCCTTGCAGCGACGGTGCCCCCTTGTGTCCAGAGATAGAAGTGCAGCTCATCACCCCACCCTCACCCCAGAATTACTCCTCGTTCCACTACCCCGTTCATTTCATCTTCGATTTATTCTTGCATTCGCTCACTTGTTCTTTCAGGCACTCGCTGCATGTGGGGTACCAACCTGACCCTTGGAAGCCCAAGGACTGGTTGCTCCCATGCTTTAGCCTCCAGGACCACTCAGTACAGTGGAGGAACAAGGTAGGTCCTATGCTTCCTGGAGGGAAGGCATCACAGATTATCAAGGAAGGCTTCCAGGAGAAGGAGACCATTTTGGGCTCCTTTCAGCTTTCTGATGCTGCCAGCCTGCAGTTTCCCAAAGCTCTGCCTGTCTGCCCTGTGGCTGGGGCACCACCATCCTCTTCTTCATAACCGAGACATGACCGTGGTGATGGCATCGGCCCATTGTTGGGGGCGGAGTCCTGACGGCCCAGTCACCTCTGAGGGTCCACCCCAAGCACCATCATGACAAACTAGTCTTGGAGGGACGTTCTATCTCCCCTCTGTGGGATGCTGCAGCGCTCAGGGGTTGGGATGTCCCCTAACTGTGAAGTCCCACTGCTCAGCCCTCGGGGATGCTTGGTGGATATGTGCTGCCTGGAGGACACAGCCTCCCATGTCAGCTCTTTTGTGGGTCCAAAGGCACCATGACTCTCATCCCCCACACTCATCGACCTTTGGCTGGAATCTGCCTGTGCCACTCCCAGGGACACACTGGGAGCAGTGGTGGACCTCTTCCCAGAGCCATGATGGGCCAGACATGTCTCCTCCCACGCTCCTCAGGGGGGTCCACCCAGTGGCCAGTGCGGCCTCAGAGGGCTGAGCCCCTGCAGTGCCCCAGGTGCCCCAGACCCAATGCCCAGGCCCTGGCCTCCCTCCTGCTCCCCCCACAACCCCAAGCACACCCCTCCTCTCTGTTCTTCCCCTGGAACCTCCAGCTGGTTCTGCTCCATCAGGAATCCTCAGCTGACCGCCACCACCTGGGCACCATCGCCCCACACCGTCCCCCTATCTAGGGTTCTGAACAGGCCCCGCCGCATCCCCCTCACTAGGATTCTGAGCAGCCCCCACCCCCTCCCCCTCCCTAGGGTTCTGAGCAGGCCCTATCATGTCCCCCTCCCTAGGGTTCTGAGCAGGCCCTGCACCCCATCCCCCTCCATAGGGTTCTAAGCAGGCCCTGCAGCCAGTCCCCCTCCCTAGGGTTCTGAGCAGGCCCCGTACCCCATCCCCCTCCCTATGGCTCTGAGCAGGGCCTGCACCCTGCCCTCCTCCCTAGGGTTCTGAGCAGGCGCTACTCCATCCCCCTCCCTAGGGTTCTGAGCAGGCCCTGCCCCATCCCCCTCCCTAGGGTTCTGAGCATGCCCTGCAGCCGGTCAGGGTTTGTGTGGCTCCTGAGACACTCGGGTCGAGCCCCTTGGTGCCCCTTGGCTTTCCCCACCCAAGTCCTCTCAGCCAGCCCTGCCCCTCGGCACCCAGCCCCCACACGCGCTCATTGCCCCAGGTGACTTTGGGCCATTGCTCCCAGGGCTCTTCTGCCCAGCTTCAGACCTCGCCTCTTGCCTCCTGAAGCTGGACCTCCTTGGGGTCCGTGGGCTGCAGTCTCCAAGGACTTGGGTCCCAGCCCTCGCTCCTCTCCCCTGCTCAGAGTGTAGGGAGGGCAGAGTGGAATGCACTGAGGCCAAGTCGCCCTCAGGACTGTCATTACCTCAAGCTCTGGCTTTGATTTCCTGACCCAGTCCCCTAAGAGGCCTCACCCCCATACTGCTTCTGCCTGCAAGGAGACTGGGGACTTGGGGACCCCCTTCCTAGGCTCGGACACTGACAGTGTGAGATGTGTCCAGTTCCCTCGGGAGCTGGAAGTATGGGCAGTGTTTCTGGGTGACCGTGGGAAAACCGGCTTGATTTCCCCCCAGGTTTCTACTCTGCAGAGACATTTTGGGGGGTGCACGTGTTCTCAGGCTCACATTCAATTTCCCTGATCCTGGGAGCAGAGTGCCCCACAGTCAGGGCTCCCTCAAGTGACAGCTGCATTACCTTCTGTGGAACAGACCTTAGAAGACTAAACTTTATAGCCTGAAGCCTCCCAGGGGAGTTTTTGAAGCTGGGGTGAGGGGATTGCCACAGAGGAGCAAGGGAGCAGCTTGGTGAGGCCGCCCTGTGGCTTAGATAGGAACCTGTTGTGAGGTTATAATGGGCTCTTTGCAGGAATAATGCCTGGGTTCTACTCTTTCTCCTTGGTTTCCAGGGCTACTTGGGGTGACCCTCGAAGTTCTGTGAGGTTCTAATATGGAAGAAAAGACCCATTGTCTTGTTTCCAAACCATACAAAGTACAATTCCAGATGACTTAATGTTTAATCTTCTACCTCTACCTCTGGTTTTCCCGCGGCAGCTGCTGATACTTGGCAGAACCACAGAAGTGAGAGTTAGAAACTGATTTTAAATTCCGTTATTCCCTTTTATTGAAGCATGTTGTCAGTTCTTCAGACATATACTGATTGTTCCAGCCCCTTGAAGGGTTGTTGTTGGCATAAAGTCAGATGGTAGACTTGAGAGCGTTTTGTGAACACTGTGAAGTAGGATGTGACCACAGGGGCTTAGAGCATTCCAGAGTCTTAACTGCTTTTCCTTTCCACAGTTAAGAGAGTATCAGTGGAAGAACAGGCCTGGTAGTCCTGCAGGAGCAAAAAAGAAAAAAAAAATGGAAAAATGTCAATATCCCTGAGACAACCACTTCTGGGGGTTGTCACTCAAACCGAGGATGTGAGTCTTGGCTGGCCAGGCTCCTGGGAGTTAGGGGGCTAAGGGGCAATAGGGGGTTGGGGAGGTTGGGGATCCAGAGGACAGTGAAGATGGTGGAAGGGATGCCGTGGACCAACTCTCACGGAGTCAGCAGACAGAGGGAGAACAAGGGCGAAGGTGTTTAGGAGAGCAAGAATCGACGGGGGAAATGACAGACAGACACCCAAATTGTATGAGTATGTTGCTGCGTTTATTTGCTGCAAAGCATAAGCTTTTATTCTGCTTTCACACGGAACTTGGCAAAGCAAATACAGGCTTCAAGGAAAAGAAATTACGATCACAATCATTAATCAGCAGGACATTCTAACTTACATGTGAGACAATAGTGGTTTCGGTTTTTCAATCTACATGTGCCGTGAGAATCATTTTTGCACTTTTATGAAAGGTCACAGAGAGTTCATTTCTTAACTTAAAGACAATTTTTCTTTTATAAATTTTTTGATCATTTTATCCCAACCTCCTCTCACACACACTAATTCGCTACCTGAATAGTAACTAGAGGGGGTAAATAGTTTCCCGCTTGTGGGGCCCACCGAGGACGAGTCCACCACCGCCCACTAATTAGATATTGTTCATATCCTTTTGGCAAAATTCTCTTGGGAATCTTTGCTAATTCTTGCTCTCTTTTGGAATCTTTTTGGGCGTGCACATTTCCGAATAACATCTCCAAGTGGGCTTCTGCTGTGCCATCTCCTTCATCAAAGCTAAGCAGCTCCAGCTGCTCTGTGAGATCGAGCAATGTTCCCAGAGTGCCATTTGAGGTCAATGCCCAGGCTGCATTGTGCACAGCCTGGATGAATGGCGGCACCCACAAGGATATGTTCCCGGAGGTAAAGTTTATTGAATCCTGGTGTCCCACCTGTACCCCACTTGACTGCACATAGCACAATGAAAAAGCACTGCTAAAATTAAACAAAAGCAACAGCAAGGAAAGTTCTCTGAGCCAAGCTGGCAGTTTCGTGCCTTTCTAGCCGCCAGGGGCCATGACGACCGCTGACTGCATGGGAACTGCCTGGGGCTTCACTCCGTGGAGCACTGACCCCACCCCTCCAGCCTGAGGGTCCCAACATGGCAGCAGTTTTGCTATGCAGATGGGACAGCTGTGGGCATAGCAGTTCCCCCTTTGTTTTTAAGAGGAAGCTCAAAAACTTCCTGCTGCACATCCCGCAATGAAGTGAGTATACATTTAAACACTCCAGGAAACAATAAAATCACCACCAATACTATTGCAGCTAAAACTCCTATATAAATTAAGTAGTTTTTCCAATTGATAGGATTTAGAGCCTTTATTCCCGATCCTATACTTTCTGCTAATTTATTTAAATCCCCTAGTTGCAATTTAGACTGGCTTACTACCGCTATTTCTTTTTGTAAAGCACGTAGGTCATGTGTAATATCATTATCATGCCACACGCCCTGCACATGTGCTTTCACTTTCTCCCAAGGTTGTGAAGTATTATACAACAATGGTGTTACACAAATTGATTTAAAATTACTATGACAGCATGCAGAAAACATTGTCTGCAAGTTAGCAATATCTTGTCCTAAAGCGAGGACCACTTCCTCCAACACATTGATTTTAGCTTCCAATTTTTGATCAATTGTTTCTTGTCTTAATAAAGCCATTGTAATATTCCTGTTTAATGTATTTACATAATGAGCAGTCTGAATTCCGTTCTCTAATGCAGTAGTAGCCACAGCAAATGTAGTAACAATAGAAATTAAAGCAGTTATTCCTAGTATCAATGAAGCAACAAATCTTTTTGGCCTTAACAATTTAGATAACATATCAAGTACTTGCAAAGCAGAATTATCATACCATGCATTTTTTCCTAATTCTACTGGCAACATTATAAAGGGAGGTCGGCGCACTATTAGCATAGCAGAATACTTTTTTTGCACTGTGGACTCTATACAATTTGTCAACACACAGTGAAAACATAATAATCTATATGATTGCCGTTCTGCACTAATATTTAAAGAACCAGTAGGAGGAACCAACAAAAGAGCATTTGCATAAGCAACACAAGCTTTGACACTGATAGGTTCTGATTTCATCTGATTGGGACGCTTCTCAAGAATCATATTAGCAGCCTCAGACAGTCTAAACAAATCTAAATGCTTCCTAATTTTATTCCCTTTTTTGGCATATAAAATAGGTTCCACATATCCTGGAGAAAACCATCGCCTTAAAGGTTCCCCATGTCTTTCATATCGATATCCATGAAATTTATCCATAGCATTAATGTAATGTTCCAGATACCAGCTGCGTTTACACATAGAATTAGAAAAATTCCAAATTTTTAGTCCTAAATTATCAGGATCATAAAATGTAGCCGAATTTTTAAACCACATGACAGCCATGTTGGATTTTTTGTCAAAGAAGAATTCCACAATTTATCTGATTTGGAAGTAGGAAATTTAAGCTCACATGGTGTTGTGGGCATAGACACAGCAGGGATGGCTGTACAATTGTCATTATAAAGTGCTTGCCCTACTACCTGCAGTTGCCTTTCCCACATCCATCGCTTCTGTTCCCATACCCATTTTTTACCACCAGATATTCCACTTTCTATTGAGCTCGTCTTATCTGGTCCATCTGCTAGGAAAGTTCTGTATGAGGTAGGAAGACAGCCCGATAGTGGTTCCCCCTTAAGTGACAGGCAAATGGGCAGAGAATCTGCTCTTCCCTCAAAGGTTATTAATGAAGAGGTGGAATATCTTTCATCAGAACCTTGAGCTCCTCCCAGTCTTACAGAATCATTAGTTAGCACTTTAATAGGCTCTCTGTCTAACCATCCCACTGGCTGAATAATTGGAGGATTTGGTACATAGGCCCAATAGGAAATCCCCTCCACTTCCCCCATCGGTGCTGAGACTAAGGCTAAAAAAGCCAAAAAATAATAGGGGGCAGAAAGGGGTCTTCCTTGTTTATGTAACAACGCCTTCGCTGCGCGAATGAGGTTCTTGATCTTTGTCCACGTGATTTCCTTTTCGGCTGATGTTATTTTCAGCTTCTTTAGCTTGTTGACTGTCTGCTTTTTGTTTTTTTTTTCAACGTCGCTTCCCGCGGCGCTGTCCCAAGAGCTGGCCGGATAAGGCGATCCGGGATCCAGATTGGGACATCAGCATTCTGTGGAAAAACACAAGCATAGCCTCGTCCCGAGGTTATTAGCAAATCTGGACCTTTCCATGTTCCAGTTAATAAATCCTTCCATAGGACTTTAGGTAATGGTGTTTTATATACCTCTTGATCCCAATGTTTTAAGGCTGCAGTTAAGTTTTTATCATCAACATTTAAATGATTTAACACAAATAAACAATGAGACAGTATATGATGTGCTGAGAAATATGAATTTGCCTTTTGCAGCCTTTCTATTTGTAATTTTAAAGTTTGATGAGTCCTTTCTATAATGGCTTGCCCTTGTGGATTATAAGGAATTCCTGTCACATGCACAATATGCCATTGTGCACAAAAGGTGGCAAAAGCCTTTGAAGTATAAGCAGGGCCATTGTCCGTTTTTATTTGTGATGGCACCCCCATGATTTGAAAACATTGCACTAGATGTTGTACAACATCCTTTACTGCCTCTCCTGTTCTTGCAGAGGCATGCACAAAATGCGAAAAGGTGTCCACAGTAACATGCACATAAGCTAATTTCCCAAAAGAAGCTACATGCGTCACATCCATTTGCCAAATTACATTAGCTTTCAAGCCTCTGGGATTAACTCCCATTTTTAAAGGATGATACACTTCCGGACAATGTACACACTGTTTCACAATTTGCCTTGCCTGCTCTCTAGTAAGGGAAAACATTTTTCTTAAAGAAGAGGCATTTTGATGATGCAATTCATGACTTTGTTGTGCCTCCTGCACATTCCCTACAAATGGTTGAGTAAATATATCAGCAATAGCATTCCCCTGTGCTAAGGGTCCTGGTAATTTAGTATGTCCTCGAATATGCCCAATGTAAAATTTCTCTGTTCTCCTTTGTATTAACTCTTGTAACTGCTTTAATAATGATAGAATGGGAGATTTTCCTGATAAAAGCGCTGTTTCTAGGGCAGGAAATAAGTTAACCACATATCTAGAATCTGAGTAAAGGTTAAATGCCTGTGGAAACTTAGTAAAAGCTAAGACTACAGCCCTTATCTCAGCTTGCTGAGCAGATGTTTTTTCACCATTCTCTACATAAATCCCATGACCAGGGCTGTAGACCACAGCTCGACCCGTGGATGACCCATCTGTAAAAATATTATCTGACCTTTCTAAAGGTTGAGAGGAAAACCACAATGGAAATATTAATTCTACATGTCTGGCAAATTCTACAATGGGGTGTCTGGGATAATGATATTTTATTTGTCCTGCATAATTTTGCAATGCTAATACCCAATCATCATTATTTTGTAACAAATCATCCACTTGCATTTTATTATAAGGAGTGACTATGCAAGTTGGTTCCTTTCCAAAAAGTTCCTTAGATCTCATCCTTCCCTTAGTAATTAATAGGGAGCATAAATAAGGATAGTCTGCCACTATCTTTGTTTCTGTGTGTGGTAGATGGAGCCATTCTAGAACACCTTCTTGCCACAAACATGCTGTAGGAGTGTATTCCGTAGCAAATATTAATAGTAGCCAAGGTTTTTCATAATTTACCTGTTGAACTCGGGCCTTGCTTAGAGCTTCTTCAACCAACTGCAGAGCTTTTATAGCTTCTGGAGTGATTGTTCTTAATGATTTTGGATCTGGATCTCCATGCAACAGCATATATAATGGGCTTAACTCTCCAGTGGTTATCTTTAAATGTGGTCGAAGCCAATTAATATCTCCTAATAATTTTTGATAATCATTTAATGTTCTCATTTTATCCCTCCTAATTGATATTTTCTGGGAGACTATACAATCATCTTTAATGGTTTGTCCTAAATAATTTAAAGGCCTTTCTCTTTGTATTTTGTCTGGAGCTATAATTAAACCACAAGCAGTAAGAGCTTCAATAGTGTCATATAATATTTTTTCTAACATTTCTGATATTTCATGGGCCAATAATATATCATCCATATAATGAACAATATATGCTTTATCATATTTTTGTCTAATTCCTTGTAATGCCTTATCTACAAATTTTTGACATAATGTTGGTGAATTTTTCATACCCTGAGGTAAAGTTACCCATTGATATCTCCTATATGGCCTTTTAAAATTTGTTGAAGGAACACTAAATGCAAAATATTCACTATCTTCTGGATGCAATTTTATGGTATAAAAACAATCTTGCAAATCTATTACTATGATTTTCCATCCTTGAGGCACAGCAACGGGGGATGGCAAACCAGGCTGCAATGGACCCATGTCTTTCATAACAGCATTAACTGCTCTTAAGTCCTGTAACAAACGCCACTTGCCAGATTTTTTCTTAATGACAAACACAGGAGTGTTCCATGGGCTATTCGACTCTACCAAATGCCCTTTATCCAACTGTTCTTGCACTAGCTGCTCAAGAGCCTGCATTTTTTCTTCTGTAAGGGGCCACTGACTCACCCACATGGGCTCTTGAGTCAGCCATTGTATTTTATCTGTAAAAAGATTTTCTGCAGTGGCCCCTATGTAAAATGCTGTTCATCCATGGCATCTGCCGTAACAAGGCGCACCTGCATGGCATTCAAAAGGTCTCTACCCCAAAGAGTAAAAGGTAAGGAGGGAAGGACATAAGGTTGAATGTACCCTTCCTTTCCTTCGTCGGTCCATTTCAGCATTGCTGAGCTTTGCAAGACCCCAGTTGCTGTTCCTAAACCTATCAAAGAAGAGCCTGTCTGATGTACGGGCCAGGCAGAAGGCCAATCTGAAGAAGCAATACAAGTCCTATCGGCCCCTGTGTCCAGTAACCCTCTGAACTGTCTTCCATTTAAATGAATAGTTTTGAAGGGACGTTGACCAAGCTCTTGAACAAAATATATCCCTTCTGTGCTGCCAAATTGTCCTTGGCCCCTACATTCTTTCATGATTTTATTAGGTAAATTTATATATGGCAATAATAATAGCTGTGCAATTCTTTGCCCCTTATGAATTTGTATTGTTTCTTTTAATGGCCTAATCATGATTTTTATATCATTCTCGGTATCGGAATCCAACACTCCTGGCAATACCTCAAAATTTTTTGTGTAATTTGAACTCCTACCTATAATTAATCCTACAGTTTGGGGTAATAAGGTTCCTTTTACATTAGTAGGAATTAAGGTTACTCCGTCCCATTTAGATACAATTATATCCTTAGAGCTGGCTAAATCAAGACCCGCACTTCCTGGCGTGGCTCTTGGTAAGTCATGTATGGTAAATTCTGGGGCTTCTGGATTCAGGGAACTGCTCACACCATTGTTCTCACGGCTCTCAGCTTCTCCCTTTGTTGCCGGGCTAGGAGCCTGCCCCTGACTTAGTTTTTTGTTTCCCTTTCCTTTTCTGCCTCTTTTGTTAGAGGGGTTCCATCTTTATGGAACTTTGACTTGCATTCATTTCTCCAATGTCTCCCTTTTTTACAGCGGGGACATAATTTAGGAGCTTCCCTCTTTTGGGGGTCTCCTTTTGAATGCTTGCAGTCCTTCTGCATGTGTCCAGATTGTCCACAATTGTAGCAAGCATTCATGGGGGGAGACTTTGAGCCTCCTCCATATGTTTTCTTTACATAGGCGCTAAACTTCTGTCCCTTCATTGCTGCAGCATAGGCCATTCCTTGCACTACTGCTGGTGAGGCATCTAAACATGCTTTAATATAATCCTGGAGCGTTTCTGTCTTCCTTAAATCTTGACAAAGGGGATTGGCATTCTCCCAAGCCAACTGCTTAAGAAGAATGTCAGTGCCCTCTGAAGGAGGAAGCATTCTCGTGAAAGCCTCCTCCAGCCTGGATATAAAATCTTGATAAGGTTCTTCAGTTCCCTGTCTTATACTAGCTAGCGTTCCCCCCTTGGTTCCTGGAGGTGGCAATGTATGCCATGCCTGTACAGCATTATTAGTTATTAAAGCCAATATATCTCTAGGAATTTTGGTCTGAGCCTGAGGTGAGGTATATTCTTCTGTCCCCATAAGCATAGACATCGTGGGCTTAGGTCCCTTCTTTTTTATAGATTGTACTATAGTATCTTTGCTTCGGTCCTCATAATCTGTTCGCCAGAGAATATAATCCCCGGGGGTCAAAGTGGCCTTAGCTGTCTGCATCCAATCATACAGTGTCAGCCATAGACTAGCCACCATATCTAACACTTGCAAAGTATAGGGAGCTGTAGCCCCATTAGTCTTAACTGCACTTTGCAATTCCTTTAAAGTCTTTAATGGCATTGGTTCCCAGGTCGGTTCATCATCATTCTCAAATACCTCTGTAACAGGGAACGTTCCCAAGGACAAATCCCCATTTCTCCTTGCCTCTGCGACTGCTCCTTGAAATCCAGTAGGGGGCAGAGGAGGACGCTTCCGGGGTTTGGGGATTGGCCGTGATGTTTTAGAGGCTCCAGGCAGAGACATTAAAGGCATGGGATGATGGTCTCGAAAATCATCCTCCCAATCTTCCTCTGCTTGTCTCCTTTCTAATTCTGACCAATCAACCTCATCCCCATCATCTCTGTTAATAGAGGCATAAAATAATTCTGGGGCCGAAGCCATCAAGGGAGTCGCTTCCTTCTGCCTCTCTTTTTCCATCATTTCTTCTTACACTGGTCCCTCACCAGCCTCTGAGGCTGTTTCCCTGCAGAGTCCCTCAAAGGGAGTAGTTTCTGCTAAAAGTTCATGAATTTGATACCATAATTGATATGCTTGCGGGGGCAGGGTATTTTCCCTTTGACTTTGTACGTACCTACGCATTTCTTTACCAACCTTTTTCCAATCTTCTAAAGTCATAGAGCCTCCCTCCAGGAACCAAGGACTTACCCTCCTGAGGAACGAAGTAAAAGTTTCTACCGTTTTGACTGAGACAGGAAAGCCAGTTTTAGTCAACATTTTCTGTAACATGACCACCAACATTTTTTCATTCTTAGTTAAAGCATGCCCCATGATTCCCCTTATAAGATTACTTACACTT
Organism: Lepus europaeus; assembly: GCF_033115175.1. NCBI lineage: Eukaryota > Metazoa > Chordata > Mammalia > Lagomorpha > Leporidae > Lepus > Lepus europaeus. The sequence continues at coordinate 31,615,533 of NC_084851.1, read as the reverse complement.
AACCAGTGAGCCTTTACTGGCGGGGCTGCAGTCCCCTGGTAAGAGTCGTCCTTGCTCTGAAGAAAAAGGAGAAAGAGAAAGATTACCTGTCCTTCAGGTCCCTGTTTGGGCGCCACCTGCCGCGGACCAACTCTCACGGAGTCAGCAGACCGAGGGAGAACGAGGGCGAAGGTGTCCAGGAGAGCAGCATGTAGATTGAAAAACCGAAACCACTATTGTCTCACATGTGAGTTAGAATGTCCTGCTGATTAATGATTGTAATCGTAATTTCTTTTCCTTGAAGCCTGTATTTGCTTTGCCAAGTTCCGTGTAAAAGCGGAATAAAAGCTTATGCTTTGCAGCAAATAAACGCAGCAGCATACTCATACAACGTGGGTGTCTGTCTGTCATTTCCCCCGTTGATTCTTGCTCTCCAGGGGAGGCTGGTGAGGGACCAGTGTAAGAAGAAATGATGGAAAAAGAGAGGCAGAAGGAAGCGACTCCCTTGATGGCTTCGGCCCCAGAATTATTTTATGCCTCTATTAACAGAGATGATGGGGATGAGGTTGATTGGTCAGAATTAGAAAGGAGACAAGCAGAGGAAGATTGGGAGGATGATTTTCAAGACCATCATCCCATGCCTTTAATGTCTCTGCCTGGAGCCTCTAAAACATCACGGCCAATCCCCAAACCCCGGAAGCGTCCTCCTCTGCCCCCTACTGGATTTCAAGGAGCAGTCGCAGAGGCAAGGAGAAATGGGGATTTGTCCTTGGGAACGTTCCCTGTTACAGAGGTATTTGAGAATGATGATGAACCGACCTGGGAACCAATGCCATTAAAGACTTTAAAGGAATTGCAAAGTGCAGTTAAGACTAATGGGGCTACAGCTCCCTATACTTTGCAAGTGTTAGATATGGTGGCTAGTCTATGGCTGACACTGTATGATTGGATGCAGACAGCTAAGGCCACTTTGACCCCCGGGGATTATATTCTCTGGCGAACAGATTATGAGGACCGAAGCAAAGATACTATAGTACAATCCATAAAAAAGAAGGGACCTAAGCCCACGATGTCTATGCTTATGGGGACAGAAGAATATACCTCACCTCAGGCTCAGACCAAAATTCCTAGAGATATATTGGCTTTAATAACTAATAATGCTGTACAGGCATGGCATACATTGCCACCTCCAGGAACCAAGGGGGGAACGCTAGCTAGTATAAGACAGGGAACTGAAGAACCTTATCAAGATTTTATATCCAGGCTGGAGGAGGCTTTCACGAGAATGCTTCCTCCTTCAGAGGGCACTGACATTCTTCTTAAGCAGTTGGCTTGGGAGAATGCCAATCCCCTTTGTCAAGATTTAAGGAAGACAGAAACGCTCCAGGATTATATTAAAGCATGTTTAGATGCCTCACCAGCAGTAGTGCAAGGAATGGCCTATGCTGCAGCAATGAAGGGACAGAAGTTTAGCGCCTATGTAAAGAAAACATATGGAGGAGGCTCAAAGTCTCCCCCCATGAATGCTTGCTACAATTGTGGACAATCTGGACACATGCAGAAGGACTGCAAGCATTCAAAAGGAGACCCCCAAAAGAGGGAAGCTCCTAAATTATGTCCCCGCTGTAAAAAAGGGAGACATTGGAGAAATGAATGCAAGTCAAAGTTCCATAAAGATGGAACCCCTCTAACAAAAGAGGCAGAAAAGGAAAGGGAAACAAAAAACTAAGTCAGGGGCAGGCTCCTAGCCCGGCAACAAAGGGAGAAGCTGAGAGCCGTGAGAACAATGGTGTGAGCAGTTCCCTGAATCCAGAAGCCCCAGAATTTACCATACATGACTTACCAAGAGCCACGCCAGGAAGTGCGGGTCTTGATTTAGCCAGCTCTAAGGATATAATTGTATCTAAATGGGACGGAGTAACCTTAATTCCTACTAATGTAAAAGGAACCTTATTACCCCAAACTGTAGGATTAATTATAGGTAGGAGTTCAAATTACACAAAAAATTTTGAGGTATTGCCAGGAGTGTTGGATTCCGATACCGAGAATGATATAAAAATCATGATTAGGCCATTAAAAGAAACAATACAAATTCATAAGGGGCAAAGAATTGCACAGCTATTATTATTGCCATATATAAATTTACCTAATAAAATCATGAAAGAATGTAGGGGCCAAGGACAATTTGGCAGCACAGAAGGGATATATTTTGTTCAAGAGCTTGGTCAACGTCCCTTCAAAACTATTCATTTAAATGGAAGACAGTTCAGAGGGTTACTGGACACAGAGGCCGATAGGACTTGTATTGCTTCTTCAGATTGGCCTTCTGCCTGGCCCGTACATCAGACAGGCTCTTCTTTGATAGGTTTAGGAACAGCAACTGGGGTCTTGCAAAGCTCAGCAATGCTGAAATGGACCGACGAAGGAAAGGAAGGGTACATTCAACCTTATGTCCTTCCCTCCTTACCTTTTACTCTTTGGGGTAGAGACCTTTTGAATGCCATGCAGGTGCGCCTTGTTACGGCAGATGCCATGGATGAACAGCATTTTACATAGGGGCCACTGCAGAAAATCTTTTTACAGATAAAATACAATGGCTGACTCAAGAGCCCATGTGGGTGAGTCAGTGGCCCCTTACAGAAGAAAAAATGCAGGCTCTTGAGCAGCTAGTGCAAGAACAGTTGGATAAAGGGCATTTGGTAGAGTCGAATAGCCCATGGAACACTCCTGTGTTTGTCATTAAGAAAAAATCTGGCAAGTGGCGTTTGTTACAGGACTTAAGAGCAGTTAATGCTGTTATGAAAGACATGGGTCCATTGCAGCCTGGTTTGCCATCCCCCGTTGCTGTGCCTCAAGGATGGAAAATCATAGTAATAGATTTGCAAGATTGTTTTTATACCATAAAATTGCATCCAGAAGATAGTGAATATTTTGCATTTAGTGTTCCTTCAACAAATTTTAAAAGGCCATATAGGAGATATCAATGGGTAACTTTACCTCAGGGTATGAAAAATTCACCAACATTATGTCAAAAATTTGTAGATAAGGCATTACAAGGAATTAGACAAAAATATGATAAAGCATATATTGTTCATTATATGGATGATATATTATTGGCCCATGAAATATCAGAAATGTTAGAAAAAATATTATATGACACTATTGAAGCTCTTACTGCTTGTGGTTTAATTATAGCTCCAGACAAAATACAAAGAGAAAGGCCTTTAAATTATTTAGGACAAACCATTAAAGATGATTGTATAGTCTCCCAGAAAATATCAATTAGGAGGGATAAAATGAGAACATTAAATGATTATCAAAAATTATTAGGAGATATTAATTGGCTTCGACCACATTTAAAGATAACCACTGGAGAGTTAAGCCCATTATATATGCTGTTGCATGGAGATCCAGATCCAAAATCATTAAGAACAATCACTCCAGAAGCTATAAAAGCTCTGCAGTTGGTTGAAGAAGCTCTAAGCAAGGCCCGAGTTCAACAGGTAAATTATGAAAAACCTTGGCTACTATTAATATTTGCTACGGAATACACTCCTACAGCATGTTTGTGGCAAGAAGGTGTTCTAGAATGGCTCCATCTACCACACACAGAAACAAAGATAGTGGCAGACTATCCTTATTTATGCTCCCTATTAATTACTAAGGGAAGGATGAGATCTAAGGAACTTTTTGGAAAGGAACCAACTTGCATAGTCACTCCTTATAATAAAATGCAAGTGGATGATTTGTTACAAAATAATGATGATTGGGTATTAGCATTGCAAAATTATGCAGGACAAATAAAATATCATTATCCCAGACACCCCATTGTAGAATTTGCCAGACATGTAGAATTAATATTTCCATTGTGGTTTTCCTCTCAACCTTTAGAAAGGTCAGATAATATTTTTACAGATGGGTCATCCACGGGTCGAGCTGTGGTCTACAGCCCTGGTCATGGGATTTATGTAGAGAATGGTGAAAAAACATCTGCTCAGCAAGCTGAGATAAGGGCTGTAGTCTTAGCTTTTACTAAGTTTCCACAGGCATTTAACCTTTACTCAGATTCTAGATATGTGGTTAACTTATTTCCTGCCCTAGAAACAGCGCTTTTATCAGGAAAATCTCCCATTCTATCATTATTAAAGCAGTTACAAGAGTTAATACAAAGGAGAACAGAGAAATTTTACATTGGGCATATTCGAGGACATACTAAATTACCAGGACCCTTAGCACAGGGGAATGCTATTGCTGATATATTTACTCAACCATTTGTAGGGAATGTGCAGGAGGCACAACAAAGTCATGAATTGCATCATCAAAATGCCTCTTCTTTAAGAAAAATGTTTTCCCTTACTAGAGAGCAGGCAAGGCAAATTGTGAAACAGTGTGTACATTGTCCGGAAGTGTATCATCCTTTAAAAATGGGAGTTAATCCCAGAGGCTTGAAAGCTAATGTAATTTGGCAAATGGATGTGACGCATGTAGCTTCTTTTGGGAAATTAGCTTATGTGCATGTTACTGTGGACACCTTTTCGCATTTTGTGCATGCCTCTGCAAGAACAGGAGAGGCAGTAAAGGATGTTGTACAACATCTAGTGCAATGTTTTCAAATCATGGGGGTGCCATCACAAATAAAAACGGACAATGGCCCTGCTTATACTTCAAAGGCTTTTGCCACCTTTTGTGCACAATGGCATATTGTGCATGTGACAGGAATTCCTTATAATCCACAAGGGCAAGCCATTATAGAAAGGACTCATCAAACTTTAAAATTACAAATAGAAAGGCTGCAAAAGGCAAATTCATATTTCTCAGCACATCATATACTGTCTCATTGTTTATTTGTGTTAAATCATTTAAATGTTGATGATAAAAACTTAACTGCAGCCTTAAAACATTGGGATCAAGAGGTATATAAAACACCATTACCTAAAGTCCTATGGAAGGATTTATTAACTGGAACATGGAAAGGTCCAGATTTGCTAATAACCTCGGGACGAGGCTATGCTTGTGTTTTTCCACAGAATGCTGATGTCCCAATCTGGATCCCGGATCGCCTTATCCGGCCAGCTCTTGGGACAGCGCCGCGGGAAGCGACGTTGAAAAAAAAAAAACAAAAAGCAGACAGTCAACAAGCTAAAGAAGCTGAAAATAACATCAGCCGAAAAGGAAATCACGTGGACAAAGATCAAGAACCTCATTCGCGCAGCGAAGGCGTTGTTACATAAACAAGGAAGACCCCTTTCTGCCCCCTATTATTTTTTGGCTTTTTTAGCCTTAGTCTCAGCACCGATGGGGGAAGTGGAGGGGATTTCCTATTGGGCCTATGTACCAAATCCTCCAATTATTCAGCCAGTGGGATGGTTAGACAGAGAGCCTATTAAAATGCTAACTAATGATTCTGTAAGACTGGGAGGAGCTCAAGGTTCTGATGAAAGATATTCCACCTCTTCATTAATAACCTTTGAGGGAAGAGCAGATTCTCTGCCCATTTGCCTGTCACTTAAGGGGGAACCACTATCGGGCTGTCTTCCTACCTCATACAGAACTTTCCTAGCAGATGGACCAGATAAGACGAGCTCAATAGAAAGTGGAATATCTGGTGGTAAAAAATGGGTACGGGAACAGAAGCGATGGATGTGGGAAAGGCAACTGCAGGTAGTAGGGCAAGCACTTTATAATGACAATTGTACAGCCATCCCTGCTGTGTCTATGCCCACAACACCATGTGAGCTTAAATTTCCTACTTCCAAATCAGATGAATTGTGGGATTCTTCTTTGACAAAAAATCCAACATGGCTGTCATGTGGTTTAAAAATTCGGCTACATTTTATGATCCTGATAATTTAGGACTAAAAATTTGGAATTTTTCTAATTCTATGTGTAAACGCAGCTGGTATCTGGAACATTACATTAATGCTATGGATAAATTTCATGGATATCGATATGAAAGACATGGGGAACCTTTAAGGCGATGGTTTTCTCCAGGATATGTGGAACCTATTTTATATGCCAGAAAAGGGAATAAAATTAGGAAGCATTTAGATTTGTTTAGACTGTCTGAGGCTGCTAATATGATTCTTGAGAAGCGTCCCAATCAGACGAAATCAGAACCTATCAGTGTCAAAGCTTGTGTTGCTTATGCAAATGCTCTTTTGTTGGTTCCTCCTACTGGTTCTTTAAATATTAGTGCAGAACGGCAATCATATAGATTATTATGTTTTCACTGTGTGTTGACAAATTGTATAGAGTCCACAGTGCAAAAAAAGTATTCTGCTATGCTAATAGTGCACCGACCTCCCTTTATAATGTTGCCAGTAGAATTAGGAAAAAATGCATGGTATGATAATTCTGCTTTGCAAGTACTTGATATGTTATCTAAATTGTTAAGGCCAAAAAGATTTGTTGCTTCATTGATACTAGGAATAACTGCTTTAATTTCTATTGTTACTACATTTGCTGTGGCTACTACTGCATTAGAGAACGGAATTCAGACTGCTCATTATGTAAATACATTAAACAGGAATATTACAATGGCTTTATTAAGACAAGAAACAATTGATCAAAAATTGGAAGCTAAAATCAATGTGTTGGAGGAAGTGGTCCTCGCTTTAGGACAAGATATTGCTAACTTGCAGACAATGTTTTCTGCATGCTGTCATAGTAATTTTAAATCAATTTGTGTAACACCATTGTTGTATAATACTTCACAACCTTGGGAGAAAGTGAAAGCACATATGCAGGGCGTGTGGCATGATAATGATATTACACATGACCTACGTGCTTTGCAAAAGGAAATAGCGGTAGCAAGCCAGTCTAGATTGCAACTAGGGGATTTGAATGAATTAGCAGAAAGTATAGGATCGGGAATAAAGGCTCTAAATCCTATCAATTGGAAAAACTACTTAATTTATATAGGAGTTTTAGCTGCAATAGTATTGGTGGTGATTTTATTGTTTCCTGGAGTGTTTAAATGTATACTCACTTCATTGCGGGATGTGCAGCAGGAAGTTTTTGAGCTTCCTCTTAAAAACAAAGGGGGAACTGCTAAGCCCACAGCTGTCCCATCTGCATAGCAAAACTGCTGCCATGTTGGGACCCTCAGGCTGGAGGGGTGGGGTCAGTGCTCCACGGAGTGAAGCCCCAGGCAGTTCCCATGCAGTCAGCGGTCGTCATGGCCCCTGGCGGCTAGAAAGGCACGAAACTGCCAGCTTGGCTCAGAGAACTTTCCTTGCTGTTGCTTTTGTTTAATTTTAGCAGTGCTTTTTCATTGTGCTATGTGCAGTCAAGTGGGGTACAGGTGGGACACCAGGATTCAATATACTTTACCTCCGGGAACATATCCTTGTGGGCGCCGCCATTCATCCAGGCTGTGCACAATGCAGCCTGGGCATTGACCTCAAATGGCACTCTGGGAACATTGCTCGATCCCACGGAGCAGCTGGAGCTGCTTAGCTTTGATGAAGGAGATGGCACGGCAGAAGCCCACTTGGAGATGTTATTAGAAAATGTGCATGCCCAAAAAGATTCCAAAAGAGAGCAAGAATTAGCAAAGATTCCCAAGAGAATTTTGCCAAAAGGATATGAACAATATCTAATTAGTGGGCGGTGGTGGACTCGTCCTCAGTGGGCCCCGCAAGCGGGAAAATATTTACCCCCTCTAGTTATTATTCAGGTAGCGAATTAGTGCGTGTGAGAGGAGGTTGGGATAAAATGATCAAGAAATTTATAAAAGAAAAATTGTCTTTAAGTTAAGAAATGAACTCTCTGTGACCTTTCATAAAAGTGCAAAAACGATTCTCACGGCACATGTAGATTGAAAAACCGAAACCACTATTGTCTCACATGTGAGTTAGAATGTCCTGCTGATTAATGATTGTGATCGTAATTTCTTTTCCTTGAAGCCTGTATTTGCTTTGCCAAGTTCCGTGTAAAAGCGGAATAAAAGCTTATGCTTTGCAGCAAATAAACGCAGCAGCATACTCATACAACGTGGGTGTCTGTCTGTCATTTCCCCCATCGATTCTTGCTCTCCTGGACACCTTCGCCTTCGTTCTCCCTCGGTCTGCTGACTCCGTGAGAGTTGGTCCGCGGCACTGGATCAGAAGAGGAGCAGCTGAGATTTGAACTGGTGCCCATATGGGATGCTGGCACTGAAAGTGATTGCTTTACCTGCTAAACTACAGCACTGGCTGCAGTACCTATATTTAAAATTGCTCAGAGGATCTGGTGTTGTGGCACAGTGGGTTAAGCCACTTCCTATGACACTGGCATCCCATGTGAGTGCTTGAGTCCCAGCTGCTCCATTTCTGATCCACTTCCCTGCTAATGTGCCTGAGAAAGCAGCACAAGGTAGCCCAAGTGCTTGGTTCCCTGAGACTACATGGGAGATCTGATTGGTGTTTCTGACTCTTGGGCTTTGGCTTGGCCTGGCCCAGTCTGGGCCATGGTGCCCATTTGAGGAGTGAACCAGTGGATGGAAGATTCTCTCTGAGTTCCCCTCTCTCTCTGTCACTCTGCCTTTCCAATAAATAAGATAAACCTAAAAAATAAATGAAACTGCTCAGAGAAGTGTTCTCCCTACTCCCCTGTTTTTTCTGTGTCTAAAATAGAGCTCAGTGAGAACTAAGATGCTAAGAGGGACCTGGAGCCTGGGTCCATGGCTGGGGGTGCAGCCTCCCTAAAGTCTCATGCCTGGCCCGCTGCAGTCACAGATGTTGTCAAGGAAACAGTGGGTTCTGAGGACAACAATCGTTGTGGGCAGTGGCTTCCAGGCCATGGTCACGGTATAACTGCAGACTCAGCATGCCTCGTCCTCATCTGTAGGCTTTGCAGCCTGGACTCTAAGGAGGCAGCTGATTGGGGTTTTCAGAGGCCAGGGCTGAAGGGTCCAGAGAGCAGGCAGCAACTCCCTGCCTCCACTCAGCTTTCCTGGCTACTGTCACTTGTTCAGCCCTCTTGGCTGTGTGCAGCCGTCTGGCCTGCTGACATGAGGTGGTCTCTAGAGCCAGATGCTTGGACCAAGATTTAGGCCTGAGCCTGGGGAGAAGCTGGATTGGGCTGGCCAAGGGAGGGGATCCCACTGGGAGAGGAGGAGAGGCTTCTCCATGGCTCCAAGTACTAGATCCCCACATTGTTTCCTAGCAGTTTTTCCTGGGGATGAGGTGCCATGATCGCCAGTATGCCAAGTCACAGGGCAGATGTCTTACCTGTGATTTCCTGGCTTATTTTTGATAGAGTAGGTGTTTCTGGAGCTGCAAGATTGGGCTCATTGGTATGCCCTGAGGCGGCTGTGGTTGATTTTAATCTCCAGAAAGCAGGGAGAGGCTTCTTGGGCAACATTTTTCCTTGAAAAGGCCTGCATTGGAGAAAAAACAGCTGATGGTTGATGCAGAGAGGAGGGCAGGGAGAAAGAGTGGAGAGCAGGAGAGGGGAGCAGCAGAGAGCTACCTCGAGGGAGCCCCATCACCACCAGCAGCCTCAGCCCAGCAGGGGCCTAGAGTTAGGGTCACTGTGCGACAGAGACTGGCTTTCTGGAAGACACTGCCATGCTCCCTGATGTGGGTGCCCACTCCTTCTGCCTGCTGCAGCTGCTGGAGGTCAGAGCCCTTGCTGAGCTACAGGGAGAACCAGGGCCTCATGTCCATGGAGGTCGTTGCCCCCTTCCTTTGAGCTTTGGCCACTTGAAAAGATGTCATGTGTCCCCAAGCCTGGGCAAGCCATTCCCACAACCCCTGTGGATCCCAGCATGTGTGACTGTCACTCTGACTGCTACAACATCTGTCCTACCTGCCCTGTGCCCTTGTGTCCATGGCAATGAGGCACCTCCTCTCCTGCATGGCCCCCTAGCCCCCTGCTCTGTTCTGACAGGCGCCCAAAGACCGCGCTCCTCCTGCACCACCCTCTGCTGATGCCACTATGTTACTTAGCAGTGTAGCATCCCCTGGCGCTAACCTAACTAGCGTGGTGCCATCTCAAGTTTGTGCCACTGTCCTTGTGCCTACTACCTCCATATGCTTGTACCATCTCCCTTCCCAGAGGACTGTGCCTGCTTTGCATTCTCTTCTCCTTTCTTCCTGCAGCTTGGTGCCCAGTGTCAGGCACCCTTCCTGAGCACTGGGATGGGGGAGGTCAAAATGGGGCTCTCTCTTGAGGTTGTGGCAGTGGCAGGTTGCTGGAAAGCACTGGGCTCCTGACACCCCTGGGTGGTTCTTACTGGAAATCAGGTGATCACTGTCTCTTTCTTCTCTCTCAGAACCATGAAGCTGACCATGGCCCTGTCCTCATAGATGAGACCAAGTGAGTGTCTTCCTATGTGGGCAGCAGTCCCTAAGCCATGGGAGTGAGGGCAGGCCATGGCCTGAGGACCTCTTTTGCATCAAGCCCCTGCACTCCTGACCTCTGTGTGTCTGTCCCTAGGACTTTGCCATCCACAGAGAGCCTGCATCAACTTGCTCAGCAGCTCAATGGTCTTGTGTCTGAGGTGCCCCAGAAACTGGGACTCAGAAAGGGAGGAGAGAGAGGAAAGTACAGAAATGGAGGCTGGGATTGCTGAGAGAGTGGGGAGATCCTAGGACAGACTGACCTGCTGGGCAGTGTTGGGCATGCTGGGTGACGGCTTCTTCTTGGAAGCCATGCAGATGGAGGACGTGGCCAGGAGAATGGTGACACTTTATCTTGGTGCGAGAAGCATAGGAAGAGCAGAACATGGGAAGGGAGGGGGATGGGGATGAGACCCAGGAGAAGTTGGCGTAGAGGGTCATGGGAGGAAGAGGCCAAGCTGGGAAGAGGAGTTTGCCAGGTGGTGGGGGAGGAGAGGCAGTCTGAGGGTAGGGACTTGGCAGTGGAGGGCATAGCATCTCCACAGGAGCTCTTGTCTCTTCTAGTCAATGTCCTACATCAATGGAGAGGGCCTCACATCTTCTAACATGAAGGATCTGGAGGTGAGTGGCTCTGCAGGCCAGTCCCCCTCCCCTCTCCCAGTAGGGGCTGGGTGCCCCACTGCCAGCTGAGATAGCCCATGCCCCCAGCACTAATGACTGCTCTCTCTACCTCTCCCCCAACCCTCCTGCAACTCCTGCTCTCTGCATGCACCTCAGAGCTGGTACCAAGAGCTGGCAGTAGCCCTGGACTCCAGCTATCTAACAAACTCAGTAACACCATAGAGGAATTGGTAAGAGCCCCGTGGGGTCCCCTGATTCCATGCTGCCCACCCTGGGCTTCCATTTCTCCAAAGGGCTCTAAAGAAAGGGGCTGGGGGCCCTGCTGTGAGGGAGAGTGGGGTACTAGGTGGGCCAGGTCTCAGCTGGAAGGACCCCAGAGCATGAAGCATGCAGCATGGCTCTTGTTCTGTCACTGCCCTCTCTGCCTCCTCTCTTTCCAGGCACCCCTGCTTGCATCCTGGCCACACAGCCCTGGGATTGTGGCCTCTTGTTCAGTGCTGGCCATGAGCCTCATGTCCCCACCCTGACTCAGGCCCTGACTTGAGCTTTGAGTTTGGACAAGCACCTCTCTGCCCTGGGCTTGAGTTTCCAAAGGAGGTGGAAATGGCGGTTGTCAAAGATCTCTTTTAGCTCTAATAATCCAAGATTTCCAGGCTCCCTGGGACATAAACCTCAGGGAGAGAAGGGATCTTACCTGTGCTTTTCATTCCTGTATCCCTGCTGTTAAGAGCAGCCCCAACCCCTATGTAGCACATGCTGAGCTGTCAAACGATGAGCGCACCCCTGTAAATCCAAACCTAGCGGAAGGCCTGTCTTCAGATGCTATGCCATAGCTATGAGCAAAAACCAGCAAAGACCCACATGCTCTTTCCTTGGGAGCCTCGGGACAGGTCCTGTCCTCACAGGGTCTTAGAATATGCCAATCCTGCCCTGGCTCCCTGCCCACCCGCTCTTGCTCTGGGAGTGGAGTCGAGGGGACATCCTTAGTTACCTTCCTTTCTTTGACTCTCCCCACAGAAACAACAGAAGCAAGAAGTTCTGGATCAGGTGGAAAAAGTAATGTGACTTCTATGTCTGCTCATTGCATGGCTGCTGGGTCTGCACCCCACCCCCTCTGCCTCCAGGGTCCCTGAGATCTGATCTCATCAGTGGGCCCATCCAGGACCATGGTGGCATTCCGGGGACGTGTCCTTTTCCATGCCATCTGTGCCTCCCCCAGTAAGGCAGATTTCCTTTCTCTTCCTATAGCAAAAGAACGAATGACAGCAAAAGTTGGCCAAGGAACAGGGGCTTTAAGAGAACAACTCCAGGTGAGTGACTGGTGTGGTGGCCCCTCATGTCCCCCAGGACAACAGTCCTTTCTCTCACTCTGAGCACTTGTTTGGCTTCCTCCTAAAGGTTCACATTCAAACCATTGGGATTCTTGTGTCTGAGAAGGCAGATTTACAGTCAGTCCTGGCTCACACCCAACAGGCAGCCAGGCAGAAAGCAGGTGGAACTGAGCACCTCCCTCCTTCAGCCAGGAACCTGGCAGGCCTCTAGGGGAGGCCTTGGGGCTCCATCTCAACCCCTCTGATTCCAGGAGAGTCTGAGGACTTTGGAATTGCCTGAAGACTACCCACCAGTGTGTTGGAGAGCAGGAGTGGACTTTGTCTGCTGTCTCCATGCAGCAGAAGCAGGTGGACAGGGTGAGCCACTAGCAGCCTGGCTTCCCCAAGCAGGGAGTGTGTGGAAAGGTCCCTTCTGCAGCCTGGAGTGGCCCAGATGCAGTCCGAGCCATTTCATGTGGCTTTCATTGGTGAAAAAGAACCTGGGGCTGAGATGGGTGGTGAGAGCAGGTGGCTGTGCAGTGAGCACTGGAGACCAAGTGCTCAGAGAAGGGGGTGATTGGGCTGGGAAGGTGCAGAAGAACATGCCAGTTAGCATCCATGGAGGGGGCTGTTTAGGATAGGAAAGGGGCCATAAACCCCAGGGAGAGGAACACAGTGGCTGGGAGTCATTTGACCTCTGTTCTTGCTGAGTTGTAGACTGTGTGAATGCTGCACCGTCCCTTCAAAAAGTGAACAGAAGATTCAAACACAAACTTGATTTCCCTCCATGTCTGTTCCCTCATCCCTAGGGGCAAAAATGGGCCCAGAGGATTCAGCCAGGATGTCGATGGACACCACCGGTGAGCCGGGAGCTGAGGGCCCTGGCAGAGGGAGGAGCTGCATGGGGGTCAGGTGTGCCCCACCTCTGAGCGCTACTCCACCAACCCCTCTTTGCAGGAGAGTACATTGCCTTCTACCAAAACCAGAGGGCAGTGCTGACGGAGCGGCACTGGGAGGAGTACACCAGCTGGCTGGCCCAGGACAGGAGGACATGAAGGTACGGGCCCTGGACCCTGATGCCTCTTGGGGCAGGAGGCGAGGACAAGGGCAGGGGTGCTGAGCACCTCTCCTTCCAGATCAAACTCCTGCAGCTGCAGGAACTGGTGCTGCAGCTTATGGGTTAGCACAGTGAATGGCAGGGCCAAGTCCTGGCTGCCACCCCAGACCGTGCTGACCATCCTGCTCCTGGATCCCCAGCCTTCCAGGATGCTGCTGACCTGTAGGCTGGTGAGGAGAGTGCCCTGGGCACAGGGAGGGCAGACTGGAGCAGAGGAGCTGGCAGCTTGCTCAGAGCCCTCTATCTTTCCAAAGATCTTTGCAAGGTGAGCCTCGCTGACACCATGGAGCCTGGGTGAGGAGAGGCTGGGGAGGGTTCGTCCACCCAGAACCCTACTGTGCAGCAGGTCAGGAAGCTGCTGCAGGAGATCCAGCACCCCCAGGAGCACCCAGGCTTGGGCACGAACCCCTGCATCCCCTTCTTCTACTGGGATGATAAGCATGATGATGTTAAGATCATGATCGTTTAACACCAGATGCTGTCAGCCTGGAGAACCCCAACCCAATCCTTGCCTCTCCACCCCTGCTAGCTACCCTATCCCCTGCCATTCCTTCCCAGTTCCCTTCCCTCCTTATATAGAACCCCTGATGGGGAGAGAAAGGCCTCTTTAGGCTGCCTCTCTGGAGGACCCCCAGGGGCTCCTGGGGCCTCCTCATTTCCAGCTCCATCCTCAGAGGCCGTAACCAACATAGGCAGCATTTGTGTGGCCCCCAGAACAGCCGAGACCAAGGGGTGCTCATCTCCCTGGGCAAGTCATCCAGGTAGTTTTCATCGCTGTCAGCCTGGCAAGGGCATAATCTGGCCAGGAACATCATGTGGGGGCATCAGCAGGCAGACATGAGCAGGCAAGAGCCATGACCTGGCAGGGACATCTCCAGTGCAGGACAGCATCAGGTGAATGTCATTTCCAAGCCACAGGCATCTGTGGGCAAGGCCATCTTCAACCCAGGGTCATCTTCAGGCCAGGGCCATCTGTGGGCGAGGGCATCTGGGCACAAAAGGCATTTTCAGGCAATGGTCATCGCTAGGCAGGGACATCTGGGCAAGGGTCACTCTGGGCCAGAGGCATCAGTGGTTGAAGGTCATCTCTGGGTGGGGGTCACTTCTGGACCGGGGCATCTTTGGGTGAGGACATCTAGGAAAGGATCATAATAGGCCAGCAGCATCTTTGGGTGAGGTCATCACTGGGCAAGTGTCACTTCCGGGAAAGGAGAATCTTCAGGTGAGGGTCATCTCTGGGTGGGCGCATCTGGGTGAGGAGGGCATATTTGGGCAAGCATCATCTTTGGGCCAGGGCATCTTCGATGAAGGCATCTCCAGGCCCAGGGAGATTTGGGGCAATAGTGTCTAGACAAGGGCATCTTCAGGCAAGGGCAGCCTGGGTGAGGTTCACTTCGGGCCACAGGGCATCATGGGTGAGGGCTTCTGGGCAAGGAGGGCATCTGGGGAAGGGTCATCTCTGGGCAGGGGCATCTGGTCAAGGGTCACTTCTGGGGCTGGGGCGTCGCTGGGCAAGTGTCACTTCTGAGGTAGGGGCATTTTCACACGAGGTCATTTTCAGGTGAAGGCATCTAGGTGAGAAGAACATCTGGGTGAGAGTCATCATTGGGCAGAGGCATCGCTGGGAAAGGGTCACTTCCAGGCCAGGGGCATCAGGGCCAAGGGCAGTCTAGGAGAGGTTCACTTCAGCCCAGGTGGCACCATGGGAGAGGGCATCTGGGCAAGGAGGGCATCCTGGCAAGGATCACTCTGGGGCAGGGGCATCACTGGGCAGGGATCACTTCTGCACCAGGGAATCTTTGGGTGAGGTCATTTTCAAGCAAGGGCATCTGGGTGAGAAGGGCATCATAAGTGAGGAGGGCATCATAGGTGAGGAGGGCATCATAGGGTGAGGGTCATCTCTGGGTTAGAGTCATTGCTGGGTGAGGGCTTCCATGCAAGGGCATTGCTGGGCAAGGGACACTTCTGGGCCAGGGGCATCTTCAGGCAATGTCATTTTCAGGCAAGGGCATCTGGGTGAGGGGGGCATCTGGGTGATGGTCATCTTTGGTGGGTGTACCTGCTCAAAAATTGCTGGGCATGGGTCACTCCCGGGACAGGGGCATCATGGGCAAGGGCAGTCTGGGTGAGTTTCCCTTCAGCCAGGGGACATCCTGGGCAAGGGCAGTCTGGGTGAGTTTACCTTCAGCCAGGGGACATCATGGACAAGGGCATCTGGTGAGGTGGGTGTCAGAGGGTGAGGATCATCTCTGGGTGGGTGATCTGGCCATCATGGGTAATGGTCACTTATTGGCCAATGGCATCTTTTGGTAAGGTCAATATCAAAAGGCATCAGGGCAAGGAGGGCATCTGGGTGAGTGTCATTGCTGGGCGGGGGCACCTGGGCAAGAGCATCACTAGGCAAGGGTCACTTCTAGGGCAGGGGCATCTTCATATGAGGTCATTTTCAGGTGAGGGCATCTGGGTGAAAGTCATCTTTAGGCAGGGGCCTTGCTGGGCAGGGGTCACTTCTGGGCCAGGGCATCATGGGTAAGGGTAATTTCTGGGGGAGGGGTATCTTCATGTGAGGTCATTTACATCTTACATCTGGGTGACAGTCATCATTGGGCAGGGGCATCACTGGGCAGGGGTCACTTCTGGGCCAGGGGCATCATGGGCAAGGGTCATTTCTGGGTCAGGGGCATGTTTGGACATGATTAATTTCAGACAAGGGCATCTGGATGAGGAAGGCATCTGGGTGAGAGTGATTGCTGGGCTGGAGCACCTGGGCAATGGCATTGCTGGGCAAGGGTCACTTCTGGACCAGGTGCATCATGGGTAAGGGTCACTAATGGGCCAGGGGCATTTTGGGCAAAGTCATTTTCAGGCAAGGGCATCTGGGTGAGGTTCATCTTTGGGCAGGGGCATCGCTGGGCATGGTCACTTCCAGGCCAGGGGCATCATAGGTAAGGGTCACTCTGGGCCAGGGGCATCTTCGGGCAAGGTAAATTTCAGGCAAGGGCATCAGGGTGAGGAGGGCATCTGGGTGAGGGTTATTGCTGGGTGAGGCAATGATGCCAGGCACTGGAATCACTGGGCAAGGTCACTTCCAGGCCAGGGGCATCATGGGTAAGGGTCACCCTGGGCCAGGGGCATCTTCGGGCAAGTTAAATTTCAGGCAAGGGCATCAGGGTGAGGAGGGCATCTGGGTGAGGGTCACTGCTGGGCAGGGGCATCTCTGGGCAGGGGCCACTTCTGGGGCAGGGGCATCATGGGCAAGCGTCACTTCTGGGCCAAGGGCATCTTTGGGTGAGGTCATTTTCAGGCGAGGGCATCTGGGTGGGGGTCATTGCTGGCAGGAACACCTGGGCAAGGACATCCTGGGCAATGGTCACTTCTGGACCAGAGGCATCATGGGTAAAGGTATATGGGCGAGGAGGGCATCATAGGGTGAGGGTCCTCTCTGGGTGGGAGCAATCCGGGGTAAGAGGGTATCCCATGGTGAAGGTCATCTCCAGGCAGGGTACCCGGGGCATGACGACATCATTGGGTGAGGGTCATCTCTGGGCAGAGGTATCTGGGTGAGGGTCATCTTTGGGCAAGGGTCACCTATCGGCCAGGGCATCTCTGGGTGAGGAGGGCATCTGTGGATGAGGATCTTCCTTGGGTGAGGGTCATATCTGGGCAGAGGTATCTGGGCGAGGGTCATCTCTGGGCAAGGATAGTCCCTTATTCAGGGAGGCTCCCAGTCCCCAAATGGCAGGGTGGCCTGGGCAAGCTGAGGCTAACTGGAGGCCGGGTGCTTAGCACAGGTGGCACTCATGGTAGGCCAGGCCTGGGCCAGCTCTTCACTCCGTGTCTGTGCCCCCTGGCAGGCCAGCTGGGAGGCACAGTCAACAGCCCTCAAAAGGTCAGCTGGGGCAGTCGATGCCAGCCAGGGAGGGCAGTAGGCAGCATTCTGTCAGGCCCTATGACAGTTGGGGCTAACTGTAGGCCTGATGAGGGGAAACAGCTGCTGTTACACTTGTGTAACACTTTGTATATTCTGGGGGTAGGGCCGCCCCCTGTATCATAGCTGAGGCTGGAGCTTGCAAATGAGGAGGTCTTAATTATTTGGAGCTGGGAAACTTATTTATTGATAGTCTATGGCCCAGGAAAGAGGTGGAGACAGGGTTGTGGCACCCTGCTGATGTGGCTCCTGTTATTCTTTTATCTTGAAATAAAGATTGAGCTGTATTGCTTGGCCTGTGTGTGGCAGTTTTGTTGCAGGGCCCAGGGTCTTCTGTGCTGCAGGTGGGCACTGCACAGGGCAGCAGGGCCTGCCAGCAGCGGGCAGCCTGCTGTGCTGTGCTGAGCTTCCAGTGGGATGAAGAGGCATCTTCCAGGCTAGTCTCCTTACACTGCGACTCCAGGGGCACTGCCATGGGGGCTGCAAGGGACAATTCTGCCCTGTGGCACACAGGCTCTGAGCTAATGGTGGAAGGATGCAGGGAATGCCACGTGCCAGCACCCAAGGGTGCTAACTTCCAGCACTAGCCCACCCTAATCTGTCCATGCCTTTAGAGTGCAAGCCTCCAGCCCCACAGCCTGCCTCCAGGCTGAGTTTCTGGTCCTGCCCCCTGGTGGTCAGAGCAGGATTCAGAGGATTGAGAACTAGGAAACTTCCAGACACTTTCCAAGCCTCCTAGGAAAGGAAGGGGCCTTTGTCCCCACACCTTGCACAGCACCCTTTCCCACACAGCACCCTGAGGGGGAAACCTTGAAACCTCCCCTCCCTGAGCACCACAGAGGACACAAGGCAGCACGGGACACAGTGTTCCTGTTGTGTGGAACGGGCTTTATTCTCAGCCAAGAGACAGCAGGACTGGTGGTGATGGTCAGGGAATCACACAGCTGCCACTACAGCACCCCATGCCAGGCAGGGAGGGGCCAGGGAACAGGGCTGGCTGTCCACAGGCTGGGCAGGACAGGGTGGCTCACAGGAAGTGGCACACACTGGAGTGGTATGTCAGGGTGGTAGCATCCCTTGTAACTGAGCCACAAGACTCTACAAGGACAGTATGGTGACCAACACTAGACACGAGGCTGTGTCAGCCATATATATATATATATATATATATATATATATATATATATATATATATATATATATATATATATGTATATATACATACATATATACATATGTATATACATATATATATATACATATATATGTATATGTGTGTGTGTACATGTGTGTATTTATAGATATTTATAGAACAGGTCAGGAGCAGGACCACAGAGGGGCAGAAATTTTCACCAATGTCACGCCTGGAGGTGTCAGCTCACCACACAACAGAAAGTCACAGATGAAGGGGAGGCTTTGGGGCTGAGGGGCCCCTGTCAAGTCACAGAACAGCTGTCTGGGCAGGCTTGGAAAGGGAGGTCTCTGAGGAAGATGAAGGATCTGGTTAGAGGTTGAAGGGGGGCCTGGGGCTCTCAGGACAGGATAGACTTGCCTGACCCAATAGGCTGGCAGTGGGAGAGAAAGCAGAGAGAATAGCGGAGAGAGAGGAGGGAGACAGTTGGTAAGGCAAGAGCAGCCAGGCCATGGCACTGGTGGGCAGGGCAGGGGCAGGAAGCAGCAGCAGGTGGGCACGTGGGTGAGCTTTCTGGAAAATGACATGGACAGGAAGGGAAAGGAGGATGGGAGGAGGAGCTGGAGTGGGTGACTAGAGCTTCTGGAGAGTCAGGCTGGAGACTGGAGAGGGCCTCCCCTGCCACTCACGCCACCTCTCACACACCACTCAGGCAGCACACCCACAGTCCTGACACTGCTTGATCCTCTCAGGCTTCCCTCCTCCCTGATGGCCTTGCCTTTGGACCCACTGGCCAGGGCCAGCACTAGCCTTGGGAGGCCCACATGGCAGCCAGCAGGCCTGATGGAGAAAGACAGGAGGAAGAGCACTGCTTGAACCAGGAGTGTGGAGCTAAAAATGATGGCTGGAAGGGGCACTGGAGACCCCTCTGGGTGCTCAAAAAGCCCAGGAGTCCTCTGAGGGGACCCTGAGGAGGCAGGGTGGGCAGGTGGCCAGATGCCAGTGGCCATAGACTCATAAATCTAAGAGGGAAGCCTTGGCTGGTCAGGGGGCTGCAGGTCCTTCCTGCTGAGGAAAGCCAAAGATGTCTTCTCCATGGGCAATGTATTGGGAAAATCATCCCAAGACTCACATGGAATTTCAAGGGATGCTACCTAAATGGCTAAAGCAACCCTGAACAGAGAAACATAAATTAAGGAAACTCACACTTCCCCATCTCAAATCTTAACACTAAACAATGGAAATCAAAGAAAGGAAGACACTGAACTGAACTGAGAGTACAGAAATAAAACCACACATCTACAGTGAACTGTTTTTTGACAATGAGCCAATGCATTAAGACAGAGAAAGTGTGGTATCTTCACAGCGGACAGCTGGCCTGGTGCCTGTGGCATCAGCTGAGACATCTGTGTCCCACATTGCAATGCCTGGGTTTGATGCCCACCCCTTGCTCCCAAATCCAGCTTCATGCTAATGCAGAGCCTGGGGGCAGAGGTAATGGAAAAAGGTGCTTGTCATCCAGTCAGGAAACCCAGAATATTCCCCTGGCTCCCACTTCAGCACCCCCACATCCCATCAAGTACTTGGGGAGTGAACCAGAAAATGAGAGCTAGCGTGATCTCGCTAGCACTCTCTCTCATATGAATATAAACTTAGAAATAATTTTTAAAAGACAGATGTATTTAACAAGTGGTGTCTTCATGACCTTGGATTTAGCATCTGTTTTGTAGATCTGACACCTACAGTACAAGCAACAGTAGTAGAACCAGATACACTGGATTTACCTCAAAACTAACATCTGAAGACACTATAAAGAGCTGAAAACACTGTCAGATTAGGGGGAAAAAAGTCCACTGTTTTCACCTATTATTTCTCCAACATCCAACACAGAACTTCTGCGACCAGACTCCTGGTCTCAGACATCAGCTGGAGTCCCACAGTTCAGTCTAAATATGATGCAGTCTGCCTAGCGATAGCATCAGAAGCACAGGATAAGGCCTCAGTCCCACAAGGCTACCACTTCTGATGTCACTCACAAGTTCCCACATTACCAATGACTTGTGTCCAAACTTGTCACAAACCAGAGCCTTCCACAATCCCCTCCTCAGTTTCAATCATGTGCTAGAGTTGCTCACAGGACCCAGGGAACACTGCACTCACCAATACCAGCTTATTACACAGCTCTCTTAAGGCTGCACCTGAACAGCCAGAGGACGAGTGCAGGCCAGGCAGTCAGAGCAGAGTACAGGGCTCCCAAACCCTCCACATGCAGCCTCCCCCCTACCTCCTCATCTTCAGCAACACAGAAGCTGTTTGAACCCCATACCTTTGGTCTTTATGGCCATTCATTAATGATTGACTCAGTTCTCTCCACAAAGGCTGAGAGTTGAGTAAAAGGTTGGGGTAGAGGCTAAAATTTTGTACCTGGAACCACAGGGTTGGTTCTCCTGGCAACCAGGCAGCCTGGGGCTGTCCAGGAACCTCCAACTACCAGCCATTAGCACACAAAAGACATCACTTCATACATTCTAAAGTCTACATAACAGCTAAGTGCCAGGAAACTGAGGCACAGGAAGTCAAATGTGCACCTCTTGTTTCACTATCTAAAAATTTGAAAAGAATATTTACACATTACATATCTAACATCATGCTGTCCAGAATATGTTATATGTGCTTTCTTTCCTTTTTAACATTCATTTATGTATATGAAACTCAGAGTTACAGAGAGGCAGACAGAGAGAGACAGAGAAAGAGAAAAAGAGAAAGAGAAAGAAAGATCTATCTATTGGCTCACTCCCCAGATGGCTGCAATGGTTGTGGCTGGGCCAGGGTGAAGCCAGGAGCCAGCAGCTTCATCCTGGTCTCCCATGTGGGTGGCAGGAGCCCAAGCACTCGGATCATCTTCTTCTACTTTTGCACGCCATTACCAGGAAGCTGGATCAGAATTAGAGACCCAGAACTGAAACCTGCACTCATGTGGGATGCTGGTATCCTATTTGGCAGCTTTACTGGCTACACCACAATGCCAGCCTGAATCCCATGTCTTTTCTTAAAATGATGAAATAATTGTTGAGAAACAATATAGAATGGAATGAATTTAGACACAAACTTTACTACATGTACAGTCACTCAAATCAGTGTATACATTAAAATTTGAAATGCAAATTATAAACATTCAAGAACTAAAAGCAGAAGAAAATCTATGTGTCCTGGCATTTGGTAATTACTTTTAACACACAACACAAAAAGACAATTTCCACAAAAAAAATTAATATCAGGAACTTCATAGAATTAAATTTGCTACTCTGTGACCCATTATGTGCAGAGAACAAAAGAGAAGCCACAGATTGGGGGAAAATGTTAACAAAATACATCTGACAAAGAATGTATATTCAAAATACACAGAGATTCCTAAAAATAAAAAATAACTACAAACAACTCCACTAAAAACAGTCAAATAAATGGTTACATGGCCACTAAAATTTTTATTAGGGCTGCTAGACCACAAAGCAAGAACAAAACAGCAGCTGCAGGAGGGTGAGGAACAGGAAGTCTCCTTGGTGCTGGCAGGAGACAACGGCACAGCCACCATGGAAAAACGTGTCAGTGCTTTTCCCAGGGTGAAGCAAGTGTCACTTTACAATCCAACATCTACACCCTACATTCTATGTGTTTAAAACATTGCTTTGAAGGCCGGTGCTGTGGCTCAATAGGCTAGTCCTCCGCCTTGTGGCGCCAGCACACCAGGTTCTAGTCCCGGTCAGGGCACTGGATTCTGTCCTGGTTGCCCCTCTTCCAGGCCAGCTCTCTGCTGTGGCTAGGGAGTGCAGTGGAGGATGGCCCAAGCCCTTGGGCCCTGCACCCCATGGGAGACCAGGAGAAGCACCTGACTACTGCCATCGGATCAGCGTGGTGTGCCAGCTGCAGCGGCCATTGTATGGTGAACCAACGGCAAAGGAAGACCTTTCTCTCTCTCTCTCACTGTCCACTTGCCTGTCAAAACAAACAAATAAGCAAAAAACAAAAAAACAAAAAAATCATTGCTTTGAAAAAATATTTGCAGACAAAAATCACCAGGTAAATTTGTTCAGACTTACAGTAATAGGACTCCTCCAATAGCAGAGTGATGCATGACTGAACTGGGCTACTCCATCCATGGTGCACTCACCACAAGTCTGCAAGAAGAACAGGAATTGTTTCTCTGTGCTCTACACTGGACCCCCAACACCAAAAGCAGGAGGAAGCTTCAGGTCTCCAGACACCAACCAGATGTCAGTTAAAGGCACAACAGCACATGACTGCCTCTCCCACTTCAGACGCCCATCACAAGCCTGTCTCCCACAGCAGCAGGTCCCCAGGTCACAGAGGCTCCTCTCTGAAATGGCCACAGACTGAGGGCTCACATAGCTCCCTACTCAGGTTCAATCATGGCTATAATGTTCACAGAACTCAGAAAAACAAATATCCTGAATGTTTTGGTCTCCCCACAATTCATCACTGAAATCCAACCCCCAAAGTTATGTTATGAAGAGGTTATTTGGGGGCTAGCACCGTGGTGCAGCAATTTAAGCCAACACCTGCAGCGCCAACATCCCATATGGGTACTGGTTCGAGTCCCAGGTGCTGCACTCGAATCCAGCTCCCTGATAATGCGCCTGGGAAAGCAGCAGATGATGATCCTAGTTCCTGGGTCGTTACACACACGTGGGAGACCTGGATACAGCTCCTGGCCCCTGGCTTCAACGTGGCCCTGCCCTGGCCATTGCAGGCATTTGGGGAGGGAACCACTGGGTGGAAGCTCTCCTTCTCCTAACTCGATGCCTCTCCCTCTCTCGCTGTAACTCTTCCCAATACATAAATCATTTTAAAAAGAGGTTACTTGAACACGACTGGTTGGAGAGTGCTCTGTCACCATAAGACATCTGAGCTGGAAGAGGGAAGTCAGGCTTGGCCCCAAGGGAAACCTGCAAGTTTTCTTCAGGATGTCTGTGCAACACCAAGAGGAAGCAAGAGCTTCACCCTAAAACACTGTTGCTTTTCTCAGACGCCTGCCTGTTTACTTACTTGTAACATTAAAATTACAAGACTAAGGGGGGGGGGGATTAGCAGAGGAAAGGCTTGGAGAGGTCCCCCCTGGACCACCGAGGCCACGGGTCAGCCGAGTTTATCTCACACGGAGCCCAGGGGGCAGGCCTCACCGCACCGCGGCAGAATAGGAAACCTTCAGAGCCACTAGCTCCACACAGGCCCCTCATGGCTGTGGGACATCTGCGGGTTCTGTGCTGTCACAGAACTGAGTGCTCTAGGCAGTGCTGTGGCCTTGGACTGGCCCAGTGCTGGACACTGCAGCGGTCCAGAGTGAACCAGCAGACGGAAGCTCATGCTCGTTCTGTTACTATTTCAAGTAAATATATAAATAATAAAAAATAAATAAACAAAGCTAATCCAGAGCTACTCCTTGTAAACGAAATTTTAAACCCGGAGCTCGCCACTTAATCCTTACTGGTCTAGGAGCAGGGCTCCGCCCAGGGCCTCCAGGGGGTTGGGGGCGAGGCTCACAGGGGCTTCTCCCCTCTACTGCCACCTTTCCCGCATCTTTCTTTCAGCCCCGCCCCCTGAACCCCGACGGTGCCTCCCTGCCTGGTCCTGAGGGGAACGGAGCTGAGGCTCCTGCCATGGGCTCCCAGGCCGAGGCACCTGCCTGGGCCAGTCCTCGCCCTTCGGGAGGAGCTGACCGCGCAGAGTAACCGCGGCACTACCAGGGCGGCGAGGCCGGGTCGGGCACCTCATGGCGGCAGCCCCGCTGATCCTGAAGCTTGTGGCTCCCAGCACTCCAGACCTTGGCTGAAGGGAGATTCAGACAGAACCAGAGCCGCCAACATAGCATGAACTGAAGGGCCTGGCCAGGAGACAGAAGTCACTTGATTTGCTATGTATCAGTAACGATGTAAAAGAAACATTGAGGTTTGAAAACTAGAAAATGAAAATGTTAAAATGTGACACCGGTAACAGTTGCACTACCTAAAATTAAAGTCCTTAAGCAAAATCTTAACAAAGTATAAATATGTATTTAGAAAACCTTGGAACTTGACACACACCTTAAAGTCATTCAAAATGACCAATATACTTATATTTAAAACATGAACTTGCCTCTGCCTCTCTATAACTTTGTCTTTCAAATACATAAATCTTCTAAAAATGTGAACCTAGGGGTTGCCACTGTGGTGCAGTGGGTTAAAGCCTCAGCCTGCAGCACTGGCATTCCAGATGGGCGCCAGTTTCCCGGCTGCTCCTCTTCCGAGCCAGCTCTCTGCTATGGCCTAGGAAAGCAGTGGAAGATGGTCCAAGTCCTTGGGCCCCTGTACCTGCATGGGAGACCCAGAAGAATCTCCTGGCTCCTGTCCAGGGCAGTGAACCGGTGGATGGAAAACCTCTTTCTCTCTTCCTCTCCTTCTCTCTGTGTAACTCTTTCAAATAAATATTAAAAAAAACATGTATTTTGTGATGTTTTTAAATTTATTTTTATTTATTTGAAAGGCAGAGTTAGAGAAAAGGAGAGACAGAGAGCTTCCATCTACAGGTTCATTCCCCCAAAGATTGCAAAGGCCAGAGCTGGGCCAATCTGAAGCCAAGAGCCAGAAGTTTCTTCCAGGTCACTCATGTGGGTGCAGGGATCCAAGGACTCATCTTATACTGCTTTCCCAGGTTATTAGCAGGGTGCTAGACTGTAAGTGGAGCAGCCAGGACTCAAAGTGAGCCTATATGGAATTCTTGGGCTGCAGGCAGCAGCTTTACCCGCTGTGTCATAGCACAGTTCCCATGGTAATTTTTTAGATGTAAGCCCAAAAGCCAAACAATGAAAGAAAATAATCAATAATATAGACTGTTAGACTTAAAATCTACTCTGTGGGGGCAGATGTTATGGATCAGCAGATTAAGTTGCCACTTGGGATGCCCACGTTCTGTGTCAGAGTGCCTGGTGCGAGTCCTGGGTACTCCCAGCTTGCAATCCAGCATGGAGCTCATGCACCTGAGAGGGCGCAACAAGACCGGCCCAGTGGGAGACTGGGCAGTTCCTGGTTCATGGATGCAGCCTGGCCCAGACCCAGTGTTGCAGGCACTTGAGGAGTGAAGCTGGAAAATCTCTCTCTGCCTAAGTCTGTCTTGGAGGGCAACATTATAAGGGACATTAGCCCATCTCAGACTCCATATCCCAAGATCCCTGTGGGCATCTCCCAGAATGTCCCGTGGGCATCCTGCCTCAGACTCCATCTCCCAGTGATCCTTGTGGCATTGCATGGCAGAAGACCGTGTCTCCCAGAATGCCCCCTGGACATCCCGCCTCCGACTCCATCTCCCAGAGCACTGCAGTGTCCAGCCTCCAAGGGCTCTGTCTCATGGAGGATCCCACAGGAGGTCCCCTCACAGAAAACCCCATCTCCCAGAGCCCCGTGGGCATCCCCCCTCAGACCCCATCTCCCAGAGCCCCACTGGTGCCCACCTGACTCCAACGCCCAGAGCCAAGCAAGCGACAAGCATCAATGGACTCCATCTCCCAACAGGCTCTGAGGGTGTCTCATGTCAGGGTGACTCCATCTCCCAGATCCCCATGGGCACCTGCATCTGACTCCATCTGCCAGTACTCCTGTGGGTGTCCAGCCTCAGACTCCTACTCCAAGCACCCTGATCATGTCCGGCTTCCAAAGACTCTGTCTCACTGAGGACCTTGTCTTCCAGAGCCTTTCATAGGCTGAAGTTTCCAATGCAAAGTATAAAAATCATAAGACAAAAAAGAAATGAAGAAAATCTACATGGTCTTCAAAGACTTTTAAAATTTATTTATTTATTTATTTATTAAGGCAAAGTTAGAGAAAGAGTTCTGCCATCTGCTGATTCACTCCCCAAATGGCTGCAACAGACCATGATAGACCAGGCCAAAGCCGGGAGTCTCCAACTCCATCCAGGTCTCCCATATGGGTTAGAGGAGTCCAAGCACTTGGGGCACCTTCAGCTGCTTTCCCTAGAATGTCTCTTTTCCAAAGTGCTTTGAAAACATTATAACTCCACTTCTTTATGAACATTTATAAAGTTAAGGGTTTTCTTGCATTTGAAAGCATGTCGTACAGAAATCTGCATTCAGCTGCTTCATCTTTACTTGCTACTCTTCTAAGAAATTTCATTCCATTTGTGTTTATTCTCAACCTTCTTGCTGTTTTCTTCTTGGTGGCAAGAAAGGTTATACAACTACAATTGCCACCTTTTAAGCCTTCAATATATTTTTAAAGCATTTATTTATTTAAATGAAAGAGTTATACACAGAGAGAAGGGAAAGCAGAGAGAGGGGTCTTCCATCCACTGGTTAATTCCCCAGTTGGATGCAATGGCTGGAGCTGTGTGGATCCAAAGCCAGGAGCCTGTAACTTCCTCTGGGTCTTTCCATGTGGGCTCCATTTTGAGTCCCAGCTGCCTCATTTCTGATCCAGGTTCCTGATATTGTACCTGAGAAAGCCACAGAGGACATCCCATGACCTTGGGCTACTGAACCCATATGGGAGAACAAGAAGAAGCTCCTGGCTCCTGCTTTTGGATAGGCTCAAACACTGTCTTTCAAACAAATAAAATAAAGCTTCAAAAGAATTTCAAAAAGGCAATTTTAGTAGGTTACAAAGCAATTTCTCACCAGAAGTTTCTCTAGACTTTAATTGAAGCCCAATGTTTTATCCATCAAGTTTCCTAGGCCAACAATCCTGCTCAATGTCAGCCGCTTGGGGTTGGCTATGAGACAAGTAAGCTTTTAGCCCGTTTGCAGACAGCTCCCAAGAGTAACTGTGTGCTAGGAATGGAATCTGGTATTATAATGGTGATGGAGGAACCTTAGCCCCAGCTTCCTGCAGGGAGACAGTTAGCTGAGATGGTCTCCTATTGAGTAAAGACAGTATTATTGTTTTTAGCTACTTCCCAAAATGGAGGCAGAAGAGATCAAAATGTTGTTGCTCATTTGGAAAGCCCATAATGAGAGAAAAAAGAAAACCCAGTACAAATTCTTCTCTGAATATCTTCAGATGAATGAAGCTGACTCAGGTTGGCTGAGGAACATCCATTTGAGGTCTACATTATTATCCTGGTCAGACATATCTGATCAACAGTAACCCTTGGCTGTTAGCTTTTCTTTAGACCTCATTTTTTCCTAGGCTGTGCCTTTTTACTGTATACCTTAGGGTTCACTCCTGTAGAAGTTTTAAATGACCATTGTAAATGATACATGAACTATTTTATCAATGTGCAGAGCAAAGCATTTGCACTTTAACTTCAGTCATGGATACTTTTGAATGCCATGGTTGTTTTGAACATGATTGTTAACTGGAAGCAGAGGGACACTCTCAACTTTTGTATGAAATATAGTGGTACCCAGGATCAAAGGAGAGAGACAGACACAGAAAAGTGGGGTCCTGATTCCTAAGGGTGATAGGCACTAGGGCTCTGAGTGCAAGAACAATCCAGTTCCCTTAGAGAGTTAAGAAAGAGTAAGGGCCTGTGCCCTGGCTCACTTGATTAATCCTCTGCCTGCAGCACTGTCATCCCATATGGGCACCAGGTTCTAGTCCTGGTTGCTCCTCTTCCAGTCCAGCTCTCTGCTGTGGCATGGGAAGGCAATGGAGGATGGCCCAGGTGCTTGGGCCCCTGCACCCACGTGGGAGACCAGGAGGAAGCACCTGGCTCCTGGCTTTGGATCGACACAGCGCTGGCCATGGAGGCCATTTGGGGAATGAACCAATGGAAGGAAGACCTTTCTCTCTTTCTCTCTCTCACTGTCTATAACTTCCTGTCAAATAAAAAAAAATTAGAAAAAAGAAAGGGTGAAGAGACCAAAGGAAAAGACATGACATCATCATTTTTCATTAAGTAAGACTCTGCCATTAATACACAAACTTAAAATTGCAAATGATAAAATATCAGCAGTCAATCCAAATTTAGATAGGTTTAATCACAATTTAAATGAGATCAGGGAGAATTTACTCCATGATAAATGTTATAACAAAAAAGAGACAATGCCTACCAATCATCATCATTGTTCTTCACTACTAGAAAAGCATCCACTAATTGCAGTAACATGATGTAGAGACATGGGCTCAACTGGGTAAGTTTGACTTCCTGGAAATTTGTGAATTATCTGGAGACATTTCAAGCTGTCACATGAGGGACTGCACTGTCTTTTAATTTGTAGATGTCATCTTTCATAATACAGTACTTTCCTGTGCTTCAACTAAGTTTATCCTGTTAAAGATGTGTAGGGAGTTAAGGTGAGAATTTAGACATAGGAAAAATATATATTTGACCCAATTTAGAGTCTTCACCTCTTAAAACACTTCTGCAATAGTACAAGACGTTTTTGCATCATGAACAAAGTTTTCAGAGAGGAGTGGGCTTGGAAAGCAGAATTTTAAGAAAGCACCTGATATCTTTACCTTGTGTTATGGCATGTGTTTTCCTCTCCCTTAGATTGTGGCTACCTCTAGCTGATTGAGCATGCACAAACTGATAAACTGGAACTCGTATTGTTATGGTCTTCTATATCAGGAGCCACTTGGAAAACTTGAGGGCTTCCTTTGCTACTTGGCTCTTGGCTTTGGATCAGCATAGCTCTGGCCTCTGAGAACAATTGGGGAGTGAACCAGCAGATAGAAGACATCTCTCTCTTTCTCTGCCTCCTCTTCTCTTTGTAACACTGACTTTCAAATAAATAAATAAATCTTTTTAAAAAGTATCATACAGTTTCAAATGTATCAAGAAAGAAAAATCATAACAGAAATTAGCCATTTCCATTGATTCATTAAAAGTCAATCAGTATGTAAACAACAAAGAAAAAACCATATGAACATAAATAATTTTCAGTAATTTATTTAAAAATTTGACTAATTAAGCAGAGAAATAAATAAGCAATATATCATTCAGGGAACAAAGGATGAATTTGCATTTTAGAAACCAGATATGAATATTTAAATAGAAAAATTACATATAAAATTTGTCATTGATTCCATCACATCAGAAATTCATGAGGGCATATTTTCTGGGGACTGTAATGACAATAGAAAACATCATGTAAAATGTAACCACAAAAGCTGATATGTACCTGCATGTACATTTAATGAAGGCTGTTTAGGTTAACTTACAATTTAAACAAGAAATTTAGAAGGATTATTTTTGTATGTTAATGAGAATGTTAATGAGGAAAAAATGATGATAAAAGATAAAATCCTGAATTTGGAAAATAAGTCTACCAATATTAGTTTAAAGCTATAGTAATACTAATTCTGAACTTGTATAAAGGCACCATTCTTGACAAGGAGTGTAATATTTCATAGGTTTGTGAAAAATATGAAATCAGATTTATAGTGCTAAAGTTATATTCTACCAATGATCATTACCTTGTAGTGCATTGGTGAGGAGGAGTGTGTTCCAAATGAAAGGAAAAGATTTCTCATGAAATGTTGTTTTCTAATTCAGAAAATCTATGTAAAATGCCATTCTCTACTGTTGATAATTGCACTTTTTGGGGAAAATGTTAACAACCTACATTGTAGAAAGGTAAAATATTTAATGCTATTACATTCATGAACATGTCTAATAAAGTTGGAATAAAAATTTTGAGGACTCCCAATGACAAGGAAAATGGTCCAGGGAAAATAGCAAACTAAGAGGCAAATAATCCATTCATAGAAGATTCACCACAAATATGTCAAATTTATTTGGGTAGTTCAGATTGGAGGGATCAAAAGGCATTAAAAATAACTAACTTCAAAATTTCCAAGATTATTTCTTACTTATATGAGTATAAATCTTTGTATTATTTTTCACATGAGAAATAACCTACCAAAATGAAATTCTACATCACCTAAGCTTCAGAAACATGGATTATATTTTTAACATGTAAGTCAATATAATGAGGATCAGGAAACACAAAAAATTAGCATTAACATGAAAATAACAATAAACTATATGCATAAAAATTCATGTTTGGAAAAAACAAGTAAATAAATGTGGAGTGAATCTACTTAATATGAAACATATTGAACATTATACTGAGGGAAAGAATATGACTACTGAACTGTCATATTAAGCACAGTTAGTGCAGTCAAATACAGTGAAGTTAGATTCATAAAATTTTGAATATAAACTTACATAAACAAAGGTTAGAATGAGAAGCAATTAACTAATCTAATTGTTTCTCTGAACTATGGAAAAAAATAAAAGCCAATATTCTAATTACATATTTATGTAAGTTTCAAAACTTGACCACAAGACACAAATCCATGAATTCACAAGTTTATTGAGTCAAACAGTGAAAATTTAATAAAAATACTTAATTAATATTCATACTTTGTAACATCAAGAGGAAAACAAGATTGACAGTAGTGAGAAAGGGAGGATGACACTCTACAAAGACAAGAGCAAAATTCCCATACTTGTATAGTGTGAAAACAGAAATAAATATTGACAGATCACAGAGAAACTGTCATTACTATAGAACTCAATACTGAGTTAATATGCCTTCAACAAAGAAAAGTAAATTTAGACTACTTTCTGCGGTAAGATGATCATTTATTTACTTCTTAAAATAAAAGAAGACCTTAGGATTAGGTACCAAATGGAAATTCATAGGTGCACACACCAAAAAGAGAAAGAAGATTTTTTTTTTTGCATTAAGAAAGTGCAAGAGGAAAAAGCTTCAATTCATGAAGATCCTTGAACTATGAGAGGCACATGGTCTTGGCCGTGTCAAAGTAAAAAAAAAAAATTAGATGCAAGTTAAAAATATAAGTAGAAAGCTGGACAATCAGTAGCAGGTGTGTCCACTAACAAGGTGGACTCTCAGTCTTGTTCATCTGGTTCTGGTTGACTGTCAGTTGCAGGCTTGATGTTTCTGGCTGGTACCCAAATGGGCTGTCTTGCATTTTCTGTAAAGACACAAGCATATCCTCAGCCCTTGGTTAGCAGAAGCCTTTTTACAGGAGTTGGAATCCAGGGCCTGAATTCTGTGTCCACTCCTATATTAACCGCAAACATGTGGGTGCGATGGAGTCTAGTGGCTGCCCTGAGAGCCTGGGGTGCCCAGGGACTGCCACAAATGTGAAGATCTTCACTGGGTGTGGATGGGATAGTCTCACTTGGGTTATTGCCTCGAGGTCGTCTAAGTTCATCCCACGGATATTTGGGGGGTGGCTGACTAGGCATTGCTATGTTGTCTGCTGTCATGTCATTTTCACTGTCAGAGCCCTCTCTCCCTAAGTCATTGACTGTTGCCTGTGAGGTGGTGGACTAGAGTGACAGGCTCTTATCACTCACAGATTCATTATGTTTGGTAATCTGTGTTGCTTTCTGAGAGGGGGGTATTTTTCCCATGTTTGAGTGTTTAAGAGTGGCATGCCATGCCATGTTAACTCTAGCCAAAGGAAAGACACCCACAGCACTGCTGCCATAAGAAAACAAATTCCTAGCACCTCAGCGGCTGATGGTGTTATGCAGGGGGTTCCCTATGTTAGATGAACAGACAGTGGTGTATCAGATCCCAAGTATGTCCTGTGCTTAGCGGGGGCCTTCCTTGATTTATTAGGTCAAGGCTGTATGCCCACACAGTGTCTCCAGAGTGCTACCTCTCTCCAGTGAGGGTGATCAGTCCCTTATGTGAATTCACTGGGCAAACCAAAAGTAAAGGGGGGGGCTGAGAATTGGAGTTACTCTTCTGGGTGAAGTGTGCCTAACCTGGAGTCACTTAGACCGAGGACAAGGACAAGGAAAGGGGCATAGGAGGGGGTTCTGTGCTCACCCTCCCAGAACCAAACAGCACACAAAACACTGAGGGGCCTACTTGCTGAAAACAAGGGGGGACCTCACTGAGTCCAACATGCTGTCTCTCTCAGTCACATTGGGTGCCAGATGTTGAGGTTGGTTCTTTCTTAGAGGGGGAGTGTGGAAGGGGGAAGACGTATGGAGTCACCACACAGACCCCAGGGTCTGGGTGAAAGCAGTTCAGAGGTGAGCAGCCTGCAGAGTTGTTTATTTAAGTTGGTACAGCAGCTCAAATAGCTGAGGCAGCCAATCTAGTCAAGGAGTTGTTTATGCCCTAACCAATCACAGCCCATTGCCAGGCAGGCTCTGTTGTCAGGTGGGTTCCAAAGCCATTTCTGAGTAACTGATGCTCACTTGCCAGTGGCCATCTTGGCATGGCCTTCTTCCACCACACAAACTGTCTTCCATAGTGGCTTTGCCAGTTTACATTACTGCCAAAAGTGGATTAGAGTAACTTTTCCCCCACATCCTCACCACCATTTTCTGTGTTGAATTATGTATGAAAGCCATTCTTACTGGGTTGAAGTGCAACCTTTTTGTGGTTTTGATTTTAATTTCATGACAGCTAGTGATCCTGAACATTTTTTCATGTGCCTCTTAGTTATTTGAATTTCCTCTTTTAAGAAATGTCTGGTTAAGCCCTTTGCTAATCTCTTAACTGATTTGTTTGGTGTTGCAGAGTTTCTTGATCTCCTTATTATTCTACTTATTAATCCTTTATCATTTGCATAGTTTGTGAATAATTTTTTCCCATTCTATTGGTTGCCTCTTTATTTTCCTGAGTGTTTCTTTTACAGTGAAGAAACTTCTTAATTTGATGTAATCTCATTTGTTAATTTAGGCTTAGACTGTATCTCAGGGATCTTTTCCAAGATCTCTTTGCCTATGAAAATGTCTTGCACTTTTTCCCCAATGTTTTCTAATAATTCAATGCCATGGTGTCATAGACTTAGGTCTTTAATTCATTTTTGAGTGGATTTTTGTGTAAGATGTAAGGTAGTGGAAGCCTCTTGAGTTGACACATTCTGATATTATTTAGACAAGGCCATAATCAAAGTGGAAGTTCTCTCTCTCTTCAGAGACAGGTATCTCCTTGTTTGATGACCCCTTCTGTCCACTAGAATATAACTCACAGAGATCTTAAATTTAGGTCATTTTTGCTGCAATGTTGGATTTAAACACCTAAGAATAATTTTTTGTTAATTGAAGAGTTCAACTAGTGGTATTAAGAAGAAAAAGAAGCTGGTGTCATGGCTTACTTGGCTAATCCTCTGCCTGCAGCACCAGCACCCCAGGTTCTAGTCCCAGTTGGGGTACTAGTCCTGGTTTCTCCTCTTCCAGTCCAGCTCTCTTCTGTGGCCCATGAGGGCAGTGGAGGATGGCCCAAGTGCTTGAGACCTCCACCTGCATGGGAGACAAAGAGGAAGCACCTGGCTCCTTTCTTTGGATCAGTGCAGCACTGACCATAGCAGCCATTAGGGGAGTGAACCAATGGAAGGAAGACCTTTCTCTCTGTCTCTCTTTCACTGTCTATAACTCTCTCTCTGTCTCTCTTGCTGTCTAACTCTGCATGTCAAAAAATAAAAAAAAGAAGAAAAATAAAATACTAAAAAGAATAAAATAGTAAGCTGTTCCTCAACAGTCAGGACAAGGTCTGATCAAGTCATTGCTTCTCATAGTGTCAGTTTAACTTCTAAAGGTTTCCTTTTAGGAGCTCAGTTAGTTGTCACAGGTCAGCGAGAACATATGACATTTCTCCCTTTCAGACTGACTTATTTCATTCAGCCTGATGCTCTCCAGATTCCTCCATTTTGTTGCAAATGATTGGATTTCATTTTTTTTACCACTGTGTAGTATCCCAGAGAGTATATATCACAAAACTTAATTATCCAGTCTTTCATTGATGGGCTTTTAGGTTGATTCCTTGTTTTAGCGATTGTGAAAAAGCTGCAATAAACATGGAGGTGCAGATGGATCTTTTGCTTGCCAATTTAATTTCCCTTGAGTAAATTCCAAGGAGTGGGATGGCTGGGTTGTATGGTAGGGCTATATCCATATTTCTCATGTATCTCCAAACTGCCTTCCATAGTGGCATGACCAGTTTGCATTCACACCAACAGTGGAATAGTGTGCCTTTTGCTCTACATCCTCGCCAGCATCTGGGGCTGGTTGTTTTCTGTATGAGGGCCATTCTAACTGGAGTGAGATGAAACCTCATTGTGGTTTTGATTTGCATTTCCCTGATGGCTAGTGATCCTGAACATTTTTTTTCATGTGTATCTTGGCTGTTTGGATTGACTTTTTTGAAAAATGTCTGTTCCACATTGGCGGGATGTGTGGGGTCTCACCAGCAGGAGCATGTGCAAGTTGAGAGGGTTGGCCCGTTCTACAGCCACAGCCCACGGAAACACCCCCACCTCCATGTGTGAAGTAGCTTTCTCTCCCTCAGCCTGCAAGGGTCTGATTTGCCATCAAAAAAGACCTCTACTTTTTTCTTTTGTATTTTGATAAACACTGAAGAAGCTGGAGCTGTTAAATTTATCTTGGGGAAAACCTCAGAACTGTTTTATTTGGTGTCGTGGAAGCTCTTACTGCTTTCAATACACAATTAGTGATCAACTATTTTGTATACTTGTTTTCAGTTTTCATTTCGACAAGCACTCTAATTATAGCTATTAGAAATAAAATCTCTTAACTATTAAAAAAAAAAGAAAAATGTCTGTTCAAGTCTTTGGACCATCTCTTAAGTGGGTTGTTTGTTTTGTTGTAGTACGGGTTCTTGATCTCTTTGTAGATTCTAGTTATTAATCCTTTATCAGTTGCATAATTTGCAAATAATTTATCCCAATCTGTTGGTTACCTCTTCACTTTCCTGTTTCTTATGCATTACAGAAACTTGTCAATTTGATGTAATACCAGTTGTTAACTTTGGCTTTGGCTTCCTGTGCCTCTGGGCTCTTTTCAAAGAAGTCTTTTCCTGTGCCAATATCTTGCAGGGTTTCTCTAATGTTCTCTAAACATTTGATGATGTCAAGTCATAGATTTAGATCTTTAATCCATGTTCAGTGGATTTTTGTGTAAGGTGTAAGGTAGGAGTCTTGGTTCATATTTCTGCATGTTGAAATCCACATGGCTAAAGTAATAGCTAAAATAATATTATGGAATAAAAACAAAGCTGGAGGCATCACAATACTGAATTTCAAGAGATAATACAGGGCAGTTATAATCAAAACAAGCTGGTACTCATAAAAACAAATAGACCAATGGAACAGAATATAAACAACAAATGTCAGTCCAAACATCTACAACCAACATATATTTGATCAAGGAGCTAAAACCAATTCCTGGAGCAAGGACAGTCTATTCAACAAATGGTGTTGATAAAACTGGATTTCCAGATGCAGAAGTGTGAAGCAAGACCTGTACCTTACATCTTACACAAAAATACACTCAACATGGGCTAAAGATCTAAATTTATTGCCCGACATCATCAAATTATTAGAAAACATCAGAGAAACCCTGGAAGGTATTGGCACAAGCAAAAAACTTCTTGGAAAAGACCCCAGAGGCCCAGGCAGCCAAAGCCAAAATTAACAACTGGGATTGCATCAAATTCAGAAGTTTCTGTACTGCAAAGAAAACAGTCAGGAAAGTGAAGAGGCGACCAGCAGAATGAGAGAAATTATTTGCAATTTATGCAACTGGTAAAGGATTAATACCCAGAATCTACAAAGAGATTAAGAAACTCCACAAAACAAAACAAACAGCCCACTTAAGAGATGGTCCAAGGACTTGAACAGACAATTTTCAAAAGAGGAAATCCAAACAGCCAATAGACACATTGAAAAAAATGTTCAAGATCATTAGTCATCAGGGAAATGCAAATCAACACCACAATGAGGTTTCATCTCACCCCAATTCTAATGACTTCATACAGAAATCAATGAACAACAGATGCTGGTGAGGATGTAGGGAGAAGGTATGCTCATCCACTCTTGGTGGGAATGCAAACTGGTAAAGCCACTATGAAAGACAGTTGGAGATATATCAGAAATCTGAACATAGCCTTAGCAAGTAACCCAGCCATTCCACTCCTCAGTATTTACCAAAGGAAAATTAAATAAGAGCTATTTGCACCTCCATGTTTATTGCAGCTCAATTCACAATAGCTAAGATATGGAACCAACCCAAATGCCCATCAATGGAAGACTGGATAAAGAAATTAAGGGATATGTACTCTAAAGAAAACTACACAGTGGTAAAAAAAATGAAATCCGATCATTTGCAATAAAATTAGGAATCTGGAAACCATCATGTGGAGTAAAATAAGCCAGTCCCAAAGGGACAAATGTAAGATGTCCTCCCTAATCTGTAACAATTAACTGAGCACCTAGAGGGAAACCTGTAGAAGTGAAACTAACACTAAGAAAGCAATGACTTGATCATCCCTTGTCCTGACTGTCGAAGAACAGCTTAATATTTTATTCTTTTTAGTACTTTTTTATATTTAATAACATTGGTTTAAAATTTTACTTAACACAGAACTATTCTTAGATGTTTAAATCCAATTTAAAATTGATCCAAGTAAAACTAAGAGTGGGAATAAGTGAGGGAGAAGATATACAGTTTGGCACAGGTTCCTTTGGATTTACCCCTAAGGGTAAACTTTAATTTTGCCATGAGACTCCAAATCCCATATGTTGGGATCCCATAAGGTGCCATCTGATAGTCAAAATGATCAGTTTCAGTTCATAACTAATCATAAGGATAGGAATAAGTGTCAAAGGGACCATATAAATAAGGCCAAGTGTCTGCTAATAATAATAGATATAATTAAAAAGGAGAGAATCATCCAATATGTGGAAGCAGGTCACACAGCAGACTAATAGATTGACAAATGCCCTAAACAACACTTTGGCCTCAGAATCAGCCCTTATGACTTTCGGATCTGGCTAAAAAGCCCATGAGAGCATTTCAGGCATGGAAAACTCAGACACTGTTGTAAAAATGACCTACATGAAACATCTCTGTGAATGATATTCCAGTGGAAAGAAGGAGCCATCAAGGAAGGAGATTCCTTTCTCAGAAGGGAGGAGAGAATTTCCACTTTGATTATGGCGTTGTCTAAATAAGATCAGAGTTGGCAAACTAAAGAGGCTTTCATAGCCTTGGCAGCTCATGACAAGAGCCTCAGGTGATTACTGATGTCATAAATAAGAGTGTCAGTTGTTAAATCAATAACAGGAGTCACTGTGCACTTACTTCCCATGTAGGATCTTTGTCCTTCATGTGTTGTACTATGGGAATTAATGGTAAAAATAGTCTTCAAGCAGTACTTTGTACTTTTTCTGTGTGGGTGCAAACTGTTTAAATCTTTACTTAGTATAGACTTGATCTTCTATATGTAAAGATAATTTAAAAATAAATCTTAATTAAGAATGGGATGGGAGAATGAGCAGGAGATGGGATGGTTTGCAGCAGGGAGGGTGGTTATGGGGGAAAAACCATTTTAATCTAAAAGTTATTCTTTTCCGCCAGTGCCACGGCTCACTAGGGTAATCCTCTGCCTGGCAGCTCTGGCACACCAGGTTCTAGTCCCAGTCGGGGCACCGGATTTTGTCTCGGTTGCCCCTCTTCCAGGGCAGCTCTCTGCTGTGGCCTGGGAGTGCAGTGGAGGATGGCCCAAGTGCTTGGGTCCTGCACCCCATGGGAGACCAGGATAAGCCCCTGGCTCCTGCCATCGGATCAGCACGGTGCGCCGGCTGCAGCGCGCCAACCGCGGTGGCCATTGGAGGGTGAACCAACAGCAAAAGGGAGACCTTTCTCTCTGTCTCTCTCTCTCACTGTCTACTC
The DNA here is from genome assembly GCF_033115175.1 of Lepus europaeus. Lineage (NCBI taxonomy): Eukaryota > Metazoa > Chordata > Mammalia > Lagomorpha > Leporidae > Lepus > Lepus europaeus. The sequence continues at coordinate 31,577,420 of NC_084851.1, read as the reverse complement.
CACCTTGCAAAAAAATAAATAAATAAAATAAATAAAATAAATTAAAAAAATAAATAAAAGTTATACTTTTGGAATTTATATTTATTAATAAATTATTATATTATCATATTATATAAGATTATATATTATCATAAATTACTAATATCAATGAATATTAAATAATAAATAATTAATAATAAAATTATTAATTTATAAAATTATTTCAAAAGAAACCTCAAATTCTGTCTGTATTTACACAAGGCCATAAGCAAAGTGGAAGTTCTCTCTTCACTTCAGAGAAAAGTACATACTTTGATGGCCCCTTCTTTCTTTTGAGGTCTCACTCACAGAGATCTTTCAAGTAGAACATTTTTACCACAATGTCCTGGCTTTGCAGGCATGAAATGCTCTTATGTTCTTTTCTTTCAGGCCAGGATGCTTTAAGGCCTGATTATGAGGTCATAATTACATTTAAATAGATTGTAATTTTATGAATCTGTTGTGTGGACTGCTTGCATGTTGGAACATTCTCTCCATTTTAATTCTATTATTATTACCAGAACTTGATCCTCTTTAGATGAGCACTTTAACACTTAATTCTATCTATATGTTCACTTTAACAATTAATGCTGGATGTAACACTTAACATGGCATTTTTACTACCAAGCTTAATGGGATTTGCAGTTCCAAGGCAAGTTTTAAAACCATTTCGTTAGAATTTAATCCTTAGGAATGTATGCAAAACTCTACAGTTTTACAGTTGTAAACTCCCTACTCCCTCCCTTATTCCCATTGTCTTTTTAATAGACATTCATCCTCAATTGATTTTATACATGTATGATTAATTCTATGTTAAAAAAAAGAGTTCAACAAGTGTTGTGGGGAAAAAAAAAACTCTTCCTCAACAGTCAAGACAATGGCTGTTCAAATCATCCCTTCTTGAAATGTCAATTTCACTTCTACAGATTTACTTTTAGGTGCTCTACAGAGTCTCACAGATCAGTGAAAACATATGATATTTATACTTTCGGGACTGGCTTATTACTCTAAGTATGATGTTTCCAGTTTCATCCATTTTGTTGCAAATGACTAGATATCTTTTTTTTAAAGCTGTGTAGTATTCTATGGTGTACATAACCCAGAATTTCTTCGGGTTTAGGAATTTAGATAATGCTGGCTTCATAGAAAAAATTTGGGAGGATTCCCTTCCTTTCAATTGTTTTGAATAACTAGAGACAAATTGGAGGTAGTTCTTTAAGTGTGTAATATAATTAAGCAGTGAATCCATCTGGTCCTGGGCTTTTCTTTGTTGGGATGGCCTTTATTACTGAATCAATTTTGACTTGGTTATAGGTCTGTCTAGGTTTTTCATGTCTTCATGGTTCAATTTAGGTAAGTTGTATGTGTCCAGGAATCTATCCATTTCTGATAGATTTCCCAGTTTGTTGGTAAACAACTCTTTGTGGTAATTTCTGATGACTTTTTAACTGTGGTGTCTGTTACATTTCCTTTTTCATTTCTAATTTTATTGATTTGGGTTTCTTTATCCTTTTTTGTCTAGTTGGGCTAATGGTGTGTCAATTGTGTTTGTTTTTTCACAAAGCCAGTTCTTCCTTTTGGTGGTTTTTATATTTTTTGGTTTAAATTTTGCTGATTTCTTCTCTATATTGGTTTGGTTTGCTGTTGTTTTTCTAGAACCTTGAGATACATATATAGCTCATTTATGTGATGCCTTTCCAATTTCTCTGAGCTGCAATCACTAATGGAATATCTAGAAGGTCATCCATAGGAATGAAATCAATATTTTGAGATTTGGTGATTGCTTACAGACCTCATCTCTACTATTAAGGAACAGTGGTTCTTTTCATAGTATTTTTTGAACTCTTTACTTAGCGTAGGGCTAATCTTATGAGTGTGAAGTATTCTGAAAATAGATCTTCCTAAAAATTAGGAGTAGGAATAGGAGGAAGAAGGGTAGGAACATGGGGGAGAGGGAGTGTTAGGGTGGGAAGTATCAGTATGTTCTTAAATCTGTTTATGTGAGGGGAGCGGAGCCAAGATGGCAGATAGTGAGGACATGTGCCTTAGTTTGGGAAAATAAAGTTTCATAAAAGTGGAATTACTGTAGCCTCAGGAAAAGACTCAAGAAAAAAACTGCAGAGTAAATGCTTCCGGATCTAGTGGATGTGACACAGAGGACTTACAGGGAGCCCACCGTGTGGAAAACCAGCCGAGACGATCTGAGCAGCGGGAGACGAGCCAGAGCCAGAGAATCTCGCCAGCACGGGAACCAACGGAGGAGGGTAAGACAAAGACCTCAGAAACCCGAGACATTGGGGGGGGGAACAGAGGCCTCTCCCTTCACTCACCAAGCAAAACAAAGAGCACAGCGATTTTACATATGTAAAGCGCAGCCAAACTCAGTAACTTTAGTGAAACTTGAGAACACATTGAGGGCTGCATAAACTCTTTGTGTGGTCCCAGTGGTAGAGCAAAGGAATACTCACAGAGGCCAGATTTCAACTACCCTCAAACTCCACTCCCAACTGAGTCAAAAAAAAAAGAAAGAGAGAGAGTGAGCCAGCAAGGAGCAAGGGAGTGAGCAATCTGGGAGAGTCGCTCTTTGCACAGCCTTAAACCTGAAGAATCAAGCATAGCTCTCTGGCCACAGCCATCATAGCCCCTAAGGATCCAAAAAAGCAGACAGCTCACTTAGAGGCATAGTATAATGAGAAAAAAAAACACCACAGGGGAAAAAAAAAACACCATAAATTATCTCCAACATGCCAAACAACAAACATAGAAGCCGAGGTAACAAGAGCAAGGAAGACACTATGATGTCCCCAAGTGAACAAGACATGCAAATGTAAGATTATGAAGATGAAGAGATAGAGGAAATGCAAGAAGTGGATCTCAAAAAATTGATAAGAACTTTAAGAAGTTCTCAAAAACAAATTCTTGAACTACAGAAATCCTTAATGGACAAGATAGAAAATCTCTCCCATGAAAATGAAATATTAAGGAGGAATCAAAATGAAATGAAACAACTAGTAGAACAGGAAACTGAGATAGTGACCAAAAACCACAATGAAATGAAGAACTCAATAGATCAAATGGCACACACGTTAGAGAGCCTTAAAAACAGAATGGGTGAAGCAGAAGAGAGAATATCGGACTTAGAAGACAGAGAACAGGAAAAGAAACAGTCAAATCAAAGAAAAGGAGAAGAAATCAGAAATCTAAAAAATACTGTCAAGAATCTACAGGATACTATTAAAAAACCCAACATTCGGGTTCTAGGAGTTCCTGAAGGCATGGAGAGGGAGAAAGGATTAGAAGGCCTTTTTAGTGAGATACTAGCAGAAAATTTCCCAGGTTTGGAGAAGGACAGAGACATCCTAATACAGGAAGCTCATAGAACCCCTAATAAACATGATCAAAAGAGATCCTCACCATGACACATTGTAATCAAACTCACCACAGTGAAACACAAAGAAAAGATCCTAAAATGTGCAAGAGAGAAACGCCAGATTACTCTCAGAGGATCTCCAATTAGACTTACAGATGACCTCTCATCAGAAACCCTACAAGCTAGGAGAGAATGGCAAGATATAGCCCAGGTACTAAGAGAGAAAAACTGCCAGCCCAGAATATTATACCCTGCAAAGCTCTCATTTGTGAATGAAGGTGAAATAAAGACCTTTCACAGCAAAGAGAAATTGAAAGAATTTGTCGCCACTCGTCCAGCCCTGCAAAAGATGCTTAAAGATGTGTTACATACAGAAACACAGAAACACGGTCACCAATATGAAAGAAGGTAAAGGAAGGAAACCTCACAGCAAAAGATCACAGGAATCTCAAACCAGATATTAGAAAATATCTTTGGCAAATGGCAGGGCAAAGTTACTCCTTCTCAATAGTCACATTGAATGTTAATGGCTTGAACTGTCCAGTTAAAAGACACCGATTGGCTGATTGAGTTAAGGAACAAAACCCATCTTTTTGCTGCTTACAAGAAACTCATCTTTCCAACAATGATCCATACAGACTGAAAGTGAAAGGCTGGAAAAAGATATACCATGCCAACAGAAATGAAAAGAGAGCGGGCGTAGCCATCTTAATATCGGACAACATAAACTTTACCACAAAAACTGTCAGGAGAGACAAAGAGGGGCACTATTTAATGATTAAGGGATCCATTCAACAGAAAGATATAACGATTATCAATGTATATGCACCTAATCACAGGGCACCAGCTTATTTAAAAGACTTGTTAAGGGACTTAAAGGGAGACTTAGACCCCAATACAATAGTACTGATCAACAGGACAGAAGATCAACAAGGAGACAGCAGATTTTTAAATGACACTATAGCCCAAATGGATCTAACAGATATTTACAGAACATTTCATCCTACATCTAAGGACTTTACATTCTTCTCAGCAGTACATGGAACCCTCTCCAGGATTGACCACATACTAGGCCATAAAGCAAGTCTCAGCAAATTCAAGAGAATTAGAATCATACCATGCAGCTTCTCAGACCACAAAGGAATGAAATTGGAAATTAGCAACTCAGGAATCCCCAGAGCATGTGCAAACACATGGAGATTGAACAACATGCTCCTGAATGAACAATGGGTCATAGAAGAAATTAAAAGAGAAATCAAAAATTTTCTGGAAGTAAATGAGGATAACAGCACAACATACCAAAACCTATGGGATACAACAAAAGCAGTGTTAAGAGGAAAGTTTATATCAATAGGTACCTACATCAAGAAATTGGAAAGGCACCAAATAGATGAGCTTTCAAGTCATCTCAAGGATCTAGAAAATCTGCAGCAAACCAAACCCAAACCCAGTAGGAGAAGAGAAATAATTAAATTCAAAGAAGAAATCAATAGGATTGAATCCAAAAAAAAAAACATTATAAAAATCAGCCAAACGAGGAGCTGGTTTTTTGAAAAAAGAAACAAAATTGACACCCCATTGGCTCAACTAACTAAAAAAAGAAGAGACCCAAATCAACAGGATCAGAGATGAAAAAGGAAACATAACAACAGACACCACAGAAATGAAAACAATCATCAGAAATTACTACAAGGACTTGTATGCCAGCAAACAGGGAAATCTATAAGAAATGGACAGATTCTTGGACACATACAACCTACCTAAATTGAGCCAGGAAGACATAGAAAACCTAAACAGACCCATAACTGACACAGAAATTGAAACAGCAATAAAGGCCCTCCCAACAAAGAAAAGCCCAGGACCAGATGGATTCACTGCTGAGTTCTACAAGACATTTAGAGAAGAACTAACTCCAATTCTTCTCAAACTATTCAGAACAATTGAAAAAGAGGGAATGCTCTCAAATTCTTTCTATGAAGCCAGCATCACCTTAATTCGTAAGCCGGAAAAAGATGCAGCATTGAAAGAGAATTACAGAACAATATCCCTGATGAACATAGATGCAAAAATACTCAATAAAATTCTGGCCAATAGAATGCAACAACACATCAGAAACATCATCCACCCAGACCAAGTGGGATTTATCCCTGGTATGTAAGGATGGTTCAACATCCGCAAAACAATCAACGTAATACACTACATTAACAGACTGCAGAAGAAAAACCATATGATTCTCTCAATAGATGCAGAGAAAGCATTTGATAAAATACAACACCCTTTCATGATGAAAACTTTAAGCAAACTGGGAATGGAAGGAACATTCCTCAATACAATCAAAGCAATATATGAAAAACCCACGGCCAACATCCAATTGAATGGGGAAAAGTTGGAAGCATTTCCGCTGAGATCTGGTACCAGACAGGGATGCCTACTCTCACCGCTGCTCTTCAATATAGTTCTGGAAGTTTTAGCCAGAGCTATTAGGCAAGAAAAAGAAATTAAAGGGATAAAATCGGGAAGGACGAACTCAAACTATCCCTCTTTGCAGATGATATGATTCTTTATTTAGGGGACCCAAAGAACTCAACTAAGAGACTACTGGAACTCATCGAAGAGTTTGGGAAAGTAGCAGGATATAAAATCAATCCACAACAGCCTTTGTATACCCAGGCAATGCCACAGCTGAGGAAGAACTTCTAAGATCAATCCCATTCACAATAGCTACAAAAACAATCAAATACCTTGGAATAAAATTAACCAAAGACGTTAAAGATCTCTACAATGAAAACTAGGAAACCTTAGAGAAGGAAATAGAAAAGGATACCAATAAATGGAGAAATCTTCCATGCTCATGGATTGGAAGAATCAATATCATCAAAATGTCTATTCTCCCAAAAGCAATTTATACATTCAATGCAATACCAATCAAGATACCAAAGACATTCTTCTCAGATCTGGAAAAAATGATGCTGAAATTCATATGGAGACACAGAAGACCTCAAATAGCCAAGCAATCTTGTACAACAAAAACAAAGCTGGGGGCATCACAATACCAGATTTCAGGACATACTACAGGGCAGTTGTTATTAAAACAGCATGGTACTGTTACAGAAACAAATGGATAGACCAATGGAACAGAATAGAAATCAATCCAAACATCTACAACCAACTTATATTTGAGCAAAGATCTTAAACTAGTCCTTGGAATAAGAAGAGTCTATTCAATAAATGGTGCTGCGAAAATTGGATTTCCACATGCAGAAGCTTGAAGCAAGACCCCTACCTTTCACCTTACACAGAAATTCACTCAACGTGGATTAAAGACTTAAATCTATGACCCAAAACCATCAAATTAATAGAGAGTATTGGAGAAACCCTGCAAGATATAGGTACAGGCAAAGACTTCTTGGAAAAGACCCCAGGAGCACAGGCAGTCAAAATCAAAATTAACATTTTGGATTGCATCAAATTGAGAAGTTTCTGTACTGCAAAAGAAACAGTCAGGAAAGTGAAGAGGCAACCGACAGAATAGGAAAAAAGTATTTGCAAACTATACTACAGATAAAGGGTTGATAACTAGAATCTACAAAGAAATCAAGAAAATCCACAACAACAAAACAAATAACTCACTTAAGAGATAGCCCAAGGACCTCAAAAGACATTTTTCAAAAGAGGAAATACACATGGCCAACAGACACATGAAAAAATGTTCAAGATCACTAGCAATCAGAGAAATGTAAATCAAAAGCACAAGGAGGTTTCACTTCACCCCAGTGAGAATGGCTCACATTCAGAATTCTACCAACAACAGATGCTGGAGAGGATGTGGGGAACCGGACACTAACCCACTGTTGGTGGGAATGCAAACTGGTGAAGCCACTATGGAAGTCAGTCTGGAGATTCCTCAGAAACCTGAACATCACCCTACCATACAACCCAGCCATCCCACTCCTTGGAATTTACCCAAAGGAAATTAATTTGGCAAATAAAAAAGCCATCTGTACACTAATGTTTATTGCAGCTCAATTCACAATAGCTAAGACCTGGAACCAACCCAAATGCCCATCAAGAGTAGTCTGGATAAAGAAATTATGGGACATGTACTCCATAGAATACTATACAGCAGTAAGAAACAATGATACCCAGTCATTTGCAACAAGATGGAGGAATCTGGAAAACATCATGCTGAGTGAATTAAGCCAGTCCCAAAGAGACAAATTTCATTTGTTTTCCCTGATCGGTGACAACTGAGCACCAAAGGGAAAACCTGTTGAAGTGAAATGGACACTATAAGAAACAATGACCTGATCAGCTCTTGTGCTGACTCTAGATGTACAATATAATACTTTATCCTTTTTAGTATTTTTTGTTGTTGTTGTTGTTCTTGCTGTTGTTCTAGTACTAGTAGTTGAACTCTGTAATTAACACACAATTATTCTTAGGTGTTTAAATTTTAACTGAAAAGTGATCCCTGTTAAATATAAAAGTGGAAAAAGAGAGGGAGGAGATGTACAACTTGGGACATGATCAACCAGACTTGCCCAAATGATGGAGTTAGAAATGTACCAGGGGATTCCAATACAATCCCATCAAGGTGGCATGTAGCAATGCCATCTCACTAGTCCAAGTGATCAATTGCAGTTCACATTCCATGGCTCTGATAGGTCTAGAGTCAAAGGGATCACATGAACTAGACAAGTGTCTGCTAATACTAACTGATAGAATCAAAAAGGGAGAGAAATATCCAACATGGGAAATGGGATACACAGCAGACTCATATAATGGCAGATGTCCTAAACAACACTCTGGCCTCAGAATCAGCCCTTGAGGCATTCGGATCTGGCGGAAGAGCCCATGAGAGTATTGTATGCATGGAAAGCCAAGATACCATGGAAAAGAAAAAGAAGAATACCTAAATGAAACATATCTGTGAGTGAGATCCCAGTGGCAAAAACGGGGCCATCAAAGAAGGAGGTACCTTTCTCTGAAGGGAGGAGAGAACTTCCACTTTGACTATGACCCTATTGGAATAAGATCAAAGTCAGCGAACTCTAAAGGCTTCCATAGCCCTGGCAACTCATGACTAGAGCCTAGGGAGATTATTGATGCCATGAACAGGAGTGTCACTGTGTACTTACATCCCATGTGGGATCTGTCCTTAATGTGTTGTCTAATGTGCAGTGATGCTATAACTAGTACTGAAACAGTATTTTTACACTTTGTGTCTCTGTGTGGGTACAGACTGATGAGATCTTTACTAAATATATACTGAATCGATCTTCTGTATATAGAGAATTGGGAATGAAAAAAAAAAAACCCTGGTGTTAAATTGGAAATGGCATAGAAAATTAGTTTTTTTAAAAAATATTATGTAGGATCTTTGTCTTTAATGTGCTGTACACTGTTATTTAATGTTATAACTAGTACTCCAACTGTATTTTTTTCATTTTGTATTGCTAAATGGGGGCAAACTGTTGAAATCTTTACCTAATCTATACAAAACTGATCTGTATATAAAGAGAATTGAAAATGAATCTTTATGTGAATGGAAGGGGATGATGAATGCAAAAGGGGAGGGTTGCGGGTGGGATGGAAGTTAGGAGAGGGGGAAAGCCATTGTAACCCATAAGCTGTAATTTGGAAATTTGTATTCATTAAATAAAACTTAAAAAAAGTGAAAAAGCAGGATTATATATTTCCTGTCCTTTCAGAATTTAATCAATATTGGATGTTAATCACATCTACATAATATCTACATAGCAACATCAATAACAGGGTTTGGCCAAACTCAGCACAACAGTGCAACTAAGTTGACTGATTTGAATTGTTGATTATAATAGTTTACTTATCAATACTGAATTCATAACACATCATATCCTTAATATAACATATCCCTAAACCAAATATAAACATCAAATAAAAGTTCTTCTTTCATATCAAAAATAAAACTATAATGAAGACCAAAAAAAATGCTTATCATTCCCCTTTATCTCAAGGGAAAAATTTTATTTCTAACTAGTGTAGAAAACACAATATTCCACTCAATTACTGTTACCATGTGAGTTACACCAAATGGGCAAGATCAAAGCAAAACATTACAAACCTCATTAAACTTGTCTAAGAATGTGAGAGGTAAACTGTACCAAGATTGATGGCTTCCATATGTGTACTTATGCTGGGATCCAGTGACTGGGTTAGGCTGGGAAACATTCTTATAAAAAAAGGCTCCTTATTGGGCTACCAAGAAAGAAGACTGACAGCAGGTAGCCATTCAAGACGTAGCATATTTTGCACTGTTCAAACTATTTTGCTTGGTAAAAATCAGATCTACTGAGATTTTTTTGACAGGTAGAGTTAGACAGTGAGAGAGACAGAGAAAGGTCTTCCTTATGTTGGTTCACCCCCCAAATGGCAGCTACGGCCAGCATGCTGCACTGATCCGAAGCCAGGAGCCAGGTGCTTCCTCCTGGTCTCCTATGCTGGTGCAGGGCCCAAGCACTTAGGCCATCCTCCACTGCCTTCCTGGGCCTCAGCAGACAGCTGGACTGGAAGAGGAGCAACCATGAAGGAACTGGCACCGCAACCAGGACTGGAACATGGTGTACTGGCACTGCAGGTGGAGGATTAGCCTAGTGAGCCACGGTGCCAGAATCTATTGAGCTTTAAATTGGATACAAATATGGAAATAATTTTGTTGTAGTTCTGAGCTGTGGGTTGAAAAATCACAACTTGGATTAAAAAAACAGGGAGATATTCTGGTAGCAGGGATATTCCTAGTGAGAAAATACTCTCTGGATTTCATGGTTATCCTTGATGTGATCATAACACAGACTATATACATGTTCTCAAGAAAGAACATATTATCTATGGCAAATAAATATACAGAATTTGGAAACTAGCTCTGGTTGTGCTCCTGTGTTCTAGTAAGTATTGGGTATGGTATTTGACTATGCCGGGTCAAGAGATTATGAGGGCAATGATGTATTCTGTCAGACCTACAAAGTTCTAAAGAAGAGTGACTATAGCAGCAATAAATGGAAAGATTTATCATAGCTCAGGCTACTGCAGGCCCAGAAGGCATAAGTAAACTGACAGTGAGCCTCGCCTGCCTTAGTATTAGTGATTTTACAGAGACTACCATTATGACTGTCAGAGAAAGTGAAAAACAAAAAACAAAAAAAGAAACAAACAAAAAAACCAGCTGAATCTTTTGCATTGGCTTAGCAAGTTAATGTTGGTTAAAAGTATATGGATAACAGTAGGACCCTGTTAAGGGGCCTGTAAGGTTGTGGTATAAGTAAATCTCTGAATATTAAGAGGGGCAACCGGGACAGAATCTGGCACCCTGACCAGGACTAGAACCTGGTGTGCTGGCGCCGTTAGGTGGAGGATTAGCCTATTGAGCAGTGGCGCCAGCCATTATACCTGATGTAACACATGGAGAAAATATGATCAGAAACATTGATAATTATAGTTTCTCTTGACATAATAGTTTACTTGGTTGATCAGAAGAGTGAAAACCATACATTTGTACCATGGATTTTTGAGAAGGATATGTGAAATGTGCATATCAGAGTGGGTATAATGTGTGGTCTTTATAGTGATTACTAATAATGACTAGATAGATATGCAAGAAGAAACAGTAAGCACACATGTAGACAGAATGACATGAGCTATTGGTTTCAACAGGTTCCTGCCCCTGCCCAGTTCCATTTACCACACAGTGGATACAAAAACACAGTGATCATGGTGGCTCAAATTGAAAGTGATCATAGACTTATTAAACACAGATCCATTAGCATTGGCTACCACTCAATAATGCTGGGCCAGGTGTTGCCACTACTGTTTGGGCAATTTGCCATCCAAAGGGACTAACACTGACTCTATACTTCACAATTTCATGAGGTGACCATCAAGGTAGTTGATGAAAAGTGATCAATTTGATTGGAATCTCTCTATATATATTAAATCAAAGTTTTCCTTTTCTCCTTGCAGGTCATCAGTTATCACTACTATTTGAAGAATCACTGAACTTTGATTCCCAGACATGAGATAATAAATACAATGAGGTTATGCATACAATTTCCTAGGAATATAGATCTCATTTTACTTCAACTAACATGAGGCAGGTGACTAAATAATGATATCCACTCTTTCTATCATATATGCCATCACCCAGAATTTGTCATCCTGATAGAGCATCAACATGAATCCAGATGGCATGGTTCAGTGTGACTGAAAGGTGGCATGATCATGTGGGTCACTCTACATCTTTGTAATTAATGGATTTTCAAGGAACTGACAGGTTATTATGTAGAAGGAATTGGTCCATGAAATCAGAATGCATGAAGGAGTATTGGCTTATCATTATCACTCACACATGGCATTTTTGTCCTTCTGCTCTCCAGAATTTTAATTTATGTGGCCTAGATGTTCTCAATCCCAAAGCAGGGATGCTTCTACAGGGATGGATGCATGAGCTCAATGAATTTTAACATATGGCTGCTGCCATGGCACTTTGAGCTCCCTTTTGTCTCAGAACACCTACTGGCAAGAAAAGCCTTTATCCTGGCAAAAGTAAAAGACTCTGAACATGTAATGGGTGGTGAAAATAAGTTTTTTCCTGCCATGTGTTGTTGGATATTTATAATCTTATCACAGGCCAAACAACTTTATTAACTTAAAATTAGCCTGTTATAGATTATTGATTTATTGAATTTTAGTTCTGCCTGTTGTTGCCTAGGTAGCACATATCAAATGTTTTTACAGGCCTCATAGAGCCAGTGGGACATATGTTCCCCACTTCTGATAACAAGAAGGTGTTGCTATGTATTAGGGGCAAAAATGTATATGTTTGGAGCTATGGTTGCACACTAGATTGACTTCTGCTTTTCCAAAGTACAGTTGTAAGGTATGTGGACTAATATAGCAGTCATTTCTTTAGAGAGGAATGTCAAATCAGCCACTGAAAAAACTTAGTGATGAAATTTTTCACCCTCTCAGTGGCCACTGTGGATTGTAACATGATTAGTTAACTGATAAATATTCATATTTTGTTTTATTGATGGAGCAAACCAGGAATTGGAAATACTTTTGTATAAGGAGTCTATAAAGTTTGGGGCCATATAATTTTTCTTATGACTTATCAACCCTATTTTGTTCATATGAAGCCAAGTATTCACAAAGTAAAAATGATCTGGCATTGCAGAATTTATCCCAACTGACATTTGGGCTATATGAATAGATTCACTGTAATACTATAAAGGTACATAGATAAGGCCATAGATTTCTCAAGAAGGTATATTTTGTTTATACTTAGATAATCTAAATTATTGTTATAAATATATATTCTTTCTGTACCAACTAAAATTGGTAAATTAATTCATTTTGTGCCCACTTATTGAACACTATATATTTATTATATTCAGTGGCAATCCCTGGAAATTCCATCTTCAAGGATTTAAAAATATATTTCTAAATAATCCTCAGATCTTACACTACCATACAGATGACAGCCATAAATTCAGTGATCTCTGGGGGCTGGTGCTGAGGCATAGAAAGCTAAGGCACTTCCTGCAGCACCGGCATCCCAAATGGGTGCTGGTTCACATCCTGCCTGCTCCGTTTCTGATCCATCCATCTTCTTGTGGACTGGAAAAGCAGTAGAATATGATTCATGTGCTTGGGCCTCTGCAATCATGTGGGAGACCCAGAACAAGCTCTTGACTCCTGGCTTTGAATCTACTCAACTCTGGCTGTTGTGGCCATCTCAGGAGTGAAGAGGAGTGAACCAGATAAAGGAAGATCTCTCTCTCTCTCTCTCTCTCTCTCTCTCTCTCTCTCTCTCTCTTTAAATCTACCTCTCAAATAAATAAGATCTTTAAGACCCCATAAGAGTATTGTAGGCATGGAAAGCCAAGACGCCCTGGAAAAAAAAAAAGAAGACCTAAATGAAAGATCTCTGTGAGTGAGATCCCAGTGGAAAGAACAGGGCCATCAAAGAAGGAGGTACCTTTCTCTGAAGGGAGCAGAACTTCCACTTTGACTATGACCCTATCGGAATAAGATCGAAGTCAGCAAACCCTAAAGGCTTCCATAGCCTTGGCAACTCATGACTAGAGCCTAGGGAGATTACTGAAACCATAAACAAGAGTGTCAAATTGTTAAATCAACAACAGGAGTCACTGTGTACTTACATCTCATGTGGGATCTGTCCTTAATGTGTTGTCTAATGTGCAGTGATGCTATAACAAGTACTAAAACAGTATTTTTACACTTTGTGTTTCTGTGTGAGTGCAAACTGATGAAATCTTTACTTAGTATATACTTAATTGATCTTCTGTATGTAAAGATAATTGAAAATGAAAAAAAAACCTAGTGTTAAATTTGAAATGGCATAGAAAATTAATTTTTAAAAAATGTCATGTAGGATCTCTGTCTTTAATGTGCTGTACACTCTTATTTAATGCTATCACTAGTACCCCAACAGTATTTTTCACTTTGTGTTGCTATGTGGGGTCAAACTGTTGAAATCTTTGCTTAATATATACTGAACTGATCTTCTGTATATAAATAGAATTGAAAATGAATCTTGATGTGAATGGAAGGGAAGAGGGTGTGGGAAAGGGGAGGGTTGTGGGTGGGAGGGAAGTTATGGGGGGGAAGCCATTGTAATCCATAAGCCGTACTTTGGAAATTTATATTCATTAAATAAAAGTTTAAAAAAAAGGTCTCTGAAGAAAACTTTTAGGTTTCCATAGGAATAACTAATAAAATTTTGAGCTAGGCTGTGAATCAGGCAATATAATTTTCTAGGTAAGAAAATTCTGATTGAAGAAGAATAAAGTGACTAGCACAAGTAAATGATCTGTTATACTCAGATAGAGGAAGATGAGTGAAGACTCAACAAATAAAGGGCAGATAGTGTTTTCAGACACTAATGGATGGTTTATTTGAAGATAAAAAAAAACTGGGCATGAGTAAGAAGCATCATGATATAATCCAAGTTCAAAGTTATGAGAACAGGACAAATTTCAAAATATTTAACAAGTAAAACAAAAGGAATATTGTTGCATTAGGTATAGAATTTTGAGGGAGATAAGTCCTAAGATAAATCATAACTGTAAGTACAAGGATTTTAGCTTGTGAAGCCAGCTCAATGTGAAAGCATTGATGACTAAGGATAAAATGACTTGCGTTTAAACATTTTAAGTTTTAGATACCTTAAATAAAAAAAAAGCCTCAAAAAGTTAATGAGAAAAAAATAAAATAACAAAATTGTTTTGTGCATGTAATTTGAAATTCATGCTTGTTATTTCAAAATATCTATTTTGAGACCGTGCTGAGGCACAGTAGGTTAATCCTCAGCCTGTGGCACCAGCATTTCATGTGGGAGCTGATTCCAGTCCTAGTTGCTCCTCTTACCATCCAGCTCTCTACTATGGCCTGGGAAAGCAGTAGAAGATGGCCCAAGTCCTTGGGGCCCTGTACCTTTTGGGAGACTGGAAGAAGTGCCTGGCTCCTGGCTTCAGATTGGCACAGTTCAAGCCATTGTGGCCATTTGGAAAGTGAACCAGTGGATGGAAGACCTTTCTCTCTGTCTCTCCCTCTTACTGTCTGTAACTCTACCTTTCAAATAAATAAAATCTTTTAAAATGCACTTTGAAACTTCTGCTGGCTGAAGAGCCCTCACTCATAAAATTAAAAAGAGGCATCTCAGATCAGTACATCCATAGCTCATGTAACCAATTGGGAATTGAACCAGCAGATCTCTGTCTCTGTCTCTCTCTCTGCCTCTCCTTCTCCCTCTGTGTAACTCTAAGTTTCAAGTAAATAAATAAATGTTTAAAAAATAAATAAAATGAAACATCTGAATAGAAGGCTGGATGGTATATACACGTTGGGAGTTGGATGGAGGGTGGAATCATGACCAGGAGAGAGATTCAGGTGGGAAGTATAACTGTGCTCCTAAATCTGTATATATGAAATACACAAAATTTGTTCACTTTAAAATATTTAATTATATAAAAGGAGTAATACATTTTAAAAAGTGTTATTTTAAATATAACTTGGAACTAAAAAAAAAGCTTTAAATGTCGCTAGAA
This sequence comes from Lepus europaeus, assembly GCF_033115175.1. Classification (NCBI taxonomy): domain Eukaryota; kingdom Metazoa; phylum Chordata; class Mammalia; order Lagomorpha; family Leporidae; genus Lepus; species Lepus europaeus. The sequence goes on along the minus strand of NC_084851.1, from coordinate 31,561,928 downwards.
GAAGTACATTTGAGACATTTCAAAACTGTGCCATTTACAACTATGTGATGACATGATGGATGAGATGAATCCCTATTTATTTCCCATTGTGATTTATTTGAATGAAAAGCATTTTCATTATGTGAAAAGTGAGTTTTCCCTATTGTCTATAATTATCTATATTCTTAGTTACTGAGAAAAGCTGGAAATATGAATGTCAACGAGTATCCATGCTCTTTATTTTTTTAAATTAAAGGTATTAAATGTACATTCGAATCCTAAAACTAAAGTACTAGAACTAGGTTACATTCCTTCAAACTCAAATGAATTATTCTATGTAGTTCCCTATGTAATACTCATCATAAATAATGCCATAAAATAATGACATCAAGACAGTTCTGCATTATACGACATTCTCTGTGTTAATTATTATCAAAATGCAAAGTATCTGTTATTTAGGTATTCTTTTTTCTGCAACTATCCGATAGGTACTAGATTATTCATTGGAGATCACCTAATGAACTCAAATGAAACCTTCTAATACATTTCAGGGAATGTTTAGTACATGGAAACTAGTGAGGGACTGATAGAATTAAGGGAGAATCTAAAAGACAGACCTTGCAAAAGGCACATACTAAAGTATAAGAAAGGATTTTTACAGCAGGAGCTGGGTTCCAAGCATTTTCTATTCATGGTTCTCACTTAAATAAAGAAACTGGATCACAGCCCACCTCTACCCAGAGAATTGTTCTTGATCAACACTACCAGTAGCCCTGAGATAGGGAATCAGCTAAAGACACAAGAGGAAACAGAGCTCCACATTAACAAAAGAAACTGGCAAGTGTGGAAAGGAGGAAAAACAAGACTCTACTCTCTTGACTGAAAATAAAAGGTTAGGCTGGATAAGTAACACCAAGATTTCATTGAGAAAAGGACTAAGAATAAAATAACAAGTTGCATGACTGATATTGTACCTTCTAAAAAAACAGGTTTAATTTTTTTGCTTTGGTTTGTATTTAGATGCTTGATGTTTTTCAGAAATTGTATAGCAAGAGTTGTGCTGAGATAAATTTTTACAGCTGTGATAAATCACTGGGAAATGCAGTGTGATGATATTTCTGATCTTTCACTAGCCCTATACTTCAAAGTTTTCCAGGAGAAAAGTAATCTCTACTTGTTTTTCCTAGAAGGTAGGGATATAAGAGAAATAAAACATAAAAATTAGGTTATTGTCAATATGTAGGGGATTATCCCATTAAAATCCAAATGAAAATAAACCTTCCTGGTGCTTATATCCAAAACTTTGCAGAGTTTGGCAATGGTAGTGTTCTTCTAATTATTAACTCTCACATTCTGATTTAAAACTGGTGGCATCTGTTGTATACAGGATATTGTCGATATATTTTTCTAACATATATGTGGCTATAAAAATTTTCTTTCTCATAGAAATAAAAAAAACACTAAGTGAATCTATTCTTATATTTAAGGTGCTTCCTCCCACTCTTTGTGCTTTATTTATGTTAATGTCTAGGAAATGTTTTCCCTAGTAACCAAAAGGAGCTCTTTATTAGTGGCTATAACTCAGTCTTAAAGTGTTAGGCATCTATTTTGAAAAAAGCACAAATTAAAAAAAAATCAATAGGAATTTAAGTAAAAACATGTTAAATTAATGGTAATTTTGTTACTAAATAGAAGTATTTCTAGAATTTCCCATTTGGAGATTTTGGCATCTTGTTACACACTAGATTCCCCTATAATTAGTTACAATTAGAAGAAATGACCATTTATTATAGATATCACTTTAAGAAGTTTTGCTAGGGGCTTGCACTGTAAGCCTCAGCCTGGGGTACCAGAATCGCATATGGGCACCGGTTCAACTCCTGGCTGCTCCTCTTCCAACCCAGCTCTCTGGTATGGCCTGGGAAAGCAATTGAAGAAGGCTCAAATGCTTGGGCCCCTCAAGCAGCATATGAGATTTGGAAGAAGCTCCTGGATTCTTACTCCTGTGTTTGGATCGGCTCACCTCCAGCTGTAACAGCCAGTGAATGAGTGAACCAGTGGATAGAAGACCTTTGTCTCTGTCACTGCCTCTCCCCGTCTGTAACTCTATCTCTCAAATAAATAAATAAAAATCTTAAAAGAGTTATGCTATAGAGGCAATTTCCCTTTCCAAATTCTTTTACTATTAACTGCAAATGCTATAGCTCTCATCTCTGTAGTATCTAGAGCTGAAATATTTAATGATTAAAATCAGAGTAGTAAAACAAAATACCTCTTTTTGCCTCACTGGATGGGAAATGGCTAAGACAGATGGCAAAGATAATGAAAAAGTGACTCCTTTCAATAGAAACCTACTTGCTGTAACATCAAATAATTATAATTGCTCATTTTAAAAGAATGGGATATCTGCATTCTGGTTTCCTGCTTAGTTGTTGAATTACTTCATATATAAATTTTAAACATCTATTGAATTCCTTTCTATTAACTGTCAACACTGATTTTAAAGATTCATTTATTCATTTGAAAGAGTTTCATTAACAGAGGAAGTGCAGATAGGAGAGGATGGAAGAGAGAGGGAAAGATAGACATATTTATCATCCAATGGTTCATTCACCAAAAGATTGGAAGGACAGGCTGGGCCAGGCCAAAGCCTGGAGACAGAAGATTCTTCTGCCTCTCTGTACTTTTGCCTTTCAAAGAAATAAATAAAATAAATCTTAAGAAATATTTCAGAAATGGGAGTGCACACATCTCTATTGCTGCATGCAAGTCTACTCTTGTATCATGAGATCAACCATAAAGAATATGTAAAGAAATAAGCATGCCTGTGTTCCAATTGTCTCTGGTTCCTACTGACAATCTGTTCTAGCAAGACACTTGATGTCATTAGCTGAAGATTGCTGTATTTACCATTCCTTAGTTTATCATTTATCTACACAATGATTAGTAGAGTTGCAATTAGGAACGCTGCTAATAGAAATGGAACAATCATAATAATATGTAAAAGAACTTGGTATGTGCATCCATTTATATGTCAGATGCTTGGAAGAATTTTTAACAGGTATGAGAAGGCAGAATCATGTGTAGATCTTTCAACAGTCTCAACTGGACAAAATAATGTCTTCTGGAGCTATACTAAGCTGACTATTGCTCCTGCTCTTATACCTCTGTGCTGCTACTTAATCTGCCTTATTCCTGTGTTGAATGTGGATCCTGTTCCAAGACTACTTTTCTCCTGTATCTATCCACGTGTCTCTGTTAATCCTAACATCTTTTTTTCTAGATCTGACCACTTTGTATCTCTAGTCAATGAGCCCATGTCATACAAAACCTTCCTAAATACTTATGCTCTGGATGGTATATATATTTTTTCATTTAAAAATGAGACAGCACCATTTTTGTTGTTCTATATTCCTGAGACAATCTTTTGTTGTTTATACAGTTGGCATAATTGTACAAATCCTTTAAAACCTGTAAATTGAAGAATTCAGTGGCAAGATGGCGGAATAGGCAGGGAGCACACTATTAGTCCGGGGGGAGAGAAAGTTTAATATAAGTGGAGATACTGCAGGGTCAAGGAAGAGTAGGGGATGAAACAGCAGAGGAAACTCTTCCGGAACTAGTGATTCACAGTGGACCTGCGTGGAGAGCGTGGGAGCCCAAGTTCGGGACACCAGCGGCAGACTCAACACACCAGCGCTGGAACGCGAGCTGTCCTCCTATAGGTTCCTATGGACTTTTTCCAGCCACTTTTATTGTATTCAGTACTTTGGGATGGCTCTGTAAACAGATGAAGCCAATAATGTATTAACAGTACCAACTGAGAGCTAGAGGATGATTTCGTGTGGGAGAGGCTGGTAAAGATGGAGTAAATGACCTTATAAGAGGACAGTCCACTGACATAAGGAGAACACAAGGAAGATACAATAATCTAAGATGATCTTAGAAAGCAGCACAGCAGTTAGAGTTCACTCCAGATTCTCTTCTATTTCTATAAGTCACGAATGAAGACAGAAGCTAGAAAGTTTGATCCCAGGCAAGCAATTGTGGCAAGCGGTGGACTGAAAGTTCATAGTGGAGGAATAATCTTGCCCCTCGGAAACACGGATTCATGCTGAAAGCAGAAGGCAATGATGACAAAACAAGTAAATGGGAGAAATAAGGATGTCTGAGGAGGTTACGAACATACTTTGGAGACAAGAAGATTGCATATCCTAAGGCTTGGTTGGTATTAAGAATATGGAGAAAAATGTGGCTTGTATAGATTTTAATTAAAGTTTTACAATTCCAACTGGGGCAGGTTTTAGGGAAAGTTGTAGTATAAGCAATTCCTTCTGGTTCCAAAGCAGAGAACCAAAGTATAGAGGATATTCTCTCTTTTTATTCTTAAAAAGTACCACCAAGACAGCTTCTTCAATAATGTTAACTCACAAATTCAGACCAATCTTCCCAAGGAAGATAAGAAGTTATATAGAAATCCTGTCTTTAAAATAATTAAAGACCTAATGGGATGGTGAGGAATTATCTGCCTGGAACTCATTAAAAGATACTATTATTTTTTAACATACATACATTTATTTATTTATTTATTTGAAGGGCAGATTTGTGGGGAGAGAGAGCGAGCGAGCAAGCAAGCTTCCATCTGCTGGTCTATCCCCAGATGGCTGCAATGGCTGGGGCTGGGCCAGGCAGAAGCCAATAGCCAGGGGATTCTTCTGGGCCTCCCACATGGGTGGCAGGGCCCAGGTATCTGGGCCATCCTCAGATGCTTTCCCAGGCACACCAGCGGGGAGCTGAATTGGAGGAGGAACAGCTGGGATTCAAACCAGTGCCCATCTCAGATGCCAGTGTTGCAGGCAGTGGCTTAATCCACCAGCCCCAAGAGATACTTTTGCCCCAGGGGAATGGTTAGTTCTGGAAGCGGTAGATAAGCTCTGACCATGACAGCCTCTTGGACCCAGGAAGTCAGAAATGGGATACAGAGTCTACCAAAGATAAATGAATAAAACCATTTAATTATGATTTCTAGCTGAATTCTAAAAGTATCAACTGTTAAACAATCAGTCTTGTAAAATCTCATCCTATTTCATACCAATTGGCTGTCTCAGAAAACTTCAGTTTCAGAAATTATGTTATGTAGTCCTGTACCTCTGATGACTTTGGATACTGGGAATAAACAAAGAAAAATCTACTCCAGAGGCAGATAATATCATCCCAGGCATCAATTATTTAACAAATATATTTTCAAATATAATGTCCAACACACAATCACAAAACCCAGACATATGAAGAAACAAAACATCGTTGGAGAAACACAACAAAACAGTCACATAGGAGTTACAAATAAGGAATTATAACACACACTAAAACAGATGTATTCACTGTGTTGAAATTTAAAGCCAAATGAAAAATTTGACAAGAAAATGAAAACTATGAAAACTGACAGAGCAGATGTGTAAAAGAGTCCCTTAGAAGTCTAGAATTCACAAATCCATAAAATGAAGAACACAAGTTTTTAAGAAAAAATAGATGAAGGTAAAGAAAGAATTTTTGAACTAGCCAACAGATACACGTGTTTTGAATGAGACATGAGATTTATAAAAAAGAAGAAAAGATTCAGAGACTATTATAAGAAGGTCCACCAATATTCCTTTGAAATTCTAGAGATAAAAGATAGTACCATAGATTGAGAACACAGCCAAAATTTTTCAAAACTTTATGAGAATCCACAAATTGAAAAAATTCAATGATTCCCAAGAACAATAAATAAATAAATCCATATTCATAAAGTAGTAAAGTTTTATTTTTAAAAGGAGGAAAATTTGGAATTAACACAAAATAGCATGCAGTTTGGAATAAGGTAATAAAGTTAAAGAATTTTAAGTTTACTACATTATCTTGGCCAGAGGAAAATATATATCAAGCAACATCACACCGCCAAAAGCCTAGAATGCCAAGGCTTTCAGAAGCTCAGGGTAGCAGTGCTCATATTTGGGTCTTTGACCTCCAAAGTGCAAAAGATCTTTCATGTGATTCTTGTATATGGACAGTTAACATATCAGATGTTGTAAATAAGAAAAAAAATTAAATATCCATTAAACTGTGTTTTTGGCTTTTTTTATTAAACTTTTATTTAATGAATATAAATTTCCAAAGTATAGCTTATGGGTTACAATGGCTTCCCCCCTCCCATAGCTTCCCTCCCACCCGCAACCCTCCCCTTTCCCACTCCCTTTCCCCTTCCATTCATGTAAAGATTCATTTTCAATTCTCTTTGTATACAGAAGATCAGTTTAGTATATATTAGGTAAAGATTTCAACAGTTTGCCCATATAGCAACATAAAGTGAAAAAACTACCATTGGATTACTAATTATAGCATTAAATAGCAATGTACAGCACATTAAAGACAGAGATCCTACATAATTTTTTTCAAATTAATTAATTTTCTATGCCATTTCCATTTTAACACCAGGTTGTTTTTTTTTTTTCATTTCCAATTCTCTTTATATACAGAAGATCACTTCAGTATATAATTAGAAAAGACCTCATAAGTCTGTGCCCACACAGAAACGCAAAGTATAAAAATACTGTTTCAGTACCAGTCATAGCTTCACTTGGCTTTAGATGACACATTAGGGACAGATCCTACATGGGGTGTAAGTACACAGTGACTCCTGTTGCTGACTTAACAATTTGACACTCCTGTTCATGGCGTCAGTAATCTCCCTAGGCTCTAGTCATGAGTTGCCAGGGCTATGGAAGCCTTTAGAGTTCACTGACTTTGATCTTATTCCGATAGGGTCATAGTCAAAGTGGAGGTTCTCTCCTCCCTTCGGAGAAGGGTACCTCCTTCTTTGATGGCTCCATTCTTTCCACTGGGATCTCACTCACAGAGATCATTCATTTAGGTCTTTTTTTTTCCATGATATCTTGGCTTTCCATGCCTGCTATACTCTCATGGGCTCTTCCACCAGATCCGAATGCCTTGAGGGCTGATTCTGAGGCCAGAGTGTTGTTTAGGACATCTGCCATCCTATGAGTCTGCTGTGTATCCCACTTCCCATGTTGGATCTTTCTCTCCCTTTTTGATTCTATCAGTTAGTATTAGCAGACACTTGTCTTGTTTGTGTGATCTCTTTGATTCTTAGACCTATCAGAGCTATCAATTGTGAGCTGAAATTGATCACTTGGACTAGTGCGATGGCATTGGTACATGCCATCTTGATGGAGTTGTGTTGGAATCCCCTGGCACATTTCTAACTCCACCATTTGCGGCCAGTCCGATTGAGCATGTTCCAAATTGTTCATCTCCTCCCTCTCTTTTTCCACTCTTAAATTTAACAGGGATCACTTTTCAGTTAAAATTTAAACACCTAAGAATAATTGTGTGTTAATTACTGAGTTCAACCAATAGTACTAGAACAACAACAACAACAACAAATACTAAAAAGGATAAAGTATTACATTGTACATCTAAAGTCAGGACAGGAGCTGATCAGTTCATTGTTGCTTATAGTGTCCATTTCACTTAACGGGTTTCCCCTTTGGCACTCAGTTGTCACCGATCAGGGAAAACAAATGATATTTTTCTCTTTGGGACTGGCTTAATTCACTCAGCATGATGTTTTCCAGATTGCTCCATCTTGTTGCAAATGACTGGGTTTCGTTGTTTTTTACTGCTGTATAGTATTCTATGGAGTACATGTCCCATAATTTCTTTATCCAGTCTACTGTTGATGGGTATTTGGGCGCTGGTTTGATTGCTGGCTGCTCCACTTCCAATCCAGCTCTATGCTATGGCCTGGGAAGGTAGTGGAGGATGGTTCAACATCCGCAAAACAATTAACGTAATACACTACATTAACAGACTGCAGAAGAAAAACCATATGATCCTCTCAATAGACGCAGAGAAAGCATTTGATAAAATACAACACCCTTTCATGATGAAAACTCTAAGCAAACTGGGTATGGAAGGAACATTCCTTAATACAATCAAAGCAATATATGAAAAACCCACGGCCAACATCCTATTGAATGGGGAAAAGTTGGAAGCATTTCCACTGAAATCTGGTACCAGACAGGGATGCCCTCTCTCACCACTGCTATTCAATATAGTTCTGGAAGTTCTGGCCAGAGCTATTAGGCAAGAAAAAGAAATTAAAGGGATACAAATCGGGAAGGACGAACTCAAACTATCCCTCTTTGCAGATGATATGATTCTTTATTTAGGGGACCCAAAGAACTCTACTAAGAGACTGCTGGAACTCATCGAAGAGTTTGGCAAAGTAGCAGGATATAAAATCAATGCACAAAAATCAACAGCCTTTGTATACACAGGCAATGCCACGGCTGAGGAAGAACTTCTAAAATCAATCCCATTCACAATAGCTACAAAAACAATCAAATACCTTGGAATAAACTTAACCAAAGACGTTAAAGATCTCTACGATGAAAACTACAAAACCTTACAGAAAGAAATAGAAGAGGATACCAAAAAATGGAGAAATCTTCCATGCTCATGGATTGGAAGAATCAATATCATCAAAATGTCTATTCTCCCAAAAGCAATTTATACATTCAATGCAATACCCATCAAGATCCCGAAGACCTTCTTCTCAGATCTGGAAAAAATGATGCTGAATTTCTTATGGAGACACAGAATACCTCGAATAGCCAAAGCAATCCTGTACAACAACAACAAAAAAAAGCCGGAGGCATCACAATACCTGATTTTAGGACATACTACAGGGCAGTTGTTATCAAAACAGCATGGTACTGGTACAGAAACAGATGGATAGACCAATGGAACAGAATAGGAACACCAGAAATCAATCCAAACATCTACAGCCAACTTATATTTGACCAAAGATCCAAATCTAATCCCTGGAATAAGGACAGTCTATTCAATAAATGGTGCTGGGAAAATTGGATTTCCACATGCAGAAGCTTGAAGCAAGACCCATACCTATCACCTTACACAAAAATTCACTCAACATGGATTAAAGACTTAAATCTACGACCCGAAACCATCAAATTATTAGAGAGTATTGGAGAAACCCTGCAAGATATAGGCACAGGCAAAGACTTCCTGGAAAATACTCCAACAGCACAGGCAGTCAAAACCAAAATTAACATTTGGGATTGCATCAAATTGAGAAGTTTCTGTACTTCAAAAGAAACAGTCAGGAAAGTGAAGAGGCAACCAACAGAATGGGAAAAAATATTCGCAAACTATACTACAGATAAAGGGTTGATAACTAGAATCTACAAAGAAATCAAGAAAATCCACAACAACAAAACAAACAACCCACTTAAGAGATGGGCCAAGGACCTCAATAGACATTTTTTGAAAGAGGAAATCCAAATGGCCAACAGACACATGAAAAAATGTTCAAGATCACTAGCAATCAGAGAAATGCAAATCAAAACCACAATGAGGTTCCATCTCACCCCGGTGAGAATGGCTCACATTCAGAAATCTACCAACAACAGATGCTGGAGAGGATGTGGGGAAAAAGGGACACTAACCCACTGATGGTGGGAATGCAAACTGGTTAAGCCACTATGGAAGTCAGTCTGGAGATTCCTCAGAAACCTGAACATAACCCTACCATACAACCCAGCCATCCCACTCCTTGGAATTTACCCAAAGGAAATTAATTTGGCAAAAAATAAAGCCATCTGCACATTAATTTTTTTGCAGCTCAATTCACAATAGCTAAACTGTTTTAAAATAATAATATACCCATATATCATAAAAATAACATTCTTACAAAACAAACTATATTTTCTCAAGTATAAGAAAGAATGGCATTATTTGTAAATGTGTTTGCAAATTTCTTTCATGTCTAGCTTAATTAAAGACATCTGGATTCTCTTTCAGTCTGTTTCTGTTTTCAATCTATTGTGATATATTATTTTAGGTGAAGTAGATGAAGGCAGCCGGCGCTGTGGCATAGCAAGTGGGGCCGCTGTCTGCAGTGCCAGCATCCCATATGGGCGCTGGTTTGATTACTGGCTGCTCCACTTCCAATCCAGCTCTCTGCTATGGCCTGGGAAGGTAGTGGAGGATAGCCCAGGTCCTTGGGCCCCTGCACCCACATGGGAGACTCAAAAGAGGTTTCTGGCTCCTGGCTTCAGATTGGTGCAGCTACAGCCATTGAGGCCAATTGGGGAGTTAACCAGCAGATGGAAGATTTTCCTCTGCCACTCCTTCTTTCTTACTCTGTAACTCTGACTTTCAAATAAATCTTAAAAAAAATGAAGTAGATGAAGAAAATCCAGCTTTATATAGTTATGTAGTGAAAAAACAGAAAAACAGAAACAATTATAGGTATTTGTCTTCAAATCTACACCAAAATTTGACACTTTGGGCCATTTCTTCTTGTTTATTCACAGTGAAGAATGGTTACATTAAAATCCATTGGTCCAGGATAAGCACCTGGCTCCTGCCTTCGGATCAGTGCAGTACGCTGGCCGCAGCGCACCGGCCGCGGTGGCCATTGGAGGGTGAACCAATGGCAAAGGAAGACCTTTCTCTCTCTCTCTCTCTCTCTCTCTCTCTCTCTCTCTCTCTCACTGTCCACTCTGCCTGTCAAAAAAAAATCCATTGGTCTATCTTTTACTGTGATGAATATTTTACTCATGCATGATTTTATAATATCATATACTGGTAATCTGAAAAATATGAATCCAATGAGTCATGCAAATATTCTAAATGTTGGAACTTACTATTATACATTTTTGTATTCATCTGTTTAGGCTGCTATAACAAAATACCATTAACTGGGTAACTTCAAAAAAAGAACAGTTTTTGAGGATGAAAAGTCGAAAATCAAGGTGCCAGTAGATCGTCCAGTGAGGGCCCTCTCTTTCTTAGGTGGGGACTTCTAGCTGTGTTCTCCCAAGGTAGAAGGTGCTAGCTGGCTCTCTGTGGCCTCTCTCACATTCATGATGTTAGAATTCTGGTGACCTAATCACCCCCCCCCAAAAGACCCATCTCTCAATGTTGTCACCTGGGGGATTAGAACTTCCATACATAAATTTTGTGGAAAGATAAACATTCAGATCATAGTAATTTAACATTTTATTTATTTGAGAGGCCTAGAGTCAGAGATTTAGATAGAGAGAGGGGCACACATATGCTCCCATCTACTGGTTCACTTCCCAAATGCCCATAATGACCAAGAGTAGGCCAGGCTGAAGCTGAAAGCTGGGAAGCCAATCCAGGTCTCCTACATGGGTGGCTATCACCACTGCCTCTCTGCAGGAGTCAGAGGCAGGCATCAAAGCCAGGCATTCCAACCTGCGACACAGGCATCTCACCTGTTACCTTAACTGCTAGGCCAAAGGCCTACTCCAGATCATAGTAATTTTATACACTCTGATATTACCCCCATCTTATAAGTCTTCTGGTTTTGGGAAACTGGCAAGCTGATGGTGACAAATACGTTTTTCCAAAATTCTAATTTTGACTTGTGTTGGACCTCTCAGTTGCAGAGATGCCCACTTGCTCGGGAGGACGCCCAAAGATCCAGACTCCAGACCAGTTGATGCAAAAAGCACGAGGTTTTTATTGAACGTTTGCGCAAACGGGCCCCCACCTCAGGCGGTGAGGAGCCCTGAGCGGCAGTTTCACACAGGTTATATAGGCAACGAATTAGCATATTCCTAATGCGCATGCATAGGATTGGTCAGTTCAGAGGGACCATTAGCATATGGAATACAGAGGTGGCACGGGATTGGCTGGTTCGGAGGGACAATTAGCATATGGAATACAGAGGTGGCACGGGATTGGCTGGTTCAGAGGGACAATTAGCATATTGGAGAGTGCTGAGGAGAGTGCTGAGGGAACGTGCTGAGGAGAGTGCTGAGGAGAGTGCTGAGGGAACGTGCTGAGGAGAGTGCTGAGGGAACATGCTGAGGAGAGTGCTGAGGAGAGTGCTGAGGAGAGTGCTGAGGAGAGTGCTGAAGGACTCTCCGAAGGGGAGTGGCAGCTCTGCTCTGGGCATGCCTAGAGGTTCTCTGAAGGGGATTGACTTTTCCTTCCCAGAGAACGTCCTGCCTGCTGGACTCTGGGGAACATCTAACCTCTTAAGAAGCCCCTGATATTTTCCCAGGCCTAGTTTCTTGTCCCTCTCCCCCATAAGGGTCCTTCATTCCCTCCTTTTCTTTTTGCAAAGATTTTAATCCTAAAATCTATTGGACCGGCCTGGGGAGAGCCTGCCTCACTGGAGGGAGGGAACTCTGTTCTTGCTGGACTGGGTTGGGTTCCACGTTAACAATTGTGGAGCATGGGGATTGGAAAAACAATGGGAAAAGGCCAGGAACATCATAAATATTAAACAGTTTTTGAAAGTCTTAGCTTGAGTGGGTTCTGAGGGCGCTGGAGCTTCCATTTGGCTGGTCTATCCGGATCCTTGGGGCCCTGGGGAGGTGGTGCTCGCTTCACGTGTGAGGCGTGGACCCAAGCAGCGATTCCGTCGACCTTGAGAGCGGTGGGAGTTGTCAACAGCACAGTGAAGGGGCCTTTCCACCGGGGCTCTAGAGTCTTAGATTGGTGCCTTCGGACATACACAGCATCACCGATTTGGAAAGGATGTGGGATGGTTGTCGTCTCGGGTTGGTAGGCTGCTGCAAGAGGTTTCCAGACCTGGTTCTGGATGATCTGGAGCGCTCTCAACCGGGCCTGTAATTTAGGGGCATCGGCAACGGAGTCACTGGCAAGGTCAAGCAAGCCTGCTACTGGTGGGGGCCCTCCATAAAGGATTTCGTATGGTGTCAGCCCGCAATGAGAGCGCGTGTTTTGGACCCGGAACAACACCATAGGGAGGAGTTGGACCCAGTCTTTAACACCAGTCTCCAACGCTAATTTGGTCAAGGTCTCTTTAATTGTTCTGTTCATTCTTTCTACCTGTCCTGAAATTTGGGGTCTATAGGCACAGTGCAATTTCCAATTTATGCCTAATGCTTTGGCCACCAACTGACTTACCTGGGAGACAAACGCTGGGCCATTGTCGGACCCGATTACCTTAGGCAAGCCGAACCGGGGGAAGATCTCCTCTATGATCTTCTTGACGACCACCCGGGCGGTTTCCCGTTTTGTGGGGAATGCCTCAGTCCATCCGGAGAAGGTGTCTACAAAAACTAGAAGATACTTATTCCCATAACTGCCCGGCCTTATCTCAGTGAAATCGACCTCCCAGTTGATTCCTGGTCGGTCTCCTCTTACCCTAGCTCCCTCCGGGAGCTTGAGGTGTCTGGGATTTACCTTGGCACACGGAACACAGGATTCAGTCACCTGCTGGACTAAAGAGTCAAGTCCGGGGATGTAATAAGACTGCCTATCTTCCTGTAAGGCTGCTTTTAGCTTTTTGTGTCCCAAATGAGTCCATTGATGGAGGCTGGTAATTATTTCTTTAGCCAATTGGTGTGGCAGGACTATTTTCTCTCCGAGCCTCCAAACCCTTATTTGTTCATCATACTCTGCACCGAGCCGCTGGATCGTATCTAAGTCTTGGTCCAAATAGAGGAAAGGTGGTTCCCTCGATACTTGGGTGGGCTCAATTGTCTTTAACGGGAGCACCTGTTGGCTCAGGGCTGCCACCCTAGCGGCCTCGTCTGCCATCCTGTTTCCCCTTGCTACGGGGTCGTCTCCTCGTTGGTGCCCGGGGCAATGAATTATACTCAACATTTTGGGCAGGAAGAGGGCCTGTAGAAGATCTAGGATTTCCTGCTTATTTTTAATGTCCTTGCCTGCTGAGGTTAAGAGGCCCCTTAGCCGGTATATCTCCCCATGTACATGGGCAGTGGCGAAAGCATACCGACTGTCTGTGTAAATGTTGACCTTTTTGTCTTGTGCCAGTTTTAAAGCTTGAGTTAAGGCTATGAGCTCGGCTTTTTGAGCAGAAGTTCCAGGCTTTAAGGCACTTGACCAGATAACAGTTTTTCCATCCACCACCGCTGCCCCAGCCCTCCGCTCACCGTTCTGTAGAAAGCTGCTCCCATCCGTGACCCAGGTCATTTCGGCATCAGGCAGAGGCTGGTCGGTTAGGTCTTTTCGGGTGCCGTGGGCCTCAGCCAGGATTTGGTGACAGTTATGGATTACCTGGGCCTGGGGCCCCAGTTCCGGGAGCAGGGTGGCCGGGTTTAAAGAGGTGGCAGTCCCAAACCGGACCCGCTCTGAGTTTAATAACATAGTCTGGTAATGAGTTATCCGAGCATTTGAGAGCCACCGATCTGGTGGCTGGCGGATAACTGTCTCCACAGCATGAGGTGCCACTATGGTGAGAGGTTGGCCTAGAGTCAATTTATCCGAGTCTTTCACCAGAACTGCCACGGCCGCTATCATGCGGAGGCACGGAGGCCAGCCGGCCGCTACATTGTCTAGCTTTTTTGAAAAGTATGCCACCGGCTTTTTCCAGGGTCCAAGCATTTGTGTTAGCACTCCCTTCGCCACTCCCTTGTTCTCATCCAAGTATAATGTGAAAGGCTTGGTCATATCAGGGAGGCTCAGGGCTGGGGCTGACAATAGGGCCTTTTTTATGTTGTCAAAAGCCCGCTGTTGCTCTTCTCTCCATTGAAAGGGAGCATTGGACTTCGTGAGGGGGTACAATGGGGCTGCCAGCTCCGCAAACCCAGGAATCCAAAGGCGGCAGAATCCCGCACTCCCGAGGAATTCCCGCATCTTTCTGGCATCGGTGGGGGGTGGAATTAGAGCAACCACCCTTTTTCGGCTCTCTGTCAGCCACCGTTGCCCTCCTTCTAGGAGGTAGCCTAGATAGGCCACCTGTTTCTGACATATTTGGGCCTTTTTCGCGGAGGCTCGATAGCCCAATTCCCCCAGTCTCTGTAGCAGGGCCCCGGTACATTGTAGGCAGTCCTGCTCAGTTTCAGCGGCAAGGAGGAGGTCGTCCACATATTGCAGGAGGACCAGGTCCGGATGGTTGACTCGGAAGTCGGCCAAATCTAGGTGTAGAGCTTCATCAAACAAGGTAGGCGAGTTTTTAAATCCTTGGGGCAACCTTGTCCAGGTGAGTTGTCCTGAAAACCCGGTCTCTGGGTCTTTCCACTCAAAAGCAAAGATGGATTGGCTCTGAGGGCTCAGTCTTAAACAAAAGAATGCATCTTTTAGATCTAACACAGTGTACCATACGTGGGTCGGAGGCAAGGTACTTAGCAGATTGTAGGGGTTGGGCACTGTGGGATGCATATCCTCCGTTCTCCTGTTAACCTCCCGCAAGTCCTGTACCGGGCGGTAGTCACCCGTACCAGGCTTCTTTACTGGTAGTAGGGGGGTGTTCCAAGGTGAACGACAAGGTTTTAAAATGCCTAGGTATAACAGTCTCTGGATATGTGGCCGGATACCTTCCTTAGCTTCCTTGCCCATCGGATATTGACGAACTGACACGGGAATGGCCGTGGGCTTCAGATCTATGATCAAGGGAGGCCGGTTGACGGCCAGCCCTATTCCCGCAGTCTCTGCCCAGGCCTGAGGAAAATCTGTGAGCCACTTGGGGTCCAGGGGAGCCATGGTGGACGAGGGCCTCTCGAATAATCGGTGTTCGTCCTCCAAGCGTAGTGTTAATACCTGGAGGGGCCGCCCTCCTGAGTCTGTGATGGTAGCTCCTTTCTCATGGAAGTGAATTTGGGCTCCTACCTTCGAGAGTAGGTCCCTGCCCAGGAGGGGGTAGGGGCAGTCTGGCACTAGTAAGAACGAGTGTGTCACAAGTCCTGTACTTAACTGGACCTCTCGATTGGTTGTCCAGCGATATAACTTCCCTCCAGTTGCCCCCTGAACCCAGGAAGTCTTGGAGCTTAGAGGCCCTTTTTCTGAAGTCAGTACCGAGTGCTGGGCTCCCGTGTCAATCAGGAAGGTTACCGGTCTGCCCCCCACTTCAAGGGTTATCCTGGGCTCGGGGGGGGGGGGGCTCCTGGCCCTGACTCACCTAGTCGTCTTCTTCCAGGGACAGGATTGGAACTGGTCTCTTCTTTGGTCCCTGTGTTTTCTTCGGGCAGTCTTTGACCCAGTGTCCTCTTTCTTTACAATAGGCACATTGATCTCTTTCCACCCGAGGCTTTCGTTTGTCTCCCAAGTCCCTATTCTGTCCTGGTCTACTCCTTGCTGTATCCTGCACTACGGTGGCCAAAATTCTACTAAGCTCTCGATTATGTCTTTTGTCTTTTTTGTCTTCCCTTTCCTCCTGCTCCTTGCGGATCCTTTCCTCCTTCTCCTCTCGGGTCTCCCTTTTGTTGTAAATCTTTTCTGCCTCCTTCATTAAATCTTGTATAGTATACCCCTGAAGCCCCTCTAGCCGCTGCAATTTATTGCGGATGTCCGGCGCTGACTGTCCTATAAAGGACATGATTACATCTCCCTGCCGGTCCTCTGCCAGGGGGTCAAATGGGGTGTACATACGGTAGGCTTCCACTAATCTTTCTAGGAAGCCTGCCGGCGTTTCCTCAGCCCCCTGTACTACTGCACGTACCTTGGCCAAATTGGTGGGGCGCTTTCCAGCCCCTCTGAGACCCGCAAGGAGAATCTGGCAGTAAAGACGAAGTCGCTCCCTACCAGCAATGGTGGTGTAGTCCCAATCAGGACGGGTTGAGGGAAACGCCTCCTCGATTTCGTTTGGCAGTAGGGTCGGTCGGCCATCTGCTCCAGGGACGTTTTTCCATGCCTCAAGGTAGACACGCTGCTTTTCCTCAGTAGTGAGGAGGGTCTGCAGAAGCTGCTGACAATCATCCCAGGTGGGCTGATGAGTCAATAAAATTGACTCGATCAGCCCAGTCAGAGCCTGGGGGTCCTGAGAGAAAGAGGGGTTATGGGTTTTCCAATTGTAAAGATCGGAAGCAGAAAATGGCCAGTACTGCATCTGGCCAGCCACCGAGCGAAGAGGAAAAGCCTGCGAAGTCCAGACGCTTCCCGAGCCCCCTGCCTGCCCCCGACGGAGGCGCAGGCGGCTGGAGGGCGGGGAAGGCGCTGAGACTTCTTCCCATGCCCTCGTGGAATCAGGGGATGGTGCAGAAGGTTGCACATCCCGCTCTGGTTGTTGTGGGGGTTCCTGCGGGGGAGCAGGCTGGCCGGGAAGATAGGGTGGGGGAGAGTCAAAGAGCAGAAAGTCCTGATCAGCCGGAAGAACCGGTGGCTTGTCAGGTTTTGGATCTCGAATCTCCTTCAGAGGGTATAGGGAGGAGGTTGGCACAACTGGGATAGGAGGAGGGGGTATCGGGGAGGAAGGTATTAAAGGAGTTGGGGATGGCCGAGGAAGGGGTAACGGGGTCCGTATGGGCTCCGTCGGGAAGGAGAAGGGTTCTATCCAGGGAGGGGGGTTACGTGAAAGATCCTCCCACGTGGTAATGTAGGGCACCTGATCAGGGTGTCCATTGGAGACTGGCTGAAAGACTCGCGCCTTAGTCTGTAAAATAATATCGAGGTTAAAAGTGCCGTTCCTTGGCCAGCCGACCTCGAAGGCCGGCCACTCTGAGGAACAGAATTTTGCCCATTGTTTCCTTTTAACCTCCACTGAGAGGTGGCGCGCGCATTCTCGAACGTCCTTCCAGTGATCTAGAGTGAGACTTAAAGGGGTGGTTATTTGTTGACCCATGGGTGCAAGGATTTTAGCCCAAACAAAAAGAACAGCCAATGCACAGACATATACAGTAAGCAAGACAAACCACATGGCTAGGACAAATCGAACGCTATTGCGCTATTTTTGGGAGTGGCTGCCTGACCAGCCCTCCCCGGGAAGGAGGGAGACTTGGTCTCCGACCCACCTCCAGACCACCCTGGGAGCGTCTTCCGGGGGAACGGACCGAGGGTTTCCCCTACTGGTCTCACAGACCGGAGCATCCTCCGGGGAACGGACCAGGGGTTGCTGGGCACGCCTACCTCCCCCACTGGTCTCACAGAGTCAGGTACTTGGCCAGTCAGAATATCAGAATACTCAAGACGAAGAACAACAAACAGAAAACACTTAATTATACCTCCAACTGGTCGGCAGAGAATGGGTCTGAGGGCGACCTAAAATCCCCGTACGGGCCACCAAAATGTTGGACCTCTCAGTTGCAGAGATGCTCACTTGCTCGGGAGGACGCCCAAAGATCCAGACTCCAGACCAGTTGATGCAAAAAGCACGAGGTTTTTATTGAATGTTTGCGCAAACGGGCCCCCACCTCAGGCGGTGAGGAGCCCTGAGCGGCAGTTTCACACAGGTTATATAGGCAACGAATTAGCATATTCCTAATGCGCATGCATAGGATTGGTCAGTTCAGAGGGACCATTAGCATATGGAATACAGAGGTGGCACGGGATTGGCTGGTTCGGAGGGACAATTAGCATATGGAATACAGAGGTGGCACGGGATTGGCTGGTTCGGAGGGACAATTAGCATATCGGAGAGTGCTGAGGAGAGTGCTGAGGAGAGTGCTGAGGAGAGTGCTGAGGAGAGTGCTGAGGGACTCTCCGAAGGGGAGTGGCAGTTCTGCTCTGGGCATGCCTAGAGGTTCTCTGAAGGGGATTGACCTTTCCTTCCCAGAGAACGTCCTGCCCGCTGGACTCTGGGGAACATCTAACCTCTTAAGAAGCCCCTGATATTTTCCCAGGCCTAGTTTCTTGTCCCTCTCCCCCATAAGGGTCCTTCACTTGAAAGCTCCGTTTTTGTCATTAGTAAAATATGTTGCCTGTTATTTCTTGAAGTGACAGGCTTACTTCATTCATTTGTTAAAAATGTCTGCCAAATGCCTAAATCTGAATATTCATAGTTTGTCTTTTGGCTGTTATTCCAAGGAAAATAGTGTTTGATGAAACTTTCAACTCATCTGAAATTTTGAAAACCAAAGGTCGGGCAGAAAAATAAATTAATGTAATCTGCAATATTAATAGTTGAAATCATCTGATCAACTCAAAAGTAAAAATCATATAATCATATCAATAAAAGCAAGAATATATATATATATTGATATATGGCAATATTTACTAGTGATTAAAAAAATCTTTTTAGTTAAGAGAAGGTAACAGGAAACTTCCTTAATCTTGATAAAATGTTTCTCTTCCAAAAAGTTCAATACAAAATATTAGAGTTGGTTTTAAAGCGTTGAAAGTTGTTCCTTTGCAATTAGGAATAAAACAGTTCTTCCTCAAACAAATAATAGAAACAAGAATTGGAAAAAGAAACAAAAATATAATTTTTCACAGATGTGTTAATGGCATAAAATAATTCATATAGAAATTGTTATAATTTGTATGATAACTAGCAGGACTACCAGACATAAATTAGAATACAAATCAAATACATTTCAATACACAGGAAATAATGAACATTCCAGAAAGGTTATTTTCATAAGTTCATCAAAATATCAGAATGCAGGGATTCTTCTAGAAGTTCATGGAAAATTGATTTAAAGGATACATTGATTTTGAAAAAAAGAAATGTTGAATTCCACTCATAACTTTTTTACAATACACATTTTCTATGAACCTGCTGATGATTGCTCCTCAGATGCCCCGGGAATGCTATTTCTGCTACATATTCTATAAAAATGTATATCCTTTTAGGTATGTTGATTCATGTACAAGAGTATTTAGAGGAATATCATTTATAATATCCTCACATTGCAAAAAAAAAACAGAAATTTTCATCAACACTTGTGTAAGAGAACATAGCCTGCATTGGAAATAAATGCACAAGATCGATGATATTAAAAATATTATGCTGGGGCCCGGCGCCATGGCTCAATTGGTTAATCCTCTGCAGCCTGGGCATCCCATATGGGCGCCAGATTCTAGTCCTGGTTGCTCCTTTTCCAGTCCAACTCTCTGCTGTGGCCTGGGAAGGCAGTGGAGGATGGCCCAAGTGCTTGGGCCCCTGCACCTGCGTGGGAGACCGGGAGGAAACACCTGGCTCCTGGCTTTGGATCGGCATAGCTCCAGCTGTTGCAGCCATTTGGGGAGTGAACCAGTGGAGGGAAGACCTTTCTCTCTCTCACTGTCTATAACTCTACCTGTCAAATAAATAAATAAAAATCTTAAAAAATTATGCTGAATAGAAGGAATGTATCAGGAAGGAATTAAGAGAAGATTCTAATTACATAATACCCTTAGTAACTTAAGAGAAAGACATTCTTTTAGTACAATAGAGAATGTCATTCTGAAACCAAAACCAACATCACAATGAATGGGGCCCTTCTAGAGCAGCACAGTCACACTCTAAGATGTTAGAAAGGGGTTTTCCAAAATAGCATTTTCTGGTCAAATGAGTTAGGAATTGTTGTATGCTTTCTCCACATTGAGGAAATTGCTAATACATATTAAACACTAAAGGTTATGGAATTTAGGTACTGAAAAAATTATCTCATTTGATAATGCACTTGGAAACTTTATCCTCATTTTTTGGTAGGAAACAACCGTTATCTCATGGGATAATGGTTTGGAACATAATTTGGAAACTTTGAACTAGGTATATTCTGATTAGGTGTGGGAATAAGATATGAATGACCATTGATGCCATAATAATTTAACAGTGTTCTAGAAATCCTACTCAACATAACAACAGAAGCACAGAGCAGGACAAAGGGAGAGTTTAATACCAGAACACAGGAGAAAAGTCACTGTTGTTTATAGATGCTGTGGTAGTGTTTCTTGCAAATGCAATAAGCCAGGGGAAAGTATTAGAACTAATAGATACACACAATCACCAAGAGTTAATTGACAAAACTTAAAACCCCAGAATTACAAAAGAAAGAAACTTAACCTAAAATATCAACCAAAATGTAAAGTCCTGGGTGGGGGTGGGGGGAGAACATTTAAAAAGAGCCCATGAGAGTATAGTAGGCATGGAAAGCCAAGACACCATGGGAAAAAAAAGACCTAAATGAAAGATCTCTGAGTGAGATCCCACTGGAAAGAATGGGGCCATCAAAGAAGGAGGTACCTTTCTCTGAAGGGAGGAGAGAACTTCCACTTTGACTATGACCCTATCAGAATAAGATCAAAGTCAGCGAACTCTAAAGGCTTCCATAGCCCTGGCAACTCATGACTAGAGCCTAGGGAGATTACTGACGCCATGAACAAGAGTGTCAAATTGTTAAGTCAGCAACAGAAGTCACTGTGTACTTACATCCCATGTGGGATCTGTCCTTAATGTGTTGTCTAATGTGAAGTGATGCTATAACTAGTACTGAAACAGTATTTTTATACTTTGTGTGTTTCTGTGTGGGTACAAACTGATGAGGTCTTTACTAATTATATACTGAATTGATCTTCTGTATATAAAGAGAATTGGAAATGAAAAAAAAACCTGGTGTTAAACTGGAAATGGCATAGAAAATTAATTAATTTTAAAAAAATATTATGTAGGATCTCTCTCTTTAATGTGCTGTACATTGTTATTTAATGCTATAATTAGTACTCCAATGGTAGTTTTTCACTTTATGTTGCTATATAGGGCAAACTGTTGACATCTTTACCTAATATATACTAAACTGATTTTCTGTATATAAAGAGAATTGAAAATGAATCTTGATGTGATTGGAAGGGGAGAGGGAGCAGAAAAGGGGAGGGTTGCGGGTGGGAGGGAAGTTATGGGGAGGGGAAGCCATTGTAACCCATAAGCTGTACTTTGGAAATTTATATTCATTAAATAAAAGTTTAATAAATGAAAAAAAATAAAACCTGTAAATTGTTATATTTCTGAATTTTCCTATACAGATTTTCCTCTCCACATTATACAAATAAGAAATTTACAGGTAGATAACAATATTAGCATTTGAAAGTTAAACTCAAGTATTATTAAAAGAAAATGCATGTACATCCTGGTTAAGAAAATACTTAAGAAACACAATTTGAGAAAAATACAGAAATACAACTATAATAATATTGTGTATTCTTCCTTAGTTACTCTAAGGAGTATGAGAATGAAAGTCTAAAACTAGAAGATACTTGAACACATTTACTGATAAGATATGAATACCCATAAAATACAGGGAATTTTAGAGCTATAAGACCAGAAAACTAATTAAATGACAGAGACTGACACAGTACATGAAAAGCAAGACCTAACATACTGTTGCCTCCAAAACTACATTTAAACATATAGACATATGGAGGGGATGGACCTGAGGCCAAGTTTGTCAAAGGACAGCAAATATCATTTATATTGGAATAAGTTAAAGTGATCTATTGTACAACATTGTGGCACTATTTAATGACACTATATTCACTGTAAAAGTCACTGAGATTAAATATTATAGATTGTTCTGATAAAGAATAAATGTATAATAAAATACACAGAAAAATCAGCTTGATTTAGCTATTTCACATTGGCTTATATATTCCACATATATATTTCTTTTTTCTTTATATTTATTTATTTAATTTTTTGACAGGCAGAGTTAGACAGTGAGAGAGAGAGAGAGAAAGGTATTCTTTCCATTGGTTCATCCACCAAATGGCCACTATGGCTGGTGTGCTGTGCCGATCCAAAGCCAGGAGCCAGGCACTTCCTCTTGGTCTCCCATGCAGGTGCAGGGCCCAAGCACTTAGGCCATCCTCCACTGCCTTCCTGGGCCACAGCAGAGAACTGGACCAGAAGAGGAGCAACCAGGACAAAACCGGCTCCCCAACTCAGACTAGAACCCAGAGTGCAGGTGCTGCAGGTGGAGGATTAGCCTAGTGAGCTGCAGCACTGACCATATTCCACATACATATTTCTTAAAAGCATCTTGAACTGACAAATATATTCAATCTGTCTAGTTTGAGATATAAAATTAGGTATTTTAAAATATAAAAAAAAGATTCAAATGGTTAGTTATGTATAAAGACCGTTACAAATCCATTTAAAAGAACAGATTAGGTACAGTCCTATTGACTAATCAGGTCTTATGTCAGAGAAAATTACCATGGCTACTTAAATTACATAATGATAAAGGAGGCAGTTCTCCTTATGTGTATGAACTTAACAGTGCACCAAATTACATGAGTCAAAGATTACAGAATTATAAGGAAAAGTATATGCACTAATGATAATTAGCATAAATAAATAGCAAAGTATAAATTCAAATGTGGTAATGAGTACTTAGCAGTATATAATCATAGAGAGGTGCTACTTAATATTAGAGGGAAAAGATAAATTCTATCACTCCAAATATCAGCAAATCATAATAATAAGTAAATATACCTGCATAAAATATCAGTAAATTCATATACTGCCAACACTTCCTACTAAATTTAACTTGATCCACAACCTACAACCCTATTTTTCCCATCACATAAAAAATCACCATACTTTGTCATGAACAAGAATGACATTGATAACGCCTTCAAAAATAAACTTGAAAGAAGCCAAGTCCCCTAAGCAGGTGAATGAGGGCATTTCTAAAGCACAGCTTCAGACTGCAGAATGATGTGCAAAAGTCAAAATATTTTCAGTATAATATCAATTGTTCAGAACAACTTCTTCAAAATTGCAATAGAGTAAAACCAAGCAAAGTACCTCTCTGGTAGAAATGGTACAGTATTAATCACAACAAAAAAAAGAAAAAGAAAAAGAAAAAGGAAGCCAAACCAAATAGAAAAAAATAAAAAACCCAGAAGACTGTCACTTCTGGGTTCAGAGGTGAATGAGATCCAGAAGACATTTGAACTGACCAAGGCCCATTGATCCACCTGGGTAGTCAGTCCATGGGTGCCTCTGTTCCTATTTCAACTTAGGAGGAAGCAAACACTTCAAGAATTCTCCTTCCTTTTCCACAGAGGTTATCATTCTATCTAACCAGGTTAAATCCAAGAACATGAAACTTATGCACAAATCATAAAACTAATTCCTAAATTGGTAGATTAAAAGGAATTAGATGACATTAAGACTCTACACAAGATGTGAAAGTGGACCAGCTCAGAGAAGACACCTATTTCATCCCATCTGAGTCTCTTATGAAAATTCAGTTCCCATTATCAGAAATTAAAAGGGGTCTCATTTCAGGGGCCATTAGGTCTCTTCCTCAAGAATGGCTGAAGACACACATAAGTGAGTTCTCTCCAGGGGGTCTACTATGAAAGCCAAACTGAGTTGTCATCTCTTAGAGGCTCTTTCTGAGTCCACTTTGTACTCTGCACAACTTCAGGACTCTGCCATTCAGAACTTACTGCCTTTGAACTTTAGACCATAACCTGCAGCTAAAATAAAACTGTTTTCTTTCCAACTTATTCATCTGTGGCACTGTGTTTTTAGGCAAAGCAAATGGACTCAGCTTCTAGGAAGCACCATGCTGTTTGGCTGCAGGACAGAAAATTCAAGGGATTCAGATAACCCCTAGTGAGATAGGAGTGACCCAGGACAACACAGATCACAGTTTCTCCCCACATAAACCCCACACCTGCAGTCCCGGTTCTCCTCAATGGGTCTCCAGTCCTCACCACACAATAGGGAAGACACAGCACTGCAGGTGTGGAGCTGCCCAGAGAGGGCGTAGGGACCTAGCCAAAGTCACTGCTTTTAGGCCTGGGATGGCATGACTGAGGTCCTGGGTCTTGGCCAAGTCCACATCCCCTGGACTTTGGAGGGGATGAGAGGCATTTAATGAGGAGATTACAGAGCAGGAAGTTCGGGTCTGTAAATCCTAGAGCTGATCACTGGGAGGACTGAAGTTTAATACAGTCATTTCTAGTAGATTTCCACCAGCTACCTACTAGTCTCCCACGTGATGCCCAGCCCCCTACACACCATTTCCAGCTTCTGAGGGGTCGGGATGTCCTCTTTGTCAGGTCCTGCTGTGAAAATAAAACCACAGAAAGCAAAGTCTGAGTGACTCATCGCCTTTCTCTTCCTGTCAGCCAAGCCCATCTGGAACCACCACTGCTCCCTACTGTGACATGGGTGCCTGATGATTGGACAGTTTGCGCATCCTGAGTATGCAAGACATCACAAAAGACGCAGCCAATCAGAATCCTCTCTGTCATAGGAGGGCTATTTTGGGCTCTGCTGAGTGAACTGGGAGTGAGGGGTGAGGTTTGATTTCTGGTTCGAAGCTGCCTGTTTTTGCTTGGCTTTTGGCCTCCTTATACCTGATGGTAGATCCCATTCCTGTCAGTCCCTCTACTGGATTCCCTCCTGGCCGCACATGTCTGAGATCCTGCTAGCAAGTTGTGATCTGGAGCTTGCAGGGGCCTGCTGCAGGTAAGTTGCAATCCACTGAACGTTCATTGGCTTCTGGACTTTATTTTTATTATTATTTTATCCAGATTCTCAACTCACTTGCATTTCTTAAATGCTGCTTGGTTGATATCTCTTTATGCATATTACATAGATTAGTCTTCTTTTGGTTCATTTTCCTTTTAAGCTTTTGCATACTAGTCTGCTTTTGTCATTTAATATTATTTTTATTTGTTTTTTGGTGGTCCATAGTACTTCTTTGAATTTTATTTATTGATTTCAGATCCAGCAATTATTTGAATTTTTGTATTTGGGCTTAGATTATGTTGGGTTACCTATATGATAGTGTGACTTACATAGGTTGTTGTATAAAGAAGATCCTTGTACCATGTGTTTCCAGGACTATACCTCCAGTGCAATGTTAGAGACAGGTAGTGAGCAGCGGCAACCTTGTCTGAGTCCACTCAGAAGGAAAAAGCTTTCAATGATTCCATATTACTGTGTATCATGTTTGTGTATCATGTTTGTTGTAGGTCCATTATAGGCAGTCTTGATCAGATAAGGAAGTTACTGTTTCTGTGTTGTTCTTATAGATAATTTTTAATAGGTACAAGCCAGAATTTATTAAACAGTTTTAAACATTTAATCTAAAGTTTAAACATTTAAACAAACATTTAATTTAATGGCTTAACCTGCTTCACCACAGTACCAGCCCCAGGATATAAGACCTTGACATATAAAAGCATAATGAATATTTTCTGAAAAAAAAGTTATCTGTACTTATTGAAACTGGCATTTAAAACTTTTTAAATTCCATTAAATGTTTTTTTAAACCCAATAGAAAAATGTGTTTTTATATATGACACTGGATACATATTAGGCAGTACTACAAACATTAATTCTTTAAACATCACAGTTGTGATGGAAATAGATAAATTATTTTTTGTGCTGTAATTTTTCATTCTTGTTTTTTGTAATCTCTTACAGAATATTAACAAAACTGCACCTTCCATTTGTTGTGAATATCCACACCTTTTTATATAAAAGAATCATTTAGGAAATAGTTTATGTGATGTTGTATATGGGAAAAATACTTATGAAACTAAAATTCAGTAAAATAGCAAATTAAATTGTGTTAGTTTTTTAAAATGTATTTTGACTATTGTTAGTCATAAACAATCATCACCAAAGACAAAAACTAGATAAATTTGTTGTCATTCTTTATGAGATCTTGTATAATTTTTCAAGTTGTTAGTGAAAAAAGAAATAGGAATATAGAAATTCCTTTTGTGCATCATTTTTTGAAATCCTAACCATCATTTTTAAAAATAATTTAGGTAGAGTATTAAAAACTATAATATCTACACCAAAGGTTTAAGACATTGCTGAATAGCTTCCCACTTTGCCTGTCAGGTGAATCTTCTGCTTTAAACCATGTGGCCTTCCGCAAACAACTGACTGGGCACTCTCCCTCAGATTCTGTCCCATCTGTTCTGATGGACACCCTACCTCATCAAGTCTTGCTACTTTGCTTACAAAAACAGAAGTGTTTTTTTGAAAGGCAAATTTAAAAAGAGGGATGAAAGAGGAAGGGAGGAAGGAAGGGGGGAAGGGAGATAGAGGGATTGAGAATGAGAGAGAGAGAGAGAGAGAGAGAGAGAGAGAGAGAGAGAGAGAGAGAGAGAGGGATCTCATCCACTGATTGACTTTCAAAATGGATACAATGGCTGGGACCAGGCCAGGAGCATCAAACACCTACCAGGTCTCCCACATGGGTGTAAGGGTCCCAAGCACTTGATCTGTTTTCCACTGATTTTCTTCCTGCATTAGCAGGGAACTGGATGAAAAGTGGAGCAACCAGGACTCAAACCAGTGTTCATACGGATTGCTAGTGTCACTGGTGGCAGCTTGACTTGCAGCACTGAAATGCTGGCCCCTTAACTAAATTATTGATTTAATGGGGCCATCAAAGAAGGAGGTACCTTTCTCTGAAGGGAGGAGAGAACTTCCACTTTGACTACGACACTCTCAGAATAAGATCAAAGTTGGCGAACCCTAAAGGCTTCCATAGCCTCGGCAACCCATGACTAGAGCCTAGGGAGATTACTGACGCCATAAACAAGAATGTTAAATTGTTAAATTAACATCAAGAGTCACTGTGTACTTACGTCCCATGTGGGATCTGTCCTTAATGGGTTGTCCACTGTGAAGTAATGATATAGCTAGTATTGAAACAGTATTTTGGTTCAGGCAAGATGGAGGAATAGGAACGGAGCACACGATTAGTCCGGAGAGAGAGACAGGTTAATATAAGTGGAGATACTGCAGGGTCAAGGAAGAGTAGGGGATGAAACAGCAGAGGAAACTCTTCCGGAACTAGTGATTCACAGTGTACCTGCGTGGAGAGCGTGGGAGCCCAAGTTCGGGACACCAGCAGCAGACTCAATGCAACAGCGCTGGAACGCGAGGTGAGCCGAACCACAATAGCCCGAGACACCAGCAGGGAAGCGGAAAGAGGAGGCTAGAGGGAACCAGGCTTGAAACTTCGTGGGGAAAAGTTCACCAGGCTAACTAGAAGAGAGAGAGGAAAAAAATAAAAAAAGCGACCAATACGGACACAAGTTTCTCTCTCTCCGCTCACCTCTCAAAGGCGAGCAAGACAGAGCAGGCGCCATTTTGGACATACGTCATAAGCAGGGCGACCTCAGGTCTGCACCGGCCCTGAGCCTAACAGAAAAACCTGACTCTGGGGGGAGGGGTGAAATAACAGGAGATTAGCATCTAACTTGGCAACCCAGTGGGAGATTTCAGGAGAACTGGAGCCCACACTGAGGGCAGCAGAGATTCCCTGTGTGGTCCTTGGGAAAGAGCTTCCAATCTCTGGCTCCTGTGGGTATATCATTTGCCTGCTAACTACCTCCAATTACGTTCAGCTGTGCAGAATTACTTCCCTTTTGAATCAAAAAAGAGAGAGATTTACCACACCTAACCTGGGAGTGTCATCTTTGACACACCCTCAGCCCTGAGGAACCAAACACAGCTCTCAGTCCACGCTCATCTCAAGCCTCTAAGGCACCACTGAAAGCAGACAGTCCACTTAATATAGAGCCATAGTGTAACAAGAAAAAACACCACAGTGAAGAAACCAAATATCTCCAACATGCCAAACAACAAACGCAAAAACCGAGGTAACAAGAACAAGGAAGACACTATGACACCCCCAAATGAAAAAGACACCCCAATTCAAGATTATGAGATGAGGAGATTGAAGAAATACAAGAAGCAGACCTCAAAAAATTGATAAGAACATTAAGAAGTTCTCAAAAACAAATTCTTGAACTACAGAAATCCTTAATGGACAAGGTAGAAAATCTCTCTCATGAAAATGAAATATTAAGGAGGAATCAAAATGAAATGAAACAACTAGTGGAACAAGAAATGGTGATAATGACGAGAAATCATAATGAAATGAAGAATTCAATAGATCAAATGACAAACACATTAGAGAGTCTTAAAAACAGAATGGGTGAAGCAGAAGAGAGAATATCAGACTTAGAAGACAGAGAACAGGAAAGGAAACAATCAAATCAAAGAAAAGAAGAAGAAATCGGAAATCTAAAAAATACTGTCAGGAATCTACAGGATACTCTTAAAAAACCCAACATTCGGGTTCTAGGAGTACCTGAAGGCATGGGGAGGGAGAAAGGATTAGAAGGCCTTTTTAGTGAGATACTAGCAGAAAATTTCCCAGGTTTGGAGAAAGACAGAGACATCCTAATACAGAAAGCTCATAGAACCCCTAATAAACATGACCAAAAGAGATACTCACCACGACACGTCGTAATCAAACTCACCACAGTGAAACACAAAGAAAAGATCCTAAAATGTGCAAGAGAGAAACGCCAGATTACTCTCAGAGAATCTCCAATTAGACTCACAGCTGACTTCTCTTCAGAAACCCTACAAGCTAGGAGAGAATGGCGAGACATAGTCCAGGTGCTAAGAGAGAAAAACTGCCAGCCCAGAATATTATATCCTGCAAATCTCTCATTTATAAATGAAGGTGAAATAAAGACCTTTCACAGCAAACAGACATTGAAAGAATTTGTCGCCACTCGCCCAGCCCTGCAAAAGATGCTTAAAGATGTGTTACATACAGAAACACAGAAACACGGTCACCAATATGAAAGAAGGTAAAGGTAGGAAACCTCACACCAAAAGATCACAGGAATCTCAAACCATATATTAGAAAGTATCTTTGGCTAATGGTAGGGCAAAGTTACTCCTTCTCAATAGTCACATTAAATGTTAATGGCTTGAACTCTCTAGTTAAAAGACACCGATTGGCTGATTGGGTTAAGGAACAAAACCCATCCTTTTGCTGCTTACAAGAAACCCATCTATCCAACAATGATCCATACAGGCTGAGAGTGAAAGGCTGGAAAAAGATATACCACGCCAACAGAAATGAAAAGAGAGCGGGCGTAGCCATCTTAATATCGGACAATATAAACTTTACCACAAAAACTGTTAGGAGAGACAAAGAGGGGCACTATTTAATGATTAAGGGATCCATTCAACAGGAAGATATAACGATTATCAATGTATATGCACCTAATTACATGGCACCAGCTGATTTAAAAGACTTGTTAAGGGACTTAAAGGGAGACTTAGACCCCAATACAATAGTACTGGGGGACTTCAATACTCCACTCTCAGAGATAGACAGATCAACAGGACAGAAGATCAACAAGGAGACAGTAAATTTAAATGACACTATAGCCCAAATGGATCTAACAGATATCTACAGAACATTTCATCCTACATCTAAGGACTTTACATTCTTCTCAGCAGTACATGGAACCCTCTCCAGGATTGACCACATACTAGGCCATAAAGCAAGTCTCAGCAAATTCAAGAGAATTAGAATCATACCATGCAGCGTCTCAGACCACAAAGGAATGAAATTGGAAATTAGCAACTCAGGAATCCCCAGAGCATGTGCAAACACATGGAGATTGAACAACATGCTCCTGAATGAACAATGGGTCATAGAAGAAATTAAAAGAGAAATCAAAAATTTTCTGGAAGTAAATGAGGATAACAGCACAACATACCAAAACCTATGGGATACAACAAAAGCAGTGTTAAGAGGAAAGTTTATATCAATAGGTGCCTACATCAAGAAAATGGAAAGGCACCAAATAGATGAGCTTTCAAGTCATCTCAAGGATCTAGAAAATCTGCAGCAAACCAAACCCAAACCCAGTAGGAGAAGAGAAATAATTAAAGTCAGAGAAGAAATCAACAGGATTGAATCCAAAAAAACATTACAAAAAGTCAGCCAAACGAGGAGCTGGTTTTTTGAAAAAATAAACAAAATTGACACCCCATTGGCCCAACTAACTAAAAAAAGAAGAGAAAAGACCCAAATCAATAGGACCAGCGATGAAATGGGAAACATAACAACAGACGCCACAGAAATAAAAAGAATCATCAGAAATTACTACAAGGACTTGTATGCCAGCAAACAGGGAAATCTATCAGAAATGGACAGATTCTTGGACACATACAACCTCCCTAAATTGAGCCAGGAAGACATAGAAAACCTAACAGACCAATAACTGACACAGAAATTGAAGCAGTAATAAAGGCCCTCCCAACAAAGAAAAGCCCAGGGCCAGATGGATTCACTGCTGAGTTCTACCAGACATTTAGAGAAGAACTAACTCCAATTCTTCTCAAACTATTCAGAGCAATCGAAAAAGAGGGAATCCTCCCAAATTCTTTCTATGAAGCCACCATCACCTTAATTCCTAAGCCAGAAAGAGACGCAACATTGAAAGAGAATTACAGACCAATATCCCTGATGAACATAGATGCAAAAATACTCAATAAAATTCTGGCCAATAGAATGCAACAACACATCAGAAAGATCATCCACCCAGACCAAGTGGGATTCATCCCCGGTATGCAGGGATGGTTCAACATTCGCAAAACAATCAACGTAATACACTACATTAACAGACTGCAGAAGAAAAACCATATGATTCTCTCAATAGACGCAGAGAAAGCATTTGATAAAATACAATACCCTTTCATGATGAAAACTCTAAGCAAGCTGGGTATGGAAGGAACATTCCTCAATACAATCAAAGCAATATATGAAAAACCCACGGCCAACATCCTATTGAATGGGGAAAAGTTGGAAGCATTTCCACTGAAATCTGGTAACAGACAGGGATGCCCTCTCTCACCACTGCTATTCAATATAGTTCTGGAAGTTTTGGTCAGAGCTATTAGGCAAGAAAAAGAAATTAAAGGGATACAAATCGGGAAGGACGAACTCAAACTATCCTTCTTTGCAGATGATATGATTCTTTATTTAGGGGACCCAAAGAACTCTACTAAGAGACTGCTGGAACTCATCGAAGAGTTTGGCAAAGTAGCAGGATATAAAATCAATGCACAAAAATCAACAGCCTTTGTATACACAGGCAATGCCACGGCTGAGGAAGAACTTCTAAAATCAATCCCATTCACAATAGCTACAAAAACAATCAAATACCTTGGAATAAACTTAACCAAAGACGTTAAAGATCTCTACGATGAAAACTACAAAACCTTACAGAAAGAAATAGAAGAGGATACCAAAAAATGGAGAAATCTTCCATGCTCATGGATTGGAAGAATCAATATCATCAAAATGTCTATTCTCCCAAAAGCAATTTATACATTCAATGCAATACCCATCAAGATCCCGAAGACCTTCTTCTCAGATCTGGAAAAAATGATGCTGAAATTCATATGGAGACACAGAAGACCTCGAATAGACAAAGCAATCCTGTACAACAAAAACAAAGCCGGAGGCATCACAATACCTGATTTTAGGACATACTACAGGGCAGTTGTTATCAAAACAGCATGGTACTGGTACAGAAACAGATGGATAGACCAATGGAACAGAATAGAAACACCAGAAATCAATCCAAACATCTACAGCCAACTTATATTTGACCAAAGATCCAAATCTAATCCCTGGAATAAGGACAGTCTATTCAATAAATGGTGCTGGGAAAATTGGATTTCCACATGCAGAAGCTTGAAGCAAGACCCATACCTATCACCTTACACAAAAATTCACTCAACATGGATTAAAGACTTAAATCTACAACCCGAAACCATCAAATTATTAGAGAGCATTGGAGAAACCCTGCAAGATATAGGCACAGGCAAAGACTTCCTGGAAAATACTCCAACAGCACAGGCAGTCAAAACCAAAATTAACATTTGGGACTGCATCAAATTGAGAAGTTTCTGTACTTCAAAAGAAACAGTCAGGAAAGTGAAGAGGCAACCAACAGAATGGGAAAAAATATTCGCAAACTATACTACAGATAAAGGGTTGATAACCAGAATCTACAAAGAAATCAAGAAAATCCACAACAACAAAACAAACAACCCACTTAAGAGATGGGCCAAGGACCTCAATAGACATTTTTCGAAAGAGGAAATCCAAATGGCCAACAGACACATGAAAAAATGTTCAAGATCACTAGCAATCAGAGAAATGCAAATCAAAACCACAATGAGGTTCCATCTCACCCCGGTGAGAATGGCTCACATTCAGAAATCTACCAACAACAGATGCTGGAGAGGATGTGGGGAAAAAGGGACACTAACCCACTGTTGGTGGGAATGCAAACTGGTTAAGCCACTATGGAAGTCAGTCTGGAGATTCCTCAGAAACCTGAACATAACCCTACCATACAACCCAGCCATCCCACTCCTTGGAATTTACCCAACGGAAATTAAATTGGAAAATAAAAAAGCCATCTGCACATTAATGTTTATTGCAGCTCAATTCACAATAGCTAAGACCTGGAACCAACCCAAATGCCCATCAACAGTAGACTGGATAAAGAAATTATGGGACATGTACTCCATAGAATACTATACAGCAGTAAGAAACAACGAAACCCAGTCATTTGCAACAAGATGGAGCAATCTGGAAAACATCATGGTGAGTGAATTAAGCCAGTCCCAAAGAGAAAAATATCATTTGTTTTCCCTGATCGGTGACAACTGAGCGCCAAAGGGGAAACCTGTTAAGTGAAATGGACACTATAAGCAACAATGAACTGATCAGCTCCTGTCCTGACTTTAGATGTACAATGTAATACTTTATCCTTTTTAGTATTTTTTGTTGTTGTTGTGGTTCTAGTACTATTGGTTGAACTCAGTAATTAACACACAATTATTCTTAGGTGTTTAAATTTTAACTGAAAAGTGATCCCTGTTAAATCTAAGAGTGGAAAAAGAGAGGGAGGAGATAAAGAGCTATGGGTTATTTAACTATGTGCTTATTTTCAAAGACTTGAATAATCACCTTGTAACAATGATCAGATTTGGTCTATGTTATGTCATGATTTTAAGGAATCTTATTTCAACCAGATATTTTGGATTTTGATATTGGTCTATTATGCTATGTTATATGTGCGTACATATTGTATGTCCACATGGGGAAATTTTATTAAGAGTTTTATTTTAAATGGCTTTTAGATAAGATTGACCATAAATTTAAGCAGCTAAAATCAATCAAAGATACATTTCAATTTGTATGACCTGAATCTGTGTATCATATGTTTTAAACTTGTTGGTAGAAAGAAACTAAAAACATTTTATATGGTTGTGCTTAAGTTTACTGGTTAAACAAACTACACCATGTTAGATATTTAAGACGTGTTTTCAAATACATGATTCTTAAAATTTATAGAAGGCATTGGACCTTCCGGTAAATGTTTTATTAAGTTCTTATCTAAGGGTTGAAACGGTTTGCTAAGTATTCATGTAATATTGCTATTGTCAGCAAGTGATCTAGGACTTGCTCCCTCATTTCTCTATTCTAAGCCCAACTTGTTCTTTCACTTCTCTATTCTCTTCAAGGTAGGGAACTAATTCTATTATGAAGGAATCTGTAGGATTCACAATTTAATCTTTAGACCTTATAAGAGATGGCTAACATTTTTCTGTAATAGCATAGCCAAAATAAGAACTTAACTAATAATCTCATAGCTAGATTCATATCGCCATCAGCGAAGTATACAGTAAGTAGAAAAAAAAAAAAACATCCCTTTCAGACCAAAGGTAAAGAAAGTTTTAAAGTGAGAATATAATTTTCCTCATGGGCATTGTCTACCTTAGAAAAACTACTACAGAACATGCCTGTGACTATAGACTTGTAGTTCAGGCCACCAAAGATTAGAGATGGGACACGGGCACTCCCTTGACTTGCATCCTCTGGTCTGCTTTAACACAAACCAGGAGGAAAAGAAAGCTAGGCATCAGAAGCAATGGATGGCAGGCCTATTAATGGCTGATCTGTACAGTGATTTGCCCTCAAGGAGACCCAACAGTCCAGTCCACTGCAGTGGCTTTCAGTGTGGTAAGCCTGGGCTTCAGCAGAAGTCAGCTTGTGAAGAGCCCTGGCAGCTCTGCCAAGAGTTGGATCACTGGAAATGGACCTGCCCTGGAATCGAAGGATGCCCAGGTCAGAGCCACAGATCTTATTGGCTCCAAGCTGAAAAGCCCTTCACTCAGCCCAACTTCCAAAGTGACCACTGCAGTTGAGGGGACAGCCAAGTAGGGTCAGCAACATTGCAGGTAGAACTGTAAATTTCTTGTTAGAGATGCCACCTGCCTTTACCTGGCCAGCTCTCCTCCCAGGCCAGCCAAGTAATGAAAGTCAACAGAGTGCCTTCCCCTAGGAGGTTCACACCTCCCTTAGGATATACCCCATGTGAAGAGATAGATAGGTCTGGGCCTCTTAACTTACAAGGCCTAAAGCCCACCAGATTATTATCAAGCCCCTTCTATCAGGTTCTATTTGCCTCTCAATCAGAAAACTTAATTGTAGCTTAGACAGCACATTTCTTAGCTCCTCTAATAATGACTCTGTCCTTTGTTCTAGACCCTGTCTAGTCCACTTGGGCCTCATTCCTTTGTAATCATAACCTCTACTCTACCACCAATGGCTCTACTCCCAACCTGTGTGTACTGATGGTCCTCTTCCCCACTTAATGCAGTATAATTGTTCAGACCTGGTTAAGGCCACTCTTAGGATCATTTGTTACTATCCTCTACCTGTCTTTTATGACTTTGTCTAAATATGATCAGAGTCGGGGAACTTGGAAGGCTTCCATAGCCTTGGCAACTCATGACGACAGCCTAGGGTGGTTACTGGCGCCATAAACTAGAGTGTCAATTTGTTGGGTCAACAACAGGAGCCACTGTGCGCTTGCTCCTGATGTGGGATCTCTGTCCTTAATGTACTGTACATTGTGATTTAATGCTATAACTAGTACTCAAACAGTATGTTTCACTTTGTGTTTCTATGTGGGTGCAAACTGTTGAAGTATTTATACTAAATTGATCTTCTGTATATAAATAGAATTGAAAATGAATCTTGATGTGAATGGAAAGGGAGAGGGAGCAGGAGAGGGGAGGGTTGCGGGTGGGAGGGAAATTATGGGAAGGGGAAGCCATTGTAATCCATAAGCTGTATACTGGAAATTTATATTCATTAAATAAAAGTTAAAAAAAAAAGAAACAGTATTTTTACACTTTGTGTTTACGTGTGGGTGCAACTGATGAATCTTTACTTAGTATACACTGAATTGATCTTCTGTATATAAAGATAATTGAAAATGAAAAAAAAAAAACCCTTGGTGTTAAATTGGAAATTACATAGAAAATTAATCAATTTTTTAAAAAAAATATCATGTAGGATCTCTGTCATTAATGTGCTGTACACTCTTATTTAATGCTATAACTAGTACTCCAACAGTATTTTTTCACTTTGTGTTGCTATGTGAGGGCAAACTATTGAAATCTTTATATATACTAAACTAATTTTCTGTATATAAAGAGAACTGAAAATGAATCTTGATGTGAATGGAAGGGGAGAGCGAGTGGGAAAGGGGAGGGTTGCGGGTGGGAGGGAAGATATGGGGGGGGAAGCCATTGTAATCTATAAGCTGTACTTTGGAAATTTATATTCATTAAATAAAATATAAAAAAACAAAATAAAATAGAACAAAGTCCCAAGTTTAAAAAAAAACAAAATTAAAAAATAATAAAAAAAAATCTAAGCCAATGCATTGATTTAGGAAAACATTATATCTACACTATATTAATTTAAAACTTTCATGAAATTATGTAAACAAAAATGAATCATCCAATGGCAATGGACATAGACTATAAAGACTTATTCTGTAAGAGGAAAGTTAAAGTGAGGAACAAATGGAGCTGTGGCATCTCAATAGCAGTTAGTGTAACACAAATTACGATACTGATGTTTTTTTGGAGTATTAAACAAAAAGGTTTCTACTGTCAAAAGCATTGGTAAAATGTATATTACAGGGCTGGTGCTATGACATAGCAAGTATAGATGACACTTACAGTGCTGGCATCCCAAATGGCCATTGCTTCGAGTCCCAGCTGCTTCACATTTAATCCAGCTGTAGGGAAACCTGGAAGAAGCCACTGGCTCCAGGTTTCAGATCAGCACAAATCTGGCCATTGTGGCCATTTGAGGAGTGCCAATGGACGGAAGATTTCTCTCTCTCTCTTTCTGCCTTGGCCTCTCTATAAATCTGCCTTTTAAATAAAAAAAAAAAATAAATCTTTTTTTTAAAAGGTTTAAAAGTGTACATTATTGGTAGATGTGTAACTTGGGACAGATTTTATGGAAAATCTAAGGAGTATCTGTTGGAATTTGAAATGTGTATTGTTCTTCACTAACAACCCCTAAAGTAGGAACTTTTCATATACAACAGTTCCTAGGTATATAAACCAGTCTACTGGTTATAGTGCTTCCTGTGATAGGGAGAACATCATCAACAAAACAATATGGGCAAACTAAAGTGATTTCTGTCCTTAATGTATTGTACCATGTGAATTAACGGTAAAACTACTATTCGAACAGTACTATATACTTTGTGTATTTGTGTGGGTGCAGTGTTGAAATCTTTACTTTGTGTATGCTAAGTTGATCTTCTGTATATAAAGATTATTTAAAATGAATCTTGATGAAGAATGGGATGGGAGAGGGAGAGGGAAAGGGGATGGTTGAGGTTGGGAGGGAGATTATGGAGGGAAAAGCCGCTATAATCCAAAAATTGTACTTTGGAAATTTATATTTATTAAATAAAAGTTGAAAAATATTTCAAAAATAAAATGAATCAAGAGGGGAACAGCTTATGTTGTATTTGTTTTACAAAGGATTGTTATATATTCTTTTAAAACTGCAATAAAGCATTAATGTATCAATGCTGCATTGTTCAATCTAGCCTACCATCATGTTATAATTTTTCAATAGAAAAAGGAAATACTGTGATACAATCTATTAGTTTCTCCTACAGTTATTGTGTCCTTTTGTTCTTGAAAACCTCATTTGAAAAAAATTCTAGAATAGAAGATGCAATTCACTCCCTAAGGCAAATCTCAATAGAAAAGATGAATCACTTTGCTATTCTACCTAGTGTAGACTCATTACTGAATGTCAGTATCTTCTTAGAAAATTCCAAAATAGCTCTCTATCTGTAATGGAGACCAAATACAGTTTATAAAAGCCATTCTTGGTTGCTTGAATGAAAGCCACTGGGGGAGTAAGAAATTTCCTCATCCTCTTGCTGATGTTAACTTCACATGGCGTATCTCTTTCAAGGTCAATTTCTTAAAAATGGTTTATCAATTATTAGGTCACCCATGGAATTCAGCCCAACTTGACTCCAGCTAGCACTGAAAATTCTTTCAGACTGTGTTTAACAGCATCATGTTTCTCTACTGATCCATCTGTGACCAAGTTCCTGAGAATGACTGATCTCTCATCCAGTGATTGTGTTGAATCTATCCTCTCTCTTACAATGTGGCTCTGAGTAGGAATTTTCTCAGTACCAAACTGCAGGCCATGAAACCTACAAACTAGAAGCTGTGGATTAATTGTAGCAAAAATGATTGTTAATTAAGTAACAACTGATAGCCATAAGTGCTGCTTCATGGCTCATTTCCCTTACTTTTTTTTTTAAAGATTGACTGATCAATTGCAAGAGTTACAGAGATAAAGAGAGCTTTAATGATCTACCCTCTGCTGTTTCACTCCCCCAAATGGCTGCAGTGGCCAGGACTGAGCCAGGCCAAAGCAAGGAGCTTCTTCTAGTCCCACATGGATGGCAGGGGCCTAAGCACCTCAAAGATCTTCTGTTGCTTCTACAGGCACATTAACAGGGAGCTGGATTGGAAGTGGAGCAAGAGAACCAGCACCCATATAGGAAGCACTGCAGGCAGTGGCTTTACCCACTATGCCACAATGCTGGCCCCTTTTTCATTTTAAATTTGTAATACCAATATCAGCCTTGAGGTGAAATATCTTTGCAACTTGTAGGTGGAAATTATCTGCTGAACCTGTGATGATGGTACTAAGGTGTGAAGGCAAATTCATGGCCATATGAGGGAAGGGCTCCTGACTGTGCACTCCTGAGGGGCAGAGGCATAATTGCAGCCCCCTATTTTCTATTTTGTTTGAGTTTTAAAAACAAAATAACCAATTATGTAGGAAAATAACTTGGCTCTGTTGGGTGCAGGAAAGTGTGATGATCCTTTTCTCACCCATTGTAAGGGTTATAGCAAGGCTCCTGTAACAAAGGACAGGTTAACAAGAGAAAAACAGATTTATTTAGTCAAACTCTTAAGTGACATGGGAGTCTTTCAGAAATGAAGATTCAAAGACCCATAGAAAAGTGTCTATTTTTTTTTGGCTGAAGTTTAGTGAACAATGGATTTCCATGTAGAAATATGATTGGGATAAAAGGGCATCATCTAATGGTCATAGACCAAGGTAAGAAGCCCAGAATGGCCTGTCTGTTCAGGGTGTTCTTGGCCTCTCTGTGTAGCATTCCTTCCTCTCAGGATGGGGTCAATCCTCTCTAACGAGGTTCCTGAAAGAAGGGAGATAGGAAAGAGTGACTTTGCTAGGTCTTATGGCTTGATTTGTGGGAAGGGATTGTAGTTTCAGTGATCTGCCTTGTGGGAGAGAAATTCTAGTGTCTATGAATCTCTTTGCAGGTAGGAAAAAAGCTGGGAGACAGGAGGGTTGGAGATCAGAAAGACTGCTTCTGAAGCTCTTCCAATCTCTTTTAGTTCACAATAGCATGCCATGGCATGTGCTGGAATGAGGTGAAAAGGTCATATCAAGATGGCTGCTGAGGTGAAAAGTTCATACCAAGATGGCCAGTGAGGTGAAAAGGTCATGCTAAGATGGCTGCTGACAACAGAAACTGCCTGGCAACAGGCCATAGTTGGATGGCTTTGGAAACCACATGACAACAGGAAACCACATGACAACAGAGCCTGACTGACAGCAAGCCGTGATTGGATGGTTTCAGAAACTGCCTGGCAACAAGAGCCTGACTGGCAATTGGCTGTGATTGGATGGCTTTGGAAACTGCCTGGTAACAGGCTGTGATTGGTTGGAGCATAGACAGCCCCTTGATCGGATTGGCTGGTCTTGGCTATATAAGCTGTTGTACCAACTGTAATAAATGTGTCTGTGGGCTGCTCGTCTCAAGCCTGCTTTCACCTGACTCCCGGAGTCTATGTGGTGACTCTGTGCCTCTTGCCCCCACCACACTGCTCCTCTCAGAAATGAACTCACTGCAACATTGTTGAGAAATCAACGGCAACAATGGCACCATATTTGTGATATCATGCTCTGAGCCCAAATGTTATCTTTGTAAGAAAAGTTATGACTCATGTGACTTTCTGAAATATGCACAAGTATTTGTAATTCATTGAATGGAAATATTATTATGTATTCATGGAAACCTCTGTGCTTCCCTGTGGATGTATTTGTTAAATCTGTCTTATATATGAATATATACTGGATAATTTGTGCTGTAGCTTTTGAGGATCTCAGACTCAATAGAAAAGAAGAGGCACTCAGATGAAATTTTAAGAAATTGATTATGCTTTCAAATATTATCAATAATGCAAGTAGTGCTTAGACACCACAGCACTGGGCCTCCCACTTTGAAGCTGATAGTCTTTGGATGTCTTTCTTCATCTCTCCCATTTCCCTCTTATTCTAAATTTTCCTAGCTTCTAGTTGTTTCACCTTTCTGGGTAACTTATATTAATGTATTACCCTTAATAGAAAACCTTTAGGATTCTTTGTTGGTCAAGGGGAGCAGCAGGATTGCTTCTACAAAGAATGTGTATGTATGTGTGCTTGTGTGTGTGTTTTCCTACTGGGGAAAGGAAAATAGGGACAATATTGTTGCTGATTGTATTTGATAGTATGAATAAACATACTGATCAGTATTCTTTGGTAGTTTCAGAACACATTTCCCATGGTTTATGAATTGTGTTTCTTTTTTACCAGATTACAAGCTAAGAGGGAAAGCATTATTTCTATTTACATCTATTTTACTTTCTTATCTTAATTGGATTTATTTTTAAAGATAGTTCATATCATTTTTCATGGCCTGAATGATGCAATGATGAGTCCTGAAAAATTAACCAAATTCTCATCATTGTGTTTTCAATCCTGATGGGAGCAAAGTTGCTGAATTTCCAGAGGCTGGTGTAAGCAATACAATGAAGGTGAGGCAAAAGGCAAGATTTCTCCTTCTACTACTTGAATTTTTATAAAGGTAATACATGTTAGGATTGATTGAAAGGAAAAATCTGTACATAGCTCTAGAGCATGTCTAATATTAAAATAGGGTTAGATTATGTATGGGAAAATAAAACAAGATTGAGTCAATTCATAAATGTAGATCATAGATTAGTGACATCAGATCACATCTTGAGTTTCACACTACTTTTTCTGTAAGCTAACATTAAGCCCTCATCTCATTTCATAAACTTCCTACCAGTAACTTAACCTTGCAAGATTCTGGTCTGCATAAGTGGCCTTCACTACCTTTGCCTGGTTCACATTCTACCTCTTTCCCTCCCCTGCATTCACTTTAGCCTCCTGGAGCTTCCTTGATTGCATCATGCTCACTACCCGTGTGTGTGTATGTGCGTGTTCATCCTTGGCCTGGAAGGCCTCCACTACCTGGCATACTCTAGATGGATATCCTCATGGCTGACTCCACTCCTTTCAGATCCCTGAACACATGTCACTGCTGGGAGATGTGTCTGAACCTCCAGGCTAAAGTAGCATCACCTTCAGCCACCACTGTTCTCTACCACCTTGTCTTGTGTTGTCAGTCTTGATATCACCACTGGCCATATTCCACCTTCATGTATCGAATGACTATTTTCTGTCTTTATGTCCATGTGCCACCATCAAAGCTCCATAACAAGAGAGTAGTTGTTTTGCTCATTACTGTATCTTCAATACCGAGACAAGTTTTTGATAGTTATCGAATGCTTTAAAAATAATTTGGGGACAACCTGATGAACTTCTTTCATGAGAAGATAATTTTGAAAGGCAACAGTGAAGGAAACAGACAAAATATCTTCTTTCATGAAACTTAGCATATTTGTTTTGTGTTAAGGGTCTACATCAATTCAGACCTCTCATTACTGACACTGGTATTGTGGCACAGCAGGTGAGGCTGCCACCTCTGGATCTGGCATCCCATACTGGATTACCAGTTCGAGTCCTAGCTGCTTTACTTCAGATCTGGCTCCAAGCTTATGTGCCTGGTAAACAGCAGAAGATGGCCCAAATACATGGGCCCCACCACACACTTGGGAGACCCAGATGACATTACAGGCTCCTGGCTTCAGCCTGGAATAGACCCAGCCATTGTATCACTTGGGGAATGAAGCAGTGGTTGAAAGATTCTCTCTCTCTCTCTCTCTCTCTCTCTCTCTCTCTCTCTCTCTCTCTCTCTCTCTCTCTCTCTCTCCATGTCTCTCTTTGTTACTCTCCCTTTCAAGTAAATAAATAAATCTTTTAAAAAGAACTGATCTCAGGGCTGGCATTCTGGCACAGTGGATTAAAGCCCTAGCTTGATGTGCCGGCATCCCATATGGGTGTTGGTTCTAGTCCCGGCTGCTCATGTTCCAATCCAGCTCTCTGCTATGGTCTGGGATAGTAGTAGAACATAGGCCCAAGTGCTTGGGTCCTGCACCAGCATGGGAGACCTGGAGGAAGCCCCTTGATCCTGGCTTCAGATCATCACAGCTTCGGCCATTGCAGCCATCTGGGGAGTAAACCAGTGGATGGAAGACCTCTCTGTCTCTACCTCTCTCTGTAATTCTCTTTCAAATAAATAAAATAAATCTTTAAAAAGAAAAATAAAAAAGAACTACTCTCATTATAGTAATATTATACATATTCTAATTCATTAACACAGAACTATGTGTTCATACTAGGCTTAAGGAGAACAGTAAATGAAAATGGAAACCAATAAAACTAAAATATATAAAATAATTATTTAATAGTAATTTTTTACCAGCATAAAATTATGTATCTATCCAAAATCCATCACCGTCCATTGCAGAGGGTGGTTTTAATGACAAACAGTAGATGTTAATCTGTTTTGATTTTATCAAAAAATATGACCATTGAGATACCTCTCAGATAGAGACAAGAGAGAAGGCCTGTTGATGAACTTTAACTAGATCTCTTTTCCTTCATCAAGATATTTCTCTGTCTAGTTATTTGGGTTAGCCGATCTCAGAAAGAGAAACATTTCTAAAAGGATCAACAAAAACAAACAAATGAACCAATAAGAGGGGGAAAATAAAACCTAAGCCACTCAAGGGAAGACTCCTTATAACAAAATGGCCTGCCAGAAGTTTTGTTTCTAAGCAGTGGTCATGGGTCTGTGGACAGCAGATGTGAAGTGCCTGAGGACAGGTCATTCCTGGTGTTTCTGCAAGGACTGTATAGCTTCATTTGTGAAGACCCTAATATTCCAAGGGGTATTTGTAATTAAACTATTTCCCAGCCTTATGATGAGCATACAATAAATGGCATTTTATATTATTTTTTGAGGCTAGAAATATATACAATTTAGGTTATTGGTTCTAAATATTTGTTGGGAGCTTCTGTTCACCTTCTGGTTAAGATGCCTGCATCCCACACCAGAGTACCTGGGTTCATTTCAAACTGCGGCTTCTGACTCTAACCTCCTACTACTGCAGATCCTGGGAGACAGCGGTGATGGTTCAAGTGACTGAGTTCCTGCCTCTCTGTGAGTGACTTGGATTAAGTTCCCAGCTCTTGTTTTGGCCCTCACAAAATCCCAGTTGTTGTGAGCATTTGGAGAATGAACTAGTGCAAGCTGTCCTCTGTTTGCCTCACAAGTAAATAAATAAAAGAGAATTTTAAAAATTTAAAAATATAATTTGTTGGTCACAAAATTTCAGGCCCTGTGATAGTGAAAATATATGAAGAATATTTTATTTAAAATTTATTCAAAACATTTTTTAGGACTTAAACTGAAAGAAATCAATCTTCACAATTTGTAGTCATCCATGTGGGTTTTTAAATATATTTTATGGTATCTTGGTCCATGTTAATTTTTATAGCATACAATTGATTGATTAGTCTAGGAATTTTCTTTTTCTAATATAATTATACAAAAGCT
Organism: Lepus europaeus; assembly: GCF_033115175.1. Classification (NCBI taxonomy): domain Eukaryota; kingdom Metazoa; phylum Chordata; class Mammalia; order Lagomorpha; family Leporidae; genus Lepus; species Lepus europaeus. Next base: position 31,518,191 of record NC_084851.1, on the reverse strand, counting down.
AAAATTCATAGTGACCCTGTTTTGTTTTTCTAATTCTTTTTTAAAAAATATTTTATTTATTTATTTGAGAGGCAGAGCTACAAAAAGTGAGAGGAAGAGACAGAGACAAAGGTCTTCGTCTTCCCTCCATTGGTTCACTCCCCAAATAGCTGTGCTGATCTGAAGCCAGGAGCCAGGAACTTCGTCATGATCTCCCACATGGGTGCAGGGGCCCAACCACTTGGATCATTTTCCACTGCTCTCTCAGGCCACAACAGAGAGCTGGATCAGAAGAGGGGCAGCCAGGACTAGAACCAGCGCCCATATGGGATGCTGGCGCCTCATGCAGAGGATTAACCAACTGCACCATGGTGCCGGCCCCTCTAATTCTTACTTTCATAATCATTATACAAAGTACTCTCAGTTGTCCTCTATCTATCATGTTCATCTTTCCATGACCTTTCCTCAGTCTAACTTTATACATAACAACATGAATTACTCTGTTACTCATGAAAGCAAGGTGTCATTCTGATCATGCCACCTTTTCTTTTTGTAAACAAGGCAACATGTACAAAGTAGCTACTTCCACAAACTACTGGCCCCTCAGTCTTCACAACATACAAACCTCTAGATGTGAGAATCCTGACAAAGGAAGAAAGGGAGTATGCATACATGGTCCTTGGGAATGAATCATGCTGGGTTCTCTTATAAACCACCTTACCTCTGCTACCACCACCACCACCAAACACACACACACACACACATATTTATTTTTCTGATAGGCCCATCTTGACTTGTATTCTTTACTTCACCCACACAAATGCACATTTCTCTTTTCTTTGTGTCTCATGGACAGTCTCCAAACTACTGGCCCGTAATATTTCTTCTACTCAAAACTATGTTGAGAGTTAATCTCTGTGACACTTTCTAAGGCTCGTCTTCAATCATGCCTTCATTCCTTCACAGTGAACACAGCTACCTCCTTATGCAGTTGTAATTAGCACTGTACATTATGTTTCTTGGCTTCTTGTGGATGGCAAAGGAGTACTTCTCTCTTTTTATTTGTGAAATTTGTAAACATAAATTGCTAAGCAGATCCAATGTTGGTGGAAAGAAGTCCCATTCCAAGATCAGGAATTGTAAAAAACAACTTTGGCAATCCAATACAATCCCATCAAGGTGGCATGTACCAATGCCATCTCACTGGTCCCAGTGATCAATCTCAGTTCACAATCAATGGTTCTGATAGGTCTAAGAATCAAAGGGATCTCACGAACAAGACAAGTGTCTGCTAATACTAACTGATAGAATCAAAAAGGGAGAGAGAGATCCAACATGGGAAGTGGGATACACAGCAGACTCATAGAATGGCAGGCATCCTAAACAACACTCTGGCCTCAGAATCAGCCCTTAAGGCATTCGTATCTGGCTGAAGAGCCCTTGAGAGTATTGTAGGCATGTAAAGCCAAGATACCATGGAAAAGAAAAAAAAGAAGAAGAAGACCTAAATGAAAGATCTCTGTGAGTGAGACCACAGTGGAAAGAACGGGGCCATCAAAGAAGAAGGTACCTTTCTCTGAAGCGAGGAGAGAACTTCCACTTTGACTATGACCCTATTAGAATAAGATCAAATTCAGCAAACTCTAAAGGCTTCCATAGTCCTGGCAACTCATGACTAGAGCCTAGGGCTATTACTGACGCCATGAACAGGAGTGTCAAATTGCTAAGTCAGCAACAGAATTCACTGTGTACTTACATCCCAGTGGGATCTGTACTTAATGTGTTGTCTAATGTGCAGTGATGCTATGACTGGTACTGAAACAGTATTTTTGCACTTTGCGTTTCTGCATGGGTGCAAACTCATGAAATCTTTACTAATTATGTGCTGAATCGATCTGTATATAAAGATAATTGAAAATGAAAATAAAAACCTGGTGTTGAAATGGCATAGAAAATTAATTAATTTTTAAGAAAATATTATGTAGGATCTCTGTCTTTAATGTGCTGTACACTCTTATTTAATGCTATAACTGGTACTCCAACAGTATTTTTTTTTCACTTTGTGTTGCTAAATGGGGGCAAACTGTTGAAATCGTTACCTAATATATACTAAACTGATCTTCTGTATATGGGGAGAATTGAAAATGAATCATGATGTGATTGGAAGGGGAGAGGGAGCGGGAGGGAGGGTTGCAGGTGCGAGGGAAGTTTTGGGAGGGGGGAAGCCATTGTAACCCATGGGCTGTGCTTTGGAAATTTATATTCATTAAATAAAAGTTTAATTAAAAAAATCTAATAGGGAGGCATGGACAGTAGAGCTAATAGCTCTGTAACTTTAATGAGAAATAATATGCAGCTGAATTTCTGTTGATAATTTCACCTTTATGTAATGAAAGGACTTCATACATTTCTTGGAAAATAGAATTAAATTAAATTATTAAATTAAATTAAGTTATTTTGGTAAAAATGTTTTGAATCTCATGTATAATTTTTTACAATGTGCATTTTTGAGAACTATTCATATGCATCGGTTTCAAAATTGTTTGTACCAAAATAAAGTTGTCCCTGAATTCAATTTTCCATGAACTTTTTCAATTACCCTCATATGTGAATTTTCTAATTTATAAAATTTAAACAGGAACAGACAGGTTAAATAAGCTGGTTGGGCATTAGAAGAATTTCTTAGTTTCTTGATCATTCACTCTTTGATATTTGATAGACACAGGATGTGAGATTGTTTTTTTTCCTTCATAAGCCTGCTATAAGAAAAAATTCCCAACAACACATGTGCATTGAAAATAGCCACTGACACTTGGGAATTGATAAATGGAAAGCAGGTGCTGTCTAAAGGGGACAGCTGTAATTTAGCTCTACCTGCTGTTGTCATGTAGGAACATGGGCACGTTATTGCTACGTGCATATTTGAACAAAGTAGGAAATCAAACTCTTATATGAAATTTCCTAAAATTTTTATGTGGGTTTTAACCAAACAAAAATATGTGAAAAAAAATCCAACACTGAGGCCATATCTCACCTATAGCCACATCAAGGATGGCCATGATAAGTATTCTGAGGACCCAATTTCCTCTAAAAAATGTTTTCAACCTAAGAAAGATATGATCTTATGTTCTTTGAAATTGTGCCTTTATCTGTATCAATGACTATGAACTGACAATTGATCATCACAGATATCACATCAAGAACTTATCCATAATGGTGAACTCTGCTGACTGGCTTTTTGGAGCAAAGAAACCAAATGATTAATACAGGGAAGAAGCCATTTGATTTGGCTGAGAGGAGGTTATTGGAAACCCTGGAAGGGGTGGCTCATTGCAGTAGTTGGGATGGTACCCAAATGGAAGAAGAGTAAAAGAGTTAGAGGTGAGAAGTTGGAAGTTCCAGAGGAATTCCATTTTCCAAGAGCCTGGACACAAAGAGAAAAGGGCTAGGGTGAGAGCTGGGGGGCCCATCTGTTTCAGAGAAGATGATGTGTTGGATATGGGGAGCACCTGTGCTAGCTTGATGTTGGATGGTGATACATCTCTTCCCTATCACTGGTACATTGGAAAGTGAGTGACTCTCTTCTTTTGACTTACATATCAGGTAACATATATGAACTTCTGTATGGTGTGAATAACTGAAAGTTTCTTGGTGGTTTTTGAGTGGGATGATTCAAGCTTTGAATCATTATTTACATTTATTCAGAAGTTTTATATCATCATTAACTGACAGGTTACAAGAAACACCCTGTTGTTTCCAGATCCTTGGAACAAATCTTTAAAGGTAAGGTTGTACTTCAAGGAATGTCACTGTGGGTTCAGGCTGAGTCTCCATGGTTATTTTTGCTGATTGGGTAGGACCTAACCTCCACTTGTTTACATACAGCTGTTCCACTGAAGTCAGAGTCTGCCCCTTTCCTGGGACTATTACTGGAGCTCAGCCACAGGCTCCTGCCCCTGGGACCTCAGCATTATATCAGGTTGCCAGGAGCTATGGACGATCTTAGGTCCCCAAGTGTTTTACACCTGTTTTCTTTTATTTCAATTGAATGATGTGACACATTTCCCACTCCAAGAATTTTGTAATTCCTGTGAGCCTACTTTGTGAAAAATTAAACACAAATCCTCTCTTAAGATAAATATCAAGCTAAAATTCTTCTTATTGTTGAAATTTCCTAAAAATTATAGGAACTTGGCTCATATATAGGAAGGAGACTAGTAGACATATTAGGAAATGGTGAATTTAAACAAAATACCTTATTTTATTTTACAATACAGTATTATGTTGTTATGTAATGTGGTATCATAACTTTGTTGATATTAAGAATGATATAGTGATATAAAATTGGTGTCCTTCCTACTTGTCTATTTCAAATATTCTTCACTCTGATAATGCTATTAGTATAGGTGACTGATGGTCATCCATCCAGTAAACCTTTTTTAAGGGCTACTTATGGATTCTGTTTTAGTAGTGCTGGAAAATGGATTTGCAAATGTTTGTGTGTATCCAGCAGGACTCATGGATAATTAAGCAATGGTAAGACAGTGAGGCAAGTGCCATAATAGGGGAATCCAAAATACTGTCAGAGCACAGAGTGGGTAAGCAATTGTTCAAATGGGACAGGGATTTCTCAGAGGAAGTGACCTTTAGGGTAAGACTTGAAGGAGGTGAAGGTGGTAGTTGAACAAATGGGTGTATCTGAACAGAGGGGAAAACGGTGAAACTATTAGAGGTCATTTATGACATAGCCAATTTAAAAAATAGAACATTTTAAAATCTCATTCACATACCAAATATGCAATCTTAAATACCTATTTTGTGCCTGACACTGTAGTAGGCACTGGAATTATAAAATGAGAAGACACTGCTTCATGCTGTTTATATATAGTTGGGAGATAAATGCATTAGGTAATTATCAAATGGTATATATAAATACTAGAATAGAGGCATGTTCAAAGGGCTCTGTAGAACAAAGGAGGAATGACCAAGTATGTTTGGAGACTTGAAGGCAAGATTTTGCAGCAACCTAAAAATAAGAAATCCTTTTGTCAAGTTTTTGTTTAGATAACATATTTGCTTAGAGTAGATTTCAGGATAAGAAACCTATAGTAAGTGATAAGAATGATGCTTGTAGAGAAAATGGAATGTCTTTCCATTCTATTTGGACCAAAAAAAGTGCATTATTTCCATGATGAAGAAAAACATTTCGGTAAGTCATAGGTTGCAGGAGACATGCCTTAAAGACCACCCACTTTTATTATATTTGCACAGTTTCCTCAGAAAGGGGACTGAAATGTTCAGTCAACTCAATCGCTGTGAGTTGATATAGATTAGCATATAGGAAGGTGTGTTGCTTTGTATTCTGTTAGTTTATCCTTTGGTTTAAGGTTCAATTTTTCTCAAAAATGTAAACTTATTTTCTAGAATGAAAAGGCAGATTAAGACATATTTGATATGCTATGTGAATTGTAAATATTTTCAAAAGGAGAGAAATCCTAATTTCATCTGTATTTCATCTGTAAAATGAAAGCAAGTCACAAGATAGAACATGCTATAGAAAAGTTTTTTAAAAAGTCAGATGACGAATGAGGGAGGATTCAACTATGTAGGTAATGGAAAGTCTTAAATTTGGATCAATTAATTTTTTCTAAATGAAGTGGCCATTTCTGGATAGTTTGGCTGAACTATTTAAAGAGGAGAAAGTTTGAACCAAGAACCTAAATAATCCTCTGCAGATCAATTCCCTACTAAGGGATAACAGGCAAGTGGATAGAATTTGGGGTTACATGATTTATTATCTTTACAGGGCAAGGGAACGTTGCATATGTTCATCAGATTTTACTTGATGCTCAAATTAGATGAGATCCTCCAAGCTAGAAATGAAATTAGTTTTACAGCTAAAGAATAAAAATTCTATAGAAAAGTATGATACCTGTTGCAATGTAAGTACAGGATTGGGCTCAACACAAGAAATGAAGAAAAAAAATGTTTAGAAGCTAAATATGAGACAGCAATTCATTGCTATTAAAAGAAAACAAAAGTCCTCACCAGCTGACTGTGGTCTGTATTTTTTCAGTTTATGAGTGGCCAATGTATCTTAAAAACTTAAAGAATGCAGAGTGTTAGAAAGTAATCCGAATGATAGAAAAGAAAGGAAAAGGAAGTCATGAAGTTAAAGAAGTTAATATGGTTCAAGTCTGTTAAAAATATATCAGATGAGGTGAAAAATTAACTGTGTGGATGTGATCAAGAACACAAAGGATTTTTTAAAGACAGAAATGTCGATCATTGCCATTCTATATTGAGGTAGAGGAAAAATGTGCTTAGTGAAAGCTGAAAGAAATTTTGGTAGACTATTAGGGTGATAAGTATTAGATGTTAACATTCTGGAAGGCTAGACTGAGACAATGAATGATTTCTTTTCCATAGCATTTGATATATTTACTTGCTTAAAAATACTTAACAGATGATTTGAATTGTATGTTTGCTCTGTGACTAATTTTAACTATGACAAAATTTTGGAAATATATTGTAAATTTTAATTTAAATAAATGAAACTATTAAAAGAATGAAGAGCTATACAGCACTGTTTTTGAGGTTTCTATATAGATGTTTTTAAATTTTAATTTTATAATTAATATATAATTTTATAACAAATTAATTTATTTATTTTAAAATTTAATTCATTAATTTTAATTTCCTATCCTTTGTAAATATTTTCTTTCTCTGAATAATCAATTCACCTTGCCTTGGATTTATTTATTTAAGAAGAGACAGAATGCCTTGGGGACTGTTGCAGAATAATGGGCAGATGGGCTGATTTCTTGCTTATTAGTAAGCTTCAATGATTTGACTTTAAACTTCTTCCTAAGAATTAGGAGCCAACTTAAATGAAGTTTACTCAGTCATGAAATATAATTAAAGATATAGAAATTATATTATTTCCCCCTCCCACCCTGCTTCTATTTTTTGGTGTTCTTGTTTGACTTGATGCCTTACTGTTATCACTGTTGAAATCTTTTTTTTTTAATTTTTTTAACTTTTATTTAGTAAATATAAATTTCCAAAGTACAGCTTCTGGATTGCAATGGCTTCCCCCCCCCATAACTTCCCTTCCACCCGCAACCCTTCCATCTCCCACTCCCTTTCCCATTCCATTCATATAAAGATTCATTTTCAATTCTCTTTATATACAGAAGATCAACTTAGTATATATTAAGTAAAGATTTCAACAGTTTGCACCCACATAGAAACACAAAGTGAAAAATACTGTTTGAGTACTAGTTATAACATTAATTCACATTGTACAGCACATTAAGGACAGAGATTCTACATGAGGAGTAAGTGCACAGTGACTCCTGTTGTTGCTGTAACAAATTGACACTCTTGTTTATGGCATCAGTAATCTCCCTAGGCTCTTATCATGAGTTGCCAAGGCTATGGAAGCCTTTTGAGTTCACCAACTCTGATCTTATTTAGAAAAGGTCATGGTCAAAGTGAAAGTTCTCTCCTCCCTTCAGAGAAAGGTACTTTCTTCTTTGATGACCCGTTCTTTCTAATGGGATCTCACTCACAGAGATCTTTCATTTAGGTCTTTTTTTTTTTTTTGCCAGAGTGTTTTGGCTTTCCATGCCTAAAATACTTTCATCGGCTCTTCAGCCAGATCCAAATGCCTTAAGGGATGATTCTGAGGCAAGAGTGCTGTTTAGGACATCTGCCATTCTTTGAGTCTGCTGGGTATCCCGCTTCCCATGTTGGATCGTTCTCTCCCTTTTTGATTCTATCTGTTAGTATTTGCAGCCACTAGTCTTGTTTATGTGATCCCTTTGGCTCTTATTCCTATCATTATGATCAATTATGAACAGAAATTGATCACTTGGACTAGTGAGATGGCATTGGTATATGCCACCTTGATGAGATTGTATTGGAATCCCCTGGCACATTTCTAACTCCACCATTTGGGGCAAGTCAGCTTGAGCACATCCCAAATTGTACACCTCCTCCCTCTCTTATTCCCACTTTTATATTTAACAGAGATCACTTTTCAGTTAAATTTAAACACCTAAGAATAATTGTGTGTTAATTACAGAGTTCAACCAGTGGTTCATTCTTTTGTTCCTTTGTTATCAGTATGGGACAGATGTCACAGCAAGGTTTGGCAGGAGGTAGCTAGGAGAAGCTTCTCATTAAAGAATTGGGAAATCCCATCTGAAACCCTTTCTCCCATTATTTAATAAATGAAGAACACATGATCAATAGAATAGTAAAGTTTCTTATATCAAGTGCAAGGGTATGCAAAAACTGCAGTGCACACCATGTATGCTTTTTCTTTCTTCTTTCTTTTCTAAAATATAACATTTGTATTTACTCAGGTTAGTAATGTTTATTTTGGGGTAAGTGATGTGTGATCAAAGTGTATCTTAAATCCTCTATGAATCCAAAACAGTACTTTAGAAACAAATAACTTCTCAAATGAAAATATATCAAGAATCCATGGCAGAAATCTTAATGCTATCACAAATAAAGCATTATTTTGGTTATAATTAACAGTTCTAATATGTGCGACTCCTTGGATAAATGTTTGGTTATCTTTATAGGACAAGAGAATGTAAATATATGCAGCTTAAATCATAAGTGTTTTGGCAGGACAGCATGCAGAATATTTTGAATTCATTGCTTCACTTTTCTATCTATTTTTGGATTTGGTTTCCACATGTGGAAAACCCATTGTTAGAAGATTTGTTCCAGACCAAGCTGGGAAGTGTGTGGGGGAATTAAGGACATGAGTTAACTATGAGGACTGTGAGATGATGGGTTCAGGAGCTGGGGAACTTGTAACACTCTCTCCTCTGCCACTCACCAGGGTTTACCTTGTTAAATGCTTGAGTGCTCTGAGCCACAATTATCTTCCTGTGTGAACTGTGAGAACCAAAGGGTAACTTCTTCATAGAGTGTTACGGAGTAGACTACAGATTATGATGTAGGTAAAGGCACTTACTGAATGTCAGGCCCCATGGAACCAGTTTGGCTTCTCATTTGGGAATTCAAATCCATTTTCTTTTTTTTTTTTACTTTTTTTATTTTTGACAGGCAGAGTGGACAGTGAGAGAGATACAGAGAGAAAGGTCTTCCTTTTGCCGTTGGTTCACCCTCCAATGGCCGCCGCGGTAGCGCACTGCGGCCGGCGCACCGCGCTGTTCCGATGGCAGGAGCCAGGTGCTTATCCTGGTCTCCCCTGGGATGCAGAGCCCAAACACTTGGGCCATCCTCCACTGCACTCCCTGGCCACAGCAGAGAGCTGGCCTGGAAGAGGGGCAACCGGGACAGGATCGGTGCCCCGACCGGGACTAGAACCCCGTGTGCCGGCGCCGCAAGGTGGAGGATTAGCCTGTTGAGCCACAGCGCCGGCCCAAATCCATTTTCATATGGAGCCTACAAGTGATTTTAAAGTAATGAAATATCAATCCTCCTTCCTACTGAGTCCTTCTCCAGCTACTCTTCATTCTAATCTTAACTTTTAAACTATTATTCTTAAGGGATTATGCACTACAAGGCTAGACCCTTTGATTTTCCAATCTAATCCTGTTGATTTTGAGGCTCTGAAAATAGTCTCTAGGTTTGTTTGTATGGTTCCCCAATCTTCCACTTAACATTGAATAAAGCTGTCGCATGGCTATGAATTATTGCTAAAGGCAGCTTCTATTTTCCAAATTCAAAGATTCCAGTAAACGATTTAAAAATAAGTGTTGAAAGCAAATACTGTTTTACAATTAAACACCTTATTTCTTTCATATTATCTGAAATATAGTTACCCTGTATTATTCTCCTATTGATAAAATAGTAATCCTAAATTAATTGAGATTGCTCATTCAAATACTTGCAGATAAATCTCTTCTGAAAGTACCCATGGCTAACTTTCAGATGAAACATTCTTCTCCTTGAGAAAGCATAGTTCTAGCAGAATCAAATTTTGGAGTTTTAAAAAGGGGTCCCAGTTGACATTCATTATATCATAAATTGACTTCCAGTTCAGGAAGTGTGTGGAGCCCTGTGGAATCACATTTACTACTCTATTTGTCTGCATTTAAATTAGATTACATATGAGAAATGTTAGTCCTTTTCTTATATTTGGAAGATTATTATCATTTTTAGAGGTTTATTTGAAAATATTTTTTTAAATATTTATTTATTTTACTTGAAAGTCAGAGATACACAAAAGAGAAAGAAAGGCAGAGAGAGAGAGAGAGAGAGGGAGAGAGAGAGAGAGAGAGAGAGAGAGAGAGAGAGAGAGAGAGAGAGAGAGAGAGATCTTCTATCAAGTGATTCACTCTCCAGTCAGACTCAAAGGCCAGAGATGTACCGATCTGAAGCCAGGACCAGGAGCTTTTTCTGGGTTTCCCACATAGGTGCAGGGGCCCAAGGACTTGGGCTACCTTTTACTGCTATCCCAGGCCATAGCAGAGAGCTGGATCAGAAGTGGAGCAGCTGGGATTCAAACTGGCACCCATAAGGGATGCAAGCACTGCAGGCGGTGGCTTTACCCTCTATGCCACAGCATTGGCCCCTATTTTATTTGAAAGGTAGCGTTACAGTGAGAGAGGGAGAGACATAGAGACAGATTTCCATCTTCTAGTTCATTCCTCAAATGACTGCAATGTCCAGAGCAGGATATTTGAAGCCAGGAGCCAGGAGCCTCTTACAGTCTACCACATGGGTGCAGTGGCCCAAGCACTTGGGGCTTACTCAACTGCACTCCCAGGAGCATTAGCAGGGGACCTGATCAGAATTGGAACAGCCAGGACTTGAATTGGCAACCAAAAGGGATGCCAGCACTATAGGCAATGGTTTAACCTCCTACACCACAATGCCTGCTCCTATCCTCTCTTCTAAAGTAACTCAATAGAGATTTAAGAAAAGCAATGTAGTCACCAATATTAAGGAGGGATAACATCCAGTCTTGTATTGCCTGTGGTAAGAATGGCTCAGTGTGAGGGTTGGCAGCATGACTCACTTGGTTAATCCTCTGCCTGCGGTGCTGGCATCCCATATGGGTGCCAGGTTTTAGTCTCGGTTGCTCCTCCTCTTCCAGTCCAGCTCTCTACTGTGGCCCAGGAAGGCAGTGGAGGATGGCCCAAGTGCTTGGACCCTGCACCTGTATGGGAGACCAGGAGGAAGCACCTGGCTCCTGGCTTTGGCTCGGCTTAGCTCCAGCCATGGCAGCCATTTTAGGGGTGAACCAACAGTCTCTCTCTTTCTCTCTCTCTCTCTTTGTGAAATAAAAAAAAATTAAAAAGAATGGCTCAGTGTGTACCAGAGTTACACTTAGAAATCACAGTTTAACCTTCTTATCTTGAGATTAAAGACAGATTCAGGTAAAATGATTTACTGATGATTGTAATTGAATTAGCAATAGATAAAAGTACGGGATTCATGTCCTCCTCACTAGTCATCCTGTAGAATCAGACTAGAAATTCAAGGTCTGTAACAGCTTGATAAGGGAAAAACACTCTGGGATCTCTCCAAGATTCAGATAAAAACTTAAAGTCTTACACATCAAATAGTAATTTAGTGTTATTGTTCTGTGTCTAGTTATACTTTTGGAGAAGAGAGATTTCTTTTTCTTACAATAGTTACTGATGATTGGAGATAGACATTTATATATTCAGTTTCAACCTTGGTCAGATGGAAGTTGTCACCTCATTACTGCTCTTATCCAACGTTATCAAGAATTCCATTCAGATATGCAGCTATATATGATTAAAAAGCAAATTAAATGGACATGTCCCATCTATTTTTAATGTATAGGTAGGTTCTGAGAAAACATTGTAAGGAGATTCTGACTATCCATTTGTTGCTAGCACTTGACTCATATGTTGTCAATCTCCAGCAATCATCTGCCTTGATTGTATTTTCTTAAAATGACTGACTGATTGATTGATTGATTGATTGATTGGGGAGTGACATGCTTTGCAGGGTCAGAAAAAAACAGTGAGGAGAATAGTGTAGGTGGTAAACACTTGATGGAAAAGTGGAGAGAAAACTGCCTGGGAAGCCTCATGTGAGAATGATAATGGCTTGAACTTGCATGGTGAGTGCTAATGTGCTAACATGCAGCCAGAGGACTCAGAAAAATGGAGCCACTCATCCAGCTTTATAGAAGACGAGGCCTTCCATCTGATGGTTCACTCCCCAGATGGCTGCAATGGCCAGTGCTGTGCCAATCTAAAACCAGGAGGCAGGGGCTTCTTCCAGGTCTCTTACATGGGTGCAGGGGCCCAAGGACTTGGGCCATCTTCTACTGCTCTCCCAGGCCAAAGCAGAGAGCTGGATCAGAAGTGGAGCAGCCAAGTCTTGAACCAGCACCCATATGCGATGCCAGTGCTTCAGGCCAGATCTTTAACCCTCTGCACCACAGCAATGGCCCCAAAATACAACATCCTTTTATGATGAAAACCTCAAGGAAAATGCATATGGAAGGAACATGTTTTCAGCACAATCAAAGCAATATAAGACAAATGCACGGTAAGCATCCTACTGAATAGAGAAAAGCTGTCAACACCCCTACTAAAATATGAAAACCAAAAAAGATGTTCACTCTCACTATTGTTATTCAATATAATTCTGGAAGTTTTAATTAAAGCCATTAGGCAAGAACAAAATCAAAGGGGTGGAAATTAGAAAAAAAGGAACTCAAATTATCCTTATTTGCAGATGACATGATCTTATACATAAGAGATCCAAAAAACTCCAATGAGTGACTATTGGAACTCATAAAAGAGTTTGTAAAGTGGCACTATATAAAATCAACAAAGAAAAATCAAGAGCCTTTGTATGCACAGACAATTCTATGGCTGAAAAAGAATTTTTAAGATCAGTACCATTCACAGTAGCACCAAAAAGAAACAAATACATCAAATATTTTGGAATAAAGTTAACTAAAGAATTCAAAGATTACTGTGATGAAAATTATATAACAATAAAGAAAGAAACAGAAGAATATATTAAAAATGAAAAAAATCTTCCATATTCATGAATTGGAAGAATCAACATCACCAAAATATCCATACTTACAAAATCAATTTAGAGGTTCAATACGATATCAATCAAAATTTCAATGACATTCTTTTCAGATTCAGAAAAAAATGATGCTAGAATTCATACGGAAACACAAGAGGCCCTGGACAGCTAAAGCAATCTTGTACAACAAAAACAAAGCTAGAGGCGTCACAATCCTGGATTTCAAGACAAACTACAAGATAATCAAAATAGCCTGGTACTGGCACAAAAACAGACATATAAATTAATGGAACAGAATAGAAACTCCCAAATTCAATCCATGTGTCTACAGAAAGCTGGGTTTATTATTATGTTTAATAAAATAGCAAAAGTCAATCCATGTACAGGGATAATCTCTTTAACAAATGATGCTGGAAAAATTGGACCTCTGATTATAGAAGTAGGAAATTGGACCCTACTTTACACCCTACACAAAAATCCACTAAAATGGATAAAGGAATTAAATCTATGACCCAATATCATCAAATTATTATTGAACAGTGAGGAAACTCTGCAAATCATTAGCATAGGTAAAGACTTCTTGGATCGATCCCAGATGCACAGGTAATCAAAACCAAAATCAACAAATGGCATTATTCAAGCTGAAAAGCTTCTGCCCTGCAAAGAAGCACTCAGCAAAATGAAGAGGCAATTGACAAAATGGGAGGAAATATTTGCAAACTGTGCAACTGATAAAGGGTTAACATCCAGAATATATGAAGAGCTCAAGGAATTCAACAACAACACAACAAACAATCCAATACAGAAATGGGCAAGGAACATACACAAGTGTTTTTCAAGAGAGGAAATTTAGATGGGAAACAGACACTTGGGAAAATGCCCCGGTTCACAGCCTTCAGGGAAATGCAAATCAAAACCACAATGAGGTTCATCTCACTCCAGTTAGAATGGCTCTCATACAGACAACAATAATCAACAAATGCTGGCAAGGATGTGGCAAAAAAGGTACTCTGATCCACTGCTCATGGGAATGTAGACTGGTGCAACCACTGTGAAAAACAGTATGGAGATAACTCAGAAACCTGAGTATAGACCTTCCATATTATCCTGCCATTCCATGCTTGGCAATTTAACCAAACCAAAAGATTAGTACATGAAAGAGAAACCTGTACCCCCAAGTTCATTGCAGCTCAGTTCACAATAGTTAAAATGTGGAATCAACCCAGATGTCCATCAGCTAGGCACTGAATAAAGAAATTATTGTATATATGCACTATGGAGTACCACTCAGCTGTAAAAGCAAATAAAAAAATGAAATCCTTTATTTTTCAACAAGATGATCACCACTGTATACCATTATACTTAGTTAAATGTGCAAGCCCCCCACCCCCCAAAAAATACCATATGATTTTCCTGATCTGATGCAACTGACAGAATACCTGAAACATAACGTATTCAAGCAAGACAGTCATTTGGAGAATGGGTGATTGTTTGTAGCCCTTGTTTCTTCCATTGATGAACAATCTTCAGTTTTTCTTTATTTTGTTTTGTTTTCTTTCTCTTCAAGTTGTTTGCTGAAATCTTCTACATAGAGTAGGGCTAATTATAAGATCACTAAGTAAATTGATAATAGATCATCATAAAAATCAAGAATGGGAATCTGAGAAAGGTGGGAGGATTGGAATGTTGGCAGGAAGGAGGGAAAGCTCCATTTCGTTCCTAAACCTGCATACATGAAATATATGAAACTTGTAGCACTTAAATTTTAAAAAAAAGACTACATATTGTTTACAACATCAAATGGTTGGCTTATGACATCACAATGATTGTGTTTTATATCTCAGTTGATTATGCCAGCACAAGAGATTTTATGACATCACAATTGATTATAACATAACAATGGTAGCTTTATGACAATAGTATACTATGCCATCACAATATTGGTTTATTCCATCACTATTTATTTATTTATTTATTTATTTATTTATTTATTTATTTATTTATTTATTTATTTATTTATTTTGATGGGCAGAGTTAGCCAGTGAGAGAGAGAGAAAGAGAGAAAGATCTTCCTTTTTCCACTGGTTCAGCCCCTAAGTGGTCGCTACGGCTGGCACGTTGTGGCTGGCACACTGCACTGATCCAAAGCCAGAAGCCAGGTGCCTCCTACTGGTCTCCCATGCAGGTTCAGGGCCCAAGGACCTAGGCCATCCTCCACTGCACTCCAGGGCCACAGCAGAGAGCTGGACTGGAAGAGGAACAACCAGGACAGAATCCGGTGCCACAGCCAGGACTATAACCCGGGGTGCCAGCGCCGCAGCTGGAGGATTAGCCTAGTGAGCTGTGGCATCAGCCACAGAGGTAGTTTTATAACATCACAAAGATCATGTTATTCATAACATCACAATTTATTACTATACCACAATGATAGGTTTATGACACCACAATGATTTTTACAATTTTGCTATTGATTATGACATCACAGTAGTAGTCTTCTAGGCACTGTTTTGTAATCACAATGATGACTTATGACATCACAATTCATTATGACTCCATAATGCTTGTTTATAATTTCATAGTTTTTTTTTATTTCACAAGTGCTCATGAAATCACAATGATAGTTTTATAATACAATCATAGTTTATCACATCTCAGTTGATTTTTCAACCTCACAATTGATTAATAAGTAAGAATGATGACTTGATTTTATGTCATAATATTTGTTTATAAAATCACAATGGATTTCATGACATCACAATAGAACATAACATAATTGTGGTTTATGCTATTACAATTTTGACTTACAAATCTACTACAAATTGTGGTTTATGATACACTGATTTTTTTTCATTTCACAATTGATTTTGTAGTCACCATGATCATTTATGCCATCAGAGTAGATTTTGACTTCACAGTGGTATTTATGACATCACAATTGACTATGACATTACAATGTTAGGCTTATGATATCACAATGGCAGTTTGTTACATCCCAATAAATTATGACATCAAAAGCATCCTTACATCACAAATTATTATGATGTAACAATGGTAGTTTTATGATATCACACTAGATTTTTATGACATTACAATAGACTTCGAGATAACAATTATTTTATGATGTCAAAGTTGATTTTATCTTAAAACCAATGGTAGTTTATTAAATGAAAATTGATTATAACTATGGTTGCTGTATGATATCAAAATGATTTTATGACACAAAAATTAACTATAAAATCACAATCATGATTTATAACATCATAGTAGATTATGGTGTAACAATTTTGATGAGTCCATGATTGATTTGATGTTATAATTTACATATGAGGCCACAGTACTGTTTTATGGCATCACAATGATTTTGTGACATCATAATTGATTGTGATGTCATAATGGTAGCTTTATTATATCACAAAGTTTTTATGTCATCATTTGGTTTATGTAACCACACTGGTTTTTATGATAATGATGTTAGCATCCTATTGGTGGTTTATGACATCATAATTGATTATGACATCAAATTGATAGGTTTATGGGACAACATTTGATTTATAACATTCACAACTGACTATGAAAGCACAATGCTAGGAATATAATACCACAGTGGTGGTTTATCACATCTGAATTAATTATGACATCATAGTGTTTTTTACTATGTCATAATATATTATGTTATAGAAATTTAGGTTATGATGTCGCCATGTCTTTTATATTATCACAGTTAATTGTTAACTATCAATCCTTTTTTCTCTCTTGTCCAATTTAATCTATGTATTTAACTTAACTGTTTGGAGGAGGCTTCACCACATGGTACCCAGCCATCACATTTTTAAAGGGAAATCACCCCTTTCCTTTAAAAGTACTTTTAGAAATATGCAAAAAAAATAGGAATGGGACTGCTAAATCATAATGCATATTTTAGAATGAGAAGCATGTCTTTTCCCTCTTTAAAGTGCCATATGGGGAATGGCATCTTGTAACCCAGAACCACTTCATTTCAGGTCCAATATAAAAGGACTGTTATGGAATGAAAAGTCTGCACAATGCCTTGGAGCAGTTAAAATCTGCTACATGCAACTCAGGCTATAAAGCATTCAAGACTTTGTAGCTTTTCTGCATTTGAGTCCCCACCCCATTTCTAGTGAAAATTAACATTTACAGAGTGCATTTACATACACTATAATGCAGGAATGATGTCCCTTTGCCAGAAGGCAAAATTATACATTTCCTTGCTATTTCTTGGTTCCAACTTGATAATATCCTTTTTTTTTAAATTATTTGACAAGTAGAGTTATAGACAGTGAGAGAGAGAGAGAGAGAGAGAGAGAGAGAGAGAGAGAGAGAGAAAGAAGGGTCTTCCTTCTATTGGTTTATTCCCCAAATGACTGCAATGGTCAGAGTTGTGCTAATCCAAAGCCAGGAGCCAGGTGCCTCTTTCTGGTCTCCCATGCAGGTGCAGGGGCCCAAGCACTTGGGCCATCCTCCACTGCCCTCCTGGGCCACAGCAGAGCTGGACTGGAAGAGGAGCAACCAGGACTAGAACCCAGCACTCATATAGGATGCCAGCACCACAGGCAGAGGATTAACCCAATGAGCCACAGTGCCAGCCCCCGATAATATCTTATGATTGTAAGTTATAGAGTACTCAGCTAAAATATTTCTTCATAGTTACAAAGCCTGCCAAAACACAAATGGGAAAGTATTTTTTATTCAGATAAATGACATCTGAATGTCACACAGCACAGGAAACAATTCTTAGAGACCAGAAGAGAGTGGGCAGTGAACTACTTAGCTGAAGACAAAAAGACTACCCTTCTTCAGGACCACAGTGCACAAAAAGAAAAATCTCAAACAACAGTACCTCAAAGGAAAATAAAGGTCTGAGGATGAAGTCAGCTCACTTGCAATCCTATTAAATAATGAGAGTCATCTTTTAGCTCCAATGTACTGGAAAGCATTTGCTAGCACAGAATGCTATATTTGTAGAATTTGCTAAGAATTCAACCACAGATGCCAAAGGCATTCTCCAGCAGTGGCTTGCTTTCCTGGAATAGTTTTTAACTTTGGGATCAGGAAAACAGAACTGTGCAGCATCTTCATGGAAGCAGCCATACCTTTCCACAAGTACACCAAACAGGCTCCAGGGCTTCAGCTTGGTGAAGTGCCACAGTTCTCCATGCACACCTTACACCAAATGTCAGCAAGTGTTATGTAACCTGTACCTATCAAAACCTCTATGGACCTATACTACCATGTCTGGATGTCTTCTAAGTGTTTTCATACCCAACAAGCATTTCCCAGATTAACAATTTTTACTATAATTTTATCTGCTTTCCAAGGATCCAGAGGTTCACCAACAAGTCAGCTGCCTGAGTTTTTGTTTTTGGCAAATCCCCAGTACTGGAGGCTGAAACAGTTCTGTTTCTGTCATGGGGTGGAATGATTTCCTCTTGCTTGGTCAGTGGTGATACCTCTGATAGGACAGAGCTGCAGGCCACAGGTTCTTAGGACCCTGAGAACAGGGAAGTAGGAAACTCCGGAAGCTGTGACTCAGGAATTTTATGTTCCATTTGGCAATTTACCATTGAACTGTTCATAGGAGCTGCTCCATGTGTGATCACTTTCTGCATTTGGCCCATCAGGGTTATACTCATTGAGATTTGGGCAGTCATCTTCATCATTTTCCTCCTCCTCTAGCTGCTGCTCCAGTGAGAAGGGTCCATTCTCTATTCAGTTGGTTTTCAGGATTCTATCCATGTGGGATCTAGGTTTGCAAGTTCCTGTTTCCTTTCTTGGCGTCTTCTTTCTCACGTTGGTCCTCAGCTTCACCACTGCCTTTGTGGTCTCCTCCTCGGCAGCCTCCTCCAATTCTGCCACCTTTAGTTGCACTTCTGGGTGGTATTCATTATCTTGCTCATTGGAAGATACAGCTGAGGTGATGTTTTCTTCTATTATTTTCCTTTCAGCTCTGCACTCCAGTTCTTTTATCTTTTGCAGGGGTTTCTCCAATAATATTGCCTGCCTCTCCTGCTTCTCTTTCAGCTTTTTCTTTTTGTTTTTAGTTATTTTTCCTATAGGTTTCTGCTGTGGAGACGTACTTACTGCAGACCCTGTAGGAGGAGGAGCACCCGCTTTCTGCCATTCAGTGGAATTGGAAGCCATTCTTCTCACATAGGAATCATCCACACACATTAGAATGTTTTCTTTGGCTTTATGTCAGTGTGAATGATCTTGCGTTTACTGTGCAGATAAACTAACCCTTGAAGGACCTGTCAAATGATACTCTTCACACAGCACACTGGGAGGCCTTGATAGTTGGACTTGATGATCCATTGGAGGAGATGGAGGCCAAGCACTTCAGATACTGTGTAGACATGTATTCCATTCATGTCTGAAATCTTGAAGTTGTCGATCAGCTGGACTACCATGTCTGTGGATCACTGGGATCACTTTCTTGAACACACTTGAGGAATTTTATTTCATCCAAGGCTGTTTCTATATAATCTTGGGCACTTTTACAAGTTTCATAGCAACAGATCTTTTCCCAATACAGCCAGACAGCAAAGAAGTGCTTCCCTCCAGGCTTTCTAATAACATAACAGCCATTGAAGAGGTCTCCAATTTTCACTGGATGACAGGCACCTTTGCAGTAGTCCATGGGGTCCTCTTGCTCCTCATCGTTTGAGCCCTTCCTCTGGCTTTTGGGGATGTGGGGTCTGATAGAGGTGGCGAAGGTGGTCGTGGTGGCAGCGGTCAAGGAAATAAAGGAGCTGTCTGCTGATGCTCCAGCTTTTTTGGTTGTTTCTCTCTTTTTGGTTTCCATTTTCTGGCCTGAATGGCTAGCACTTTCTCAGAACTCATTGCTACATGGTGCAAGTGGGGTGGCAGGCTTCATGGTGGTGGCAGCTGTGGAGGTCATGCAGGAGCTGAGGTGAGCCAAGCCAAGCCAAGCCAAGCCAGGCCACTCACTCTGCCAGTGGAGGAGGCTGAACTATGCCTCCACCGCTGTCACCACCATGGCCACCACCGCTGCCCTGCTCCAGCTCTCTCAATTCTTTTCACGACAGTGCATTTGATTACAAAATCATAATGGTGGCTTTATGAAATCACAATGGAAATCTATGATATCACAATTGGTTATGTCACCACAATTGACTGTGATTTCAGAATTGTTGGTTTATGCTGTCATAATAGTTTTATAACTATAGTTCATTATGACAGAATGATGGTTAGTTTATAACATCATTATAGGACTTTATGAGATCAGAATATTTGTATGGCAGCATAAAGATTTCCTAACATCATAATTGATTATTACATCATACTGCTGCTATATGATTCACAATTGATTATGATATACACTGGTGGTCTATGATATAATGAAGTATTATGTCCAATGATAAATTTCTTACCTCATAGATTTTATGAATTCACAATTAATGTTATCACAGTGATAATTTTATGAAAATGGTGGTTAATGATATCCCAGGTGATTATAAATCAAAAGGAATTTTATGATGTCACAATTGATTATTATCTGACAATATAACTTTAAACACCACAGTGGCTTTTGTCACAAAATATTGGTTTATTACATCATGTGCTGTTTATGACACCACAATTTACTATAACATCATAATTGCAGTTAATGGCATAACAATGTGTTTATGATGCCACAGTGCTTTGGGTGATTTCACAATGATGATGAAATCACAATGGCAGATTTTTATCATGATCATGATTTATCACATTTCAATTGGTTATGATATCTGAAGGGTTTTTGCATCACAATTGATTAGGAAATAAGAACGATAGTTTAACACAATGTTTTATGACATCAAAATAGATTTTCAAATCACAATGATTTTATATCACAGTTATAACTTCATAATGCTAGTTTTATTACAATACAATCATTGGTTTATGACTTCATAATAGTACATTAATAACTTCACTATACTGCTATATGATCTCATAATGGATTTTATGGCATCATAATTGATTATAATTTCCAATGCTGATATATGACAAGACAACCAATTATGATATCACAATACATCACAACTGATTATGATGTCAGAATTGTGGGTTCATGATGCCACAGTGTATTTATGATTTTACTTGTGATTACTTGATTGTGACATCATAACAGTAGGTTTATGATATCACAATGGTTGGTTTATGGTGTCAAAATATCAGTTTATAAAATTGTAATGATTCCTTTGACATAATAATTAAGTATGATATGACAATGGAGGTTTATGAAATCACAGCTATGACACCATAATGATATATTTATTGTATCACAAGGCATTTTTGTGTTTTCAATTGATTATGACATTATAATGGTAGGTTTTTGTAATAGGGTTGGTGGTTTATCATCATTATAATATCATAAGGATATTCACAAAAGCACAATTGATTATGAAATGACAACTGTATCTTTTTTTGACAGGCAGAGTTAGTGAGAGAGAGAGGCAGAGAGAAAGGTCCTCCATCCATTGGGTCACCCCCCAAATGGCTGTTATGGCTGGTGCACTGCACTGATTGGAAGCCAGGAGCCAGGTGCTTCCTCTGGGTATCCCAGGGAGGTGCTTGGCCCAAGCACTTGGGCCATGCTCCACTGCCTTCCTGGGCCACAGCAGAGAGCTGGACTGGAAAACGAGCAACAAGGACAGAATCTGGCACCCCAACCAGGACTAGAACCCGGGGTGCAAGCACTGCAGGTGGAGGATTAGCCTAGTGAGCCATGGTGCTGGCCAACTAGGCTATATTGGTTTATGACATCACAATGGAATTATGATATCAAAATTGATCACATCAAAATGGTTGTTTAAACATCACAATTGATTATGAGATTCCTTACTTGTACCTACTCAATAGTGGCTGAGCCTGGCTCATCTGGGCTCTCCATAGTAGATTTGGAGCCAAAGCTTGCAAATGCATTCTTAGAGATCAAATCAGCATCTTGAAATCAGCCTTGGATGGGAATATTTACACCAAAGAAATGCCCCAGTGATGCATCCTAAGGCTTCCCCTGCTTCTAAGCGACTATTTTAAATGCAAGTTACTGCTCTGTCACTTGGTTTTGTTTCACTCTTAGGCCAATATTTTTCATCCCACAAAAAAATATAGTTTCTTATCTTTGGTTCTTAGTCAAAAGCTGGTTTAAATTTCAATTTCTAAGCTAGGATAGAGTACTCATTTCTGTGTGTCTCCCAGGTTCAGAGCTTGTGCAGATGAAGAATTTCCAATGAATTTCTCAACTTGTTTCTTCACCCTCTTGTTAGAATCCTTTAGCATGATCTTTAGGAAAGAACCTCAGTTGAAGATAGTGAGATCTGTAAGCACAATGTCTGGAAGATGGGACACTGGCTTCATTGGAAGAAGTATTTCTTTCCCTGATTTCAGAAAACCATCTTTCTATTGAAGTATGTCTTTCTATTTGAGACTAAAATTTTATTCCAGAACTCATCCATGCCCTGAGAGACCAAGAATGTATTGAACACAAATACTAGGTTATGGCTTTGTCACCCAGCCAGAAAATAAGGCAAACAGAGTAAGGATATTTGGATTTATCAATTTATGGATACCTTGCCAGTGAAATAGGACAAAAGGAGGTGAATTTACAGAGTTTAGGCTGTTTTGTTTAGTTTTAATATATTTCTTCTTCATTAGTATTTATTCATTTTTTAAAATTTTATTTAGGCTACAGAAGTTTCATGTATTTCATATATAGAGATTTAGGAACATAGTGATAGTTCCTTCATTCCCACCCATGCTCCAACTGTTCTTCCTCCTACCTCTAACATTCCCGATCTTAATTTTTATAAAGATCTACTTTCAGTTTACTTAATTACCATAAAGATAACCCTACACAAATAAAATAATTCAATAAAGAGTATGATGATACAAACAGTGTTCCTCAACAGAATAGACCAAGAATGTAAATGACCATCAAATCTGAAAATTTCAATTTCAGTCCTATACATTGCCATTTAGGTACTCTAATAGCTACCCTTGATCACAGAATACATGATAAATTTCTTTTGGGGGCTGGCTTATTTCACTAAGTCTAATGGTTTCCAGTTGGATCCATTTTGTTGCAAAAGACAGGATTTCATTTGTTTGCAGCTGATTAGTACTCCCTTAGTGTGTGTGTGTGTGTGTATGTATATATATATCACAATTTCTTTATCCAGTCTTCAGTTGATGGACATATGTTAGCTACTAGGAATTGAGCAGAAATGAACTTGGGGGTACAATTAGCTCTTTCAAATGATGATTTCTTTTGCTTTGGATAATTCTTAGGAGTGGGATGGACAGAACAAATGGTAGGTCTATGTTCAGGTTTCTGTAATATCTCCATATGGTCTTCTACAGTGGCTGCATCAATTTACATTAACACCAGCAGTGAATTAGGATACATTCTCTTCACATCCACAGAAGCAGTTATTGTTACTGATTTCTGTATAAGAGTCATTCTAATTGGGGTGAGTTGAAACTGTATTGTATTTTTAATTTGCAATTCCATAATGGCTAGTGATCCTGAACACTTTTTTTAAACAGCTGTTGGCCATTTGGTATTTGCTTTTGAAAAATGCCTGTCCAAGTCATTTGCCTATTTCATAACTGGATACTTTGTTTTGTTTTTGCAGAATTTCTTGAGCTACTTACAGATTCTGGATATTAACCCTTTATCAGACACATAGTTTGCTAATACTTTCTCCCATTCTGTCAGTTGTCTCTTCACTTTGCTGCTTCTTTTGCAGTGCAGAAGCATCTCAGCTTGATGTAATCCCATTTCTCAATTTCAAATTTGCTTGCCTATAATTCTGGGGTCTTTTCCAAGAAGTCTTTTCCTATGAAAATATCTAGCAGTGTTTTCACAATATTATTTAGTGATTTGATGGTATCAGGTCATAGATTTAGGTCTTTGATACATTTTCAGTGGATTTTTGTGTAAGGTGTCAGGATGGGGTCTTGTTTTATATTTTTGCATGTGGTAATCCAATATTCCCAGCCTCATTTGTTGAATAGGCTGTGCTTGCTCTAGGGATTGATTTTAGTTCCATCATCAGAATTAAATGATTTTAGATTCATGGACCAGTTTCTGGAGTTTCTATTCTGTTCCATTGGTCTACACATCTGTTTATGCCAGTATCAGGCTGTTTTGAATATAACTGTCGTGTTGTATGTCTTGAAATCTGGTATTGTGAGACCTTCCACTTGGTTTCTATCATATTATATTGCTTTAGTGTTCAGGATCTCTTGTGTTTGTGTGTGAATTTTAGCATCGTTTTTCCAGATAAGAGAAGAATATTATTGCATATTGATAGCGATCACATTCAATCTGTAAATTGTTTTCAGTAGTATGGACATACTGATGATATTAATTCTTCCAACCCATAAACATTGATTTATTTTCCATTTTTAATATATTTTACTTCTTTCTTTAATGTTTTATAATTTTCATAGGAGAGAGACATCTTTGGTTAAATTTATTACAAAGTATTTAATTCTTTTTGTAGCTATTATGAATGGATTGATTTTAAAAGCTCTCTCTCAACCATGGTATTGTCTGTGTATAAAAAGGCTATTGATTTTTGTATGTTAACTTTATATCCTGCCATTTTACATAACTATTTTATGAGTTCCAATAGTCTCTTAGTGGAGTCTTTTGGTTCCCCAATATATCATCTACAAGTACAGATAATATGACTTGCTCCTTTCCAATTTTTATCCTCTGGATTCTTTTTCTTGCTTAGTGGCCCTGGCTCAATCAGGCTATATCTAGAATCATGTCATCTGAAAATAGGAATAATTTGCATTGCTTCCTTTCAATTTTTACACTTTTGACTTCTTTTTCTTACCTAATGGCTCTCACTGAAACTTTGATGACTATATTGTGTAGCAGTTTTCAGAGTGGGAATTCTTGTCTGGTTGTGGATCTTAGTGGAAATGCTCCCAATTTTTCCCCACTCAGTAAGGTCCTGGCAGAGGTTTTGCCTATACTCAATTTTCTTAAGATTTTCATCCTGAAAGGGTGTTGTATTTTATCAAATGATTTCTCTGCATCTATTGAGGTTATTATATGGTTTTTGTTTTTCAGTTTAATAATGTGATGAAGCACATTGATTGATTTGAAACACTGACTGGATCAGTCTGTGTCCTGACTGTTGATAAACAACTTAATACTTTATCCCTTTTAGTATTCTTTCTGTTCTACTTAATACTATTGGTTGTTTTCTTTAATTAACACACAATTATTCTTAGGCATTTAAATTTAACTGAAAAGTGATCCCTGTTAAATATAAGAATGGGAATAAGAGAGGGAGGGGATGTACAGTTTGGGACATGCTCAAGCTGACTTGTCCCAAATGGTAGAGTTAAAAACATGCCAGGGGATTCCAATTCAATCCCATGAAGGTTGTGTGGCCAATGCCATCTCACTAGTCCAAGTGATCAACTTCAGTTCACAATTGATCATAATGATAGGGCTAAGAATCAAAGGGATCACATAAGGAAGACTAGTGTCTGAAAATACTGATAGAATTAAAAGGAGAGACTCATAGAATGGCAGATGTCCTAAACGGCACTCTGCCTCAGAATCAGCCCTTAAGGCATTTGGATCTGGCTGAAGAGCCCGTAAGAGTATTTCAGGTATGGAAAGCCAAGATACTGTGGCAAAAACAAAACAAAACAAAACAAAAACCCTAAATTAGAGATCTCTGCAAATGACATCCCAGTGGAAAGAACAGGTCATCAAAGAAGGAGGTACCTTTCTCTGAAGGGAGGAGAGAACTTCCACTTGGACTATGACCTTGTCTAAATAAGATTGGAGTTGGCAAACTCACAAGGCTTCCTTCCATAGCATTGGCAACTCATGACAAGAGCCTCAGATGATTACTGACATCATAAACAAGGGTGCCAATTGTTAAATCAACAACAGGAGTCATTGTGCACATACTCCCCATGTAGGATCTCCATCCTTAATATGTTGTACAATGTAAATAAATGCTATATCTAGTACTGAAACATTATTTTACACTTTGTGTTTTGGTGTGGCTGCAAACTGTTGAAATCTTCACTTAATATATACTAAATTGATCTCTGTATATAAAGATAATTGAAAATGATCTTGATGTGAGTGGAATGGGAGAGGAAGTGGGAGATGCGAGGGTTGCAAGAGGGAGGGAAGTTATGGGGGTGGAAAAACCACTGTAATCCAAAAGCTGTGCTTTGGAAATTTATATTTATTAAATAAAGCTTAAAAATAAGAAAAAATTGAGAACAAACAAAAATTTGTTACACAAAAGGGTGAATTATCAGAAGGCTTAAAACTTTTTCTTATGTGTGCATAACTTAAGGATCAGTATTTGTGAAAAAATGAGTAATCTGGTAAGAGAAATAATAGAGTGACAACCAATTGTAAAGGCAGTTGAGGAAAAATAAATCATTATTGCATTTAAAAAGAGAAAGTAAAAAATCACATTTCTTTGAGAATAAAAATAAATCCAAGAGGATAGTACTTAGAAGTACTCAATTGCATATTTTAAATATCATAGTAAAATTTAAAGCCCCCCAATAATTAATCAAGTAATTAAAAAAATCATCATCAATAAAGGTGAATAATTTGTGGGACCTAAATTGGTTCTAAGATTTGTGTAAATGAAGATTGCCAGAACAAATTATAGTTTTGATGTAAATGATGCTTTCTAATTGAAAAAGAATATTAGTATGTATAGATAAAACACAAACTATCAAATATAAAACTAAAGAATTAGAAATATGAAATAAAAACTTGGCATAAACAATGGAATACTACTCAGTCATAAAAATAATGCAGTCCCATTTTTCAACATAATGGATGCCATTCTACCAAAAGCAATTTATAGATTCAATGTGATACCAATAAAAATGCCAAAGACATTCTTCTCAGATCTGGAAAAATGATGCTGAAATTCATATGAAGGCACAGGAAAACTCAAGTAGCTGAACCAATCTTGTACCACAAAAACAGAGCAGGAGGCATCACAATACCAGATTTCAGGACATACTACAGGGCAGTTGTAATCAAAACAGCATGATACTGGTACAGAAACAGATGGATAGACCAAAGGAACAGGATAGAAACTCCAGAAATCAATCCAACATTTGGTGTTAAAAAAGATATTCCATAACATCTAATGAAATATAGTTACCTGCGCTATGGTGCAGCAGTTAAAGCCCTGGCCTGCAGCACCAGCTGGTTGGAGTGCCAGCTGCTCCATTTAAATCCAATCCCTGATAATGCACCTGGGAAAGTATAGGAGAATGGCCCAAGTCCTTGGACTGCTGCAGCCACATGAGAGACATGGAAGAACCTCCTGACTCCTGGCTTGGATATGTTCACCTCCAGCCATTACTGCTGTCTGGGGAGTGAACCTACAGATGGAAGATGGAAGTGATCCCTGTTAAATATAAGAGTGGGAATAAGAGAGGGAAGGGATGTACAATTTGGGACATGCTCAAGCTGACTTGTCCCAAACGGTAGAGTTAGAAACATACTGGGGATTCTAATTCAATCCCATCAAGGTGGCATGTACAATGCCATCTCACTAGTCCAAGTGATCAACTTCAGTTCAAAATTGATCATAATGATAGGGCTAAGAATCAAAGGGATCATATAAACAAGACTAGTGTCTGAAAATACTAACCGATAGAACAAAAAAGGGAGAGAATGATCCAACAAGGGAAGCGGGATACCCAGCAGACTCATAGAATGGCAGATGTCCTAAATAGCACTCTGGCCTCAGAATCAGCCCTTAAGGCATTTGGATCTGGCTGAAGAGCCCATAAGAGTATTTCAGGTATGGAAAGCCAAGACACTCTGACAAAAAAAAATGACCTAAATGAAAGAGCTCCATGAATGAGATACCAGTGGAAAGAACAGGTCATCAAAGAAGGAGGTACCTTTCTCTGAAGGGAGGAGAGAACTTCCATTTTGACTATAATCTTGTCTAAATATAATAAGAGTTGGTGAACTCAAAAGGCTTCCATAGCCTTGGCAACTCATGACTGGAGTCTACAGAGATTACTGATGCCATAAATAAGAGTGTCCTGTCAACAACAGGAGTCACTGTGCACTTACTCATCATGTAGGATCTCTGCCCTTAATGTGCTGTATATTGTGATTTAATGCTATAACTAGTACTCAAACAGTATTTTTCACTTTGTGTTTCTATGTGGGTGCAAACTGTTGAAATCTTTATTTAATATATACTAAACTGATCTTCTGTATATAAGAGAAATGAAAATGAATCTTGATGTGAATGGAAGGGGAGAGGGAGCGGGAAAGGGGAGGGTTGCAGGTGGGAGGGAAGTTATGGGGGGAAGCCATTGTAATCCATAAGCCATACTTTGGAAATTTATATTCATTAAATAAAAGTTAAAATAAAAGAGCCTTGGGTGATTACTGACATCATAAATAAGTATCAATGGTTAAATCAACAATAGGAGTCACTATGCACTTATTCCCAATGTAGGATCTCTGTCCTCAATGTGTTATACTATACAAATTAATGGTAAAACTCGTATTTGAACAAAACTTTATACTTTGTGTATTTGTGTGGGTGCAATCTGATGAAATCACTACTTAGTATATACAAAGTTGATCTTTTGTATATAAAGATACTTAAAAACAAATTTTGATGAAGAATGGGATGGGAGAGGGAGTAGGAGATGGGATGGTTTGCAGACGGGATGGAGATTATGGTGGGGGGAACCTATATAGTCCAAAGTTGTACTTTCAAAATTTATATTTATTAAATAAATTTTTTAAATTATTAAATGATTTTTTTTAAATGGAGGCACTTGGAGATGATTATGTGTAGTGAAATAATCCACTGACAAAAGAGATTATGTATTTTCCTTTATATGTTTTCTAATATAGAATACAAAACCCACAATGCATAAAAATGAAATTGACAGCATGATATAATCATTGTTTATATTGCTTCTCTTTTTCCTGTGGAATAATGTTTCTTCTATTTACTTGTTGAACTTTATGTTTAGAGGTGCATTAAGCCTGTGATTGTAAAGGACATTTTAATACTTATTGCAAAAACAAAAGAAAAAAAGGGAAGAAAGAAAGGGAGATGGAGAGAGGAAAGAAAATGTGGTTGTATTCCTCAAATTGTACCTATAAACTGCATCAAAATTATTATCTTTATAGTAATAAAAATTTAAAATGGAATAAAATTCATTTGCCATTATTCTTAAAAGTAATGAGTAATTATAGTTGGAACACAGTAGAAAAAGGAGATATGAAACATTACTCTAAAGTAGACCAATAGAAGTACATTGAAAAAGGGAAAACAAAAATATATCTCAGGAAAGATAAATCAAAGGTTGTGTAACTTCCCACAATAGTCTCTTTTTCTTTTTTAACCACAATCATTCTAAAGGAAATATGTATCCAAAACTATTCTATGGAGACTTTAAAAAACTGAACATAGGAATCTCAAATAATCAGAAAAGATAAAACTGTGATATCTGCAGGAATGACTTATCAAAATTATCAGAGGACTCCAGGATGCCTCTGAGAAATGTGTCCATGTTGGCTTCCAGCAAAAAGTGTAGTATCTCATAATGCAAAAGCCAACCAGGATGACCAGGCATTCACAGTGCTAGTGCTGCTTAAAGTACAAAGTTAAAGAGATATATAGGTGTTAGCTATGAACTCAAATGCAAAAGCAAATAAAAAGATTGTTATAAAATAAAACATCTTATGATTACTATGAAAAATGAACAGTTTTTAGTAGCAATGACAGAATTACAAGAAGATAAAAAGCAGTTGAAAACTAGATTATTGGGGCCGGCATTGTGACATAGTGCGTAAAGTCACTGCAGTGCTGGCATCCGATATGGGTAAGAGTTCAAGTCCTGGTTGCTCCACTTATGATCCAGCATTCCCTGCTGGGAAAGCAATAGATGATGGATCAATTCCTTGGCCCCTGCATCCATATGGGAAACCTAAAAAAGTCTTCTGGCCTGTGGGTTCAGCCTGGCTTGGCCCTGGCTATTGCAGGCATTAAGAGAGTGAAACAGGATGGAAGATCTCTCTCTTCTATCTTTCTCTATCCCTCTCTCTCTCTTACTCTCACTCTTCCTTTCTGTCTCCATTTCACATTGTAACTCTGACTTTCAAATAAATAAAATATTTTTAAAAGAATACTATTATAACTAATGTGAAAAGAAAAATAAATGAAAGCTTTTCATGAAATGTAAATCAAAGAAAACACCACCTGCCAAAATAAAAACACCAGAAAGACATCACTATTTAGAACTAACCTACTGACATTTCAAAAAAAAAATCAAAGGCCATGTTAATGTTCCATGAACATTCACAGTTACCAGGATTCTAATACCTTGAATGGGGTATTGACAAGATTCTCCTAAATGACTCTGAAAATTATACCTGAAAGTGCCGAGACAACTTATAGAAATCTGTTATAGTTGATAACCTCATAATTAAAACACCAAGCAGGATAGCATAAGCTTCAAAGTGGTAGGATTTGCAGAAAAATAGATTACTAAAGATGCATAGTGGGAGCAGTGCAGTGGCAAAGCCACTGCTTGCAATGCCAGCAACCCACATGGCACTAGTTTGAGTTCTGGTTGCTCCAGTTCCAATCCAGCTCTCAAGTCCTTGGGCCACTGCACATATGTGGGAGACTCAGAAGAAACTCCAAGCTTTGGATCAGCACAGCTATGGCAGTTGCAACCAAGTGTGTGTGTGGAGGGGGGAGGTGAACTAATGGATGAAAGACTTCTGTCTCTGTTTCTCCTCCTCTCTCTATGTAACTCTGACTTTCAAATAAATAAATACATCTTTTAAAAAAGATATACATAGGTGATAGTTACAAGAACATAAAAATTAAATAAAGATAGAGATGCTATGAAATCAAATTACTGTAAGAAACAATCATTTCAGAGAAACAATAGTAGAATAACAAGTAGATATAAGTATTTGGCTGGAAACTATATGACTACAATTAACCTAAAAAGGAAAATGGGTGAAAAAAATACAAAAGGGAAGTCAAAGATCAAATAAGTTAGCAGTGAAAATTCAAAGCCAATGTTGTATCAATTCTACTGAAACTCTCATACACTGATAATAAATATAGAGTCCCATAAATTCAGTTAAGTTAAAAATATGTTTCATGGGAGCCAGCATCATGGTACAGCAGGTAAATCCTCCCTCTGTGAAACAGGCATCCCAGATTGGTGCTGGTTCCTATCCTTGATGCTTCACTTCTGACCCAGCTCCCTATTAATGGCTTGAGAAAAGCATTGGAAGATAAACCAAGTGAATGGCCCACTGGACTAATGTAGATGATGAGAAGAAACTCCTGGCTACAGCCTGGCCTTCCCAGCTATTGAAGCAATTTGTAGAGTAAGTCAACAGATGGCAGATCTCTGACTCTCCTCTCCCTGAAACTCTTTTAAATAAGTAAACAAATCTTGAAAAAAGAAAACAAGAAAAAATGGCTTTAAAAATTCATTACAGGTATACTTACTGTGAATTATCAGGAACGCAAAGACTTCTCAAAATATATGAGCATAATAATTTAAGATCTCATTCAAAATTTAATTTGTTCAAAGGTTCACAGTGGAAGTATAAACTTAGATTATGATATTAAAATCAAGCTAATAGTAATCTGAAAGATGAAACATAAAAATGGGTGTTTACTGAAATAAAATATATTGTGACTAAATCCAGTGGGAGATATAAGAGAATGATAAAAGACATATGGAAAATTGGCAGTAGACTATTACAACACATTAAAAAGGTAAATAAAGATTCAAGAAAAAATCAAAGTCAATGGCACCAGAAGTGGCATCAACTTCTTTAGCTTCCACAACTAAAGGGAAATTTAGAGTCCCATAAATATCCATAAGATGTTCAAAATATATTACCTGGAAGTGTTGAATGATTACGCCAGTCTAAGGTCTCTCTGAGAAACTGTGTACTTGAATGCTGCCAGGACAACCTATAGAACTTTAAGGAAGCTGATGACCTCACAATGTAAAACCCAAGTAAGATGGCCTCCACTGCACTGGGCAAATACTGACTTAAACTAGAATATTAAAGATACATATAGGTGGTAGGTAGAAAGTCAAAGAACAAAAAATTCAAATGTGCTGCAAATATGAATTGAAAAACAACATGCTATCTTTACTGTGAGAAGGAATGAGTACTTTGTTGGAAACAATACTAATGCCAGGAGATAAGGGAAGTTATCTAAAAATAGCCCATAAAATTACATTAAATCTGTATAGGTAGTTAAATATTCCAAGACTTCAACAAACCATAAAGGTTGCAGATGTTTAAAAATAAAATATAGTAATTATCATGTGAAGCAATGAATCATTTTGCAGGAGCATCTGATTTAAAATGAAAAAGCAGGATTATATATTTTCTGTCCTTTCAGAATTTCATGTTTCTAGTAATTTACATTTTACTTTATTTAGCAAAATACCAATCCACAATGTGGTGGGGAAAATGCTTGTCCTTTCCTATAGGTGGTATGAACAGCACTGTTCTAGCAACAGTCTAGAATGCATTATTATGTTGGACCTCTCAGTTGCAGAGATGCCCACTTGCTCGGGAGGACGCCCAAAGATCCAGACTCCAGACCAGTTGATGCAAAAAGCACGAGGTTTTTATTGAACGTTTGCACAAACGGGCCCCCACCTCAGGCAGTGAGGAGCCCTGAGCGGCAGTTTCACACAGGTTATATAGGCAACGAATTAGCATATTCCTAATGTGCATGCGTAGGATTGGTCAGTTCAGAGGGACCATTAGCATATGGGAGAATGCTGGCGAAGAATGCTGGTGGAGAGTGCTGGTGTAAAATGCAGAGGTGGCACGGGATTGGCTGGTTCGGAGGGACAATTAGCATACCGGAGAATGCTGAGGGAGAGTGCTGAGGGAGAGTGCTGAGGTGTTACAGGATTGGCCGGTCACAGTGACATCATAAGTGCGCGCCTAGAGACTCTCCGAAGGGGAGGGGCAGCTCTGCCCTGGGCGTGCCCAGAGGTTTCCTGGAGGGGAGGGGCAGTTCTGCTCTGGGCATGCCTAGAGATTCTCTGAAGGGGATTGACTTTTCCTTCCCAGAGAACGTCCTGCCCGCTAGACTCTGGGGAACATCTAACCTCTTAAGAAGCCCCTGATATTTGCCCAGGCCTAGTTTCTTGTCCCTCTCCCCCATAAGGGTCCTTCATTCCCTCCTTTTCTTTTTGCACAGATTTTAATCCTAAAATCTATTGGACCTCGGAGGTCTTTGAAGCTTGACACTGGTACTGTTGAGTCAGCACCAGGGTTTGGACAAGGAAAAGCCTCTCACGGATAAACTGGAGCAACCTGTTAAGAATACATGGGCCATCTCGTATAGTAACATTATGGATGACATTGCACAAGTGTCGGTGG
The DNA here is from genome assembly GCF_033115175.1 of Lepus europaeus. Classification (NCBI taxonomy): domain Eukaryota; kingdom Metazoa; phylum Chordata; class Mammalia; order Lagomorpha; family Leporidae; genus Lepus; species Lepus europaeus. The sequence continues at coordinate 31,484,719 of NC_084851.1, read as the reverse complement.
GACAAGGGAGGATTTCCTACACAAGTACCTTGTCCCGACACCACTGTAAGAGTGAGACACGGCCGAAGGGGCAAGAGGCAATTATTTGCCTCTGTAGTGCCATTCCAGGTCCAGGGGACCGCGAGGCCCTCGTAATAAGGTGGACCTGGGGCTAGGCATAGCCAGCAGGACTCAGTCAGCTCTGGATTGGTCTGGTTGAGGGCCAGAAAGGCCCCTGTCAAAAGGTTAAACAGCCGCTGTCCGGTTTGCACGGGGGCTTGAAGCGTTTGGAGTTAAACTTGCCAAGCTAGGCAAAAGGGTGGGAGGCGTGGCCTGGGGAGAGCCTGCCTCACTGGAGGGAGGGAACTCTGTTCTTGCTGGACTGGGTTGGGTCCCACTGACTGGGGACTGGGAGCCATACACGCCCCAGTAGTTAAGACTATTTCCAGGGATTTTTGTCAAATTATCCTGGTCAGGTATATCCCAGGTATCTAACCCAGTAACCAGTTGACATACGTCTGGGTATAAGGTGGGCCACCACACCCCGGGGGTATGTAACCCACTAACATACCAGGCCACCCGTCCTGTGGAGGAAATTACTTCCCATGTTAACAATTGTGGAGCATGGGGATTGGTAAAACAATGGGGAAAGGCCAGGAACATCACAAATATTAAACAGTTATTGAAAGTCTTAGCTTGAGTGGGTTCTGAGTGCGCTGGAGCTTCCATTTGGCTGGTCTATCTGGATCCTCGGGGCCCTGGGGGGGTGGTGCTCGCTTCACGTGTGAGGCATGGACCCAAGTAGCGATTCCGTCGACATTGAGAGCGGTGGGAGTTGTCAACAGCACAGTGAAGGGGCCTTTCCACCGGGGCTCTAGAGTCTTAGATTGGTGCCTTCGGACATACACAGTGTCACCTATTTGGAAAGGATGTGGGATGGTTGTCTTGGGTTGGTAGGCTGCTGCAAGAGGTTTCCAGACCTGGTTCTGGATGATCTGGAGCACTCTCAACCGGGCCTGTAATTTAGGGGCATCGGCAACGGAGTCACTGGCAAGGTCAAGCAAGCCTGCTACTGGTGGGGGCCCTCCATAAAGGATTTCGTATGGCGTCAGCCCGCAATGAGAGGGCGTGTTTCGGACCCGGAACAACACCATAGGGAGGAGTTGGACCCAGTCTTTAATGCCAGTCTCCAATGCTAATTTGGTCAAGGTCTCTTTAATTGTTCTGTTCATTCTTTCTACCTGTCCTGAAATTTGGGGTCTATAGGCACAGTGCAATTTCCAATTTATGCCTAATGCTTTGGCCACCAACTGACTTACCTGGGAGACAAACGCTGGGCCATTGTCAGAACCGATTACCTTAGGCAAGCCGAACCGGGGGAAGATCTCCTCTATGATCTTCTTGACGACCACCTGGGCGGTTTCCCATTTTGCGGGGAATGCCTCAGTCCATCCGGAGAAAGTGTCTACAAAAACTTTTAGGCAGTCCTGCTCTGTTTCGGCAGCAAGGAGGAGGTCGTCCACATACTGCAGGAGGACCAGGTCCGGATGGTTGACTCGGAAGTTGGCCAAATATAGGTGCAGAGCTTCGTCAAACAAGGTAGGCAAGTTTTTAAATCCTTGGGGCAACCTTGTCCAGGTGAGTTGTCCTGAAAACCCGGTCTCTGGGTCTTTCCACTCAAAAGCAAAGATGGATTGGCTCTGAGGGCTCAGTCTTAAACAAAAGAATGCATCTTTTAAATCTAACACAGTGTACCATATGTGGGTCGGAGGCAAGGTACTTAGCAGATTGTAGGGGTTGGGCACTGTGGGATGCATATCCTCCGTTCTCCTGTTAACCTCCCGCAAGTCCTGTACTGGGCGGTAGTCACCCGTACCGGGCTTCTTTACTGGTAGTAGGGGGGTGTTCCAAGGTGAACGACAAGGTTTTAAAATGCCTAGGTGTAACAGTCTCTGGATATGTGGCCGGATACTTCCTTAGCTTCCTTGCCCATCGGATATTGATGAACTGACACGGGAATGGCCGTGGGCTTCAGATCTATGATCAAGGGAGGCCGGTTGATGGCCAGCCCTATTCCCGCAGTCTCTGCCCAGGCCTGAGGAAAATCTGCGAGCCACTTGAGGTCCAGGGGAGCCATGGTGGACGAGGGCCTCTCGAATAATCAGTGTTCGTCCTCCAAGCGTAGTGTTAATACCTGGAGGGGCCGCCCTCCTGAGTCTGTGATGGTAGCTCCTTTCTCATGGAAGTGAATTTGGGCTCCTACCTCCGAGAGTAGGTCCCTGCCCAGGAGGGGGTAGGGGCAGTCTGGCACTAGTAAGAACGAGTGTGTCACAAGTCCTGTACTCAACTGGACCTCTCAATTGGTTGTCCAGTGATATAACTTCCCTCCAGTTGCCCCCTGAACCCAGGAAGTCTTGGAGCTTAGAGGCCCTTTTTCTGAAGTCAGTACCGAGTGCTGGGCTCCCGTGTCAATCAGGAAGGTTACCGGTCTGCCCCCCACTTCAAGGGTTATCCTGGGCTCAGGGCGGGGGGCTCCTGGCCCTGACTCACCTAATTGTCTTCTTCCAGGGACAGGATTGGAACTGGTCTCTTCTTTGGTCCCTGTGGTTTCTTCGGGCAGTCTTTGACCCAGTGTCCTCTTTCTTTACAATAGGCACATTGATCTCTTTCCACCTGAGGCTTTTGTTTGTCTCCCAAGTCCCTATTCTGTCCTGGTCTACTCCTTTCTGTATCCTGCACTATGGTGGCCAAAATTCTACTAAGCTCTCGATTACGTCTTTTGTCTCTTTTGAGTTCCCTTTCCTCCTTCTCCTCTTGGGTCTCCCTTTTGTTGTAAATCTTTTCTGCCTCCTTCATTAAATCTTGTATAGTATACCTCTGAAGCCCCTATAGCCACTGCAATTTATTGCAGATGTCCGGCGCTGACTGTCCTATAAAGGACATGATTACATCTCCCTGCCGGTCCTCTGCCAGGGGGTCAAATGGGGTGTACATATGGTAGGCTTCCATTAATCTTTCTAGGAAGCCTGCCGGCATTTCCTCAGCCCCCTGCACTACTGCACGTACCTTGGCCAAATTGGTGGGGTGCTTTCCAGCCCCTCTGAGACCCGCAAGGAGAATCTGGCGGTAAAGACGAAGTCGCTCCCTACCAGCAACAGTGGTGTAGTCCCAATCAGGACGGGTTAAGGGAAATGCCTCCTCGATTTCGTTTGGCAGTAGGGCAGTCGGCCATCTACTCCAGGGACATTTTTCCGTGCCTCAAGGTAGACACGCTGCTTTTCCTCAGTAGTGAGGAGGGTCTGCAGAAGCTGCTGACAATCATCCCAGGTGGGCTGATGAGTCAATAAAATTGACTCAGTCAGCCCAGTCAGAGCCTGGGGGTCCTGAGAGAAAGAGGGGTTTGGGTTTTCCAATTGTAAAGATCGGAAGCAGAAAATGGCCAGTACTGCATCTGGCCAGCCACCGAACGAAGAGGAAAGGTCTGTGAAGTCCAGACGCTTCCCAAGCCCCCTGCTTGCCCCCGACGGAGGCGCAGGCAGCTGGAGGGTGGGGAAGGCACCGAGACTTCTTCCCCTGCCCTCGTGGAATCAGGGGATGGTGCAGAAGGTTGCACATCCCGTTCTGGTTGTTGTGGGGGTTCCTGCGGGGGAGCAGGCCGGCCAGGAAGGTAGGGTGGGGGAGAGTCAAAGAGCAGAAGGTCCTGATCAGCCAGAAGAACCGGTGGCTTGTCAGGTTTTGGATCTCGAATCTCCTTCAGAGGGTATAGGGAGGAGGTTGGATCCAGGGAGGGGGGTTACATGAAAGATCCTCCCACGTGGTAATGTAGGGCACCTGATCAGGGTGTCCATTGGATCCTGGCTGAAAGACTCACGCCTTAATCTGTAAAATAATATCGAGGTTAAAAGTGCCATTCCTTGGCCAGCCGACCTCGAAGGCCGGCCACTCTGAGGAACAGAATTTTGCCCATCATTTCCTTTTAACCTCCACTGAGAGGTGGCGCGTGCATTCTCAAACGTCCTTCCAGTGATCTAGAGTGAGACTTAAAGGGGTGGTTATTTGTTGACCCATGGGTGCAAAGATTTCAGCCCAAACAAAAAGAACAGCCAATACACAGACACATACAGTAAACAAGACAAACCACACGGCACCAGCTCTAGGACAAATCGACAATGCTACCTCAGATGGGAGTGGCCGCTTGGCCAGGCTTTTCCTGGGAAGGTGGGAGACTTGGTCCCTGGCCTTCCTCCAGACCATTCCAGGCACGTCAAACCAAGCAAAAAGAATAGCCAACAAAACCGCACAGCAACAGACCTACAACAAATCGAACGCTATTGCGCTATTTTTGGGAGCGACTGCCTGACCAGCCCTCCCCAGGAAGGAGGGAGTCTTGGTCTCCGACCCACCTCCAGACCACCCCGGGAGCGTCTTCCGGGGGAACGGACCGAGGGTTTCCCCTACTGGTCTCACAAACTGGAGCGTCCTCCGGGGAACGGACCAGGGGTTGCTGGACACGCCTGCCTCCCCCACTGGTCACACAGTCAGGTACTGGCCAGTCAGAACACTCAAGACGAAGAACAACAAACAGAAAACACTTAATCGTACCTCCAACTGGTTTGCAGGGAATGGGTCTGAGGGCGACCTAAAATCCCCGTATGGGCCACCAAAATGTTGGACCTCTCAGTTGCAGAGATGCCCACTTGCTCGGGAGGACACCCAAAGATCCAGACTCCAGACCAGTTGATGCAAAAAGCACGAGGTTTTTATTGAACGTTTGCACAAACGGGCCCCCACCTCAGGCAGTGAGGAGCCCTGAGCGGCAGTTTCACACAGGTTACATAGGCAACAAATTAGCATATTCCTAATGCGCATGCGTAGGATTGGTCAGTTCAGAGGGACCATTAGCATATGGGAGAATGCTGGCGAAGAATGCTGGTGGAGAGTTCTGGTGTAAAATGCAGAGGTGGCACGGGATTGGCTGGTTCGGAGGGACAATTAGCATACCGGAGAATGCTGAGGGAGAGTGCTGAGGGAGAGTGCTGAGGTGTTACAGGATTGGCCGGTCACAGTGACATCATAAGTGCGTGCCTAGAGACTCTCTGAAGGGGAGGGGCAGCTCTGCCCTGGGCGCGCCCAGAGGTTTCCCGGAAGGTAGGGGCAGTTCTGCTCTGGGCATGCCTAGAGATTCTCTGAAGGGGATTGACTTTTCCTTCCCAGAGAACGTCCTGCCCGCTAGACTCTGGGGAACATCTAACCTCTTAAGAAGCCCCTGATATTTGCCCAGGCCTAGTTTCTTGTCCCTCTCCCCCATAAGGGTCCTTCAATTAAAAATTTATTTTCATTATGTGGAGTACAAATATTTAAATAATTGAATAATAAAAGAATTTAAAAGATTTATTTATTTGAAAGACATTTACAAAGATGGAGAGAGAGAGAGAGAGAGAGAGAGAGAGAGAGAGAAAGAGAAAGAGAAAGAGAAAGAGAAAGAGAAAGAGAAAGAGAAAGAGATAGAAGAAGAGATCTTTTATCCACTGGTTCACTCTGCAGATGGCCAAAACAACTGGAGATGTGCCGATCTAAAGCCAGGAGCCAGGAGCTTCTTCCAGGTCTCCCACATGGATTCAGGTTCCCAAACTCTTGGGCCACCTTCTAATGCTTTGCCAGGCCATAGCAGAGAGCTGGATCAGAAGTGGAGCAGCAGGGACTCAAACTGGTGACCATATAGGATGCCAGTACTGCAGGCTATGAGTTTACACACCATGCCACAGTGCCAGTTTCATAAACTCATTTTTTTAAGATTTATTTATTTTTGTTTGAAAAGCAGAGTTACAGAGAGGCAGAGGCAGAAAGAGAGAGAGAGAAAAGTCTTCCATCTTCTGGTTCACTCCCTAAATGGCTGCAACGGCTGGAGCTGGGTTGATCTAAAGTCAGAAGCCAGGAGCTCTTCTGTGTCTCCCACTTGCATTCAGGGGCCCAAACACTTGGGTCACCTTCTGTTGCTTTCACAGGCCATAGCAGAGAGCTGGATTGGAAGTGAAGCAGCAATGACTTGAATCAGTGCCCATATGGAATGCCAACACTACACGTGGCAGCTTTACCCACTATGCCACAGCACCAACCCCATAAACTCATTTTTAAGAAAAGGGCCCATAAGCTTTCTAATTATGCCCACATTCCATTTCTCAGAGAGCATGCAGATATGCATATTACTAATTTAATTTTACATTTTCTTGTCTGTATTTATTTATTGGTTCACTCTGGGTTCATAACTGAGGAATTTGCTTTAATGAGTATAATCTCCCTAACTTAGTTGATGGCAGAAGTTAATAACATCTACAAAATATCTACACAATGTCAATAACAGAGTTTTGTCAAACTCAGCACAATAGTGCAAGTAAGTTGACCAAGTTGAGTTGTTGATTACAATGATCTTCTTATCAATAGTGAATCCATAACATATACTTAAACCAAATGAAACTTCAAATAAATAACAGACCTTCTTCTGTGTCAAATAATACAGGTATGTATATAACCAAAGATGCTGGTTGTTCTCTTTTATCTCATGGGAAAAAACTTCATTTCTAATTATTGTACAAAACACATCATTCCACTCAATTACTGTCACCATGTAAGTATAACAAATGGGCAAGATCTAAACAACACATTCAATACCTCAATAAAGCTTGTCTAAGAATGTGAGAGGTAAACTGTACCAAGATTCAAGGCTTTCATATAATTAATTATGCTAGAATCCAGTGAACTTGGGTAGGCTGGGAAATATTCTTATAAAAAAGACCCTTTATTGGACTGTACTTCAATTACTATCAGGAAACAAGGCTGACAATTGATAGGCATTCAAAAAGCTACATAATTTGCACTCCTCAAATTATTTTAAAGGGTAAAAAGAAGATCTGCTGAGGTATAAAATGGATTGAAACACAGAAAGAATTTTGTAGTAATTCTGAGTTGTGAGTTGTAAAACACAACATGGATTAAAAACCCAGAAAGATACTCTGGTAGCGGAGATATTCCTGGTGAGAAAATACTTTCTTTGGATTTCATGGCTAGATTTGATAATATTGTAACAGAAAACATATGTGTTCTCAAGAAAAAACTTATTATCTATGGCAACAAAATATATACCAATATAGCCTCAGAAGGCTATGGGGTAAGAGTCTTTTCCAACACTTACTTCAGAAGTTACTTTTGGCTGCCATCGCACATCCCTTAAACATTTTCCAGAACACACACAAAGGCAACAAAGAATGATGTATGATAGCTTTCCCAGGGGCAGGCCATCACTATGAGCCTGCATTTGGGAGTGCCATTCTCTCCTATGTAATGTGTGTAAGGTTAATGGGGAACATAGAATACAATCATGGCTAGGAGCAGGTTTTATCCTGGTGGCCCTGTCATATTCACACTCCTTTTTGCCATGACTGACTGTGGGGAAACCACCTGAGGCACTTATATTCTGTCAGGATGTTATTCCAGATCTCTCATGTTGTCCTGAACTTTGAGCCAGGCTTGCTCTCTGATTCAGGGTTCATAACAGAGTGAGCTACTACCAATACTCAGTTGACCAACTGGTATTAGGGTATTAGGATATTCATATGATTCAGTATTCTCTTCTTTAGTCTATTTTGAAAATGAACATTTTTTTTCTGATAGGGAAGCTAATGTCTCCCTTCTGAACAGCAGTCATGTGTATGTTTTAAAAATAACTTTAATGGGACCAGTGCAGTGGCACAACAAGTTAAGCCTCCACCTTCAGTTCTGGCATCCCATATGGGCACTACTTCAAGTCCTGGCTGTCCCACTTCCAATCCAGTTTCCTGGGTGCACATAGGAAATCAGGGGATTATGGTCCAAGTCCTTGATTCCTTGGTAACCATGTGAGGGACCTGAAAGGTGTTCTTCACTCCTGCAATGGTCCAGTCCTGTCCATTATGGCCATTGGGGGAGTGAACAAGTGGGTGGAAGATCTCTGTTTCTGTCTCTCTGTCTCTCTCTGTAACACTACCTTTAAAATTAATATATAAAAATAAATTCAATTAATCAAGTAAGATTAAAAAATCTAAAAACAATCCAAATTTAGCTACTATGTTTAGTCACTCAACTGTTACTATCAAGTGAAAAATATTTCCTAAGCAGAACAAAAACATTAACCATAAAGTTTAACTCTGTGGTTTCGGTGCCATGGCTCAATAGGCTAATCCTCCACCTGCAGCGCCGGCACCCTGGGTTCTAGTCACTGTTGGTTCTCTGGATTTTGTCCTGGTTGCTCCTCTTCCAGTCCAGCTCTCTGCTTTGGACCAGGAGTGCAGTGGAGGATAGCCCACATCTTTGGGCCCTGCACCCGCATGGGAGACCAGGAGAAACACCTGGTCCCTGGTTTCGGATCAGCACAGTGCACCAGCTGCAGTGGCCATTGGAGGGTGAACCAATGGAAAAGAAAGACCTTTCTCTCTGTCTCTCTCTCTCTCACTGTCCACTCTGCTTGTCAAAAAAAGAGTTTAGCTATTTGAGGATTTAGATTAAAATTATGTGTTCAACTTATTAATAATGATTAAGAGGTGAATATTATTATTAAAGTTCACTTCGCAATTGGCTAAAATTCTTCCAGTCCAGAGAGCTGGACTGGAAGAGGAGAAACTGGGACAGAATCTGGAGAACCGACCGGGACTAGAACCCGGGGTGCTGGTGCTGCAGGTGGAGGATTAACCTAATGAGCCATGGCACTGGCCACAGAGTTAAACTTTATGATTAATGTTTTTTTTCTACTTAGGAAATATTTTTCACTTGATAGTAACAGTCCAGTGACTGTTCACTTCCCAATTGGTAATAGTTCTTCATTTTACACCACTATACCTTAAATGAAACTCACAGTGAATTTAAATACTTTTCTAATTATGTATTTGAGAATAGGATTTTAAATATCAGATCCAGAATCAAGTAATCTTAATAAAAAAATGAAAATTTTCATTTTAATTCACATTATATACTCTGAAAGCTATGTGCATCTATATAGACATTTTTCCTAAGTAAAGTTTTAATGTTTGCTATCTTACCCTAATAACAAATTGATAAAACATTTATGTAGATTATCTGCTGGAAATGAAATAATTTAGGAAAATATGTGAAATAGGAAGCTACAAATTTTGAAACCCTGGAAATGATTGTTCCTTTAACTTTAATTCATCATATTGACTAACACATTTATACTGCACAAAATTTAAAATTCATTGAAAATTTACACAGTTTTTGGGGCTGGCTCTGTGGTGTAAGAGGTAAAGCCAACTTCTGCAGTGTTGGCATCCCATATGGGCATTGGTTCGAGTCCCAGCTGCTCCACTTCTGATCCAGCTCTCTGTTATGGTCTGGGAAAGCAGTAGAAGATGGCCCAGGTCCTTGGGCCCCTGAACCCATGTGGGAGACACGGAAGAAGCTCCTGGCTTCTGGCTCCTGGCTTTGGATTGGCACAGCTCTGGCTATTGCAGCCAATTGGGAAGTGAACCAGTGGATGGAAGATATATCTGTCTCTCTCCCTTTCCTTCTCTCTCTGTGTATCTCTGATTTTCAAATAAATCAAATTAAATTAAATTAAATTAAATTAAATTTTATTTAATCTTAAAAAAGATAAATTTACAAAAAATACAGTTTTTTATAATGAACATTTCCAATAAATTTTTAAAATTTTGATTTATTTGAGAGGTAGAGTTACAGACACCATGAAGGTGATACAGAGAGAAAGATCTTCCGTCTGCTGGCTCACTTTCCAAATGGCCACAACAGCTAGTGCTGGGTCAATCTGAAACCAGGAACCTCCTCTTGATCTCCCACATGTAGCAGGGACTCAAGCACCTGACCCATCCACCACTACGTTCCCAGGTACTAGGAAAGCTGGATCAGAAGGGCTGGTGCTGTGGTGCCATGAGTTAAAACACTGGCCTGAAGTGCCAGCATCCCATATGGGTGCCGGTTAAAGTCCCGGCTGTCCTCTTTCAATCCAGCTCTCTGCTGTGGCCTGGGAAAGCAGTAGAAGATGGCCCAAGTCCTTGGGTCCTTGCACCCACATGGAAGTGTGCCTCATAAAATTACAGTTTTAAGAAAATGAGCTGGAAAACAGAATATTAGTAATGTGCCTTTTCTTCTATTCACTAAATTTGGCAGTACTATAGAGGGAATTTGAGCTTACAATGAAAAGACCATTTATGCAAGCAAGAAATGTGGAGAATACAGAGAAAACAGAAGTACAAATGCTCAGGATTTAAGGCATCTAAAAGCATTGCATTCTATTGCTTAAGGTTAGCAAGGTTAACTTTTAATTATTAGAAATGATATGACAAGAACACCTTTGGAAATCAAGACCAATAATAACACTGAATGGTATAGCATTAGAAAGCTACTTTGGCCAGCACTGTGGCTCAATAGGCTAATCCTTCACCTGTGGCACCAGCACACCAGGTTCTAGTCCCAGTCAGGAAATCAGATTCTGTCCCGGTTGTGCCTCTTCCAGTTTAGCTCTCTGCTATGGCCCAGGAGTGCAGTAGAGGATGGCCCAGGTACTTGGGCCCTGCACCCACATGGGAGACCAGGAGAAGCACCTGGCTCCTGGCTTCAGGATCAGCACAATGCACCAGCCACAGCATGCTGGCCACGGCGGCCATTGTAGGGTGAACCAAATCAATAGGCAAGAAAGCACTCCTGACACAGATAGTGAAAATTAGAAATTCATTTGCAATAAAATAGAAACAAATAGAGATTTGAGGGTATAAAATCACCATATCAGTGGAAGGACAGAACACCTGCAGTACCATGGTGAGGGAATCCCAGAGTCGCTTCTTCAGGGTCTTGATTGAGAATTCCCAGGCACATTGTCCTCTCTGCATGTGAGAATCTGTAGTTTCTCTCTCCTGATGTATCTTAATTCTATTTTGAATGAAAGTGACATCTATCCAAGAGTGCTTTTGTGACTATGTAAAGTATCTGTTTTTCTGGAACCTGGTTGGGAATCTGAAGGACTGCATTCATATTCATCTTTATTCCATATCCCTCAGAAAAATTAAGCCTGTTTTTCCTGTAAGTGAACCAGCTTCACAGGAAAAGCAGCACCTGTTGCTCCAGGCTGCTGAGTTTAACAAAGAAACATGGGCATGGAAGATCTTCATTTTAATATTAACACCTCACATGGTAAATTTTATTTATTTATTTATTTATTTATTTATTTATTTATTTATTTATTTACTTACTTCTACTCAAACAGTACTCTATATTTTGTGTGTCTGTGTGGGTTCTGACTGTTGATATCTTTACTTAGTATATACTAAGTTGATCTTCTGTATATAAAGATAATTGAAAATGAATCTTGATTAATAGGGATGGGAGAAGGAGTGGGAGATGGGATGGTTGCAAGTGGGAGGGAGGTTATGGGGGGGGAAAGTTGCTATAATTCAAAAGTTGTACTTTGGAAATTTATATTTATTAAATAAAAGTTGAAAAAAAAAGATTTATTTATTTACTTGAAAGAGTTACACTAGAGAATCAGGGTTAGGGAGAGAAAGAGAGAGAGAGAGAGAGAGAGAGAGAGAGAGAGAGAGAGAGAGAGAGAGAGAGAGAGAGAGAAAGTCTTCCACCTGCTGGTTCATACCCCATTGACTACAATGGACTGAGCTGAACTGATTGGAAGCCAGGAGCCAGGAGCTTCTTCCAGGTCTCCCACATGGGTGCAGGGACCCAAGGACTTGGGTCTTCTATTGCTTTTCCAGCCCATGACAGAGAGCTGATGCAGAAGTGGAGCAGTCAGGACTCAAAGCAGTGCTAATATGGGATGCCAGCACTGCAGGTGGAGGCTTTATGTACCACACCACAGCTCCAGCCCCAAGGACATAGAAACTATTGTTGAAACCTGTAAAATGATGTAAGTTGGTCCCAAATACTTTAAATTTCTCAATGTGACCCAATTAAAAGATAAAAAATGTATACCTAAAAATACATGATTTAAATATCACACATTTGAAAACCAGAAAGACCTATCTTGAAAGCCTGATATAAAAAAGAGAGAGAGAGAGAGAGGCTGGCGCCGCAGCTCACTAGGCTAATCCTCTGCCTTGCGGCACCGGCACACCGGGTTCTAGTCCTGGTCGGAGCACCGATCCTTTCCCAGTTGCCCCTCTTCCAGGACAGCTCTCTGCTGTGGCTAGGGAGTGCAGTGGAGGATAGCCCAAATGCTTGGGCCCTGCACCCCATGGGAGACCAGGAGAAGCACCTGGCTCCTGCCATCAGATCAGCACGGTGTGCCGGCCGCAGCATGCTACCACGGCGGCCATTGGAGGGTGAACCAACGGCAAAAGGAAGACCTTTCTCTCTGTCTCTCTCTCACTGTCCACTCTGCCTGTCAAAAAAAAAAAAGAGAGAGAGAGAGAGAGAGAGAGAGAGAATATCCTTTCTCTTACTGTGAAAAAAAAATCAGACTGTTAGAAGTCTGAAAATTTGTTTCAGTTCTCAGAAGAGTTCATGTTTGGTTCACTGCCATCTTTTTATTGTAGCAACAATAAACAGAAAAGTTCAAGTAAAGACCATTTCATCATTGTGAGCTCAAAAGATTTGATGCACACCTTAAATATAGAAACCCTGTTGAGGTTGGATTCATTGATTATCAAATCATAACCAAGCTCAATGTCTCTGGTATCCTAAGAACCTCATTAAAAAGAAAGCTAAAAATACCTTCAAAGTCAGATGACACAACAAGTTTACAGGGTATCCCTACGGATTTCTAAATAAATAATACTGAAGAGATATACAGAACAAGTTAAATGTGAACCCATAAGTTACACAAAATGCACAAAAATATGAACCATGTGCATTGTTCAGTTTATAATTTTGGAATAGAATGTCTATTCTATCTGCAACTCAATACCTAGAAACTAAAATCTGAGAAATCTGAATATATAATTATAAAAATTCAATGACACAGAAAGAGTATTAAAAGAAAACAGCAAGTCCTATCACAGAAAACTTGCCTATCTAATAAGAATCACTAGACATTCACATAAAAATATGGAGAGAATTGATATGCCAATATAAAATTACACAAAGATAAGACTTAGTTGTTCTCAAGGAAGCAAAAATATTTTTAAAATATGGAAATATAGTCAAACTGTGACTGAAATAATTAACACAAATTACACTTAAATATATTGCTTCACATTATATATCTGGAAGTTAAAATTTTTTTTCCATACCTTGTTTTGTAATACGATGGGTAAACATGATCTTAGTAGCTGTACTCTCTAAACATATCTAATAATGAAACAGTCTTTTCCAGAACCAATGGTACTGCTCTTCCACAAACCATCATAATCTATCACTTGTCTGACTGAAACAGTTTCATAAACTCTCTGTTTCCAAACTTGTAGAACCCCCTGTTTCTTAAAAGAAAGCCTAGAGAAGATACATATTTCAGGGGGAGATCACAAATTTTACTTGAAGAGACACCATGAAACTGCACAAATACAACTGCTATAGAGCACAAAGTCAGCCTGCACACAATATACAATTATTTCTCTGGGAATTTGGGAACAGTTCACTAGTACTGTATATATATATCTTAGATACAGTGAAGAAGTGATTTTAGACAGCCTTTTTCTTGACTATTGAGGAACAATGTTTTTTGTATTATTTTGTTTTTTCTTCATACTATTGAACTCTCTACCTAGTGTAGGGTTAATCTTATGAGTCTAAAGTTACCTGAAAATAGATCACTGTAAAAATAATAACAGGAATAGGAGAGGGAGGAGGAAGAAGAGTTGGAGTATCAGCAGGAGGGTGGAGGGGTGGGAAGAATCACTATGTTTGTAAATTTGTATATATGAAAGTCATGAGGCTAGTGCTGTGGCGCAGCAGGTTAATTCCCTGGCCTGAAGTGCTGGCAACCCATATGGGTGCCAGTTCTAGTCCCAGATGCTCCTCTCCTGATCCAGTTCTCTGCTGTGGCCTGGGATAGCAGTGGAGGATGGCCCAAGTCTTTAGGCCCCTGCACCCTTGTGGGAGACCCAGAGGAAGCTCCTGTGCTTTGGAACAGCACAGCTCTGGCCATTGTGGTCATCTGGGGAGTGAAGCAGCAGATGGAAGACCTCTGTCTCCTCTCTCTGTAACTTTCAAATAAGTTAAATAAATCTTAAAAAAAAAGAAAGTCATGTCATTTGTATTCCCTAAATAAAAATTTAACAAAAGAAAACATACAGAGAAGAAATTAGTAAGCTAAGATGGAACTACAACATGAATTCGCACCCACACACATCTCTAATCTCACATGTACATTTATAATCAGAAACATTATCTACACAGGATTTGGAACCAATTCTTTGAACTCACATCTCCCATGATATACATACTTGAACCCCCCTAATCTTTAATCAGCCACATTATTGAGATAGCTTCTCAAGCCAGTTTTGTACTCTTGGCAGCATACAGTGACCTTCTGGAAGGGCAGCCCCTGTTGATAAAGCAAACTGTGAAAGCAATCTTGTGTCATGCCATCCATAGACACACACTTGTGGATCTGAACTATTGTACACAATGGACCTATCCAGGTCCACAGGATGTACCTGGATATCTGATCCTGACACTCCAAATCTATGAAAATTTCTGCTCTCTTCAAGGTAGGGGCCCACTTTGTAGTATACCCTGAAGCCAAGACCACCTCTCCAACATTCTCACCAATCCTCACAGGAATGACTCATATCCCAGAGTGATGAAGAAGCATCAGTAGAGCCCTGGGGCCAGTAATTCTGTGAATCTGGTATGAATGGGTGGAGGAGCTCATGCTCACATTAACCAGTGACCTGCACTGCTTCTCAGTGACCTGCACTGCCACTATCATGGGAAGATGGGGTTGCATTCCACAAGCTGCTACACATCTCCATCAGGTATACAAATGGTGATCTACATATTTCTTGGATAATCAACCTCCTAAGAAAAGAGTAGGTTCATCAGAACTCAACTCTACATATATGACACTCATGGGAAATTTTGATTATGTATTAAATACTGATATGACCAATTCACATTTTTAAAAATGTGCTATGAATGGATAAATTGAAATGCAAGAATATTTGTAGCTTTATTTATTTGTAATTGTTATGAGTGCATTGCAGTTATACAACCCACATTTATTCATTACAGATAATTCAGAGGGTAAAAATCAAAAAGATTGTTTTCCAACTTAAAATTCTTTAAAAAACTAATTTTTGTTTGGCATTTCTTGTCTGATTCTTTAAAATGATATGTGGTCCCATTAACTAAAATAACTTGTGAGATATCAATGAGTAACTACAATGGATTCTGCAAATAGGCAAAGTATTCTAGTGCAATTATTCACAAAATATAGCTGGGTAATATGGTATGTGTGTTTCAAAATCACTCTGCAAATTTAAAATTCCACCAAATAGTATTTGCTTATCTATAACATTTTGAAATCTATGTCATCTTTCCACTCTTCCCTCTGCCCATATATCTAAGAAAATTTTAATTACATTTGTAAGAGCCTGACTTGAAATCTGATTTCCCCTTGCTGGTTTCAGCCAGAAGTTAGATAGAGGTGAATTCCAAGATTTCAAAAACCTGCTACTGTTACTCTTATTTCTGTCAAATGAGTGCAGGTCAGTGAGACATCGATTCTGTGAACAGTTTGATGCAGACTTGTGTGGTAATGTTATTGGGAAGCTGATTCTCGGCCCACAGTAATCACATATTTACTCTCTGCATAAGGTATGAATTGCCCAGATTTATCCTTTCAGATCTTATAAATGCCCATCAGTGACTTTATTCAAGAGACTTTAGTCTTCAGATTCCTAATCCAAGTACCTTTACATCAGAACACACTAGCAATTGTAGCCCTAATACTTAGGTCTCAAATTCCTATTAATTTAAATAATAAATGAAATTGTAGTGATCAAATAACTAGAGTAACATCAAGGAATTATGAATACTCATATGCTTTCCCAATGATAGGTTTTTTTTTTTTTTTTGACAGGCAGAGTGGACAGTGAGAGAGAGAGACAGAGAGAAAGGTCTTCCTTTGCCGTTGGTTCACCCTCCAGTGGCCTCTGTGGTTGGCACACTGCGGCTAGCGCACCATGCTGATCCAAAGGCAGGAGCCAGGTGCTTCTCCTGTTCCCCCATGGGCTGCAGGGCCCAAGCATTTGGGCCATCCTCCACTGCACTCCCGGGCCATAGCAGAGAGCTGGCCTGGAAGAGGGGCAACCGGGACAGAATCCAGTGTGTCAGCGTCGCAAGGCAGATGATTAGCCTGTTGAGCCATGGTGCCGGCCCAAACACAGTTTTTCTTGTGATGGCTATCACATATCTCTGCCAAGAGGAGTTGTTCATTTTGCTATTGGAGATACAGATTCCATGGGGAAGCTTTGAGAAGAGAAAGTTTAGCTATTGGGCACTCACTATAACAAATAGTCAACAGAATCTGCCTTTACTAAAGGACATAACTTATTCAGGTTTGAGATCTCTTTATTTTTATGGGCAAACAGAGCATATTTCTATAATAATTTAAATTAAAAAATTTTATTATATAAAATATTCATATTTATAGTGCATAATGAAAGGTGTTATTTACTATTCATTTATCAACACCCACATAGAGATACTTCTTATGATCTCTTCATTTTTTTCTCATATTCCTATTATCCAACATCTGCAAAAAGTAATTAATCATGATTATTTTAATAATCCAAAGAAAATGGTTAACCTCAGGCAGCTGCTTTTGGAGAAGTATTAAATAAAGCAAATGTTTTGTATCCAAGAAATCCTCTATTAAATATAAAGAAGAAACTCCTGAGAATTTAGATGAAAGCATTCAATACTTAACATTGGCTAAAATATTCTGCCTTTGTCCATATCCTTCCTCCTTTTTAAATTAGAATACATGTTTTAATGCACAGTGATCAGGTTTCTCTGATCAAAAATTACCTGTAACCATGTGTGGTTACATTTTGGGATTCCCAGGATCCCACTACCTGGAACAAGTCCCTGATGATACAGACCTTTCTTAACAGCTGTCATGCCTCCTCTCATACACATTCCTCTGTTTGTTCCAAATCACAGCAATGAATCAGGAAATAGGAGATAAATCACTTGGGCCAGTGCTGTGGTGCTGCGGGTTAACACCTTAATCTGAAGCTCTGGCATCCCATATGGGTGCCGGTTCTAATGCTGGCTGCTTCTCTTCCCATCCAGCTCTCTGCTATGGCCTGGGACAGCAGTAGAAGATGGCTCAATTCCTTGGGCCCCTGCACCCCCGTGGGAGACCCAGAAGAAGCTTCTGGTTCCTGGCTTCAGATCAGTGTAGCTCCGGCCATTGCAGTAAATTGGGGAGTGAACCATTGGGTGGAAGATTTCTCTCTCTCTCTGTCTCTCCTCTCTCTGTGTAACTCTGACTTTCCAATAAAATAAAATAAAAATTAAAAAAAGAAATAAATCATTAATATCCAACTTTTCACCAAAATTTATAATATGGTCTCAGATTTTTAAAAATGTATACCCATAAGTATTTATATTATTGAAAGTTTCTGCATTCTTATTCTCTTTTATTCCATTGTCATGACAATGATATGTATATACATTTACTCCTTGAAAAAATATTCTGGTGGTGATGAGGATAAATAATTGAAAATATTTCTTTAATATTTCTACTTGTCTTCCTCTAGAATTCTACAGTATACAGGCAAATTTCCTGTATATTTCCACTGTTCATTTTATGCCTCATGGTTTTTAATTTTCCTTTAGGTAGTAGGAAAAAGCCATGAATACAAACACTGGGCAGATGATGGAACTTTTGTAAATTTCTTAGAAAGCCTGTCATGTACCATTGCAGATGGTAAACAGAAAGACTCTTCTTCGTTAGCATTGTATGCTGTCAGCCTAGAAAAGAGCCAAAGTAGATGTCCAACATATACATTATACATAATCTGATTTACATAATACATAAATCTGATTTTTCCAGCCTATTGGAATTTCACAAAATAAACAAATTCAAGATTCAGTCACTGAAATACTTTTATAATTCTTGACTTGTAAATATTTTGGATAAAGTGTCTTGAAATAGTGTGAAAATCAGCAGGAGATGTGGGTCCCTGCCTTGTTTTCATATGATGTGGATACATCTCTGGGATCTTGCAGCACCCCTCTCAACTGTCATAAGTCATTTGCTACTCAAAGCATAGACAGATATTTAACATATGTGATGTAATGACCTTCAGTACTTTTCTATTGAATAAGTTTAGCAATTTTAGCCACTAAACAGATAATTATTATGCTAAATTTTTAGTTTTTTTTTTTTGACAGAGTGGACAGTGAGAGAGAGAGACAGAGATAAAGGTCTTCCTTTTCCATTGGTACACCCCACAGTGGCCGCTGAGGCTGGTGCACCATGCTGATCTGAAGCCAGGAGCCAGGTACTTCTCCTGGTCTCCCATGCGGGTGCAGGGCCCAAGGACTTGGGCTATCCTCCACTGCACTCCTGAGCCACAGCAGAGAGCTGGACTGGAAGAGGAGCAACTGGGGCAGAATCCGGCACCCTGACTGGGACTAGAACCTGCTGTACTGGCACCACAGGTGGAGGATTAACCTATTGAGCTGTGGCACTGGCCAATTTTTAGTATTATAACCATTTTAGTTATGACTAAATGGAAGAGTTGAGCTGCATCACTGATAATGAACTTTGTGAGAATATTTTTGCTTATCTGACTTTCATTTCTTCAGTATTCTTGCTATAAATTTCTTTTGAAGATAATGATAAATATCTATCTGAAAATGTTTAAAATTTATGTATATTTTATAAATATAAATATATTTTATATAACATTTCTATTATGTATAATATACATTTTATAAATGTAAATATGAAAATATAAAGTAATATATAGATGTACATACATAAGACCATAGGTGCATTTTACTGTTTTGTATTTTCAGTTTTGGGGGTAGTATACACAGCAGTCAGTGATGAGCATGAGTGTTGCGCTGTTTGCTTTTACAGTATAATATCTAGCTCTCAATGTTTAAGAAAAGAGTGAGAAACCCACAGAATTGTAGTTGACTTTCCTTTGGCAACTCACTTCCTCTATCTAGACCAAATAGTGACTGGAATTCATGATTCCAAGCACTTTCTCAATGACATTACTAATACTTAATTTGTACTAATTCTACAGAAATGCATACAATGCAGTTACTGTGGTAAACATAAAGAGAATGATAATCGGAGAGTGGAATTGATTAATGATCTTATAAGAATTTAAATATAATTTTGGCTGGCACCGTGGCTCACTAGGTTAATCCTCCGCCTGCAGCGCCGGCACACCGGGTTCTAGTCCCAATTGGGGTGCCGGTTCTGTGCTGGTTGCTCTTCTTCCAGTCCAGCTCTCTGCTGTGACCCAGGAGTGCAGTGGAGGATGGCCCAGGTCCTTGGGTCCTGCACCCACACAGGAGACCAGGAGAAGCACCTGGCTCCTGGCTTCGGATCAGCGTAGTTCACTGGCCACAGTGGCCATTGTGGGGTGAACCAATGGAAAAGGAAGACCTCCCTCTCTGTCCACTCTGCCTGTCAAAAAAATATAATTTCAATTTATATTAATCCCTAATGAAAATATGTAGTCCAGCGTCTGATTATGTTTATTTCTATAATTTTTAAAAGATTTCTTAATTTATTTGAATGGCCAAGTTAGAGAAGTAGAAACAGAGAGAGAGAGAGGTCTTCTATCCTCTGGTTCACTCCCCAGATGGCCCCAATCCCTGGAGCAGCACGGATCCAAAGGCAGGACCTAGGAGCTTCCTCTGACTCTCCCACACTGTTAAAGAGACCCAAGGACTTGGGCAATCTACTGCTTTCCCAGGCCATAGCAGAGAACTGGATTGAAAATGGAGCTGCCAGGACTCAAACCAGTGCCCACATGGGATACTGGCACTACAAGTGGTGGATTTACCCAATAGGCCACATTAGCTGCCAATTTTATATTATTTCTATACTGATCCACACATAGGTAGGATACATATCACTTTCCCCCTCATCAACCATAGATCTCCCTGAGTTAATCATTCATTTGATTCCTTCAGTTTATATGTTGCATTTTCAGACATGTCTACATATAGAATGTATCACAAAGATGGGAAGTCCACTTTCTGTAGCCCTGAGTTTGGAATTTTACTGTATAACGTGTTACCTAAAAATTCAAAATAATTAATTATACATGTTTTAAAATTATCTGAAATTATACATTTATTAATCACTTAAGGAGATATTATTTAACTTAGTTATCATGTAATTTTTCCATTGAGAGTGTACATTTCCATAATTTTTTAAAAGATTTATTTATTTATTTGAAAGAGTTACACAGAGAGATGAGAGGTAGAGAGAGACAGAGAGATGTCTTCATCTGCTGGTTCACTCCCCAATTGGCCACAATGAGCAAAGCTGTGCCGATATGAAGAGAGGAGCCAGGAGCTTCTTCCATGTCTCCCACGCATGTGCAGGGGCCTAGGGTATTGGGCTATCTTCTGCTGTTCCAGGCCATAGCAGAGAGCTGGATCAGAAGTGGAGCAGCCAAGTCTCAAACCCGAGCCCATATGGGATGCCAGAGCTTCAGGCCAGGGTGTTAACTAATTGCACCACAGCGCCAGCCCCTCCATAGTTTTAACAGATACAAGTGACAATGATAACTGCCAATTTAGAACACATTTACCACTTCAACTAGGAACACAGTGCCCTGTAACTGTTCCATAAATATAGCCTCATCTCTGCAACCTAAGTAAACACAAATCTATTTAATTTTCTCAGATTTCTGTCTACGAACATCACATGTGATGAAGAATTCCAAGAGTTCTCAATCCCAATGTGGAGTCTATTTGCACAAAAGAGTTCTGGGGCCCACCTCTCAGCTGCACTCATACAGTGCATGGGAACAGCGTTAGGTACCAGGAAAAGGAGGAGAAATAGTGAGGACTTGCCACACCAAAGATATTCAGTCAACTGGAAGAAAAGGAAGCTCAATGTTCTTGGCTGCACACATTTGGACTTCAGTTTCCTGAAAAAGATTCAAGAAAGGAGAGAGAAAGATGAGGTCTAAATACAAATGCCATAGAATTTCCATGATCTTAACCATAGCAGCTTTTATTTTTTGCATCCGCTGCTAGGCCTTTAGGACCTTTTACAGAGTATTTTGATGGTTGGGTTTCTTTTCTTTCTTTTTTTTTCTATTTTTGACAATAAATGTACTTCATCATTGCAGGATTGGTCTAAAAAGAGTTCCCTATGTTGTCTAAGTGTAATATTCTTATAATCCAACATCTCAGGAGAAGGAAGAAATAGGCTGTTGAGGCAACAATGGGTCCCATCAGAAATGTTAGCAGAGAAATAATTAAAAGTAAAATTACCGCAGGAGAAAAACCAACCTTCCAGTAACAGAACATGTCCAGTCCCGTAAGCTCTCTTGAGTCTTATTGCAATGTAGCCCATTACCTAACTTCTTGCATTTTGTGATATAGTTTTTTACCACTGCACAAGTGTCATTTTTTAACACAGCTACCTGAGGCGTCATTAACTGAATCATGTCCTTAGGTAATGTATAAGATGCAGTTCCCCAACTGTACGAGTCCGCACAAGAAAGTCTTGTTCGGGAATTGTGAGAAGAAGGTAAGATTTTTAATCTCTTCGGCTGGATGACAAAACGGGTAGCAAACAGGATCCCAAGATAGTTCCCAGTGCACATCCTGCTGGAGGCAGACATCATCTGATCCTGCAATATTTGCAAGTCACATCCAGATAGTATCATGTTTCAGGGGAGCACCAGGATTGATCGCAAGACTGGAGAGGAGGATGGATTTCCATCTTCTCTGCGGTGGATTTAAACGCTATCAGGAAAAACGGCGGAGCCTTCATGGTACCTAAAAGAGGAGAGTAACCTCAGGAACAAGGGCTTTTCCTGGGTCTGTTGGTTAAGATAATTACGGAGTGAAAAACCCATTAGAGTGTAAGAGCACTGTCAGGAAGGTGTTTGACCCTCTCCCCCACATTAGTACGGGGTCAGGACCATCCCACCGCGAGGTGAGAGGATCCTTCCACATTACTGTGGCGTATCGATCAGTGGACTGTGGATGCCAGAAACGATCAGCTGCAGATTTACCATTGTCGTCTAGGGTTAGAAAATTCAACACAAATAGGGCATGGTGAAGAACATTTTTTTTGGTGCCCCTATTGAAGGATAAAAGGTTTGTGTCAAGTTTTGGAAGCATGTTTTAAGTGTTTGATGGGTGTGCTCTTTCTGTTTTGTATTTAAGGGATCTTCACCAAATTTAGGAGAGTGAGGATCTATATAACTACTCACCATCCTATCAGAAATCTTTTTAAAGATCATTCAATTGTAACAAATGTTCAGTAATTTATGAAGTACTTGTAATTGCCATATGCTTTAAAATGCTATTCTAGCTTTCCATCATAAACCTCCAACCTGGGCCTCCTACCAACTATGATTATCATAAAATATAAATCAAATATGTATTTCTTATTATAAATGGATTGTTGATGTCTCCCATACTTGAATATATTTGTGGAAGATGGAATTCAAAAGTATGCTAATTCTATTCCAAGTATTCTAAACCTATACATATAAGGCTGTAGAATAAGGACAGATGCCCTAGATCAGCAACTCCGAGCCAGAGAAAGCATCAGCTTTGGAGAGCCTGGTAAGATCAGACTGCAGTACAGAGGGAGAGCCTAGCAGGACACTGTCTTTGTCCAGTCCAGAGCCCTGAGGGGAACAGAATGTTCTCACCTAGAGAAAATGAAAAGAGGCATGTCTCTATTTCCCACAATAGCACCTGGAAAATGGGTGAGACAGAGCAGCCATTTTGGACATAAGTAGATAGCAGCTGCTGCAGGTCATATGTACACACTCATCCATTGGCAAGGAAAGTCGGCATCTGGACATCAGAGGAAAACCCAACAGCATGACTGCAACTGGCAGAGATACCGACCATCTTGCCAGCAAAAGAAAACACAGCAACTTGGATGCACAGACTCAGATATAGGCAAGGAGAAAGAGCAAATCTGATATTACTACTGGATGCAGAAACTATTGAACTTTCCCTAAATAATTCTGAAATGAGGAAAGCTGCAGTCAGCTGGAATTGTGCAGGTGTGTGATCCTTTGATTTTACCAGATGGAAAAATCTGCACTCTCCACTAATTGTGAGTCTGGCTGGGAGGACTGACTGGAGATTGGGCGCCAACATACAACTGTGAGGGGCCTCCAGCCCCTCACAGGCTCCAGGGCTCTGGGGATCAAACATCCTAGGCAGAGCACCCAGTCAGCTATCTCTGGGAATGAATCAGCCTCTCTGTAAATAGGACAGGCTAGCTGAGCAGAGTGTATCCTCTGCATCCTGTGACTGTGAGATCCCTGAGTGGGCAGAGATGATTGGAATTCTGTGACTGTATGAGAGAGCAAAAGTGGAAGCTGGGTTTCTGGTCAGTCACTGTGTGTGACTCCATATGCTCAGGGCTCCCTGAATGCCTGATGTGGGTCAATACAGTAGGGTCTGTACTCACAGTAAGGGCTGCACAGATCCTTTGTGCAGTTTACAATGAAGCACAGATAAGTATTGCACCCAGTGGGGGTCAACACCCAGACACCCAATCACTTTGGAAGACAGGAGGTGAGGGTGATATTACCCCAAAAAAGCTGACCATATGCCCTTCTGTTTTTTTTTTTTTCAAATGTATTTATTTGACAGGTAGAGTTACAGAGAGAGAGAGAGAGAGAGAGAGAGAGAGAGAGAGAGAGAGAGAAAGGTCTTCCTTCCATTGGTTCACTATCCAAATGGTCACCATGGCCATAGCTGCACTGATCCAAAGTCAAGAGCCAGGTGCTTCCTCCTGGTCTCTCATGTGGGTGCAGGGACCCAAGCACTTGGGCCATCCTCTACTGCTTTCCCAGGCCACAGCAGAGAGCTAGACTGGAAGAGGAGCAACCACGACTAGAACTGGCACCCATATGGGATGCCAGAGCTGCAGGTGGAGGACTAGCCAAGTGAGCCACAGCACCATCCCCAGTATGCCGCTTTTGTTAACTCTACCATGCCCAACATGGGTGTTAACCTGGATATTCACTTCACCATGGAGCAGTGATCAGAGCTCCCAGGCCAAACTCAGGATATACCCCTTGACATTCACTGGAAGTACAGACAGTTCACTAAGCCACAGAGGTACAATTCAAAGATAAAAGTCATCAGAGGAAAACAGCAACACATATCTCCACAAGTGCCTAAAATAAACACAGAAATTCAAGAAATAAAAATAAGACAACACAACTCCCCCAAAGGAATACAACCTCTCAATATTAGAATGTGAATAGCAATAGATTGATGAAATGCCTGAAATGCAAATCAAGAGATTAATCATAGAATTATTCAACAGCAATCATAAGCAAATCCATTAAAGAAATCCATACATGTCATTAATAAATTTTTCCATGAAATTGAGATTTTAGAAATAAAAATGAAATATTTGAAATGAATAAATCAATACTTCAAATAAAAAATGTGTTGGAAAGTCTTGACAAAATAGTCAGTGAGGCAGAAAAAAGAATACCTGAGCTGGAATACAAATTATTGGAAATTTTTCAGTCATACTAAAAAAAAGAAGAAATTATAAAACTAAAAATGCTGTTGAAGGAGGGGGTTGAAGATGACAGAATAGGGAAAGATGTACTACAGTAGGCAAGGGATAAATAGAAAAAGAAAAAAAGCATAAGAAATGTGCACATAGAGATGAAATACAGAGGAAAGTGCAGTGGAAATTCTATGTAAGAAAGAGGAACATTGGACCTGTGTGGAAGGTGTGGATGCAAAGCACAAACACCTACACAACACATGATTAGAGTAGCTGATAGATTAGAGTAGCTGATAGGATTGCAGCTTGGAGATGGAGGTATTGGACTGCAATAACCCATGGTGACATGGTGACATAGCTGGAAGGAGAATGTGGCATGAATCATGGCTGAGATCTAGGGACCAGAGGGGAATCATGGACCCAGTGAAAACTAACATCCAGGCATTGATCATAATGGAGGTGATGAAGTGAGGGTGTGTATATACTAAAGAGGTTACCTTCCCCCCTTCTTGTTAACAGAGATATACCATATCCAACTTAGGTGTTACCCTGAATACTCTCCTCACCCTCGAGCACTGGCCAGGGAAACCAGAGCTCTCTGACCACACCCAGAACACATATCTTGGTATTTACTGGAAGTGCAGATATTCTACTAAGTGACAGAGCCATAGATCAAAAATAGAAGGCATCAGAAGAAAACACCAAAAATATCTCCACAAATGCCTGACAAGAAATGCAGCAATTCATAAAAGAATATGGAAGACAATGTGAGTCATCCAAAAGAACATAACATCTCAATATTAGGACATGAATATGGAGAGTTGATGAAATGACTGAAATGCAATTCAAAGAATTAAGCATAGGATGATTCAAAAGCAATCAGAAGCAAATCAACAAATTAAAGAGATCCAAGCATGACCTGAAGGAAACTGTTGCCCATGAAATTGAGGTTTTTAGAATAAATCAAAATGAAATATTAGAAATTTCAAAAGATGAAATAAAAATTGTTGTGGAAAGCTATAAAATTCTCAGGGAGGCAAAAGAAATAATATCACATCTAAAAGACAAATACTTAGAAAGTTTTCAGAGGCCAAAAAAAGAACAAATAGAAAAATTAAAGACAGCATTGCAGATTTATATGACAGTAAAAAAGACCCAACATAAAAGTCTTATAAGTTCCTGAAGATGTGAAAAAAAGAGAATGAATTAGAAGGCCACTATATTGTAATAATTATAAAAAATATCCCCAATGTGGAGAAAGAAAGGGACATTCAAATAAAGGAAGCACAGAGTTCCACACAAAATGACCTGAAAAGAGCTGCATCACAACACACTGTAGTCAAATATTCAATAGTAAAACATAAAGAAAAAGATTCTTAAATGTGCATGAGAGAAATGTCAGATTACTTTCAGACAATCTCCAATAGGACTCACAGCTGATTTCTCATCAGAAACTTTGTAGGCTAGGAGAGAATATCAAACAAAATAGACTTTAACACAAAGACTGTTGAAATGATGAACAAGAACATTATGCGATGATTAAGGGATCAATCCAACAGAAATTGGAGCTAACATCAGTGTATATGCATCCAATTACAGAACACTTGCCTATGTAAAAGAAATATTAATGGATCTAAAGGGAGACATACACTCCAATATAATAGTAATGGGGGACTTGAACATCACACTTCCATCAATGGACAGATCAACTAGAAAGAAATACAAGAACGAAACAAACAAGAAAGTTGCCACTGTGAACCAAATAAACCTAACTGGTATCTAAGAACTTTTACCCCACTGTTGCAAAACAACATGCTTTTCATCAGTGCATGGAACAATCTCTAGGATAGACTATATAATAACATAAAGCGAATCACACCCAATTGAAAAACAAAATCAAATCATATCATACATCTTCACTGACCACAATGTAATAAAGCTGGAAAACAATAAATCAAGAATTCATAGAACATATGTAAACACATAGAGGATGAGCAATATACTCCTGAATGAACAGTGAGCCATAGAGAAAAACAAAAGGGAAATCAAGAGCTGGTGCTGTGACATACAGGGTAAAGCCATCACCTGCAGTGCTAGCATCTCAAATGGGTGCTGGTTCAAGTCCTGGTCACTCCACTTTCAATACAGCTCTCTGCTTTGGCTGATAAAGCAGTAGAAAATGGCCAGATTCCTTGAACCCCTGCACCTGAGTGGAAAATCCATAAGAAGCTCTTGACTCCTGGCTTTGGGTCAGTACAGCTCTAGCCATTGCAGCCAACTGTAGAGTAAATCAGTGAATGGAAGACCTCTCTCTCTCTCTCTGCCTCTCCTTTTCTCTCTGTGTAACTCTGAATTTCAAATAAATAAATATTTTTTTAAAAAGGGGTTAATTCAAAAATATGGAAACAAATGAAGATGACAACACAAAATATCAAAATATAAGGGGGAAAGCTAAAGCAGTGTTAAGAGCAAAGTATATAGCGATTGGTGAATACATGAAAAAATTGGAAAAGTATCAAATAAATTATATCAATGAATCACAATGGCCTAGAAAAACAACAAAGCAAACCCCAAATTATCAGAAGGAAATAATTATTATTAGAGAAGATATAAAGCTGAAAGAAAAAAAAATACAAAACATCAATAAAATGAAAAGCTGTTTTTTTTAAAATGGATACACCTTTGGCCAAAATAACAAAAAAAGGGGGGGGGAGAAGACCCAAATAATAAAATCAGAGATAAAAAAATATATCTAACTAGAGATACCACAGAAATAAAAAATCATCAGGAATTATTACAAAGAGCTGTATGCCAACAAATCAGGAAACCTGGAAGAAATGGATAGATTCCTGAACACACACAATCTACCAAAATTGATTTGTGAAGATATGGAAAACCTAAATAGACCCAAAATCAAGATGGAATTTCAATCAACAATAAAGACCCTCCCAACAAAGAAAAGCGCAGGGACCAATGCCTTCATTGCTGAATGCTACCAGACATTTAATGAAGAACTAATTCAAATTCCTCTCAAGCTATTCAAAACAATTGAAAGGGAGAGAATCTTCTCAAACTCCTTTTATGAAGCCAGCATCATCTATTTCTCAAACAAGAAAAAGATACAACAAGAAACAGAAGTGTAGAACATCACTGATGAACATGAATACAAAAATCTTCACAAAATACTGGTTAACTGAATCCAAGAACACATGAGAAAGATCATTCTCCTGGACTACATGAGATTTAGCTCTGGTGTGCAGGGATGGTTAAACATTCATAGATCAATAACTGATTCATCACATTGACTAACTGAAGGAGAAAAACCATACAATTAATCAATAGATGTAGAGAAAGCATTTGATAAAATGCAACACACCTTCATTACAAACTTAAAAAATTGAGTTATAGAAGGGACATTTCTCAACACAATCAAGGCAATTTAAGTCAAATCCATGGCCAATATCTTTTTGAATGGGGGAAATGTTGGAAGCAGTTCCACTAAAATCCAGAATCAGACAAGGATACCCACTGTCACTATTGCTTTTTCAATATAGTACTGCAAGATTTAGCCAGAGCCATAGAGCAAAAAAAGAAAAAGAAATCAATGGGATGAAAATTAGAAAGAAGGAATTCAAATGATCTATATTTGCAGACAACATCATTCTGTATCTAGGGAATCGGAAAGACTCCACTGAGAGATTTTTTTGGAACTCATAAAATCGTTTGGTCAAGTAGCAGGATATAAAAATCAACACAGAGAAAACCAATAGCCTTTTTTAAAAGATTTATTTATTTCTTGGAAAGGCAGAGTCACAGAGAGCAGATGCAGAGAGAGAGAGAGAGGTCTTCCATCTGCTGGTTCACTCCTTAGATGGCCACAATGTCCAGAGCTATGCTAATTTGAAGCCAGGAGCCAGGAGCTTCTTCCAGGTCTCCTATGTGGGTTCAGGGGCCCAAAGTCTTGGGCCATCTTCTACTGCTTTTCCAGGCCATTGCAGAGAGCTGGATCAGAAGTGGAGCAACCAGAACTCAAACCAGTGGCCATAGAGGATGATGGCACTGCAGACTGCAGCTTTACCTGCTATGCAACCGTGCCAGCAGCACATTAGCCTTAATATGCAGAGACAATGCCATGTCTAGAAAGAACTTCTAAGATCAATCCCATCCACAACAGATACAAAATGAAATGCCTTGGAATAAATTTAACCCAGGGTGTCAAGGATCTCTATGATGATTATAAAACATTAAAGAAATAAATAGAAGAGGTCACAAAAAATGTAAAAAATATTCCCTGTTCAAGGATTAGAATAATTAATATAATCAAAGGCCCATATTGCTGAAAACAATTCACAGATTCAATGACATTTGAATCAAAATAAAGTGACATTCTTTTCAGTTCTGGGGAAAAATAATGCTAAACTTCATATGGACCACAAGAGACCCCAAATAGCTAAAGCTATTTTATAGAACAAAAAGACCAAGGCATCATAATACATAATTTCAAGATGTATACAGGTAGTTGTCATCAAAATACCATGATATTGGCAGAAAACAGACATGTAGACAAAAAGAGCAGAATAGAAACTTCAAATTTCAATCTATGCTTCTATAATATCAGATAAAATAGATTTTTTTTGACAGGCAGAGTTAGACACTGAGAGAGAGAGACAGAGAGAAAGGTCTTCCTTCTGTTGGTTCACCCCCCAAATGGCCATCACAGCCAGCACACTGTGCTGACCTAAAACCAGGAGCCAGGTGCTTCCTCCTGGTCTCCCATGCAGGTTCAGGGCTCAAGGACTTGGGCCATCCTCCACTGCACTCCCGGGCCACAGCAGAGAGCTGAACTGCAAGAGGAGCAACTGGGACAGAATCCAATGCCCTAACTGGGACTAGAACCCAGGGTGCTGGTGCCGCAGGTGGAGGTTTAGCCAACTGAGCCACAGTGCCAGCCAGGTAAAATAGATTTTAACACTAAATTTGATGCTATGGATTAAGGGGAGCCCAATGTAATGACTAAGATCAATTAAGCAGGAAGATGTGGCTATAATAAATGAATATAAGCCAAATTACAGGTGTTCCTTGTAGTTAAAAGAAATGCTAATGATTCCAAAGGAAAGCATATATTACAACACAATAGTAACAGGAGAGTTCAACACCCCACTTTCATTGATGCACAGATCAAATAGACAAAAAATCAACAAAGAAAAGAGTTAATTCACACATGGATCTAACAAATCTGCAGAATATTTCATTCCACACTTGGAGAACACACATTCTTCTCATCAATGCATTGAATTTTCTCTAGAATAGACCATATGCTAGGCCATAAAGCATGTCAGCAAATTCATCAGACCGTGCATCTTCTCAGACCACTGAAGAATGCGGGTGGAATTCAGCAACTCAATAATCTCAACAACATATGCAAATACATGGAAGATGAACAACATGCCCATAAATGAATAGGAGGTATTAGAAGAAATCAAAAAGACAAATAAAAATTTCTAGTAAAAAATGAAGATGATAATACAACATATAAAATATTATGGGATATAAAAAATCAGTCTTAAGAGAGTATTTTAAGGTAATTGGTGCCTACATCAATAATTTAGCTATCAATGCTTTTCAAGGACCTAGAAAAACAAACAAACAAAAAAAAACAAATCCCAAATTATGAGATGAAAATAAAGTTAATATTAGTGATTTTTTTAAAAATTTTTGACAGGCAGAGTGGACAGTGAGAGAGAGAGACAGAGAGAAAGGTCTTCCTTTGCCGTTGGTTCACCCTCCAGTGGCCTCTGTGGTTGGCACACTGTGGCTGGCGCACCATGCTGATCCAAAGGCAGGAGCCAGGTGCTTCTCCTGGTCTCCCATGGGGTGCAGGGCCCAAGCATTTGGGCCATCCTCCACTGCACTCCTGGGCCACAACAGAGAGCTGGCCTGGAAGAGGGTTAACCGGGACAGAATCCAGTGCCCTGACCGGGACTAGAACCCCGTGTGCTGGCAACGCAAAGCGGAGGATTAGCCTAGTGAGCCGTGGTGCTGGCAGTATTAATGAATTTTTAAAAATTGAAACAAAAGTTCAGTGAAATTAACTCAAAACATCCGGGGACTGGCAAAAAAATAAAAGAGACATGTAGACCAATGAAAAGAATAGAAACTTCAGATACCATCCATGCATCTGCAACCAACTTATCATTGACAAAGGAGCTATAATACATCCCTGAATCAAGGTCAGTCTCTTCAACAAATGATGCTTAGAAAACTGAGTCACCACATGTGGAAGTATGAAACTAGACCCCTACCTTACACTTTACACAAAAATATACCCAAAATGGATCAAAGACATAAGTTTATACTCTGATACCATCAAATTTCTAAAATATACATTGGAGGTTCTCTGCAACATATGGCAGCGGAAAAACATCTAGTAATAGACCCCAGAAGCACAAACAATCAGAGCTAAAAATGACAAATGGGGTTACATCAAGTTGAGAAGTGTCTACCCTGAAAAGGAGATACTCAAAAAACAGAAGCAACTGACAGAATGAGAGAAAATATTTGCAAAATATGGAAGTAATAAAAGGTTATTAAGCAGAATCCATAAAGTGCTCAAGAAACTCAATGAGAAAAAAACAAACAATCCAGTTTAAAAAGTGAGAAAAGGACTTGAACAGGCATTTTTCAAGAGAGGAAAGTCAAATGGCAACAGTCACAAGAAAAATGCTCAGAATCACTAACCACAAGGGAAATGCAAACCAAAACCACAGTGATGTCCCACCTCTTCACAGTTACAACAGCCCCCATATAGAAATCAACAAACAACAAATGCTGTTACTGCCACTATGGAAGACAGTAGGGAGATAGCACAGAAATCAGAATATAGACCTACCCATATGGCCCAGCCATCCCACTCCTGGGAATTTCTCAAAGGGAGAGAAATCAGTACATGAAAAAATTATCTGTACCCCATGTTCATTGCAGCTCAATCCACAAGGGCTAAGATATGGAATCAACCCACATGCCCATCAAGTGAAGACTGAAGAAAATGTGGTATGTATGTACCATGGAACATTACATCATGGTAAAAAGAAAATCCTGTTATTTACAAATGACAGATATAACTGGAGATCATTATACTAAGTGAGATAATAATTATTTATTTCACTTATACTAAGTGAAAATATATTATTCCTGATTTATAGTAACTAATACTGTTGGGGCCAGTGGCCCTGGCTCAACATGAGATGCAGCAGGCTGAGGCTGTCCCTTATCTAATCCTGTTTCCTGTGCTTATTGTCCTGAAGGCTGAAGGCACAAGATTTTTCATCCCACATTCCTGCAGTCAGGATGTGACTTCTGATGAAGGTTTATGATGTTTTTTGCTCTATCTGCAGAGCTTGTACCCTGATCATTGCTACTTTGTAAACTTGCTCTATTCCTGTGCTCATTTGTTTCACAAAATTTCAGTTACCTCCAGGTCAATATATATATATATATATATATATATATATATATATATATATATATATACCATCACTATTTGAAGAATGAAAGTGAAATTTCTCCCTGGCTCAAGCTGAAATGCAAGGAGGTCTGTGCTCCATCTAGCATCTACATATTCTCTTCCTTGTTATTTCCAACTTCTGGTAACATATTTCATTGTGGTTACATCACTTAACCTTTGCCTCCATGGTGACATAGATTTTTTTACTTTCTTTAAGCATAAGCTTTTTCTTTTGTATTGTGCCCTGGCTACTCTGTTTTCAATACAGCTCCATAAATCTATAAACTATGAGGCAGTGGGTGAAGGTCCATGTGCTTGGTACCAGATAAGGCTAGATAGAATTCCAGGCTTTTGGAATCAGACTAATCAGACTTAACTCTTGCAGGCATTTGGGGAATGAGTTAATGGAAGATCTCTTTCTCTCCTCTCAGTCACTCTGCCTTTCACACAGATGACACAACTACAAAAGATTTTAAAGAATGGACAAATATTTAGTTAAAATTTTCACCCACTGAATAACAAACATTTTTCCCTGTTGTTTTTCTCCAGTTTGCTTTTATAAAAATTGTATTCTTTGTGCTTCTCATATATTTCAATCATAGATATGAGAAAAAATTTTACTGGATCATTTAGTTGCAAGTGAAGAAGAATGAAATGTGTCTGTATTCTAAACAGGGACACATTTAAGGAACAGGGTTTGAATGTATGGTTGTCTCAAGTCTTCCCAAGGAAACAGCATTTGTGGTAATTTTCAAGTGAAAAAGTTTGCTTTTATCTGCTCTCTATGACAACTTCCCCATATTACTAAGGAAATTTGACATCTTCAGTGTCTCATATCTGCAACAGGAACATAAAAGTCAAAATATACCACCATGTGTATAAACTTCCTACCATTTTAAATAATTTGTTTCTACAACCCAGAATGTTTTCACTTTCTTTGAAAAGTGCTTTTTATCTCATTCTGAAAACAACAGAGTAACTCCTCTGAATTAACTCCTCTGAATTATTTCTGTAAACACTTCTCTGTGATAATTTGAGTTCCTGGATACTTTTCATCAGTTGTGTCCTATTTTCACAGAAAGCTTCATTCTCTATGCCATTTTGCCATTTTATCATTTTGTTATCTTTCAATGATACTGAAATATAAGAATTCAGAATTCAAATTCTTCTCTCAAGTAATCCTGAGCCATTCAACATGAACCTATGAGGTTACTTGACCTTGGGACTCAGAATCCTATGACTTCTTTGGAGAGTCTAGGATCACTTATTTCCATGTTCCCATACAAGTTCATGCTTAGCTTTATGATTTCTGATGCCACAGCAGAGAGGCTTACTCCTGACCATCTTTTAGCATTTACTCATTTATTTACTTACTGGAGAGTCACAGAGATAAAGAATGAGGCACAAAGAGAGAATGAAACAGAGGATTGCCAGCCATAAGCTCACTCCTCAAATGTTTCCAACAACCTATCATTTTCTTATTTATTTGAGAGGCCCAGAGAAAAGAAACAAAAGAGAGAAAGAGACAAAGTTCACATTTATTCATTCAGTCATGCGATGTTTTAAAATTCTTTGCCTGGCCAAAACCATGAGTGGGAACTCTAGCTGAGAAATAAGAAACAAGTTTCAATAATTGCTGCATTAACAAGCACTGAAGGCGTTAATAAATGAGTGAAGGAAAAGGTATGAAAGTGTAGATAATGACAAGTTAGATTTTAGGGAGTGAATATAACCTAGAAAAAGAGCCTTAGTAACATAAAAAAAATTGGAATTTTTTTGAAATCAAAGAACATCTTCACCAAGATGTTCTTAACAAGAGAGATACCAGTATACCTAGAAACTCTAGAATGCCTGTTTCAGATATACAAATCTAGCTGTCTTCAGGATTAAGACTGAAAAAGAACACCAGTCAACATCTGTTGCACTCTTCCTGCCTTGGCTTCCCTGCCTATTATTTGTACACTGACCTTGAAGGCTCTGATTTACACATTCTTTCACCATCCATGGCTTGGCTCCTTGCTCCAACTTGTAGATCAAGTCAGGTTGGTCATGCAGTGCCCTATTAATGGAAACAATATAAGACTTTGTGAAATCACTATCATGGGTTATTTAAAAGACTATAGCTTGGTCCTGGTGCTATGTAACAAATATAATAAATTTGAATCCTTTCCTAGACAGTAGACATTCCGCATTCAGATTATTTATATTCTCAAAGTCATTTTTTTTTGACAGGCAGAGTTAGAAAGAGAGAGAGAGAAAGAGAAAGAGAGAGAGAGAGAGAAAGGTCTTCCTTCCATTGGTTCACCCCCCAAATGGGCACTACGGCTGGCATGCTGCACCAATCCAAAGCCAGGAGCCAGGTACTTCCTCCTGGTCTCCCATGCAGGTGCAGGGCTCAAGGACTTGGGCCGTCCTCCACTGTCCTCTCAGGCCACAGCAGAGAGCTGGACTGGAAGAGGAGCAACCAGGACAGAATCTGGTGCCCCAACTGGGACTAGAACCCAGGGTGCTAGTGCCAGTGGAGGATTAGCCAAGTGAGCCATGGCACCAGCCAATATTCTCAAATTCTATACCTGCCCATCATTAAACTTTATAAAGTATTTACTATTTGTCAAATAGCAAGAAATATTATACCAGTGAGCATGTGACAGGTGTCACTTACCCAAGGAGAACAGGATGCTATAGGTCTCCAGCATCATATCCCTGTACAGGATTTTCTGAGCACTGTTCATGTTCTGGCATTCCCTACATGTGAAATATACATCCAGGTCTTCAAATCCTATCATCACCTGTAATAGAACATTTCTGTTCAACTCTGCCACCAAACAAGCACTAACAATTGTGTATCTTTTTTTTTATTAGTACTACTCATTTATTATCTTCTGTAATCTATCTGAACATAATAAGTCATATACAATCTTTAGGCTTTTTCAATATAGCATTTGAAGTTATTTTCACTTCAATTTCATAATTAAGAGTATACGATATGAGCATTTGTGAAAGCATCATTTATTTCCATTTCACAAGATAAATTGGAGAGGGAAAGCCCAGGATAAAGATTAGTAGTATATTTACAAAACCCCAAATAAAGACTTCACTAAAAAGACTGGTTTTTAAACAAGGTCCCTTCATTAAGGAACAAAAGAGAATAATCCACTTTATCTCCTGCAAGATGACAGATTTTATAGGACCCAAATGAAAAATACGTGGAAACACTGAAAATAAGTTCAAGCAGCTTTGAAAGAGTTAGTACTTTTTTATTGCCATGAGTACATTTATTTATTTTTTTTTTGAATTGCATTTGGGACTTATATAACTGTTAAGTTTTAGAAAGAACTTCCATGACAAACAAATAACTAAAAATAATTTCAAAATAGAGTTTAGAAAAGGATGCCAGACTATTCGTTGCTTTTGAGAGTAATTTCCCCCTTTGGTTAAAGATTTCAGGTAAAGAATAACACACACACAAAAAGCCAACCTCTCAGCTGTTTTTTGGATTAAGGGTAATGAAGAATACCTTCACAATCAAACAAAACCTCTCCTTCCACAATTCAATCCAACATCAGAAATATCCTACTACATAAATAAGTTTGGACACATAGAGATAATTAAATCTCCTTCTATTTTTACCTTGCTTGAAACTGTCCCCTCTAATCACCACAAGAATCTATTAAACTAAGTAATAATTTGCTAAAAACTAGACATCAAATCCCCCCAAAATTTGAATTCTTCAAAATTGAAGTCTAAATAGGCAGCAAAACAGTATCCCAGAGTACTGGCATGGCCTTATTTTTAAAAGTCATTTAAAGTGTTCCAATAAAAATGTTTAAGTACAGATTCTTTGTGTTTCCTACAGACAACAGAACTATCATTTAAATTATATTGATCAAAATGTTCTTTAAAACATAATTCTTTGTAATAAGTGATATGCTTATGAAATTTATTTAATGGTGATTTTTCAACTGTTATAAAATTTCCCACAAATGTAACAAGTTACTTAAAACAAATTCATTAATAATTGTGTCATATCACATGATGCACTTCAACCTAAAGCTATGATTTATAATTCCCATAATATATCAACCATAGCAGTTGGCAAATTTTTAGAAAGAAAAAGAGCTACAGAACATTTTCATTATTGAGGCCAAATTATCACCAAATTAATTATTTTACAGACTCAACATATCTTCAACTTACAATTATTGTCTCCATTAAAAACTTGTTAAAGAGAAATACTGCACACATGCAGGTATATTGTGATTTTTGTTGTTCCTGCATTTCCTGTTTAACTGTATGTAATGGAACACTGCAGGCTGAGCTCACAGGAGTGAATGGGACCACACTAAGACCAGGCTTTCCTTGTGAGAGGTGAGGAGGAGGAGTGTAAAATGCCACAGCTTGGAATCTGCCTGTTAAATACATCCTCTATTCTAGTCTTACAAGCTTTTCAGCTAGTAAATCAAAATCCTGTTACACACTAGGGTAATATTCATGACAATTCTCTATATACCTTCTTAAAATCAAAGGCTCAATTCTAAAGGGTTAATAGAGGAATTACAAAGTAACTCTCTGGTTTGCATTTCCCATAATACTAAAATAAAGCTTTATCTTTTAGCCTAGAAATTTGCTTTTTTAATACTGTGAAAAGCCTCCATGAATCTGTTTAACGTATTTATTTCTTTTCATCTATTCAGTGCCACTGGGCATAACATGTAGTGCAATGCGTGTTGATATTTTGCAAAGCACCACATGATTCACTATACACTAATGCACTCCATTAATCCTGTTTGGACAGCTGGGGCCAGGCATTTGTTAGCTGCATTTTAATTGTTCCATCTTTCTTTTTTTTCTTTTTATTTATCTCTATGGCAAACTACTCAGGAATTTAATTTGTTGGTCTTCAAAAGTAAGTTTTTACATTAATTTGTCTTCTTTTTGTAAAACTTTACTCAGCATATAATCTCCTATAAAACCAGAATATATTAATGATCATCAATCAATCTTTAACAGGGTGCAGTAAATGAGTTTCTTATATATTGAAAGGAAAGGGTGGGCTGTATTATCACTGAAATGATTTGATAAACTACATACTAATGATAACATTTAGCTTCAGATCTGGAAACTAAAGTGCAGATTTTGGCATTTTCAAGATTAGCACACCATAAACAGATTTCAAAACAACAATAAGTTCTATAAAAGAAAGCACAAAAGAATTAAAACCATTAAGTACGTAGGTTTGGATTAGTCAATGTAAAATGGTCCCCTTTTCATTTATAGTTCAATTTCAGTTTCTAGTAGTATATGACATCCTACGTATAGGAAAATAACAACAGCTTATACTTCCATGGCACGGTGCACATCCCGGATGACTCTGAGCCCTGGGTAAACAACGGGGGCTACATGAGAGCCAGAATTCTTGACATCACAGGCCTGGGTTTCCGGGTTTAACTAGTCTTACCGTGTAACCCATAAGTTTAAGTTTTTGGGCTTCTGGGCTTTCACCGTGTAGCCTGTGGACACTAGAGTTTTCTTGGGCTCCTGGAACCCAGTTCTCTAGCACCTGCCACATAACCATCTCCCATCGTCTCTAAGTCTCTTTTGGAACACTTTCTCCCTTTTGGCTAGACCTCCCATTTGATCCACATTTGAACTAGCAATGCCTGGTTATTCAGCGTTAGCTGGACGGAGACTTTGTCAGTCCCTCTTTAAAGGATCTTTCTTCTGAGCCAGAGACTGGAGCAGCTAGAAAGAAACACGTTTATAGCTGAAGTTAAGCCTCATTTCACATCTTGGCACTACTTTTAATCTAAACAGTCTGATTGGTTATTATCTCTGCAAGATGAGAGATATCTTTTTTGACATCTCCAGGGGCCCTCTGGAGATACCAAAAGTCCAAAGAATTTAGAATTTTGATTTTCAGAAAGTCTGTTAAAGGTGCCAAGAGAACTTAGAGTATCTGGTAAAAAGATAATTCCTTAACATCCTGAAATGATAGCCATTCATTTAGGGCATTTTTAACACTCTCAGACCAGACCTGATATAATGATATTTACCGATGCTTTTCATCAATCTGAACTTAACAGAGACAGTAGAGTACACAATAGATTACTTTGGCATTACATGAATTCTATGTCTCTTGTTGTCAAATAAACCAGAAATAAAAACCTTAAACATAAGAGTTCACATAATTCAGAACTATTTAATAGAGTCAAAAAGAGCTTACAGGACCTAACTCTAGAAATGGCAGAGTAACTGATTCAGCAGACACTGTTAAAATAAATGTTACAGTTTTTGCAAAAACAGATTCCAAGATTTATGACTTAGACCATTTCCAGATATTTACTAACATTAGTGCACATTTTTAAAAACCTCATTGTTGTAACAGAAGATCAGAATTCAACTTTAGGTCAGACTTCAACTTTATGTCAATGTGATTTTGGCATTAGCACTCAAAGAAAACTCTGTAAACAATTTTAAAGTTGTAAACCTTTTTAAACTTTTCATGACTTGCTCACACCTTCTGAAACTTTATACCTGTAGTTACTTTTACATAGTCTTGAATTGTCATGTATGGGCAATCTATTAGAATACATGCTAACAAACTCAAACAGTCTCTCATCAAATTTAAGATGTTGTAAGTACACATAATACATTTCCCACATTTTGCTTAGCATTGATGCCTAGATGACTTAAGACATTGAGTTATTAATGAATACCACACCATTATCTGAATCAAAACTCAAAATTACATTTCCATGCTTTTAAGTAACATAAGAATAACTCCTCCTGGAGAGCAAACACGGACACTAGTACATGCATCTCCCAAGAGATATCTGGCTATACCTGCCTGGGTGCAGCAGGCCACATTGACTAGAATAGAGCTCAGAGAAAGGCTATGGTCCCCCATTTACAGGGAAGACTATGAACACCACACACCGGAGCCTGGCAGGATTGGCTATGGGGTTGGGTAGGTGCACCTTTTCACCAAGAGTGCTGGGAACCTCCTATAATTCAACCAAAGCCAGATCAGGACTACTGCAAACACTCAATCAATTAAAACAGATAGTTAACTTTAGCTCCTTTCCTGATTCAGTCCTCAGGCAATCAAAGCTCAGCAACAGTAATAGTTCACAAAAAACTTTAAGATGCACCAGAGCTACCATAGTTGCAAAGACGGAAAACCTTCTACAAGGTTGGAAAGGGTTAACTGGTAACAGATTTTTCCTAGGTGGAAAGGCCTGTGGAATTTCCCTCTCCCTTTCTCCTGGCCAGCAATATAGGGATGGAGATGAGGAGAGCAAAAGATTGGGGGAGGGAGCCCCTGGAGGAGGAGGAAGGCAGAAAGCAACAGAGGACAAGATGTGCGCTCACCTTCCCCTACAAATCTCAGCTGGAGGAGAGCATAGGAAAAGGCCCTGATGCTTGGGGGCTGAGTGGGGTTCGAAATCTCCTATCGCTCAAGATTGCCCACTACCTAGTTGTCCGAGTTTACCTGGAGGACCAATATTAGCCTTGACCAAAGCTAAGCCCTGCTTGCGTAGCAATAGGCAGCGTGACCAGGCATCCCTCCAAGAGAGAGACCTGGTCCTCAGGAAGCCAAAGTGAGCTCAGGGGGTCTCCAGGCTCTCAGCCAATT
Source organism: Lepus europaeus (assembly GCF_033115175.1). Lineage (NCBI taxonomy): Eukaryota > Metazoa > Chordata > Mammalia > Lagomorpha > Leporidae > Lepus > Lepus europaeus. Next base: position 31,444,924 of record NC_084851.1, on the reverse strand, counting down.
GTCCTTCCTAATTTCCCTCCCATTCCTTACAATCCCTCTGGAGTTTTGGCCATAGCTAAGCCATGGCCGGGGGGACTCCACATTCTCAGAGAGCTGTGGGGTGCTGGACACTCAACAGTCACTTCCACAGATCCAGTCCCACTTGAGGGAAGGAATACTGACCTCTGATGTCTTCTTAAAATCCCTCTGTGGTTACCAAAATGTTACCGGAGAAATTGCAGGGTTCTTGTCTTTGCGCAAGAAAGAATTCAGGTGTGAGACAGAGTAGTGGGAGATAAAACAGCAAGGTTTATTAGGGAAGGGACATCTGTAAGAACAGATGGGCACCTCTCCAGACAGGACCTGGGAGAGAGTACAGTTGCCCCGACTGGGGGTGGGGATGGTGGGAAGGAGTGAGGTTACATGTTGAGTGGAGAGATTACACCTGACCTGGCCAGGTGGGTGGCTCAGCAAGAGGCAGAGGGCTGAGGGTACAGTCCAGTTGAGGCTTGGGTGTTTTAAGGAGATGGGTCTTGCTTCCCCACCTCTGCTCCTCTTGGAACAAAGGGCATTTTGGATGTAAATAGAAAAACTTCTGAGTTTTCCCCTGAAGGTATCAGACAAGAGGAAGGCAGGCTGGTGCCATCCTGAGTTTAGAGGAAGGCTGAGCAAGACCCCCTGGAGGATGGGGATCCAGAGCAGGGTGTTTGAAATGCAGATACTGGCCTGCACCTGGGAGATTGTGGAAGATTTGTCAGGTAGAATGGGTGGGGACCTCCACCTGGCAGGTTATCAGATAGAAGGGGGCAGGGTAGGATGCGAACTCTGGGCTGCCCCTGAAACATTGTCAGGATGACTTTGGGATGCAGATGCATATGCTGGACATAGATGTCTTCTCTTTAGGCCTTTATGTCACACACACATAAGCTCATAACTGACTTGCTACTTAACAGTTTTATTTTAGATTTGTTGAGTATTCAACAGGGAATCAAAGCTATTGTCTATAAATTGTGAAAAATGCCCACCATGGAGGGGAACAGGAGTTTCAGATCACAAAGAGCCACATCTGCCCAAGGGAATTACACAACTGTCTGAAAAGGGAACAAAATTGACACTTGAGTGAGCAATGTTAAGAAGAATGTAGAAGTATTTAGGGAAAAAGATGAGATCCTATCAGTGAAGCTATGATGGGCAAGAACAAAGAATTTCCAGGAAAACACATGCAGTCATGTCAAATATGGCAGAGGAAAAATATTTCAAAAGAAAAGGTAGGCATTTGGCTCAGTGTTTATGGTGTCAGCTAGTATACCCTACTTCTATCTCAGATTGCCTAAGTTGGATTTCCAATACCAGCTCCAGTTTCCAGCTCCCAGCTAATGTAAACCTGGAGAAGCAGTGATGATGCTACCAGTGAGGGAGGCATAGACTACATTCCTGACTTCTGGTTTCAGTCTTGCCCACCTCTGCTTGGTATGGTTATTTAGGGAGTAAATAAGTGCATGAAGCTCTGTATGTCCTTTATCAACTCATAAATATTTTTAAATAAGAGAGAAGATTCAAATAAGATAATAGAAAATAGCTTTTGGCTTTGTCTTATTATTCTACTGATGATCATTTGAAGAACTGAAACAATATTACCCCCAATTACAGTGAAAACAATGAAATTATTTGCCCAAAACAGAACAGAAATCTGCACTGCAATCTGCATTTGTGACTGAGAGAAATGCATAATTTGTTTAAGAAACTGCAGTAGGCACCAGCCATGTGGTGCAGCAGATTAGGCCTCCACCTGCAATGGTGGCATCCAATGTGAACAGATGATTTGAGTCCTGCGTCTCTACTTCCAACCCAACTCCTGTGCAAATGTACCTGAAAGAGCAGTGAAAGATGGCCTGAGTATTTGTGCCCTTTCCTCCAATATGGAAGACCAAGATGGAGTCCCAGGTGCCTCGTTTAGCCTTTCCCAGTCCCAGTCATTGTGGCAATCAGGGATTGAACCAGTAGATGGAAGGGATCTCTTTCTTTCTCCCCATCTCTCCAAATCTATAACTCTGCCTTTCAAATAACTAAATATACATCTTAAAAAAATAAAAGAACTGATCAAGTTCTTGATTAGCCCTTGTCCTGACTGTTGATGTACAATTTAATACTTTATTCCTTTTAGTGTTTTTTTGTTGTTGTTGTTGTTGTTCTAGTACTATTGGTTGAACCCTGTAACTAACACACAATTATTCTTAGGTGTTTAAATTTAACTGAAAAGTGATCCCTGTTAAATTTAAGAGTGGGAAGAAGAGAGGGAGGAGGTGTACAATTTGGGACATGCTCAATCAGACTGGCCGCAATTGGTGGAGTTAGAAATGTGCCAGGGGATTCCAATACAATCCCATCAAGTTGGCATGTACCAATGCCATCTCACTAGTCCAAGTGATCATCTTCAGTTCATAATTGATCACACTGATAGGTCTGAGTCAAAGGATCACACAAACAAGACAAGTGTCTGCTAATACTAACTGATAGACTAAAAAAAAAAAGGGAGAGAACGATCCAACATGGGAAGCAGGATACACAGCAGACTCATAGAATGGCAATGTCCTAAATAGCACTCTGGCCTCAGAATCAGCCCTTAAGGCATTCAGTTCTGGCTGAAGAGCCCATGAGAGTATTGTAGGCATGGAAAGCCAAGACACTCCAGAAAAAAAAAAAAAGAAGAAGACCTAAATGAAAGATCTCTGTGAGTGAGATCCCAGTGGAAAGAACGGGGCCATCAAAGAAGGAGGTACCTTTCTCTGAAGGGAGGCGAACTTCCACTTTGACTATGACCCTGGCAGAATAAGATTGAAGTCAGTGAACTCAAGAGGCTTCCATAGCCTTGGCAACTCATGACTAGAGCCTAGGGAGATTACTGACGCCATAAACAAGAGTGTCAATTTTTTTAATCTTTTTTTTTTGACAGGCAGAGTGGACAGTGAGAGAGAGATACTGAGAGAAAAGTCTTTCTTTTCTGTGGTTCACCCCTCAATGGCTGCTGCCACCAGCACACCACTCTGATCTGAAGCCAGGAGCCGGGTGCTTCTCCTGGTCTCCCATGTGGGTGCAGGGCCCAAGCACTTGGGCCATCCTCCACTGCACTCCCAGGCCACAGCAGAGAGCTGGCCTGGAAGAGGAGCAACCAGGACAGAATCCAGCACCTTGACCAGGACTAGAACCCGGGGTGCCGGCGCCACAGGCAGAGGATTAGCTTAGTGAGCCATGGCACCTGCCAAGAGTGTCAAATTGTTAAGTCAACAACAGGAGTCACTGTGTACTTACTCCTCATGTAGGATCTCTGTCCTTAATGAGTTGTTCAATGTGAATTAATGCTACAACTAGTACTGAAACAGTATTTTATACTTTATGTTCTGTGTGGGTGCAAACTGATGAAATCTTTACTTAATATATACTAAATTGCTCTTCTGTATATAAAGATAATTGAAAATGAATCTTGATGTGATTGGAATGGGAGAGGGAGCGGGAGATGCGAGGGGTATGGGTGGGAGGGAAGTTATCGGGGCAGGGGGAAAGCCATTGTAATCCATAAACTGTACTTTGGAAATTTATATTTACTAAATAAAAGTTAAAAAAAATAAAAGAAAAGAACTTGTAACAGATTCTTTTCCTCACATTCTTGATCCTATCCCTTAATTAAATTCAGCTCCTAAAAACTATTAAGGACTGCATTTCTCTAACAATTCAAAAACAGGGTTAACTGATTTGTGTTTTAGCACTAGGTAACTCTTATCCTTGCACAATAGTAAGTGTTTTTTTCCAGAGTGGCACTAAAACACTGTCCAATTTCATCTATGTAATAGATTATTTCTGATATCATGACCCAAAAAATTAACACATTTTACTCTGTTTCAAGTCAAAACATGAAACAAATATATATTTTATCACAGCAACAGAAAGACCACAGATCAAATTGCCTTATCTTAGATGACTGTAATGTTTCATAATCCTGCCACAATTATCATTCATCTTGTTTGTGTGTAGTCCCTGTGTATAAAATTATGTTTATTTTCCATTTTAAATAATAAACTATCATAAATCTTCTAAAATGGAAACTGACAACAAGCTGAGGAATAATTAAGAAAACCACTTACAGGTGATTTATTTATTTTCTTTGTTCTTGGAAATATGCAGATGAGCAAGATAGGATGAATAAAGAATCATGAATACACTAAGTGAGATAACTTCACTGTGGATTAGTAATCATTTAAATATGGTAATACAGGGAAGCGCACTTACTCTATTAAGTGGCAGAGGTTATATAAAAGTTATCATTGATATATAGAAGTTATCATGATAACTTCTACAAAGTTTGTAAAATAATAAGGCAATAGTAAAAAAAAACTAAAACTTTACAGGTGATTATTCAAAAATGAGGTTTTATCTAATAACATTGTCTTAACAGATAGATATATGGTACTCAGATATAGATATTCAGGGGTATCCATTAACAGTGTCTTAAAAGTTAGATATATGGCTTCTTGTTTCTTTATCAGGTCTCCATCTTGGAAGTATTGTAGATGGCACTTGGAGAGTTCTGGATACCTCTCTTCTGTAGATTCTGTATTTAGAGGGACTAGGATACCATATTCAGATGTCCCTTGATCTCTAGCCTGCTTATTGTATTGTAGAAATTAGACTTTGCCAGTTCTCATGTGCAGTGGGATCACCACTAACTTGTAGGATGTGGCAAAGTGGTGTCTTTCAGCTTGTCTCCTTAGGAGTTTACTCTTGCTTCTGGGCATAACTGATAGTTTAGCAAACAACAAGAAAATAATGCCTTTTTAGGTGCTACCTTGAGCTACTGAGACAAATCAGATGAAGGCAAAAGCCAGCCTGCTGCATCTCAGTATGTTGGCATCAGAATTTAGTGTCTCTGAGGGGCTTCAACAATCTCAGCTGTGTGAGTAGTTTGGGGTTCATCACTGCTTCTGCTATTGAAAAAGCTCTCTCTAGTGCTATCTTGGAGCAGGGCCCTGGGTTATAATCCTTCTTGCTCACCACGGGAACTTTGGGCATTACTTTTCTCTTCCTGAGCCTCAGTTTCCTGGACTGACTAGGCTATTACCTTTCAGATTTTATTTCACCTTTGACTGCGTGTTATTCCAGAGAAAATACTCTGGCAGAAAGGATGCATCAGATGGAATGATGACAATTTTTGACAGCATGAAATTTATATTTTTGCAGGTTGTTGTTACCTGTTTAGGACAAAGCCTGAGGCTGAGATCCAGCTAGGTATAACTGTGTCAGTTGTTTCTCTGACTCAGATGCCTGGCACTTGTAAAACTACACATCAGATCAGGGTTGGGACTTTCCCTAAGGTTGCAAACTGAGAAAGTTAACAGCAGTAGTGATCTCAGGTGCTGATCCCTTCAGTTTCTATGAAATGTATCCCTGCCTTCCCAGCTGACTTTCAAAGGCATGGGTTGAATGCAGGGATGGTGTGAAGTACTTCAAACAGTTGTGGGACAGCACACTTGAAATAATCTATTTTGCTGCAATGCTTTTCAAATCCATGAATGAGAATTCAAAAAAAAGGTAATGAAAATGAGAATTTGAAAAAATAAAAAGTAGTTTTGGAAGTACCCTCCCATAAACTCAAGCCATCCCAGAGATTCCAAGTCTATCTCCTTGGGAGCATGGAGGGGGAGTAGAACACATGTTTTATGATGGGATTCTCTTCTTTCCCCACCCCTGAGGCTCCCTTGCCCTCTGTATGTATTAACAGAGGATGCTTTCCTTCCTCCCTCCAGAAATGGAGACTATCAATTGTTGCTCTCTCTCTCTTTTTTTTCTTTTTTGACAGGCAGAATTAGTGAGAGAGAGACAGAGAGAAAGGTCTTTCTTTTCCATTGGTTCATCCCCCAAATGGCTTCTATGGCCAGCACACCATGCCAATCCGAAGCCAGGAGCCAGGTGCTTCTCCTGGTCTCCCATGTGGGTGCAGGGCCCAAGCACTTGGGCCGTCCTCCACTGCCTTCCTGGGCCACAGCAGAGAGCTGGACTGGAAGAGGAGCAACGGGACAGAATCTGGTGCCCCGACTGGGACTAAAATCCAGGGTGCCAGTGCCGCAGGCAGAGGATTAACCAAGTGAGCCACAGCACTGGCCTATCAATTGTCTCTTGGTCTAAGAAAGCAGAACAACCCCTATGTGGGTCCACTAATCTGGTGATTTGATGCAGTTTGGTGTAAATAATATTGAGTGTTTCATAAAGGCATATTAGTTCTCTTACGAATGTGGTTTGACACATGTGTTATTTGTCTGAGAGAAAGTAGTGCCTGCCAAGGAGCCATGGATGTCCATTCTGTAAGTGCTCTGCATAGGAGCTGTAGCATAGACCTCTTTCTCCAAATCAGCTGGCCCTTTGAGTGTCTTTACTCACCCCTCCTGTCTTCACTAGGGGACTGACCTCTTTCTTTCAAGGAGATAATCATGCATTTGCTTCTATTCCATAGGCTATTCACTACGTTCTAATTTTCTAGGAATAGTACAACTAAGAATAAAAATATGTGAACCTTGGTCTCTAGAAAGATGATTCACACATGGGAATGCAAATTTATGCAGCCCTGGTGGAAAGCCGTACGGAAACACCTCATAAATCTGAATATAGACCTACAATGTGATCCAACCAGTCCACTCCTGGGAATTTATACAAACCAAAAGAAATCACCATAAGAAAGCATTCTCTGTACCCCCATATTCCCTGAAGCACAATTCACAATAGATAAGATATGGAAACAACCCTGATGTCCATCAAATACTGACTGGATAAAGAAATTATATATATATATATATATATATATATATATATATATATATATATATATATATATATAATATTATATATAATTACATATATATAATACTATGAGTACTACTGAGCTATAAAAAAGAAATTCTGCCTTTTGCAACAATATGGACAGAACTGGAAACCATTAGACTTAGTGAAATAAGCCTGTCTCAAAGATGGATAAGATACCATGTTTCCTCTGATCCAAGGAAACAAATAGATTACCTAAAATGTAATTAATTGGAGGGAAATAGAAATTTTTGAAATTCAGTGATTTTTTACAGCCCTTGTCTCTTCTGTTGAGGAATGATTTTGTTTTGTTTTGTTTTGTTTTCTTCTTCGTACTGTTCGTTGAAATCTTTTACTTACTATAGGGTTAACCTCACAATCATTGAGTGAACTGAAAAGAGATCTTTGTAAAAATTGAGTGGCAATGGGAGAGGGAGGAGGAAGAAGGGTTGGAGCATGGGCAGAAGGAAGGTTAGGATGGGAATTATCACTATGTTCCCAAATCTGTATATATGAAGTACATGAAACTTGTATAAGTTAAATAAAATCTTTTAAAAATGAAAGATGGTTCACATAGACAAAAATACAACTGTTTTTCAGTTCTTCTTTTCAACTAGATACACAAAGTCCCAGTTGATGTTATAAGCCATAGACTTATATTCTATGAGCTTATGACTAGAGTCTAAAGACATCAGTAGAAAACAGAAATCCCTATGATTCCAGAGGATAGAAAGGCAGTGGGACACTGCTACTGGGAAGGCTGGGGACTTTTCTGAGAAGGGTAAACAATGTCTGGAATACCAGTGAGTGGACATTTATTGATGTGAGGGTCTTCAACTTCAGTAATGAGTGCTATGGTTCAGAAGAAGGGGTCAAAGGTACAGGAAATTCAGGTGTTGCATCGACATTGCCAAAATTTATTAGAACAGGGATACACTGCATACAGCAGCAAGGGGAGTAGCAAGGCTTTTTATTATCTTAACTTTTCTTTCCTCAGTTTTAATTGTTTCTTAATGTTAAATTCTACCTTATTTACAGACTGGAACATCTCTATTTCCTTGCATTACTTTCTTTTTTTAAAGACTTATTTATTTATTAAAGAGGCAAAGCTAAAGACAGAGAAAGAAAGAGACAGAGAGAGAGGTCTTCCAACTGCTGGTTCACTCTCTAATTGACCACTGGCCAGAGCTGGGCCAATCCAAAGCCAGGAGCCAGGAGATTCTTCTGGGTTTCCCACATAGGTGTAGGGGACCAGGGATTTGGGCCATTTTCCACTGATTTCCCAGGCCATTAATCAGAGAGCTGGATTTGAAGAGGAGCAGCAGGACATGAAATAGAGCTGCAGGAAGAAGCTTAGCCTACAGCACCAGCCCCATACATTTAATTTCAAGAGCAAGGAAAGTACTGGGTACCCATTTATTTTCTCTCTGTGGTGTTCTGTGGGGGACCATGGCATTGGCACATTTATGGTGACAATAGCATCCTTTCCTCCCCAGACACATCACCACTTTTTAGTGCTGGATTTTTAGGACATTGTTTCCAAGGCACAGATTCATCCTCAGTCAGCTGTCACAGCATAGCTTCAGCAATGGTGGGGTGGGCCAGGAGGGAGAGGACAGCCTTGCTTCCTGTGACACAGAGGAAATTTTGCATGGAATCTTAGCTTTTTGTGACTCATCTGGAGTCTCTGTCTCAAAATTGACAAGTTTTGGCATGGTAGGTTGAGATATCAAGGTGGATATCAGAGGTTTGGGAGAAGGACTGGGTCCATTGTTTCCCTCTGCTCTCAGCTTGAGGGAGTCGAAATATTTACTCCTCTCCTATGCTCCCTCTCATTTCCATCCATCTCTATTCTCTTGTTGCGCTTCTGATTTTTTTAATTAGTGCTTATGCAACCAAACTTGAGGATGACACCCCAGTGATACTTACCACTATTCACACACTTGACACACCCACTGAATCAGAGATAGCTCTGTATAAGCAGTAGTATGTCATGGAAGAGCTTATGTATGATTTCTAAGAATCAGTTAAAAAGACCACTGCCATTGACACCTGCGATTCTCAGGGGAGAAACCTCATGCTACAAGAACATGCACAAAACCCTACAGAGAAGCATATATATACTGAAATTGGGCAGTAACAAAATTCCAGTGCAACTTGTCAGTCATGTGAGTGACCTTCAAGTGAGTTCACCAGTTACAGTCAAGCTGTCAGATGACTTCAACTTCAGGATTGCACACTACAGAGCCAATCCACTTCCAAATTCACAAATCAAATAATCTATAAACAATAATAACTAGCTAATAAAGTTTAAGTAACAATATTGGATAATTTGTTAAACAGCACTAGATATCCTAAATAAGTACATTTTTGGTTTGGGAAAAGGAATTCTGCTTGCTTATTTTCCTTCATGATCAATTATCAGCAAAAATATTTCACATTATAAATTAATGCTTCCAGAATCATGAAGCAGAAGAAGGTAGGCATGTGCACTATGATCTTACACTGTGTAGTGTTTGCTTTGAGAGCATAATTGGGAACAGGTGTGAAGTGGATGCCTTGGGTATGTTTGGCTCTAGGACTATGACTGCTGTGTAAGGCTATAGAATTGAGCTGCATAAATCCATTGCTGTGGGAGCAGCTTTCAATGTAAGCAAAGAGAAAGACCCCCAACACTGGCTGCTTGGGAGACAGGGAGGAGCAGGACCCATTCAAAGAATACTGGGCTAATTTCCTTCTTTAAATTGTTCTATTAATTTGTATTTGGAAGACAGAGTTATAGAGTGTGAGACACACATACACAAACACACACACAGAGCTTCAATTCACTAGTTTCCTCCCACAAATGAACACAATGGTGGGACTGTGCCAGGCCATGGCCTGGAGACAGTCCATGCATCCAGGCCTCCAACATGGGTGCCAGGAGTGCAAGCACTTGGGGCATCCTCTGCTGACCTACCAGGTGCATTAGCAGGGAGCAGTTAGGACTCAAACTGATACCCATAGTGGATGTTGACACTGTGTGCTGTGACTCAACCCACTGCAACCACAATGTTGGACCCTGGGCTAATTTCTTGTCATTATCCTAGAGGTATGTTTGTAGACAAAAAGGATATTTTTACCTATAGCAGAAACCAACAACATGCTATTTTTCACTTTCCTGTTCTCTATTAAAGAAATGGTTTGCCACTGGAGCATAGGAGTCAGGCCTTTTGAGGCCACTGAAGCGTGTTCTGAATAAGGAAAGGTTATGTGAAAAGAAGCTACAGATGCTAGGAATATCACATGGGGTTTCCCATGCAATGCTCCTATTTCTCTCTCCTGTCTGTGCTGTAGTCATCACTGCTCTCCCAGACTGCTAATGTCTTTGGCATCCGGTGTGAATCATTGACAGCTAAGGAATTTCAGTGATGTGTATTCTCCTAATTGGGAAATCAGGTGTCTACAAGCTTAATATATCACATTATTTTTTTACATATATACAATTCAGTTATAAATAAGCTTTACTAGGACATGAGATTAAAAGCATACACATCTCTATTACATATGATTCATAACTCTCCTGAAGTAGCCTAATCATTTGACACTTAATTTATGGCGCTGTATTCTGCTTCATGGCACCTGCCTATGTATGTGTAGGACTGCAGTGGATTATAAACTCAGATAATTTGGGAACTTTCTTCTCTTCTCCTGAGGAGGTTCCCATCAATGGTCCTGAAGATAAACTCTGATTTGTGTCTCAACTTATTCCATCATGGCCACTTTCATCTCTCTATCAAGAATGATTACTTACTTATTCCATATCTTGTGACAACACCATCCAGATTTTTAAAATTGTTTTTAACAGATTAAATATAGTTTGTATGTACAGTTATTATTATTTTCATTTTTAAAGCTTTTATTTAATTAATTTATTTTTCATAGGTACAACTTTAGAAATATAGTGATGTTTCCCTCATACCCACCCTCCCACACTGACTCCCATCTCATCTCCTACTCCCTATCCCATTCCCTGTTTCATTATGGTTCCTTTTTAGTTTAATTTTATATACAGAGTACCAACTCTATGTTAAGTACAAATTTTAACAGTTTGCACCCACCCCCCACACACACACACAACATAGAGTACAGCTTGAAAACAAGTTTTGCAGTTAATTCTCATAGTACAGCTCATTAAGGATGGAGGTCTTACATGGGGATTCTAAGGACCTCCTCCACCTCTGCAGTCCAATTTTTTTTTCATTTTAAAGAATAGTACTTTATTGAATAAGTTTTATTCACAGAAAAATAAGCTTTAATCTACGATGAATGCTAGATTATACAGCAGAAAAAGATTTTCTTAGTTTTCCATGCTGATGGAAAGATTTCTACTAAATAATAAACAGTGATAACATTATATTCACAAATATAGTACTCTGTCTCAAAACATTTCACAATTATTCACAATACTAATACAATAACATAAGAATCATTCACTCTGTCAGGTTAAAATTTACCTAAGAAAAATGCAAAATCTAACAGAAATTACATTAAAGCTTTTATTACATCAAATCAAAAATGCAAACTTGTTACTTAGACAAAAATGTAAAATATACTTATCTAGTTCTTTAAATGTTAAGTACTGATACATAAGAATGTAGTAAATCCCAAAAATCTGTATTTCATACCTGCAAGCTTTAAACTTCAAAACAGAATCTTTTTTTAAATTTTTTAACTTTTATTTAATGAATATAAATTTCCAATGTACAGCTTATGGATTACAATGGCTTCCCCCTCCCATAACTTCCCTCCCACCCGCAACCCTCCCCTCACCCACTCTCTCTCCCCTTCCATTCACATCAAGATTCATTATCAATTCTCTTTATATACAGAAGATCAATTTAGTATATATTAAGTAAAGATTTCAACAGTTTGTACCCACATAGAAACACAAAGTGAAACATACTGTTTGAGTACTAGTTATAGCATGAAATCACAATGTACAGCACATTAAGGACAGAGATCCCACATGAGGAGCAGTGCACAGTGACTCCTGTTGTTGACCCAACAAATTGACAATCTAGTTTCTGGCGCCAGTAACCACCCTAGGCTGCCATCATGAGTTGCCAAGGCTATGGAAGCCATCCAAGTTCGCCGACTCTGATCATATTTAGACAAGGTCATAAAAGACAGAGTGAGGATAGTAACCAATGATCCTAAGAGTGGCATTAACCAGACATGAACAATTATACAGCATTAAGTGGGGAAGAGGACCATCAGTACACACAGGTTGGGAGTAGAGCCATTGGCGGTAGAGTAGAGGTTATGATTACAAAGGAATGAGGCCCAAGTGCACTAGACAGGGTCTAGAACAAAGGACAGAGTCATTATTAGAGGAGCTAAGAAAGGTGCTGTCTAAGCTACAATTCAGTTTTCTGATTGAGAGGCAAATAGAACCTCACAGAAGGGGCTTGATAATAATCTGGTGGGCTTTAGGGCTTGTAAGTTAAGAGGCCCAGACCTATCTATCTCTTCACATGGGGTACATCCTAAGGGAGGTGTGAACCTCCTAGGGGAAGGCACTCTCTTGACTTTCATTATTTAGCTGGCCTGGGAGGAGAGCTGGCCAGGTAAAGGCAGGTGGCATCTCTAACAAGAAATTTACAGTTCTGCCTGCAATGTTGCTGACCCTACTTGGCCATCCCCTCAGCTACAGTGGTCACTTTGGAAGTTGGGCTGAGTGAAGGGCTTTTTAGCTTAGAGCCAATAAGATCTGTGGCTCTGACCTGGGCATCCTTCGACTCCAGGGCAGGTCCATTTCCAGTGATCCAACTCTTGGCAGAGCTGCCAGGGCTCTTCACAAGTTGACTTCTGCTGAAGCCCAGGCTTACCACATTGAAAGCCACTGCAGTGGACTGGCCTGTTGGGTCTCCCTGAGGGCAGATCACTGTACTGAACAGCCATTAATAGGCCTGCCACCCATTGCTTCTGATGCCTAGCTTTCTTTTCCTCCTGGTTTGTGTTAAATCAGACCAGAGGATGCAAGTCAAGGGAGTGCCCGTGTCCCATCTCTAGTCTTCAGTGGCCTGAACTACAAGTCTATAGTCACAGGCATGTTCTGTAGTAGTTTTTCTAAGGTAGACAATGCCCATGAGGAAAATTATATTCTCACTTTAAAACTTTCTTTACCTTTGGTCTGAAAGGGAGGTTTTTTCTACTTACTGTTTACTTTGCTGATGGCGAAGTGAATCTAGCTATGAGATTATTATTTAAGCTCTTATTTTGACTATGCTATTACAGAAAAATGTTAGTCATTTCTTTTATAAGGTCTAAAGATTAAATTGTGCGTCCTACAGATTCCTTCATAATAGAATTAGTTTCCTACCTTGAAGAGAATAGAGAAATGAAAGGACAAGTTGGGCTTAGAATAGAGAAATGAGGGAGCAAGTCCTAGATCGCTTGCTGACAATATCAATATTACATGAATACTTAGCAAACCGTTTCAACCATTAGATAACAACTTAAGAAAACATTTACCAGAAGGTCCAATGCCTTCTATAAATTTCAAGAATCATGTGTTTGAAAACACTTCTTAAATATCTAACCTTCAAACTATGTCCCAGTCAGGGCTCTGCCACTACTTAGCTACCTATAAGCTTGGACAAACCACCACACCTTTGAGCCTTGGCTGCTTCACCTATGAAATGAAGGGGATGAAATAGGTACTCTCCCAGGTCATTTCTCTCTCTGACATGCTATGGTTCTATTATGCTGAGAAAGAAATCCATGCTGTGTTAAGTGTACAAGAGTCAAATTGAAACTGATTATTAAGGTGGGAATAAGTCACCTGTTTCTCTTAGGAAAGCTCAACTAAATTTGATAATAAATTTTTCAAATAGTTTTAAAAGAATTTAAATATTTGAAAGGATCTGACCTATTTATTTTCTGTAATTTATATCTTGACTGTGAAAAACAACAAAAAATATGAGCATCATTGAAACAGTTATGTAAGAACATCTTTTAAGTTTTAACTCACATTTCCAGGTAAAGGCAAACACATGGAGGGATAAAACAGTGTTATGATGGGAATGAATATTTGTAGCACACCTGGTTTCCTTAAACTCATATAGCCTCGTAAAATCTTATTCTTATTTCATGAATGAAGAAATGGCTATTTTTTAAAAGTAGATTTGACTAAAAAGAATTATGTCTGTCAAATATTCTTTACAATTTTATTATTTCTTTAATGGGATTGATATACAGCCTATGCCATTTCTCACTCCCTCAGGTGCTCTTCCCATCCAACACCTGCATAATCAGGAAATAAAATAATGATTTGTGTCTAACAGGTACAATAAATGCACCAAATGATGGAGTGATAATCTCCAGAATGTTCAAAATACAAATTCTACCCAATAAAATAACAACAGAAAAAAAAACAATGAAGTTAACATAACAAAAGAGTATTAACAGTATCAAATCACATTACATACATTCACTATACCCACGCTATCCCACCTCAGTTGCTAACCAAAGGGGGAGGGAGGATCAAATCTAGTAGAAAAGGGGAATACAGAGCCATTAATTGATAAGCCAGCTTATTTTATAAATGCTACATTCATTTCTCAAAAATTAAGACAAGATTTTTCATCAGCCAACTAAATATTATAAAGACAATTGTTCACTACAAAATAACATGAATTTTCACATGACCAAAATAGGATAATATGAGTGATGTCTTTGAAACTCTAGAGTGAATTTTATACAGTAGGGTAATGTCTACATGGAAATACTGATAACTATGGGGAGTAGTGGGGGTGACAGAAGAGGGGACGTGTAGATTCAGATGTGGTTACAATTCTGAGCTTGCAAGTAATCAAATTGTACACAATTAGCTGGAAAGAATATGGTGCTTTTTGCAGTGTGAACACAGAAACACACTGGTAGGTTTCCAAAAATCTGATTAGAAGTTGGAGTGCTGAGCGATTTTAAGAACTTGAAGCAACAGCATTTCTAAACAATTCTTAAAATAAACTTGTTAGCCACATCAGCTCCATGCATTAAATTTTGCAACTCATGGAGAGAGAAAAAATGAGTTGCTTAACTCTAAAGCACACAAGCTTTAAAAAAAGAGTTTTAATGAACTGAGGCTCCAAGAACAGGAAAAGCCTTATGTTAAAACAATCCAGTCCTTGTGTCCTTGCCTAACAGCTAGCTTGAACTATCTACCTGACTTACAGTTGAAGTGTCCTGGAAAACATACTTTAAATACTTGAACACCTTTTCCCCCTTAAATTGAAACTAAAATTTAAGGCTTACACGACAGAGGTCAAATTCAACTTAATGACTATCTCAGTAAACCTAAGTGGAAGCTAGTGCAAAGGTGAAGAACTGCTGATTTACAGAAATGAAACAAAAACAGGGCAGTCATAGTCACTTCATTTTTTTAAACTGTAGTTGAAATCTACAGGGTTTTAAATCACTTAATGTAGTAATCAACAGAGGTTAGGAAAGCATAACAATACGCTTCTCTTAGAAAATGCAACAAAAAGATCATTTTTAAAAAGTTGCACTCTCAAACATTGCAGTAAATGCCTCATTGACCTCTGTAATAGATCTGATGCAAGAAATCTTGTAATGTAAACGTTGGGTGTTCTATGAAGCATTTTTAAACTTCTATTTATTAATCACACTGAGTTGTGCTCAAGTGTTTTTTTTAAAAAACAGCTATTCTTTCCTTGTCAGTATTTTATAATTTCTAAGAGACTTTAAAGGATCTTGAGAGAACATTAACTTCAGAAGTATCTATTACTATTACTAGTCAAAACAACAACAAAAATACAGGTACAAGAAAGACTTAACCTTTTGTCTTATGTACATCTTAACTATCCTAACAGTAAAAACTCACATGAAACTCTAAGATACAAGATGATATGAGAATCTCAATATGGACAGCTGTCACTATAACTACAAGCAGTATACAAACATGCTTCTACTTTTACCTACATAAGCTGACAGATGTTTAAAATACTGGGTTAACAAAGATCTTTTAGTAAAGTGACTTAGGCAGGCTTAAACTAGCAAGGATCAAGGATGAATCCTTACTAATTAATTGAAAGATCTGAGACATATTTTATATTTCATTTTACAAAATCAGAAATATTTATTTTGAAACAAGATAAGACATGGTCTACCTGTCAGAAAACTACCACTCAGAAATATTTTTCATCCACAAAGCAGGAAAAACATAAAAACATTTAAATTTCACATTGGCACCCAAAAGGTTAACTGCACTGCCTTCTTGGATTAGAAAAACTAAAGCTGAGCAATAAGTAGTTTTGCAGGCGTTTGAACATGCCTAAGCCTTTAAATTAGTAAAATATTTTCTACAAATTCTGATTACAAAAGTAATACGTATTTATAAAATTTCAAACAGAATAAAATGAAAAAAACAGAAAGTGAAAGGCCCCTGTATACCCTCTGTGGGACCTATCCTCCCACCCCCCTCAAGAGAAATCACATTTAAATTTGGTGCTTATCTTTCCAGGTGTTTTGTTCTACACATATACAAAACACACATATCTTGACTTGGCTCATAATATACACAGTGTTTTGCTACTTGCATTTTACACTTAAAATATCTTTGACCTCTTTCCATGTCATTACATCTTGGCTAGATGACATTGTATCATTGAATACCTATGAAAAATGGCAAAATCACTTTTTGAAATTATTCATGCAAGTGTGTGTTCATAATTTTAAAAAGAACAGAATCCTAAAATACAAAGATAAGCATCTAAAAATAATCTCTATCTTTCCCCCAGATGAACGGTTCATTCCTTTTTCACACAAAACAAATTATGTGATTGGGGAGATTAGTTCTAATCTCCAAGTTTCTACAGAATGCTCCCTTTGCTAAGTCTATCTGAAAAGAATGAAAAAATCAGACAATTAATTCACTTACACTTAGAAACTAAGTCAGTGTACTACCAATACACACTGTGATCAGTTATAATGTGATGCTTCTTAGTCTAAGGTTTCAACTAAATAACAGTAAAACAACTGGAAAAATAATACAGTTAATAACCTGAAAAATCCAGAAATTCAAATTTAAGACTGCCAACTAACCCATGACTTTTCCCCCCTAATTAGTAGCAAATAATGGAATTCAGTGCGGATTAAAGTCAGCTCATACTGCACATTCAATCATGGAAATAAGAGGAACATAGCATGCCTATTGTGGAGTTAGATTAAGACATAAAAATTTTTTGCTTGAAAGTAATCACTGTATAGCACATGGGGCATTTGCCAACTGCTTCAGCACATTGTTTACAAGTGACCAGATGTCCACAAGGAATAAAAACTACAGCAATATTTCTATCCATGCAGATTTTGCAAAGCTTCTCCTCTTGCAGGCACCTTAGCTGCTCTTCAGTACTAACTTTTTCTGTAATGAAGTCTGACTTGATTCATCTTGTGTACTGTTTTTCTCAGCATTCACTAGATCTGCAACCAGAACCTCAAGTGATTTATAGTTGCTCCCAAACATTTGAACTTTTTCCTCCATTATTTTCTTAATGTCCCTGAAACTGAATCCCATTTGTATAGCTTCTTGTACATAGGACTTCGGAAGATGGTATCATCAATTCTGTTAGTTTGTGATGGTGTGTTTTCAGCAGTTCTTGCCAGAGACTCCTCAAGTGAACGAGTTAAATGAATATTGTTTATATATTCTTGTCCTTTTTCTTCTAATAGATAGTTACACCCTGAATACCACTTAGCATGTTGTTCCCAAGGGTCTTCATTGGGCTTCCAATCAGTTAGCCCTCCTCCACAGTGAAAGCACTTTACTTTATCACCTTCACCTAAAGCATAAAATCCAGCTCTTGCAAGCTGCTCCTTGTTAACTGAGTAGATCCACGTCCCAAAAGAAATGATCTGTGCTTCATAATCTGCCATGGCTGGATTTCTTGGAGGATTTGTTGAATTTGGAAAATTCCTATCAGAACTCATAACATCAGACTCACTTCAAATATTAACGTTCCGGACCAATCCAAAGAAGCAATTAGGAAAGTGTCTCCTATGTTCCGACCAGGCACGATCACAAGGTTTCCAATTTTTCAGTTTTCCACCACAACAAAAGCATTGCACTTGATCATCAATATCTGTGTAGTAGAGCCCAGCACTAGCTAACTCTCTGGGGGGTTAGGTGGGCATAATCTGGCCATTCTGGACACCAGGATTTGTAGATTGTGCAGCACTATTTTCAAAATAAAAGCCGTTGATAAATCTGCAATTTGGGGATACTTTCCAGTGTCTTCCAACTGCTGAGTCTCCATATTGCCATCTATCTACTGCTGCATGACAACTAAAGCATCGCACAGTGTCTCCTTCACCAGTATGAAGAAAACCTGATCATGCCAGCGTTGACGCTGAAAGAGGACTACTACTTGGAAAATTAGCAAAAGTTTTTAATCTGTTAAACTCTTCTACAAATTCTTCATCTTTATTGAGGTCACAGGTACACAAGTTTTAGATCCTTCAAAACTGTTAAAAGTCATCTTCTCTTGAAAATAGGACTTGTCCACCTTTTCCCTCAGCCAGGCTTCCCTTGATTAGCATCCTATCCATTCGGGGCGTCGCCAACGTCCCACCACTTCCTGGAGCCAGAAGGGGGCAGCCAGAAAAAGCGAAGTCCTCTTCCCACCCCCCACCCCGCCCACCCCAGCTGGAAACTGCAGTCCAGATTTTTTTTAAAGGTTTATTTATTTATTTGAAAGTCAAGAGTTACACAGAGAGAGGAGAGGTAGAGAGAGGTCTTCCATCTGATGGTTCATGTGCTGCCCTGAAGCAAGGAGTCAGGAGCTTCTTCCAGGAATCCCACATTGGTGCAGGGGCCTTCCCAGGTTGTAGCAGAGAGCTGGAATGGAAGTAGAGCAGCCGGGACTTGAACCGGTACCCATATGGGATGCCGGCGCTTCAGGCCAGGGCATTAACCTGCTGCACCAGAGTGCAAGCCCTGCAGTCCAGATTTAAAAGAGCTGCATCACAATCTTGTTCCCCAGACTTGGGCACCAAAGCCTTCCAAACCTAGGCCAAGTTAACTAGTTCATGCAGTTTACCAGGATCTGGGTCTGATTAAATATTGTCTCCAGAATTAGTGGAGCCATATGATGTGCCTACAAGAGCACTTGTGGCATTGTCTTAACTGGTGCATTGTCAGCAAACCATTGACTATTACTTTAGAGAACTCAGAAAGAAACATTTATTGCCTTGCTTATCTTTAAAAAGAGGGATACAAGCTGTTCTTGCAAAGTATATATCTACTAATTTACTATGATTCCAGAGAAGATTGTTTAAAAAGAGTGCCACTAGACCTGAGAGATCTCCATCCACTGGCTTACTCCCCAAATGGATGCAATGGCTGCAGCTGGCCCAAACTAAAGCCAGGAGGAGTCCCTGGGCCCCTGCACCTGCATGGGAGACCCAGAGGCTCCTGGCTCTTGGCTTTAGATCATACCAGCTCTGGATGGTGTGGCCTTGGGGAGTGAACCAGAACATTGTCTCTGTCTCCACCTCACAGTCTGTAATCTTTAAAAAAAAAACTCACACTGGCACTCTCATGTGAGATGTTGGCATTGTAAGCCATGGTTTAACCTGGGCCACAATGCCAGCCTTGCCTCATGGTCAGATAATCAATAAGCAAACAGCTTAGAAGTGCATGGCATACTGTGTAATGACTTACATGTATGTGCAATGGAGAGCACATCCTGTCAGATCAGTCTTACTTGTTGTTTTGACATAGTAACAAATTTGAGTAGATTTCAACCAAGTGAAAATGTAATGTATCTTGACCTCATTAAGCCTTTGTAATGCTGTGAACAAAGATGAGAGGTGAGTTTGGGGTCACATATCTATGTCTGACTCCCCATATGATCACCTCAGGAAAGAGATGGATAGATTCAGATCTGTTAGATGCAGCACTAAACAGCTTTAGATTTCAGTCTTCTTTGAGGTTTCCAGGTAGTGGGACCCTGAGAGGATTCAGAGAAAGCTTAGAAGATGAGTGGAAAAGTAAGTCCCAAGAAGGACAGCATCCTCCCAGTGAGGTCACCATATGTCAGGTTCTCATCAGAGCATCTGTGCCACTTAGATCTTCTGGTCAACAAAGGAAGTGGACAAGTTGGAAAAACTCAGGAGAGGAAGAAAAAGCATTACAGGCTTAACTACAGGAATACATAAGAAGAAAAACAAATTCACTAATATTTTAATGACTAATTTCTTCTCCAGGAAAAATAAATTCATCACATAGAGAGTATTTGTTACAAGGAGAATGATGATAACTTGATTTTCCTTTTAATATGGACAAAAGTAAATGAATCTATCTCAGGCACAGCCACCACTGTGGCCCATCAGATTAAGCTGCTGCTTCTGTTGCTGTCATCCCATGTTGAAGTGGTGATTCAAATTCTGGCTGCTCTGCTTCTGATCCATCTCCCTGCTAATATGTATTGGGAATTAGCAGATAATGGCTCAAATACTTGGGCCCCTGCCACTCACTTAGGACATGTGGCTGGAGTTCTAGATTACTGGTTTTGGCCTGACCATTTGGGAAGTGAACCACTACATGGAAGAACTCTTCACTTTCTCTCATTTACAACTCATCCTTTAAAGTAAATAAGTAAATAAATAAATATTTGAGGGGAAAACAAAATAGTAAAATCAGTGTTATAAAGAAAGATATCAAAAGAACATCAGAGAGAAATAGATATAAGATTTGGATCTATTTGGGAGCTGACATTGTGCTGTGGCAGGTTAAGCTGCTGCCTGGGACTCTGGCATCCCACATGGGCTCTGGTTCCCTTCCTGGTTGAACAGCACCCTGTTAGTGAGCTTTGGGAAGCTGAAGTGGCTCAAGTCCTTGGGCCTCTGCCATCCATGTGGGGTGGGAGACCCAGAAGCTCCTCGATTCAGCCTGCCCCAGCCATGGCCACTGTAAACATTTGGATAGTGAACAGCAGATGGAAGATATCTCTCCCCCCACTACCTTTCAAATAATAAATCTTTTTTAAAAAGATTTAAATGTACCTATTACAGCTTTTCAAACATTTAAGCATAGATAACTATCTCAAATTATACACAAACTTTCTCCTTTCATGGTTTATATGAACTCCATTAACAAAAAATATGTCAGCATATTTACTCTTAGGCAGCACTTTCAGTAACAGCAATATTCTTTTATTATTTTTAATACTAGTTGTACTACTACTTTCTATAAAAAGAAAATAACAGGTGCTGGCATCATGGTGCAGCAGGTTAGACCACCCAGTGCAACACTGGCATTGCATATAATTACCAGTTCAAGTCCTGGCAGCTCTGCTTTTGAACCAGCTAACTGCTAATATGCTTAGGAAAGCAGCAGATGTCCCAAATTTTTGTGATTCTGCTTCCTGTATGGAGACCTGGAAAGAGTTCCAGGCTCCTTCCTTTGGCATGGTTAAGCCCCAGCCATTTCAGGCATTTGGGGGGTGAACCAGATCCCTTAGTCTCTCCCTTTGACCCTAATTTTGCCTTTCATATAAATAAATAAATAAATCTGCTTTTAAAAAAATATAAATATAACTCCAGAATACATTTATTTACATGTCTAATCCTAAGAGAATTAAAAAATATAGATAGAGTCTCTTCTTTCTTTAAGTGAAGGTGGAGATATGTGTAAATACGTCAGAGCAGTGGTGAAGTCACAGCTCTAGAAATGAGGTGAATAAATTACAGATGGGGGAGAGAGCAGTATATTAATCTGTGGAGCCCTGAAAATGCAGCAATATAATTCAGAAATTTTGAAATTTAACCAAGTGTAAAAGGAGTTTGAGAAGGCCATTCTAAAAAAGAGAAGCATGAGGGAAAATATGAGCTGTGAAACAACAGTGTAACAGATGGCTACCAAAGTCATGTGGTAAAACAACAAGAGAAATGGGACACAATGATAGTGGCAAAGTCAGAGCCAATCAATAAAAGACATGGGCTACTTAAGAATGAAACTTCCCCATCATTAAATTGCAGTCAACTCAAAAAGCAGTTGGGTTACATCATGAAAAATACACTTTATTAAGGTCACTTTGCAGTAATGTTAATGTTATCAGATTGTGAGATACATGAATTGAGATACTAGAGGAATTAAAGACAAATTGAGATAAATATATTTGGATTAAGAAATGGCCATACTCAGGAAAAGAATATATAAAAAAGATAAATGTTTGTTAAGTACTCTAATTGGATATAATAAATAATGGAGACCACAGTAATATTAAGTATGTAGTAGAGATGGGAAAACATGGTATTCAACTTTTAAATTCAATTCTTAAAATACATGAATCCAGGCCCTGGTGCCATGGCTCACTTGGCTAATCCTCTGCCTGCAGTGCAGGCATCCCATATGGGTACCAGGTTCTAGTCCTGCTTGCTCCTCTTCCAGTCCAGATATCTGCTGTGGCCTGGAAGGGCAGT
The DNA here is from genome assembly GCF_033115175.1 of Lepus europaeus. Classification (NCBI taxonomy): domain Eukaryota; kingdom Metazoa; phylum Chordata; class Mammalia; order Lagomorpha; family Leporidae; genus Lepus; species Lepus europaeus. The sequence goes on along the minus strand of NC_084851.1, from coordinate 31,422,613 downwards.
GCTTGGGCCCTGCACCTGCATGGGAGAACAGGAGGAAGTGCCTGGCTCCTGGCTTCAGATTAGCACAGTGTGCTGGCCGTAGTGGCCATTTGGCGGGGTGAACCAATGAAAGAAAGACCTTTCTCTCTGATTCTCTCTCTTTCTCTCTCTCTCTCTGTCTGTAACTCTACCTGTCAAATAAACACATTAAAAATCTTTTAAAAAATACATGAATTCAACTCTTAAATCACATGCATCAACATTTGGACATAAGATATACTTTCATTATGAAACACAAATATTTATTTCTGGAATATTATGATTTTAAATAATTTATTTAATGGACATATTTAATACTTAGTAAAAATCCAAAATGCTATGGCATGTCTCTTTTGTAAAAGTTAAAATTAAGTGGCCAGGACTCTGGTGCAGTGTGTTAAGCCAATGCCTGAAGAATGTGAATGCTATATGAGCACCAGTTTGAGTCCCTACAGATCCACTTCCAATCCACCTCCTTGTTAATATGCCCGGTAAAGCAACAGAAGATGGCCCAAGTACCTGGGCCCCTGTACCCCTGTGGGAGACCCAGATGAATATCATGGCTTCAGACTGGCCCAACCCTGGCCATTTTAGCCATTTTGGAGTAAACCATACCTCTGCCTCTCCCTCTCTCTAACCTGGCCTTTATATAAATAAGTAAATAAATCATTAAATTTAATCTTAAAATTTTAAAATGTAAAATGGAAATGCTTATGTGATCATAGAGTAACAAAGTATTTGAAGTACTGCCATGATGTAAGAGAGATATATACAACCACATCTTAAAATTCACATGGTTTACATATATCTCTAGAAACAGCATAGCATAATGAAATTCTTCAAAAACATTTACTTAAAATGTAGATTTATTAAAATTTTATGAATGCATATCAGAGAATTTTCCATCCAAATAAACATCTGTCAATTCCATTTTCTGAGATATAAATACTCATATTTTTTATTTGGGGCATATAGGATGATTGTTTAAAAATTGGTAAAAATTGGTTTGGGATTGGCTAAATAGTTAAAATACCGGCCTCCAGCCCCACATTAGAATGTCTGGATATGATATCTGACTGTGACTCTGGACTCCAATTTCCATAAAGAAAGCTCCAGCAAGCAGCAGGGCTAGCACAGTTAACTGGATCCCTTCCACCCACATGGGAGCCCAAGATTAAGTTTCTGGTCCTGTCTTCTCTCTGTTATAGTCATTTGCAGGGTGAAAGAATGGACAAAATGCTGGTTTTCACTCTGAGAATCTCTCTCTTTCTCTTGAGTTCCTGGTTTCCATCTCTTGGTTGACCCAGTTCCAACTTTTGTGGGTATTGGGGGGGAACCCCAGTAGAGGAGTAATCTCTCTGGTTCTCAAATAAAAAAGAAATACAAAACTAAAAAAAAAACCTAAAAACTGTGGCCAGCATTGTGGCATAGAGGGTAAAGCTGTGGCATGTGAGGCTGGCATCCCATATGGGCAACAGCTCAAATAGTAGCTGCTCCATTGGCAATTCAGCTTCCTGATAACAGCCTGGGAAAAGTAGCAGAAAATGGACCAAGGACATCTTCCCCATTTACTCAAGTGGTAAGTGGTAGATCTGGATGAAGCTCCTAGCTCCTGGCTTTGGCCTGACCCAGCTGTGGCTATTGTGTCCATCTGGGGAGTGAATCAAGGGATGGTATAATTGATTCTCTCTCTCTCTCTCTCTCTCTCTCTCTCTCTCTCTCTCTCTCTCTCTCTCTTTCTCTCTCCCTCCCTCCCTCTCCCTCTCCCTCTCCCTCCCTCCCTCTCCCTCTCCCTCTCCCTCTCTCTCTCTTCCTCTGTTTCTGATTTTCACATAAATCAATCAGTACATCTTAAAAAAAACAACAACTCTGAAATCAAAACACAGAATATCTGAGAAGTTAAAGCAATACATAAAACAAGTAACATACTCTGACCAGTAGATTATACAAGAAATAACAACAGAAATTAGAACAATGAAGATAGTGATAAAAAAACTCATGTATCTAAAATGAAAGAGATGTAAATAAAGAGCTACAAATATATATTTTAAAGGTTTATTTCTTTTGAAAGAGCTATAAAGAGAGAGAGAGAGAGAGATTATCCACCCGTTGGTTCAGTCCCCCAGATGCCTGTAATGGCCTGGGCTGATCTAGGCCAAAGTTATGAGTCCAGAGCTTCTTCAAAGTCTCCTACATGAATGCATGGGAAAAAGCACTTGGGCCAACTTCCACTGGTTTCCTACACACTTTAGCAGGGGGATGGATCAGTAGTGGAGCATCCAAGTCTTGAACCAGCACTCATATGGGATGCTGGCATTGCAAATGGTAGCTTAGCCTGCTATGCCACAATGCTAGCCCTCAAATATATTTTAAAAAGAAGACATATTAGAAATAAATAAGGAAATCTTTTAACTTAGGCAAGCAGACAAACCTGGGAAAACTATTAGCAAAACAGATATGAAGAAATCAAAGAGTGCAAACTGACAGGAAAAGGGTTCTCTGGCACGCTCCTCCTGCTGTTGAGAAATCTGTGTGATATGGAATAAGTAACCTCTCTGACCATCAGTATGCCCCAACTATATCTCCATTCACTACCATGTTTCTATCATGGATCCCATTGCACACTCCTTGTTTCTATTCTTTCCTGGACCCATGAATGCTGTTGCAATAGCCATACTCTTCCAAATATGCATGCAATCTCAGCATTGAATTGTGGAAGGGAGAGTTTGGTCAGCAATCAACACCAGCTTTCTCTTGTAGACACAGCTCCTTCCAAGCCTGCTTGGATTTCTTGGTGCAGAAAAGAAATCATGGGGCCAGTTGTGTGGCATAGAAGGTTAAGCCTCCACCTACAGTGCTGGCATTCCATAAGGATGCCAGTTCAAGTCCTGGTTGCTTCACTTCTGATCCAGATCCCTGATAATGCACCCAGGAAAGCAGTGGAAGATGGCCAAAGTACTTGGGCCTCTGCATATGGGAGACCCAGAAGCAATTCCTGGCTCCTGACGTCAACCTGGACCAGCTGCAGCAGCCATTTGGGAAGTGGACCAGTAGAGGGGAGCAATATATCTCACCCTTTCTCTCTTTCATTCTCCTTTTGTATCTCAGCCTTTCAAATAAATAAATAAACCTTTTTTAAAAAGAAAGAAAATGAGGGCATTTCAAAAACATACAGTAGAGCTTGGGAAAGAAAAAGACTGAGGGACTAACAGAGTACAGAATCAAGGCCTTTAGAGAGTGTGCACCATCTAAACACTAGAGGTCACTCACAGCACCTTCCCCAATGATGAGTAGATTGCCATGCAATGATGCTCCTATCTTCCCTATTCCCTAATTGTTTCTTTATCAAAAGGGATCCATTTACATTGGATAAATGCAAGTCAGATACCTTGTCTGATGTAGGACACAGATCTATCCTTTAAGAGGTACCAAATATGGACATGGAATAAACTGCTGGTATCATTCAGAAATCTTGGTTTGGAGTGCAAAATGATGAACAGATGAAGCTTCATGATTGCCCTCTGAAGATTGGGTAAAGTTAAGAGACAGATGGAGGAAGAGGAATCCTACTGTGTGGTGACCAGTGTCCACTCCTATTCACTATAATTTGTTATGGGAGGAGCATATAGCTTCTTCCAGTTCAGAAAACCTCACACAAGGCCAGAGGGTCTGGCAAAGGAAATGCCAGCAGAAATTAATTGCATCAGTTCTAAGAAGAGCGCTATTTGCTTCAATGCCCTCTTTTACTTCCAGATATAAAGACAGGAAATGTTCCTCTAAAGGCCATTCTACTAGACTGAAGAAAACAGGAGATCTATATACTTCTTGAGTTCTGAAGCCTTATAGAGGCTGGGAGTTACTTTTTTCCTAATCATAACCAAGTTCACTGTCCCTGAGATTCTGAGACATAAAAAAAAAACAGTAAGCACTGGTTAGAGTGGTTCATCTTCCTAGGTAGAAGCCACTGTAAGTATATGTGGTGGCCTTACAATAATAAATAGCTTTGAAAACCGATATAGAATTAAGTGAAAAGTGATTCCACCATTCACATGCAGTGCTTAATAGCTTGAAAACTATATGAAGTGTTTGATTTGATTTATTAAACTTGCCATTAGAAAAGCCCATTCATAGCCGGTGCTGCGGCTCAATAGGCTAATCCTCCGCCTTGCGGCGCCGGAACACCGGGTTCTAATCCCGGTCGGGGCACCGATCCTGTCCCGGTTGCCCCTCTTCCAGGCCAGCTCTCTGCTGTGGCCAGGGAGTGCAGTGGAGGATGGCCCAAGTGCTTGGGCCCTGCACCCCATGGGAGACCAGGAGAAGCACCTGGCTCCTGCCATCGAATCAGCGCGGTGCGCCGGCCGCAGCGCGCCTACCGCGGCGGCCATTGGAGGGTGAACCAATGGCAAAAGGAAGACCTTTCTCTCTGTCTCTCTCTCTCACTGTTCACTCTGCCTGTCAAAAAAAAAATCTTAAAAAAAAAAGAAAAGCCCATTCTTAATGAAACCCAATATACAAAAGCTACATGAGCCCAAGTGGAGAAATCTAATTATTCATATATCAAAACTTCTAATGACAATAATTGAAGAAACTCAAAACATGATAAAAGAAAAATTAAAGTCACACCATAGAAAAGTTCTCTTCCTAATAATAAAAGTTACCTGACATTCATATGAAAAACTACGAAAAGAATTGGTATCAATAGAGAAAATGAGCGAAGGTTATAACTTGCACTATGTTCTCCAAAAAGTGTTTCAAAATGGATAAATTGTAAGAACACTGAAAAATACAAATTAAAATTGTGCTGCAATACATTGTTTCACTTAATATATGACAGTTTTATACCTTGCTTTGTGATAAAACATGTAAATGTGATGCATTTAATGGATATATTCTCAAAACATATCCCATATTGGACCAATCCTTATCAGTACAATTGTAGCTACTCTTTTTAAACCACCATAACTTGCACCTTAGTAACTACAAAAATTTCTTAAGTAAATTTCCAACTTCCAAGTCTTTCTTGGGAAAGATGCTAAGGATAGAAAATCTAGAAGATTGTTTAGTAGTCACATGGAGAAGGAATGACAAAATTAGAAACATGAGGGACTTAAACACATTTTCCATATCATGATATCTGTCAGATTCTGAAGATGTGCTGTGTAGTTAAATCCAAAGCCCCCCCCCCCAAAAAAAAGGGTAAAACATATCCCTTCTAATTTTCTCAATCATACCAACATTTGCCAGGGGAAGGGACCCCATTTGTATGATATCTCAGGTGAAGGACTGGATATTCTGCAATGTGTGGGTAGTATCAGGTGATTTGACACACAGGTAACTGCAGATCTCACCGGGCATGGGGTCAGAAAAATATTCAAAGAAATGAAAACCAAAACCTGATTTAATTATAATCCTACTGATCAAAAATGCTCAGGCTGCAAATCACAGCACATATAGGAAACAATGAGTATTTCCTAAAGGAAGATTGGCATTTACCAAGACCCTGGAGGTTTTTCTTTTAACACTTAGAAGGTCGCACCTGATATGAACATCCTCATTTATCTTGAAGTTTGGCCATCCTGCATAGGCTGCTCTTCCAATGTTTAAGTGACAAGTTTTTGGTCATGGGTTATCAGCTCAATCTGGGTATGCTGGATACTAAAGGCAAGATATGGTTGCTCACTCATGTCTATGAGACCAAACTTCATAAAGAAAACTAAACACGTGTACAGAGGACTGCCAAGGTCTTCTGAGTATTGTGAATAGAAGAACTGTGTAATGACAACAGGACTGCATGGTGGGAAAAAAATTAGAAGCTTCTGCTAGACAGATCATGACCCTTGCCTTATACACAAAATTCCTTGGTTCATTCTAGTGGTTTCTTTTATAGTATTCAATTGGAAGGTGAGTATGAAGCATTTTCTGAATTCTATAATTCCTTTTTTTAAAATTAAACTTTTATTTAATGAATATAAATTTCCAAAGTACAGCTTATGGGTTACAATGGCTTCCCCCTCCCAAAACTTCCCTCCTACCCACAACCCTCCCCTTTCCAGCTCCCTCTCCCCTTCCAATCACATCATGATTCATTTTCAATTCTCTTTATATACAGAAGATCAGTTTAGTATATATCAGGTAACAATTTCAACAGTTTACCCTCATATAGCAACACAAAGTGAAAAAAAATACTGTTGGAGTACTAGTTATAGCATTAAAAAAGAGTGTACAGCACATTAAAGACTGAGATCCTACATAATTTTTTTAATTAATTAATTTTCTATGCCATTTCCAATTTAACACCAGGGTTTTTTTTTTTTTTCATTTCCAATTCTCTTTATATACAGAAGATCAATTCGGTATATTATTAGTAAAGATCTCATCAGTTTGTACCCACGCAGAGACACAAAGTGTAAAAATACTGTTTCAGTACTAGTTATAGCATCACTGCACATCAGACAACACATTAAGGACAGATCCCACATGGGATGTAAGTACACAGTGACTTCTGTTGCTGACTTAACAATTTGACACTCCTGTTCATGGCATCAGTAATTTCCCTAGGCTCTAGTCATGAGTTGCCAGGGCTTTGGAAGCCTTTAGAGTTCGCTGACTTTGATCTTATTCCAATAGGGTCATAGTCAAAGTGGAAGTTCTCTGCTCCCTTCAGAGAAAGGTACCTCCTTCTTTGATGGCCCCGTTCTTTCCACTGGGATCTCACTCACAGAGACCTTTCATTTAGGTCTTCTTCTTTTTTTCTTTTCCATGGTATCTTGGCTTTCCATGCCTACTATACTCTCATGGGCTCTTCAGCCAGATCCGAATGCCTTAAGGGCTGATTCTGAGGCCAGAGTGCAGTTTAGGACATCTGCCATTCTATGAGTCTTCTGTGTCTCCCACTTCCCATGTTGGATCTTTCTCTCCATTTTTGATTCTATCAGTTAGTATTAGCAGACACTTGTCTTGTTTGTGTGATCCCTTTGATTCTTAGACTATCAGAGTCATGGAATGTGAACTGAAGTTGGTCACTTGGACTAGTGAGATGGCATTGGTACATGCCACCTTGATGGGGTTGTATTGGAATTCCCTGGCACATTTCTAACTCCATCATTTGGGGAAAGTCTGATTGAGCATGTCCCAAATTGTACAACTCCTCCCTCTCTTTTCCCACTCTTAAATTTAACAGGGATCACTTTTCAGTTAAAATTTAAACACCTGGGGAGAGTGGCAAGATGGCGGAAGAGGAAGGGAGTACACTATTAGTCCGGGAGTCGAGACAGGTTAATAAAAGTGGAGATACTGCAGGTTCAAGGAAGAGTAGGGGAAGAAACAGCAGAGGAAACTCTTCTGGAACTAGGGATTCACAGTGGACCTAAGTGGAGAGCGTGGGAGCCCAAGTTTGGGACACCAGCGGCAGACTCAATGCACCAGTGCTGGAATGTGAGGTGAGCCGAACCTCAATAGCCTGAGAAACCAGTGGGCAAGCAGAAAGAGGAGACTAGAGGGAACGAGGCTTGAAACTCCATGGGGAAAAGTTCACCAGGCTAACTAGAAGAGAGCAAGAGAAAAAAATAAAAAAAGTGACTGATATGGACACGAGTTTCTCTCCCTCCAAACTACGTCATAAGCAGGGCGAACTCAGGTCTGCACTGGCCCTGAGCCTAGCAGAAAAACCTGACTCTGGGGGGAGGGGTGAAATAACAGGAGATTAGCATCTAACTTGGCAACCCAGTGGGAGACTGCAGGAGAATTCGAACCCACACTGAGGGCAGCAGAGATTCCCTGTGTGGTCCTTGGGAAAGAGCTTCCATTCTCTGGCTCCTGTGGGTATATCATTTGCCTGCTAACTACCTCCAATTACGTTCAGCTGTGCAGAATTACTTCCCTTTTGAATCAAAAAAAAGAGAGATTTACCACACCTAACCTGGGAGTGTCATCTTTGACACACCCTCAGCCCTGAGGAACCAAACACAGCTCTCAGTCCACACTCATCTCAAGCCTCTAAGGCTCCACTGAAAGCTTACAGTCCACTTAATATAGAGCCATAGTGTAACAAGAAAAAACACCACAGTGAAGAAACAAAATATCTCCAACATGCCAAACAACAAACGCAAAAAAAGAGGTAACAAGAACAAGGAAGACACTATGATGCCACTAAATGAAAAAGACACCCCAATTCCAGATTATGAAGATGATGAGATCGAAGAAATGCAAGAAGCGGATCTCAAAAAATTGATAAGAACATTAAGAAGTTCTCAAAAACAAATTCTTGAACTACAGAAATCCTTAATGGACAAGATAGAAAATCTCTCTTGTGAAAATGAAATATTCAGGAGGAATCAAAATGAAATGAAACAACTAGTAGAACAAGCAACGGTGATAGTGACGAGAAATCATAATGAAATGAAGAATTCAATAGATCAAATGACAAACACATTAGAGAGCCTTAAAAACAGAATGGGTGAAGCAGAAGACAGAATATCAGACTTAGAAGACAGAGAACAGGAAAGGAAACAGGCAAACCAAAGAAAAGAAAAAGAAGTTAGAAATCTAAAAAATATTGTTGGGAATCTATAGGATACTATTAAAAAACCCAACATTTAGGTTCTAGGAGTTCCTGAAGGCATGGAGAGGGAGACAGGATTAGAAGGCATTTTCAGTGAGATACTAGCAGAAAATTTCCCAGGTTTGGAGAAGGACAGAGGCATCTTAGTACAGGAAGCTTATAGAACCCCTAATAAACATGACCAAAAGAGATCCTCACAACGACATGTTGTAATCAAACTCACCACAGTGAAACACAAAGAAAAGATCCTAAAATGTGCAAGAGAGAAACGTCAGATCACTCTCAGAGGATCTCCAATTAGACTCACAGCAGACTTCTCATCAAAAACCATACAAGCTAGAAGGGAATGGCGAGATATAGCCCAGGTACTAAGAGAGAAAAACTGCCAGCCCAGAATATTATATCCTGCAAAGCTCTCATTTGTGAATGAAGGTGAAATAAAGACTTTTCATTGCAAACAGAAATTGAAAGAATTTGTTGCCATTCATCCTGCCCTGCAAAAGTTGCTTAAAGATGTGTTATACACAGAAACACAGAAACATGGTCATCAATATGGAAGAAGGTAAAGGAAGGAAACCTCACAGCAAAAGATCACAGGAAGCTCAATTTCTCTTTGACATAGAATTAAAATCTGATGCTCTGTTAAAACAATGTGTTAAAGTAATCTATTATGGGTTATTTAAATATTTGCTTATTTTCAAAAATTTGAATAATCACCTTGTAACAATGATCAAATTTGGTCTATTTTATGTCATGATTTTAAGGAATCTTATTTCAACCAGATATTTTGGATTTTGAGCCTTCTTGGCATTCTTGACAGGCATTCAAAAAATCAAAGTTTCAAACAATCTGGTCTCTAAAATTTCCAGTAAATCTTGCACTTTGGTTTTTCCAGTTTCGTCCCAACTGAAAAAAATCGAAGGAACTATGTCTCTCATCTTATAGAGACACCAACTAATCAGGCTATTTGGATTATATTAGAAGTACTGTCAAGATGTGATGTGGTGCCAAACTTTAAGTTTCTATAATGGAAAATGCTATTAATATAAATGTTTGAGAATTAAAAAGTATAATGACCTTGTGTTACTAGACATAATACTTACCTTAATGAGAAAGCCCCAGAGGCCTAAAGGGTTAAATACTTGTAAAATCCTACAGGTGCTTTCAAAAATACTTTGAAGTAAGCAAGTGCCACTTGTTGGTTGATGAGTTTATAATTTTAAACATGGCAACTTAAAGTCTTTTGTCATCCACAGTTATATATTATTTGCTGCTCATAAAACTGAAGCGTTGTTGGTTCTGTGTTTAGCTGTCCTCCTATAGGTTCCTATGGACTTTTTCCAGCTAGATAGCTAGATTCACTTCACCATCAGCAAAGTAAACAGTAAGTAGAAAAAACCTCCCTTTCAGACCAAAGGTAAAGAAAGTTTTAAAGTGAGAATATAATTTTCCTCATGGGCATTGTCTACCTTAGAAAAACTACTACAGAACATGCCTGTGACTATAGACTTGTAGTTCAGGCCACTGAAGACTAGAGATGGGACACGGGCACTCCCTTGACTTGCATCCTCTGGTCTGATTTAACACAAACCAGGAGGAAAAGAAAGCTAGGCATCAGAAGCAATGGGTGGCAGGCCTATTAATGGCTGTTCAGTACAGTGATCTGCCCTCAGGGAGACCCAACAGGCCAGTCCACTGCAGTGGCTTTCAATGTGGTAAGCCTGGGCTTCAGCAGAAGTCAACTTGTGAAGAGCCCTGGCAGCTCTGCCAAGAGTTGGATCACTGGAAATGGACCTGCCCTGGAGTCGAAGGATGCCCAGGTCAGAGCCACAGATCTTATTGGCTCTAAGCTAAAAAGCCCTTCACTCAGCCCAACATCCAAAGTGACCACTGTAGCTGAGAGGATGGTCAAGTAGGGTCAGCAACATTGCAGGCAGAAATGTAAATTTCTTGTTAGAGATGCCACCTGCCTTTACCTGGCCAGCTCTCCTCCCAGGCCAGCCAAGTAATGAAAGTCAACAGAGTGCCTTCCCCTAGGAGGTTCACACCTCCCTTAGGATATACCCCATGTGAAGAGATAGATAGGTCTGGGCCTCTTAACTTACAAGGCCTAAAGCCCACCAGATTATTATCAAGCCCCTTCTGTGAGGTTCTATTTGCCTCTCAATCAGAAAACTGAATTGTAGCTTAGACAGCACCTTTCTTAGCTCCTCTAATAATGACTCTGTCCTTTGTTCTAGACCCTGTCTAGTGCACTTGGGCCTCATTCCTTTGTAATCATAACCTCTACTCTACCGCCAATGGCTCTACTCCCAACCTGTGTGTACTGATGGTCCTCTTCCCCACTTAATGCTGTATAATTGTTCAAACCTGGAAAATGCCACGCTTAGGATCATTGGTTACTATCCTCATCCTGTCTTTTATGAACTTGTCTAAATATGATCAGAGTCGGCAAACTTGGAAGGCTTCCATAGCCTTGGCAACTCATGATGACAGCCTAGGGTGGTTACTGGCACCATAAACTAGATTGTCAATTTGTTGTGTCAACAACAGGAGCCACTGTGCACTTGCTCCTCATGTGGGATCTCTGTCCTTAATGTGCTGTACATTTTGATTTAATGCTATAACTAGTACTCAAACAGTATGTTTCACTTTGTGTTTCTATGTGGGTGCAAACTGTTAAAATCTTTATACTAAATTGATATTCTGTATATAAAGAGAATTGAAAATGAATCTTGATGCGAATGGCAGGGGAGAGGGAGCGGGAGAGGTGAGGGTTGCAGGTGGGAGGGAAGTTATGGGAGGGGAAGCCATTGTAATCTATAAGCTGTACACTGGAAATATATATTCATTAAATAAAATTTTAAAAAAAGAAAAAAAAAGAAAAACCTGGACCCCTGCCACCCACAAAAAAAAAAAAATTAAACACCTAAGGATAATTGTGTGTTAATTACAGAGTTCAGCCACTAGTACTAGAACAACAACTACAACAACAAATACTAAAAATGATAAAGTATTACAATGTACATCTAGAGTCAGGACAAGAGCTGATCAGTTCATTGTTTCTTATAGTGTCCATTTCATTTAACAGGTTTCCCCTTTGGTGCTCAATTGTCACTGATCAGGGAAAACAAACGAAATTTGTCTCTTGGGACTGGCTTAATTCACTCAGCATGATGTTTTCCAGATTGCTACATCTTGTTGCAAATGACCGGGTTTCGTTGTTTCTTACTGCTGTATAGTATTCTATGGAGTACATGTCCCATAATTTCTTTATCCAGTCTACTGTTGATGGGCATTTGGGTTGGTTCCAGATCTTAGCTATTGTGAATTGAGCTGCAATAAACATTAATGTGCAGATGGCTTTTTTATTAGCCAAGTTAATTTCCTTTGGGTAAATTCCAAGGAGTGGGATGGCTGGGTTGTATGGTAGGGTTATGTTCAGGTTTCTGAGGAATCTCCAGACTGACTTCCATAGTGGCTTCACCAGTTTGCATTCCCACCAACAGTGGGTTAGTGTCCCTTTTTCCCCACATCCTCTCCAGCATCTATTGTTGGTAGGTTTGTGAATGTGAGCCATTCTCACCGGGGTGAGATGGAACCTCATTGTGGTTTTGATTTGCATTTCTCTGATTGCTAGTGATCTTGAACATTTCTTCATGTGTCTGTTGGCCATTTGTATTTCTTCTTTCAAAAAATGTCTATTGAGGTCCTTGGCCCATCTCTTAAGTAGGTTGTTTGTTCTGTTGTTGTGGATTTTCTTGATTTCTTTGTGGATTCTGGTTATCAATCCTTTATCTGTAGTATAGTTTGCAAATAGTTTTTCCCATTCTGTTGGTTGCCTCTTCACTTTCCTGACTGTTTCTTTTGAAGTACAGAAACTTCTCAATTTGATGCAATCCCAAATGTTAATTTTAGTTTTGACTGACTGTGCTCCTGGGGTCTTTTCCAATAGGTCTTTGCCTGTACCTATATCTTGCAGGGTTTCTCCAATGCTCTCTAATAATTTTATGGTTTCAGGTCATAAATTTAAGTCTTTAATCCATGTTGAGTGAATTTTTGTTTAAGATGAAAGGTAGGGGTCTTGCTTCAAGCTTCTGCACGTGGAAATCCAATTTTCCCAGCACCATTTATTGAATAGACTGCCCTTATTCCAGGGATTAGTTTTGGATCTTTGATCAAATATAAGTTGGCTGTACATGTTTGGATTTATTTCTGGTGTTTCTATTCTGTTCCGTTTGTCTATCCATCTGTTTCTGTACCAGTACCATGCTGTTTTGATAACAACTGCCCTGTAGTATGACCTGAAATCTGGTATTGTGATGCCTCCTGCTTTGTTTTTGTTGTACAAGATTGCTTTGGCTATTCGAGGTCTTCTGTGCCTCCATATGGATTTCAGCATCATTTTTTCCAGATCTGAGAAGAAGGTCTTCGGTATCTTGATTGGTATTGCATTGAATGTATAAATTGCTTTTGGGAGAATAGACATTTTGATGATATTGATTCTTCCAATCCATGAGCATGGAAGATTTCTCCATTTTTTGGTATCCTCTTCTATTTCTTTCTTTAAGGTTTTGTAGTTTTCATCATAGAGATCTTTAACATCCTTGGTTAAGTTTATTCCAAGGTATTTGATTGTTTTTGTAGCTATTGTGAATGGGATTGATCTTAGAAGTTCTTCCTCAGCTGTGGCATTGCCTGTGTATACAAAGGCTGTTGATTTTTGTGCATTGATTTTTATATCCTGCTACTTTGCCAAACTCTTCGATGAGTTCCAGTAGTCTCTTAGTTGAGTTCTTTGGGCCCCCTAAATAAAGAATCATATCATCTGCAAAGAGGGATAATTTGAGTTTTTCCTTCCCAATTTGTATCCCTTTAATTTCTTTTTCTTGCCTATTAGCTCTGGCTAGAACTTCCAGAATTATATTGAAGAGCAGTGGTGAGAGTGGGCATCCCTGTCTGGTACTAGATCTCAGCAGAAATGCTTCCAACGTTTCCCCATTCAATAGGATGTTGGCCGTGTGTTTTTCATATATTGCTTTGATTGTATTGAGGAATGTTCCTTCCATTCCCAGTTTGCTTAGAGTTTTCATCATGAATGGGTGTTGTATTTTATCAAATGCTTTCTCTGCGTTTATTGAGAGAATCATATGGTTTTTCTTCTGCAGTCTGTTAATGTGGTGTATCACGTTGATTGTATTGGGAATGTTGAACCATACCTGCATACCAGGGATAAATCCCACTTGGTCTGGGTGGATGATCTTTCTGATGTGTTGTTGTATTCTATTGCCCATAATTTTATTGAGGATTTTTGCATCTATGTTCATCAGGGATATTGGTCTGTAATTCTCTTTCAATGCTGCATCTTTTTCCGGCTTAGGAATTAAGGTGATGCTGACTTCATAGAAAGAATTTGGGAGGATTCCCTCTTTTTTGATTGTTTTGAATAGTTTGAGAAGAATTGGAATTAGTTCTTCTCTAAATGTCTGGTAGAAATCAGCAGTGAATCCATCTGGTCCTGGGCTTTTCTTTGTTGGGAGGGCCTTTATTACTGTTTCAATTTCTGTCTCAGTTATGGGTCTGTTTAGGTTTTCTATGTCTTCCTGGCTCAATTTAGGGAGGTTGTATGTGTCCAAGAATCTGTCCATTTCTGATAGATTTCCATGTTTGCTGGCATACAAGTCCTTGTAGTAATTTCTGATGATTCTTTTTATTTCTGTGGTGTCTGTTGTTATGTTTCCATTTTCATCTCTGATGCTATTGATTTGGGTCTTTTCTCTTCTTTTTTTAGTTAGTTGAGCCAATGAGATGTCAATTTTGTTTATTTTTTCAAAAAATAGATCCATTTGGGCTGTAGTGTCATTTAAATCTACTGTCTCCTTGTTGATCTTCTGTCCTGTTGATCTGTCTATCTCTGAGAGTGGAGTTTTGAAGTCCCCCAGTACTATTGTATTGGGGTCTAAGTCTGCCTTTAAATCCCTTAACAAGTCTTTTGAATAAGCTGGTGCCCTGTAATTAGGTGCATATACATTGATAATCATTATATCTTCCTGTTGAATGGATCCCTTAATCATTAAATAGTGCCCGTCTTTGTCTCTCCTAACAGTTTTTGTGGTAAAGTTTATGTTGTCCGATATTAAGATGGCTACGCCCGCTCTTTTTTCATTTCTGTTGGCATGGTATATATTTTTCCAACCCTTCACTTTCAGCCTGTATGCATCATTTTTGGAAAGATGAGTTTCTTGTAAGCAGCAAAAGGATGGGTTTTGTTCCTTAACCCAATCAGCCAATTGGTGTCTTTTAACTGGACAGTTCAGGCCATTAACATTCAATGTGACTATTGAGAAGGAGTAACTTTGCCCTGTCATTTGCCAAAGATATTTTCTAATATATGGTTTGAGACTCCTGTGAACTTTTGCTGTGAGGTTTCCTTCCTTTATCTTCTTTCACATTGGTTACCGTGTTTCTGTGTTTCTGTATATATATATATATATATATATATATATATATATATATATATATATATATAGCAATAATGAACTATATATTTATTTAAGTACATGTAGGGTGTCATTTTTAAGAATATAATGCATTTTTTCTGTCTATAAATAGCACTTTTTAATGCTTATTATGAGGCTCTCTATATGTGTGAAAGCTACTAGATATATCATTGCACTTAGAATAACACATAAATATAATAATACTATTTTTCTAGCACATACTATTAGATGGACATTGTCTTGAGGCACGTGCTTTCCATTTATAACTCATGCAAACTTTGCTAAGAAGTTAGTATGATTGTCATTTCTATTTTACAGATGAAGAAACTGAGGTCTAGAAAAGTGTAGCAACTTAACCAAGGTCAATCCTGTTGCAAATGGATGGCCTGATGGAAGTTGATTACTTAAAATATAGGGAGATAAGTCTTTTTAAATTTAGAACCCAGAATTACTTCAGGAATGTAGAATCATGGAGAGGGTGTTTTTCAAATTGTGGAAGTAATTGAGAAATATCAGATCAAGTTGGACAACAAATTTTTGGAAGGCAGGAGCTGAGTCTGCCTGGCTGATCACTTTGTCCCCAGCCAACATAGTTTCAGGCACAGTGGTTCCTCCAACACATCTGTAATATGAGAAGGGAGGGGACCTGGAAGGAGCACTAAGCTGGACTTTAAGACTCTGGATTCTACTCCTGGTTCTGTCACTGTGTGACCTTGAGCAAGACTCAATTCTGTCTACCATGTAGAGGGCTTTGTGTGCGTTTCTTCCAGCCCCATGATGAAGTAAGCAAGAATTTGTCAACTGGATAAGTCAGGTATAAAGCCTCATGAAATAATTTGTTCATTTTAAAAGAACTGGGAGAATCAAAGGGATAAGGAATCAATCAATATCACTCCTGTCTGTCATGCCTGCAGCCACTGCCACTGACCTTCAATTAGAATTCACCGTGATCTATCTCAGATCAATATGATGTGCTGGCAACTGCCGTTGCTGTAGAAAAGCCTTGTGGTATTGTTCATTCATTCTCTTATTTGGACATTGACGCCCTCCCTCACTCTTTAACAACAAAAAACAGTAGGAAGTGCACTCTTACAGAATGGAGAGAAAAAAGTAGTGGAAATTCTATGGAAGGAAAAGGAATGCTGTGGACATTTGTGGGAGGTTCAGATGTGCAGCATGAACATGGACACAACACACTAAACAGCCATCAGCTGTAGCAGGTGGCAGCTTAGAGACAGAGGTGAGACCAAACTGCAGCAGCCCCTAGTGATATAGCTGGGGGGACACCATGGTATATGACTCTGGCATGGAACCCTAGTGGATGGCAAATACCCAAGATTTCAGTGGAAGTAAAAGGGTCATGCATCTCTCAGCCCATCCTCTCCACAATGGTACCCAGCACCTGGCTGAGAGACAGCAGGCACCATTTTGGGTCTGGTTAGCAGCTATGGAAGCCTTTTTGTGCATGCATATCAACTGGATGAGGCAGGAGGCCATCGTCTCACAAGCACTGGTGGAAGTGGTGGGGAGAGTCAACATTTGGCCAGTGGCACTTGTGTATATATGTGCTCCAGCAATTCTAGCAGAGGGGAAAATCTTCGGTTTCTACTGACTTTGAGCCTGGCTGAGAGGATAGATAGGGCATTGGGTACCCATGTAGTATTGTAGGGTGCCCTCAGTTTCCCAACATACCACAGGCTCTGGGACTAAAGCCCATAGACAGCTGGCACAGGGAACATCTGCCTCTCTGTGGACTGGATAGGCTGGCATGGCAGAGCAGAACCTCTGCACACTGTGACTATGGAAGGCTTGTGTGCTGTGATGGTGGGGACTCTGGCTGCATCAGATAATACAAGCTGTAATTGGGTTTCTGAACAATCACTCTGTGTAGATCCACACATTCAGAGCTCCCTGGTTGCCTGAGGTGGGTCATTACAGTGGAATCTATGCTCACTGAAGACTGTGCAGATCATTTGTGCACTTTGTATGGCAGTACAGATAAGTGTTGCACCATTTGGAGGCTAAAACTGAGGCATTGATGTCCTTGGAATAGAGGAGGTGAAGGTGTGATCTACTATGCCCAACCTGAGTATTAACTTGTATACTTGACCCACGCTGGAGCATAGACCAGAGCTCCCAGGCCACACTCAGAACACATCTCTTGGTATTCACTGAAACTGTGGACACTTCACTAAGCCACAGACAAATATTCAAAGAAAAAAAAAGCCATCAGAGGAAAAAATAATAAGTACCTCCACAGATGCCTAAAAATAAATGTAGATATTAAAAATCAAGAATAAGGAAGACATCATGACCTTCCCAAAAGTAAGCGACATTTCACCATTAGAGTGTGAAGCTGAAGAGATTCATAAAATGTCAAAAATGAAATTTAAAAATTAATCATAGCATTATTCTAAAGCATTCAGAAGTAAATGCAAGACCTAGAGAAACCCTTACACCATATGAGTGAAAAATTTTTCCAATGACATTCAGATTATAAAGAGAAATCAAAGTGAAATTTTAAAAATGAAGAATGAAATAGATCAAATAAAAATATAGGGGAAAGCAGTAATAATAGAATTGGTGAGGCATAGGAAATAATATTTGAACTAGAAGACAAATTTTTGGCTGTTTTTCACTCAGACCATCAACATGAACAACAAGAATAAAATGTTGGAGATTTATGGGATACTATCTAACAGCACAAAATGTGGGTCATAGGAGTTCCTGAAGGTATGAAAACTAAATGGACTAGAAGGCATATTTAGTGAAATAATTACAGAAAATTTCCCCAATTTGGAGAAAGAAATGGGATGTCCAATTATAGGAAGCATATAAACTCCTAATAGAGATAATCAGAAAAAATCTTTACCATGACACATTGTAGTCAAACTTTCAACAGTAAACAGCAAACAATAAAGAAAAGATTCTAGAATGTTCACAAGAAAAATATCAGATTTCTTTCAGAGGATTTCTAATTAGACTCAAAGCTGACATCCTACAGGCTAGCAGAAAATGAAAAGGCATGGTACATGTCCTTAAAGTAACCTAACTGTGTACTGGGGAGCTCTCATTTATTAATGAAGGTGAAATAAAGATCTTCCAAAATAAATGGAAATTGAAAGGATTTGTCACCACTCATCCAGTCTTAAATGAGTTGCTTATAGATGTGCTAGTTGCTTATTGTTGTGCTACACACAGGAACACTGAAAGATAGCCATTGTTATGAAAGAATACAAAGGCAGAAAATCTCCCAGTAAATTACAAAATAAACCCAAATTAAACAATGGGAATATTTATGAGAAAATAGCAGGACAAAGTTGTTATTTATCAATAGTAAACTTCAATGTAAATGGTGCCAACAACCCAGTCTCTCTAGTTAAAAGATAGAGACTGGCTGAATGGATTAAAAACAAGACTCACACATTTGCTGCCTACAAGAAATGTATCTCACCAACAAAGATATATGCATATGGATAGTGAGAAGATTGAAAAATATATCCCATGCTAACAGAAACCAAAAAAGGACTGGTGTAGCCATGCTAATATCAGATGAAATAGACATTGACACAAAAATATTGAAAACAATGTCCATTCAGCAATGGACAGATAAACTAGATAGAAAAATCAACCAGGATACAACAGAGTTAACCAACACTGTGGATCAAATCAACCTGATATCTATAGAACATTTTAACCCCCAAATGAAGGATATACATCATAGCAGAGATATGAGACACAGCAGAGACAGTGTTAAGGGGAAGTTTATAACAAGTGGTGTCTACTTGAAGAAATTCAAAAGATGCCCAATAAATGAGCTATCAATGCATACCAAGGACCTAGAAAAATAACAGTAAACCAAACAAAAATTCGTAAGAGGAAGTAAATAATGAAAATTAGAGACTAAACAATATTGGAACAAAAATACAAAATGCAAGTGGGGAAAATAGCTTTTTTAAAACAAAATTGATACATATTTGGCAAAACTAACTGAAAAAGAGAGAGAAGCCCCAAATCAATAAAATCAGAGATGAAAAAGGAAATGAAACAATAGATATCACAGACAAAAAAGAATCATCAGGAATTACTACCCAGAGATGTATGCCAACAAATTGGAAGATCTAGTAAAAAATGGGTAGATTCCTGGACACACAATCTACCAAAATAGAGTAATGACAACATAGAAAACCTAAAGAGATCATTAACCAAATAGAGATTGAATCAGTAATAAAGACCCTCCCAAAAAGAAAAGACTGGACTGGATGGCTTCACTGCTGAATTCTACCAAGAATTTAAAGAGCTATATCCAATTATTCTCAAACTATTCAAACCATTGAAAGGGAGGATATACTTCCAAACTCTTTCTTTTCTTAGATTTACTTATTTATTTGAAAGACAGAGTTTCAGTGAGGCAGAGGTAGAGAGAGAAAAAGAGAGAGAGGTCTTCCATCTGCTGGTTCACTCCTCAGATGGCTTCAATGGCCAAAGATGGGCTGATCCAAAGCCAAGAACCAGGAGCTTCTTTTGGGTATCCCTCTCAGATTGGGAAACATGGTGCTAAAATTAATGTATAAACACAGGAGACCCTGAATAGCTAAAGCAATCTTATACAGTAGAAACAAAGTGTGTGACATCAATCACAGGTCCAGATTTCATGATATTCTACAGGAAAGTTATAATGAAAACAGTCTGATACTGGAACAAACATAGACATGTAGATGAATGGAACTGAATAGAAGCTCCAGAAATCAGTCCATGCATCTGCAATGAACTTATTTTTGGTAAAGGAGCTAAAATAAATCCCTGGAAAAAGCACAGTCTCTTCAATTAAATGGGACTGGGAAAACTGCATCTCTGCATGCAGAAGTATGAACCAAGTTTGCTAAATTACAACTTATACAAAACACACTCTGAAAATTGAGTAAATACTAAATCTATGACCAGGGTATATTAGTATTAGGGAAACTCTTAGACATTGTCATAGGCAAAGACTTTTTGTAAAGACCCCAGAATCATAGGCAATCACAGTCAAAATTGAGAAATGAGATTACATCAAGCTGAGAAGCTTCTGCACTGCAAAAGAAACAGAAAAGAGAAGAGGCAACTAACAGAATGGGAGAAAATATTTGCAAACTATGTATCTGATACAAGATTGGTATCCAGAATCTATAAAGACCTCAAGAAATTCTACAAAAGCAAAATAAACAACCCAGTTAAGAAATGGGCAAATGACTTGAAGAGGCATTTTTCAAGAGAGGAAATTCCAGTGTCCAACAGACAAGAGAGAAAATGTTCATGATCACTAGCCATCAGAGACCACAATGCTCAAAGCCACAATGAAGTTTCACCTCATTCCCATCAGAAAGGCACACATACAGAAATCAAAAATGACAAATGCTAGCAAGGATGTGGGGGACATGTACCCTGGTACACTATCAGTGGGAATGTAAACTTGGGCAACTGCTGTAGACAACAGTTTGGAGATACCTCAGAAATCTGAATATAGACATATTATATAATCAAGGCATCCTATTCTTTGGAATTTACAAACCAAAAGAAAGCAGTACATGAAATAATTATCTTTACCCTCATGTTCATTGCAGCTCAATTCACAAAAGCTAACATATGGCATCAACCCTATATGTCCATCAACTGTAGGCTAAAGAAATTATGGTGTGCTATGGAGTACTACTCACCTGTAAAAAGCAGTGAAATCTTGAGGTTGCAACAAAATTGATGCAACTGGAAACCATTATACTTAGTGAAATAAGCCATTCTCCAAAAGACAGATATCATATATTTTCCATTATCAAATGCAACTATTAGAGTACTTAACGTGTAAGCTGGAGGAGTGTAATTGACATTTTGAGACTCAGTGATTGTTTATAGTCCTTGTCTCTTCTGTTGAGGAACAATATATTATCCTTCATGTTTGTTGAACTCTTTTACTTAGTATAGGATTAACCTTATGATAATTAAATAAATTAAAAATAGGTCATTGTAAAAATTATCATTGGAAATGTGAGAGGGAGGAGGAAAAAGGGTTGAATCATAGACAGGAAGGAGGGAACTATCACTATATTCCTAAACTCATATATATGAAATACATTAATTTTGCATAGCTTAAATATTTTTTAAAAAATAATAAAATAACAGTAATAAAGAAGAAAGGAAATTTTTAAAAAATCAAATGGCCTTGGCTGGCATCATGGCTCAATAGGCTAATCCTCCACCTGCAGCACTGGCACACTGCACAGTCGCTCCTCTTCCAGTCCAGCTCTCTGGCTGTGGCCCGGGAATGCAGTGGAGGATTGCCCAAAGCCTTGGGCCCTGACCCACATGGGAGTCCAGGAGAAGCACCTGGCTCCTGGCTTCGGAATTGTGCAATGAGCCAGCTGCAGAAGCCATTGGGAAGTGAACCAATGGAAAAGGAAGACCTTTCTGTTTTTCTCTCTCACTGTCCACTCTGCCTGTCAAAAAATAAAAAATAAAAACAACAAAAAAAATAAAATAAAAATTAAAAAAAAAAAGAAATGTCCTAAACTTTGTAAATTTACTTACTTTTTTTCTATTTTACTGGCAAGGCATCTGTGAATTCACACAGACATATCTTTTATTCCCATTGCTTTGTTTCTGTTTGGGTGACAAAGCTGTAACCTGTTCTGTTCCATACCTCTGTGGCCTCTGCAAGGACTGGATGGGTTCTGTACTAAAAGTTTATCCTCAAATAGATACACTTGAAAGTAAACATTGTTTTCTGAAATCAGAAGGAGAAACACTTCTTGTTAGGTATGGAATATCTTCTGGCCTTTCATATTCTCAGAAAGGAGAGACAGAAAAAGGAAATTGGAGACTGACCTCAACAGAGACAGATTGCTTTACTGGAAGCAAAGAGGTTGGTGACAGTCTGTTCCTGTGAAGAGACTGTGGACTGGGCACATTTGGGACTCAGGTTTTATCTGGTTAGGAGAGAATTTATCACCATGGAAAGGGAGAGTGTAGAAGGTGGTTGACAGAAGAGTAGAGGCTCTTTGAAGTCTCTGGGAATTTCTCTCTTATTTGTTTCATAGCTGCCCTGCGCAGCTTATCTGTTTTGCTATTTGCATTGCAAGGAGCTGAGAAGGGTCTGGTTAGTCACCAGGGATCTTGACAAAAGGGGGGAAGTGGGGTGGGGAGACAGGTGGGGAAATAAAGGGAGAAGGGGAAAGGTGACAAGTCCTTTACTTCTTCAAATAAAACAAGTGTTTCCTCCATCTCATGGGCATTGAGTTTGGAAAACTCACTGTCTTCCACTGAGGTTCTTTTCTAAAAATCATGCTAAAGCATCTAGCAGCAGGGTGAAGAAAGGTGTTGAAAAGTTATTGGGAATGTCTAATCTGCACAGGCTTTGAACCTGGAAGATATGCAAAAATGAGCACTTACTCCTAGCTTAGAAATTGAAGTTTAAACCAGCTTTTGAATAAGAACCAGAGATAGTATGCTATATATTCTTTGTGGGAAGAAAAATATTGCTCTTTGAATGAAACAAGAACAAGGGCCAGGACAGTGTCATTCTGATAAAGCAGTTCCTTAGGAGGAGGGGAATCCTGGGATACAACAGTGGGACATTTCTTTATTGTAAATATTCCCACCCAAGACTGATTTAAAGCTGTGAATGTGATCCCTAAGAACATATTTGCAAACAGTGACTCCAGATCTACTATTGAGAACCCAAATGAGCCATGCTCAGGCACTGCTGGAAGTATGTACAAGGAAGCAATAAAATAAAGGCATGTGACATGCCATAATTAATTGTGATACAAATGAAGAATATGATGTGATTAATTCTGATACCATAAATCCATTGTGATGTCAAAAATCAATATTTCGATGCTTGTAAAAACTAATGTGTTAGTATAACACTTGCATATCAAAATCAATTATGACATAATCATTTCATAAGCAATTGTGATGTCATAATCAATATCATGTCATAATCAATTCTGATGTAAATATGCTTGTGACATCAAAATCAACAAAGATATGATAAACCACCATTTTTATACTGAAAACTTACCATTATGATGTCATGATCAGTTGAAAATACATAAAAAGTCTTGTGGTGTCATAAATCTATCATTATGAAGTCATTGTAATTTCATAAACTACTGGGGCTGGCACTGTAGCATAGCAGGTAAAGCTGTTGCCTGCAGTGCCAGCATCCATATGGGCACTGGTTTGAATCTTGGCTGGTCTACTTCTGATCCAGCTCTCTGCTATAGCCTGGGAAAGCAGAAGATGGTCCAAGTCCTTGGGCCTTGCACCCATGTAGGAGACCCAGAAGAAGCTCCTGGTTCCTGGCTTCAGATTGGCACAGCTCTGGCCATTGCGATCAATTGGCGAGTGATCCAGTGGATGGAAGACCTCGCTCACTTTCTCTGCTTCTCCTCTGTCTGTGTAACTCTGACTTTCAAATAAATAAATGAATCTTTCAAAATAAAAAAAGATGTAAACCACCGTTGTGATATCATATTCAACAGTTATGTCATAAAATCCATTTTGAGTGCATAAACTGATATTTGGATACCATTAATCAACATGGTGATGTCACAAACCTACTGCTAAGATGTCAAAATCAAGTTTAAATTCACAAACCCACTATGACATCATAAACACACAATTGTTATATTACAACCAACTGTGATGCATAACCCACTCTTGTTATGGCATAATCAGTTGGCATGTCATAAAACAATCTGTATGAATTCAGTCAGTTGTGATTCCATGAGAGCCATAGAGATATCATATACAAGTATTGTGGTGTAATTAATGTATTATTGTGATGTCATTAACCAATAATTCTGTAGTAATAAAACTGTCATGATATTATGATTATGATGTCAAAAATCACTGATTTTAAAATATATTCTGACATCATAAAACATTGTGATGTCATAAGCTATCATTGTTAAGTCTTTATCAGTTGTCATGCAAATACCCTTCTGCTACTATAATAAATTGGGATTTAATAAACAATGATTGTGATATAAATCAACCATTCTGAATACACAATCACTATGAAGTCACCCAAAGTATTGTGGCATCATAAGCACATTATTGAGTCATAATAATCATTTTATATCATAAATTATAATTATGATGTTATAGAAAATTGTGTTGTCAAACATTGTAATGTCATAAATCATATTGTGATGATATAAAAAGCCACTATGCTGTTATAAACTTACATTGTCAAATAATAATCAATTATGATGTCATAAATTTCTTTGAGATGTCATAATACTCTGGCATGTCATAAAACACCATTGTTATATCAAAACTCTATCACTGTGACATCATAATCAATTGTGAATTCATAATACCCTGTGAGGCAATAAATTTATCATTAGACATCATAATCAATTATGGTATCATATATTAAGATAATTATGTCATAAACCAACATTGTATGGCATAATCAATTGTGAATTTATTAACTAGCACTATGATGTAATAATCAATTGTGATATCACAATTACTGGAAGCAAAGATGCCAAATATTCTGAGGCCATCAAGTACTATAATGATGTCATAAATTAACCATTGTGCTGTCATAATGAATTACAAAGTTACAAATCTGTTATGAGAGCATAAACCAACAGTTCAATTGTATGGCATACCCAATTGTGCCAGTATAGACTTCCAGTGTCATGGCATAAAGCTGCCAATATGATGTTATGAACTATGATGGCATGAAAACATTGAGAGGTCAAAATCAATTGTGACTATACAAAAACATGGTGACATCATAAGTTACTATTACTATGTCACAATCAATTGTGATACACTAAAAAAATTATATGATGTCACAGTCAATTCAGTTATGATAAATCATACTTGTGCTATCAAAAACTACAGTTGTTCTGTCATAATCAATTGTGAAATTATAAATCAAATGTTACACCATAAACCTATCATTATGATGTCATAATGATGATGTCATAAACTACCAACAGGATGTTATAATCGATTATGTTATCACAAAAATCTTCTCAATTTCAAAAATCAACTTTATGAAACATGAAAACCATTGTGATGCCATTGATGTCAATATTTTGATGTCACAACGATGATTGTGATGACATGAAATAATACTGTGATATAATTCACATTTGTGATGTAATATATGTAAAATTTAATGTCACAATCCATTGCAGACTCATTAAAATTGTTACACCATAATCTATTATGTCATCAACCACCATTGTGATTGTATAGCTAATTGTGATGTCATAAAACTATTTTGTTGTCATAAAGCAACCATAATTATGTCATAATCAATTTTCATCTCATAAATCATCATTATGATTTTTAAATCAATTGTGGCATCATGTTAAAAATAATTGTTATCTGAAGTCTATTGTGATGTCGTAAAAATCCATTGTGATGTGGCCAGTGCTGTGGTGCAGTGGGTTAAAGCCCTGGCCTGAAGCGCTGGCATCCCATATGGGCACTGGATGAGCCACTCACTATTACATTATATTCCACTCTGATTTCAGAAACCCCATTGTGATTTCATAGGCCAATATTAAGATGACATAAAATAAAGCTATCATTACTATTTATTAATCAATTGTGAGGTTGAAAAATTCTTGCGATATCATAATCAACTGAGATGCCATAAACCACAACTGTCATATCATAATATTATCATTGTAATGTCATGATCAATTGTGAAATCATAAAAAAACTGGCATTATAAACATGCCCCTATAGAGTCATAATCAATTGCTGTTTCATAATCCACCATTGTGATGACAAAAACCATGACTATAAGTCTACTATGGTGATGTCATAATAATCAGGGAGTTGTAAAAACAATTGTGGTATCATAAACCTACCACTGTGTTATAATAATGAATTTTGATATCATGAACAACTATAGTGGTGTCATAAATATCATTGTGATGTTATAAAACTACCAATGTGATCTCATAATCAACTGTGAAGTCATTGAACCATTTGGGTTACAATAAACTGACCATTGTGACATCATAATAAATTATGATATTATGAACCTCCATGCAATATCAGAATCAATTATGAGGCCAAAACACTTATTATGTCATAAACCAATATTGTGATGACATGAATATCCTGATGTCATAATAAATTTTCATGTCACTAACCAATACCATCATGTTATAGTCCACTGTGATGTCATGAAAATTATTGTGCTTAACTCTATTGTGATATGTAAAATCTATAATTTTATAAAATTACAAATGTTATGACATAACTGTGACATAATCAAAACCCTTGTGATATTATAATCAATCAGAATTTGATAAACCACCATTGTGATATTAAAGCAACCACTGTGATGTCATAATCAACTGTCATGTCATAAAAGACATAAAAGACATTGTGAAATTACAAACCCACTGTTGTGCCATCTTAATCAATTAAGATGTCATAAGCCGAACACCGGGCCGCGGCGTGGACAGGGGTTTCTTTCTGGGCTTGCCGGCCCGTGGGGCTCTCCAGCAACAAAATGGTTCAACAAGTTCCAGAAAACATCAATTTTCCTGCTGAAGAAGAGAAAATTTTGCAGTTCTGGTCTGAATTTAATTGTTTTCAGGAATGCTTAAAGCAATCAAAACACAGGCCAAAATTTACCTTCTATGATGGGCCTCCTTTTGCAACCGGATTGCCTCACTATGGACATATACTCGCAGGGACAATTAAAGATATAGTTACAAGATATGCTCACCAGAGTGGGTTTCACGTAGACAGAAGATTTGGATGGGATTGTCATGGTTTACCTGTGGAATATGAAATTGATAAGACACTGGGGATCAAAGGACCAGAGGATGTTGCCAAAATGGGTATTGCAGAGTATAACAATCAGTGCCGAGCAATTGTGATGAGATACTCCACAGAGTGGAAGTCTACTGTTACCAGACTTGGCCGGTGGATTGACTTTGACAATGACTACAAAACTCTGTATCCACAATTTATGGAATCTGTCTGGTGGGTCTTCAAACAGCTCTATGATAAAGGCCTTGTTTATAGGGGTGTGAAAGTCATGCCCTTCTCCACTGCATGCAACACTCCACTTTCCAGCTTTGAATCACACCAGAATTACAAGGATGTTCAAGATCCTTCAGTATTTGTAACTTTCCCTTTGGAGGAAGATGAAAATATATGTTTAGTTGCTTGGACAACCACTCCCTGGACTTTACCTAGTAACCTCGCACTTTGTGTTAACCCAGATTTGCAATATGTGAAGATTAAAGATATTGCAAGAGGAAAATTACTCATTTTAATGGAAGCCAGATTATCAGCCCTCTACAAATCGGAGAGTGACTATGAGATCCTTGAAAGATTTCCTGGTTCTTATCTCAAGGGCAAGAAATACATGCCTCTGTTCGACTATTTTGTGAAGTATAAAGAAAATGGTGCTTTCACTGTGCTTGTTGACCACTATGTGAAGGAGGAAGAAGGCACGGGCGTTGTACACCAGGCTCCTTACTTCGGCGCTGATGACTATCGGGTGTGTATGGACTTCAACATTATTCAGAAAGACTCACTCCCTATTTGCCCTGTGGATGCATCAGGCTGCTTCACAGCGGAAGTGACACATTTTGCGGGACAGTATGTTAAGGATGCTGACAAAAATATCATCAGGACCTTGAAGGAATGGGACCGACTTCTTATTGCCAGCACCTTCACTCACAGCTACCCTTTCTGCTGGAGGTCGGACACACCCCTCATTTACAAGGCAGTGCCCAGCTGGTTTGTACGAGTGGAGCACATGGTGGACCAGCTCCTGAGGAACAATGACCTGTGTTACTGGGTCCCAGAATTTGTGCGAGAAAAGCGATTTGGAAATTGGCTGAAAGATGCCCGTGACTGGGCAATTTCCAGAAACAGATACTGGGGTACCCCCATCCCACTTTGGGTCAGCGATGACTTTGAGGAGGTAGTATGCATTGGGTCAGTGGCAGAACTTGAAGAACTTTCGGGAGCAAAGGTTTCAGATCTCCACAGAGAGAGCATTGACCACCTGACCATTCCGTCACACTGCGGGAAGGGACGGTTGCATCGCATCTCTGAAGTATTTGACTGCTGGTTTGAGAGCGGAAGCATGCCCTATGCTCAGGTTCATTACCCATTTGAAACCAAGAGGGAGTTTGAAGACTCCTTTCCTGCAGACTTCATTGCTGAAGGCATCGACCAAACCAGAGGATGGTTTTACACCCTGCTGGTGCTGGCCACAGCCCTGTTTGGACAACCGCCTTTCAAGAACGTGATTGTGAACGGGCTCGTCCTGGCGAGTGATGGCCAGAAAATGAGCAAACGAAAAAAGAATTATCCAGATCCGGTTTCGATCATCCATAAGTATGGTGCTGATGCCCTCAGACTATATCTGATAAACTCCCCTGTGGTGAGAGCAGAAAATCTCCGCTTCAAGGAGGAGGGTGTGCGGGACGTCCTTAAGGATGTGCTGCTGCCCTGGTACAATGCGTATCGGTTCTTCATTCAGAACGTCCTGAGACTTCAGAAGGAAGAAGAAAAGGAATTCCTCTACAATGAGAGCACAATCAAAGAAAGCCCCAACATCACAGACCGGTGGATCCTGTCCTTCATGCAGTCCCTCGTGGCCTTCTTTGAGACTGAAATGGCAGCCTATAGGCTGTATACCGTGGTACCTCGCCTGGTCAAGTTTGTGGATATTCTGACCAATTGGTATGTCAGGATGAACCGCAGAAGATTAAAGGGTGAAAATGGGTTGGAAGATTGTGTTATGGCCCTAGAGACTTTGTTTAGTGTCCTGCTTTCGCTGTGCAGACTGATGGCTCCCTATACACCATTTCTCACTGAATTGATGTACCAGAATCTAAAGATGCTGATTGATCCAGTTTCTGTCCAGGATAAGGACACACTCAGCATCCACTACCTCATGCTGCCTCGTGTTCGAGAGGAATTGATTGACAAGAAAACCGAGAATGCAGTGTCCAGAATGCAGTCTGTGATTGAACTTGGGCGAGTGATCCGAGATCGCAAAACTATCCCAATAAAGTATCCTTTGAAAGAAATTGTGGTTATCCATCAAGATCCAGAAGCTCTCAAAGATATTAAGTCTTTGGAGAAGTACATCATTGAGGAATTGAATCTTCGAAAAGTCACGCTTTCTACAGATAAAAACAAGTATGGCATTCGGCTAAGGGCAGAACCAGATCACATGGTCTTGGGGAAGCGCCTAAAGGGAGCCTTTAAAACCGTGATGACATCCATCAAGCAGCTGAGCGATGAGGAGCTCCAGCAGTTCCAGAAGAGCGGGACCATTGTTGTGGAAGGCCATGAATTGCATGAAGAAGACATCCGCCTCATGTACACCTTTGATCAGACCACAGGTGGGACCGCACAGTTTGAAGCACACTCGGATGCTCAGGCTTTGGTTCTCTTAGACATCAGCCCTGATCAGTCAATGGTAGATGAGGGAATGGCCCGGGAAGTCATCAATCGTATCCAGAAACTTCGCAAAAAGTGCAATCTGGTTCCCACAGATGAAATAACAGTTTATTATAAAGCAACATCTGAAGGAAGGTATTTGAATAATGTTATTGAAAGCCACACAGAGTTTATATTTGCCACCATAAAGGCTCCCTTGAAACCATATCCAGTTTCTACATCGGAAAAAATTCTTATTGAAGAAAAAACACAGTTAAAGGGATCTGAGCTGGAAATCACACTCACCAAAGGATCATCCCTGTCTGGCCCTGCTTGTGCATATGTCAACCTTAGCATTTGTGCAAATGGCAGTGAGCAAGGTGGAGTATTGCTTCTGGAAAATCCAAAAGGTGAAAACAGATTGGACCTTTTAAAGCTAAAGAGTGTTGTCACTAGCATTTTTGGTGTTAAAACTACAGAACTGGCTGTCTTCCATGGGGGAACAGAAATACAACACCAAACTGACTTACTGAGCCTTAGCGGAAAAACACTCCACGTGACAGCGGGATCAGCTCCTTCTCTGGTCGACAGCCCTGGTACTCTCCTCTGCCAGTACATCAACCTGCAGCTCCTGAACGCAGAGCCACAAGAGTGTTTAATGGGAACAGTGGGCACTCTGCTCCTTGAAAACCCTCTTGGACAAAATGGACTCACCCATCAAGGTCTTCTCTATGAAGCAGCCAAGGTGTTCGGCCTCCGGAGCAGGAAGCTGAAGCTGTTTCTCAACGAGACTCAAACAGATGAAATTACTGAAGACATCCCCATGAAGAGTTTGAATATGAAGACAGTGTATGTTTCCGTATTACCAACAACAACAGATTTCTAACATTCAGTTATTAATGTGTTTCAGTCACCTTTTCTGAACTTAAACTCATGACCTACCCATATGTATAATACAAGAACACATGGACACACTGAAGATACTTCCTTCAGGTGCATATTTAATGCTGCTTTGTGTCTAAAATTCAGATGGATTGATTGATCAATCAAGTGACTTGAGAACACACAGTGGTGTTCACACGTAACCATAAACACCTATGCAGTCATGTTGGAGATGATTATAAAGTTACCTCAGCATCACAAAGTTTATTTCTATACTTGAGTTCTTAAGTACAGAATGTAGAAGTGACTTAAATGGCATAGTACATATATCACTGTTTGGCCTTTGAGAATTTATTTGAGACCTCTTGAAGAAATGAACATGTTATATATTTCTGCTGCCTGGATTTTCCTGGGTAATTTGATGGAATATTTTGTTTCAGTAAATCAGAATAGTAAACTCTCCCAAATATAAAAAAAAAAGATGTCATAAGCCACCATTGTGATACCATAATCAGTAGTGATGTCATAAATCACCTATGATTTCACAGATCAGTATTGTGATGGCATAAAATATTGTGCTGCAACAAACTTACATTTGTTTTGTCATAATCAATTATGATGTCATAGAATAATTATAATGATATAAACCAACAATTCTGAAGTCATAAAACTACCATTGTGGCATTATGATCACTTATAATGTCATAAACAACCCTAGTGATGTCATAATGATCATTGTGATCCCATAAAACTACCATTGTGGTGTCAACCAATTGTGAAGTCTAAAATAATTGGCACATCATACACTTACCACTGTTACATCATAATTAATTGTGATCTCATAAACTAACCATTATGATGTCATATTCAATTGTGAATTCATAAAAACCATCATAACATCATAAACCTATATTTACGATTCCTCAATTACTATGTCATAAGCAAGTATTGTGATGGCATGAACAATTGTGATGTCAGAAGCTACAATATTGATGTTATAATCAATTCTGATATTATGAAAACTATTTTGATGTCAGATACTGATATTGTGCTGCCATAGATATGTAATAGTGATGTCATAGCCCAAACATTGTGTAGTCATGATGAAATATTGAAGCAATAAAAATCATGGTGATAGGCTGGTGCCGTGGCTCAACAGGCTAATCCTCCGCGTAGTGGCACTGGCACACCAGGTTCTAGTCTCAGTGGGGGTGCAGGATTCTGTCCCAGTTTCTCCTCTTCCAGGCCAGCACTCTGCTGTGGCCTGGGAGTGCACTGGAGGATGGCCCAAGTGCTTGGGCCCTGCACCCCATGGGAGACCAGGAGAAGCACCTGGCTCCTGCCTTCGGATCAGCACTGCGCACTGGCCACAGCAGGCTGGCCACAGCAGCCATTGGAGGGTGAACCAATGGCAAAGGAAGACCTTTCTCTGTGTCTCTCTCACTGTCCACCCTGCCTGTCAAAAAAATAAAAATCATGGTGATGTCATAAAACTACCATTGTGAGGTAATAATCACAACATGTTATAAATGACAAAAAGCTATCATTATTATGTCTTAATAAATTGTGTTTTCATACAAATTCTTGTAATTTCCTAATCAACTACACTGTTATATCATACACCTAAAATTTGCTTTCACAATCAGTTAACTCATAAAACCATTGTGATGTCATACATCTACCAATATGAAGTCATAATCAGTTTGTGATATCATAAGCAATTATAACTCTGTATAAACCCTTGTGATGTTGTATAAATTGTCATGTTATAAACCACCATTATCATGTTATATCCAATTGTTTTGTCATAAAATCTATTGTGATCCTGTAAACCAATATTACAATGGCATAACGTACCATTGTCTTGTCATAAATGTACCATTGTTATGTCATATTAAATTGTGATGTTATAAAATGCCAAAAATTCCACTGGGATATTATGAACTACCATTGTGATGTAATTATCTATATTGAAGTCTTAAAGGCCACTGTGATGTTATCAGCTTATCATTCTGACATTATAATCAATTCTGATGTCAATAAAATATTATGATGTTATAAAGCTACCATTGTGATGCCATAGTCAGTTGTGTACTAATAAAAACAATTGTGAGGTTAGAAATCTACCTTTTAGAAGTCATAATCAAGTGTGATGTGGTAAACTGCTATTCTGATATGGTAATCAATTGTACTATTATGAAAACCACTGTTTGGCTGGCACCGCAGC
This sequence comes from Lepus europaeus, assembly GCF_033115175.1. Classification (NCBI taxonomy): domain Eukaryota; kingdom Metazoa; phylum Chordata; class Mammalia; order Lagomorpha; family Leporidae; genus Lepus; species Lepus europaeus. Next base: position 31,389,990 of record NC_084851.1, on the reverse strand, counting down.
TCACTAGACTAATCCTCTGCCTGCAGTGCTGGCACTCTGGGTTCTAGTCCTGGTTGCAGTGCCAGTTTTGTCCCAGTTGCTCCTCTTGTAGTCCAGCTCTCTGCTGTGGCAAGGGAAGGCAGTGGAGGGTGGCCCAAGTGCTTGGGCCTTGCACCCGCACCTGCCTACTGGCTTCAGCTCGGCGCAGTGCGCCAGCCGTAGCAGCCATTTTGGAGGTGAACCAATGGAAGGAAGACCTTTCTCTCTGTCTCTCTCTCTCACTGTCTAACTCTACCTGTCAAAAAAAAAAGAAAAAGAAAACCACTGTTTTGCTATAAACCAATATTATGATGCAATAAACTGGCAATTGTTATGTCACAAACCAACCATTGTAATTTCATAATCAACTATGAAGTTATAAATATCATACACCTAGCATTGTTATGTCATACTTATGATTCCATAGACCACCATTGTGATGTCATATTCAATTGTGATGTCATAAAAGCCACTGCGATGACAATATTGTGATTTATACCATGATACATATATAATTGTGATTTCATAAAGATGCTACTATGTTGTAATCATTAATTGAACTTTGAAGCCATAAATGTCATAGTGACATAATGAACATGCCATTGTGATGTAATAATTGTGATATCATAAACTGCCATTGTGATGTTATAAACTTCCACTGTGATTCCATAAAACTATTATGGTGTTATAACCAATTATGATATAAAAATGTGAAATCTATTGTGATGCCCTAAACTTTGTGATGTCCTATGCTACCATTGTTTTCTCATAATCAATTGTGATGACCTAGAAGCCCTGTTGATATAATAATCAATTGAAATGTGGTCAAACACCATTGTGGTTTCTTAAATTTTTAAAAAGTTACCAGGGCTGTGATGTTACATTTTTGGGCAATTTGTATGAGAGTGTTAATTTTAAGGAACATAACAACAGCAATTGTCCAGAAAACTTGAGTGTAAATCATATTTAAAATAACATCCAATTTTGAAGGCTATCAGGGGCTTCAATGGCCACCTGTAGCAGATCTTTTCATACAATGAACATCTGGTTGCAATACAAGTAATATCTAATTTATCTCCTGAATGAGTTTCCTTTAACTTAAGGCTATCCCAAAGCAAGAGATACCTGAGAATATCCTAGGAATGAGTGTGTCTATGTGAATCCCTAAACTAATTAGGCAACATGTTTCTGGGTCCCCAAACAGTACAGTCTATGACTACCTGAGTTATAAGGTTCAAGCTGACCAGCAAGTATATTTCTGGACTTCATGCTAGTACAGCTCAGAATGCTTGGGGTGAGGTTCTGAAATCTGCCTATTGGACCATTTCTGTGTGTGGATCCTAAACACACTAAAGTTTGAAAATCACTATCCTTAAAGATTTGGGTGCCCTGTCTCATTGATCTTTATGAATTCATAGGTTGTCGTTCCCTATTGCCAAAATAGTGGCATGATTTCAGAACCATAGCAGTAAGAGTACCTCATGCAATGCAATTCTCCCAATGTCTGTGGAATATGCTTGCCTTTTGAAATGAGAGATATAAAGAGAGAAAAAACTTCTCTTGTTTTAGGAGATTGGTCTAGCAAAGGCAATGAAATAAAAAAAGAAATGTGAAAATTCTATAATGGATGCTTTAGGGGTTCTGGAGCATCTTATTTTCTGAGTGAAGCTGAGGCTTACCAGACCACTGCAATGAATGTTCCCATCCCATCTCACTCATTATATTGCTAAAACAATGACTTCACATGCCAATGAGACTAGAGAGGAAGGTGCATGCGTGGAGAGGGCAGAGGGGCAGGAGTTACTACACGGTATGTGAAGATATGAGTGCCTTTCCTTCACTCTGGCTCCTCACAGAAACACTAGAGGCCCATCTGCAGCACTGTGGAAGCAGGAGGACTCAAGAGAAACTCTAGGAAGGTGGGATTTGGATGAGATTCTGAAAGATTACCAGGAGTTTCCAAATGGACAAGAGAGGGGTGCTCCAGGGAACATGGATGGTTTGAGTGCTTCGGTATGGAGAAATAAATCCATAATGCAACCAAAGAATGACAAGAGTTCATTTGTCCTGTTAGAGAATTAAGGCATAGAGTACTTCATTCAACTTATTTCACACAATCAGTTCTGTGGAATGCTAAAAAGGCAATGATATTTTGGAGACATGGGAAAATAGTGAAGCAAATGTTTGAGACATGTATGCCAATTTAGTGTCTGTCACAACTATTCAACTCTGGTCTCAGGGATGATAGACAATGAAGGGCAGTCATATGTCAATTAAACATTTTTTAAATATTTTATTTATTTGAGTGGTAGAGTTACAGAAAAAGACAGGGAGAGATAGAGAGAAAGATCTTCCTTCCACTGATTCACTCCCCAAATGACTGCAATGGCCAGAGCTGTGCCAATCTAAAGCCAGGAACCAGGAGCTTCTTCTGGGTCTTCCACATGGGTGCAAGTACTTGGATAATCCTCTGATGCTCTAATAGGGCATAGCAGAGAGCTGGATTGGAAGAGAAGCAGCCAGGATTAGAACTCTGGCCCATTTGGGATTAAGGTACCATAACACTGGCCTCAGCCAATAAAACCTTATGATCATTCAAGATTGATTTTCATACAATTTCCATTGATCATGAAATAATATTATTCTTTTTTTTCAGACATCAAAATTGTCAAACAGTTCTTTCAAAATCTATTAATTTGGGCTGATATATTTCACCAGGTTAAACTGTGTCCTGTAATGCCAGGGTTATATATGATGTCTATTTTGACAGCAGTTGCTTCATTTCCAATCCAGCTCCCTCATAAGGCATCTGTAAACAGATTGGAGGATGGACTAAATATTTGGGTCCATATTACTCTCACATGGAGATCCAGATAGTGTTCCAGGCTTTGGCCTGACCTAGCTCTGGCATCTATGGTCATTTGGGGAATGAATCATTGGATAGAAGAATCTCTCCCTTTCTCTTTCTCTCTCTCCCCTCTTTCCTTTTCTTCCTCTCTCCCTGTCTCCCTCCTTCCTTCTCCCTATCTTTATGTGTGTGTGTGTTTGTGTGTGTAATTCCATCTATCTCTATCTGTACCTTTCAAATAAATAAATCTTTAAAAATATAATAAAATGATTATTATTTGGAAAGGCAGCAAAGAATTGAATTACATAAATTATGTCTAACCCCAAGTAGAGACAGAGGTACTTCTCTGTAGCCAAGCACATTGGTCTTTTTTAGCAAAGCATAATATTCATATGAAGTGGGATCAATAGAACTACATCTACCCTCATATCAGGTCATTTGGAGGGCAATTTTCATCACCAAATTATTTGGAAAACTAGATTTTCAGGGATTTAACCATTAATTTATTTTTATTTTATTTGAGAGAGAGAGAGAGATATTTACAGAGACCTTCCATCTTCTACTTCAGTCCTTGACTGCCCATCCTAGCTAGGAGCGGTCTGAGTTAAGATGAAGCCAGGAACTGGAACTCACTCTGAGTCTCATAAGTATATGGCAGGGAGGCAAGCACTTAATCCATCACCTGCCACATGTTAGTAGGAAGCTGGAACTGAAGGCAGGATTGAGCTCAGGAATTACACATATGGGATGTTGGTTCTCAAGTGACATCATAACCGTTGTGTCAAAGCCTCACATTTTCAGGGTTTTTTAGACTTAAAATTCATGGACAAGGGAGTGTGGGCCTGGAACAGGACTATCAGTATGCACTTCCTTGATTTATGTGTTCAAACAAATGTCTGCAGTTATAATGTCTTCTTGATCTATGTCCAACTTTAATTGCAACACTGACAGATTTAAAGATACAAGCATTGGCATATTAACTGCATAGAGCATTTATTATTTTGCTATGTTTTGGCTTTAATGCTGAGCTTTTGCTTAGATTATTTTTGAAATAATATTTTCTGACAAGTTTTGCCATCTTTATACTTTTATACTTTTAACCTGATGCTGTTACTACTGTTACATTAATCTCTTATTCAAATTCCATTATCATATGTTGCATCTAGAAAAGAAAGAAGAAACTGAAGCTGTTCCACAGCAATTATATTCACAGAAGAAGATACAGAAGTAAGAATCATGAAGGATTAAAATAGAAAGTTTCTCAGTGGTAGGACTATGAATGCCTTATTTCTTCTGCTTATTTGCATTTTCCTGTTTCCTAGTATAAACACATAATGTTATTGCTTAAATCAATAGAAGTTTTAGGATAGAAAAAATGGTTTCTTCATTTTAAAATACTTTACTTCATCATATCTTAAATAATGAATACTCACAATTCACTTAGGCACATTTTCTAAAGGTTACTAACTGGAGAATAGAATTTTTTTTTCGATAGTAGAAGTCAAATAAATTAGATTCAATAAGATAAAAGCAAATTCTTAAATTTTAATTCATTTATCTCACACTTATAAAAAGTACCTATTTCATTTCATTCTTTAAGTTTAAATGTTTGTATAATGTTAAATGGAATATAAGTTTATATGTGGACAAAATAAAATAAAATATAGATATTGCTGAGATGGGCATCAGCAAACAAATCAGTAATATCAAAGCAATGGTCAGACAGGAAAGGACTAAGATGGATAGTTGGGCAGAATATGGATTTTTAAAGCATAACATATAATGTCCAGATGCTTCAAAATTAAGGTTTTAAATAATGGCTAATTGTCATATTTTCATAGAGAATATGTTGGTATAAATTCTGAATGAGGGCATATGGATACACAGGATGAGATGTGTAAAAGTGACTAGAGTGTAAGACAAAGATAAAACACACCTGGGTTGAGGAAATATATCCAGAAATATTTAGAGTAAAAATTGTCAGTACCTACTATAGAATGAATTTATATTAAAGAAAAATGCAGAAGGAGCCAGAGTTGTAGTGAAAAGGATTAAACAGCCAAGTCAATGCCATCCTCACTTATGCGTACCAATTCAAGACCTAAGTGACTCACTTCTAGTACAGCTCCCTGCTAATGCACCTGAGAAAACAGCAGAAGATGGACCAACTGCTTGGACCCCTGAACCAAGGTAGCAGATCCAGAAATAGCCCTAGTCTCCTGGCTTTGGTCTGGTACATCCCTGGCCATTAGAACCACTTGGGGAATGCACCAGTGGGTGGAAGATCTGTGTCTCTTCTATATCTCTCTGTAACTCTGCCATTCAAATAAATTTTAAAAAGAAAAAATCTAAGAAAAGAAAAGATAATATATATGAGTCCTTGGAAAACTAATATCTGATCATTATTTTATGAATCTTCCCAATGATAAAATTGAAATGTTCTCCATGAGCTCTGTAAATTACTTATGATTGCTTTTGTTTTTCTTTTCACATCTTCCTGTGTTAAGGAGATTCATTTAGGTATTTGATTTTAAATATCCTGTGTCTTTGGTTTTAAATGTCCTGCTTCTTGCATCTCCCAAACTCGTGAAGAAATAAATGGGGTTAGTTCAATAATTTCTGATTTATGGCTTATAGTTACTATTCTAGAAGGCAATTGAAAACACCTATAAAATTATTCATTCCACAGATAGTTCTTAAGAGAAGGGATAAGAGAGATGCAAAATGTCCTGTGGTTTATTATTTTGATGAAGACAATATGATGGATTAAGGATGCTGCATTAAGCAGAACACATAAGATGCAGTTGGTAAATGGAGAGTTCTAGAACTAAAATGGATTAGATTTTTACATTATTTTGAAGTGATATTTTACTTCCAATATCTCTTATGAACAATTATTCATTAAGTACAGTGATAGACTATGTAGATACAGCTTTGCGGATATTAGATGAAAATTTTCAGGAGCCAGTGCTGTGGCACAGTGGGTTAATGATCTGTCCTGAAGCACCGGCATCCCATATGGGCACCGGTTCTAGTCTCGGCTGCTCCTCTTCCAATCCAGCTCTCTGCTATGGCCTGGGAAAGCAGTAGAAATGGCCCAAGGCCTTTAGCCTCTGCACTTGTGTGGGAGACCTGGAAGAAGCTGCTGGATCCTGGCTTTAGATCGGCACACCTCTGGCTGTTGCAGCCAACTGGAGAGTGAACCAGCAGATGGAAGATCTCTTTCGCTCTCTCTGACTCTCCTCTCTCCGTGTAACTCTGTCTTTCAAATAAATAAATAAATCTTTAAAAAAATGACTTTTCATACCCAGTAATACCAGGATAGTCAAACACATTATGCTAGGAAAGATATAATTTAATATTCAGTCACTGAAGTTGGCATTTAAAATATGATTACATATAGTTAAAATAATTGAAAATCAGAGTTGTAAAATAAAGCAAAAACATTCCACATTGTGTTTTATTAGGTAAATGTTAGATTTCTACCCAGTTTTACTTTGTAGTCAGAATTTAAAACATAATCTCATTACTCACCATCAAATTAATCCTAACATAAGCATAAATTAAATTACTATTTTCCTGAAATATTTTTGTTATTCACATATTGTTTGGTTAGGACAATGCACGTAACTTTCTAAAACTGATTGTCTATTATAAGTTACATAAGGGGAATAAACTCAAAGTAAGTTTTGCCACAAAATGATTTTTGAAAATCCCAGGACTATCATAAAATGAAACCACGCAGAATTGTTCTACAATTGAATTCTCAATGCTTCTGTAAATAATTTCTCGGTTTCATGGTTTTCTTGTATAATTCCCTAATAAAAGCATAACTGTGTTGTTCAAATTTTCTTAATATGTCAAACTCATATGTCCAAATTTTGTGGATGTTGGCTGATTTGGTCATGCCCTTGAAACAAATGGATATGTATAAACTTACTTTTTTAGAGTTTTTATTTAGTAAATATGAATTTCATAGGTACAGCTTTAGGAATATATCAGTTCTTCACCCCCATACCAGCCCTCCACAGCAACTCACATCCTACCTCCGACTCCCTCTCCCATACATTTCTTCATTAAGATTCATTTTTAATTATCTTTATATACAGAAGATGAATTCTATATTAAGTAAAGATTCCAACAGTTTACACCCACACAGACATACAAAGTATAAAATACTGTTTGAAGACAAGTTTTAGTGTTAATTCACGTAGCACAACTCATTAAGGAGAGAGGTTCCACTTGGGGGGCACGTGCACAGTGACTCCTGTTGTTGATTTAACAATGGACACTCTGATTTATGACATCAGTAACCACCTGAGGCTCTTGTCATGAGAACCCACTTATTTTTAAAGGTGTATTTATTTGAGTGCTGGCACTGTGGTGCAGCAGGTTAATACCCTGGCCTGCAATGCCAGCATCCCATATGGACACTGGTTCAAGTCCCCACTCCTCCTCTTCCAGTCCAGCTCTCTGCTATGGCCTTGGATAGCAGTAGAAGATGGTTCAAGTTCTTGGGCCTCTGTACCCATGTGGGAGACCCAAAAGAAGCTCCTGGCTTCTGGCTTCAGATCAGCCCAGCTCCAGTCATTGCGGTCATCTGGGGAACGAACCTGCAGATGGAATACCTCTCTCTCTCTTTCTCTTTCTCTACCTCTCTCTGTAACTCTTTCAAATAAATAAAAAATATTTTTAAAAGATGTATTTATTTGAAAGATAGTTACAGATACAAAAGTCAAGGCATGGAGGGAAAAACTTCTATCCACCAATTCTCTCCACAAATGTCCCTAATAGTCTGGGCCTGGCCTGGCCAGGCCAATGCCAGCAACAAAGAATTCCATCTGAGTCTCTTAGCTGCATGGCAGTGACCAATACTGGGTCACTTGTACTTGACCATCTTTGCTGCCTCCAAAAATGTACACTAGCAGGAAGCTGGATCAGAATTAGAAGCGGGATTCCAAACCAAGCAATCTGATACAGGATGTGGAAGCCTCAAGTAACCACTTAACTCACTGAATATTCATCCTGAAACCCCATTGTTAAACTTGCAATTTAATATGAAAGTTCCAATGTTTGAATGTGCAAGTAAAACTCAACATTTCTGCAAAACAAATAAAATAAATGTGTAGCTCATGGTTCTAGTATTTATTTGTTTATTATTTTTTAATAAAAAGACTCACCTAGGTAGTACTCAAAAGAAATGAAATAATTCTATGAGGAAGACATCTGAACTCCCATGTATTTTGTAGCACTATTCACAATAACAAGATATGGAATAAACCAAAATGTCTATCACCAGATGAATGTATAAAGAAAATACAGTATATATTCACAATGGAATATTACTTATTCATAAATGGAATGAAATTCTGTCATTTTCAGCAAAATGGATGGACTTGGAAAACATGGTGTTAATTAAATAGTTGAAATACACAAAGATAAATACTACACTTTCTCTTACATATGTAGAATCTAAAAAAAGCAATCTGACCCATAATAATGATGACTGTAGAATGCTAAGCATGTATGGGGGATTAGAAGGAGATTGGATAATGGGCATCAAATCACAAGCTGAAGGAATATGATCCTAGTGTTACCTAACAGAGTTGAGTGACAATAGTTCACAATAAACTATCAGATATTGTCTGAGCAAACAGAAGAGATGTTATCATAGGCTGCAATTATAAAGTAAAGGCAAAAGTAAAAAAAAAAGTTAATATCTCTGATCTTACCAGAGCGCATTGTGTACCTTTGCTGAATTATCATATTACACCTCATAAATATATAGTTATTGGTGAAGTCAATTTAATTTTTAATAAGATGGAAAAGCTAACTAAATGTTTACTTGTTCTACCATGTCTCAAAAATAAATACAATTACAATACTTTTAAGAATATTATTCTAAAATCATTTTTATATTTTTTTTATTTGAAAGGTAGAATTATATAAGGGTGAGGGAGAAATGAAAAGAAAAGTCTGCCATCATTGGCTCACTCCCTAAACATCTTCATTGGCCAGACATGGGCCATTTCAAAGCCAAGAGCTTCCTAAGGGTCTCCTACATGTGTACAGGGACCCAGTCATTTGGGCCACCTTCTACCACTTTCCTAGCCCCTAGCAAAGAGTTGTATTGAGGAGAAGTCAGGACATGAACCAGCACCCATATGGGATGCCAGCACCACAGGAGGTGGCTTAGCCCACTATGCCACAGTGCTGGCCCCTCTGAAATATTTTAAAATGATTTTCATTTGTGTAGACAAAATAAGTTAAGAATTAAAAAGTGGGCACTTGTCCTAGCAGTTGATATGCCTGCATTCCATGGTAGAAGTTGAGTTTAATTCCCACTCTAGCCCGTGATTTCAGTTTCCTGCTAAGGTACACTTTGAGAAGCAGCAAGTGATTACTCAAGTGGGGTACCTCGATTGACTTCTCATCTAGGCCAATCCACATCTGGACTATTGTAGGCATTTGAGGAGTTAGCATGTGTGTGGGAGATGTCTATCTCTCTGTATCTATCTATTTTTTTCTCTCTGTCTCTCTCCCTCTGGGACAAAAGATAATTGATGAAATGCTAACAATTTTTACTATGATTCTACAAGAAAAATCTTGTGTCAATATTTTTGGATGTACATATCATTTTTGAAATAAAAATAATTAAATAAATTATATGGAAACTACTTTGTCACATAAAATTAAGAAACTATGTGGTACAATCATACAGAGAATTAACAAAGAAACAACAAAGCAGGAATAACCTTTCCCAGTGATAATAAAAACATTCATATAAAACCACTAGGAGTATTCATTGATTCCACATTTCTAAGATATAATTAAGCAAAATGTATGAAAATGCTACAAATAATATTTGCAGAGTAAGCACTTGTTCTAGCAATTAACACATTGGTTGGGATGCCTGAGCTCTATATCAGAGTGCCTGGGTTTGAGTTCCAGCTCCACTCTGAAATGTAACTTCCTGCTAAAGAATTCTGTTGGGAAGTAGCAAGTGATGGCTCTAAAACCAGGCTCCTACAACATGTAGGAGATGTGGATTGTGCTCTAAACTCTATGTTTAGTCATGGTCTGGCACTAATTATTGTGGATATTTCATAACAGAATCAGCAGATGGTGCTCTCTGTGTCTCTCAACATATAAATTTAAAAATAATGTAACTGTTGAGCTATTGAAACAATAGACTTGGGCAAGATGGCAGAATAGAAAGGGAGCACACTGATAGTCGGGGAAGAGACAGTTTAATAAAAGTAGAGATACTGCAGGTTCAAGGAAGCGTAGGGGAAGAAACAGCAGAGGAAACTCTTCTAGAACTAGTGATTCACAGTGGACCTGCATGGAGAGTGTGGGAGCCCAAGTTCGGGACATGAGTGGCAGAATCAACACACCAGCATTGGAACGCAAGGTGAGCCGAACCTCAATAGCCTGAGACACCAGCGAGAAAGCAGAAAGAGGAGACTAGAGGGAACGAGGCTTGAAACTCCGTGGGGAAAAGTTCACCAGGCTAACTAGAAGAGAGAGAGGGGGAAAAATGACTGATATGAACACGAGTTTCTCTCTCTCTGTTCACCACTCAAAAGTGAGCAAGACAAAGACCAGGCGCCATTTTGGATATATGTTATAAGCAGGGCGACCTCAGGTCTGCACCGGCCCTGAGCCTAGCAGAAAAACCTGACTCTGTGGGTGTGTATGTGAAATAACAGGAGATTAGGATCTAACTTGGCAACCCAGTGGGAGATTATAGGAGAATTGGAGCCCACACTGAGGGCAGCAGAGATTCCCTGTGTGGTCCTTGGGAAAGAGCTCTGATCAGCTGGCTCCTGTGGGTATGTCATTCACCTGCTAACTACCTCCAATTGCATTCAGCTATGTGGAATTACTTCACTTGTGAATCAAAAAAAAAAAAAGAATGAAAGAAAGAGAGATTTACCACGCCTAACCTGGGAGTGTCACCTTTGGCACACCCTCAACCCTGAGGAACCAAACAGAGCTCTCAGGCCAGACTCATCTCAAGCCTCTAAGGCTCCACTGAAAGCTTACAGTCCACTTAATATAGAGCTATAGTATAACAAGAAAAAACACCACAGTGAAGAAACCAAATATCTCCAACATTCCAAACAACAAACATAGAAACCAGGGTAACAAGAACAAGGAAGACACTATGATGCCACTAAATGAAAAAGACACCCCAATTCAAGATTATGAAGATAATGAGATAGAAGAAATGCAAGAAGCAGATCTCAAAAAATTGATAAGAACATTAAGAAGTTCTCAAAAACAAATTCTTGAACTACAGAAATCCTTAATGGACAAGAAAGAAAATCTGTTGTACGAAAATGAAACATTAAGGAGCAATCAAAATGAAATGAAAGAACTAGTAGAACAAGAAACTGTGATAGTGATGAGAAATCATAATGAAATGAAGAATTCAATAGATAAAATGACAAACACATTAGAGAGCCTTAAAAACAGAATGGGTGAGGCAGAAGAGAGAATATCGGACTTAGAAGACAGAGAACAGGAAAGGAAATAGGCAAACCAAAGAATAGAAGAGGAAATTAGAAATCTAAAAAATATTGTCGGGAATCAACAGGATACTATTAAAAAACCTAACATTCGGGTTCTAGGAGTTCCTGAAGGCATGGAGAGGGAGAAAGAATTAGAAGGCCTTTTTAGTGAGATACTTGCAGATAACTTCCTTGGTTTGAAGGACAGAGACATCTTAGTACAGGAGGCTTATAGAACCTCTAATAAACATGACCAAAAGAGATCCTCACCACGACATGTTGTAATCAAACTCACCACAGTGAAACATAAAGAAAAGATCCTAAAATGTGCAAGAGAGAAACATCAGTTTACTCTCAGAGGATCTCCAATTAGACGCACAGCAGACTTCTCATCAGAAACCCTACAAGCTAGAAGGGAATGGCGAGATATAGCCCAGGTACTAAGAGAGAAAAACTGCCAGCCCAGAATATTATATCCTGCAAAGCCCTCATTTGTGAATGAAGGTGAAATAAAGACTTTTCATCGCAAACAAAAATTGAAAGAATTTGTTCCCACTTGTCCTGCCCTGCAAAAGATGCTTAAAGATATGTTACACACAGAAACACAGAAACATGGTCATCAATATGAAAGAAGATAAAGGAAGGAAACCTCACAGCAAAAGATCACAGAAAGCTCAATTTCTCTTTGACATAGAATTAAAATCTGATGCTCTGTTAAAACAATGTGTTAAAGCAATCTATTATGTTCTCTTGTTGTCTGTTAAATTCTAATTGTTCAAAAACAGCTGAATTTTTATTAAGAGCTATGGGTTATTTAAATATGTGCTTATTTTTAAAGATTTGAATAATCACCTTGTAACAATGATCAGATTTGGTCTATGTTATGTCGTGATTTTAAGGAATCTTATTTCAACCAGATATTTTGGATTTTGAGCCTTCTTGCTATTCTTGACAGGCATTCCAAAAATCAAAGTTTCAAACAATCTGGACTGTAAAATTTCCAGTAAATCCTGGACTTTGGTTTTTCCAGTTTGGGCCCAGCTGAAAAAATTGAAGGACTTATGTGTCTTATCTTATAGAGACACCAACTAATCAGACTATTTGGATTATACTAGAAGTACTGTCAAGATGTGACGTGGTACTAAATTTTAAATTTCTATAATGGAAAATGCTATTAATATAAATGTTTGAGAATTAAAAAGTCTAATGATCTTGTGTTACTAGACATAATACTTACCTTAATGAGAAAGCCCCAGAGGCCTAAAGGGTTAAATACTTGTAAAATCCTACAGGTGCTTTCAAAAATACTGTGAAGTAAGCAAGTGCCTCTTGTTGGTTGATGAGTTTATAATTTTAAACAGGGCAACTTAAAGTCTTTTGTCATCCACAGTTATATATTATTTGCTGCTCATAAAACTGAAGCGTTGTTGGTTCTGTGTTTAGCTGTCCTCCTATAGGTTCCTATGGACTTTTTCCAGCCACTTCTATTGTATTCAGTATTTTGGGATGGCTCTGTAAACAGATGAAGCCAATAATGTATTAACAGTACCAACTGAGAGAAAGTATGGTTAACTGAGGTTACTAAAACAAAAAGCAATTCAAATCAATTGGCAATCTACAAAAAGAGTTAAAGATTTTAAAAGCTATTATTAAAATTGCTATATTGGTCTATCATGTTATGTTATATGTGTGTATATATTGTATGTACACATGGGAAAATTTTATTAAGTATTTTATTTTAATTGGCTTATAGATAAGATTGTCCATAAATTTAAGCTGCTAAAATTAATCAAAGATAAATTTTAATTCATGTGACCGGAATCTCTGCATCATATATTTTATACTTGTTGGTAGAAAGAAACTAAAAACATTTTATATGGTTGTGCTTCAGCTTACTGGTTAAACAAACTACACCATGTTAGATATTAAGAGGTATTTTCAAACACATGAATCTTGAAATTTGTTGAAGGCATTGGACCCTCTGGTAAATGTTTTCTTAAGTTGTTATCTAATGGTTGAAACTGTTTGCTAAGTATTCATGTAATATTGCTATTCTCAGCAAGCGATCTAGGACTTGCTCTCTCATTTCTCTATTCTAAGCCCAACTTGTTCTTTCATTTCTCTATTCTCCTCAAGGTAGGAAACTAATTCTATTATGAAGGAATCTGTAGGACGCACAATTTAATCTTTAGACCTTATAAGAGATGGCTAACATTTTTCTATAATAGCATAGTCAAAATAAGTGCTTAAATAATAATCTCATAGCTAGATTCACTTCGCCATCAGCGAAGTATACAGTAAGTAGAAAAAGCCTCCCTTTCAGACCAAAGGGAAAGAAAGTTTTAAAGTGAGAATATAATTTTCCTCATGGGCATTGTCTACCTTAGAAAAAATACTACAGAACATGCCTGTGACTATAGACTTGTAGTTCAGGCCACCGAAGTTTAGAGATGGGACACGGGCACTCCCTTGACTTGCATCCTCTGGTCTGATTTAACACAAACCAGGAGGAAAAGAAAGCTCGGCATCAGAAGCAATGGGTGGCAGGCCTATTAATGGATGATCTGTACAGTGATCTGCCCTCAAGGAGACCCAACAGGCCAGTCTACTGCAGTGGCTTTCAGTGTGGTAAGCCTGGGCTTCAGCAGAAGTCAGCTTGTGAAGAACCCTGGCAGCTCTGCCAAGAGTTGGATCACTGGAAATGGACCTGCCCTGGAGTCGAAGGATGCCCAGGTCAGAGCCACAGATGTTGTTGGCTCTAAGCTGAAAAGCCCTTCACTCAGCCCAACTTTCAAAGTGACCACTGCAGCTGAGGGGATGGCCAAGTAGGGTCAGCAACATTGCAGGCAGAACTGTAAATTTCTTGTTAGAGATGCCACCTGCCTTTACCTGGCCAGCTCTCCTCCCAGGCCAGCTAAATAATGAAAGTCAACAGAGTGTCTTCCCCCAGGAGGTTCACACCTCCCTTAGGATATACCCCATGTGAAGAGATAAATATGTCTGCACCTCTTAACTTACAAGGCCTAAAGCCCACCAGATTATTATCAAGCTCCTTCTATCAAGTTCTATTTTCCTCTCAATCAGAAAACTGAATTGTAGCTTAGACAGCACATTTCTTAGCTCCTCTAATAATGACTCTGTCCTTTGTTCTAGACCCTGTCTAGCGCACTTGGGCCTCATTCCTTCGTAATCATAACCTCTACTCTACCACCAATGGCTCTACTCCCAACCTGTGTATACTGATGGTCCTCTTCCCCACTTATTGCTGTTTAATTGTTCATGCCTGGTTAATGCCACTCCTAGGATCATTGGTTACTATCCTCACCCTGTCTTTTATGATCTTGTCTAAATATGATCAGAGTCGGCGAACTTGGATGGCTTCCATAGCCTTGGCAACTCATGATGACAGCCTAGGATGGTTACTGGCACCATAAACTAGAGTGTCAATTTGTTGGTTCAACAACAGGAGTCATGGTGCACTTGCTCCTCATGTGGGATCTCTGCCCTTAATGTGCTGTACATTTTGATTTAATACTATAACTAGTACTCAAACAGTATGTTTCACTTTGTGTTTCTATGTGGGTGCAAACTGTTGAAATCTTTATACTAAATTGATCTTCTGCATATAAAGAGAATTGAAAATGAATCTTGATGTCAATGGAAGGGGAGAGGGAGCGGGAGAGGGGAGGGTTGCGGGTGGGATGGAAGTTATGGGAGGGGGAATCTATTGTAATCCATAAGCTGTACATTGGAAATTTATATTCATTAAATAAAAGTTAAAAAAAGAAAAAAAAACGAAACAACAGACTTTATTCTAACAAGGTCATTTGACATACTATTATATATATATTTAAAATTCAGCTGCATGAGTGATTATTTTGAATATTCATTGCATCAAGTATATTTAATCACATCATTTATTACATCACATATTAGAAGCAGGGAAAATGTGCAGGAACTAATTCAGTTATCTAAACTTCACAAGAAGTCTGTAGAGCCTGGTTTATGGAGGGGCAACCCCAAGCATCCCTGAATCCAGCAGCAATGGAGAAAGACAAAAAGCACTGCATGGAAGAGAGCCCACCTAGAAAAAGTAAACAACACACTGAGGGCGCTGTGACTGTAGCCTCTCTCACCTCCAATAAGGTCATCTCTCATCATGTAAAAGAGTTTCATGGGGATCTGATGTGAGCTGTGATCACAGAGTTTGCTTACATCATCTTGAGGCCAAAGAACTCCAAATCAAGGTACCAGCTGGGAAGAACCTCAAGAAGGTGGCTGTGGACTTGTCAGAGCAAGATGAGGAAATGGCTGCATCAAAAAGGTGTGGAAACTGGGGCCTGGAGACCAACCTTCAACAGCTGCTGCTGGGGTGATCTGTGAGGGAGGCCTTTGAGTGCTCGAAGGCCTTGTGGCTTCTGGATACAATCCATTCAACTGACCCGAGTGGTGCTGGAGCCCCAATCTGTAGTTACCAACAATGCTTCTGCTAGGGCCATGGTTCTCAAATGCTGCCATGTGAAGTTCAATGAAATGGCACACCTGGTACAGCCCCACCCCACAAATGCCTGGATGCTGATGCTCTGGCTCCAGAGGGTAGAGAGCAGAGCAGCATGTCCTCCACTTGGAACCCTAACACAGTACTGCTGCCTTCCTGGAGGCATGCTTGCAGGCTGTGAGTGAAGGAACACTGCTGTGCCTGACCTGAACCAACATGATGGTGCTGGCGGGGAGCAGCTGAGAGACCTGCTATAGCAAGTCCAAGGCCATGGCTCTCAAGTACCAGCCCTGCCACAAAATGTCCCTGAGGTTCATCCTACATAACCTGAACCTCCAGGCCAGCTGCAGCCAGTGCTCCATGGTGTCACTGCTCACGTAAGGGCCAACTTCTATCAATGTGTGTTTGTTGGAGTGTTCACAAGCAAGGCCAATGCTCAAGGCCTGGGCATGCAAGCAGGCATTGGTGTTCCAGTGTGTTGGTATGGGTTTCTACCTTCAGTGCATCAGCAAGACAACAGGAGCCCCTGACAGTTGGCTCATATTCTCTGCAGTCTGTGGTCCCTCTGTGACCCCGACACGGAGTAGGAGCATTGTGGGAAGAATACCAATTTGGAGGCCCCCTGTCAGAAGAGCCCCTCCACAAACTGGACTCTGTGGTCTGTGTCCTTAGGGCTGTGAGCACTGGTTCCAGACACTTTGGTACCTCAGAGCAATTATGTAGCATCCTTGGCATTGTTACTGGGGAATTCCCAGATGATCCTTTCCACTACACACTGCATGGGCAAAACAGCACCCTCCTATGTCAGCATGACCAGCTTCCTGCAGCTACACTCTGCCTTCCTCTACATGGGCTTCCAGTCTTGCTCTCACAAGCTGTAAGAACCCAGTCAGGGTGGAGCTGCTGCCTTGTCTCTCTTGGACCTTCTGGGAGGAGTGTCTTGGAAAATGGGTTTGACTGTTAGAGAACAACCTTGTCTTGTGCATTCTCAGTCTGTAGCCCAACCTGCAGGCTAACTTCAAAATCTCAACCCAGCTCCCAGTAGCAAAGACTCCAGGCCAACAGGGAGGCCAACTGGGGCCCCACGTCATACACACAGTCAGGGGGCAAAACAAGCAGGAGAAGCAATGGAGGACAGATGCAGCCTTACCAGAATAGCAGAAGGAGCCCCCAGAGGACCCTGCACAGTAGGTGGCCAGGTTCAAGATGATTTCTCCACAAGAACATGTGTCCATGGGGACCAATGCTGCTATTCCTACAGCCCCCGCAGCCTGCAGCTTCCACTGATGTAGCCACCACTGGTTTCCCAGAGACTCCCTATCATAACCCCCCAGGCCTCGGGCTGTCAGCATGCCAGGCACAGACTGTGCTGATAAAGAGATGAGGCCTTAAAAATTTAGAAGCAGGTTAAATGTCAAGGATTAATTAAAATATAATATTACCAATGCAATAAAAAGGTTGATGTGCTTCATAACATGTTGGTTTAATTAATTTTTTAAATATCTAATACAGGGGCCAGAGCTGTGGCATAGTGGGTAGAGCCATGTGCCAGCATCCCTTATGGGCACTGGTTTGAGTTCAGGCTGCTCCTCTTCTGATCCAGCTCTCTTCTTTGGCCTAGGAGAGCAGTGGAAGATTGTCTAAGTCCTTGGGCCCCTGCATCCCCATGAGAGACCTGAAGAAGCTCCTGGCTCCTAGCCCAGATAGGCCCCACTCCAGTTGTACAGCCATCTGGGGAGAAAAACAGCAGATGGAAGACCTATCTCTCTCTCTCTATGCCGCTGCCTCCATGTAACTCTGCCATAGAAGAAAGAAGGAAGGAAGGAAAGAAGGAAGGAAAGGAGGAAGGAAGGAAGGAAGGAAGGAAGGAAGGAAGGAAGGAAGGAAGGAAGGAAGGAAGGAAGGAAGGAAGACTTTCTGAAAGTCATTTAATTGTAGTACATGTGTTTATGAAGGAAGGGGTGCCTATATAGTATTTAAAAAAATCTAATGCCAATGCTTCTATTTAACTTAGATCCATTTGATAGTAGGGAAAAAAGATTCAAAATTCACTTCTAATGAATGCTAACATGTTAATAATGTATCTTTCCCGGCTGCTCCACTTCTGATCCAGCTCTCTGCTGAGGTCCAGGAAAGCAGTGGAAGATGGCCCAAGTCCTTGGGCCCCACACACACAGGGGAGACCTAGAGGAGGCTCCTGGCTCCTGGCTCCTGGCTTCTGGCTTTGGATTGGTGCAGCTCCAGCTGTAGCGGCCAATTGCAAAGTGGACCAGCGGATGGAAGACCTTTCTCTCTCTCTGCCTCTGTTTCTCTCTCTGTGTGTAACTCTGACTTTCAAATAAATAAATAACTTTTTAACAATATAATATGTCTTTCCAGAATGGTTTCTAAATGCCTATCAGCAGGGCACAGGAATTTGTATGCATGAACTGTTTTTTTCTTCTGCATCCCTCCCTTCCTCCATCCTCTTTTCTTTCATTATAGATTAAACAATGCAGCATTGGTACATGATTGCTTTGTTGCAATTTTTCATGAGTATACAGCATTCTTTGAAAAACAAATGCAACATGATCTGCTCACTTATTGATTGATTTTAGGTTTTCCACATGCTTTAATGATGATCACAGATAACACTGTAACCTGTAGACCAGTTTGTAAATCCAGCCACTGCTTTTGTAGGAAAGATTCCTACTTGATGGGTTACTAGTGAAGAATAATACACATTTTAAATTCCAATAGGTACTCTCTAGATTTTCCATAAAATTTACACAAAGTTAAATATCTACCAGTAATGAATACTTTTATAAATGTCACTGACAATAGCAAAGTTTTTGGTCTAGTAGTCAAACAAACCTCAAAATTTTAATTTACATTACCCTGACTGCTATTAGGGTTACACAGCTCCATTTTTTTCTCACTATAATGTTCCTCTTACAAATTAACTCTTTATCTTCTATATCTACTTTCATTCGGGATTCATTTTGTTTATATAATTTCATGGAAGTTTTAATTTATTTTATTTTATTTTATTTTTTTACTTATTTGACAGGTAGAGTTAGACCATGAGAAAGGTCTTCCTTCCATTCATTCACTCTCCAAATGGCCACTATGGCCGACACTCAGCTGATCCGAAGCCAGGAGCCAGGTGCTTCCTCCTGGTCTCCCACGCGGGTTCAGGTGCCCAAGCACTTGGGCCATCCTCCACTGCCCTCCCAGGCCACAGCAGAGAGCTGGACTGGAAGAGAAGCAACCAGGACTAGAATCCGGTGCCCATATGGGATTCTAGGGCCGCAGATGGAGGATTAGCCAAGTGAGCCACAGCACCGGCCCCAAGGATGTTCTAATTTAATATAGCGTGAATATAATGTTTTCTTAAATATATGTCAGCATTGTCTCAGATTTTTAAAATTTTGTTGAACAGAAGTCTTAAATATTTTATGTAATTTAATAGTCTTCATTTATGATTATATATTATGGCCCTATACTAGGTGAAAAACCTGACTGCCAATTATCACTCTTGATTCTTGATATTATGTAATTATTTATTCATGTATATACATAATTCAGATTAGCAAATATAAATTTAAAATTTGTATAATATATATTTGTTTTTATGTATGTTCCATACTTACAGCCATTTTGGTGTCTAGATAGACATATATATATGTCTATATGTCTATATGTTAAAACACAAAAATATGCTGCAGTTTATAAGTAACTTGACAGCTGTCTAGAGTTGGCCATTTTCTCATATTTCTTTGCTGCTTTTTAAACCATAAAAATCTTTTGAAAAAAATTTATCTTCTACAGAATGCAATTTATGTTTTTCTGAAAATACTATAGTTCTTTGCTAAACTCCTGTTTATTGTTTAATGTTATTCCCTTCATATATGAAAGGAGAAAATTATGAAGGACAAAAGTACTATACTGTGATAGGACTCATGTTTTTCTTTTTGCTTGTTTGGGGGAATGAGCATCAGGACAAGGTTCAGGAGAGACCGTATCATTGTACCTCCCTGAGAACTAATGCTGCTCAACAAATAAAACACTAGATGAACAAGTGAGTATACATTGAGTGACAAAGTGTATTTTCAAATTATAAAATCAGTAACAGTTTCAAATTTCACAAATGAAATATTTTAATATCATATTAAATTATATTAATTGGTTAATGCAATTTATTTAAATAATTATTTAGCAATAATTTAGATTAATTGAGATATGCCATAAGTTTCTCCCATTTTTGGATGTACACTTCTTGTTCACTTTTTCATTTAATAATAATTTTAAAGTATGGATTACTCTAGATACTAGATATATAATTTTATCCTTTCTATAGAAGATAAATAAAAAAATTTTAAATCAACAGTTTAATTAAGGGGCCACCATTGCAGTATTGCAAGTTAAGCTGCCACCAGTGACACTGGCATCTCATATCAACACTGGTTTGAGTTCTGAGTTTTCCACTTTTGATCCACTTCCCTGCTAATTCACCTGAGAAAGCATTGGGATATGGACAAATTGCTTGGGATCCTGACACCCGTATGAAAGACCTCATTTCAGTGTGAAGCCCCTGGCTTAGGCCCCACCTGGTCCCATTCATTGTAGTCATTTTGGGAGTGAAACAGTGGATGGAAGATCTATTTCCCCCACTCTCTATTCCTATACTTCTTTGCCTTTCTCCCTCCATTCCTCACTTCCTCTTTCATCCCCCTTTACATACATTTGCCTTTCAAGTAAATAAAACATGTGCTTTTTTTCATTGGTGCAAGGTAGCAAGGTTTAATGCGGTAGAGCACCCAACAGAACAGATGGGACAGAATCTGAGGGAGAGTGCCCAGGTGATTAGATGGGGAAATGCAAAGTTACATGGCTTCATGGAGAGAACACAAGTGACAGGCAAGGTGGGCAGGTATTCAGGAATGTCTTAAACTTTTGGAGTTGAAATTCAAGTTTTAAAAATTCTACCTAGGGGCCAGCACCATGGCTCACTTGGCTAATCCTCTTCCTGTGGCACTGGCATCCCATATGGGTGCTGGGTTCTAGGCCTTGTTGCTCCTTTTGCAATCCAGCTCTCTGCTGTGGCCCAGGAAGGCAGTGGAGGATAGCCCAGGTGCTTGGGCCCTGCACCCACACAGGAGATCAGGAGGAAGCACCTGGCTCCTGGCTTCAGATTGATGCAGTGCTGGCCATGGCAGCCATTTAGGGGGGTGAATTAAGGGAAGGAAGACCTTTCTCTCTGTCTCTCTCTCTCAGTCCAACTCTGTCAAATAAAAATAATTAAAAAAAAACTCTACCTGAATTTTCTTTAATAAATGATGGTTAGGATTTCAAAAAAATGCTCCACAAAAGGAATTTCTGTATTCCTCTTTCTTTTTTCACTAATAACTTGGAACTTTTTAAATGAACATTCCATAATGAATGACAGCAAGTTTGTCAGTTTTGATCTTTGAAGATGATTATTTATGACTGACAACAATGAAATAAAATATATTTATAAACTGAGCCAATTCAGCTTGATCCTTTAGTGACTTCTAGTTTCATGGGCATTTTGTTCATATACAACTTACATCAACAATTAACTGAATGACTTTCCACTTAAAAAGTTATGGATACTGATTACAAACATAAGGTATGGTTTTGTTAATATGTCAGAGATTACAACAGACAGGAATAAAAGTTACAGGAGGAAGAAATAATTTACTTATTTCCATCACCTCAGTGTTGTTTAAAGAATTAACACTTGTTAGTACTGCCTAATATGTATCCTGTGACATTTATAAAAACATATTTCCCAAATGAGTTTCCAAATAATTTTATATGGAATTTAAAAAGTCAGTTTTCAATAGTAATTTTAATAAGTAATGATAGTTTTTATAGCATTCTATTTAACAAAAACTCTTATAAAACTAATTTACCTCAAAAATATGGGGTGTAAAGTTTGCATTTCAAACAATGGACTTCTCTTTTCCCAGAGCTATTCAATTCAGAACACAAAATATTACTGTTATTATTTAAAAAGCTGGATATCAAAATATCTTGAAAATTGTGCTTTATGAAAATTTTATTTGTGTGGGTATGATGATTTCAACTTTAAAGATAAATGCCAGTTGGTAAATATGCCTTAAATGATTCCACAGATATATAAGTGCATAGTAAAATATTTTATTTCTTATCATTACAAACATAAAAATTCTGAAAATGGTAAAAAATTCCATCAAAAGAGAAAAGGAAAGGAAACAGGCAAACCAAAGAAAAGAAGAGGAAATTAGAAATCTAAAAAATATTGTCGGGAATCTACAGGATACTATTAAAAAACCCAAAATTCGGGTCCTAGGAGTTCCTGAAAGTGTGGAGAGGGAGAAAGGATTAGAAGGCCTTTTTAGTGAGATACTAGCAAAAAATTTCCCAGGTTTGGAGAAGGACAGAGATATCATAGAACAGGAAGCTCATAGAACCCCTAATAAACATGATCAAAAGAGATCCTCACCACAACACGTTGTAATCAAACTCACCACAGGGAAACACAAAGAAAAGATCCTACAATGTGCAAGAGAGAAATGCCAGATTACTCTCAGAGGATCTCCAATTAGACTCACAGCTGACTTCTCTTCAGAAACCCTACAAGCTAGGAGGGAATGGTGAGGTATAGTACAAGTACTAAGAGAGAAAAACTGCCAGCCCGGAATATTATATCCTGCAAAGCTCTCATTTGTGAATGAAGGTGAAATAAAGACCGTTCACAGCAAACAGAAATTGAAAGAATTTGTTGCCACTCGTCCAGCCCTGCAAAAGATGCTTAAAGATGTGTACCATACAGAAACACAGAAACACGGTAACCAATATGAAAGAAGATAAAGGAAGGAAACCTCACAGCAAAAGATCACAGGAGTCTCAAACCATATATTAGAAAATATCTTTGGCAAATGACAGGGCAAAGTTACTCCTTCTCAATAGTCACATTGAATGTTAATGGCCTGAACTATCCAGTTAAAAGACACCGATTGGCTGATTGGGTTAAGGAACAAAACCCATCTTTTTGCTGCTTACAAAAAACTCATCTTTCCAACAATGATGCATACAGGCTGAAAGTGAAGGGTTGGAAAAATATATACCATGCCAAAAGAAATGAAAAAAGAGCGGGCATAGCCATCTTAATATCGGACAACATAAACTTTACCACAAAAACTGTTAGGTGAGACAAAGAGGGGCACTATTTAATGATTAACAGATCCATTCAACAGGAAGATATAATGATTATCAATGTATATGCACCTAATTACAGGGCACCAGCTTATTCAAAAGACTTGTTAAGGGACTTAAAGGCAGACTTACACCCCCAATACAATAGTACTGGGGGACTTCAAAACTCCACACTCAGAGATAGACAGAACAACAGGACAGAAGATCAACAAGGAGACAGTAGATTTAAATGACACTATAGCCCAAATGGATCTATTTTTTGAAAAAATAAACAAAATTGACATCCCATTCGCTCAACTAACTAAAAAAAGGAAGAGAAAAGACCCAAATCAATAGCATCAGAGATGAAAATGGAAACATAACAACAGACACCACAGAAATAAAAAGAATCATCAGAAATTACTACAAGGACTTGTATGCCAGCAAACATGGAAATCTATCAGAAATGGACAGATTCTAGGACACATACAACCTACCTAAATTAAGCCAGGAAGACATAGAGAACTTAAACAGACCCATAACTGAGACAGAAATTGAAACAGTAATAAAGGCCCTCCCAACAAAGAAAAGCCCAGGGCCAGATGGATTCACTGCTGAGTTCTACTAGACATTTAGAGAAGAACTAACTCCAATTCTTCTCAAACTATTCAAAACAATCAAAAAAGAGGGAATCCTCCCAAATTCTTTCTATGAAGTCAGCATCACCTTAATTCCTAAGCCGGAAAAAGATGCAGCATTGAAAGAGAATTACAGACCAATATCCCTGATGAACATAGATGCAAAAATCCTCAATAAAATTATGGGCAATAGAATACAACAACACATCAGAAAGATCATCCACCCAGACCAAGTGGG
Source organism: Lepus europaeus (assembly GCF_033115175.1). NCBI lineage: Eukaryota > Metazoa > Chordata > Mammalia > Lagomorpha > Leporidae > Lepus > Lepus europaeus. Next base: position 31,366,052 of record NC_084851.1, on the reverse strand, counting down.
ATTTATCCCCGGTATGCAGGGATGTTTCAATGTTCGCAAAACAATCAACATAATACACTACATTAACAGACTGCAGAAGAAAAACCATATGATTCTCTCAATACACACAGAGAAAGCATTTGATAAAATACAACACCCATTCATGATGAAAACTCTAAGCAAACTGGGAATGGAAGGAACATTCCTCAATACAATCAAAGCAATATATGAAAAACCCACGACCAACATCCTATTGAATGGGGAAAAGTTGGAAGCATTTCAGCTGAGAATGGAACAGAATAGAAACAACAAAAATCAATCCAAACATCTACAGCCAACTTATATTTGATCAAATATCCAAAACTAATCCCTGGAATAAGGACAGCCTATTCAATAAATGGTGCTGGGAAAACTGGATTTCCACATGCAGAAGCATGAAGCAAGACCCATACCATTCAACTTACACAAAAATTCACTCAACATGGATTAAAGACTTAAATCTACGATCCGAAACCATCAAATTATTAGAGAGCATTGGAGAAACCCTGCAAGATATAGGTACAGGCAAAGACTTCTTGGAAAAGACCCCAGGAGCACAGGCAGTCAAAACCAAAATTAACATTTGGGATTGCATCAGATTGAGAAGTTTCTGTACTTCAAAAGAAACAGTCAGGAAAGTGAAGAGGAAACCGACAGAATGGGAAAAAATAGTTGCAATCTATGCTGCAGATAAAGGGTTGATAACCAGAATCTACAAAGAAATCAAGAAAATCCACTACAACAGAATGAACAACCCACTTAAGAGATGGGCCAAGGACCTCAATAGACATTTTTTGAAAGAAGAAATACAAATGGCCAACAGACACATGAAAAAATGTTCAAGATCACTAGCAATCAGAGAAATGCAAATCAAAACCACAATGAGGTTTCACCTCACCCCGGTGAGAATGGCTCACATTCAGAAACTAACCAACAACAGATGTTGGAGAGGATGTGGGGAAAAAGGGACACTAACCCACTGTTGGTGGGAATGCAAACTGGTGAAGCCACTATGGAAGTCAGTCTGGAGATTCCTCAGAAACCTGAACATAAACCCTACCATACAACCCGGCCATCCCACTCCTTGGAATTTACCCAAAGGAAATTAACTTGGCTAATAAAAAAGCCATCTGCACATTAATGTTTATTGCAGCTCAATTCACAATAGCTAAGACCCAGAACCAACCCAAATGCCCATCAACAGTAGACTGGATAATAGAATACTCTACAGCAGTAAGAACAATGAAACCCAGTCATTTGCAACAAGATGGAGGAATCTGGAAAACATCATGCCGAGTGAATTAAGCCAGTCCCAAAGAGACAAATATCATTTGTTTTCCCTGATCGGCGACAACTGAGCACCAAAGGGGAAGCCTGTTGAAGTGAAATGGACACTATAAGAAACTATGACCTGATCAGCTCTTGTCCTGACTATAGATGTACAATGTAATACTTTATCCTTTTTAGTATTCATTGTTGTTGTTGTAGTTGTTGTTCTAGTACTAGTGGCTGAACTCTGTAATTAACACACAATTATTCTTAGGTGTCTAAATTTTAACTGAAAAGTGATCCCTCTTAAATTTAAGAGTGGAAAAAGAGAGGGAGGAGATGTACAATTTGGGACATGCACAAGGAGACTTGCCCCAAATGATGGAGTTATAAATGTGCCCGGGGACTCCAATACAATCCCATCAAGGTGGCATCTACCAATGCCATCTCACTAGGCCAAGTGATCAATTTCAGTTCACATTCCATGGCTCTGATAGGTCTAAGAATCAAAGGGATCACACAAACAAGACAAGTGTCTGCTAATACTAACTGATAGAATCAAAAAGGGAGAGAAAGATCCAACATGGGAAGTGGGATACACAGCAGACTCATAGAATGGCAGACGTCCTAAATAACACTCTGGCCTCAGAATCAGCCCTTAAGGCATTCTGATCTGGCGGAAGAGCCCATGAGAGTATTGTAGGCATGGAAAGCCAAGATACCATGGAAAAGAAAAAAAGAAGAAAATCTAAATGAAAGATCTCTGCGAGTGAGATCCCACTGGAAAGAATGGGGCCATCAAAGAAGGAGGTACCTTTCTCTGAAGGGAGCAGAGAACTTCCACTTTGACTATGACCCTAGCAGAATAAGATCAAAGTCAGCAAACTCTAATGGCTTCCATAGCTCTGGCAACTCATGACTACAGCCTAGGGAGATTACTGACGCCATGAACAGGAGTGTCAGATTGTTAAGTCAGTACCAGAAGTCACTTTGTACTTACATCCCATGTGGGATCTGTCCTTAATGTGATGTCTGATGTGCAGTGATGCTATAACTAGTACTGAAACAGTATTTTTACACTTTGTGTCTCTGCATGGGTGCAAACTGATGAGATCTTTACTAATTATATACTGAATCGATCTTCTGTAAATAAAGATAGTTGGAAATGAAAAAAAAACCTGATGTTAAATTGGAAATGGCATAGAAATTTAATTAATTAAAAATATTATGTAGGATCTCTGTCTTTAATGTGCTGTACACTGTTATTTAATGCTATAACTAGTATTCCAACAGTATTTTTTTTCACTTTGTGTTGCTATATGAGGGCAAACTGTTGAAATCTTTACCTAATATATACTAAACTGATCTTCTGTAAATAAAGAGAATTGAAAATGAATCATGATGTGATTGGAAGGGGAGAGGGAGCGGGAAAGGGGATGGTTGTGGATGGGAGGGAAGTTTTGGGAGGGGAAAGCCATTGTAACCCATAAGCTGTACTTTGGAAATTTATATTCATTAAATAAAAGTTTAATTAAAAAATAAAAAAAAATCTGTAGAATTAAAGCTAAACAAATAAAAGATACATCATTCCAATGTACTTACAGAGATTGAAAGAGATAAGTAATGCAGAATGAGATTTGTGAATTTTAGTTTCCTTTTCTCTGCATGAAGCAATGTGTTGTGTGAAATTTTAGCACAAGCCTGATCTCTGGGGAGGAAAACAGGAAAATAAAGAAATAAAAAAGGCAAATTAAAGTGAAAGAATGCAGGGACACAAGCCCATGATAAAACATAAACTGGTTATCTAGAAGGTGATATGAAATCGATTAATCATTAAATACATGAACTTAGAGCTGTAGAAAGAATCAGTACAGTGTCCTACATATAAAATATTGTTTTAAATGTCTGAAACAAGTTTTGCCAAGTTGGATAACATGCATATATAAGAAAGCATGGCCAAATATTTACTAAATCAAACAATAATTAGGCTCGTGAATGTTTGGAAAGCATCCTATTTTGGATGCAGTATGCACAAGAAGCCATAGGAGAAATGTGCAATTCATTTTTTATAAATATATACACATACTAAGGGTTTTTTTTAAAGATTTATTTATTTAATTACAAAAGTTACACACAGGAGAGACAGAGAGAGATAGAGATAGAGAGAGAGAGAGAGAGAGAGAGAGAGAGAGAGAGAGAGAGAGAGAGAGAGAGGTGTCTTCCATCTCTGGTTCACTTTTCACATGGTCAGAATGGCCAGAGCTGCACCAATCTGAAGCAAGGATCCAGGAGCCTCTTCCAGGTCTCCCACATGGGTGCAGAAGCCCAAGGACTTGGGCCATCTTCTACTGCTTTCCCAGGCTATAGCAAAGAGATGGAATGGAAGAGGAGCAACCAGGACTCAAACTGGTGCCCATATAGGATACCAACACTGCAGGTGATGGTTTTATAGGCTAAGCCACATAAATATCACTGCTCAATGGCTATTCATAAATAGTACAGGAGTAGGCTTACAGATGTGTATGCTTTCTTGGTCCTACTTATAACACACTTTTTAAAAAATTTTTCCCTTAAGATTTAAAAAAAGGTCGCACGGTTCAATAGGCAAATCCTCTGCCTGCAGGGCCGGCACACTGGGTTCTAGTCCCGGTCGGGGTGCTGGATTCTGTTCCAGTCGCCCCTCTTCCAGGCCAGCTCTCTGCTGTGGCCTGGGAGTGCAGTGGAGGATAGCCCAAGTGCTTGGGCCCTGCACCCCATGGAAGACCAGGATAAGCACCTGGCTCCCGGCTTTGGATCAGCGCGGTGCACTGGCTGCAGCACACCGGCCATGGCAGCCATTGGAGGGTGAACCAATGGCAAAGAAAGACCTCTCTCTGTCTCTCTCTCTGTCTCTCTGTCTCTCTCTCTCTCTCTCTCTCTCTCTCTCACTGTCCACTCTGCCTGTCAAAAAAAAGATTTAAAAAAAGCTTGGGAGATAACATTTCTACTTTTTATCTGTACTCCCCCCCATTTTATACTTTCATTTTTTGAAAACAACCTCCTTTGAATGTGTCATAATTTGTATCACATAATATTTTTATTATTTTAATTTTTAGAGGCCTTTGGACAGAGGTAAGATGTAGGTTCATCCATAGCAAAGCACATGGAAGGCCCTGAAGGTTACACTTCATTAGCATTTAGAGAAATCTGTCACTAGAGAGAACTGTGATACACCTGTGCAGTGGCTCAGGCCCTCTCCAGAAATCAATTAACTGATCAGTAATTTTTGTACTAACTTACACTGGCATCAATTGCTCAAAAATGTGTGTAGCAACTGGTAAACATTTTGGAAAGGAAAGGAGGAATAACAGACATGTTTATGCTAGAAATTTCTCAAGGAGTGCACGATAAAAACCATTAAAATCATCACACAGTGGTGAGCTAACGTTTTATTTCAGAGAGAATTTTGTCCTTTTTAGTCAAAGTTTTACCTTTAATAATCAATAAACATTAACAGGATAATTATATGCAAATATTGATTGGTTATCTATATAATAATCCCAGCAATGAGAATACATGTGACTCTTAGTGCCATATTCTAGAAAGAAAAGAATTCATTGATATAGCAAAATATCATGGATTTGTGAACCAAAGACATGAGTATTCTAAGCTATATAGATTTTTCATATAAAGGAGGTTATCATTATATTCACAGAAGTGTATCTATGAACTCATTGAATCTGTTCTTTTTGTATTAATATCACATTAACATGAGAATTGATGAGAATTGTGCTGTAGTGATTATCATGCTTGCTATGACCTTAAAATCAGATGCATTAATAAAGTCCTTAAAATGTTCTCATAAAGGCTGGCATTGCACTGTAGTGGGTAAAGCCACTGCCTAGCTGCTGGCATCCCATATGGGTGCTGGTTGAAGTCTCAGCTGCCATACTTCTGATCAGCTCCCTGCTAGTACACCTGAGAATGAAGTAGAAGATGAACCAAGTATGGCCCAAGGACTTCTCCCTTTCACCCACAGGGGAGACCTGGAAGAACCTTGCTTGGGAGTGGCCTAGTTCCAACTGTTCTGGCCACTTGGGGAGTGAATGAGTGGAGAGAAGTGTCTCCCTCCCCTCCCCTCCCCTCCTCTCCTCTCCTTTACTTTCTCCTCTTTCCTCTCTCTTCTCTTTCTCTCTAATTCTGCCTTTCAAATAAATACATCTTTAAAAAATGATTCACAAACCTCCTCTGAAGTATGAAATATCCTAGATCTTTATTTAAAAAAATCTACAGTCAGTTGATGGGAAATATTTTGGAAAGTTAGTGTGAAGGAGCAGGTTTGGGCTTTTTTGGGTCAAATGAGCTATATCTCACTTCAATTAATGTGTGACTTTGGACACATGAGTCACACTGAGCCTCACTTTCCTCATTGTTGACTTTTTAAAGTAATATCTATATCAAAGTATTGTGAGGGTGTTATGTTTTGGAAATTACATAAGAAGACCTTAATGTACACCAGGTTCTTTGTTTGCAGGTCTTATTGGTCTTAACTTCAGGGCAATGTTGACTTCCCAAAATGAACTGGGAATTACTTCTTTCCATTTTCTTAACCAGTTTGTATAGAATTATTATTCTGTCTTCCTCAAACATTTGGTAGGATGTATGAGTGAAGCTGCTGTAATATTAATATTTGTGTGTATACATTAAATGTAATGTAATGAGGAAAAAGTAGATAAGTGAAAGAATATCTCATAAGGTCTCATTGCTGGGGAGTTGGAGATTAACTTGAGAGTGAGGACCAACTGAAACAGCCTGAAACTATTAAACAGAGCTCTGGGTATATGAGATGGAAAACACCCCCCCATGTACATGGGTTTCATTCATATTTTCAGATTCAACTAACTAGACATCAAGCTTTTTAAGAAATGTATGTATGGATGTTCCACAGCCCTGTGGTGTGAGGCCTTGTTCCCATGCTGCACTGCTGCCTTCTGCTCTTCCCCAGCCTCCAAACATGCCTGACCCCACCTCACCCTGTCCTACCACAGCACAAGGGGACCTTCATATGTCCCTGTAACCACTGGTGGGGATGCAGAGCTTGGAATGCCAAAGACCCTCTGCCTTTGGGACCAGGACAGCCCAGTGGCAGTGGCTGAGGTGAGGGTTGAACAAGGCCCATGTTAGCTATTTATGGGGGTATTCTGGGAATCCACAGGACACCTTCACTGATGTATTGCTACAAGTGAAGGTGTTAGGTAGGAAGTCAGTTATGAGCTTATGTGTGTGTAACAGGCCTAAAGAGAAGACATCTATGTCCAGCATATGCATCTGCATCTCAAAGTCATCCCCATAATGTTACAGGGGCAGCCTGGCCCTCTCATCCTGCCCTGCCCCCTTCAGCCTTCCACAATCTCCCAGGTGCAGCCTAGTATCTGCATCTCAAACACCCTGCTCCCTTCCTGATAACATTTGCATCCATAAAGTCCTTTGTTTCAGACCTTCAAGAGAAGTTTTTCTATTTACATCCAAAAATCCCTTTGTTCCAAGAGGAGCAGAGGTGGGGAAGCAAGACCCATCTCCTTAAAAACCCCCAGCCTCAACTGGACTATGCACTCAGCTCTCTGCATCTTTGCTGAGCTGCCCGCCTGGCCTGGTCAGGCGTAATCTCTCCACTCAACATGTAACCTGTAACCTCCCTCCTTTCTCCCCCGCCCCAGTCTCTCAGGTCCTGTCTGGAGAGGTGCCCATCCATTTTTACGGATGTCCCTACCCTAATAAATTTTGCTACTTTTACCTCCCACTACTCTCTGTCTCACGCCTGAATTCTTTCTTGTGAGAAGACAAGAACCCTGCAATTTCTCCGGTAACAAAGGGGTCTACCTGGTTGCCAACAATTGAGGTTATGCTGTTACAACCATGAAGAACAACACTCCTGATATCTGGTTTTGGGGCCAAAAGTGAGCACTGGATATCAGCCAGAGAACCAAGACTGGCTTCCCAGGGAGACTCAATCAGTGCTCCAACACTCCCTGAGGGTGCACATGACAGAAGAGCACAGGGTCCTTATGGAACAGAGGGACTGCTCAGTGGCAGAGGAGGTGAGCAAGTAACAAACTCCAGCAGGCCTAATGCTTCAAAGTACAGATCTCTTCAGATGGCAGTGGCCGATCTGCCCAGAAAGTAAAGATGTCACTGGGGGGCCAGTGCTGTGGCTCACTTGGTTAATCCTCTGCCTGTGGCACAAGCATCCCATATGGGCACTGGGTTCTAGTCCTGGTTTCTCCTCTTCCAGTATAGCTCTCTGCTATGGCCTGGGAACTTGGGCCTCTGCACCTGTATGAGAGATGAGGAAGAAGCACCTGGCTCCTGGCTTTGTATCAGCACAGCTCCAGCCACTGCGGCCATTTGGGGAGTGAACCAATGGAAGGAAGACCTTTCTGTCTGTCTCTCTCTCTCTCGCTGTCTATAACTCTACCTGTCCAAATAAATAAATTTAAAAAAAAAGATGCTACTGGATGACCTTGTGTCTCAGGGTCATGGGAAGCAGCAGTTAATGGTTCAAGTTCTTGGAACCCTTTTATCCATGTGGTAGACCAGGATGAAGTTCAGGTTCCTGGCTTCACCCTGGCCCAGACCTAGCTGTTATGAGCATTTCAGGGCTGAATCAGTGGGTGGATTCTCTCTCTCTCTCTCTCTCTCTCTCTCTCTCTCTCTCTCTCTCTCTCTCAAACACACACATCTCTCTTTTTAATACATACATAAATAAATATTTTAAAAAAGAAAAACAGGAGCAACACAGTAGAACTATATATAGAGAAAGTGTCAGCCATATTACTCATTACAAAAACAAATACCCTTAAACATATTAAATATTCTCAGTCTCATTGTCCTGTGAAGCCATTGTTGAAAACAGTTTGGGGAATGCATGCTGAGCTATGCAGAACTAGGGGCCCTTATTCTGGTTGATGAGGACCTCTGCATCTTCCTAGAGGCAGCTGAGGGTTTGATTCTGTCAATGTCACTGATGTCTTTCCCTGACTCCGCAGGCAGGCGTAGGGGCCATGACCCATGGCACCACCTCTGTCAATGACTCTTCCTTATGGTAGCAGGTGACCGAAAATGACCTGGTGTCCTGCAGCACATCCTGGCTAACACATGGAGCCCATGCACAAGATGACATTTCGTGTGACTGGGGAAAGAAAAAAGTGAATGGAACCCTTCATGTGTTGATCTGCAAATATCTCTGCCTCGATGTGACCATAACAAGCATGGCCCTCAATGGTCCTTGCCTCTGATGTTGCTTTGGGAAGTCACATGGCCAGTATTTCCCCAACATCTTGATCATCATGGTCACAGGGTTTTAGGGCTAGGGCTTCCAGCCCAGATTGGCCAATGACAAGGGGACTGTAACCAGTCCTCTTTAAGGATACAACAAAGTTCCTTTGGTGAAGCTTAACCCTACCACCAAAGAGGTAGTGGGAGACACACTATCATGGGAACCCACAAACCTGAGGTGCTGTTGTTTCTGGAATTGCTGTCTGCAGCTGCCAGGCTGGCATTGGCCACAAGAGGGAAGAAGTGCCCAGGGCTCAAGGAAGAGCACCAAGGGTCAGGTTGTGTGTTGCTACCCTCAGCCAGCATGATCTTAGCCTCAGCATCTGAGGGGACACTGTCCCAGGGACTCTAATCTTTACAGTCAGCACCTGTGCCCCAGATATGACCTGGTCAGGACCCTGCTGGGCTTGCGCACATCTCTGAAATGGCCAATGGGGACCTGCTCATTTTGGAGATGGGGGAACAAAAAAGCTCCACAGCAATTCCAGAAAAAGAAGAGAAAGTCATAGAGGGAAATTGAGGCCAGGGCTGAAGGTAAGGCTGAGGGTCACCAGGTGGAGGCAAGGGTGTCCCTATGGTGATACTGATGTTGCACTAGAAGTACAGGATCAGCCCTGGAGCTGTGTGTAGGGAGGGCTGAGTGCTGAAGGCTGGGGCAGGGGTGAGTATGGCCAGGGAGGGGAAGGGGTCACTTGGCTACAGAGGGCTTTTGCATAGGAGAGCAGTGCAGGGCTGACCCCAAAGGCTAGGCCTATCCTGTTGCTGCTGGCCAGATATTTCTGATGCCAAAGAGCCTTCAGACTGCGATCCAGACCCATATCTGTCAGAAGAGTCATTCTAATCCCCCAGGAGGCTATGCCCACACTATCAGCTGTGGTTCAACAGGGTTTGACTGCCTCTGAGCTCACTCACTGCCCTGTTGCTGGCAAGCTGCAGGCCAAGCTGAGTGCCTCAGTGCCTTTTGAAATTACTGAGACTCTGTTTCCTTTCACTGGGGTCTCTCCATAAGAAGCTGATAATATCCCTGTCTATTTTTGTAGAACAAGGATAGAGAGAAAGAGAAAGAGGGAATTAATCGCAACAGCCACAGAGATGGCCTTACAGTTTGGGCAGTGCCATTTCATCACTTTTGTCAAGTTTCATTTCTTAGGAATCAAACCCTGAGTGCTGTCCACATGGAGGGGAGGATATTACAAGACTTAGGTGCCAAGAGGGATGATTGCATGGGGGTTGTGTTTGACATTGACCAATTGACTCAGAGTCCCAGAAGAGTCCCTGAGCTGATTTTGAATGTGGTGGGAGCCATATAGCATTCCTTGCTACAGAGATCACCCATAAATCTATGCAAATCTCAACATTTCTGTGGTGAAAGGAGGTACCATGAGGGGAAGTGCCTTTCCCTGGATGACACATGAACCCTGCAGGGTTGGGCCAGCATGCAATATTCTTTCTCCCAGTGTTTCTTGGAGTCCCCCCATTTCTGGGTTGAGAATAATCTGTGAGAGATACAAGCCCTTGGGGTTCAAAGGTCACATAGGTGTTTTATGGTCTAAACACCTGAGGGCAGCCCCAGGTAGCAGAGGGGAGGCTAAGTGCCAGAGGTACAAGGATTTATCCAGGGACACAGGCCTGGACAAAGAAACCAGCAGACCTGACTCCACTGACCAAACTCCAGATAAGTCTCCTCCCAGATGGGGTGCTTTCTCCTTCAGGCCTGTGCTGGTGAGTTGTGGGTGGTTTTGGTGTAGCTATTTGCAGGTGTGCACATGGCATGGATGTGGGAATATTCAGTAGCCCACATGGCCTTAGGAGGGTCTTCTCTGAGTAAGAGTCTCAAATGAAGGGTCCTCAAGAGGTGACCTCACTTTCTTGACAATGGACACAACAGTACTTGGAACACTGGTAAGCAGGTGCCAACATTCTTGTGCTGGTGACTTGGCCAGATCACTTAACCAGGCACCCTCAGGAAGGCATGTTGCCTCCCACTGTTCTGAAGATGAGGCCTCAGCCAGCCCTGGTCTGGGAGTCTTCTTGAGTGCTGCAGACACTGTGTCACCTCTCACCACAATGGTGCTTGTGCATCTCCCAGAGAGAAACAACAGTGACATGAGGCAAGCAGATCAAGCCAGCTTCAGTCAGAACACTGCTCTGAGACCTTCTGGCTGGCCCTACAGTCCTCCCTATGTGTGAGTGGTAGAGACCTTGAGGTAAGCTACCCCTATGAAGTGCAGGTTTGCAGGGACAAAGAGTCTAGTGGAACCATGGAAACCACAGCCAACTAGATGTGAAGGAGTACTGGGTAACCCATTTGATCCATCTTTGTAGCAACTCTCCTTGTTTCCAGAATGACTGTCAGTCATATTCATGAATGACACCAGCAGAATGGGGACCATCACAGAAGGCAGACTCAAGAGGAATCCTTTGGCAAGTAGAGACCACTCAGCTTCAGTAGTGCTGAGTCCTACTGAGTCAGAGATGGTTGTATTAGGGCTAGCACCAGTTCCTGCACTGCAGCATCTACCAGTAGTCACACTTGGACCCTTCTGGTATGCTGGCAGCAGCATGGGGACCCTCAAGGCAGACATGGTGAGAGTGCTTATGAATCAGCCTGGGTCTCCCAAGCAGAGAGGGGACCCCTTCTACATCCCCACCTTCCTGTTAATCTACTTAAGGTTTCCCACAACCTAACAGGCAGTGAATCTGCTTTTTAGGCCTGTACCTATAGGCATGGGGATACCTGCCACATCCTGGCTGGGTTGCGGTGATATCCTGGCACACTCAGAGCCACAGTTTTCTACTGCAGCTTCTCTATGCTCAGAGAACCAACCCCATGGGTGATGTCAGGACTAAGTGGGGTGATCATCAGGGCTTTCCAGTGCCTGGCCATAGGAGTGGGATGCCTAGGACAGGAAGTCTTATTTAGGGTATTCTTCCTCCCATGAAGAAGCAATTGAGCTCAAGGCTGCCTTGACAAAATCAGACAAAATGATTTCATGGTCCATATATGATCCATTGGCCAAATGTTCCCTACATTGAACTAAAGGTGAGCCAATGTCCAGATCCAAATAGAGATCGCGGCAAGATGGCAGAATAGAAAGGGAGTACACTGATAGTCTGGGAAGAGACAGTTTAATAAAAGTGGAGATACTGCAGGTTCAAGGAAGAGTAGGGGAAGAAACAGCAGAGGAAACTCTTCCAGAACTAGTGATTCACAGTGGACCTTCATTGAGAGTGTGGGAGCCCAAGTTCGGGACACCAGCAGCAGACTCAACACACCAGCACTGGAACGCGAGGTGAGCCAAACCTCAATAGCCTGAGACACTGGCGGGAAAGTAGAAGGAGGAGACTAGAGGGAATGAGGCTTGAAACCCCGTGGGGAAAATTTCACCAGGCACAGGCATATGCCAGATCACTTGGGGGAAGCGGTACCATGTTTCAGAGTCTTCCAAAGGGCCAGAGGGATGATTACTGGCTAAGTGTGGGAACCCTGGTTTGCACATATCCAAGATAAAAAGGATTTTCCTGGGCTTTCCAAGTGCAACATGAAGTCATGCTATATAGCATTGAAAGGAAAGCTGAATTAGAAAGTGTCCATTGAAGGCAAGGCCCCTGACCTAATAATAATGTAATACTTTTCTGAATTGACTTACATAGTTGCATTGTTTAAGCATTATTTTTTTATTTTGCTCTATAAGGAAAGAAAGAATACTAATTTATCAGCAAGATTATCTTCATTTAAAAACCAATCATTGATCATGGTTTGAGGGATTTTATGCTACTTTTGCATCCATCTGTACTCAACATACTGAAAGATTTTGAGTTATATTAGGAGCATGCTGACCTGGGCAGGGACAGTCTAATTTTGGTAAAATATTTTTGTAACATATGGGTTTACTTAGGTTTTCAATGAGAAATATAGTTGTGTTATTCAAAATTTATGGTAGGCTTTATTAAAGAAGCCATGTAATAAAAAATGCAGCTATATTATCTATTCACTTTTTTTATTTGTTTATTTCCCAGGACTCTTATCTATTTATTTTTATTTTTATTTTTATATTTTATTTTATTTATTTTTTTGACAGGCAGAGTTAGACAGTGAGAGAGAGAGAGAGAGAGAGAGAGAGAGAGAGAGAGAGAGAGAGAGTCTCCCTTCCATTGTTTCACCCCCCAAATGGCTGCTACAGCCAGCACTCTGCTCCTATCCTAAGTCAGGAGCCAGGTTCTTCCTCCTGGTCTCCCAAGCACTTGGGCCATCCTCCACTGCCTTCCTGGGCAACAGCAGAGAGCTTGACTGGAAGAGGAGCAACCAGAACAGAATCCGGTACCCGGACAGGGACTAGAACCTAGGGTGCTGGCGCCACAGGTGGAGAATTAGCCTAGTGAGCCGTGACGCTGGCCAAGGACAAATATCTATACGTTCATTCAGTTTCCCAATTAATCTTTCTGCCTAATACCTCAATTTTCCATTTTATTCCCTTGTCCAATGTCCTTCTTTTTGCATTAGTCCCTTATTTAATAAAGTCATGAATTTCTTTTTTTCCATTAACCATGTCTATCCATTTGTCCATCTGCTCATTAATTTATCCACCCATTTCCTGTCCCCCTTTATTTAGGAAATACTTTTTAACATGTGCAATTAAAAACCAAACAATGAAAGCACCACAGAGAACAGTGCATGTCAACTCAGTTAAAATAGTTGCAAAAGCTCTACATGCAAAGTACTTCTAAAAGTCATAGGACAGCAAACAATGAGCATTTCAGGTTTTTCTTTCAATAAATATTGAACATTATATGGAATCTATAAAACTACAATGTAAAGAAAAATTTATTGAAGCTAAGGCATACCTTGTTCATTTTTAAAAATACTTATACTTTTTTTAATTTATTTGAAAGACAGAGACAGAGAGAGATCTTCCAGTAACTGATTTACTCCTCAAGTGGTCAAAACTGCCAGGGCTGGGTCAGGCTGAAGCCAATAACCAGGAACTCCATCCAGGTCTCTGACATGGGTTTCAAGGGCCCAAGTACTTGGTACCTCTTTCACTGCCTTACCAGATGCCTTAGCAGGGAACTGGTTCAGAATCAGAGTAGCCTGGACTTAAGCTGTGCTCTAATATGGGATGCTGGCATTGTATGTGGTGACTTAACTTCTGGACTACATCACTGCCACTCTTTGAAAAAAAAATCTCTTTCAACTTCTAACCAATTCATAACAGAAGAAAATGTTTTTGATTTTATAAAGGATGTAGTCTCAAAAAGGAATCCATACATCATATGTGATTATAAAATAATCAACAGCCTTCCTACTGAAACAAAATAACTGTAGGAAGCTGATTCTCAACAATGCACTCAGGCATCAAATTAGCAATATAAATTAAAAAAAAACCAAATAGGCAGCATAAAAATGGAAGAAAGGAAATAAAGATCACATATCTTAAAATTCCTAGATAATCCAGAATCAAGTATAGGAACTAACAACTTAGATTAAGGCTGATATAATAAATAAGGCTTTCTTTAATAACATATTCTTTTTATTCCTTAAATTATTTTAAGGAATATAACTTCCATATGTACAACTTTGGGAATATACTTATTCTTGCACCCTTCCACCTATACTCCCACTCCTCCTCCATCTCCCTCTTCTGTTCCCATCTCATTTTTCCATCAAGACTTATTTTCAATTACCTTTATACAGAGAAGGCCAACACTATACTAAGTAAAAATTTCAATCATTTGCACACATGCACAAACACAAAAAATGTTTGAGAACAATTATCACAGTTAACTTTCAAAATACAAATCATTGGGAGCATATTCTTTTTGAAATATGTAAGAGAAAAAAATTCACTTCACTATATAAATAAAACTTACATAATACTCATGTATGAATATGATAAGAAAATGTGGTACATTCATGCTTTATGTATAAACAATATAACATAAGTGTATTTGAATATATACGTATATTTTATGTGAAGTATGGTACATATATGTAAGGTTGAGAAAGGCTGATGTTAAAAGGGTCATTGGAAAGATGTATCCATCCTTCAGTGAGAAAACTCACTATTGAACATTTATCAGTTTTCTTTTAAATAATTCAAGTACAATGCATACACCAAATTTCAGAGGACCTGTTATAACATAGGGCAAGCTAGTAACAAAGACCACATGAAAGAAAATCTGCAAAATGACCCTCATGAATGTTGTCAAAGATATGAATTAGTAGAAAAATATAGGGTCTGGCATTGTGGCACAGTGGATTAAAGCACTGGCCTGAAGTGCCAGCATCCCATATGGGTGCCAGATCTAGTCCTGCCTGCTCTACTTCCTATCCAGCTCTCTGCTGTGGCCTGGGAAAGCAGTAGGAAATGGCCTTAGTTCTTGGGCCCCTGTACCCATGTGGGAGACCTGGAAAAAGCTCCTGGCTTCTGGCTTCAGAGCAGCATAGCTCCAGCCATCGAGGCCATCTGGGGAATGAACCAATGTATGGAAGACCTCTCTCTCTGTCTCTACGTCTCTCTGTAACTCTCTTTCAAATAAATAAAATAAATCTTTAAAAAATAAGAAAAATATAGTGGCATCTATCAAAACATACTACATTCAGCATATTAAAAATATAAAGGTTCTTCAGGAAAAGAATGTCCATGAAATATATTAAGATTTCAGAAACACAGTGATACTATGTGGGGATTGAGTACATTAAAAAATGACAAATAAGTGGAAAGTCCCAGTGGGGCATAACAGAAAGCAGCAATCAACAAACAGAACTAGATACTTAGTGGGAGAAATAAAGAAGTGGAGTCTTGAAAAATGATGGGTACAGCTTTGAGTAAATCTAACACCTTTACTGAAAGAAATGTCACTTATATGCTGAAACAAATGCCACCTTGTAATGTGATGCTAGCTGCAAGAATGGTGTAGCTTTGTCTTCAGACCCTCTATTTTAGGAGATCACAAGTTATTTCTTTAGGTTTATTGTTTTTCAAATGTGTTTTATTCAAGAAAACATGCAGAAATTTCCTAACTGATTTGACCAAAATAACATACTATTTGGGAATAAAATGGAGCCATGAACTGGAGGTCAAGGTGGAAAGGATGTCCAGAGTCATCCTGACTTTCCCTTTGGCACTGTGGTGCACAGGCAGGAAAATGACTCTGAAAATGCAGGACATGATCATGCTGAATGTCAGGAATTCAGTATCATTAAGTGTATTCGGTAAGTTCCTGACTGGGAAAGCCCTGGGGCAACTTCCAGACCAAAGGCCACAGGCATCCAGGACCCAGTAGAAGGTCATGTCTGAAACCTTGTTGTACATGACATTCTGGCCATGTCAAATGGTCATGTCAAAATGTGCCTCTGCATCACTAAGGAGGAGAGGCTACCAGCCAGATTTCGCAGTCAGTTGGATCCAGGAGATGAGAATGATGATGTTAGATGCCCTAGTGAAAGTAGGTGCCCCCATCCTTTTCCCTTTAGCAATGACATTGATGGCTAAGCCACAGTAATTGCTTTGGCCAGAATGGTAGAAATAGGCACAGTAAAAATAACTCCAAATATGTTCTTCTGGAGAAAGCAAGTGGTGTGTTAGGTAGTTATTGAAGAGTGAACAGAAGAGAAAACAGATGGTGAGGACCATGACCAAGATGTAGCTTGAGAGCCTGGTTATTTTCCATTACAGTAGGAGTGGCTTGGTGTTCCAAAAAGGCCCCATGTATTATTATATTTCCCAATGTAGCATATTCATGAAAGCACCATTTTTTTTCACAAAGCACTTATAAATATATACTATTAAACTAAAATTTTCTACGCTATGTTCTGGGCTTATTCAATCAGTGAACAAGCAAGTAGTGAAAAACTATTATGAGATATGTAATTTTCTAAGATTCAGGCAAATAGGTACAACTAAGGATACTGTATATTAGGTAGAGTAAGACCTACCCTGAAACAAGTTATGAATTCCTTCTTATCACATGTTGGAAGATTTACTGTGGTTGTATCAATCAGCAGATCATACTGGAGAGCATTGACAGCTTCCCAACACTGAGTCTTTGTAGCCAGGGTCATGCTATATCCCTTTACATACTTCAGTCTTCTAAATTATTTTTAAGTCCTTCCATTTTCTGCAGACACACACACACACACACACGCACACGCACACACACACATGCATGCACAGATCTTGCATTAGCTGGTTCATTCCCCAAGTCTCCAGATGAGCTGGGCCTGAATCAGGCCAAAGCTCAGAGCACAGAAATTCATTTAGATGTTTTGTGTGTGATAGGGATTCAAGTAATTGTGCCATCATGTGCTGCCTCCCAAGAGCAGATTACCAGGAAGTTGGATCAGAAGCAGAGGTAGGACTCAATTCTAAGCACTCCAGTATCAGCTGCAGGTGTCCCAAGCAGCATCATAACCCAGTGCAACACATTGTCCACCTTGAAATGTTATTTTAAAACACAATGCCAACACAGGCACTGTCAGAATTCAGATATAGGTTATTCTGGGTGAATTTATATAACAATAGTCTGGGTGACTAGCTATTAACTGAAGGCATAAAATTTGTAAGCAACTTGAAATATATCTGAAAATATATGGTATTTTCAATTGTGATACATTTGGTACATCAATGAAAACAGTAGAAGAAAAAATGTAGCCAATATGCCTCTCTCAGGTAACGCCTTGATATTTAAATCTGAAGGAATCAAGGAAAAAACCATCTATATTAACTAACTCACCAGCCATTATTTGAGAAATCAAATGCTGATTCACAGATGATTTAACATCTAGGGAGGTGTTTTAAACCGAGACAATAGTTTGTCAGTGTAAAACATGATTTCAACTCTTCAGATAAACAAGAGCATAAAAACCTGGAATCAAGAAGGCTATTTGGATCTTTTCATTTCAGATTGTTAATCTCTAAGGTTAGCAGCAGATAGTGTAACCAGTGAGGGCTACAGAAGAATTGCAGTGCTAGTGATTTATGCATTTGAATCAGTGGGGAAGGCAGAGAAGAGGACACAACAACTCATGGCATTAAAAGGCATGGGAGTAGGGGAGAAGCTGCTGCAGTAGAAACCATGAAATAGAAATGTAATGAGCTCTCATTACAGGGTTCCCAGAAAGGCAGACAGTCAATTTGATTATGTTTTTTAGAGAAACTCTAGAGGAATAAACAAGTCGTGAAACTTGTCAGTTTATTACTTTTAGATTATAAAACAGCTTTATATGTTGCACAGAAATATTAAGAGTTTCATAGCAAAAATAGAAAAATTATTAACATTTTTATATAGGTGCAACAGAAGTTATATCTTTACCACTAATTTCTGTTCATGCTTAGCTCCAGTAGCAGTTATACTTCTGTAATCTCAAAAATGTGATGAATTCATTATTAAAAAGGTAAGTTATAGAGTGAACAAATTGATACTGTCATTCTGTCTTTAAAATAAACAAGTGTCACAAACTGACAAAGACAGGACATGGGGGCCTCCATCAGAAGAGTGTGTCACTGGATAGCTCTCAGCCAGCACTGTTTATTAGAGGATATGAGGAATTCTACAGGCTACAAGTATGTATGCAGGGTTGTACATCAACTTTATGGTGGGAAAGGAATCCTGTATGGTGTTCCATGACAGAGAACAGAACAGTGATGTCTATCTTCACAGATGGGTCAATTCAGACGTTATGACAAGTTCCTGAAAACACTAGGTCTCCATTAAAGCCCATTAGTCCCCTTGCTGCCTCTGGCACTGCATTATATTTTGAGGGTGTACCCTCACACAGCCTACGTAGGCAGAGACAGACCTGCAGCCATGTCCTATTCCAGGAGAGTGTGCTCCCCTGTCAACATTTAGGTAGTATCTTCTACAAACAAGTAAAAGCATCTTTTAAAAAAACTTAGTGAAAGAGAGGTAGGGGCCAGCATTGTGGCATAGTAGGTAAAAGTGCCACCTGCCATGTCAGAATCAATCCAACTCCATGATAATGGCCTGGGGAAAACAGCAGATGATGTTCAAACTTTTTGGACCCCTGCACCTCACATGAGAGACCCAGAAGTATATTCCATTTCCAGGCTTTGGCCTGGCCCAGTCTCAGTCACTTCAGCCTTCTGGCGAGTGAACCATTGGATGAAAACTTTGTCTCTCTTTCCCTCTGCCATCCCCATTTCCTCTGTTATTACAACTCTTTCAAATGAATAAATAAATCTTTAAAAAAGAGTGTTAAAAGTTAATAGAAATGAATTTAATAGATGTTTAAAATTTATATAGGAAGTAATCAAACAACTAAGCAGGAAACCAGAATGCAGGAAGCACATTCTTTCAAAATGAGCAATGATAATTAGTTGATGTTACAGCAAATAGGTTTCTATTGAAATGAGTCACTTTTACATTATCTTGGCCATCTATGTTAGCCATTTCCCATAAAGTGTGGCAAAAAGAGATAATGATATTTTTTTACTTCTTCAATTTTCATCATTAAATATTTCAGCACTAGATGCTACTGAGATGAGAGCTATAGCATTTACAATTAATAGCAAAAGGATTTGGAAAGGGTAATTGCCTCTATAGCATAGTTTTTAAAAACATTTTTATGTATTTATTTGAGAGATAGCATTACATAGAGAGAGGCAGTGACAGGGAGAAAGATCTCCCATCCACTGGCTCACTCCCTATTTGACAGTTACAGCAGGAGCTGAGCTGATCCGAAACCAGGAGCAAGGAACCAGGAGCTTCTTCTGGGTCTCACATGCTGGTCCAGGGGCCCAAGAATTTGGGCCTTCTTCCACTGCTTTCCCAAGCCATAGCAGAGAGCTGGATTGGAAGAGGAACAGTTGGGACTTGAACCAGCGCTCGTACAGGATTCTGGCATTGCAGGTGGAGGCTTCTAATCCACAATGCTGGCCCCTAACATGACTTAGAGTAGCAGCTTTAATAAATGGTAATTTACCCTAATTGCAGCTAATTATAGGAAAATCTAATGTGTAATAAGATGCCAAATGGGAAAACTCTAGAAAGACTTTATACAGTAACACAGTTGCTATTAGTTTAACATGTTTTTACTCAAAATCCCATTGAACAGGTTTTTTTTTATTATATGTATAGGTTTGTCAAAAGTAGATGCCTAACACTTCAAGACTGAGTTACAGCCACTAAGTAAAGAGCTCTCTTTGATTATTAGAGAAAACATTTCATAGACATGGACATAAATAAGCTATTGAAAGTGGTAGGAAGCACCATAAGTATAGGAACAGTTTCACTTATTTTTTACTGCTATGAGCAAGACAATCCTTGTGGCCACACACATATTAGAAAGACAAAAGGAACATATCCACAATATCCTGTATATGACAAATGCAAATTGAGTCACCATTTTTTTTTTAATTTTTGACAGGCAGAGTGGACAGTGAGAGAGAGACAGAGAGAAAGGTCTTCCTTTTGCCGTTGGTTCACCCTCCAATGGCTGCCGCAGTTGGCGCGCTGCGGCCAGCGCACCGCGCTGATCCGATGGCAGGAGCCAGGTGCTTCTCCTGTCTCCCATGGGGTGCAGGGCCCAAGGACTTGGGCCATCCTCCACTGCACTCCCTGGACACAGCAGAGAGCTGGCCTGGAAGAGGGGCAACCGGGACAGGATCAATGCCCCAACCGGGACTAGAACCCGGTGTGCCGGCGCCGCAAGGCGGAGGATTAGCCTAGTGAGCTGCGGCGCCGGCCAGAGTCACCAATGTTTTAAATCAGAATGCAAGTTAATATTTAGAAGAGCACTAACACTTCCAAACTTTCCAAAGTTTGGATATGAGAATCATCAAGATATATTTTCATTTGGATTATAATGTGTTAATCATCCATATATTGAAAGTAACATGGGGCCTGTGGGTTAAAGCTGCTGCCTGCAGTGCCAGCATCCCTTATGGGCACTGATTCAAGTCCCAGTTGCTCCACTTCTGATCCAGCTCTCCTCTATGGCTTGGGAAAGCAGTAGAAGTTGGCCCAAGTCCTTGGGCCCCTGCACCCATGTGGGAGACCCAAAAGAAGCTCCTGGCTTCTGGCATTGGATCAGCTCAGCTCTGGCCATTGCAGTCATTTGGGGAGTGAACCAGAGGATGGAAGACCTCTCTCTCTCTCTCTCTCTCTCTCTCTCTCTCTCTCTCTCTCTCTGCCTCCCTCCCTGGCTCTACCATGCTTGATAACTCTTTCAAATAATTAAAATAAATCTTTAAAAAATGAAAAATAACCTAGGATTTATATTTTATTTCTCTTATAAACCTACTTCTCAGGAAAAAACAAGTAGAGATTACTTTGCTCTTGGAAAACTTTGAAGTATAAAGTTAATAAAAGCTGAGAAATATCATCACATTGCATTTCTCAGCAATTTATCGCAGCTGGAAAAGTTGATCTCAGGCTTTGATTATATGCACAACTCTTGCTAAAGCATCAGTCATCTAAATATGAACCAAACAAACATGTTAAACCTACTTTTTAGAATGTACCATATCAATCATGAACTTTTTTTTAAATTCCTAGTCCTATTCTCAATGACATCTTGAAATTACATATCCTCCCCAACTTTCAATTTTAATGAAGAGAGTGGAGTGTTGTTTTTCCTCTTTCTGTACTTCTCATTTTCTTTTGTTAATATGGAGCTTTGTTTCCCCTTGCATCTTTAGCTGTTATCCCATCTTAGGGCTTCAAGCAGGGTTGATCAAGAACAATTCTCTGTGTAGAGATGGGCTGGGATCCAGCCTCCTTATCCATGAGAGTACCATGAATAGCAATTGCTTGGAGTCCAGTTCCTGCTGTAAAAATCCTTTGTTATGATTTAGTATATGAGGATTCCAAGGTCTGCTTTTAGAATCTTGCTTAATTCTTTTTTAAAAATATTTATTTAATTTATTTGAAAGAGTTACATAGAGAGAGGAGAGGCAGAAAGAGAGAGAGAGAGAGGTATTCCACCTAATAGTTCACTCCTCAGATGGCTGCAACAGCTGGAGCAGTGCAGATCTGAAGGCAAGAGTCAGGAGCTTCCTCCAGGTGTCCCAAGTGGGTGCAGGGGCCCAAGGACTTAGGCCATCTTCTACTGCTTTCATAAGCCATAGCAGAGAGCTGGATTGGAAGAGGAGCAGCCAAGACTAGAACTGATGCCCATATGGGATGCTGGTGCTTCAGGCCAGGGCTTTAACCCCCTGAGCCACAGCGCCAGCCCTGAGTCTCCCTTAATTCTATCAGTTCCTCACTAGTCTTCCCATGTACTAAGCATTCTCTGAAATGTATTAGAAGGTTTCATTTGAATTCATTCAGTGATCCCCAAGGAATAACTGAGTACCTATCTGATAGTGGTAGAAAAAAAAATTGGCTTAGATTTTTTTTAACTTTCATTTAATAACAGATACATTGTATTTTTGACAATAATTAACATGGAGAATGTCCTATATATTCAAAACTCTCTTGGGATTTTTTTTCCAAGTTGCTGTTTTATGGCATTATTTATAATGACTATTATATGGGAAGCCACATGGAATAATTCACTTGAATTTGAAGGAAAGTAACTTAGTTCTAGTACTAGAGTTTTGGGATTCAAATGTACATTTAGTCTCTTTAATTTGAAAAAAAAATAAAGAGCATGGATACTTGTTGGCATTCATATTTCCAGCTTCTCTCAGTAACAAAGGACATAGCTAACCATAGACATTAGAAAAATTTTGCTTTTCACATAACCCCAACAGACGTTGTGAACTTCAATTCAGAGAAGCCAGGACTCAGTCTATGTTGTTAACTCAAAAATGCTTTTCATTCAAATAAGGCACAATGGCGAAAAAATAGGGATTCATCTTATCCATCATGTCATCACATAGTTGTGAATTGCACTATTTTGAAATGTCTAAAATATATTTCTTTTTTTTAATTTTTCACAGGCAGAGTGGACAGTGAGAGACAGACAGAGAGAAAGGTCTTCCTTTTTGCCATTGGTTCACCTTCCAATGGCCGCCACGGTAGCACACTGTGTCTGGCACACCGCGTTGATCCGATGGCAGGAGCCAGGTGCTTCTCCTGGTCTCCCATGGGGTGCAGGGCCCAAGGACTTGGGCCATCCTCCACTGCACTCCCTGGACACAGCAGAGAGCTGGCCTGGAAGAGGGGCAACCGGGACAGGATCGGTGCCCCAACCGGGACTAGAACCCGATGTGCCGGCAACGCAAGGCGGAGGATTAGCCTAGTGAGCCACGGCGCCTGCCTAAAATATATTTCTTCTCGCAACATTTAAATAATTTCTTCAGTCCCTATTTATATTTAAAATAGCTCCTTTTAAAATATATATATTTTTGACAGGCAGAGTTAGACA
This sequence comes from Lepus europaeus, assembly GCF_033115175.1. Lineage (NCBI taxonomy): Eukaryota > Metazoa > Chordata > Mammalia > Lagomorpha > Leporidae > Lepus > Lepus europaeus. Next base: position 31,343,116 of record NC_084851.1, on the reverse strand, counting down.
ATGAGAGAGACAGAGAGAAAGGTCTTCCTTCCATCACTTCACCCCCAAATGGCTACTACAGCTGGCGTGCTGCATCGGTCTGAACCAGGAGCCAGGTGCCTCCTCCTGGTCTCCCATGCGGGTGCAGGACCCAAGCACTTGGGCCATCCTCCATTGCCTTCTCGGGCCACAGCAGAGAGCTGGACTGAAAGAGGAGCAACCAGGACAGAATCAGGCAACCTGACAGGGACTAGAACCCAGGATGCTGGTGCCGCAGATGAATTAGCCTAGTGAGCCACAGCACTGGCCAATTTTTCTGTTTTTTTTTTAAGTGGACAAATTTTATGTATTTGTATGTACAGATTTAGGAGCATAGTTATACTTCCCACCCTAATCTCCCTCCTAGTCATGATTCTACCCCATCTCCCCTCCCTTTCTTATTCTTTCTTTTCATTACTATTATGATGTACTTTCCATTTATTTTATACTTGTAAGATTAATTAAATAATTCAATAAATTGTAAGAAGAAACAAAATAAAATATAATTTTTGGGTGTACTATTTTGAATGTATATATACTGCAATATTATTTTTCTTAAACTATTGTCACTTTTCATAAATATATGGAAAAAAACTTTCTGTGAACTACTCCCATTTCATCTCAGTCCCTAGTTTTCAGGGGTTCTTTTCTCATCTCATTACATTTTAATTCTGATCCAGCTCTCTGCTATGGCCTGGGAAAGCAGTAGAAGACATCCAAGTCCTTGGGCCCCTGCACCCATGTGGGAGACCTTGGAGACACTCCTGTTTCCTGGCTTTGTATTGGTCCATCTCCAGCCATTGCAGCCATTTGGAAAGTGAACCAGCAATTGGAAGACTTCTCTGTCTCCGCGTCTCCATCTCAGTAACTGCCTTTCAAATAAACAGTAAATCTTCAAAAAATTCATATAGAAACCAAAATAAGGAATTGAACACATGATTTTCTGCTTAACATATTTTATACAAAGGTTTGTTTCTTCACTCTTCTTTTTTTTTCATTTATTAAACATTTATTTAAAGAATATAAATTTCCAAAGTACAGCTTATGGGTTACAATGGCTCCCCCCCTTAACTTCCCTCCCACCCACAACCCTCCCCTTTCCCACTCCCTCTCCCCTTCCATTCACATCAAGATTCATTTTTCAATTCTCTTTATATACAGAAGATTAGTTTAGTATATATTAGGTAACAATTTCAACAGTTTGCCCCCATACAGCAACACAAAGTGAAAAAATACTGTTGGAGTACTAGTTATAGCATTAAATAAGAGTGTACAGCACATTAAAGACAGAGATCCTACATAATATTTTTTTTAAAAAATTAATTAATTTTCTATGCCATTTCCAATTTAACACCAGGTGTTTTTTTTTTCCATTTCCAATTATGTTTATATACAGAAGATCGATTCAGTATATAATTACTAATGATCTCATCAGTTTGTGGCCACGCAGAAACACAAAGTGTAAAAATACTGTTTCTGTACTAGTTATAGCATCACTTCACATTAGACAACACATTAAGGACAGATCCCACATGGGATGTAAGAACACAGTGACTCCTGTTGCTGACTTAACAATTTGACACTCCTGTTCATGGCATCAGTAATCTCCCTAGGCTCTAGTCATGAGTTGCCAGTGCTATGGAAGCCAGGGTATTCCAATACAATCCCATCAAGGTGACATGTACAAATACCATCTCACTGGGCCAAGTGATCAATTTCAGTTCACAATTGATGGCTCTGATAGGTCTAAGAGTCAAAGGGATCATACAAACAAGACAAGTGTCTGCTAATACTAACTGATAGAATCAAAAAGGGAGAGAAGGATCCAACATGTGAAGCAGGATACACAGCAGACTCATAGAATGGCAGATGTCCTAAACAAAATTCTGGCCTCAGAATCAGCCCTTAAGACATTCGGATCTGGCTGAAGAGCTCATGAGAGTGTTGTAGGCATGGAAAGGCAAGATACCATGGAAAAGAAAAAAAAGAAGAAGACCTAAATGAAAAATCTCTGTGAGTGAGATCCCAGTGGTAAGAACAGGGCCATCAAAGAAGGAGGTACCTTTCTCTGAAGGGAGGAGAGAACTTCCACTTTGACTATGACCCTATCAGAATAAAATCAAAGTCAGCAAACTCTTCTCTCTTCTTTAGAGTTAACTATCTTTTTTTGTTTTATTTTGACAGGCAGAGTGGACAGTGAGAGAGAGACAGAGAGAAAGGTCTTCCATTGCCATTGGTTCACCCTCCAATCGCCGCCATGTCCAGTGTGCTGTGGCCAGCGCACCATACTGATCTGAGGCAGGAGCCAGGTGCTTCTCCTGGTCTCCCATGGGGTGCAGGGCCCAAGCACTTGGGCCATCCTCCACTGCCTTCCCGGGCCACAGCAGAGGGCTGGCCTGGAAGAGGGGCAACCGAGACAGAATCCAGCGCCCTGTCCAGGACTAGACCGGTGTGCCGGCACCACTAGGCAGAGGATTAACCTGTTGAGCTGTGGCGCCAGCCACAAGAGTTAACTATCTTAATACTTGACTATTCTAATTGTTCCCATTAATTGTCAAACCTAAAGACACAGAAATCCAATTCCATCTGACATATGTTCTGTTTTTCACATGAAATAATTGCTATAATCCAAGTTGTGGTTTTACAACCCACAACTCAGGACTATTACAAGATTCTTTCTATGTTTGAGTCCATTTTCTAGCTCAGTAGATCTCCTTTTTGCCAACTAAAATAATTTGAGGAGTGCAACTATGTTGCTTCTCAAATGCTTACCAACTCTCAGCCTTGTTTCTTGGTAGCAACTGAGGTACAACCCAATGAGTCTTTTTTATAAGACTATTTCCCAGTTTACCCAAGGTCACTGGATCCTAGCATAATTACTTATATGAAAGCCTTGAATCTTGGTACAATTTGCCTCTCATATTCTTAGACAAGCTTTATTGAGATATGCAATGTATTGTTTACATCTTGCCCATTTGGTATAACTCATAAGGTGGCAGTAATTGAGTGGAATAATGTGTTTTGTACAATACCTGGAAGTGAAGTTTTACTATGAGATAAAGAACAAGTGTTTTTGGTTATAAACATAGTTGTGTTATTTGATATAGAAGGTCTATTATTTATTTGAAGCTTATGTTTGTTTTAGGACATGTTATGAATTCAGTATTGATAAGGATACCATTGTAATCAACAACTCAACTTACCCAACTTAGTTGCACTGTTGTGCTGAGTTTGGCAAAATTCTGTTACCGATGCTCTGTGTAGATATTTTGCAGATGTGATTAACATCTGCCATTGACTATGTAAGGGAGATTATACTTGTTAATGTAAATTTCTCTATTAAGAACCCAGAGTGATACAATAAATAAAGACAAGAAAATATAAAATTAATTTAGTAATATACATATCTGCATGCTCTTTGAGAAATGGAATGTGGACATAAAAAAAGTTTAAGAGCTTTCCTTTCAGTAGACTGGATAACACTGAGAAAACAAAAATAAATTTAAGGAAAACTTTACTTCAGAAGACAAAGGAGGGTGGAGGAAGAAAAGGTGAGACATCCCAGAACACTGGAAACTGGAGAAGAAAGAAAGATCAGTTCTGAGTCAAGCCACTTGTAAATAAGATGCCTAGGCTCCATTTAAGTACCAGGTCTTTCCAAGGTTTCTGCCCACTCAAAAACTAACATTCTTATCATGGCATCCAGCTCTCACATTCTGATTCTTGTAAACCAGTTTAAATGTTGCCAAATTTAGGAACTAAAAATGCAGGGCACCCAGTTAAATTTAACTTTCGGCTAAACACTGTGTGATACCAAAATGTCCCTTTTTAAAAAAGATTTAGTTATTTTACATGAAAGTCACAGTTACACAGAGAGAGAAGGAGAGGCAGAGAGAAAGGGAAAGAGAGAGAGAGAGAAAGAGAGAGGGACAGAGACAGGGACAGAGTCTTCCATCCCCTGGTTCACTCTCTAGATGGCTGCAATGGCTGGAGCTGTGCCTCTCCAAAGCCAGGAGCCAGGAGCTTCTTCCAGGTCCCCTACATGGGTGCAGGGGCCCAAGGACTTGGACCATCTTCTACTGCTTTACCAGGCCATAGCAGAGAGCTGTTATGTTGCAGCTGGTTCTTGAATCTACACCCATATGGGATCCTGGCACTGCAGTTAGCAGCTTTACCTGCTATGCCACAGCACCAGCCCCTAAAAGCTCTTCACTGTTCATCTGAAATCCAAAAGTAACCAATGTCCCAGTTTCATCCAGCAACCTACAACACCACCACAATCCTAGTGGACAAATTCTTATAAACTCAGGTATTGGGCTCAGCCTTTATTGTTATTTTCCAACCACCCATGGTGCTCACCTCAAGGCTGTGAAGACAGAAATCTTTAAGTCACAGAAGCACATATACTGAAGAGTCAATGTTGGGTCTGGCTTTCCCCAGAGCCTCTCAGCTTTTCCCTTCATTGAGATTCCACTGGGCTCAACTTTCTTTCTCTTCCACACTTGTTTTTCTTACTTCATGCACCATACTCCATCTCAATTTAAATGCCAAATATTCTTTAACAGAAAGCTTATGTGTATTTTTCTTAAAAATGAGTTTATGGGGTTAGCACCGTGGAATAGCTGGTAAAGCTGCCATCTGCAGTGCCAGCATCCCATATGGGCACCAGTTCAAGTTCCTGCTGCTCCACTTCCAATTCAGCTCTCTGCTATGGCCTAGGGAGGCAATAGAAGGTGACTCAAGTGCTTGGGCCTCTGCACAGAAGTGGGAGATCCAAAAGAATCTCCTGGCTCCTGGCTTCAGACCAGTGCATCTCCAGTTGTTTTGGCCTTCTGCAGAGTGAACCAGTGAATAGAAGACCTCTTTCTCTTTCTCTTTCTCTTTCTCTTTCTCTTTCTCTCTCTCTCTCTTTCTCTCCCCCCCATAACTCAAATAAGAAAACTAATATTTAAAATGATTTTATTATTCATTTATTCATATATTTGTACTCTATGTAATGAAAATAAATTTTTAATAATGCATTATAGATTGTTGCTAGAACAGTGCTGTTTGAACAGCCTGTAGAAAAGAACTAGTATTTTCTCTGCCACATTCTGGATTGATATTTTGTAAAAGAAAGTAAAATTTAAATTAAGTACTAGAAAAATGAAATTCTGAAAGGACAGAAATATATCCCTACTTTTTCATTTTAAATAAGCTCCTACAAAATGAATCATTCCTTCTCATGATAATTACCATATTTTTAAAAACATCTACAATTTTTATGTTTTGTTGAAGTCTTTGAGTATTTAACTACCTATACAGATTTAATGTAATTTTATGGGCTATTTTTAGATAACTTCTCTTATCTCCTGTCATTAGTATTTTTTCTAACAAAGTACTCATTCCTTCTTACAGTAAAGACAATATATTGCTTTTCAATTCATAATATTTGCAGCACATTTAAATTTTTTGTTCTTTGACATTCTACCTACCACATGTATGAACCTTTAATATCCTAGTTTATGTCAGTATTTGCCTAGTGAATTGGAGGCCATCTTACTTGGATTTTACATTGTGAGGTCATCAGCTTCCTTGAAGTTCTGCAAGTTGTCCTGGCAACATTTAAGTACACAGTTTCTCAGAGAGACCTTAGACTGGGGTAATCATTCACCACATCCAGGTAATATATTTTGTACATTTTAAGGTTGTTTATTGGACTCTAAATTTCCCCTTAATTGTGAAATCTAAAGAATTTGAAGCCTATTCTGGTGTCATTGTCTTTGATTTTTTCTTGAAATTTTATCTTTTTAATGTGTTGTAATAGTCTGTTTATCACCAATTTTCCATATGTCTTTTATCAATCTATTATATCTTCCATTGGATTATTCATTTATACTTAATCACAATATATTTTATTTCAGAAAACATCCATTTTTTATGTTACATCTTTCAGATTACTATTATCTGTGTTTTTAATATCCTAGTCTAAGTTTACTCTTCCATTGTGAATCTGTGAACAAATTAAATTTTGAATATGAGATCATAAACTCAAAAATTGCTTTAGTTGTCCTGACAACCATTATGTGCATATATATTTCAGAAGTCTTTGCATTCCTGATCATTCACACTATCAGTGTAATGAATTCTTAAAGCCATTTTTTCTTGTTTTCTTTTTCCAAGATTTATTTACTTATTTGAAAGAGTTGCAGAGAGAGGAGAGACAGAGATCTGCCATCTGCTGGCTTACTCTATCAGTTGCTGCAATGGCTGGCTGGGCCAGGCTGCAGCCAGGAGTTTCTTCCCATCATCCATATTAGTGCCAGTGGCCAAATCACTTGCATCTTTCAGTGCTTTTATCGGGCCATTAATTGGGAGCTGGATCAGAAAGGAAGCGCCAAGGATAGGAACCAGCACCAATCTGGGATACCTGTTTCAGAAATGGAATATTTACCTGCTGTACTATGATGCTGACTCCCATGCAACATATTTTTAACTTATCTGAATTTTATGGGACTCTATATTTACTATCACTGTATGAGAGTTGCAATAGAATAGGTACAGATGCTAGCTTCTTTGAATGTTCACTGCTAACTTATTTGATCCTTGATTTCCATTTTGTGTATTTTTCACTTATTTTCCTTTTTAGGTTAATTGTAGTCATATATTTTTCAGCCAAATATTTATATCTACTTGTTGTTCTACTATTGTTTCTCTTAAATCATTTTTTCTTACATTAATTTGATTTCAATATTTATTTAATTTTTATGTTTGTTCTTGTAACTATCACCTCAGTATATCTTTTTTTAAAGACTTATTTATTTATTTGAAAGTCAGAGTTACACAGAGAGAGAAGGAGAGGCAGAAGGAGAGAGAGAGTTCTTCCATCCGCTGGTTCACTCCCCAGTTGAGTGCAACTGCCGGAGCAATGCTGATCCAAAGCCAGGAGCCAGGAGATTTTTCTGGGTCTCCCATGCATGTGCAGTGGCCCAAGGACTTGGGGCATCTTCCACTGCTTTCTGGGAACTTTCCTGTGCATTTTTCAGAGCCATTTTAGGAGCATCTTGTCATTACCCCATTCAAAGTATCAGAATTCATGGTAATTGATTATGGAACTGTCACACTACATTTTTTTTTTTTAGAAATGTCAGTAGGTTAGTTCTAAATACTGATATCTTACTGGTGTTTTTATTTTGGCAGGTGGTGATTTCTTTGATTTATATTTTATTGAAAAACTTTCATTTATTTTTCTTTTTACATTAATTATAATAGTACACTTTTAAAAATACTTTATTTGAAAGTCAGTGTTACAGCATGAGAAGGAGACAGAGAGTAAGCCTGAGAGAAAGAGAGAGAGAGAGGGATAGAGAAAGCTACTAGAAGAGAGAGAGAGAGAGAGATCTTCCATCCTGATTCATGCTTTAAATACCTGTAATGGCCAGGGCCAAGCCAGACTGAATCCATAGGCCAGCAGACTTTTTTCAGGTCTCCCATATTGATGTAGGGGCCAAAGAATTGATCCAGCATTTATTGCTTTCACAGCAGGGAAAGCTGGATCAGAAGTGGAGCAGCCAGGACTTGAACGGGTACCCATAAGGGATGCCAGTATTGCAGTGACTTTATGCACTGTGTCACCATGCCAGCCCCAATAGTCTAGTTTTCAACTGTTTTTTTTTAATCTTCTTGTCATTCTATCATTGCTACTAAAAGACACTCATTTTTTCATAGTAATCATAATATATTTTACTTCATAACATCATTTTTATTTGCTTTTGCATTTGAGTTCATAGCTAACACCTCTATCTCTTTAACTTTGTGCTTTAAGTCAGTCCCCGCACTATGAATGCATGGTCATCCTGGTCAGCTTTGTCATGATGAGATCATCAACTCAATCCAAACACTACAGTTTTTTCTGGCAACCATTATGGACACAATTTCAGAGGCCTCATAGATTCATCTGATAATTCTGATAGTTCATCCTTGCAGTTAACAAAATTTTACCTTCTCTGATTATTTGAAACTCTTATCTTCAATTTTGAATGTCTCAACAGAATAGTTCTCCACACATATTTCCTTTAGAATAATTGTGCTTAAAAGGAAAAATATCTGATTTTTTAAATTAAACTTTTATTTAATGAATATAAATTTCCAAAGTACAGCTTATGGGTTACAATGGCTTCCCCCTCACAAAACTTCCCTCCCACCCCAACCCTCCCCTTTCCCGCTCCCTCTCCCCTTCCAATCACATCATAATTCATTTTCAATTCTCTTTATATACAGAAGATCAGTTTAGTATATATTAGGTAACGATTTCAACAGTTTGCCCCCATATAGCTACACAAAGTGAAAAAAAATACTGTTGGAATACTAGTTATAGCATTAAATAACAGTGTACAGCACATTAAAGACAGAGATCCTACATAATATTTATTTAATTAATTAATTTTATATGACATTTCCAATTTAACACCAGGTTTTTTTTTCATTTCCAATTATCTTTACATACAGAAGATTGATTCAGTATATAATTACTAATGATCTCATCAGTGTGTGGCCACACAGAAACACAAAGTGTAAAAATGCTGTTTCAGTACTAGTTATAGCATCACTGCACATAAGATAACACATTAAGGCAGATCCCACATAGGATGTAAGTACACAGTGACTTCTGTTGCTGACTTAACAATTTGACACTCCTGTTCATGGCGTCAGTAATCTCCCTAGGCTCTAGTCATGAGTTGCCAGGGCTATGGAAGCCATTAGAGTTTGCTGACTTTGATCTTATTCCAATAGGGTCATAGTCAAAGTGGAAGTTCTCTCCTCCCTTCAGAGAAAGGTACTTCCATTCTTTCCACTGGGATTTCACTCGCAGAGATCTTTCATGTAGGTCTTCTTCTTTTTTTTTTCTTTTCCATGGTGTCTTGGGTTTCCATGCCTACAATACTCTCATGGGCTCTTCCGCCAGATCAGAATGCCTTAAGGGCTGATTCTGAGGCCAGAGTGTTATTTAGGACGCCTGCCATTCTATGAGTCTGCTGTGTATCCCATTTCCCATGTTGGATCTTTCTCTCTCTTTTTGATTCTATCAGTTAGTATTAGCAGACACTTGTTTGTGTGATCCCTTTGATTCTTACCTATCAGAGCCATCGAATATGAACTGAAATTGATCACTTGGACTAGTGAGATGGCATTGGTACATGCCACCTTGATGGGATTGTGTTGGAATCCCCTGGCACATTTCTTAATCATTTGTGGCAAGTCAGATTCTGCATGTCCCAAATTGTACATCTTTTCCCTCTCTTATTCCCACTCTTATATTTAACAGAGATCACTTTTCAGTTAAATTTAAACACCTAAGAAAAATTGTGTGTTAATTACAGAGTTCAACCACTAGTACTAGAACAACAACAACAACAAAAACAAATACTAAAAAGGATAAAGTATTACATTGCACATCTAGAGCCAGGACAAGAGCTGATAAGGTCATAGTTTCTTATAGTGTCCATTTCACTTCAACAGGTTTCCCCTTTGGTGCTCAGTTGTCGCCGATCAGGGAAAACAAATGATATTTGTCTCTTTGGGACTGGCTTAATTCACTCAGCATGATGTTTTCCAGATTCCTCCATCTTGTTGCAAATGACTGGGTTTCATTGTTCCTTACTGCTGTATAGTATTCTATGGAGTACATGTCCCATAATTTCTTTATCCAGTCTACTGTTGATGGGCATTTGGGTTGGTTCCAGGTCTTAGCCATTGTGAATTGAGCTGCAATAAACATTAATGTGCAGATGGCTTTTTTATTAGCCAAATAAATTTCCTTTAGGTAAATTCCAAGGAGTGGGATGGCTGCGTTGTATGGTAGGGTTTATGTTCAGGTTTCTGAGGAATCTCCAGACTGACTTCCATAGCGGCATAACCAGTATGCATTCCCACCAACAGTGGGTTAGTGTCCCTTTTTCCCCACATCCTCTCCAGCATCTGTTGTTGGTAGGTTTCTGAATGTGAGCCATTCTCACCGGGGTGAGGTGAAACCTCATTGTGGTTTTGATTTGCATTTCTCTGATTGCTAGTGATCTTGAACATTTTTTCATGTGTCTGTTGGCCATTTGGATTTCCTCTTTCAAAAAATGTTTATTGAGGTCCTTGGCCCATCTCTTAAGTGGGTTGTTTGTTTTGTTGTTGTGGATTTTCTTGATTTCTTTGTAGATTCTGGTTATCAACCCTTTATCTGTAGTATAGCTTGCAAATATTTTCTCCCATTCTGTCGGTTGCCTCTTCACTTTCCTGACTGTTTCTTTTGAAGTACAGAAACTTCTCAATTTGATGCAATCCCAAATGTTAATTTTGGTTTTGACTGCCTGTGCTCCTGGGGTCTTTTCCAAGAAGTCTTTGCCTGTACCTATATCTTGCAGGGTTTCTCCAATGCTCTCTAATAATTTTATGGTTTCGGTTCGTAGATTTAAGCCATTAATCCATGTTGAGTGAATTTTTGTGTAAGTTGAATGGTATGGGTCTTGCTTCAAGCTTCTGCACATGGAAATCCAATTTTCCCAGCACCATTTATTGAATAGGATGTCCTTATTCCAGGGATTAGTTTTGAATCTTTGATCAAATATAAGTTGGCTGTAGATGTTTGGATTGATTTCTGGTGTTTCTATTCTGTTCCATTGGTCTATCCATCTGTTTCTGTACCAGTACCATGCTGTTTAGATAACAACTGCCCTGTAGTATGACCTGAAATCTGGTATTGTGATACCTCCAGCTTTGTTTTTGTTGTACAAGATTGCTTTGGCTATTTGAGGTCTTCTTTGTCTCCATATGAATTTCAGCATCCTTTTTTCCAGATCTGAGAAGAATGTCTTTGGTATCTTGATTGGTATTGCATTGAATGTATAAATTGCTTTTGGGAGAATAGACATTTTGATGATATTGATTCTTCCAATCCATGAGCATGGAAGATTTCTCCATTTTTTGGTATCCTCTTCTATTTCTTTCTTTAAGGTTTTGTAATTTTCATCGTAGAGATCTTTAACATCCTTGGTTAAGTTTATTCCAAGGTATTTGATTGTTTTTGTAGCTATTGTGAATGGGATTGATCTTAGAAGTTCTTCCTCAGCCGTGGCATTGCCTGTGTATACAAAGGCTGTTGATTTTTGTGTATTGATTTTATATCCTGCTACTTTGCCAAACTCTTCGATGAGTTCCAGTAGTCTCTTAGTTGAGTTCTTTGGGCCGCCTAAATAAAGAATCATATCATCTGCAAAGAGGGATAGTTTGAGTTCGTCCTTCCCGATTTTATCCCTTTAATTTCTTTTTCTTGCCTAATAGCTCTGGCTAGAACTTCCAGAACTATATTGAATAGCAGTGGTGAGAGTGGGCATCCCTGTCTGGTACCAGATTTCAGCAGAAATGCTTCGAAATTTTCCCCATTTAATAGGATGTAGGCCGTGGGTTTTTCATATATTGCTTTGATTGTATTGAGGAATGTTCCTCCCATACCCAGTTTGCTTAGAGTTTTCATCATGAAAGGGTGTTGTATTTTATCAAATGCTTTCTCTGCATGTATTGGGAGAATCATATGGTTTTTCTTCTGCAGTCTGTTAATGTAGTGTATTACGTTGATTGTTTTGCGAACATTGAACCATCCCTGCATCCCAGGGATAAATCCCACTTGATCTGGGTGGATGATCTTTCTGATGTGTTGTTGCATTCTATTGGCCAGAATTTTATTGAGTATTTTTGCATCTATGTTCATCAGGGATGTTGGTCTGTAATTCTCTTTCAATGCTGCATCTTTTTCCGGCTTAAGAATTAAGGTGGTGCTGGCTTCATAGAAAGAATTTGGGAGGATTCCCTCTTTTTTGATTGTTTTGAATAGTTTGAGAAGAATTGGAGTTAGTTCTTCTCTAAATGTCTGGTAGAACTCAGCAGTGAATCCATCTGGTCCTGGGCATTTCTTTGTTGGGAGGGCCTTTATTGCTGTTTCAATTTCTGTCTCAGTTATGGGTCTGTTTAGATTTTCTATGTCTTCCTGTCTTAATTTAGGTAGGTTGTATGTGTCCAAGAATCTGTCCATTTCTGATAGATTTCCCTGTTTGCTGGCATACAAGTCCTTGTAGTAATTTCTGATGATTTTTTTTCTGTAGTGTCTGTTGTTATGTTTCCATTTTCATCTCTGTTGCTATTGATTTTCGTCTTTTCTCTTCTTTTTTTAGTTAGTTGGATCAATGGGTTGTCAATTTTATTTATTTTTTCAAAAAACCAGCCCCTGTTTGGCTGATTTTTTGTAATGTTTTTTTGGATTCAATCCTGTTGATTTCTTCTTTGATTTTAATTATTTCTCTTCTCCTACTGGGTTTGGGTTTGGTTTGCCGCAGATTTTCTAAATCCCTGAGATGACTTGAAAGCTCATCTATTTGGTGCCTTTCCAATTTTGTGATGTAGACACCTATTGATATAAACTTTCCTCTTAACACTGCTTTTGTTGTATCCCAGAGGTTTTGGTATGTTGTGCTTTTATCCTCATTTACTTCCAGAAAATTTTTGATTTCTCTTTTAATTTCTTCTATGACCCATTGTTCATTCAGGAGCATGTTGTTCAATCTCCAAGTGTTTGCATGTGTTCTAGGGATTCCTGAGTTGCTAATGTCCAATTTCATTCCTTTGTGGTATGAGAAGCTGCATGGTATGATTCTAATTCTTTTGAATTTGCTGAGACTTGCTTTATGGCCTAGTATGTGGTCAATCCTAGAGAAGATTCCATGTACTGCTGAGAAGAATGTAAAGTCCTTAGATGTAGGATGAAATGTTCTGTAGATATCTGTTAGATCCATTTGGGCTATAGTGTCATTTAAATCTACTGTCTCCTTGTTGATCTTCTGTCCTGTTGATCTGTCTATCTCTGAGAGTGGAGTTTTGAAGTCCCCCAGTACTATTGTATTGGGGTCTAAGTCTGCCTTTAAATCCCTTAACAAGTCTTTTAAATAAGCTGGTGCCCTGTAATTAGGTGCATATACATTGATAATCGTTATATCTTCTTGTTGAATGGATCCCTTAATCATTATATAGTGCCCCTCTTTGTCTCTCCTGACAGTTTTTGTGGTAAAGTTTATGTTGTCCGATATTAAGATGGCTATGCCCGCTCTTTTTTCATTTCTGTTGGCATGGTATATCTTTTTCCAGCCTTTCACTTTCAGCCTGTATGGATCATTGTTGGAAAGACGAGTTTCTTGTAAGCAGCAAAAAGATGGGTTTTGTTCTTTAACCCAATCAGCCAATTGGTGTCTTTTAACTGGACAGTTCAAGCCATTAACATTCAATGTGACTATTGAGAAGGAGTAACTTTGCCCTGTCATTTGCCAAAGATATTTTCTAATATAGGGTTGAGACTCCTGTGATCTTTTCCTATGAGGTTTCCTTCCTTTACCTTCTTTCATATTGGTTACAGTGTTTCTGTGTTTCTGTATGTAAGACGTCTTTAAGCATCTTTTGCAAGGCTGGATGAGTGGCAACAAATTCTTTCAGTTTCTGTTTGCTGTGCAATGTCTTTCTTTCACCTTCATTCACAAATGAGAGCTTTGCAGGATATAATATTCTGGGCTGGCAGGTTTTCTCTCTTAGTGCCTGGGCTATGTCTCACCATTCTCTCCTAGTTTGTAGGGTTTCTGAAGAGAAGTCAGCTGTGAGTCTAATTGGGGATCCTCTGAGAGTAATCTGGTGTTTCTCTCTTGCACATTTTAGGATCTTTTCTTTGTGTTTCACTGTGGTGAGTTTGATTATGACGTGTCGTGGTGAGGATCTCTTTTGGTCATGTTTATTAGGGGTTCTATAAGCTTCCTGTACTAGGATGTCTCTGTCCTTCTCCAAACCTGGGAAATTTTCTACTAGTATCTCACTGAAAAGGCCTTCTAATTCTTTCTCCCTCTCCATGCCTTCAGGAACTCCTAGAACCCGAATGTTGGGTTTTTTAATAGTATCCTGTAGATTCCTGACAGTATTTTTTAGATTTCTGATTTCTTCTTCTTTTCTTTGATTTGACTGTTTGCTTTCCTGTTCTCTGTCTTCTAAGTCCGAATTTCCCTCTTCTGCTTCACCCATTTGTTTTTAAGGCTTTCTAATGCGTTTGTCATTTGATCTATTGAGTTCTTCATTCCATTGTGGTTTTTTGTCACTATCACATTTTCATGTTCTACTAGTTGTTTCATTTCATTTTGATTCCTCCTGAATATTTCATTTTAACAAGAGAGATTTTCTATCTTGTCCATTAAGGATTTCTGTAGTTAAGAATTTGTTTTTGAGAACTTCTTAATGTTCTTATCAATTTTTTGAGATCTGCTTCTTGCATTTCCTCTATCTCTTCATCTTCATAATCTTGCATTGGCGTGTCTTGTTCATTTGGAGGCATCATAGTCTTCCTTGCTCTTGTTACCTCGGCTTCTACGTTTGTTGTTGGGCATGTTGGAGATAATTTTTTTTTTTGTGGTGTTTTTTTCTTGTTATACTATGCCTCTAAGTGGGCTGTCTGCTTTGACGGATCCTTAGGGGCTGTGATGGGTGTGGCCAGAGATCTCTGCTTGATTCTTCAGGTTTAAGGCTGTGCAAAAAGTGACTCACCCAGATTGTTCACTCCCTTGCTCCTTACTGTATTTCTCTCTCTCTTTCTCTTTTTTTTTTTTTAACTCAGTTGGGAAGTAATCGGGAATGGCTGAGTGAAATTGAGGGTAGTTGAAATCTGGCCTCTGTGAGTATTTGTTTGATCTACCCCTGGGACCACACAAAGAGTTTATGCAGCCCTCAACGTGTTCTCAAGATTCACTAAATTCTGAAGTTACTGAGTTTGTGGCTGCGCTTTAGATATGTAAAATGGCTCCTGTTCTTTGTTTTGCTTGTTGAGTGACAAGAGAGGCCTCTGCTTCCCCCCCCCCCCCAATGTCTCGGGTTTCTGCTGTCTTTGTCTTACCTCCCTCCAGTTCCCGTGCTGGCGAGAGTCTGCGACTCATCTCCCGCGGTTGAGTTTCCACGCGGTAGGCTCACTGTAGGTTCTCTGTGTCACATCCACTAGGTTCAGAAGCATTTCCTCTGCAGTTTTTTTCTTGAGTCTTTTCCTGAGGCTACAGTAATTCCAATTTTATGAAACTTTATTTTCCCAAACTATGGCACATGTCCTCACTATCTGCCATCTTGGCTCCGCCCCCGAGAAATATCTGATTTTTGTGGTAAGTTATATGGCCGTTGTGTTGTCTTCTCTGTGATACATTTTGTTTTCCCTTTTTCAATGTACTTTTATTGGTCTACTTTAGAGTAACGTCTCATATCTCTTTTTTATATGGTGTTCCAACTAAAATTACTCAATACTTCTCAGAGTAATGGCAAATAAATTTTATTTTAATTTTAAATTTTTATTTCTATAAAGGAACAGTTTTCATGAAGTTTATAGATACAATTTGAGAAGACAACCATATTCACCTCTCTCTCCCCTCCTTTCTTCCCTTTTATCTTTAGTTTTGCAATAAGTAATAAAATGTCCTTTACAATTACAGACTTAATGCACCAGTAATTAATGTTCAACAAATAAATAGAAGAAACTTTATTCCACAGGAATATAGAGAACAATATAAACAATGGTTATATCATGATGTCAATTTCATTTTTTATGGGATTTTGTATTCTACATTAAATAACATAATAGAAAATGTACAATACCTTTTTTTAATCTTCACTATTTTAATAGAAAGTATAGTAATATAACAATGGAAAAATTCAATATTTTATTCAGTTCAGAGGCATAACATGAAATACATAAAATTTGAAAAGTGTTTCAAATAGTATTAGCATAGCACAAAAGCTAATGAAATATTCTATAATGGTAGCAAAAGATGTAAAGTTCTAAATTTGTTTTGACTCTCAAAAAATTAGAGATTCAGAAGTAATTGTTAAAGAACTTTATGTAGTTCCATTTAACATTCAATTTTACCTTTGAAATATCTGGAAAGCCTTCCTGGTGTGAACCTAACTATTTTGAAGTATTATGGTTTTTAAGACTGCTAAAACACTTTACAGTGTAAAGTCCTTACCTATTAATATGATGAGGTGTTGTAGATTACCAGTATTCAGCTCAGTCATGTAGTCAGTCAAATGCAGACACATTACAGACTATTCTGTGCAGAAGGTGGAATTGGAATCCTTTCATAAGAAAAAAGATGTCAATAATTATCTTTGATGATGGCGAGAGATGCCTCAAAAGGAAGCGGAACACACTTGGTGATGCCTGGACATGTCTTTCTAGATAGTCACTGCTCTTTTCTACTTCTTCCCATACGCAAATCCTCAAAACTCTTGCCCAAACCTAATGGACAAGATATGAAGTCAGTCTTTTCTCTTATTTTGTTTATTAAAACATCAGAGGCAGATATTAGGAGGTTATTACAGAATACAACCTTGCATAACACCTAACTGACAAAATTTACATTACTCAAAAACAACAAATGGAAGTCTAACACAGAAAGCAAACAGTACATATTTTAGAAAAAATTTTAATATGTTGTTTTGAATAATTCTATAAAAGTTAAATATGTCATGTAATTGTATTTTCTAATTCATTTCTTGTTAAATTCTTTACTTGGCTCATTGGTTCTAGGATTATCATTGATGCTAAAATTCCAAGAAAATCTCACCTAGTTGTGGTTGGTTGTAAAATTTCTTCAGTTTCTATATTAAAAAAATCTTTTCATCACTTGGACAAGGGAAGATATGCTACATAGTGATGACTTTATTTTTATTTATATTTTATTGGCAGTTCAGTTGGTTTCAACAACATTTATTGAGCACCTACTATGTACAAGGCACTGTTCTAGATGCTGGAGACACAAAGATGAATAAGACATGGTCCCTGTCCCCAAGGACTTTATAGTTTCTTGGAGGCAAATAGGTAGTGCAAAGAATTACATAATATCTAAAACGATCAAAAATATCAGAAATGCATGCAATATTGGGCTTTTAAATACAATGATATGGCATTGTTTACAATGTCAAGGCAGACAATTAAATGCATTTTCATGTGATAAAACAAGAAAATCATTAAGACCTAAGTTTTAAAGATTCACATGGTAAAGGTAGTTAACGCTAAAATTTAACACCATTGTTTTTCAAGTATTTCATACATATAAATATTATTGCCAACATTTGTGCTATAGTCAAAGCCATGATTCCAGGTGGGTGCATCATTCACATCTCAGCATGCTGGGATTCAGTGTCTCACTGAGTTTATGAATGAGAATGGTTAATTCTTCAGTTACTTGGCTCCTGTCTTCCAAAAGTTCATAACGCAGGCTGGAGATATCTTGCTTGATTTCTTTCAATTCACCTTCATTAACTTCATCATTTTCTTTGTCTACTTGTGCTTTCAAAACATATCGTTTTATAAATCTTTTCATTATCTACTGATAATGTGTTGGCTGGTTGAGAATGCTGTTAAAACTGTATGATTCAAAAACTCTTGAGTTAGACTGAGTGAAGAGGTTTAACCTGGATTTGGAGTTACTTATTCCCATTTCTAGATCCTTCTGTAGCCTTCTCCTTCTGCATTTAGAAAAGTTAATGATTCGCATGATGAAATAAACAAGTGATTTTGGACTAGGAAGTAGACTTAAAGGTGGAGGTAATGTTTTTCCATCATCAAAATAAGACAACCAAAATTTTGAACGGGCAAACTTCCATTCTACGACACTGTCATCCTCAATTTCTTGATAGGAGCTATTAATCATAGCAATTAGCATGTTGAGTAAACCACCATAGTTACATTGTATATTCCATAAAGAACATATCCAATACGCTCTATGAATTTGTGATTGTATTTGAGCACAACAGAAGTCACTTCAGACAGCCCAAATATTGACCATAACAATGTCTTAAACACAGTGTTAAAAGCAGGATTTGCTTTAGCCCCAAGGTAGCAAGAATTAAGTATGAACATGCCAATCATAAAAGCCAGAAACACCATAATAAAGAGGATCATGAACTTGAATATGTCCTCTACAGCCCTTCCAAGAGAGAGATCTGTAAGGGGCCAAAGCTCTCATTTGCAGGGAGGATGTATGTGATCTGAGAGAAGCTGAGCACAACAGCTATGGCATAAAGGCCTTCAGAAATGATCTGAGGGTCAGAAGGGAACCATTTATTTCTAGCATAGGTGAAATACCGTATCTCTGGTGGGAGGGTAACTTCACTGAGCTCGCTCTCCTGGACGTAGCTGTCCACATACTGCTGTGCTTTTGTCGCCTGAAGGAAAGCTAGAAACATGGCTGTGAATGCAGCAATGAAGATGGTGAGCATCCCAAAGTAGAGCACATTCCACAACTGCAAAATGTATTCCCTTGGTCCTTCCAGCCACAGCTCTTTGCACTCAGACCACATCATCCCAAGAACCCAGGCCACAATGAGCATTTCAGTCCATGTGAACTGGGTGGTTTTCACCCTGAAGATCTGTTTGGGGTAGTCAATGACAGTGATATTTGGCAGCGTGGTGATGCCTTCAAACCTGTCTGAGGCATTGAACACAAGCAGGCCCAGGAAGATGATGAAAGAAGCAGCATGTGCCACAATTTCATAGAAGGGCTTCACAGAATTTTCCCCAGCCTGCTGCAAGTTGCAATCCAGTAGCCGATGGCGAGGAATGGGAGACCCAAGGCTACAACCAGCACAACCACTTGATGGCCACGGTCTGCTCCCAGAGGCCGGACAGGTTCTCATACCAGATGGTCGGAAGCTGCTGCTGGCAGTTGGGGTGAGCCACAAACTTTCTGACTTCATACTTAATGGCAAGTTTGACACGACTCAATGAAGCTTTATGCCTGTGCACCTCCAGAGGTTCTGCCAATTCCAGATCTCCATTCAGAATGGCTTCAATCTCTTCTGAGTCTCGGCAGAGATCCAGCACGCCCACCACAAAGTCTTTGCATTGCATGGAGAGCTTCCAGTAGTCATTCTTGAACTCCTTCTCGATATTGGCCAGTTTGGCCAGCTCCTTGCTGAGCTCCAGGGCCATGAGCACCGGGTCCTCGCTGGACAAGGACATGTAGGCCAGGCTGGCCAGCCCCTTGTAGGCGTTGATCCTTGAGCACGAGTGGCTGAAGGAGTCATGCCTCTGCTGCTCGGTGCAGTCCCCGCACTTGCAGAAGCAGTCATGCGGCCGCTCGATTTTGGCGCCCTTGAGCAGCAGCATGTGCACCACCTCGTACTTCTGGCAGTGCGCCGCCAGGATGATGGGCGTGATGTCGGGCGAGAAGCACGTGCTGTCCTCGTCGTACGCCTAAAAGTCGTCGTCCTGCAGCTCCTGCTCGCAGGGGCTCAGCATCAGGTGCTTGCTGGCCGCGAAGCCGGGGTGGTTGAGGATGGCCTCTATGATGTGCATGTAGCCCTTGCTGATGGCGAGCAGCAGGGCGTCGCCGATGCGCGCCAGGTTCTCCTTCTTGAGTAGCAGCTCGGTCACCTCCAGGTGCTCGTTGTCCAAGGCCAGGTGCAGCACGTTCTGGCCCATGTAGTCCACGCAGCTGGCGTTCAGCGTCTTGGACTCCTCCAGCATCTTGCGCACCACCGGGATGTTGCCATACTTGGCCGCGTTGAGGAAGCGCTCCTCCTCGGCCGTGAGGCTGATGCCACGGTCGTTAAACATGAAGGCTGAGCCCTGCACAGCCTGGCGCCGGCCCCTCTTCCGCATCACCTTCACGCGCCTCAGGGATGGGCTTCTCTCCATAGACAGGTCCGGCCCGGGGAAGAAGGGCGGCGAGCAGAAGCCATGAGGTGCGCGCCTCAAGGGCTACGAGCGTGGCTCCAGCCCCGCTTTGTCGCCTCTCCATCCCCTACGAGGATGCTGCGGCTCCGCGCCTTCGTCCTCGCCCTCTTCCTCCTCCTCCTCCGGAGCGGGGAAGGTCACCCTCGCTTGCTCCTTGCACTTCCTTACCTTGGTGGACATCGTGCCGGCTGTGGTCAGAGCGCGGGGATGTCGCCCACCAGCCTCCGCCACCGCCACGGCCGCGCAGTCTCCGGGCAGCGACCCTTCCCCACCTCCTGCGGCTCCAGGCAGCGCAGGGCGGGAAGGCAGGAGGCGAGGGCGGCGTGGCCAGCGATGGAGCAGTTAGAGGCCAGAGGAAGCCGAGCCGCCGCTGGCCACCATCAACCCCTGGGAGCAGCCGCAGCGGGCGGCTGTGGCTGTGAGAAAGAAGCCCGGGGCGGAGCGGGGCGCGGGCGTGGGCGCTGGGAAGGGCGCCCCGGCCCGCCCGCGGTGGAGGCGGTGCCTCCTGCGCTCGGACTCTGACAGCATCACTCACTAGGACAGCATCATTACTCAGGGCGAAGGAGAGCGAGGGAGGGGGAGAAGTCGCAATGCCTTTTTTGTCACAGGGTTATTTCATTATGCATAATGGTCTCTAGTTGCATCCATTTTGTTTAAAAAAACAGGATTACATACTTTTTTATGACTGAGTAGTGTTCCATTGTGTACATAGACTATAATTTTATTTCATGTTTCCAATTCTTTAGTTTTTATTTGATAATATGTTTTATCTATATATACTAATATTCCTTTTCAATGTGATAGCATCATTTACACCAAAACTATAAGTTGTTCTGGCAATCTTCATTTACACAAATCTTAGAGCCAATTTAGGATACAAATTATTCACCTTTTGTTGATGATTTGTTTAAATTTTGGCTTAATTATTGGGGGACTTTGAATTTTCCTATGATATTTAAAATATTCAATTGAATACTTTTATGCACTATCCTCTTGCATTATGATTCTCAAAGACATGATTTTTTACCTTCCCTTTACTTTTCCTTTATAAATATAATATTATTTATTTTTCAACAACTGCCTTTACAATTGGTTTTCACTCTATTATTACTCTTACCAGATTACACATTTCTTCACAGTGATCCTTAAATTATCATGCACACATATTTTCAGAAAAAGTCTTAAGCCCTCTGATAATTCACCCTTTTGAGTAACAAATTTTTGTTTGCTCTCAATTTTAATGAGAATTTACTTTTGATTTATAAGAGTTTCAATAGAATATGTGTGTCATGTTCTCTTTATTGTTATCCAGGTAGGTGGTGCCATAAATCTTTGAGTTACACCTCCAGCAAAAGATTTCATTTGTTTTCCCCTTTTAATGCAATGACAATGGGCTACTTTTAACACCTTGTCATTGATTTTTTCACTCTTTGTTCCTTTTTTTAAAGTTTCATTTATTTGAATACCGGAGTTAAAGAGAAGGGAGAAGGAAAGGAGGGAATGGAAGAGGGACAGAGAAAGAGATAGAAATAAAAGAGAGAGAGAAAGAGAGAGAATCTACCCTCTGCTGGTTCACCTCCCAGATGGCTGCAATAGCCAAAACTGCTCCAGGCTGATGGCTAGGAGTTTTGTCTGTCTCCCATATATGTGGTAATGATCCAAGCCCTTACGCCATCTTTCACTGCTTTTCCCAGGTCCTTAGCTGGGAGTTGGATCAGATGTGGAGTATCTGGTGCCCATATAGGATGCTAGCATCAAAGGTGGTGTCTCAACACATTAAACCAAAAAGTCAGCCCTTACTGTTGCTTAACAAATTGCTTATTTTTCTCACAGTGATGACAATATGTATTTTATTACACAGTCAAATTTTTTAGTTTTTTTTTTTTAAATTAAGGGCAGAGTGTAAAAAGAGAGAGGGAGAAGTGAAATTCTATGTGTTTCTACACCCAAATAATTTCCACAGTAATGGGCTGAGAATTCCTAAGCCAGGATCTAGAAACTCCATCTAAGTCACTCATGTGGATGGCAGAAAACCAATTATTTAGGCCATCATTTTCTGCCTCCAAGATACAGGAGCAGGAAACTGGATCAGTAGAGAAAAATATATGCAACCCTAACCATGAACCTCAATGTTTGATGAGGGTATACCCATCGGAGGCTTACTCCACTACACAACAACACCTTCCCCCTAACATGCTTATTTAATTCTGTGATAGAGGGTATGATCTTCGTTATAATTTTTTTGAAATTTTAATATTCATTTTAATGTCATTGTAATGGTTTGTGCTTCAGTCACTTTGTGTTAGCTCATTTTTATTTCTCCTCAGAAGTTATTCATTTTATCTTCCAGAAATAATAATAGATCTTCACAACTGCAGGACTTTTTAAATCTTTCTTGTTTTGAAATTAACTAATTTTCAACAAATTTCCTCATGTCTACTTTTTATTTTAATTTATGGAATGTAACTTAAGCTTTGTTTTAAAATTTTTTAAAAAATATTTAATGCTATAACTAGTATTCCAACAGTATTTTTTTTTCACTTTGTGTGCTATATGGGGGCAAACTGTTGAAATCGTTACCTAATTTATACTAAACTGATCTTTTGTATATAAAGAGAATTGAAAATGAATCATGATGTGATTGGAAGGGGAGAGGGAGCGGGAAAGGGGAGGGTTGTTGGTGGGAGGGAAGTTTTGGGAGGGGAAAGCCATTGTAACCCATGAGCTGTACTTTGGAAATTTATATTCATTAAATAAAAGTTTAATAAATATTTCTAGATGCTAAGATGATTCCTTTAAGTTTATTTTCTAAAGTGATATTAGATTATTCTTGGATTCAAGGTATTTAAAAATATTCTATTTATTGTTTAAAGATTTATTTTACTTATATGAAAGAGTCACAGAGAGAGGTATAGACAGAGAGACAGAGACAGAGAGACAGACAGAGAGAGAGAAAAAGAGAGACAGAGAGACAGAGAGAGAGAGACAGAGAGGTCTTCCATCTGTAGGTTCACTCCTTAAATAGCCATAATGGCTGGAACTGAGCCTATCCAAAGCCAGTAGATTCTTTTTTTTATATATATTTTTTTGACAGGCAGAGTGGATAGTGAGAGAGAGAGGCAGAGAGAAAGGTCTTCCTTTTTGCCATTGGTTCACCCTCCATGGCCACTGCAGCTGGCTCATCGCACTGATCCGAAGCCAGGAGCCAGGTGCTTCTCCTGGTCTCCCATGCGGGTGCAGGGCCCAAGGGCTTGGGGCATCCTCCACTGCCTTCCCAGGCCATAGCAGAGAGCTGGCCTGGAAGAGGGGCAACTGGGATAGAATCCGGTGCCCCAACCGGGGCTAGAGCCCAGTGTGCCGGTGCCGCAAGGTGGAGGATTAGCCTGTTAAGCCATGGCGCCGGCCTCAGTAGATTCTTCCATGTCTCTCACATGGGTGCAATGGTCCTAGGACTTGGACCATTCTCCTATGCTTTCTATGGTGCATTAGCAGGGAGCTGGATTTAAATGGAGCAGCTGGCACTCTAACCCATGGCAATATGGGAAGCTGGTGCTGCACGAAAGGTCTTTAACTGCTGGACCACAGAGAAGGTCACTATATTGCATAAAGTGTTGTGGAATATATTTTTCCTCCAAGTACTCCTATTTCAGCTTGTTACACTGTTATTTTTCATTTTGTTACTCAGTTTTGCTAAAATAATCTAAATACTGTGCTTTATTTAAATATTTACTGCATAGCATGAACACCCACTTTATACTTTGTCTTTGAAAGTTATTCTGCCCATGTGAAAAAAAATGTTTTGTAGACATAGCATTCATTCTATATGTTTTTTAACAAATGAGAAATTTATTGAGGCCACAAGGCCAAGGGGTGTGGACGGGGGCAACCCTTTATAGGTAGAGTCTTATTTGACCTTCTTGGGGTGGATGGATTTTTGTTAGTTTTTTAAACATTTTTAATGATACTTTTTATTTATTTGACAGGTAGAGTTATAGACAGTGAGAGAGAGTGACAGAGAGAAAGGTCTTCCTTCCATTGGTTCACGTCCCAGATGGCCCCTACAGCCAGTGCACTGCATTGGTCTGAAGCCAGGAGCCAGCTGCTTCTCCTGGTCTCCCATTCAGGTGCAGGTCCCAAGCACTTGGGCCATCCTCCACTGCCTTCCTGGGCCACAGCAGAGAGCTGGACTGGAAGAGGAGCAACCGGAACTAGAACCTGGTGCCCATATGGGATGCCAGCAGTGCAGGTGGAGCATTAACCAAGTGAGCCATGGCATTGGCCCTAATGATTTTTTAATTTGAAAGTCAGTGTCAGGGCTGGCGCTGTGGAGCACTAGGTTACTCCTCTGCCTATGGCGCAAGCATCCCATATGGGCACCAGTTCTAGTCCCAGTTGCTCCTCTTCCAGTCCAGCTCTCTGCTGTGGCCTGGGTGGGCAGTGGAGGATGGCCCAAGTGCTTGGGCCCCTGCACCCGCATGGGAGATCTGGAAGAAGCACCTGGCTCCTGGCTTCGGATCAGCACAGATCCGGCCATTGTGGCCATTTGGGAAGTGAACCAATGGAAGGAAGACCTTTCTCTCTGTCTCTCTCCCTCTCTCTCTGTCTGTAACTCTACCTGTTAAATAAATAAATAAAATCTATAAAAAAAGAAAGAAAGTCAGAGTCAAATGTAGGAAGAAGGAGATATAGAGGCAGAGAAACATTGGCCATCCATGGTTCAATCTTCAAATGTCCACAATTGTTGGAGCTGGGTCAGGTTGAAGCAAGGAGCCAGGGTCTCCCTCTGGTTCTCCCATATACATGCAGGGGTTTAAGCACTTGGGTCATATTCCACTGCATTCCTAAGCACAATAGCAGGGAGCTGGATCTGAAATGGAGGTGTTGAACCTCAAAATGGTGCCCATATGGGATGTTGGTATAGTAGGCAGATTAAGTCACTACACCAAGGTGCAGGACCCTAGGTAGAAGTAGTTGAAGTGGCTGCCTTTCTTCTTGTGACAGTTAGCAGCACTGAGGTACAGCTGAGTGTAACACCTGAGACAGAGCATGTCACATTTATATAGATATATATATATACATATACATACACAATTAACTTCATATTACACATAATATGAAACTATCCTTTATATACTATTTTATATAATGTTTATATATGTTATAATATATATAAATGTATATGATGATTTATTTATCCTGTCCATAATTAATCGACACCTGGGTTAATTCCATATCTTAGATATTGTGAATTGAACTGCTATGGAATCAGATTATAGATAACTCTTTCATATGCTCATTTTTTTGATGTGGGTAAATTTGCAAGAGTGGAATGGCTGGGTGATATGATAGATCTATATTCAGATTTCAGAGAAAACTCCATACTATTGTTCATAGTGGAAGGACTAGTTAGATTCCCACCAACAGTGGATTAGTGTACTTTTCTCCCCACATCCTGGCCAGCATCGATTGCTTGTTGATTTATGTGTGAGAACATTCTAACTTGGGTCAGGTGAAACTTCATTATGGTTTCATTTTGCATTTTTTGATGGCTAGTGATCCTGAGCATTCTTTCAAGTGTCTGCTGGCCATTTGAATTTCTTTTCTTCAAAAATGACTGTTCAACTCCCTTGTCCATTTCTAAACTGGATTTTTTTCTTTCATTGCCCTTGAGTTTCTTGAGCTCTTTATAGATTCTGGATACTAACCCTTTATCAGTAGCATGCTTTCCAGTATTTTCTCCCGTTCTGTTGGCTGTCTCTTCATTTTGCTGATTTTTTTTTTTTGCAATCCAGAAGCTTCTCTTCTTGAAGTAATGCCATTTGCCAGTTTTGGTTTTGATTGCCTGTGTTTTGGAGGAGTTTTCCAAGAAGTCTTTGCTTATGCCAGTATCTTGCAGATTTTCCAGTTTTTTCCTAATAATTTGATTTTATTAGGTTATAGATTTACATCTTTGATTTACGAGTGGATTTTTGTGCAAGTTGTAAGGTAGGGATCTTGTATCATTATACTTTTCCACATGGATCTCCAGTTTTCCCAGCAACATTTCTTGAAGATACTGTCCTTGCTCAAGAGATTGATTTTAGCTCCTTTGTGTGGATTGATTTCCGGAGTTTCTAATCTGTTCCATTGGTCTACATGGCTGCTTTTGTGCCATGGCATTTTCTGTGTAGACAAAGGCTATTGATTTTTGTGTGTTAATTTTATATCTATTGTTACATTTCATTCTCCATCTCTGATTTTATTGATTTATGTCATATCCTTCTTTTTTGGATAGTTAGGCCAATGATGTGTCTGTGTCAAAATTTTTTTTCAGAAAAAAAAAATTTATTCATTTTACTGATCTTTCCTATTTTTTTCAATTTTGTTTATTCTCTTTAATTATTTCTTTTCTCCTACTAATTTGTGGTATTTTACTGTTTCTCTGGGTCCATGAGATACATAGATAGCTCATTTATAATTTAATTTCTGCTTATATTTGTCATCAACTCTCCTTCTGCAGTGAAAACAATAACTAACTTGGAAATCTTCACCAAGAATAGATATTTGATTAACTGATTAGAAAATTACAGTAAAAAGTCCAGGCAATTTTGTTATGTTTGTATATATATATATATATATATATATATATATATACCCATTTGTTATGCTTATGACTATCAATTAAATTTACGCCATGAAACTTTTTAAAAAGATTTATTTATTAACATGAAAGGTATAGTTACAGAGAGAGAGGGTGGGAGATAGAGACAATCTTCCATCCCCTCTTTTTCCCCAAATGACCAAAAGGGTCAAGGCTGGGCCAGGCTGAATCCAGGAGTCAGTGGCTTCCTCCAGGCCTCCCACATGGGTGAATGGCCCAGGGACTTGGACCACCTTCTGTAGATTTCCCAGGCACACTAGAGAGAGGTGATCAGAAATGAAGGAGCCAGGACTCAAACTGCAGCCCATATTAGATGCAAGCATGGCAGGCTGCAGTTCAACCTGCTGCACCACAGTGCCTGCCCCAGGATATATTTTGACATATAAAGTATGATAAGTATTAGTACTTATTAAAATTGCCATAGAAAACTGATTTTCTAAATTCTGCACAAAATTATTTAGAAACCTAGTTAAGAAAAAGGATTTTATATATATTATGTTATACAAATGTTAGTTCTTTAATCAATGCTTTGGTGATAGAAATAAGTAAATTATTTCTTTGCCTTGTAATTTTCCTTTTTTATCTCTCACACATTATTAATAAAACTCTACTTAATATTTTTTGTTAGTATCCATAACTATTTAGATTGAAAATCATTCATTTAACAGTTGAGGTGATGTTATATATGGGCAAAATGCTCATGAAATTAAATGATTAAAGTAGCAAACTAAATTAACTTAGCTAATAAAATATATTTTATTTGATTATGAACTTTTGTCAGTCATAAACAATTATCTTCTAAGATAAAACCTGGTCTAATTTATTATCATTATTTATGAGATGTTTAAAATAAATTTCCAAGTTGTTTAGCAAGGGAGAAATAGAAATATAAAAATTTACTTTGTGGAACATTGTTCCAAATTCTATCATTTATAAAAGAGAATCAGTAGAGTTTTAAGAACCTTAAAGTCAACTCTAAAGTTTTAAGACATTGCTGATTAGTGGCCCACCTTGCCCATCATGTGTATTCTAGCAAACCATGTAATCTTGCATCCCCCAGTCTAAATGACTGGGCACTCTCCCTATGGTTCTGTCTTATCTGTTCTGATGGAGGCCATGCATAATTAAACATTGCTACCTTGCTTACAAAAATGTATTTTATTTATTTGAAAGACAAATTTTAGGGAGGGATTGAGGGAGGAAGGAAGGGAGGGAGTGAGGAAGGGAGAGAGGGAGACATATAAATAGATATAGAGAAAAAAAGAAAGAGATCTCTTCCATCCACTGGTTCACTCCCAAAATGTACATAATGTCTGGAATGAGGCAATGTCCAAGGTAGTGGCTTCAAACACTATCCAAGTCTCCCACGTGGGTGTAAAGGTCCCAGGCTCTTGATCCATTTTCCATTGCTTTTCCAGGTGCATTGACAGGGAACTGGATCAAAAGTGAAACAGCCAAACTGTTGCTCAACAGTTCAAACTGCTGTACATATGGGATACCAGTGTCACTGGTTGCAGAGTAGTTTGCAATGCCAGCCTTTTAATTAAACTATCTATATAATATTTTTAATTAATCATGCTATAGAAAGGATCAAATGTCTTCTCTGGTATCTAGAGAAATCCATATTGAAAAATTATTATTGAAAGTATACTTATCAAGAAATATATATGCCCAAAACGTGAGGAAAAATCTATTCCACATGCAAATCAATGTAAGTTATTGTTAATAATTTAAATAAATTATCATATTAAAAATTGATATAATTTAACATGATATTAAAATTTCACCTTGTGAAGCTTGAAACAGTTATTTATCATTTTTTTTCGCTTGAAAACACACTTTCTCATGCCCTGGGTACCCACTTGTTAATATAGTGTTTTATATGAAGTATTATGTTATTTTTCAGGGAAGGGCAGTAATATTGTCTCTCATAAATCTAATTTGACTCTCATTCCCTCATACAAGCAAGAAGAAAAACATGACTGATTATCACAACAAAGTATTTTTGTCTTTTCCTTTTTCCTTTTTATATATCAAGAGAATAGCATTAAATAATAAACAGCTTAGGAGGTTAGCAAAGAATTATAGTACTTTTCAGAAAAATATGAATTTTCTGCACTCTATAGAAAATAAGTGGTTTTCAAAATATTGATTATGGTAAAAAAGCATGAAGGAAATATGACAAAATGTCCAAGTCTAGACAACTGTTCATTTTCTTCTAAACTGGACACTATTTTTTGTGCATTTTAAGAATTCTGAATCGTAAACAGATTCTAAAATGGCTATAAGTATGTAACATAGATAAAAGCAAACATATAATGCAAAATTTTAAATTTGTAATTTATAACAAATTATGCATGGGCATGAACATATAATTAAATAACATCAAGAATAAAGAGTAATATTTTGGCCAACGCTGTGGCTCAATAGGCTAATCCTTCACCTGTGGCACTGGCACACTGGGTTCTAGTCCTGGTTGGGGCACAGGATTCTGTCCCAGTTGCCCCTCTTCCAGGCCAGCTCTCTGCTATGGCCTGGGAAGGCATTGGAGGATGCCCCAAGCCCTTGGGCCCTGCACCCGCATGGGAGACCAGGAGAAGCACCTGGCTCCTGGCTTTGGATCAGTGCGGTGTGCCAGCCACAGCACGCTGGCTGTGGCAGCCATTGGAGAGTGAACCAATGGCAAAAGAAAGACATTTCTCTCTGTCTCTCACTGTTCACTCTGCCTGTCAAAAATAAATAAATAAATATAATTTTAAAAAATTAAATGTTGAATGTGTGACAAATCCCATGCCTGTGTTTGATTCCCAAAGAAATCGGTATCTTAAAGAGACAAAAGTGTCCATATTCATGCCAGCATTATCTACAAGAACAATATATAGAAAAAAGCACATTATCAACAGTTGAATAAAGAAAATATTACACACACACAAACACTCACAGACACACACACTGGAATCACATTCAACCTTTAAAAGGAAATTCAGCCTTTTTGTCAAAACATGTATTCAAAAATATTAATGTGGTCATTCAGCTAATTAATAAGGCACAGACAAATGCCACAATAATCTCCCTCATATGTAAAATGTAAGAAATTCACATTTAATCACAGAACAGGTTGGTGGTTGTCAGGGGTTGAGATTGAAGAAAAAGGGAAAATGTTAGCTGAACACACATTTGCAGTTATGAGATAAATTAACTCATCAAGACCTTAATATTCAATACAATGACTAGATGATTACTCTATCACATACTCACAATATGCTAATAGCTTTCATATTCTTTAATAACATAGGGATATAAGGTGAAGGATATGTTACATTGTTCTAATCATTCTTTTTTTTTTGACAGATAGAGATAGTGAGAAAGAGAGACAGAGAGAAAGGTCTTCCTTCCATTGGTTCACTTCCCAAATGGCCCTAAGGCCAGAGCTACACAGATCCGAAGCCAGGAGCCAGATGCTTCTTCCTGGTCTCCCATGAGGGTGCAGGGCCCAAGCACTTGGGCCATCCTCCACTGCACTCCTAGGCCACAGCAGAGAGCTGGACTGGAAGAGGAGCAACCGGGACTAGAACCCAGTGCCCATATGGGATGCTGGTGCCACAGGCGTAGAATTAGCCAAGTGAGCCATGGCGCCGGGCCTGTCCTAATCATTTCATAGTGTATACATACATGGATTTCAAGTTTTTGAAAAATGCAATTAAAAGACAATGTGATTTTCCCATAACTTTTGAAAGTCCCCTCACATATCAAAACATTAGGTTACATACCTTGAGTATACACAAATTTTGTCACTCATACTCTAACAATTAAAACAAGCATAAAGAAACAGGCTTCTATATTAAAATATAAATTCAAAATAACTTAGTAAACTAGACATATCTGAGATTAGGAAGGCTTTCATGGAACAGAAACAATTTTTAACATACTCATAAATTTGGTAGCCAAAATTTCTGTTTTGAAAGTTCAAATACAGATGGCAGCCTGTCAGGAGAAAGTGTAAGGGTTAAGATGATACCCTTGTATGAAGTTACAGGGTCCTCCTGTCCCTCTAAAACCTGGATAAAAACCCTGAGCCAAATAAAACTTCTGTTTTTACCTTATCCAATCAATGTTACTGTATTACTGGAAACATAAAACTAAGTGAGACACCCTAGAAACAGCTATATGTGGGGTCAACACTGTGGCACAGTAGGTTAAATGCCCTGGCCTGAAGTGCCAGCATCCCATATGGGCACTGGCTCTAGTCCCGGCTTCCCCTCTTCTGATCCAGCTCTCTGCTATGACCTGGGAAGGCAGTGGAGGATGGCCCTAGTCCTTGGGCTCCTGCACCTGCGTGGGAAACCAGGAAGAAGATCCTGACTCCTGGCTTCAGATCAGCATAGCTTTGGCCCTTGCAGCCATTTGGGAAGTGAATCAGCAGATGGAAAACCTCTCTCTCTCTCTCTCTGACTCTACCTCTCTCTGTAACTGTCTTTCAAATAAATAAATAAAATCTTTTTTAAAAGCTATATGAAGTGGTCACAGTCATAGAAAAGACCCTGCAGCCCACGTGTTTGGAAAACTCAGAGGAATCAAGTCCTCACAAGAAGGAAGACAGAACTGAGGGCTGTATAAATGACAGCAGCCCCTGTCCCCCATGAACTCCATACACAGACCCCGCATTCTCCCTTGCGACCACCCTGTCAACACTGCACCATTAATTATGCAGGGTGGACACCACACAGCTGAGCAGAGAAGGGCCAGGACATTGGGGTCCCAGGTGCCAGTCCTGTCCCCAACCCATGGGTCTCAAGGGACTGAAGGAAGCATTCTGACAGCACCAATATGGTGCCCAGAGATTCCAGAGATGACCTCTGAGAGGCCTGTGTCCTCCTGGCTCTTCATCAGTTTGCATGGGCTCTGCCTTTCCCCTCTCCAGACACCCTGGCCCACACAGCAAGTTGTTATTTTTTGCTTCCTAGGAGTCCAGTGTCCCCTGGGGAGCAAAGATGGAGAGTGGCAGAGCCAGACTTGCCTTGTGAGCCTCCAGGCAGCACAGGCATTTCCTAGGACCACACTTCCCAGCAGAACTCTAAGACTACTGTGACATCCAGACCCCATGTGATTACATGGCATGGGTGTCACCATGTCTGCTTGGGCAGCTTGCATTGTCATGAACACACAAAACATCACAGAATTGAATAACTTAATTCATGAATGTGAAAGAAAAGAAATTTTTAACAAATCTTCGATGTAGAACTGGACGGGCTGAGAATGGTAACACAGGATATAAACTTATTTTGGTATTTTGGTTTCTCAACTGTTAGAATTTCAACTTGGAAAAACATTGTAATTCAAAACTTGATTTTAGGCAATTCCTCCTTTCAAATCCTTCAGAAATAATAAAAAATGCTAAGTTTCACTCAAAACAATAATTCAATTTAGGGAAAATTTCTTATAGGAGACATCAATTAAATAAATTGTTTAAGAAACTGTACATTAAGAAAATTAGAAGTTAGGAAAGGTATTTCCTTTAAAATTTAATATTGAAGAATTATAAAGATGACAACCGCATTTTGAAAATGTTTGTTGTCACCATTAAGAAAACAGCAAGGCTGTTGAGGATAAAAACAAATTTAATGAAATTTCTTTGAAAAACAGTAAAGTTTAAATGAAGAAGGGAGTGCAGATTTCTTGAAAACATTCTCTCAAGATCAAGAAAAATTTAAGCTTCATAGGCATTCATAAAGAAGTAGGGTTAAAATATTTTCAAGGCACTTTTGAATAGACATTTTAGGTAAAGGGATACCCCACATTTTCTTGCCAAAAATGTTTTGAAAGAGTAATGTACTTTGATAATTCACTAGTATTGTCTGAAAGAACAGAAAATGTATCAAGGCTGTAAAATGTTAAATAGTTAATAATGAGTACAAATAATGCTTTAATTATTATTCAGATAAATGACTAATACAAATGTATCTGAGAATATTGTTTATTTTTATAAACTAAAATATGTAGACATATAAGGAGGGAGTGATTCAAATATGAACTTGAAAATTAGTAATTTTGTAAAGAGATTGTAATATCAATAAGTATGTTTTGAATTACTCTTGCAGATTGAGATTTCATGACTATGAAGATGCACAGTGTTTAAGCTTGTCTTTATTGAAACTTTATACAATGCTGTCTAAATATTATGAGATGCATGTGGAGTGAACATCATCTCAATCAAGGATCTAAAATGGTATTAATCTTAACTTCCCACAATAAAATTACACATGTAATAATATTATCATATCTGGATATAAACAACAAATTAATGGTTACAAAGTAACAAAATAATTGCTGTAACAGGTTGTTTCTGTTATAATCCTCAGTTTTGTCACCCTGCACAGCTGTAAATTTTCTTCTTCAGTTTGCCTCTGAGCATTCAGCTGAGGGAGAATGTGGCTGTCTTCCTGAGGGCATGGTGACAGGAAAGGTGGGCACTAAGGCCATGTGTTGGTGGCCATGCAGTCCTGCACAAAGCCAGAAGGCAATTTCAATCCTGCACAGGTACACATGTGCACACCTACTGGCCAATCAGCTGTTCTACCTGTGCCAAGTTCCTTTCTCTCCAGTCCTGCCTTCCAATAATGACAGGAGTTCTGCATGGGCCAGTTGTGCAGGGACTGCCACTGGCTGCCCATGCCTCAGCCTCTCCACTGGCACACAGATCCTAGCAGACTTGCATTTCACCTTGGGCACCAGCTTGGGGCCATTGTCACCCTGGTCCCCTGTGTCTGCAGCCTGGCTCCCCACCACTTCTGCATGACTTACACTTGCCTCTGTCAGGTAGCAATTCCCTGCTGCCCAGTGATGCAGCAGAGGAGCTAGGACTCTCGAGTAATGCCACCTCTCGACTTTCAATGGGGCGTGAGGTAAGACAGGAGTTGGGAAAAAAAAAATAGAGGCCGCTCATGGCTTGGCTGCTCCTGGTTCACTTGTCCCCCCCACCCCCAAGAACC
The DNA here is from genome assembly GCF_033115175.1 of Lepus europaeus. NCBI lineage: Eukaryota > Metazoa > Chordata > Mammalia > Lagomorpha > Leporidae > Lepus > Lepus europaeus. Next base: position 31,309,701 of record NC_084851.1, on the reverse strand, counting down.
CAATCTCACGGGAGAAGGAGGCTAAAACCCCAGCTTCTTTGCTGAGTCACAACAGTGTTGGAGCCCGGGATCTGGACATGGCACAGAGCCAGTGCCCGTGGAAGCTGTACCCTCACTGTCCTGGGCCACTCCTGGATGCTTCCCTGAAATGCACCAGGCACAGAGCATTGAGTGGGTGAATTCCGGTCTCCAACCCCATGAAGGAACTAGCACATTCCCCATGGAGGCAGTGGTTTGTGCTTGTGGGTCACACCTGCAGCTCCTGGAGCTGGGCTGTGAGGGGGCACCAGATTCTGTTTCCTAAGCTGTTGTGCCAGAAGCCAGGTGGTGTGTGCTGTGGAGTGTGTGCTTCACCAGGTTCTAGCCTTCCACAGTGTCACCTCATTCCCTGCTGCCCCACTTTCCATGAACCCCTGCAACATTCCCTCCTGCTTGGGAGGGGACCTCCATCAGCACCACCTCCAGGCAACTGCTGCAGGGTCCCCACGCATGCTGGGGTCCAGGTATGTGGCCAGGACTCTCCTCAGGGGATGCTGCCACAGGGGACAGCAGAAGCCTTGGGGAGTCCATATCTAGTGGCCTGGGTCTGCCACCCACCAATGCTAGCCATGCTTGCAAGGTGATTGCCTGGGTCAGCACTGTCGCTGAGAAGTGAGCTTAGTGGGGAGTGAGGCTGCTAGCAGTTTCCACAGGCCGAGACTCTGATGACCTGGTGCTGTGCCAGCACTGCACAGCCTGAACCAGAGGGGCTCTGCAACCACAATCCTGAAGCCAGACCCCATCAGCCGTTCCTCCCTGGCCCCCACTCAGGAACCTGGCACTCAACGCCTACCTGGGAAGCCTGGATGAAAGCCATGAGATGCTGAGGATCTGGCTCCACAAAAGCTCGGCCAACACTGTGCATGGAGACTGGCATCCTAGCAGAGGCAACCTGCCTCCCCTAGCTGTCTGGCTAGAAACCAAAGAGTGGCCTGCAGAAGCATTTGAGCAGTACATGCCCCAAACCTATGCTCCACAGACATATGTAGGCATGAGTCTGGCACATGATGGAAGACCTGCACTGTGCCCTGCCAAGGAAACCCAGCTGGTGGGATGCAATGATTGTAAACAGGCAATCTGAACCCTCTCAGGTCAGGCAGGGACCATCCACCAGAGAGGTGTGGTAGAATTGTGAGTTCTGCAGGTGGTCCATACACTGATACTCAAGGCTGTGATGCTGGGGGCCAGGGCACCCTCTGATGGATCTTTACATCCCACCAGGGCATGCCTGCCTTCTTCACCCAGGGCATTTTCTCCTGTGGAATCCCATGAACATACTAACTCCTACCAAATGGTTTTTGAGTAAATTCTCACTGCTTTTATAACAATTCCACCTTGGACTTCCTAAAGGTCTTTCCACAGGTGTCTGAGATTACTCTAGAGGGTCATTTTCCCCTCACCATGAGTTTTTAACAGCATCCAGAAATTGCAGGCATGTCTATTATTTGGGAGAATTGAGAGAACATTGGACATGTATGAATGGGCAGATGGATAGATGAATGTGTAACCACCTGACAGGCCACTAGCAACATGGCATTGACAACTGATGAGGGAGTGTAGAGAATGTAGGAAAACATTCTATCTACATTTTAAAAGTATGTATTTGTTTACTTGAAAATCAGAGTTACAGAGGGAAACAGAGTGACAGAGACAGAGATCTTCCATCCACTGGTTCATTTCCCAGTTGGTCACAATGGCCAGGGATGAGCCAGACCAAAGCCAGGAGCCAGGAGCCAGGAACTTCATCTGGGTCTCCCACATTTGTGGTTGAGGCCCAAAAACTTTAGCCATATTTCCCTGCTTTTCCCAAAACATTAGCAGGTATCTGGATTGGAAGTGGAACAGCCTAGACAAGAATCAGCACCCAAAAGTGATATCAGTGTGGCAGTTCACAGCTTAACCCAGTCCTTTTACTTTACTGTGAACTCTTAACTTTAAAATAACTAATTATGGGGCTAGCACTGTGACATAGCAGGTAAAACTGCCAGCATCCCATATGGGCACCAGTTTGAATCACGGCTGCTGCTCTTCAAATACAGCTTGCTACAATGGCCTGGGAAAGCAGCAGAAGATGGCCCAAGTCCTTGAGCCCCTGAACCCCTGTGGAAGACCTGGAAGAAGCTCCTGGCTTCAAATTGGCCCGACTCCAGCCAAGGGGGCCATGGGGAGTGAACTAGTCAATGAAAGACTTCTCTTTCATTCCCTCTCAGCCTCTGCCACTCTGTAACTCTGTAACTCTGCCTTTTGAATAAATAAATAAATCTGAAAGAAAACTAAGTACAAAACAAATTATTTTTTATTAAACTTTTATTTAATGAATATAAATTTCCAAAGTACAGCTTATGGGTTACAATGGATTCCCCCTCCCATAACTTCCCTCCCGCCCGCAACCCTCCCCTTTCCCGCTCCCTTTCCCCTTCTATTCATGTAAAGATTCATTTTCAATTCTCTTTGTATAGAGAAGATCAGTTTAGTATATATTAGGTAAAGATTTCAACATTTTGTCCATATAGCAACATAAAGTGAAAAAACTACCATTGGATTACTAATTATAGTATTAAATAGCAATGTACAGCACATTAAAGACAGAGAACCTACATAATTTTTTTTCAAATTAATTAATTTTCTATGCCATTTCCATTTTAACACCAGGTTGTTTTTTTTTTCATTTCCAATTCTCTTTATATACAGAAGATCACTTCAATATATAATTAGTAAAGACCTCATCAGTTTGTGCCCACACAGAAACGCAAAGTATAAGGATAAAGTATTACATTGTATATCTAGAGTCAGGACAAAAGCTGATCAGGTCAAACTTCTACAACAAAAACAAAGCCAGAGGCATCACAATACCAGATTTCAGGGCATACTACAGGGCAGTTGTTATCTAAACAGCATGGTACTGGTACAGAAACAGATGGATAGACCAATGGAACAGAATAGAAACACCAGAAATCAATCCAAACATCTACAGCCAACTTATATTTGATCAAAGATCCAAAACTAATCCCTGGAATAAGGACAGCCTATTCAATAAATGGTGCTGGGAAAATTGGATTTCCATGTGCAGAAGCTTGAAGCAAGACCCATACCTTTCACTTTACACAAAAATTCACTCAACGTGGATTAAAGACATAAATCTACAGCCCGAAACAATCAAATTATTAGAGAGCATTGGAGAAACCCTGCAAGATATAGGTACAGGCAAAGACTTCTTGGAAAAGACCCCAGGAGCACAGTCAGTCAAAACTAAAATTAACATTTGGGATTGCATCAAATTGAGAAGTTTCTGTACTTCGAAAGAAACAGTCAGGAAAGTGAAGAGGCAACCGACAGAATGGGAGAAATAGTTGCAAACTATACTACAGATAAAAGGTTGATAACCAGAATCTACAAAGAAATCAAGAAAATCCACAACAACAAAACAAACAACCCAGTTAAGAGATGGGCCAAGGACCTCAATAGACATTTTTCGAAAGAGGAAATCCAAATGGCCAACAGACACATGAAAAAATGTTCAAGATCACTAGCAATCAGAGAAATGCAAATCAAAACCCAATGAGGTTTCACCTCACCCCGGTGAGAATGGCTCACATCCAGAAATCTACCAACAATAGATGCTGGAGAGGATGTGGGGAAAAAGGGACACTAACCCACTGTTGGTGGGAATGCAAACTGGTGAAGCCACTATGGAAGTCAGTCTGGAGATTCCTCAGAAACCTGAACATAACCCTACCATACAACCCAGCCATCCCACTCCTTGGAATTTACCCAAAGGAAATTTATTTGGCTAATAAAAAAGCCATCTGCACATTAATGTTTATTGCAGCTCAATTCACAATAGCTAAGACCCAGAACCAACCCAAATGCCCATCAACAGTAGACTGGATAAAGGAATTATGGGACATGTACTCCATAGAATACTATACAGCAGTAAGGAACAATGAAACCCAGTCATTTGAAACAAGATGGAGGGATCTGGAAAACATCATGCTGAGTGAATTAAGCCAGTCCCAAAGAGACAAATATCATTTGTTTTCCCTGATCAGCGACAACTAACTGAGCACCAAAGGGGAAACCTGCTGAAGTGAAATGGACACTATAAGGGACAAAACAAATTATTTTTAAGCACGTAGTAAGTTATATCTAAATTTTATTCATGAAATTGAAGCAAAATCTTCCAAATACTAATTGTTCAACCTCTTTAATATCCTCTTTCCATTATAAAGTAAAGTTTATTATGGAGCTATTTGATTATGCATTTAAAATTGTGTGCAGTATAAACATGTTAGTAAATGTGATGAATTAAAGTGAAAGGAACAATCATTTCCAGGGTTTCAAAATTTCTAGTTTCCTATTTCAGGTAATTTCCTAACATTTCATTTCCAGAATCTACATAAATGTTTTATCAATTTCTATTAGGGTAAGATAGCAAATATTAAAACTTTACTTAGGAAAAATGTCTAAATAGATGCACATAGCTTTCAGAGTATATAATGTGAATTAAAATGAAAATATTTAGTTTTTATTAAGATTACTTGATTCTGGATCAGAATTATTTAAAATCTTCCTATTCTCAAATATGTAATTAGAAAAGTATTTAAATGCACTTTGAGTTTCATTTAAGGTATAGTGAGGTAAAGTGAAGAAACTTTAATAATAATATTCACCTCTTAATTATATTAGTCAGCTTAACATATAATTTTAATCTAAATCCTCATAAAGTTAAAATTTATGTTAATGTTTTTGTTCTACTTAGGAAATCTTTTTCACTTGATAGTAACAATCCAGTGACTAAACATAGTAGCTGAATTTGGATTGTTTTTTTATTAAACTTGATTAATTTAATTTATTTTGATATATTGATTTGAAAGTTAATGTTACTGAGAGACACAGAGACAGAAACAGAGAAACACCCATTTTTCACTTCCCCAATGGCCATAATGGACAGGACTGGACCATTGCAAGAGTGAAGAACACTGTCCAGGTCCCTCACATGATTACCAAGGAATCAAGAACTTGGCTCACCATCCCCTGATTTCTTAGGTACACCGAGGAAACTGGATTGGAAGTGGTACAGCCAGGACTTGAACTGGTGCCCATGTGGGATGCCAGAACTGAAGGTGGAGGCTTAACTTGTTGTGCCACTGCACTGTTTTAAAACACACACGTGACTACAGTTCAGAAGGGAGACATTAGCTTCCCTATCAGAAAAAAATATTCATTTTCAAAATAGATTTCAGAAGAGAATATGGAATCATATGAATACCCTAATACCCTAATACCAGTTGGTCAGCTGAGTATTGGTAGTAGCTCACTCTGTTATGACAGTTGTTTTGAAAAACATCTCATCTTAGATATGAAAAAATAATATTTGATGTGGGGTTGAAGGAGCAGTGTATTAGTACCTGTCATATGTTCCTTGCAGCACTGCTGAATCACACGAGCCTTTCAAATTAGATAAAGGCTGAGTCAATATAGTAACTGCTTCTGTTCTGGAACTTGTGCAGCCAAATGTGGAGATAGTTACATACCTAGAGAATAAATTGGGTATTTTCTTGTACTCAGCAGGATCCAGAAGAAGGAATATAATATAAGATGACCCTGTACTTACTGGGAAACATAGCTCTAATACTCATGATGGTGTTTGAAACCTGGAGAAGATGTGGAAGATCTATCCAGCACACTGTTCCCTGGACAGCAGGGCATAGAGATGAAAACATGATAAAATAGGGAGTGCAAAATGACCACAGCAAGGTTAATTGAAATGGTAAAGAGCCATTCTGATGTGTACAAATGGATACACAGATTGCAGCCTTCCCCTAGGAAAGACAGGTGTTGAGAACCCTGAATCAGAGAGCAGGCCTGGCTCAAAGTTCAGGACAACCTGAGAGATCTGGAATAACATTCTGACAGATTATCAGTGCCTCAGGTGGTTTCCCCACAGTCAGTCATGGCATGGAGTGTGAATATGACAGAGCCACCAGGATAAAACCTGCTCCTAGCCATGATTGTACTCTATGTCCCCCATTCATCTTGCACACATTAAATAGGAGAGAATGGCACTCCCAATTGCAGACTCATAGTGATGGCCTGCCCTTGGGAAGGCTATCATACATCATTCTTTGTTGACTTTGGGTGTGTTCTGGAAAATGTTTAAGGGATATGTGATGGCAGCCAAAAGTAACTTCTGAAGTAAGTGTTGGAAAAGACTCTTACCCCATGGCCTCCTGTGGCTATATTGGTATATATTTTGTTGCCATAGAAAATATGTTTTTTCTTGAGAACATGTATGTTTTCTGTTACGATATTATCAAGGCTAGCCATGAAATGCAAAGAAAGTATTTTGTCACCAGGAATATCTCCACTACCAGAGTATCTTTCTGGTTTTATAATCCATGTTGTGTTTTACAACCCACAACTCAGAACTATAACAAAATTCTTTCTGTGTTTGAGTCCATTTTAAAGCTCAGCAGATCTCCTTTTTACTCTGTAAAATAGTTTGAGGAGTGAAAATTATGTTGCTTCTTGAATGCCTACCAATTGTCAGCCTTGTATCCTGATAGTAACTGAAGTACAGTCCAGTAAAGGGTCTTTTTTATAAGAATATTTACCAGCCTACCCAAGTTCACTGGATCCTAGCATAATTATTTATATGAAAGCCTTGAATCTTGGTGCAGTTTACCTCTCACATTCTTAGACAAGCTTTATTGAGTTATGGAATGTGTTGTTTAGATCTTACCCATTTGGTATAACTCACATGGTGACAGTAATTGAGTGGAATGATGTGTTTTGTACAATAATTAGAAATGGAGTTTTTCCCATGAGATAAAGGAGAACAACCAACATATTTGGTTACACAAATACTTGTATTATTTGACACAGAAGAAGGTCTGCTATTTATTTGAAGTTTACATTTGGTTTAAGTACATGTTATAGATTCAGTATTAATAAGATCATTGTAATCAACAACTCAACTTGGTCAACTTGGTTACACTATTGTGCTGAGTTTGGCAAAACTGTTATTGACATTGTGTAGATATTTTGTAGATGTTATTAATTTCTGCCATCAACTAAGTTAGAGAGATTATACTCATTAAAGCAAATTACTCTGTTATGAATCCAGAGTGAACCAATAAATAAATACAGACAAGAAAATGTAAAATTAAATTAGTAATATGCATATCTGTGTGCTCTCTGAGAAATGGAATATGGGCATAATTAGAAAGCTTATGGGCCCTTTTCTTAGAAATGAGTATATGGGGTTGGTGCTGTGGCATAGTGGGTAAAGCTGCCGCCTGCAGTGTTGGTATTCCATATGGGCACCAGTTCAAGTCCCTGCTGTTCCACTTCCAATCCAGCTCTCTGCTATGGCCTGCAAAAGCAACAGAATGTGACCCAAGTGCTTGGGCCCCTGAATGCAAGTGGGAGACACAGAAGAGCTCCTGGCTCCTGACTTTAGATCAACTCAGCTCCAGCCATTGCAGCCATTTAGGGAGTGAACCAGCAGATGGAAAACTTCTCTCTCTCTCTGCCTCTGCCTCTCTGTAACTCTGCTTCTCAAATAAAAAATAAACAAATCTTAAAAAAAATAATGAGTTTATGGGATTGGCACTGCAGCATAGTGGGTAAAGTCACCACCTGCAGTACTGGCATCCTATATGGGCACCAGTTCGAGTCCCTGCTGCTCCACTTCTGATCCAGCTCTCTGCTATGGCCTGGCAAAGCATTAGAACGTGGCCCAAGTGTTTGGGAACCTGAATCCATGTGGGAGACCTGGAAGAAACTCCTGGCTCCTGGCTTTAGATCGGCACATCTCCAGTTGTTTTGGCCATCTGCAGATTGAACCAGTGGATAGAAGACCTCTTTCTCTTTCTCTCTGTGTCACTTTCTCTCTCCCCATCTCTGTAAATGTCTTTCAAATAAATAAATCTTTTAAATTATTTTATTATTCAATTATTTAAATATTTGTATTCAGCATAATGAAAATAAATTTTTAATAATGCATTCTAGACTATGGCTAGAACAGTGCTGTTCATACTACCTGTAGGAAAGGACAAGCATTTTCCCCACCACATTGTGGATTGGTATTTTGTAAAATAAAGTAAAATGTAAATTACTAGAAACATGAATTTCTGAAAGGACAGAAAATATATAATCTTGTGTTTTCATTTTAAATCAGATGCTCCTAAAAATGAATCATTCCTTCTCATGATAATTACCATATTTTATTTTAAAATATCTTCAACTTTTATGTTTTGTTGAAGTCTAGGAATATTTAACTACCTATACAGATTTAATGTAATTTTATGAGCTATTTTTAGATAACTTCCCTTATCTCCTGTTATTAGTATCATTTCTAACAAAGTACTCATTCCTTTTCACAGTAAAGATAGCATGTTGCTTTTCAATGCATATTTGCAGCACATTTGAATTTTTTGTTCTTTGACTTTCTACCCACCACCTATATGTATCTTTAATATCCAGGTTTAAGTCAGTATTTGCCCAGTGCAATGGAGGCCATCTTGCTTGGGTTTTACATTGTGAGGTCATCAGCTTCTTTAAAGTTCTATAAGTTGTCCTGGCAACATTCAAGTACACAGTTTCTCAGAGAGACCTTAGACTGGGGTAATCATTCACCACTTTCAGGTAATATATTTTGAACATCTTATGGATAATTTTCCTTTAATTGTGAAAGCTAAAGAAGTTGAAGCCTCTTCTGGTGCCATTGACTTTGATTTTTTCTTGACTATTTAACTTTTTAATGTGTTATAATAGTCTACTGCCAATTTTCCATATGTCTTTTATCAATCTATTATATCTCCCACTGGATTATTCACTTATACTTAGTCACAATATACTTTATTTCAGAAAACACCCATTTTTTATGTTTCATCTTTCAGATTACCATTACCTGTATGTGTTTTTAATATCCTACTCTAAGTCTATACTTCCATTGTGAACCTGTGAACAAATTAAATTTTGAATACGAGATCATAAACAATTATGTTCATATATTTTGAGAAGTCTTTGCATTCCTGATAATTCATAGTATCCATGTAATGAATTTTTAAAGCCATCTTTTCTTGTTTTCTTTTTTAAAGATTTGCTTACTTATTTGAAAGAGTTGCAGAGAGGAGAGACAGAGATCTGCCATCTGTTGACTTACTTTACAGATTGTGGGCCAGGCTGTAGCCAGGAGTTTCTTCCCATCATCCACATTAGTGCCAGTGACCTATCACTTGGTGTATCTTCCAGTTCTTTTCTCAAGCCATTAATAGGGAGCAGGATCAGAAGTGAAGCATCAAGGATAGGAACCAGCACCAATCTGGGATGCCTGTTTCACAGAGGGAGGATTTACCTGCCCTGCTGTACCATGATGCTGGCTCCCATGAAATATATTTTTAACTTATCTGCATTTTATGGCACTCTGCTTACTATCAGTATATGAGAGTTGCAGTAGAATGGGTACAGACATTGGCTTCTTTGAATTTTCACTGCTAACTTATTTGAGCTTTGACTTCCCTTTTGCATTTTTTCACCCAGTTTCCTTTTTAGGGTAATTGTAGTCATATAGTTTCCAGCCAAATACTTATATCTAGTTGTTGTTCAACTATTGTTTCTCTGAAATGATTGTTTCTTACAGTAATTTGATTTCAAGCATCTCTATTTAATCTTTATGTTCTTGTAACTATCACCTATGTATATCTTTTTTTAAAGATTATTTATTTATTTGAAAGTCAGAGTTACACACAGAGAGAAGGAGAAACAGAGGGAGAGGTCTTCCATCCATTAGTTCACTCCCCACTTGGCCACAACTGCCAGAGCTGTGCTGATCCAAAGCCAGGAGTCAGGAGCTTCTTCTGGGTCTCCCATGTATGTGCAGTGCCCCAAGGACTTGGGCCATCTTCTATTACTTTCCTAGGCCATCTCAAAGAGCTGGATTGGAACTGGAGCAACTGGACCTCAAACTGGTGCCATGTGGGATGCTGGCATTGCAAGCGGAGGCTTTGCCACAGAACTGCCCCACCTGTATATCTTTAGTAATCTTTTCTCTGCAAATCCTACCACTTTGAAGCTTATGCTGTCTTGCTTGGTGTTTTAATCATAAGGTTATCAACTACCATAAAATTGTATAAGTTGTTTTTGGAATTTTATGCATATTTTTCAGTGCCATTTTAGGAGAATCTTGTCAATACCCCATTCAAGGTGTCAGAATCATGGTAACTGTGAATGTTCATGGAACTGTAACATTGCCTTTGATTTTTTTTTTTTTTTGAAATGTCAGTAAGTTAGTTCTAAATAGTGATGTCTTCCTGGTGTTTTTATTCTGGCATTTGGTGTTTTCTTTGATTCACATTTAATGAAAAGATTTCATTTATTATTCTTTTTACATTAATTATAATAGTATTATTTTAAAATATTTTATTAATTTGAAAGTCAGAGTTACAATGTGAGATGGAGACAGAGAGGAAGAGTGAGAGTAAGAGAGAGAGAGGGATAGAGAAAGATAGAAGAGAGAGATCTTCCATCCTGATTCACTCTTTTAATGCCTGCAATGGCCAGGCCACGCCAGACTGAATCCACAGGCCAGCAGACTTTTCCAGGTCTCCCATATTGATGCAGGGGCCAAGGAATTGATCCAGCATCTATTGCTTTCCCAGCAGGGAATGCTGGATCAGAAGTGGAGCAACCAGGACTTGAACTCTTACCCATATCAGATGCCTGCACTGCAGTGACTTTACACACTATGTCACAATGCCAGCCCCAATAGTCTAGTTTTCAACTGCTTTTTATCTCCTTGTCATTCTATCATTGCTACTAAAAACTGTTCATTTTTTCTTAGTAATCATAAAATATTTTATTTCATAACATCCTTTTTATTTGCTTTTGCACTTGAGTTCATAGCTAACACCTATGTATCTCTTTAACTTTGTACTTTAAGCAGCCCTAGCACTGTGAATGCATGGTCATCCTGGTCAGCTTTTTCATTATGAAATCATTAATTCCATCCAACACTTTTCGCTGGCAGTCAACATGGACACATTTTTCAGAGGCATCCTAGAGTCATCTGGTTATTTTTATAATTCATTTCTTGCAGATAGTGAAATTTTATCTTTTCTGATTATTTGAAATTCTTATGTTCAGTTTTGGAAAGTCTCAATAGAATAGTTCTAGATACATATTTCCTTTAGAATTGTGGTTAAAAAAAGAAATAAACTATTGTGGTAATTACATGACCTCTGATTTATCTTTCCTGAGATATATTTTTTGTTTTCCCTTTTTCAATATACTTCTATTGGTCTACTTTAGAGTAATGTCTCATATCTCCGTTTTGTACAGTTTTCCAACTATAATTACTCATTAATTTTCAGAGTAGTGAAAACGAATTTTATTTCATTTTAAATTTTTATTACTATAGAGATAGTAATTTTGATACAGTTTATAGATACAATTTGAGGAATACAACCACATTGTCTTCCCCCTCCCCACTCCCCTCCTTTCTTCCCTTTTATCTTTAGTTTTTGCAATAAGTATTAAAATGTCCTTTACAGTGACAGGCTTAATGCAACACTAAACAAAGCTCAACAAGTAAATATAAAAAAAATGTTATTACACAGGAAAAAGAGAAGCAATATAAATGATGATTATATCATGATGTCAATTTCATTTTTATGCATTGTGGGTTTTGTATTCAATATTAGATAACATATAAAGGAAAATACATAATGTTTTTTGTCAATGGGTGATTTCACTATGCATAATCATCTTCAGGTGCATCCATTATGTTTTTTTTTAAATTTGTATTTAATAATTTAAAAAATTTATTTAATAAATGTAAGTTTCAAAAGTACAACTTTGGATTATAGTGGTCTCCCCCATATTCTCCCTCCCATCTGCAAACCATCCCATCTCCTCTCCCATCCCATTCTTCATTAAAATTCATTTTTAAGTATCTTTATATACAGAAGATCAACTTTGTATATACTAAGTAATGATTTCATCAGATTGCACCCACTTAAATACACAAAGTATAAAGTATTGTTTGAATACTAGTTTACCATTAATTTGCAGAGTATAGCACATTAACAACAGAGATCCTACATTGGGAGTAAGTGCACAGTGACTCCTATTGATGATTTAACCATTGATACTTTTATTTATGATGTCAGTAATCACCCGAGGCTCTTGTCATGAGTTGCCAAGGCTATGGAAGACACTTGAGTTCACAAACTCCAACCTTATTTAGACAAGGCCATAATCAAAGTGGAAGTTCTCCCTTCCCTTTAGAGAAAGGTACCTCCTTCTTTGATGGCTCATTCTTTCCACTGGGATCTCACTTGCAGAGATCTTTCATTTAGGTCTTCTTTTGCCACAGTGTCTTGGCTTTCTATGCCTGAGAAACTCACATGGGCTTTTTAGCCAGATCCTAATGCCTTAAGGGCTAATCCTGAGGCCAGAGAACTGTTTCAGGTATTTGCCATTCTATGTGTCTGCTGTATATCCCACTTTCCATTTGGGTCATTCTCTCCTTTTTAATCCTATCAATTATCATTAGCAGACATTGGTGTTATTTATGTGATACCTTTGACACTTAATCCTATCTTTATGATCAATTATGAACTTAAACTGATCACTTTAATTAGTAAGATGGGATTGATAACCTGCCAAATGAAATTTTGAGTCCCATAGCTCATTTCTAGTTCTACCATTAAGGTGAGTCTGAGTGAGCATGTGCCAAACTGTACATCTCCTCCATCATTTATACCCACAGGGATCAATTTTCAGTTAAATTTAAACAACTAAAAATAATTATGTGTTAATTAAAGAGTTCAACCACTGGTATTAAATAGAACAAAAATACTGAAAAGAATAAAATAGTAAGCTGTTCCTCAACAGTCAGGACAAAGGATAATCAAGTCATTGTTTCTCATAGTGCCAGTTTCACTTCTACGGGTTTTCTTTTAGGTGCACAGTTAGTTGTCACAGATCAGAGAGGGCATATGATAGTTGTCCCTTTGGGACTGGCTTATTTTACTCAGCATGATGTTTTCCAGATTCCTCCATTTTGTTGCAAGTGACTGAGATTCATTTTTTTCTTTTTTACTGCTGTGTTGTATTCTGAAGAGTACATATCCCATGATTTCTTTATCCAATCTTCTGTTGATGGGCATTTAATTTGATTCCATGTCTTAGCTGTTGTGAATTGAGCTGCAATAAAATTTGAGGTGCAAATAGCTTTTCTATTTGCCAATATAATTTACCTTGGGTAAATTCCAATGAGTGGAATGGCTGGGTTGTATGGTAGGGCTATATTCAGGTTTCTAAGAAATCTCCAAACTGACTTCCATAGTGGCTTTACCAGTTTGCATTCTCACCAACAATGGACTAGTGTTTCTTGATTTCTTTGTAGATTCTGGTTATTAATTCTTTATCAGTTGAATGATTTGCAAAAATTTTCTCTCATTCTGTCAGTTCCCTCTTCACTTTCTTGACTGTTTCTTTTGCAGTACAGAAACTTCTCAATTTGATGTAATTGCAATTGTTAATTTTGGCTTTGATGGCCTGTGCTGCTGGGATCTTTTCCAAGAAGTCATTGCTTTGCCTATATATTGGAGGATTTCTTTGATGTTCTCTTATAAGTTTGTGGTGTTGGGTCATACATGTAGATCTTTCATCCATGTTGAGTGGATTTTTATGTAAGATAGGGGTCTTGCTTCATGCCTCTGCACTTGGAAATCTAGTTTTCCCAGCACCATTTATTAAACACACTGTCCTTTCTCCAGGCATTGGTTTTAGATCCTCTTGTCATGAGCTGCCAAGGCTAAAGGATATTCCTAGATACTAGCATGATCCCTTTAATTTTATTTTCTAAAGTGGTGTTAGATCATTCCTTGATTCAGGATATTGAGAAATATTCTATTTATTTTAAAGATTTATTTATTTGAGAGAGAGAGAGAGAGAGAGAGAGAGAGAGAGAGAGAGAGAGAGAAGTCTTCCATCTGCAGGCTCACTCCCCAGATAGTTGTAATGGCTGGAGGTGAACATATTCAAGCCAGGAGCCAGGAGGTTCTTCCATGTCTCTCATGTGGCTGCAGTGGTCCAAGGACTTGGGCCATTCTCCTATGCTTTCCCAGGTGCATTAGCAGGGAGTGGATTTAAATGGAGCAGCTGGCACTCTAACCAGCTTGTGCTGCAGGCCAGGGCTTTAACTGCTGCACCACAGCGTAGGTCCCTATATTTCATTAGGTGTTATGGAATATCTTTTAAAACCAAATGTTGGATTGTTTCCTGGTGTTTCTATTCTGTTCCATTGGTCTATCCATCTGTTTCTGTACCAGTACCATGTTGTTTTGATTATATCTGCCCTGTAGTATGTCCTGAAATCTGGTATTGTGATGCCTCCTGCTCTGTTTTTGTGGTACAAGATTGCTTTTGCTACTTGAGGCCTCCTGTGCCTCCAAATGAATTTCAGCATCATTTTATTGAGATCTGAGAAGAATGTCTTTGGTATTTTTATTGGTATCACATTGAATCTATAAATTGCTTTTGGGAGAATGGCATCCATTATGTTGTAAAAAATGGGACTGCATTATTTTTTATGACTGAGTACTATTCCATTGTTTATGCCATATTTTTATTTCATGTTTCTAATTCTTTAGTTTTATATTTGATAATATGTGTTTTATTTGTATATGCTAATATTCTTTTTCAATGGAACAGCATCATTTACATCAAAACTGTAATTAGTCCTGGCAAACTTCATTTAAACAAAATTTAGAGGCAATTTAGGTCCCACAAATTATTCACCTGTGTTGATGATGATTTGTTTAAATCTTTGATTAATTATTGGGTGCTTTGAATTTTACTATGATATTTAAAATATCCAATTGAGTACTTCTATGTACTATCCTCTTGCATTTATTTTTATTCTCAAAGAAATGTGATTTTTTAACCTTCTCTTTATTTTTCTCTTTATAAATGTAATAATGATTTATTTTTCCTCAACTGTCTTTACAATTGGTTGTCACTCTATTATTACTCTTAATAGATTCCTCATTTCTTCACAAATATTGATCCTTAAGTTATCATGCACAAATATGAAAAAGTCTTAAGCCTTCTGATAATTCACCATTTTGAGTAACAAATTTTTGTTTGTTCTCAATTTTTTTTCTTATTTGGTTCTTTTTTTTTAACTTTTATTTAATAAATATAAATTTCCAAAGAACATCTTTTGGATTACAGTGTCTCCTCCCCCCATAACTTCCCTCCCACTTACAACCCTCCCATCCCCTGCTCCTTCTCTCATCCCATTTGCATCAAGATTCATTTTCAATTATCTTTATATACAGAAGAACAATTTAGTATATATTAAGTAAAGATTTTTATAGTTTGCACTCACACAGAAACATAAAGTATAAAGTACTGTTTGGTTATTAGTTATAGCATTAATTCACATAGTACAGCACATTAATAGAGATCCTACTGGGGAGAACTCTCCTCATTGTATAAATGAATCCATAGGATTTTGGCTTGGTGCAGGAAAAGATTTACACATGCTACCTTAGCAGCCTCCATGTCATATCACTTATCACTTCCAGCTTTTGCATAACATGGGTAAGCACCAGTGCAACAAGACAGCCCAACATGGACTGACCCAATGAAGAATACACAGACAAGTCACACACCATTCAGCTGATATGTGCATATTTGTGGATCAAGACACTAAGCATATTGCAAACCATATGCAGTGATGTCACTGTTGCATCCGAGAATCATTTCAACAGAAAGATAAGACTCAAGGAGATGTTCTAATTCAAGCTGTTGAAAGCATGTATCCTTTTTTTAAAATTTTTAATTAATAAATATAAATTTCCAAAGTAGAGCTTTTGGGTTACAGTGGCTTCCCCCCCATAAATTCCCTCCCACCTGAAACCCTCCCATCTCCCACTCCCTCTCCCATTCTATTCACATCAAGATTCATTTTCAATTATCTTTATATACAGAAGATCAATTTAGTATGTATTAAGTAAAGATTTCAAAACTTTGCACCCACACAGAAACACAAAGTGTAAAGTACTGTTTGGTACTAGGTATAGCATTAATTCACATTGTACAACACATTAAGGACAGAGATCCTACATGAGGAGTAAGTGCACAGTGACTCCTGTTGTTAACTTAACAAATTGACACACTTGTTTATGGCCTCAGTAATCACCATAGGTTCTTGTCATGAGTTGCCAAGGCTATGGGAGACTTTTGAGATCTCCAACTCTGATGTTATTTAGACAAGGTTATAGTCAAGGTGGAAGTTCTCTCCTCCCTTCAGAGAAAGGTACCTCCTTCTTTGATGGCCTGTTCTTTCCACTGGGATCTCACTTGTGGAAATTTTTATTCAGTTTTTTTTTTCTTTTGGCCAGAGTGTCTTGGCTTTGCATGCCTAAAATACTCTCATGGGCTCTTCAGTTGGTTCTGAATACTTTAAGGGCTGATTCTGAGGCCAGAGCACTGTTTCGGACACCTGCCATTCTATGAGTCTGCTGCATATCCCGCTTCCCATGTTGGGTCATTCTCTCATTTTTAATTCAATCAGTTAGCATTAGTAGACACTAGTCTTGTTTATGTGATCCCTTTGAATCTTAATCCAATCATTATTATCAATTGTGAGCTGAAACTGATTACTTTGACTAGTGATATGGTATTGGCACATGCCACCTTCATGGGATTGAATTGGAATCCCCTGGCATATTTCTAACTCTACCATTTGGGGCAAGTCTGATTGAGTATGTTCCAAATTGTACATCTCCGCCCTCTCTTATTCCCATTCTTATATTTAACAGGTATCACTTTTCAGTTAAATTCAAACACCTACAAATAATTGCATGTTAATTACAGAGTACAACCAATAGTATTAATTAATAGTATTATTAGACCAGAAAAAATACTAAAAGTGATAAGTATTAAGTTGTTCATCAAAAGCCAGTACACAGACCTATCAAGTCAGTGTTTCTCACAGTGTCCATTTCACTTCAACAAATTTCCTTTTTGGTGCTCAGTTAGTTGCCACCAATCAGGGAGAACATATGATATTTGTCCCTTTGGGATTGGCTTATTTCACTCAGCGTGATACATTCCAGATTCTCCATTTTGTTGCAAATGACTGGATTTCATTTTTTTTTATGGCTGTATAGTATACTATAGAGTACATATCCTATAATTTCTTTATACAGTCTACTGTTGATGGGCATTTAGGTAGATTCCAGGTCTTGGATATTGTGAATTGAGCTGCAATAAACACTAAGGTGCAGACAGCTTTTTTGTTTGCCAATTTAATTTCCTTTGGATAAATTCCAACGAGTGGGATGGCTGGGTTGTATGGTTGTGTTATATTCAGGATTCTGAGGAAACTCCAAACTGACTTCCATAGTGGCTTTACTAGTTTGCATTCCCACCAACAGTGTGTTAATGTTCCTTTTTCTCCACATCCTCGCCAGCATCTGTTGTTGGTAGATTTCTGTATGTGAGCCATTCTAACTTGGGTGAGGTGAAACCTCATTGTGGTTTTGATTTGCATTTCCTTGATGGCTAGTGATCCTGAATAAATTTTCATGTGTCTGTTGGCCATTTGGATTTCTTTTGAAAAGTATCTATTGAGTTTTTTGGCCCATTTCTTAAGTGGGTTTTTTGTTTTGTTGTTGTGGAGTTTCTTGATCTCTTTAAAGATTCTGGTTATTAATTCTTTATCTGTTACATACTTTGCATTTTTTTTCCTTTTCTCTCAGTTGTCTCTTCATTTTCTTCACTGTTTCTTTTGCAGTACAGAAACTTCTCAATTTGATGCAATCCCAATAGTTAATTTTGGCTTTGACTGCCTGTGCCTCCAGGTCTTTTCCAAGAAGTCTTTGCCTGTGCATATATCTTGCAGGATTTCTCCAATGTTCTCTAATAATTTAATGGTGTCAAGTTGTAGATTTAAATCATTAATCCATGTTGAGTGTATTTTTGTGTAAGGTGAAAGGTAGGGATCTTGCTTCATGCTTCTGCATGTGGAAATCCAGTTTTCCCATCACCATCCTTTAAATCGATTGTACTTGCTCCATGAATTGGTTTTAGATCCTTTATCAAATATAAGTTGCATGCAGATGTTTGGATTGATTTCTGGAGTCTCTAATCTGTTCATTGGCATATCCATCTGTTTGTTTACCAGTACTAGAGTGTTTTGATTATGACTTCCCTGTAGTATGTCCTGAATCTGGTATTGTGATGCCTCTGGCTTTGCTTTTGTTGTACAAGATTGCTTCCCTTTAATTACTTTTTCTTGCCTTATAGCTCTGGTTAAAACTTCCAGAACTATATTGAATAGAAGTGCTGAGAGTGGGCATCCTTGTCTGGTACCAGATCTCAGTAGAAATGCTTCCAACTTCTACTCATTCAATAGGATGCTGGCTGTGGGTTTTTCATAAATTGCTTTGATTGTATTGAGGAATGTTCCTTCTATACCCAATTTGCTTAGAGTTTTCATCATGAAAGGGTGTTGTATTTTATAGAATGCTTTCTCTGCATCTATTTTTTATTATTATTATTTTTGACAAGCAGAGTTAGACAGTGAGAGAGAGAGGTCTTCCTTCCATTGGTTCACCCCCTATATGGCCACTATGGCCAGTGCGCTGCATCTGGTGTGCCACAACAATCTGAAGCCAGGAGCCAGGTGCTTCCTCCTGGTCTCCCATGTGGGTGCAGGGCCCAAGCACTCAGGCCATGCTCCACTGCCTTCCCTGGCCACAGCAGAGAGCTGGACTGGAAGAGGAGCAACAGGACAGAATCTGGTGCCCCGACTGGGACTAAAATCCAGGGTGCCAGCACTGCAGGCAGAGGATTAGCCTAGTCAGCTGTGGTGCCAGTCTCTCTGCATCTATTGAGATAATCATATGGTATTTCTTCTACAGTTTGTTAATGTCATGTATCACAGTAATTGATTTGCAAACATTGAACCATCCCTGCATACCAGGGATAAATCCCACTTGGTCTGGGTGGATGATCTTTCTGATGTGTTGTTCCAACACACAACTTTTGGTATTCACTGAAACTGCAGATATTCCATTAAGTCGCAAAGGCATAATTCAAAGAAAAAAGGCATCAGTAGAAAAAAAACCAACAAGTATCTCCCCAAATGCCTAAAATTAAATGCAGATATTCAACAAACAATAATAAGGAAAACATCATGACCTGCCAAAGGAACACAACGGCATTTCAATGTTAGAATGTGAAGATGATGTGATTGATGAAATGCAAGAAATGGAATACCAACATTTATAATAGAATTTCTCAAAGGCACAAGTGAGCCATGGCACTGGACAAGCTTTTAGTTTTTTAAAAAGCAATAAATATAAGTGATGCACTTTTTGCCAAACAAACCAAAAAACAAAAAAAGAGGAAGAAGACTCAATTGAATAAATTTAGAAGAGGAAAAGGGAATGAAACAACAGCTACCACTGAAAATTTTTCAGGAATTAAGACAAAGAGCTGTATGTCAAAAAATTGGGCAACTCAGAACAAAACAGGTAGATTACTGGATACCTGCCATATGTCAAAATTGAGTCAGGAGATATAGAAAACTTACCAGACCAAAAAGCAAGATGGAGACTGAATCAGTAATACAGACACTCCCAACAAATAAGAGCACAGGAGCAGATAGTTCACTGCTGAATTCTACCACACATTAAAGAAAAAGTAACTCCAAGTCTTCTCAAGCTGTTCAAAGCCACAGAAAGGGAGGAAATCTTCCCAAATTCTTTCTATGTAGCCAGAATCACATTAATTCCTAAATCTAAAAAAGATACAACACAGATAGAGAACTACAGACCTATACCCCTGCTGAACATAGTTACAAAAATCCTCAACGACAGAGTAGCTAATTGAATACAATAACCCACATGAAATATAATTCACAGGACCAAGTGGGATTTACCCATGGTATGCATGGATGGTTCAACATTTCACAAATCAATCAGTGTGATTTATCACATTAATACACTGAAAAACAAAAACCATATGATTACCTCAATAGATGCAGAGAAATCATTTGATAAAATACAACACCCTTTCAGGATGAAAATCTTAAGCAAATTGAGTATAGGCAAAACCTCTGCCAGGAACTTACTGAATGGGGAAAATTGGGAGCATTTCCACTAAGATCCACAACATGACAAGAAATTGCTAAACAATATAGTCTTCGAAATTTTAGTGAGAACCATTAGGTTAGAAAAAGAAGTCAAAAGTGTAGAAATTGAAAGAAGCAATGCAAACTATTCCTATTTGCAGATGACATGATTCTAGATATAGTCTGATTGAGCCGGGGCCACTAAGCAAGAAAAAGAATCCAAAGGGATAAAAATTGGAAAGGAGCAAGTCATATTATCTGTACTTGTAGATGCCATATCACAATATATTGGGGAACCAAAAGACTCCACTAAGAGACTATTGGAACTCATAAAAAAGTTATGTAAAATGGCAGGATATAAAGTTAACATACAAAAATCAATAGCCTTTTTATACACAGACAATACCATGTTGAGAGAAAACTTTTAA
Source organism: Lepus europaeus (assembly GCF_033115175.1). Taxonomy (NCBI): domain Eukaryota; kingdom Metazoa; phylum Chordata; class Mammalia; order Lagomorpha; family Leporidae; genus Lepus; species Lepus europaeus. The sequence goes on along the minus strand of NC_084851.1, from coordinate 31,289,073 downwards.
AATCAATCCATTCACAATAGCTACAAAAAGAATTAAATACTTTGTAATAAATTTAACCAAAGATGCCAAAGCTCTCTACTATGAAAATTATAAAATATTAAAGAAAGAAGTATAATATATTAAAATGGAAAATAAATCAATATTTACAGATTGGAAGAATTATTATCATCAGTATGTCCATACTACTGAAAACAATTTACAGATTGAACATGATCGCTATCAATATGCCAATAACATTATTCTCTTATCTGGAAAAATGATGCTAAAATTCATATACAAAAACAAGATATCCTGAATACTAAAGTAATATAATATGATAGAAACCAAATGGGAGGTCTCACAATACCAGATTTCAAGACATACTACAAGGCAGTTATATTCAAAACAACCTGATACTGGCATAAATAGATGTGTAGACTAATGAAACAGAATAGAAACTCCAGAAACCAGTCCATGCATCTAAAATACATTTAATTTTGATGATGGAACTAAAATCAATCCCTGGAGCAAACACAGCCTATTCAACAAATGAGGCCGGGGAAACTGGATTACCGTATGCAAAAATATGAAACAAGACCCCTACCTGACACATTACACAAAAATCCATTGAAAATATATCAAAGACCTAAATCTATGACCTGATACCATCAAATCACTAAATAATATTGGGAAAACATAGGAGAAGACTTCTTGGAATAGACCCCAGAATTATAGGTAAGCAAATTTGAAATTGAGAAATGGGATTACATCAAGCTGAGATGCTACTGCACTACAAAAGAAGCAGCAAAGTGAAGAGACAACTAACAGAATGGGAGAAAATGTTAGTAAACTATGTATCTGATAAAGGTTAATATCCAGAATCTATAAGTAGCTCAAGAAATTCTACAATAACAAAACAAAGAATCCATTTATGAAATAGCCAAAGGACTTGAACAGGTATTTTTCAAGAGTGAATACCAAATGGCCAACAGACATTTGAAAAGAAATGTTCAGGATCACTAGCCATTATGGAATTGTAAGTCAAAACAACAAGACAGTTTCAACTCACCCCAATTAGAATGAGTCTTATACAGAAATCAATAACAATAACTATTTCTGGGGATGTGAAGAAAAGGTATCCTAATTAACTGCTGGTATTAATGTAAATTGATGCAGCCACTGTAGAAGATCATATGAGGGTATTACAGAAATCTGAACATGGACCTACCATTTGTTCTGTCCATCCCACTCTTGAGAATTACCCAAAGCAAAAGAAATCATCATTTAAGACCTAACTGTACCCCTAAGTTCATTGGTTCATTGTTGCTCAATTCATAATAGCTATCATATGTCCATCAACTGAAGACTAGATAAAGAAATTGTGGTGTGTGTGTACACACACACACACACACACTAAGGGGGTACTAATCAGTGTAAACAAATGAAATCCTGTCTTTTGCAACAAAATGGATCCAACTGGAATCCATTATATTTAGTGAAAAAAGTCAGCCCCCAAAAGAAATTCATCATATATTCTGTGATCAAGGGTAGCTATTAGAGTACCTAAATGGTAATGTATAGGACTGAAATTGACATTTTCAGATTTGGTGATCATTTACAGTCTTGGTCTATTCTGTTGAGGAACACTCTTTGTATCATCATACTATTTGTTGAATTCTTTTATTTGTGTAGGGTTAACTTTATGGTAATTAAGTAAACGGAAAGTAGATCTTTATAAAAATTAAGATTGGGAATGTTAGAGGTAGGAAGAAGAACAGTTGGAGCATGGGTGGGAATGAAGGAACTATCACTATGTTCCTAAGTCTGTATATATGAAATACATCAAACTTCTGTAGCATAAATAAAATTTTTAAAAATTAAAAAAGAAATACTAATGAAGAATACATTAAAAATAAACAAATCAGCCTAAACTCTGTAAATTCACCTCCTTTTGTCCTATTTTACTGGTAAGGTATCCATAAATTGATAAAGCCAAATATCCTTACTCTGTTTGCCTTATTTTCTGGCTGGGTGACAAAGCCATAACCAAGTATTTGTGTTCAATACGTCCTTGGTCTCTTCAGGGTATGGATAAGTTCTGGAATAAAATTTTAGCCTCAAAGAGAAAGATATACTTAAATAGAAAGATGGTTTTCTGAAATCAGGAGAGAAATACTTCTCCCAATGAAGCCAGTGTTCCCTCCATCTTCCAGGCATTGTGCTTGCAGAACTCACTGTCTTCAACTAAGGTTCTTTCCTAAAGATCATGCTAAAGGATTCTAACAAGAGGGTGAAGAAACAAGCTGAAAAGTTCATTGGAAATTCTTCATCTGCACAAGCTCTGAACCTGGGAGACACACAGAAATGAGTACTCTACTCCTAGCTTAGAAATTGAAATTTAAACCAGCTTTTGACTACGACCAGAGATAAGAAACTATATTTTTTGTGGGATGAAAAATATTGGCTTAAGAGTGAAGCAAAATCAAATGCCAGAGCAGTGACATACACTTTTTTTTTCTTGACAGGTAAAGTGGATAGTGAGAGAGAGAGACAGAGAGAAAGGTCTTCCTTTTTGCCATTGGTTCACACTCCAATGGCCACTGTGGCCAGTGCATCATGCTGATCAGAAGCCAGGAGCCAGGTGCTTCTCCTGGTCTCCCATGCGGGTGCAGGGCCCAAGCACTTGGGCCATCCTCCACTGCCTTCCCGGGCCATAGCAAAGAGCTGGCCTGAAAGAGGGGCAGCCAGGATAGAATCCGGTGCCCGAACCGGGACTAGAACCTGGTGTGCCAGTGCCGCAAGGTGGAGGATTAGCCTGTTAAGCCATGGTGCCAGCCAATGACATACATTTAAAATAGTCCCTTAGAAGCAGGGGAAGCCTTAGGATGCATCACTGGGACATTTCTTTGGTGTAAATATCCCCATTCAAGGCTGATTTCAAGGTGCCAATTTGATCTCTAAGAATGCATTTGCAAGCTTTGACTCCAAATCTACTATGGATAGTCCAGATGAGCCAGGCTCAGCCACTATTAAGTATGTACAAGTAAGGAATAACACTAAGACATATGACATGTCATAATCAATTGTGATGTTTAAACAACCATTATGATGTGATCAATTTTGATATCATAATTCCATTGTGATGTCATAAACCAGTATAGCCTAGTTGGTGGGTGCCACAACTCACTAGGCTAATCCTCTGACTCCAGCACTGGCACCCTGGGTTCTAGTCCTGGTTGGGGTGCCAGATTCTGTTTAGGTTGCTCCTGTTCCAGTCCAGCTCTCTGCTGTGGTGCAGGAAGGCTGTAGAGGATGGCCCAAGTGCTTGGGCTAAGCACCTGCATGGGAGACAAGGAGGAAGCACCTGGCTCCTGGCTTTAGATCAGCACAGCATGCCAGCCACAACATGCCAGCAGTAGTGGCCACTTGAGGGGTGAACCAGCGGAAAAAGGAAGACATTTCTCTCTGTCTCTCTCACTGGCTAACTCTGCCTGTCAAAAAAATTAAACAGCCATTTGGGAGGTAATCCAATGGAGGGAGGACCTTTCTCTCTGCCTCTCTCTCTCACTGTGTAACTCTGCCTGTCAAAAAAAAAGATACAGTTGCCAATTCATAATGAATCCTTATGACATAATAATGATGATAAACCACCAATGCTATTACAAAAACCTACCATTATAATGTCATAATCAATTGAAAACACAAAAATGCCTTGTGATATCATTAATATATCATTATGATGTCATAGATGTGATTTCATAAACCTCCATTTTCATATCATAACTAATTATTATGTCAAAGAAATCATTGTGATTTAATAAAATGTATTTTGATACCATAAGCCAACCATTGTGATATCATAAAGCTACTGTTATGATGTCACAATCAAGTAATCACAAGTAAAATCATAAATATACTGTGACATCATGAACCCACAATTGTGACATCATAATCAGTTATGATATCATAATTGGTTGTCTTGTCATATATCACCATTGTGAGTTTATAATCTATTGTGATTCCATGAAATCCATTGTGAGATCATATAGCAGTATTGTGAAGTTATTAATGTACTATTGTGAAGTCATAAACCAATGATTGTATTGTAGTAAAACTACCATTATGAAGTTATAATTGTGATATAAAAACCATTGTGATTTGAAAATATATTTTGATGTCATAAAACATTGTGTTAAGCTATCATTCTTATGTCTTAATCACTTGTGATGCAAAAACCCTTCAGATATCATAACCAATTGAAATGTGATAAATCATGATCATGATAAAATCTGCCATTGTTATTTCATCGTCACGTGAAATCACTCAAAGCACTGTGGCATCATAAACACACTACTGAGTCATTATAATCAATTGTTATGCCATAAACTATAATTATGATATTATAATAAACTGTGGTGTCATAAACACCATGTGATATAATAAACCAATATTTTGTGACAAAAAAGGCCACTGTGGTGTTTAAAGTTGTATTGTCAGGTAATGATCACTTGTGAGATCATAAAATTCTTTTTGATTTATAATCACCTGGGATATCATAAACCACCATTGTCATCTATGAGGTAAGAAATTTATCATTGGACATTATACTTAATTACATCATAAACCAACAGTGTATATCATAATCAATTGTGAATCATAAAGCAGCATTATGATGTAATATTCAATTGTGATGTTAGGAAACTTTTATGCTGCCATACAAATATTCTGATCTCATAAAGTCCTATAAAAATGTTATGAACTATTTTTCTGTCATAATGAACTATAGTTATAAAACTATTATGACAACATAAACCAACAATTCTGAAATCACAATCAATTGTGGTGACATAACCAATTGTGATATCATAGATTTCCATTGTGATTTCATAAAGACACCATTATGATTTTGTAATCAAATGCATTGTCGTGAAAAGAATTGAAAGGGTTGGAGCAGCGGCAATGGTGGTGGCCATGGCGGTGACGTCAGGCAGCGCAGGTGCAGGCTCAGGTGCAGGCACAGTTCTGCCTCCTCCACTGGCAGAGTGAGGGGAGGCTTCAGCCTGGCTTGCCTTGGCTCACCTCAGCTCCTGCATGACCTCCGCAGCTGCCACCACCATGAAGCCCGCTGCCCCGCTTGCACTGCATAGCAATGAGTTCTGGGAAAGTGCTAGCCATTCAGGCTTGAAAATGGAAGCAGGAAAGAGAGAAACATCCCAAAAAGCCAGAGCATCAGCAGAGAGCTCCTTTATTTCCTTGACCGCTGCCACCGCCACCAACTTCGCCACCTCTGCGAGACCCCACACCCCCAAAGCCAGAGGAAGGGCTCAAACGATGAGGAGCAAGAGGACCCTGCAGACTACTGCAAAGGTGCCTGTCATCCAGTGAAAATTGGAGACTTCTTCAATGGCTGTTATGTTATTAGGGAGCCTGGAGGGAGGCACTTCTCTGCTATCTGCCTGTGTTGGGATATGCATTGGAAAAGATCTGTTGCTATGAAACTTGTAGAAGTGCCCAAGATTATACAGAAACAGCCTTGGATGAAATGAAATGAAATTCCTCAAATGTGTTCAAGAAAGTGATCCCAGTGATCCCCAGACATGGTAGTCCAGCTGATTGACAACTTCAAGATTTCAGACATGAATGGAATACATGTCTACACAGTATCTAAAGGGCTTGGCCACCATCTCCTCCAACGGATCATCAAGTCCAACTATCAAGGCCTCCCAGTGTGCTGTGTGAACAGTATCATTTGACAGGTCCTTTAAGGGTTAGTTTATCTGCACAGTAAATGCAAGATCATTCACACTGACATAAAACCACAAAACATTCTAATACATGTAGATGATTCCTATGTGAGAAGAATGGCTGCCATGTCCACTGAATGGCAGAAAGCAGGTGCTCCTCCTCCTTCAGGGTCTGCAGTAAGTACATCTCCACAGCAAAAACCTATAGGAAAAATGACTAAAAAAGCAGAAAGAGAAGCAGGAGAGGCAGGCAATATCTCTGGAGAAACACCTGCAGGAGAAAGAAGAACTGGAGTGCAGAGCTGAAAGGAAATTAATAGAAGAAAACATCAATTCAGCTATACCTTCCAATGAGCAAGATGGTGAATACCGCCCAGAAGTGCAACTAAAAGTGGCAGAATTGGAGGAGGCTGCTGAGGAGGAGACCACAAAGGACAGCAGCGAGAAAGAAGACACCAAGAAAGGAAACATTGAGAAAGATGAAGATGTCGAACAGGAACTTGCAAACCTAGATCCCACATGGATAGAATTCCCAAAAACCAACTGTATAGAGAATGGACCTTTCTCACTGGCGCAGCAGCTGGAGGAGGAGAAAGATGTTGAAGATGACTGCCCAAATCCCAGTGAGCCTAACCCTGATGAGCCAAATGCAGAAAGTGATTACACATAGAGCAGCTCCTATGAACAGTTCCATGTGAATTGCCAAATGGAACATAAAATTCCTGAGTCACAGCTTCCAGAGTTTCCTAATTCCCTGTACTCAGGGGTCCTAAGAACCTGTGGTCTGTGGCTCTGTGCTGTCCAAGAAATCAACACTGACCAAGCAAGAGGAAAGCAGCCCATCCCATGACACTAACAGGACTGTTTCAGCCTCCCGTACTGGAGATTTGCCAAAAACAAAATCTCAGGCAACTGACTGGTTGGTGATCCTCTGGATCCTTGGAAAGTAGATAAAATTAGAGTAAAAATTGTTAAGCTGGGAGATGCTTGTTGGGTGCATAAACACTTCACAGAAGACATCTAGACATGGTATTATAGGTCCATAGAGGTTTTGATAGGTGCAGGTTACAGTACACCTGCTGTCATTTGGAGTATGGCATGCATGGAGAACTGTGGTAATTCACCAGGACGAAGCCCTGGAGCCTGTTTGATGTACTTGTGGAAGGGTATGGCTGGTTCCATGAAGATGCTGCACAGTTCACAGATTTCCTGATCCCAAAGTTAGAAATGGTTCCAGGAAAGCAAGCCTCTGCTTTTAAATGCCTTTGGCATCCATGGTTGAATTCTTAGCTAATTTGACAAATATAGCATCCTATGCTAGCAAATGTTTTCCAGTACATTAGACCTAAATGATAACTCTTATTCTTTAACAGGATTGCAAGTGAGCTGGCTTCATCCTCAGACTTTTATTTTGCTTTGAGATACTATTGTTTAAGATTTGTCTTTTTGTGCACTGTGGTCCTGGGGAAGGGTAGTCTTTTGTCTTCAGCTAAGTAGTTCATTGCCCACTCTCTTCTGGTCTCTAAACATTGTTTCCTGTGTTGTGTGACATTCAGGTGTCATTTACTTCAATAAAAAAATACTTTCCCATTTGTGTTTTGGCAGGTTTTATAACTATTTATGAAGAAATATTTTAGCTGAGTACTCTATAAATTAAAATCATAAGATATTATCGGGGGCTGGCACTATGGCTCACTTGGTTAATCCTCTGCCTGTGGTGCCAGCATCCCATATGAGTGCTGGGTTCTAATCCTTGTTGCTTCTCTTCCAGTCCAGCTCTGCTCTGGCCCAGGAGGGCAGTGGAGGATGGCCCAAGAGTTTGGGTCCCTGCACCTGCATGGGAAACCAGGAAGAGACACCTGGCTCCTTGCTTCAGATCAGCACAACTCTGGCCATTGCAGTCATTTGGGGAGTAAACAAATGGAGGAAAGACCTTTATCTCTGTCTCTCTCTCTCTCACTGTCTATAACTCTACCTGTCAAATTATTTAAAAAAAAGATATTATCAAGTTGGAACCAAGAAATAGCAAGGAAATTTACAATTTTGCCTTCTGGCAAAGGGACATCATTCCTGTTATAGTGTATGTAAATGCACTATATAAATGTTAATTTTCATTAGAAATGGGATGGAGACTCAAATGCAGAAAAGCTAGCAAGTGTTGAGTGCTTTATAGCCTGAGTTGCATGTAGCAGATTTTAACTGCTCCAAGGCATTGTGCAGACTTTTCATTCCATTACAGTCCTTTTATATTGGACTTGAAATGAAGTGGTTCTGGGTTACAAGATGCCATTCCCCATATGGCACTTTAAAGAGGGAAAAGACATGTTTCTCATTCCAAAATATGCATTATGATTTAGCAGTCCCATGCCTATTTTTTTACATATTTCTAAACGTACTTTTAAAGGAAAAGGGTGATTTCCCTTTAAAAATGTGATGGCTGGGTACCATGTGGTGAAGCCTCCTGCAAAGAGTTAACTTAAATACATAGATTAAATTGGACAAGAGAAAAAAAAAGAAATGATAGATGTTGAAAATTAACTGTGATAATATAAAAGACATGGCGACATCAAAATCTAAATTTGTATAACATAACATATTGTGACATAGTAAAAAATCATGATGTCATAATTAATTCAGATGTGATAAACCACTACTGTGATATTATATCCCTATCATTGTGCTTTCATTGTCAGTTATGAAGTTATAAATCAAATGTTGTCCCATAAACCTATCAATTTGATGTCATAATCAATTATGATGTCATAAACTGCCAATAGGATGCTAACATCATTATCATAAAATGTGTGGTTACATAAACCAAATTATGACATAAAAACATTGTGATATAGTAAAGCTACAATTATGACATCACAATCAATTATGATGTCACAAAATCATTGTGATGCCATAAAACAGTACTGTGGTCTCATATATGTAAATTGTAACATCAAATCAATCATGGACTCATCAAAATTGTTATACCATAATTGACTATGATGTTATAAATCACTATTGTGATTTCATAGTTAATTTTAATGTCATAAAATCATTTTGATATCATGCAGCAACCATAGATATATCATAATCAATTTTCATTTCATAAACTACCATTGGTTTTAAGATAAAATCAACTTTTACATAAAATAATTGTATCTCAAAGTCTATTGTGATGTCATAAAATGTACTGTGATATCAAAAGCTACCATTGTTACATCATAATTATCTGTGATGCAAGGATGCATTTGATGTCATAATTTATTGGGATGTAACAAACTTCCATTGTGATATCATATGCCTAACATTGTAATGTCATAATCAATTGTGATGTCATCAACACCATTGTGAAGTCACAATCTACTGTGATGGCATAAATGATCATGGTGACTACAAAATCAATTGTGAAATGAAAAAAGAAATTAGTGTAACATAAACCACAATTTGTAGTAGATTTATAAGTGAAAATTGTAATAGCATTAACCACTTATTATGTTATGTTCTATTGTGATGTCATAAAATCCATTGTGATTTTATAAACCAGTATTATGACATAAAATCACGACATCATTCTTATTTTTGAGGTTGAAAAATCAACTGAGATGTGATAAACCATGATTGTATCATAAAACTACCATGTGATTTCATGATCACTTGTGAAATCATAAAAATCTATGAAATTATAAACAAGAATTATGGAGTCATAATGAATTGTGATGTCATTAGTCATCATTGTGATCACAAAACAATGCCTGGAAGACTATTATTGTGATGTCATAATCAATAGCAAAGTTGTAAAAATCATTGTGGTGTCATAAACCTATCATTGTTGTATAGTAATAAATTGTGATGTTATGAATAACATTTGTGGTGTCATAATGATCTTTGTGATGTTATAAAACCACCTCTGTGGCTGATGCTATGGCTCACTAGGCTAATCCTCTGCCTGCGGCACTGGAACCCCAGGTTCTAGTCCCAGTTGGGGTGCCAGATTCTGTCCTGGTTGCTCCTCTTCCAGTCCAGCTCTCTGCTGTGGCCCTGGAGTGCAATGGAGGATGGCCCAGGTCCTTGGGCCCTGCACCCACATGGGAGACCAGTAGGAGGTACCTGGCTTCTAGCTTCGGATCAGTGCAGCACGCCAACCACAATGCGCTGGCTGTAGTGGCCACTTGAGGGGGTCAACCAGTGGAAAAAGGAAGACCCTTCTCTCTGTCTCTCTCTCTCACTGGATAACTCTGTCTGTCAAAAAATAAATAAAATGAAAATAAAAATACCTCTGTGAAGTCACTGAACCAATTGGGACATTGTAAACTTATCATAATGATGTCATAATTAATTGTAATATTATGAACCTCCACGCAATGTTAAAATCTATGATGATGTTAAAACTATTCTTAAGTCATAAACCAATATTCTGATGTCACAAATATTCTGATGGCATAACAAAATTTCATTCACTATCATCCTCATGTTATAGTCAATTGTGATGTCATAAAATAATTGAGAAGTATAAATATATTGTTGTGACATGTAAAATCTGTGATTTTATAAAATTACCATTGCTATGTTATAATCAATTGTGACATCATCAAAATCATAGTGATATAATCAATCAGGATTTGATAAATCACCATTGTGACATCATAATTCAACCACTGTGATGTTATTATCAATTGCAAAGTCATAAAAGCTATTGTGATGCCATAAATCCAATGTTGTAACACCAGAATCAATTGAAATGTCATAGGCCATTGTGGTGGTACTGTAATTGCTAGTGATGTCATAAAACAATTATGTCATAGATCAGTATTGAGATGACATAAAATGCCTTATACTGCAATAAACCTACCACTGTGATGTTATAATAATACTTATGATTACATATACCAATAATTCCTGTATCATAAACCTGCCATTGTGACATTATGATCAATTGTGATGTCATAAACAACCCTCGTGTTGCCATAATGATGACTGTGATCTCACAAAACTACCCTTGTAGTCTCATAATCAATTGTGAAGTTGTTGAAGTAACTGGGACATCATAAACTTATCATTTTGACATCATAACTAATTGTGATCCCATAAAATTATTATGATGTCATATTCAATTATGAATTAACAAAACCATTGTGATGTCATAAACCTATAATATATCTTAGTCAATTGCTATGTCATAAACCACCATTGTGATGGCATAAACCACAATATTGAAGTTATAAAAAATTCTGATATTATGAAAACTATTTTCATGTCATATACCAATATTGTCCTGCCATAAATGTATATAGACAAAACATAATGTGGTCATGACGAAATGAATATCATTCTGATATAAAACTATCATCATGAGGTAATAATTAATTGAGATGTCATAAATGACCACTGGGTGGACATACATGAATTTCCATTGAGATGTTATCATGAACTGATGTTATGATATCCTCAGCTTCCATTGAAATGTTGTAAAACTACCAACATGATGGTATAATAGCCTATGATGTAATTAAAACCATTTTGATGTCAATAGATATCATGTCATGAAAAACCATGTTATAAATGACAAACCTATCATTATGTCATAATCAATTGTGATTTCATTAAATCCCTTGTAATTTTCTAATCAACTAGGATGTGAGGATCTATCATTGTTATATCATATATCTTTCATTGTGATGTCATAATCAACTCATAAAGACTATTGTAATGTTATACATCTACCAATCTGAAGTCATAATCAGCTTGTGTTGCCATAATCCACTGTTGTGATATGATAAGCAATTGTTATGCCATATAAACCATTGGGATCTTGTATCACTTCTGATGTCACAATTGATGATTATCATGTTATAATCAATTAGATGTCATAAAATAAATTGTGGTGAAATAAACCAATATTGTGATGGCATTGCATACTATTGTTGTCATAAAGCTACCATTGTTATGTTATAATCAATTGTGATGTCATAAAATCTCTTGTGCTAGTATAATCAACTGAGATATAAAACACAATCATTGTGATGTCATAAGCCAACCATTTGATGCTATAAACAATATGTAGTCTTTTTTAAATTTAAGTGATACAAGTTTCATATATTTCATGTATTCAGGTTTAGGAACAAAATGGAGCTCTCCCTCCTTCCTGCCCACATTCCAATCCTCCCACCCTTCTCAGATTCCCATTCTTAATTTTTATGATGATCTATTATCAATTTACTTAGTGATCTTATAATTAGCCCTACTCTAAGTAGAAGATTTCAGCAAACAACTTCAAGAGAAAACAAAATGAAGTAAAGCAAAATGAAGATTGTTCATCAATGGAAGAAAGAAGGGCTACAAACAATCATCCATTCTCCAAATGACTGTCTTGCTTGAATACATTACATTTCAGGTATTCTGTTAGTTGCATCAGATCAGGGAAAACATACAGTACTTGTTTTTCGGGACTTGCACATTTCACTAAATGTAATGGTATACAGTGGTGATCATCTTGTTGCAAAATAAAGGATTTCATTTTTTTTATTTGCTTTTACAGCTGAGTAGTACTCCATAGTGCATATATACAATAATTTCTTTACTCAGTGCCTAGCTGATGGACAACTGGGTTGATTCCACATCTTAGCTATTGTGAATTGAGCTGCAATGAACTTGCAGGTACAGGTATCTTTTTCATGTACTTATCTTTTGGTTTGGTTAAATTGCCAGGCCTGGAATGGCAGGATAATATGGAAGGTCTATTCTCAGGTTTCTGAGTTATCTCCATACTTTCTTCCACAGTGGTTGCACCTGCTTACATTCCCATGAGCAGTGGATCAGAGTACCTGTTTTGCCAATTCCTGGCCAGCATTTGTTGATTATTGTTTTCTGTATGAGAGCCATTCTAACTGTAGTGAGATGAACCTCATTGTGGCTTTGATTTGCATTTTCCTGAAGGGTGTGAACCTGAGCATTTTCCCAAGTGTCTGTTTCCCATCTAAATTTCCTCTTTTAAAAAACACTCATGAATATTCCTTGCCCATTTCTTTATTGTATTGTTTATTGTGTTGTTATTGAATTCCTTGAGCTCCTTATATATTCTGGATGTTAACACTTTATCAGTTGCACAGTTTGCAAATATTTGCTCCCATTTTATCAGCTGCCTCTTCATTTTTTTCTTGTTCATTCCATTTTATTTTTTATTAAAAACTTTTATTTAATGAATATAAATTTCCAAAGTACAGCTTATGAATTACATTGACTTCCCTCCTCCCATAACTTCCCCCCCACCCACAACCCTCCCCTTTCTCACTCCCTCTTCCCTTCCATTTACATCAAGATTCATTTTCAATTCTCTATATACAGAAGATCAGTTCAGTATATATTAAGTAAAGATTTCAACAGTTTGTCCCCACATAGCAACACAAAGTGAAAAATACTGTTGGAATACTAGTCATAGCATTAAATAATGGTATACAGCACATTGAAGACAGATCCTACAGGATATTTTTTAAACATTAATTAATTTTCTATGCCATTTCCAATTTAACACAAGGTTTTTTTTTTCATTTCCAATTATCTTTATATACAGAAGGTCGATTCTGCTTATACTTAGTAAAGATTTCATCAGTTTGAACCCACACAGAAACACGAAGTGTAAAAATACTGTTTTAGTACTAGTTATAGCATCACTTCACATTAGACAACACATTAAGGACAGATCCTATATGAGATGTAAATACACCGTGACTCATGTTGGTGACTTAACAATTTGACACTTTATCCTTTTTAGTATTTTTGTTGTTGTTGTTGTTGTTGTTGTTCTAGTACTAGTGGTTGAATTCTGTAATTAACACACAATTATTCTTAGGTGTTTAAATTTTAACTGAAAAGTGATCTCTGTTAAATATGAGTGGGAAAAAGAGAGGGAGGAAATGTACAATTTGGGACATGCTCAATTGGACTTGCCTCATATGGTGGAGTTAGAAATGTGCCAGGGGATTCCAATACAATCCCATCAAGGTGGCATGTACCAATGCATTCTCACTAGTCCAAGTGATCAATCTCAGTTCACAATTGATGGCTCTGATAGGTCTAAGAGTTAAAGGGGTCACACAAACAAGACTAGTGTCTGCTAATACTAACTGATAGAATCAAAAAGGGAGAGAACGATCCAACATGGGAAGTGGGAGACACAGAAGACTCACAGAATGGCAGATGTCCTAAACAGCACTCTGGCCTCAGAATCAGCCCTTAAGGCATTCAGATCTGGCTGAAGAGCTCATGAGAGTATTGTAGGCATGGAAAGCCAAGACACCATGGAAAAGAAAAAAAAAAGAAGAAGATCTAAATGAAAGATCTCTGTGAGTGAGATCCCAGTGGAAAGAATGGGGCCATCAAAGAAGGAGGTACCTTTCTCTGAAGGGAGGAGAGAACTTCCACTTTGACTATGACCCTATCGGAATAAGATCAAAGTCGGCAAACTCTAAAGGCTTCCATAGCCTCAGCAACTCATGACTAGAACCTAGGGAGATTACTGACACCATAAACAAGAGGGTCAATCGCCTCTTCATTTTTCTGAGTGCTTTTTGCAGGGCAGAAGCTTTTCAGCTTGATGTAATCCTATTTGTTGATTTTGGTTTTGATTGCCTGTGCTTGTGGGGTCTATCCAAGAAGTCTTTGCCTATGCCAATGATTTGCAGAACTTCCTCACTGTTCAATATTAATTTGATTATATTGGTCATAGACTTAATTGCTTTATCCATTTTAGTGGATTTTTGTGTAGAGTATAAAGTAGGGGTCCAATTTTCTACTTCTACAATCAGAGGTCCACTTTTTCCAGCATCATTTGTTAAAGAGACTATCCTTGTACATGGATTGATTTTTGCTATTTCATTAAACATAATAGCATCATAGCTTTCTGTAGACACATAGATTGAATTTGGGAGTTTTTATTCTGTTCCATTAATTTATACATCTGTTTTTGTGCCAGTACCAGGCTATTTTTATTATCCTGTAGTTTGTCTTGAAATCCAGGATTGTGATGCCTCTAGCTTTGTTTTTGTTGTACAAGATTGCTTTACCTATCCAGGGCCTCTTGTGTTTCTATATGAATTCTAGCATCATTTTTTTCTGGATCTGAAAAGAATATCATTGAAATTTTGATTGATATCATATTGAATCTATAAATTGCTTTTGTAAGTATGGATATTTTGGTGATGTTGATTCTTCCAATCCATGAATGTGGAAGATTGTTTCCATTTTTAATGTCTTCTTCTATTTCTTTCTTTAGTGTTATATAATTTTCATCATAGTCATCTTTGAATTCCTTAGTTAACTTTATTCCAAAATATTTGATGAATTAGTTTCTTTATGGTGCTATTGTGAATGGTACTTGTCTTAAAAATTCTTTTTCAGCCAAGGCATTGTCTGCACATACAAAGGCTCTTAATTTTTTCTGTATTGATTTTATATAGTGCCTCTTTACCAACACTTTTATGAGTTCCAATAGTCACTCACTGGAGTTTTTTGGATCTCTTATGTATGGGATCATGTCATCTGCAAATAAGGATAATTTAAGTTCCTTTTTTTCTAACTTCCACACCTTTGATTTTATTCTTGCCTAATGGCTTTAATTAAAACTTCCAGAATCATATTGAATAACAATAGTGAGAGTGAACATTTTTTTTTTGGTTTTCATATTTTAGTAGAGGTGTTGACAGTTTTCTCTATTTAGTACGATGCTTACTGTGGATTTGTCTTATATTGTCTTGATTGTGCTGAAAAAATGTGCCTTCCATATGTATTTTCCTTGAAGTTTTCATCATAAAAGGATGTTGTATTTTGGGGCCTTTGCTGTGGTGCAGAGGGTTAACAACCTGGCCTGAAGCACTTTCATCGCATATGGGCACTGGTTTGAGACCTGGCTACTCCACTTCTGATCCAGCTTTCTGCTTTGGCCTGGGAGAGCAGTAGAAGATGGCCCAAGCCCTTGGACCCCTAAACCCATGTAAGAAATCTGGAAGAAGCTCCTGCCTCCTGGTTTTGGATTGGCACAGCACTGGCCATTGCAGCCATCTAGGGAGTGAACCATCAGATGAAAGATCTCATCTTCTGTAAAGCTGGATGAGTGGCTCCATTTTTCTGAGTTCTCTGGCTGCATGTTAGCACATTAGCACTCACCATGCAAGTTCAAGCCATTACCATTCCCACATGAGGCTTCCCAGGCAGTTTTCTCTCCACTTTTCCACCAAGTGTTTACCACCTACACTATTCTCCTCACTGTTTTTTTCTGGCCTTGCAAAGCATGTCACTCCTTAATATGCTATAATATATACTTGTACTATCATAAAACTACCATTGTTATGTCATAATCAATTGTGATATCATAAAAATCCTTGTGATGACATAATCAACTGGGATATCACAATCATTGTGATGTCATAATTCAACAGTTGATGTCATGATCAATATGAAGTCTTAAAAGTTATTGTAGTGTTATGAAACTATCATTGTAACATTATAATCAATGCTTACATCAATAACATATTGCGATGTTATAAAGCTACCATATGTCATAGTCAGTTTTGAACTCATAGAAACTATTGTGATGTCACAAATCTATCTTTAGGTAGTCATAATAAATTGTGATGTTATAAACCACCATTGTGATCTGGTATTGAGTGCAGAATTAAGTACATCTGTGTGGACGAATTTTGGGAAGCATGAAACACAGCCAGAACTGTGCATGAAAAGCAGAAATTTGAAATGATCAAAGACAAATTTTTAAAGTCATGACACATATTGATAAACAATAGAGACATGAACAGTATACTCCCCTTAAGAGCTGATGCGTAGAAAAGATAACTGGTGTTTCTCTTGATGAGGTCTTCAACAAAGGAAGAACAATGACTGTGTCATTTACATTTTTACCTCCATCATGCTTCATTTTGTGTTCTTTTGGTTTTCATGTTTTATTTTAAAATAGTATATTACATAAAGAATGCAGATTTTATTACAACATTTCCTAATAAAACCATTTGATTTAAGATATCTTTGAATATGTTTGCATTAATGATTACTCATATTATGGCATGGATTTTCAGGATATGAGAAAATATATTTTGGGAAATTACCTGAACAAATAAAGGTTTTGATATAAATTCAGTTCATTGTACTACATGCTAATACTGACACAATGCATGAAATTTTGAAGAGGGTCTATTTGATAAGTGCTGACAATATAGCCTCCAAGAGATAGTTTTCTCTTTTACTCCATTCTATTGAAGTAAAGACTCAAGTCAGGCACTGAGTTACTTGAAGCAAAATGAAATATTTTACTTCAGTGAAATCACTCCAGAGTCATGAAATACTAGACAACTGCTTTAAGCATTCATTTGACTCATTGAGACTGACCTGAAGCTTCAAGTGTTTCTGTTAGCATTTTATTAGTACCTCAAAGATTTTCAAAGTACTCATGAGATTGTTTAAATTTCTGTAGAAACAATGCATTTTTCACTGTAGTTCTGTAAGCACAAACTCTTACAGCAGATAGTTGTTTCGCAGCATCCTTTTCAGGATAAATGCTTTGAAAAGATTAAGTTCCCTAAGCTTTGTGGCAGTGTAGCACAGTGAGCACGCCTATTACTTTCCCATTTTCCTGCTATTATTCTCTGTGACATGAAGCAACAGGAACAAAAAGATCAAAGTTAAGGTTATTTTCTATTTCAGTCTCAGATTTTGTTTTTCGGAGACAATGGAATGATTATAATGTGAATTGGGGTTTTTAGGCAATAAACCAAAACAAAATGTTTTAGTTAAGACAAAACAAAATTATTATAAATAAGAGCTTACTGTTTGTAAAAGTATCTTTTTAAATATTTCTTTCACACAAAAAAGAAATAGTGCGGCTGCTAAAGCAAATTACACTGTTTATTATGATTATTTTTGATTGTTTAAGTAGTTATGAATTTTAATGTATAAAGTATTCTTGAGGGGCTGGTGCTGTCATGTAGCAAGTAGAGCTGCTGCCTGTAGTGCCAGCATCCCATATGGGCACCAGTTCCTGGCTGCTCCATTTCTGATCCAGCTCTCTGCTGTCACCTGGAAAAGCAGTGGAGGATGACCCCCACATCTAGGTGGGAGCAAGGTCATGGCTCTTGGCTTCAGGTCTGTGAATCACCAGTCTTTGCTGCCAATTGGGTACTGAACCAGCAGATGGAAGTCCTCTATTACTCTGCCTCTCCTCTCTCTGTGTAACTGTGACTTTCAGATAAATAAAATAAATCTTTAAAAAATATTATTGAAAACAGGCTTAAGTATTCAACTTCTTTCAGACCTACTATAGCACAGTTTGCCTATCTAATGTAGTTTTTTGCAGATCAATTCAAATGCTGAAACTTTTGCTTATCTCACACTGGTAAAATGTGCATGTATTCATTTTATTCTTTGAGTTCAAATGTTTGTATGATGTTAAATGGAATATAAGTTTACATATGGAAAAAATAAAATAAAATATAGATATTGCTGAGAAGGGCATCAGCAAACAGATCACTGAAGCCAAAGCAATGGGCAGATAGAAAGGGACTAAGATGGAGAGTTGAGCTGAATATGGATTTTAAAGCATGACACATAATGTTCAAATGCTTCAAACTAAGGTTTTAAATAATGGCTAGCAGTCATGTTTTTATTGGGAATACTTTAATCTGAAATGGATATTAGATAGATGGAGTGTGGTGAATAATAAAATAAGAGTGGAAAATAAGGGCAATATAGGCCTCAACTAAAGAAATATATCCAGAAATATTTAGAGTCAAAATTGTCAATACCTGCTATAGAATGATTTTTATTAAGTGTACATAAGAAGAATAAACTTGAAAGTAAATTTTGCCCCAAAATGATTTTTAAAAAATCCCACGACTGACATATTATGAAGCCATGCAGAGGTGTTCTACAGTTGGGTTCTCAATTCTTCTATAAGTCTTTAATTGTTGTTGTTTTCTGATACATATAGCTATTAAACACACAATTGTAATATTCAAATTTTCTTTCTTTTTTTTTTTTGACAGGCAGAGTGGACAGTGAGAGAGAGAGACAGAGAGAAAGGTCTTCCTTTGCTGTTGGTTCACCCTCCAATGGCCGCCGCGGCTGGAGCGCAGCGGCCAGCGCAGCGCGCCGATCCGATGGCAGGAGCCAGGTGCTTCTCCTGGTCTCCCATGGGGTGCAGGGCCCAAGCACTTGGGCCATCCTCCACTGCACTCCCTGGCCACAGCAGAGAGCTGGCCTGGAAGAGGGGCAACCGGGACAGAATCCGGTGCCCCGACCGGGACTAGAACCCGGTGTGCTGGCGCTGCAAGGCGGGGGATTAGCCTAGTGAGCCGCGGCGCCGGCCTCAAATTGTCTTAAGTGTCAAGCCCATTTGTCCAAATTTTGTGCATGTTATCTGATTTTGGTCATGCTTTTGGCATACAAATAGATACTTTTAGACTTTCAAAATGCTGTAACTTAGATAAATCTTCATATTGAAGGTCATGTTGTCAGAATTGTAAACTAAAATGTTTGAAAATAAGTTTTCATTTCACTTCAACAAGTTTCCCCTTTGGTACTCAGTTGTCACTGATCAGGGAAAACAAATGATATTTGTCTCTTTGGGACTGGCTTAATTCACTCAGCATGATGTTTTCCAGATTCCTCCATCTTGTTGCAAATGACCAGGTTTCGTTGTTCCTTACTGCTGTATAGTATTCTATGGAGTACATGTCCCATAATTTCTTTAACCAGTCTACTATTGATGGGCATTTGGGTTGGTTCCAGGTCTTAGCTATTGTGAATTGAGCTGCAATAAACATTAATGTGCAGATGGCTTTTTTTTTGTTTCCCAAGTTAAATTCCTTTGGGTAAATTCCAAGGAGTGGGATGGCTGGGTTGTATGGTAGGGTTATGTTCAGATTTCTGAGGAATCTCCAGACTGAATTCCATAGCGGCTTAACCAGTTTGCATTCCCACCAACAGTGGGTTAGTGTCCCTTCCCCCCCCCCCCCGCATCCTCTCCAGCATCTATTGTTGGTAGATTTCTGAATGTGAGCCATTCTCACCAGGGTGAGGTGAAACCTCATTGTGGTTTTGATTTGCATTTCTCTGATTGCTAGTAATCTTGAACATTTTTTCATGTGTCTGTTGGCCATTTGGATTTCTTCTTTTGAAAAATGTCTATTGAGATCCTTGTCCCATCTCTTAAGTGGGCTGTTTGTTCTGTTGTTGTGGATTTTCTTCATTTCCTTGTAGATTCTGGTTATCAACCCTTTATCTGTAGTATAGTTTGCAAATATTTTTTTCCCATTCAGTGTCTATTCACTTTCCTGACTATTTCTTTTGCAATACAGAAACTTCTCAATTGGATGCAATCTCAAATGTTAATTTTATTTTGACTGACTGTGATTCTGGGGTCTTTTCCAAGAAGTCTTTGCCTGTACCTATATCTTGCAGGGTTTCTCCAATGCTCTCTAATAATTTGATGGTTTCAAGTCAAAGATTTAAGTCTTTAATCCATGTTGAGTGAATTTTTGTTTAAGGTGTAAGGTAGGGGTCTTATTTCATGTCTCTGCATGTGGAAATCCAATTTTCCCTGCACCATTTACTGAATAGACTATCCTTATTCCAGGGATTGTTTTTGGATCTTTGATCAAATATAAGTTGGCTCTAGATGTTTGAATTGATTTCTGGTGTTTCTATTCTGTTCCATTAGTCTATCCATCTGTTTCTGTACCAGTACCACTATAAGAAACAATGTTCTGATCAGCTCTTGTCCTGACTGTTGATGTACAATATAATACTTTATCCTTTTTAGTATTTTGTTGTTGTTGTTGTTGTTGTTCTAGTACTAGTGGTTGAACTCTGTAATTAACACACAATTATTCTTAGGTGTTTAAATTTTAACTGAAAAGTGATCCCTGTTAAATATAAGAGTGGGAAAAAGAGAGAGAGGAGATGTACAATTTGAGACATGCTCAATTGGAATTGCCCCAAATGGTGGAGTTAGAAATGTGCCAGGGGATTCCAATACAATCCCATCAAGGTGGCATGTACCAATGCATTCTCACTAGTCCAAGTGATCAATCTCAGTTCACAATTGATGACTCTGATAAGTCTAAGAGTTAAAGGGGTCACACAAACAAGACTAGTGTCTGCTAATACTAACTGATAGAATCAAAAAGGGAAAGAACGATCCAACATGGGAAGTGGGAGACAGACGTCCTAAACAGCACTCTGGCCTCAGAATCAGCCCTTAAGGCATTCAGATCTGGCTGAAGAGCTCATGAGAGTATTGTAGGCATGGAAAGCCAAGACACCATGGAAAAGAAAAAAAAAGAAGACGATCTAAATGAAAGATCTCTGTGAGTAAGATCCCAGTGGAAAGAATGGGGCCATCAAAGAAGTAGGTACCTTTCTCTGAAGGGAGGAGAGAACTTCCATTTTGACTATGACCCTATCGGAATAAGATCAAAGTCAGCAAACTCTAAAGGCTTCGATAGCCTCAGCAACTCATGACTAGAGCCTAGGGAGATTACTGATGCCATAAACAAGAATGTCAGATTGTTAAGTCAGCAACATGAGTCACTGTGTACTTACATCTCATGTGGGATCTGTACTTAATGTGTTGTCTAATGTGAAGTGATGCTATAACTAGTACTCAAACAGTATTTTTACACTTTGTGTTTCTGTGTGGGTGTAAACTGATGAAATCTTTACTTAGTATATACTGAATTGATATTTTGTATATAAAGATAATTGAAAATTAAAAAAAAAAACTGGTGTTAAACTGGAAATTGCATAGAAAATTAGTTAATTTTGAAAAATATTATGTAGCATCTCTGTCTTTAATGTGCTGTACACCGTTGTTTAATGCTATAACTAGTTCTCCAACAATATTTTTCACTTTTGTTGCTATGTGCGGCAAACTGTTGAAATCTTTGCTGAATATATACTGAACTAATCTTCTGTATATAAAGAGAATTGAAAATGAATCTTGATGTGAATGGAAGGGGAGAGGGAGCAGGAAAAGGGAGGTTTGCGGGTGGGAGGGAAGGTATGGGGGGGATACATTGTAATCCATAAGCTGTACTTTGGAAATTTATATTCATTAAATAAAAGTTAAAAAAAAGAAAAAAAAGAAAAGAAGTTTTCAATTATTAGCTAATAAACAATATAATTCTTAGTATATGCTTTTCATCAGAAAAGCTGTCCCATGTATTCTCTTTTTCAACATACAATTGATTCATGGCTTATATTATTTTAGATATCAAAGTTAAAGTTCTCTCCTCCCTTAGGAGAAAGGTACCTCCATCTTTGATGTTCCAGTTCTTTCCACTGGGATCACACTCGCTGAGATCCTTCATTTAGGTCTTCTTTTTCTTCTTTTTTTTTTTCCAGAGTGTCTTGGCTTTCCATGTCTACAATACTCTCATGGGCTCTTCAGCCAGATCTGAATGCCTTAAGGGCTGATTCTGAGGCCAGAGTGCTGTTTAGGACATCTGCCATTCTATGAGTCTTCTGTGTCTCCCACTTCTCATGTTGGATCGTTCTCTCCCTTTTTTATTTTATCAGTTTGTATTAGCAGACATTAGTCTTGTTTGTGTGATCTCTTTGACTCTTAGATCTATCAGTGTGATCAATTGTGAACTGAAATTGATCACATGGACTAGTGAGATGGCATTGGTACATGCCACCTTGATGGGATTGTATTCAAATTCAAATATACTTCACAGCAGTGTGTTTGTTTTAGACATGAGCTTGAATGCAACTTTTAATGAATATGTCACTTTAAAACTTATTAACATGAGATTTCCTTTCTTAAATGAACCAATATCTTCATTATACACTTTTTATGCATTAAATAACCATGAAAATTTTAAATCAATAATAATAGCCTTAAATAAAGCAATCATGTCCATGTAATAATAGAATTCTAGATCTATGCAGCTTCAAAGATAAAATATGCTATGAGACAGAAAATGGATATATAACAAACATATTTCCTTTATGAGCAAAATTATAATATGTAAGCTTTTTAAGGACAAGTGGATAAAAACATTAAATAGACATGAAAATTTAAAAATAATTTCATAATCAAAGATATCTTTATTTTCTAGTACCCACATTTAATATAGGCTTCAAAATGATCAACCTAATTTCTCATCTCAGAATCTCGAGTTCAAGTTATGTTCAGGGGACCAAGAGCTACCATTGCTAAATGTTCTCTGCATGTTTACTGTATTTCTCTTGAAAATGCCTAGCAGAGTTTTTCACAGACATGGCTTTCATAACACCATTAACTCTATCCTTTAATGGATTTTTCTAATTGTTATTGAAATGCACAAATATATATGGTTGCATTTAACAGATTCAGTTCTAATATTTACAAATACATTGTGTTTTTTATTAATTAGTTTTTAAGGAATTCAAATTATATATGTACAACTTTGGGAATATAGTTTTTCTTCCCTCAATATCTGCCCCTCCCATCCACACTCCCAACTTTCCTCCTCTTTGTCCACTTCACAATCCCTTTATCCATTAAGGATTATTTTCAGTTAACATTGTACACAGAAGATCAACTCTATACTAAATAAAGATTTCAATAATTTGCAGAGAAACACCCACACATACATGCACACAAACACACACAAATTGAAAACAAGTATCCCAGTCAACTCTTTGAAGACAGAGGTCCTGCATGAAGTTAGTGCTCAGTGACTCTTGCTTTTAATCTAACAATTAACATTCTTATGCATGATGTTATTGACCATCTGAGGCTCTTGCCATGAGCTGCTTAGGCTACGGAAGCCTTTTGAATCCACAAATACCACCAGTATTTAGACAAGGCCATAACAAATTGGAAGTTCTCTCTTCCCTTTAGAGAAAAGTACATCCTTCTTTGATGGCTACTTCTTTCCATTTAGATCTCACTCACAGAGATCCTTCATGTAGAATATTTTTTGCCACAGAGCCTTAGCTTTCCATGCCTGAAAGGCTCTCACAGGCTCTCCACCAGACCAGGAAGACTTACGGGCTGATTCTGAGGTCAGAGTGTTACTTAAAGCAATTGTCATTCTATGAATCTGCTAACTGGATGTTTTCCCATGTTGGAGCATTCCCTCACTTTCAATTCTATTCTAATTTTAAAACTGAGTCTAGAGTCTGTCCCATGTAGATGTTTGAGGTATGCATCATGGCTCATTACTTGAGGCAGTGGGAGCCAGAGCCTGAGCCTGAGCCTGAGCTGGAGGACAAGCCAGAATTGGGATGAGCAGAACTTGCTCTGACTCAGTGGCAGCCAAGCAGCCATACAACAGTGTGCAAGCCTGGACCCAGCATGAGCCATCACGATGGCCAGCACTGAGGATGATGGCTATGAGTTGTAGCTGGACCAGAAATGTGTAGTGGGTTGGCCTAAGAGCAAGCTCGATCTGACCTCTTTCAGAGAACCCAATTCTCCCATCTCCATTAGTGGGCAGCAGTGTGTGCAAGGGTCCTCTGGAGCTGCAGTTGGACATGATGGGGTGGGGCAAGGGTTGCTGCCAAGATTAAGGCTGAGGAGGATGTGGTGGTTCAGCTTGGGAACAAGACCTTACGCCATATGGGAACAGAACACCTCATTTTGCATTTTCAAAACATCTTTGACCTACCCAAATGGAGGTCTCTTTTTCACCTCATACTTTGAACTCTGTTTAACTTTTTCAGGCAGTTTGAATTGCTCCTCACTCTCCAATTAATTTCCAACTATGCATTAATGAGATCTTATCATGAGATAGGCTATCATTCTTCTACCCATAATTCATTATAAAAATTAATCATAAATTTGGAATTAGGCATAAAAAGCAGTTTCATTAAGCCATTGAATTTAAGATTTTTAAAATGCTAAGATATATTTTCTTTATTCATGTTATTGTGCAGGCCAAATTTTCTTTCTTCTTTCTTTCTTTCTTTCTTTCTTTCTTTCTTTCTTTCTTTCTTTCTTTCTTTCTTCCTTCCTTCCTTCCTTCCTTCCTTCCTTCCTTCCTTCCTTCCTTCCTTCCTTCTTTCTTTCTTTTTTCTTTTTGGAAGGCAGAGTGGACAGTGAGAGAGAGAGACAGAGAGAAAGGTCTTCGTTTGCCGTTGGATCACCCTCTAATGGCTGCCACAACTGGCGTGCTGCAGCCAGCACACCACGCTGATCCAATGGCCGGAGCCAGGTGCTTCTCCTGGTCTCCCATGGGGTGCAGGGCCCAAGCATCCTCCACTGCACTCCTGGGCCACAGCAGAGAGCTGGCCTGGAAGAGGGGCAACTGGGACAGAATCCGGCACCCTGACCAGGACTAGAACCTGGTGCGCCATTGCCACAAGGTGGAGGATTAGCCTATTGAGCTGTGGCACCAGCCATGCAGGCCAAATTTTGCCATAATTCCAGTTTCATGAAACTCCCCTCATGTACCCTGATCCCTCACATATACATCAAAAATTCTGGCCCTCCATGAATAAACATCTTTTGAAGTCAACAGATGTTAGAGCAATTTTGTTCCTGATAACAGGAATAATGTAGCTTCCTAAGGAATTGAGAAGCCAGCTCAGTCCTGATAGGTTTTCTCTATCTGTGACAATCTGTTACTTGAAACAATTCTCACTCATTGCCTACTGTGCTAATGCAGACAGTATTGAGGAATAAAAAGGACCTATTGAAATGCGATAATGATTGTGGTGAATTAGAATATGTGTACATTATAAAAGGAATATCAGCTAACCAGCTACAGTCAATTGTTGCTCCCTGTGGTTATGCATCCAGCATGGTCAGACCCCAGTTACTTCCAAAGATGTATTCATTACAAATGCAGTTATGGATTTAGAAGGAGAAACAGGAGAATAAAAATTTCTATCCACCAATTCTCTCCACAAATGTCCCTAATAGTCTGGGCAGGGCCTGGCCAATGCCAGGAACAAAGAACTCCATTTGGGTCTCTCACTTGGATGGCAGTGACCCAAGTAGTTGGTTTTCCATTGCTGCCTCCCAGAGTGCACACTAGTAGGAAGCTGGATAAGAAGTAGAAGCGGGCTGACGCCATGGTTCACTTGGTTAATCCTCTGCCTGAGGTGCCAGCACCCCATATGGGTTCTGGGTTCTAGTCCCAGTGGCTCCTCTTCCAGTCCAGCTCTCTGCTGTGGCCCAAGAAGGCATTGGAGGATGGCCCAAGTGCTTGGGCCCCTGCACCTGCATGGGAGACTGGGAGGAAGCACCTGGCTCCTGGCTTCAGATCAGTGTAGCTATGGCCATAGCAGCCAGTTGGAAGGTGAACCAATGGAAAGAAGAACTCTCTCTCTCTCTCTCTCTCTCTCTCTCTCTCTCTCTCTCTCTCTCTCTCTTTCTCTCTCTCTCTCTCTCTCTCTCTTTCTCTCTAACTGTCTAACTCTATCTGTTAAATAAAAAAATATAGAGGCAAGATTCCAAACCAAGCACTCTGAGATGGGATGTGGATGTCTCAAGTAACCACTTAACCCACCAACACAAAATCCAACCCAAGACCCAATTTCTGAAATCTGCAATTTAATATGAAAGGTCCAATTTTTTAATTTGCAGGCAAAACTCAATATTTTTGCAAGACAAAATATTTATGGCTCATGGCTCTAGTATTTTCCTTATTACTGTTTTATTTAATAAAAGACTCAGCTGGGGCCAGCTCACTAAGTTAGTCCTCTGCCTGCGGTGCCGGCACTCTGGGTTCTAGTCCCAGTTGGGGTGCTGGTTATGTCCCAGTTGATCCTCTTCCAGTCCAGCTCCCTGCTGTGGCCTGGGAAGGCAGTGGAGGATCGGCCCTGCACCCACATGGGAGACCAGGAGGAAGCACCTGGCTCCTGGCTTTGGATTGGCGCAGCATGCAGGCCATAGTGGCCAGTTGGGGGGTGAATCAATGGAAGGAAGACCTTTCTCTCTGTCTCTCTCTTTTACTGTCTAACTCTGCCTGTCAAAAAAAAAGACTCAGCTGGGTATATGCACAAAAGAAATGAATAATTATATTACACAATATTTATTGTAGTGCTGTTCACAATAGCATGATACAGAATAAGCCAAGATGTTTATCACAAGATGATTAAAGAAAATGTAGTATATATTCACAATGGAATATTTTCAGCCATAAAAAGAATGAAATTATGTAATTTTCAACAAAATGGATGGGTTTGGAGAACATGATGTCAATTGAAATATGCACACCCCACAAAGATAAACACTATGCTTTCTTCTGCATGTGTTGAAGCTAAAAAAGTCATTCTGAACATAAAATAGTGATGACTATAGGATGGTAAGTGTGTAGGAGGTAAGAGGGAGGTTGAATAATGGGTACCAAATCAGCATTTGGAAGAAGTTCCTAATGTTACACAACAGAGTGGAGTGTCTTTAGTTCACAATAACCTACTAGATATTATCTGAGCAAGCAGAAGAGTTTTAATAAGCTTCAATCTTCAAGTAAAGGAAAAGAAAATGTTCATGACCTGATTTTACCAATGCAAATGGTATACCTTTGCTGAAATATCACATTACACATCATAAATGTGTAGTTACTATTGAAGTCATTTTAATGTTTAAATACTATCTTGATGTGTCCAATTATTCTGCCATGCCCAATAAATATGTACAGTTACAATAATTTTAAGAAAATATTATTCTATAACCATTTTTACAGATATTTATTCATTTATTTATTTATTTATTTATTTATTTATTTATTTAAGAGGTAGAGTTACAGAAGGGTGAGGGAGAGACAGAGAGAAAGGTCTTAAATCCACTGGTTCACTCCCCTAATGGCTGCAATGGCCAGATATGGACCAATTCAAACCCAGGAGTCAGGGGCTTCTTTGGGTTCTCCCACATTAGTGCAGCCATGGGGAAACATTTGCATCATCTTCTACTGCTTTCCCAGGCATAACAGAGAGCTGGATCAGAGAACAGCAGCCAGAACATGAAACAGCACCCACATGGGATGCCAGCGCAGGGGAGCAGGCTTAGCCTATTATATACCACAGCACTGGCCCTTCCAAAAGCATTTTTAAAAGGACTTTCCATTTGAGTAATTAGCCAAAATAAGATAAAATTTAAGAAACAGGCATTTGTCCTAGCAGTTGATGTGCCTGCATTCCATGGGGGGATGCTAAGTTTGATTCCTAACTCTAGCCCCTGATTTCAGGTTCCTGCTAAGGTGCACTCTGAGAAGCAGCAAGTGATGACTCAAGTAGGGTACCTGGATTGACTTCTCATCAGGACCCCGCCTCACTTGAGTTATTGTAGGCATTTGAAGAGACAATATGTGTGTGTGGGATGTCTCTCTTTTTGTATCTATCAGTTTGTCTTTCTCTCTGTCTCTCCCTCTTGGACAAAAAAATAATTGATGAAATGCTAAGATTTACTGTGGCACCACAATAAAACCTTTGTGCTGATATTTTTCGATGCACAGATTTTTTTAAATGAAAATAATTGAAGGAATTATATAGAAACTAATTTGTCTAGATAAAATAAAAACTGTATGATAAAAATCATACAAGACTACAAAAGAAATATTAAAGCATTTCTGTACCCAAAACATATGAAAAGGTTACAAATGATAATACTTTCAGGATAAACACTTTTTCTATCAATTATCACATGGGTTGGGATGCTTGAGTTCCATCAGAGTGCCTGGGTTTGAGTCTCAGCTCCACTTTGAACTATAGCTTCCTGCTCATGTGTGCCATGGGAAGTGACAGGAGATGGCTCAATATCTGGATTGCTGCACCAAGTAGGAGACCTGGATTGTGTTCTGAGCTCCCAGTTTAGTCCTGGTCCAGTTTTGACCACTGTGGGCATTTTGTAAGAGAACCAGCAGATGGTGCTCTTTCTGATTTTCTGTATCTGTCTGTCAAAATATCAATTTAAAAATAATATGACCATTGACCTATTAAAACAATAGGCCTTTTCTAACCAAGTTATTTGACATAGTATTAGATACACTTAAAATTCAGTTGTGAATGGTTATTCTAGAATATTTATTGTATCAAGTATATTTAACCACATTATTACACCACATATTAGAAAAACAAGAAACATGTGCAGACTAATTCATTTCTCTATTTTTTAAAAAGAGGTCTTTGTGTAGATCCTGATTTATGGAGGGGCATACCCAAGCATCACTGGATCCATTACTGATGGAGAAAGTCATGGAATGCTGCATGGAAGAGAGCCCACCTGTATTCAAGGAAACAACACCCACTGAGGGGCTGTGATGATCGCCTTCCCATCCACCAATGGGGTCTTCTAACACCCTTTACAGGAGTTTCATGGGGTCCTGATAAAGGACTTGTTGCACCTTCCCCTCCTCTTTCTTCCTTCTCCCCACTCCCTGTCCTTACTACCTCCCTTTTGTGGTGATCCTTTGTGGCTAACCAGACCCTTCTTAACTACTTGCAGTGCAAATGGCAAAGCACATGAGCTGCACAGTGAAGATGTGAAATAAATAAGAGGAAAGTTTTCTGAGACTTCAAAGATTTCCCTATATACTTCTGCCAGCTGCCTTCTATCTCCACCCCTCAGTGGTAAATTCCCTCAGTAATTGGATAAAACCCTGAATCCCAAATTGGCCCAGCGTGCTGTCTCTGTGTAAGAACAGATTGTTGCCAACCTCTTTACTTCCCAAAAGGCAATCTGTCTCTGTTGAGGTCAGTTTCCATCTCCTTTTTCTGTCTCTTCTTTCTGGGGATACAAAAGGCCAAAACCCCAAACTATTCCTTGCTTAACACATGACATGAGTTGTGATCACCAAGTCTGTTCAGGTCATCTCAAGACCAAAGGACTTCAAATCAAGGTACCAGCTGGGAAGGACCTGCAGAAGTTGTTGTGGACTAGTCAGAGATGAGGAAAGGGCTGAATCAAAATGAATGTGGGAACCTGGAGCCTGCAGACCAACCCTCAACAGCTGCTGTGGGGGCAATCTGTGAGGGAGGACTGTGGGTGCTCAGAGGATTTGTAGCTTCTGGATACAATCCATTCACTCTAGAGGTGCCCCAGCTCCAATCTGGGGTTACTGATGGAACCTCATCTGGGCCATGGGTCTCAATCGCTGCTATGTGAAGTTCAATGAAATGGCACAACTAGTACAGCCCCATTGTTAGGATGCTTAGATGTCCACACACTGGCACTAGAGGGTGGCTAGCAGAGTGATGTGATGTCATCCACTTGGACTCCTAAAGCAACTCTGCACCCTTCCTGGATGTAGCCTTGCAGGCTTTGAGGAAAGGAGCATTGCTGCGATTGATCTGAAGTGGCATGGTGGTGCTGGGCAAGCAACAACTGACAGACCTGCTGTAGCAAATACATTGCCATGGCTTGAGTGCCAAGTCTGCCACAAAACGGCCCTAAGTATCATGCTGCACAGCCTGAACCTCCAGGCCAGCTGCTGCCAGTGCTCCATGGTGCCATTCATGTAAGGGCCAACTTCTATGAATGAGTTTTGAGTTTTCACCACCAAGGCCAAGGTCATGGCCTCAACCTGTAATCAGGCACTGGTGTTTCAGTGTTTTGGGAATTGGCCCTTTGCAAGTTCCTTGGCAAAGCAACAGTAGCCCCTGTCATCTGGGCAATGTTCTCTGCAGCCTACAGGCTGTGACCCCATGACCCCTGAGTATAAGTACTGTGGACAGCAACACCAACTCAGAGGTACCCCTGTTGACAGAGCCCATCTATGACCAGGACTGTGTGGACTGTGCCCTAAATACTTTTGGATTATTGTGGCTTTTCCCCCCATAACCTCCCTCCCAACCTCAACCATCTCCTCTCCCACTCCCTCTCCCATCCCATTTGCATCAAGATTCATTTTCAATTATCTTTATATACAGAAGATCAACTTAGCATATACTAAGTAAAGATTTCAACAGTTTGCACCTACAAAGAAACACAAAGTATAGAGTACTGTTTGAGTATTAGTTATACCCTTAATTCACATAGTACAACACATTAAGGACAGAGATCCTATGTGGGGAGTAAGTGCACAGTGACTCTTGTTGTTTAACAATTGACACTCTTATTTATGGCATCAGTAATCATCCGAGGCTCTTGTCATGAGCTGCCAAGGCTCTGGAAGCCTCTTGAGTTCGCCAACTCCGATCTTATTTAGACAAGGTCATAGTCAAAGTGGAAGTTCTCTCCTGCCTTCAGAGAAAGATACCTCCTTCTTTGATAGCCTGTTCTTTCCACTGGGATCTCACTCACAGAGATCTTTCATTTAGGTCATTTTTTTTTGCCAGAGTGTTTTGGCTTCCCATGCCTAAAATACCATCATGGGCCTTTTAGCCAGATCTGAATGCCTTAAGAACTGATAGCCTAAAAATATTGTTGATATTCCTTCAGCAAACATTATTGTGCTCCTGCTAAGTGCCAGGTTCTGTCCTTTATTCTAGAGATACAAAGGTAATCAAGACATGATTATTGTCCTCAAGAATATACATAAAAATGTATTCTCATCACAAATTCTCTGCTCCCACTTTCACTGTAACCAAGTAAGGTCAAACTAACCCCAGGAGGTTACTTCATATTGGCTGAAGTCTTTTCTATTAATATTTTCTTTCCTGTAATGCTGGTCACACAACAAAGTGTGTATTTCTTGATCAGTTGAAAAGATTGCAGATAAATCAAGATTACTCAGTTATTATTAGTTTAATCAGAAAAATACCATCTGCTTGAAAGTTAAATGAAAAGTACAATCAGTAGATTCCTCTTCTTGTCCAATCTAAGGAACATTTGTGATGCAGTAAAAATTTATCTTGATTTCTCCCCTCGGTATAATCCTCAGTTTCCAATGCACCTCAACATCAATTTTTTTCTATTCCAGCATTTACCCCAGGACTTCCTTAGAGTCAACAGCTTCTTCCTTTTGAAATTTTTAGGTGATTCCCAAAAAATTATTCACTCCATTCTGTTAGCTAATTTGTCATGGAATCATACCCACAGGAAAATGGAGCAAGCAGGAAGAGAAGGTGTCCACCATTAGACTGACCTATTTGGATGATGGTGGGGCTTCAGTCAGGAAGCTAAAGCACATTGTTCAAGATAGTTTAGAAAGCTTCACGTATAATTCAGACCACCAGGCATCCAAGGAGTAGGAGTAATGAAACATGGAAAAGAGAATTAATGGGGCAGGTGTTTGACACAGCAGTTAAAATGATGTTGCTTGGGATTTCTGCAGCCTATAGTGGAGTGCCTGGATTTGAGTTCCAGCTATGCTTCCAATTGCAGCTTCCTGATATTGCACATTCTTGGAGGCAGCAGGTGATGGCTCAAATAATTGGGTCCCTGCCACCCACATGGGGGATCTGGATTGAGTTTGGGGCTCCTGACTTTAGCCCTGGTTGTCACAGACATTTGGGGAGTAAACCAGTGGATGGAATATTTCTCTCTCTGTATCTCTCTGCCTTTCCAATTAATCAATCAATCATTTTAAGAAAAGACAATCAAGGCAGATGATTGCTGGAGATTGACAACATATGAGTCAAGTGCTAGCAACAAATGGATAGTCAGAATCTCCTTACAATGTTTTCTCAGAACCTACCTATACATTAAAAATAAGTTGGACATGTCCATTTATTGGCTTTTTAATCATATATAGCTGCATATCTGAATGGAATTCTTGATAACGTTGGATGAGAGCAGTAATGAGGTGACAACTTCCATCTGACCAAGGTTGAAACTGAATATATAAATGTCTTTCTATAATCGTCAGTAACTATTGTAAGAAAAAGAAATCTCTCTTCTCCAAAAGTATAACTAGACATAGAACAATAAAACTAAATTACTATTTGATGTGTAAGACTTTAAGTTTTTCTCTGAATCTTAGAGAGATCCCAGAGTGTTTTTCCCTTATCAAGCTGTTACAGACCTTGAATTTCTAGTCTGATTCTACAGGAAGACTAGTGAGGAGGACATGAATCCCATACTTTTATCTATTGCTAATTCAATTATAATCATCAGTAAATCCTTTCACCTGAATCTGTCTTTAATCTCAAGATAAGAAGGTTAAACTGTGATTTCTAAGTGTAACTCTGGTACACACTGAGCCATTCTTTTTAACTTTTTTTTTATTTCACAGAGAGAAAGAGAAAGAGAGAGAATGTTGGTTCACCCCTAAAATGGCTGCTATGGCTGGAGCTATGCCAAGCCAAAGCCAGGAGCCAGGTGCTTCTCTCTTGGTCTCCCATACGGGTGCAGGGCCCAAGCACTTGGGCCATCCTCCAGTGCCTTCTTGGGCCACAGTAGAGAGCTGGACTGGAAAAGGAGGAGCAACCAAGACTAGAACCTGGCACCCATATGGGATGCCAGCGCCTCAGGCAGAGGATTAACCAAGTGAGTCATAGTGCCAACCCTCACACTGAGCCATTCTTACCACAGGCAATACAAGACTGGATGTTATACCTCCTTGACATTGGTGACTACATTGCTTTTCTTGAATCTCTATCAAGTTACTTTAGAAGAGAGTATGGGAGTGCAGTTGAGTATGCCCCAACTGCTTGGACCACTGCACCCATGTGGTAGACTGTAGGGGGCTCCTGGCTCCTGGCTTCAAACATCCTGCTCTGGACATTGCCGTCATTTGAGGAATGAACTAGAAGATGGAAATCTGTCTCTATGTCTCTCCCTCTCTCACTGTAACTCTACCTTTCAAATAAATAAAATAGGAGCCAATGCTGTGGCTTAGAGGGTAAAGCCGCTGCCTGCAGTGCTTGCATCCCTTATGGGTGCCAGTTTGAATCCCAGCTGCTCCACTTCTGATCCAGCTCTCTGCTATGGCCTGGGATAGCAGTAAAAGATAGCCCAAGTCCTTGGGCCCCTGCACCTATGTGGGAAACCCAGGAAAAGCTCCTGGTCCTGGCTTCAGATTGGCACATCTCTGTCCTTTGAGGCTGACTGGAGAGTGAATCAGTGGATAGAAGTTATCTCTCTCTCTGCCTCTCTTTCTGTGTGTAACTCTGTCAAGTAAAATAAATAAATCTTAAAAAAAAGATTTTCAAATAAATCTCTAAAAAAAAGATGACAGTCTTCCAAATATAAGAAAAGGACTAACATTTCTCATATGTAATCTAATTTAAATGTGGACAAATAGAGTAGTAAATGTGATTCCACAAGGCTCCACACACTTCCTGAACTGGAAGCCAATTTATGATATAATGAACATCAACTGGGACCCTTTATTAAAACTCCAAAATTTGATTTTGCTAGAACTATGCTTTCTCGTGGAGAAGAATGCTTCATCTGAAAGTTAGCCATGGGTACTTTTTTTTTTTTTCTATTTGCTTAGGCGGTGGTGGTGGCGAGCATGTGATGCCGCTGAGAGCGCCCATTGGCCGAGCTGGGGGGCGGGCCCCGCGGCTGCTGGGGAACGGAAAGCCCGCCCCCCTCGCTCTCCGCGCGCCCCCTCCACTTGCACACTGCCGCACTTGAGAGCGCCAGCCAGCGCCCGCCCGCCGCCGCCCCACGCCGGCGCCTGCGCCAACTGCACCATGGGTACTTTCAGAATAGATTTATCTGCAAGTATTTGAATGAACAATCTCAATCCATTTAGGATTACTATTTTATCAAGAGGAGAATACTACGGGGTAACTATATTTCTGATAATACGAAAGAAATAAGGTGTTTAATTGTAAAACAGTATTTGCTTTCAACACTTATTTTTAAATCGTTTACTGGTATCATTGAATTTGGAAAATAGAAGCTGCCTTTAGCAATACTTCATAGCCATGCAACAGCTTTATTCAATGTTAAGTGGAAGATTGGGGAACCATACAAACAAACCTAGAGAGTCTATTTTCAGGGCCTTAAAATCAACAGGATTAGATTGGAAAATCCAAGGGTCTAGCCTTGTGTGCATAATCCCTTAAGAATAACAGTTTAAAAAGTTAAGATTAGAATGAAGAGTAGCTGGAGAAGGACTCAGCAGGAAGGGGGATTGATATTTCATTACTTTTAAATCACTTGTAGGCTCCATATGGAGCTAACTTTCAGATGAAGCATTCTTCTCTACGAGAAAGCATAGTTCTAGCAAAATCAAAATTTGGAGTTTTAATAAAGGGTCCCAGTTGATGTTCATTATATCATAAATTGGCACACCCTCAACCCTGAGGAACCAAACACAGCTCTCAGTCCACACTCATCTCAAGCCTCTAAGGCTCCACTGAAAGCAGACAGTCCACTTAATATAGAGCCATAGTGTAACAAGAAAAACACCACAGTGAAGAAACCAAATATCTCCAACATTCCAAACAACAAACGCAAAAACCAAAGTAACACCCCCAAATAAAAAAGACACCCCAATTCAAGATTATGAAGATGATGAGATAGAAGAAATGCCTTTACCTGGCCAGCTCTCCTCCCAGGCCAGCCAAGTAATGAAAGTCAACAGAGTGCCTTTCCCTAAGAGGTTCATACCTCCGTTAGGATATACCCTATGTGAAGAGATAGATAGGTCTGGGCCTCTGAATTTACAAGGCCTAAAGCCCACCAGATTATTATCAAGCCCCTTCTATCAGGTTCTATTTGCCTCTCAATTAGAAAAATTACTTGTAGCTTAGACAGCACCTTTCTTAGCTCCTCTAATAATGATTCTGTCCTTTGTTCTAGGCCCTGTCTAGTGCACTTGGGCCTCATTCCTTTGTAATCATAACCTCTACTCTACCACCAATGGCTCTACTCCCAACCTGTGTGTACTGATGGTCCTCTTCCCCACTTAATGCTGTATAATTGTTCAAACCTGGTAAATGCCCCTCTTAGGATCATTGGTTACTATCCTCACTCTGTCTTTTATGACCTTGTCTAAATATAATCAGAGTTGGTAAACTTGGAAGGCTTCGATAGCCTTGGCAACTCATGACGACAGCCTAGGATGGTTACTGGCGCCATAAACTAGAGTGTCAATTTGTTGGGTCAACAACAGGAGCCACTGTGCACTTGCTCCTCACGTGGGATCTCTGTCCTTACTGTGCTGTACATTGTGATTTAATGCTATAACTAGTACTCAAACGGATGTTTCACTTGTGTTTCTATGTAGGTGCAAACTGTTGAAATCTTTATACTAAATTGATCTTCTGTATATAAAGAGAATTGAAAATGAATCTTGATGCAAATAGAAGGGAGAGGGAGCGGGAGAGGGGAGGGTTGCAGGTGGGAGGGAAGTTATGGGAGGGGGAAGCCATTGTAATCCATAAGCTGCACACTGGAAATTTATATTCATTAAATAAAAGTTAAAAAAAATCAAAAATCAAACAGATAAATAATGAACACATATTGAAATAAATGGGAGTAAAGATACAAAAAAAAAAAAGAAATGTGCCACGGGATTAGAATTAATTCCATCAAGATGGCATGTGCCAATGCCATCTCACTAGTCCAAGTGATCAATCTCAGTTCACAATTGATCATAAGGATAGGTCTAAAAGTCAAAGGGATCACATAAACAAGACTAGTGTCTACTAGTACTAACTGATAGAATTAAAAAGGGAGAGAATGATCCAACATGGGAAGCAGGATACACAGCAGACTCATAGAATGGCAGATGTCCTAAACAGCACTCTGGCCTCAGAATCAGCCCTTAAGGCATTTGGATATGGCTGAAGAGCCCATGAAAGTATTTTAGGCAAGAAAAGTCAAAACACTCTGGCAAAAAAAATGACCTAAATGAAAGATCTCTGTGAGTGAGATCCCAGTAGAAAGAACGGGTAATCAAAGAAGAAAATACCTTTCTCTGAAGGGAGGAGAGAACTTTCACTTTGACCATGACCTTTTCTAAATAAGATCAGAGTTGGTGAACTCAAAAGGCTTCCATAGCCTTGGCAACTCACGACAAGAGCCTAGGGAGATTACTGACACCATAAAGAAGAGTGTCAATTTGTTACATCAACAACATGAGTCACTGTGCATTTACTCCTCATGTAGAATCTCTGTCCTTAATGTGCTGTACAATGTGAATTAATGTTATAACTAGTACTCAAACAGTATTTGACACTTTGTGTTTCTGTGTGGGTGCAAACTGTTGAAATCTTTACTTAATATATACTAAGTTGATCTCCTGTATATAAAGAGAATTGAAAATGAATCTTGATATGAATGGAATGGGAACGGGAGTGGGAGATGGAAGGGTTGCATTTAGAAGGGAAGTTATGGGGGGAAAAGCCATTGCAATCCAGAAGCTGTACTTTGGAAATTTATATTTACTAAATAAAAGTTAAAAAATGAAAAAAAAAGATTTCAACAGTGTTAACAGTAAGGCATCAAGT
Source organism: Lepus europaeus (assembly GCF_033115175.1). Classification (NCBI taxonomy): domain Eukaryota; kingdom Metazoa; phylum Chordata; class Mammalia; order Lagomorpha; family Leporidae; genus Lepus; species Lepus europaeus. The sequence continues at coordinate 31,252,069 of NC_084851.1, read as the reverse complement.
CAAACAAGAACACCAAAAAATAGAAGCAGGGTGCGAGGGGGAAATAATATAATTTCTGTATCTTTAATTATATTTCATGACTGAGTAAACTTCATTTAAGGTGGCTCCTATTTCTTAGGAATAAGTTTAAATTCAAATCATTGAAGCTTACTAATAAGCAAGAAATCAACCCATCTGCCCATTGTTCTGCAACAGTCCCCAAGGCATTCTGTCTCTCCTTAAATAAATAAATCCAAGGCAAGGTGAATGGATTGTTAATGAGAAAGAAAATATTTACAAAGGATAGGAAATGAAAATTAATGAATTAAATTTTAAAATAAATAAATTAATTTGTTATAAAATTATATATTAATTATAAAATTAAAATTTAAAAACATCTATATAGAAACCTCAAAAAACGTGCTGTATAGCTCTTCATTCTTTTAATAGTTTCATTTATTTAAATTAAAATTTACAATATATTTCCAAAATTTTGGCATAGTTAAAATTAGTCACAGAGTTAACATACAATTCAAATCATCTGTTAAGTATTATTAAGCAAGTAAATATATCCAATGCTATGGAGAAGAAATCATTTATTGTCTCAGTCTAGCCTTCCAGAATGTTAACATCTAATACTTATCACCCTAAGAGTCTACCAAAATTTCTTTCAGCTTTCACTAAGCACATTTTTCCTCTACCTCAATATAGAATGGTAATGAACGACATTTCTGTCTTTAAAAAATCCTTTGTGTTCTTGATCACATCCACACAGTTAACTTTTCACCTCATCTGATATATTTTTACCAGACTTGAACCATATTAACTTCATGACTTCCTTTTCCTTTCTTTTCTATCATTCGGATTACTTTCTAACACTCTGCATTCTTTAAGTTTTTAAGGTACATTGGCCACTCATAAACTGAAAAAATACAGACCACAGTCAGCTGGTGAGGACTTTTGTTTTCTTTTAATAGCAATGAATTGCTGTCTCATATTTAGCTTCTAAACATTTTTTTCTTCATTTCTTGTGTTGAGCCCAATCCTGTACTTACATTGCAACAGGTATCATACTTTTCTATAGAATTTTTATTCTTTAGCTGTAAAACTAATTTCATTTCTAGCTTGGAGGATCTCATCTAATTTGAGCATCAAGTAAAATCTGATGAACATATGCAACGTTCCCTTGCCCTGTAAAGATAATAAATCATGTAACCCCAATTTCTATCCACTTGCCTGTTATCCCTTAGTAGGGAATTGATCTGCAGAGGATTATTTAGGTTCTTGGTTCAAACTTTCTCCTCTTTAAATAGTTCAGCCAAACTATCCAGAAATGGCCACTTCATTTAGAAAAAATTAATTGATCCAAATTTAAGACTTTCCATTACCTACATAGTTGAATCCTCCCTCATTCGTCATCTGACTTTTTAAAAAACTTTTCTATAGCATGTTCTATCTTGTGACTTGCTTTCATTTTACAGATGAAATACAGATGAAATTAGGATTTCTCTCCTTTTGAAAATATTTACAATTCACATAGCATATCAAATATGTCTTAATCTGCCTTTTCATTCTAGAAAATAAGTTTACATTTTTGAGAAAAATTGAACCTTAAACCAAAGGATAAACTAACAGAATACAAAGCAACACACCTTCCTATATGCTAATCTATATCAACTCACAGCGATTGAGTTGACTGAACATTTCAGTCCCCTTTCTGAGGAAACTGTGCAAATATAATAAAAGTGGGTGGTCTTTAAGGCATGTCTCCTGCAACCTATGACTTACCGAAATGTTTTTCTTCATCATGGAAATAATGCACTTTTTTTGGTCCAAATAGAATGGAAAGACATTCCATTTTCTCTACAAGCATCATTCTTATAACTTACTCTAGGTTTCTTATCCTGAAACCTACTATAAGCAAACATGTTATCTAAACAAAAACTTGACAAAAGGATTTCTTATTTTTAGGTTGCTGCAAAATCTCCCCCTTCAAGTCTCCAAACATACTTGGTCATTCCTCCTTTGTTCTACAGAGCCCTTTGAACATGCCTCTATTCTAGTATTTATATACACCATTTGATGATTACCTAATGCATTTATCTCCTGACTATATATAAACAGCATGAAGCAGTGTCTTCTCATTTTATAAATCCAGTGCCTACTACAGTGTCAGGCACAAAATAGGTATTTAAGATTGCATACTTGGTATGTGAATGATATTTTAAAATGTTCTATTTTTAAATTGGCTATGTCCTAAATGACATGTAACAGTTTCACTGTTTCCCGCTCTGTTCAGATACACCCATTTGTTCAACTACCACCTTCACCCCCTTCAAGTCTTACCTTAAAGGTCACTTCCTCTGAGAAACCCCTGGCCCATTTGAACAATTGCTTACCCACTCTGTGCTCTGACAGTATTTTGGATTCCCCTATTATGGCACTTGCCTCACTCTCTTACCATTGCTTAATTATCCATGAGTCCTGCTGGATACACACAAACATTTGCAAATCCATTTTCCAGCACTACTAAAACAGAATCCATAAGTAGCACTTAAAAAAGGTTTGCTGGATGTATGACCATCAGTCACCTATACTAATAGCATTATCAGAGTGAAGACTATTTGAAATTGACAAGTAGGAAGGACACAAATTTTATATCACTATATCATTCTTAATATCAGCAAAGTTATGGTGCCACATTATATAACAATACAATACTGTATTGTAAAATAAAATAAGGTATTTTGTTTAAATTCACCATTTCCTAATATGTCTACTAGTCTCCTTCCTATATATGAGCCAAGTTCCTATGATTTTTAGGAAATTTCAACAATAAGAAGAATTTGAGCTTGATATTTATCTTAAGAGAGGATTTGTGTTTAATTTTTCACAAAGTAGGCTCACAGGAATTACAAAATTCTTGGAGTGGGAAATGCGTCACATCACTCAATTCAAATAAAAGAAAACAGGTGTAAAACACTTGGGGACCTAAGATCGTCCATAGCTCCTGGCAACCTGATATAATGCTGAGGTCCCAGGGGCAGGAGCCTGTGGCTGAGCTCCAGTAATAGTCCCAGGAAAGGGGCAGACTCTGACTTCAGTGGAACAGCTGTATGTAAACAGGTGGAGGTCAGGTTCTACCCAATCAGCAAAAATATCCATGGAGACTCAGCCTGAACCCACAGTGACATTCCTTGAAGTACAACCTTACCTTTAAAGATTTGTTCCATGGATCTGGAAACAACAGGGTGTTTCTTGTAACCTGTCAGTTAGTGATGATATCGAACTTCTGAATAAATGTAAATAATGATTCAAAACTTGAATCATCCCACTCAAAAGCCACCAAGAAACTTTCAGTTATTCACACCATACAGAATTTCATATATGTTACCAGATATGTAAGTCAAAAGAAGAGAGTCACTTACTTTCCAATGTACCAGTGATAGGGAAGAGATGTATCACCATCCAACATCAAGCTAGCACAGGTGCTCCCCATATCCAGCACATCATTTCACTGAAACAGATGGGCCCCCCAGCTCTCACCCTAGCCCTTTTCTCTTTGTGTCCAGGCTCTTGGAAAATGGAATTCCTCTGGAACTTCCAACTTCTCACCTCTAACTCTTTTACTCTTCTTCCATTTGGGTACCATCCCAACTACTGCAATGAGCCACCCCTTCCAGAGTTTCCAATAACCTCCTCTCAGCCAAGTCAAATGGCTTCTTCCCTGTATTAATCATTTGGTTTCTTTGCTCCAAAAAGCCATTCAGCAGAGTTCACCATTATGGATAAGTTCTTGATGTGATATCTGTGATGATCAATTGTCAGTACATAGTCACAACGTGTCATTGATACAGATAAAGGCACAATTTCAAAGAATATAAGATCATATCTTTCTTAGGTTGAAAACAATTTTTTAGAGGAAATTGGGTCCTCAGAATACTTATCAATGGCCATCCTTGAGGTGGCTATAGGTGAGATATGGCCTCAGTGTTTGATTTTTTTCACATATTTTTGTTTTGTTTTGTTTTGTTTTGTTTTGTTTGATTTCCTACTTTGTTCAAATATGCATGTGGCAATATTGTGCCCATCTTCCTACATGACAACAAAAGGTAGAGCTAAATTACAGCTGTCCCCTTTAGACAGCACCTGCTTTCCATTTATCAATTCCCAAGTGTCAGTGGCTATTTTCAATGCACATGTGTTGTTGGGAATTTTTTCTTATAGTAGGCTTATGAAGGAAAAAAACAATCTCACATCCTGTGTCTATCAAATATCAAAGTGTGAATGATCAAGAAACTAAGAAATTCTTCTAATGCCCAACCAGCTTATTTAGCCTGTCTGTTCCTGTTTAAATTTTATAAATTAGAAAATTCACATATGAGGATAATTGAAAACGTTCATGGAAAATGGAATTAAGAGACAACTTTATTTTGGTACAAACAATTTTGAAACCGATGCATATGAATAGTCCTCAAAAATAAACATTGTAAAAAACTACACATGGGATTCAAAATATTTTTTACCAAAATAAACTTTTTAATTCTATTTTCCAAGAAATGTATGAAGTCCTTTCATTACATCAAGGTGATATTATCAACAGAAATTCACCTACATATCATTTCTCATTACTTAAAGTTACAGAGCTATTAGCTCTACTGTCCATGCTCCCCTACTAGTTTTAACATCCATATTGCCAAAGTTGTTTTTTACAATTCCTGATCTTGGAATGGGACTCCTTTCCACCAACCATTGGATCTGTTTAGCAATTTATGTTTACAAATTTCACAAATAAAAAGAGAGAAGTACTCCTTTGCCATCCACAAGAAGCCAAGAAACATAATGTACAGTGCTAATTACAACTGCATAAGGAGGTAGCTGTGTTCACTGTGAAGGAATGAAGGCATGATTGAAGACGAGCCTTAGAAAGTGCCACAGAGATTAATTCTCAACATAGTTTTGAGTAGAAGAAATATTACATGACAGTAGTTTGGAGACTGTCCATGAGACACAAAGAAAAGAGAAATGTGCATTTGTGTGGGCGAAGTAAAGAATACAAGTCAAGATGGGCCTATCAGAAAAATAAATATGTGTGTGTGTGTGTGTTTGGTGGTGGTGGTGGTAGCAGAGGTAAGGTGGTTTATAAGAGAACCCAGCATGATTCATTCCCAAGGACCATGTATGCATACTCCCTTTCTTCCTTTGTCAGGATTCTCACATCTAGAGGTTTGTATGTTGTGAAGACTGAGGGGCCAGTAGTTTGTGGAAGTAGCTACTTTGTACATGCTGCCTTGTTTACAAAAAGAAAAGGTGGCATGATCAGAATGACACCTTGCTTTCATGAGTAACAGAGTAATTCATGCTGTTATGTATAAAGTTAGACTGAGGAAAGGTCATGGAAAGATGAACATGATAGATAGAGGACAACTGAGAGTACTTTGTATAATGATTATGAAAGTAAGAATTAGAGGGGCAGGCACCATGGTGCAGTTGGTTAATCCTCTGCATGAGGTGCCAACATCCCATATGGGCACTGGTTCTAATCCTGGCTGCTCCTCTTCTGATCCAGCTCTCTGTTGTGGCCTGAGAGAGCAGTGGAAAATGGCCCAAGTGGTTGGGCCCCTGAACCCATGTGGGAGACCAGGAGGAAGTTCCTGGCTCCTGGCTTCAGATCAGCACAGCTATTTGGGGAGTGAACCAATGGAGGGAAGACCTTTCTCTCTGTCTCTTCCTCTCACTTTCTGTAGCTCTGACTCTCAAATAAATAAATAAAATATTTTTTAAAAGAATAAGAAAAACAAAACAGGATCACTATGAATTTTAGCTTTTGTATAATTATATTAGAAAAAGAAAATTCCTAGACTAATCAATCAATTGTATGCTATAAAAAATAAAATGGACCAAGATACCATAAAATATATTTAAAAATCCACATGGATGACTACAAATTGTGAAGATTGATTTCTTTCAGTTTAAGTCCTAAAAAATGTTTTGAATAAATTTTAAATAAAATATTCTTCATATATTTTCACTATCACAGGGCCTGAAATTTTGTGACCAACAAATTATATTTTTTAAATTTTTAAAATTCTCTTTTATTTATTTACTTGTGAGGCAAACAGAGGACAGCTTGCACTAGTTCATTTTCCAAATGCTCACAACAACTGGGATTTTGTGAGGGCCAAAACAAGAGCTGGGAACTTAATCCAAGTCACTCACAGAGAGGCAGGAACTCAGTCACTTGAACCATCACCGCTGTCTCCCAGGATCTGCAGTAGTAGGAGGTTAGAGTCAGAAGCCACAGTTGGAAATGAACCCAGGTACTCTGGTGTGGGATGCAGGCATCTTAACCAGAAGGTGAACAGCAGCTCCCAACAAATATTTAGAACCAATAACCTAAATTGTATATATTTCCAGCCTCAAATAATAATATAAAATGCCATTCATTGTATGCTCATCATAAGGCTGGGAAATAGTTTAATTACAAATACCCCTTGGAATATTAGGGTCTTCACACATGAAGCTATACAGTCCTTGCAGAAACACCAGGAATGACCTGTCCTCAGGCACTTCACATCTGCTGTCCACAGACCCATGACCACTGCTTAGAAACAAAACTTCTGGCAGGCCATTTTGTTATAAGGAGTCTTCCCTTGAGTGGCTTAGGTTTTATTTTCCCCCTCTTATTGGTTCATTTGTTTGTTTTTGTTGATCCTTTTAGAAATGTTTCTCTTTCTGAGATCGGCTAACCCAAATAACTAGACAGAGAAATATCTTGATGAAGGAAAAAGAGATCTAGTTAAAGTTCATCAACAGACTTTCTCACTTGTCTCTATCTGAGAGGTATCTCAATGGTCATATTTTTTGATAAAATCAAAACAGATTAACATCTACTGTTTGTCATTAAAACCACCCTCTGCAATGGACGGTGATGGATTTTGGATAGATACACAATTTCATGCTGGTAAATAATTACTATTAAAGAATTATTTTATATATTTTAGTTTTATTGGTTTCCATTTTCATTTACTGTTCTCCTTAAGCCTAGTATGAACACATAGTTCTGTGTTAATGAATTAGAATATGTATAATATTACTATAATGAGAGTAGTTCTTTTTTATTTTTCTTTTTAAAGATTTATTTTATTTATTTGAAAGAGAATTACAGAGAGAGGTAGAAACAGAGAGGTCTTCCATCCACTGGTTTACTCCCCAAATGGCTGCAATGGCCGAAGCTGTGATGATCTGAAGCCAGGATCAAGGGGCTTCCTCCAGGTCTCCCATGCTGGTGCAGGACCCAAGCACTTGGGCCTATGTTCTACTACTATCCCAGACCATAGCAGAGAGCTGGATTGGAACATGAGCAGCCGGGACTAGAACCGGCACCCATATGGGATGCCGGCATATCAAGCTAGGGCTTTAATCCACTGTGCCAGAATGCCAGCCCTGAGATCAGTTCTTTTTAAAAGATTTATTTATTTACTTGAAAGGGAGAGTAACAAAGAGAGACATGGAGAGAGAGAGAGAGAGAGAGAGAGAGAGAGAGAGAGAGAGAGAGAGAGAGAGAGAATCTTTCACCCACTGCTTCATTCCCCAAGTGATACAATGGCTGGGTCTATTCCAGGCTGAAGCCAGGAGTCTGTAACGTCATCTGGGTCTCCCACATGGGTGGTGGGGCCCATGTATTTGGGCCATCTTCTGCTGTTTACCAGGCACATAAGCTTGGAGCCAGATCTGAAGTAAAGCAGCTAGGACTTGAACTGGTAATCCAGTATGGGATGCCAGATACAGAGGTGGCAGCCTCACCTGCTGTGCCACAATACCAGTGTCAGTAATGAGAGGTCTGAATTGATGTAGACCCTTAACACAAAACAAATATGCTAAGTCTCATGAAAGAAGATATTTTGTCTGTTTCCTTCACTGTTGCCTTTCAAAATTATCTTCTTATGAAAGAAGTTCATCAGGTTGTCCCCAAATTATTTTTAAAGCATTCGATAACTATCAAAAACTTGTCTCGGTATTGAAGATACAGTAATGAGCAAAACAACTACTCTCTTGTTATGGAGCTTTGATGGTGGCACATGGACATAAAGACAGAAAATAGTCATTTGATACATGAAGGTGGAATATGGCCAGTGGTGATATCAAGACTGACAACACAAGACAAGGTGGTAGAGAACAGTGGTGGCTGAAGGTGATGCTACTTTAGCCTGGAGGCTCAGACACATCTCCCAGCAATGACATGTGTTCAGGGATCTGAAAGGAGTGGAGTCAGCCATGAGGATATCCATCTAGAGTATGCCAGGTAGTGGAGGCCTTCCAGGCCAAGGATGAACACGCACATACACACACACAGGTAGTGAGCATGATGCAATCAAGGAAGCTCCAGGAGGCTAAAGTGAATGCAGGGGAGGGAAAGAGGTAGAATGTGATCCAGGCAAAGGTAGTGAAGGCCACTTATGCAGACCAGAATCTTGCAAGGTTAAGTTACTGGTAGGGAGTTTATGAAATGAGATGAGGGCTTAATGTTAGCTTACAGAAAAAGTAGTGTGAAACTCAAGATGTGATCTGATGTCACTAATCTATGATCTACATTTATGAATTGACTCAATCTTGTTTTATTTTCCCATACATAATCTAACCCTATTTTAATATTAGACATGCTCTAGAGCTATGTACAGATTTTTCCTTTCAATCAATCCTAACATGTATTACCTTTATAAAAATTCAAGTATTAGAAGGAGAAATCTTGCCTTTTGCCTCACCTTCATTGTATTGCTTACACCAGCCTCTGGAAATTCAGCAACTTTGCTCCCATCAGGATTGAAAACACAATGATGAGAATTTGGTTAATTTTTCAGGACTCATCATTGCATCATTCAGGCCATGAAAAATAATATGAACTATAAATCCAATTAAGATAAGAAACTAGAATAGATGTAAATAAAAATAATGCTTTTCCTCTTAGCTTGTAATCTGGTAAAAAAGAAACACAATTCATAAACCATGGGAAATGTGTTCTGAAACTACCAAAGAATACTGATCAGTATGTTTATTCATACTATCAAATACAACCAGCAACAATATCGCCCCTATTTTCCTTTCCCCAGTAGGAAAATACACACACAAGCACACATACATATACATTCTTTGTAGATGCAATCTTGCTGCTCCCCTTGACCAACAAAGAATCCTAAAGGTTTTATATTAAGGGTAATACATTACTATAAGTTTTCCAGAAAGGTGAAACAACTAGAAGCTAGGAAAATTTAAAATAAGAGGGAAATGGGAGAGATGAAGAAAGTCATCCAAAGACTGTCAGCTTCAAAGTGGGAGGCCCAGTGCTGTGGTGTCTAAGCACTACTTGCATTATTGATAATATTTGAAAGCATAATCAATTTCTTAAAATTTCATCTGAGTGCCTCTTCTTTCCTATTGAGTCCGAGCTCCTCAAAAGCTACAGCACAAATTATCCAGTATATATTCATATATAAGACAAATTTAACAAATACATACACAGGGAAGCACAGAGGTTTCCATGAATACATAATAAGATGTCCAGTCAATGAATTACAAATACTTGTGCATATTTCAGAAAGTCACATGAGTCATACCTTTTCTTACAAAGATAACATTTGGGTTCAGAACATGATATCACAAAGATGGTACCATTGTTGCCATTGATTTCTCAACAATGTTGCAGTGAGTTCGTTTCTGAGAGGAGCAGCGTGGTGGGGGCAAGAGGCACGGAGTCTCCACATAGATTCTGGGAGTCTGGTGAAAGCAGGCTTGAGATGAGCAGCCCGCAGACTCATTTATTACAGTTGGTACAACAGCTTATATAGCCATGACCAGCCAATCCGATCAAGGGGCTGTCTATGACCCAACCAATCACAGTCTTTTGCCAGGCAGTTTCCAAAGCCATCCAATCACAGCCTGTTGCCAGTCAGGCTCTTGTTGCCAGGCAGTTTCTGAAACCATCCAATCACAGCCTGCCATCAGTCAGGCTCTGTTGTCATGTGGTTTCCTCTGTTGTCATATGGTTTCCAAAGCCATCCAATTATGGCCTGTTGCCAGGCAGTTTCTGTTGTCAGTGGCTATCTTATTATGACCTTTTCACCTCAGTGGCCATCTTGGTATGAACTTTCCACATCAGCAGCCATCTTGATATGACCTTTTCACCTCATTCCAGCACATGCCATGGCATGCTATTGTGAACTAAAAGAGATTGGAAGAGCTTCAGAAGCAGTCTTTCTGATCTCCAACCCTCCTGTCTCCCAGCTTTTTTCCTACCTGCAAAGAGATTCATAGACACTAGAATTTCTCTCCCACAAGGCAGATCACTGAAACTACAATCCCTTCCCACAAATCAAGCCATAAGACCTAGCAAAGTCACTCTTTCCTATCTCCCTTCTTTCAGGAACCTCGTTAGAGAGGATTGACCCCATCCTGAGAGGAAGGAATGCTACACAGAGAGGCCAAGAACACCCTGAACAGACAGGCCATTCTGGGCTTCTTACCTTGGTCTATGACCATTAGATGATGCCCTTTTATCCCAATCATATTTCTACATGGAAATCCATTGTTCACTAAACTTCAGCCAAAAAAAAAATAGACACTTTTCTATGGGTCTTTGAATCTTCATTTCTGAAAGACTCCCATGTCACTTAAGAGTTTGACTAAATAAATCTGTTTTTCTCTTGTTAACCTGTCCTTTGTTACAGGAGCCTTGCTATAACCCTTACAATGGGTGAGAAAAGGATCATCACACTTTCCTGCACCCAACAGAGCCAAGTTATTTTCCTACATAATTGGTTATTTTGTTTTTAAAACTCAAACAAAATAGAAAATAGGGGGCTGCAATTATGCCTCTGCCCCTCAGGAGTGCACAGTCAGGAGCCCTTCCCTCATATGGCCATGAATTTGCCTTCACACCTTAGTACCATCATCACAGGTTCAGCAGATAATTTCCACCTACAAGTTGCAAAGATATTTCACCTCAAGGCTGATATTGGTATTACAAATTTAAAATGAAAAAGGGGCCAGCATTGTGGCATAGTGGGTAAAGCCACTGCCTGCAGTGCTTCCTATATGGGTGCTGGTTCTCTTGCTCCACTTCCAATCCAGCTCCCTGTTAATGTGCCTGTAGAAGCAACAGAAGATCTTTGAGGTGCTTAGGCCCCTGCCATCCATGTGGGACTAGAAGAAGCTCCTTGCTTTGGCCTGGCTCAGTCCTGGCCACTGCAGCCATTTGGGGGAGTGAAACAGCAGACGGAAGATCACTAAAGCTCTCTTTATCTCTGTAACTCTTGCAATTGATCAGTAAATCTTTTAAAAAAAAAGTAAGGGAAATGAGCCATGAAGCAGCACGTATGGCTATCAGTTGTTACTTAATTAACAATCATTTTTGCTACAATTAATCCACAGCTTCTAGTTTGTAGGTTTCATGGCCTGCAGTTTGATACTGAGAAAAGTCCTACTCAGAGCCACATTGTAAGTGAGAGGATAGATTCAATACAATCACTGGATGAGAGATCAGTCATTCTCAGGAACTTGGTCTCAGATGGATCAGTAGAGAAACATGATGCTGTTAAACACAGTCTGAAAGAATTTTCAGTGCTAGCTGGAGTCAAGTTGGGCTGAATTCCATGGGTGACCTAATAATTGATAAACCATTTTTAAGAAATTGACCTTGAAAGAGATACACCATGTGAAGTTAACATCAGCAAGAGGATGAGGAAATATCTTACACCCTCAGAAGCTTTCATTCGAGCAACCAAGAATGGCTTTTATAAACTGTATTTGGTCTCCATTACAGATAGAGAGCTATTTTGGAATTTTCTAAGAAGATACTGACATTCAGTAATGAGTCTACACTAGGTAGAATAGCAAAGTGATTCATCTCTTCTATTGAGATTTGCTTAGGGAGTGAATTACATGTTCTATACTAGAATTTTTTTCAAATGAAGTTTTCAAGAACAAAAGGGCACAATAACAGTAGAAAAACTAATAGATTGTATCACAGTATTTCCTTTTTCTATTGAAAAATAATAACATGATGATAGACTAGATTGAACAATGCATCATCGATACATTAATGCTTTATTGCAGTTTTAAAAGAATATATAACAATCCTTTGTAAAACAAATACAATATAAACTGTTCCCCTGTTGATTCACTTTATTTTTGAAAATTTTTTCAACTTTTATTTAATAAATATAAATTTCCATAGTACAATTTTTGGATTATAGTGGTTTTTCCCTCCATAATCTCCCTCCCAACCTCAACCATCCCCTTTCCCTCTCCCTCTTCCATCCCATTCTTCATCAAGATTCATTTTCAATTATCTTTATATACAGAAGATCAACTTAGCATACACGAAGTAAAGATTTCAACACTGCACCCACACAAATACACAAAGTATATAGTACTGTTCAAACAGTAGTTTTACCGTTAATTCACATGGTACAATACATTAAGGACAGAGATCACTTTAGTTTGCCCATATTGTTTTATTGATGATGTTCTGCCTATCACAGGAAGCACTGTAACCAGTAGACTGTTTTATATACCTAGGAACTGTTGTATATGAAAAGTTCCTACTTGAGGAGTTGTTAGTGAAGAACAATACACATTTCAAATTCCAACAGATACTCCTTAGATTTTCCATAAAATCTGTCCCAAGTTACACATCTACCAATAATGTACACTTTTAAACCTTTTAAAAAAGATTTATTTATTTATTTAAAAGGCAGATTTATAGAGAGGCCAAGGCAAAGAGAGAGAGAGAGAGAAATCTTCCATCCATTGGTTCACTCCTCAAATGGCCACAATGGCCAGACTTGTGCTGATCTGAAACTGGAAGCCAGGGGCTTCTTCCAGGTTTCCCTACAGCTGGATTAAATGTGAAGCAGCTGGGACTCGAAACAATGGCCATTTGGGATGCCAGCATTGCAAGTGTCATCTATACCTGCTATGTCATGGCACCAGCCCTGTAATATACATTTCTTACCAATGCTTTTGACAGTAGAAACCTTTTTGTTTAATACTCCAAAAAAACCTCAGTATCGTAATTTGTGTTACACTAACTGCTATTGAGATGCCACAGCTCCATTTGTTCCTCACTTTAACTTTCCTCTTACAGAATAAGTCTTTATAGTCTATGTCCCTTGCCATTGGATGATTCATTTTTGTTTACATAATTTCATGAAAGTTTTAAATTAATATAGTGTAGATATAATGTTTTCCTAAATAAATGCATTGGCTTAGATTTTTTTATTATTTTTTAATTTTGTTTTTTTTTAAACTTGGGACTTTGTTCTATTTTATTTTGCTTTTCTTATCTTTTATTTAATGAATATAAATTTCCAAAATACAGCTTATAGATTACAATGGTTTCCCCCCCATACCTTCCCTCCCACCCGCAACCCTCCCCTTTCCCACTCGCTCTCCCCTTCCATTCACATCAAGATTCATTTTCAATTCTCTTTATATACAGAAAATCAGTTTAGTATATATATAGATTTCAACAGTTTGCCTTCACATAGCAACACAAAGTGAAAAAAATACTGTTGGAGTACTAGTTATAGCATTAAATAACAGTGTATAGCACATTAAAGACAGAGATCCTACATGATATTTTTTTTAAAAATTGATTATTTTCTATGTAATTTCCAATTTAGCACCAAGTTTTTTTTTTTCATTTTCAATTATCTTTATATACACAAGATCGATTCGGTATATACTAAGTAAAGATTTCATCAGTTTGTACCCACACATAAACACAAAGTGTAAAAATACTGTTTCAGTACTAGCTATATCATTACTTCACATTGGACAACCCATTAAGGACAGATCCCACATGGGATGTAAGTACACAGTGACTCTTGATGTTAATTTAACAATTTAACACTCTTGTTTATGGCATCAGTAATCTCCCTAGGCTCTAGTAGTGGGTTGCTGAGGCTATGGAAGCCTTTAGGGTTCGCCGACTTCGATCTTATTCCAACAGGGTCATAGTCAAAGTGGAAGTTCTCTCCTCCCTTCGGGGAAAGGTACCTCCATCTTTGATGAGCCCATTAAATCAATAATTTAGTTAAGGGGCCAGCATTTCAGTGCTGCAAGTCAAGCTGCCACCAATGACACTAGAAACCCATATGAACACTGGTTTGAGTCCTGGTTGCTCCACTTTTCATCCAGTTCCCTGCTAATGCAGGAAGAAAATCAGTGGAAAACAGATCAAGTGCTTGGGACCCTTACACCCATGTGGGAGACCTGGTAGGTGTTTGATGCTCCTGGCCTGGTCCCAGCCATTGTAGCCATTTTGAAAGTCAATCAGTGGATGAGATCTCTCTCTCTCTCTCTCTCTCTCTCTCTCTCTCTCTCTCTCTCATTCTGAATCCCTCTCTCTCTCTTCCCCCTTCCTTCTTCCCTTCCTATTTCATCCCTCTTTTTAAATTTGCCTTTCAAAAACACTTCTGTTTTTGTAAGCAAAGTAGCAAGACTTAATGAGATAGGGCATCCATCAGAATAGATGGGACAGAATCTGAGGGAGAGTGCCCAGTCAGATGGACTGGGGACGGCCACATGGTTTAAAGGAGAAGATTCACCTGACAGGCAAGGTGGGAAGCTATTGAGCAATGTCTTAAACTTTTGGTGTAGATATTATAGTTTTTAATACTCTACCTAAATTAATTTTAAAAATGATGGTTAGGATTTCAAAAAATGATGCACAAAAGGAATTTCTATATTCCTATTTCTTTTTTCACTAACAACTTGGAACAATTATACAAGATCTCATAAAGAATGACAACAAATTTATCTCGTTTTTGTCTTTGGTGATGATTGTTTATGACTAACAATAGTCAAAATACATTTTAAAAAACTAACACAATTTAATTTGCTATTTTACTAAATTTTAGTTTCATAAGTATTTTTCCCATATACAACATCACATAAACTATTTCCTAAATGATTCTTTTACATAAAAAGGTGTGGATATTCACAACAAATGGAAGGTGCAGTTTTGTTAATATTCTGTAAGAGATTACAAAAACAAGAATGAAAAATTATAGCACAAAGAAATAATTTATCTATTTCCATCACAACTGTGATGTTTAAAGAATTAATGTTTGTAGTACTGCCTAATATGTATCCAGGGTCATATATAAAAAACACATTTTTCTATTGGGTTTAAAAAAACATTTTATGGAATTTAAAAAGTCAGTTTTAAATGCCAGTTTCAATAAGTACACATAACTTTTTTTTTCAGAAAATATTCATCATGATTTTATATGTCAAGGTCTTATATCCTGGGGCTGGTACTGTGGTGAATCAGGTTAAGCCATTAAATTAAATGTTTGTTTAAATGTTTAAACTTTAGATTAAATGTTTAAAACTGTTTAATAAATTCTGGCATGTACCTATTAAATATCATCTATTAGAACAATACAGAAACAGTAACTTCCTTATCTGATCAAGACTGCCTACAATGGACCCACAACAAACATGATACACAAACATGATACACAGTAATATGGAATCATTGAAAGCTTTTTCCCTCTGAGTGGACTCAGACAAGGTTGCCGCTGCTCACTACCTGTCTCTAACATTGCACTGTAGGTGTAGTCCTGGAAACACATGGTACAAGGATCTTCTTTATACAACAACCTATGTAAGTCACACTATCATATAGGTAACCCAACATAATCTAAGCCCAAATACAAAAATTCAAATAATTGCTGGATCTGAAATCAATAAATAAAATTCAAAGAAGTACTATGGACCACCAAAAAACAAATAGAAATAATATTAAATGACAAAAGCAGACGAGTATGCAAAAGCTTAAAAGAAAAATGAACCAAAAGAAGACTAATCTATGTAATATGCATAAAGAGATATCAACCAAGCAGCATTTAAGAAATACAAGTGAGTTGAGAATCTGGGTAAAATAATAATAAAAATAAAGTCCAGAAGCCATGAACGTACAGTAGATTGCAACTTACCTGCAGCAGGCCCCTGCAAGCTCCAGATCACAACTTGCTAGCAGGAACTCAGACATGTGCAGCCAGGAGGGAATCCAGTAGAGGGACTGACAGGAATGGGATCTACCATCAGGTATAAGGAGGCCAAGAGCCAAGCAGAAACAGGCAGCTTCAAACCAGAACTCAAACCTCACCCCTCACTCCCAGTTCACTCAGCAGAACCCAAAATAGCCCTCCTATGACAGAGAGGATTCTGATTGGCTGCGTCTTTTGTGACGTCTTGCATACTCAGGATGCACAAACTGTCCAATCATCAGGCACCCATGTCACAGTAGGGAGCAGCGGGGGTTCCAGATGGGCTTGGCTGACAGGAAGAGAAAGGCGATGAGTCACTCAGGCTTTGCTTTCTGTGGCTTTATTTTCACAGCAAGACCTGACAAAGAGGACATCCCGACCCCTCAGAAGCTGCAAATGGTGTGTAGGGGGCTGGGCATCACGTGGGAGACTAGTAGGTAGCTGGTGAAAATCTACTAGAAATGACTGTAGTCAACTCCAGTCCTCCCAGTGGTGAGCTCTAGGATTTACAGACCCGAGCTTCCTGCTCTGGAACCTCCCATTAAATGCCTTTCCTCCCCTCCAAAGTCCAGGGTATGTGGGCTTGGCCAAGACCCAGGACCTCAGTCATGCCATCCCAGGCCTACAAGCAGTGACTTTGGCTAGGTCCTTGAGCCCTCTCTGGGTAGCTCCACACCTGCACTCCTGTGTCTTCCCGATTGTGTGGTGAGGACTGGAGACCCTTTGAGGAGAACCGGGACTGCAGGTGTGGGGTTCATGTGGGGAGAAACTGATCTGTGTTGTCCTGGGTCACTCCTATCTCCCTAGGGGTTATCTGAATCCCTTGAATTTTCTGTCCTGCAGCCAAACAGCATGGTGCTTCCTAGAGGTTGAGTCCATTCGCTTTGCCTAAAAACACACTGCCACAGATGGAATAAGTTGGAAAGAAAACAGTTTTATTTTAGCTGCAAGTTATGGTCTAAGGTTCAAAGGCTGTAAATTCTGAATGGCAGAGTCCTGAAGTTGTGCAGAGTACAAAGTGGACTCAGAAAGAGCCTCTAAGAGATGACAACGCAGTTTGGCTTTCATAGTAGACCCCCTGGAGAGAACTCACTTATGTGTGTCTTCAGCCATTCTTGAGGGAGAGACCTAATGCCCCTGAAATGAGACCCCTTTTAATTTCTGATAATGGGAACTGAATTTTCATAAGAGACTCAGATGGGATGAAGTAGGTGTCTTCTCTGAGCTGGTCCCCTTTAACATCTTGTGTAGAGTCTTAATGTCATCTAATTCCTTTTAATCTACCAATTTAGGAATTAGTTTTATGATTTGTGCATAAGTTTCATGTTCTTGGATTTAACCTGGTTAGATAGAATGATAACCTCTGTGGAAAAGGAAGGAGAATTCTTGAAGTGTTTGCTTCCTCCTAAGTTGAAATAGGAATAGAGGCACCCATGGACTGACTACCCAGGTGGATCAATGGGCCTTGGTCAGTTCAAATGTCTTCTGGATCTCATTCACCTCTGAACCCAGAAGTGACAAAGTCTTGTGTTTGTTGTTGTTGTTGTTGCTGTTTTTCTGTTTGGTATGGCTTTCTTTTTCTTTTTCTTTCTTTCTTTTTTTGTTTGTTGTGATTTATACTGTACCATTTCTACCAGAGAGGAACTTTGCTTGGTTTTACTCTATTGCAATTTTGAAGAAGTTGTTCTGAATAATTGATATTATACTGAAAATATTTTGACTTTCACACATCATTCTGCTTTCTGAAGCTGTGCTTTAGAAATGCCCTCATTCAACTGCTTAGGGGACTTGGCTTCTTTCAAGTTTATTTTTGAAGGTGTTATCAATGTCATTCTTGTTCATGACAATGTATGGTGATTTTTTATGTGATGGGAAAAATGGGGTTGTAGGTTGTGGATCAAGTTAAATTTAGTAGGAAGTGTTGGCAGCATATGAATTTACCGATCTTTTATGCAGGTATATTTACTTATTATTATGATTTGCCAATATTTGGAGTGATAGAATTTACCTTTTCCCTCTAATATTAAGTAGCACCTCTCTATGATTATAAACTGCTAAGTACTCATTACCACATTTGAACTTATATTTTGCTATTTATTTATGCTAATTATCATTAGTGCATATGCTTTTCCTTATAATTCTGTAATCTTTGCCTCATGTAATTTGGTGCACTGTTAAGTTCATACACATAAGGAGAACTGCCTCCTTTATCATTATGTAATTTAAGTAGCCATGGTAATTTTCTCTGACCTAAGGCCTGATTAGTCAATAGGACTGTACCTAATCTGTTCTTTTAAATGGATTTGTAATGGTTTTTATACATAAGTAACCATTTGAATCTTTTTTTTTATATTTTAAAATACCTAATTTTATATTTCAACTAGACAGATTGAATATATTTGTCAGTTAAAGATGCCTTTAAGAAATATGTGTGTGGAATATGGTCAGTGCCGCAGCTCTCTAGGCTAATCCTCCACCTACGGTGCCAGTACTCTGGGTTCTAGTCTCAGTTGGGATGCCGGTTTTGTCCTGGTTGCTCCTCTTCTGGTCCAGCTCTCTGCTGTGGCCCAGGAAGGCAGTGGAGTATGGCCTAAGTGCTTGGGCCCTGCACCCGCATGGGAGACCAAGAGGAAGTGCCTGGCTCTTGGCTTTGGATCGGCACAGCACACCAGCCATGGTGGCCATTTGGTTGATGAACCAACGGAAAGAATACCTTTCTCTCTCACTGTCTAACTCTGCCTGTCAAAAAATTAAATAAATAAATATAAAGAAAAAAGAAATATATATGTGGAATATATAAGCCAATGTGAAATAGCTAAGTCAAGCTGATTTTTCTGTGTATTTTATTATACATTTATTCTTTATCAAAACAATCTATAACATTTAATCTCAGTGACTTTTACAGTGAATATAGTGTCGTTACATAGTGCCACAATGCTGTACAATAGATCACTTTAACTTATTCCAATATAAATGAAATTTGTTGTTCTTTGACAAAGTTGGGCTCAGGTCCATCCCCTCCATATGTCTATATGTAGTTTTGGAGGTAACAGTATGTTAGATTTTGCTTTTCATGTACTGTGTCAGTCTCTGTCATTTAATTGGTTTTCTGATCTTATAGCTCTAAAATTCCCTTTATTTTATGGGTATTCATATCTTATCAGTAAATGTGTTCAAGTATCTTCTAGTTTTAGACTTTCATTCTCATACTCCTTAGAGTAACTAAGGAATTACACAATATTATTATAGTTGTATTTCTGTATTTTTCTCAAATTGTGTTTCTTAAGTATATTCTTAACCAGGAGGTACATGCATTTTCTTTTAATAATACTTGAGTTTAACATTCAAGTGCTAATTTTGTTATCTACCTATAAATTTCTTATTTGTATTATGTGGAGAGGAGAATCTGTATAGGAAAATTCAAAAATATAACAATTTACAAGTTTTAAAGGATTTGTACAATTATGCCAACTGTATAAACAACAAAAGATTGTCTCAGGAATATAGAACAACAAAAGTGGTGCTATCTCATTTTTTAAATGAAAAATATATATACCATCCAGAGCAAAAGTATTTAGGAAGGATTTGTAGGACATAGGCTCATTGACTAGAGAAACAAAGTAAGATCTAGAAAAAAGATGCTAGGATTAACAGAGCCACATGGATAGATACAGGAGAAAAGTAGTATTGGAACAGGATCCACATTCAGCACAGGAATAAGGCAGATTAAGTAGCAGCACAGAGGTATAAGAGCAGGAGCAATAGTCAGTTTAGTATAGCTCCAGAAGACATAATCTTGTCCAGTTGAGACTGTTGAAAGATCTACACAAGATTCTGCCTTCTCATACCTGTTAAAAATTCTTCCAAGCATCTGACATATAAATGGATGCACATACCAAGTTCTTTTACATATTATTATGATTGTTCCATTTCTATTAGTAGCGTTCCTAATTGCAACTCTACTAACCATTGTGTGTAGATAAATGATAAACTAAGGAATGGTAAATACAGTGATCTTCAGCTAATGACATCAAGTGTCTTGCTAGAACAGATTGTCAGTAGGAACCAGACAATTGGAACACAGGCATGCTTATTTCTTTACATATTCTTTATGGTTGATTTCATGATACAAGAGTAGACTTGCATGTAGCGATAGAGATGTGTGCACTCCCATGTCTGAAATATTTCTTAAGATTTATTTTATTTATTTCTTTGAAAGGCAAAAGTACAGAGAGGCAGAAGAATCTTCTGTCTCCAGGCTTTGGCCTGGCCCAGCCTGTCCTTCCAATCTTTTGGTGAATGAACCATTGGATGATAAATATGTCTATCTTTCCCTCTCTCTTCCTTCCTCCCCTATCTCCACTTCCTCTGTTATTGAAACTCTTTCAAATGAATAAATGAATCTTTAAAATCAGTGTTGACAGTTAATAGAAATGAATTCAATAGATGTTTAAAATTTATATATGAAGTAATTCAACAACTAAGCAGGAAACCAGAATGCAGATATCCCATTCTTTTAAAATGAGCAATTATAATTATTTGATGTTACAGCAAGTAGGTTTCTATTGAAAGGAGTCACTTTTTCATTATCTTTGCCATCTGTGTTAGCCATTTCCCATCAAGTGTGGCAAAATGAGGTAATTTTTTTTTTACTACTGTGATTTTAATCATTAAATATTTCAGCTCTAGATACTACAGAGATGAGAGCTGTAGCATTTGCAGTTAATAGTAAAAGAATTTGGAAAGGGAAACTGCCTCTATAGCATAGCTCTTTTAAGATTTTTATTTATTTATTTGAAAGATAGAGTTACAGACAGGGAGAGGCAGTGACAGAGACAAAGGTCTTCTATCCACTGGTTCACTCATTCGCTGGTTGTTACAGCTGGAGCTGAGCCGATCCAAACCCAGGAGTAAGAATCCAGGAGCTTCTTCCAAATCTCATATGCTGCTTGAGGGGCCCAAGCATTTGGGCCTTCTTCAATTGCTTTCCCAAGCCATACCAGAGAGCTGGGTTGGAAGAGGAGCAGCTGGGAGTTGAACTGGTGCCCATATGGGATTCTGGCACCCCAGGTTAAGGCTTACAGTGCCAGCCCCTAGCAAAACTTCTTAAAGTAATATCTATAATAAATGGTCATTTCTTCTAATTGTAACTAATTATAGGGGAATCTAGTGTGTAACAAGATGCCAAAATCTCCAAATGGGAAATTCTAGAAATACTTCTATTTAGTAACAAAATTGCCATTAATTTAACATGTTTTTACTTAAATTCCTATTGATTTTTTTTTAATTTGTGCTTTTTGTCGAAATAGATGCCTAACACTTTAAGACTGAGTTATAGCCACTAATAAAGAGCTCCTTTTGGTTACTAGGGAAAACATTTCTTAGACATTAACATAAATAAAGCACAAAGAGTGGGAGGAAGCACCTTAAATATAAGAATAGATTCACTTAGTGTTTTTTTTATTTCTATGAGAAAGAAAATTTTTATAGCCACATATATGTTAGAAAAATATATCGACAATATCCTGTATACAACAGATGCCACCAGTTTTAAATCAGAATGTGAGAGTTAATAATTAGAAGAACACTACCATTGCCAAACTCTGCAAAGTTTTGGATATAAGCACCAGGAAGGTTTATTTTCATTTGGATTTTAATGGGATAATCCCCTACATATTGACAATAACCTAATTTTTATATTTTATTTCTCTTATATCCCTACCTTCTAGGAAAAACAAGTAGAGATTACTTTTCTCCTGGAAAATTTTGAAGTATAGGGCTAGTGAAAGCTGAGAAGTATCATCACACTGCATTTCCCAGTGATTTATCACAGCTGTAAAAATTTATCTCAGCACAAGTCTTGCTATACAATTTCCGAAAAGCATCACGCATCTAAATACAAACCAAAGCAAAAAAAAAAAAATTAACCCTGGTTTTTTTAGAAGGTACAATATCAGTCGTGCAACTTGTTATTTTATTCTTAGTCCTCTTCTCAATGAAATCTTGGTATTACTTATCCACCCTAACCTTTTATTTTCAGTCAAGAGAGTAGAGTCTTGTTTTTTCTCCTTTCCACACTTGCCAGTTTCTTTTGTTAATGTGGAGCTCTGTTTCCTCTTGTGTCATTAGCTGATTCCCTATCTCAGGGCTACTGGTAGTGTTGATCAAGAACAATTCTCTGGGTAGAGGTGGGCTGTGATCCAGTTTCTTTATTTAAGTGAGAACCATGAATAGAAAATGCTTGGAACTCAGCTCCTGCTGTAAAAATCCTTTCTTACACTTTAGTATGTGCCTTTTGCAAGGTCTGCCTTTTAGATTCTCCCTTAATTCTATCAGTTCCTCACTAGTTTCCATGTACTAAACATTCCCTGAAATGTATAAGAATGTTTCATTTGAGTTCATTCGGTGATCTCCAATGAATAATCCAGTACCTATCGGATAGTTGCAGAAAAAAGAATACCTTAATAACAGATACATTGCATTTTGATAATAATTAACACAGAGAATGTCTTATAATGCAGAACTGTCTTGATGTCATTATTTTATTGCATTATTTATGATGAGTATTACATAGGGAACTACATGGAATAATTCATTTGAGTTTGAAGGAATGTAACCTAGTTCTAGTACTTTAGTTTTAGGATTCGAATGTACATTTAGTCCCTTTAATTTGAAAAAAATAAAGAGCATGGATACTTGTTGACATTCATACTTCCAGCTTTTGTTGGTAACTAAGAATATAGATAGTAATAGACAATAGGGAAAACTCACTTTTCACATAATAAAAATGCTTTTCATTCAAATAAATCACAATGGTAAATAAATAGGGATTCATCTCATCCATCATGTCATCACATAGTTGTGAATGGCACAGTTTTGAAATGTCTCAAATGTACTTCTTCTAGCGACATTTAAAGCTTTTTTTTTAGTTCCAAGTTATATTTAAAATAACACTTTTTAAAATGTATTACTCCTTTTATATAATTAAATATTTTAAAGTGAACAAATTTTGTGTATTTCATATATACAGATTTAGGAGCAGTTATACTTCCCACCCAAATCTCTCTCCTGATCATGATTCCACCCTCCATCCAACTCCCAACATGTATATACCATCCAGCCTTCTATTCAGATGTTTTGTTTTATTTATTTTTTAGAGAATTATTTAATTACCAGAAACTTAGAGTTACACAGAGAGAGAAGGAGAGGCAGAGAGAGAGAGACAGAGACAGAGATCCACTGGTTCAATTCCCAATTGGTTACAAGAGCTGGAGATGTACTGATCTGAGATGCCTCATTTTAATTTTATGATTGAGGGCTCTTCAGCCAGCAGAAGTTTCAAAGTGCATTTTTAAAAGATTTTATTTATTTATTTGAAAGGTAGAGTTACAGACAGTAAGAGGGAGAGACAGAGAGAAAGGTCTTCCATCCACTGGTTCACTTTCCAAATGGACACAATGGCTTGAACTGTGCCAATCTGAAGCCAGGAGCCAGGAGCTTCTTCCTGTCTCTCACAAGGGTGCAGGAGCCAAAGACTTGGGCCATCTTCTACTGCTTTCCCAGGCCATAGTAGAGAGCTGGATGGTAAGAGGAGCAGCTAGGACTGGAATTGGCTCCCACATGAAATGCTGGTGCCACAGGCTGAGGATTAACCTACTGTGCCTCAGCACGGCCCCAGAATGGATATTTTGAAATAACAAGCATGAATTTCAAATTACATGCACAAAACAATTTTGTTATTTTATTTTTTTCTCATTAACTTTTTGAGTTTTCTTTTAATTAAGGTATCTAAAACCTAAAATGTTTAAACTCAAGTCGTTTTATCCTTAGTCATCAATGCTTTCACATTGAGCTGGCTTCACAAGCTAAAATCCTTGTACTTACAGTTAGGATTTATCTTAGGACTTATCTCCCTCAAAATTCTATACCTAATGCCACAATATTCCTTTTGTTTTACTTGTTAAATATTATGAAATTTGTCCTGTTCTCATAACTTTGAACTTGGATTATATCATGATGCTTCTTACTCATGCCCAGTTTTTTTTTTATCTTCAAATAAACCATCCATTAGTGTCTGAAAAAAGCACTGTCTGCCCTTTATTTGTTGAGTCTTCACTCATCTTCCTCTATCTGAGTATAATAGATAATTTCCTTGTGCTGGTAACTTTATTCTTCTCATCAGAATTTTCTTCCTAGAAATGATATTGCCTGATTCACAGCCTCGCTCAAAATTTTATTAGTTATTCCTATGGAAACCTAAAAGTTTTCATCAGGGACCTTTGTTTTAATTTTTATTTAATGAATATAAATTTCCAAAGTACAGCCTATGGATTACAATAGCTTCCCCCTCAATAAATTCCCTCCCGCCCACAACCCTCCCCTTTCCCGTTCCCTCTCCCCTTCCATTCACAAGACTCATTTTCAATTCTATTTATATACAGAAGATCAGTTCAGTGTATATTAAGCAAAGATTTCAACATTTGCCCCCACATAGCAACACAAAGTGAAAAATACTGTTGGAGTACTAGTGATAGCATTAAATAACAGTGTACAGCACATTAAAGACAGAGATCCTATATAATATTTTTTAAAATTAATTAATTTTCTATGTCATTTCCAATTTAACACTAGGTTTTTTTCTTATTTCCAATTCTCTACATATAGAAGATCGATTCAGTATATAATTAGTAAAGATCTCATCATTTTGTACCCATGCAGAGACACAAAGTGTAAAAATACTGTTTCAGTACTAGTTAGAGCATCACTGCATATGAGACAACACATTAAGGATCCCACATGGGATGTAAGTACACAGTGACTCCTGTTGCTGACTTAACAATTTGACACTCCTGTTCATGGTGTCAGTAATCTCCCTAGGCTCTAGTCATGAGTTGCCAGGGCTATGGAAGCCTTTAGAGTTTGCTGACTTTGGTCTTATTCCGATAGAGTCATAGTCAAAATGGAAGTTCTCCTCCCTTCAGAGAAAGGTACCTCCTTCTTTGATGGTCCCATTCTTTCCACTGGGATCTCACTCACAAAGATCTTTCATTTAGGTCTTCTTTTTTTTTCCAGGCCGTCTTGGCTTTCCATGCCTACAATACTCTCATGGGCTCTTTTTTTTTCTTTTTCTTTTTTTGACAGGCAGAGTGGACAGTGAGAGAGAGAGAGACAGAGAGAAAGGTCTTCCTTTGCCGTTGGTTCACCCTCTAATGGCCGCCGAGGTAGCGCGCTGCGGCCGGCACACCGCGCTGTTCCGATGGCAGGAGCCAGGTGCTTATCCTGGTCTCCCATGGGGTGCAGAGCCCAAACACTTGGGCCATCCTCCACTGCACTCCCTGGCCACAGCAGAGAGCTGGCCTGGAAGAGGGGCAACCGGGACAGGATCGGTGCTCTGACCGGGACTAGAACCCGGTGTGCCGGCGCCGCAAGGCGGAGGATTAGCCTGTTGAGCCACGGTGCCGGCCTCTCATGGGCTCTTAAAGATCTTATTTATTTGAAAGTTAGATTTATAGAAAGAGAGATACAGAGAGAGAGAGAGAGAGAGAGAGAGAGAGAGAGAGAGAGATCTTCCTTTATCTGGTTCACTCCTCTTCACTCCTGAGATGGCCACAACAGCCAGAGTTGAGTAGATCCAAAGCCAGGAGTCAAGAGCTTGTTCTGGGTCCCCCACATGATTGCAGAGGCCCAAGCACATAAATCGTATTCTACTGCTTTTCCAGTCCACAAGAAGATGGATGGATCAGAAATGGAGCAGGCAGGATGTGAACCAGCACCCACCCATTTGGTATGCCTGTGCTGCAGGAAGTGCCTTAGCTTTCTACGCCTCAGCACCAGCCCCCAGAGATCACTGAATTTTTGGCTGTCATCTGCATGGTAGTGTAAGATCTAAGGATTATTTAGAAGTATATTTTTGAATCCTTTAAGTTGGAATTTACAGGGATTGCCACTGAATATAACAAATATATAGTGTTCAATAAGTAGGCACCAAATGAATTAATTTACCAATTTTAGTTGGGATAGAAAGAATATATATTTATAACAATAATTTAGATTATCTAAGTATAAACAAAATATACCTTCTTGAGAAATCTATGGCATTATCTATGTACCTTTATAGTATTACAGTGAATCTATTCATATAGCCCAAATGTCAGTTGGGATAAATTCTGCAATGCCAGATCATTTTTACTTTGTGAATACTTGGCTTCACCTGAACAAAATAGGGTTGATAAGTCATAAGAAAAATTATATGGCCCCAAATCTTATAGACTCCTTATACAAAAGTATTTCCAATTCCTGGTTTGCTCCATCAATAAAACAAAATATGAATATTTATCAGTTAACCAATCATGTTACAATCCACAGTGGCCATTGAGAGGGTGAAAACTTTCATCACTAAGTTTTTTCAGTGGCTGATTTACCATTCATCACTAAGGAAATGACTGCTATATTAGTCCACATACCTTACAACTGTACTTTGGAAAAGCAGAAGTCAATCTAGTGTGCAACTATAGCTCCAAACATATATATTTTTGCCCCTATTACATAGCAACACCTTCATGTTAGCAGAAGTGGGGAACATATGGCCCACTGGCTCTATGAGGCCTGTGAAAACATTTGATATGTGCTACCTAGGCAACAATAGGCAGAACTAAAATTCAATAAATCAATAATCTATAACGGGCTAATTTTAAGTTAATAAAGTTGTTTGGCCTGTGATAAGATTATAAATATCCAACAACACAAGGCAGGAAAAAACTTCTTTTCACCACCCATTACATGTTCAGAGTCTTTTACTTTTGCCAGGATAAAGGCTTTTCTTGCCAGTAGGTGTTCTGAGACAAAAGGGAGCTCAAAGTGCCATGGCAGCAGCCATACATTAAAATTCATTGAGCTCATACATCCATCCCTGTAGAAGCATCCCTGCTTTGGGATTGAGAACATCTAGGCCACATAAATTAAAATTCTAGAGAACATAAGAACAAAAATGCCATGTGTGAGTGATGATGATAAGCCAATACTCCTTCATGCATTTTGATTTCATGGACCAATTCCTTCTACACAATAACCTGTCAGTTCCTTGAAAATCCATTAATTACAAAGATGTAGAGTGACCCACATGATCATGCCACCTTTCAGTCTCACAGAACCATGCCATCTGGATTCATGTCGATGTTCTATCAGGATGACAAATTCTGGGTGATGGCATGTATGATAGAAAGTGTGGATATCATTATTTAGTCACCTGCTTCATGTTAGTTGAAGTAAAATGAGATTATATTCCTAGGAAATTGTATGCATAACCTCATTGTATTTATAATCTCATGTCTGGGAATCAAAGTTCAGTGATTATTCAAATAGTAGTGATAACTGATGACCTGCAAGGAGAAAAGGAAAACTTTGATTTAATATATATAGAGAGATTCCAATCAAATTGATCACTTTTCATCAACTACCTTGATGGTCACCTCATGAAATTGTGAAGTATAGAGTCAGTGTTAGTCCCTTTGGATGGCAGATTGGCCAAACAGTAGTGGCAACACCTGGCCCAGCATTATTGAGTGGTAGCCCATGCTAATGGATCTGTGTTTAATAAGTCTATGATCACTTTCAATTTGAGCCACCATGATCACTGTGTTTTTGTATCCACTGTGTGATAAATGGAACTGGGCAGGGGCAGGAAACCAATAGCTCACATCATTCTGTCTACATGTGTGCTTATTGTTTCTTCTTTCATATCTATCTAGTCATTATTAGTAATCACTATAAAGACCACACATTATACCCACTCTGATACGCACATTTCACATATCCTTCTCAAAAATCCATGGTACAAATGTATGGTTTTCAATCTTCTGATCAACCAAGTAAACTATTATGTCAAGAGAAATTATAATTATCAATGTTTCTGATCATATTTTCTCCATGTATTAGATCAGGTATAATGGCTGGCGCAACGGCTCAATAGACTAATCCTCCGCCTAGTGGCATCAGCACACCAGGTTCTAGTCCCGGTCAGGGTGCCGGATTCTGTCCCAGTTGCCCCTCTTCCAGGCCAGCTCTCTGCTGTGGCCCAGGAGTGCAGTGGAGGATGGCCCAAGTGCTAGGGCCCTGCACCCCATGGGAGACCAGGAAAAGCACCTGGCTCCTACCTTTGGATCAGTGCGGTGCGCGGAGATTTACTTATACCACTACCTTACAGGTCCCTTAACAGGGTCCTACTGTTATCCATATACTTTCAACCAACATTAACTTGCTAAGCCAATGAAAAAGATTCAGCTGTTTGTTTGTTTGTTTGTTTGTTTTGTTTTGTTTTTACTTTCTCTGACAATCATAATGGTAGTCTCTGTAAAATCAATAATACTAAGTGAGGTGAGGCTCACTGTCAGTTTACTTATGCATTCTGGGCCTGCAGTAGCCTGAGCTATGATAAATCTTTCCACTATAGTCACTCTTCTTTAGAACTTTGTAGGTCTGACAGAATACATCATTGCCCTCATAGTCCCTTGACCCGGCATAGTCAAATACCATACCCAGTCCTTACTAGAACACAGGAGCACAACCAGAGCTAGTTTTCAAATTCTGTATATTTACTTGCCATAGATAATATGTTCTTTTTTGAGAACATGTATATAGTCTGTGTTATGATCACATCAAGGATAGCCATGAAATCCAGAGAGTATTTTCTCACTAGGAATATCTCTGCTACCAGAATATCTCCCTGGTTTTTTAATCCAAGTTGTGATTTTACAAACCACAGCTCAGAACTACAACAAAATTATTTCCATATTTGTATCCTATTTAAAGCTCAATAGATTCTTGCACCGTGGCTCACTAGGCTAATCCTCCACCTGCGGTGCCAGTATACCATGTTCCAGTCCTGGTTGGGGTGCTGGTTCTTTCATGGTTACTCCTCTTCCAGTCCAGCTGTCTGCTGTGGCCCAGGAAGGCAGTGGAGGATGGCCTAAGTGCTTGGGCCCTGCACCAGCATGGGAGACCAGGAGAAGCACCTGGCTCCTGGCTTCAGATCAGTGCAGCATGCTGGCCGTAGCTGCCATTTTGGGGGGTGAACCAACAGAAGGAAGACCTTTCTCTCTGTCTCTCTCACTGTCTAACTTTACCTGTCAAAAAAAAATCTCAGTATATCTGATTTTTACCAAGCAAAATAGTTTGAACAGTGCAAAATATGCTACGTCTTGAATGGCTACCTGCTGTCAGTCTTCTTTCTTGGTAGCCCAATAAGGAGCCTTTGTTTATAAGAATGTTTCCCAGCCTAACCCAGTCACTGGATCCCAGCATAAGTACTCATATGGAAGCCATCAATCTTGGTACAGTTTACCTCTCACATTCTTAGACAACTTTAATGAGGTTTGTAATGTTTTGCTTTGATCTTGCCCATTTGGTGTAACTCACATGGTAACAGTAATTGAGTGGAAGATTGTGTTTTGTACACTAGTTAGAAATAAAAATTTTCCCTTGAGATAAAGGGGAATGACAAGCATTTTTTTGGTGTTAATTATAGTTTTATTTTTGATATGAAAGAAGAACTTTTATTTGATGTTTATATTTGGTTTAGAGATATGTTATATTAAGGATATGATATGTTATGAATTCAGTATTGATAAGTAGACTATTATAATCAACAATTCAAATCAGTCAACTTAGTTGCACTGTGGTGCTGAGTTTGGCCAAACCCTGTTATTGATATTGCTATGTTTATATTTTGTAGATGTGATTAACATCAAATATCGATTAAATTGTGAAAGGAAAGAAAATATATAATCCAGCTTTTTCATTTTTTTAAAGTTTTATTTAATGAATATAAATTTCCAAAGTACAGCTTATGGATTATAATGGCTTCCCCCCCCCCATATCATCCCTCCCACCCGCAACCCTCCACTTTCCCACTCCCTCTCCCCTTCCATTCACATCAAGATTCATTTTCAATTCTCTTTATATACAGAAGATCTGTTTAGTATAGATTAAGTAAAGATATCAACAGTTTGCCCCCACAGAGTAACACAAAGTAAAAAAATACTGTTGCAGTACTAGTTATAGCATTAAATAACAGTGTACAGCACATTAAAGACAGAGATCCTACATGATACTTTTTAAATTAATTAATTTTCTATGCAATTTCCAATTTATTTTTTTCATTTATTAAACTTTTATTTAATGAATACAAATTTCCAAAGTACAGCTTTTGGGTTACAATGGCTTTCCCCCTCCCATAAATTCCCTCCCACCTGCAACCCTTATTCCAAGGATTAGTTTTGGATCTTTGATCAAATATAAGTTGGCTGTAGATGTTTGGATTGATTTCTGGTGTTTCTATTCTGTTCCATTGGTCTATCCATCTGTTTCTGTACCAGTACCATGCTGTTTTGATAACAACTGCCCTGTAGTATGTCCTGAAATCAGGTATTGTGATGCCTCCGGCTTTGTTTTTGTTGTACAAGATTGCTTTGGCTATTTGAGGTCTTCTGTGTCTCCATATGAATTTCAGCATCAATTTTTCCAGATCTGAGAAGAATGTCTTTGGGATTTTCGTGGGTATTGCATTGAATGTATAAATTGCTTTTGGGAGAATAGACATTTTGATGCTATTGATTCTTCCAATCCATGAGCATGGAAGATTTCTCCATTTTTTGGTATCCTCTTCTATTTCCTTCTCTAAGGTTTTGTAGTTTTCATCGTAGAGATCTTTAACGTCCTTGGTTAAGTTTATTCCAAGGTATTTGATTGTTTTTGTAGCTATTGTGAATGGGATTGATCTTAGAAGTTCTTCCTCAGCCATGGCATTGCCTGTGTATACAAAGGCTGTTGATTTTTGTGCATTGATTTTATATCCTGCTACTTTGCCAAACTCTTCGATGAGTTTCAGTAGTCTCTTAGTAGAGTTCTTTGGGTCCCCTAAATAAAGAATCATATCATCTGCAAAGAGGGATAGTTTGAGTTCCTCCTTTCCAATTTGTATCCCTTTAATTTCTTTTTCTTGCCTAATAGCTCTGGCTAAAACTTCCAGAACTATATTGAAGAGCAGTGGTGAGAGTGGGCATCCCTGTCTGGTACCAGATCTCAGCGGAAATGCTTCCAACTTTTCCCCATTCAATAGGATGTTGGCCGTGGGTTTTTCATATATTGCTTTGATTGTATTGAGGAATGTTCCTTCCATACACGGTTTGCTTAGAGTTTTCATCATGAAAGGGTGTTGTATTTTGCCAAATGCTTTCTCTACATCTATTGAGAGAATCATATGATTTTTCTTCTGCAGTCTGTTAATGTAGTGTATTACATTGATTGTTTTGCGAATGTTGAACCATCCCTGTATCCCAGGGATAAATCCCACTTGGTCTGGGTGGATGATCTTTCTGATGTGTTGTTGCATTCTATTGGCCAGAATTTTATTGAGTATTTTTGCATCTATGTTCATCAGGGATATTGGTCTGTAATTCTCTTTCAATGCTGCATCTTTCTCCGGCTTACGAATTAAGGTGATGCTGGCTTCATAGAAACAATTTGGGAGGATTCCCTCTTTTTTGATTGTTTTGAATAGTTTGAGAAGAATTGGAGTTAGTTCTTCTCTAAATGTCTGGTAGAACTCAGCAGTGAATCCATCTGGTCCTGGGCTTTTCTTTGTTGGGAGGGCCTTTATTACTGTTTCAATTTCTGTGTCAGTTATGGTTCTGTTTAGGTTTTCTATGTCTTCCTGGCTCAATTTAGGTAGGTTGTATGTGTCCAAGAATGTGTCAATTTCTGATAGATTTCCCTGTTTGCTGGCATACAAGTCCTTATAGTAATTTCTGATGATTCTTTTTATTTCTGTGGTGTCTGTTGTTACGTTTCCCTTTTCATCTCTGATCCTATTGATTTGGGCCTTTCTCTTCTTTTTTTAGTTAGTTGAGCCAATGGGGTGTCAATTTTGTTTATTTTTTCAAAAAAACAGCTCCTCGTTTGGTTGATTTTTTGTAATTTTTTTTATTCAATCCTGTTGATTTCTTCTTTGATTTTAATTATTTCTCTTCTCCTACTGGGTTTGGGTTTGGTTGCTGCAGATTTTCTAGATCCTTGAGATGAACTGAAAGCTCAACTATTTGGTGCCTTTCCAATTTCTTGATGTAGGCACCTATTGATATACACTTTCCTCTTAACACTGCTTTTGTTGTATCCCAGAGGTTTTGGTATGTTGTGCTTTTATCCTCATTTACTTCCAGAAAATTTTTGATTTCTCTTTTAATTTCTTCTATGACCCATTGTTCATTCAGGAGCATGTTGTTCAATCTCCATGTGTTTGCACGTGCTCTAGGGATTCCCAAGTTGCTAATTTCCAATTTCATTCCTTTGTGGTCTGAGAAGCTGCATGGTATGATTCTGATTCTTTTGAATTTGCTGAGACTTGCTTTATGGCCTAGTATGTGGTCAATCCTAGAGAAGCTTCCATGTACTGCTGAGAAGAATGTCAAGTCTTCAGATGTAAGATGAAATGTTCTGTGGATATCTGTTAGATCCATTTGGGCTATAGTGTCCTTTAAATCTACTGTCTCCTTGTTGATCTTCTGTCCTGTTGATCTGTCTATCTCTGAGAGTGGAGTATTGAAGTCGCCCAGAACTATTGTATTGGTGTCTAAGTCTCCCTTTAAGTCCCTTAACAAGTCTTTTAAAAAAGCTGGTGCCCTGTAATTAGGTGCATATACATTGATAATCGTTATATCTTCCTGTTGAATGGATCCCTTAATCATTATATAGTGCCCCTCTTTGTCTCTCCTAACAGTTTTTGTGGTAAAGTTTATGTTGTCCGATATTAAGATGGCTACGCCTGCTCTTTTTTCATTTCTGTTAGCATGGTATATATTTTTCCAGCTTTTCACTTTCAGTCTGTATGCATCATTGTTGGAAAGATGAGTTTCTTGTAAGCAGCAAAAAGATGGGTTTTGTTCCTTAACCCAATCAGCCAGTCATTGTCTTTTAACTGGACAGTTCAGGCCATTAAGAGTCAATGTGACTATTGAGAAGGAGTAACTTTGCCCTGTCATTTGCCAAAGATATTTTCTAATATATGGTTTGAGACGCCTGTGATCTTTTGCTGTGAGGTTTCCTTCCTTTACTTTCTTTCATATTGGTGACCATGTTTCTGTGTTTCTATATGTAACACATCTTTAAGCATTTTTTGCAGGGCAGGAAGAGTGGCATCAAATTCTTTCAATTTCTGTTTGCTGTGAAAGGTCTTTATTTCACCTTCATTTATAAATGAGAGCTTTGCAGGATATAATATTCTGGGCTGGCAGTTTTTCTCTCTTAGTACCTGGGCTATGTCTCGCCATTCCCTTCTAGCTTGTAGGGTTTCTGATGAGAAGTCAGCTGTGAGTCTAATTGGGGATCCTCTGAGAGTAATCTGGCATTTCTCTCTTGCACATTTTAGGATCTTTTCTTTGTGTTTCACTGTGGTGAGTTTGATTATGACGTGTCATGGTGAGGATCTCTTTTGGTCATGTTTATTAGGGGTTCTATGAGCTTCCTGTACTAGGATGTCTCTGTCCTTCTCCAAACCTGGGAAATTTTCTACTAGTATCTCACTGAAAAGGCCTTCTAATTCTTTCTCCCTCTCTATGCCTTCAGGAACTCCTAGAATGCGAATGTTGGGTTTTTTAATAGTATCCTGTAGATTCCTGACAGTATTTTTTAGATCTCTGTCTTCTTCTTCTTTTTTTGATTTGTTTGCTTTCCTGTTCTCTGTCTTCTAATTCCAATATTCTCTCTTCTGCTTCACCCATTCTGTTTTTAAGGCTCTCTAATGTGTTTGTCATTTGATCTATTGAATTCTTCATTTCATTATGGTTTCCTGTCACTATCACAGTTTCATGTTCTACTAGTTGTTTCATTTCATTTTGATTCCTCCTTAATATTTCATTTTCATGAGAGAGATTTTCTATCTTGTCCATTAAGTATTTCTGTAGGTCAAGAATTTGTTTTTGAGAACTTCTTAATGTTCTTATCAATTTTTTGAGATCTGCTTCTTGCATTTCCTCTATCTCATCATCTTCATAATCTTGCATTGGGGTGTCTTGTTCATTTGGGTGTATCATAGTGTCTTCCTTGCTCTTGTTACCTTGGTTTTTGCGTTTGTAGTTTGGCATGTTGGAGATAATTTATGGTGTTTTTTTGTTTGTTTGTTTGTTTTGCTGTGGTGTTTTCTCATTATACTATGCCTCTAAGTGGGCTGTCTGCTTTGATGGATCCTTAGAGGCTGTGGTGGGTGTGGCCAGAGAGCTCTGCTTGATTCTTCAGGTTAAAGGCTGTGCAAAAAGTGACTCACCCAGATTGTTCTTTCCCTTGCTCCTTGCTGGAACTCTGTCTCTCTCTCTCTCTCTCTTTTTTTTATTGAGTTGGGAAGTAATTCTGCACAGCTTAGAGGAATTGAGGGTAGTTGAAATCTGGCCTCTGTGATTGTTCATTTGATCTACCCCTGGGACCACACAGAAAGTTTATGCAGCCCTCAATGTGTTCTCAAGTTTCACCAAAGTTCCAAAGTTACTGAATTTGTGTACTTGTTGGTGGCCCTTTACATATGTGAAATGCTGCCTGCTCTTTGTTTTGCTCAAGTGAAGAGAGAGGCCTCTGCCTTTGCCCACCAATGTCTCAGGTTTCTGAGGCTTTTGTCTTACCTCTGGTTCCTGCGCTGGCAAGATTCTGTGGCTCGGCTCCCACAGCAGGGCTTCCATGCTTGTAGATCCTCTGTGTCACATCCAGTAGATCTGGAAACATTTCCTCTGCAGTTTTTTTTCTTGAGTCTGTTCCTGAGGCTACAGTCATTCCACTTTTATGAAACTAAATTTTCCTAGACTATGGATGCACGTCCTCACTATCTGCCATCTTGGCTCCATCCGCAATTTCCAATTTAACACCAGTTTTTTTTTTTTCATTTTCAATTATCTTTATATACAGAAGATCGACTTAGTATATACTAAGTAAAGATTTCATCAGTTTGCACCCACACAGAAACACAAAGTGTAAAAATAATGCTCCAACAAAATTAATCATTCCTTCTCATGATAATTACCATAGTTTATTTTAAAACATCTGCAACATTTATGTGTTGTTGCTGTCTTTGAATATGTAACAGCTACCCATGCAGATTTAATGTATTTTTATGGGCTATTTTTAGACAGCTTTTCTTACCTCCTGTCATTAGTATTGTTTCTAGGAAATTATTCATTCCTTCTCACAGTAATCAAGCACATTTCTTTACATTGCATGATATTTGCAGAATATATGAATTTCTTCCTCTTTGACTTTCTACCTACTGTATACATGTATCTTTAAAATCCTAGTTTAAGTTAGAATTTGCCCAGTGAAATCCTGGCCATCTTGCTTGGGTTTTACATTGTGAGGTCATCAGCTTCCTCAATGTTCTGTAAGTTGTCCTGGCAACTTCAAGTACAATTTCTCAAAGACACCTTAGACTGGGGCAATCATTCACCACTTTCAGGTAATATATTTTGTATATTTAGTGTATTTTTATGGAACTCTAAATGTCTCTTTAATTGTGAAAGCTAAATAAATTGAAGACTATTCTGGTTTCATTGTCTTTGATTTTCTTTTTCTTGAATATTTTCTTGTTTAATGTGTTTAATTTGTTCATCACCATTTGTTCATATGTCTTATCAGTCTATTATTTCTCTCACAATATTACTCATTTCTACTCACTTAATAACAATTTTTTATTTTATGAAATATCCAATAATTTTATGTTTCATCTTTCATATTACCATTACCTGCTTTTTTTTTTTAATATCCTAGTCTAAGATGATCTGTCCATTGTGAATCTATTAACAATTTGAATTTTGACTATTTGGTCATGAATGCAAATAAAATTATTTAAGTTGTAATGACAACAATGATGTACATATATTTGAGAAATCCTGGCATTCCAGATAATTTACACCATATTCTTGTTTTCTTTTTAAAAGATTTGCTTACTTCTTTGAAAGAGCTGCAGAGAGGAGAGATAGAGCTCTGATATCTCTGGTTGACTCTGCATCTTGCTGTAATGGCTGGGTGAGCCAGGCTGTAGCCAGGAGCCAGGAGTTTCTTCCCATCTCCCACAGGAGTAGAAGGGGCCCAATCACTTGGTGTATCTTCCACTGCATTTCTTAGGCTATTAATCATAGAGCTGAAACAGAAGTGAAGCACCAAGGACAGGAACCAGCACCAACATGGGTTTTCTTATTCACAGATGGCAGCTTGACCTCCTGTATCATGGTGCTGGCTCCCCTGCAACATATTTTTAACTTATCTGAATTTTGTAGGACTCTATCTTTTATTTAATTTTATTTTTTATCTTTTATTTAATGAATAAAAATTTCCAAAGTACAGCTTATGGATTACAATGGCTTCCCCCCACATACAACTTCCCTCCCACCCACAACCCTCCCCTCTCCCACTTTCTCTCCCCTTCCATTCACATCAAGATTCATTTTCAATTCTCTTTATATACAGAAGATCAGTTTAGTATATATAAAGTAAAGATTTCAACAGTTTGCCACTATCTTTAATAGTAGTATATGAGAGTTGTATTAGAATAGGTACTGTCACTGCCTTCTTTGGATTCTTGCTTCTAACTTGTTTGATCTTTTATTTCCATTCTGTAACTTATTCATTCATTTTATTTTGATGGGTAATTGTAGTCATATTGTTTCTAGCCAAATATTATATCTACTTGCTTTTCTACCATTGTTTTTCTGAAATTATTGTGTCTTGCAGTATATTTGATGTCATAACATTACCATCCTTATTTAATGTTTTCTATTTATTCTTGTAACTATCATTATGTATATCTTTAGTAATATATTCTCTGCAAGTCCTACGACTGTGAACCTCATACCATCTTGCCAAGTGTTTTCATTATGAGATTATCAGAGGCCACAATATTGTATAAGCAGTTCTGGGAACTTTCATGTACACAGTTTTTCAGAGGCATTTTAGGAGAATCTGGTCATTACCCTCTTCAGGATATCTGGTAATTGTGAATTTTATGGAACTGTGACATCTCCTTTGATTTTTTTGAAAAATGTCAGTAGTTTTTTTTTTTTTAACACTGAGACCTTATCTGATTTTTTATTCTTTCATGGTGGTGTTTCCTTTGATTTACATTTCTTGAATAAAATTTATTTATTTTTCTTTTTACATTAATTATAATAGCATAATTTTAAAAATAATTTATTTGAAAGGCAGAGTTATAGGGCAAGAGGGAGAAAGAGTGAGAGTGAGAGTGAGTAAAGGAGAGAGAGAGAAAGAGAGATAATGAGAGAGATATATCTTCCATCCTGGTTCACTCCTCAATGGCCACAATGGTCATGGCCAAACCAAATTGAATCCGCAGGCAGGAGACTTTTCCAGGTCTCCCACATGGGTGCATGGGCCAATGAGGAGGATTAGCCTATTGAGCCACAGAGCTGACTGATGACAATTTTTTAAAATCTTTTCTCAGTTATTGGGGGACTTTGCATTTCCTATGATTTTTAAAATACCCAATTGAGTTGTCCCATGTACTGTCATAATTAATTTATGAGTATTTTCAAGGAAATGTGGTTCTTTTTGCCTTCCTTTATTTTTCCCATTTTAATTATTTATTTTTCAACAAATGCCTTTATAATTGGTCATGCCTTTATTATGACTCTTACCAGATTACTCATTTCTTCACACAGTAATAATGCTAAAGCTATCATGCACACAGATTTTCATTAATATATTTTTGATTTTTCTTTTTTTTCTTTTTTTATTAAACTTTTATTTAATGAATATAAATTTCCAAAGTATAGCTTATGGGTTACAATGGCTTCCCCCCTCCCATAACTTCCCTCCCACCCACAACCCTCCCCTTTCCCGCTCCCTTTCCCCTTCCATTCATGTAAAGATTCATTTTCAATTCTCTTTGTATACAGAAGATCAGTTTAGTATATATTAGGTAAAGATTTCAACATTTTGCCCATATAGCAACATAAAGTGAAAAACTACCATTGGATTACTAATTATAACATTAAATAGCAATGTACAGCACATTAAAGACAGAGATCCTACATAATTTTTTTCAAATTAATTAATTTTCTATGCCATTTCCATTTTAACACCAGGTTGTTGTTTTTTTTCATTTCCAATTCTGTTTATATACAGAAGATCACTTCAATATATAATTAGTAAAGACCTCATCAGTTTGTGCCCATACAGAAACGCAAAATATAAAAATACTATTTCAGTACAAGTTATAGCATCACTTCACTTTAGACGACATATTAGGGACAGATCCCACATGGAGTGTAAGTACACAGTGAATCCTGCTGCTGATTTAGCAATTTGACACTCCTGTTCATGGCGTCAGTAATCTCCCTAGGCTCTAGTCATGAGTTGCCAGGGCTATGGAAGCATTTAGAGTTCGCTGACTTTGATCTTATTCCGATAGGGTCATAGTCAAAGTGGAAGTTCTCTCCTCCCTTCAGAGAAGGGTACCTCCTTCTTTGATGGCCCCGTTCTTTCCACTGGGATCTCACTCACAGAGATCATTCATTTAGGTCTTTTTTTTTCCCATGATATCTTGGCTTTCCATGCCTGCTATACTCTCATGAGCTCTTCCGCCAGATCTGAATGCCTTGAGGGCTGATTCTGAGGCCAGAGTGTTGTTTAGGACATCTGCCATTCTATGAGTCTGCTGTGTATCCCACTTCCCATGTTGGATCTTTCTCTCCCTTTTTGATTCTATCAGTTAGTATTAGCAGATACTTGTCTTGTTTGTGTGATCTCTTTGACTCTTAGACCTATCAGAGCTATCAATTGTGAGCTGAAATTAATCACTTGGCCTAGTGTGATGGCATTGGTACATGCCATCTTGATGGGATTGTGTTGGAATCCCCTGGCACATTTCTAACTCCACCATTTGCGGCCAGTCCGATTGAGCATGTTCCAAATTGTTCATCTCCTCCCTTTTTCTACTCTTAGATTTAACAGGGATCACTTTTCAGTTAAAATTTAAACACCTAAGAATAATTGTGTGTTAATTACTGAGTTCAACCAATAGTACTAGAATAACAACAACAACAACAAATACTAAAAAGGATAAAGTATTACATTGTACATCTAGAGTCAGGACAAGAGCTGATCAGTTCATTGTTGCTTATAGTGTCCATTTCACTTAACAGGTTTCCCCTTTGGTGCTCAGTTGTCGCTGATCAGGGAAAACAAATGAAATTTTTCTCTTTGGGACTGGCTTAATTCACTCAGCATGATGTTTTCCAGATTCCTCCATCTTGTTTCAAATGACTGGGTTTCGTTGTTTCTTACTGCTGTATAGTATTCTATGGAGTACATGTCCCATAATTTCTTTATCCAGTCTGCTGTTGATGGGCATTTGGGTTGGTTCCAGGTCTTAGCTATTGTGAATTGAGCTGCAATAAACATTAATGTGCAGATGGCTTTTTTATTAGGCAAATTAATTTCCTTTGGGTAAATTCCAAGGAGTGGGATGGCTGGGTTGTATGGTAGGGTTATGTTCAGGTTTCTGAGGAATCTCCAGACTGACTTCCATAGTGGCTTCACCAGTTTGCATTCCCACCAACAGTGTGTTAGTGTCCCTTGTTCGCCACATCCTCTCCAGCATCTGTTGTTGGTAGATTTCTGAATGTGAGCCATTCTCACTGGGGTGAAATGAAACCTCATTGTGGTTTTGATTTGCATTTCTCTGATGCCTAGTGATCTTGAATATTTTTTCATGTGTCTGTTGGCCATTTGGATTTCCTCTTTCGAAAAATGTCTATTGAGGTCCTTGGCCCATCTCTTAAGAGGGTTGTTTGTTTTGTTGTTGTGGATTTTCTTGATTTCTTTGTAGATTCTGGTTATCAACCCTTTATCTGTAGTATAGCTTGCAAATATTTTCTCCCATTCTGTCGGTTGCCTCTTCACTTTCCTGACTGTTTCTTTTGAAGTACAGAAACTTTTCAATTTGATACAATCCCAAATGTTAATTTTGGTTTTGACTGCCTGTGCTGTTGGAGTGTTTTCCAGGAAGTCTTTGCCTGTGCCTATATCTTGCAGGGTTTCTCCAATGCTCTCTAATAATTTGATGGTTTCGGGTCGTAGATTTAAGTCTTTAATCCATGTTGAGTGAATTTTTGTGTAAGGTGATAGGTATGGGTCTTGCTTCAAGCTTTTGCACGTGGAAATCCAATTTTCCCAGCACCATTTATTGAATAGACTGTCCTTATTCCAGGGATTAGATTTGGATCTTTGGTCAAATATAAGTTGGCTGTAGATGTTTGGATTGATTTCTGGTGTTTCTATTCTGTTCCATTGGTCTATCCATCTGTTTCTGTACCAGTACCATGCTGTTTTGATAACAACTGCCCTGTAGTATGTCCTGAAATCAGGTATTGTGATGCCTCCGGCTTTGTTTTTGTTGTACAGGATTGCTTTGGCTATTTGAGGTCTTCTGTGTCTCCATATGAATTTCAGCATCATTTTTTCCAGATCTGAGAAGAAGGTCTTTGGTATCTTGATTGGTATTGCATTGAATGTATAAATTGCTTTTGGGAGAATAGACATTTTGATGATATTGATTCTTCCAATCCATGAGCATGGAAGATTTCTCCATTTTTTGGTATCCTCTTCTATTTCTTTCTGTAAGGTTTTGTAGCTTTTTTCTAATTTTTTCAAAACTTTGCCTTTGATTTCTGACAGTTACAATAGAATATATGTGTTACATTTTCTTTATTATTATTCAGATAAGTGGCATCATATATCCTTAATTTATGTTTCCTGTAAAAGATTTAATTTGTTTTACCTTTTTAATTCAATTATAATGGGCTGTTTTTAGCACCTTATCTGAAATTGGTTTTTCACACCTCATTCCTTTTTTAAAAGTTTTATTTTTTTGAAAATCAGAGTAGGGAAAGCCATTACCAGAGAGTTGGATCAAACGTGGAGCATTTGGAACCCAAATAGGATGCTGGCTTCACAGACAGTATTTTGATTCATTAAACCAGAAAGTGAGTCCCCACTGTTGCTTAGCTAATTGCTTATTTTTCTCACAGTGATCACAATATATATTTTATTACATCTGTGTCACCCTATCATTTTATATTTCTGCATTTGACATTTTATCTACCACCTTTGTGTGTCATAATTATATAGAAGTCAGAGCCTTCCATGTTACCTTTTTCATTCTAATGTTATCAACCCTGTGAAATTGTAACTTCACCTCACAACCTTTGTGTACATATTTTTTTCAGAGAAATTTAAGGCGAGACCTGGCCATGAACCATTTATATATAAAATTTTGCAGATTTTGTTGATGTTTTTGGGATCTAAATTTACCTTTTATTATTGAAAGTGGCATATTTCTACAGAGTTAAGCCTTTTAGGTTCTTTAAAGTTTTATTTTAACTGAACAGTAGAAAAGAAAGATGGAGGAGGTAAATTCCATGTATTTGTTGCCCACCTAATTGCTACAGCAGCTCAGGCCAAGCCAGGCCTAAGTCAGGATCCAGGACTCCATCTGGGCCTCTGATGGGGATGGCATGAAACCAATTATTTAGTCCATTCTCTTCTGCCTCCAAGGTACATTAGCAGGAAGCTGGATCAGTAGTGCAGAGCAGATGGTACTCTAACCCAGCACCACAATGCTTGATGAGGGCATGCCCATTTATGGCTTAATCTACTGTACCAGAACACTTTCCCTGGACATGTTTATTTTACTTCTGTGATAGATGGTAGGTTTGGTATAACTATGTTCGATTTTTTAACATTCATTTTTAATGCAATTGAAATGATCTGTGCTTTTATCATTTGGTATATATTAGCTTGCTTTTATTTTTCCTCCCAAGTTATTCATTTTTTTTCTTACAGTGATAATATGGGCTTTCAACAATTGCATTGCTTTTTAAATTATATCGATTACATATATATACATATAAACATGCATATATATATTTAAATGTTTATTTATTTATTTGAAGGTCAGAGTTACATAGAGAGATGAGAGTCAGAGTCTGAGAGAGGTCTTCCATTCACTGGTTCTCTCCACAATTGGCTACAATGGTTGTAGCTGAGCCAATCTGAAACCAGGAGCCAAGAGCTTCTTCTGGGGTCCCACATGCAGGTGTAGGGGCCCAAGAACTTGGGCCATCTTCTTCTGCATTCCCAGGACACAGCAGAGAGTTGGATCAGAAGTGGGGCAGCTGAAACATAATCCTGCACCCATATTGAATGCCGGCACTGCAGGCAGCATCTTTACCCACAATACCACAGTGCTAATACCACTAGTATATAT
The DNA here is from genome assembly GCF_033115175.1 of Lepus europaeus. Lineage (NCBI taxonomy): Eukaryota > Metazoa > Chordata > Mammalia > Lagomorpha > Leporidae > Lepus > Lepus europaeus. Next base: position 31,209,718 of record NC_084851.1, on the reverse strand, counting down.
TTTAAATATCTTAATCTGAGCCAGCCAAACACTATGTGTTTAGCTTGCTTAGCCTTTTGTGATGGCATCAACATGCTCACATTCTGTAGGTTTTCTGGAACTCTCATGTACAGTTTCTCAAAGGCATGTTAGTTCATTTTTAGCAGGTAACATGATTTTATATTTTTGGATGTTTATGAAACTCTAGATTTTTAAAAATTCAACACTGTAATTCAAGATATGTGAATCTGTCCTTTCATATATTGTAGAACATAACATGATTTTTGTATTATTTAAATTTCTGAGATTTTTTTATATTTTCTAATATTAATGTAATTGTGTTGAACTATTTATCAGATAATTCCCTATTTCTATTTTCAAACCATTATTTCTCCCTTTCATATTACTTATTACTTCTCACAGTAATCATGATATACCTTATTTCATAATGTGTATATCCAATTTTATTTTTGTCAGTAATCATATGTTTTTATAACAGATGTATCACTTTTTATTTTTATTTTATTTTTAATATATTGCTCTAACCTGTGTATCACTAACATCCTAGTAAGACAGTGGTGATACTATGACCCTGTGTCAATCTTGGTTTACATTTTCATTGTGAGTTCATCAGGTTGCTCAAAGATCTTTAAGTTCTCCTGGTAAATTTCATGTATACACTTCAGAGCCTTAGCTCAGTTGTATTCATTCTCCCATTCCAATTATATTTTTACCTTTTTAAAATTTTTACCATTTGTGTATCACATTTTCTATCATGCATTCTAGACATTGCTATAATTCCTGTAACATACCATGTAAAATGGAAACATCTCATCATGATTTAAGGGACTCTAATTAAGAATATTTTAAAAGTTTTTTTTATTTATTTTAGAGGCATATTTAGTTACATATAAACAGAAGGAGAGACAGAGAGAAATTTTTTTCATCCTCTAATCACTTCCCAAATCACTGTTACAGCTGGAGAAGGAACAATCCAAAGCCAAGAGCAAAGAGCTTTTCTGGGTCTCCCAAACACATTCAAGAGCCTAAGTACTTGGCCCATTCTCTCTACTGATTTTCCAGGCCATAGCAGAAGGCTGGGTTAGAAGAATAGCAGCCAAGACATGAACCAGCATACATGTGGAATGCCAGTACCACAGGTGGGGCTTAGCCTACTACACCACAGCACCAGGCCCTGAAATATATGTTAAAATTTGTTGTAATAGACTATTTTTCACTAATTCACTTTATGTGTGCTAATTACACTATTATTACTCCAACCAAATTTTTCACTTATACTTACAGTTTTAGGATAATATTTAATGTAATGAATATGTCTCTTTGTTTTTGGTATTGTGTTTGAATTTACTTTCTCTCTCTCTCTCTCTCTCTCTCTCTCTCTCTCATCTACCTATATATCTAATACTCTCTATTAAGTGAGACCTACTACTATGACCCTGTGGTCATCTTGCTTGATTTAGTTCATTGTGATATGATCCGGTCACTCAAAATTCTGAAAGATGTCCTGGCAACATTCATGTACACGGTATCTCTGATCTACCTAGAGTAAGTTTAATCTTTCACACCTTCAAAGTTACATATTTTAACCTTAGTTGACTTTTATAGCTGCAATCTTATCATTTACAAAAATTTTCCTAAATGTAGCCATTGGAACACATTCACTTAAAATTATTGTGGTAGATAGAATGATCTCTGCTTTTTTACATTGATTTATTTTTACTTTTGATTTAACTTCAAAATTAATTGTAATTATTTTCACCAAATTCCTTCATATCTACTTTTTAATAGAATTTATAGAATGTAAATTGACCTTTGGTTTTAGAAATTTTCTAAAATATAGTTCTAGATCCTAGCATGATTCCTTTAAGTTCCTTTTCAAAAATGGTTTCATTATTCCTTGATTCAATTTATTGAGAAATTTAACTCTTTTAAGTGTAGTGGAAAATCTTTTTACACCAAATGCTACTATTCTGACTTGTCATTTTGTTATATCTTATATTGCATTACTAAATTTTACTCACAAAATCTGTACATTAGTTAAAACATTTATTTCATAGCATGTACAACAACTTTATTTGGTTTTGAAAGGTATTTTGCTCATGTTAAAAAAGATTATTTAGACATATATTCATTCAAAACTTTTTTTTCAACAAATGAAAAATATATTGACACCACAGAGCCACGAGGTGTGATGGTGGGCATCCCTCTATGGGGCAGATCCTTTCTTGACCTTCCCTTTTTAAAGTATTTCAAATAGTCTAAGATGAATTTAGATTAGCTCTTTAAAAGTTTAGTAAAATTTAGCACTGAAACCATCCAGTTCTGAGCTTTTCTTAATTGAAAGCTTTATTATTGGTTCTCCTTCCATCTTGGTTATTTGTCTATTCAAAATTTCTGTGTTTTCATGCCTAAATTTTGGTGGATTGCATGTAACCAGAAATCTATACATTTCTTCTAGATATTCCAATTTGCTGTCATATAGCTATTTGTAACAATTCAATGATTATTTTATATCAGCACCATCAGTTGAAATAATTCTTTTACATTTCTATTGTTTATTAATTTGGGTATTCTGCATTTTTCATTAGTTGGGCCAGTGCTTTATTGTTTTGCTTATTTTTTCCAGAAAACAATGGCTCTTTATTTCACTGATCTTCTGAATTCTTTGGTTTCCATTTTTAAAAATTTTTCTCTAGTTTTTATTATTTTTCTCCTACTAATTTGGCATCTGATTTGTGCTTATTTTTCCATGTCCATGAGATTTGTTTTTAAGTCATATGCTGATATCTTTACAAATTCTTGATGTAGATAGTAATTACTATAATCTTTCCCCTTAACACTGTTTTTGCTGTATAATAAAGATTTGTTATGATTTTATTGAAATTTGTTTCAAGACATTTAAAAATTTCGCTCTTCATTTTTTTCTATGATTCTTTATTCAGTAGCTTTTTGTTCAGTCATCATGTGTTTGCATACTCTCTAGAGTGTCTTATTTTATTATTTTATAGCTTCATCCCATTGTGATCAGAAATGATACATGATTTGACTTCATTTAAAAAATTGAGACTTGCCTTATTTCTTAGCATAGAATTTCTGCTATAAAATGTTCCATTTACAGATGAAAATTGTATTATGTGGCTGCTGGATGAAACATTCTAGATATCAGATCCACTTTGTCTGTAGTGTAAATGATCTCTATTTTTTGTTAATTTTTCACCTATTTTATATGTCCATGATGAAAGCAGGGTGTTGGAGTCTTCCATTATTATCATCTTGGAGGCTCTATTTCCCTTAAATCCACTAACATTTGTTGTAACAGAGTCCTCTAGCATTGAGTGCATATTTATTTACTATAGTCACATCTTCCTGTTGAGTTTATCTTTTTATCATTACATAATGACAGGGTTTTTTTTCTTATTTTAACAGTTATGGTCCTGAATTTATTTTTGTCTCATATTAAAAGTTACTCCTGCTCATTATTGATTTACAGTTGCATGGAACAACATTCCCCAGCCTTGCATTTTAAGTTTGTGTGTGTGTGTATGTTGGTGAGTTATGTTTCTTGTAGGCAAAATGTAAATGGATCTGGCTTTTTAATCCAAGCAACCTGTCTGTTATTTAAAATGGAGAGTTCAGTCCATTTCAATTCAAGGTGATTATTGATAAGTGATGACTTGGTCATATCATTTTTCTGTAAATATTCTTGCTGCTTGCTTTGGATCTCCTTTATACTATTATTAGATTGTGTAGCTTCAATTTCTTCCAAGAAGCTATCTTTCTCTATTTATGTTTGTAAGACAACCTTTACTATCATTTGTAAGTCTGGATCAACCATGACAAATTCAAGTTGTTTGTTCTTGAAAGTCTTTATTTCATCTTCATTTATAAATGAGAGTTTTTCTGTGTGTAGCATTTTGGGTTGACAATTTCTTCTTCATTTTTTAGACTTGAATTATCTCTCCATTCTCTTCTCCCCTGTAAGATTTTTATGAATATTCTACTGTCAATCTAATGGGAGATTCTTTAGAGATAATCTGGCAGTTCTCTTGTATGTTAGGACAATAGAATTTCTTTGTGTTTTAATTTTGAAAGTTTTAGGCTGGTGCCATGGCTCAATAGGCTAATCCTCCACCCGTGGCACCAACACACCAGGTTCTAGTCCTGGTTGGGGCACTGGATTATGTCCTGGTTGCCCTTCTTCCAGTCCAGCTCTCTGCTGTGGTCTGGGAGTGCAGTGGAAGATGGCCTAAGTCCTTGGGCCCCTGCACTTGCATGGAAGACCAGGACAAGCACCTGGCTCGTGCCTTTGGATCAGCATGGTGCCCTGGCCAACGTGGCCATTGGGTGTGAACCAATGGAAAAGGAAGACCTTTCTCTCTGTCTCTCTTTCTCTCTCTCACTGTCTACTCTGTTTGTCAAAAAACAGAGTTTTAATATAATGTTTAGTGTTGAAAATCTACTCTGATCTGGATGTATGGGATTCTGTGTGCTTCCTGTACTTGGTTGTCCATCTCATTGTCCAAATTAGAGAATTTTTTTTCTTTTTATTTCACTAAATATATTTTCTGAGTCATTCTGCCTCCCCACCCCTTCAGGAATACCTATGATATGCATACTTTGTTGCTTGATGGTGCCCCATAAATCACAAACACTATTTTGCTTTTCCAAGGTTTTCCTTTTGCTTTATTGTCTGTTGTATTTCAAAAACTTTGTCTTCCAGCTCAGCTATTCTTTAGACTTACTGAGTCTGTTGCTCAGGATTCCCACAGTGTTTTCTCTTTGACAAGTTGAATTCTTCATTTCTTTGTTTTTAAAAGATATTTTTGGGCTGGTTCCATGGCTCAACAGGCTAATCCTCTGCCTTACGTTGCCAGCACACCGGGTTCTAGTCCTGGTCAGGGTGCCAGATTCTGTCCCAGTTGCCCCTCTTCCAGTGCAGCTCTCTGTTGTGGCCCAGAAGTGCAGTGGAGGATGGCCCAAGTGGTTGGGCCCTGCACCCGCATGGGAGACGAGGAGAAACACCTGGCTCCTGCATTTGGATAAGCATGGTGCGGCTGCAGTGCGATGGCTGCGGCAGCCATTGGAGGGTGAACCAATGGCAAAGGAAGACCTTTCTCTTTGTCTCTCTCTCTTTCACTGTCCACTCTGCCTGTCAAAAAAAGAGGTTTATTTATTTATTCATTTGAAAGAGTTACAGACAATGAGAAGGAGAGACAGAAAGAAAGGTCTTCTTTCTGTTGGTTCACTCCCCAAATGGCCACAATGGCCCAAGCTGCACTGATGCAAATCCAGAAGCCAAGTGCTTCTTCCGGGTCTCCCACATGAGTGCAGGGGCCCAGTGACTTGGGCCATCTTCTACTGCTTTCCCAGGCCATAGCAGAGAGCTGGATTGGAAGAGGAGCAGCTGGGACTAGAACCGGTGCCCATATAGGATGCTGGTGCCATAGGCAGAGGATTAACCTACTGCACCACAGCACTGGACCCTGAATTTTTCATTTCTAATATTTCAGAATTTCTCTTCCATATAATTCACAGATTTAACTCATGTTAATTTCTTCTCTGTTTTTGAATTATCTTTCAATCTTTTGACTTCCTTTCCATGCATTTTTTAATCTCCTCATGTTCACAGTTTAATATTGAAGTCTTATGATGTTCCTTTTTGGAACCAGATTATTTTCCTTATTCATGTTTCTTGTATTTCTATTCTAATTTTTATGCATCTGGATAAGCAGTTGTTGATATTTCCTGTGAAGTCTTTGGTTTTGGAAATGTGCCTCTAGGCATAGTGGGATGTCAGCAACTTTGGGAGATATCCAGAACTGTGTACTAGGTGGAGCAGAAGCTCTGGCCAACATTTGTGGATGGAGCAGAATTCCAGAGTAACCTACAAATTATGAGTGATAGCTCTCCGTAGCCAGTGAGGTGAAAGGATCATCATCCTGGCTTATGTGTTCAATGCTTCCACCTTTCTCTGTGCCAATGTGAACCGTTTGGGCCAGTACCCCCTGCCATTAAGACATAAACTACATAATCTGTGCATTCTGTAGTGTGAATGTTGTTGCATCTTCATTGTCCATTCCCAGCACTGTGTGAATTCTAAACTTCTGAAATTGGACTTGGCAATTGCCCAGAGACCCAGCCACACCCTATTTTCTTATTGATCCCCCCACCTATTGCACAGTCACAGCATTCCCACAGTCACAGGGTGGAGTATTCCTGCAGTCACAGGTTGCATGGAGTCCACTCTACCCTGCAAGCCTCCCCATCCAGAAAGCAACTCTATTCCTGATCCAGGTCCCTTGGAGGGTAGGGGAGTGAAGCAACATGGACTCTGTTCCAAGAGTTAAGTGGACACATTGCCCTCTGCCAGCTAGTGTTCCTGAACTCAAAGTCAGTGTGGATTATGGACTTCTCTCTCTGACAAAAGCCACCAGATATGCTTGGACTGCTGCAGTCTTATTCTGGTAAAATGGTGCCGTCCCCTCTAGCTGAAGCACAGCATTGTTGAGGGGTGGAGAGAAAATAAATTTGCTCCCATTCAAAGAATTAAGTGAGCAGTTTTCCCCTGCCAACTCCTCTGCTTGGATTCAGTAGGGGCCATGGACCCCTTTCTCAGACAAGATCACCAGTGGCACAGAGCTTCTGCAGGTTCCTCTCACCTTGTTCTGGGAAGATAGCCTCCCCTCCAGATGCTGTCCATGGAAGTTGCTGGTGGGAATTGCAAGCTGCTGCATGTCTGTGCAATCATTGCCACTTCACAGACGCCTTCTTCTTTCTACAGACTTTTCATTAAAAGCTCCATTCCAGTTATCTCCTAGGAACACAGATCCTCTCCTATTTTTCTGTTATTTTATTGTGATCAAAATAGCATGGCTTTTCCCTATTCAATCATGTTGGAATTTGAGCTTTTAGAATTTAACTTTATTTTTGGTTTTATGCAATGTAATTATGATCTGACTTGGCACAGTGATTTTTTTTTAAACTTTGTGCTTGGAGTGCAATAAAGACTATGGCTTATATTTTTGTCAAGTTTGAAAAATTTGGCGATAATTTCCCCAAATATTCTCCTGACCATTTTTGAGAGCCTATTTAAATATATAATTGTAATGAAGATCTGTTCAGCCTTTTAAATATTTCTTCTCCTTAAATTTTGTTTTGATGATTTATATTGCTGTGTTTTCATGTTCACTATTGATTTTTTTAAATGTCTCATCTGCACAACTTCCATTCCAGAAATAACTCTTTTCAGACATTTTAATTTTACACCTTAATGTTGGTCTTCGGTCTTTCTGCATATTTGCCCTGTGTTTACTTCTATATAAAATTGGAATGTGTGTCTAAAAAAATGTTGCAAATTTTTCATCAGTTCTCTTCTCTGTATCTTCTGGATATAAAGGGTATCTCTAGCTTTTGTTCCTGCTCCTCAGATTCTTTACTCTTGCAGTTTTACGAGCAACATTGTTTCTGCCAGTTATTGTGTCTCACTTGGTCTGATGCAAGGACATGAGGTGACTCCATATGGGAGTCAACTCACCAGAAAGACCATTTAGCTGGGCATTCTTCTCCATATGGGGGGTACTGCTGCACTTTTAAATTCTTTGTCTGGCAATAAGGAACTAAATATGTTAATAACCCATGAATCTCATGGATCTACAAATGGTTTCTATGTAACATTCTCCATCTATATTCAGTAGAGTATGGGTTATTATGTCTTTAACTCTGATCATATATATATATATATATATATATATATATATATATATATATATATATATATATATATCTGGATGCTTCTCTTGCTTACCTATTAAGTCCCACTCCAATAGTGAAAAGTTTGTCTTCTTCCACTTATTTGTTCCACCTTAGTACATGCCACTTAACCATCTCAAAATTGTGAGTCCACAGCTCTGGTAGTTAGTTACTTGCTGAGCCAAAGAACAGTATTTAGCCTTAGTTTGTCAAACCCCAATCACAAATTTTTTTCAGATTGATTGATTTATTGAAAGTCAGAATTACATGGAGTGGGAAATACAGACAGACAGACTGACAGAGCTACAAACACCCACACACCGAGAGAGAGAGAGAGAGAGAGAGAGAGAGAGAGAGAGAGAGAGAGAGAGGGAGGGAGGGAGAGGGAGAAAGAGAGAGATTCTTCCACTTGCTGATTGACTCTCCCAGATGATTGCAATGGCCAGGGCTGACCAGGCCAAAGCCAGGAACCAGGATCTTCATTAGGCTTTCCAAATAGATGGTAGGGGCACAAACAATGGACTTACTTCTTTTTTTTCCTGAGATCATTATCAGAAAGCTGGATTGTAATTGGAGCAGTCAAAACATGAGCCACCACCCAGTTTGGATGCCAGTATCACAGGCAGCAGCTTTACCTGCTTTTCCACAATTCCTGCCCCTCCACACACTTTTACAATTACTTAATTTTAGTTATTTTTTTAACAGGCAGAGTGGATAGTGAGAGAGAGAGAGACAGAGAGAAAGGTCTTCCTTTGCTGTTGGTTCACTCTCCAATGGCCGCCACAGCCAGCGTGCTGTGGCTGGTGCACTGTGTTGATCCCAAGGCAGGAGCCAGGTGCTTTTCCTGGTCTCCCATGGGGTGCAGGGCCCAAGCACTTGGGCCACCCTCCACTGCACTCCCAGGCCATAGCAGAGAGCCTGGAAGGGGGCAACCTGGACAGAATCCAGTGCCCAGACCGGGACTAGAACCTGGTGTGCTGGTGCTGCTAGGCAGAGGATTAGCCTATTGAGCCCCAGCGCCAGCCTACAGTTACTTAATTTAGCACTATTCCCATATCCTTCAATGAGGTTGTTTCTTACATTTAGAATACATTGTTCCTTGTTTCTTCACATTCTGTGTTCAGTTCCTGAATTTCCTGACATTCTTTACCTTTAATTAATAGAATAAAAACCTATAGATTTGGACAAACCTATGGTGTAATATCAACCTCCAGGAAAGTTTCAATGTTCTTTAACACTCCCCTCTGCTCCACATACATACCTTCTCTAATGCATATGTCACAAACACTAATTTTTCCCATCATTTTGGTTTTACCCTTTCAGATTGAAACACACATTTAAAGATTCCATCTGGTCAGAGTCAGTGAACTCAAAAGGCTTCCATAGCCTTGGCAACTCATGGCAAGAGCCTAGGGTGATTACTGATGCCATAAACAAGAGTGTCAATTTGTTAAGTCAACAATAGGAGTCACTGTGCACTTACTCCCCATGTAGGATCTCTGTCCTTAATGTGCTGTACATTGTGATTTAATGCTATAACTAGTACTCAAACAGTATTTTTCACTTTGTGTTACTATATGGGGGCAAACTGTTGAAATCTTTACTTAATATATGCTAAACTGATCTTCTGTATATAAAGAGAATTGAAAATGAATCTTGATGTGAATGGAAGGGGAGAGGGAGCGGGAAAGGGGAGGGTTGCGGGTGGGAGGGAAGTTATATGGGGGAAACCATTGCAATCCTTAAGCTGTACTTTGGAAATTTATATCCATTCAATAAAAGTTAAAAAAAAAGATTCCATCTGTGACATGATAGCTATATTTTTATATTGCTGAATAGATTTAACTTGTATGGGTATCTGTGGTTTATTTATTTTTTAGAAAAATTATATTTAATAAATATAAATTTCAAAAGTACAACTTTGGGATTATAGTGGTCCCCCCATAACCTCCTTCCCAGCTGCAAACCATCTCATCGCCTACTCTCTCACCCATCCCATTCTTCATTAAGGTTCATTTTTGACCAGTGTCATGGCTCGCTAGGCTAATCCTTTGCCTGCGGCTTCAGTACTCTGGATTCTAGTCCCGGTTGGGGCACCAGTTCTGTCCTGGTTGCTCCTCTTCCAGTCCAGCTCTCTGTTGTGGCTTGGGAAGGCAGTGGAGGATGGCCCAAGCCCATTGGCCCTGCACCTGCATGGAAGACCAAGAAGCACCTGGCTACTGGCTTCGGCTCAGTGCAGCTCCAGCTGGAGTGGCCATTTGAGGGATAAACCAACGGAAGGAAGACCTTTCTCTCTGTCTCTTTCTCTCACATATAACTCTGCCTTTCAAAAAAAAGATTCATTTTTAATTATCTTTATATGCAGAAGATCAACTTAGTATATACTAAGTAAAGATTTCAACAGTTTGCACCCACACAGACACACAAAGTATAAAGTATTGTTTAAAGACTATTTTACCATTAATTTTCATAGTAAAACACATTAAGGACAGAGATCCTACATAAGGAGTAAGTGCACAGTGACTCCTCTTGATTTTTTATGCATCTATGAAAACACACCAATGCCTTATGATTTTTTAAGTGTCATTTAATTATTTTAAAGGTAGATTTTCAGAGAGAGGAGACCCAGACATATGCATGTGCATACGCACACACACACACACACACATAGAGGAGAGAGAGAGAGAACTTCCATCCACTGGTTCTGTCCCCCAAATGACCATAAAGGCCAGGGCTGTGCAAAGGACAAGTCAGAAGGCAGGAAGATTTCCCTGGATGCCCCACATGATTGCAGGGGTCAAGGGACGTGTTCCATTTTCTAATGCTTTCCTGGGTGTGCCAGAAGGGAGCTGGATTGGAAGTGGAGTAGCCAGAACTCAAACTGGTGACCATTTGTGATTCCAGCACTGTAGGCCATTGCTTAACCCATTGAGCCACAGCACAGACCCTGACTTTTGATTCTTGATGGTTATAACGTGGCATCAGCATTTGCATACATGCAAGATCTGGTGTTGACTCAAGGTTTTGGATCACTGAGGTAACTCCCTAGCTATGCAATTGCATGATCTGCATTCAAGCCATTTTAAAATCTATGTAGGAAGCAACTCAACTATGCAGTATTCATTTGGCATACTGGTGGAGACAGCACTTTAGGCAGAGCTCCTGGGTTAAAGTCTTGGCTCCACTTCTGATTCCTCCTTCATTTTAGTACAGACCATTGTTGGCAGTAGGTGATGACTGAAGTAGTTGAGTGCTTGTCCCAAGTGGCAGATTCTAATTGAATTTTCTGCTCCATTCTTTTCTCTGCCCCAGGAGAAGCACCTGGCTCCTGGCTTTGGATTGGCGTGAAGCACCGGCCACGGCAGCTATTGGAAGGTGAACCAACAGCAAAAAGGAAGACCTTCCTCTCTGTCTCTCTCTCTCTCACTATCCACTCTGCCTGTCAAAAAAAAAAGAATCATGTATTTGGAAACACCTCTTAAATATCTAACATGGTGTAGTTTGTTTAACCAGTAAACTTAAGCACAACCATATAAAATGTTTTTATTTTCTTTCTACCAACAAGTATAAAATATATGATGCAGAGATTCAGGTCACATGAATTAAAATATATCTTTGATTAATTTTAGCAGCTTAAATTTATGGACAATCTTATCTATAAGCCAATTAAAATAAAATTCTTAATAAAAATTTCCCATGTGGACATACAATATGTACACACATATAACATAACATAATAGACCAATATAGCAATTTTAATAATAGATTTAAAATCTTTAACTCTTTTTGTAGATTGCCAATTGATTTGAATTGCTTTTTGTTTTTAGCAACCTCAGTTAACCATATTTTCTCTCAGTTGGTACTGTTAATACATTATTGGCTTCATCTGTTTACAGAGCCATCCCAAAGTACTGAATACAATAGAAGTGGCTGGAAAAAGTCTATAGGAACCTATAGGAGGACAGCTAAACACAGAACCAACCACGCTTTAGTTTTATGAGCAGCAAATCATATATAACTGTGGATGACAAAAGACTTTAAGTTGCCTTGTTTAAAATTATAAACTCATCAACCAACAAGAGGCACTTGCTTACTTCACAATATTTTTGAAAGCATGTGTAGGATTTTACAAGTACTTAACCCTTTAGGCCTCTGGGGCTTTCTCATTAAGATAACTATCATGTCAAGTAACACAAGATCATTAGACTTTTTAATTCTCAAGCATTTGTATTAATAGCATTTTCCATTATAGAAACTGAAAATTTAGTACCACATCACAACTTGACAGTACTTCTAATATAATCCAAATAGCCTGATTAGTTGGTGTCTCTATAAGATGAGAGACATAGATCCTTCAATCTTTTTCAGTTGGGCCCAAACTGGAAAAACCAAAGTCCAAGATTTACTGGAAATTTTAGAGTCCAGATTGTTTAGAACTTTGATTTTTTGAATGCCTGTTGAGAATGCCAAGAAGGCTCAAAATCCAAAATATCTGGTAGAAATAAGATTCCTTAAAATCACGACATAACATAGACCAAATCTGATCATTGTTACAATGTGATTATTCAAATCATTGAAAATAAGTACATATTTAAATAACCCATAGCTCTTAATAAAAATTCAGCTGTTTTTGAACAATTAGAATTTAACAGACATCAAGAGAACATAATATATTACTTTGACAAATTGCTTTAACAGAGAATCAGATTTTATTTCTATGTCAAAGAGAAATTGAGCTTCCTGTGATCTTTTGCTGTGAGGTTTCCTTCCTTTACCTTCTTTCATATTGACCATGTTTCTGTGTTTCTGTGTGTAACACATCTTTCAGCCTCTTTTGCAGGGCAGGATGAGTGGCAACAAATTCTTTCAATTTCTGTTTGCTATGAAGAGTCTTTATTTCAACTTCATTCACAAATGAGAGCTTTGTAGGATATAATATTCTGGGCTGGCAGTTTTTCTCTTTTAGTACCTGGGCTATGTCTCACCATTCCCTTCTAGCTTGTAGGGTTTCTAATGAGAAGTCAGCTGTGAGTCTAATTGGGGATCCTCTGAGAGTAATCTGGCATTTCTCTCTTGCACATTTTAGGATCTTTTCTTTGTGTTTCACTGTGGTGAGTTTGATTATGATGTGTCGTGGTGAGGATCTCTTTTGGTCATGTTTATTAGGGGTACTATAAGCTTCCTGTACTAAGATGTCTCTGTCCTTCTCCAAACCTGGGAAATTTTCTGCTAGTATCTCACTGAAAAGGCCTTCTAATTCTTTCTCCCTCTCCATGCCTTCAGGAACTCCTAGAACCCGAATGTTAGGTTTTTTAATAATATCCTGTAGATTCCTGACAATATTTTTTTAGATTTCTAATTTCCTCTTCTTTTCTTTGGTTTTCCTGTTTTCTTTCCTGTTCTCTGTCTTCTAAGTCTGATATTCTCTCTTCTGCTTCACCCATTCTGTTTTTAAGGCTCTCTAATGTGTTTCATTTGATTCATTGAATTCTTCATTTCATTATGGTTTCTCATCACTATCACAGTTTCTTGTTCTACTAGTTGTTTCATTTCATTTTGATTCCTCCTTAATATTTCATTTTCATGAGAGAGATTTTCTATCTTGTCCATTAAGGATTTCTGTAGTTCAGGAATTTGTTTTTGAGAACTTGTTAATGTTCCTATCAATTTTTTGAGATCCGCTTCTTGCATTTCTTCTATCTCATCATTTCATAATCTTGAATTGGGGTGTCTTTTTCATTTTAGGGCATCATAATATCTTCCTTGTTCTTGTTACCTCAGTTTTTGCATTTGTTGTTTGGCATGTTGGAGATATTTGGTTTCTTCACTGTGGTGTTTTTCTTGTTATACTATAGCTCTAGATTAAGTGCACTGTCTGCTTTCAATGGAGACTTACAGGCTTGAGATGAGTGTGGCCTCAGAGCTCTGTTTGGTTCCTCAGTGTTGAGTGTATGCCAAAGGTGACACTCCCAGGTTAGGCATAGTAAATCTCTCTTTCTTTCATTCTTTTTTTTTTTGATTCAAAAGGGAATGGAATTGGAGGTAGTTAGCAGGCGAATGATATACCCACAGGAACCAGAGATCAGAAGCTCTTTCCCAAGGACCACACTTGGAATCTCTGCTGCCCAGTGTGGGTTCCAATTCTCCTGAAGTCTCCCACTGGGTTGCCAAGTTGATCCTAATCTCCTGTTATTTCACACCCCCCCAGAGTCAGGTTTTTCTGCTGGGCTCAGGGCTGGTACAGACCTGAGGTAGCTCTGCTTATGACGTATGTCAAAAATGGTGCCTGCTCTTTGTCTTGCTCACCTTTGAGAGGTGAGTGGAGAGAGAGAAACTCATGTCCATATCAGTCACTTTTTTTTTCTCTCTCTCTCTCTTCTAGTTAGCCTGGTGAACTTTTCCCCACAGAGTTTCAAGCCTCGTTTCCTCTAGTCTCCTCTTTCCGCTTGTCTGCCAGTGTCTCGGGCTATTGAGGTTCGGCTCACCACACGTTCCAGCGCTGGTGTGTTGATTCTGCCGTTGGTGTCCTGAACTTTGACTCCCACGCTCTCCACACAGGTCCACTGTGAATCATTAGTTCTAGAAGAGTTTTCTCTGCTATTTCCTCCCCTACTCTTCCTTGAACCTGCAGTATCTCTACTTTTATTAAACTGTCTCTTCCCAGAGTATCAGTGTGCTCCCTTCCTATTCCACCATCTTGCCGCTCTCCTCCAAATAAATTCTCAAATTTAAGGACTACCATTGTGATATAGGCAATTGTAAGGTCATAAAACACAATATCATGTCATAAACAATGATGATATCAAAATATAAGGTGATTTTATAAACTAATACTTTACTGCCGTATCTGTGATGTCATAAATACATTGTACTATAATCAACCTTTGAAGTCATAAAATTGCCATTGTGATTTCATAAATACAATATGATGTTGACATTTAGAGTGATGTCTTAATACCATTGCAATGTCATCTTTTTGATGTCATAAACCATCAGTATTATGTAATAATCAATTATGATGTTCTAAAAAATCATTGGGGTGCCATAATCTGTTCTGATGCCATAAAAGAATTGTGATATATAAGCAACAATTGTGAAGTCACAAATCCAAAATTCTAATGTCATAAAACAAATTGTGTGAGAAATCAGTTGTGATGTCAGGAAATCAATGTGAAGTCATAAACCAATATTGTCAAACAGTAACCCTACAATTGGGAGGTTAAATTCCAATTTTTGTGATGTAATGAATGCAATTGTAATGCCATAAGTCATGATTGTCATGTCAAAATAAATTGTGATACCATAAACCAATATCATTACACCATAAGTCCACTATGGCAGTTTTGTGAATCAACCAATGTCTTTTCATAATCAATTGCGATGTTATAAACTTCAGTAGGATATAAAATTCAATTGTGATGTCATAAAAACACTCTGCTGTCCTAAACAATTGTATATCCATACATCTAACACTGTAAAAATTTAAAAATATTTGGGTTGTCAAAATCAAATGTGACATCATAAAAATATTGTGGTGTTATAAAGCAATCACTATTATTTCATAATCATAATTTCATAATAATGTTTCTGATTTATAATGAATTTGGATATGATAAACCAATATTGCTACATCATAAGCCAATGGTATGAAATCATAATCGATTTTGAAGAGATAAAAGCACTGTGACATAATAAAATGACCTTTTTGATGGCATAATCAATTATGATGCTATAAGCCATCATGCTGTAATAAAGAATTTTTATGTCAAAATCAATGGTGATATCATAAACCAACAGTGTTTTCATATGCAATTGTGATGTTTTAAATCACCAAAGAGATAAGCAATCAACTCTAAGGCCCTAAAAACATTGTGATGTCCAAATCTATTGTGATGTATAAATCCATCATTATGATGTCCTTACCAGATGAAATGCTAAAAAAAGTTGATTATGATATCACAAACCAATATCTTATTCTTAAATCTATGATCATGATGTCATAAATCTGCTACTGTTTTGTAATAATTGTAATGTCATAAACCACTGTTTGGATGTCATAAACAATTGCTATGTCATAAGTGTGATGTCCTAACATCCATTAGTGATTTCATAATCAAGTATATGCCATAAAGTGTGATGTATAATTAGCAAAAACATAAACATATCATTGTGATGTCATAAAACACTTTTGATGGCAATGTAAATTGTGACAACATAGAAACCATTGTGCTATCATAGTTACCATCCTAATCAATTTTGATCTCCTAAACCTACAGTTCTGTTTAACTGTGACTCACGTTGTCTGTTGTCCTATTTTAATTTTTTTTTATTTTTAGAGCCCTGGAAAGGTCTGGATTTGGGCTGTACATTCTACCCAAGCATAAGTTAGAAGCTTCCTTAGAGAAGCTGGGTCAGGCACAAGTTACGACTGCCTCTTAGAAAGCTTCACAGATGAGGTGTTGGATTTAGACAGCAAGTGCTTGTATGAAGAGGATGGGAAATAATATATGAAGAAGGTTTTGGAAGGGAAAGGAGGAGGATGTCAGAGATGTCAATACTACAGTGAGCTGAGGCTAATGCTGGAAGTCTGAGGAAAGGAGGCATCATGGTGGACACGCAGGAATTCCTCTCCCTTTCCACAGTTGCTCTCAAGCCCCTGCACCTCTCATCTGGACTAATCCTTCAGGTTATTGTTGGACACAGCTGCCTCCCACCTGCTCCCCAGAGCAGGCAACCAGAGACATTTCTGTGAAATTGAAGTGAGGTCAAATTCCTTCAGTGCCTCATTTACTTGGGAGTAAAAATCTGAAGCATTTCTAGGGCCCACAAGCCCTACACAACCTTCGACACCTTCCCAGACCTCAACACTACCCCCACCTGTCTCCCCCATCCTCCCAAGACCCTTCACCCCTTCTTTTCAGCAGCATATGATCTCCCTTCCTTCCTGGAAGGCTCTTTTCTCAGATAACTGCATGGTTTATTCGTACTTGGGATTTACCTTATCAAAATATTAGTCACCATTCATCATCTATTTCAAAATCTATTGTCTCTTAGGTTTTGGACTGACCCCTAGCCAGGACTCAAGAAAGAGATTTAAGGAAAATGAATAGAGGCAAGACTTATTTAAAGCATAAGGCACACTGACAAGCAACACAGGTATGCTCAGGAGAAAGAGCTGATATTGTGTTATTTTTAAAATCTATCATCTATATCAGCTCTCAAAAGTACCTACCATCGCTTGTGCCTACACCATGTGCCAGTCATATGAATTTCCACCCCTGTGTCTATAGCAGAACTCTTTGCTTGTCTCCACTCTGCATTCAATGATGATCTTCATGTCCTCCAGCCCCTCTGCCTGTAGCATTTATCTTCTCTCAGTTATCCACATTCCTTGTTCAGAATGGTTTTGAGCCTACCATGGAGTGACTTTATTTCCTGAGCTTCCATATCATGCAAGACTTTAGATATCTCTATGCCAGTGCTTGAAGCAATTGTCTTTATCAGATGTATCAATGCCATTTACCTATAGCCATTGTCCTCCTTATATTTCTGGAACCAATATTACCACATCCCAGGGTTTTCTCCTGTGTCTGTATGCCCAATGACTACATTCTAAACATCTCATATGTGTTGATCTGTTCTCCTGCAAAGGTCTCCAGTTACTTTGATGGGTTGGTTATCTGGTTAATTACTGAGAAGTGATTTGACTCTATAAGGTTTGGCCACCTCTCTCTCTCTCTCTCTCTCTCTCTCTCTCTCTCTCTATATATATATATATATATATATATATATATATATATATATATATATATATATATATATATATGACCTGGAAGAGACTCCTGGTTCCTGACTTTGGATCAGTATAGCTCCTGCTGTTGCAGCCATCTGGGGAGTGAACCATGGGATAGATGATGTCTCTCTCTCTCTCTCTCTCTCTCTCTCTCTCTCTCTCTCTCTCTAACTCTGCCTTTCTGTAATGCTGCCTTTCAAATCAATAAGTCTTAAAAATAATAATGGGGGATTTTAACACCTACCTTTCATCAATGTACATATGAACTATTCAAAATTAAATGAAGAAATATGACTAATCTCCTAACAGACAAAGGAACCTAACTGACATCTTTAGTACAGTTCCCCCACAGCTGTGGAGTTTACAAACACAAGGAGATTGAACATGTCCCTTTTGAACACTGGACAAAAATGGAAATAATAATATCTGAGGAATAAATTAAGATAACAGCACAATATATCCAAATTTATGGGATGCAGCAAAAGAAATGTTAAAAGGAAATGTTACAGCAATTAGCATCTAGATCAAGAAGTTAGAAAGGCGTCAAATAAATGGTCTAACAATACATCACAAGGAACTAGAAAAAAAGAAAAAACCCAAACCCCAAATTAGTAGGATGAAAGGAATAATTAAACTTGAAAAAAATAAAACAACACTGAACATAGATTCAAAACCTTTCAACAAGATACTAGCTAATCAACTCCAAAATGTATTAGAAAGATCATCCATCTGAACCAAGTGAGATTTATCCTTGTTATGCTGGGTTGCTTCAACATTCCAAAAAAAGTGAGCTCCATGAATTCAAAGACCTAACAAGTAAATAGCCTAAATGCCCTTCATGAAATGTTAAAGTTTCATGATTATACGTAAAGACTGAAAAAGACTGCTAATAAGAGTGATGGAACTGGCACTAGATGGTTCTCAGATAGTATGAACATGAAATTTGCTCAGGCAACTTCTAGAATTTAGACAGATGATGCCTTACTAGAGAAAAAGCAAAATAATGTACTCTGAAATTTCTTGTGCTAGATTTGGCATAAATTAGGTTGAGTATTTAGTCAGGTGGTAGATATAAATTCAAATACAACAGATAAATGTGTATATTTCTATGTATATTATACTTTGCCTACTGGGTATACCAGTGGGGAATTTTGTAGGAGCAGAATGGGTTCACAAGGAGATATAATGGATATAAGTAAAATAGTCAAAATTACTTTAAAATACATAAATGTTGCAGGCATTTAAATCAGAGTAATCATAAGTAGTTTATTTCTTTTTGTTTGTTTGTTTAAAGATTTATTTATTTGAGTTACACAGAGGAAGAAGGTGATAAAGAGAGAGGTCTTCCATCTGCTAGTTCACTCTCCAGTTGGCCACAATGGCTGGAGCTGCACCTATCTGAAGCCAGGAGCCATGGTTTTTTCTAGGTCTCCCACACAGGTGCAGGGGATCAAGGATTGGGCCAACTTCTACTGCTTTCTCAGGTTATAGCAAAGAGCTGGATCATAAGTGTAGCAACCAGTACATGAGCTGGCACCCATATGGGATGTTAGACCTGCAGGTGGCAGCTTTACCTGTTATGCAACATTTCCAGTCCCAGTTTATTTTAATATTTTTTTTCTTTTTGAAATTTTATTTAAGGTATACAGGTTTCCTGTGTTTCATACATACTGATTTAGGAACATGGCACTATGACCCTCTCCTCCCTCCCACCCTCCATTTCTTCTTCCTCCTTCCTCTCATATTCCCACATATAATCTTGAAACTGTGGAAACAGTGTCTCAATCTAATGCATGGGCATTTTAAAGTGAATGGCAAATGGTTAGACTAAAAAATAAACATGTGTAAAAGGTATTTCATCAAATGTATAAGAGTATATCATCCTAAAATGTTTTGATAGACCTGTAGATGGAAGTTGCTAGGACAACTCGAACAATTTTCAGTGAATTTATCACATTAAAATGTAAATGCCCAAAAGAACAATCATGTATTTGTAGTGAAAAGATTGGTGTGCTTATTAATATTGATAATATGGGATAAAAATAACAAAACAAAAGAAAAATTTTTTAAAAATCTGATGGATATGATAAAGTAATTTTCTGCTTTGATCCCCCTTACCAATAATGAATATTTTATGGTGAGCCATAATTAAAAGACAAACATATGCATGCATATTTGCTGAAATGCAAAAATGTGGTGTGATGCATTTTGGAAAATTTTTTAAAAATGGAAGTTAGTTAACAGATCCGAGGATATAAAAAAATTAAAAACTGAAACATATATCCACTACTGATAATGATTCTGCTGGCCTTTGAATGCTTAAATCCTGTTAACCTGAGTTAGGACAACTTGCAGCACTTAGAGCAAGATCATGTAATGATAAAGCAACTCATGGTATCTCTGTGAGGATGGTAATAAAGTATAGTTTTCTTAGCTATCTATTCAGGTAGGAATAATAAATTCTAAGATAAAAATGAGAAAATGTCTCATTTATAGAAGATGTTTTATTTTGATTATAGGATGTAGTAACTAACTTGATAAAATCAGTAATGGAGTAACAATTCTATATAAAGGATATAGATATAAAATTCTTAAAGTTGCATTCAAATTGATAATGAAATTTTTGAGATTTTAAAGCAATAAAATTTTATGCTGCCTAGTGTGCTAATATTTTATTCAACATGTGAGTACCTAGATTCAGAAAATTTTAGCAATACTTACAGACACCTCATAGACTGAGTGTATCATACAGCATAGTAGCTGTGGTATGTGCACAGTTACCTAATAAGTACACAGAAAATTATGCTAACATAATTATTGACTCCAGGCAAAACACAAAATTGCATGAAAAACAGAAATATGGCTTGTTGTCACATTGTTTTGTGAGTTCACTGCTCACAAGACAAAACACATGCTCATGGGAAACATTAGATCCTCTAGATCAGGCATCTGGGGGCTGGAGATGGGCTGAAATGAAGAGGTCACTGGGAGCTTCAGTCTCCCCACAGCTTGGGGATGAAGATTCCCACTTTAACAGGGAGGGAAGGACCAGGTCATTTACCCAATGAAGGTTAGAACTATCTGATTCTTCACAAATGAGGTTAACAGCCCAAAAAGAAAAAGATGATGCCAATTAAGGCATGAGAAACCATGTCTGAGAGGTCTAAAATCATGGTAGTTGGCATACTTAGATATTTACTAAAGCAGGTAAATGTGACGTTAGCCTGATTGTCAAGAGAAACAAACTTGGATGAGTGCATGCAAAGGTCCAGGAGAGAGTCCATTAACAGCACACATAACTTATCTTGGCCCTACCGTGTCCCTATATTTCACAGCTCCCATTGCCCCATAACAGCTCGCATTGCCCCATAACTGCTCAGTGCACTCTCATCATCATACCAGGCTTATCCTTGGGTTTCCTGTCCTGAGTTTCTTCTCAATTATTATTGACATGACTTGCAATCTGGAATAACAACATAAGGACTACCTCCAGCCTCCTAATGAAGATATTATACTCATCCATCCTCATCCAAGATCTTGACCAAGATATCTTAAACTATCTAATAACATCAGAAAACCATGAACCACAAGACAGCACTGTGATTGCTACTGGAGTTGCTGCACAGAGATAAGAGTATGTTCACACAAATTTCTATTTGGAAAACTTCAAAGAATGAAACAAAAAGCTCTTGGAATAATAAGTGATTATGGACATGCTGTAGAATTCAAGTTTATTAAATAAACAAGTAAAAGAAAACATAATTTGAAGCTTTTTCTTTTAAGATTACTTAAATTTTTAAAATTTTTATTTAAGGTATGTAAATTTTCTTTATTTCACATAAACAGATTTAAGAACATACTGATACTTCGCTCCATAACACTCCCTCTCCCCCATGTTCCTACTCCTCTTCCTCCTATTCCTACTCTTAATTTTTAGAAAGATCTATTTTCAGAATACTTCACACTCATAAGATTAGCCCTACGCTAAGTAAAGAGTTCAAAAAATACTATGAAAAGAACCACTGTTCCTTAACAGTAGAGATGAGGTCTGTAAGCAATCACCAAATCTCAAAACATTGATTTCATTCCTATGGATGACCTTCTAGGTATTCCATTAGTGATTGCAGCTCAGGGAAATTGGAAAGGCATCACATAAATGAGCTATATATGTATCTCAAGGTTCTAGAAAAACAACAGCAAACCAAACCAATATAGAGAAGAAATCAGCAAAATTTAAACCAAAAAATATAAAAATCAGAAAAAGGAAGAACTGGCTTTGTGAAAAAACAAACACAATTGACACACCATTAGCCCAACTAGACAAAAAGGATAAAGAAACCCTAATCAATAAAATTAGAAATGAAAAAGGAAATGTAACAGGCACCACATTTAAAAAGTCATCAGAAATTACCACAAAGAGTTGTTTACCAACAAACTGGGAAATCTATCAGAAATGGATAGATTCCTGGACACATACAACTTACCTAAATTGAACCATGAAGACATGAAAAACCTAGACAGACCTATAACCAAGTCAAAATTGAATCAATAATAAAGGCCCTCCCAACAAAGAAAAGCCCAGGACCAGATGGATTCACTGCTTAATTATATTACACACTTAAAGAACTACCTCCAATTCATCTCTAGTTATTCAAAACAATTGAAAAGAAGGGAATCCTCCCAAATTTTTTCTATGAAGCCAGCATTATCTAGATTCCTAAACCCGAAGAAATTCCGGGTTATGTACACCATAGAATACTACACAGCTTTAAAAAAATGATATCCAGTCATTTGCAACAAAATGGATGAAATTGGAAGCATCATACTTAGAGAAATAAGCCAGTCCCAAAAGTATAAATATCATATGTTTTCACTGATCTGTGAGAATCTTTACAGCACCTAAAAGTAAATCTGTAGAAGTGAAATTGACATTTCAAAAAGGGATGATTTGAACAGCCCTTGTCTTGACTGTTGAGGAAGGTTTTTTTTTTCCCACAACACTTGTTGAACTCTTTTTTTTTAACATAGACTTAATCATACATGTATAAAATCATTTGAGGATGGATGTCTATAAAAAAGACAGTGGGAATAAGGGATGGAGTGTCGGAGGCCACCCGACAAACCACATGGAGACACGCAGCACTCAGTCAATTCATCACCACGTTTATTGCCTCGTCGCGTTCCAAGCCAAAGTAGGGGGCCCAGCGATGAGGGACTGGAGGCAGTCTCCCTAAGGAAACCCTTCAGTCTCCAGCAGCGAGCACCAAGAAACACAAGGATATATACCCCAGACCCCATACAGATAACATTCATTGTGTGCAATCAAGCATAGCACAGGAATAGAGCAAGTTTACAAAGTAGCAATGATCAGGGTACAAGCTCTGCAGATAGAGCAAAGAACATCATAAACCTTCATCAGAAGTCACATCCTGCCTGCAGGAATATGGGATGAAAAGTCTTGGAAACAGGATTAGATAAGGGACAGCCTCAGCCTGCTGCATCTCATGTCGGGCCAGGGCCACTGGCCCCGACAACGGAGTAGGGAGTTTACAACTGTAAAACTGTAGAGTTTTGCATACAATCCTAAGGATTAAATTCTAAGAAAACAGTTTTAAAACTTGCCTTGGAACTGCAAATCCCATTAAGCTTGGTAGTAAAAATACCATGTTAAGTGTTACATCCAGCATTAATTGTTAAAATGAACATATAGATAGAATTAAGTGTTAAAGTGCTCATCTAAATAGGATCAAGTTCTGGTAATAATAATAGATAGAATTAAAATGGAGAGAATGTTCCAACATGCAAGCAGTCCACACAACAGATTCATAAAATTACAATCTATTTAAATGTAATTATGACCTCAGAATCAGCCCTTAAAGCATCCTGGCCTGAAAGAAAAGAACATGAGAGCATTTCATACATGCAAAGCCAGGACATTGTGGTAAAAATGTTCTACATGAAAGATCTCTGTGAGTGAGACCCCAAAAGAAAGAAGGGGCCATCAAAGTATGTACTTTTCTCTGAAGGGAAGAGAGAACTTCCACTTTGCTTATGGCCTTGTGTAAATTCAGACAGAATTTGGGGTTTCTTTTTAAATAATTTTATAAATTAATAATTTTATTATTAATTATTAATTATTTAACATTTATTAATAATTATTAATTTTATGATAATATATAATCTTATATAATATAATAATAATTTATTAATAAATATGGATTTCAAAAGTATAACTTTTAGATTAAAATGGTTTTTCCCCCATAACCACCCTCCCTGCTGCAAACCACCCCATCTCCTACTCGCTCTCCCATCCCATTCTTAATTAAGATTTATTTTTAAATTATCTTTATATATAGAAGACCAAGTCTATACTAAGTAAAGATTTAAAAAATTTGTACCCACACAAAAAACAAAGTACAAAGTACTGCTTGAAGACTATTTTTATCATTAATTCCCATAGTACAACACATGAAGGACAAAGATCCTACATGGGGAGTAAGTGCACAGTGACTCCTGTTGTTGATTTAACAACTGACACTCTTATTTATGACATCAGTAATCACCTGAGGCTCTTGTCATGAGCTGCCAAGGCTATGAAAGCCTTTTGAGTTTGCCAACTCTGATCTTATTTAGACAAGGCCATAATCAATGTGGAAATTCTCTCCTCCCTTCTGAGAAAGGAATCTCCTTCTGATGGCCCCTTCTTTCCATTGGAATATCATTCACAGAGATGTTTCATGTAGGTCATTTTTACAACAGTGTCTGAGTTTTCCATGCCTGAAATGTTCTCATGGGCTTTTTAGCCTGATCTGAAAGCCATAAGGGCTGATTCTGAGGCCAAAGTGTTGTTCAGGACATTTGTCAATCTATTAGTCTGCTGTGTGACCTGCTTCCACATATTGGATGATTCTCTCCTTTTTAATTATATCTATTATTATTAGCAGACACTTGGCCTTATTTATATGGTCCCTTTGACACTTATTCCTATCCTTATGATTAGTTATGAACTGAAACTGATCATTTTGACTATCAGATGGCACCTTATGGGATCCCAACATATGGGATTTGGAGTCTCATGGCAAAATTAAAGTTTACCCTTAGGGGTAAATCCAAAGGAACCTGTGCCAAACTGTATATCTTCTCCCTCACTTATTCCCACTCTTAGTTTTACTTGGATCAATTTTAAATTGGATTTAAACATCTAAGAATAGTTCTGTGTTAAGTAAAATTTTAAACCATTGGTATTAAATAGAAAAAGTACTAAAAAGAATAAAATATTAAGCTGTTCGTTGACAGTCAGGACAAGGGATGATCAAGTCATTGCTCCTATAGTGTTAGTTTCACTTCTACAGGTTTCCCTCTAGGTGCTCAGTTAATTGTTACAGAATAGGGAGGACATATTACCTCTGTCCCTTTGGGACTGGCTTATTTTACTCCACATGATGGCTTCCAGATTCTTAATTTTATTGCACATGATCGGATTTCATTTTTTTTTACCACTGTGTAGTTTTCTTTAGGGTACATATCCCTTAATTTCTTTATCCAGTCTTCCATTGATGGGCATTTGGATTGATTCCATATCTTAGCTATTGTGAATTGAGCTGCAATAAACATGGAGGTGCAGATAGCTCTTATTTAATTTCCCTTTGGTAAATACTGAGGAGTGGAATGGCTGGGTTACTTGCTAAGGCTATATTCAGATTTCTGATATATCTCCAACTGTCTTTCATAGTGGCTTTACCAGTTTGCATTCCCACCAAGAGTGGATTAGCATGCCTTTTCCCTACATCCTCACCAGCATCTGTTGTTCATTGATTTCTGTAAGAAATCATTAGAATTGGGGTGAGATGAAACCTCATTGTGGTGTTAATTGCATTCCCCTGATGACTAATGATCTTGAACATTTTTTCATGTGTCTATTGGCTGTTTGGATTTCCTCTTTTGAAAATTGTCTGTTCAAGTCCTTGGACCATCTCTTAAGTGGGCTGTTTGTTTTGTTTTGTGGAGTTTCTTAATCTGTTTGTAGATTCTGGATACTAATCCTTTACCAGTTTCATAATTTGCAAATAATTTCTCTCATTCTGCTGGTTGCCTCTTCACTTTCCTGACTGTTTTCTTTGCAGTACAGAAACTTCTGAATTTGATGCAATCCCAGTTGTTAATTTTGGCTTTGGCTGCCTGGGCCTCTGGGGTCTTTTCCAAGAAGTTTTTGCTTGTGCCAATACCTTCCAGGGTTTCTCTGATGTTTGCTAATAATTTGATGGTGTCGGGCAATAAATTTAGATCTTTATCCCATGTTGAGTGGATTTTTGTGTAAGTTGTAAGGTACAGGTCTTGTTTCACACTTCTGCATTTGGAAATACAGTTTTATCAACACCATTTGTTGAATAGACTGTCCTTGCTCCAGGAATTGGTTTTAGCTCCTTGATCAAATATATGTTGATTGTAGATGTTTGGACTGACATTTGTTGTTTATATTCTGTTCCATTGTTTTTATGAGTTTTTATGTTTTTATATTCTGTTCTATTTGTTTTTATGAGTACCAGCTTGTTTTGATTATAACTGCCCTGTATTATCTCTTGAAATTCAGTATTGTGATGCCTCCAGCTTTGTTTTTATTCCATAAGATTATTTTAGCTATAATTTTAGCCATGTGGATTTCAACATGCAGAATATGAACCAAGACTCCTACCTTACACCTTATACAAAAATCCACTGAACATGGATTAAAGATCTAAATCTATGACTTGACATCATCAAATTTTTAGAGAACATTAGAGAAACCCTGCAAGATATTGGCACAGGAAAAGACTTGTTTAAAAAGAGCCCAGAGGCACAGGAAGCCAAAGCCAAAGTTAACAACTGGTATTACATCAAATTGACAAGTTTCTGTAATGCATAAGAAATAGTCAGGAAAGTGAAGAGGTAACCAACAGATTGGGATAAATTATTTGCAAATTATGCAACTGATAAAGGATTAATAACTAGAATCTACAAAGAGATCAAGAACCCGTACTACAACAAAACAAACAACCCACTTAAGAGATGGTCCAAAGACTTGAACAGACATTTTTCTTTTTTTTTAATAGTTAAGAGATTTTATTTCTAATAGCTATAATTAGAGTGCTTGTCGAAATGAAAACTGAAAACAAGTATACAAAAGAGTTGATCACTAATCATGTATTGAAAGCAGTAAGAGGTTCCACCACACCAAATAAAACAGTTCTGAGGTTTTCCCCAAGATAAATTTAACAGCTCCAGCGTTTATCAAAATACAAAAGAAAAAAAGTAGAGGTCTTTTTTGATGGCAAATTGGACCCTTTCAGGCTGAGGGAGTGAAAGCTACTTCACACATGGAGGTGGGGGTGTTTCCAGGGGCTGTGGCTGTAGAACGGGCCAACCCTCTCAGCTTGCACGCACTCCCGCTGGTGAGACCCCACACATCCAGCCAACGTGGAACAGACATTTTTCAAAAAAGTCAATCCAAACAGCCAAGATACACATGAAAAAAAAAAGTTCAGGATCACTAGCCATCAGGGAAAAACAAATCAAACCACAATGAGGTTTCACCTCACTCCAGTTAGAATGGCCCTCATACAGAAAACAACCAGCCCCAGATGCTGGCAAGGATGTAGAGCAAAAGGCACACTATTGCACTGTTGGTGTGAATGCAAACTGGTCATGCCACTATGGAAGGCAGTTTAGAGATACATGAGAAATATGGATATAGCCCTACCATAAAACCCAGCCATCCCACTCCTCAGAATTTACTCAAGGGAAATTAAATTGGCAAGCAAAAGATCCATCTGCACCTCCATGTTTATTGCAGCTTTTTCACAATAGCTAAAACAAGGAATCAACCTAAATGCCCATCAATGAAAGACTTGATAATTAAGTTTTGTGATATATACTCTCTGGGACACTACACAGTGGTTAAAAAAAATGAAATCCAATCATTTGCAATGGAGGAATCTGGAGAGCATCAGGCTGAATGAAATAAGTCACTCTGAAAGGGAGAAATGTCATGTTCTCGGTGATCTGTGACAACTAACTGAGCACCTAAAAGGAAACTTTTAGAAGTTAAACTGACACTATGAGAAGCAAGACTTGATCAGCCCTTGTCCTGACTGTTGAGGAACAGCTTACTATTTTATTCTTTTTAGTATTTTCTTTTTCTTCTTTTTTTTATTTTTTGACATGCAGAGTTAGACAGCAAAAGAGATACCGAGAGAGTTATAAACAGTTAAAGAGAGACAGAGAGAAAGGTCTTCCTTCCATTGGTTCACTCCCCTAATGGCTGCTATGGTCAGTGTTGCACTGATCCAAAGAAAGGAGCCAGGTGCTTCCTCTTTGTCTCCCATTCAGGTGCAGGTCCCAAGCACTTGGGCCATCCTCCACTGCCCTCATGGGCCACAGAAGAGAGCTGGATTGGAAGAGGAGAAACCAGGACTAGTACCCGGTACCCCAACTGGGACTATAACCTGGGGTGCTGGTGCTGCAGGCAGAGGATTAGCCTGACACCAGCCTCTTTTTCTTCTTAATACCACTAGTTGAACTCTTCAATTAACAAAGAATTATTCTTAGGTGTTTAAATCCAACATTGCAGCAAAAGTGACCTAAATTTAAGATCTTTGTGAGTTATATTCTAGTGGACAGAAGGGGCCATCAAACAAGGAGATACCTGTCTCTGAAAGGAGAGAGAACTTCCACTTTGATTATGGCCTTGTCTAAATAATATCAGAATGTGTGAATTCAAGAGGCTTCCACTACCTTACATCTTACACAAAAATCCACTCAAAAATGGGTTAAAGATCTAAGTCTATGACACAATGGCATTGAATTATTAGAAAACATTGGGGAAAAACTGCAAGACATTTTTTTTGACAGGCAGAGTGGATAGTGAGAGAGAGAGACAGGGAGAAAGGTCTTCCTTTTTGCTGTTGTTTCACCCTCCAATGGCTGCTGTGGCTGGCGCACCATGCCAATCCAAAGCCAGGAGCCAGGGGCTTCTCCTGGTCTCCCATGTGGGTGCAGGGCCCAAGCACTTGGGCCATCCTCCACTGCCTTCTGGGGCCATAGCAGAGAGCTGGCCTGGAAGAGGGGCAACCGGGATAGAATCCGGCACCACGAGACATTTTCATAGGCAAAGAGATCTTGGAAAAGTTCCTTGAGATACAGACAGTCTAAGCCTAAATTAACAAATGAGATTACATCAAATTAAGAAATTTCTTCACTGTAAAAGAAACACTCAGGAAAATAAAGAGGCAACCAATAGAATGGGAAAAATTATTCACAAACTATGCAAATGATGAAGGATTAATAAGTAGAATAATAAAGAGATCAAGAAACTCCGCAACACCAAACAAACCAGTTAAGATATTAGCAAAGGGCTTAACCAGACATTTCTTAAAAGAGGAAATTCAAATAGCCAAGAGGCACATGAAAAAATGTTCAGGATCACTAGCTGTCATGAAATTAAAATCAAAACCACAAAAAGGTTGCACCTCAACCCAGTAAGAATGGCTTTCATACATAATTCAACACAGAAAATGGTGGTGAGGATGTGGGGGAAAAGTTACTCTAATCCACTTTTGGCAGTAATGTAAACTGGCAAAGCCACTATGGAAGACAGTTTGTGTGGTGGAAGGAGAAGGCCATGCCAAGATGGCCACTGGCAATTGAGTGTCAGTTACTCAGAAATGGCTTTGGAACCCACCTGACAATAGAGCCTGCCTGGCAATGGGCTGTGATTTGTTAGGGCATAAACAACTCCTTGACTACATTGGCTGCCTCAGCTATTTAAGCTGCTGTACTAACTTAAATAAACAAGTCTGCAGGCTGCTCACCTCTGGCCTGCTTTCACCCAGCCCCTGGGGTCTGTGTGCTGACTCCATACCTCTTGCCCCCACCATACTCTCCCTCTAAGAAAGAATCAACCTCAACATCTGGCACCCAATGTGACTGAGAGAGACAGCATGTTGGACTCAGTGAGGTCCCCCCTTGATTTCAGCAAATAGGCCTCTCAGTGTTTTGTGTGCTGTTTGGTTCTGGGAGGGTGAGCACAGAACCCCCTCCTATGCCCCTTTCCTTGTCCTTGTCCTCAGTCTAAGGGACTCCAGGTTAGGCACACTTCAACCAGAAGCGTAACTCCAATTCTCAGCTCCCCCCTTTACTTTTGGTTTGCCCAGTGAATTCACATAAGGGACTGATCACCCTCACTGGAGAGAGGTAGCACTCTGGAGACACTGTGTGGGCATACAGCCTTGACCTAATCAATCAAGGAAGTCCCCCACTAAGCATAGGACATACTTGGGATCTGATACACCACTGTCTGTTCGTCTAACATAGGGAAACCCCTGCATAATGCCATCAGCCACTGAGGTGCTAGGAATTTGTTTTCCTATGGCAGCAGTGCTGTGGGTATCTTTCCTTTGGCTAGAGTTGACATGGTGTGGCATGCCACTCTTAAACACTCAAACATGGGAAAAATACCCCCCTCTCAGAAAGCAACACAGATTACCAAACATAATGAATCTGTGCATCATAAGAGCCTGTCACTATAGTCCACCACCTCACAGGCAACAGTCAATGACTTAGGGAGAGAGAGCTCTGACAGTGAAAATGACATGACAGACTGGCGCCGCGGCTCAATAGGCTAATCCTCTGCCTTGCGGCACCGGCACCCTGGGGTTCTAGTCCCGGTCGGGGCACCGATCCTGTCCTGGTTGCCCCTCTTCCAGGCCAGCTCTCTGCTGTGGCCAGGGAGTGCAGTGGAGGATGGCCCAAGTGCTTGGGCCCTGCACCCCATGGGAGACCAGGAGAAGCACCTGGCTCCTGGTTTCAGATCAGTGAGATGCGCCGGCCACAGCGGCCATTGGAGGGTGAACCAACGGCAAAAAGGAAGACCTTTCTCTCTGTCTCTCTCTACTGTCCACTCTGCCTGTCAAAAATTAAAAAAAAAGAAAATGACATGACAGCAGACAACGTAGCAATGCCTAGTCAGCCACCCCCCAAATATCCATGGGATGAACTTAGATGACCTTGAGGCAATAACCCATGTGAGGCCATCCCATCCACACCCAGTGAAGATCCTGACATTTGTGGCAGTTCCTGGGCACCCCAGGCTCTCAGGACAGCCAGTAAACTCCATCCCACCCACATGTTTGTGGTTAATATAGGAGTGGACACAGAATTCAGGCCCTGGATTCCAACTCCTGTAAAAAGGCTTCTGCTAACCAAGGGCTGAGGATATGCTTGTGTCTTTACAGAAAATGCAAGACAGCCCATTTGGGTACCAGCCAGAAACATCAAACCTGCAACTGACAGTCAACCAGAACAAGATGAACAAGACTGAGAGTCCACCTTGTTAATGGACACACCTGCTACAAATTGTCCAGCTTTTTACTTGTATTTTTAACTTGCATCTAATTTTTTTTTACTTTGACACTGCCAAGACCATGTGCCCCTCTTAGTTCAAGGGTCTTCATGAATTGAAGCTTTTTCCTCTTGCACTTTCTAAACTTAATGCAAAAAAAAAAAATCTTCTTTCTCTTTTTGGTGTGTGCACCTATGAATTTCCATTTGGTACCTAATCCTAAGATCTTCTTTTCTTTTAAGAAGTAAAGAAATGATCATCTTACTGCAGAAAGTAGTCTAAATTTACTTTTCTTTGTTGAAGGCATATTAAATCAGTATTGAGTTAAATAGTAATGACAGTTTCTCTGTGATCTGTCAATATTTATTTCTGTTTTCACACTATACAAGTATGGGAATTTTGCTCTTGTCTTTGTAGAGTATCATCCTCCTTTTCTCACTTCTGTCAATATTGTTTTCCTCTTTGATGTTACAAAGTATGAATATTAATTAAGTATTTTTATTAAATTTCACTGACTCAATAAACTTGTGAATTCATGGATTTGTGTCTTGTGGTCAAGTTTTGAAACTTACATAAATATGTAATTAGAATATTGACTTTTATTTTTTCCATAGTTCAGAGAAACAATTAGATTAGTTAATTGCTTCTCATTCTAACCTTTGTTTATGTAAGTTTATGTTCAAAATTGTATGAATATAACTTCACTGTATTTAATTGCACTAACTGTGCTTAACATGACAGTTCAGTAGTCATATTCTTTCCCTCAGTATAATGTTCAATATGTTTCATATTAAGTAGATTCACTCTACTTGTAGTTATTTACTTGTTTTTTTCCAAACATGCATTTTTATGCATATAGTTTATTGTTATTTTCATGTTAATGCTAATTTTTTGTGATTCCTGATACCCATTGTATTGACTTACATGTTAAAAATATAATCCATGTTTCTGAAGCTTAGGTGATGTAGAATTTCATTTTGGTAGGTTATTTCTCATGTGAAAAATAATACAAAGATTTATACTCATATAAGTAAGAAATAATCTTGGAAATTTTGAAGTTAGTTATTTTTAATGCCTTTTGATCCCTCCAATCTGAACTACCCAAATAAATTTGTCATATTTGTGGTGAATCTTCTATGAATGGATTATTGGCTCTTAGTTTGCTATTTTCCCTGGACCATTTTCCTTGTCATTGGGAGTCCTCAAAATTTTTATTCCAACTTTATTAGACATGTTCATGAATGTAATAGCATTAAATATTTTACCTTTCTGCAATGTAGGTTGTCAACATTTTCCCCAAAAAGTGCAATTATCAACAGTAGAGAATGGCATTTCACATAGATTTTCTGAATTAGAAAAAAACGTTTCATGAGAAATATTTTCCTTTCATTTGGGACACACTCCTCCTCACCAATGCACTACAAGGTAATGTGTATTGGTAGAATATAACTTTAACACTATAAATCTGATTTCATATTTTTCACAAACCTATGAAATATTACACTCCTTGTCAAGAATGGTGCCTATATACAAGTTCAGAATTAGTTTTGCTATAGCTTTGAACTAATATTGGTAGACTTATTTTCTGAATTCAGGATTTTATCTTTTATCATTATTTTTCCTCATTAACATTCTCATTAATCTACAAAAATAATCCTTCTAAATTTCGTGTTTAAATTGTAAGTTAACCTAAACAGCCTTCATTAAATGTACATGCAGGTACATATCAGCTTTTGTGGTTACATTTTACATGATGTTTTCTATTGTCATTACAGTCCCCAGAAAATATGCCCTCATGAATTTCTGATGTGATGGATTCAATGAGAAATTTTATATGTAATTTTTCTATTTAAATATTCATATCTGGTTTCTAAAATGCAAATTCATCCTTTGTTCTCTGAATGATATGTTGCTTATTTATTTCTCTGCTTAGTTAGTCAAATTTTTAAATAAATTAGTGAAAATTATTTATGTTCATTTTGTTCTTTCTTTGTTGTTTACATAGTGATTGACTTTTAATGAATCAATGGAAATAGCTAATTTCTGTTATGATTTTTCTTTCTTGATACATTTGAAACTGTATGATACTTTTTAAAAAGATATATTTATTTATTTATTTGAAAGTGTTACAAAGAGAGAGAAGAGGAGGCAGAGAAAGAGAGAGAGAGAGATGTCTTCTTTTTTTTTCATTTATTAAACTTTTATTTAATGAATATAAATTTTCAAAGTACAGCTTATGGGTTACAATGGCTTCCCCCCTCCCATAACTTCCATCCCTCCTGCAACCCTCCCCTTTCCCGCTCCCTCTCCCATTCAATTCACATCAAGATTCATTTTCAATTCTCTTTATATACAGAAGATCAGTTTAGTATATATTAGGTAAAGATTTCAACAGTTTGCCCCATATAGCAACACAAAGTGAAAAAACTACCATTGGAGTACTACTTATAGCATTAAATAAGAGTGTACAGCACATTAAAGACAGAGATCCTACATAATATTTTTTTAAAATTAATTAATTTTGTATGCCATTTCCAATTTAACACCAGGTTTTTTTTTTCATTTCCAATTATCTTTATATACAGAAGATCGATTCAGTATATATTTAGTAAAGACCTCATCGGCTTGTACCCACACAGAAACACAAAGTGTAAAAATAATGTTTCAGTACTAGTTATAGCATCACTTCACTTTATACAACACATTAAGGACAGGTCCCACATGGGGTGTAAGTACATAGTGACTAATACTAACTGATAGAATCAAAAAGGGAGAGAAGGATCCAACATGGGAAGCGGGATACACAGCAGACTCATAGAATGGCAGATGTCCTAAACAACACTCTGGCCTCAGAAACAGCTCTTAAGGCATTCGGATCTGGCTGAAGAGCCCACGAGAGTATTGTAGGCATGGAAAGCCAAGATACCATGGGGAAAAAAAAAAAGACCTAAATGAAAGATCTCTGTGAGTGAGATCCCAGTGGAAAGAACGGGGCCATCAAAGAAGGAGGTACCTTTCTCTGAAGGGAGGAGAGAACATCCACTTTGACTATGACCCTATCGGAGTAAGATCAAAGTCAGCGAACTCTAAAGGCTTCCATAGCCCTGACAACTCATGACTAGAGCCTAGGGAGATTACTGACGCCATGAACAGGAGTATCAAATTGTTAAGAGAGAGATGTCTTCTATCTGCTGGTTCACTCCCCAATTGTTCTCAGAAGCCAGAGCTATGCTGATCCAAAGCTAAGAGCCAGGTAGCAAAGGAAGCCCTCAAGTTTTCCAAGTGGCTCCTGATATAGAAGACCATAACAATGCGAGTTCCAGTTTATCAGTTTGTGCATGCTCAATCAGCTAGAGGTAGCCACAATCTAAGGGAGAGGAAAACACAGGCCATAACACAAGGTAAATACATCAGGTGCTTTCTTAAAATTCTGCTTTCCAAGCCCACTCCTCTCTGAAAACTTTGTTCATGATGCAAAAACATCTTGTACTATTGCAGAAGAATTTTAAGAGGTGAAGACTCTAAATTGGGGCAAATATATATTTTGTCCTATGTCTAAATTCCCACCTGAACACCCTACACATCTTTAGCAGGATAAACTTAGTTGAAGCACAGGAAAGTTCTGTATTATGAAGGATGACTTCTAACAATTAAAAGTGCAGTCCCTTATGTGACACCTTGAAATGTCTCCAGATAATTTACAAATTTCCAGGAAGTCAAACTTACCCAGTTGAGCCCATGTCTCTACATCATGTTACTGCAATTAGTGGATGCTTTTCTAGTAGTGAAGAACAATGATGATGATTGGTAGGCATTGTCTCTTTTTTGTTATAACATTTATCATGGAGTAAATTCTCCCTGATCTCATTTAAATTGTAATAAACCTATCTAAATTTGGATTGACTGCTGATATTTTATCATTTGCAATTTCAAGTTTGCATATTAATGGTGGAGTCTTACTTAATGAAAAATGATAATGTCATGTCTTTTCCTTTGGTCTCTTCACTCTTTCTTCTTTTATTTTTTTTTATTTGACAGGTAGAGTTATAGACAGTGAGAGAGAGAGAGAGAGAGAGAGAGAGAGAGAGAGAGAGAGAGAGAGAGACAGAGAGAAAGGTCTTCCTTTTCCTTTGGTTCACTCCCCAAATGGCCTCCACAGCCGGTGCTGTGCCGATCCGAAGCCAGGAGACAGGTTCTTCCTCCTGGTCTCCCACATGGGTGCAGGGGCCCAAGCACCTGGGCCATCCTCCACTGCCTTCCTGGGCCACAGCAGAGAGCTGGACTGGAAGAGGAGCAACCAGGACTAGAACCTGCTGCCCATATGGGATGACAGTGCTGCAGGCTGGAGGATTAACCAAGTGAGCCAGGGCACAGGACCCTACTCTTTCTTAACTCTCTAAGGGAACTGGATTGTTCTTGCACTCAGAGCCCTACTGCCTATCACCCTTAGGAATCAGGACCCTACTTTTCTATGTCTGTCTCTCTCCTTTGATCCTGGGTACCACTATATTTCATACAAAAGTTGAGAGTGTCCCTCTGCTTCCAGTTAACAATCATGTTCAAAACAACCATGGCTATTCAAAAAGTATCCCTGACTGAAGTTAAAGTGCAAATGCTTTGCTCTGCACATTGATAAAATAGTTCATGTATCATTTACAAGGGTCATTTTAAACTTCTACAGGAGTGAACCCTAAGGTATACAGTAAAAAGGCACAGCCTAGGAAAAAATGAGGTCTAAAGAAAAGCTAACAGCCAAGGGTTACTGTTGATCAGAGATGTCTGACCAAGATAATAATGTAGACCACAAATGGATGTTCCTCAGCCAACCTGAGTCAGTTTCATTCATCTGAAGATATTCAGAGAAGAATTTGTACTGCGTTTTCTTTTTTCTCTCATTATGGGCTTTCCAAATGAGCAACAACATTTTGATCTCTTATGCCTCCCTTTTGGGAAGTAGCTAAAAACAATGATACTGTCTTTACTCAAAAGGAGACCACCTCAGCTAACTGTCTCCCTGGAGGAAGCTGGGGCTAAGGTTCCTCCATCATCATTATACTACCAGATTCCATTCCTAGCACACAGTTACTCTTAGGAGCTGTCTGCAAACTGCCTGAAAACTTACTTGTCTCATAGCCAACCCCAAGTCGCTGACATTGAACAGGATTGTTGGCCTAGGAAACTTGATGGATGAAACAGTGGGCTTTAATTAATCTTAAAGTCTAGAGAAACTTCTGGTGAGAAATTTCTTTGTAACCTACCAAAATTGCCTTTTTGAAATTCTTTTAAAGATTTATTTTATTTATTTGAAAGACGGTGTTTGAGCCTATCCAAAAGCAGGAGCCAGGAGCTTCTTCTTGTTCTCCCATATGGGTTCAGTAGCCCAAGGTCATGGGACGTCCTCTGTTGCTTTCTCAGGTACAATATCAGAACATGGATCAGAAGTGAGGCAGCTGGGACTCGAAATGGAGTCCACATGGAAAGACCCAGAGGAAGTTGCAGGCTCCTGGCTTTGGATCCACACAGCTCCAGCCATTGCATCCAACTGGGGAATTAACCAGTGGATGGAAGACCTCTCTCTCTGCTTTTCCTTCTCTCTGTGTATAACTCTTTCATTTAAATAAATGTTTTAAAAAATATTGAAGGCTTAAAAGGTGGCAATTGTAGTTGTATAATCTTTCTTGTCACCAAGAAAAAAACAGCAAGCAGGTTGAGAATAAACACAAATGGAATGAAATTTCTTAGAATAGTAGCAAGTAAAGATGAAGCAGCTGAATGCAGATTTCTGTACGACATTCTTTCAAATGCAAGAAAACCCTTAGCTTTATAAATGTTCATAAAGAAGTGGAGTTATAATGTTTTCAAAGCACTTTGGAAAAGAGACATTCTAGGGAAAGCAGCTAAAGTTGCCCCAAGTGCTTGGACTCCTCTAACCCATATGGGAGACCTGGATGGAGTTGGAGACTCCCGGCTTTGGCCTGGTCTATCTTGGTCTGTTGCAGCCATTTGGAGAGTGAATCAGCAGATGGCAGATCTCTTTCTCTAACTTTGCCTTAATAAATAAATAAATAAATAAATAAATAAATAAATAAATAAATAAATTTTAAAAGTCTTCCAAGACCATGTAGATTTTCTTCATTTCTTTTTTGTCTTATGATTTTTATACTTTGCATTGGAAACTTCAGCCTATGAAAGGCTCTGGAAGACAGGGTCCTCAGTGAGACAGAGTCGTTGGAAGCCGGACACGGTCAGGGTGCTTGGAGATGGAATCTGAGGCTGGACTCCCACAGGACTACTGGCAGATGGAGTCAGATGCAGGTGTCCATGGGGCTCTGGGAGATGGAGTCACCCTGACGTGCAACACCCTCAGAGCCTCTTGGGAGATGGAGTCCGTTGATGCTTGTCACTTCCTTGGCTCTGGGCGTTGGAGTCAGGTGGGCACCAGTGGGGTTCTGGGAGATGGGGTTTTCTGTGAGGGGACCTCCTGTGGGATCCTCCATGAGACAGAGGCCTTGGAGGCTGGACACTGCAGTGCTCTGGGAGATGGAGTCTGAGGCAGGATGCCCAGGGGCATTCTGGGAGACACAGTCTTCTGCCATGCAATGCCACAAGGATCACTGGGAGATGGAGCCTGAGGCAGGATGCCCACAGGGCATTCTGGGAGATGCCCACAGATGGAGTCTGAGATGGGCTAATGTCCCTTATAATGGTGCCCTCTGTTATGCCCCAAGTTTGTGGTCCCCCAAAAGTCACACCACCAGAGACCAAAGTTGAAGCTAATAAGCAGGGTCATTTTTATTATGAGTTTGAACTCAGGCCTCTCAGTGCCTCCAGGAGAGGAAGCCCCCCGAGAAGCCCTGAGCCTAATTCTTACAGAGCTTTTATTATCATATACAAGCAAGTGTTAAGGGGATGCTGTAGATCAAGTTGACACTTCTGATAAGTCCTGACATCGCAGCTGCTGACTCCGGGGGTAGTGGCTGGTTGTTATCTACAGCTTTGAACCCTATGGGTATAGATAATTACTTTACATTCCTGGACCTGGGTCAGGGTAGGATCACAGCTAGCCAGATGGAGGGAAGGGGAGTGTACGATAGCGAGTGCCAGGAATGGGCAGCGGTTCGGGTCGTACAATAATCAACTTAATATAGTTACTGGATTACTTAGCTCAACATCTAACATAATACATATTATAAAGTCAAAGACATCTAGCATTGCTTCTTTTTACTAATGGTTGCCTAACAAGCTAACGTGGTTACACTTTAGGTTACATTGAAATAATGATAGCACTAGTAAAATGGATAATAAAGGCATAGTAAAAGCTGGTTGTGCAGGTGCCTCCTCACCTCCAAGACAGACATAGGCAGAGAGAGATTTTCCATTTCCAGCTTCACTCCCCAAGTGCCTGCAACACTGGGTCTGGGCCAGGCTGCATCCATGAACCAGGAACTGCATCCAGGTCTCCCACTGGGCCGGTCTTGTTGCGCCCTCTCAGGTGCATGAGCTCCATGCTGGATTGCAAGCTGGGAGTACCCAGGACTCACACCAGGCACTCTGACACAGAAGGTGGACATCCCAAGTGGCAACTTAATCTGCTGAACCACAGCATCTACCCACAGAGTAGATTTTAAATCTAACAGTCTATATTATAGATTATTTTCTTTCATTGTTTGGCATTTGGGCTTACATCTAAAAAATTACCATGGGAACTGTGCTATGACCCAGCGGGTAAAGCTGCTGCCTGCAGCCCAAGAATCCCATATAGGCTCACTTTGAGTCCTGGATGCTCCACTTACAGTTTAGCACCCTGCTAATAACCTGGGAAAGTAGTATAAGATGAGTCCTTGGGTCCCTGCACCCACATGGGTGACCTGGAAGAAGCTCCTGGCTCTTGGCTTCAAATTGGCCCAGCTCTGGACTTTGCAGTCTTTGGGGGAATGAACCTGTAGATGGAAGCTCTCTGTCTCTCCTTTTCTCTAACTCTGCCTTTCAAATAAATAAAAATAAATTTAAAAACATCACAAATGAGGAGCAGCCGGGAAACTGGCGCCCATTTGGAATGCCGGCGCTGCAGGCTGGGGCTTTAACCCGCTGCACCACAGTGGCAACCCCTAGGTTCACATTTTTAGAAAAGATTTATGTATTTGAAAGATAGAGTTATAGAGAGGCAGAGGCAAGTTCATGTTTTAAATATAAGTATATGGGTCATTTTGAACGACTTTAAGGTGTGTGTCAAGTTCCAAGGTTTTCTAAATACATATTTATACTTTGTTAAGATTTTGCTTAAGGACTTTAATTTTAGGTAGTGCAACTGTTACTGGTGTCACATTTTAACATTTTCATTTTCTAGTTTTCAAATTTCAATGTTTCTTTTACATTGTTAATGATACATAGCGAATCAAGTGACTTCTGTCTCCTGGCCAGGCCCTTCAGTTCATGCTATGTTGGCGGCTCCGGTTCTGTCTGAATCTCCCTCCAGCCATGGTCTGGAGCGCTGGGAGCCGCCAGCTTCAGGATCAGCGGGGCTGCCGCCAGGGGGCGCCCGACCCGGCCTTGCCGCCCGGGTAGCACCGCGGTTACTCTGCGCGGTGGGCTCCTCCCTCAGGGCGACGACTAGAAGTCTCCTCGGGACAGACCCCGGCAGGTGCCTCCGCCTGGGAGCCCATGGCGGGAGCCGCAGCTACGTTCCCCTCAGGACTGGGCAGGGAGGCACTGTCGGGGTTCGGGGGGCGGGGCTGAAGCAAAGATGCCGGAAAGGCGGCGGTAGTGGGGAGAAGCCCCTGTGAGCCTCGCCCCCCAACTCCCTGGAGGCCCTGGGCAGAGCCCTGCTCCTAGACTACTAAGGATTAAGAGGTGAGCTCCGGGTTTAAAAATTCGTTCACAAGGAGTAGCTCTGGATTAGCTTTGTTTATTTATTTTTTATTATTTATATATTTACTTGAAATAGTAACAGAACAAGCGTGAGCTTCCATCTGATGGTTCACTCTGGACCGATGCAGTGTCCAGCACTGGGCCACTCCAGGGCCACAGCACTGCCTGGAGCACTCAGTTCTGTGACAGCGCAGAATCCGCAGATGTCCCACAGCCGTGAGGGGCCTTGTGGAGCTCATGGCTCTGAAGATTT
This sequence comes from Lepus europaeus, assembly GCF_033115175.1. Lineage (NCBI taxonomy): Eukaryota > Metazoa > Chordata > Mammalia > Lagomorpha > Leporidae > Lepus > Lepus europaeus. The sequence continues at coordinate 31,169,680 of NC_084851.1, read as the reverse complement.
CCTATTCTGCCGCAGTGCGGTGAGGCCTGCCCCCTGGGCTCCATGTGAGATAAACTTGGCTGACCAGTGGCCTCAGTGGTCCAGGGGGGACCTCTCCAAGCCTTCCCTCTGCTAATCCCCCTCCCCAGTCTTGTAATTTTAATGTTACAAGTAAGAAAACAGGCAGGCGTCTGAGAAAAGCAACAGTGTTTTAGAGTGAAGCTCTTGCTTCCTCTTGGTGTTGCACAGACATCCTGAAGAAAACTTGCAGGTTTCCCTTGGGGCCAAGCCTGACTTCCCTCTTCCAGCTCAAATGTCTTATGGTGACAGAGCACTCTCCATCCAGTCATGTTCAAGTAACCTCTTTTTAAAATGATTTATGTATTGGGAAGAGTTACAGCGAGAGAGGGAGAGACATCGTGTTAGGAGAAGGAGAGCTTCCACCCAGTGGTTCCCTCCCCAAATTCCTGCAATGGCCAGGGCAGGGCCACATTGAAGCCAGGGGCCAGGAGCTCTATCCAGGTCTCCCATGTGTGTGTAATGACCCAGGAACTAGGATCATCATCTGCTGCTTTCCCAGGCGCATTAGCAGGGAGCTGGATTGAAGTGCAGCACCTGGGACTTGAACCAGTACCCATATGGGATGTTGGCGCTGCAGGTGTTGGCTTAACTTGCTGCACCACAGTGCCATCCCCCAAATAACCTCTTCATAACATCACTTTGGGGGTTGGATTTTAGTGATGAATTGTGGGGAGACCAAAACATTCAGGGTATTTGTTTTTCTGAGTTCTGTGAACATCATAGCAATGATTGAACCTGAGTAGGGAGCTATGTGAGCCCTCAGTCTGTGGCCATTTCAGAGAGGAGCCTCTGTGACCTGGGGACCTGCTGCTGTGGGAGACAAGCTTGTGATGGGTGTCTGAAGTGGGAGAGGCAGTCATGTGCTGCTGTGACTTTAACTAACATCTGGGTGGTGTCTGAGACCTGAAGCTTCCTCCTACTTTTGGTGTTGGGGGTCCAGTGTAGAGCACACAGAGAAACAACTCCTGTTCTTCTTGCAGACTTGTGGTGAGTGCACCATGGATGGAGTAGCCCAGTTCAGTCACGCTCTGCTATTGGAGGAGTCCTATTACCATAAGTCTGAACAAATTTACCTGGTGATTTTTGTCTGGAAATATTTTTTCAAAGCAATGTTTTTTTTTTTTTGTTTGTTTGTTTGTTTTGACAGGCAGAGTGGACAGTGAGAGAGAGAAAGGTCTTCCTTTCCCGTTGGTTCACCCCCCAATGGCTGCTGCAGCCGGTGCACCGCGCTGATCCGATGGTAGGAGCCAGGAGCTTCTCCTGGTCTCCCATGGGGTGCAGGGCCCAAGGACTTGGGCCATCCTCCACTGCACTCCCTGGCCACAGCAGAGAGCTGGCCTGGAAAGGGGCAACCGGGACAGAATCTGGTGCCCCGACCAGGACTAGAACCCGTTGTGCTGGCGCTGCAAGGTGGAGGATTAGCCTATTGAGCCACAGCACCGGCCTTGAAAGCAATGTTTTAAACACAGAGAATGTAGGTTGTAGATGTTGGATTGTAAAGTGACACTTGCTTCACCCTGGGAAAAGCACTGACACGTTTTTCCATGGTGGCTGTGCCGTTGTCTCCTGCCAGCACCAAGGAGACTTCCTGTTCCTCACCCTCCTGCAGCTGCTGTTTTGTTCTTGCTTTGTGGTCTAACAGCCCTAATAAAAATTTTAGTGGCCATGTAACCATTTATTTGACTGTTTTTAGTGGAGTTGTTTGTAGTTATTTTTTATTTTTAGGAATCTATGTATATTTTGAATATACATTCTTTGTCAGATGTATTTTGTTAACATTTTCTCCCAATCTGTGGCTTCTCTTTTGTTCTCTGCACATAATGGGTCACAGAGTAGCAAATTTAATTCTATGAAGTTCCTGATATTAATTTTTTTGTGGAAATTGTCTTTTTGTGTTGTGTGTTAAAAGTAATTACCAAATGCAAGGACACATAGATTTTCTTCTGATTTTAGTTCTTGAATGTTTATAATTTGCATTTCAAATTTTAATGTATACACTGATTTGAGTGACTGTACATGTAGTAAAGTTTGTGTCTACATTCAGTTCATTCTATATTGTTTCTCAACAATTATTTCATCATTTTAAGAAAAGACATAGGATTCAGGCTGGCATTGTGGTGTAGCCAGTAAAGCTGCCAAATAGGATACCAGCATCCCACATGAGTGCGGGTTTCAGTTCTGGGTCTCTAATTCTGATCCAGCTTCCTGCTAATGGTCTGGGAAAGTAGAAGAAGATGATCCAAGTGCTTGGGCTCCTGCCACCCACATGGGAGACCAGGATGAAGCTGCTGGCTCCTGGCTTCACCCTGGCCCAGCCACAACCATTGCAGCCATCTAGGGAGTGAGCCAATAGATAGATCTTTCTTTCTCTTTCTCTTTTTCTCTTTCTCTCTCTGTCTCCCTCTCTGTAACTCTGAGTTTCATATACATAAATGATTTTTAAAAAGGAAAGAAAGCACATATAACATATTCTGGACTGCATGCTGTTAGATATGTAATGTGTAAATATTCTCTTCAAATTTTTAGATAGTGAAACAAGAGGTGCACATTTGACCTCCTGTGCCTCAGTTTCCTGGCACTTAGCTGTTATGTAGACTTTAGAATGTGTGAAGTGATGTCTTTTGTGTGCTAATGTTGGAGGTTCCTGGACAGCCCCAGGCTGCCTGGTTTCCAGGAGAACCAACCCTGTGGTTCCAGGTACAAAATTTTAGCCTCTACCCCAACCTTTTACTCAACTCTCAGCCTTTGTGGAGAGAACTGAGTCAATCATTAATGAATGGCCATAAAGACCAAAGGTATGGGGTTCAAACAGCTTCTGTGTTGCTGAAGATGAGGAGGTGGTGTAAGACCCCTTAAGCAGGCGTCCCACAAATTGACCGGACCCCAGAAACACGACCTCCACTCCAACCGATGTAATAACAAGAGGAAGTTTATTTCATTTGCAAATGGGCCGACTCAACAGCACACTCTAGTGTAGTGCAGAGAGTGCGGCCTCGAACATCAGTTTTTCAGGGTATTTAAAGCTTAAAACCACAACATTAGCATATTTAGTCGTGTTACAATTTCATTGGATATGTTAATGGTTACTGGGTAAGGGGCTAAGGAAGGGGGTAGTGTGGGCGGTTTCTTAAGCAAGCAGGGCGGGGGATACAGAAGCAGAAAAAAACGTGGTTACAGGGTTTCAATAAGACAATGGGGTGGGGGCATGCAGAAAATACCTTGCATACTTTTGCTTGCTTCCCATGCCTTTATCTGCATCGTTATCTCAAACTGCAGCTGCCTGCCCTTGACTCATGGTTTCGGCCCAATTTCCAGGAACTGTTTTACTAGAGTTCCCTAAGATCCTAGTTTTTTAGCAGGTAAATTTTCAGAAGTCCTTCAGTGGGAGGGAGGCTGCACATGGAGGGTTTGGGAGCCCTGTACTCTGCTCTGACTGCCTGGCCTGCGCTCATCCTCTGGCTGTTCAGGTGCAGCCTTAAGAGAGCTGTGTAATGAGCTGGTATTGGTGAGTGCAGTGTTCCCTGGGTCCTGTGAGCAACTCTAGCACATGATTGAAACTGAGGAGGGGATTGTGGGAGGCTCTGGTTTGTGACAAGTTGGACACAAGTCATTGGTAACGTGGGAACTTGTGAGTGACATCAGAAGTGGTAGCCTTGTGGGACTGAGGCCTTATCCTGTGCTTCTGATGCTATCGCTAAGCAGACTGTATCATATTTAGACTGAACTGTGGGACTCCAGCTGATGTCTGAGACCCGAAGTCTGGTCACAGAAGTTCTGTGTTGGATGTTGGAGAAATAATAGGTGAAAACAGTGGACTTTTTCCCCCTAATCTCTCAGTGTTTTCAGCTGTCTTTATGGTGTCTTTAGATGTTAATTTTGAGGTAAATCCAGTGTATCCGGTTCTACTAATGTTGCTTGTACTGTAGGTGTCAGATCTATAAAATAGATGCTAAATCCAAGGTCATGAAGACACCACTTGTTAAAGACATCCTTCTTTTAAAAATTATTTCTAAGTCTATATTCATATGAGAGAGAGTGCTAGCGATATCACGCTAGCTCTCATTTTCTGGTTCACTTCCCAAGTACTTGCTGGGATGTGGGGGTGCTGAAGTGGGAGCCAGGGGGAATATTCTGGGTTTCCTGCCTGGATGACAAACACCCAAGCCTTTTTCCATTACCTCTGCCCCCAGGCTCTGCATTAGCATGAAGCTGGATTTGGGAACAAGAGGTGGATATCAAACCCAGGCATCGTAATGTGGGACACAGATGTTTCAGCTGATGCCACAGGCACCAGGCCAGGTGTCCGCTGTGAAGATACCACACTTTCTCTGTCTTAATGCATTGGCTCATTGTCAAAAAACAGTTCACTGTAGATGTGTGGTTTTATTTCTGTACTCTCAATTCAGTTCAGTGTCTTCCTTTCTTTGATTTCCATTGTTTAGTGTTAAGATTTGAAATGGGGGGGCGGAGCCAAGATGGCGGATAGTGAGGACGTGTGCCTTAGTTTGGGAAAATAAACTTTCATAAAAGCGGAATTACTGTAGCATCAGGAAAAAACTCAAGAAAAAAACTGCAGAGGAATCGCTTCCGGATCTTGTGGAGGAAACACAGAGGACTTACAGGGAACCCACCGCGTGGAAAACCAACCGAGACAAGCCGAGCGGCAGCGGCGGGAGAGGAGGCAGAGCCACAGAATCTCACCAGCGCGGGAACGGAGGAGGGTAAGAAAGACAAAGACCTGAGAAGTCCGAGACATTGGGGGGAGGGGGAACAGAGGCCTCTCCCTTCACTCACCAAGCAAAACAAAGAGCACCGCGATTTTACATATGTAAAGCTCAGCCAAACTCAGTATCTTTAGCGAAACTGGAGAACACATTGAGGGCTGCATAAACTCTTTGTGTGGTCCCAGGGGTAGATCAAACGAATACTCACAGAGGCTAGATTTCAACTACCCTCAACTCCACTCCCAACTGAGTCAAAAAAAAAAGAGAGAGAGAGAGAGAGAGAGAGAGAGAGAGAGCGTCCCAGCAAGGAGCAAATAATCTGGGAGAGTCGCTCTTTACACAGCCTTAAACCTCAAGAAACAAGCATAGCTCTCTGGCCATACCCATCACAGCCCCTAAGGCTCCAACAAAACAGACAGCTCACTTAGAGGCATAGTATAACGAGAGAAAAAAAACAAAAACAAAAACAAAAACACCACAAATTATCTCTAACTTGCCAAGCGGGAATGGAGGAGGGTAAGAAAGACAAAAGACCTGAGAAGTCCAAGACATTGGGGGGAGGGGGAACAGAGGCCTCTCCCTTCACTCACCAAGCAAAACAAAGAGCACCGCGATTTTACATATGTAAAGCTCAGCCAAACTCAGTATCTTTAGCGAAACTGGAGAACACATTGAGGGCTGCATAAACGCTGTGTATGGTCCCAGGGGTAGATCAAACGAATACTCACAGAGGCTAGATTTCAACTACCCTCAAGCCCACTCCCAACTAAGTCAAAACAAAAAAAAAAAAAAGAGAGAGAGAGAGAGCGTCCCAGCAAGGAGCAAATAATCTGGGAGAGTCGCTCTTTACACAGCCTTAAACCTCAAGAAACAAGCATAGCCCTCTGACCACACCCATCACAGCCCCTAAGGCTCCAACAAAACAGACAGCTCACTTAGAGGCATAGTATAACGAGAGAAAAAAAACAAAAACAAAAACACCACAAATTATCTCTAACATGCCAAGCAAGAAACATAGAAGCGGAGCTACCAAGAACAAGGAAGGCACTATGACGCCCCCAAGTGAACAAGACATGCCAATGCAAGATTATGAAGATGAAGAGATAGAGCAAATGCAAGAAGCAGATTTCAAAAAATTCACAAGAACATTAAGAAGTTCTCAAAAACAAATTCTTGAACTACAGAAATCCTTAATGGACAAGATAGAAAATCTCTCCCGTGAAAATGAAATATTAAGGAGGAATCAAAATGAAATGAAACAACTAGTGGAACAGGAAATTGCGATAGTGAAAAAAAAACCTCAATGAAATGAAGAACTCAATAGATCAAATGGCAAACACATTAGAGAGCCTTAAAAACAGAATGGATGAAGCAGAGGAGAGAATATCGGAATTAGAAGACAGAGAACAGGAAAGGAAACAGTCAAATCAAAGAAAAGAAGAAGAAATCAGAAATCTAAAAAATACTGTCAGGAATCTACAGGATACTATTAAAAAACCCAACATTCGGGTTCTAGGAGTTCCTGAAGGCATGGAAAGGGAGAAAGGATTAGAAGGCCTTTTTAGTGAGATACTAGCAGAAAATTTCCCAAGTTTGGAGAAGGACAGAGACATCCTAGTACAGGAAGCTCAGAGAACCCCTAATAAACATGATCAAAAGAGATCCTCACCACGACACGTCGTAATCAAACTCACCACAGTGAAACACAAAGAAAAGATCCTAAAATGTGCAAGAGAGAAACAACAGATTACTCTCAGAGGATCTCCAATTAGACTTACAGCTGATTTCTCATCAGAAACCCTACAAGCCAGGAGAGAATGGCGATTTATAGCCCAGGTACTAAGAGAGAAAAACTGCCAGCCCAGAATATTATATCCTGCAAAGCTCTCATTTGTGAATGAAGGTGAAATTAAGACCTTTCACAGCAAACAGAAATTGAAAGAATTTGTCGCCACTCGTCCAGCCCTGCAAAAGATGCTTAAAGACGTGTTACATACAGAAACACAGAAACACGGTCACCAATATGAAAGAAGGTAAAGGAAGGAAACCTCACAGCAAAAGATCACAGGAATCTCAAACCAGATATTAGAAAATATCTTTGGCAAATGGCAGGGCAAAGTTACTCCTTCTCAATAGTCACATTGAATGTTAATGGCTTGAATTGTCCAGTTAAAAGACACCGATTGGCTGATTGGATTAAGGAACAAAACCCATCCTTTTGCTGCTTACAAGAAACCCATCTATCCAACAATGATCCATACAAGCTGAGAGTGAAAGGCTGGAAAAAGATATACCACGCCAACAGAAATGAAAAGAGAGCGGGCGTAGCCATCTTAATATCGGACAACATAAACTTTACTACAAAAACTGTTAGGAGAGACAAAGAGGGGCACTATATAATGATTAAGGGATCCATTCAACAAGAAGATATAACGATTATCAACGTATATGCACCTAATTACAGGGCACCAGCTTATTTAAAAGACTTGTTAAGGGACTTAAAGGGAGACTTAGACCCCAATACAATAGTACTGGGGGACTTCAATACTCCACTCTCAGAGATAGACAGATCAACAGGACAGAAGATCAACAAGGAGACAGTAGATTTAAATGACACTATAGCCCAAATGGATCTAACAGACATCTACAGAACATTTCATCCTACATCTAAGGACTTTACATTCTTCTCAGCAGTACATGGAACCCTCTCTAGGATTGACCACATACTAGGCCATAAAGCAAGTCTCAGCAAATTCAAAAGAATTAGAATCATACCATGCAGCTTCTCAGACCACAAAGGAATGAAATTGGAAATTGGCAACTCAGGAATCCCTAGAGCACGTGTAAACACATGGAGATTGAACAATATGCTCCTGAATGAACAACGGGTCATAGAAGAAATTAAAAGAGAAATCAAAAATTTTCTGGAAGTAAATGAGGATAACAGCACAACATACCAAAACCTATGGGATACAACAAAAGCAGTGTTAAGAGGAAAGTGTATATCAATAGGTGCCTACATCAAGAAATTGGAAAGGCACCAAATAGATGAGCTTTCAAGTCATCTCAAGGATCTAGAAAATCTGCAGCAAACCAAACCCAAACCCAGTAGGAGAAGAGAAATAATTAAAGTCAGAGAAGAAATCAACAGGATTGAATCCAAAAAAACATTACAAAAAGTCAGCCAAACGAGGAGCTGGTTTTTTGAAAAAGTAAACAAAATTGACACCCCATTGGCCCAACTAACTAAAAAAAGAAGAGAAAAGACCCAAATCAATAGGATCAGAGATGAAATGGGAAACGTAACAACAGACGCCACAGAAATAAAAAGAATCATCAGAAATTACTACAAGGACTTGTATGCCAGCAAACAGGGAAATCTATCAGAAATGGACAGATTCTTGGACACATACAACCTCCCTAAATTGAGCCAGGAAGACATAGAAAACCTAAACAGACCAATAACTGACACAGAAATTGAAACAGTAATAAAGGCCCTCCCAACAAAGAAAAGCCCAGGACCAGATGGATTCACTGCTGAGTTCTACCAGACATTTAGAGAAGAACTAACTCCAATTCTTCTCAAACTATTCAGAGCAATCGAAAAAGAGGGAATCCTCCCAAATTCCTTCTATGAAGCCACCATCACCTTAATTCCTAAGCCAGAAAGAGACGCAACATTGAAAGAGAATTACAGACCAATATCCCTGATGAACATAGATGCAAAAATCCTCAATAAAATTCTGGCCAATAGAATGCAACAACACATCAGAAAGATCATCCACCCAGACCAAGTGGGATTCATCCCCGGTATGCAGGGATGGTTCAACATTCGCAAAACAATCAACGTAATACACTACATTAACAGACTGCAGAAGAAAAGCCATATGATTCTCTCAATAGACGCAGAGAAAGCATTTGATAAAATACAACACCCTTTCATGATGAAAACTCTAAGCAAACTGGGTATGGAAGGAACATTCCTTAATACAATCAAAGCAATATATGAAAAACCCACGGCCAACATCCTATTGAATGGGGAAAAGTTGGAAGCATTTCCGCTGAGATCTGGTACCAGACAGGGATGCCCTCTCTCACCACTGCTATTCAATATAGTTCTGGAAGTTTTGGCCAGAGCTATTAGGCAAGAAAAAGAAATTAAAGGGATACAAATCGGGAAGGACGAACTCAAACTATCCCTCTTTGCAGATGATATGATTCTTTATTTAGGGGACCCAAAGAACTCTACTAAGAGACTGCTGGAACTCATCGAAGAGTTTGGCAAAGTAGCAGGATATAAAATCAATGCACAAAAATCAACAGCGTTTGTATACACAGGCAATGCCACGGCTGAGGAAGAACTTCTAAAATCAATCCCATTCACAATAGCTACAAAAACAATCAAATACCTTGGAATAAACTTAACCAAAGACGTTAAAGATCTCTACGATGAAAACTACAAAACCTTACAGAAAGAAATAGAAGAGGATACCAAAAAATGGAGAAATCTTCCATGCTCATGGATCGGAAGAATCAATATCATCAAAATGTCTATTCTCCCAAAAGCAATTTATACATTCAATGCAATACCCATCAAGATCCCGAAGACCTTCTTCTCAGATCTGGAAAAAATGATGCTGAAATTCATATGGAGACACAGAAGACCTCGAATAGCCAAAGCAATCCTGTACAACAAAAACAAAGCCGGAGGCATCACAATACCTGATTTTAGGACATACTACAGGGCAGTTGTTATCAAAACAGCATGGTACTGGTACAGAAACAGATGGATAGACCAATGGAACAGAATAGAAACACCAGAAATCAATCCAAACATCTACAGCCAACTTATATTTGACCAAAGATCCAAATCTAATCCCTGGAATAAGGACAGCCTATTCAATAAATGGTGCTGGGAAAATTGGATTTCCACGTGCAGAAGCTTGAAGCAAGACCCATACCTATCACCTTACACAAAAATTCACTCAACATGGATTAAAGACTTAAATCTACGACCCGAAACCATCAAATTATTAGAGAGCATTGGAGAAACCCTGCAAGATATAGGCACAGGCAAAGACTTCCTGGAAAATACTCCAACAGCACAGGCAGTGAAAACCAAAATTAACTTTTGGGATTGCATCAAATTGAGAAGTTTCTGTACTTCAAAAGAAACAGTCAGGAAAGTGAAGAGGCAACCAACAGAATGGGAAAAAATATTCGCAAACTATACTACAGATAAAGGATTGATAACCAGAATCTACAAAGAAATCAAGAAAATCCACAAAAACAAAAGAAACAACCCTCTTAAGAGATGGGCCAAGGACCTCAATAGACATTTTTCGAAAGAGGAAATCCAAATGGCCAACAGACACATGAAAAAATGTTCAAGATCACTAGCAATCAGAGAAATGCAAATCAAAACCACAATGAGGTTCCATCTCACCCCGGTGAGAATGGCTCACATTCAGAAATCTACCAACAACAGCTGCTGGAGAGGATGTGGGGAAAAAGGGACACTAACCCACTGTTGGTGGGAATGCAAACTGGTGAAGCCACTATGGAAGTCTGTCTGGAGATTCCTCAGAAACCTGAACATAACCCTACCATACAACCCAGCTGCCATCCCACTCCTTGGAATTTACCCAAAGGAAATTTTTTTGGCTAATAAAAAAGCCATCTGCACATTAATGTTTATTGCAGCTCAATTCACAATAGCTAAGACCTGGAACCAACACAAATGCCCATCAACAGTAGATTGGATAAAGAAATTATGGGACATGTACTCCATAGAATACTATGCAGCAGTAAGAAACAACGAAACCCAGTCATTTGCAACAAGATGGAGCAATCTGGAAAACATCATGCTGAGTGAATTAAGCCAGTCCCAAAGAGAAAAATATCATTTGTTTTCCCTGATCGGTGACAACTGAGCGCCAAAGGGGAAACCTGTTAAATGAAATGGACACTATAAGCAACAATGAACTGATCAGCTCCTGTCCTGACTTTAGATGTACAATGTAATATTTTATCCTTTTTAGTATTTGTTGTTATTGTTGTTGTTCTAGTACTATTGGTTGAACTCAGTAATTAACACACAATTATTCTTAGGTGTTTAAATTTAACTGAAAAGAGATCCCTGTTAAATCTAAGAGTGGAAAAAGAGAGGGAGGAGATGAACAATTTGGAACATGCTCAATCGGACTGGCTGCAAATGGTGGAGTTAGAAATGTGCCAGGGGATTCCAACACAACTCCATCAAGATGGCATGTACCAATGCCATCGCACTAGTCCAAGTGATCAATTTCAGCTCACAATTGATAGCTCTGATAGCTCTAAGAGTCAAAGAGATCACACAAACAAGACAAGTATCTGCTAATACTAACTGATAGAATCAAAAAGGGAGAGAAAGATCCAACATGGGAAGTGGGATACACAGCAGACTCATAGGATGGCAGATGTCCTAAACAACACTCTGGCCTCAGAATCAGCCCTCAAGGCATTCAGATCTGGCCGAAGAGCCCATAAGAGTATAGCAGGCATGGAAAGCCAAGATATCATGGGAAAAAAAAAAAAAGACCTGAATGAAAGATCTCTGTGAGTGAGATCCCAGTGGAAAGAACGGGGCCATCAAAGAAGGAGGTGCCCTTCTCTGAAGGGAGGAGAGAGCCTCCACTTTGACTATGACCCTATTGGAATAAGATCAAAGTCAGCGAACTCTAAAGGCTTCCATAGCCCTGGCAACTCATGACTAGAGCCTAGGGAGATTACTGACGCCATGAACAGGAGTGTCAAATTGTTAAGTCAGCAACAGGAGTCACTGTGTACTTACACCCCATGTGGGATCTGTCCCTAATGTGTCGTCTAAAGCCAAGTGATGCTATGACTGGTACTGAAACAGTATTTTTATACTTTGCATTTCTGTGTGGGCGCAGACTGATGAGGTCTTTGCTAATTATAGACTGAAGTGATCTTCTGTATATAAAGAGAATTGGAAACGAAAAAAAAAAGGAAAAAAAAAACAACCTGGTGTTAAAATGGAAATGGCATAGAAAATTAATTAATTTGAAAAAAATTATGTAGGATCTCTGTCTTTAATGTGCTGTACATTGCTATTTAATGCTATAATTAGTAATCCAATGGTAGTTTTTTCACTTGATGTTGCTATATGGGCAAAATGTTGAAATCTTTACCTAATGTATACTAAACTGATCTTCTGTATATAAAGAGAATTGAAAATGAATCTTTACACGAATGGAAGGGGAAAGGGAGCGGGAAAGGGGAGGGTTGCGGGCGGGAGGGAAGTTATGCGAGGGGGGAAGCCATTGTAACCCATAAGCTATACTTTGGAAATTTATATTCATTAAATAAAAGTTTAATAAATGAAAAAAAAACAAAAAAAAATAAAAATAAAAAAAAAAAGCCGGCGCCGTGGCTCAACAGGCTAATCCTCCGCCTTGCGGCGCCGGCACACCGGGTTCTAGTCCCGGTCGGGGCACCGATCCTGTCCCGGTTGCCCCTCTTCCAGGCCAGCTCTCTGCTGTGGCCAGGGAGTGCAGTGGAGGATGGCCCAAGTGCTTGGGTCCTGCACCCCATGGGAGACCAGGATAAGCCCCTGGCTCCTGCCATCGGAACAGCGCGGTGCGCCGGCCGCAGCGCGCTACCGCGGCGGCCATTGGAGGGTGAACCAACGGCAAAAGGAAGACCTTTCTCTCTGTCTCTCTCTCACTGTCCACTCTGCCTGTCAAAAAATTAAAAAAAAAAAAAAAAATAAAATAAATAAATAAAAAAAAAAAAGATTTGAAATGGGGTAGTGTGAGTCTCCTTAATTTATGTTTCTCTGTTCAGGGTTGCTTTAGCCATTTAGGTAATATCCCTTGAAATTCCATGTGAGTCTTGGGATAATTTTCCCAATACATTGCCCATGGAGAAGATAACTTTGGCTTTCCTCATCAGGAAGGGCCCAGCCTCACCTATACGAACTGCAGCCCCCTGACCAGCAGAGGCTCCCCTCTTAGATTTATGAGTCTGTGGCCACTGGCATCTGGCCGCCTGCCCACTCTGCCTCCTCAGGGTCCCCTCAGAGGACTTCTGGGCTTTTTGAACACCCAGAGGGCCTCCAGTGCCCTTCCAGCCATCCTTTTTGGCTCTGCACTACTGGTTCAAGCAGTGTTCTTCCTCCTGTCTTTCTCCATCAGGCCTGCTGGCTGCCATGTGGGCCTCCCAAGGCTAGTGCTGGCCCTAGGCCAGTGGGTCCAAAGCCAGGGCCATCAGGGAGGAGGGAAGCCTGAGAGGAACAATCAGTGTCAGGACTGTGGGTGTGCTGCCTGAGTGGTGTGTGAGAGGTGGCGTGAGTGGCAGGGGAGGCCCTCTCCAGCCTCCAGCCCGACTCTCTGGAAGCTCTGGTCACCAACTCCAGCTCCTCCTCCCATCCTCCTTTCCCTTCCTGTCCATGTCATTTTCCAGAAAGCTTACCCACGTGCCCACCTGCTGCTGCTTCTTGCCCCCGCCCTGCCCACCAGTGACATGGCCTGGTTGCTCTTGCCTTACCACCTGTCTCTCTCCTCTCTCTCTGCTATTCTCTCTGCTTTCTCTCCCACTGCCAGCTGATTGAGTCAGGCAAGTCTATCCTGTCCTGAGAGCCCCAGGCCCCCCTTCGACCTCTAACCAGATCCTTCCTCTTCCTCGGAGACCTCCCTTTCCAAGCCTGCCCAGACAGCTGTTCTGTGACTTGACAGGGGCCCCTTGGCCCCAAAACCTCCCCTTCATCTGTGACTTTCTGTTGTGTGGTGAGCTGACACCTCCAGGCATGACATTGGTGAAAATTTGTGCCCCTCTGTGGTCCTGCTCCTGTCCTGTTCTATAAATATCTATAAATATCTATCTATCTATCTATCTATCTATCTATCTATCTATCTATCTATCTATATATATGGCACACACATGGCAGTGCCCCTGGAGTTGCAGTGTAAGGAGACCAGCCTGGAAGATGCCTCTTGACCCTACTGAATGCTCGGCACAGCACAGCAGGCTGCCCACTGCTGTCAGGCCATGCTGCCCTGTGCAGTGAGCACCCACAGCACGGCAGACCCTGGGCCCTGCATCGATGATGCTCCTTGTCCAGAAGTAGCTTTTGCCCAGCAATGCCCTCGCCAATGCACCCTGCACAGAGATAACCCTCACCCTATGATGCCATCCTCACCCAGATGCCCTTGCCCTTGATGCCCCCAATCCGAAGTGAACTTCACACAGACTGTCCTTACACATCATGCCCTCCCTCTTCAAGGAACAGTTCCTTGGAGTCTGCCGAACTCCAGGGTCCCCTGTGGATGCTGAGCCCAGGCTCTGCCACAATGCACTGAGGTATTAGGACCCTCCCTCCCCAGGGAACAGTTCCCGGAGTCTGCTGAACCCCAGGGTCCACCGTGGATGCTGAGGCTAGGCTCCAACACAGCGCGCTGAGCTGTTTGTGTAGATTTGCATCTGTTTCAGGGGTAAATCCTGGCACAAAGAGAAAAGGGTGGACAGCTGGCATCCAGCGAGGTGAGTGTTGGCAGCAGCCAGCTGCAGTTACAATTCCATGTGTGTTTCAATGGCTTTGTTTTTTTTTCAATGTTCAAGCATTTGCAAAGTAGATGTTTTAAAACTCAAAAAATTATATACTTATATAGTTATGTCTGTTAAAAGAGCTCTGAGGGGCTGGCTCTGTGGCATAGCAGGTAAAGCTGCTGCCTGGGACACTTGGCACAGATTTGAGTCCTTGCTTCTTCACTTTTGATCCTGCTCCCTGCTAATGGGCCTGGAAAGCAGTGGAGGATGACCCAAGTGCTTGGGACTCTGCACCCACATCAGAGACAGAGGAGAAGTTCCTGACTCCTGGCTTCTGGCTTCATCCTGGCCCAGTGCTTTCCATTATAGGCATGGGGGTGAGGGGGTGAGCCAATGGATGTGAAGCAAAATCTGTACAGAGATAAGAAATCAAGGTCTTTTAACAGTCTGGCTTTCAAATAAATAAACTAAATAAGTAAGTAGAAAGAGCTTTATAGAAAATAATTTGTTCATTTGAACAGAAGAGTGATGCATTGTTACAGAAATCTGAGATGAGAATGTTACTGGAGAAATTGCAGGGTTCTTGTCTTCGTGCAAGAAAGAATTCAGGCGTGAGACAGAGAGTAGTGGGAGGTAAAAGTAGCAAAATTTATTAGGGTAGGGACATCCATAAAAACGGATGGGCACCTCTCCAGACAGGACCTGAAAGAGAGTGCCCAGTCTACATTTAGGCTGGGGTTTTTAAAGAAGTGGGTCTTTATCTTCACATGCTTCCTCCTGGAAAGAAAGACTTAATGGATGTAAATGTTAAGAAGCTTCTTCCTGTGGAAAGTCTGAAACAAAGGACTTTATGGACGCAAATGTTGTCAGACAGGAGAAAGGTAGCAGGGTGTTTGAGATGCAGATACTGGGCTATACCTGGGAGATTGTGGAAGATTGTCAGGCAGGAAGCAGGAGGGGTGGGGGCCTCCACCTGGCAGGTTATCAGGTAGAAGGGGGCAGGGCAGGTGGGATGCCAACTCTGGGCTGCCCCTGAAACATTGTTAGGATGACTTTAAGATGCAGATGCAAATGCTGGACATAGATGTCTTCTCTTTAGGCCTGTCACACACACATAAGCTCATAACTGACTTCCTACCTAACAAACCCACCCCTCCCTCACAGGGGTGGTCACAAAGACAGCCAATGCTGAGTGGGAACCACACGCACAGCTGCCCTACAGGCCAATGATGATGATTGTCAACCTTTGCATTGTGGCTGCTGCCTGGCCAGCTTTGGACAGTGTTGTCCAGCAGTGGGGCTGGGAGCACATGGGCAGATCAGATGGGGACTTCTGCGATGACCCGCATGGATGTGGTCATCTGTGGCTCTCAGGCCAAATCCAGCCCAGTGCCTGTTGGAGTCAATAAAGTTTTATTGGAACAGGGCCACACTCATCTGCTGACACACGGGGCTGTAGCAGGAGAAAGGCCCCAGGGACCCTCTGGCCCTCACAGCTGAGAACATTTCCTGGCTGGCCCTGCCCCCAGAGAGCTCAGGACCCCATCAGGAGAGCTATGCTGGTGTTCATTTGGGGTGTTCCTGCTCAGGCTGTGTGGATCCTCTCCTGTTGCTTCATTGTACTTTTTTATTTTTTGACAGGCAGAGTTAGACAGTGAGAGAGACAGAGAGAAAGGTCTTCCTTCTATTGGTTCACCCCCCAAATGGCCGCTATGGTTGGCGCGCTGCACTGATATGAAGCCAGGAACCAGGTGCTTCCTCCTGGTCTCCCATGTGGGTGCAGGGCCCAAGCTCTTGGGCCATCCTCCACTGCCTTCCTGGGCCACAGCAGAGAGCTGGACTGGAAGAGGAGCAACCAGGACAGAATCCTGTGCCCCAATCTGGACTAGAACCCAGAGTAGCTGCGCTGCACCAGCTGCTTCATTGTTCTTTTGCAAATTAATTCCCTGGGTCTTCAAACCTGCAAAGGAAAAAGTTATTGAGAGCAGCCTGAGACCTTTGGCAGCTTACACTTTCTGCCTCCTTCATTTTTAGCCCCAAGTACCTGTGGGACAGCATCTAATTATTCTGTGAACAATCATGTCTTCTGGGGCACTGGGTGCTCAGGACATCTGCCTCCCCATTTTGTCTCTCCCCGGTTCCCAGTGCCTGCTTTTTTGTCTTTTCATCTGAGTTCAGCCAAAAATAGTCCTCAAATTGAGCTGGGACTTCTCCTTTTCTTCAGTTCACTCCCCTCAAGAAGCTCTTTGGTTTTGCAAATGAGGCCTCTGCTCCTGAGCAGCTGGGCCCCAGGGCCACTGCATGGAGTTTACCTGGAGCTTCCAGTCCTGTCTTGGACCCTGAAGGCTGGGGGCCTGCTGCACCCAGGCTCTGTGGTTCTAGAGCTGGAGAGTGCTAGGCCAGCTGACCTTACTTCCCCTCCCCACCCCTGGTTAAATGGGGGCGGGGGCTTCCCACACTGGGGAGCATACTGGTGTATTCTCCATGTTAGTGGTGAGGGACTGGGGACTCCTGTTGGGAGAATAAACCCGCCCCCTCCCACTTTCTTATCTCTTTTTGCAAAGTCTCACATTTCAGGGACTGAGCCCTTGGCCAGCAGCTTGCCCTATAGAAACTATTCAGAGAGCGACCCTCACACAGCACACAGCACCTCCATGGCTCACAGGTTGCATGCATGCCTGGGATAAGCTGGGCCAAAGCATGGACCCATTCTACAGGTGAGGAAGGAGGTCCAGAGTTATGGACTTCACTCAGGGTTACTTGAGGTCACACAGTCGCTCGAGGCAGTGTCCCTGAAGACCCCACATTCCCCCTTTTCCTGATCCTTCTGGGGGAAGCATAATGGTGCAGCAGTCCTCCAGCCAGGACTGGCCCCGCCTGAGCTAGGAGTCTGGATAGGCTGGTCCAGTGTGGCCTGAGCTGTGGCCCCCTGGACCCTGGTCACTCTCCACTGCCCTCTCACTGCCGCCCATGTGCTGGCCTCCCCCAGAGGTCAGAAAGCACCAGATGAACTCTGCACAGGGAGTCACAGGGACAGAGTGCAGGCCATGCTTCTGCTGCTCTGAGCTGGGAGCCTTGGGAGCAGGTCCCTCTGAGGTGCAGAGTCCTCCACACAGGAGAAGTTAGACCCCTTCCAGGGGATGGTGGTGGGGCTCAAGTAGGAGCCCTGTCTGTCCCTTACCTGGAGCCTAGGGAACCTGACCCTGCCTCTGTCCAGCGGCTTCTCCCATCCTCCTGTTATGCCCCAAGTCCGTGGTCCCCCGAAAGTCACACCACCAGAGACCGAAGTTGAAGCTAATAAGCAGGGTCATTTTTATTTCGAGTTCGAACTCGGGCCTCTCAGTGCCTCCAGGAGAGGAAGCCCCCCGAGAAGCCCTGAGCCTAATTCTTACAGAGCTTTTATTATCATATACAAGCAAGTGTTAAGGGGATGCTGTAGATCAAGTTGACACTTCTGATAAGTCCCGGCATCACAGTGCTGACTCCGGGGGTAGTGGCTGGTTGTTATCTAAAGCTTTGAACCCTATAGGTATAGATAATTACTTTACATTCCTGGACCTGGGTCAGGGTAGGATCACAGCTAGCCAGATGGAGGGAAGGGGAGTGTACAATAGCGAGTGCTAGGAATGGGCAGCGGTTTGGGTCGTACAATAATCAACTTAATATAGTTACTGGATTACTTAGCACAACATCTAACATAATGCATATTATAAAGTCTAGCATTGCTTCTTTTTACTAATGGTTGCCTAACAAGCTAACATGGTTACACTTTAGGTTACATTGAAATAATGATAGCACTAGTAAAATGGATAATAAAGGCATAGTAAAAGCTGGTTGTGCAGGTGCCTTCTCACTCCCACCAGCAAACCTCATCACCCATAATGCTTTTTTGATCCATTGATTAGGATGTTTTTGTTTAAGAGTTATTATATTTATTTGAAAGACAGAATTAGAGAGAGAGAGAGAGAGAGAGAGAGAGAGAGAGAGAGAGAGATAGAATTTTCCATCCATTGGTTCATTACCCAAATGGCCACAACATCTGGGCCTGGGCCAGGTCAAAGCCAACAGCCAGAGCTTCATCTGGGTCTCCCACATGGGAGCAGGTGCTCAAGACCTGGACCAACTTCCACTGCTTTCCCTGGGGAGCTGGGTAGAAGTGGAGCAGCCAGGACTGGAACTGCATCTGTGATGCAGGGGTGGGCTTGACCTGCTGAGCCACAGCCCAGAGAGTTTTAACAGTTGAAAGGCAGGGATGAGGACCCTGGGAAGGAGAGAAGGGTGGTGACAGTGAAACTGCTTCAGAGAGAGGGAGAGGGAGGCGGTGGGGGCAGGAGTAGAGGTCGCCTTGCTCTGTTCCTGGTGGGTTTTTCTGCCCTCTCCCCCATTTTTCTTCTCTTAAAATCCGAGAGCGTGTGGTGGGGAGCTTGTCCTGCCGAGGGCCACATGGGCACTCCTAATTCCATTAGCAGGCTGCACTTGAAAATCAGCCAGCTGCAGACTTGTTGAATCTCATCCTACCTGTGGCTGCCTTGGCAGGACCGGCCGAAAGTGCGCGGTCCTCCGGGAAGGCCTGGAGCTCCGGGGTCTGTGCTGATTGGCTGGCATGGGGAGTGGGCACAGGGAGTAGGGGACTTGGGTGCAGATCCAGCCTCTGCCCCAGGCTGCCCCACCCATCACTCCTGACCAGTGGCCTCCGCTCCTTGGGTGTCGGCTTCCTCGCCTGTAGAGTGGACAGAATGCAGATGTGAAGAGACCTTGAGAGATCTCATTGCAGTTATGTCCACATGTAACTCAGCTGTGATGCCTCGTGGTGTTCCGGGCCACATGTCTTCACACTCAGCATCTTCACTGGGTGCCTGGTTCCCCAGGCTGACCCTGCCATGGCCACATGGCCCCTTTGCTGCTGTGAGTCACTCCAGCTGTCACACCCTCACTGGGGACGCAGTGGTAGACAACAGCCAGACCTGTCTGAGCTTTCCTGCCCTTTTCATTTTCATAAGAGGGATTTGATAGACACACAGGAAGTGCCACCCCTACGGGAATATCTAAGACATCCCCAATGACACATGCCCACCAGCAGACGTCGCACGGCCACACTGCATTTAACCCACCACCATCACCATCACACCTGCACCCTGCACTCTGCAGGTGAGGAAGCTGAGGCCCGGGCAGGAGGTGTATGGGCCAGGGTCACAGGCCAGGCAGCCCAGACCCAGGATTTGCACTTGTGTCGGGGGGCAGGGGTGGAAGGCCATCCTCTGAGGATCTGAATCAGGGGCAGGCAGTGATGTGCTAAGGCCGCCCTGCAGGACATGCAACGGGGAGCCGATGGAGCAAGGGGAAGAGCTGGCTGGGCTGGCCCAGGCTGGCCTCACAGGAAGTCCTGCTTCACCCTGCATGGGAGGGGAGAGGGCAGACGATCAGGGTACACATTCTGAGGCCCCTTCTGCCCACCCTGTGCCTGCCACTGGCCTGGGCTGGAGCCTGTGACAGCTCCGTATCATCTGATTTTAAGTGGACACATCATGCCTTGGCCAGGTTGGGCCCCGACTCAGGAAATTGCCAGGAAGGCAGAGAAGTCAGACAGCAGACCTCTAGTTCCTGGGCCCCAAGAGTGTCCCCGTGAGGCCTGGCCTGCTGCTGCCTGGCCTATGAGCTTCCAGAACTCTGGCCCCAGCAGCCCCCTGGTTCCCCCAGGTTCCCTAGGCCCGGCCAGTGGGCTCAGACTCCCCAGAGGCTGAGGATGACAGGTGCGGTGAGGACACCAGTGGAGGGTGAGGGATGGCGGGGATGGGAGCAGGACGTGGCTGGGTCTGTGTTTAGGAGCTGAGCTGCAGGTTCCAAGCAGGACTCGCGCCAGGGGCGCTGTGGCAGAACCCTCCCAGACAGGTCCCCAAGTTTTCGGAGTTGGAAACTAAGTTGTTTCAGAACAAAAATTAAAAAAAGACTGTCCTAATTTCATAATTGGCTCCCATGACTCATCCATGGTTATTAAAACAGCAACAAGAGACCATGGGGGAACGGGCCCAGGCCCTATATTTATCACTTGCATTGGCTTTGTGAGCTGAGACCTCACGTGGAGTCTTCAAGGTCAGATAATCAACTTGGTGAGGGTGGAGTCAGATTCACACAGGGCATTGGGAGCTGGCTTCGAGGGAGCTTGCTGAGTGGACCACCCAGCCCAACCTGACCCACAACACTGCTGGGACAGGCAAACCTCCCCACGAGGCTCTGGACTGCCAACTCCGAGTCTGTGGCAGATCAGGGGCCACCAGGAACTGCAGACAGATATCTGGGCTGCCCATGGGTTTGCGGCACAATTCATGGTTCTTGTGGTACAGGGCAAGCAGCAGCTGCCTCACCCAGGAATGTGTCAGAAATGCAGATTCTCAGGCCCCAACCAGACCCACCCAGTCCCAGATGTGTGCTCATCATGCCTGTTGATGCCACCTGTGCACTCCGAGGCTGGGCTTTGGAGCTGAGGGAGCCTGGACAAGGCACTGCTCTGGCCCTGCTTCTGTCTCCCACCTCTAACCAGGACATGAGCAAGACCTCGGGATGCTGGGGGACTCATAGCCTGGCAGTGCTGATGGACAGGCTCATCATGTCCATCACACAGTGGTCATCATTGTAACGGTGGTTCCCATACTGCTGAGGAGATGACGCCTGAGCAGAAGTGTGGGTGGAAAGATGACTGCATTGCAGGACCCCAGCCCTGGCAGAGTCCCCGGCCGTGAGAGTGGCAGAAGGGAGAAGGGTGAGGGGCAGGTGGGGAAGGTCGAGTGTTTGCTGAGCTCCTGTGCTTGGGGTGTTCAGGCCCCAGGACTCATGGGACACTGGCGTGGACCAGGCAGTGTCTAGATGTGGGGACCGCGTGTGCCTGCAGGACATCCAGTCTGTGCAGCAGCAAGCACAGCAGTGGGCCAGGGTGCAGGGTCTGCTCAGAACCCTAGGGAAGGGCAGGGGATGGGGCCTGCTCAGAACCCTAAGTGGGGGGATGGAGTAGGGCCTGCTCAGAACCCTAGGGAGGAGGGCAAGGTGCAGGGCCTGCTCAGAGCCCTAGGGAAGGGGACGGGGTGCAGGGCCTGCTCAGAACCCTAGGGAGGGGGATGGGGCAGGGCCTGCTCAGAACCCTAGGGAGGGGGACAGGCTGCAGGGCCTGCTTAGAACCCTAGGGAGGGGAACAGGGTGCAGGGCCTGCTCAGAACCCTAGGGAGGGGGACGGGGAAGGGCCTGCTCAGAGCTCTAGGGAGGGGGACGGGGCAGGACCTGCTCAGAACCCTAGGGAGGAGGACAGGGTGCAGGTCCTGCTCAGAACCCTAGGGAGGGGGATGGGGTGGGGCCTGCTCAGAACCCTAGGGAGGGGGCCAGAGTGCAGGACCTGTTCAGAACCCTAGGGAGGAGGACAGGCTGCAGGGCCTGCTCAGAACCCTAGGGAGGGGGATGGGGTGGGGCCTGCTCAGAACCCTAGGGAGGGGGACGGGGCAGGACCTGCTCAGAACCCTAGGGAGGGGGACAGGGTGCAGGGCCTGCTCAGAACCCTAGGGAGGGGGAGAGGGCGCGGCCTGCTCAGAACCCTAGGGAGGGGGACAGGGCGGGGCCTGTTCAGAACCCTAGATAGGGGGACAGGGGACGGGGTAGGGCGAGGGTGCCCAGAAGGTGGTGGTCAGCTGAGGATTTCTGATGGAGTAGAACCAGCTGGAGGTTCCAGGGGAAGAACAGAGAGGAGGAGGGGTGTGCTCGGGGTTGTGGGGGGAGTAGGAGGGAGGCCAGGGCCTGGGCATTGGGTCTGGGGCACCTGGGGCACTGCAGGAGCTCAGCCCTCTGAGGCCGCACTGGCCACCAGGTGGAACCCCCTGAGGAGCCGTGGGAGGAGCCACATCTGGCCCATCATGGCTCTGGGAAGAGGTCCAGCACTGCCCCCAGTGTGTCCCTGGGAGTGGCATGGGCAGATTCCAGTCAAAGTTCGATGAGTGTGGGGGATGAGAGTCGCGGTGCCTTTGGACCCACAGAGGAGCTGACATGGGAGGCTGTGTCCTGCAGGCAGCACATGTCCACTGAGCATCCCCGAGGGCTGAGCAGTGGGACTTCACAGTTAGGGGACATCCCAACCTCTGAGTGCTGCAGCATCCCACAGAGGGGAGATAGAATGTCCCTCCAAGACTGTAGTTTGTCGTGATGGTGCTTGGGGTGGACCCTCAGAGGTGACAGGGCCGTCAGGACTCCGCCCCCAACAATGGGCCTATGCCATCACCACGGTCATGTCTCAGTTATGAAGAAGAGGATGGTGGTGCCCCAGCCACAGGGCAGACAGGCAGAGCTTTGGGGAACTGCAGGCTGGAAGCATCAGAAAGCTGAAAGGAGCCCAAAACGGTCTCCTCCTGGAAGCCTTCCTTGATAATCTGTGATGCCTTCCCTCCAGGAAGCACAGGACCTACCTTGTTCCTCCACTGGACTGAGCAGTCCTGGCAGCTAAAGCTTGGGAGCAACCAGTCCTTGGGCTTCCAAGGGTCAGGTCGGTACCCCATATGCAGCGAGTGCCTGAAAGAACGAGTGAGCGAATGCAAGAATAAAACGAAGATGAAATGAACGGGGTGGTGGAACGAGGAGGAATTCTGGGGTGAGGGTGGGGTGATGAGCTGCACTTCTATCTCTGGACACAAGGGGGCGCCGTCGCTGCAAGGCCTGGCCTGGGGAGACAAGGATTCAGAGGCCTGAGACCCTGGGGCCAGGGCACAAGTCAGCCCTGCCTTGGAACCAAGTGTGGGTCACAGCAGTGGCGTCCCCTGCCAACATGGGCAGTGATCTCGGCCTTGCGGGTGGCCCAGCAGAAGCGACTCCAGCCCCGGTCTGTGGAGCTCTTCTAGGCCTTCCCCAAGGTATCTACGGCCGCTGATCTTGGGGCTGTCTCCGGGAGTGGGGGGACTGTGCCACGGCTTCACCCACACCTGCCTGAGGAAGGGGAGCCAGGTCTCGGCGTGTTTCCAGGAACAAGAACAAGCCACACTGCCACAGGCACCCACATTGCAGTTTGCGCCAGTGCCTTGTAGCTCCCTGGTCCACAGAGCACACGCATGCTCCACCCAGCACCCGCAGCATCACCCCTGAGAGCCTGGGCTCCCGTACCGGCTGCAGAGCCCCTCTGTGTTCTGGAACAGCCGTTGTGTCTTCCACAGAGCTGTGCGCCCCCAGCACTGCGGTCACAGGCTCCTCCAAGCGGTCCCTGCATTCGGGGCTCCAGGATGGCTGCTTGGGGTGGGGACACCATGGAACGGATGCATAAGATTGCTGGCTGTCCGGTCCCTGCTCGGGTTCACTTTGCTCACTTGGGGCGGTGGCTTCCCCCTTGGGTCACCCTCATGGGCGAGGTCTCTGGGATTACCGGCCCGTCTTTCCACGCCAGACTCCCACCAGTGAAGTTTGAGTTTTGATGACGTTTGCCTGAATGAAGTGCAGGCGCTCCTTGACGGGCGTCCGTCCCAGCGAACCCACTGTGAGCTCAGAGCACCGGCAAGTTGCAGGTGCCTCCAGGGCGCGGGGCACTGGGGAGCCGAGGTCCGGCCCCGCCCACCGCCCCTACCTCTCCTGGCTTGGCCCCGCCCCCGGCTGCCTGCTGAGGGTTCGGACCCGCCCACCGGGGGCCTGCAGTCAGGCTGAGGGGTTGCCCACAGCACAGCGCCTGCTTTAGGACGACGTGTGGGCCGGCTCCTGAAGGGTGGTTACATGGGTGTGCTGTCGCATCATCGTTTTAGGAAATATCCAGGCAGGAAGCAGCAGAAACCAGGGGCTATCTGTGCCCGAGCCGTGCTGTTCTGGTTCCACCTGCCCTTTGAAAGTCTCCAACAGGCAGATACCACCCCCCACCCCACAAGGAGACACTCCCCTTCCCTGCATCCGTTCCTTCCATGGACTCCTGGGTTCCAGTTTGCTTCTGTTGGTTATAACCCAGTGCTGTGAGAATTGATGTTGAAACTCCACATGCTGAAGTTACCCCAGGTTTGACCGGTCACCTTGACTGTTCCAGTGATGCTTGGAGTGCCTCCTGGCACCAGACTTTCTGAAGGCACAGGCTGGGCGGGGGTTCAGATCCCACCAACCGCTATCAGCCTCCACTTTCCTCATCTGTGCAATGGGCACGATAGCCCTACTGCCTCACTGGGGAAGAAGGAGGCCTTTCCTAGGCAGGCTCTCCTGGAGCTCCTTCTGCTGCCGTTTTATGTTTTTTGTAGTTGTTGTTGTTTGTTTTGTTTTTGTTTTTGTTTTAAGATTTATTTTGTTTATTTGAGAGAAAGAGAGGAAGAGAGAGAGAGAGAGAGTGGTCTTCCATCTGCTGGTTCACTCCTCAGCTGGCTGCCATGGCCAGAGCTGCACCGATCTGAAGCCAGGAGCCAGGAGCTTTCTCTGGGTCTCCCACATGGGTGAAGGGGCCCAGGTACTTGGGCCATCTTTCATTGCTTTCCCAGACCATAGCAGACAGCTGGACTGGAAGAGGAGCAGCTGGGACTAGAACCAGCACCTATATGGGATGCCAGTACTTCAGGCCGGGGCTTTAACCCACTGTGCCACAGTGCTGGCCCCTGCTGATTTTAACATTCTCCCTGTGGCACTGAGCACCCAGGGCTCTGGCAACTGTCAGAGGGCACCCCCGTGTCAGCCATAGAGGGCAGAGGTTGAGTCAGGGACCCCAGCACCAGTGGGCCCACGGGTGCTGCAGCTCTTCCTGTCTGAGTCTCCTCCCCATACCTGCCCATGGGTCGTTTCTTCCCTGGATCCCTGCAGCTTCTCAGAAGCCATGGAGGGGGTTGTGTGCAGAGATGGAGATACTCCATGCAAGCCTCACAAGGTGGCAGGGGAGGGGGTGTGGGAAGCCCCACTTTCCAGAGGCTCCTGCTGCAGGTGGGGACTGCACAGACCTGGTCCAGCATCCTGGAGGCCGTGCTGTGAGCCCTCTTCTCTGAATTGTCCCAGAGTCAGCCTCTCAGGGCTGTCACCCAGCAGGTGCCTAGTGCAGGTTCCTAGCATCAGCGCGCTGCCCCCCTCCCCAGCCTGACTCTCCTCACCCCCTCCTCATCCCCCAGCTTCATGTACGGCTCTGTCTCTTGCAGGGCCTCTGGCTCACATTTCCCCTTTGCTGTCCAGTCCCCCAGGGGCAACCCATGCAAATTGGCCCTCCTCCAGAGTCTCATGTCCAGCCCACAGCACCACCCCCAGGCATGCACAGGCTGTACCCTAAACCCTCCTGGGACCCACCCCCTGCCAGCTTCTCAGCCTCATGCTGGGGCCCACAGACCAACAGTCCTGGGGGCAGTCTGTGAATGCCCCAGGACCTGTCCCCCTGAGGTGTTGCGACACCCCAGCTTTGTTCAGGTAGCACATGATGAAGAATCCCATCCCTTACCTTAAAACCAATTTGTGTCTAGATTCCAAGTGGGTTAAGGGGTCAGCATTGTTGTACAGCTTGTTAAGCTGCCACCTCTGATGCCTTCATCCATATCAGAGCCCGGGTTTGACTTCCAGCTGCTGTACCTCTTTTTTTTTTAAGATTTATTTTATTGATTTGAAAGACAGAGTTACAGAGAGAGGTAGAGACAGAGAGAGAGGTCTTCCATCCACTGGTTCATGCCTCAGATGGCCGCAATGGCCGGAACTGCACCAGTCCGAAGCCAAAAGCCAGGAGCTCCTTCCAGATATCCCAGCAGGGGCTGGCGCTGTGGCACAGTGGTTCCTTCCAGATCTCCCACATGGGTGCAGGGGCCCAAGGACTTGGGCCATCTTCTACTGCTTTCCCAGGCCATAGGAGAGAGCTGGATCAGAAGAAGAGCAGCCGGGACTAGAACCTGGCACACATATGGGATGCCAGTGCTTCAGGCCAGGGCTTTAACCCTCTGCGCCACAATGACAGCCCCTGCTGTACCTCTGATCCAGCATCCTGCCAACATGCCTGGGAAAGCAGTTGAGAATGACCCAGGTGCTTGGAACCCCTGCATCAATGTAGGAGACCCTGATGGAGTTCCTGGCTCAAGGCATCAGCCTGGCCCATTTCAGCCATTTGGGAAGTGAACCAGTGAATGGAAGATCGATTCTCTCTGTGTGTCTCTGTCTCTCTCTCTCCTGCCTTTCAAATAAATAAATTAAATCTTTAAAGACAACAATAACAAAAACCACAAAGTGAATTTATTGCACACAGCACATATCTGGGTCTTGCTTTTCTGCCCTGTGGGTCTTTTTACTGGGGAATTAACACTGTGCAAATGCAATATGACTGCTAATACAATTTGATTTAAATCCAGCAAGTTCCTGGTGCTTTCTTCTTGTCTGTGCTGGTCTTTGTTCATTTTGTCTCTTCTTCTTCCTTTTTTTTTTTTTCTGGACCAGTTGAATGTTTTCTATGACTGTCTTTCCTATCCTTTGCTGACCTGTTATATATCACAATTTTTAGCTTTTGCTTTAGGGTTTACATCCTACACCTGTAGGTGACCACTCTGCCATTGGGGTCCCAGGTGGGACACTACAGCTACTCTGGGGGTTGTAAGAAGTCTAAACAAGAACTCTGTGCTCTTTTATCCAGTAGGCTGCCACGCACTGTATTTCTACTTACATTATAAACCTCACATTCAATTATTTTTGCTATAAATAGCTGATGATAACCTTAAAGAGATACCCTTAAAGAGATTTTAAAGAACATCGTATTAACCTATATGTTTCTCGTTCCATTGGAGGAATCCATATGTTCCAATTGACTGTGATTTTTCTCCTGGCTAAATCAGTTCCTTTCATGTTTCCTGAGCTACTGTCTGTCTGTGATGAAGACTGCCAGCTTCCATGTGTCTGTCTGTAAAATTCTTTATTTTGTGTCCTGTTTTGTGGTGCAGCGGGTTGAGCTGCTCCTTGCGATGTCATCATCCCAAATCAGAGCACTGATTCAAGTCCCTGCTGCTCCATTCCAACCCAGCCTTCTGCTAATGGCCTGGGAAGGCAGCAGAAGATGGGCCAGGTACCTGGACCCCTGCCACCCACGTGAGAGCCCTAGGTGCTTTTCCAGGCCTGGCCAAGCCCTGGTTGTTGTGGATATTAGGGAAGTAAACCAGGAGATGGAAGATATTCTCTCTCTCTCTCTCTCTCTCTCTCTCTCTCTCTCTCTCTCTCTCTTTCTTCTGCTCCCTCCTCTCCTCTCTGCCCTCCAAATAAATCTTTTTAAAGTCTTCATCTCACCTTAGTTTTTAAATGTAACAGTCTCATTGTGATACAACTTTAAATTATAAAATTCATCCTTTGAAGTTGTGTACAGTTCAACCACCACCACTGTCTAGTTTAGAACACTTTTGTGACCTGCACAAGAAAACCTCACAGCCATGCCTGCTCTCCAGCCACTCAGGCCTCCTCGACTCACTCCCCAATCCTGGGCAGCCCAGTTCTGCCCTCTGTCTATGGTCCTGCCTATTCTTGGCACTTCCTGTCATTAGACTCACATGCTGTGTGGCCCTACTGCGTTGCTGCATCATCTGCCGTGTTGCAGCTGACTGTGACTCGGTCTTTCTGACGGCTGAGTCATATTCCACCATATGACTGGATGTGCATTCCATTCCCCAGCTGCTGGGGATTAGGGTTTTGATTCTTCAGCTGTTCTGGACACATTCATGTGCAAGTTTCCCAAGGAAATGTTTCTTCAGTTACCTTGGGCTGTCTTCCGCCCAGCCATGGGGTTGCCGGGTCCAGCAGAAGCTCTGAGAGACTGCCAGTCTCCTGTGCACAGCAGCTGCCCCATGGTACAGCCTCACCAGCAGTGTTTGAGGCTCTGCCATCTCCTGGTCTTCACCAACCCCTGTTGTTCACTCACTTTCACCTTTGAAAGCCATTTCCCTGTTGTGCAGAATTCTGGGTTGACAGCTTTTTCCTTTCAGTTCCTTAAAAATATGATTCCACTTCCTTCTGGCTTTCAGTGTTTCCAGTGAAAAGACTTCTGTTCTTCCTCTCATTTTTGTAACCTCTGCTTTCTCTCTGGCTACTTTTTTTAAGCAGAGAGACAGAGACTCACATCCACTGGTTCACTGCCCAAATGACCATATAGCTGGGACTGAGACAAGGAGAAGCTGGAAGTGAGGACCTCCATCCAGGTCTCTCTAATGCATGGCAGTGACCCAGCTTTCTGAGGCATCACGTGCTGCCTCCCTGCGTGCACATTAGCAGAAAGTTGGAACCAGGAACAGGGATGAGACTTGAAGGTCATAGCCTGTTGCCGTTGATTTCTCCACAATGTTGCAGTGGGTTCGTTTCTGAGAAGAGCAGCGTGGTGGGGGCAAGAGGTGCAGAGTCAACACACAGACCCCAGGAGTCGGGTGAGAGCAGGCTTGAGGCGAGCAGCTGGCAGACTCATTTATTACAGTTGATACAACAGCTTATATAGCCAAGACCAGCCAATCTGGTCAAGGGGCGGTCTATACCCCAACCAATCACAGCCTGTTGCCAGGCAGTTTCCAGAGCCATCCAATCACAGCCTGTCTCCAGGCAGTTTCAAATCCATCCAATCACAGCCTGTCGCCAGGCAGTTTCCAAAGCCAGGTGGGTTTCAAAGCCATTCCTGACTAACTGACGCTCGCTTGCCAGTGGCCACCTTCACATGGCCTTCTCATTCCACTATATTTCCCCCTTTTCGTTTATTTTTGAGCAACGGGAGGCATGATTCTTTGCCATACCGTTGTTGACCCTTTTTCCATGTGGTCTCTGTATGCAGCTGTGCCTGTCTTAGGTTGTCCCCCAGGGGATCTTACCCATCATTGACTAACCAGCGCTCAAATCGAGAGACCACAGGATTGCTTTCTCAGATAGCAGTAGAAATGAGGAATAATGGTTATCAGGAATGGCATGACTGCACACAGGCTGTGGGCCATTTGAGTGGCTGACCAGAGCTAGTGGGGTACACAACAGTAATAGATATGGCTTTGGGCAGTTTCTCAGGGTAGGATGATAGGGCAGGTGCATCCGCTAACAAGGCAGAGTCTCAGTCTTGTTCAGCTGGTTCTGGTTGGCTGTCAGTTGCAGGCTTGATGTTTCTGGCTGGTACCTAAATGGGCCATTCCGCATTCTCTGGAAAGACACAAGCATATCCTCGACCCTTGGTTAATAGAAGCCTTTTTACAGGGATTGGAATCCAGGGCCTGAATTTTGTGTACACTTCAACATAAACAGCAAACATGCTGATGGCATGGGATCTAGCAGCTGTGTTGAGAGCTTGGAGTGCCTGAGGACTGCCACAAATGTGGGGATCCTCACTGGGTGCAGATGGGATGACATTGCATGAGTTATTGTGTAAAGGTCCTCTTAGTTCATCCCACGGGTGTAGTGGAATGAGAAGGCCATGCCAAGGTGGCCACTGGCAAGCGAGCGTCAGTTAGTCAGGAATGGTTTTGAAACTGCCTGGCGACAGGCTGTGATTGGATGGCTCTGGAAACTGCCTGGCAACAGGCTGTGATTGGATGGATTTGAAACTGCCTGGCAACAGGCTGTGATTGGATGGCTCGGAAACTGCCTGGCAACAGGCTGTGATTGGATGGATTTGAAACTGCCTGGCGACAGGCTGTGATTGGATGGCTGTGGAAACTGCCTGGCAACAGGCTGTGATTGGTTGGGGTATGGACCGCCCCTTGACCAGATTGGCTGGTCTTGGCTATATAAGCTGTTGTACCAACTGTAATAAACGAGTCTGCAGGCTGCTCGCCTCAAGCCTGCTCTCACCGGACTCCCGGGGTCTGTGTGTTGACTCCGCGCCTCTTGCCCCCACCACGCTGCTCTTCTCAGAAACGAACCCACTGCTACATTGTGGAGAAATCAACGGCTACACACGGGTATGTGGGGGGTGGCTGACTAGGCGTTGCTACCTTGTTTGCTACGTTGTTTTTTTCACTGTCAGAGTTCTCTCTCCCTAAGTCATTAACCATTGTCTGTGAGACAGGGACCTGGAGTGTCAGGCTCCTATCACTCACAGATTCACTATCTTTGATAATCTGCACAGGATTCTGAGAGGGGGGTATCTTTCCCATGTCTGAGTGCTTAAGAGCATCATGGTACGCCAACTCTAGCCAGAGGAAAGACACATACAGCACTACTGCCATAACAAAGCAAATTTTTAGCACCTCAGCTGTGGATGGCTTTTTGCAGGAGGTTTCCCTATGCTAGACAAACAGATAGTGGTGTATCAGATTGTACGTATGTCTTGTGCTTAGTGGGGGACTTCCTTGATTTGTTAGGTCAAGGCCATATGCCCACATAGTGTCTCCGGAGCGTCACCTCTCTCGAGTGAGGGAAGATGACTTGGTTCCGAATTCTGGGATGATCAGTCCCTTATGTGAATTCGCCGGGCGAACCGAAAGTAAAAGGAGGAGCCAAGAAGTGATGTACGCTTCAGGGTGATGTGTGCTAACCTGGGGTCACTTAGACTGAGGACAAGGACAAGGAAAGGGGCGTAGGAGGGGGTTATGTACTCACCCTCACAGAACCGAACAGCACACAAAACACCAAGGGGCCTACTTGCCGAAATCCAGGGGGGACCTCGCCGAGTCCGACACGCTGTTTCTTTCTCAGTCACGTTGGCGCGCCAGATGTTGCCATTGATTTCTCCACAATGTTGCAGTGGGTTCGTTTCTGAGAAGAGTAGCGTGGTCGGGGCAAGAGGCGCGGAGTCAATACACAGACCCCGGGAGTTGGGTGAGAGCAGGCTCGTTTATTACAGTTGATACAACAGCTTATATAGCCAAGACCAGCCAATCTGGTCAAGGGGCGGTCTATACCCCAACCAATCACAGCCTGTTGCCAGGCAGTTTCCAGAGCCATCCAATCACAGCCTGTCTCCAGGCAGTTTCAAATCCATCCAATCACAGCCTGTCGCCAGGCAGTTTCCAAAGCCAGGTGGGTTTCAAAGCCATTCCTGACTAACTGACGCTCGCTTGCCAGTGGCCACCTTCACATGGCCTTCTCATTCCACTACAATAGCCTAGTTTTATAATCTTCCCTGTGCTTGCACTGATCAAGTTTCTTGCCTGTGCATTATTAGTTTTTATCATTTTTCAGAAACGTTTGAACAATACTTCCTTGAATAAATTTTAGCTGTCTTTCTTCCTCCTCCTCCTTCTCTCCTTCCCACTCCCCACTGGATCGCATTTTGGAGTTTCTGTACCTTCTCTGCTGTTCAGAGAGCTCTGTAATGTTCGTATTCTGCTCTGTTTCCCTGACTGGCTGCTAGACCCATCCACATCCCAGGCATTGCACTTTTCATGTCTTGATGTCTGATTTGGCCCCTGTCATCCCTTACAGAGGAGCTCCACCCAAGTGCCTGTTCTTCCCATGCCTTCTCCAGCACACACAGGTCTTGCTTGCTGGCTGCACTAGTGTCCTGCCTCTCACTTCAGCACCTGCATCCTGTCCAGGTCTGTTCCAGTCCATCTGTTCTGGGTCACATTTTCTTGTTTCTGTGCATGGCTGATAATTAAAAAGATTATTGTGCATCTCATGTTGGGAAATGGATTTCTTTCATTTTCCATAGCTTGCACTTTGTGTGAGATGCAGTCATGCTCCCAGGGCAGATTTTGATGTATTTTTTAGTAAAGATTTGTATTTATTTATTTGAAAGAGTTGCACAGAAAGAGCTAGAGACAGAAATCTTCCATCCATCAGTCACTCCCTAGATAACTGCAATGGCCAAGGATGGGCCAGAGCAAAGCCAGGAACCAGTGGCTTCATCCAGGTTTTCCATTTGGGTGGCAGTGGCCCAAATACTTGGGCCATCTTTGCCTGCCTTCCCAGGCCATCAGCAGTGAGCTGGAATGGAAGTGGAGTAGCAGGGACAGGATCTGGAACCCCTATGAGATGCTGGAGTTGTGGGCAGCAGCTTCAACAACTGCACCACAACACCAGCCTCATGGTTTGGTAGTTTTGAGGCTTTTCTGCTTTGTCAGGTGGGACCAGAGCATCCTTTGGTAAAGCCCACTGACAAATCCCCTTCAAGCAGCCTCTTCAGTACTGTGGGCTATGGGAGGTCCCCTGCCTGGCTGGGGTGAATGTCAACAACAGCAGGTCCTCTGGGAGTTGGGAACTCTTCCCAGCAGCTCCTCCCTAAAGCTTAAGGTGCTCCCTCTCATGCCTGGGCTGGTCCACACCCAGCCTCTGCCTGAGAGCACAGCTCTGCAGCACCCACTCTGACCGACCTTCAGCCTCTGACACCATGCTGCTCTGTCCTGCTCCTGCTAGATTCCCCCAGGTCTGTGTTCTCAGCTCTGCCTGCAGCTTGAGGGGAGCCCTGCTTTCTGCCTGAACTCCCTTCTGTCCTGTGACCTGGAAACTCTCATCTGGAAGTAAGCTGGCACCCCAGGGCCCCCTTACTTCTCTCCTTCCTCTTAGAGACCACTGCACAATGCTCCTGTTGCCCAGTAAAGCCATGATTTCCTGTGATTATTGCCTGTTTTTTTTTAGTTGTAGAAGGTCAGGTGTGTGTGTGTGTAAATTGAGTTCCCATTACTACTATGGTTAGAAGCAAAAGGCCTTGTTTGTTGTCATTAATTGTCAGTTTGCTTGATGATATTCCTTTCTCATTGTTTTAAATTTTCAACTTGTTTCATTACCATCAATATGAAAGAGCTGTTAGAGCTACAGACAAAGCCAGATGGACCAAGATGACCATGTCACATCAATCACTGCCAGTTGATGGCAGAGCTCCTGGGATGCTTGCTTTAGCCTTAGTCTCTTGTTGCCCATGGTCACAGCCCTGCCTTTCTCATGCCCAGTGAAGCTGTATATTCATCTACCATGGCTGTGAGGCCAGCTGCTCCTCCTCACAGGCCCAAAAGCTGGTGCTGCCAAGCAGGGCTGGCCTGGAGTCCTCCACTGCAGAAGCCTCCCGGTGCTCAGGCCAGGAATCTGTTCCCCTACCCTGCCCCTGCCCATGTGTTTCTGGGGCTGACACTCAATGCTGACAAGGCCAGGTTAGGATCTCTCCCTGCCTCCTACTGGAAGATGCTGAGCAAGTTGCTCCTCTTTCTAGATGTAGCATCTAAACCATAAGGTTACTGTGAGCATTGAATGAGGCTTTGCAACATGTGTAACACATGCAGTAATTGATAGAGTTCATCATTATCATCACCACCACTACCATCATCACCATCATCATCATGATCACGACCATCATCACCATCATCATCACCGCCACTACCATCATAAACACCTTCATCACCATCATCACCACTACCATCATTATCACCATCATCACCATCACCATCATTATCATCACTATCATCATCCTCATCAACACCATCATCATCATCATCACCACCACCATCGACATTATCACTACCATCATCACCATTATCACTACCAGCAACATCATTGCCATTACCATCATCATCACCATCACCACAATCATTACCATCATATTCAACATCAGCACTATCATCATCTTGTTTCCGTTACCGCCAGAGGACAGCTCCTCAACTGACTATCACATACCTTTACCCTGTGGGCTCTCCTGAGAGGTGGGCTTAGCCTTGTTCTTGGGCCACACTGTGCTCTACCTATCACCCCCTCTCCCCAATACATTTCCAGTTGCACAACCCTCAGCCGCAGAGACTCAGGACTCATCTTCCTCCATGTGATGGTCTCCAAGATGGAGGCTAAATCAGCCCCACAGGGAGGCTTTCTCTGCCTGAACCCCTCCCATGCCTATCTAGGGACCTACCCCCTCCCCTTTCTGCTTTATTTTTCTTTCCAATATTTAGTATGTACCATGAAATTATATATTTCTTTATTCTTTATAAATCTTTATCACCATTAACTACAGTGAGGGCTGTGTTTCCAACATCTAAAACCATTCTAGAACATCTAGAACACCTAGTAGGTGCTCAATAAATACCGCTTGATCAAATGGATGGATTCTGGATGCCTGTCCTAAAGCTGAAGC
Organism: Lepus europaeus; assembly: GCF_033115175.1. Taxonomy (NCBI): domain Eukaryota; kingdom Metazoa; phylum Chordata; class Mammalia; order Lagomorpha; family Leporidae; genus Lepus; species Lepus europaeus. The sequence continues at coordinate 31,135,405 of NC_084851.1, read as the reverse complement.
CAACTCTGCCCCCTAGGCCAGCAACATTGACCTGTCAGTTGGGTGCATATCTACTGAACACCTGCTGTGGGTATGGCTCTTGGCACTCATGATGGGTTGAATTGACTGCAACCTCCTGCACTCCTTTTGCCTGATGGGACCCTGAATCCCCAGCTCTGCCTGAAGAGCCTCTGCTCAGCCAACATTCTTGGTCCCCAGTGATGGAATCCAAGGGAGGACTCAGCAGGAAAGACACCATGCCACACATGGAATCCCCTGGAAGGCTAAAGAGAGGATCTCAGAGAGTGTACTGGGATCAAGGGTGGGAGATGCTAGAAACAGCCCAAACCCATGGCCAGGACCTGTCAGGGTTTCGTTGGACCAATTATGAGGTGGCTTCCACGGTTTCCTAGCTCCTGGTGCTCACACCTACTAGGGTCTTCTCTTCCTGAGTGTGTACTTGGCCTGGTGGCCCACTTGTAACAACTATAGTACTTCACAGAATAATGGCAATTCTGGTGCTTCTTCTAACAATGAGTCTTTGGCTTCCATCTCCCTCAACTCTTGTACCTTCTTGCTTATTTATTCTGATGGAAGGAAACTGCCATGTTGTCAGCTTCCTATGGGCAAAGAACAGAAAGAGGCTCCAGCCAAGATCCAGCAAGGAACTAAAACCCTGTGCCAAGACCCCAGTGGGCACCAGATCCTACTGAGAAGCACATGAGCGAGCTTGGGAGCTGATCTCTCCCTATCAGAGCCTTCAGCTAGGACTGCAGCCCTTACTGCCTCCTGGTTGCAGCTTTGTGAGAAGTCCTGAGCCAGAGGATGCAGCAAATCCCTGCCTGCATTCGTGACCCACAGACACTAGAGAGTCACAAAGGTCTGTGGTAATTTGCTCTGTAGCAACTGATAATGAATGCACATGATGACCACTGTGGGGAGCCCTGGTCGCTAGACTGACAGTGAGTGCTTACCTTTCACAGCCCCTGCTCCTTTGTCACTTCTCCAGATATGGAACTCCCCAGTGGAATTGCTCGGCTGGCTGCATTTAGGTCATGTGAGGGAGGAGAGGGATCCAGGTGCTGTATGGCCAAGTATACACTTGTGGTAACCTTGACCTTGACAGCTTCCTGGCACTTACTAATTAATGATCGGTTACTGAGTCATTACAGACTTGTCTGCTGGACTTTAGACTCTGAAAGGCTAAACATTTTCTTTGCTCTTCCTTCTCCTCCACTAAACACAGATGGCCTGACATGTAGTTGCTGCTCATTAAATGCTTGATGAATGGATGGGTAGATTGACGGGTGGACAGGTAGATTTATGGATGGATGGACAGACAGATCCATGAATAGATGAGTGGATAGGTGGATGGGTTGCTGGATGGATGGGTGGATGGATGGTAAATGGGTAGATGGATACATGGATGCTTGGCATCACACATTCCACATTCCATATATTTTCTTTTTTACATGAGGTAATTGTTCCCAAACTTTCCCTATCATAAAAATCAGCTGGGATACTTCCTCAAAATCCAGAGTTGTGTGCTCCCTCCCAGGCCCTCAGTGAGACCTGGGAAAGTGTATTTTAACAGGTGCTCTCTGCTGTTCTGATGTGTGGGCAAATTTAGGTAAGCTGGTGCTATATAGCACAGTTTGTCTTTAGACCTTGTCTCTCTCGGAGCATCTGAGTATTTTCTAGCCTTCTTCCTGGGGACATACAACCTTTGTTTCTTCCCTCCAGTCACCTGGAGGGCCTTCTCTGAATCCTGCCTGCTTTCTCCATGGCCCTCAGGCACTGGCCCTGCCAAGGACACTTGAGACCCTTTTGCAGGGTTGTGCACAGTGCCCCAGCCTCCTCGGCACCAGTGGAAGCCCTAATTACTGAACCCATTTAGTACTGGGCTCTGGGGATGGTGAGAAAATACACGGGCCCCAAGAGGAGGTTCACAATGATCATTAAAATGACTTCTGCTGCTGTGTGCCAGATGAGCAGTGTGGGGAGGATGGTGAGTGCTGTGAGACATGAGGTTGGGCATGAGGTCAACAGCTAGCACTTCAAGAGGGCTGCATGGAGGAGTAGCGACTTCAACTGGCTTCAGAGGCAAGTGGCCGAGTTCAGTAAAGAAGAGATAATTACCTAAAGAGGGAAAATGAATCAAAGGGAAGAGGGTGTCAGGCAGGCAGTAAGACTGAGGACATGTGCAGAGTGGGCAGCAGCTCTTCCAGGAGTCCCAGTTGTCCATTAGTGCATCATCAGTCACCTGCAAGGTTTGGTGGCTTGGATGAGTGATCACCATTTTCTCGGCTGTAGTTGCTGAGGGTCCAGAGAGGCTCAGCTGCATGGTTCTGCCTCGAGGTTTTTCACCAGATGGGAGTGAATCCTGGGAGGCCTGAGTGACAGGCCCAGCGGGGCATCTGTGCAGCCTCATGTGGTTTCAGGGTGCCTCTGTGCACCCTCACCACACAGCAGCCCCCGGCTCTCATAGTGCTGGGCACAGTGCTCTCATGGCACCTAGAGCATTTCTGTGGAACTGGAGGGAACACAAACTCCCTCTCTCAAAAAAAGTGTTGTCAGAGCTCCATTACAGAAGCATTGGGGTAGGGGCAGAAATCACTGCTTTCTGCCTTGGAAACCCACTCAGTAGCAGCGAGTCTGAGGGGCACGTGGGGGCCGTGCTGCCCCTTCCAAGGGGGCCTCCATGGTGATCACAGGACCTGAAGGTGCAGAGGCCGGAGGGCTCAGCTCAGACTGGGCTCTGGGCAGGAGGGGCAGTGAAGGGCAGTGAGCAGGCCTGGCTTTGGGGAGGGAAAAGTTGGTGCTGTCAGTGAACAAGTGAAGAACCACCCAGGGATGTCAGCAGCACCAAACTGTGGACTCAGCTTGTGAGCACCTGGGGATCCCAGGGTCTTTCTCATCTGTGCCATGACCCCATTGCTTCCCCATCCATCGATGTCCATGTTAGTGCTTTGCATCTGGCAGTGTCCTGGTTCTCTACCAATCAAACTGTGGGCTCTCCTCCCATTCTCCTATGGCTGCAGCAGCAGCAGCTACAAGGAGGGTGATTGCTTTTAGTTAGGTACCTCTAACTGTTAGATGGAACCAGGTGGCAGGTGCACAGGTCCTCTCTCCACCACCTTTGCACCTTCCTATGAGTCTGTGATTATTTAAAATGAAAAGTGGGGGGAAAATCCATGTTACATTTTTCTTTTCTAGAAGTGCTGGTTGGCTGTTTCATGCATACATTCACCATGGTCATTTATGTCTGTAAACATGTACCTCCTAGTCCTTACTTGATAATTCTGGAATCTCACATCATGCCTGTTTCTATTAGGGGTTGTGTTTTCTGTCTCTCCTTCACAGTGCTCTGTCTCTGGTACACTCTGATTTTTAACTCCAAGATGTTCATTTCCTTTAGAGTTGTATTTTTGCTCTATCTCTGAAGTCTGGGTGAAAATCCAGTTCTTCTGGAGCAAATTTCAGTTTGCTTCCCCAGTCAGCAAGGAGGGATTCCAAACTTGGACTGTGTAAGATTTAGTTTTCCTTGGGAGGTGTTTGGGCCACCCAAGTGGTACGTATTCCAAGGCCGTGTTTCATGATGTTGTCACCCAGCAGCTGCGACAAGCTGGACAGGTTTCTCTCTGCCCCATCCGGGGGGCTCACCTGTAGTTCTGGTGAGCACTCTGGGTACCCTGCTCTGAGTGTGGTGTAGGCTCGCTGGGCACCGGCTCTGATCTCCCAGGCCCAGGCTGATGCCAGGTGAGAAGTCGCTCCTGCAGATGGAGCCCTGCTGCCTCTCTCCCATGACTCAGTTCCCTCACACCACGGAGACCACCCTGCTGCCTGCTCCGAGAACTGTGCCAATGATGTCATGAGGAGTGCTCAGGCCAGGGCCCAGGCTCTGGCAGCCTCCAGTGAGCCAGACTGCTTTCATTTGTGGATCTGGAGGGTGTTATCTGAGGCAACATGGAAACCCTACAGGGTGCAGCAGAGATGAGACAGGCTCTGCAGGCAGATCTGTGGTTCAAGGTCTGGCCTGCACATTGGCCAGCAGCATGCTTCACACATTCACCCATGCAGTCCCTCATCCATCTGCCCATGCTCTCACCCACTCATCCGTCCACCTACCAATGCATCCACCCACCAACCCATCCCCTCATCTATCCCTAATCCACCCACCTACCTGCCATTCCACCCATCAACCTGCCCATCCACCCAACCTTCTACTCATCCGTCTACCCTCATCTACCCCCATTCACCCACCTACCTGCCATTCCACCCAGCTACCCAGCTACCCACCCATCCACCCACCCACTTATCTACCCACCCATTCATCCAACCTTTCACTCATCTATCCATCTATCAATGAATTCACCCACCAACCCATCCCCTCATCTACCCCCCATCCACCCACCTACCTGCCATTCTAGTCACCTACCCACCCATCCACCTGACCTTCCACTCATCCATCCATCCATCAACCACACACTCACCAGCACATCCCCTCATCCATCCACCCACCCATAATGATTCCTGGAGTGTTTCCTCTGCCTGGAAGTGAGTCAGTGGAGGAGACAGCCCCAGCTCTGTCCTCATGGAGCTGGGCATCTTAGGGAGGCCTGGCTGCCATGGCTGGACTGTCCGCTGCAATGGGAGCCACCAACCCCAGGACAGCAGAATGAAGAGGCAGGGCTCGTGATGGCTATCACTGCAGGATTGATGCTGCTGACAGCAGAGCATCAGGCTCTGAGCCTGAGGGTTTGCTCTGTCCTGCTGGCTCTCCTGCCCCGGGACACTGCAGGGCAGCATGAAGACCCCCACCTGGGCAGTCTCTAGATCCTGACTCTCTCAACCCCAGAGCCCTGAGCCAAACTTGTCTGTGTTCTCCAGTGACCCAGCTGTGGTAGTGTGAGCAGCAGGGCTCTGACCAAGGAAAACTTGAGGGCCATGTGTTAATTAAATTCCTTTTTTTATCATTATTTTAAAGACAGAGTGACAGAGAGAGAGAGAGAGAGAGAGAGAGAGAGAGAGAGAGAGTTTTCATTATCTGATTCACTCCCCCAGATGGCCACTACAACTGGGGCTGGGCCAGGCTGAAGCCAGGAGCTTCATCTGGGTCTCCCATATGGGTGCAAGGGCCCAAGCACTTGGGCCATTTTCTGCTGCCTTCCCAGGTTCATTAGCAGGGAGCTGGATCAGAAGTGGAGCCGGAGGGACTTGAACTGGCATGCATATGTAATGCCGGTATCATTGCATAATGTTCTCATTTGTCTCTTTGGATAGAATGTCTATTTTGTCTGATATTAGGATGGTCACTCTTGCTTGTTTTTGCTTCCCGTTAGAATGGAATATATTTTCCGTCCTTGTTCTTTCATTTTGTTTATATCTTTTTTGATGAAGTTTGCTTTTTATGCAGAAAATAGATAAGTTTTGCTTTTTTGTCCATTCATCCAGTCTGTATCTTTTTAATTGGAATATTTAGACCATTTAAATTTAGGCTTTCATTTATACATAATGACTTGACCTGGCATTTTCCATAAATTTTCTTATTGTTTGCTTTGGAATTACTTTTTACTTTTTCTAGGACAATTCTGAGTTCAGGTTCTTTCATAATGATGATTATCTTTCTCTGTTTCTGTGTGTAGCATGCCTGTAAATATCATTTGTAATCCTGGAAGAGTGGTGGCAGATTCTTTCAATTTCAGTTTATTTTGGGACATCTATTTCATCTTCATTTATAAATTAGAGGTTTTCTGAGTATACTATGCTAGGCTGACAGTTTTTATTTTTTTTCTTTTAGGACTTAGGCTATGTTTTTCCATTCAGTCATAGGTTGCAGAGTTGTTGATGAGAAATTAGCCTCAGTGGAATTGGATAACATTGAAGGTAATGTGGCATTTTTCTCACACATATTTTAGAATCTTTAGGTTTTACTTCTTTTTCTTTTTCTTTATTCTTAATTTATTTGACAAAAAGAGTAAGACTGTAAGAGAGAGAGAGACAGAGAGAAAGGTCTTCCTCCTGTTGGTTCACCCCCCAAATGGCTGCCATGGCCAGCGGCATGCCGAACCGAAGCCAGGAGCCAGGTGCTTCCACCTGGTCTCCCATGTAGGTACAGAGTCCCAAGCACTTGGGCCATGCTCCACTGCCTTCCTGGGCCACAGCAGAGAGCTTGACTGGAAGAGGAGCAACCGGGACTAGAACCCAGCACCCCTATGGGATGCTGGCACCACAGCCAGAGGATTAACCAAGTGATCCCCAGTGCTGGCCCCAAGATTTTACTTTTAAACATTTCACTATGATGTGTCATGGTTAAAATCTTTTCTGATTTTGTCTATTCAGATTTCTATGTGCTTTCCGTATTTGTCTGTCCCTAGCTTTGTGGAAATTAAGAAAGATTTCTGTTTTTAATTAATTAAATAGACCTTAGAAATCTATTCTCTTTCCACATCTTCAGAAACTTCTAAGGCACATACGTTAGGTCCATTGATAGTATCACCTAAATTGTGAACACTATTTTCAGTATTTCTATTTTTTCTTCTTTTTTCTCTTGGTCTGAGATACTTCCAAATATTTGTCTTCTAGCTCAGATATTCCTTATTCTTTGTTCTGTCTCAACAAGTCTTCTGTTAATGATATCTATGTATTTTTATTGCATCTATTGAATTATTCATTTCTGAAATTTCAATTTGATTTCTCTTTAATATCTTTGTCTCCCAGAAAAATTTTCACCATGTCATGCATGGATGTCTTTAAGTCATACATTTGCTTTTCTATGATTTTGAATAACCTTATAATCATTTTTTTTATTTCTTTTCATGTATTTCATCATTTACTTCATCTTCAGGTTCTAACAATGAATCTTAGGGTCATATTGCTTTATCTTCAGACATATTTTGTATTTCTATGTTTATTTTTAGGCATTTGTGGGAGCACTTTTTCCCCCTCTGGTGGCATCTGTCATTGAAATACACATCTGTGTCTTAGTAGAGTATCTGCTTCTTCAGTGATTATACAGATGCATGAGCTGCATGGGAGCTAGGTGATCAGTGGTCAGTGCTTGAACATGGGGTGAGAATGCAAGTTGGGTTTGATAGAATTCCTCTGCCATCAGCAGGAGGTGGCATGATCCCCTCAGCTGGTACAATAGCCTCACCTTCACTCTGCTTATGTGACTGATGACCAAGGCAAACCCACAGTTGGTACATACCTTTCCCATGCATGTATATGAACCACACAAAGGATCTGTGCAGTCCTCGGTGTGAGCACAGATCTCTCTTCAATGACACACCCCAAGCACACAGGGAGCTCTGAGTCTCTTAATCCAGACACAATGATTGCTCAGAGATGTAGCTACACATCATGCCCTATCATGAAGTCACAGAATTCCCAAAGTCATAGAACACAGGTCTCCCACTCTAACAGGAAACAAGAATTCTACTCAGCCTCCATGAGTGTGGTCATCCATGCAGAAAGCTAAGGTGTTCACAGAATCAACTGTCTGCCAGTGCTTCACTATTGCAGTTTGTGTCTTAGTGTCCATGATGGAATGAGAGATGAGTGCCTAATGGGACTAAGTTGATGCTCCAACCCATGCCAACCCCACAGGCGAGACTTAAAATCATTGGGGACTGCAGATTTATCCATGTGATAAAATCCCTAATTACCCCACCTATCCACCCTGGCAAACCAGGTGAGACAATATCCAGGGCTTGCACCATTGTTGATATTGTGAGAGGGAAAGCTTTGTGAACTGTGACTTTTTGAGGTTAGCCAGGATCCCTCAGAACAGCAGGGCCACTTCCTACCCAGAGTGCAAGAGGAAAGGAAAAAAGGCAGAGTGTCTCTGTATCTACCCTCCTCCCTCCTGCAACAGTGACCTGCAGTCAGATGTGGGAGGTCTAGCACTTTTGGACTTCAGGACATAGTGGCTGCCCCAAACTGTGTATGCACACCCAGCAATTCTTGAAGTCACCCTCACACAGTCAGCAAGGTCACTCACAGGAGTGCAGGAATAACTGACACACTGGTCTCCACTGCACCAACTTCACTCACTTGGCAACAAGAGGAAGGGGAACCAACCCTACAATGGGAAGTGTAGCCTGCAGGGCTCTCCTAAGTACCCAGCACAACTGTGAAGTGAGCAGAGCTGTGGCTGGCAGGTATTGTGCATGCCAGTGACCCAGATATCTTTCCAGAGAGAAAGACCCACATATTTCACTGGCATAAAATCTGGTTGGGAGGACAGGACTCCATCCAGCAGGCTGGAACACACAGAGACAAGGGTTCTGAGAGCACCTCAATTCTCATGCAGTCAGGATGGGGTAGCAGGGTATAGTAGCTTCATCTGCAATCCTTGACCCTGAGAGTCCTGAGTGCTGATACTGAAAAAATAATGTGATCCTGTGAGAGGAGATAGGGTGTAGCTGGGTTCTATGCTGATTGGTTCCATAGAGCAGATCACAGCAGATGGAACAGTGCTCACATGAGGGGCTGGACATACCATATGTACACTTCATACAGCAGTTTGTACATGTGCTCACTTTGGCTGCACATATACTAAAAATTGGAACGATGATTGCTGTACACATCAGAGGCTAACACTGTGCACTCCTCAGCCTGGAGAAGTGGTCACAACAACAGAGGTGATCATTCCTCTCCATCCTGTTAGCCAAAGGAAAGCTACCATGCCCAACCTGGGTGTTATCCCAGTTACTCACATCCTGGAGTACTGGGCAGAAATCCCTGGTTACACCTACCACATACCTCTTGGTATTCGTAGAAAGTATAACACAGGGGCATAGTTTAAAGATAAAAAGCCATCAGAGGGTAAAAAACATTTTAAAAATAACTTCAAAAATCAAGAAAAAAGAAAAAGGACTACACTGTGACCTCTGCAAAGTAGTACAACAACATTAAAATACAAAAACATTAAAATGTGAAGATGAAGAGATTGAAGACATGCCAGAAATTGAATTCAAAAAGTAAACATAGGATTACTCAAAACTAATCAAAAGTAAGCCCACAAGCTAAATAGTACCATATATGTCATGAATGAAGTTTTCCCATTAAACTGAGATTTTAAGAAGAAATCAAAATGAAATACTAGAAATTAGGAATTCAATAGATGAAATATAAAAATTCAGTGAGAACCTAAACAACAGAGTTGGTGAGGCAGAAGAAAGAATATCTGTTAGAACACAAATCTCTGGAAATTTTTCAGGCATAGTAAAAAAGAGGAAGAAATTAGAAAACTTAAAAACAGAGTTGAAGATATATGGGATACTATCAACCGACCCAACAGGTTTTCCATGCCCAACCTTCAATAGGACAGAATGAGAATCGAACCCAACCAAAAAGAAGTGCTATCTGTGGGGACTCTTACACATACTCAGAAAAAAATTATGACATAGTGTGTCTGTGGCCAGCAGATATTGTACATGCATGTGATCCAGGGATTTTACCAGAGGGAAAAATTCATGTTCCCCACTGACTTTCTATATAACTGGAAGCTCCATCTGCAAGGGTAGGACACACAGGCATTGGCTCCAGGAACTCCTCAGTCACTCTGTGGACAGGACAGGCTAACAGGGCAGAGTGGACCCACTTGGACTCCTTGATCATGGGAGCACTGGGTGCTCAGACTGCAAAAACACTGTGACTGGATGAGAGGGGGCAAGGTGTAGCCATAGTTCTGGGCAAGCTCTGGATACAGAGCCACAGCCAGGGCAGCTAATTGTTGTAAGAATCATGCTAACATAAAGGACTATGCAGCTCATTTGTGTGGTTCATACAGCAGCACAGATGAGTGCTGAAGACACTGGGGACTAACACCTGGGCATTGCTCATCTTGGAGGAGAGGAGGTAAGAGGGGGATCACACCAACAGATGTGACCACTCTCCTCCAACTTCTTTTAATAAGAGGAGAACTACCGGGTCCAACTTGGTTGTTACCCTGGCTACTTACCCCTCCCTGGAGCACTGACCAGAGCTCCCTAGCCACACTCACACACAGCTCTTCATGTTCACTGAAGCACAATCAACTAAACCATATAGGAATAGTTCAAAGATAAAGGCCATTGGAGGAAAAAAAACAACATTTAACTCCACAAGAGCCTAGAAACAAATGCAGAAATTAAAAAAAAAAAAACAAGAATAAGGAAGACACCATGACCACTTAAAGGAACACAATAATATTTACATATTAGAATGTGAAGATGAAGACATTGATGATGTGATGGAAATGAAATTCAAAGACTTAATCATATGATTACTAAAAAGCAACCAAAAGCAAATCCATGAACTAAAGAAAATGATATGTATCATAAAAGAAAAAAATTCCCATGAAATTGAGATTTTAAAAAGAAATCAAAATGAAATACTAGAAATGAATTCAATTGATAAATAAAAATACAGCAGAAACCCTTCACAACAGACTTGGAGAGGCAAAATAAAGAATATCTGAGTAGAAGACAAGTGTTTGGAAATCATTCAGTCAAATCTAAAAAAAAAAGAAAAAAATTATAAAACTTAAAAAACAGTGATGCAGATTTATCGGATACTATCAAACAATCAAATATATAAGTATTAGGAGTTCCTGAAGGTGTGGAAAGAGAGAATGGAGTAGAAGGCCTATTTAGTGAAATAGTTACAGAAAACTCCCCTAATTTGGAGAAAGGATATTGAAGAACAGGAAGCATACAGATCTCCTGACAGACATGTCCAGAAAAATTTTCACCTTGACACATTATTGTCAAACTCTCCACAATAAAGCATAAAGAAAATATCCTAAAATGTGTACTAGAGAAATGCCAGACTATTTTCAGAGGATTTCCAATTAGACTCACACAAACTTCTAATCAGAACCCTGTAGGCTAGAAAAGAATGATGAAACATAATCCAAGTCTTAAGGGAAAAAACTGTCAACCAGGAATATTGTAAATTGCAAAGCATCCATTTATGAATGACAATGAAATAAAGACTTTCCATAATAAATGGAAATTAAAAGAATTTGTCAGCACACATCCAGCTTTTAAAAAGATGCTGAAGGATTTGCCACACAGAGAAATACAGAATGAAACCCACCATCATGACAGAATGCGAAGACAGATAATCCCCCACTAAAAGTACAAAAGAAACCCAAAGTGATTGATAGCAACATTGATGAAAAATGGCACGGTCAAGTTGTTACTTATTAATAGTTACCTTGAGAGGCCAGTGGTGTGGCACAGCAGGTTACAGCCCCAACCTGCAGCACCAGCATCCCATATAGGAGCCAATTCTTGCCCCAGCTGGTCCACTTCTGATCCAGATCTCTACGACAGCCTGGGAAAGCAGTAGATGGCCCAAGTCCTTGGGCCCTTGCACCTGCATGGGAGACCTGTAAGAAACTCCTGGCTCCTGGCTTCAGATAACCTCATCTCTGGCTGTTGCAGTCAACTGGGGGTGAACCAGCAGATGGAAGGCCTCTCTCTCTGTCTTTTTCTATATATCTACCTCTCTCTATAACTCTGTCTTCCAAATAAATAAAATGAATCTTTTAAAAAATAATTACCTTGAATGCAAATGATCTCAACTCTTCAGTTAAAAGATACTGACTGACCCAGCTCTCTGCTGTGGCACAGGAATGCAGTGGAGGATGGCCTAAGTCCTTGGGCCCTGCACCCGTATTGGAGACCAGGAGAAGCACCTGGCTCCTGCCTTTGGATCAGTGTGGTGCACCAGCTGTAGCATGCTGGCAGCAGCAGCCATTGGAGGGTGAACCAACGGTAAAGGAAGACCTTTCTCTCTGTCTTTCTCTCTCTCTGTCCACTCTGCCTGTCAAAAAGATACTGACTGACTAAATAGATTCAGAACAAGATCCATCTATTTGCTGCTTAAAAGAAACACAACTCAGAAAGATACACATAGACTGAAATTGAATAGATGGAAAAAAGATATTCCATATGAACAGAAAAAAAAGGCAGGTGTAGCCATCCTAATATCAGACAAAATAGACTTTTACACAAAAACTATTAAAAGAGACAAAGAAGAATACTATGCAATGATTAAGGCATCAATACAACAGGAAGATGTGATTATAATTAATGTATATACACCCAATTACAGGGTGCCTGGCTATTTTTTAAAAAAATCTACTAATGGATTTAAAGGAAAATATAGACTGCAATACAATAGTAACAGGCACTTCAGCATCCACAGGTAGATCAACTAGAATGAAAATTAACAAAGAAACAACAGAGCTAATTGACATCATAGATCAAATGTACCTAACTGATAACTATAGAGCTTTTCACCCTAGAGTTGCAGAATACACAGTCTTCTCAGCAGTGCACAGAACTTTCTTTAGGATAGACCATATATTAGGCCATAAAACAAGTCTCAGCAAATTCAAATAAATCAAATCATACCATGCACCTTCACTGATCACAGTGGATTGATCTTGAAAAAAACAACTCAAGAATGTCAAGAACATATGCAAACACACAAAGGATGATTAAAATGCTCCTAAATGAACAGTGGGTTATAAAAGAAATAAAAAGAGAAATTTAAAAAATTTCTGCAATTATTCAAGATGACAATACCTCATAGAAAACTGTATGAAATACAACAGAAATAGTGTTAAGAGGGAACTTTATAATGATATGTGCCTACATCAAGAAATGGGAAAGTAACAAAATAGATGACGTGTCAATGCACCTCAAGGACCTAGAAAATAGAAAAACAACAAGCCAAAACTCAAATTAGAAGGAGGAAGGAAATAATTAAAATTAAGGAAGAAATACAATTGAAACCAAAATACCATACAAAATATCAATGAAATGAAGAGCTTTTTTTTGAAAAAATAAAGTTGACACATCATTGGCACAGCTAACAAAAAATAAAAATGAAGAAGATGCAAATCAATAAAATCAGAGATGAAAAGTAACAATACAAATAAAAAGATGCATCAAGAAATACTACAAAGAGCTGTATGCTAATAGAATAGGAAACCTAGGAGAAATGGATATATTCCTGCAACCTACCTAAATTGAGCCATGAAGACATAAATCATCTAAACAGATTATGTATCAAAACAGAGATCAAATCAGTAATAAAGACCATTCCAACAAAGAGAAACCCAGGTCCTGAAGGCTTCATGGCAGAATTCTACCAAACATTTAAAGGAAAACCAACTCCCATTCTTATCAAGCTATTCAAAGCAATTGAAAGGGAGGTAATCCTCCCAAAATCCTTCTATGAAGCCTGCATCAACTTAATTCCTAAGCCAGAAAAAGATAGGACAGAGAAAGAGAAATATAGACTAATATCCCTGATGAATGTAGACACAAAAATACTCAACAAAATACTACCTGATCAAATCCAACAACACATCAAAAATATCCTTCACCCAGACCAAGTGGGATTTACTCTATGCAGAGATGATTAACATCTGAAAATCATTAAATGTGATTAACCACATTAACAAGCAGAGGACCAAAAACCATAGGATTATCTCAGTAGATGCATAGAAAGCATGTGACAAAATCTAACACCATTTTATGATGAAAACTTTAAACAAATTGGGTATAAAAGAGCATTCTTCAATATAATCTAAGCAATCTAAGACAAACCAACAGCCAACTTTTACTGAAAGGGAAAAAATTGGAAGCATTCCCATTAACATTCAAAACCAAAGATGCTCATTCTCACCATTTCAATTTAATATAGTCCTGAAAGTTTTAACCAGAGCATTCAGGGAGGTAAAAGAAATCAAAGGGATACAAATCAGGAAGGAAGAATTCAAACTATCCCTATTTGCTAATGGCATGAATATATATATATATATATATATATATATATATATATATATATATTACCAAAGTTTGGTAATGTAGCAGGATATAAAATCAACAGACAAAAAAATGAAGAGCTTTGTATATACAGACAATGCCATAGATGAGAAAGAACTTCTAAGATCAGTCCCGTGCATGATAGCTAAAAAAAGCAATCAAGCATCTTGGAATAAATTTAACCAAGGATTCCAATGACCTCTGTGATAAAAATTACAAAACTAAAAGAAAAAAAGAAGTAGAAGAAGACATAAAAAGTGGAAATATCTCCCATGTTTTAGATTAGAAGCATTAACATCTTCAAGATGTCCAAACTACTGAAAGAAATTTATAGATTCAATGTGATCCCAACAAAATTTCCAATAACATTCTTCTCAGATCTAGAAAAAATGATGATAAATTGATATAGTAATACAAGAGACCCCAAATAGCTAAATCAATTTTATACAACAAAAAATGAAGTGGAAGATATCACAATACCAGGCCTCAAGACATACTACAGGGCAGGAATAATCAAAAACAGGCTAGTAGTGGCACAAAACAGACATGTAGAACAACAGAGCAGAACAGAAACCCCAGAAATAAATCCCCACATCTACAACCAATTTATCCTTGACAAAGAATCAAAAAACAACTCCCAGATCCAAGACAGTCTCTTCAGCAAATGGTGCTGGGGAAACTGGATTCCCATATGCAGAAATATGAAACAAGTCCCCTGCCTCACACCTTACACAAGAATCCACTCGAAATGGATCAGAGACCTGAATCTACAAACTGATACCATCAAAATACTAGAGAATATTGGGTAATGCTACAAGGTGTTGGCATAGGGAAAGGTTCCTTAGAAAAGCCCCCCAGAAGCACAGACAATCAAAGCCAAGATTAACAATTGGGTTACATCCAACTGAGAAGTTTCTGCACTGCAAATGAAACACTCAACAAAGGGAAGAGATGACCAACAGCATGGAAGGAAATATTTGCAAACAAAACAACTGACAAAGGATTAACTTCCAGAATCTATAAAGAGCTCAAGAAACTCAACAACAAGGAAACAAACAATCCAATTAAGAAATGGGTAAAGGAACTAAAGAATTTTTGAGTTTAAAGAGAGGAAATTCAAATGGCAGATAGACACATGAAAAAATGTTCAGGATTTCTAGCCATCGGGGAAATGCAAATCAAAACCAAACTTAGTTCACCTCATTCTTGTTAGAATGACTATCATTTAGGGGCCGGTGCTGTGGCTCACTTGGCTAATCCTCTGCCTGCAGTGCCAGCATCCCATATGGGCACCGGTTTCTAGTCCCAGTAGCTCCTCTTCCAGTCCAGCTCTCTGCTGTAGCCCAGGAAGGCAGTGGAGGATGGCCCAAGTGCTTGGGCCCTGCACCCGCATGGGAGACCATGAGGGAGCACCTGGCTCCTGGGCGTAACAGCCATTTGGTGGGTGAACCAATAGAAGGAAGACTTTTATCTCTGTCTCTCTGTCTATAACTCTACATGTCAAATAAATAAAAATAAAAAATAAAAGAGAATGACTATCATAAGGAAATTAAGAAACAACAAATGCTGGCAAGAATGGGGGGAGAAGAGTTCTTTAATCCATTGTAGATGGGAATAAAAACTTGTACAGTGACTTTGGAAGACAGTATGCAGATAGCTCAGAAAGCTGAATATAGACCTACCATATCACCTAGCCAACCCACTCCTGGGAATTTATCCAAAGGAAATGAAATCATCATATGAAAGAATTATCTGTACACTCATGTCCACTTCAGCTAAATGTAAAATAGCTAAGATATGGAATCAATCCAGATTTCCATCACCTCAAGGATGGATAAAGAAATAATGACACATATACATGTGTAGTATATACACATATACTACACAGTGGTAAAAAAAACACAATAAAATCTTGCCATTTGCAAAAAAATGGATTAAACTGGAAACCATTATATTTAGTGAAATAAGCCAGTCACAAAAGGACAAATACCATATGGTCTTTCTGATCTATAGTAACTAACAGAGTACTAAAATGTAATCTATAGGAGTGAAATTGACACTTTGAGGCATGATATGTTGAACAGCCCATGCCTTGATTATTGGAGAATACTGCTTTTCTTGTTTGTTTTTGTCCTTTACTCCTTTCTTTCTTCATACTAGTCAGTGAACACTCCACTTGGTGTATGTTGAATCTTATGAGTATAAATATTAATTGAAAATTGATTTCTGTAAGAAATAAGAATGGAAGGGTCAGTGATCTGTTGTAGCAAGTAAAGTTGCAACTTTTGTGCCAGCATTTCATATGGGTGCTGGTTCAAATCTTAGCTGCTCTACTTTCCAATCCAGCTGTCAACTATGGCTTTGGAGAGCAGTAAAGGGTGGCCCAAGTTCTTGGTCTCCTGCACCCATGTGGGAGACCTGGAAAAAAGCTCCTTGCTCCTTGCTTCAGATCAGTGCAGCTCTGGCTGTTGTGGCCATCTGGAGAGTGAACCAGCAGATGGAAAAATGGAAAGTATCTTTCTCTCTCTCTCTCTCTCTCTCTCTCTCTCTCTCTCTCTCTCTCTATCTCTGCCTCTCTGCCTCTCTGCCTCTCTGCCTCTCCTTCTCTCTGTGTATAACTCTGGTTTTCAAATAAACAGATACATCTTTGAAAAAGGTGGGGCTCAGCATTGCTCATCAATACTACAGTGGTTATCACCTCACATATATAAAAATGGATATT
This sequence comes from Lepus europaeus, assembly GCF_033115175.1. Lineage (NCBI taxonomy): Eukaryota > Metazoa > Chordata > Mammalia > Lagomorpha > Leporidae > Lepus > Lepus europaeus. The sequence continues at coordinate 31,118,872 of NC_084851.1, read as the reverse complement.
ACCAAAAAGTAAAAAAAAAAAAACATAAGTTTTGAACAAGAGAAAAGGAAACACATGAATTGTAGGAATGTAAATTGATACATCCACTATGGAAAACACGATGGAGGTGCCTCTAAAAATGGAATGAAGGACAAAGCTGTCCCACTAATGGATGTGTATAGAAAAAAGATAAAATCACTGTCTTTAGGATAAACCTGCACATGCATGTTCATGTAAGAATTATTCACAAGTACAAGATATGGAAATAACCACATCATCTGTCAACAGATGAAAAGAGAGAATAAGACACGTACACAAGGTGGAATCAAATTCAACATTAAAAAGAAATTCTGCTGTTTTGTCACTACATGAATCCCAAAGTATGAATGTGGACCTTATGCTGTTTAACATAACACAGAAAAAATAAATGCCACTTATTTGTGGAATCTAAGAAAGTCAATCATAAGCCCAGAATATATTGCAGGTTTCCAGGGGATAAGTGTGAAATGACTGGTGCAGCTCAGGTTGTTGTGGTCAATTGGAGAGTGAACCTTAGGATGAAGACCTCTCTCTATCTCTCTACCTTTCCTTCTCTTTCTGTATAACTCTGACTTTCAAATAAATAAATAAATATTTAAAAGAATTATGGATCCCTGTTAGGAATTTGGAAAACATTATGCTGAGTGAAATAAGACAGTCCCAAAGGGACAAATATCATATGTTCTCCCTGATTGGTGACAACTAAATGAGCACCAAAAAGGAAACCTGTTAAAGTGAAATGAACACCATGAGAAACGGTGACTTGATCAGCCCTTGCCCTGACTGTTGATGAACAACTTAATATGTTAGCCCTCTGTTAGTATTTTTTTTGTTTGTCCTACTTAATATTTTTGGTTGAATACTGTAATCAATACACAGTTATTATTAAGTGTTGAAACTTAACTGAAAAGTGATTGCTGTTAAATATAAGAGTGGGGATAAGAGAGGGAAGAGATGTGCAATTTGGGACATGCTCAAGCTGACTTGCCACAAACAGTAGAATTAGAAACATACTAGGGGATTCCAATTCAATCCCATCAAGGTGGCATGTGCCAATGCCACCTCACTAGTCCAAGTGATCAATTTCTGTTCACAATTGATCATAATGATAGGACTAAGAAACAAAGGGATCACATAAACAAGACTAGTGGCTGCAAATACTAACAGATAGAATCAAAAAGGGAGAGAATGATCCAACATGGGAAATGGGAGACACAGAAGACTCATAGAATGGCAGATGTCCTAAAGAGCACTCTTGCCTCAGAATCAGCCCTTAAGGCATGTGGATCTGGCTGAAAAGCCCATGAGAGTATTGTAGGCATGGAAAGCCAAGACACTCTGGCAAAAAAATGACCTAAATGAAAGATCTCTATGAGTGAGATCCCAGTGGAAAGAACATGTCATCAAAGAAGGAGGTACCTTTCTCTGAAGGGAGGAGAGAACTTCCAGTTTGACTATGACCTTGTCTAAATATGATCAGAGTTGGTGAACTCGAAAGGCTTCCATAGCCTTGGCAACTTGTGATAAGAGCCTAGAGGGATTACTGATGCCATAAACAAGAGTGTCAATTTGTTAAGTCAACAGGAGTCACTGTGCACTTACTCCTCATGTAGGATCTCTGCCCTAATGTGCTGTACATTGTGATTTAATGCTATAACTAGTACTCAAACAGTATTTTTCACTTTGTATTTCTATGTGGGTGCAAACTGTTGAAATCTTTACTTAATATTTGCTAAACTGATCTTCTTTATATAAAGAGAATTGAAAATGAATTGATGTGAATGGAAGGGGAGAGGGAGTGGGAATGGGGAGGGTTGCGGGTGGGAGGGAAGTTATGGGGGGAAGCCATTGTAATCCATAAGCTGTACTTTGGAAATGTATATTCTTTAAATAAAAGTATATATATATATATATATATATATATATATAATTATGGGTAAAAAAGAGGGAGTAGGAAGAAAATCAGGAGTTTGGATGGGAGGGAGGGAGGGGGAGAAGAAGCATCATATTCCCAAATCCTTATATATTAAATTCATGAAGTTGTATTCCTTAAACAAAAATAAATAAATAAATAAATAAATAAATAAATAAATAAATAACCTAGTCACACACATGTGAGCTGCAGGTGCCTTTACTTGCCTTATCAAGATGGCACTTTCTTCCTGCTAGTCACCAGTTGCCTTTGTGAGGGAATAGAGAGAAATCAGTGTGCTCTTCTGTCACAGGGTAAGGTGGGAAAACTGTCCCTTAGTGACTCACCAGGCTTGACTCAAAGTCAAAGCTGTCCACATGGTTCTCCCTTAGGTAATATCACAGGTGACAGAGGATGTCACAGATAGAGCTCACCTAGCTCCAAGAAGATGGTGTCTCCTCCAGATCCAGCTGTGGGAGTCCCCCATGGTGTCTCCCCCCACTGCTATTTATTTGTACTCTCCATGCTGCTCCACTGAGTCTTCCTACTTCCTGTAGGATTTCCACTGCAAACTTCTCTTAAAGTCTGTCCTGGAAATGCAGTTACTTCACCTTCTTTCTGTTATCTTCCTGTGGTCAAAATCAGTCCATATTACTCTATTCAGCCATCTTGGACCTCCCGTTCTGCTGTATTAAGTTCAGAAGTAATCTCAAATGTATTAAACCTGAAAATCTTCAATGAATGAGGCATGAATTTGTGTCAGGCACTGTGACTGGCAAATGTTACTTATTTCATTGAATTTTCACTAACACTATATGTTTCCATTATCCCAATTTCTGATGAAGATGATGAAGATTACAAAGTGTCATTAGATTGCTTGGAAGCACTCAAGATGTTATTAAGAAAACTGGAATTTGAATATAGGTATATCTGATATTGAAGTCCAGATTCTTAGCCAATAATATTTTGTTCATATGGTTAACGGGTTTTCATTTTATCGGAGTACACTTTCAAGATTTCCAAAGTGATTGCCTACTTGCTACCTGCATATTAACTTGCTACATTCTCACAATACTGCAATTAAAATAAATCCAACTGTAGAGTAAATGAAATGAGTCTATATGAGTCAATTATTAAGTAGGAACTATTAGCATGAGAAAGAACAGAGGTATTCAGACTATAGTTTAAATTTTTAAATTAAATTAATTTATGAATGAAATATTCATGTGGATTTGTTTTAGGTTTTGCATTTTATACATAATTTTAAAATCAATTTTAGCTGCATGCTTATCTATAATATAGATAGTGGTAGAATGTTATTTTTTAATATTTTGCTTTTGTGTAAAGTAACATAACCATTTTGATGGAAACATGAAAAATAGAAAAGTCAAAAGTAACCATTAGGGGCCAGTGCTGTTGCACAGTGTGTTGAAGCCCCAGCCTGCAGTGCCAGCATCCCTTAAGGGCACCAATTCAAGTCCTAGCTGCTCCATTTCCAATCCACCTCCCTGCTAATGTGCCTGGGAAATCAAAGGAGGATGATTTGGAGTTTTCCTATTAGAGAAGAAGATTTAAGTAAGAGAATAAGGTGACATCACTTCCTTAGTGATAGAACATAATAGAACTTAGAACACTGGTGTCCAGGCATCCATATTTCAAGTGAAAGTCACCATTCAGCTAACTTGGTCAGAGACAGTTTTAACAATAAGATATTGTCATGCTCAGCAGTACTTACAGAGGTTGTGGGCTCAGGAGGCCATGGGTTTTGATCTGTCTTTAGATATTAGTTTAGGCCACCATCCCTCTCATGCCAGTTTCCATCTTGTAGTGGGATGACACAGCTGACAGGAGGAGCTATGCTAGAAATGAGAATGAGCCAGCTCAGTCTCATGAAGACAGAGTCGTGTCATGCCACAGCAGAGTGAGCAGGGGGGACTGAAGAAGTGAATTATAGTTATGACAGGGGGAAAATACTGGGAATTATAATGGGAATCAAGATATGCTCTTCTTTGTTACTTTGTAATTATTCATTTGTTAAGCTCATATGCAGGTCTGATGTGGTTATTAAATGTGACTTCATTTTTTAAAAAATTATTAAAATTTTTAATGAAAATCTTAGCTGAATTTAATGTTCACCCAAAATAAACTTCAGAAATGTCAGTGTCTTATATAATGTCTCAATAAAAATAAAGCAGACATGCCGTGTGCCTTTATAGTCATAAAACATCAATCTTTAAGAATAACTCAAAATACAAGTATTTATATTACAATGTATAAAATTGCTAATTTATTAATTTAATATTTGAATTGCAATTTTTGTGAATACCTCTTTATATGTGTATATATTTTCATATATAAAGTGATATTCTAGCATACATTTTGATAGTCATTTATCTGAATAGAAGTTAGTTATTACATTATTGGCCGGCGCCGCGGCTCAATAGGCTAATCCTCCGCCTAGCGGCGCCGGCACACCGGGTTCTAGTCCCGGTCGGGGCACCGATCCTGTCCCGGTTGCCCCTCTTCCAGGCCAGCTCTCTGCTGTGGCCAGGGAGTGCAGTGGAGGATGGCCCAAGCCCTTGGGCCCTGCACCCATGGGAGACCAGGATAAACACCTGGCTCCTGCCATCGGATCAGCGCGGTGCGCCGGCCGCAGCGCGCCTACCGCGGCGGCCATTGGAGGGTGAACCAACGGCAAAAGGAAGACCTTTCTCTCTGTCTCTGTCTCTCACTGTCCACTCTGCCTGTCAAAAATAAAAAAAAAAAAATTAAAAAAAAAAAAAGAAGTTAGTTATTACATTATTTCTACCACTATGATTAAATATTGCATTATGAAACTTTAGTGTATTTTCTATTCTTTGAGAGAACTCTAATGGATTTCTAATGAATTATCAAAGCAGGTTGGTCTTTCAAAAAGATGTATTTTTAGCAAGAAAATGTTGTAGTGTCTTTTTACCCAGAATGCCAACATCCAAAATTGCCCTAAAAACATTTAAACTCCATTTCTTCACGGAGACATATAAAGCACTTGAGATAATATTTAAACAAATCCTAATTCAACTGCTTCATTTCATCTTTAATGTTTTCCAAGACATTTCCTGTCATTTGTGTTTATTCTCAATAGGCTTTCTAAATTATGACAGGAAACATTTTCAAACTACATTTATCCAATTTGTAGGTCTTCAATATCAAATTTTGCAATGAAATGTCTCTTTTCTACCTCCTACCTTTCTTACTGGACAGTTTTTTAAACATTTTCCCTAACTGATTTTTCTTATCTTGATGTCCCATATTAGAAATTTTCTCAAAATTTAATGGTATTCCAGATGAAAACTTAATTTATTTTTTCTGAATTGTGAAAGAGTAGAACGGAGGAGCTGCCAAAACATTCTGTTTCCAGCTTTATAATGTACTTCAGGTTTTGAATCAAACTATTTTCCAGACTGAAATTTCAAAATTTGAAGAGCCAATATATTCTTACTATAATTTATACCCTCTGTTACCATACTAAGCTTATTCATTTCTTTCTTTCTTTCTTCCTTTCTTTCTTCCTTTCTTTCTTCCTTTCTTTCTTTCTTTCTTTCTTTCTTTCTTTCTTTCTTTCTTTCTTTCTTTCTTTCTCTCTTTTTTTGACAGGCAGAGTGGACAGTGAGAGAGAGACAGAGAGAAAGGTTTTCCTTTGCCATTGGTTCACCCCCAATGGCTGCTGCAGCTGGTGGGCTGCATCCGGCGCACCGCGCTGATCTGAAGCCAGGAGCCAGGTGCTTCTCCCGGTCTCCCATGGGGTGCAGGGCCCAAGCACTTGGGCCATTCTCCACTGCACTCCCGGGCCACAGCAGAGAGCTGGCCTGTAGAGGGACAACCAGGACAGAATCTGGCTCCCCAACCGGGACTAGAACCCTGTGTGCTGGCACCGCAGGTGGAGGATTACCCTGTTGAGCCTTGGCACCGGCCAGCTTATTCATTTCTTTTCTTTTTCATTCAGTAATTAGATTATCCACTTTGTTTTCTAGATCAGAAAGAAAATAGATTTAAAATCAGAAAGTACTATAAAAGCCAAACAAAATTTTTTTCCATATATAAAATACATACATATATGCTAGCAGGTTTTTCTTTTATTTTCCTCCATAATATATTATTAACACTGCAATCATAATAGTTGTGCTCAATAAAATGATAATTAAATGAAACCCATTCCCTTTATTACATAGGATACTGTACAAGACAGATCTTCTCTCAGAAATAGTCTCTCAGAAATAGTTTTGCTGCAGCTGTTAAATTCCCAAAGAAACTGTCTAGAACAGAGTGACATGTACCTTAGGGATAAAGAGAAGCACAGAGAATTTAGGGAAATTTACTAGGTACACGGTCTTCAGCCTCCTGAAGTTCCAGATCTGAATCTTTCCTTCTTGAAATGTTGCCAGCTGTCTGTCACCAGAGCCCACCCATTTTGAAAGCAAGGAAGGCCATTGCTCAGAGTGAAGACCCAGCATAGGCACTGATTATTGGTGGCTGCTGGTCTTCCGTGCGCATGCGCAGTGACTGCCCTCTGCAGATGCGCTTAACCTCCTTGCTTGGCTACAGTCACTGTGAGTTAAGACTGTGGGAACAGAAAGGCTGCGTGCTGGGATGTTGAGGCCAGGGCTTGCTCCTATCCTGGGCTTGCCTCAGGTTTCCATGCTGGGAAAAGCCGCTAGAAGGATCAGCCATGAAGGAGTTCTTACCTCCCCATTGAAGGGGGCGAGTGTCTCTTGAGCTCCTCTGCTGGGTGAGAGATGAGGAATGGGATAAAACCACAGCCCAGGTACTTCTTCCCGACAAGGTAAGGCTGCCAATGAGAGTGAGGAAGTCTGAGGGCAGCAGCTCCTGCTGCTCAGGAACAGTGGCCGAGGCCGCCCTCCTGTGACCAGGAACACTGGGCGCCCAGCTCCCACAGGCCCTCCTCCCCTGAGAGGGAGAAGCACCCAGGCCGCCTTTCAGAGCAGCAGAAGCAAAGCCTAAACCTCAGTCGGTGTCCAAGTTCATCATAATTCCCTGTATAGTCTTCACTGACAGATGATAAGTGATTGAACAAAATTGACTGTTTCCCATAGTTTATTTTAATGTATGTGTTTCATTTTATATACTGTATACACTGTGGGGAATTCATGTGGAGAGAAATAACTTAAGGTTCAGACTTCAGTGTCCAGAACTTAGGGTCCAGGACTTATTTTTGAGTAAGGATTCAGGGAAGAATAGACAAAAATTAAAATGTTTAAATAAAATAAAAAATTAAAAACGTGAATATAAAATTTAAAATGGGTAGGGTAAAGTTAAAAATTAAAATGGGTAAAATACTCTCTTTACATAGAATGTGTTTTTAATGCAATTTGTAAAGTGATTTTTTCCTAGTGATAGTTTCTATGTAACTTAAAGGGCAATAATATTGCACAATGGGGATTAAATTAGAGAGTGAATAATATTAAGGAAAAAAAATCATGCCACTCATACTAACTGAACATATAATCAAATTTACATTAAGCTTTCTAAGTTACTGATAGTGTTTTATAGAAATAAACCAAGTTTAATATTTTTTAAATTCATTTTCGATTTGCAAGGCAGAGATAGAGAGACCAAAATATATCGCCCACCCGCTGGTGCACTACCCAAATGCCTGCAACATCCAGTTATGAACTAATCAAAAGCCAGAAGCCAAAAGCTCAATCTGAGTCCCCCACAGCAGTTGCAGGGATTCAAGTACTTGGACCACAATCTGTCATTCAGGAAACAGAAAACAGAAGTGGACCCAGGATTTGAACCCAGGTGTTCTAACATGGAGTACAATTATACTAAGTCTTAGCCACTAAGCTAAATGCCCACCCTTAAAGATATTTTCAATAAAAACAAGATTTATGGGTACTGAAAACTATTATTTGTAAAATATTTAAGTTCATTACAGGACATTCCATGAAATTATTATTAAGCAGTATGAATTTTTTAAATTCACTTTAATTCTCCGCCTTGCAGCGCCGGCACACCGGGTTCTAGTCCCAGTCGGGGCACCGATCCTGTCCCGGTTGCCCCTCTTCCAGGCCAGCTCTCTGCTGTGGCTAGGGAGTGCAGTGGAGAATGGCCCAAGTGCTTGGGTCCTGCACCCCATGGGAGACCAGGAGAAGCACCTGGCTCCTGCCATCGGAACAGCGCTGTGTGCCGGCCGCAGCGCGCCAACCGCGGCGGCCATTGGAGGGTGAACCAACGGCAAAAGTAAGACCTTTCTCTCTGTCTCTCTCTCACTGTCCACTCTGCCTGTCAAAAAATAAATAAATAAATAAAAAATTAAAAAAATAAAAAAAATAAATTCACTTTAATTCTAACAGCAGAATTCTATGACTTGCATAACATATTATGTATCTTATAAAGGATGGCAAATTGACTTCCCTAAACAAACACATTATAAAGTCAAAGTGAGAGAGTAAGGTAGGGGTGAGTGTGGCGCAGTGAAGTAAGCCACCACTTGAGATATCCACAATAGTATTTGAGCACTGACGTATGTTCTGGCAACCCGGCATCCAATCCGACCTTCAGCCAGCACACCCTGAAAAGGAGTAGATGATGGATCATTTGGGTTTCTGCCTCCCCACATGAGTCACAGACTCCCTAGCTCATGGGTCCTTGCTCCTGGCTGTGATTTTTCCAGCCCTGACAGTTCTTGAAATTTAGGGAGTATAACAGTAGCAAGAAGATTTGTCTCTCTATTTCTTTTCTTTGTCTTTCTCTGCTTTTCAAGTAGCTGGAAATAAACAAGTAGTCTTTTTCAAAACATCAAAAAACATGTTTAAAATATAAAAGGAAAAATGAAAAAAACTTTGTCTTGTAAAGGGATTTAGTGTGAAAGTGTGATTAAAACACTGTGATTAAAACACAAGAAATTGGTTCTATTAATAAGTACTTGTGGCTTTCCTCATAAAAATAATTAGTACTTCTGTACATTTAAGAATATAATACAAAAAATACAAGTATTTTTAAAGTTACAACTAGAATAATTTTAATTACAATAATAATTAACTAGAATAATCACTCAGTCACCTGAAATAACCTGAGAGGATTTTGAGTGGCCTTATTCTAAAACTTCAATATTGCTAAATGAACAACTTGGAATTCATTGTAAACATAAGACTGGTGCAATAATATAAGACATTTTTACATATGCTGTAATTCTAAGAATACCTGCATATACTGCTTAGCAGTGCACATCAAGCACTGTCATAATGCTGTCTCAGAAATATCCTTTAGATTTAAATTGAATAAAAAAAGTAAGGTAATGCTCAACCAAGGAGTTAACATAATTCCCAAGGTACCTTCCTCAGTGAGAGTGTCATTCCTAGTCTTTTTTGTTGATTCCGCTCTCTCCCATGTCTTTACCTAAGTTCAGGTTCATACTATGTACCCCAAGATTATCGTAGTAATCTTTGAACTGTGTTCCTTGCAACCTTACCTTCTGAAATCTTTTTCAGACTTTCAGATATTCTTTTTTTTTTTGACAGGCAGAGTGGACAGTGAGAGAGAGAGAGAGAGAGAGAGAGAGAGAGAGAGAGAGAGAGAAAGGTCTTCCTTTGCCGTTGGTTCACCCTCCAATGGCCACCACGGCCAGTGTGCTGTGGCCGGTGCACCACATTGATCCAAAGGCAGGAGCCAGGTGCTTCCTCCTGGTCTCCCATGGGGTGGCCAGCAGAGAGCTGGCCTGGAAGAGGGGCAACCGGGACAGAATCTGGGGCCCCAACTAAGACTAGAACCCAGTGTGCCAGCACCGCAAGGTGGAGGATTAGCCTACTGAGCCATGGAGCCGGCCAGATATTCTTTTATATTTTCAAAAGTTTAGACATGATGATGTTACCCCCAGGTTAAAACCCAACTATGAGGGCCAGCATGTGGCACAGCAGATTAAGCTACTGCTTATAATACTGACACTTCATACTAGAGTGCTTGTTTAGGTCACCATTGTTCTGCTTCCAAGACAGCCCCCTGCTTATGTACCTGAAAAGACAGAGAATGATGGACCAAGTAGCTGGGCCCCTGCCATCCATGTAGGAGACTCAGATGGATTCCCAGGCTAATGGCTTTTGCTGATCTCAGCCCTGACAATTGAGGTCCTTTGGGGAATGAACCAATAGATTAATGATCCCTTTGTTGTCTCTCCCTCATTTTGTCATTCTACCTTCCAAAAAACAAAATTGAAAAGCTTTAAAAAGACCAGTGCTGCAGCTCACCAGGCTAATCCTCTGCCTGCGGTGCTGACACACTGGGTTCTAAGTCCCAGTTGGGGCACTGGATTCTGTCCCAGTTGCCCCTCTTCCAGGCCAGCTCTCTGCTGTGGCCCAGGAAGGCAGTGGAGGATGGCCCAAGTGCTTGGGCCCTGCACCCCATGGGAAACCAGGAGAGGCACCTGGCTCCTGGCTTTGAATCAGCATGGTACGCTGGCCACAGTGCACCAGCCACGGCGGCCATTGGAGGGTGAACCAACGGCTAAAGGAAGACCTTTCTCTCTGTCTCTCTCTCTATCACTGTCCAAAAAATAAAAAAACAAATAAAAAATAATAAAAAAAGCTTTAAAAAACCAACTTGTCATTGCTATAATATATGTAACTAGGAATTTAAACTTTTATTTGAGTTTTTAAAATTTGTTACCATGCACTTATTCATAGTAATTTTATGATTCTTTCTATTTCTGTGGTATCAGCTATAATATCTCCCTCTATACCTGTAATTTTATGATTTTTCTCTATTTTTTAATCGATCTAAAGCTTATATATTATGCTTATCTTCTTTAAAAAACAGCTTTTGGTTTTGTTGTTCTTTTATAGTATTTTTTCTAGTTTCAATATTACTTATATTTTGACTTTTATTACATCTCACCTCATTTCTGTGTAGGCTTTTTCTTGTTTTACTAAGTCCTAGGGATACATGCTTCAGTCATTTATTTTCAATCTTTCTAACTCTTTAATATAAGTACTTATTGTTACAAACTTTCCTCTTAGTATTGCCTTGGCAGTATCCCACAGGATTTGGTAGGATGCGTTTTCATTGTATTTTTTTTCAAGAGCATTTTATATCTTTTTAAATTCATTCGGGGACTCTGGCCATTCAGTAGCATGCTGCTTAATTTGTAAATATTCTATTGTTCTTATTGATTTCTAGTTTTATTCCTCTGTGGTCTGAGAAGCTACAAGGAATTATTTCACTCTTTTAAATTTTAGTAAGACTTGATTTGAGTCTTAAAATGTGAAATTGATAGTAAAAAAATGCTCTCTGTACTGATGAAACGAATGTATATTCTGCAGCTGTCAGATAAAACTATACCCAGTTACTTCTGTAACTACATCTGTAACTGATCCATTTGCTCAGTATGGTTAATCTTTTTCAATATCTTTATTGAATTTCTGTCTGGTTTATCTATCCATTGATAACAGTATGGCATTGAAGTTGCTCACTATTACTGTATTGGAGTCCATCGTTCCCTTTAGGTCTAATGATAGTTACTGTATGTCTCTTGGTGGTGTTGTGCTAGGTGAATAGATGTCAATGATTACTATAATCTCTTGGGACTTAAACCTTTTTATCAGTATAAAATGTGCTTCTTAGTCTCTTTCTATAGTTTGTGACAATATAAGTTTTTGGTTTGATATGTTGTTTTGATTTAATATGCTATTTTGATTTAATATGGGTATTGCTATTCTCACTCACTTTTGGTTTCCATTTGCTTGGTATAATGACTTCTGGCTTTCACTTTTAGTCTATCTGTTTCTTTACTTGTGAAGTTAGTTTCATGTAGTCAATGTAGAGTTGGGTATTTTTAATTTTAATCCACTAAGCCAACCAGTATGTATTTGACTGGAGAATTGAATCCACTTACATTGAAGTTTAGTATGTTTTGATAAGAACTACCAACTGCCACTAAGCTGATTAGTTGCTGATGGTATCAGCGTTGTTGGTGAATTTGGTAGTGTTATGTGTCTATTGTTTACTTTTAATATAGGCCTCCCTTCAGAATTTTTTATAAGCCTCATCTAGTGGTGTAGAATTCTCTGTTATTGTATGTTTATGAAATAGTTTATTTTGCCTCCATTTCTAAAGGATAGCTTTGCTGAATATAATATTCATGGTTCAGTGTTTTTGTTTTTGTTTTTTTCTTTTCAAATATTGAATATATCACCCCAATCTCTTCTGGTCTCTATGGTTTCTATTGACAAACTTGCTTCTTTTCCTTTATATTAAATATGAAAAGCACGTCACTTTCTGTTACTATATTTGGGATTCTCTCCTTTTCCTTTATGTTTCATAGTTTGAATAAAGTGTGTTCTGGACTTTTTTTTTTTTTTGCAGTGGGGTGGACTACAGTGGGTCTTTTAGCTTCCTGAATCTAGATGACCATGTAAGTCTTAGAAAGAATTTAAGTAATTTTTTCAGTAAGTAAATATTGCTTTATTGCTTATGCTGTATTTTCCAATGAATATGCCTCTTTTAAAATAAGACACAGGAAAATACTTCCATGAAAGTTCTGTATTATTTTGAAGCCCCTATTTGTTGAAAAATATATTTATACTGCAGGACAGGAGATATTTAGAAAATCACATGATCATTTTGCCCAACCATAATTCCTGACACATCTTTTCAATTTGACAATGCAATATGTACAATGGTACAATTAAAGAGTTACCAAACCCAATGTGTCCACCATGATACCATGACAACTGCAATATCTGCATTATAATAATACTGCTGAACTACAGAAACATGAATGTACTATACACATATTTAACAGTCCTCAGATATTAACTATATAAAATCTAGTACTGTGTTCTGTTTCATTAAAGGTAAGATATTTGGCATTTCAGTGTTTCTTGCATAGTTACATGGCTAATCACAGAAGGCTGATGTTATATGATTCTGAGGACCATGTGAAGATACTGCTGATTATACACCTGAATCATACCATCCTAATCCATATAGCAGTGTCTGAATATATCTGTCAACCATCTCAGGACAATGCAGCCTTGGATGAAGTCACAATGCTATCTGCCCCTGCCAATGTCTGGTTAATCATTCAACTGAGAATGTCATGGGACAGGTCAGAGAGCCTATAGTCCAAAAATAAAGTGCTCCTGTGTGGTTGTTATTGTTGATTATCCAGAGGTATTTGTGATGTACTGCCATACACTGGTGAACTCCCTACAATTTCATGACAGGGCTCTTCTCTGTCAAACATCATTATGACAACCTGGCTCCACTCTCATTTTCTTTACTAAATTTAGTCAAAACTGGAGAACTCAGAGAAATATTTTTCAGTTTTTACAAATATCTCATTTATTTGAAAATCAGAGAAATAGAGTGAGTGGAAAGAAGAGGGAGATGGAAAGGACAGAAGGGAGAGAGAGAGAGATAGAAGAAGCAAGCACACACTTCCATCTACTGGTTTACTGGCCAAGTTGCTGCGATGGCCTAGGTTGCACCAGAATGAAGTCAGAAGCCTGGGAATCCATCCATGTCTCCAACATTGATGGAGGGCCCCTAACATTGGGCCATATTTGGCTGTTTTCCTTAAGTACATTCTCAGAAAGATGGATCAGACATAGAGCAGCTGAAACTCAAACCACCATTCATAGGGATGCTCACACCATCGTGCTGGCCCAGTCTCCTGCCATTCTTGTGATCAACAGCCACTGTGGCCATGCTAGGCAGCCTTTCCACAGTGGGAATCAGTTCTTACCCTTTCAACATCTATTTTCCATATTATGTTTAGCGGGGATAAATCTGATAAGCCACAAAGCCTGCCAGCAATGCACTTTTTTTTCTTTCATTTGAAAGGCTCTTTACATTGATAATATTACATTAACAAGCAAGGTCTCTCTTCCATAATGCCATTTGAATTTCTCCTTGAGATTCCAGAAGTATTAGCATTGCTATCACCTTTGCTAATGTAACTACTGAATGATCTGAAAGCAAAAAGTACATTGTTTTATTGGCAACACATCACTGTGACATCTTAATTAAACATAATTTCTAAAATATGCTAATATGGCCATTATGGCTTAACAACATTAACAGTGATTTGCTCAGTTATATTTTCAGTGGAAGACTTCACTGTAAGATTCTAGTGTTGTGGGAGAGCGCTGGGGCATGGAGGGTAAAGCAGCCTCCTGCAGTGCTGGTATCCCATTGGGCACTAGTTCAAGTCCTGATTGTTCTGTTTCTGAACCAGCTCTCTGCTATGGCCTGGGAAAGCAGTGGGAGATGTCTCCAGTCCTTGGGCCCCTGTACCCATGTGAGAGATCTGGAAGAGAATCCTGACTCTTGGATTTGGATTGGCACAGTTTTGGCCATCATGGCCATCTGGGGAGTGAACCAGCAGATAGAAGACCTCCCTCCCTCCATCTCACTCTCCCTCCCTCCCTCTCCCTGCCTCTATCTCTCTATAACTTTGCCTTTCAAATAAATAAATCTTTAAAATAAATATATATATATATATAAATATTTTAATGTGGTGAATTTGTCATGTAGTAGTGTGAACAAAGGATTTGCTTCGCTACATTCCTTGCATAATTGTACTAAAGCTTATGATAAAATTATGAATAGGACATTAATGTCTGTGTCACACTAAGCCATGTAAATACAATATTGTTCCTTTGTGAGTCATGGTATTTAGACAGATTACATTAAACTGTATAAAAATGTCTTACAGGTTTTTTAATTACAAGGCAACAATGATACAGCATTTTAGATAGCTACTTAATTTGGTGCCATGTGCTTATACAGTTTCATAGTATATATATGTTTTATATGCATATGTTTCTGTGTGTGAACTTTGATGTTCAAAATATGGTGCCTTATATAATAATAGGATGCTTTATATGTATTTTTTCTTCTAGGTAAATTAATGAAAGGTCTGCAGAGTGATTTGTAGAAGGGATTGTTATCAGAAACAGAACCTGATTTTTAAAATACTGTTTCAAGTATTACATATGAATTTCTAAAGAAAAAATTCATCTGTAGTTTATTTTTCAAGTCATAGACATTGAATTTTTCATTTCTCTTCACTCCTCTACTCCTTGGTTATTTTCCCCTAGAGGATAAGTCTGGGGAAATTGAAATGGAGGTGAAGAGGAATTTTCATGATCTCAGATACATTGGTACTTACCCACATAAGACTTATATAAAACTTCCAAAGAACGTGCATTTCATTGTATGTATGTGTATTAGACAGTAAATGCAAGACAACCAACTCAAGTTCCCTCTGTCAAAGTACAGAATGCCAGAGGACATTTTCCAGACTGAAAATCATTCACTATTACCTTCTTTGCAGTGGCACCACATGAGTAAACCTATCACCAAGAATTCTATAATACCTAGAAGTGATGCACTCCCAACTGAGTAAACTTATAAACTGAAAAAAATTTAAAAAATAAACAACCATCTTTATTGTTTGTAATTCACATTTCAATCATGTCTATTTTATACTTTTTAATAATTGTATATTTTCTTGAATGCTTGAAACAACAGTTGAAATAAAATTTGTTGTCTTGTTTTTATCAGTTGTGACCATAACTTGTGGAGAATGTCTTAATTGGCTGCTTCCTAACCCTTACCATTGGATGAAATGCCTGATTAATGCTGCAGGCCCTAAAAATCTGGTGACATGATGCATTTAATGCCAGGTCTTCCAACACAGCTGCTTTGCTGCTTGGCTGAAAACCAAACAAGTCCCTGGCAACTGACTCCATCAGAATTAAAAAATTGGACAACTTGACCATTCTCTGCTCCCACTTCTCTGTTATTATTTATGTTTTTTTGCTAGAGCTTTCTCTAGGGGATTAAAACAATGGGAAAAATAGAAAGTGATAAAAAAAATTTCCCTTTATCCTCCTACTTTGATGGTTACTCCTCCCGACCGCCTTCAAACACATCGAACCTCCTCCTTACTGCATTTCTTAGTGCTTCTACCATTGAAATACAAGCAACCATACTATATTACTCTCTATTTACATTCTGAAAATTGATGAGGTTTACTTCCAGGATTTTTTTTTTTTTTGACAGGCAGAGTGGACAGTGAGAGACAGAGACAGAGAGAAAGGTCTTCCTTTTGCCGTTGGTTCACCCTCCAATGGCCGCCGCGGTAGCGCGCTGCGGCCGGCGCACCGCGCTGATCCGATGGCAGGAGCCAGGTGTTTATCCTGGTCTCCCATGGGGTGCAGGGCCCAAGGGCTTGGGCCATCCTCCACTGCACTCCCTGGCCACAGCAGAGAGCTGGCCTGGAAGAGAGGCAACCAGGACAGGATCGGCGCCCCGACCGGGACTAGAACCCGGTGTGCCGGCGCCGCTAGGCGGAGGATTAGCCTATTGAGCCACGGCGCCGGCCCAGGATTTTTTAAGCAAATGAATGCTGATATTATAAGATAATGTGTCTGCCAGTGCTGCAGCTCACTAGGCTAATCCTCTGCCCATGGCACTGGCACCCCGGGTTCTAGTCCTGATTGGGTTTCCGGAATCTGTCCTGGTTGCTCCTCTTCTAGTCCAGCTGTCTGCGGTGGCCTGGGAGGGCAGTGGAGGATGGCCCAACTGCTTGGGCTAGCTGTCTGCTGTGGCCTGGGAGGGCAGTGGAGGATGGCCCAACTGCTTGGGCCATGCACCCGCATGGGAGACCAGGAGAAAGCACCTGGCTCCTGGCTTCAGATCAGTGCAGCATGCCAGCCATAGAGGCCATTTGGGAGGTGAACCAATGGAAGGAAGACCTTTCTCTCTGTCTCTCTCTAACTCTGCCTGTCAAAAAAAATAAGATAATGTGTCAAGCTCTAAGGTTTAGTTTCACATATAATGTGAATCCCTCTCTCCCTGCTCTCTTGTTTAGCACAAAAATGCTCTTCAATCATTAGTACTTTTCAACCAGTCCAAGCTTGAACTTCCACTGTCCTGTTGGACTCACATACTCACAGCACAGGGCCCCCATGGGGGGAAAGGCACCCTGCCAGTAACTCACAGATGCACTCTGCAAGCTCAGGGAAGCAGCATGTACTTGCACTGTAATGATGCAATGATTTTCCTCAGTTACGACAACCAGAATGTGTTGAAGAACATATGTGCTTCGTTTTATTATTGTGTTCAGAACACACAATGGCATAGGAATTTGTCTCACATATGATAAAACTAAAGTTAAATAATTATTTGAAATACATGGCTCAGTGATTCCCCTACATTCTCATCCCCCAACAGACTGAAGAAATTGTTTCTTTGCAAAAAACTTGTAAAGGAAGTATTCCTTTGAGTTTATTATATAGTTTTTATTAATGGTTTCCTGCATCTTAACTTAGCAAATAGTGAATTAAGCCTATAATATTCAAAGCAGGATTTTGACATCTTTGATATGAATCTGCTAGGACAAGATAAATTCCTGAAGAATGGTTTTAGTTAGCTTATGAATGAGTTAGAAATATTAACCAGTTTTCCATTCAATTTTTAATCATTATTCATTGAATGCCCACTATCCAGATAAAAGGGTAAGTGAAAAGCATATGATGATTAATAATAATGGTAAATAATTGATAATTATTAATACCTTCAATCTACACTAAGTTTTTAGTGGCAGTCATAATTGAATGCAGAACCAACTATAGGAAATAAAACAAAAAATAATTGTCACTGGGTTTTTGTGTATTTAAAGAGTACATGTAAAGCTTCAAGCATTATTTATAGTCCTATAGATGGATTAGATCTCTTCTTTATTTCTACTGTGTTTTTCATTTTTGTGCTTAGTTGGAAATTGCATAGAATTAATGAATTCTGAGACAATAAACCAAGCCATTCTTATATTTCTTGAACTTACTGTTCTGGTGAATATTTCATTTTAGTGTTTATTTTTAAAAAATAATTATTTACTTGAAGGAGTTACAGAGATAGAGGGAGAGAGACAGAGAGAGAGACAGAAAGACAGATCAAGACATTGAAAGATATCTTCTATGCATTGATTCACTCCCCAGGTGGCTGTTGCCAGCTATGGTCCAGGCCAAAGCTGGGAGCCAGGAACTTCTTCAAGCTCTGCCACATGGAGAGCAGGGCAAAGCACTTGGGCCATCTTCTGCTGATCTTCCCTGGCCATTAGTGGAGAGTTAGATTGGATGTCGAGTAAGCTGGTTCAAGAACTGGTGCCCATATGGAATGCTGGCATCTCAGGCAGCAACCTTACCCATGACACCATAATGCCAGCTCTTCATTTCACCACTTTGTATTTTAAATAATTATAAATCTATTAGACTTCTCCTGGAAATGTGTTTTAAAATGTCATGATAATGCCACCCTTCTCATGTATATTCTGATATACATATATAGAGAGTCAAATAACATAAAATACACTGGCTCGCTATAAATACATATACTTCTCTATCACAATTGTCTATTTCTGATATGATTTAAATAGGGCTTTATAAAGCTAAAATTTTTGTAATATTCTATTATAATCTTCCTTAGAAATATTAGAAATGAGAATTTAAACTAAATGTTTTTCATCATATGTGTCTCATGACATTTACCAACAAAAATTCCTCTATGGATTTCTCATGTTTCTCTCCCTGTTGAAATGAATTTGATAAAGGAATCATTGCCTGAAAGACTTAAATTAAAAGCCAGCAAATAACACGAGACATGTTATTTACATTTTATATATGTCTATCTCTATCTATATATTTATATAGAATTTATATAATATTTATATAAGGTGGAACTGAAAAATTCATTGGCACTTAGAGCAAAATTGAAGTGATATTTTGAGGTTACACTGAGGTATTATACAATTACCTAGGAACCAACTGCTTTGACTTCTCATTTAGGGAATTTGATACTTTTGTGTCCTTAGAAGTAAACTATGAGACAATGTTTATATATTTGCTTTTTAATTCATCAAAACGTGAAATAAGTTTCAAAAATAATATCACAAAAAGTGCTTACTTAAGCTACTTTCAAGTTTTAAGTTTTCACTCAAAGTATTTCCAAATCTTGAACCTTTTTCAAAAGTGTATTGAATAATAATAGCATTTTCAGATTTAAATAATATTTTCAACTTACAATATAATGACTTCTCAAACATTTGCAGCTTCATAGAAATTTAATGTACAGTTTAGTGAATTCTATTACTCTGTGTTTCGCAGCAACTAGTAAGAACTGTTGGCAGGGGCAACCACTGCACTTTAATTAAATTGGTTGTTACTGTCTCCAGCTTGTCATCAGGTAAACACCAGCTCCTCCATGTTCAACCTGCAATAGGCTTGGAGGAGAATCTATTGCAACCAAAGGGAAATGCTGCCAGTTGGGACACTTGTACACACTCAGCACAACTGTGAAAGGAGTGGGGCTGTGGCCAGCAGGTATTGCACATGCATGTCACCCAAGGATTTTGCCAGAGGGAAAAATTCCCATTCCCCACTGACTTTCAGTCTGGCTGAGAGGCCGCATCTACCAGGGTAGAATATATGGGACATAGCTCCAGGAACTCCTCAGTCACTGTGTGGACAGAACAGGCTAGTGGGGCAGAGTGCACCCTCATGCAGTCCTTGACCATGGGAACTCTGGGTGCTGAGACTGTGAAAACACTGTGACTGCCTGGGAGGAAGCAATGTGTAGCCTGGGTCTGGGCAAGCTCTGGATGCAGAGTCACACTCTCAGAACTCTTTGGTTGCTAGGGCAGACCCCTGTAGCAGGAATCATGCTCACAGAGAGGACTATACAAGCTGCAGGGCCTGCTGTAACCTGGGATGCTGGGCTTCTTGACCTCTGCAGCTCCTAAGCACCTAATTGAGTATTAATTTTTTTTCCTCAGGATCATTTTGGCTATCCTATGACTATAGTTCTATATGGATTTTAGCATTGTTTCCTCTAATTAGTAAAAATGTCCATAGTTTGATAGGGATTACATTGAACCTGTAAATTGTTTTAGAGCCTATGGACTTTTAATTACATTAATTCTTCCAATTCATTTGGTGATTTTGATGATTTCTTTCATCAATATTTCATATTTTCCATTGTGTAACTCTTTCAATTATTTAGTTAAGTGTATTACTGAGTATATAACTCTTGTAGCTATTATGAATATGATTTCTTTCTTGATTTTTCTTTCATTAAGATCATCACTGGTGTATAAATATACTTCTGCTTTCAGATGCTGATTTTGTGTCTTATGCCTTTATAAAAGTTTATACAAAACATTTCCTTATACTTAAATGCTGTTAGAAAAACTGTAGTGGGTAGATCCAAATATATCCATTTCTTTCTGATACTATTCCTAGAAAGACTTATTTTATAATTCTTTTTCTTGTTTTCTCAAAGTTATTTATTTGAATTGAGAGAGATAGAGAGAGAGAGAGATCTCATTTCTATCTGCTGGTTAACTCCCCAGGTGCCTCCAACAGCTGGGTTTGAGTCACATTGAAGTCAAAACCTCAAACTCTATCCAGGTCTCCTGCATGGATGGCAGGAACTCAAGTACTTAAATCATTATGTACTTCATTGCCAGTTACATTATCAAGAAGCTGGGTTGGAAACAGAATTTCTAGGACTCAAAATGGCACTCTGAGATGGGAAATAGTTGTCTCTAGTGGTGGATGAACCTGCTGCACCATAATGTCTGCCCCAACTTATCCTTCTTTAACTGCTTCAAACATCTGTAATTCTTTCTTGCTATTACTTTTAATTGTTGAATATTCACGAGCATGTATTTGATTCATGAATGTGTATGTATTTAACATTAATAGTACACATTTTTTCATGAATGATTAACTACATTTATAGTAATGATATCTGCATTAGGATTAGGAGAAGAGGGAGATAATCACCTGGGAATTCTGAGAACTGTCCATTGCTACTTACATCTTTCAACATAATTTTTACTGACGTTAAAACACGAAACACACTTCTTTCATTTTTTAAAAGATTATTTTAGATTGGTGAGATAGAGGCAGAGAGATGTCCCATCTAACAGTTCTTTCCCAAAATGACTTCATTGGCCAATGCTGTCCCAGGATACAGCCAGGAGCCAGGAGACCAGTCTTGGTTTGCCCATATGTGCAGCAAGGAATCAGCCACTTCAGAATCACCTGCTCACTCCCAAAGAGCACAATAACAAGAATTTGCCATCAGGAGCCCCTTGCAGGAATCAAATCCAGGTTTTCTGATTTGGGTGGAAGCCATTCTAACTGGTTTCTTAACTATTGGCCAGATGCCCACAAATATGATTCTTAGACTTGACTTATTTATCTCCATATATGGCCATAGGACTTTTCTTAAATTTATAATTATCAACTTATGATTATTAATGTAATTATGTGCTAACTGTATTACTTCTGCATGGTAAAATTCTACTAATATGAATGATTCATTTATTTAAGTCAGTGTAGTATAGCATAAAATATTTCCTAAGGCTTAGAGTGAAATCATCATTTGGGGTTCTAAAACTAAGTGTATCTAAAACCCAAAGATTGGGGCTGGCACTGTGGCCACCAAAGCCAACAGCCCATGTGGGCACTGTTTCATGTCTCAGCTACTTCACTTCCAATCCATGTCCCTGCATATGGCCCAGGAAAGCAACAGAAAATGGACAAAGTGTTTGAGCTCCTGCTACCCAAGTTTGAAACTGGAAGAAGTTTCTGACTCCTGGCATCAGGCCAGGCTTGCCCTGGCTACTGTGACCATCTGAGAGTGAATCAGCTGGTGAAAGATCTTTCTCTCTAAAGCTTCCTCCATCACAATATCTCTGACTTTCAAAGAAAATCTAAAAATCCAAAGATTATTTCAATTCATCTTATGGCCAAATATTATTTTATATTATAAATCGATGTATATATGTATGTAAATGTCTTGGTGAGGATTAAAGAAAAATAGGTTGAATTATATTTTTTACAGCTTGGAACTGAGATATAATAATATGATTCTACTTGAGTTGTCAAGTATACATCTATAGGAAATAATTCAGGATGAAGAAAATTATAGGAAATTATAATTATATGGGATAATAGCAATAAAGGTTTGATTTAATAGTGTTTTAATCAGCAGAAGTGTGTTTTAAAAAGTATGACTGTCTTTGTGGTATCAATGTTTTTATAAATACATGTATAAATTAATGATTTTCTTTATAGTTAGTTACACATTTGGAAAGACATATGGAAGAGCAGATTTCTTAGACTTAAGGAGTTGCTACCTTTCCTCATCCTGAATTGCAGCTTATAGATGTGTACATGGCAACCAAAATAGAATCATAGTTTTGTGTCTCAGGTACTATTTTCCACTGAATTGGTACACAGGTACATTGACCAGCCAAATGTTATAGCATGGGTGTCTGACCAAGAAAAAGGCCATCCCACTGCCTGGTGCTGTGTACATGAAGACATATCCAGGTCCTGCAAAGGTGGTTACTGGCATGGCCTGCAAGGGGAGAGCTGGAAAGGGCACCACAGGCTAAGCAATTGTGTATTTCTTCAGGATCTTCCTTTGAAGTTGGGAACATTCACACCAGACAGCTTTTGAAAGGGCAGGGGGGAGGGGAGCCCTGAGACCATCTCATGATGGCTGCCTACATTATTTTTCCTTCAAGTACTACTCCTAGAAGTCTGGATTTAAACTTGAGCATGACTGTGAACTAAGGCAATGCAGCTGAGTCTCATGTAGTTCTGCCTCATTCCTGTACCAGGGCCCTACCTGGAATGTGTGCAAGAGGAAAGGCAGATAGCATTTGGTGCTGGGGACATTTGTTTAGTCCTGGGAGATCCAGAAGGAAAGCATATTTTTCCACCCAAGTGAGCTTTCATTTGGATTGTAAGCCTGAGTCACATTCAAGTCAGAGGAGAAAAATCAGGTTTGAGGGTGCTGATCTTTTCATATCCTGTTACATCCTCCGGGATCAAAGTCAGAAAGTCTACTGAGGTTGATAGAGTTAAGGATCAATACATAGGAAGTAGACTGTATTACCTAGAGGTGAATGAAAGTGTGTGTGTGTGTGTGTGTGTGTGTGTGTGAGAGAGAGAGAGAGAGAGAGAGAGAGAGAGAGAGAGAGAGAGAGAGAGAAAGAGAGAGAGACAGAGAGAGAGACAGAGAGAGAGAGAAATGAAAAAGGAGAAAGTAAACAAGGAGGGAAGAAAATTAGAATGAAGACGAAAATATTTACAAAGTAAAGATGAAGAGAAAATAAAAAACAAAGTTTAGAGGATATGAAAGAATGAAAAAATGGAAAAAAATAAAAGGAAAAGAGGGGAAAGGAACCCTGAAAGAAAGTAAAGAAAAACAACAAAGGAAAAAAAAAGAATACCAACAGGTAAAAAAGGAGAAAGAACATTTTAAAGCATTTTTCCTATCCATGCCAATAATGTTCCTCTTCAAATCTGACCTTTTCTTCTTAAACTTCCTTCCATTGGGTGGAACTGCTTCTTCCATGTTTATTCATCTAGTGAGAACACTAGACAAATTTCTTTTCTGCACAATGACAAAGAGGCGTAGCAGACATAAAAAAAGGAAACTTGGGATTATACCTAGTTTCTGCCACTTATTGTATCCAGGTAAATCATTATGGGCTTTAAATTTCAGGTGCTTAATTTGAACAACCACTTGAATTGTATGTTAAATGCAGATGGAAGTAATAAATGCTGTTTCATTAGTCTGCAAGATTGCTTACTTAAAATTCAATGTGATCTTATTCCATCTATAGAAAAATGTGGAATATTAACTGGAAGAAATGGAAAAATATAATAGAACACAAATAACAAGAAAACCAGTAAAGAAAGTTTTAAAAATCAGTAAAAGATAATAGAAAGTTATGCATGGATGAAAAAGCACTAGGAGAAAATAATTTAAGACAGAAAGACAAGATAGTGTCTGTAAGGGCAAGCTAGAAAGTCAGTTAAGTAGATAAGTCAATTAAGATTATCATCTAAATATATAAATGCATGCTAAAATAATGAACATAGTCCATGTATAAATGCCCTTCACTTAAAACCCAAATTAATTAATAACCCAACATATAACCCACATATATCAGCAACTTAACAACAAAATAAAACCAATCTAGCTGAGAAGTAGTTAAAAGACATCAATAGACAGTTCTCAAAATAAGAAATACCAATGGCCGACAAATGTATAAAAAAGGCTTAACATCACTAGCCATCAGGAAATTTCAAATCAAAACCACAATGATATATCACCTCACTCTTTAGATAGAAGGAAGGAGGGTGACAAAGAGGGAAGAAGGCTATATTATTGTGTTCTTAGATTTGCATGTATAAGTCATATTGAATCTGTTAAATATTACATAAATTTAAAACTGCATTTCAAAAGAAAAAAAGTAGAGATAAAGAGATATCTTTTTTCTCCTGGTTCACTCCCCAACATTCTGTAACATCAAGGACTGGCCCTGGTTGAAGCCAGGCATTGGGACCTCCATTTAGGTCTCACACATGGGTGGCAGGGTTTCAAGTACTTTAGTTATCACTTGGTGCTTCCCAGGGTGCATTTAGAGGAACCTTGACTGGAAGCAGAGGTGAAACTAAATTGCAGGCATTCCATATATTGGATGCAGACACCACAATCAGTGGTTTAAATTGCTATGCGAAAACACCTGCCCCCAGAATTTCTATTTTCTAATATCATTTCTCATGGTCAGTACTGTGGCATAGCAGATTAAGCCTCTCCCTACAGCACCATCATCCTTAATAGGTGCCTTTTTGAGTCCTAGATGCTCTGCTTCTGAGCCAGCTCCCTTCTAATTGCATAGGAGAACAGTGGAGGATGGTCCAAGTGCTTGGGCCTCTGCAACCACATGGGAGACCCAGAAGCAGCTCCTGGATTCTGGCTTTGACCTAGCCCAGCCCTGGCCATTGTGGCCATTTGGGAAGTAAACTAGCAGATGGAAGTCAGTCTCTCTCTCTCTCTCTCTCTCTCTCTCTCTCTCTCCCTTTCAAACAAATGAAAAGATTTATCAATATCATTCTTAATAGTAACATTTTGAGTAACAGTAAAATTTTTTAAATTGTTCTACAAATATTTTCTTTTTTTGCAAAAATCACTAGGCCACAAGCAAGTTACATGATGAGGTCAAAGCGTAGCAACTTCTTGGATTAATATCAATAATTCAACAATGTTTTGTGAGTCTTAAGTTTTTAAAAATGTCTTACATTTTAAAATTTTAAAAATTTCATTCAATTTACATGGAAGTAGTCTTTTAGAAGTTTGTTGAGATGTGCATAACCCATGTAAAGCACTATTTTTAATTCCAACATTCTGCTAATGCACACTATGGTGTTCAGGAGATGATGGGTTATATAGGTGGATCCTGCCACTCATTTGGGAGTTGTTCATGTCTCCCAGCTTCAGCCTGGCCCAACCTGGCTGAGGTTGACATTGGAGTAGTAAACATGTTGATGAGTGCTCTCTATCTGCATGCTTTTGACTCTTCTTTTCTCTCTCTCTCCCTCTCTCTCTCTTTTCCCTCTCTCTCTCCCCCAGCCTCCCTCACTCCCTCTCATCTCTGTGTGTATGTATTCTCTGTGTCTCTCAAAAAATATAAAATTTTAAAAATGCCTTGTCCAGAATTATTAGTTCCAGTATATATGTATCTGAATGAGTTATTGAAGTATGTGCAGGCCAGTGCTGTGGCTCACTGGGCTAATCCTCCACCTGCGGTTCCAGCAACCCAGGTTCTAGTCCAGTTGGGGCGCTGGTTTTGTCCTGGTTGCTCCTCTTCCAGTCCAGCTCTCTGCTGTGGTCCCAGAAGGCAGTGGAGGGTGGCCCAAGTGCTTGGGCCCTGCATGGTAGACCAGGAGGAGGCACCTGGCTCCTGGTTTTGGATCAGCGCAGCGCACAGGCCATAGTGGCCATTTGAGGGGTGAACCAATGGAAGGAAGACCTTTTTCTCTGTCTCTCTCTCTCACTAACTCTGCCTGTCAATAAATAAAAAAGAAGTATCTGCATGTGTATTTAACGATAAAAAGACCTGGTGTAAATGTGAGCATCTGGCTCTAAACCAAGAACCTCCAAGTTTGCAGTAAGCACGAAGAAAGCCTTTTCTATTTTATGCAAGAAAACTCATCTTTCTCATTAAATCGTCTTATCATCAAGGAAATAAAGACAAGATTATTGGTGATAAATCATTCTCAAAGCATTTAACAACATTTTAAAAATGAATGTTGAGGAAAGTAGAATCTGTGTGTGTTTACAAAAGAAGAAATTATGGTCTTGGCCAAGTGTTAATACTTCTAATTGGAAATCAAATGACAGAAAATTTTCCATTCTTAAGTATGACTTAAATTTGCATTATTTAGATAATCTCATTTAAAAAATTCTTAAATGGACCACTGTAATATAAGGAAACAACCTTCTATTATTTTACTGCATTTTACAATATTGTATCAGCACAGAAAGAAACTGTACCAACTATCCATCATCCTCTATTTCTCCCTCCCACTAACTCTTGGAAACCATGAATGTGTTTGAATGTATTAGTCTATCCTAGATATGGTATAGAGTGATTGTGAGCATCTTTTCAAGTACTTGTTTGCAACCTGTGAATGTTTTTTGGAGAAAAGTTTATTCTGAACCTTTCTCCATTTTAAATTCAAGGTTTTTGTTGTTGTTGGGTATCTTGTTGTTGGGTAGTGATTGTTCTTTTTATATACTAGGTACTAATTCCTTATCAGTATATAATTTCCAGATAAGACAACACTTTAAAATGTGTGGAAGATGGAATTAAAAGGTGGATTTATTTTGGTGCAAAACATTTTTTTTTGAAATCCACATACAGTATTCTTTTTTTTAATTAAACTTTTATTTAATGAATATAAATTTCCAAAGTACAGCTTATGGGTTACAATGGCTTCCCCCTCCCAAAACTTCCCTCCCACCCACAACCCTTCCCTTCCCGCTCCCTCTCCCCTTCCAATCACATCATGATTCATTTTCAATTCTCTTTATATACAAAAGATCAGTTCAGTATATATTAGGTAATGATTTCAACAGCTTGCCCCCATATAGCAACACAAAGTGAAAAAAAAAAATACTGTTGGAGTAGTAGTTATAGCATTAAATAAGAGTGTACAGCACATTAAAGACAGAGATCCTACATAATATTTTCTTAAAAATTACTTAATTTTCTATGCCATTTCCAATTAACACCAGGTTTTTTTTTTTTACATACAGTATTCTTATAATAAACATCCTCTCCATGAACTTAAGTATCCCTGTGTACTCTTCCATTCTGTGAACTGTGTTTCTGGGTTGTTTATAGAATCATTTGATACACAAAATTTTAATTTTAGTGAAGTGCAACATATGTTTTTCTTTTCTTCCCTGTGTTTTCCCCTCAGTAATCTGCACAGGGTGTTTTCTCAGCAGAGGCCAGCTCACAGAATATGGTAAACATGGATCAGAAAGGGGTGATGAAATAAGGAGCAGAGAGTCAGGGTAGAGAAGTGAGTATGAATACACAAGGAATCTGGGGGTCTTGATGCTGAAACACAAAGGCTCCAATGTGAGGGCAGATGAGGGCCCCCAACATGCACTTTCTGGCAACAGATAGCCTCCACTGTGGGGTTTGTGAGTATTCAAAAACAAAATACAAGAGCAGAAACCACATCTGTTTGGTTGCTAGTCTCCCTCCACCCCCATGGCTAGTCCAAATTTTTCCATCCTATTGAAATCATTGACAAAAATTCTGGTCAACAGCGCATCTTTCAAAAGAAAGATGAAGAAAAGAGGAAGGGCAAATGCCAGCTCACCCTGCCCCTACACAGGATCATGAGGAAGCAAGGATCCTGGGGCCAGAATGAGGCCACAGTTTCCATATCCCAACTCTTAGCCATCCTGCCTGGGGTGCCTCTCCTATGCTACTCCAGAGCACTGAGGGAGGAGAAGTGGGAGAGGCAGGGAAGTCTGGGTGTGACAGAGGTGGCAGCAGCATCCAGGGGACACAGTGCTGCCAGCAGACTGCAGTGGAGCTCTTGGCTGGAGTGGAATTCTGAAGGGTGCCAGGTGTCTCTGGTTCCATGACCACAGTGGGTTCTGGGGTTCAACTGCTGCCCTGAAAAACACAGGTTCCTGTCCTTTCCATGGGGCTTGCTCAAAACAAAAACGTCAGTTGGAAACCACCAATAGTACTTTCCAGTTGTCTTGTTCTGCTTACTATTGTTGTCATTGTTACTGTTATCTGACTACAAAGACAATGTGAGACTTCACAGGTAGACTAGCTTTCCTGGTGGAAGGGCTTGGGTACAGAGAGCAGGGTATGTGGAATTTTTTGCATTATTGTTTTAAGCAGAAACAAAAAGGCTGATTGGATTGGGGTGGAGGGATTTGCTAGAAGTTTCTATCTAAAATAATCAGCCCATCAAAAAATAAAAACAAAACAAGAAATACCTGTGTGAATCAGTATTGATGCAAATATGATTTTATAAAATGTTCACTATACATGATTGAAATGGTCACTTCTTTCCGTTCAATTACTGTTTATAGCCATTGCTTATATTCCTGCTAAACTAGGTTGCTTTTTACTTGTTAAACTTCTTATTTGGTAAAGCAGTAAGCCTTTTATTGTGTAAATTTAAAATATGTTATCTCCAAGTGTAAAATGAGAAAGCAAGCAAGAAAGGGAGAGAGAAGGATGGTGGGGTGGAGAGGGGGAGGGAGGTGGACAGGGAGAGAAGAAGGGACTATCATTTTATTCTCAGAATTTTATCTAAAAATGATATTGTATCTGTTAAAAAATTAATTAAAATTTTAAATTGAAAATATAAATGTTCCCCTCCCCAAAGAACCCTTGAAAACAAATTTTTTAAAATCCTGAAAACAGTAAAACTCCAAATAAACAAACAACAAAGTGTAATGTAAAGAAAGAATGAATTAAGTCCATTTATTAATAGCAGCTAAAATTTATCTATGAGTGACTTCAGTCCAAATTAAGGGCGCTAATGTAGGCTTGTCACTTAAACAGGAGTAATTCATTTTCAAAATCACCAGTTTGCTCCAAGCCACAGAAATATCACTGCACATCTGTGTAACTCATTATTTCCTATTTTTAAAATAAGTAAATCAATGTCTGAAAATATTTCAATACAAAGAAATTACAGAATTTCAGGAGTCATCACATTTTTGAGGAATGACATAATTAGCAGGTGGACACCTAGATATAACATTGAAATATTTATACAGGCTGAGAGCTCTGCAAGAATATTAGTGACTGAGGTGCAAATTTCACATCCTAAGGCTTACTCTTGCTGTCACGTGAGTGTTACATACTTTTCCATATGATGCAAATTGAAAGAGATTGGATGGTGAAAACTCGCAAGTGGAAGGAAAGTTTTCCTTCTTTCTGCACAAACATTGCTGAATACTGAGCTATCTGGCAGAAGGCACTCTGCTAATGATACAAGTATATGATATTTCAAGACTCTATTTCACAAAGTAATTATTGAACCCTAAATATTACCTCAGGTCCCTCAAAAGTAGTCTTGGTACTGGAAATGTTATTTTTATAATGTTTATTTGCATTTTCCCATTGAAGATATTACCTACATACTCACCTTTAATCCAGGAAAATATGAAATAATAGTCCAGCTGATCTCACAGAAGATATGAGGAGTCTTGAATGAATTAATATAGGAGAAAATAAGTGACAAGTACAAAGAATCCTTGAAAACAAATGAAAACAAATCTGGCCAGATTGATTTCTTAATAACAATGTTGAAAAGTAGCTTCTAGGCCAGTGCCGCAACTCTCTAGGCTAATCCTCCACCTGTGGAGCTGGCACCTCAGGTTCTAGTCCAGTTGGGGTGCTGGATTCTGTCCCTGTTGCCCCTCTTCCAGGCCAGCTCTCTGCTGTGGCCTGGGAGTGCAGTGGAAGATGGCCCAAGTGCTTGGGCCCTGCATCCGCATGGGAGGCCAGGAGGAAGCACCTGGCTCCTGGCTTTGGATCATCATGGTGCACCAGCTGTAGCAGCCATTTGTGGGGTGAACCAATGGAAGGAAGACCTTTCTCTGTGTCTATCTCTCTCACTGCCTAACTCTGCCTGTCAAAAAAAAAAAAAGACATGATAACTTTTTGAGAACAAGGTTTCTGACTCTAGCAGTTATTAACTCTTAACTCCTAACTCTTACCAGTATTCATTGACACAGAAATTATAAAGTGATAGATACTTAGTTTTCTCAATCAACAACATAATTTTAAGGAAAAAATTGTCACTTATCACCAGCTATCAGTCTGAAAATGTTCTTGGAAAAAAAGCAAATAATATTTATTTATTTATTTATTTATTTATTTATTTATTTATTTATTTATTTATTTATTAAAAAAACCTCTATATGGGGCCAGTGCTGTGACATAGTAGGTAAAGCCACTTCCTACAGTGCCCACATCCTATATGGGTACCGATTCAAGTCCTGGCTGCTTCACTCTCAATCAAGCTCTCTGCTATGGCCTGGGAAAGTAGTAGAAGAAGGCCCAAGTCCTTGGGTCCCTGAATCTGCATGGGAGACCCGGAAGAAGCTCCTGGCTCCTGGCTTTGGATCAGCACAGCTCTCGCCATTTCAGCCAATTGAGGGGTGAACCAGTGGATGAAAGACCCCTCTTTCTATCTTCCTCTTCTTGCCTCTCTGTATAACTGACTTTCAAATAAATAAATAAATAAATCTTGAAAATAAACCCTCTATGATACTCCTTATTTAAACCAGTTGCTTGCATGTAAATATGCAGATTGACTTTTGCTAACATATGGAGATCAGTGTGCTTCCCTGGCATGGAGCTCTCTGAAGAGTTTAAATGCTGATCTGTGTGCTTTCATTTTATTTGCTATCATCCAGAGTGCATTTATTAAATATCTGTATCAACTGTCTTGATATTTAATAGTACTTACATATTTATAACCTCAGCTAATCCTCATAACTTCCCCCTCTTGAATTGTTATGCCTTTCACATTGTGCTTTTTTCACACAAATACAAATGCAAAATCAACTCTTGTTTGCTACTTTAGAATTTATAAAAGGCCTTTTGTATAAGATTTGCAGAAAATGTAAAAACTTAGCTTCTAGTACTTGAACTTACTTGGCAATGTGAAACTGCCAAAAAGGACTTGGTTTTCTCATTACAGATGAGAAAGAGGTATGAAGAGACTGTTCCAACAGTTAGATTCAATTGATCAAGCCCAGACTCTAATTAGGTCTCAGGTAGACACACATCTAGATTTTTCTCTTTATGGTTTGTGTCAGAATTCCAGTCTATGAGTGATTTTCACAGTCTACCCAAGTATCTCAGTCAAAAATATATTCAGGTTTGCATTGGTGAGATGAAGCATGTACCTATATATTACACACATTTAATAAATAAGTATTGAATCATATGAAAGTAAATTTAGATATAAGAATATGATGCAAAGACTTGAGATGAAGACCATATGTTTAAACAGTTATGGTCTTACAGTTTGCAAACAAGTTTTAAAATGTGTTACTGGAGTACTTGTTTGGCACAGTGATTAAACCTTCCACATCCCATTCAAAATACTTGGGTTCAAGTCCCAGCTCTGCTTCTGATTCTAGCTTCCTGCTAATAGAACCCTGGAGGGGAGGGCAGCAGGTGATGGCTCAAGTACTGGAGTCCCTGCCACCTACATGGGAGCCCTAGATTGAGTTCTTGGCTTCAGCCTGCTCCAGCTTTGGTTGTTGCAGACATTTGGAGAATGAACAAAGAATGTAAGAGCTCTCTCTGCATTTCAAATTACTGAAAACAAATACACAAAACTTTTCTTTTTGGAAAGGCAGAGTTACAGAGAGAGAGGGAGAGACAGAGATGTCTTCCATCCACTCGTTCACTCCCCAGATGGATGCAACGGCCAGGTCAGGAGCAAGCCAAAGCCAGGAGCCAGGAGTCAGGAGCTTCCTCTGGGTCTCCCATGGGGATGCAGGAGCCAAAGCACTTGGGCCATCTTGGGCCAATTCCCCAGATGAATTAGCTTAGCTGGGACCTGTATCAGAAGTGGAGCAGCCTGGATTGAAACCAGTGCCCATGTGGGATGCTGATGGAATTCTAACTTTCTATGCCAAAGTGCCAGCCCCACGAAAGTTTTTTTAAGTGTCTTGCTGCTTTCTGAATGATTTTCATTACCCCTTAACTGTTCTCCCTAGTAACAAGGCAGATTTTGCTCTCCAAGTCAGACCTGGAATTCCTAGTACTGGCAGCTCACCCTGAGAGCATGCTGACTGGATTCAGTTTGCAGACACAAGGTTCATGTCTTCCTCTGACAGGTCTAATGCAAAGAAAGGAGAGTGTCTAGAGTAATCAGTGCCTTGCTGTTTACCTAGCTGTCCACTCACAGGCCTGAGAGAACCACTGGAATATGCACTGTCAAATCCTGGACATAGTATCCAAATTTGTCATGTCATAGGTGAGGTACTCTGTCCTTACCAACCATTTTAAGTCTGCAGGGGTAGTGAGGAGTGGTTTCTGAAAAATTCACAAATGCAGCTCATTCAAGTAAGTTGCTCCCACCCCTACTGTACCCCTATATACATTATGTTCGCTAATTAAAGGTTCTGGTGAGTTCTAAGTTGACCAGCTATGACTCAAGTAGAAAGCCGACTCCTCTCACTGTCAGACTCAAAGACCCTAGTGCATCCCAGCGATGAGCTCACTGTGCCTTGCTCTCCCTCCCTTGCAAACAGGAGGCCTGCAGGGCTCCCTGCACTACTAGGAAGCCAGGAGCAGTTCCACAGGCCCAGGAGCACAGATGCCCACCCAGAGCCCACCCTAAAGCAAGCCCACCTCAGGTGTGACCTTCTGACCATCACCATCTCCTGCTGCCCAAGACTACCCGGCCACAGGTTGCAGAGTTCCTGGTTCGCCCACCCACTAAGGAGGGAAGCAGAGGCACAGCTGTGATTTTCAGAAATCCGCTCAGCTGGGGTGCAGAGATTCTGCAGGCTGGGGGAAAGGAGGGCCTGAGCCAGCCTGCACCATAGCTCTGCAGCCTGGAAAAATTCGTCGCCCTCTATGGGCCTGCAGTTCGCGACGTCTCGCCAGATGGCGCTCTAAGCGGTATCTCAGATGTCCACAGCTCCCTGGTTTCCAGCCAGTCAGCGGGCTTCAGTGCCCAGCATCGGCTCAGGCTCCGCCCCTGCCATAAGCCTCCGGCCAATCATAGCTCTGGAAGGGCAGCGCGGGGTGGAGGCGGGGTGCCCGGGTGCCACCCCCCACGCTGGCCGGCTATAAAAGCTGCAGCACTCTGCGGGATGCAGGCTAGTAGTGTGTGTTGTGTGTGCACGAGAGCGCAGGGGCTGGTGAATGCGTGTGGCACCAAGAGTGTAGAAAAGCAGGAGAAACGGTCCTCGTGAGTACATGCGGCTTGCTGCACACGTAGCACTTTGGGATATCCTGTAACCTGAACTTCTGCAGAAAAGTCAAGCGCACAATGCGAATTTACTCGGGGAAATTGTATCTACGAGAGCTGTGCTCGCTTTGTGAGTGTGGACACTCGGGGAGGGCTTGGAAGGAGGCAGGTGGAGGGCGCTGAGACCCGGTGGAGCAGTGTCTTCCTCAAAGGAGTGTTGTGGGTCAGAGGGATGCAAGGCTGGGGGCCAGCCATCACTCTTCACTCCCTGTGCATGGTCCCTGGTGCATCCAGGACCAAAGGTGGAAAGCAATTAACCTTGCAAAGAAACTGCCACCTGTTGTGGGCCAGAAGTAGTATCTTTTTTTTTTTTCTTTTAAGGTTTATTTGAAAGAGTTACAGAAAGGGAGAGGCAGAACAAGGGAAGTCTTCCAACATCTGGCTAACTCCCCTAAATAGCCACAAAGAACAGGGGCTGGGTGAGGGTAGAGCAAGGAGCTTCTTCTGGGTCTTGCACTAGGGCATAGGGGTCCAAGGACTTGGACCATCCACCACTGATTTTCCAGGTGCATTAGCAGGGAACTGAATTCAAAGTGGAGCAACCTGGATTCAAACCATTACCAACATGGGGTGGGTGGCTTAATTCATAGTGCCAGGCCACAGCATCTGCTATTTGGACTATTTAGTGTATTAAAATATCTTTGTGATGGGGCTGGCACCATGGCATATCAGGTAAAAGCCCCTGCCTTCAGTGCTGGCATCCCATATAGGCATGGGTCCAAGTCCCAGCTGCTCCACTTCCAATCCAGCTCTCTGCTATGGCCTAGGAGAGCAGTAGAAGATGGCCCAAATCCTTGGGTCTTTGTACCATGTGGGAAACCCAGAAGAAGCTCCTGGCTTTGGATCAGCACAGCTCTGACCATTGCAGCCAATTGGGGAGTGAACCAGCGGATGGAAGGTCTCCCTCTCTCTGCCTCTCTCTCTCTCTGCCTCTCCTTCTCCCTCTGTGTACTTCTGACTTTCAAATAAACAAAAATCTTTTTTTAAAGATATCTCTGTGATTTTAAGATAGTTCCTATCTTTACTCTTAACATTAGTAGTTACAGTATGAGGAACTGAGGAAACTTTAGTAATTTGATGCTAAGTTTAAATATTATGTCAATAAGAATGTCACTTGTTTTGTCTCATTTGGTTTGCCTGTGGCTACTAGATGTTTGCCTATGGCTTTATTGGATAAAAATGTATTCAGCTGTAGTTGTGCTTTCCAACATTTTTTTAAGATTAAAAGATTGGAAGACATGGTTGAGTTACTTCTTGCAAAGATTCTTCCACTCCTGGGAAGCCCAAAACCAGCAAGAAAAGCAAACAACAAACTTTCAGTAATTAAATTGAGAATCCTGTGCTCACAAACCTGAACAGCTGAGCTGTAAAGGGTACCTGATATGTGGCCTCTTAACTGAAGAACTTCTCTTGCAGGCCTCCCCCAGAGGAAGCACTGCTGTGGTCAGAAGGATTTGAGGAGCTGCTGGCCAGCAAATGTGAGTTAACCTTGAATGTGATCTACTGCAAATATTGCAAGAGTCTAGAAAGGTGGTGTCCTCACAACAAATGAGCAGCTCACAAGAGGAGGAATGGGCTCAATAGTCTCAAGAGCCCAGACTGCCTTTTTCTCCCCTTATTTCTTAGCACATTGACTCCGAGTGGGGAAGACAAATTAGCCTTAAACAGCACAGTGGCTGTGTTCTTGGTTGAGCTTGAGTCTGCTTTTCCATTGCATATAATGTTTACCAGACACTTAGTTCCAAGAGAATTTGTGGTTCCCCTGTGGACATGTTTTTGCATCAACAGCAAACAAGTATTTGTCTTTGTACTTAAGCATTTTGCCTACTGGCATCTTTGTTTAAAATTTGTTAAAATTTTATGTAAGTTATATAACTTTCATGTATTTCATACATATATGTTTTGGAACATAGTGATACTTCCCACTCTACCCTCCCTCCCACCCATGCTCCAATTCTTCTTTCTTATCCCTTTGCCATTCCCACTCTTAATTTTTTACAAAGAGCTACTTTCAGTTTACTTAATACAGTTAATCCTACACTAAGTAAAGAAGTTCAACAAATAGTATGAAGAAAAAAAAAACACTGTGCCTCAATGAAAGAGACAGGCTGTAAGCAATTATTGAATCTCAAAATGTTGATTTCACTCCAATGCACTACATTTCAAGTACTCTATGTTACCTCAGATCAGGGAAAACATAGTATCTGTGTTTTTACAACTGACTTATTTGACTAAATATTATGGTTTCCAGTTGTATCCTTTTTGTTGCAAAAAAATGATTTCATTTTTTGCAGGTGATTAGTAATCCATGGTGTATACATGCCATGATTTCTTTATCTAGTCAACAGTTGATGGAGGGCTTGATTGATTCAATATCTTAGCTCTTGTGAATTGTGCTGCAGTGAACATGGTGGTACAGATAAGTTTTTCATAGGCTGATTTCTTTTTTTTTTTTGGAAAATTCTAGAAGTGGGATGGTGTATCATATTATAGGTCTATATTCTGATCTGAGTCTCTGCTATGGCCTGAGAAAGCAGTAGAATATGGCCCAAGTCCTTGGGCCCCTGCGCCAAATGAAGGAGACCTGGAAGAAGCTCCTGGCATCAGATCAGCACAGCTCTGGCCATTGTGGCCATTTTGGGGAGTGAACCAGTGGGTAGAAGTGTAGTGGAATGAGAAGGCCATGCCAAGGTGGCCACTGGCAAGTGAGCATCAGTTAGTCAGGAATAGCTTTGAAACTGCCTGGAGACAGGCTGTGATTGGATGGCTCTGGAAACTACCTGGCAACAGGCTGT
Source organism: Lepus europaeus (assembly GCF_033115175.1). Taxonomy (NCBI): domain Eukaryota; kingdom Metazoa; phylum Chordata; class Mammalia; order Lagomorpha; family Leporidae; genus Lepus; species Lepus europaeus. The sequence continues at coordinate 31,082,723 of NC_084851.1, read as the reverse complement.
GATTGGTTGGGGTATAGACCGCCCCTTGACCAGATTGGCTGGTCTTGGCTATATAAGCTGTTGTACCAACTGTAATAAATGAGTCTGCAGGCTGCTCGCCTCGAGCCTGCTTTCACCTGACTCCCAGGGTCTGTGTGTTGACTCCGCACCTCTTGCCCCCACCATGCTGCTCTTCTCAGAAATGAACCCACTGCAACATTGTGGAGAGATCAATGGATACATCTGGCGCACCAACGTGACTGAGAAAGAAACAGCGTGTCGGACTCGGCGAGGTCTCCCCTGGATTTCGGCAAGTAGGCCCCTCGGTGTTTTGTGTGCTGTTCGGTTCTGTGAGGGTGAGCACAGAACCCCCTCCTACGCCCCTTTCCTTGTCCTTGTCCTCGGTCTAAGTGACCCCAGATTAGCACGCACCACCCTGAAGCATACGTCGCTTCTTGGCTCCTCCTTTTACTTTTGGTTCACCCGGCGAATTCACATAAGGGACTGATCATCCCAGAATTCGGAACCAAGTCATCTTCCCTCACTCGAGAGAGGTGACACTCTGGAGACACCATGTGGGCATACGGCCTTCACCTAACGAATCAAGGAAGTCCCCCACTAAGCACAAGACATACGTACGATCTGATACACCACTATCTGTTTGTCTAGCATAGGGAAACCTCCTACAAAATGCCATCCACAGTTGAGGTGCTAGGAATTTGCTTTGTTATGGTAGCAGTGCTGTATGTGTCTTTCCTCTGGCTAGAGTTGGCGTACCGTGCCGCTCTTAAGTGCTCAGACATGGGAAAGATACCCCCCTCTCAGAATCCTGTGCAGATTATCAAAGATAGTGAATCTGTGAGTGATAGGAGCCTGACACTCCAGGTCCATGTCTCACAGACAATGGTTGAAGACTTAGGGAGAGAGAGCTCCCACAGTGAAAAAAACAACGTAGCAAACAAGGTAGCAATGCCTCATCAGCCACCCCCCACATACCCGTGGGAAGAACTAAGAGGACCTCTACACAATAATTCATGCGAGGTCATCCCATCCGCACCCAGTTAGGATCCCCACATTTGTGGCAGTCCTCAGGCACCCCAAGCTCTTAGGGCAGCAGCTGGACCCTGTCCCACCTGCACATTTGCTGTTAATACAGGAGTGGATGCAAAATTCAGGCCCTGGATTCCAACACCTGTAAAAAGGCTTCTATTAACCAAGGGTCGAGGATATGCTTGTGTCTTTCCAGAGAATGCGGAACAGCCCATTTGGGTACCAGCCAGAAACATCAAGCCTGCAACTGACAGCCAACCAGAACCAGCTGAACAAGACCGAGACTCTGCCTTGTTAGCAGACACACCTGCCCTATCATCCTACCCTGAGCAACTGCCCAAAGCCATATCTATTATTGTTGTGTACCCCACTAGCTCTGGTCAGCCACTCAAATGGCCCACAGCCTGTGTGTGGTCATGCCATTCCTGATAACCGTTATTCCTCATTCCTACCCCTATCTGAGCAAACAATCCTGTGGTCTCTCAATTTGAGTGCTGGTTAGTCAATGACGGGTAAGATCCCCTGGGGGACAACCTAAGACAGGCACAGCTGCGTACGGAGACCATATGGAAATGGGGTCAACAATGGTATGGCGAAGAATCATGCCTCCTGTTGCTCAAAAATAAATGAAAAGGGGGAAATGTAGTGGAATGAGAAGGCCATGCCAAGGTGGCCACTGGCAAGTGAGCATTAGTTAGTCAGGAATGGCTTTGAAACTGCCTGGCGACAGGCTGTGATTGGATGGCTGTGGAAACTGCCTGGCAACAGGCTGTGATTGGTTGGGGTATAGACCGCCCCTTGACCAGATTGGGCGGTCTTGGCTATATAAGCTGTTGTACCAACTGTAATAAACGAGTCTGCGGGCTGCTCACCTCGAGCCTGCTTTCACCTGACTCCCAGGGTCTGTGTGTTGACTCCGCGCCTCTTGCCCCCACCACGCTGCTCTTCTCAGAAACGAACCCACTGCAACATTGTGGAGAAATCAACGGCAACATAGAAGTCCTCCATTATTCTCTGTCTCTCTGAACCTACTTCTCTGTAACTCTGCCTTTCAAATAACAAAATAAATCTTTTAAAAAACATGTAACTGAAAACAAATCACGTAAATATCCTAGGTGGGACTGAACAAAAATATCCTCAGGCCAAGAATTTTCTTTCTCCAGAAGATACATTGAAGGAATAGCATTGATTTTGTTCGCTTGTTTACCCTCCAATATGAATTTGTTCTTTCTCCTTCACCTATTCACTACCTCATCTAGGCTTTATTTGTGTCACGCCAATTTTACTTCATAGTCTTTTTGTGTTCTCTCAAATTAGATTCTCTTTTCCAATTCACCTTACATATGGAGCCAGATTTCTTTTTTTAAAGATTTATTTATTTATTTGAAGGTCAGAGTTACACAGAGAAAGAAACAGAGGCAGAGAGAGAGAGAGAGAGAGAGAGAGAGAGAGAGAGAGAGAGAGAGAGAGAGAGAGACCTTCCATCTGCTGGTTCACTCCCCAGTTGGCTGAAATGGCTGGAGCTGAGCCTATTCAAAGCCAGGAGCCGGTGCCGCGGCTCACTAGGCTAATCCTCCGCCTTGCGGCGCCGGCATACCGGGTTCTAGTCCTGGTCAGGGCACCGATCCTGTCCCGGTTGCCCCTCTTCCAGGCCAGCTCTCTGCTGTGGCCAGGGAGTGCAGTGGAGGATGGCCCAAGTCCTTGGGTCCTGCACCCTATGGGAGACCAGGAGAGGCACCTGGCTCCTGCCATCGGATAGGCGCGGTGTGCCGGCCGCAGCGCGCCTACCGCGGCGGCCTTTGGAGGGTGAACCAATGGCAAAAGGGAAGACCTTTCTCTCTGTCTCTGTCTCTCACTATCCACTCTGCCTGTCAAAAAAAAAAAAAGCAGGAGCCAGAAGCTTCTTCAGGGTCTCCCATGCAGGTGCAGAGGCCCAAACACTTGAGCCATCTCCTGCTTTCCTAGGCCATAGCAAAGAGCTGGATTGGAAGTGGAGCAACCAAAACTCAAACCAGTGCCCATATGGGATGCCAGCTCTGCAGGTGGTGACTTTACCTGCTACACCATAGCACAAGCCCGATTTCTTTTCATAAACACCCATTTTACCATATATTGTTCTCTATTCAAATATTTCCAAATTACCTTAGAAAGAGCACTGGATTTAAGTTAATGAATAAGATTTTGGTCATACAGCATTAGCTTTCTGGTTAACCCAGTGACCATCACCCCTTAGGACCTCAGTTACTTCAGTCTAAGGGAGTTGACTGGATCCCTAAAAACACTTCCAGCTCCAAAATCCTGTCTGATTTTGGATGTTCCTTGGAATTTGTCCTTACGCTAACAACTTTATTTTTTCCCAAAAAACATCTAACATAAAATCATACCTTCAGTGTATTTGCTGCCCTCCCAATTAGAATAAATAAACCATCAGGATTTTACTCATGATGACCTTCTGTCTGGATTGCTCCCCCTTCTCTCTCTTTTTTTCTTTTTTTTCTTTTTGACAGGCAGAGTGGACAGTGAGAGAGAGAGAGAGAAAAGTCTTCCTTTGCCATTTGTTCACCCTCAAATGTCCGCCGTGGCCAGCGTGCTGCGGCTGGCGCATCGTGCTGATCCAAAGGCAGGAGTCAGGTGCTTCTCCTGGTCTCCCATGGGGTGTAGGGCCCAAGCACTTGGGCCATCCTCTACTGCACTCCCAGGCCACAGCAGGGACCTGGTCTGGAAGAGGGGCAACCGGGACAGAATCTGGCAACCCGACCGGGACTAGAACTCAGTGTGCCAGTGCCACAAGGCAGAGGATTAGCCTATTGAGCCACGGTGCTGGCCTGCTCCCCCTTCTCTTAATCTTCCCATATCTGATATGTTCTTCAAGACCCAGATCATCTTCTTAGGGCAAAGCAGTTCATTAATCTCTGGCCCAAGCTCACATTCAAAATAAATTCATTTAGTGCCTACTCAAACAAGGTCCTACTGACACCCAGAGGAATAAAAGAAATTCCTGCCTGTATGGAGGGTACAATCCTGTGGGGTCAAAGGTCATGAACAAGTTACCAAATAAAGCAACGAGGTAGCTCTGGATTATGACAAGTGCTTGTGAGGGGAAAAAAAAACAAAACAAAACTAAGTGATGAGGCAAATGGAAGACTTGATTGCCAGGGAAGGCACATTCTATAAGCTCCATGAATTTGTATTGACTGAATAAACTACAGGCTCTGCCTTTTAATAACAAATCCTGTTTGAATAGGATAAATTTGAAAGTTATTTTAGCTAGGTCACAACTTTTTCTTGGTTCCAAAACAATTTTTGTCTATAAAAATAATCTAATCAAAATATGTGATATTTTAAAGTTAGGAGTCATTGGTTTATTTACTTTTTAGAATTTATATATGTAATGGGAATTGATTTGAGGTATTTCATATATACAGTCTTAAGGACATAGTGATACATCTCATTCTCCCTTTCTTCCCTATCTCCCTCTTCCTTATTCCAAATGGTCACATTCACCAGGGCTGGGCTAGCTTGAAGGACACTAGGAGACAAGAGCTTCATCTGGATCTCCCACATAGGTGCAAGGACCCAGGGACTTGGGCCATCTTCTCCTGTTTACCAAGTCACATTAGACAGGGAGCTAGATTGGAAGTAGAGCATATGGGGTGTCAGCATCACTCACAGCAACTTAACCCGCTATGCCATAATGCTGACCCCTTTACTTCATTTGAGTGGTTATAGTTGCATTAGAGTTTTCATTTTGTTGCCTGTAATTCATTGCTATTTTATTGGTTTCAGGATTTTATTTTTGTAGATTCTTGAATTTGTTTTGTTTTACAAAGACAATCATTTCTTTTGCAAATATAGCCAGTTGAATGTATAATTGTTGCCTTAAACCCTGTCAGATAAGTCTAACATCTCTGCTTTCCCATTTCTCATCTACTTATTGGGTTCATTCAAGTTGAGATTTGCCTGGTTCTTGCTATGACAAGTGATTTTCTGAGTCTGAGTGAGTAATTATGATAAGAACCTACATCCTATTTAGCCAAACATGCTGTAGCTGGTTTGGGCTGTGCTTTTTCTATACAAGAGGTCCTGCTTTGTTTTCAGATTGGAGGTAAGTCCAGGTTCTCTGCTGGCTTATGTTGACACCCAACAGGGAGAGACAATCTTAAACAGATCTGTCTTGTGAGGCTGCTCCTTTCCTGATCATTTGGATTAGGAAATAGAGCTTTTGTTGGGACATTTTTTGGTCTTTCTCCTGACATTTCTGGGTTACCAGTTGTGGGGGCCCAAGTGTGACATATATTAGGCAAAGGAACAAGCTAGAGAACTTTCCACCATCTCATCTCATTCCTTGGGTCTAGTCTCCAGTTGTTTGTCTTACTTCTCTCTACATTTCAGTCCTCTTTTCTTTTTAAAGTTTTGATTTTTCATTTGAAAAACAGTTACAGAGAGAGGAGGAGAGAGATATTCCATCCATTGGGTCACTCTCCAAATGGCAACAATAGTCAGGGATGGGCAAGACTGAAGCCAGGAGACAGAAGCTTCTTCAAGGTCTCCTTCATATGAGGCAGGGACCCAAGCATTTTGGCCATCTTCTGCTGTTCTGCCAGGCACATTGGTAGGGAACTGGATAAGAAGTAGCTGGGACACCAACTAGTATTCAGATGGGATGATGGCATTGCAGGCAGCAGCTTAACCCACTATAACACAATGCTGGCTCCTCCATTTCAGACTTTTTGTTTGTTTCCTCCATAATGTAAAAACGTTTTAGTTATATTCAGCAGAAAGAAATAGGAAAAAGTGTGTGTATTCCATCTCCCAGGAAGTGAACATCTTCTCTACCATTTTTTCTTTTTAATATTTTGATTAACATATTTCAACAAAAATTGGTTTATTTTTCAATCCTGCATGTCCATTTATGCATTTCTGCATAACTGAATCATCAGATAGTCATAGTAGCCTATGGCTCAGGATTACCATCTAAGAGAAAAAATTTTAAAGAAGATCCAAAGGAAGCAACACATAATTATATCCAAGAGTAAATGATTGGTTCAGCCCTTTCTTTAGAGCACACATTATCTCTTCTAACTTCCAGCCTAAGCAAGGCCACTTAGAGAAGGGAAACTATAACCAGAGACAGGGTAGTGGCTTTCTTAAAAGAAAAGATTCATTTATTCATTGGAAGGCACAGTTATAGAGACAAAGGAGACAGAGAGAGAGGAGAGAGAGAGAGAGAGAGACCTTTCATCTACTTGGTCACTCTCCAAAAGGCTGCAATGACCAGGGCTAGGCTATGCTGGGGCCAGGAGATTTTTCCAGGTCTCCCACATGAGTGCAAGAACTCAGGGAACTAGGCCATCTTCTGCGGCCTCCCAGGCTCATTAACAGGTAGCTGGATTGGTAGCGGAGCATTTGAGACTCAAACCAGCCAGTGCCCATGTGGAATGCCAATACAGCAGGCCATACCTTAACCCGCTATGCTGGAGTGCTAGACCCCCAGAGTGATGCCTTTAAGAGGGAAGTGAGGTGTCCATCACAACTCAAGGCTGTTTCCCAGGGGACCCAAGTCCTCAGACCTTCCTTCAACTCCAGAACCACCCATGTCTCTGGTTGAAAGGAAAGTTAGCCCTTCAGCTCATCATTTCTGTATGGGCTTGCAGTTGTCCAGCATAGCTCTGCATCAATGCGCTCCACTGGAAATCTCTGCAATGGCCCAGAATATTCACAGGCAAGACTTTTACTCCACAGGATGTGGGTTTTTTTTTTTCACTGATATAAAGTGGTGAGGCAGAAGGAAAAATCCACCCACTGTCATGTTACATCCCAGTTTACAGCTACACTTTTACAGGCTGTGAATTCCTCAATGAATATAAACTTGGCCTTATTTTTTTTTCATGCCCAATGTTAAGCACAAGTTTGATGACCAATAGAGTTCTGTATATGAACAAATGTAAAGTCTATCCTATGGAGAAATGGTATATATTAGGACCTACCAAAGGTTATCTGCGTATTTCTATTTTGATTAGGAAAATATTCTTGGATTACCAAAACATACTGTTCATCACTTCCTGCCTTTCATTACTAATTTCTTCTAATTTATCCATGACTACCAACCTAAGCTTAGGCAACAAAATGTACGCACACTTTTCCCATTTCACAAATCAGCTGGCAAAGATGGCATGCATTCTGCTAACTCCTTACTGTTCTAATGAATGACATAAGGCTTCCAAGTCAAATAATAACAATGCTACTCCCCTGCTCCATTTCTCAGCTCAACCTTGAGTCAAGGAAGCACATCCTGGGACAGTCTGCATAGTAGCATACTAGAAACAAAATTGATTTAGTGATCCTGTGATGATTGATTTTAGAAACAGGAAAAAGACAGAAATCTTAATCAGTCACATCAATCTTTAATCCATGTAACCCTCATCAACAGCAAACTCTTCCTGAAAACAATTAATGAATTTTTAAAAATTATCTCCTATGAGTTCACTAGTTACTCAATGAAATTAAAATAATGAAGTGAGTATTACCCAGAGATTGAAATGAAATAACTAAGAATTGGAAAATAGTTCATAGCACCAGGTATGCCAGCTTGGAACAAAGACATTCCATATTTCCTCTCAGGGCAGGGCATGCAGGATAGCCTATAGACAGTCATATAAGATAAAACTGCACTTGTCTTCCTCTAGCCTGAGGCAAGGAAGGTCCCCAGTGAATCAGATAGCTGATTCTGTCAGTGAGGCTGCTGATGACAATAATGAATGAGCAACCTGTTTGGAATGCACCATCAAAAATTCAGGAACCACTGAGGAACTAAGAGGTTGAGGTCTCAGAGGGGATATTCTGCACAACCCAGACAGACAAGGAAAGAGAATTTTTAGAGACAGATAGATATCAGTGCTTAAGTAAAAATATTTGTGAGTTCAATTAAAATAAAATAACTTTTAAATACAAAGAGTTGAAATTACAAAAATATTTAGATAAATTATAAATGTAATATGTACAAACCATGGCTTTTTTTGTAAATGATAAAATTTTAAAACAGTCCTGCTTTACTGTAACATTAGCAAAGCTACATAAAATTGATAGCTGTAGTATCACATTAAGTTGCCCAGAGATTAAACTTATCAATGGATTAATTGTATTCCTAACCAGACTTTGTATGTGTGTGTGTGTGTGTGACTGGAGGTGGGTGGCAAGGTGATTAACTACCTTCTACAATAACTAAAGATACAAACTTGGATTGACAATTATATTGGTGGCTTAAGAACCCAGAAAATAGATAGAGTTGTGAAGTATACGTCTAAGGGTGAGCGTCAGTGACCAGTGCTCCTTTTCCTCCATACAATTTAGAAGAATTCTGGGTTACATAATAATCTCTTTACTTTATAACAAATGCCTTTATCTTTTACCAAATTGTTACACTTTCCAATTTGAATTTTTCCTTCTGATTGTGTTCAATTTGCAGTGGATAATATCTTTGTTTTATAAATTAATTATTTTTTTTTTGACAGGCAGAGTGGACAGTGAGAGAGAGAGAGAGAGACAGAGAGAAAGGTCTTCCTTTGCCGTTGGTTCACCCTCCAATGGCCGCCGCGGTAGCGCGCTGCGGCCGGCGCACCGTGCTGTTCCGATGGCAGGAGCCAGGTGCTTATCCTGGTCTCCCATGGGGTGCAGGACCCAAGTACTTGGGCCATCCTCCACTGCACTCCCTGGCCACAGCAGAGAGCTGGCCTGGAAGAGGGGCAACCGGGACAGGATCGGTGCCCCGACCGGGACTAGAACCCGGTGTGCCGGCGCCGCAAGGCGGAGGATTAGCCTGTTGAGCCACGGCGCCGGCCTATAAATTAATTATTTATTCAAACAGAGTTACAGCAAGAGAGAGTGAGAAGAGATCTTTCATCCTCTGGTTTGCTCCTCAAATATCTACAGCATTGCAGAGTGGGCCAGGCCAAAGCCAGAAGCTGAACAGTGGATAATCTCTTTAGTCATTAATCTAAAATAGAAAGGTTTAATGACATATGCTATGATAAAATCCAATAAAAGAAGAAAAAAGCAATAAATATTGCTATCTATAATTTTAGTTAGTCTATAAATATTATATAACTACAATATACAATATATACTATTGTACAATATTACAATATACAATACTAGAAATATACTATCAGAAATGAAGCTACTGATATTCAATTATTATAAATAAAAAAATAGCAATAGATTGATTCTGAACAATAATAGGGTGATTTTATTTTTTAAATTTAAACATTTTCATGAACTCAAATGATTATTTGTAGCTCCTAATAAGCCCTGGCAGTCCTATGCTGTTTAGCAGTTCATTTTCAGTGCCAGCTTGATATTACACTGCTAACAATGCAGTAGAATTGAAGAAGACTTGACAGTCACAAAATGTTTCACAGTCATGTGAACCTTACTTTAAGATAGGAATGTATAGAATAAATCCTTCAAATAGAAAGATGGTTCTCTTATGTTACAAGGGAGAAAGAACTAGAGAGGTAAAATGACTTGTTGGTATCTCTTAGTTGTTTTGGGGCAGAAGCAAGATGATTTCTCAGGTTCTGACCACTTCCCTTTATACTACCTGCCTCAAGTAGATGGAGCCCATAAGTTTAAGGACATAAACTTAGGCACAATGAACTCACATGGATTTTTTAAGGTTACATGACAAAAAGGTACCAAAGTGAAATGTAAAAAGCATTGTCCACATCTTTCTCTCTTCCCAATCCATTACATAAGTTTGATTGACAATTGTTCGTTATTCAAATATCATTTACAACCAAGAATTATTTTTGCTGAATTTAAAAATGAAACTGCTTTTAGCCATTAAGTCGGTCATTTTGTTGGAAGGCATAGACATAGGTTTTTTTGTTTTCTGTTTTGATTTGAGAGGTAAAAAGACAGAAAGAGAAGGGGTATTCACCCTCTGGTTCACTGCTCAAATGTCCACAATGTCAAGAGATGGTCGAGGAGCAGGGACACCAATCATTTGAGCCATCACACTGCTGCCTCCCAGAAGCTAGAACTGGGAATCACACCCATTAACTCCAGTGTGAGACATTGGCATCTTAACCACAAGGCTAAATGCTGTCTTCCAGACATGTTTTTTCATCAGTCATTTGAAAATGAAAGTTAAGTCAGACCTGAAATCTAAGATTTTGGAGTCCTCAGGTATGTATAGGCAAGGTTATGCATGAGAGTTATTTAGGTGCTCAGGAGTCTGTAATTTAGAGAACAGAAGAGGCCAACATCTGTGACAGGATGTCAACATTTGGGAGATTTATTGTGCTAGATTAAGAGACTGAGAAAGACAAGTCAACAGATAGCACTAGCACCAAGGGAGAATGCTATTCTAGAAGCTAAGGAGAAAAATATTTAAAAATGAATTTATTTCTTAAAGATGTACTTACTTATTTGAAATGCAGGGTGAGGGGGAGAGATCCATCTGCCATCTGCTAGCTTACTACCCAAATGGTCACATTGGCTGGGGCTGGGTCAGGCCAAACCCAGGAGCTGGAACTCCATCCAGGCAGGGACTCAATGACTTGGATAATCTGCTTCTTTCTAGATGCATTAGCAGGAAGCTGGGTGGGAAATGTAGCACCTGAGATTCAAGATGGTGCTCATATGGGATGCCAGCATCACTGACAACAGATTAACCTGCTGTATCACACTACTAGCTAGGTAAAACAATTCAAAATGCCAGAGAAACATAAAATATCAAAGAAATTTCAAATAAACTTCTAGTGATAGCATTATGGTGCAGTGGGTTAAGCTACCACTTGGGGTGCCTACAACACATATCAGAATGCCTGGGACTGAACCCTGCTTCTGCTTCTGACCCAGATTCCTATTAATGCGCATGGGTGCTACCAGATGATGGCCCGAGTACTTAGGTCTCTAACACCCATGTGGGAGATCTGGATGGAATTCCTGGTTCCTTACTTCAGCCTGACCCAACCCCACCTGTTCTGGGCATTCAGTGAGTGAATCATCAGATGAACCACCCCCAAACCCAACTTGTGTGCACTCTCTTTGTCCTTTTCCTCTACCTCTCTTCCTCCCCTTCCTTTCCTCCCTCCTTCCTTCCCTTTATTTCCCTCTCTGTAACTCTGCCTTTCAAATAAATAATAGGCTAATCCTCCACCTGTTGTGCCAGCACTCTGGGTTCTAGTCCTGGTTGGGGTGTCGGATTCTGTCTCAGTTGCCCCTCTTCCAGGCCAGCTCTCTGCTGTGGCCTAGGAGTGCAGTGGAGGATGGCCCAAGTCCTTGGGCCCTGCACCCACATGGGAGACCAGGAGAAGCACCTGGCTCCTGGCTTCAGATAAGCGTGGTGCGCTGGCCCCAGCAGCCATTGAGGGGTGAACCAACAGAAAAGGAAGACGTTTCTCTCTGTCTCTCTCTCTCACTGTTCACTCTGCTTGTCAAAAAAATGTTAACAGGCCATTGGATTTATGATATCCATAATCATCTGACTAAAGATTTTGTATTTTATTTTTCATGAAATATGAATATTTGTTTTCTTAACCACTTTTGTACAAGAGAGTAACAACATAAAAACTGTTCTCCAAGAAGTTCGATCTGATCACTTCACATAGGGTAGACTGAGATGAGAAGAAATTGCCAGACAGAATACAGTTGTGCAGATAAGAAATGAAAATCAAACTAGAGTGATATCATTGGGGACAAAGTGAGGAAGGAAATGCAATCAATGTTTTGCAAGAAATGCAAATATATATTATTTATAGAAAATAGAAATAAACAAAAATATGAGAGGTGTTCAAAAACTTGTGGAGAATTGAATTAAAGGATCTTTTCTTTATACAACAAATTTTGAAATCCATACATGTAAACAGTTCTCCAAAATGTCATGGAAAATGCATATTATGCAAAAATGGTACATAGAATTCAAAATGTTTTTTAAAAAATCTATTTATTTATGTGAACAACAATTATACTGGCAGTTGGGAGGGAGAAGATACAGAAATTCCATTTACTGTTTCACTCCCAAAATGGCCAGAATAGCTAGGTCTGGTCAGGATGAAGCTGGGGACCAGAATTCCAGCTGAATCTCTCACATGAGTGGTAGTTGCTCTAGGAGTTGAAACCTCTTCCTCTGCTTTCTCAGGCACACTAACAGGGAGCTGGATTAGAAGTGGAGTAGCTGGGACTCCAACTGTACTCTGATATGGAATGCCAACAACACATGCTTAACCTACTGCAATTAACGGTAAGACTTGTCTTCAAATAGGACTTTATACTTTGTGTGTCTGTGTGGGTGCAAACTGTTGAAGTCTTTACTTAGCATATAGTTGACCTTTTGTATATAAAGATAATTTAAAATGAATCTTAATGAAGAATGGGATGGGAGAGGGAGTAGGAGGAGGAGAGGGAGAGGGAGAGGGAGAGGGAGAGGGAGAGGGAGAGGGAGAGGGAGAGGGAGAGAGAGGTCTTCCATTCTGCTGGCTCACTCCCCAAATGACTGCAACAATCAGAGCTGAGCTCATTCAAAGTCAGGAGCCAGGAGCTTCTTCTGGGCCTCCCACGTGGGTGCAGGGAACCAAGGAGTTGGGCCATCTTCTACTGCTTACTCAGGACTTAGCAGAGAGCTGGATCAGAAGAGGAGTAGCCTAGACTGGAACTGGCACCCATATGGGATGCCAGCACTGCAGGCTGGGGCTTTAACCCACTGAGACACAGCACTGGCCCCAGAGTTAGTCATTTAAACAGGCATGTAGTCAAATCAGTAATGGCAACCTCTTCATTTCTAAACACAGAAATTATTTTAAATGGATTTAGAGATGTACTTATCTAATATTGTGGGTGAGACCCCAATAGTCAAAAGTTGTAATGACCACAGGCCAGCACTCCCTGAGGCAGCATGGAGACTGCAGGAGAAGAATGCAAAACACCCAAACCAGCCATCCCTAGATAAAAGTGTGTGTGCAGCTAATGCAGGACTCACAATCTCTAGATGACAGACACATGTTTCACAACCAGAAAGAGAATAAAACTACCTGAGAAGAAGCAGAGATAGGAACAGGCACAGAACCTTGGGATTCTAGGGTGTAGCTCCTTTGGCCCTCTATGGTTACCTTCCCTTAGCACACAGGCAGAGCCTGAAGCCTTATGCTACTCATACCCTCATCCCCCATAAAGAAAAAGTTAAGGGGCTGGCACTGTGGCATAGTAGGCTAACTCTCCATCTGTGGCACCAGCATTGCATATGGGTGTCAGTCCAAGTCCCAGCTGCCCCTCTTCCTATGCAGCTCTCTGCTATAGCCTGGGAAAACAGTGGAAGATGGCCCAAGTGCTTGGGCCCCAGCACCCACATGAGAGGCCTGGATGAAGCTCCTGGCTCCTGGCTTTGGATGGGCACAGCTCTAGCCATTGCAGCTATTTGGGGAGTAAACCAGCAGATGGAAGATCTCCTTCTCTGTCTCTCCCTCTCTCTGTCTGTGGCTCTACCTCTCAAAAAATGAATAAAATCCTTTAAAAAAGAAAAAGTCAGAGGGGCCCATGGAGAAGTGCTCCATCCTGGATGAGTCCTTGGAGAAGAGGGCAGAGCAAGCACAGAGCTCACCCAGAAGTGCCTGGGAACAGCATTTCCACTACTACATTTTAATGGGGACAGCAGCCACCTGACCACCCTCCCCCACCATACACACACACACACACACACTGCAGAAGCTTCATTGGTGAATCCTTCCAGACACCAAGGATTGGGCCGGTAGAGCTGCAGCTGAGAAAACAGGTCCCACTCACAGATGGAGACAGGCCACCCCCCACCAAACACAGGTCAGGTCAGAAGCCTCTGACCAGCTGGGAGCTTTCTTCTCAACCTCATGGCCTGGGAGGGATGCACTGAGGAGTTGATTTTGTAGCAAACCTAGGAGTTTGACTTGAGATAGTGGACAGTCCATTGTGATCCCCAAGTCTAACATAGTCAAGGGCAATGTTAACAGAGGTGTCACAGGCTGAGAGATGTGACAGGCATGCTCTGCTGCAGACCTGTGACATAGGAGCCGGGACTCCAGGCCAGGGAAAGGAGTCCCTGAGGTCCCCAGCCTTTCCTCTCTCCTCAGTGACCACTCCCCAGGCCACCTCTTCTCTGTGGCCACAGACAGTTTGGAAACAGTATCCTGGTGCAGGGGCATTGAGCCATTACTGAAGGCTACTGCAAGGGCAGGGAAGGAAGGGTGCAGAGCATACCTGAGTGTTTAGTCCAGAGGGAGCATTCCTCCTAAAACATTATAGAACTGTCTGCCACAAGCAGCCTCGCCATGTACCCATGGCCTTGATGGCCATTTGTCTGTTAATGTCTCATTCAGAACATATTTCTAGCCATTGCTATTGGACAAGAGATGGTTGGTTGGTGAGAAAATTCTTCCTAGACTTTTTAAAGATTTATTTTTTGAAAGGCAGAGTGACAGAGAATAAGGAGAGAGATTTCATTTCCTGGGTCATTTCCCAAATGTCTGCAAAGCCAGGGCTCAGCCAAGTTGAGGGAAGGAAATCCATGCAGGTCTCCCACATGAGTGGTAGCAACCCACATACTTAGGCCATCTCCTGTTGCCTCCAAGGTGGATTAAGTCACTGTGCAGGGACAGGGCTTGCCGCCCATATTCCAGAGTCAGCCCAGCCCTCGCCTGGTGGAGTCTGCAGATTCAGGAGCTCACCATGGGGAAGTCCAAGTTGAAGGACTAGGACAGTCAGTTCTAGCAGGATCCACCCATTCCAGCTCCCCCTTCTCTGACACTGGGCCCTAAGCTCTCCGCACTTCCTGCTTCTCAAGTCTCTGGCTCCCTGTTTGCAGAGGGGAGAAAGCTGAGCCACCACACAGACACTTTGCCCAGTGCAGCCTGGAAGAGATTGTAACATAACAATCTCACGAGATTACGTGGTTGCCCCTCCCCCGAGGGTGTCTGGTTGGGCAGTTTGCAAAGTGGGTGGGCATAGATGACGTCATAAAGCAGTAGCCAATCAGAAGGCTCCCTGGCATTGTGGGCTTGGGGGACTGTTGCCAGGTGAGGGAACTGAGGAGCTGGGCTGGGGTCTGCAGCCGCCGCCTCTACTGCTGGATTCCCCAGTGGCAGGGTCACCTCCTTGTTCCTGCACAGCCCTGGTGATCTGAAGCCACAATCAGGTGACATAGAATTTCCTGACTTACTGGCACCTCATTGACTTCTGGGTCTTTGCTATCTCCATGTTCTGTAGTCATTTCTCTGTTGTGTCCTTTGTGTGCACGCATGTGTGTTTAATATGTGTCTGAATAATGTTTAAAGATATTACATAATTTAAATTCCTCTTGTAGATATGTGTTTGCTAGTTTGTCTTTTGTCCTTTAATGTTTTCTGTTTGTTTGCTGTGACTTATAATGATTGTCTCCCTGGTAGTCTTGATAAATTCCCTTACTGGTTGTATTTGGCTTGGGGTTAGAGTGGATTATCTCACCATATAATGGAGTCATCCACATACATTGAGTTTTATTGCTTAAAAGTTGATATTTAAACTTTATGTTTCTTTTTTGTTGATTTCCTGACCACTCCTCCAGTACAGTGTTGAAGGGATGGGGAGAGAAGGCAGTCATGTCCGCATCTGTTCCCAGGATAAAGCTTTCACTGGCCCTGTATTAAGTAGTGTGCTGTGCTCCATTTTAGACTGTCTTGATCACACGAAGGAAGTCACTGTGTTTTCCTATTCTGTTATAAGTTGATTTATTTTCTGGTTGGATATTGAATTGGTCATGTAATTTCCTCATATTTTTCACCTATCTGGATGATTTATAGGCTTTGTTTGAGAATGCTAAAAATCTTCAATTTCTAGTGTAGCTCATTTGTTATTGATCTGTTATGCTTTCCTATGTGACTGAACTCATATAATCAAATTTTGCTCAGATATATGTACCTCAGTTTATGAAGACATGCTTTCTGATTTCATTTTTATTGCATATCCTGGTCTTGTTTGCATCATATGTGTAACACTAGCTTCCAAAAACAGATTGAAAAATATTCTGTGTTTGCCCACTTGGAACAAGTTAGGGGAATTCAGTGGTTTTCTATTTATTTATTTATTTTTTATTTATTTTTCTCCTATAAGTGTATAATGTTCCATAAGTCTGGACCCAGATTTTTCCTTGTGGAACATTTTTCTTGATCAGTTGGTTTGGATTTCCAAAAAATTTGTTCAACATTAAATTATATAGGAATTTTCCTATTTCATCTTATATTTGTGTTTTTGAAAATTGGATTTCAAAATATAGCAGATTTTTAACTCTGGAGTCAATTTTTAAATAATTTTCTAGTTATATAAGGTAAATAAATGTCATGTATTTCATAAATACAGATTTAGGAGCATAGTGCTACTTCCCACCCTATCGTCCCTCCCACTCATGCTGCCATCCTCTCTCCTGCTTCCTCTCCTATGAGTAATCTCCATACTGTTCTCCACAACAGCTGTCCTAGTTTACATTCCCACCAACAGTGTATTAGAGTACTCCCCCCAAATCTCCACCAGCATTTATTGTTTGTTGGTTGCTATATGAAGCTGTTCTAACTGGGGTAAGGTAAAAACCTCAATGTGGTTTTTATTTTCAGTTCCCTGATGGCTAGTGATCATAATCATTTTTTCATGTGTCTGTTGGCCATTTGAATTTCATCTTATGAAAGAAAAATCTGTTCAAGTCCTTTGAACCATTTCTTTTTATTTATTTATTAACTTGACAGGCAGAGTGGACAGTGAGAGAGAGAGAAACAGAGAAAGGTCTTCCTTTACCATTAGTTCACCCTTCAATGACTGCTGCAGCCTGCGCACCACGCTGATCTGAAGGCAGGAGCCAGGTGTTTCTCTTGGTCTCCCTTGCAGGTGCAGGGCACAAGCACTTGGGCCATCCTCCACTGCACTCCCAGGCCACAGAGGCCTGGAAGAGGAGCGACAGGGACAGAATCTGGCACCCCAACCAAGACTAGAACCCCATGTGCTGGCACCACAGGTGGAGGATTAGCCTATTGAGCCACAGCACCAGCCTTGAACCATTTAAGTGGATTGTTTTGTTGTTGTTGTTGAGTTTCTTCATCAGTTACATAGGTTGGAAATATTTTCTCCCATTCTGTTAGTTGCCTCTTTGGAGTCAAACTTTTATTCATAAGAATTTCACAAAACCTTAATATCTTGGTGAGTTCTATGAGCCCTGTAAAGGATAGCACTGTTTTAATTTCTTAAACTCAGCTACTGGCTTATCAATTTTGTTAATATTTTAAAAAAATGTTTTTCCTTGCTTATATGTATCTGTAGTACTTTTATGAAACCAGCATTTTATTAATGTTTGCTATTACCCTTTTCCTAACTTTAATTAAATATTCTTCATGCATTTTTCTTTTTTAATTCTTAAGAAGAAAGCTGGGATGATTAGTTTGTGGTGTCCTAACATATTCACTTAAGGATGCAGATTTTCTCTCAGCACTGATTTTTCTGTAATCCCTTAATTTTCTTGCATATTTCTCAATCCTGTGTGTGCAGGTCCTGTCTGCCCCAGTATCCCCAGCCCCATGTGTCTGCAGCCATATCAGGCTTCATGTCTCCCCATTCCTATGTCTGAAACCCATGTATTTTCTGCAGTGTCTATCTCTCATTTAACTGTGACCCCTGTTCACCCTTGGTATGTTGTCATTTATAAAATCTCTGACATTCATGTCAGCTTTCAACATTCCCTATTCCTTGTGCTTGGAGCATGTGCCAGTTGCATGAGTCTCCATCCAGTGTGTCTCCAGCACATCTTTTCCTGAGTGTCTGCATGTACCAAGCCAATCATCATGTCCTCCAGCCCCTCTTACATGAAGCCAAGATCCTCCCTCAACTGTCTGCTTCCCTTCTCCAGAGTGATCTTTCTACTACCCTGCAGTAACTTCATTGCCTGTGCTTCCAGCTCATAGCAACTTTTATATACCTCTCTGCTCTTTGCTTGATCTTACTGTCCTACTTGGTTTCTAGAACACTTCTGACTGCAGCGGGGTGTTTCTCTGTGTCCCAATGCCCAATACTCATACCCTAGGCATCTCCTGTTTCTGCATCTCCTGTTTTCCTCCCATGGTCTATCCATTTATCTATCTATATATCTATATATCTATATCTATATCTATATCTATCTATATATTTCACATTTTTTAAATATATTGGAACCTGTGTGCTGTATGATATGGTTATACTATGGTTGGATTTCTAATAACACATCAAGATGTCTGGTAAAATTTCTGTCCCACTATGCATTCTCACCAGTAATGAATAAAATATACTGCTATTCCATACTCTTGTAAAAACTTGTGTTTTCATATTCATTTTTAAATCCACTAGTGTGGCATCTGAGGCCTCACACAGGTCCCTCACTTCCTCCCACCTGGTCACAGCTCCCCCATGGCCCCAAGCCACGTCCACCCCATGCAGGTGGCCAAGCCAGCCTGGCCGAGCTCAGAGCCCCTGGCAGCCCCTGCCCCTCTCTGAGTACTGGGGGAGGGTCGCACACCATGCCGCTGACCTGGGAGATGGAGGGGCCTCACTTGTGCGGGCCACTTATTCATTCATTCACTCACTCACCTGCCCCAGGGGCCCAGCCCAGCCCCCATCTTCGAAGCATCCTGTGCAGGGGTGAGGAGGCGCCCATGGCCCCGTGGCCCCCGTCTGGCCCGGCCCCGGGACACATTCCGTAGTTTGCAGCAGACTGGCCAGCTCCTCTGAGCCTCAGATGTGGGCACAGTGGGCGGTGGCCGAGAGCCAGAAGATGGAGCGCCCCGACCCCCACCCCAGTGCCAGCACACAGCAGGGGAGGCGGTGGGTGGCACTCAGATAGGCACGGAGGGGGGCGCCTGCCCGCCTAAACCTCGCCTTGGCTCCCTAGAGCCCCTCCCACCCCCCCACAGCTCCTTCCCACCCCAGGGCCTTTGCACAACCTTGCCCTCGGCCCCCAGACCCCAAACCCTCCGCCAGCGCCCCCTCCTCAGCGCCGGCCCCATGCGCACGAGCCCCCGGCCTGGCTGCTGGTTCACGGCAGAGCCTCCCGGGGTCCGACCACGGCCGCAGTTCCGGCCTGGGCAGCAGCCTCGCGGGGGGCAGGGGAGACCGGTGCCTGTCGTAGGCCCCGCACATCCTCGCTCTCGCCTCTTCCTTGGAACCCCCCAAGGAAGGGACAAAGCCACGGAAGCGGCTCTTGCGGCCACGCGGCCTGCCGGTCCTGTTTCCCTGCCTGGATCCCGGCCGGCCCAGTGTAGACGTCTGCTCTGATGCCTCCCCAGACGGGGACCTCAGCCCTGCACAGCGAGGCTGGCGCTACCCTGGCGGGCATGTGGCCCCCTCCCAGGCCCCAGGGCAGCCGCACTGTGCTGGGGGCCCTGGTGGGGGGATGACGCGGCTCCAGGATCCTGCCAAGGGCTGGGGAGGGGCAGGCAGCTAGGTGCCCCCAGGCCACACCTCTGCAGGAACCGCCCACCCGCTGACCTGCGCTCTGGACTGGACAGGGGGTGGGCGTATCCCCCCTGAACGGGATCCTGGGCCTCAGCTGTGTCCCCCTCACGCTCAGCTCCAGCTGCACCAGCCTCCTGGCTCCCTGCTGCCCCAGGGCCTTTGCCGCAGCCCTGCCCTCCGCCCCCTTTTCTCTTTGCCCATTTTGCCAGCTGCCGGGTCTTGGCTCTGCGACCGCCCAGGACCACGTGGGCCCTGCCACCCTCCCCGCCCCGTTGCCCTCACCTGCCCTTCTCTTCAGCACCAGAGACGGGGCCGGGATACAGTAGGCACATGATAAATGCAGGCCAAGAGGAGATCCAGAGCTGAAGCTGAGCCCAGAACTCGGCACTGGGGACTGGGGACCCCCACCCTCGCATGGCGGCTGTAGGGGACATGACCCCGGAGCCAGGGCCGTGAGACCCAGGCCGCTTCCTGTAGGGGGGCGAGACCGGGCCCCGAGCCACAGGCTCCAAGTCCCCAGGTGGAGGGCCCGGGCGCCTCCTGGCCCCCAGCCCAGCCCCACGGCCCCCAGTACGGCCTAGAACCTCTCCCTCCAGCACAGCAGGGTCACAGCCAGGAGGGCTGCAGCCTGGCCCCCTAGAAGCTTCCAGAAGGGCGCCCAAGCTAGCGGAGCTGCCGCAGCCCTGCCCTACGCGGCCACCCCCGGCCCTTCCTGGAGCCCCCAGGGCCGCCTGCCCACAGACCGCCCCTGGGCCCACAGGGCTCCACTGAATGGGCCACATGGCCCCAGGACCACCACGCTGGCCCACGTGGGCCCGGCGCCCACTCACCATCCACCACATCTTGGCCGTCATGTCCTAGCACAGCTGCCACTTCACCGCGGCCTCTCCGGCCTTACTGGCCCCCAGGGCTCCCAGCACCTCCATGCTGGCACAGAGCAAGGCCAACCCTACACCTGCCCGGGCCCCATGGCCTGGGACCCTCGGAGCTGGAGGGGGAGAGGGAGAGATGGAGAGGGCAGCTGTGACAGGAGTCCCGCGGTCAGCGAGTGGCCACCCACGGCATCGGGCTGCAGGGGCGGCCATGGCTCTGATTGGGAGCAGCCCCCCACCCCTGCCCCCGGGAGGAGCGGCTGCTCCCAGCCCCGCCGCCTGCTCGCCAGCTCCTGTGCCAGGCCTGCCATGCAGGGCCCGCGGAGCAGCTGGATCCCTCCCACCACCTACCAAGGTCCCTTCCTGGAGGCTGAGGCCCGGAAGGCGGCCGGGGTAGGGGACGCCCTCCGTGCAGGGAGGAGGGGCCAGGGTCCCGGGCTGTGGGCGCTGGGGCTGCTGTGCACGCATGGGGCGCCTGCAGGGCAGGATCTCGGGGGACCCCGCGGGCTCTGGGGCGGCAACGGGGCTGGGGGAGGGCGGCTGGGTGCCGGAGGGCGCCCCCTGCTGCAGTGCCCACCCTGCGTCGCATCTCCCCCAGGACAGGAGCCTCCTCCCTCGGGCCCGGGGACTCCCACGCGAGATCCAGAGCCCACCCAGGGACCCAGGAGGCAGCGGAGGCCGGGGAGGGAGGAGGCTCCTGGCCCACACCTGGCCCCGTACCTGGCCCCGCACCCGGTCCCTCGAGGAAAAGCCGCAGGACAGCGGGACGCGGTGCTTGTGGTGCTTGTGGGACTCCTTGCGGAGGCTCTGCCACCCGCTGTCATTTGCCTCCAAGCCTCATGGTCACTGTGCTGGACTACCCCAGGGCTTTGCGGGCCTAGGGAGGCAGGGCCAGGGCAGGAAGCAGACGAGGTGGGTGGGAGAGGAAGGGGAGAAGGGCAGAGGCAGCGCCCCCACCCCCGGCGCATTTTCCACCCGCGGAGGCTGTGGTCCAGCGGCCTGGCCTGGCAGAGCGAGGACCCAGGCCCAGGGCGTCGCTCGCCCCGCGTCGCGCGTTCCCCGGGAGACCGGGAGCGTCTCCTGGCGGGGGAGGTGGGAGGCCTCC
Source organism: Lepus europaeus (assembly GCF_033115175.1). NCBI lineage: Eukaryota > Metazoa > Chordata > Mammalia > Lagomorpha > Leporidae > Lepus > Lepus europaeus. Next base: position 31,061,249 of record NC_084851.1, on the reverse strand, counting down.
ACTCCGTGGCCTGAAGCCCTCGAGGGGCGGAATCCACGAACCGGGGCCGCGCTCAGGGCCCGGGGTTCTAACAGCGCCCTGAATGAACCCGGGACCAGAGCAGAGCGCATGGGGAGCTGAGGTTTGATTAAAGAGGGAAGGGCGGCGCCGCCGGGCGCCTGCAGGGCCGCATCCCACGTGGGTGCGGGTTCCAGTTTCCGCCACTCCATTTCCGATCCAGCTCTGCTGTGGCCTTGGAGAGCAGTGGAGGATGGCCTGGGTGCTTGGGCCCCTGCGCCTGCGTGGGAAAGCCTAGGTGGGCGGGTCCTCCCGCCCGGCCTCGCCCCACGCATGCCCCACCACCCGCCCTGTGCCGGCCCCGCCCCACCGGCTCCGCCTGCCCCGCCCAGGCCCCTGGTCCAGCCCAGCCCTGCCTGTCCCACTCAGGCCCCGCCCTGCCGCCCTCCCCAGTGGCCTCGCTCCCCCCACCCCGCCCCACCCCCAGCCCACCAGCTCTGCCTACCCCGCCCCGCCCCCGCCGGCTCCACCTGCTCCGCCCCGGCCCCGCCCACCGCCTCGCCGGCCCCGCCCCACTCTCAGGACAGGTTCTCCATGAGTTAGTGGTGGTCCTCGCAGGTGCTGTGGGGAGAAAGCAGGTGGCGAAGAGGATGATGGCGATGAGGCCCTGACCATAGTAGCAGATCCGAGCCACGCAGGCTCCACCCTCTGCCCGCGGTGGGGCACGGAGGGGACCACGAGTGGGGGGGGCGACTTCCAGAGTGAGCACGGCTAAGGGGGGCCGACCACCGGGGTGACCACGGGTACGGGGTGGGGTCTGACCTCCGGGGTGACCACGGGTGTGGTGGGGTGACCTCCGGGGTGTCCACGGGTACGGGGGGGGGGCGACCTCCGGTGTGAACATGGGTACGGGAAGGGGCCGACCTCCACGGTGACCACAGTATGGAGGGGTCCGACCTCCGTGGTGACCACAATATGGGGGGGTCCGACCTCCGGGTTGACCCTGGGTATGGGGGGCCGACCTCTGGGGTGACCCCGGGTACGGGGGGTTTGTCCGACCTCTGGGGTGAACACGGGTATGGGGGGGCCGACCTCCGGGGTGACCACGGGTATAGGGGGCCGACCTCTGTGAGTGACCACGGATTCGAGGGTGGGTCCGACCTCCAGGGTGAGCACAGGTACGGGGGGCTGACCTCTGGGGTGAGCACGGGTATGGGGGGCCAACCTCCGGGGTGACCACGGGTACGGGGGTCTGACCTCCGAGGTGATCCCTGGTTGGAGAGAGGGATCCGACCTCCGGGATGACAATGAGTATGGGGGGGGGCGACCTCCGTGTGACCACGGGTATGGGGTGGGGTCCGACCTCCGTGTGTGACCACGGGTGTGGGGGTGGCAACCTCTGGGGTGAGCACTGGTACTGGGGGGGGGCGACCTCCGGGGTGACCACGGGTACGGGGGTCCGGCCTCCGGGGTGACCATGGGTTCCCAGGGGAGCCTCACCGTGGGTGGGCACCGGTATCTGGGGCCTCACCTCCTGCGTGACCACCTTCTTGTGCGGCCGGATCACGTGCAGGTCAATGCAGGACTCCTGCTCCCCAATGATGACCTGCACCACAGGCGCCCGTTGGCTGCAGCGCTGTCCTCTGCTGCGCCATCCCCAAATAGGTCCGCGCTGTCCCTAGGCCTGTTCTTGGCGGGGCCCATCGGGGTGTCATCTGGAAGCAGCACCCCTGGGCTGGACGTGCCAGCCTCTCATGGCTGCCTTCATTCTCCCGCCCTGGCGCTGCTTGTGCCCTGACAGGACCTGGCTCAAGTGCCACCTCCTCCAGAAAGTCTTCCGTGATTGCGCTTCCCAGACATTTGACTCCTAACACTTCCTGACACAAACAGCAGGGGGGCCGGGAGGGGGGGTAATGGTGGGCTGCTTCGTGTCCCCCACCCCTCGGCAGAGCCAAGTTGTTGACAGCAGTGGAGGAACTGGGGTCCACAGCTGTGCCATGGGAGTCAGACCCAGCTCCCTTCCAGTAACTCCCCAGGCCTGCCATGCTGGGGCGGCAGCGCCATCCGGGTCTCCCCGTGCTGGCCAGGAGCACCCGGGCCATCCCTGCAGGCAGAGTCCAGAGCAGAGCTGGGGAGGGACCCAGGATCTGATGGGGGAATTGGGCGCCCTCCAGGCCTGCCCTGCCCTGGGGTCCCGCACACAGCGCTCCCCCCTCCGGCTCTCGGGCTCTGCTCTGCCGCTGAGCGCCGGGCGCCATCCTCGCTCTGCCGTGGGCAGCGTCCAGCGGGGAAGTCGGGACCCGTGTGTGGTGTGGGGATTGAGACAGGGGCATCCCGGATCAGACTGGGGGGGGGGGGGGAAGCTCCCTGCGCATGCGCACCCTGGGGGCAGCAGTGAGGGCTCAAGTGCTGGGGTCCTGCACCTGCGTGGGAAACCCGGATGGAGCTCCCTCCTGCTCCTGGCTCCAGCCTGGCCCAGCGCTGGCCCTGGTGGCCATGTGGGGAGGGACCCAGCGGATAGGAGAGCGCTCGCTCGCTCGCTCTCTGACTCTGTGTTTCAAATAAATCAGAAGAAAAGCAAATGAAAACCTAGGAAGAGTGTGATCGCCAGAGCGGATCTGTTTACTGCTCTCGGAAATCCTGGAGTGAAGTCCCTCCTGCCTCCTCCCTGGGCCCCCCCGCCCACTCCTCCCTGGGCCCTGCTCCCACCCGTCCACTTCTCCCTGGGTCCCGCTCCCATCTGCCCTCCCTGGCCGTGACCGCGAGATTGCCCCACATGCGGGGACATCAGACCTGTCCTATCCTGCTCCGCTTCTCTCGCCAGAGCCCTCGCTGTGGCCACTGGGGTTGTGAGACCTGCGCCTGCCTCCCTCTCCCCTAGCCCCTGCATGGCCCCTCCACCACTCGCCACCCTCCAGGCCTGTGCTGGGCACCCTTTCCAAGGACCCCACCCGGTTAACCTGGCCGGAGCTTCCGCCCCCCGGGCAGTGTGGACAGCGGGCCTGGTCGTCCTGGGCCCCCACTCTGTCCCGCCCTCCGTGTGGTGGCTGCCCACGCCCGTGGGCGGGGCCAGGTCCCCTCCCCCCACATCCCCGCCTTGTCCCCCCCCCCCGCATCCAGAGCAAGCGCTGGAAACGCCGGGCAGGCCGCGTGCTGCGGTCCCCTTCGAGGATCTCAGGGAAGACCCGCGCGGTGGTGACAAGTGCAGGTGCGCGTGAACCCGCGCCATTCCGTGCCCCCGCGGCCCCTGCACCCCGCGCCCGGGGCCGAGACCAGGACAGCCCCGTGGCCCTTACCTTCCCACTCCAGCTCGTTGCCGTCGCCCAGGAACTCGAGAGAGTCCGTCTCGTCGGGGGTCTCAATGTCATCCACGTTCATGTCCAGGTCGTCTGGCGTGTCCAGGAAGTCGATGGACAGCAGGGAGCCCTCGCTTGGGTCCAGGGAGATGCTGATCTCCTAGGCCACCAGGGTCCTGCGCTTCTGGTGGGCTCCGCTGAAGTTCAGTGCGCCGGGAGGGGCTGGGGAGAGGCCGACAGGACCGTGGCCCCTCGCGCTCCCCTCACTGCCCCGCCTGGCAGAGGAAGTGGAGCGGCAGGGCTGGGGCGGGGCAGCCGTGACCATCCCCTCCCGCCTTCCAGGCAGCAGGGTGGGCACTGGCTGCAGCGGTGAAGGTGCCGCAGGTCCCGGCTGTACGCCCAGCCAGCCCCCGCGCGTGCGCAACCTGGGCCCCTGCACCACCTGGGGGACCCGATGGAGCTCCTGGCTCCCGGCTTCAGCCCGGCCTGGCCCTGACCGTCGGTGTTTGGGGACTGACCCAGGAGGCGGGGGTCTCTGTCTCTGACTTTGTGTCTCCCGTTCAAATGAATACGTAGAAAAATGTAAGAGGTGCGTCCTGGCAGAAGATGGTCAGGTCACCGTTCTGTGCGCGTGCTCGGCACTGCGGACTCGGGAGTGGCCCGGCAGGGAGGTTACCGTCCTGCCCGGTGGGCACCTGAGTCCCAGACCTTGCCTGACCCAGACAGGCAGGAGACAGAGTCCCCCCTCTCAGACGGGGCTCAGCTGGAAGCGGGCTGGGCTTGGGGCACTGGGTGTGTGTGACCCCGGCGTGGCTCCTCTCCTTGTCAGGGCCAACGGAGGGCCCAGCAGTGACTGTGACAAGGAGGGCTGGTCCCTGCCCAGGAGGCACTGACCTCTCAGCGTGGCCATGTGGCCATGAGGACAGATTGGAGCCAGAGGGTCACCCCCAAGCCTCACACCAAAGGGACGCGCCCTGAAAAGTCAAACCCAAGGCATCTGCCCCCCCAGGCTTTGGAGCTGTGGGGTGCAGGGGGTTGCTTCCGTCTGCATAGAGCTGCCTGCCTGGGAGCGGTAACTCCGGTTTCGTCCTCCCAGGCAGGAGAGGAATTCGAGCCCAGGATTATCCAACCCGAGTCTCGTGTCCCTGATTCCGATGAGAATTGGGGGCCTGAACTCCATGCTGAGTGACTGTGGACGGACGCTGCCTGCGCGCCTGCCCGGGGCAAGAGCTGCCACGGGGCCCCCTCCTTGGGGCAGCCGCACCCACACCATGAACCCTGGCACGAATCCTGGTGGGCAGCAGGGAGAGCTTCCCTGTGGGCATTGCTGTGGCCATCTGGAGACTGAACCAGCAGTGGGGTTCCCTGTCGCGGCTGCTCAAGTCTTGAAAATGTCATAAAGATTATTTGGGTGCAAAATGGCCTGCAGCCCAAGCACACTTTCCCAGCATGCCCTGTCTTTGCCCTGTGGGGGGGGCTGTCGTGGGGGTGCGCGTGGGTGTGAAGGCCAAGGGAGACGCTGCTTGCACCCCCCCCCCCGAGAGTCGAGCCTTTCTCTCTTGGGCCCTCGACTGATTAAAGGAGGCCGAGGCACGTTCTAAGTCCACGGATTTGGATTTAAACATCCTAAAGTTTTATTCATTTACTTATCTACCTTATCTTTTTGTAGGGCAGAGTGACAGCGGGGTCTTCCATGCACTGGTTCACTCCGAGTGCCAGCAGCCAGGGCTGGGCCAGGCCGAGGCCAGGAGCCGGGAGCTCCATCCAGGTCTCCCGTGCGGGTGGCAGGGTCCCTGGCACTTGAGCTGTCACAGGGTGTGGACCAGCAGGGAGCTGGGAACAGCAGTGAGAGCTGGGGACTGGACCCAAGTGCTCCACTGTGGGACAGGGGAGCTGCCTGTGGGCAGGGGGCGTGGCCCGCGGGCCAGGGGTGCGACCTGCAGGTGGGGGAGGGCCCTGTGGGCGTGGCCTTCTGGCTAAGGGCGTGGCCTATGGGCCAGGGCGTGGCCTGTGAACCAGGGGTGTGGCCTGTGGGCTGGGGGAGCTGCCTTTGGGCTGAGTGCCAGCCCTGTATCACCTCTATGACCCTAACAAGCTCACTTCCTGTGATTCACAGCTGATGATGGTGGGGAGGGTGGGGAGCACAGACAGGCTGAGTAACTGGCTCTGGCACGCGCAGCCATGCCCCCGCGGCCCCTCCCCCGCAGGCCCGGGATCCCGGCAGCCCCGTTCAGTCAGGGCCTCTGGGATCTGCTGGCCCAGCCCCGGCAGAGCCATGCCTGGCGCGGGGAAACTTACAGGCCGGGTCCGCCGCCGCCGCGCTGCCCAGCGACTCTGTATACGTGTCTTCCCGGAGTGGCCTGCGGCGTCGGCCAGGGCCGGGCAGTGCCGCCGGAACATCCAGCCAGAGGAGGGTGGCGTGGCCAGGCGGTGTCCGGCCAAGGGGCTTCAGACAAAACAAGAACAGAGAGCACTTAGCGCTGGGCCCAAGCGCCTCTCTGCTGGGGGCAGAGCACCGGGAGCCCGCGCAGGCTGGAGTGGCAAACGCGCACTAAACCCTGCGGGCTAAGGCCTGGACAGAGCCAGGCTGCTCAGGCCCGTGGGAATCTAAGTGGAATCCTCTGCGTTGGGCCTGCAGCCTTGGTTCTTGGAGTTTTCTGTTCTCTTTAGCTCATGCTCAGCATGAGAGGCAGAGCTCGAATCCACTGGGTCACCCCCAGGTGCCTGGGAAGGCTGAGGGAGCCGAAGCTCAGAGCTCTGCGTGGGCTCCCCCGCAGGTGGCAGGGACCTAGGGTGGGCGTCGGCTGGGTGCTGCAGTCAGGGGGACACAGGGTGGGCGTCGGCCGGGAGCTGAGTCAGTGGGGGCCCAGGGTGGGCATTGGCTGGGGCTGCAGTCAGGGGGACCCAGGGTGAGCATTGGCCGGGACCTGAGTCAGGGGGTACCCAGGACTGGGACCTGGAATGCAGATGTCCTAGCAGGTGTTAGGGCCAGCGCGGCGGCACAGCAGGTGAAGCTGTCACCTGTGACACCACCAGTTCACATCCTAGTTGCTCCATTTCCATTCCAGCCCCCTGCTAATGTGTCTGGGAAGGCAGTGGAGGATGGCCCAAGTACTGGGGCCCTGCCAGCCACATGGGAGACCTGAACGGAGCTCCTGGCTCCTGGCTTTGGCCTGGCCCAGCCCTGGCCATTGCCGCCATGTGGGGAGTGAACCAGCAGATGGAAGACCTCTCTCTCTCTCTCTCTGGCCCTCTCTCTGCGTAGCTGTGCCTTTCAAATAAATACACAAATCTTCAGGAGGAGAAAGAAAAGAAGGGGTCTTAACCGTTAAGCTGAGCGCCCACTGTGTCTGGGGTGGGGTCTTGTCCGTTATGTGCAGGGAAAAGTGTGTCAGAGCTGGGTCACCATCAGCCATGGGGTCCATGGCCTAGCTGCCAGATAAGCACAGGGGATGGGGTGATGACCGCGGGGAGCCTCGGCTGACACGCTGGTGAGAGAAGGTGCAAGGGGCTTGGGGCAGTGCATGACCCCACCTGGAGGTGCACAGGCCTCACCGCGGGGGCAGTAGGGGCCGCACATGCCTTCCACCTTTGAGACTGGGGGCGGGGCGGGATCCCCGCTCCTGTGTCTTCCTCCCTGAACACCAGGACCCGTCTGGCCAGTGGAGGGGCCGTCTGCAGCCCTAACTGGGTCTCCTCCGCACTCCCACGGCCATGAAAGGTGACCAGGAAATGTCCCACGGGGTCCCCGGGGGAGCAGCCCAAGCAGATCCAAGTGGGGGCACACATGGTGGCCCAGTGCTCGAGACGCCCATGTATGCAGCCACCGCCTGGGATGTCCCTGTACCCAGTGGGGTGTTCAAGTCTCTGCTGCTCAGGTACCGGGGCCGCTGCCCCCTCAGGGGATGGAGCTTGGGGCTTGCAGACTGGAGGCCTCTGCCTCTCAGATGGACCAGGCTAACAGGATATAAACCCCCAGTCCCGGGAGGACTTGGAGACAGCGTTGTTCCATTCACGGGGACCCAGAGAGCCTGGAGGGAAGGCTGCGGGGAGAAACCGAGGGCCAGGCCGCACGGGGCACCCCTGCCAGCTCCCAGCAGGGCTCGCGCTTGACCTGCCGCCACGCGCTCCGGCTCCAGGTGCCCGCGCCACCCTGCCCATCCCTGGCGCCGGGTTCTGTGCTGGGCCTTTTAGATCCCAGCTGTGGGGCTCTGCCGAGTCAGCAACTAGGGCCTCCTCTCCCAGCGCTGCCGGCTCAGCCAGAAGACGGGGGTGGAGAATGCTTTTTTCATCCCCTCTTACTTGTTTCCTTAAGAGATATTTGGGGGGCCGGCACTGCAGCGCCAGCATCCCATAGGGCGCCGGTTCCAGTGCCAGCTGGCTGCTCCACTTCCCATCCAGCTCCATGCTGTGGTCTGGGAAAGCAGTGGACGATGGCCCAAGTGCTTGGGCCCCTGCACCTGCGTGGGAGACCCGCATGGAGCTCCTGGCTCCTGGCTTCAGATCAAAACAGTTCCGGTCATTGCAGTCAATTGGGGAGTGAACCAGAGGATGGAATCTCTCTCTATGCCTCTCTGTAACTCTGCCTTTTAAATAAATAAAATCTTTTAAAAATTAGATAAAATATTAAAGCTAAAAAAAAAAGAAAACAAATGCCTCTGGCTTTGTTTTTGTTCCATATGATTGCTTTAGCTATTTGGAGTCTCCTATACTTCCATATGATTTTCAGCATCATTTTTTCTACATGTCTGAAGAATGTCCTTGGTGTTTTGATTGGAATCACATTGAGACTAAATTGCTTCTGGTAGTGTGAACATTTTGATGATATTGCTTCTTCTAATTCATGAAAATGGAAGAAATTTCCATTTTGAAATGTCTTCTTCTATTACTATAATATTTTGAAATTTTCATCATAGAGATATTTGACATCATTAGTTAAATTTATTCCAAGGTATTGAATTCCTTTTGTAGCTATTGTGAATGGGATTGTTCTCAAAAGTTCTTTCTCAGACATGGCATTGTCTGTGTACACAAAAGATTTTGACATTTCTATGTTGATCTTATATCTTGCCACTTTACCAAACTCTTTATTTGACAGGTAGAGTTATAGACAGTGAGAGAGAGAGTCAGAGAGAAAGATCTCCCTTCCATTGATTCACTCTCCAAATGGCTGCTACTTCCAGAGCTGTACCGACCCAAAGCCAGAAGCCAGGTGCGTCCTCCTGGTCTACAATGTGGGTGTAGGAGCCCAAGCACTTGGGCCATCCTCCACTGCCCTCCAGGGCCACAGCAAAAAGCTAGAGTGGAAGAGGAGCAACTGAGACTAGAACTGGCATCCATAGTGAATGCCAGCACCAAAGGCAGAGGATTAGCCAATGGTACCAGCACCCCAAACTCTTTTTTTTAAAAAGATTTATTCATTTATTTGAAAGTCAGAGTTACAAAGAGGCAGAGTTAGAGAGGACGAGAAAGGTCTTTCATCCATTAGTTTATTCCCCAGATGGTTGCATGGCTAGAGCTATGCCGATCTGAAGTCAGGGCCAGGAGCCTCTTCCAAATTTCCCACACTGGTGCAGGGGCCCAAGGACTTGGGCCATCTTCTACTGCTTTTCTGGGTCATAGTAGAGAGCTGGATCAGAAGTGGAGCAGCTAGAACTCAAACCAGTGCCCATATGGATGGCAGCACTGCAGGCGGAGACTTTAACCATTCTCCCACAGCACCTCCCCTACCAAACGCTTTTATGAGTTCTAGTAGTCTCTCACTGGAATCTACGGTATCCCCTATATATAAAATCATCTCCATATAGGGATAGTTTCACTTCCTTTTTTCCAATTTGTATACTTTTGATTTCATTTGCTTGCCTAATGGCTCCGGCTAAAAATTTCAAGACTATATTAAAGAGCAATGGTGTGAGTGGGCATCCTTGTCTGGTTCCAAGTCTTAGTGAAATGCTTCCAATTATTCTCCATTCAATAAGATGCTGCCTGTGGGTTTGTTACAAATTGTCTTCAATATGTTGAGAAATATTCCTTCTATACCCAATTTGCTTCAGGTTTTCATCATGAACGGATGTTGTATTTTTTTATGTATGTTTCATTTATTTGGCTTCAATTTTGTTTATTTCTTCTCTAATAATTTTAATTATTCCTTTTCTCCTTCTAAGTTTTGGTTTGGTTTATTCTTGTAGTTCTAGGTCCTTGTGATGTATTGATAGCTTATTGTTTGATGCCTTTCCAATTTCTTGCTGTAGGCAGCAATTGCTCTAAATTTCTATGTTAACATTAATTTTGCAGTATCCCATACGTTTTGGTATGTTGTATTGTTGTCTTCATTCATTCCCAGAAGTTTTTGTTGATTTCTGTTTTGATCTATTTTATTTACATTCAAGGTTTCTGTTGATAAATAAGGATTGACCCTCCCATTTTTCTAATGTAAATATTCATATTGTTTATTTTGAATTTGCTTTGTACTTTTACTGGGTGGTTTTCTACTTCCACATTCTTTCATCGTCCTATCATTTTGGGTTTCTGTTTGTAGCATCTTTCGTGAGGCTGCATGAATGGTGAGAAATTCTTTCAGTTTCTCATGGTTATGGAAGGTCTTTGTTTCACCTACATTCATAAATGAGAGCTTTGCAAGATACAGTATTCCAGATTGATAGTTTCTTTCTCTTTAAACTTGGATTGTATTTTGAACAGTCCTTGTCTTAACTGTTGAAGAAAAAGTTTTTTTTTTGTCATTCATATTATTTGTTGAACTTCTTACTTAACATATAGCTAATCATATGTATACAAAGATAACAGAAAATAGATCTTAGTAAAAACATAAAGGTAGGAATAGGGGAGGGAGGAGGAAGAGGGGTGGGAGAGTAGGTTGGAGGGCAGTACAGTGGGAAGAATAGCCATGTTTCTAAAGTTGTAATTATGAAATGTATGAAGTTCCTTTTCCTTAAATAAAAGGTTTCTTGAGAGGGGAGAAGACGTGGACTATACCTCACCATTCTCTCCTACCCTTTGAGTTTCTGATGAGAATTCAGCTGTGATACTTATTAGACATCCTCTAAAAATAACCTGGCATTTCTCTCATGCCTTAGACTATTTTATTTGTTTTATTGTTGAAATTTAACTACAATATGTGTGGGGAAGAATTTTTCTGTTCATGTCTGTTAGTTCTATTTGCTTCCTATACCTGAATGTCTCTGTCTTTCTCTGAACTGAGTAATTTTTCTGTGATTATTTCACTAAATAGAACTTCTCATCCATTCTTTCTTTCCACATCTTCAGGAATTATTAAGACATGTATGTTGGATTGATGGTATTCCATAAATCTGCAACACTGTTTTTAGTTTTTCTAATTTCTTCTGTTTTTTTTTTTTTTTGGTATGATTGTAAAAATTCCAGAGATTTGTTTTCTAACTCAAATATTCATTCTTCTGCCTCATCATTTCAGTTGTTAAGGCTTTCCACATCATTTTTATTTAGTCTAATGAATTCTTCATTTCTAAGAATTCATTTTGTTTCTTTTAAAATCTGAATTTTATGCAAAAATTTCATTCATGTGATTTAATTTCTTTAAATCATCACTTTAACACTGATTGCTTCTGAATAACCCTATGATTAATCTTTTGTATTACATTCTGAGCCCTCATCAATCTCTTCATCTTCACAATCTAGTATTGAACTGTTGTGTTTCTGTAGGGGTATCACTTTGTATTCCTTATTCTTGATTTTCGAATTTCTGTGTTTAGGCATTTTTGGAGATACTTGTATTTTCCCCTCTGATTACTTTTATCTTTGGGTCATTCCTCTGTGGCTTGGAGGAGTGTCTGTTCTTTCAGTGAATACCCAGAGATGTGTGCTGGCTGTGTGTGGGAGCTCTATTTAGTGTGCCAGTGTTGGGGGAGTATCAAGGGTGACACCCAAGTTGGGCATGGTAGATCTTTTTTTTAACAGGAGAGTTTAATCAGCTGTGTTGGTGTAGTACTTTCATCTTCACCTCCTTTCTTCCATGGTAATCAATGCCTGGGTACTAACCACACTGGGTAAAATATTCATCCATGCTGCCACAACAACCACACAAAGGATCCATGCAATCATCAGTGTGAGCATGAATCCCACCAGAACGACTCACCCCAGGCAGTTAGGGCATCCTGATTATGTAGAGCCATCCACAGTGATTGCCCAGAGACCCAGCAACACCTGTGACTTGGATGCAACCATAGTGTTTCCACAGTCCCAACATGCAAGGATCCTACAGTCATGCAGTGCCAAGGATCCACTCTACCTTACCAGTCCATCCCATCCACAGAGTGGCAGAGACACTCTCAGAGCCAGCTACCTATGGGTGCTCCTCCTAGGCAGGTGAGCCCCAGAGTTTTTAATATGTTGGGGCACCTCACAGTCCTACATGGGTATCCAGGCCCCTGTCAGTCCTCCCAGCCAGACTCATGCATCTCCTTGCAGTTGGTTGCTGGGCTTGTGTACACAAGGTGGTGCAGCTGTTTGTGTGCCCAAAATTCTGCCCTCTCTCTCTCTCAGTTAATTGTAAGGCATCATTATTGGGGGTGGGGGAGACAAATGAGCCTTTATATTCCCTCTAGGTTGGCAGATATCCTGTTCCCTACAGGGTTCCAGGTCAGACCAATGCCATGCTCTCCCAGAATCTATATCACCAGTTGTTTGCACTGCTGCAGTCTGATCTCACCTCAGTGTCCAAAACTGGCACTTAGACTCTTGACTACTGGAGTCCTGTGTTGTTCCTATACTCATTCTGTGTGTCCACACATTCCATGTAGAACATAGCATCCCTCTTCCTTCTTTGGAATTTCCACTGTAGTTTTTTCCCTAACTCTTGCCTGAGATTGCACCTTCCAGAATATTACTTTTTTTTGACAGGCAGAGTGGACAGTGAGAGAGAGAGACAGAGAGAAAGGTCTTCCTTTTGCCATTGGTTCACCCTCCAATGGCCGCCGTGGTAGGCGCGCTGCGGCTGGCGCACCACGCTGATCCGATGGCAGGAGCCAGGTGCTTCTCCTGGTCTCCCATGGGGTGCAGGGCCCAAGGACTTGGGCCATCCTCCCCTGCCTTCCCTGGCCATAGCAGAGAGCTGGCCTGGAAGAGGGGCAACCGGGATAGAATCCGGCGCCCCAACTGGGACTAGAACCTGGTGTGCCGGCGCCGCAAGGCGGAGGATTAGCCTGTTAAGCCATGGCACTGGCTAAAGGTTATTTTCTTGAGACAATAATTTAAAATTTAAAAGTTTAATTGGACCAAGTGTCTTAGATCTTTTCCATTTCAGAAGTAAATGACTATGCTATTTCATTATAAAGAGATAATATGACTTTTGGAATGTTTTACCAGTAAGAATGGAGGGAGAATAAGAACATTTGGAAAATAAATTATCTTCAAGGTTTTGCCATTGAATTTGACTTTGACATGAGCTTTATGGTTTCTTTTGATTTTCTAGGATTCTAATACTTATGTACATTGTTCATTGCTATTCAATTTGATATGTTGGGACAGGCTTTGTGACTCACAGACAACTAATAATCCCAGAGCCTCTGGGTGCTCCTCCTTGGCTGTTTATTTATTTGTTTACCTATCTACAACACAGAGGGAGAAATAATCAGAGACAGAATATCTACCTATTGGTTCACCCTTCAAAATACTGCAATGGCTAGAGCTGGGATACAAAAAAGCCAGATGCCTGGAACTCCATCATGGTCTTCCTTGTGGACAATAAGGACCTGAGCCACCTTTCCAAGGTGTGTCAGCAGGAAACTGCAGAGGAAGCAGAGCTGTAGAGACTCAGCCAGCACCCTGATATGGCATTATGGCTTCCCAAGTGGCAGCTTATTCCATTGTGCTACAATGTTAGCTCACACCTTGTGTGTTTGAATTTTTCTTTTTCTGATCTCTAGGAATCATTCTTTATTCTTCATTAAAAGGAGAAATTAATAGTGAAAATTTTACATCTTTTACTTCTCCAGTGCTTTCCTAAATTGCTTTGTCCATACTAAACCATCATTGTGTCCGTGACTTAGCAATCCAGAGTGAATCTGTATGTTGCACAGGACCTAAACTGCACAGAAAAGCACCTGCAACATCTGAACTTTCCCTTTACTCTCAGTGACCTGAATCTGCAGGAAGACTGGTGTACACACACACACATACACACACAGTTCCCCTTTTCTCATTCCTTCACCCATATCCCCTCCCTTCTTTCTCACTATTTGCCCTTCTTCCACAACAAATAAAAATCCTTTTCTTTTGGCCAGTGCCATGACTCAACAGGCTGATCCTCTGCCTAGTGGTGCCGGCACACCGGGTTCTAGGTTCTAGTCCTGGTCGGGGCACTGGATTCTTTCCGAGTTGCCCCTCTTCCAGGCCAGCTCTCTGCTATGGCCCGTGAGTGCAGTGGAGGATGGCCCAAGTGCTTGGGCCCTGCACCCCATGGGAGACCAGGAGAAGCACCTGGCTCCTGCTTTCAGATCAGCATGGCACGCTGGCTGTGGCGGCCATTGGAGGGTGAACCAATGGCAAAAGGAAGACCTTTCTCTCTGTCTCTCTCTCTCTCACTGTCCACTCTGACTGTCAAAAAGTAAAAAAAAAAAAACAAAAAAACTAAAATCCTTTTCCTCCTTTTTAAGAAGGTACTTCCTGATTACTCTGTTCACAGAGATATCCTAAGATGTACATCTTCCTACCTCTTTAGCTTAGGTAGAGCGTATATTTTCTACAGGAAATGTCCTTTGTTTCCATTTCATGGCTCCACTTTTGGAAAGTTACTCAAGCCTACTACTTTTAGTAGTCAATTGTGATAAAGAATGAAATTGGAATGAAATGTGGAATGACAAGTTCTGTAGATATCATGTCCATTTAACTGATAGCATTGATTAGTTCGGTTGCTTGTTTTCTGATTTCATGTCTAGTTTATCTGACCATTGATGAAAATGTTTTGTCAAAGTCCAGCATTACAATTGTATTGAAATCTATGTCTCCCTTTAGATCCATTAATATTTATTTTAAGTATCCAGGCACCCTGGTGTTGGGTGCATATACATTTACTATAGTCACTTTGTCCTGTTGGATTCATCCCTTAATCATTATACAGTGCCCTTTTTATCTCTTTTTACAGTTTTTGTATTAAAGTCTATTTTTTTTCTGATATTAGGATGGTTACACCTGTTGTTTTTTGGTTTCTACTAGGATGTAATATCTTCTTCCAATCTTTCAGTTTTGCTCCATGTGCATCTTTGTTGGTGAGGTATGTTTCTTGTAGGCAGCAAATATATTTTCTGCTTTCACATTGCTTCATAATGATGTCTATCTTTCTATGTTTCTGTATGTAGCAGCACTTCCTCAAGCATCTGCAAGACTGGAAGAGTAGTGACAAATTCAATTTCTATTTGTTATAGAAGGTCTTTATTTCATCTTTGTTCATGAATGAGAGCTTTGCAGCCTACAGTATTCTGGGTCCACAGGTTTTTTTTTTTCTCTTAGTACATGGACTAAGTCTCTTCATTCTTGCCTAGCCCATAGAGTGTTGGATGAAAAATCAGCTGTGAGTCTAATTAGAGACCCACTGACAGAAATCTCTCATTTCTCTTCTGCACATTTTAGGATTTTTTTCTTCATGTTTTACTCTTGATAATTTAAATACAATGTGTTGTGGTGAGGATCTTTTCTGGTCATGTCTATGAATAGTTCTATGTGCTTGCTGTACTGGGATGTCCTTTTCTTTCTCAAACTAGGGATGTTTTCTGTAATTATATTACTAAATAGAACTTCTAATCCTTTCTCTTTCCATAACTTCAGGAACTCCTAAGACCTATATTTTGGGTCATTTGACAACATCACTTAAATTTTCAACACTATTTTTAGTTTAAATAATTTCTTCTTTTTTTGGTCTTACTGAAAAATTTCTAAAGTTTGTCTTCTAGATTGGCTATTCTTTCTTTTGCCTCACTAAGTCTGTTGTTTCCACCATGTTTTTATTTGACATATTGAATTCTTCATTTCTAATATTTCATTTAGATTTCTCTTCAAAATCTCAGTTTAATGGTAGATTTTTTTCAATCATGTCATGCATGGATTACTTGAATTTGTGAATTTGCTCCTTATTGCTTCTGAGTAATCCTATGATTAATCTTTTGGATTCCATTTCAGTCTTTTCATCCATCTCTTCATCTTTACATTCTAATAATCAAGTGTTGTGTTATTTGGGGTGGAGGGAGTCCTCTTATCTTTCCTATTCTTGTTTCTTGAATTTCTGCATTTATTTCTGGGCATTTTTGGAGTTCCATGTTGGTTTTTTCCTCTGATCTCTTTTTAAACTCTGTCTCTGTGTGTTAGTGGAGTGTTGGGTGTTTCAGTGATATGTCCAGTGCTGAGTGCTGAGTATGGCCAGAATTCTGGTCAGTGCTCCAGAGTGGTAGGAGTATCCTGGACAATACATATCTCCTCTTGTTAACGGAGAATGGAGGTATGGTCATCTCTGTTGATATAATCATACCTTCAACTCCTGTCTTACAAGGTGATCAAATGCCCATATGTTAGCCCTCAGTCAGTGAAATACTTATTTGCACTCTGCATGAACTGCACAAAGGAATTGTTCAGTCCTCACTGTAAGCACAAATCTCACTTCAATGACCATCCCTGGCAATCAAGGACTTTAGGGCATATAAAGCTGCACACATTAATTTCCAAGAAACCCAGGTACATTCTGTGACCTCTTATGCAGTCTCAGACTTCCCACCATCTCAGCACACAGGGCTCCCACATTCATGATGTGCAGAGGATACAAGTGCTCCATTAGTCTGTCATTTCCACAGAGAAACTGAGATGCTCTCAGAGCCAGCTGCCTTTGGGTGCTTTGCCTAGGCAGTTTGAACTTCAGAACCTATGATATGTTGAGAGACTGGGGCACCTCCTATCAGGGTACCCAGACACCTGAATTCTCCCAGCCCTACACAAAGTTAGTGGGGAATGTGAAATTTTACTTTGGTGAAATTCCTGGATCACATGCTTGCACAATGGCCACCAGCCACAGCCCTTCCCACTTCACAATCATGCCTTCTCCCCACAGAGTGCCATGCAGGAACATACAAGAATATCTAAAGCCAGTAGTGATGTTGGAATGACTCTTTCACCCTGCCCATTGCCTGCTGTGTTGACCAAAGCTGCTATGGGTGCCTCTGCTGGCAAGATTGTATTTTATCTGCACCAATTGCTGGGTGTACACTCACTCTCTTATTGTTAAAATGGTGCCCAATCTCTCTCAGTCAATTGCTGGGCACTGTTGTGAGAGGATCAGCAGAAGAAAACTTGCCCCTTTTTTCCACTGTGGTTATCAGGCACCCTGTTCTGCTTTGGGCTGCAGACCATACTGAAAGACAGTGAAGGCCACTAAGCTCCCCCTCTGGTTAAATAGCCAGTGGCATTGGTCACTGCAGGCTGATTGCACCTTGCTTTGCAAAGCTGGTGCTTTCACTAGCTATGCATTCATAGCTGTACATCTGCACATTGCACACAGATACACAGTATCTCCTCCTTCAACAGACTCTCCACTGCAGATTTCCCTCCAACTCTCCCCTGAGAATGCAGTTTCTCTACTTTTTAAAATACTGTTTTCCCCTAGCCCAAAGCAGACTGCACTTTCTATATTCCACAACCTTGAAATGTTCAGAAGTCAAATTGTTGCTCAGAGGATTACTCACAAGCAGGAGAAACAATTGATCCAATTAAAGAAATGCATACATGACCTGGATGAAAAATTTTACCATGCAATAGATATTGTTGAGAAATAAATCTGAAATATTAGAAATGAAGTATTCAATATGTCAAATATAAAAGAAATGTAAAACATTAACAACAGACTTGGTGACAAAGAAGAAAATATTTCTTAGCTAGAGGACAAATCTTTGAAATGCCTCTTAGAAAAGAAAGAAAAAAAGCAAAAAATAGTGTTTGAGATTTACAGAATACCAATAAATGATCAATCGTATGTGTCTTAGGAATTCCTGAGGGTATGAAAAGACAAAATGGGTTAAAAGGCCTATTCAATGAAATAATAGCAGCAAATTTATGGATTTTAAGAAAAATATTTAAATCGAAGTATAGATAGCACATAGAACACCAAAGACACTGGACCAGATATGTTCTCATCATGACACATTATAGTCAAAATTTCTAAAATAACACATAAAGATCCCAAAATGTTCATGAGAAAAATGCAAGATTACCATCAAAGGATGTCAAGGTAGATTGACAAGCTGATTTCTCATCAGACATGCTATAAGTTCAGAGAGAGTGGAGAGATGCAGGTCAAGTCCTAAAACAAAAGTCTAACCATAATACTATACCCAACAAAAGTTCTGATGTATAATTGATGGTGAAATAAAGAACCTCCAAAACCAATAGAAATTGAAAGAATTTATCACCACAAATCCAGCCTTACAAATACTATTTCAGAATGTGCTACGCACAGAAACAAAGATACATCATGAAAGGATGTGAAAGCAGAAAATTTCCTAGTAAAATTATTAAGGAAAACCAAAATAAATAATTGGAATATTCATGGAAAAAAACAGGGCCAAGTCATTGCTTATTACTAATAAACTTGAATGTAGAAGGCATCAATCCTCCAATTGAATGATATAGACTGGCTGAATGGTTTAAAAAAAGGACCCATCTATTTTCTACCTACAAGAAACACACCTCATAAACTACAATGCAGACTAAATGTGAAAGTATGGTAAATGATAATCCATGCTAACAGAAATAAAGAATGAACATAGTTATACTGATATCAGACATTAAATACTTTAACACAGAAACTGTTAAATATAGAAAAGCACTACATAATGATTAATGTATCTACTCAACAAACAGGAACATGTGATTATAGTAAATGTGTGTGCCCAATGATAGGGAATCTGGCCATTTAAAACAAATGGGGATGGATCTAAAGGGAGACAGATTCGACTCAGTAGTAATAGGGGACTTCCACACCCACATTCATCAATGGGCAAATCAAGTATATTAAATGTAACAAATAAACAACAGAGATAATCTACACTTTTGACCAAATGGACATAACTGATATCTACTGAACATTTCACCCCACAACTTCAGAGTACATGTTCTTTTCATTGATGCATGGAACTTTATATAGGATAGATGATATGGTAGGCCATAAGAAATTTAAAGAAATGAAATTGTACCATGTATACTTTCTGAAACCAATGGAATAAAACCGTATATTAAAAACTTCTGAGACTTTAGAAAAAATGCAAACATATAGAGAACTAAACAGTATACCACTGAATGAACAGTGGATCTTAGAAGTAATCAAAAGAGAAATCAATTTCTAAAAATAAATGAAGATTACAATATATCAAAATTTGAGATAGGGTAAAAGCTGTGTTAAGGCAAAACTTTATTACCTACTTAAATAAATTTGAAAGCCATCAAACAAATGATCTATGATCATCTGAATAGTCCAGAAAAACAAGAACAAACCAAACTGAAAATGAGAAGGAGACAATAATAAACATTAGAAAAAAACAAAATTGAAACAAAGATACAAAAGATTTGTGTAATGAATAACATTTTCTGAAAAAAAATCAAAATGTATATCATTTTGTTCTACTCAACCATAAAATTGAGACCAAATTTAATAAAATCACAGATGATAAATGAGGTATTACAACGGATACCACAGAAATAAAGTCACTAGGAATTACTACAAACAGATGTATAACAATAAATTGGAGCATCTTGAAGTAATGGATGGATTTCTGGACACATACACTTTACCAAATTGAGTCATGAAGACATGGATAACCTAAATAAACAATCATCAACAAAGACATTGCCAAAAAACAAAAAAACAAAAACAAAACAAACAAAAAAAAAACTTAGGATCAAATGGCTTCACTAATGAATTCTAATAACTTTTAAAGTAAAAGTAATCCCAAGGCTTCTCAACCTATGCAAAACAATCAAAAGCATTTCCTCTAAGATCCAGAAGTAGGGTCCAGCACTGTGGCATAGCAGGTAAAGCCACCAGCTGCAGTGCGGGCATCTCATATAGGCACTGGTTTAAGTATCTGCTGCTCTAGTTCCAATCAAGCTCTCTGCTGTGGCCTGGGAAAACAATAGATGTCCCAAGTCCTTTGCCCTCCTCACCAACATGGGAGACCCGTAAGAAGCTCCAGTCTCCTGGTTCAGATTGGCCAAACTCCATCCATTGTGGCCATCTGGGGAGTGAACCAGCAGATGGAAGGCCTCTCTCTCTCTCTCTCTCTCTCTCTCTCTCTCTCTCTCTCTCTATCTATCTCTCTCTCCCTCTCTCTCTTCCTCTCCCTCTCCCTCTCCCCTTTTCTCTCCCTCTCTCCCCCTGTAACTCTAGATTTCAAATAAATAAATATTTAAAAAATCCTAGAACCAGACAAGGATGCCTACTCTCATCATTGCTATTTAACAGTTTTGGAAGATTCTGTCAGAGACATTAGATAGGAAAAGTAGTCAGTGGTATACAAATTGAAAAATAGGAAATCAAATTGTCTCAGAAGATATGATCTTATCCATAGTGGAACCAAAATGCAACAATATATTATTGGAAAGCACAAGAGAGTTGGGCAAAGTCGCTGGATATAAAATGAATCCACACAAATCAATAACATTTGTATACAGAAAAAATGGCATGCTGAGAAAGAACTTGTAAAATAATTACCATTGATATTAGCTACAAAACCTTTAAATACATTGAGACAAATTTAAAGATGTGAAATATCTCCACATCTGAACATTACAAAACATTAAGGACAGAAATAGAAGTCACAGAAAATCCTCCATGTTCATTAATTTTAAGAAGGAATATCACCAAAATAGACATATATATACTATTAAAATCAATTTACAGATTCAATGATATCTCAATCAGAATACCAAATATGTTCTTAGATTTGGAACAAATGACTCTAAACTTCATATGGAAACAAAAGAAACCCAAAATAGCAACAGCAATCTTTAATAGCAAAACAAAGCTGGAGGCATCACAACATCTGATTTCAAGACATGTTACAAGGTAATTATTATTGAAATGGTATGGTACTGGCAAAATGGTAGACTTGTGGAACAATGGAGCAGATGAGAGGCCTAGAAATTGACCTATAGATATGCAACCAACAAATTGTTGACAAATGAGCTAAAATCAATCCCTGGAGAAAAGGATGCTCTTGGTCACCAGAGCCCAGATTGAGGCGCCCCCATGGGGCCGAGGGAGGCGGGATCTGACTGGCTCCACGGATGGCCGCCCCTAACTGGCCGCAGGGGCAAGCGCCTCTAGGAGGCTCCCTGGCCAGCCCCGTGGTTGAGAACCCTGGCGGCGGCTCCTGGAGGGCCTTGGTGCCCAGCCAGGGGAGCTTGGTGCCCGCTAGGCCGCCCTCCACCCCGGTCCCGCCCGCCTCTCATGCACCACTTCAACGTGATGCTGGGAGCACATATTCCATCTCCCACTCCGCCCCAGGCCTCTTGTCTCCGACGCCAGTGACCTTGGCTTTCTCCCACGAAAGATGGAACGGGAGCGAATTGTGACTTCACTGCCAGATGTGTGTGACCCTGTTATTCTCCCGTGGCCCATTCCCCCTTTTCTGACCCGCGCCCCATCACACATCTCATTTGTACCTCAGGGACACTCGGAGCATCCGCCGTCCCCACTCACCAGTCTGCGGCTCCTCCATTTCAGGGCATTCTCATCAGCCTACTCCTGGCAGTTAAGAAGAGATCTTATTTAGCTTATTTAGTGTTATAATGTGCTAAAGTACTATGGTTATTTTATTTGATCACAAAGTTAAAAGGTACATCATAAATGTAATGATAAAGAAATAAAATAGTATAAATAAGCAGAGCAAAAATTAAATTAGTGCTGTCTTACAATGAAGGAAAGGGTTGAAAACTACAGAAATCAATGAAAGCTCAATTACAAGTTTATTATATGAGGAGATATAACAAGCAGAACTCACAATTTTTGAAAACACGCCTTGAATTTGTGCTCAAAATTCACAAGCAAGAAAATGCAAATATTTTCTAATATTCATCTGACTATAAAGTTAACCACAGTCTCAGGGCTGGCTCTGTGGTACAGTAGGTTAATCCTCCACATGTGGCACTGGCATCACATATGGACACCGGTTCTAGTCTCTCTGCTATGGCCTGGGAAAGCAGTGGAAGATGGCACAGGTGTTTGGGCCCCTGCACCCACGTGGGAGACCAGGAAGAAGCACATGGCTTCTGGCTTTGTATAGGCCCAGCTCTACCCTGTGGCCATTTGGGGAGTGAACCAATGAAAGGAAGACCTATCTCTCTGTCTCTCCCTCTCACTGTAACTCTACCTCTCAAACAAATAAAATCTTCAAAAAAAGTTAAGCACAATTTCACATTGTCTTTTAAAACTGGATTGGAAGTGGACAGCTATGTTTAACATTTTGACATTGCATAATTTGAAGCAAACTGAGGTTCTACATTGAGATGCGGATGGATAAGCAGGCAATAAAAGAATGACATGTAATAGGATGAGATGGTGATGGACCAGCTCATAAAGACTAAACATGTGTGTAGAAGTAAAATGGATTGCTACGAGGCTGACTTTAAAAGGCTCAGTGCCGTAAGATGATATCCAAGAAACAAAAGGGAAAAATTTAATGAATAGCCAGGCAATGAAAAAAAAAAAAAACAAACAAAAAAAAAAAACAAACCTAGAAAACCTCAATGCAAGAAATGTATGAACTCTGAAGAGAAAGTAGCTCAGTTTTAGTATAATGAGGCTTGGAGCTAAAATTAACAGTTCTTTACAGGGCCAGTGCTGTGGCATCGTCGGTTCATCCTCCGCCTGCATCTCCAGCATCCCTTAGGGGCACCAGTTCTAGTACTGGCTGCTCCTCTTCTGATTCTGGTCACTGCTATGGCTTGGGAAGGTGGTGGAGGATGGCCCAAGTCCTTGGGCCTCTGCACCCACATGGGAGACCTGGAGGAAACTCCTGGCTCCTGGTTCCTGGCTCCTGGCTTCAGATTGCATGGCTCTAGCCATTGCAACTATTTGGGAAGTGAACCAACAGAAGGATGTCTTTTCTCTCTGTCTCTTCCTCTCACTGTCTGTAACACTACCTCTCAAATAAATAAATAAAATATTTTAAAAAATAGTTCTTTACAAGAAAATGTTGGTGCATAAGATCTTCTTTTGCACGTTACCTATCAGACTTTTGCTTTGGAGGATGTATTTGTTAAAATCACTCACAATCATTCTAAGGAGTCAGTGACTACTTTTTCCTAGTTGCTGAATTATTTTATCTACTGTCTGTGAATAATGATGCTTCTTTAATTACTTTCTGAGCTGCCAGTATTCCAAATCATAACCTCTGTGCTTCTTTAGATTGCCTTAAGGATGAAACTAAATAACTGCTAGAGAGTTCATTTAAGATGTAGCACAAATATCCCAGAGTAAAATTACTTCAGTTACTTAATTAAGAAGAAAACACTCAACTGTCATTTCATTTGTAAATGAATCCAACACATTGAAAAGTTATATATAATTGAAACTGATTGCTAAGAGTATGCTAACACATTTTACACAGATCCATTTAATTTTCATGTGCCACAAGATTATGCTCCTTTAAACAGTAATGTTTTAGGTAGGACATCAAGAACACATATAAGACTTCTGTGCAAATCAATTACTTTGCACATTAGACAATAAGATAACTTCCACATGGGAAGTGGATTTTATGTTTTCTCATCTTTGTAGCCAAATGAATGATAGAAACAGAGTGATGCTTGATTCACATCTCCTACTTACTCGTTAGCATGAACCCCTGACTTTTTCCACCCATAAAATAGCTATGGAGAGGTGGTGTGGTCCTCTGAAAGTAATAAATGCTTGCTTGGGGATCAGAATATTAAGATTGCAATCTAAAACATGTCATCACCTGGCTGAATCACTTGTCATGACATTTCTAATCCATCTTTGACCTACTTAATTAGCTAGGGGGATGGATCTCTGGGGACATCTTCATCACTCACGGAAATTTCATCTGTATTTTTTGATTTTAAATCAGAGTTTTTGTGAGTTTGAAAATAAAATACACATTACTGAGCATGAACTTGAAGGGTTAGATAGCTAGAAAGTGCAAACAGATGTTATTACCACTCTGATAATTATTGTATTCTGAAAGTCTGTATGTGTGTGTGTGTTTATAACTATTGTGATTTATTTTCATAGATGAAATGTATTTCTAAAAACTTGTCATTACTTATAAAATCCAATATTTTAACTCTTCATTTACCTCAATTTAAGTGCAAGTTGATACATCCTTTACATTTTCACTCATTTTCTTAAATAAAATTAGTAATCTTCATAAACTGGATTTCATTTTTTATTTTGTTTTTCTAATGAATACTAAAACACATACTTAAATATTCTTTAATGTGTGACTTAAAATAATCTTTTTATATTTGTGAACATTGAGCTAGAAAATGGAAAGTTATGGCTGTGAAGACTTTAAATGTTGAGATAAATTGACATTAAAATATTTTGGAACTTCAAATTCAAATACCACTTTTACATCAGAAACACAGCAATCAAAGAAGAAACAAATGTACATCAAAAATAAAAGCAATGGTGCAAAGAATTAGCTCATTCCTACCTCTTGACAGTATTTTGGACTAGTTTTGTCAGTGAATCAGAAGTGTGAACATTGAGATGCTTACTAACTAGCTTGAGGATTTTCATGAAGGATTAATCATGCAGCCATTGAGGTAAGGAGGCTTACTCTTCAAATCTATTGTAAAGAAAATGTAAGGAGGTAGGCATCAAAGCATGCAGCACCATGAGAAATATACTGTGGTGTTGACTCTGTCATGTTCACCAGGAGTGTGGTAGAACCTGAAGTAAAAGGAAAAATTCAAGAAATACATGGCTTGGATCTTGTGTAACTGGGTAAATCTAAGATGAGATGAAACAAAAGCACCACCACCAACAAAATAGTGTGTGTTTAAGAAATGGGAATCCTGCTCGCAATTAAGTGGATTTCATTGGTTATTGTTTTCTGCATTTAGGTAACATTCTATGTTCTGTATAGTTGTTAAGGAATTTTATGGATTCTCCCTCATGTAATTCTCAGCATGACCTTGCCAGGTAAGTATCATTCCTCCTTACATGTGGAAACAATGCTCAGAGAGGTTTAAGTGAATTACTCAACTAGGAGGGAAGCTAAATTTGAGCCTTGAAATCTGGCTGAGTTTATCATTGTGCCCAGTACACAAGTGGACCTGACAGTTCTATAGGGGGCCTTTCTTCTTCAGCAGAGTGATTGATTCAGGATCTCCAGATTGTGCCATAAGCACAGGGCAATCCTTTAAAGATAGACACTGAAATAGGAAATGCATGGTATATTAAGGGCCAATAAGTAGTGAGGGAAAACTTCCAAGTCTTCTAAGAAAGAAATTTCCTTACCTGTTCAGGGTGCCTCTTAGCTTGTTTTCTTGATATTATGGGGTATTGTTGAAAGTCCTACTACTGCTTTGGACTTCTTGACACTTGTATGAGAAACCCTTGTATCTTGACCTGATAACAGAAAAGCAAAGCCAAGAGAAATGTGGAAAAGCAGAAATGGAGCCACAGGCCATTCTGAGTCCACCACAACTTTTAACTTCCAGGAGTCAATACATTTCTGAAATAATACAATGACATACACTCAACATGGTAATCATACACTCTGTTATTCTCCTTTGGAGAATAATCAAGACATTCACTCTGTCCACTACCAGAAAGGACTTAGATTTTGCATTTGCTAAAATAACTGGTTTCCATAGATATACTTCAGAGAAGTGTTTGGATGACAATTATCTTTCACAGTGGTTGTTCACATTCAATATCTTATGGGTTCTACAGAAATTGGCATCGCACCATAAAAGCTCAGTCAGCCTGATGTTTGAGTTGTGTTTATCAGGCAAGACTCTTATTCTGTTAACCCTCGATTCCCACACTTGTAAAATGCTGATATTAGTGTGGCCCTCCTATATTTACTTTGCATATTAAATGAGATTATATATGTATGTAGATATACAAATACATGTATGTATGTGTGTGTAGTTACTACATATACTCCCATGTACATAGAAAGTGATTACTTGTTAATGTGAATAAATCTTTGAAAAATAAATGAAAACTTTTAAAAAAGATTTATTGATTTATTTGAAAGAGTTACACACAGAGAGAAGGAAAGGCAGAAAGAGAGAGAGAGAGAGAGTGAGAGGGAGAGAGAGAGAGAGGTCTTCCATTCTGTGGGTTCACTCCCCAACTGACCACAATGGCCAGAGCTGAGCTGATCTGAAGCCAGGAACCAGGAGCTGCTTCTGGGTCTCCCAAGTGGGTACAGAGTCCCAAAGTCTTGGGTCATCTTCTATTGCTTTGTCAGGACATAACAGAGACTTGGTTCAGAAGAGGAGCAGCCAGGACTCAAATTGGCACCCATATGGGCTGCCAGTACTGTGGGCTAGTGCTTTAACCCACTGTGCCACAGTGCTGGCCCTGAAAACTCTTACAGTGATGTTGACATATGTTTTTTGTTTTTAATTTATGACAGTTTTGTGAGTGTTGGTGAGGTAGTCCTAATTACTATTTCCATTTCATATTGTAGGAAAATAAGGCTCAAAAATAATTTAAATCAATGATAACTGGAAAATTTTGCATTTCATATGATAGCATTTGTTTCTAGACATTTTAATTGCTTGCTAACTGTTTAAAAACTGTGCTTTGATTCAACATGGAACTAACATTTCCTTCTTTTCATAAAAATACAGAGGTGAGTGCACAAGTGATATGTGTGGTTCATGCCAGGCTCAATGGCTGGGTCACATGGTAGCAAGGTCCGAGCCTTGTACAGACACATCTTGCAGCTGCACTGGGTTCTGCGCCCGGACCTCAAAACCTTGGGTGACCAGTATGTGAAGGATGAGTTTAGGAGGCATAAGGCCATTAGTTCTGACAAGGCATGGCATTTCCTGCAGGGATGGGAAGAGTGTTCATTGAATCCCAGCTCTGACCTAATATAGCACAGGCTATGTGGCCATTGGAAGAATGAACCAGCAGAAAAGGACATTTCTCTAAAAATTCATGCTGGCAGAAGCCACTCACCCACATTCACCCACTGGAGCTTTTGGGATCAGTCCGTTAATGTGGTAGTTCATATAACATTTCTAGAAGAGTGGCAAGATGGCAGAGTAGGAAGGGAGCACACTGATAGTCTGGGAAGAGACAGTTTAATAAAAGTGGAGATACTGCATGTTCAAGGAAGAGTGGGAGAAGAAACAGCAGAGGAAACTCTTCCAGAACTAGTCATTCACAGTGGACCTGTGTGGAGAGTGTGGGAGCCCACAATTCAGGACACCAGTGGTAGAATCAACACACCAGCGCCAGAATGCATGGTGAGCCAAACCTCAATAGCCTGAGACACCGGCGGGCAAGCAGAAAGAGGAGACTAGAGGGAACGAGGCTTGAAACCCTGTGGGAAAAAGTTCACCAGGCTAGCTAGAAGAGAGAGAGAGAAAAAAAAAAGTGACCGATATGGACACAAGTTTCTCTCTCTCCGCTCACCTCTCAAAGGCAAGCAAGACAAAGAGCAGGCACTATTTTGGACATACGTCATAAACAGGGTGACCTCAGGTCTGCACCGGCCCTGAGCCTAGCAGAAAAACCTGACTCTGGGGGGGTGTGAAATAACAGCAGATTAGGACCTAGTGAATGTGTGGTGCTAATGCACTGAGACTGTGAAAAAAGAGATGGTGGGGGAGAGAACTCACAAAATTCACGGGAGTACTCTCCAGAGATGCTACAATTCGGTAACCTTGGCAACCCAGTGGCAGACTGCAGGAGAATTTGAGCACACACTGAGGGCAGCAGAGATTCCCTATGTGGTCCTTGGGAAAGAGCTTCTGATCTCTGGCTCCTGTGGGTATATCATTCGCCTGCTAACTACCTCCAATTCCTCTCAGCTGTGTGGAATTACTTCTCTTTTGAATCAAAAGGAAAGAAAGAGAGATTTATCACACCTAACCTGGGAGTGTCACCTTTGGCACACCCTCAACCCTGAGGAACCAAACAGAGCTCTCAGGCCACACCCATCTCAAGCCTCTAAGGCTTCATCAAAAGCAGACAGTCCACTTAATCTATACTCATAGTATAACAAAAAAAAAAAAACACCACAGCAAGGGAAGACGAATCCAAAGATACCTCCACAATGCCAAGAAACAAACGCAAAAACCAAGGAAAAAAGAACAAGGAAGACATTATGACACCCCTAAATGAACAAGACACCCCAAGCCAAGATTATGAAGATGATGAGATGGAAGAAATGAAAGATACAGGTTTCAAAAATGTATGGTAAGAACAATTAGACGTTTTCAAAAACAAATGCTTGAGCTATGGAATTCCTTACTGGATAGGATAGAAAATCTCCTTCAAGAAAATGAAATCTTAAGGAGGAATCAAAATGAAACGCAGAAACTAGTAGAACAGGAGACTGTGATAGTGAAGAGAAATCAAAATGAAATATAGAACTCAATAGATCAAATGACAAGCACATTAGAGGGCCTTAAAAACAGAGTCAGTGAAACAGAAGAGAGAATATTGGACTTAGAAGACAGAGAACAGGAAAGTATACAGTCAAACCAAAGAACAGAAGAGGAAATTAGAAATCTAAAAACTATTGTTGGGAATCTGCAGGAAATTATAAAAAATCCGAACATTCGGGTTCTAGGAGTTCCTGAAGGCATGGAGAGAGAGAAAGGATTAGAAGGCCTTTTTAGTAAGACACTTCCCAGGTTTAGAGAAGGACAGAGACATCCTAGTACAGGAAGCTCATAGAACCCCTAGTAAACTTGACCAAAAGAGATCCTCACCACAACAGCCCTATTTATTATGAGCATATGCAAAATGAATCACCAGATGAAATAAATTGCCCCCTCTTTCAAATTAATTTATTTTCAAAAATTTTAAAAATTAGGACTTGGGAACTCTATAAATCTCTGTCTTGGTTCAAATTTTTCCAACTGCTTGAGCCTTTGCCTTCTGGGTTATATGGTTCCAGGATGGGCCTTAACAGGAAACTGGATTACAATCAGGAGTATAGATGGGACTCAAAACCAAATATTCTTGGATGTGTTTATCCCAAGAAGTATCTTATCAACTGGGCATTCCCACCTCTTTTGATGTTATAAAAATGTTCCAAAATTGATAAAGATGATGGTTACATATAACTGAAAAACAGAATTTTATGTGCACAGTTAATTGATGAATTACATGGTATGGGTCTTACGTTCATATCTTAGTTTTGCTACTTATGAAAATGGTGTGATTTCTTGTAATGATATAGTGAGAATTTTCATGGTTTTATGTGATATTTTATATTGTATTCTTCCTGATCCAAATCCACATAAAATGTGGTTTGTCTCTGGAGGCTGTTGCATATTTATATGTTGATATGGATTTAAATGCGTGAGAAAGTAGTCCAGCCTGTAAATATATGAATGAGAATTATTGATGACTCAGGATGAAGGTATTGTGGGGAGAGGTGTCATTAACCTTGTCTGCATGACTTTTTGAAGAATATAATTATGAGCTAAATTAATAAAAAGCAACGCATCATCAGACACAAGAAGTACTTGAGTAAATATTTTTACAAGTGTTGAATCAGAAAAGATCAACCTTACTGTCTGGCATTGTGGCCAATTAGTTTATCACTGCTTTTGATGCTGGCATCCTGTACCAGATAGTTTGAGGCTTGGCTACTCTGCCTCTGGTTCAGATTCCTGAATATGTGTCTGGCAAGACAGTGAAAAATGGCCCAAAAACTTGCTACCTGCCATCCAAGTCAAAGAACCAGATGGAGTTCTTGGGTCCTGGAATTATCTTGCATACAGTCTGCTGTTGTGGCTATTCAGAAATTGAATGAATAAAGGAAAATATCTCTCTCTTTCTCTATATCTCACTGTATCTTAGCTCTCACTCCTGCTCTCTCTCTCTTGCTCTTGCTCTTTCAAATAAATCTTGAGAACAAAAAACATTAACTTCACATATAAATCCTTATGGGAGTCTTAATTAATCAGTGACATTCTATGGACATCACTTCCTTTATCTGTACCACAGATCTTTCCACTGTATTCAGTACAAATTAATCACTAGAAACCCTGTTCCTGATTCCAGTCATTACATATAGATCATACTCGAGAGACAGAAAAATTATTTAAGGTTAACCAGCTATCAGTGAGTATGGTCTTCTCATTTTTCTCATTTCAAGTCCCCTCATGCAATCCACAACTTCAGTGCCAGTAGGAAAAGCATCTGGTGGAGGTATATGAAGACAAAGAGGAAAAGTTCCAAGAAAGAATATGACGACCCACAATTCATGGTGCCAAGCGAGTTTTTTGATCCTTGCAAATTAATGTTCATTTCAATAATATGACTTTGAGACATATTTCATGCACAATTGTGTCTTTGATCTGTGGTGGAGGTACCTAGGCTTGAAGTTCAGCACTGAGGTTCTTGAATTTGCAGAATAGTCATTAAAGGGCAATGGCAGGATTAGAAAATACTCAGGAATTTGAACAGTACAAATCATATCTTAGGCATTGAGGAAAGCAGGGATAGGCTGTAGGCCAAGAACTGGGACCCCTTCTTATCCTAAATCCAGAGTGCATCAACCTTGACTATCCCCATTTGGAAAGGAGCTGTAATAGCAGTGGGAGCTCCATAAAATCCTTTTATTGATCTTCTTGCCTGGTTTGTGCATGCAACCAGTAAATGTACAGTAAAGTCTAGGTTCACCTCACAAAATAGCAAATGAAGTTTTGCTAGATAAATGGATGGATGGATGGAAGGGTAGATAGAAGAAAGCTAGGAGTTAGATAGAAGAATGCCAGGAGTCTCTAGATAAGTGATTAACTGATACCAGAAGTTTTGTATTTGCAAAGTGAATTTGAAACACACCCACCTCAAGGCCCTTTATTTCAATATATGAACCAGAAGAGTTTTCCCAACTCTGAAATATGGTATATGGATGCTTTTGCATCTACTTTAGTGGATAAGTACAAGCATCTTCTGAATTTTTATCAATATAAGTTGATTAAAATAGTTCATAGATATAATTCTAGGAATATAGTGATACTTTCCTCCTTCCCTCCCTGTTCTTTCCTTTGTCTTGAATTTTTACATCAAAATGTTTTCATTCACCTTATAGTCATAGGATTAATGCACTAAAGAGTTAAAGAAAGTAAATGTAGAAATGCCACGGCTCAACAGATATATGTACAATAATTGTAAATAAATCAAGTACAAAGATGTAAATTTCCCTCATTTAGATTTTTGATAGCTCTCATGGTTGAAGTGAAGAGATAACACATTGTAGGTTTTATTTGCATTTTCCTGATGGCCAGTGATCCTGAGCATTTTTCCATGCTGTTGCCCATTGCTATTCCATCCTTTGAAAAATGCAGGTGCATGTCCTTTGCACATTATTTAACTGGATTATTTGTTTTGTTGATATTGATGTTACTGAGTTCCTTATATATTTTATATATTAATCATTCACAGATGTATAATTTGCAAACATTTTATCCCCATTTTTTGGTTACCTCTTCATTTTGTTGAGTTCTTCCTTTGCTGAGCAGAGACTTCTTAGCTTGAGATAAAGTCATTTGTCTGTTTTTGCTTTTACTTCCTGTGCTTCTGGAATGTTATCCAAGGGTCTTTGCCAAGGCAAATGTTATTTGGTGTTTTCTCTATATTATACTATAGTAATTTGATGGGTCCTAGCCAGTTCAAATGGGAATTTAACTCCTGCAACAAAATTTTGCTTTTTGATTTTAGAAACTCTGGCCATACATGTGTCACCAGTAGCAAATATAGGAGAAATCAGTGCACATTTCCAGGAGAAATGAAGGATGCATTTCTGCAGGCTGCCTACTCTTACTGCTCCAGCTGATCTTTACATTTTCTTTACTTTTATTTTGGTTTTAATCAGTCCATGCTTTATTTTCAGAGTATGGCTCAATATGAATTTTTTACAATGATGGCTTACTCATCCAAATATTTGATCTTGTGGCACAAGGTTAAGATGTCATTTCATTATTCTTTAAGTTCTTAGGAGTATTTTTTGTTGTTGTTATTCCTTCAATTACATTCCATTTGAAATTTTTTTTTCCATAATCTACCATTTTTTATGGAAAACACATACTGTACTGCATGCAAGCTGCTTGACAAACAGCTTCTGGGGAGCCAGAAGCATTAAGTGCATAGTAAAAGCCAATTTCACTACTGCTTTATTCTGTTTTGTATGAAGATCACATTCCGAAGTTATTTTCTTTGTAACATTGACTCTTTAATATGGTAATAAGTGCTCTGAAAAAATATCTTGTAAAAAACAAAAATGCTGAATTAAACACTTTGGGGAAACTTATAGGGCATTTCAAAGTATTTAATATACTCCCATTCTCCATGAATCTCTAACAGTCTGCTATAATTTGGATATTTCCCAAAATTACTTGGCCATGAAACCTTTTATTTTCCAGAAATAAAGGAAGAACCTGGGGAGATAAGGAAACCTGCAGAAAACAATTTGGGAAATGCTGCCTTCAAGTGATATACAGATTCACTTTCAGTACTTTAAGCACCTATTTAGAAAAACCTTAAAACAGTAGATTGGATCATATGTGATTAGTAAAGGTTCTTTTACATTTTATACGATGCAGAAGATTCACAACAGATGTGTCCTTTTCCATTTTTTTTTCTTTTGGCTTTCTCAATTTCTGTAGTGCTCTAACATTTTAAATCCACCTGGAATAGGCTAGCTCTGAGTTCAGTAAGAGTAGGATGAATCCTCTGAATTGAAATTAGGAACAGTTCCTGTACTCTCCACATTGAAAGACTGACTGTTAAGGGATCAATATCAATCAGAAGGAAAAAATGAGAAACCGCACATGCAGCTATAGGTCTAGGAGTACATATCACCTTTTGTTAGAACTGGAACTTAAGAAAAACTAAGAGGTTCTGAACTCAATGCCTTCCACAAGTTGTCTGCCAGGTAATAAAGAATGACATTTCATCTCCCTGCTCCAGGTATCTGGGAATAGAATATGCATTTCAGGTAGCTTTATGTCCTCTGGAGAGTTTTCTAAAATATTTTTAAATTGAAGTTTAATAAATTATACCATTACCAAATGTTATTTTATTTCCTTACATGATTGTTAAGATTCATATATTTTCAGAATAGTGGAAAGAAACCTGGAAAATGAGAAATTAAAACTCTTAGCCTGCTCTTTTTTGCTAAATATCTCATGAGACTGGTTTCTAATTTTCTAGTTTGAGATTTAGCATTATCCTGTATAAATAATACCATAAAATTAATATTTCACATCTCATTTCAAAAATTTAAAAAAAATATTTTTATGCATATGCCACAGGATGACTAAAGCATGCTTTCAAAAGTAACATTATTTACCAGGAAGTGGGAAATTGTCTGAAACTACTTTGCTACAACTCTGGATACCTTATCCTAACATATGTGGATTTAAGAATGAAAACATTAAGTGAATGGAATCTCTCTCCCTTGCCATTAGCAAAATGGGACCACCATCTGGGGGCTTTTCTCCCCACCACCACTGCTGGGATTCTCCTTTGGAAAACAACTGGGAGCCAGAGGGGAAAGAGGGGAACCCAGGACTCACTAGGTGTGGAAGCAGCCTGCTTGTGAGCCCAGCCATGTCCCTCCCCCCAGATCTCTCCTCCTCTTATCTCTCTCTGCTCCCACCACCTCCTTCCCCTCTGCCTGGAGAGGAAAGGGGACAACCCCAGCCACATGCTGGCACCCGCCGCCCCCTCAGAAGTTCCTATATTGCTGCTCTGAACTGGTTTAAGAGGGCAACCATGATGTCTGAGTCTCTCGGTTTCCAGCATCCACTCTACAATTAACCAAGGTAGAGACTCCCCTAAACTTTTCTCAACATAAGCAGAAAAAGAATTGGGGAGATTTTTGAAAAGTGGGTCTTTGGGCACAGAGCTTCGTGAGAGACTGAACCACACAAAATTAATTGTGCTCGGTTTTTAGGAAATGAAGCCAGACTCACTTGCAAACAAAGAAGAAACAATATAAAATCCTTTTCAGAGCACGGTTTGTCAAATAGCATGTTGGGTGGTGAGTAAAAACACATCTTAAAATTCATTTTGCTGGGGACATGCCGTGGCTCACTGGGTTAGTCTTCTGCGTGTGACGTCAGCATCCATATGGGCACCGGTTCTAGTCCCGGTTGCTCCTCTTCCAGTCCAGCTGTCTGCTGTGGCTTGGGAAAGCAGTAGAAGATGGCCCAATTGCTTGGGCCCCTGCACCCGCATGGGAGACCAGGAAGAAAGCACCTGGTTCCTGGCTTCGGATTGGCGTAGCTCCAGCCATTGCAGCCATCTGGGGAGTGAACAACGGAAGGAAGACCTTTCTTTCTGATGCCTCTCTCTGTCTAATTCTACCTGCCCAGCCACGCAGGATCCCTGTCGCCTCCACGCACCTAAGAACCGGACGTCAGGATGACCTTTAGCAGAACAGCCATTTGCTGCAACCCCACTCCCTCTCATCCCGTCTCCAAGATCTGGTTTAGGAAAATGCTGCGGGAACAAGCTGTCTTCCTGCATCCTCAGCACTGGAGCTTCCAGTGCTGCTTTGCGGTGCTGCCAGCAGTCCGGCCCTTTGTGACATCCACAGACCAGCTAGGATTATGCTGGAGATGGGGTCCTGAAGCGCTGGGTTCCTGCCTGGCTCTTAGCCTCAGCCTCAGCGTACCCCAGCTGTGCAGAGGTGAGACCGCAGGGCACGGGCGGCCGGGAGACCTTGGGACTCACCCATGGGGCGTGGGAGATCTATGCCAACGCTGTCCAGGTGGCGATCCGGACCCGGCTTGCTTCCCAGCGTGGGTTTCTGGAGCATCGGGGCTCTTGGAGAGTCTCAGTTGCTTGCAGCCCTGTTGGGGCATCTGAAGAAACACAGAGCTCAGCTTCTCCCGCAGACAAGCCGACCCTGGAGACAGTGCCTGGCTCCCACTCCGCTCTGCCCAGAAAACATGGACAGCCCTGTGCTCTACATCTCCAAGAGGCTTTTCTTGTGTGGACAGCGAAAGACAGCCTTAGGAAAGGAACCCACCGCTTCAGAATCGTGTTTAATACTTACACTGCTTTCATTTTTTTCTCTCTCACGCCGGTGGAAGGCAGAGTGCAGTTTGCATGACAGTTGCAAACAAACTGGACAAACAATTGTTAGCACAGAAGATTTTCCTGAAGGCCTCTCCTGTCCCCAACCTTTTATACAATGTTTCCATTGCCTTCTGGGAACTAGTATTTCCTGTTTGATTGGATTGCAATTTACCTGCATTAATGCCTGGGATTTGATAAAGGCATGTAACTCCTTTTACTAGTTGCTTTTATTTTAAAATGAAACCAATGGATTGGTCAGATTGACTGCTTTATTAACTCATCATTTGTCATTATGGGTTACTCTAAAACATTCAGTGACATAGACGCTGTTGCAATCAGCATGTGACATCTTACACAGTCTGTCTCTATGCCTGTAGTTTGTGCTGAATGTCGTTAAGCAAATTTCATGGTCTGCAAATTTCTACACATGCCCTAAAGGCTATGAATCGCTGGCATTTTCATTCCATTTTCCAATTGGTGCCAATGTGTAGTAATTATACCTGAGAATAAACTGATACCTAAACAACACTCCAAATAATAACACTAAGCTTCAATGACTGGTATAACAATATTTGTGCTGAAATAACAGGTCTCTAATTTTATTTTATCACACATCAGTGTTTTCATCATCTAATTTGCAAGATGACTAACTGTATACTTTAAGTGTAAACTTCAGAATTGGTGAAATATTTAAAAAGTATCTTTGAAATACTGAATTACAAATAATAATTAAATGAAAGTAAACCTTCCTGCTGTGACTACTTGTTGTCATTGCAATTCTGGGCAATATTTTCCCTTGGTCTTGATGATGTTTTTCTGATTATTCCTCAAATGTTTTCTGAGATTAGAAATATGTTTTGTTTTAAATTTTTATGCCTTTTAGAAACCTTTGTATTAAACAATAATAGTAAAAAAATTAAGTGACTTATTCTTTCTTTAGTATGGGAGTTGCAGAGACTCCAAAATCCAGCAAAAGGATTGTTCTTTTGGACATTAATGTAAATAAAAATTTTGTTGTGTTTTTCTTGAACATCTTATGATCAATGTTGATATAAAACATATATTCTGGACCTAAGATATTTTCAATCAACATTTTAATAGTGTGTTTTTCTTGTGAAATACACACCTTGTTTTCACAAAATTTATAGTAGTATAAATCAATGCAATATACAAGACAAAAATAAAATAATATGGGTACTCAACAGCACTGCAAAACACAAGTTTGGCTGTTCTCAGATCCAACTCAGCAATCCAAACACTGGATTTCACTGTTTTTGATCAAGGTAAAGTATTTAAATATATATTTTTCTCTTTTATAAATATTTATTTATTTGAAAGAGTTACAGAGAGAGGGAGAGAAAAGAAAAAGACAGATCTTCAATCTACTAGTTCTTTCCCCAGATGGCAGCCATGGACAGGGCTGGGCTGGCCTGAACCTAGGAGCCAGGAGCTTCATCTAGGTCTCTCACATGGGTAGCAGGGCTCATAAGCTTGTTCCATTTTCTGTTTTCCCAGACCATATGCAGGGAGCTAGATCAGAAGTGGAGCAGCTGGGAACCAGAACTCACATGGGATGCCAGCATTGCAGGCAGCAGTTTCACCTGATTTTTTAAATTTTTATTCTAGCAAAACACACACACACACACACACACACACACACACACACACACACACACATATATATATATATATATATATATATATATATATATATATATATAATAGACTGTTATAACCATTTTAGGTATATAATCAGTGGTGTTAAATGTACTCATAAGGATCCACTATCACCACCATCCATGTTCATAAATATTTTCATTTTGTACAAATGAAATTTTATTTACTCACTAAACAGTGCCTCCCTATTCCTCTCATTCTTAATGCTCTCTATACTTTCTGTCTCTATAAATTTAACTATGTTAAGTGCCTAATGTAAATTAAAATGCATATTTATCTTCAATGACTGGCTTTTTTCAGTTAGCATAATGTCTGTAAGGTTCATCCATGTAGCATATGTTAGAATTTGCTCTCTTAGCAAGGCTACACAATCTTCCATTTGTATGCATTTTGATATTTGCATATCCAGTCATCCATGAACAGATTCTCAATGTTTTGCATTTGTGCTTATTATTAGTGTGAGACCCTATACTCTGTTCATCTGGTCTTTCCCCGTAGTGTAGTTGCTGGATGCCTTAATGTTTTGATGGGATTCTCACAGTGTACTCCAAACCAGCAGTAGTATTGTCCCTGATCTTTAGTGGCACCTAAGTTTCTGATTTCTCCACATCTTTGCTAATTCAGTCTTATTCCTAGTATTTCTCCAACTTCTCCTCCCCTGATTTTGTTTGGTTTGGATGGTTATATTTGTTTCTTTCATCATTTTTGGGGTGATTTCAACATTATTTCTGTCAATACAATTCTCACTCATTATGCATGCTTTTCATTCCATTGTTTGAGTTTCTTGTGGTAGACTTCTATCTGAAAGTGTAACATGGACAATTCTAGAAATGATTCATAAGTTTTAGACTATATTCTCTTCTGAATAGTGTGGTGCTATCTTGTTATGACTGCATCCACCTGGGAAATGAATCATCTGTTTGTCAAACAAATGTATTTATGCTGTAGATTCTCCCCAGCCATTAGCCTCTGAGGGGCCATCTCAATGATCAGATACAGTGTTGTGTTATTAATGTTTGTGTTGAAGTCATCCTACTTTTCCTTACAATAACCCTTAAAGTACAATAGTAATGGTGCTGGCAATTTTGATATGACAATTAAAACTCATAAAATACCTCCTTTAAATGAAAGGTAAATTTATTGACAATAAAAAAAAACACAAAGAAAATTTAAATGTTAAAGTTGTTAAGATCTACAGTTTAAGATATTTGTGAAATTATGAAGAAGAAACAATAAATTTGTTCCTGCTGTTTTGGATGTTGCTTTGTTGGCATTATATATTGCATGCACTTTGTTATGTATGTGGTATATTGCTATGGAGTATAGTAGATTGACTGCAAGTAAGAAACTACTTATCGAAAACACAAGTGTTGATTCAACAATTAAATTAATGCAGTTTTTAAAATGAAACAAAAAATAAGGATGTGCAAGTTGGCAGAAAATTAAACAAAATTTCTGTTTTCTCAACAGAAGGAGCAAGGAAATTAATGAAATCTAGGAAGGATGTACACAGACTTATATCTATGTCTCTAATGCCTGCTTCTTTTATTTCTAATGAAACATGAGAAAGCTAAAATTTGGCAGTTAAGTGGTAAATACAAAGGTGTTCATATATCATTTTCCGCACTTCCCTGTTTTCTTCTAATATATCATAATTTGAAAAAAATTCTTGGATTTCTGTGGTTATAGTTTATTTTTAGTGAAGATCTTGGCATAATAATCAGGAGAAGGGAAGCAGAATTCCAGTTTGGAACCAAACATCCATACAGAAAAAGACAAAGTGTGTAGTTGTCATTTGCACAATGTGGTCACAGATGTCTCACACAAACCCTGTTAACAGCTGACATTTTAAATATTGATCAGATACTTTGCTGAATATTGTATGTGGATTATGACATCAGGATGGGATGAAAACCCAAGTCAAATGCAAACTCAAATGAGTTCTAAAATGAACTATAGTGGCTGTTACTTACTAACAAGAAATTCAGGTTGCAAAAGGCATTTATGCTTGGGGATAAACTGATATCAGACAGTGTAGACTCATCATTTTCTACTAAACATCAAATTCTTTTTCCATTTAAGCTGAGTTCAATGGTAACCTTACATAAACAATCAGAAATCTTGAAAGAAATATTTGGATTTTGTTGGTCACAGTAAAGATAAGATGTAGAATTGAATGAGAATGGACTGATAAGAGAACCATAACATACATAATATATCAGAAGCATGATGGCTCCCTTCGAAAGATGTAGGAAGTCAATTTTTTTTTGACAGGCAGAGTGGACAGTGAGAGAGAGAGAGACAGAGAGAAAGGTCTTCCTTTTGTCGTTGGTTCACCCTCCAATGGCTGCCACAGCCGGCACATCACACTGATCTGAAGCCAGGAGCCAAGCACTTCTCCTGGTCTCCCATGGAGTGCAGGGCCCAAGCACTTGGGCCATCCTCCACTGCACTCCCAGGCCACAGCAGAGAGCTGGCCTGGAAGAGGGGCAACCAGGACAGAATCCGATGCCCCAACTGGGACTAGAACCTGGTGTGTCAGTGCCGCAAGGTGGAGGATTAGCCCATTGAGCCATGGTGCCTGCCAGGAAGTCAATGTTGATAACAAGTTTCCTTTGTTGAAGACTTACCCTGTGTCAACCACAGCTCACTGAGACCTTCAAACAGCCTCTCCTTTAACTCTCAAAGTGACCCTGAGATACATGTGCTTAGCTTTACTTCCTTGATGGAACTGATCATGAACTCACACATTTTAAGTTAGTTTTCTAAAGTCTCAAAATCATTTTGTCAAGAAGACACAATTCAAGAGCTCACCTTCTTAACTACAATGAAATGCTGACAGTCATAGTATGCAAACTGGTAGGAAATATATTTGTAGGTAACAGCTGACCAGTGGAGAGATGATAACTTCATGATATAGCAGTCACAAGAATGCAGTCTGCAGTTTTCAGATTTGATTATATTTACAGCCTTTATCCCTACCGTAGAGGATCCATTTTTTATTGTTTTGTTCTTACTTTTTGTCGAATGTTTTACTTAGTGGAGGGTTAAGTCCATTGGTTTGTTTGGAAAGTTCATCTTCAGTTACAAATGAGAGCTTTTCTGGGAATGATCTGAGCACCCAAGCACAGGAAGTACAGACAACTACTAATACATATTGTCAGAAAAGTCCTCTACCACAACACATGATTGTCAAACTTTCAAAAGCAAAACATAAAGCAAAGCTCAGAAAATGTACCTGAGAGAAATGCCAGCTTAGCTTCAAAAGATCGCCAATTAAATTATCAGCTGATATCTCATCAGAAACCCTACAAGCTAGGAGAGAATGCAGAGAAATGGTACAAGTCCAAAAATAAAAATAAACAAAGGAAAAACAAAATGAAAACACTTTCAACCCAAAATATCATTCTCAGAAAAGCTCTCACTTATAAGTGGAGGTGAAATAAAGGCTTCCAAACAAATGGAAAGAACTTGTTGCCATTCATCCACTGTGACAAATGATGTACCTAAGGATGTACTGAAACACAGAACCAGAGAAGGATATTCAGCATCATGAAAGCATATGAAGGCAGAAAATCTAGTAAAAGCCCAAACCTTTTAAAGCTTTTTTATTTTATTTGAAAGGCAGAGTTACAGAGAGATGAATGGAGAGAGAGACAGAGATAGAGAGACAGATCTTCCACCTGCTAGTTTATTCACCAATAGACCACAATGGCCAGGGCTGGACCAGACCAAAGCCAGAAGCCAGGGACTTCTTCCATGTCTCCCACATGGGTGCAGGGACTCAAGGGCTTGGGCCACTGTACACTGTTTTCCCAGGTGCATGAGCTGGGTTGGAAGTAAAGCAGTCGGGACTTGAACTGGTGTTCACACGGGATGCCAGCTCTGCAGTTCGTGGTTTAACCCACAACACCACAACATCAGCCCCAAAGGTACAATCTTAACTGATATAATAAGCACTAGGCCAAATGGTTACCTCTCGTTTTTTGTCTTTGCCAAGTTTAAAACTAGTATACATGATCGTCCGTTGAAAATTCTTATCTGTTTGTTCCTCTCTTGACCTTATTATTGATTTCTTGTATTTCTCCTGGAATTGTATTTTTCTACTGGTAACACATTCACTATACCGTGTGGTCTCTGATTTATCCCATTATGCAATCCTCCTTGACATATCTGGCTGTGATCTGTTGCTCCTGTTTCCTTACAGCTTAAGCCTTAAATATAACTTTAGACCATGTTTTCTACTCTACTGAGAGATTCTTTGTAGCTTTGCAAATGGCATCTCAAGCTCAGCAAATCTGAAATGAAAACCATAGCATTCATTCTTCTTTTATGCTTGCATAAGGCATTACTACCAGCTAGCCTTGACCCACATTACCAAAATATGTTTTTTTCCTTGGACTCCTTCCTCTTTCATGTAATAAAGTCATCTGTTGTCAAATCCTGTTACTTCTATGACCTCACTTTTAAATCTTTATTCTACATTGTATTTATATGCAGAGTATAAAATGAGGAGCGGCTGCCCTTTAAATTTTTTCCGAGGAGTTCCCATGCTTTAGCTCAAGGCAGTTATCGCGAGAGTCCTCCCGCCGCGAGACCGTCCTCTGCGCACGCGCAGTCTGTCCCGGCGTGCTGTTGGGGCCCGGTGAGGTAGGGTCACACGCAGGCGCACTCGCGCGCCTACAGCTCGCGCACCGTGTGGTAGCGGTCGTGCATGTCCAGGAAGGACACCTCCTCGTAGGACGTCGGGCGGCAGCTGGGCAGCGCGCGCACGCGGTCCCGCTGTGTGAGCCACTGCTGGCGCAGGCACCGCAGCCTGATCGTGGACGCGGGTGGCCGCCTCTCACGCGCCTGTGCAGTAGCGTAACAGCGCCATCTCTTCCGACGCTTAGCCCAGCTCGCTCACTCGCACCACGAGCTCAAGCAGCCCGCACGGCTGCGCGCCGGAGTGTGGGCACTCGCTGCCGCGGAGGCCCTGCCCGAAGGCGCGGACCTGGGGCAGTGCCCGGTACTGGGCCAGGCGGGCAATCTGGGCGTCCAAGGTCCCAAGCGGGCGGCGCAGCGGGGCCGGCGCGGGGCCGAGGTCCTCTCGGCACGTCCAGACGGTCAGCAGAGAACTGCACAGCGCCCGGGCCAAGGCCGCCGCCTTCCAGCGCTGCAGGCTGGGCCTGCGGGCAGGGGAGGGTCAGCCGCGCGCCGCGGACACCGCCGGGCCCCCTGGCTTCGGATGGCTCCTGCTTCCTGATCCATGGCGCCCGCGGGAGATGCAGGAAGGAACCACCGAGCCAGGTTGCGGGGTGCTGGGCTGTGTGCCAGGGTGCAGGGAAGCCACCCGATGGGGGGAGGGGATGGCTCCAGGGTGCTTCCCCCAGGAGCTGATGACAGAGTCCAGGCATGACAGAAGGTAGGCGCTTGCCCAGCACCAGTGCTAGGCCCGAGGCTGGACCAAGCTCCGGGTCTCCTAGCAACAGCGCGGCTGCAGCCTGCTGCCCGGGGCAGGAGCGTCCCCAGCAGATGGCGCTGTGGGGCCGGGGTGCCCCAGGAGGCAGGCTCTGTTCCCTGCCCAGAGAGGCCCTGGGGGCCTTCCCGCCCCTTCCCCAACCTCGGAAAGAGGCGAGCCCCTCGCCGGGCGTCTCCAGCGGCCTTGCCTTCCTTCCCTCCCCATTCCCATTCCCCGCGCTCAGCGCCTCCTCCGGGAAGCCGCCCCTGACCGCCGCCCTCCGCCAGCCGCAGGCCAGCGCAGGGGCCCGCACTCTGCACGGAGAGCACACAGTTTGCATTCCCCATCTGGTCGCCTAGTGTTGTCCATGAAGCTTGGCAGCCGGCCGGGCGTACACATTTACACGTGGCGCTGCAAGCCCAGGCAGACGCTGGGGCGTCCCGATGCGCGCACCGCGAGCAGGCGCTTATCTGGGCGCGCCAGCTGAATTTCGTTTGCATACATTTGCATCTCACTTGCGCACGATTTGCATGGGCAGGGACTGGACCCGCCTCTCCCCCCTCCCCTCATTGGTACCCTTATCCCCGCGAATGCGGGGCGCGGGAGCAGCTCTCCACCTGCTGGGTCACTCCCCAAATGCCCCCAACGACGAAGGCTGGGCCGGGCTGGAGCCAGGAGCCAGGAGCTCCACCCGGGGCTCCCATGGGCGCCAGGGACCCCAGCTCCTGGTCCCTCACCGCTGCCTCCTCGGCGTGCATTCGCAGGGAGCTGGGATGAGGGGCAGAGCTGGAGCTGGAGCTGTGGGGTGCAGGGGTCTCAGCCGCCGGGCTAACGTCCACCCCACACCCAGGGTCCCTGTTCCCTGGGGCACCAGACCCGGGCGTGCAGAGGCCCTGGGGCAGCAGGCGTAGGCTCTGGAAGGGGGCGTTTCCTCCCTGAGCCTGGGGCCGACCCCGCACCCTGTGCCCAACCCCAGTCCACAACTGCCTGCAGAGGGAACCTGGCAACCCGACGGGAGCCCCCAGGTGCCGCTGACTCCCGGGTCTGCACTGAACGGACTGAGAGGTCCAGGCCCAGGCCTATGAAGTTTGTCCAAGACCGGAGCGGGAAACTCGCTCGGGCGCGGGGTCTCCCTGGACCCCTGCCCCGTCAGGGGGCAGGGCGCCTCGGGCCGCGGCTGCCCACCACTGCCAGTGGTGAGAGTGACCGAGGGACCCCCCAGCTACGGCGGGGAGGGCTGACAAGCCTGCGTAGCAAAGGCCTCTCCGTGTGGGGGTCACCGTGGGGGCCCGGGGAGCCAGGGCGCGGGCACGCCCACCTGGGCATTGTCCACAAGCGGAGTCTGGGCCACATCTCTGCTTCTGTCTGGAGCCCGTGGCATCCCGAGCGCTGGGGAGGAGCGGGAGGGGAAACGGGCTGGGCAGGTCCTGCCGATCCGTGGCTTCCTCGCTGGTGTGGGTGGACCTTGCTCACCTCCCCTAGGCCGGGCAACGCCCTGGAGCCCCTCCCCAGGGAACAACCCCAGGCAGACCGGCCACCGTGACTGCTCCCAGGGAGAGAACTCCTACATGTCCCGCAGCGCCCTGCCTCCGAAACACCTCCCCCAGGAAGCTTCCCCGCTCCCCTGTCTGCTGGGCCGGGGCTCAGGGGACCTCTCCCTTCCCGCAG
This sequence comes from Lepus europaeus, assembly GCF_033115175.1. NCBI lineage: Eukaryota > Metazoa > Chordata > Mammalia > Lagomorpha > Leporidae > Lepus > Lepus europaeus. Next base: position 31,017,880 of record NC_084851.1, on the reverse strand, counting down.
CCTGGGGCGGCTGCCACTACACGGACGAAAGCGCCCGGCCTCGGTTTCCCCATCTGCGGGCGGCCCCTTGGGGGTTCCCTGGATGGGGAAACCTAGGGCCCTTGAGGGACGGGCCCTGCCCACGGCGAGACTCCGCGGCTCCGTGGAAAGAGGCAGACACCGCAGCCACTAGACGCTGCCCCTCCCCCATGGGCGGGCGGGGGAGGGGGCCCCAGGCAGCTGCAGCACATCTGGGGCAAACCAGGAATATGTGGCGGCGCAGCTGTTCCCTGGGGCCAGGGGCCAGCCTGGGGCTCGCCTCTTGTGGGAGGGGCGGCAGACGCAGCACCCCCCCCCCAGCTGCCTCCGCCCTGCTGCTCCGAGCACCAGGCCGCAGCCCCTGCCCGGTGTCTCCGGGTGAAGGGAGGCGGCACAGCGTCCCCGTGACTCAGGGAAGTCCCCGTGGCTTTGAGCTCAGGAGGGACGTTCCCGGACACGAGAGCGGCTCGGGGGTCAGCTCGGTGGAGGCAGCCGCCTGGGGCTTAGGTACAGGTGGCCAGGGAAGCTCCTGCCCACCCCTCAAAGCTCCATGCCCAATGCCCCCTCTTCCACAGCCGGGTTGGGGCTTTGTGGAGCCGCCCCCTGCTGCCTCCCCAGGGACGCATTAGCAGGACCTGGGTGGGGGGAGTGGAGGAGCCCTGATGGAAGCTGCACCGTGGTGCGGGATGTGGGGGTCCCAGGCGGGGCTCAGTTGCCTTGGTCACAGCTCCACCCTCTTGGGTTCCTTCTCAGACTCTCTCAGCCAAGGACCCCGCCCAGTCTCCTTGGCCCCGCCCCAGTCCCCTAGGCCCCTCCCCTGGCCTCCTCAGCTCTGCCCCAGTCTCTTGGGCTCCACCTTTCCAGGGCAGGAAGCCCGGGTTCAAAGGCAGAGCCCCTCGCCCCAGGCCACACAGCACAAAGGGGGCTCAGCGGGGGACAGCACCCCCACCCCCTGGAGCCCCAGGCGGGACTGGGGGCAGAGAGTCCCAGGGCCCTGTGTGAGGAGGGGGGCAGGGCACCCCAGAGCATAGAACGGACAAGGGAGGGGCCCACAGGGCAGGGGCCACAGGGCTGGGGGCCAGGGCTTGGTGGCCACCACCCCGTGAGGGGACAGGCTCTGAAACACAGGGGAGGCCGGTTCAGTGTTGGCAATGCGAGAACCGGGACCGAGATGAGGCCGCCATGCCGGGGTGCGTGTGTGTGTGCAGGCCGGAGGGCTGCTCAGAGGAGGAGGCATGCAGGTGAGACAGGAGGGCGGGAAAGAGGCCTTCAGGGAATGTATAGGTGGGTGGGTGGGGGCCCGCAGCCCTGTAGCTGCGGTGCGTGTGTGGGCTTGCGTGTGCATGGCGGAGTGGCGGCGTCTCTCTTGGTTCCTAGTTCCATGCCGGGCGAGTCGGGCTGGCCCTGGGCTCCTCAGGTGTGGGGTGGGGACGGGGCGTGACGGGATCAGCCTGATGAGGCCTGGCAAGGCTGAGCCGCGGGGGCACGGCCCCCGGGGAACATGGCCAGAAGTGCGGGGCCTAACCCCGCCCGGCTACCCGGGAACCCAGCCCCCCCCACCATGCTCCATGCCCGGGTCCCCGGGCGTCCTGTGGCTGAGGCCACAAAGGGGCCGCTGGAACAATCCCTCCTTCCCACACTCGCAGGACACATCGACGGTGCCATACCCAGCCATGCCGTCTGCCCTCTTCCGACCTCTGTGTGTGCCATCGCTGTCCCCTCTTCTCCAACCCAGAAAACTCCTGTTCACCCCTCAGAGCCCCAGCGTCAAGGGCCCTCCCCCTGGGAGTCTGCCCTGACCCTGGCACCCTGAGAGGTCCTCCCTCTGGGCTCTGTGTCCTTGAGGGCCAGGGCCCAGGAGCGCTGACTCCACACAGCTCTGGCGCCCGACTCTTCCCCAGACATCTGGTCCTGTGCCTGGCTCCTGGCCGCAGCCCTGCAGGTCCCTGGGGCCTGGCAGGACCACCGGGTGGTGGAATCTCACACAATGAGCCGTGGCCAGGGGAGGCCTGGGTTTCTCCCCCGCACCCTGCGAGCGGCTCTGTGCAGACCCTGGGGGCGGCCGGGCCCCCCCGGGCAGGGAGCTGGGGGTGGGGATGGGCGAGGCTTGGGGACAGAAGCCCAGCCGGTGTGGCCCACTGGGGCTCTGGGCCTGGGGGGCCAGGACAGAGTCTGGGAGGGCGGGGGGTCCGGCCTGGCCCTGACCTGGCTCCTCAGCCCTGGCCATGACCCGCGGTGCCAGCCGCGCGGCGCCCCCAGCACAGGCCATTTCTCGGTAGCCCCAGCCCTGCCCACTGGCTGCAGCCTCTCGCGACCCCCATCCCTCGCAACCCGGGAGCCGTCTCCGGGGCACAGGGGGTCCCGCCCCTCCGGAGTCACCTCGGATGGCCACACAGCCTCGCCCCCGCCGGATCCCGCCTTTGCCCTTAAGGGACCAACCCCCCCCCCGCTCCACGCCCTCTGGCTGCGGAGCCCAGACCTGGCGCTCCCCGGAGGACACCATGTCCCAGGCCGCGGTGGCGCGCAGGGAGCGCGCCCCTGACAGGTGTTTTGCTCTGCGCGCAGCTGGGCGGAGCTTTAGCGGCTGGGGAGGGGCCCCGCTGTCCCTGCTCCCACCCTCCAGGGCGGCGCACGTGGGCGGCGCACGTGGGGGTCCGAAGCGGCAGAGGCGCGCGCGCCCCGTCGGCCCGGTGCCACCCCCGCCGGACCCCGGCGCCAGACAGGGACCTGCGCGCACGGCGGACCTGCAGCTCCCTTGCGTGCCCCCTTGCTCACCTGCTCAGGGAGTGGGGCTGCCCCTCAGTGGCGGCCGCGCCGACCCAGCCCCTGCACCTGCCGCTGGGACCTCCATCCGGGCCGCCTGGGCCCGTGGCGCCCGGGGGGGACCTGGGCCGGAGGAGGCGGCCGCGGGGGTTGCGCGGCGTGGCCCGGCGGATGGGGGCGCATGGACGGTGCGGGCAGCCTGGGCGCCCGGCTAGGGGCTCCGGGGCAGTGGCGCGAGGGGCCCGGGCGATCCGAGCGGCTCCAGGACGCGCGCTCTCCCGCTTCTGATGGCTCGGCCGGCGCCAAAAATTTATTTTTATAATAATAATGTCACTCTTTTAAAATATTTGGAATAATGCAGTAACCCATTGATGAGTTGTGTTTCCTCCTGAGATGTGCTGGCACATAACAGTCAGCAGAAAAAAGCATTCTGGAGTTAGAGCAATACATGTGTACCGTTATCAAGATAAAAGTGCATAACAACACTGGGTACACAGTTTCAATTCTTTTTACCTGTGTTAAGGGTTTGGTAAATAGCTCAGCTATACCTTCAGCTATTGGCCTTTGGCACAAAAATGTAACTTGCCACTTGGGATGTCAACATCCCTTATCAAAGTACCTTATTTGGGTCCTTGATCATCTCCACATCACCCATCTTCTTGCTAATGTTCATCTTGGAAGGCAGCATATAATGAAATTGCTTTAGTCCCTGCGACCCACTTAGGAACACTAATGAAATTTCAGACGCCTGGATTTCTCCTGGCCCAGCTCTGGCTGAAGTGAGCATCTGGCTAGTGAATCACAGAATAGAAGATCTTTTCTTCTCTCTCAGCCTTTCAAATAAAAATTAAATCAATAGTAAATCTGAGTTATTCTTCTTGCCTCATGTGAATCCATTTGGAGTGGGCTTCCAATCCCAGCTTCCTGCTAATGCAAACACTAGGAGTTGTCAGGTGTTTCCTCAAGTCCTTGAGTTCCTGTCACCCATGTTGGAGACCTGGATTGAATTCTAGACACCTGGCTTCATCCTGGGACAGGCCTGGCATTGCTGGTTGTGTGGGGAGAAAATAAGGTGACAGTCATATGTCTGTCTCTGTCACTCCTTCTGTCTCTTTTTCCTTTCAAATAAAATAAATAAGTAGAAAGTTTTAAAATGATGAAGCCTACATGGACAACAGTACTGAAGGGCTGCTTCTAGGGATGGCATTGTCATTGGCAAAGTCCGGAGGGAAGCACAGGGCTTCACGTGGCAAAAGAAAGGGAGCATGCAAGTGCCTCTTTGGTGTCTTTTAAAGTCACCAGTATTCAGCCAATCTGAGAGATCCACCCTGATGACCTCATCCAATCTTATTTTACCTCTTAACCCCCCCCTAAATCCAAGTCAGATTAACTTTCCACTCTCTTTAATATCTCAAATTGGTAATTGTCCCCAATAAATGATATTCAAACAACAGACACATACAATGGGATATTACTGTGATATTTTGATAATTTGATAAAATTTTGATAAACACTACAACATGAATGGATGTTGCAGACATAATGTTCTATGAAATAAGTAGGAAGAATACAAATATTTTGTGTACATTCACACCAGCTGCAAACAATATTCTTCTCCAGCCTTGTCAACATATTTTTTTTTTCCATAATGGGCACTGTAATTGACGTAAAGTGGTGTTTCATTGTGATTGTCATTTTCAGTTACTCCATAATGGGATTAATTCAGAACAGTGTTCATGCTCATGTTCCTATTCCTATGATGCTCTCAGGAAGTAGATTCACAGCGTAAGGTCCATAATCCATCCAGAGTGTACTGCCAGCTTTTCTCTTCCTGTAGTCCTCTAGTCATTACCTATTTCTCCCAATCACAATGTGTGACAATAGCCACTAAACATGAACAGTCTCACCTGATCTTGTGTGTAAAGTCTTTTTTTCAAGTTTGGCCACATAGACATGGTTGAGCAACCCTATCTTGGACTTTAGTCTCCAGCATTAATCTCATACAGATTGAGTTGCTACCCCATGATCTGAAACCTGCTACTAGAAATCATATTGCAAGACTAGACTGTCCATGTTGCCACAGACCAGCTCCATGCAGTCCAGAGGCCCCAACGTGTGAGAGGTGTTGGTGCTCGAAGAAATGAGAGACACACTCACAGCAAGGCTGATGGCATGGCTCTGTCTTTCGAGCACCAGACTTTATTTTTATATCATGTCACACAATGAATCTTTCTTCTTACAATGAAAAGTCTGTTGTCCATTTTTTCTAAAGATAATTTCTTTGATTTTCAAGGGCATATACAGAGCTTGGGTTACAATCACAGACAAATGTGAGATAACGGGCTGCCCACACAACCCAAGGCCTCGAGTGCTGAAAGAATGCTTGCTTAGACTAAAGTCTAAGGTTTACCTTTAGGACTTTATAACATGTATGTATTTGAAAGGATGAAAGAGAGAGAGAGAGTGTGTAAAAATTTTACTAGTTTAGAACCCCCATCCCCTGCCAGGTGGAAATGTTCCCTCCAAGCACACCCCGGAAATACAGGGCCTCCTGCTCCCCTGATCAAGGCAGGAAGGCAAGAGGAGGACTACAAGAGTAGAACAGGTTGTCATCTGAGAGTAACCCTGGTGCAGGCAAAGTCCCAGACAACATTTCCCAGGAACTGGGATTGGTGAAGGTGAAGGGTGAAGGTCAAATCAAAGCAACCTACAAGAAACTGCAATTTGACAAGAAATAAAAGAACTAGAAAAGAAGCAAAAAAAAAAAAAAAAAAACACCTTATCCAAAGACGCAAGTCACCACTCCAGAACAAGGAAGCAGCAGGCAGGTAATGCGAGGGTCTGGACCACAGGGTACAGGAGCCTCTTAATCAACTGGTGACTATCCCCATGCCTCTGTCCTTTACCTACCATGATGCTAGCATTTAATATCGACTCCCCCTCACAGCAGAGGCTGGACAGATCCAAGGGTTCCACGCTGTTCAAGCTAGTGAGCCTGCAGGGAGGCTGGTCCAATAAAGAAGTGGGCCTAACCCCCATGTTTTCAACCCATTTTATTTCAATACAAGATATTTTATATTTTACACACACACACACAGAGAGAGAGAGAGAGAGAGAGAGAGAACCTAACTCTTGCTATTCAAGCCATTATACTCAGAAATCTCAACCTTAAACCAGCAGCTCTGAAGACATAGAGGGGCCCAGTCTTTAGCTCATCCCATGCCACTTGGTCTCTGACTATGTGGCTTTATCTTTTGTTGTCAACTTTCCTAGTTGGGTTCTTTAAAAACTCAGAAAGAACAACTAAAGGAAAAGTCGGTGAGTGCATTTGTCTTACTGAACATTATAGCTTCACACAGCACACTGTAAAGAATCAGTTGTTTCCCTCTGTGTACATGTGGCTCATGGTGAGCTGTGACTTGCTGCTATTGTCCAGAATTGCACATGTTAATATCCTAAGAAAAGACCAAATGAAAAACTGCAATAACTTCTACTGAATATATATCACGTTTGCCTTACCATAAAGTAGAAAAACCCATAATTGAACCCTCATAAGGTGAGAACTGTCTACATTTTTTTCACCTCTCCCCAATTTTTTCACTCCTCCAAATCAAATACATGGAAGCATCTTTCCATTTACCTTGAAAATATTCTCCCTCTTCTTGTAAAGTCTGGTACTTTTCATAGCCCTCATTTGCACCAATGTTACCAACTTCCTACTCTACTAGATAATTCCTAATCACTTTATCTAACTTTACTCTTCTTTATGTTTTCCCTTATTAAGGCAAATAAAACCACCTTCCAGCCCAATATAAAAACCTAGAAGTCATCTGTTTACAGAGCCATCCCAAAGTACTGAATACAATAAAAGTGGCTGGAAAAAGTCCATAGGAACCTATAGGAGGACAGCTAAACACAGAACCAACAACGCTTTAGTTTTATGAGCAGCACATCATATATAACTGTGGATGATAAAAGACTTTAAGTCGCCATGTTTAAAATTATAAACTCATCAAGCCAATAATGTATTAACAGTACCAACTGAGAGAAAGTATGGTTAACTGAGGTTACTAAAAAGAAAAAGCAATTCAAATCAATTGGCAATCTACAAAAAGAGTTAAAGATTTTAAAAGCTATTATTAAAATTGCTATATTGGCCTATTATGCTATGTTATATGTGTGTACATATTGTATGTCCACATGGGGAAATTTTATTAAGAGTTTTATTTTAAATGGCTTATAGATAAGATTGTCCATAAATTTAAGCTGCTAAAATCAATCAAAGATACATTTTAATTTGTGGGACCTGAATCTGTGTATCATATGTTTTAGACTTGTTGGTAGAAAGAAACTAAAAACATTTTATATGGTTGTGCTTAAGGTTACTGGCTAAACAAACTACACCATGTTAGATATTTAAGAGGTGTTTTCAAATACATGATTCTTAAAATTTATAGAAGGCATTGGACCTTCTGGTAAATGTTTTCTTAAGTTGTTATCTAATGGTTGAAATGGTTTGCTAAGTATTCATGTGATATTGCTACTGTCAGCAAGCGATCTAGGACTTGCTCCCTCATTTCTCTATTCTAAGCCCAACTTGTTCTTTCATTTCTCTATTCTCTTCAAGGTAGGAAACTAATTCTATTATGAAGGAATCTGTAGGATGCACAATTTAATCTTTAGACCTTATAAAAGAGATGGCTAACATTTTTCTGCAATAGCATAGCCAAAATAAGAACTCAAATAATAATCTCATAGCTAGATTCACTTCGCCATCAGCGAAGTATACAGTAAGTAGAAAAAACCTCCCTTTCAGACCAAAGGGAAAGAAAGTTTTAAAGTGAGAATATAATTTTCCTCATGGGCATTGTCTACCTTAGAAAAACTACTACAGAACATGCCTGTGACTATAGACTTGTAGTTCAGACCACCGAAGATTAGAGATGGGATACGGGCACTCCCTTGACTTGCATCCTCTGGTCTGCTTTAACACAAAGCAGGAGGAAAAGAAAGCTCGGCATCAGAAGCAATGGGTGGCAGGCCTATTAATGGCTGATCTGTACAGTGATCTGCCCTCAAGGAGACCCAACATGCCAGTCCACTGCAGTGGCTTTCAATGTGGTAAGCCTGGGCTTCAGCAGAAGTCAGCTTGTGAAGAGCCCTGGCAGCTCTGCCAAGAGTTGGATCACTGGAAATGGACCTGCCCTGGAGTCGAAGGATGCCCAGGTCAGAGCCACAGATCTTATTGGCTCTAAGCTGAAAAGCCCTTCACTCAGCCCAACTTCCAAAGGGACCACTGCAGCTGAGGGTATGGTCAAGTAGGGTCAGCAACATTGCAGGCAGAACTGTAAATTTCTTGTTAGAGATGCCCCCTGCCTTTACCTGGCCAGCTCTCCTCCCAGGCCAGCCAAGTAATGAAAGTCAACAGAGTGCCTTCCCCTAGGAGGTTCACACCTCCCTTAGGATATACCCCATGTGAAGAGATAGATAGGTCTGGGCCTCTGAATTTACAAGGCCTAAAGCCCACCAGATTATTATCAAGCCCCTTCTATCAGGTTCTATTTGCCTCTCCATCAGAAAACTTAATTGTAGCTTAGACAGCACCTTTCTTAGCTCCTCTAATAATGACTCTGTCCTTTGTTCTAGGCCCTGTCTAGTGCACTTGGGCCTCATTCCTTTGTAATCATAACCTCTACTCTACCACCAATGGCTCTACTCCCAACCTGTGTGTACTGATGGTCCTCTTCCCCACTTAATGCTGTATAATTGTTCAAACCTGGTAAATGCCACTCTTAGGATCATTGGTTACTATCCTCACTCTGTCTTTTATGACCTTGTCTAAATATGATCAGAGTCGGCAAACTTGGAAGGCTTCCATAGCCTTGGCAACTCATGACGACAGCCTAGGATGGTTACTGGCGCCATAAACTAGAGTGTCAATTTGTTGGGTCAACAACAGGAGCCACTGTGCACTTGCTCCTCATGTGGGATCTCTGTCCTTAATGTGCTGTACATTGTGATTTAATGCTATAACTAGTACTCAAACAGTATGTTTCACTTTGTGTTTCTATGTGGGTGCAAACTGTTGAAATCTTTATACTAAATTGATCTTCTGTATATAAAGAGAATTGAAAATGAATCTTGATGCAAATGGAAGGGGAGAGGGAGCGAGAGAGGGGAGGGTTGCGGGTGGGAGGGAAGTCATGTGGGGGGGAAGCCATTGTAAGCCATAAGCTGTACACTGGAAATTTATATTCATTAAATAAAAGTTAAAAAAAAAAACTAGAAATCATATTTAAGTATGACTATTCTGTAACATAAAATCACTCACTAATCTTAAGATTCATTTTTTTTTAATATATTGCAAATACAGTGAGGATTTCCTCCCTGGTTCAAGATACCATTAGCTCTCTCTGGAAGAACTTCTACTATCTCTTAACTGGTATTACCATTTACACTTACCCCTCTGCTGTCTAGTCTCAACAATGTATGTGCTCTTTTAAAAATGGAACATAAAAAACCCTGTTTAAAACCTACCAACAGCCCTAATTTCACTTCTTAAAATTTTTTATTTAATTGAAAAAAATTAAAGTTTAATTAATTAAAATATAATCTGTATATACACACTTTTATTATGTGTATCATGTATACCTACACTTTAATTAAATTTTCTGGAGACTGGAATTAAAAGGTATATTTCTTTTTAGAGCTAATATTTGAGAACAAATGATACGTGACTGGCAGAAAGTATGATCTTATTAACCTTGTATTTCAAGTGTGAACCTTACATAATGATTAAAGAGATGTGCAAATTAATAAATTTTATTCCCCACACCACTTCTCTTTATTTCATACTGAAAAGTCCTTCATTAATCTAAAGCAAGAAGGCAGGGCTTAATAACAATATAGCTAGAAAAGAAATCCCGGTGTGTATGTGTTGCAGTGGTGCTGAGAGTTTGTATGAAAGCACTTTTGAGAGCATCTACAACAGCTTCTGAATAACAGTATTCTGATGTCATCAGCTTTAAAAATATCAACAGGGATAATGAAAGTTTAGATAATATAAAGAAACATGTATTGAACAGCTATGATGTACTGCAGTTTCCACACTTCAATATTATTTAATGACAAGCATTTTGTGATTTATGTAAAGAACAAACAGGCTCAGAGAAGATAAACACTTTACTCTTAGTAAAATAGCAGCAAATAGGCTGACACCATGGCTTAACAGGCTAATCCTCCGCCTTGCGGCACCAGCACACTGGTTTCTAGTCCCAGTTGGGGCACCGGATTCTGTCCCAATTGCCCCTCTTCCAGGCCAGCTCTCTGCTATGGCCCAGGAAGGCAGTGGAGGATGGCCCAAGTGATTGGGCCCTGCACCCACATGGGAGACCAGGAGACACACCTGGCTCCTGGCTTCGGATCAGCGAGATGTGCTGGCCGCAGCAGCCATGGGAGGGTGAACCAATGGCAAAAAGGAGACCTTTCTCTCTGTCTCTCTCTCTCACTATCCACTCTGCCTGTCAAAAAGAAAAAAAAAAAAGATTAAAAAAATAGCAAGAAATAGGCAAGGCTGAAATTTAAATTGGGGTTATTGATACCTAAGCCATGGTTTTCCCTATAATGTCTCATTTTTTGGACACCATCTAATAAGTTAATCATTCCATAAAGAATTAATTGTTACAAAATTGTTTTAAATGCTTTCCTGATCACTGAGATACATGTACCCTTTGTTATGAATTATGAAGAAAGATTATCTAAGGCTTAGAATGATGTGTAGGAAGGTGGTAATGACCTTAACATATGTAATTTAGTGAAGCATAGATACTTAGACTGTATAATAGGTTATAGTCTAATATCTATTAATAAGGTGGTGAATTTATAGAGTCTAACATACACTGAGAACATTCAAGATTCCTTTTATTAAAAAAGATTATTTCCAAGGCAGAGTTACAGAGAAAGAGGAGGGAGATGACAGAGAGAGATCTTTCATCTGCTGGTTCACTGCCCAAAGGGTCACAACAGCCAGGACTGAGCTGGCCCGAAGCCAGCAACCAGGAGGCTCTTCTGGGTATCCCATGTGAGTGCAAGGGCCCAAGCACTTGGGCTGTCCTCTGCTGCTTTCCAAGGAGTATTAACAGGGAGTTGGACTGGAGGTGTAGCAGCCAGGACTGCACCCGGTGCCCATATGAGATGCTGACTGTGCAGGCTGTGGCTCTAACTTGCTGAGCCACAGCACCAGCCCCTCAAGATTCCTATTCTAGTTAATAAAGCTTATTAATCCTATTATTTGCGATCTGCATATTTAGAAACAATATATATTATTTTAGATTCTGATTTCTAAATAGAACAAAATCAACAAAAAATCTATTTGTCCTTAACATGTTACCGAGGCAATGCTGACAACCAATGTGACACTGTTTAGAGATACGACTTTAAGCAGATAATTGACATCAAATGATATCATAAGCCTGAAGCCCTGATTCAAACTGATCACTGTTCTTATAAGGAGGGATGCACATAGAGGAAATACCATGTAAGGGTGCAGCAACATGGTGGCTATGTGGTAACCAAAGAGAGGTCTCAGGAGCAACCAAACCCATTATCATCTTGCTCTCAGTTATTTAATCTAGAACTATGAGAAATATATTGCTCTGATTCAAGCCCCATATTCTACAGTTTTATGTTATGGCCACCTTAGCAGAGCAATGCACTCTTATCTCTGCTTATATTTCCTACAGCCAACTAGAAGGCCCCCACAATTATCAGACACACACAGAAATTAAAAGCCATGGCTGGGGGCCAGCACTGTGCGACACTGGCCTAAGACTCCACCTGCAGCACCAGCATTTTATATTGACACTGGTTTGTCACCTGGCTGCTCCACTTCCAATCCAGCTCTCTGTTTATGGCCTAGGAAAGCAGTGGAAGATGGCTCAAGTCCTTGGGCTACTGCACTGACATGGGAGACCTGGAGGAAGCTCCTGGCTCCTGGCTTTGGATCAGACCACCTTCCAGCCCTTGGAGCCATTTAGGGAGTGAAGCAGTAGATGGAAGACCTTTCTCTCTCTCCCTGTCTATAATTGTCACCCAAATAAATATAATCTTTTAAAAAACAGAGATAATTGATATCACAGGAATATAATAGATCACTGGGACTATTAACAGCAACTAATAAACTAACAGGTGGCAGCTCTACCTGGTATGCCACAGTGTTGGCCCCATCTTGCAGAAATTTAAGGAGCGAACTGGCACTTGGCAGATCACTCTGTATCTCTGCCTTTAATGAATTAAATAAATGAATAAAAATTTTTAAAATATAAAATAAGAATACAAAAAATGTTTAAAACAAGAATCGGCATGGGCATTTGGCAATGGCTTCCTCCCCCCATAACTTCCCTCCTACCCGCAACCCTCCCATCACCAACTCCCTCTTCCATTCCATTCACATCAAGATTCATTTTCAATTATCTTTATATTCAGATCAATTTAGTATATATTAAATAAAGATTTCAACAGTTTGCACCCATATAGAAACACAAAGTGTAAAGTACTGTTTGAGTTCTAGTTATAGCATTCATTCACATTGTGCAACACATTAAGGACAGAAATCCTACATGAGGAGTAAGTGCACAGTGACTCCTGTTGTTGACTTAACAAATTGACACTCCAGTTTTGATTACCATGTCCTATATCAGAGTGTGAGCTTTGAGTTCAACAACCCCATTTGTGATTCAATTTCCTGTGAATGCACCCCCTGGGAGGCAGTAGGTGATGGCTCAAGTTATTGGGTCCCTGCCATACATGTGCAAGACCAGGATGGTCTTCCTGGCTCCTGTGTTCAATCTGGCTGAATTGCAGCTGTTGTAGGTTTTTGTTTTTTTTTCCAGAGGGGGTGAAACAGCCAATGGAAGATCTCCCTCCCTCTGTCTCTCTGCCTTTCAAATAAACAAAAATCAATAAATAAGACTTTTAAAAAAAGAATAAGAGAAAATAATTGCAACCACATTGCATACTATCCCACTTACATCAATAATCACTTTAAATGTGCATGATCTAAATACACTACAGATAGAGATTGACATGGGAAAAATAAAACCAAGACCCAACTTTGTGCTGTCTATAGGAAACCCATTTAAATATAGATACATGAAGGGGATTTGAAGTCATCATGGCCAAACACATTGGTTTGCATAGTAGGAATACATTCAAGAGATCTGTTGTGCCACATGGTGAGAATAGTTAATAACAATGTGTTCTACAATAGAAAAATAAATAAGAGTTTAGTCTTTTAAGCATTCTCATCATGTAAAATAGGTACATAACATAATGGATATGCTAATTGCCTTGCTTTGTTCATTTAAATTATATATTTCGAAATTCCATTCTTTTCAACTTAAGACACACATATACACAACTGCTTAAAAATAAAAATATGCAGAAAAATAGTCCATTACAATACCAATCTAATGAAATGTAGAAAAACAGCTTTCATTTCAGACTAATCAGAATTTAGGTCAGACTACTACAAGCCTTACACAGTAAGACAACAGACAGCTCTCTAAGAAGGCATTACAAGGCTTCCTACCAGTGTCCCTAAATAGAGCATTAAAGATATGTAAGAGAAAACTTACATAACTCCAAGCAAAAATACAAATCCACCATTTGTAATCAGTACAAATAGATCAACAGTACAGGCCGGCGCCGTGGCTCACTAGGCTAATCCTCCGCCTTGCGGCGCCGGCACACCGGGTTCTAGTCCCGGTCGGGGCACCGATCCTGTCCCGGTTGCCCCTCTTCCAGGCCAGTTCTCTGCTGTGGCCAGGGAGTGCAGTGGAGGATGGCCCAAGTGCTTGGGCCCTGCACCCCATGGGAGACCAGGAGAAGCACCTGGCTCCTGCCATCGGATCAGCGCGGTGCGCTAGGCGCAGCGCACTACCGCGGCGGCCATTGGAGGGTGAACCAACGGCAAAAAGGAAGACCTTTCTCTCTGTCTCTCTCTCTCACTGTCCACTCTGCCTGTCAAAAATAATAAATAAAAAAAAAAAAAAGATCAACAGTACAAATACTCAACCAGTGGTCAGTAGTAACTAGGAATATGTTACCAATCAGAAATGTCAGTAAACACCAGGTGGAGTAAATAAATAAGGTAAATCTAAGTGCTGGGAAGTAAAAAACTAAGTAAGTGCATAAGCATGAGAAGTTAGATACTTAATCCTTGTACTCCACTAACACTGCCTATAGAAGTAGAATTTATTCACAACCTATAGCCTAACAACATTTTTGCATTATTTTAAAAAATTACTGTGAAGTAACACATGAGAAAAAATTAAGTAAAATATTATCACAAATATCACAAAATAAACCAAGGAAAACTCACTGCTGAGAGTAATAGATAGTAAGCCACACAAAAAAAAAAAGACATTAAGGACTCATTCACCTGTGGGGGCAGAGGTAGAAGAGATCAAGAAAACCCCTGGTGCTGACAATGCAGTACAGCAGATAAAGCTGCTGCCTGCATTGACAGCATCCCATATAGGAGCCGGTTCCCATCCCACTGCTCCACTTCCCATCCCGCTCTCTGCTATGGCCTGGCAAAGGGGGATATGCTCAAGTTCTTGGGGCCCTGCACCCCCCTGGGAAACAGGGAAGGACCTCCTGGATCCTGGCTTTGGATCAGCACAGCTCTGGCCACTGTGGCCATCTGCGGAGTGAAGCAATGGATGGAAGACCTCTCTCGCTTACTCTCTCTCTCTCTCTCAACCTCTGCCTCTCTGTAACTCTGCTTTTCAAATAAACAAATAAATCTTAAATAAAAAAATACCGCTGAACTGACTTAGGCCAATTTATTTACCTGGGTAACCATTCCATTAGTGTTTACATTATTAATCAAACTTAGCAGGAAACAAAAGATCCTCTTTCCTTCTACAAATCTTATCACTGAATAAACTCAGGTTCCATCAGAGAAAACCGCAGGGTAACATTCAAATCATGGCACACAGTTTCTACACAAGTGGACAGACTGTGAATAAACGGAAGCAAATTTCTACAAAAGACACGAATGGAATGAGCGCTGGGAGGCAGCCTGTTGAACCCACACTCAGCTGCCTCAGGCTCCAGGTCTTGGTGCTCACACCACCTGGGGTCGGCCTCCCCCACACTCCAGTTGTTCACGTGGGATCTGTGCCATCCCAAGCCTCCCCAGCAGAAACTCCGTCCCCACACCCTGGCCCTCGTCCTTGGCCCAAATGCGTGTGGTAAATACACCACTGAGCCTCTGTGGTTCCGTCATAGCAACAAAACGCTGACTCAGACCCTAGGGAAAGCTGTGGACCTGAGACCCCGGTGCTCAACTCAAGGAAATGAGGTCACGCGTGAGGTTCAGATTCTCCTTCTCCCCACACAACCTGGAGAGGTGAGGCCGGGCTCAGGTGGAGTCGCTGCACGCTGAGACAGGCCCCCCCGCTGCCCGCCCCCTCCCCTCCTGTGGGCCCGGGAACTCACACTCCCCGATGCTGGCGTCCAGGGACTCCGGGCGTCCTCTCAGGGCCCTGGCTGAGGGGAGTTCAGGGCAGAAGCCTCTGAGCCTACCAGGGCTCTAGGAGCAGAACCGGCAGCTGACCTTGGAGGCAACAGGAAGAGGAGCCCCCAGGGTCTGCCCTGTTGCCATGGCGCGCCTGATTCAACAGTCACAGAGGCTGCATGACGTCACAGAGGACGTACCCAATCAGCATCGTCCCTAGCCTGAGGGCGGGCCCTTGGGGTTGCGCCGGGTGGGGGGAGTGAGAGGCGGGGCTTGGCCTCAGGCCTGAAACTTAGCCTTCCTGACAGCAGGGGGCGCTGCCCCGCCCCCAGGATCCCATCTCCTGAGATCCTGTTCAGACCTTGAAACTGGAGCTTGCCATAATCCTCAGGTGAGTTACAGTTTATTGTTTACTGGGTTCTGGGCCTTTTTCTCTTTGTGTTCTTGGCTTATTTGTCTGTTAGGTCATTTGATTTTTGTTAAGTATGGCTTTGAAGAGTATTTCTCATACAGATATTCACTTTCTGGGTTCTACTTTGTTACCATTGTTTTCTTTATGGTTTATATGGGGACCTGGTAACCCCCTTGATTGTGTTGATCCTGTACCCAATAATTTTGCTTAATTCACCTATAAGCTCATATTTGGTTTTGGCTTGTGTTGGATTTTATCTATGTATTTTAGTATCATTAACATACATTAAGAGTTTTATTTCTTAAAAGCTGACCCTATACCTTACATTTCTTTTTGTTTGTTTAATTTCCCTAATTATGCATCCAGGACAATGTTGCAGAAAGAGAGAGGAGAAAGCCTTGTCCAAGATTACTTCCAGGGAAAAATCGTTTGGTGTTCTGTGTTAATTATGCTGTTTATTATTACTTCTCTGTAGCGAGTCTTAATTACAATTAGGGATTTGCTATTGTTTTTCTGTTCTTTTTATGGTTATAAGCTTTTTTATTAAAAGCTTTTCAACATTTAATCTCAATGATCATGTGATTTACTTATATTTTTCTTACACATGAATCATTTACTTGGATTATTTTGGAATGTTAAATCATCTTTGCATTTTCTAATGTATCCTGTTTGTTGATCTCTTCTGTTTTCATATTTTGCTTTAAATACCTGTATCTCTTATTAAAGATTTATGCTAAGTTCCTTCCACATGATCTGTGTCACTAATGTAAAGCCATGAATTCAAAGGAAATTCAACTATATTCTCTGTTTACTGCTACTTTGGATGAGTCTGGGAAAATGAGGAACAACCTTCCTTAAATGTCTAGAATTTTCTAAGTCTGAATCTGAAATTTTGCTTGTGGAATTTTTAAATTCATTGATATGATTTTTGCAATACTGATTAGTCTTATTTAACTTATATGGAAGTTCTCCACATGATGCAATATCTGTGTTATGGTATATTGGTTTACAAAATACGGTGACTTTTGATATCTTTTTAAAAAATTTTACTCCATTTCTCAAAATCCTTACTATCTTGTTAAAGTTTATAAATGGAGGAGGGTATCTGGAGGGTTTTGTGGTGTAATGAGTAATGCTGCTGCCCGGGATGCCAACATCCCATAAAGGCACCAGTTTGAGTCCCGTGTGCTTCACTTCTGATGTGGCAGCCCACTAAGTGTCCTGGGAAAGTAGCTGAAGATGGCCCAAGTGTTTGAACCCCTGCAACCCACACAAGAGACCCAGATGAAGCTCCTGGCTCCTCACTCCTGGATTTTGCCTCCCTAGCCACTGTAGCCATTTAGGTAGTGACCCAAGGGATGGAAGATCTCTCTCTCTCTCTCTCTCTCTCTCTCTCTCTCTCTCTCTCTCTCTCTGTGTGTGTGTGTTCATGTGTATGTGTGTAGCTCTTTGTTTTTCTTTTTTTTTCTTTACTCTGCTGCCTCCCCTGGAACTCTGACTTTGAAATAAATAAATAAATCTTTAAAAAGAAAAAAAAAGAAAATTTTTGAAGATGATGCTATTTGGATTGCTTAAGCTGGATGTTTGTATGGTGTTTCTCTTTTATTTCCTTAATGACTTATACTAGTTTTTATTAATTTTGGTAATATGCTTTAAAAACTCTTTTCCCTTATTTGTATTGTGTATTTTTCTATGGGTATTTCATTGATTCCTGCCTGTTTTTACGTGCCTCTATTGTATGGTTCATTCTATAGTTAATTTTAGTTCTTAAGAAAGAAACTACAGGGGGCTGGCATTGTGGCATAGTGGGTAAAGCTGCCACCTGCAAACCCAGCATTCCATATTGGTGCCACTTTGAGTCCAGGCTGCCCTATTTGCAGTTCAGCTCCCTGATAATGGCCTGGAAAAGACAGCAAGAGATTGCCAAAATGCTTGCCACCTACACTTATATGGGGAATCCAGAAGAAGCTTTTTGCTCCTGGCTTCAGACTGGCCCAGGTCTGGCCATTAAAACCATTTGGGGAATGAACCAGTGGATCGATGGAAGATTCTCTCTCTCTCTTTCTATCTCTCTCTCTGTGTGTCTCAATCTCTCTCTCTCCTTCAGATAAATAAATCAATTTTTAAAAAGGAAGCCATAATGACTGGTTCTCAATCACTTGAGGCTCTAAATTTTCTCTAAGCAGATCTCCAACTACTGTGATGATTTATATTGCGTCTCCTGTATTTTTTGCTGTGTTTCCAAATCCAGTAATATTCCCTGTCTGCCTCCTAATGTTTCCAGTTCCATGTGTCTGCTCACTTTACATATCTCTAATCCTGTTCCTAAAACCCATATTTTATTTGCGATTTCAACATCTCCTTTATTTGGGACCCTTGTTCATTTTGATACTTTTGCCATTTAAAAAGTGTCATCCAAACCAGATCTTTAATGCTTCTATTCCTTGTGTTAGCAGCATGTACCAGGTGTGAGAGTCCTCATCCCTTTTATGTACAACACATCTCTCTTCAAGTCTCCTGCTGTGCCTGCACACCATGCCAGTCCTCATGTGTCCTCAGCCACTCTGTATGTAGCCCTAATTTTCCCTAAATGCTAACCTCTCTTGTCCATACAACCTGTCAGGACTTCTGTGTCTCCAATCCTTCTCTTTATAGAGTGACCTTTCTCCTTCCCTGCAGTGACTTCATCCCTTTACTCCCAGTTCATGGAAGCCTTTGGGTACCACTCTGCCCTTTGCTTACAACTGAAGCTTCCTTCAGTTGTCTGTGTGCTACTTACCTGAAGCCAATGTCTTCCTTTTGTCTCTGGAACCCCTGTGACTCCAGCCCATGCCTTTTCTCTTGTGTCCCCATGTCCAGTGTCCATGCCCCATATTTCCTAATCCCATGTGCCTTCAAGAGCCTCCACCTACTTGGACAGCTTGGCTCTCTGTTTATCTACTAAAGAATATTGTGATTCCATTCAGGTTTTAGGCACTATGAATAAAGCTGTTGTATATGTTTTTATCCTAGGGTATGGGTTTAAACTTTCAAGTTAGCTGGGTAAATCTATCAGGACATCTTTCCTGCACTGTATGATGATATTATCACAGGCTTTATAATAACGTATCCTGATATCGTGTGAAGGATTTAGCTATTTTGACCAGTAATGAATAATATTTTTGAATACTCTATATGCTGGTAAACAATTGGCACCATCATGATTGTTTATTAAGACCATTTTATAAATATGTAGTGTTTCTACCTCATTGGCATTTAATTTTTATTAATTTTATGAAACATTCATTCTTTTATCTCACAATTCCCTATTTTTCAATATATTGTATGTATTTATTTCTAATCTGCACATATCCTATGTAAATATAACTCAATTTAGTTAGGTTTAAGTTGGAGGATTTATCACCTTACTAAATGTCACAGGCTTCATAAAATTTGTAGGCAATTCTTGTGGATATATGTTGTACAAGTATTACCTCCCATTGTGGGGCTTATCTTCTGCTATTTAAATAATATGTTAGAGAACACCTTTAGTTAACACAGCTCACATTATATATTTTTATGGATCATGCATTCAATGCTGTATGTAAAACCTCTCATAAATAAATTCATGTCTTGTTTAAAAGGAGGGTAAAACAATGTATGTACATTATGATTATACTTGTGTAAAAAAAAAAACTTGGATAGAAAAAGGTGTCAAAACTATAATAACTGAGATTTTATCAAGCTAGAAGACCATGGGTGATTTTTTTCCTTTATTCTATAGAAAATGTTCATTTTGGAAAAAAGAAATCCTAAAAGCATTAACATGAACAATAACACTTTGATTCCATCATCCATGAAAGTCACTGCCAATACTGAAGTAGGTTCTGCTTTGTTTCTGGATTTCCCCATTTAGCCTATTCTTCAATTGATTGTATGGTGTTGATACACCATAATCTGCATATTTTATATTATAGATTGCTAGCAACTTTTCATTGTAAAAGAAATGACAGAGCCATGTTCTTACTCAAATTTGAAAAGCCCTTCCAGGGCTTGGCTTTGTGGCCTACAAAGTAAAGCCTCAGCCTGCAATGCTGTTATCTCATATGGGCTCCAGTTCTCCAGGCTGTTCCACTTCTAATCCAGCATTCCACTAATGGCCTGGGGAACACATTTTAAATCTGTGTGGTGCAAACTGTTGACATCTTTACTTAGCATATACTAAGTTGATCTTCTCTAAAGATAATTGAAAGTGAATCTTGATGAAGAATGGGATGAGAGAGGGAGTAGGAGATGGGATGGTTGTGGTGAGAGGGAGTTTATGAGGGGGGGGCACTATAATCCAAAAGTCATACTTTGGAAATTTATATTTATTAAATAAAAGTTAAAAAATCAAAATACAAAAAAAGAGTCCTAGGTGTTTAGCCCCTGCCACCTACATGGGAAACCTGGAAGAAACTCCTAGCTCCTGGCTTCATCCAGAGAGTTAGCATAAGGTGGATGGAAGTCAGGAGAAGACAAGCAAAAGGGAGTGCTGTGGCTCCCCCCACCCCACCCCAGGTCATCTGGGGGAATCCTAAAGCTGTGAACTCTATCAGCAGCATTCCTGACCTCAGTGCTCCCCTCCAGGGCAAATGAAATTTGTCTCGGGCCTTAGTCTTACACAGGTGTGGGCTCCCAGAGCAGGAGGCACTGCTATGCATAGAGGGGGAGCCCTCCCCTATTTAACTCTCCTAATCTGAGCTCTGGGTTGAGACAGTGGAGGGGGAAGCTGAAGCCAAGGATTATGTGCTAACTGCAGAAGAGGGAACCTGAGAGGCCTAGTGAGAGAGTCAGAGGCCTTCCTAGTCCAGAGCTGACCATGGAAATGAATGGGGACGGAAGACTGAGACTTTCAAGGCAGATGTTCAGAAAGGCATGGGTTGGCCCTGAAATGCTGTAGATGGCAAGGAGGAAAGAGAGAATCCGACAGCCAGGAGGGGGAAAGCAGCAGGCTGATGAAAGCTTTCCCAGTAGTGCAGGCGCAGGCTGGTGAGTGTGGCGGGTGGGTAGTGACAGTGTCCTGAGTGTGCCTGGGGCATAAAGGAGACGAGAGATGGGCAGTGGGCTGGTGGAGCAGAGGTGAGTGCACGAGTCAGGAAAGAGGGGATGGGTGATGGGAGAACAACTGGGTGGTGCATCTTTGGCTCTCATGTCACCTATTGCTACTGTCTGGATGTACACAATTTCCTTAAACAGAGGCAGGATTCAGTGGCACCAGATGCCTGGAGTCTACAAGGGCTGGTAGGCAGAAGTGCATGCTCTACATCTTGGGGGGCAGGCAATGGATGTGGGTCCCGTGGGTATAAGCTGTCCTTGCTGGGGAACCGGCACAACACTGGAGCCACTCTGCAGCTACCTGGGGTCAACAGGAACCCCCAATTTCAGAGCAACCTGGTGGTTTTGATGGCCACCTCAACTCCAAGCTCTGCAGCCAGCTAGGGGCAGCCCTCTACAGTGCCCAGTGGTTCTTGCCTTGCACTACACCCCAGGACACGATGCTGCCAGCTGGAGTTGAGGACCATGAGGATAGGGGAGCTTGGGAATAATATCACCAGAGGAATCCCAGGCCCTGTGCTGCCAGCACAGGTAAATCTACCTGCAGCACCAGTATCCCATATTCCCTACTAAGCCCATAACCCCATTCTCTGCAAATGATCCTGGGAAAGCCGTGGAAGATGGCCCAAGTGCTTGGACCCCTGCACCCCCATTAAAGACCATCAAGATGGTTTGGAGCTCCTGGCTTCAGCCTGGCCCAGCCAGTGGATGGAAGGTCTGTTTCTGCTTCTCCTTCCCTCTCTGTAACTCTGCCTTTCAAATAAATAGATAAATCTCTTTTTAAAAAGTTAAAATTATCAACTTATTTTTCAAAGATGAGTGATCTTAAAACTATATCTGGTCTATACTTCTTGATCAAAGCATCCTGGTTAAATGAGTGACGATGTTTTCAATGATGTGGAGTCTTATTTTGATGGATTGTTTTAAATTTCATACAATTGTGGTTTTTATTCATATCCAAAATTCTAAATTAAATCTTTTAACTTTGGAATTTCCTGTTGGATTTCTTGCGGAATAATATTGCATACAATGCACTGTCAAAGTAGGGATATTTCAGAGTCTTCAAGAATTCCCTCCCACACTTTGACAATGCTACCTGTGTACCTGGATCAACCATCACACTTGGTACTGAGTTTCAGGGCTGATTCTTTTTCATGGCCTGACTAGGCATCATTAGGTCAGGAAATTGGCTAAAAGTGGAAGGTTCTGCAGCCAATGCACTTGCAGTGCCATCTCATAGAGGCATTGGTTGGTGCCTTGGCTGCTTCACTTCCAATCCACTCCCTGCTAATGTGCATGGGAAAGCAGCAGAAAATGACACATATCCTTGGGCCCCTGCACCCATGTGGGTGATTTTGAAAATGCTCCTCAAACCTGGCTTCAGATCAGCCCAACTTTGGCCATTCCTCTCATTTCAGGGGTGAACCAGTGGATAGAAGTTATCTCCCTCTCTGTGTGTCTCTCCTTTCTGTGTAACTCTGCCTTTCAAATAAGTAAATCTTTTAAAAAGTGGAAGGTTCTGCCATATAGGGAAGGACCCTGTGTGAGAGATTTAGAAATATTGAGGATGGGGTTATTCAGTAAGGACTAGTTGATTCTATCACTGGGATTATTTGATTCCATAAACCCAGAAGTATTGCCAGGCCTGTTCTTCCTCAAATGGGAGATCAAATAGGAATGGCTTGTTATCTCCCCTTCTTTGTTGGAAATGAGCAGAGATGCCTGTCTTATCACCATTATTTCTCCTTTATTCTGTGACAAGTGAAACCCATGGCTTTATGATAATACTGAATGGTATAAAAACTGTTCATGGTTTGATCCCCAGACCTTAAAGAAGGAATGATCCATCATTTTCTGTGGTATTCCTTGGGTGCAGTAAATTTGAGGGAAAAAATGCAACTAGATAATTGGAATTTAAATTGTAATGCCATTTTATAGCTAGAACTAGTGTTTCATGTGTATGGTAAATAGATATCCCTTATGTAGAGGCCTTTATGGCAGCTTAACCAACTACTACTGAGAGCCCACTGCTTTAAGGCAAAGCCTGCCAATCTATTGCTGATCCCTTCTGGAGCATCATTCCAGTAAAGGAGACTTCCACTAGCTGTGGGGATCCCTTACTGCCCATAGTCTGCTTTTTAAGATTGATTTATTTGGAAGGCAGAGTAAGAGAGAGAGAGAGAGAGAGAGGCCTTCCATTTGCTTGTTCACTCCAAAAATGGTTGCAACAGTCAAATTTGAGCCAATCTCAAGCCAGGAGCCTGGAGCTTTTTCTGGGTTTCCCATGTGGGTTCAAGGGCCCAAGCACTTGGCCCATCTTTGCTGCTTTCCCAGGCCATTAGCAGACATCTAGATTATAGGGGAGAAGCTGGGACTTGAACTGGTGCCCATATGGGATGCTGATGCTGCAGAGAAAGGCTAACCTACTATGCCATGGTACCAGTCCCCCATAGAATCTTTGGAAAGGGAGAATCCAACCTCCGAAGAGGACCATCAGTTGACAGAGGCTGGCATACCCTTGGGTGCCACTGCAGTAGGGAGGTGGGTATGCTCATGGAGATAAGATGAAGATGCTGGAGCAACTGGGGATGATATGGCACATTGCAGGAAGCTTGGATTGTGCATAGACATAGCCCAGACCTCATATGTCTTGTCCAGATTGAAAGTCTGGTCTGTGATGTGATGCAGATCCTGGGTGCTGAGACAGCCCAGATGGTGCAGAGAACAGCAATGAAAGTAGCTAGGAGCTCACTTGCTTGTTTGCTGTCATTTGTGTAGCAGCTCATGGAAATGACTAGAATTCAGGATTCATAGTGCCCCCCCTCCTCGATAAATGCAGCTCCTGTCTGGACCCATGTGTTATCCCTGGTCATTAGATAAGAAATGGAGGTAATTTGGCTGTTGTCAAAAATGTGTGCTGAATGGTGAGTAGCATAGTTTTTGTCTTGGATGCAGATCTCAAATATCCTGCCAACATCTATGATATCCAGAGTCACTACTTGCAGCCGCAGCATGGTCTACACCATGCACATTTCCTCACCCAGCAAGCCAAGCTAGTATATGTGTAGACAAGATCAAGTGGGTGATGATAGCAAATATGCCACTCCCATGAGCTGAATGCAGATAGCAAATTAGCACTAGGGGCAGTATAGTTTTATAGCAGCATCCATCATCAAGGGAAGAGGCAGATGTTGTAGTTTTCAATGGAATCCATTAGAGAACTTGGGAGTAGTGGTTGGGTTTATAGTTAGAGGCATACTGAATGGACAGAGGGGCTCAGCTCCCATTGCCATCAACCCAGCCCCAAGTTTCTCAACAATGAACTTTTGCACTGAATCTATTTCTTTATGATGCTATTTTTGGAGTTTATTTTTCCCAGCTTTTTCTAGTTTTTTTGTTTGTTTGTTTTGTTTTGTTTTTAAATGGGAAGTCTGCCTTATTGATTTTATATATTTCTTCTTCATAAAAATATTTTATATCTGATAATTTCCATCTACCACTCATTTAATCACATGAATTATTTTATAATGTGTTTTTATTTTCAATCATTTCCTAGTATTTTATAATTTTCCTTGAGTTTTTTTTTCATTCCATTACTTTTTTCCCACAATGCATTGCTTATTTTCCACTTATATTACAACTTCTCAAGTATCCTTCTTGTTTTGGCTTTTAGAATTTATTTAAAAAAACATTGAAAGAGAGAGAGAGAGAGAGAGAGAGAGAGATTGCCCAGCTTCCTAAATACTCACAACTGTTGCAGTTCATCCAGGCAAAATGGAGCCAGAAATTCAGTGTAAGTCTCCCACAAGGGTAGCAATGATGCAATTACTTCAGCCATCACCTGCTTCCTACCAGGATGCATATTAGCAGGAAGCTGCAATGAAAGCAGAGCCAAGACTTGAACATCGGTGCTCTGATTTTGATTTGGATATAGCACACATCTTTGTTTTCTTAAAAAAGATTTATTTAATTTGATTTGATAGAGTTACAGAGAGAGGTAGAGACAGAGAGAGAGGTCTCCCATCTGCTGGTTCACTCCCCAAATGGCCTCAATGGCTGCAGCTGTGCTGATCTTAAGCCAGAAGCCAGGAGCTTCTTCCAGGTCTCCCACATGGGTGCAGGGGCCCGTGTACTTGGGCCATCTTCTACTGCTTTCCCAGGCTGAAGCAGAGAGCTGGATCAGAAGAGAAGTAGCTGGGACTAGAAACAGTACCCATATGGGACACTGGCACTTCAGGCCAGGTCTTTAACCCCTGTGCCACAGCACTAGCCACAACACACATTATCTTAACCACTAGACCAAATACTCCTAATGGTGGTCAGAGAAAATATCTTAAATGATTTCAGTTCATCAAGGTTTATTCAGGTGATTTTATGATGTAGCAAAATGTTTTCTGTGGAAAATGTTGCATGCACACTGAATGAAAGCCATATTCTCTTGATTAGTGTGATATATATCAACTAACTTTGTTGTTTTATCATATTCATATCTTCCATATCCTTTTCAGTCTGTTTCATAATCGTGCCATCCATTACTAAAAGAAAGATATTGGTAAATCCAAATGCTATTGTTGAAGACTCTGCTTATCCTTTTGTCTCTTTTTCCTAAAATATTGATCATTTCTGTAGGAGAAATATATATCTATATCTGTTATCTTATATAAATTGTTTGACATTTCTATTGCTAAAAGATGCCCCACTTTATCTTTAGTAACACTGTTTTAAAATTTTCTATTATTGAGGTGGGCAGGCATTATAACTCTCTGTTACATTTTGGTATATCTTTGTTTCATCATTTAAATTTTCAGCTCTTTTTATCTGTTAAGCTTTTCTTCTTCTGTATACAATATATTATTTGATAACATTTATTTGAAGTCCACATGAAAACCTTTGACTTTGGAATATTTCTTTATTTAAAAAGCATAATGACAGAAAAAAAGAAGAAGGGAAAGAG
Source organism: Lepus europaeus (assembly GCF_033115175.1). Lineage (NCBI taxonomy): Eukaryota > Metazoa > Chordata > Mammalia > Lagomorpha > Leporidae > Lepus > Lepus europaeus. The sequence goes on along the minus strand of NC_084851.1, from coordinate 30,992,134 downwards.
AGATACTTTTCATTTACTGTTTTAGTTCTCAAATATCCACAAATTTTAGGGCTGGGCCATGCTGACACCAGAATCCAGGAACCACTTTCAGGTCTCCCAAAGGGAGATGGCCTTCAGACCACATTGGCCATCATACATTGCCTCCCAGGCACATTAACAAGAAGATGAATCACAAGTGTAGAGCAGCAGAAACTCAAACCAGGCTCTATTTGAGATGCGGGCATCACAAGCAGTGGCTTAACCCCAAAATTCCCACCCCAATCTTTGCTTTTTAAAAACATTTTATTTTTAACTGACAAATAGCTACATATATTTGTAGGTAAGTACATTATTTTTTGATAAGATTATTTGTAAATCCAGTCAGCATACATAATTGACCTAAAAACTTCAAAAGAAAAATAAGTTTTAAAATCACTTAGAAAGCTATCTTTAGGGAAGTGATTTTCCTTAGACAATAACCAGACATAATCTAACCAGACACCAGCATAATTGGCAAAAGTTACATAAACTGGAGGCATGTGCTGCTTGCTGCTGCTCCATAGCAGGCTTACACTAAGAGTTGCACTATAAACTCTGAATGAAAAAAGAACATCTGCATTGTTTCCTCTTGGTAGAAGAGAAAATAAATCTCAGTTATGGGATCAACCACAACACAACAAAAACCTGCATGAACTAGATCAAAATATTAATAACAGAATTCAAATATAAATAACTTGTATCTTATTCTAGAACACTAGAACACTTACAAATGGAATCCTCCTGTTCCTGTTTTCATTACCAGCTGGAGGGTTAGTTATCTTATGGTAGAATGAGGACTTATGCAAGGTATATTGCACAAAGCATTTTACTACAATGAAGACAAGTGCAGTCTAGTTTAAAAACCAGATGTAAATGGTACATGTATATGACAAGACTCTCCACCACTTGTGAATGTAGAAGACTAATTTAAAATATTGACACTATAATATATAAGTGTACATAGTATATTCTATAGCTGCCAGGTTTAATTTTTTTAAGGGAACTGTAAGATACACTGTGGTTGAGACTTGGATCTTCACCCTTGTAAAAGTCCATGTTCTATCACCATGATGCATGGTCAGACCTAATAACCCCACTCACTAAATATTTGGATCAAGGTATAACCAGTTTTCTTGAAAATGTCATTTTTAATCAACTCTAGAACATTAATAGCTACACTACAAGTTATTAATACACAGCACATGCATCAAGAAAGCAAGAAATATCGCCCATCTCTTCTGCATTTTAGGAATGTAACTCCTGAGGAACAGGGATCACATCATTGAGATCTGTGAACATTTTTCATATTCATACTGAAAGATGTAATGACATTTTACTGTGCAATATAGTGTAGGAAATATATGCAATGTATTATAAATTTTTTCTTACAAAAAGTCACTAGTTAAACCAAAGTATTTTACAGAATTCACTATAAAATGCCACAAAAACTGCTTCCACTAAAGCCTTCTCTCCCCACATACAGTGAACCAACTGGATGATTCTGAATGTCATGATGACTCTCAGTGTGAATGGCATACAAATTAGTTTCTTCCAAGAAATCCACTAAGTGTGACTCACTAGCCTCTTGAAGCACACTGATGACTGCATTCTAAAACTTCAAATCGACCTCGAGTTCTGGGCGATTTCCCTCATCAACTTTTGATAGTCAGCTTCCAGATGAAAGGCTTGGTTGATTTCTGCTAATGTTGAATCTCCAAAAGTACCAGGATCTGGTCCTGTATGTAATGAGGCTTATTTGCTCTACCAATAGAGGGAGCACTTTTCCTGGCATCTTTGGTGCTCAGCTGTTTGTAGGGTGAGGGGCTTTCCCTACATAAGACAAGTGCACCTACATAAGACATGTGCAGCTCACTTTGGGCTATTTTCTTTGACCTAACACTGAAGTCTGAGGTTGCTTCTCCAATTGTTGCCCCAATTTTGCTTCCCATGGAAGATATACAGTTCCTAAGCAAAGAAGTAATGCTCTCTCAATGAACAAATTGCTCTGTACTCAAAATGTGATTTTTTATTGTTTTGTTTTGTTTTGCTATTTTATGAGTAATTTATTGGTACATTGGATTCTCAAATCATGATATATACATGGTAATTAATGCAACACAATTCCTATTCATTGTAATTTATAGACACAATTCAAAGAATTCAATACTTCCCTGCCTTCCCCTCCCTTTCCTTTTCTTTCTTGCTTCATTTCTTTTTGAATTTTTGATATTACATTTCACTTTTTTAAAGAATCATTTATTTGAAAGACAGAGCTACAGAGAGAGTTAGAGACAGAGAGAGGGAGAGATCTTTCATCTGCTGGTTCACTCTCCAAATGGCCACAATGGCTGGAGATCACCAATCCAAAGCCAGGAGCCAGGAGCTTCTTCCAGGTCTCCCACATGGGCACAGGGGCCCAAAGACTTGAGCCATTCTCCATGGCTATCCCAGGCCACAGCAGAGAGCTGGATCAGAAGTGGAGCAGCTGGGACTAGAACCGGTGCCCACATGGGATGCCGGCTCTTCAGGCCAGGGCTTTAACCCTTGAGCCACTCCACAAAATAAAGAGTTCAACAAATAAAAAATAAAAACAGCATAGTTCATCAGGAATACAGACAAATGCTATAAATAAAAATCAAATAAAATGATGTCCATTTCAATTATATACAGTAAATACTAAAATAATCACAGATCACTGCAACTGTAGTACATCATTCTTAACCGTTGGTTTGTCAAAGATATAAAGTTTGACAAAGTTGCATTTGCAGTGATATTCATACAGGAGTGTCCTTTTTGTTTTTGTTTATGTTATATTTTTAAATTTTAGCCCCCACTGGCCTAGAAATACTTCCTTTTAAGGTTTGGGTCTCACCAGCTCCATGGCTCACTAGGCAAATGCTTTGCCTGCGGTGCTGGTACTCCAGGTTCTAATCCCTGTTGTGGTGCCGGTTCTGTTCCGGTTGCTCCTCTTCCAATCCAGCTGTCTGCTGTGGCCAGGGAGGGCAGTGGAGGATGGCCCAAGTGCTTGGGCCCTGCACCTGCATGGGAGACCAGGAGGAAGCACCTGGCTCCTGGCTTTGGACCAGCACAGCACGCCGGCCATAGCAGCCATTGGGGGCATGAGCCAACGGAAAGAAGACCTTTTTCTTTGTCTCTCTCTCACTGTCTAACTCTGCCTATCAAAAAAAAGGAGCTTGGGTCTCTACTGACAGAGATTTGGGATTCAAAAGGCTTCCATAACCTTGGCAGCTAATGTTCGGAACCTCGGGTGATCACTGATATCATACATGAGTGTTCATTGTTAAATTAACAACAGGAGTCACTGTATACTTACTTCCCATGCAGGACTTCTGTCCTCAATAACTTGTATTATGAGAATTAACTATAAAACTTGTTCTCAGTTTTGTGTGTGTGCAAATTATTGAAATCTTTGCTTAGTGCAGAGCCTTCTGTGTATAAAGTTAATTGAAAATTAATCTTAATGGCGAATGGGACTGGCAACGGGAGAGGGAGGAGTAGGTGGAGTGGAGTAGGGGTGGGAAAGTGGGTATGGTGGGAAGAATTACTATATTCCTAAAGTTGTACTTATGAAATTTGTACTGATTAAATAAAAGGTTTCTTTGGGAAAAACAAAAGTTTGGGTCCCTGGTTTACAAACTGAGGCAGGCATCCAGACCAATAATAATACAATCAACAATCAGAAGAATGGTGTGAAGATTATTTGGATAGCTTTTTCCTAGGATTTATTATACAATTTATTTGAAAAGCAGAGTTGCAGTGAAGGAGGGAGGGAAGGTTCCCTCCTCAAATGGATGCAATGGTCACCATTGGACCAAGCCAAAGCTGTGAACCTGGGAATACTTCCAGGTCCCTCATATGGTGGCACTGTCCCAAGCACTTGGGCTACCCACTCAGGCACATCAGCAGAGAGCTGGACCTGAAATGGAGTGGCCAGGACTTGGACCTGGACTCATGGAATGCCAGTGTTGCATTCATTGATTTAACCAGTTGAGCCCAAATGTGAGGCCTTGAATTGCTTTTGTCATTTCATGCTGGGAGGTGACCACTGCCAGCAAGGATGACAGTGTTTTCTGTCTAAGGCTACATGTCAGGAACAGGATAAGGAAACTCTCCAACATCAAGTAACAAAAGCTATTCTATTCAAAGGGCCCGGTATTGTGGTTCAGTTGGTTAAGCCACCACCATATAAGTACTATTTTTCTTTCTAGTTTTAAGAACAAGGCAAAATTGGACTGCATGGGAAAGCAGTGGGAATACTCATCCCTGTGTTAATTGTTTCTTTTATCATAAATTGTGATACTTGAAGCCTTTGAATTTCCTTGTATTTGTCCATCTTACTCAGTTTAATTTGGCCTGTGGATTCCACTTTAGCCAAATTTTAACTTCCAAAAACTTAGTTTACTTTTAATATGTTACTTATTCTGTTAGAGTCACTCTGCCTCCTATGGAATAATTGGATTCACTTGACCATGGAATAGTGAAGCATTTGTTATAATTAAAATGAAGTGTAATAAGTGAATACCTTATTTTTTCTTATTTTCTTTTTGTAATTTTGTTTAAATTTAGGGCTATCCATAGCTATAATTGTAATTTGGGACACACTATTGATTTCACTCATGAAATTTTGAAAATAGGTGCATATTGGAAGCTGTGAAAGTTTTAATAAAGACTTATTTATTTTAAAGGCAGAGTTAGAGAGAGAGAGACGGGTGGAGCAAGGGAAGGAGGAAGATATATATATCTTCCATCTGCTAGTTCATTGCCCAAATAGCTGCAGTGGCCAAGGTTGGGCCATGCTAAAGCCAGGAACCATGAGCTTCATCCAGATCTCCCAAATGAATGCAGGGACCCAAGCTCTTGAGCCATCCTCTATTGCTTTCCCAGGCACTTTAGCAGGGAGCTAGATTGGAAGTGGAGCAGCCAAGGGTTGAACCAGCATTTATATGGGATGATGGCATCATAGGCTCTGGCTTACCCCATTAAACCACAATGCTGGTCTCAACAGTTAATTTAGACCCTGTTCCATGGAAACACCATAGTCCATCAGTGTCCTTTTAAATCTGTTTATTATATCATTAAGCATTATAATTTCAACTTGGATCAAAGTATAGGCCTTTTAAAAACACACACATATACACAAGAATAATTTATTCAATTTTGTATTTTCTTTCCCTTTCTCTGATTTCTAGATTTTAATGGACATATTTCTAGTGTTTCATTTTTCATTCATCTTATTTCTCTCCTTTTCTCATTTAGGCATTTGGGCACATAAACCCACAGTTTTTAATTTCTCTATTTTTTTGAAAATTTCTTTTGTGGAGCTTATGGGTGGGTACAATAAAGCAGGTAGGGATTGGGTATATGACTTTGCCAAAGTCACCATGACACATTACAACAAATGGGATGGTTTAATTCACCAGATGTTGTTTCTCACAGTCCTGCACATTGGAAGTTCGAGATCAAGGTGTCTGCAGGCTTGGTGACTTCTGGGACCTTGCTCCCTGGCTTCCAGTCAGCCACCAACTTGCTGTGTGCTCACATGGTATTTCCTCTGTCCATGTGAATTCCTGGTGGCTCTCCTTATAAGGACAGGTGTGAGTCTGGATTAGGACCTCACACATGATATCATTTTTCTTCTGTTACATCTTTAAAGGTCCTGTCTCTAAACAAAATCACATTTGGGTGAAGGCTGCAAGATATTCACTTTTGGGAGAATCAGTTCAGCCTATTACAGTGAGAGGTCCCAGTGCTCTGCATCAAAGAAGCCAGGCCTGAGGAGGACTTAGTGTTTGAAATGAGGGTTAGGATTCTTCATAATATTATTTTCTATGCTGTCCTCATATGCACACACACACAGTTACAAACTCCTGTGTATGCATACAAAAAATATAAATGTCTAAATGTTGCATTCAGGTAAAATCAACATAGTAACCAATAAAATTGAATATTAGAAAATATTAAAATGGAAAAGAAATAAGAAAATGACAACACAGGCAGTTATATAAGAGTACATATGATTCCATCATTCATCGTTCCCAAAAAACATGCATCATAGTAAGAGAAACAAAACTAAAACTATTCTTTACAGGAATACAGACAAGTTTACAAGGGGGATGTTGTCCTAATTATTTTATAAACATTGAATTAATGTTAATCTGTTTGAAACTATGATTATACTACAAATAGGAAAGATAGGTTCTGAGAGAGTATCAATCTATCACTATAGCAACGGGTTTAATATTTTCTTTTATCTTTGAGCATTATCTACTAAAGTAACTGCAGAGTGGTTCATTATGGATTTTTCAATTCCTTGCCAGTTTTATTTTAAAGATTTTATTTATTTGAAAGAATTACAGAGAGAGGTAGAGATAGAGAGAGAGGTCTTCGATCTGCTAGTTCACTCCCCAGATGGTCACAATGGCCAGAGCTGTGCCAATCTGAAGCCAGGAGCTAGGAGGCTCTTCCCAGCCTCCCATGTGGGTGCAGGGGCCCAAGGACTTGGGCCATCTTCTACTGCTTTCACAGGCCACAGCAGAGAGCTGGATTGGAAGTGGAGCTGCCAGGGCTATAACTGATGCCCATATGGGATGCCCGTGCTTCAGGCTAGGGCTTTAACCCACTGCACCACAGTGCTGCCTCCCCCCACCTTGCTATGTTTCACATAATAACATTTTAAAAATCATGGCTAGATTTTTTTAAATGTATTTATTTACTTTAAAAATACTGTTCCAAGCACTCCTGCCTCAGAATCAACCCTTGGGACATTTGGATCTGGCTAAAAGTTCCATGAGAGTCTCACAGGCATGGAAAGCCATGACACAGTGGCAAAAAACAATCTAAATGAAAGATCCTGGTGAACAAGAACCTAGCAGAATGAACAGGCCATCAAGGAGAGAGCTGCCTTTCTTTGAAGGGAGGAAGGAACCTCCACTGTGATACGGCCTTGACTAAATAAGGCCAGAGTCAGTGAACTCAAGGGGCTTCCACAGCCTAGACAGCTCATAGCAAGAGTCTCGGGTGATTGCTGACGTCATAAAAAAGAGTGCCAATTGTTAAATCAAAAATGGGAGTCACTGGGTACATGCTCCCCATGTAGGATCTCTGTCCTTAATGTGTTTTACTATGGAACTTAAAAACACTACTAGTCGAGGCCGGTGCCATGGCTTAACAGGCTAATCCTCCACCTTGCGGCGCTGGCACACTGGGTTCTAGTCCCGGTTGGGGTACTGGATTCTGTCCCAGTTGCCTTTCTTCCAGGCCAGCTCTCTGCTATGGCCTGGGAAGGCAGTGGCGGATGGCCCAAGTGCTTGGGCCCTGCACCCGCATGGGAGACCAGGAGAAGCACCTGTCTCCTGGTTTCAGATCAGTGAGATGCGCCGGCCACAGCGGCCATTGGAGGGTGAACCAACGGCAAAAAGGAAGACCTTTCTCTCTGTCTCACTCTCTCTCACTATCCACTCTGCCTGTCAAAAAAAAAAAAAAAACTGCTAGTCGAACAATACCCTATATCTTGTGCGGTTGTGTGAGTGCAGCCTGTTGAAATCCTTGCTTAGTATATACTAAGTTGATCTTCAGTATATGAAGGTAATTGAAAATGAAACTCGATGAAGGGTGGAATGGGAGAGGGAGTGGGAGAGGGGGGGCCATGGGAGGGAGGGAGGTTGGGGGGGAAGCCACAACAATACGAAAGTTGCACTCTGTAAATTCACATTTATTAAATAAAAAAATAATAACCTTTTATCAAAAAAAAGGAAAAAAAGAACTTAATACTTTACCCTTTTAGTATTTTTATGTTCTACTTAAAACTATTGGTTGAACTCTGTAATTAATACACAATTATTCTTAGGTGTTTAATTAATGTTATAACTAGTACTCAAATAGTATTTTACACTTTGTGTTTCTGTGTGGGTGCAAACTGTTGAACTCTTTACTTAATATATGCTAAATTGATCTTCTGTATATAAAGATAGTTGAAAATTAATCTTGATGTGAATGGAAGAGGAGAGGGGGTGGGAAAGGGGAGTGTTGTGTGTGGGAGGGAAGTTATGGGGGGGACGCTCTTGTCATCCATAAGCTGTACTTTGTAAATTTATGTTCATTAAATAAAATAAAAAAAATAGAGTTCCAGAGAAGCAGAGGCAGAGAGACAAAAAGAGAAAGAGAAAGAGAGAGAGAGAGAGAGATCATCCTTCTACTGGTTCACTCCTCAAATGGCCACCATGGCCAGGGCTGGGCCAATCCAAAACCAGGAGCCTGGAGATTTTTCTGGATCTCCCATGTGGCTACAGGGACCCATGCACTTTGGCTGTCTTCTATTGCTTTTCCAGGTGCATTAGCAGGGAGCTGGATTGGAAGTGGAGCAGCCAGTACTCAAACTGGTGCCCATATGGGAGGCTGTGCTTTTAATTCTTGTACTTATTTTACAAATTTATTGAAGTATATATGATTATTACTAAACTTGTGAGAAAACATTAAATTGGCATATATGTCAAAGCCAACAAAGTGCATCAGTGATAAATTCACAGAATACTGACAACTTATTGAGTTTATTTTTAGTAGCTAATGGATAATTACTCTGTGGTAATGGCAAACATAATTCACAAGTTACTGAGCACTCATGCATTAAAATTGAATGGAGGGCAGTGCTGTGGCATGGTGGGTGAGGTCACAGCCTGCTGTGCCAGCATCCCATATCGATGCTGTTTTGAGACTCAGCTGTTCCACTTCTGATCCAGCTCTCTGCTATAGCTTTGAGGGGAGGGCAGTGGAGGATGGTCTAAATCCTTGGACCCATGCACCTACGTGGGAGACCCAGAGGAAGCTCCTGGCTCCTGGCTTCAGATCGGCTCAGCTCCAGCCATTGCAGCCAGTTGGGGAGTGGGCCAGTGGATGGAAGACCTCTCTCTCTCTCTCTCTCTCTCTCTCTCTCTCTCTCTCTCTCTCTCTCTCTCTCTCTCTGCCTCTCCTTCTCTTTCTGTGTAACTTTTTCAAACAAATAAATAAATCTTTAAAAAAAAACGAATGGGAGGGCCTCACATCTGTGAGGTGTCGCGCCTGCCTCATGCTATGCCTGAAAGCAGAATCTAGTCTACGCATGTCATGGATGCACACTCCTGGAGGCAGAATATGTAACTTCTAAAAGTGAAAGACCAAGAGCCAGCAACACAATCCAAGTCTCCTACATGGATGGCAGGAATCCAATTACCTGGGCTATGACCACTGCCTCCCATGGTCTGCATTAGCTGGAAGCTAGAGTCTGGAGCTAGAGCTGGGCTTCAAACCTAGGCACTCAGGTGTGGGACAGAGGTGTCTTAACTATTAGACCAAATGCCTGCTCTGAGGCTCTGTGTTTAACTTTCTTCAAGCAGAAGCCTCATGGTGTAATGGGTAAAACAGCCTTGGAATCTAACAAAGCTGATTCCTGGATCCCAGTTCAGCGTGACCTTGGGCAAGTTGCTTTACTTCTATGAGTTTCCATTTCCTTCTCAATGGACACCTGGCCACCCAGTGTCTAGGAGCGCCCCTAACACAACCCGAGTAGGCCTAAAGGACAAGCAGCCATGATTAAGAGTCTGCCATTCCGTGACCCTCTGGAGGCCGGCGACCTCTCTCAGCAGGTGTGTGCACAGCCTGCTCTGCCCTCTCCTCTCTGGGCTCTTGAGTCTGCCCGCTGGGTGTCCTCTCACAGACCACAGCAGGCGGTGGCAGTCCGATGGCTTCTTGGTGTCCCCGGCCCATTCCGAAACGGAACCGGCCAAGGGGTTGGAGAGATGGAAGGGACCCGTCGCTGAGGGCTCGGACGAGGCCGCGTCCCACAAAGTGCAGAAGATCCAAGGAGCAGGCCAAACGTGTGTGCGGCCACCACCCCCTCGGCGCTGCCATGGGCCCTCGCTCCCCCTCCTCCGCCCTCGTGCGCCCCTGCCCTGGTCACCACCGGGCAGCGGTGTCAGTGCAGAGCGCGCAGAGCGAGTGGCGCCCGCACGCCCTTCGCTGCTCCACAAGCTGGGCCCAGCTGCCCGGGATAGCGAGGCGGCGGCTTGGAAGGCTGCTGGTCTAGCGCGCCAAGAGCGGAGATCCTGGTCCCACGCAGGCCGTGCACCCTCAACCGTTGCGTGATGAGTCGCTGAAGCAGCAGCTGGCGCTGCGGGGCAGTACCCAAGGACGAGAAAGTGGCCTGGCCGAGGGCGTTGGCGCCGGCCTGCTTGTGTAGAGGTGGGCAGGTGCCATGGCGCAGAAACGTTCTCTGCCGCTCTCCCTACTCCCTGGCCCTGGACTAGGCAGTCCAGCCCTCACCTCTCCTACTCCACTACCACTGCCTCCTCCCTGGGCAATGAGAGCGGAGGGCCTGGTGGGCAGGGCCAGAGAAAGCAGACCGGCAGTACTGTGAGCTGTGCGAAAGATGAAGAACCTGCTGTGCTGTGGCCGCACCAGCGCCAGGACTGGAGGAAGCAGGAGCTCCTGTGCCAGGGCAGCGAGGGCGCCTCTGGCCGCGGGGCAGGCCCACACCAGCACCCTGGCCTTTCTCCTACACTGTGGCCCAGAGCTGGTGGGAGCAGAGCCTGGGAGACCAGGAAAGGAGCGGCGCATCCCTACAGCACCTCCGCCGCCGCCAAGGATTCGGCCGGCCGCTGGAGATGCTGCCAAGGCAAAGGCCAAGTCCGTGGCCCACCCTGCTGTAGCCGGGAACCCCGACCTCCAGGGTCCGGCGGTGGCCAAGGCGGAGCCAGGGAAGGAGAAGCTGTTGACCCGCCCATCGCTGTATCAGGAGGGGGCGAACCAGTACCAGCCTAACAACACGCCCTGGGAGGCACTGAGCCATAGCTGCGGTCTGTAGCCCAAAGGGCAGAGGAAGCCAGTTCCACGCTGCCTTGCATGAACAAGCGTGGCATCTGTGTAATGGAAGACTTCCTGGACAAGATAGGCGACGAGGTGAGCGCCCTGCACTGCACAGGCAAGTTCACAGACGGCCAGCTGTGAAACCGCTGGGCTGCTGCTGAGCAGCATGGAAGACCTGATCCATCACAGAAACGAGAAGCTGGGCAACTACAAAATGCTTGGCCGGACGAAAGCCATAGTTGTATCCAAGCAGTGGAACAGGTTATGTGCAGTATGTTGATAATCCAAATAGAGATAGGAGATGTGTGACTTGCATATATTATCTTAATAAAGGCTGGGGTGCCAAGGTAAGTGGAGGTGTACTTCGAAATTTTCCAGAAAGCAAGCCCAGTTTGCTGACATTGAACCCAAATTTGATAGACTGCTGAAACTTCCAGGACTGTATTAAGTAACAATGGTGAGAGTGGGCATCTTTGTATGGTTCTGGATCTTAGGGAGAATGCTTACAGCATTTCCCCATTTAGTAGGATGCTGGCTGTGGGTTTGTCATAAATTGCCTTGATTGTGTTGAAGAATGTTCCTTCTGTACCCAATTTGTTTAAGGTTTTAATCATGAAAGGATGTTGTATTTTATCAAATGCTTTCTCTTCATCCATTGGGATAACCACATGGTTTTGTTTTTCAGTTTGTTAATGTGATGTATCACATTCATTCATTTGAGAATGTTGAAACATCCCTACATATAAGAGATAAACCCCAGTTGGTCTGGTTGAATGATCTTTATGATATGCTGCTCAATTAGCTAATATTTTGTTGGGGATTTTTGCATCTATGTTCAGCGCGGATATTAGTATATTGTGTTCTTTCTCTGTTGTTTCTTTTGCTGGTTTAGGAATTAAGATTATGCTGGCTTCATAGGAGTTTGGGAGGTTTTCCTCTCTTTCAGTTGTTTTGAATAGCTTGAAAAGAATGGAATTAATTCTTCTTTAAATGTCTTGTAGAATTGAGTAGTGAAACCATCCAGTCCTGGGATTTTCTTTATTGGGAGAGTTCCAATTACTGATTCAGTTTCTGTCTTGGTTATTGGTCAGTTAGATTTTCTGTCTTTATACTCAATTTTGTTAGATTGTATGTGTGCAGAAATCTATGCATTTCTTCAGGGTTTCCCAATTTATTGGCACACAGCTCTTTGTAGTATTTCCCGATGATTCTTTTTATTTCTATGGTAGCTATTATTACATTTCCTTTTTCATGTCTGATTTTATTGATGTGGATATTTTCCTTCATTATTCTTAGTTGGAACAATGGTGCATTAATTTTATGTACTTTTTTTTTTAAAAAAGCTCCTCATTTAATGATATTTTGTATTTTTGTTTCAATTTTGTGTATTTCTTCTCTAATATTAAGTATTTTTTCTTCTACTAATTTGGGTTTTTTTTTTCTAGGTCCTTGAGATGCATTTACAGCTCACTTATTTGATGTCTTTCAATTTCTTATATAGGTACCGATTGCTGTAAATGTCCCTCTCAGCACTTCCTTTATTATATCCCATAAGTTTTGATATGATGTATTGTATTGTTTCTTTCCAGAAATATTTAGATTTCTTCTATGACCTACTGTTCATTCAGGAGCATGTTGTTCAGTCTCCATTTGTCTGCATATGTCCTAGAGATTCTTGAATTGTTGATTTCCAGGTTCATTCCACTGTGGCCAGAGAAGATGAATGGTAGGGTTTTAGTATGGTGTAGCATAAGGTCTATGCTAGAGAAAGTTCCATGCACTGGTGAGATGAATGTGTGTTCTGTTACTGTGAGTTGAAAAGCTCTGTAGATATCTTTTAGGTCCATTTAGTCTACAACGTTGATTAACTTTGTTGTATCCTTGCTGATTTTTTGTCTGGTGATCTGTCCATTGCTAAAAGTGGAGTATTGATGTCCCCCATTTCTATTGAATTGGAATCTATATATCTATTTAGATCCCTAAACATTTCCTTTAAATATCCAGATGCCCTGTAATTGGGTGCATATATACTTATTATAATGACATCACCTTGTTGAATTGATCCCTTAATTATTACACATGCCCTTCTTTGTCTCTTTTTACAGTTTTTGTGTTAAAGTCTATTTTGTCTGATATTAGGAGAGCTACACCAACCCTTTTTGGTTTCCATTAGGATGGAGTAACTTTTTCCATCCATCCTTTTTGTTTCAATCCACATGTGTCTTTGTTGGTAAGATGTGTTTCTTGTAGGCAGCAGATAGATGGGTTTTGTTTTTCAATCCATCTGGCCATTCTGTACTTTTAACTGGAGAGTTGAGGCCATTTACATTCCAGGTGACTATTGATAACTAACAACTTAGCCCTGCCATTTTCCATAAATATTCCTATTGTTTATTTTGGATTTCCTTTGTACTTTTACTGGATTTTATGTCTTCACTTTCTTATCATATTGAAGACCCTTTTTCTGTATTTCTGTGTGCAGCACATCCTTAAACATGCTTTATAAAACTGACAAGTATTGTCAATTTTTTTCAATTTCTGTTTAACAGGGAATGTCTGTATTTCACCTTCATTCATAAATAAGAGCTTTTCAAGGTACACTATTCCAGGTTTCAGTTTTTTTTTTCTTAAAGTTTGGAATATTCTACCCTGTAGAGTTTCTGATAAGTCAGTTATAAGTCTATTTGGAGATTCCCTGAAAGTAATCTGGAATTTATCTCATGCACATTTTAGAATCTTTTATCTATATTTTATGTGGAGAGTTTGACTGCAATATGTCATGGTGAAGATCTTTTCTAGTCATGTCTGTTAGGAGATTTATGTGCTTCCTCTATTTGGACATCAATTTCTTTCTCCAAGTTGAGAAAATTTTCTGTAAATATTACACTAAATATGCCTTCTAGTACATTCTCTGTTTCCAAACATTCAGGAACTCTCAAGAACTACATGGTGGGTTGTTTGATAATATCACATAAATCTCCAACACTGCTCTTAAGTTTTCTAATTTCTTCTTTTGGTATGGCATTTTCTAATTATCTGTCCTTCTCCTTCTCCTTCTCACTCTCCTCCTTCTCCTTCTTCTTATAAGATTTGTGTTCTAGCTTGATATTCTTTCTTCTGCCTTACAAGTCTGTTGTTATGGGTTTCCACTGGATTTTTATTTGATCTATTGAATTCTTCATTTCTAATATTTCATTTTGATTATTCTTTTAAAATCCCATTTAAAATTTTCTTTCGTGTAATGCATGACTTCTTTAATTCATGGATTTGCTTCTGATTCCTTTTGAGTAATCCTATGTTTAATTTTTTTGAATCCCATTTCCAGCATTTCATGAAGCTCTTCATTTTTACATTTTAATATTGATATGTTGCAGATATTCTATATATTAATTGTACACATTTGTTGCCATTGATTTCTCCACAATGTTGCAGTGGGTTCATTTCTGAGAAGAGCAGCGTGGTGGGGGCAAGAGGCACAGAGTCAACACACAGACTCCGGGAGTCGGGTGAAAGCAGGCTCCAGGCGAGCAGCCCACAGACTCGTTTATTACAGTTCGTACAACAGCTTATATAGCCAAGACCAGCCAATCTGGTCAAGGGGCGGTCTATACCACAACCAATCACAGCCTGTTGCCAGGCAGTTTCCAGAGCCATCCAATCACAGCCTGTCGCCAGGCAGTTTCAAATCCATCCAATCACAGCCTGTTGCCAGGTAGTTTCCAGAGCCATCAAATCACAGCCTGTTGCTAGGCAGTTTCCAAAGCCAGGTGGGTTTCAAAGCCATTCCTGACTAACTGATGCTCACTTGCCAGTGGCCACCTTCGCATGGCCTTCTCATTCCACTACATTTCCCCCTTTTCGTTTATTTTTGAGCAACGGGATGCATGATTCTTGGCCATACCATTGTTAACTCCATTTCCATGTGGTCTCTGTACGCATTTGTGCCTGTCTTAGGTTGTCCCCCAGGAGCTCTTACCCGTCATTGACTAACCAGTGCTCAAATAGAGACCACAGGATTGCTTGCTCAGATAGGGGTAGGAATGAGGAATAATGATTATCAGGAATGGCATGACTGCACACAGGCTGTGGGCCATTTGAGTGGCTGACCAGAGCTAGTGGGGTACACAACAGTAACAGATATGGCTTTGGGCAGTTTCTCAGGGTAGGATGATAGGGCAGGTGCGTCTGCTAACAAGGCGGAGTCTTGGTCTTGTTCAGCTGGTTCTGGTTGGCTGTCAGTTGCAGGCTTGATGTTTCTGGCTGGTACCCAAATGGGCTGTCCTGCATTCTCTGGAAAGACACAAGCATATCCTCGACCTTTGGTTAATAGAAGCCTTTTTACAGGCGTTGGAATCCAGGGCCTGAATTTTGCATACACTTCGACATTAATAGCAAACATGCTGATGGCATGGGGTCTAGCAGCTGCCCTGAGAGATTGGGGTATCCGAGTACTGCCACAAATGTGGGGATCCTCACTGGGTGCGGATGGGATTACCTCGAATGAGTTATTATCTAGAGGTCCTCTTAGTTCATCCCACGGGTATGTGGGGGGTGGCTGACTAGGCGTTGCTACCTTGTTTGCTACGTTGTTTTTTTCACTGTCAGAGTTCTCTCTCCCTAAGTCAGCAACCATTGTGAGACAGGGACCTGCAGTGTCAGGCTCCTATCACTCACAGATTCACTATTTTTGATAATCTGCACAGAATTCTGAGAGGGGGGTGTCTTTCCCATGTCTAAGCACTTAAGAGTGGCACAGTACGCCAACTCTAGCCAGAGGAAAGACACGTACAGCACTGCTGCCATAACAAAGCAAATTCCTAGCACCTCAGCTGTTGATGGCATTTTGCAGAAGGTTTCCCTATGCTAGACAAACAGATAGTGGTGTATCAGATCGTACGTATGTCTTGTGCTTAGTGGGGGACTTCCTTGATTCGTTAGGTCAAGGCCGTATGCCCACACGGTGTCTCCAGAGCGTCACCTCTCTCAAGTGAGGGAAGATGACTTGGTTCCGAATTCTGGGATGATCAGTCCCTTATGTGAATTTGCCGGGTGAACCGAAAGTAAAAGGAGGAGCTGAGAAGCGACGTATGCTTCAGGGCGGTGCGTGCTAACCTGGGGTCACTTAGACCGAGGACAAGGACAAGGAAAGGGGCGTAGGAGGGGGTTCTGTGCTCACCCTCACAGAACCGAACAGCACACAAAACACCGAGGGGCCTACTTGCCGAAATCCAGGGGGGACCTCGCCGAGTCCGACACGCTGTTTCTTTCTCAGTCATGTTGGCACACCAGATGTATCCATTGATCTCTCCACAATGTTGCAGTGGGTTCGTTTCTGAGAAGAGCAGCGTGGTGGGGGCAAGAGGCGGGAGTCAGGTGAAAGCAGGCTCCAGGCGAGCAGCCCGCAGACTCATTTATTACAGTTCGTACAACAGCTTATATAGCCAAGACCAGCCAATCTGGTCAAGGGGCGGTCTATACCACAACCAATCACAGCCTGTTGCCAGGCAGTTTCCAGAGCCATCAAATCACAGCCTGTTGCTAGGTAATTTCCAAAGCCAGGTGGGTTTCAAAGCCATTCCTGACTAACTGATGCTCACTTGCCAGTGGCCACCTTCGCATGGCCTTCTCATTCCACTACACACATTGAAGTTCCAAAAATTATTTTCATTGATCAAGAAAATAAAAGCAGTGTGACCTCAAAAAAAATTGATGCATTGTTGTGTTTCTTTTGTTGGGAGTGTCATGCTGTGTTCCATATTCTTGTTTCTTGAATTGAATTTCTGCATATATTTTAGGCATTTGTGGCTATAACTGTTGGTTTTTTTGCTCTGATGGTTTTTTTCTTTGAAGTATGCTTTGTGGCTTAATGGAATGCTTGCACTTTCAGTGAATGCCCAGAGGTGTGTGCTGGGTGTGGCCAGGGAGCTGTGGTCAATGCCCTAGCATGGTGATTATCCAGAGTAAGTCCCATCTTGGGTGAGGTAGGTGTCCTCTTGTTAAAAGAAGGGAGTGAATGGTCACCTCTGTTGGTGTCATCACAGCCTCATCTGCTCTTCTCCAAGTTGATCAATGCTCAGGTGTTAGCCCTCAGTGGGCACAACACTCATCTGCACTCATATATGAACCACAGAAATGATCTGCACAGCCCTCACTCCAAGCATGGGTCCCACTGCAGTGACCTGCCCCAGGTCACTACATAGGTCTGAGTGTGTGGAGGCACACACAGTGATTTCTCAGGGGCCCAGATACATGCTGTGCCCTCTCTTACACCCAGAGTGTCCTCACAGCCTCAGCACACAAGGATCCTGTAGTTGCTGGGTACAGTGAGTCTGCTCCACCCGCACACCTCTCCAGTCCACAGAGAGGCAGACTTTTCCCTGAGTCCACTGTCTATTGGAGCTCAGCCTAAGTGGCTTGAGCCTCAGAGCCTGTGGTATATTAGGAGTCTGGGAGTGCCTCAAAGTCTCAAGTGGGTGCCCAGCTCCCTGTCAATCCTTGCAGCCAGGCTCAAAGAAGGTGGGACCTTGGATTTTTTTTCTTTGGCTAGAATCTCTGGATCATGTGTATACAGAACAGCCACTGACCAACTGTTGCCATCTCCCTGCCACTGTCATGAGTCAGGGCATTAAATTTCTTTTTGAGATAGTAAAAATGTTCTAAACATGGCATTCATTAGGATTGCACATTTCTTAAATCCCCTGAACACTTTTTTTTTGACAGGCAGAGTGGACAGTGAGAGAGAGAGAGACAGAGAGAAAGGTCTTCCTTTGCCTTTGATTCACTCTCCAATGGCCACCGCGCCTGGCATGCTGTGGCCAGTGCACCGCACTGATCCAAAGCCAGGAGCCAGGTGCTTCTCCTGGTCTCCCATGGGGTGCAGGGCCCAAGCACCTGGGCCATCCTCCATTGAACTCCTGGACCATAGCAGAGAGCTGCCTGGAAGAGGGGCAACTGGGACAGAATCTGTTGCCCTGACCAGGACTAGAACCCTGGATGCCAGCGCCACTAGGTGGAGGATTAGCCTGTTGAGCCACAGCACCAGCCCTGAACTTTAAAATTTCAATGGATGAATAATATGTCAAGCTAGTTATACTCACATATAATATATATATATATATATATATATATATATATATATATATATATATATATACATTTTAGGAAATTTATGATTTCTAATAATTTTGAGATGTGTATATTTAATTATTTCACTTTTTGTGTGTGATACTAACACACTAATATTTCAAATTGCAGGCTACATAAAATATGACTTCCATTATGTATAATACATTATAGATAGATATAAAAAGATGGATATTGTTATAAATGTATGAAAATATCTATATCATGAAAACAATTAATAATAATGATGGTTAATGCAGGGAGCAGGTCTTCAGTAGATTGTTGATGAAGGTGATGTTAATCTCATCTGTGTTTCTAAAGGATGTATTTAAGGAATAGAGAGCTCAACAAGTTCAGACACCCGAGGTTCATAACTGTGTATCTTAATTAGTAATTAGTAATCCCTTAATCCCAAGGGAATCCTTAGTTAGTGAATTCTATCTCTTGTCATTGTGCTCTTTATTTTTTGCTATAGGGACTATGTCATTCATTTTTCTGCATTCAGTACAAATTAATTGTTAGAGCTCCTCTTATTGACTAGGTTCTCAAAATTAACTCCAGTCATTACATGGAAGGTGTGACTATGATACAGAGAGATGAAGTGAGGTGCAAAATGATCAGTCAATAACTGAGTGTGGCCTTTCCACTTTTTCTGTTCAATGCAGATTGCTATGGAATCCACATCTGGAATTGTAGAATGTCCCGCTGACAAGTGATCACTATTACAGGAACAATAATTCTTGTGAGCAGATATTAGGACCTACTACTCCAGGATGACATTCTATTTTTTTTATCTCTGTACTCCATTTTCTATTTAAATCAGTGTAGGACCTAAGCATTTAGGGTATACAAAATTTGCTTCTTTGGTCTGAGGTGGAGGTATTTAAGGTGGAAATCTCAAAGCTTAAGTCTCTTAATTTGCAGAGTAAAGTAACTGATGGGCAGTTGCAGCATCTAAGATGATACAAGAATTTGAATAGTACATTTCATACCCATATCCATAGAGAAAATGAGTAATGGCTGTGAACCAAGAATCATAATCCCCATTGCATTCCCACTGAAGTTCTCTTCAACTGTATCACAGCATCCATGCTCATTCTCAATAGGACATGAGCAGAAGTAGCAGAAGGACCTCCATGAAACTCTTATATTCACCTCCTTGCCTTGTTTGTGGCAAAATCCAGCAGGTAGATAACAAGGTTCTGGTCAAGTTCTTAAAAAATATGAAGGTTTTGTTAGATATGTGGAGAGGAAAGCAAGTGGACAGATGGTCAGCTGGATTTCAGATACTTCTGGATAAGCCAATATCAGACAGTCAGTTTTTAAATTTGCACAATAATTTTTTAATGTATTTGCCTCATTTCCCAGGTATATTATGGAATTAAATGGAATAGAGTAATGTCCCAACTGGGAAATTATCCATTGATAATTCACAAATTATTTCAGTAGATGAGATCAATCATCATTTTAAAAATTGATTAAAGAGCTGGCAAAATAATGATATTTCTTGTTTAAGTGTTTTAAATTACAATAGAATCCCTGGTGTGTGGTACAATGGGTTAAGCTGTGGCCTGCAATGTTGGCATCCTGTAAGGGCATATTTGAGTCTTGGTTACTCTTCCAATCCAGTTCCTGGATAATGTGCCTGGGAAAGCAATGGATGGTGGCCCAACTGCCCCCCATGTTGGAGGCCCAGATGAAGCTCTTGGCTTCAGCTGGACCAGCCATGGCCATTGCAACCATTTCCACAATGAACTAGTGGATGGAAGATTTGTTCTCTTTCTCTCTCTCTCCCCACCCTAAATCCCCCTCCTTCTTCTCTCTCTCTGACTTTAAAATAAATAAAATAAACCTATGAAAATAATTAAAATAGAATGTGAGATTTTTCCTACTTAAATATCTGTAATGAGTAGGCACGGGTTCTATAACCACCATACAATTATTGGAACAAAAGAAGATTACAAAATTAGTGACCATTACCAAAAATTTCTTCTCATATTTGAATTTCTCCATTAATAGAATGTGAATTTGGCTGGCACTGTGGCTTAGCAGGCTAATCCTCTGCCTTGCGGTGCCAGCACACTGGGTTCTAGTCCCGGTTGGGGTGCTGGATCCTGTCCTGGTTGCCCCTCTTCTAGGCCATCTCTGCTATGGCCTGGGAAGGCAGTGGTGGATGGCCCAAGTGCTTGGGCCCTGCACCCGCATGGGAGACTAGGAGAAGCACCTGGCTCCTGGCTTTGGATCAACGCGATGTGCTGGCCACAGCCACCATTGGAGGGTGAACCAACGGCAAAAAGGAAGACCTTTCTCTCTGTCTCTCTCTCTCTCTCTCACTATCCACTCTGCCTGTCAAAAAAAAAGAATGTGAATTTGTCAAATTGAGAATTTAATAACAAATCAAAATTTCACAGGGGTGTTTTATGTATAAAGATGTGTACTCGTGTATACCCACTGTTCTTGAAGAGTATACAGGAAGTATATAAATAACTGTATGGATACAGGAAGTATATAAATAACCCTTCTTATTTCCTAATGGAGGGTTGAAAAATCCTGTGGAAAATGTAGCCACACCTTTCCATGATATTATCAATATAGAACCATGGGAAGGATTTTCTGGGCTACATCTTAGCAGGTGGTGATTCCACCCACTCCCACCATCAAACTTGCTAGCCATGGAGTTTTCCTGATGCTGCTCCACCACTCAGGTTGGTGTCTGTGCTTGCGAATGTTTGTGTGAGAGTAACAGAAGAGATCTGAGATTCAGTGTATTCCAAGGAGTGGGACAGGTGTTTTCACGCTTGGTGTTAGCAAAAACTTCCATCGATCAGATGAGGTCTATTCTGGGCTGGAAGGAGAAATTACTTCAGACCCACAGGTATGGGGGTAGAGATGAGGTGACAGCCTGTGCTTCTGAAGATCGCTTTTCAGCTTGTAAGTGCACTAGCAGAAGGCCACTGTGTGACTCTAGGTGTACAAAATATGGTTCCAGATGCTCTGTGAACAATGTGGCTGCTTCAACATGGGAATGTGTGTGCAGACCATGTGATTTGGGAGGGGTGCGATGGTGTGATATTAGTTCCTGGAAGTCAGTTCTAAATGCTCTCTCTGTACATGTTCCTGATCCACAGTGACTACAGGATGGCATTAGGTATGTGGGGTAAGAGTGCTGGGAGTTCTATGGGGTTGAATCTAGGTTGTTGCTTTGTCACAGTTTATTCATCTCTAAGATGAGAATACTAACAATACTAGCAAAATGTCCCTAAATTCCAAGAGAAATCATTGTGAAATATGTGTTAGCTGCCTTGTGCTACATGGAAGTTGTATTTGTAGGGTTTCATGTTGTCTCCTCTATAAGCGAAGCTTCTGGTTCCCTCCTGCACTGTGTTACCTGTCTAGTCCTTCTGGTTTTAGTTTACAGCAGTTTATACAAGATCTATTTTCTAAGAACAGGAAGTTATACAATGAAAATTTGGGTGCTGGATAATATTTTCATTTCCCTCAGAAAAACTTAGTTTATATTGTATGAAAAACCAAGCTCCATAAATAGAAATTGTCTCTGAAAAAACAACTCTCACTGGATTTTTTTCTTAGTGTTTCAGAGTAGGGACAAACTAAGCCCTGACTTGTGTCAACTGTAGCTTTACTTGGCCCAAAGAGTTACTGATCAGGCTGACCATAATCAACATGACTTGATTGATGCTACCTTACCTTGTCCATAGGTTATCAAAGACTGGTGACATTGAATTATTTGGACCAACTTTCACAAGGGAGGTATAATTTGTTGAAGAGGACTTATAAGGGGCTATGAAATATTAGTTATAAGCAGGGTTTTGAGGAAGGGGACTATGGTGCTGTAAGTCTATGATTTGAAATAAGAAAGTTAGACTGTATGAGATTTTAACTGCTAATATGATTCTTAAAATATTAATAAAATATAATTCTGTGTGCACATGTAAGCAAAAATTTAAAACATGGAGATATGATCTTCAGACAATTTCTTTGTGGAATTCAGATGACCTCTCTTCATGCCAGCAGCTTTAGTAAGAGCCAACTGATTTGCACATATAGTGTGTATGAAAACATCTACATGTGATTGTAAAATTGTACTGATTTTATTTCACATGCAGTTCATTTCAGAACTACTCACAAACATGTATCAGCATTTGATGCATAAGTACTCAAAAAACTTCCTGGATTATGGCTGGCACCACTGCTCAATAGGCTAATCCTCCACCTGCAGTGCTGGCACATCAGGTTCTAGTCCCAGTCAGGCTGCCGGATTCTGTCCCGGTCACTCCTCTTCCAGTCTAGCTCTCTGTTGTGGCCCGGGAAGGCAGTGGAGGATAACCCAAGTCCTTGGGCCCTGCACCCGGATGGGAGACTAGGAGAAGCACCTGGCTCCTGTCTTCATATCATCATGGTATGCCAGCCACAGCGGCCATTGGAGGGTGAACCAACTGTAAAGGAAGACCTTTCTCTCTATCTCTCTCTCTCACTCTCCACTCTGCCTGTCCAAAAAAAATTTTTTTTTTTACTGAATTAGAAAAGAATAATTTCACTTGTAAATCAGTTAACATTTTGGGGTGGACTTAACTGACAGTTCAATCTAGGTTCACAAATAAGGTTTTAGCCCTCTGGTACCTGGATTGAGCCTGGTGTCTTAAAGATGACATCACTCACATGTCTGGTGATTTGTTCTGGCTCTAACGTATTCTCTCTGTTTCCAAGAGGCAGGCCCCAGGTTTCTTCACAAGACCACTGTGTCAAAAAAGGAAAACTACTAGACACATACTTCTAAAAACTATGCTTGTATCATATTTTCTGATATCCCATTGGCTAAAGCAACTGAAATGGGAAATCAAAGGTCATTGTCAGGAACAACTGTGAGGGCATGGATAAATGAAGTGTCGTCTGAACCATTATGGAGACGTGTACTACAATAAACATCTATTTTGAACATTTTCATTAAAGTTGCAGGCAAAAAGGTGAGATAACAAGATGTATACTGTTTATGGAATGTAAGCAAGAAGTACTCTAATTGAAATGCTAGTGAGCATCTGTATTAACAGGAAAATAGTTAATATCACTCAAGCATTTTTTCTATAGAGTAAATTCTAGTGACAGCATTAGGTTTCTTTCTTTGGTTTACTGTAATTTATTTGTACAACAATCCTTAAATTTTTAAATTATTTCTTTACAGTAACATTTTCACACAATTATGAAATAGATGTTTCCATTAACTCTATAATGACTTGTTCTTAATTTCTACTCAAAATAGAACTGCTGGTATTCTTCTAAGAAGGTGCTCCTTCCTGTCTTTTCCCATGACTGAAGGGTTATTCCCCAATAGCATGTGGATTATGTTTTGCTTTACCACCTAATGTGTTCATTTTTTATCACCTAATGGGTCGATGTTTTCTCTATTCTATTCTGTCATAATGTCATTTGACACAGTAGAATCTCTGATCCATACTAGTTTTCTCAAGACCGTTGCCGTTCACCTTCTCTTCTAGGGACAACACTGCAAACCTCTCTGTCACACAAAATAAAATACATATCCAGTAAGTTATTTACTTAATTATTCATCAGCTTATTTTGCATTATATTTTAGGAGTTTTATAAAGGTTCATTAATGAAAATGGGAAAGTGAGCATAAATAAAATTCAACATTAGAAACTGCATAAACAAGGTGATGCTGATGTGGCTACAAGACATTGGAGTCATCTAAGTTTAGTGAAAAGTGATCCTTGATTTTTCTGTTGCCACAGCAAAAGACATGTTTGATATATGATTCTAATTGTGAATTAGAAGAGAATGTGGTGAATTCTTGGGGCACAGGAAGGGTGAAACAGAGCCTAGATGGACATATAGATGACTCTGCAACAGAGAATGACCTAGAAGAAGATGACAATAGGGGCAGTCCACTGACCTTGGTCTCCATAAGTGAGCAAAAAGTCCTTTCTGGGTCTGGGCTGCTCAACTCAGCATCTGTCACATCCTCACATCACAGAAGAAATATTTGAAGCATCTATTTTTAAAACTTGTTCTCTTCATAACACATGTTCCTTCAAAAGGACACATACTTTTTTTCTCTTTTTAAAATGCCATGTTTACCTTGAATGAACATCTTAAGTGTAGTTTTTAAATTATCATGTTCAGGGAGTTGCTGTGTTGGAAACAAGCTAAGACACCATTCGCAAGCCCTGCATCCCTTATCAGCATGCCACTTCAAGTTCTGGCTACCACACTTGCTATCTAGCTTCCTTATCATGTACCTGGGAGGCACTGTATGATGCCTTCTGTGGTTGGGTGTCTACCACTCACATGGGAGACCAAGATTGAATCTCAGCTCCTGGTTTTGGGCTGACTTAGCCTTGGCAGTTGAGGGCATTTGTGGAGTGAATCAGTGGATGGAAAATCAGTGTCTCTGTCTCTGCCTCTCTGTCTTTCTTTCTTTCCTTTCTCCCTCCCCTCCTCTTTTCCCTTTCATAGAAATATCTCTTAAATACATCTTAATTATACTTATATCAGAAATTTCATATTTATTATTTTTTTTACTTTTTTTACAGGCAGAGTGGACAGTGAGAGAGAGGAGAGACAGAGAGAAAAGTCTTCCTTTTGCCATTGGTTCACCCTCCAATGGCTGTCATGGCAGCCGCGCTGCAGCCAGCACACTGCACTGATCCAAAGGCAGGAGTCAGGTGCTGCTCCTGGTTTCCCATGTGGGTGCAGGGCCCAAGCACTTGGACCATCCTCCACTGCCTTCCCAGACCATAGCATAGAGCTGGCCTGGAAAAGGGGCAACTGGGACAGGATCTGGCTCCCCGATCGGGACTAGAACCTGGTGTGTCGGCACTGCTAGGCAGAGGATTAGCCTATTGAGCTGTGGCACTGGCTTATTATTTGTTTTTAAAGAAAATTCTGGGTATATGTTTGGCACAGGAGTTAAAATACAGCTTGGGATGCTCACATCTCATATCAGTGTCTGGAAGCAAACTCTGATTTGGCTTCCAATTCTAGCTTTCTGGTAATGCACACCCTTGGATGCAGCAGGTAATGGCTCAGGTATTTGGGTCCCAGCCACCAAAAAGGGAGACTGGGACTGATCTCCAAGCTCTGAGCTTTACCTTGATGGAGCCTTGGCCTTTCATGGAGTGGTGATCAATAGCTGTCATTTTGATGAAGAATCTAGTCAATGTCATAAGCTTAATCTTTGGAACAACATTGGTATTTTCACATAGAGCACATCATCATGTACTGTGAACATTGTTCTAAGCAATATTTTTCATATGCCCAGCAATGCTCATTATGCATTTCCTTAAATTCTGCCTCTAAGATGATACCTATTGATTTGCAAGTATATTGGATGCATTTTTCAACCATTTTATTCTAACAGGGTAAAGAACTTCTCATTGCCTTTCATAAATAAATAAATGAAGCTCATAATGCTTTCATTAATTTTTAGTAAGTTTTGTAAAGTACTAGATTAAGTATGTCTTGAAACACTGGAAAATGGCCAGGCATCAGGAGCTTCTTCTGGGTCCCCTACATGGGTGCAGGGGCCCAAGGACTTGGCCATCCCCTGCTGCTATCCCAGGCATATTAGCAGGGAGCTGGATCAGAAGTGGAGCAAAGGGACTCAAACTGGCACCCATATGGGATGCTGCAGTTTCAGTCCAGGGCTTTAACCCCCTGTGCCACTACACCATCCTCAAGTAAATAATTTTAAAATAAATTTTGCATATATATTTCTATGATCCTATATGTATTTTGTACGAATACTAAATTGCATATTTGTAGCCCCAAAATTGCTTGACATTTTTTCAAACTCATTTAATTAGTATATTCTGCTATTTCACCATCTTAAAAATTAGTGATAAAAATAGATTTATGAATCATTAAAATGATTATGGACTAGGACTCTGGTTCATAGTTGGAGAAAACATTTTATTCTAATAAAATACATTATTGAACACTGGATATTTTAAGTGCACATTTTAGTGGCATTAAATATTTTTGCATTACACAGCAATCATCGCATTCCATCTACAGAATTTTTTTAATTACTCACAAGTAAAACTTTGAATGCATCAAAATGTAATTCCATGTTTCCCTCCATTACAGACCCTGTGATCACTTCTCTACTCTCTTTCTTGAATTTGTCTACTCTAGAAACCTCATATAAGTAGAGTCATACAATAATTGTACTCTTACTACTGGTCATTTATGGTAGTATTATGTCTTCAAGTTTCATCCCTTGTTCTGGCACATGTAAAACTTATAATTCTTCAGGCTGGCACCATGGCTTAACAGGCTAATCCTCCACCTTGCAGTGCTGGCACATCAGGTTTTAGTCCCGGTTGGGGTGCTGGATTCTATCCCGGTTGCCTTTCTTCCAGGCCAGCTCTCTGCTATGGCCTGAGAAGGCAGTGGAGGATGGCCCAAGTGTTTGGGCCCTGCACCCACAAGGGAGACCAGGAGAAGCACCTGGCTCCTGGCTTCAGATAAGTGAGATGTGCCATCCACAGTGGCCATTGGAGGGTGAACCAATGGCAAAAAGGAAGACCTTTCTCTCTGTCTCTCTCTCACTATCCACTCTGCCTGCCAAAAAATAAAATTAAATTAAAAAAAGATAATTCTTCAATTCCAAATATATTTCATTGTATGTTGCTCTCATTTGAACATAACTTTCAGGTTATCTCCCCGTGTGAGGCATTAAGGCAGGAAAATTAATCTGAGAGTGGTGTATAGATGTGGGACCTTTGGGATGGGATTAGAATTAGAGGAGATTATCATTGTTTTATGCAAAGGTGGGGTGCTTCTATCTTTTGTTTATTCTGAATAATGTCGCTTTGAGCATGTGTGCACAAGTATCTGTTCTTTTTAAAATCTTATTTAAGGCATACAAATCTCATGTATTTCATATACACAGATTCCGACATAGTGATGTTTTCCACCTTACCCTCCTTCCCCTCCATGCTGCCTTTTTTAACCTCCCTCTTCTATTCCTATTCTTATTTTTTACAGAGATCTATTTTCAGCTAACTTTATACTCATAAGATTAAACTTACACTAAGTAAAGTTAAACAAATAGTATATGTATTATTAATATATTAATATATGTTAATATAATAATTATATATTAATAGTATATATATCTTAAAAATTGTTCCTCAACAATAAAGACCCACTTTCACTTCTTGTGGTTGTATACTCAGTAGTGGAATTCCTGGATCATAAGAACATTTTGCATTTAGTTTTTTGAAAGTTTCAGTACTTTCTTTTGTATTATTTCCACCATTTTTCATTCACAACTAAAGTGTATGAAAGATTCAATTTCTTTAGCATCACTAATATTTACTTGTTCATAATGGACATTTGAATGAGTGTAAAGTAGTATTTTATTATTTGTCATTTGCATTTTGCTAGCAACAAATATATTGATAATTCTTTCATGTGCTAAGCAACAACTTGTATAACTTTGTAGAAATATTTAATACTTTATCCATCTCTAAATGTTTTTGTTTCTGAGTTTTGGGATTTTCTTATATGCAACTTATCTCTAATAATGATCTCTTCTGAAACATGAATTGTAAAGACTCTTCCCAACAAATGGGTTCCCTTTTCACTCTGATAGTACCTTTTGTTGTGTAGTTTTTTTTAATTTTATACAATTCCTGCTACAGTTTTCTTTTGTTGCTTTTGAATCATTAGTATTATATAAAATAAGTTACTACCAACCCCATTGTCATTGTTTCTCCCTTCTTAACATTTTAAATTCAAAATTAAAATTTGGTATCATAACATAGACTATTAAATGATTGTCATTTATTTAGAGAATAATATACAAATTAAAGTTAATACATTTCCAGTTAGAGTAGCATCCTTTGTTACTAATGGCTTTTTCAGTGTTTTAAATATGCCAAGCTATGTTGGCTCAGTAGGCAAAGGCCAGCCTACATTCAAAGGGCAGTAATTTCCACCTCAGATGTTAGAGTCATAAAGACATTCTGGCCTCCATGTATCTACCACAAATGTAACTTATTTTGTATTTTAGTTTTGTCCAACATAAATTATAATTTTCTATGTGATTTTTTCATCCATAGATTATATAGGTTATTTGAGTTTTAAATACTAGAGTCTTCTCTGGGCTTCTGTTTTCAAAATTTTTAGCAAGCTTTTATTTAATAAATATAAATTTCATAGGTATAGCTTTAGGAATATAGCAGTTCTTCCCCCCATACCCATGCTCCCATCTTCAAATCATCCCATTTCCTACTGCCTCTCCCATCCCATTCTTTATTAAGATTCATTTTTAAAACTTTTAAAGTAAATATAAATTTCCAAAGTACAGTTTATGGATTACAAAGCTTTCCCCCCCATAACTTCCCTCCCACCTGCATCCCTCCCATATCCCACTCCCTCTCCCATTCCATTCACATCAAGATTCATTTTCAATTATCTTTATATACAGAAGATCAATTTAGTATATATCAAGTAAAGATTTCATCAGTTTGCACCCGCACAGAACATAAAGTATAAAATACTGTTTCAGTACTAGTTATAGCATTAATTCACATTGGACAACACATTAAGGACAGAGATCCCACATGAGGAGTAAATGCACAGTGACTCCTGTTGTTGACTTAACAATTGACACTCTTGTTTATGGCATCAGTAATCTCCCTAGGCTCTAGTCATGAGTTTCCAAGGCTATGGAAGCCTTTTGAGATCCATTTTTAATTAACTTTATATACAGAAGATCACCCCTATACTTAAGTAAAAATTTCAACAATTTGCACCCACAAACACACGCAAAGTATAAAGTACTGTTTGAAAACAAGTTTTACAGTTAATGTTCATAGTACAACTCATTAAAAACAAAGGTCCTACATGGAGAGTAAGTGCACAGGGACTCCTGTTGATGATTTAACAATTTACACTCTTATTTATGATGCCAATGATCATCCTTGTGGCTTTTGTTTCATGTAATTTGATATTTCTTTTGGACAACTTAATATTTTTTAATTAAACTTTTACTTAATGAATATAAATTTCCAAAGTACAGCTTATGGGTTAAAATGGCTTCCCCCTCCCAAAACTTCCCTCCCACCCACAACCCTCCCCTTTCCCACTCCCTCTCCCCTTCCAATCACATCATGATTCATTTTCAATTTTCTTTATATACAGAAGATCAGTTTAGTATATATTAGGTAACGATTTCAACAGTTTGCCCCCATACAGCAACACAAAGTGAAAAAAAAAATACTGTTGGAGTACTAGTTATAGCATTAAATAAGAGTGTACAGCACATTAAAGACAGAGATCCTACATAATTTTTTTTTAAATTGAATTAATTTTCTATGCCGTTTCCAATTTAACACCAGGGTTTTTCTTTTCATTTTCAATTATCTTTATATACAGAAGATTGATTCAGTATATAATTAGTAAAGACCTCATCAGTTTGTGCCCACGCAGAAACACAAAGTGTAAAAATACTGTTTCAGTACTAGTTATAGCATCACTGCACTTTAGGCAACATATTAAGGACAGATCCCACATGGGATGTAAGTACACAGTGACTTCTGTTGCTGACTTAACAATTTGACACTCCTGTTCATGGCATCAGTAATCTCCCTAGGCTCTAGTCATGAGTTGCCAGGGCTATGGAAGCCTTTAGAGTTCGCTGACTTTGGTCTTATTCCGATAGGGTCATAGTCAAAGTGGAAGTTCTCTCCTCCCTTCGGAGAAGGGTACCTCCTTCTTTGATGGCCCCGTTCTTTCCACTGGGATCTCACTCGCAGAGATCATTCATTTAGGTCTTTTTTTTTTCTTTTCCATGATATCTTGGCTTTCCATGCCTGCTATACTCTCATGGGCTCTTCCGCCAGATCTGAATGCCTTAAGGGCTGATTGTGAGGCCAGAGTACGGTTTAGGACATCTGCCATTCTATGAGTCTGCTGTGTATCCCACTTCCCATGTTGGATCTTTCTCTCCCTTTTTGATTCTATCAGTTAGTATTATCGGACACTTGTCTTGTTTGTGTGATCCCTTTGATTCTTAGACCTATCAGAACCATCGAATGTGAACTGAAATTGGTCACTTGGACTAGAGAGATGGCATTGGTACATGCCACCTTGATGGGATTGTATTGGAATCCCCTGGCACATTTCTAACTCCACCATTTGGGGCAAGTCTGATTGTGCATGTCCCAAATTGTATATACCCTCCCTCTCTTTTTCCACTCTTAAATTTAACAGGGATCACTTTTCAGTTAAAATTTAAACACCTAAGAATAATTGTGTGTTAATTACAGAGTTCAACCACTAGTACTAGAACAACAATATCAACAAATACTAAAAAGGATAAAGTATTACATTGTACATCTAGAGTCAGGACAAGAGCTGATCAGGTCATTGTTTCTTATAGTGTCCATTTCATTTCAACAGGTTTCCCCTTTGGTGATCAGTTGTGATCAGGTAAACAAATGAAATTTTTCTCTTTGGGACTGGCTTAATTCACTCAGCATGATGCTTTCCAGATTCCTGCATCTTGTTTCAAATGCCTGGGTTTCATTGTTCCTTACTGCTGTAGAGTATTCTATGGAATACATGTCCCATAATTTCTTTATCCAGTCTACTGTTGATGGGCATTTGGGTTGGTTCCAGGTCTTAGCTATTGTGAATTGAGCTGCAATAAACATTAATGTGCAGATGGCTTTTTTATTAGCCAAATGAATTTCCTTTGGGTAAATTCCAAGGAGTGGGATGGCTGGGTTGTATGGTAGGGTTATGATCAGGTTTCTGAGGAATCTCCAGACTGACTTCCATAGTGGCTTCACCAGTTTGCATTCCCACCAACAGTGGGTTAGTGTCCCTTTTTCCCCCCATCCTCTCCAGCACCTGTTGTTGGTAGATTTCTGAATGTGAGCCATTCCCACCGGGGTGAGGTGAAACCTCATTGTGGTTTTGATTTGCATTTCTCTGATTGCTAGTGATCTTGAACATTTTTTCATGTGTCTGTTGGCCATTTGGATTTCTTCTTTCGAAAAATGTCTATTGAGGTCCTTGGCCCATCTCTTCAGTGGGTTGTTTGTTCTGTTGTGGATTTTCTTGATTTCTTTGTAGATTCTGGTTATCAACCCTTTATCTGCAGCATAGTTTGCAAATAGTTTTTCCCATTCTGTTGGTTGCCTCTTCAATTTCCTGACTGTTTCTTTTGAAGTACAGAAACTTCTCAATTTGATGTAATCCCAAATGTTAATTTTGGTTTTGACTGCCTGTGCTCCTGGGGTCTTTTCCAAGAAGTCTTTGCCTGTACCTATATCTTGCAGGGTTTCTCCAATGCTCTCTAATAATTTGATGGTTTTGGGTCATAGATTTAAGTCTTTAATCCATGTTGAGTGAATTTTTGTGTAAGGTGAAAGGTATGGGTCTTGCTTCAAGCTTCTGCATGTGGAAATCCAATTTTCCCATCACCATTTATTGAATAGGCTGTCCTTATTCCAGGGATTAGTTTTGGATCTTTGATCAAATATAAGTTGGCTGTAGATGTTTGGATTGATTTCTGGTGTTTCTATTCTGTTCCATTGGTCTATCCATCTGTTTCTGTACCAGTACTATGCTGTTTTGATAACAAGTGCCCTGTAGTATGTCCTGAAATCTGGTATTGTGATACCTCCAGCTTTGTTCTTGTTGTACAAGATTGCTTTGGCTATTCAAGGTCTTCTGTGTCTCCATATGAATTTCAGCATCATTTTTTCCAGATCTGAGAAGAATATCTTTGGTATCTTGATTGGTATTGCATTAAATGTATAAATTGCTTTTGGGAGAATAGACATTTTGATGATATTGATTCTTCCAATCCATGAGCATGGAAGATTTCTCCTCTTCTATTTCTTTCTTTAAGGTTTTGTAGTTTTCATCGTAGAGATCTTTAGCATCCTTGGTTAAGTTTATTCCAAGGTATTTGTTTTTGTAGCTATTGTGAATGGGATTGATCTTAGAAGTTCTTCCTCAGCCATGGCATTGCCGGTGTATACAAAGGTTGTTGATTTTTGTGCATTGCTTTTATATCCTGCTACTTTGCCAAACTCTTCAATGAGTTTCAGTAATCTCTTAGTGGAGTTCTTTGGGTCCCCTAAAGAATCATATCATCTGTAAAGAGGGATAGTTTGAATTCTTCCTTCCCAATTTGTATCCCTTTAATTTCATTTTCTTGCCTAATAGCTCTTGCTAAAACTTCCAGAACTATATTGAATAGCAGTGTGAGAGTGGGCATCCATGTCTGGTACCAGATCTCAGCGGAAATGCTTCCAACATTTCCCCATTCAATAGGTTGTTGGCCGTGGGCTTTTCATATATTGCTTTGATTGTATTAAGCATGTTCCTTCCATACGCAGTTTGCTTAGAGTTTTCATCATGAATGGGTGTTGTATTTTATCAAATGCTTTCTCTGCGTCTATTGAGAGAATCATATGGTTTTTCTTCTGGAGTCTGTTAATGTAGTGTATTATGTTGATTGTTTTGTGAAAGTTGAACCATCCCTGCATACCAGGGATAAATCCCACTTGGTCTGGGTGGATGATCTTTCTGATGTATTGTTGCATTCTATTGGCCAGAATTTTATTGAGTATTTTTGCATCTATGTTCATCAGGGATATTGATCTGTAATTCTCTTTCATTGCTGCATCTTTTTCCGGCTTAGGAATTAAGGTGGTGCTGGCTTTATAGAAAGAATTTGGGAGGATTCCCTCTTTTTCAATTGTTTTGAATAGTTTGAGAAGAATTTGAGTTAGTTCTTCTCTAAATGCCTGGTAGAACTCAGCAGTGAATACATCCAGTCCTGGGCTTTTCTTTGTTGGGAGGGCCTTTATTACTGTTTGAATTTCTGTGTCAGTTATGGTTCTGTTTAGGTTTTCTATGTCTTCCTGGCTCAATTTAGGTAGGTTGTATGTGTCCAAGAATCTGTCCATTTCTGATAGATTTCCCTGTTTGCTGGCATACAAGTCCTTGTAGTAATTTCTGATGATTCTTTTTACTTCTGTGGTGTCTGTTGAAGACAACTTAATATTTAAAATTGTTATACCATTCTGATATATGATCCATTTATTACCATGAAAAGTCTTGATAAAAATTGCCAATTTTATATAATCCATAAAGATAATTCTGCATCTATACTTCAAGAATAAAATGTGAGATTCAAACCATTGAAGATGAGTACAAAAATTATAGGAGAAATTCAATCCAAGACACATGATAAAGTATTGTAATTTAAAAGTCCTGGACTATATCTGTCTCTCTCTCACTATCTAACTCTATCTGTCAAATAAATAAAAAAAATTTAAAAAGTCTTGATTGTCAAGAAATTTTTGAAACAATAAAAGTGAATGGGTATGTGGCCTGGCAGTTAAGTCACAAGTTGGGATGCCCACACCCAATATCACAGTGCTTATACTGGAGCCCTGTTTCTACTCCAGATGCTGGCTTTGTGATAATGGACACCCTGGGATGCAGCAGGTGATGGACCAATTATTTTGATTCATACCACCTATATAAGACATCTGGATTGGGTTCCTGACTTCAGGTTTCAATGAGTTCATCCCCAGTTCTTGTCAACAATTGGGAAATGAACCAGTGTAAGAGTGCTCTGTTTATGATTTCTCTCTCCATCTCTGTCTCTGCATTTGCCTCTAAGATAATAAAGAGCAGGAAAGACAACAAATTTGCCTCATTTAAATTTCATGCATTCTTACAATATCTTCTTTATGAATGTATACTGAAATATAGACAAAGATGTTTGATGTTTTCAAAAGAATCCATTTGGAAACATCATTTAGAAACTCAATTTAAATGTTTTAGTAATAAACATAGTCAAGATATCTTGCAACTCCATTCTGGCCTATGCAATGCAGATATGGTATAAAGCCTACCCTTTCTCTGGTAATGCTGAAAATGTAAATCTAGTACTACTAATACACATACAATCTGTTAATACACATAAAATTATTCATAAACAAACCCTTCATATTTCACTGTTTACAGAAGTTGTATAGTAGACACACTAAATGTAAGAAGGAAGTCAGTGTGGGGAAATGCTAGCCAGATTTTTAAAGTTATGCATAATTATGGGATACCATGTGATGTTTCATTACATGTACCCATCTATGTTGGTTTACTTAACACAATGAACTCCAGTTTCCAGCATTTTGCTACAAATGACAAGACTTCATCCCTTTTATAACTGAGTAGTATTCCATTGTGTATAGGTAACACATGTTTTTATCCATACACTTGAGAATGAAACTCCGTTGATTCCATATTTAGCTCCTATAAATAGTGCTGTAACTCTCTGATACAATGATTTCATGTCTTTCAAATATATATCCAATAGTGGGATTTCTGGATCCTAATTTTAAATAAATTGTCAAAATTTATTTTAAATCTTCATTATATGTGTTGATAGGAAATATGTGTTACTATAGCTTTAATATTGTGGCTATTTTAAAATTTACTTTATATAAGTAAGACTGTATATCTTTTCATTTTACTATTGTTTATAGCCCTTTCCTAATTTTCTACTGGACTATGGTATTTTTAATTTTTTATTTGTTTAACTTTTTATTTATTAGAGCCATTAATCCTTTGACTATGATGTAAGTTAACAATCTTATCTCAAATATATACTTAGTAAGTTAAAAACAAAAATAAATTCTGGCAAAGTTTTCCAGAATTGCAAAATAATTCACATTACTACTGATGCTTTGTGAGAGTTCCCAATTCACCACATCCTTGCTCACATTTGTACTTTGTCTCTTTAATGATATCATTTGAATAGTGTTGAGGTGACATCTCATTGTAGCTTAGATTTGAATTTCTATTTTGACCATTGATATTGCACATTTTTCATTTCTTTCTTGAGGATGTGTATATCTTATCTTGAGAACTGTCTGTGCATGTCCTTTGCCCATTTCTTCATTGGATTATTTTGTTGATGAGTTTTTTGTTTCAGATATGTTCTGATTTTTAACCTTTCTTTGATAAGTAGCTTGCAAATATTTTCTCACATTCTGTTTGATGTGGCTTTTCCTTTGCTATGCAGTAGTTTATGAGTGTAATATAATCCCATTTATCTAGTTTTGTATTTGTTGCCTGTGCTATTTTGTCATCATATTCAAATATTTGTCTACATCACTGTTTTGAAGTTTGTTCCCTTTGCTATTTTCTAGTAATTTCATAGTTTCAGGTTTTATCTTTAGGCCTTTTATCCATTGTGAGTTGATTTTTTTATATGGTGAGAGGTATGCATTTTATTTTATTTTTTACATATGTAAAAATTATTATTACACAGATTTGTCAGATCATTTATTGAATGGATTATCTTTTTCCAATGTCTGTTCTTGACTCTTGCATCAAACATCAAGCGGGTGCATGTACATGGATTGATTTCAGCATTAACTGAACTGTCCCATTGATCCTTGTGTTGGGTTTTATGCCAGTATGATGCTGCTTCAACTATTGCAGTTTTGAAATATGGTCCTATGATGTCTCCAGTGCTATCTTTTCACTTGGATTCACTTTGGCTATTCTGGATCTTTTGTGATACTACACAAATTTAGGATATTCTTGTAATTCTGTAGAGAATGTCATTGATATGATATCTGCACATTGTTTTAGATTGTATGGACATCCTAACAATATTTGTTCTTCCAGTTCATGAACAAATAATCTTTCCTTTTGTTTGTGACCTTAATGATACCTTCTACTGATGTTTTATAATCTTACTGTAAATATCTTTCACCTTCCAAAATTAGTTATTCCTAAATATTTAAATTTTTGTATCTATTGTGAATAGAATTTCTATCTTTTTTTTTCTTTCAACAAAATTATTACTGTTGTATTAAAAAGCTAGATTTTTGGATGCTGATTTTTGATCCTGTAAATTTACTGAGTTAGTTTCTCAGTTCTAACAATTTTTGGTGCAATATTTAGACCTTGCCATGTACAAAACCATGACTTCCTGCTTTCCAAGTTGAAGCACTATATTTCTTTTTCGCATCTAATTGCTCTTGCTGATACTTCCAATACTATGTTAAATAAGGTTGATTAGCATTAAGAGAGTTAAGGAATAATATCTGCCCTCAATGATCCCTTAGGCATGTTTAATGCCTTATCCAGTGTCTACGCAATTTAGGCATTTACTAAAAGACATATGTTAAAAATGGATCAATTTCTTTTTAATACACAAGGCTGCTTTTGTTTTTACTGAAGGCTCAGGTGGCACATAGCAGTTCATAAAATGGCTTCTGAGTTAGGCGGTTGAGGGAAACAAAAAATAAGCTGAAGTGGGAGAGAAAACCCGAGAAGGTAAGAGCTGGCTTGTTCCTTTTCAGCCTGATTTAGAGGATGGAGTAGACGCCTCTGAAAATCAGGGTGGATCCCTTCCTTCAACCCTTGGTAGGGGAGAAAGGAACCAGGCAAAAGGCTGCTGCTTTGGCTCTCCTGAGTCTCAAGAGAAAGGGGAAAAGCCAATGTTTTCACGTCATGAATTATGGGAAAACGGAGAGGGGTGCTGGGTAGGGTACAAATCAGTCGGAAACACTGGCAGACGGAGATAGTGGCTGGGTGTCCATTGACTTCTACGCTCTCCAGCATGGTGGTGGTGGTGGGTCTCAGTGTTGATGGAGCCTAGGTCTCTGGGACTGAGGTCTCTGTGTGACCAGCAGCAGAGGCAGTTTCCTGAGTGCTGGGGCTCAGGTCAGGAGCCGTCAGTGTGGCCTTGGCTGAATAGGCCTCCCCATCCCCACCTTCCATTGTCTGCTGCTTGGGTGCCTAGGAAGGAAGGGCTTGCGATATCTGGGCTGAAGTCTGAGCTGGGGGACCCCTCACATCCCCGTTGTTGGTCTCCCTCCTCTGGGGCCTTGTCTTTGGGCTCCAGCCCACAGTGCCCTCTATTGGCTGCTGCTGGCTGAGGGGCCAGGAGTCCTCGCACAGAGGCCAGGCGCCCTTGGTACAAGTGATGGCCATGTCC
This sequence comes from Lepus europaeus, assembly GCF_033115175.1. Taxonomy (NCBI): domain Eukaryota; kingdom Metazoa; phylum Chordata; class Mammalia; order Lagomorpha; family Leporidae; genus Lepus; species Lepus europaeus. The sequence goes on along the minus strand of NC_084851.1, from coordinate 30,955,107 downwards.
TCTGGACCCCAACACAGTTTTCAGCTGGCTCTCCTTCACTGCAAGGTTCTTCCCCAGTGGAGGGCGCCTCTGCCCCGTGGGTGCACTGCAGCCGGGCGAGGCTGGGGATGAATCATGGAACCTGCTCCGGCAGGGGCACAGCGGCTGCCCCTTCACCGGCACCTGCCCGCTCACAGTTACATTAGCGGCTTCTGTGCCCTTCTCTCCTACTGCGACATCAAGCTCCACAGGGTCCCCATCACCAGCGCTGTGCAGAAACTCCCTGGGGCTGATTCTTCTAATAGCTGTCTAGTGAACAAAGACGTCCTCCTTGGGGTCATCCCTGTTGAATCCGTAACCATCCTGAATTCCCAGCACCAGCTTGTCTAGTGACCGGACTGGAGAGCACGGGGGTCCCCAAGGCAGCATTCCGTGTTGGCAAGGGTGTAGGACCTGGCGACCAGGGGGTCCTAGCAGCACTGCCCGAGGCAGATATGCCCCTCTGCTGCCCGCTATCTGCGGCTCCCCAGCAAACATTGGTACCATCACCACCACCAAACCTGCTACTGTCGCTGGCACTGTCACCACGGGCTGGAGGCCCCTGTCCCCATTCCCCGACCCCCTCTGCCTCCTTCCCCACACTCATCACGGGGTTCAGTATGGGCCACTGCAGCTACCTGCTCCACCTCTTCTGCAGCCCTGGCTCTGCCCCCGGTCCCCTAAACCACCCCTGCATGCTGGCAGTGGGCCCTGATCCGAGGCCAGTCGCAGCTTGCTGCCGAGGTGCATGCAGGCCCTGCCTCTGGGCACCAGCCAATCGTAGCTCAGCAGCCACCTGGCCCGCAGGCCCCATTTTATGGAAGACCTCTCCCTGTAACTCTTTCAAATATATAAATTTTTAAAAAGCTTGGACTTAAAACTGTAGAATGTGATTGTCTTGGGGTAAATTGGTTGATGAAATATAAAAGAGAACAATTGGTCTCCTAAAATACACACCTGAAAATATAGGTCATTTTATTTGGATTGTGATTTAGAGCACACATTTTCATTGCAACAAAAATACAACAAAGCCATCAGTATACAGCAGCTGTGTACAGTTGTTAGCAAGATGGTAGAGTCAATGGCATGCTGTATAAAAATCCCTACACTTCATAGAATTTTTTAAAATTATAACCAAAAGCATAACTTAAATTAATATCCGAGAGTCAGTGTCGTGGTGCACGAGGTTGCTGCAATTCTGGATCCCTTAGAGGAGTGCAGGTTCAAGTCCCACCTGTTCCACTTTTGATCTGACTTCTTGGGAAGGCAGTGGAAGATGGTCAAAAGTCTTGGACACCTACAACCCATATGGGAGACCCAGATGGAGTTCCTGTTTCAGTATGACCATTGTGGTCATTTAGGGAGTGAACCAAATAATGGAAGACCTCTTTTGCTCCTTCTCTGTCATTCTGTCATTCAAATACATAACACAAATCTTTTTAAAAAGCAGTATCTCAGTTGTTTCTAAAGCAGTTAAATTCAATGTAATTTTATTAGGAAAACATAATTCAAAAGTCTAAAAACACAATAATCAAGAGAAAATCATTATTAATAAATAGTAGAGAAAACTTTAATGAAGCAGAAATCATAAAGTATTAGAAAAACAACCCAAAATTCCTTTTTAAAAAATAAGTAATTACTTAGCTAATCTAACTTTAAAAACGGAGGTGGAGAAATTGATAATATATAATTTTATAAATTATAAGATAAAAATAACCACATCTTTGGGCCAGCATTGTGGCCTAACTGGTTAAGCACTCACATGCAATGGTGGCATTCCATATGGGTGCCAGTTCTAGTCCAGCTGCCCTACTTCTGATCTAGCTCCCTGCAGGTGGACCTAAGAAAGGCAGCAGAAGAAGTTTCAAGTCACTGGGCCCCTACACCCATGTGGGAGGCTGAGATGAAGCTCCTGATTCCTGGCTTTTGCCTGGCCCAGTCCTGGCTGTTGTGGTCATATGAGCAGTGAACCAGCAGATTGAAGATCTCTCTCTCTCTCTCTCTCTCTCTCTCTCTCTCTCTCTCTCTCTTTCTCCCTCTGCCTCTCAAATAAATAAAACAAATCTTAAAAGCCCACATTTTTACACTAAATATCTCACCACAATAAAAAGAAGTAGAAGAAATCTGCAAATCCTTGGAAGCATAGATGATCTCATACTATCCACATATAGACAAGGAAGGAAAATTTGGTCTAAAAATTAACAGATTTCATCAACAAAGAATTCTTAGACCAAAAATGAAGTAAAACAATTATGAAATATTACAATGAGTACAAAATATTAAATAATTTTAAATAGCAATATAATTATAAATAATAATCCAGACTGAAACCGGTTTAATATTAAATGTTAATGTAATCAATTACATTGAGTAGACAAAAGGAAAGTAATATTGTTTTTTTTTATTAAACTTTTATTTAATGAATATAAATTTCCAAAGTATAGCTTATGGGTTACAATGGCTTCCCCCCTCCCATAACTTCCCTCCCGCCCGCAACCCTCCCCTTTCCTGCTCCCTTTCCCCTTCTATTCATGTAAAGATTCATTTTCAATTCTTTTGTATACAGAAGATCGGTTTAGTATATATTAGGTAAAGATTTCAACATTTTGCCCATATAGCAACATAAAGTGAAAAAAACTACCATTTGATTACTAATTATAGCATTAAATAGCAATGTACAGCACATTAAAGAAAGAGATCCTACATAATTTTTTTTCAAATTAATTAATTTTCTATGCCATTTCCATTTTAACACCAGGTTTTTTTTTTTTTCATTTCCAATTCTCTTTATATACAGAAGATTACTTCAGTATATAATTAGTAAAGACCTCATCAGTTTGTGCCCACACAGAAACGCAAAGTATAAAAATACTGTTTCAGTACTAGTTATAGCATCACTTGGCTTTAGACGACACATTAGGGACAGATCCCACATGGGGTGTAGGTACACAGTGACTCCTGTTGCTGACTTAACAATTTGACACTCCTGTTCATGGCGTCAGTAATCTCCCTAGGCTCTAGTCATGAGTTGCCAGGGCTATGGAAGCCTTTAGAGTTCGCTGACTTTGATGTTATTCCGATAGGGTCATAGTCAAAGTGGAAGTTCTCTCCTCCCTTCAGAGAAGGGTACCTCCTTCTTTGATGGCCCCGTTCTTTCCACTGGGATCTCACTCGCAGAGATCATTCATTTAGGTCTTTTTTTTCCATGATATCTTGGCTTTCCATGCCTGCTATACTCTCATGGGCTCTTCAGCCAGATCTGAATGCCTTGAGGGCTGATTGTGAGGCCAGAGTGCTGTTTACGACATCTGCCATCCTATGAGTCTGCTGTGTATCCCACTTCCCATGTTGGATCTTTCTCTCCCTTTTTGATTCTATCAGTTAGTATTAGCAGATACTTATCTTGTTTGTGCGATCTCTTTGACTCTTAGACCTATCAGAGCTATCAATTGTGAACTGAAATTGATCACTTGGACTAGTGTGATGGCATTGGTACATGCCACCTTGATGGGATTGTGTTGGAATCCCCTGGCACATTTCTAGCTCCACCATTTGCGGCCAGTCCGATTGAGCATATTCCAAATTGTTCATCTCCTCCCTCTCTTTTTCCACTCTTAAATTTAACAGGGATCACTTTTCAGTTAAAATTTAAACACCTAAGAATAATTGTGTGTTAATTACTGAGTTCAACCAATAGTACTAGAACAACAACAACAACAACAAATACTAAAAAGAATAAAGTATTACATTGTACATCTAAAGTCAGGACAGGAGCTGATCAGTTCATTGTTGCTTATAGTGTCCATTTCACTTAACAGGTTTCCCCTTTGGTGCTCAGTTGTCACCGATCAGGGAAAACAAATGATATTTTTCTCTTTGGGACTGGCTTAATTCACTCAGCCTGATGTTTTCCAGATTCCTCCATCTTGTTGCAAATGACTGGGTTTCGTTGTTTCTTACTGCTGTATAGTATTCTATGGAGTACATGTCCCATAATTTCTTTGTCCAGCCTACTGTTGATGGGCATTTGGGTTGGTTCCAGGTCTTAGCTATTGTGAATTGAGCTGCAATAAACATTAATGTGCAGATGGCTTTTTTATTAGGCAAATTAATTTCCTTTGGGTAAATTCCAAGGAGTGGGATGGCTGGGTTGTATGGTAGGGTTATGTTCAGGTTTCTGAGGAATCTCCAGACTGACTTCCATAGTGGCTTCACCAGTTTGCATTCCCACCAACATGATATGTTATATCAGATCATGTACAAAAATGACAGACTTTGGACATAAAGAGTATATATTTTATTATCTCACGACATGTCAGTCAAAAATACAGGCACTGATTCATTGGAAAATATGTCTATTTCTCATGACATTGACTGAGATCACACTGGGATATTCATCTTGGGTCTCAGCTGATCTACAAGGTTTAATACAATTAATACACTTAACTGGTGTGTTGTCACAGAGGTGGCGAGGTTGCTGGGAATCAGCTGGGCACACTTCACTCTCTAGGTTTCTCCAGGCATTGCCCACATGAGAGTAGTTCTACTGACTTCAATAAGGCCTAAAACTGCTATTGCATTGAAGACCAGGTCTAGAAACTGGCACGACATTGTTTATAGTGTAATCTCGTGTCAAGGCACTCACATAGTAGCTCAGAGTCAGAGGAAGAGAATGCAGACTCTACCTCAATTAAGGAATATCAGATATTTTGTTGGCATCTGTAATTAGAGGCAGATTATGTGTTAACAAAATCTTCCTCAGATGTAGGACCCTCAAACCCCTCAAACTCAACAAATATTGTTAGTGTTAGAATTTGAAAGTGGGAGGAGGGATAGTGGGAGTTGGGTAAAAAATTGGGGAAGTTGGCATGTTTCACCAATTTTGGAAGACTATCAGAATTCTATAAAAATAGAGAACTCAATGAGTGCATATTGATTGTGACAAATATATCATTCTAGTATAAGATGTTAGCAGTAAGGAAGCCCAGTATGGGATATATAGGAACTTTGTGATTATTTTATAATATTTGTTTTGTACATTTAAAGTATTCTGAAGTAAGTTATCTTTATAATAGCATTGATACACTAAGAATTTTGTAACAAAACTATATAGCACTTAAGAGTTGGACATAGAAGCCACTGTCTTCATTGTTATTAGATTATTAACTATGAAATAAGGAAAAAATCAAGTTAGAACCATAATAATTTCAGAGGAGGAGAAAAATATTTTGCTGAACATTATTTGGTTACAGAAAGAATTAAAACAATCTTGGAAAAGCTAAAATTAGCAAGCTAACCTCATGAATCATTTTATAAAATCATTTTATAAAATCAACATTCAAATAACAATAGTATGTGTTTTTCAACACACACCAATTACAAAATACAATGGAATAGAAGATCCCATTTTAACTAAAAAAATTTAAAATAAAATAAAATGTTAGAGAAGCTTATACACACGTATCATTGTAAAAGGGGAAAACATGTTTTTGAATAAAAGCTTAATATTTTAAAAAGTTTTTACCCCATTTTAATTTATAGAAACTTAAATATGAAATGTGCATTTTATAAAATGTATTTATAATTTATAAATTATAAATTCTTAATTTAAAAATCACTGGATGCTTTATTTTCTACAGTAAATTATTATAGGCATGTTTAGAACACTCAAGCCAAAAATAGTGAAAAAAAAATCCTGCAGAAAATAACAGCAAGGAGAAAGGACCCTGTAATAATGTTCACACAGTGTGATAGTGGTGCATAAAGGAAAAAAAATTATATCTTGATTCAATTATGCATGGAAACATAACATAAAAAAGCAACATGTTTAGTAGCAAATGCAAAAAAAAGAGGCAGAGGAAGAGGTGTGGGAGGAGAGGGGTGGGGAAGGGAAGGAAGGGGAGGGGGGAGGAAAGAGTGGGGGGAGGAAGCCAAGAGGTGGGGGTGGGGGATGAGAAGAAGAAAAGAAGGCACTTGGTGCCACATTCCCCAGTCTGAGAAGCCACATTTTCAAGAAGTGACTTCCAGGGAGCACACTGTGCTACCCCATGTGCCCTGCCTGCATGTGCAGGCCTATACATCACCTGTGGGTCAGCATCCACTGAGTCTGTACCCTGGCCCTGCTGGGCCAAGAGCCTAGCACATGTGATTGTACTGTAGCAGGGAGCTCCTGTGTCCTTGTGGGGAAGTGACACATGGAGTCCCACCATGTCCAGAGTGAGTGCAACTCATGGACCAGCAAAGAAAGGGGAAAATACTCAGAGGCCCCATCCAGGTCCTGCACAGGCTGCTCCACTGAAGACCTGAGCTCTCCCCCGACTGGGTGCCTGAATTCAATGATGCAGGCTCTCTCTGCAAAGTGCAGAACTTGGCATCCCAGTGGAGTAGAAGACTCAACTGAACTAGTGGAAATGTGAAAGCTCTAAGCAATACACTATGAAGGTGAAGACAGAGGCCTAAGATGCCGCCCTGGACTGCCCTACAGTATTCCAGCTAACAGGAGCAGCTGGGCAGCAGTAGGCAGCTGCATGGAGAGGAGGCAGCTGGAAACCCTGGCTGGCATGTGCAACCAGCAGAACAGCTTGCCCTGCAGGGACAATGGAGTACAGTCTGGCAGGAGCTTGGGCTTGGAGCAGTCAGGCAAGGAGGAGCCCAATAAGGACACAATAGGGCTGCCACTTCCTCTGTATGGCATCTTGCACAAGCTCCTGGAAAAGAAGAATCCATTCTCTGGAACCTGCTGTGCACCAAGAAGCTCCTGATGGCAAACCCCAGGAGCAGCAGTTCCTGCTCTCCTCAGTGAGCCCCAGAAGTGGATTGCAGCAGCATAGGAGCCAGTTGGTAACTCTGAACTCCTCTATTTCCTGTCCTGGGAGATGTTAGGCTGAACAGTCATTGCTCTTGGTGTTGAGCATTGTTCTGGGGTGTCTCTATGATGTCCACAGACTGTACTTTGTATCCTGGGGCATGGCTCCCTGCATTTGCACATGTAAACACTCTTGTAAATCTGACTTCTGTGTTCCCTGATGGTGCAGCTGAAGTTGGAGGAAGCTGAACTATGAGATCAAGGGAAGGAAAAATGGGGTTCTCTTCTCTTCCTGGCTGTGTCCTGCCCACCCCTTGCAGGTTGAAATGCAAATCAGCAATTGTCTTTTCCTCTTCCACATTGTGCATGCTCCGTTTTATCTATTTGTTTAATTAAAAAGAAATCCTTTTTTTGAAAACAAATTACCAAGCTTTAATTGGGCAATTTACTTAAAAAATTGCTTTAAATATTTGAGGTGAAGTGTACTGACTTTCCCAGACTCAAATGTAGCTTCTCCAGGCAGCAATGCATCCTTGCTCCTCAGGGCCAGCCGTGGGCTGGGGCCCACGGGAACTGGCACTGGAAGGATTAGGCGATCTCAGAAGACTCCTGTGTCCTTTCCATGGTCTACTCAGAATTGCCCAGGCCCTGATAGCTCATGCCTACCCATTTCTTGTTTTTAGAACATGTGTCTCTTCCCTCCTTACTGATTGAGAAGGCCACACTGTGTGTGGCTAGCAACTTGCTCTTCAGGAGTTGGGTATGGGAACTTCCCTAACAGATCAATTCCAGAAAAACAATAATTTCACCCAACCTACACTGGAGGCCTCATGCCTGGCCTACAAGGGAGAGGAAACAGTGAAACCATAACTTAACAAGGAGCCCCAGATGCCTGGGACATAAACTGAACCACACAGTGTAGTCCTAAAACCCTTGTGGGAGGCTGCAGATTTAATAACATCATGGCTTAATAGTTTGCAGCCTTAACTTTCAAATACTATAGGCTGGCATTGTAGCATAACAGGTTAAGATGCCACTTGCAATAACAGTATCCCATATAAGTGCCAGTTCAATCCTAACTGCTTCATTTCCAATCCATCTCCTTGGAAAAGTAGTGGAGGACAGTCTAAGTATTTGGGCCCCTGCCACACACATTGGAGCCCTGGTACAGCTCCTGGATTGTGGCTTTGACCTGGCCCAGCTCAGCCATTTTGGCCATTTGGAGATAGAACCAGTGGATGGAGGATCTCTCTCTCTCTTCCTTTTTCATACCCTCTATCTATTACTCTGCCTTTCAGATGAAATAAATAACTATTTAAAGATGCAGAAGTACTTGAACTAGCCTATAAATTTCTTTTTTAAAGATTTATTTATTTGAAAGTCAGAGTTACACAGAGAGAGGAGAGGCAGAGAGAGAAGGAGAGGTGTTCCATCCACAGGCTCACTCTCCAGATGAACGCAATGGCTGGAGCTACGCCAATCCGAAGCCAGGAGCCAGAAGCTTCTTCTGCATCTCTCAGGTGGGTGCAGGGACCCAAGGACTTGGGTCATCTTCTACTGCTTTCTGGGGCAATAGCAGAGGGCTGGACAGGAATCGGAGCAGCTGAGTCTCGAACTGGTGTGCATTTGGGATGCAGGTGCTTTAGCCCAGGCCCACTGAGCCACCGCACAAGCCCCAAGTCTAAGAATTTTCTTCATACCCCTAATATGCACTGTATTCTAGGGGTTGTATGACATAATTCTGTCTACACACAGTAGGTATTTTTTCTTCTGTGAGCCTGGACTTTAAGCAATGTGTGGTTGTTGTAAATGCCATTACTGGTTATTTTGGTTGAGGCTTTAAGCCTAAGTTAGTGGGATTTTGAAATGCACAAGGAGAAACTCACACCATCAACCACCCCAACACACACACACATATATATACATACATTTGTTTTTAGTAGAAAACTTAAGTGAGATGAAGCAGACCTGTGTGGATAGTGATTTCACCTTTTTGTGTGCCTAGGAAGAAGGGCCTGGAGCATGTGGGAGACTCTCCTCATTATGCATTGGCCTCCTTAACACATGAATGCACACTTGTGCACCAACAGACACTCACATGCCCTACCCAAAGACAGCTGCAGCTCTCTCCAGGCAGCCCTGCCTGTGAGGCATCCTGAGGAATATGTTCTAGTCAATAGGATACATCTGACAGGATTCCAAGCCCTGAGAAAACTATCCTGTTCTTCTCACAGGTGGACTGTGACCCTGCAACTCCTGCAGCATAATCCATTGATGAATCATTTTTAAAAACTTCCTGACTATGCACATTAGGGAAAACCAACAGTTTATAGGAATTAAGACCATCTCTTTGTAAGCTAGAGCATGGTAAACTTTTGCAAATTATTTTGGTGATTTCCTCAACACCTTTCCCATACAGGGCTTCTGCTCCCCCAATCCTACAGCTGTGTTCAGTGAAGAGAAATGGGTCTATTCTGAGAGCTGTCTCTTGCCTCCTTACTGTCAGACAATGCCTGCAGCTCCTTTGTTCTGCATGTATGGTGTCCTCAATTCTCCAACACACAGGTGGCTCCAGTGAGGGGTGGTGGTGATGGTGGTCATGATGATGGTGTGTGTATGTATGTGTTTTTCACATGAAGCACTGAAAGCACAAAATACTTCATTTTTTCAAAATTTACTGTGTCCCAGAAATTTGTTGGCAACCCGCATTCTTGACTGATATAGTTCTTTGTTTTTCACTAATTTTTTCTTTTTATCTTTGCCTTGTTAACTTGAGGATTACAGAAGTAATTACACACTCTGACATTGAATAAAAACACTAAGTCACAGTATGTGGTAGTATTCATACTTTTCTGTTAGTAAGTTTTGAAGAGTATATGAAGATAGTCATGAATGCACTAAGTGTTCAAATCCTGCTTCAGTTCATGTGGCCATATCTATATAACAAACATATGACAGAGAATAAAGTCCCATCTAGTGTCATGAGTGCTAATGTCCCCCTACATTCTGGGTATTGGCCCCAAAACTCTCTTTCCTCTTAAGTTTGCAAAAGGGCATCACATCAGCAGCAATCAGAAACCAGACAGTGGGAACACACTGGCTCTTTCATTGGTGTCATATATTTTTAATATATTATTCTGTGATAAGCAACTATTTAAGAAAAACTAATAAAAGTGATAGATGATAGCCAATAACAGCCTGCTCTCTCTTACTTTGGCTTCCACATAACTGAATCTTAATTTTAAAAGAAGGTCTGGCATTATGCCACAGCAGGTTAAGCTCCTGTTTGTGGCAGCAGTATCCTGCACTGGAATGCCTCTTCCAGTTCTGATTGTTCTGCTTCCAATATAATGTCCTGCTATTATGCCTGGGAAGGCAGTGGAAGATGTCCCATGTACTTTGCCCCTGCCACCCATGTAGGAGATCAGGATGTAGTTTCTGGCTCCTTGCTTCAGCCTGGCCCACACATGCATGTTGTGGCTATTTGGGCAGTGAGGCAGTAGAAGCAAAATCTCTTCACCTCTCCCTTCTCTTTGTTGTTCTGCATTTCATTTTATCTGAAAATGTGACAGACTTTCAAAATTTAACATTGTATCAAAATGAGTTATTAAATTGCATTTTTCTCATATGAAAAATCAGGAAATATTCTCAGTGGACCAAAAACATGAGTGTAGAAATGAAATCAGGTGATTTTACTTTCAATACCCGGTTAAAATCTCTTGGCACTAAAAAACACAACAAAAAGCATTGAGGAAAGTTTATGAGAAGATGTCAGGCAAACAACAGGCAATAAAACATTGAGATCACCAAGAAAAGAAAATTTGACAAGCAGTCACTACAGTTATATGGGTTCTTGCTGGGAAAAATGACTTTTCAACAATACAATGAACTGGATTCCAGTCAATACCTGTTGCTATTGAGCTGCAATAGTTACCGTATCTGAGGACAGCAAGAACTTTCCAAAGAAGAAACTGGAATGAATGTAACTGAACAGATGAAACCTTGAGAACTGAATATGTAAAGTCCCCACAAGTCCTTGAGCATGAGATAGACTGAGCATTGATGGAGTGAAACTACATGAGGTTCACCAGAATAACTGATCCTGGGATGGAAGTATAAAAATACATTTCAGATTATTTGGTTTGGAGGGTATCTAAGTTCCAACCCAAGTAAGACCTTGTTTACATATTATTAACATCACAAGCATGTAAGTGAAATACCTAAAGGCTGTACTTTTTAAGTAAGAACCACACACTGAATTAATGCTTATTTTAGACCACTATACAAAAAAAGTATGTTAAATAGCCCTGGTTTGATGTTAAGGAAATAAAATGTTGATGGTCAAGACCTTCAAAGTTAACAGTGCTTATGGAAAACTTGACATATATTCATGCCTACTCTAGAAAAGCTGAAAACCAAGACTAAACAAGTTCAAGGTAACAAGCCAGTAATTAGGTTACCTATTAGAACAAATACGAATATAGGAGTCAAATAAAACTTTTGCCTGGTGTAATAATAGAATAGGGTTGACCAATCTTCTCACTGAAAGCATATAAAATGCTGAAATGCTGAATTCATGGCTTTCAAATTGTCCTTGCAAAAATATTGGTGTTTTAATCCAGAAGAAATGGACTAGCTAAAATAAAGACACAATCTGCCTCAACTCACATCAGAAGAAATAAATATCCTAAAATTTTCTATATCTATTAAAGAAATTCAGTTAAAAGATGTTTTCACAGCCGTTGCTGCTTGATATGCCTGCAACCAACAGTGGGCTACCTTGGTTCAAGTAGTAGCTCCACTCCCAATTCAGACTTTCTATTGACATGCACACTGGTAGGTAAAAGCCAATGTCTAAAATTTTTGTGTCTCTGTCACTCATATCAAAGATCTGGATTATACTAATATGGGGAGACCTGGGTTGTGTTTATGTCTCCAAACTGCAGGTTTGCTGAGTTTCAGCTGTTGTGGTCACTTGGTGAATTGAACAGCAAAAGAAGAGACCTCTTTCTCTGATTTCCAAATAAATAGATAAAAAATACATATAAACAATTTATTTAAAGATAAATCAATTCAGTAACAATCTCCTAAAAGAAAAAGCAGCAGGCTCTGATGGGTTTGCTGAGAAATTGTATGTAACATCTAAGAAATAATTGCTGTAATTATTTGTGAATTTTTCTGGACGATAGATCTTGAAGAAATGCTCCCATATCCAAACTATACAGACATGGTACAGGAAAGTAACTTCTAGGCCAGTATCTCTCATATACATATATGCACATATTTTAAAATTTTTCATAAAATTTAATAAGGTATTATAAGCATGATGTTTGATAAACATATGGAATTAGTTCCAGATATTTAAGGCAGGTCAAACTGGTGGTGATTTAATTTCCCAAATCAATGGTAAAAAAGAAAAAAACAAAATTTTATCAATTTGATGAATACAGAAAATCTTGACAAAGTCTAGCACTGAGTGATGAAACAAATGGATGAAAAATTAAGTAAGAGCCTCCAGCCCAGGATGTTCTCCAAGTTAATACAATACATCTACACAGACCTCTCACCTCACATTATAGGTAATGATGGAAAGTTCCAAATTGTTCCACTAAAATGAGGAATAAAATAAGCATGTGTCTTCACAACCAATTTTCAACATGTAACTGAAAGTCCTAGCCAATGCAGTAAAGTAAGAAATAGAAATAAAATTTATAAAGTAAGAAGAGACAATCTGTGGAGCAGCAAAAATTGCGCAGACACACAGAAGCTCGGGGGACACCACCAGCTACTCCTATGGCTGCAGCTCCTGCAGTCCTAAGCTGGCAGGGAGGCCATCTTCCCAGAGTGAGTTGAGTGGTATCTGTACAAGCCTGTGCTCCACTGGTGATGTTGTCTGGAGAAGAGACTTGTGGTCCCTGCTGACTCTTACTCCAGTGAGGTAAGTTGTCCAGGGGCAGAGTGTCTACTTAACTTTGTGAATGGAAGGCACATTGCTCCTTCCTCCACCAGAGGGGAAAGTGACATAGTAATGGGAGTAGAGGCTGCCAGAGCTAGTGCATGTCTGTTTTTTTTTATCACAGTGAAAAATCTATGATCTCCACTGACTTTGAGTCCTGGAAGAGGAGCTGGTGGGGGCAGGGCAACCATTTAGCTCAGGGAATGGAAAGCATGTTGCTTTCCAGCCCTATCCCAAGGTCAGGGACAGAGTAGTTCTCTGGATAGAGCAGTTCCAAGGGCAGAGAGTGGATGCCTTACAGTCTGTGACTGCAGGAACCCTGCACCCTGTGACTGGGAATGGTGGGCTTATGCTATAAGCCAGAAGGACTCCATGTTCAGATTACAAAGTAGACAGATATTTTGTGCAGTTCATGTACTTGAGTGAGTTGGGGGCAGGGTTCAGGCACAGAGAAGTTTATCTTGGCACAGAGAATTGTGGGGGCAGTGACCACAACAAACAAGGGGATCATCCACTCTCTTCTGCTGGATACAGAGGAGAGCTACCAAACATATTTTGGGTGTTACCCTGGACTTTGACTCACACACAAATGCTGACCAGATCTCCCTGGTCCCACTCAGCACACAACTCTAGATATTCACTGAAGGTGCAGGCATCTCCCTATACCTAGGGGCACATTCCCAAAAACAAAGACTTCAAAGGAGATATCCACAAGTCTTCTCTAGATATGTAAAAATCATAAATATGAGATATATTAACAAGGAAGACAATATGAAACACCAAAAAGAACACAATAATACTTCAATATTGGACTGTGAAGATGAGGATCTTGACAAAATGCCTGAAAAGGAATTCAAAAGACTTATTGTAAGATTATTGAAAAATAGAGACAGAATTACATGAGTTAAAGAAGTTGATGCATTCCATGAATGAGAAATTCAGCCAAGAAATAGAAATATTAAAGAACAGCCAAATTGAAATATTAAGAAATTAAGAACTCAATATGTCAAGTAAAAAATACAGTGAAAAGCATGAAAACCATTCTCAATGGTGCCAAAGAAAGAATATCCAAGCCAAAAGACAAAGGTTTTGAAATATCACAGTCTGACAAAAAAAGAAAAAAATTCAGAAAAATGAAAACAGTGTTTAATCTATTAGACACCAACAAGGACAAACTACACATGTCTTAGACATTCCCTGAAGGAGTGGAAAAACAAAGTAATTTAGAAAACTTACTCAGTGAAATTATCGAAGAAAATTTCAGAAATTTGGACAAAGATATGGACATCCAAGCACAAGAAGCACATAGAATCCCAGAGAGACATGATCAGAGAAGGTCTTCATCACACTACAGAATATTCAAACTTTCAAACGTAAAACACAAAGAAAAGATGCTAAAAAGTACAAGACAGAAATGCAAGATTATCTTTAAAAGAGCTCTAGATTGACAGCAGATTTCTCATCAAAAACCTCACAAAAGAGGATACAACAGAGAGACATAGTCCAAGTCCTTAAAGAAAAACAAAGCTGTTGGGCTAGAATACTGTATCCAGCTAGCTCTAATTTATAAAGAAAAGTTAATAAAGACGTTCCAAAACAAACAATCTTGAAAAAAAATTAAGGATGTACTAAACACAACATCATGAAAAAATATGAAGCCAAAAATCTAATATTATTACAAAGTTATAGTACAAAGTAGTAGTACAAAACAACCAATAAAATATTTGTGGAAAAAAAGTATAAAGTAATAGTACAAAACAAACTAGAATATTTGTGGGGAAAAAGAGGTAAGACAAGTCATCACTCACCAATAACAATCTTTTCTTTTTTGACAGGCAGGTTAGACAGTGAGAGAGACAGAGAGAAAGGTCTTCCTTCCATTGGTTCACCCCCCTATTGGTCACTATGGCTGGTGCGCTGTGCCAATCTGAATCCAGGATCCAGGTGCTTACCATGCGGGTGCAGGGCCCAAGGACTTCGGCCATCCTCCACTGCCTTCCCGGGCCACAGCAGAGAGCTGGGCTGGAAGAGGAGCAACCAGGACAGAACCAGCACCCCAACCAGGACTAGAACCCGGGTACTGGTGCCACAGGCAGAGGATTTAGCCTAGTGAGCTGCGGTGCCAGCTACCAATAACAATCTTGCATGTAAGTGGAATAAACTCTCCAAATAAAAGATGGACTGACTGAATGGATTAAAAACAAAGACCAATATACATGCTGCATACAAGAAACACTGCAGACCAACAAAGCTACACACAGACTGAAAGTGATAGAATGGAGAAAATTATTCTATGCTAATGGAAATAAAAAAAATGAGCAGGAGGTCCTAGCCTAATGTCAGATAAAATAGACTTTTTTTCAGGATTAAGTTTTATCTCACATTGATAGAAACTGTGGAAAACTTTTACATTTTCCCACATTACAGCACAATATTGCAACAGACTATTTCTTGCCATAGATAAGATTTTGCTGACTTATATAATGAAACAATACATCTTATTCTTCAAGGCAAAGGAAAATGACTCAGGAAATGACTGTTCAAAATTTTAAATCCAGAGATATACATATGTCTTCATTGTCAACATTATTATTCTATAGTCCAGTAGTAAATTATTTTCATTACCAGTTAGCACCCATTTATAAAGATACATCCTTGTGTATCTTGTTTGGTCTGTTGGAATACAGCAGAAAATTAACATACTTCAGAAATATTAAGCATCCATTTTTTGCTGACAGGAACTATGCCTCATGCCTTCACAGGCCTTAAAGGTTACACTGGCCAAATTTAGCAATGTGTTTAGTTTTTGCATAGTAAGAGAACCAAACATTAGTGGAATTAAAGGGTCACAATCTCTATGGAACTGGAGAATAGAAATATCTCTATTAGCACCACTGATAGGACCCTGTGGAAATGAAGCCCAAAGTGGAAGCCAGCAACTAAGTGCAGTGACACCCACCAGTTTCTGCTGTATGGTAACAGCAGTATATAAAAATAAAACTCCTCCCTGAGGAAATCCTTCCAAAATGATTCTGTTAGGACTGCCACTCGTCACCTCTTGATCTATCAAAACCTTTACATTCTCTGCTGCCTGTTTAATTCCAGATTCATCCTCCTGTGAGTCTGGTGAAAGTCCAATATTATCAAACCAAGAAGGCATAGCCGTGTTTATATTTAATGTAACAGGCATAATGGGTGCATGCAGGCTGATACATTTGGTATGTGAACTTGTGATACCTGCAAAGCCTTCTGCCCATCCATGCCCAGTATCTCCTAATCCATGAAGGAAAATTACCACAGTGGCAGCCTTCCAGGCACAAGGAACCATGGCTAACAGTGGAGCAGACATGGTGTTACCACACATACACAGACTAAGCCGACAGCATGTCGGAAGTGGAAGGGAGGAATAGTGTCTGGCCTCAGCCCAAAGGTCTGCCAGAAGTGAGTTGCCAGAGCCCTACTCGGAACATGCTCAGTCTTGTAGGCACTAAGCCAGAGAAAATAGACTTAGAAACCATCAGGGCCAGTGCTGTGGCATAGCAGGTAAGGCCACTGCCTGCAGTGCCGGCATCCTGTATGGGTGCTGCTTTATGTCCCAGCTGCTCCATTTCTGATCCAGCTCTCTGCTATGTCCTGGGAAAGTAGCAGAAGGTGGCCCAAGTCCTTGGGCTCCTGCACTGATGTAGGAGACCCAGAAGAATCTCCTGGCACCTGGCTTTGGATTGGAGCAGCTCCAGCCATTGCAGCCAATGGAGAGTGAAACAGCAGATGGAAGACCTCTCTCTCCACCTCCCCTTCTCTCTCGGTGTAACTCTTATTTTCAAATAAATAAATCTTCAAACAAAAAAGAAAGAAACTGTCAAAAGAGACAAGGTCACTATGTAATAATGCAAAAAAATTGATGAAATGAAGAAATAGTGTTTTGAAAAATAAATAAAATTGATACATCCTTGGTTTAACTAAACAAAAAAGGGAGAAGACCCAAATTAAAATCAGAGATGAAAAAGAGCTGTTGGGACCAGTGGTGTGGCGCAGCAGGTAAAGCCACCACCTGAAGTGCCAGCATTCTATAGAGGCACTGGTTTGAGACCCAGATGCTCCATGTATGATCCAGCTCTTTGCTGTGGCCTGGGAAAGCAGTAGAAGGTGGCCCAAGACCTTGGGCCCCTCCATCTGCGTGAGAGTCTCATAAGAATCTCCTGGCATCTGGCTTCAGATCAGAACAACTCTAGAAAATGCAGCCAATTGGGGAGTGAACCAGCAGATGGAAGACCTTGCTCTTTCTCTGCCTCTCCTTCTTTCTCTGCGTAATTCTGAATTTCAAATAAATAAAAATTCTTTAAAAAAAGAAATGTAACAACAGAGACCATAGAAATAAAAAGAATCATCAGGAATTAATGCAAGCAGCTATTGGAAAGATTGGAAAATCTACAAGAAATACATAGATTTTTAGAATCATACAATCTATCAAAATTGATTTATGAAGATGCAGAAAACTTAAATAGGCCTATAAGCAAGATGGAGATTGAATCAGTAATAAAGACCCTCCCAAGAAAGAAAAGCCCAGGACCAGATGGCTTCACTGTTAAATTCCACAAGACTTTTAAAGAAGAATTAATTCTAATTCAAATTCTGAAACTTTGACAACAATTGAAAGGCAGGGAAGCCTTTGCCCTAAAAGTAAAAACACAGTGAAGAAGCAACAGACAGAATGAGAGAAAATATTTGTGAACTATGAAACTGATAAATAATTAATATTCAGAATCTATAAAGAGCTCAAAATGTCAACAACAAGAAAACAAAACAATACAGTAAAGAAATGGGTAAAGGGCATGAACAGGCATTTTTTTCAAAGGATGAAATGTAACAAATGAAAAAATGCTCAGAAGTAGTAGACATCAGGGAAATTTATTTATTTTTTTAACTTTTATTTAATGAATATAAATTTCTAGTGTACAGCTTATGGATTACAATGGCTTCCCCCTCCCATAACTTCCCTCCCACCCACAACCCTCCCCTCTCCCGCTCCCTCTCCCCTTCCAATCACATCAAGATTCATTTTCAATTCTCTTTATATATACAAGATCAATTTAGTATAAAGATTTCAACAGTTTGCACCCACATAGAAACACAAAGTGAAACATACTGTTGGAGTACTAGTTATAGCATTAAATCAAAATGTACAGCACATTAAGGACAGAGATCCCACATGAGGAGCAAGTGCACAGTGGCTCCTGTTGTTGACCCAACAAATTGACACTCTAGTTTATGGCATCAGTAACCATCCTAGGCTGTCGTCATGAGTTGCCAAGGCTATGGAAGCCTCCCAAGTTTACCGACTCTGATCATATTTAGACAAGGTCATAAAAGACAGAGTGAGGATAGTAACCAATGATCCTAAGAGTGGCATTTACCAGGTTTGAACAATTATACAGCATTAAGTGGGGAAGAGGATCATCAGTACACACAGGTTGGGAGTAGAGCCATTGGTGGTAGAGTAGAGGTTATGATTACAAAGGAATGAGGCCCAAGTGTGCTAGACAGGGTCTAGAACAAAGGACAGAGTCATTATTAGAGGAGCTAAGAAAGGTGCTGTCTAAGCTACAATTAAGTTTTCTGATTGAGAGGCAAATAGAACCTGATAGAAGAGGCTTGATAATAATCTGTTGGGCTTTAGGCCTTGTAAGTTAAGAGGCCCAGACCTATCTATCTCTTCACATGGGGTATATCCTAAGGGAGGTGTGAACCTCCTAGGGGAAGGCACTCTGTTGACTTTCATTACTTGGCTGGCCTGGGAGGAGAGCTGGCCAGGTAAAGGCAGGTGGCATCTCTAACAAGAAATTGACAGTTCTGCCTGCAATGTTGCTGACCCTACTTGACCATCCCCTCAGCTGCAGTGGTCACTTTGGAAGTTGGGCTGAGTGAAGGGCTTTTCAGCTTAGAGCCAATAAGATCTGTGGCTCTGACTTGGGCATCCTTCGACTCCAGGGCAGGTCCATTTCCAGTGATCCAACTCTTGGCAGAGCTGCCAGGGCTCTTCACAAGCTGACTTCTGCTGAAGCCCAGGCTTACCACATTGAAATCCACTGCAGTGGACTGGCCTGTTGGGTCTCCTTGAGGGCAGATCACTGTACAGATCAGCCAGTAATAGGCCTGCCACCCATTGCTTCTGATGCCTAGCTTTCTTTTCCTCCTGGTTTGTGTTAAAGCAGACCAGAGGATGCAAGTCAAGGGAGTGCCCAAGGCCCATCTCTAAACTTCGGTGGCCTGAACTACAAGTCTATAGTCACAGGCACGTTCTGTAGTAGTTTTTCTAAGGTAGACAATGCCCATGAGGAAAATTATATTCTCACTTTAAAACCTTCTTTCCCTTTGGTCTGAAAGGGAGGTTTTTTCTACTTACTGTATACTTCGCTGATGGCGAAGTGAATCTAGCTATGAGATTATTATTTAAGTTCTTATTTTGGCTATTCTATTGCAGAAAAATGTTAGCCATCTCTTTTATAAGGTCTAAAGATTAAATTGTGCGTTCTACAGATTCCTTCATAATAGAATTAGTTTCCTACCTTGAAGAGAATAGAGAAATGAAAGAACAAGTTGGGCTTAGAATAGAGAAATGAGGGAGCAAGTCCTAGATCGCTTGCTGACAATAGCAATATCACATGAATACTTAGCAAACTGTTTCAGCCATTAGATTACAACTTAAGAAAACATTTACCAGAAGGTCCAATGCCTTCTATAAATTGTAAGAATCATGTATTTGAAAACACCTCTTAAATGTCTAACATGGTGTAGTTTGTTTAACCAGTAAACTTAAGCACAACCATCTAAAATGTTTTTATTTTCTTTCTACCAACAAGTTTAAAACATGATACACAGATTCAGGTCCCACAAATTAAAATGTATCTTTGATTGATTTTAGCAGCTTAAATTTATGGACAATCTTATCTATAAGCCATTTAAAATAAAACTCTTAATAAAATTTCCTATGTGGACATATAATATGTACACACATATAACATAGCATAATAGACCAATATAGCAATTTTAATAATAGCTTTTAAAATCTTTAAGTCTTTTTGTAGATTGCCAATTGATTTGAATTGCTTTTTTGTTTTTAGATTACTTTAACACATTGCTTTAACAGAGCATCAGAGTTTAATTCTATGTCAAAGAGAAATTGAGCTTCCTGTGATCTTTTGCTGTGAGGTTTCCTTCCTTTACCTTCTTTCATATTGGTGACCATGTTTCTGTGTTTCTGTGTGTAACACATCTTTAAGCATCTTTTGCAGGGCAGGATGAGTGGCAACAAATTCTTTCAGTTTCTGTTTGCTATGAAAAGTCTTATTTTCACCTCCATTCACAAATGAGAGCTTTGCAGAATATAATATTCTGGACTGGCAGTTTTTCTCTCTTAGTATCTGGGCTATATCTTGCCATTCCCTTCTAGCTTGTAGGGTTTCTGATGAGAAGTCTGCTGTGAGTCTAATTGGAGATCCTCTAAGAGTAATCTTACGTTTCTCTCTTGCACCTTTTAGAATCTTTTCTTTATGTTTCACTGTGGTGAGTTTGATTACAACATGTCGTGGTGAGGATCTCTTTTGGTCATGTTTATTATGGGTTCTATAAGCTTCCTGTACTAAGATGCCTCTGTCCTTCTCCAAACCTGGGAAATTTTCTGCTAGTATCTCACTGAAAATGCCATCTAATCCTTCCTCCCTCTCCATGCCTTCAGGAACTCCTAGAAACCGAATGTTGGGTTTTTTCATAGTATCCTGTAGATTCCTGACAATATTTTTTAGATTTCTAATTTCCTCTTCTTTTCTTTGGTTTGCCTGTTTCCTTTCCTGTTCTCTGTCTTCTAAGTCTGATATTCTCTCTTCTGCTTCACCCATTCTGTTTTTAAGGCTCTCTAATGTGTTTGTCATTTGATCTATTGAATTCTTCATTTCATTGTGGTTTTTTGTCACTATCACAGTTTCATGTTCTACTAGTTGTTTCATTTCATTTTGATTCCTCCTTAATATTTCATTTTCATGAGAGAGATTTTCTATCTTGTCCATTAAGGATTTCTGTAGTTCAAGAATTTGTTTTTGAGAACTTCTTAATGTTCTTATCAATTTTTTGATATCTGCTTCTTGCATTTCCTCTATCTCTTCATCTTCATAATCTTGGATTGGGGTGTCTTTTTCATTTGGGGGCGTCATAGTGTCTTCCTTGTCCTTGTTAGCTTGGTTTTTGTGTTTGTTGTATGGCATGTTGGAGATATTTGGTTTCTTCACTGTGGTGTTTTTTCTTGTTACACTAGGGCTCTATATTAATTGGACTGTCTGCTTTCGGTGGAGCCTTAGAGGCTTGAGATAAGTATGGACTGAGAGCTGTGTTTGGTTCCTCTGGGTTGAGGGTGTGACAAAGATGACACTCCCAGGTTAGGTGTGGTAAATCTCTCATTTTTTTTATTCAAAAAGGAAGTAATTCCACACAGCTGAATGTAATTGGAGGTAGTTAGCAGGCGAATGATATACCCACAGGAGCCAGAGATCGGAAGCTCTTTCCCAAGGACTACACAGGGAATCTCTGCTGCCCTCGGTGTGGGCTCCAATTCTCCTGCAGTCTCCCACTGGGTTGCCAAGTTAGATCCTAATCTCCTGTTATTTCACCCCTCCCCCCAGCATCAGGTTTTTCTGCTAGGCTCAGGGCCGGTGCAGACCTGAGGTTGCCCTGCTTATGACATATGTCCAAAATGGCACCTGCTCTTTGTCTTGCTCGCCTTTGAGGGGTGAGCAGAGAGAGAGAAACTTGTGTCCGTATTGGTCACTTTTTTTTTCCTCTCTCTCTTCTAGTTAGCCTGGTGAACTTTTCCCCACGGAGTTTCAAGCCTCGTTCCCTCTAGTCTCCTCTTTCTGCTTGCCCGCTGGTGTCTTGGGCTATTGAGGTTCAGCTCACCTCTCGTTCCAGCGCTGGTGTGTTGAGTCTGCCGCTGGTGTCCCAAACTTGGGCTCCCAAGCTCTCCACGCAGGTCCACTGTGAATCACTAGTTCCAGAAGAGTTTCCTCTGCTGTTTCTTCCCCTACTCTTCCTTGACTCTGCAGTATCTCCACTTTTATTAACCTGTGTGTCTTGCTGAACTATCAATGTGCTCCCTTCCTATTCCACCATCTTGCCGCCTCTCGCCATCAGGGAAATTCAAATAAAAACCACATTAGTACTTCCTTACCCAGTTACAATGGTAATCATCCAAAAATCAGAGAAATAATAAACACCGGTGAGGATCT
This sequence comes from Lepus europaeus, assembly GCF_033115175.1. NCBI lineage: Eukaryota > Metazoa > Chordata > Mammalia > Lagomorpha > Leporidae > Lepus > Lepus europaeus. Next base: position 30,933,053 of record NC_084851.1, on the reverse strand, counting down.
AGGGCAAACATTACCTTAATACACTCTTGGTGATAATGTAATTGAGCACAATCATTATGGAAGACAATAGGTAGGTTACTCAGAAATCTGAAAATAGATTTACCATATGACCCGGTCATGCATCTCCTGGGAATTACCCAAATGAAATGAAATCACCCTATGAAAGAACCCTCATGTTCATTGGATATCAATTCACAGATAGCTAACATATAGAATCAACACAGATTCCATCAATTTATGACTCAGTGAAGAAAATGTTGGGGCTAGAGCTATGCTGTAGCAGGTTATGCTGGCATCTGCAGTGCTGGCATCCATATTGGCACCCATTCTAGTTCTTGATGTTCCCTTCAGATCTAGATCCTTGCTAGTGCACATGGGAAAATAATGGAAAATGCCTGTGTTTTTGGGCTCCAGAACTCATGTGGGAGACTTGGAAGAAGCCTCTGGCTCCAGTCTGGCCCAGCCCTGACTGCTGTGGCCATTTGAGGAGTGAAACAGCAGAAAGAATCTCTCTCTCTCTCTCTCTCTCTCTCTCTCTCTCTCTCTCTGTCCCCTCCTCTCTCTCTCTTTGTCTTTACCCTCTATAATTCAGACTTTCAAATAAATAAATAAATCAAAAAAGATTTTTAGTTTATATGCGTGATTGGATACTACCCAGTCTTAAAAATTAATGTAATCCTGTCTTTTGGAAAGAAATGGATGTAACTGGAAACAATTATGCTTAATTAAATCAGCCAGTATCCCAAAGACAAATATTATGTTTTCTCTGATATATGGTAGTCATTATAAAGCACAAAAGATGTGTAGGAATGAAATGGACATCTTGTGATTTGATGTTTTTAGCCCTTGTTTATACTTCTGTGAAACTGTGATCTGATCTTGATCTTTATACCTTTAACTTATTATTGTTAGTGGGGCATTAAATCTGTGATTATATAATGGACTAAAATTAAGCTTTTGCAAAGATTAAAGAAAAAAGAAGGGGAGGAGGAACATTGGTTGATGGGGAGAAGGAAGGTAGTGAAATATGGTTATCTCACAAGAATTTTGCCTCAGAAATATATTAAATCAGGCTGGCACCATGGCTCACTAGGTTAATCTCTGCCTGCGGCTCCGGCAAAATGAGTTCTAGTCCCAGTTGGGGTGTCAGATTCTGTCCTGGTCATTCCTCTTCCAGTCCAGCTCTCTGCTGTGGCCAGGAAGGCAGTGGAGGATGGCCCAGGTCCTTGGGCCCTGTGCCCACCTAGGGGACCAGGAGGAAGCACCTGGCTCTTGGCTTCTGATCGGTGCGGTGTGCCAGCTGCAACGCGCTGGCCGTAGTGGCCTATTGGGGGGTGAACCAATGGAAGGAAGACCTTTCTCTCTGTCTCTTTCTCTCTCTCTCACTGTGAAACTCTGCCTGTCAAAAAAAGAGAAATATATTAAATCTGTTCTTTTGGGGCTGGTGCTGTTGCACAGTGGGTTAATGCCCTGGCCTGAAGTGCCAGCATCCCATGTGGATGCCAGTTCAAGACCCGGCTGCTCCACTTCTAATCCAACTCTCTGCTATGGCCCAGGGTAGCAGTGGAAGATGGCCCATGTCCTTGGGCCCCTGCACTCACATGGGAGACCTGGAAGAAGCTCGTGGCTCCTGGCTTCAGATCGGCACAGTTCCAGCCATTGCGGCAATTTGGGAGTGAACATTCAGATGGAAGAACTTTCTCTCTCTGCCTCTGCTCTCTCTGTGTAAGTCTGACTTTCAAATAAAAAAACAAAAAAAATATTCTTTTCATGTTAATAAAAATTAAAAAGAACTTAAAAATATTTTAGAATAATGAAGGGATTTTTTTAAACTTTTATTTAATGAATATAAATTTCCAAAGTATAGCTTATGGATTATAATGGCTCCCCCCCATGACTTCCCTCCCACCCGCAGCCCTCCCCTTTCCCGCTCCCTCTCCCCTTCCACGCACATCAAGATTCATTTTCAATTCTCTTTATATACAGAAGATCAGTTTAGTATATATTAAGTAAAGATTTCAACAGTCTCCCCCCAAAAAGTAACACAAAGTTAAAAATACTGTTGGAGTACTAGTTATAGCATTAAATCACAATGTACAGTACATTAAGGAAAGAGATCCTACATGATATTTTTTTAAGAATTGATTAATTTTCTATGCAATTTCCAATTTAACACCAAGTATTTTTTTTTCATTTTCAATTATCTTTATATACAGAAGATCAATTCTGTATATACGAAGTAAAGATTTCATCAGTTTGCACCCACACAGAAACACAAGGTGTAAAAATATTGTTTCAGTACTAGTTATAGCATTACTTCACATTGGACAACACATTAAGGACAGATCCCACATGAGATGTAAGTACACAGTGACTCCTGTTGTTGGTTAAACAATTTGACACTCTTGTTTATGGCATCATTAATCTCCCTAGGTTCTAGTCATGAGTTGCCGAGGCTATGGGAGCCTTTAGGGTTTACCAACTTTGATCTTATCCAGAGAGGGTCATAGTCAAAGTGGAAGTTCTCTCCTCCCTTCAGAGAAAGGTACCTCCTTCTTTGATGGCCCCATTCTTTCCACTGGGATCTCACTCACAGAGATCTTTCATTTAGGTCTTCTTTTTTTTTTCCAGAGTATCTTGTCTTTCCATGCCTACAATACTCTCATGGGCTCTTGAGCCAGATCTGAATGCCTTAAGGGCTGATTCTGAGGCCAGAGTGCTGTTTAGGACATCTGCCATTCTATGAGTCTGCTGTGTCTCCCACTTCCCATGCTGGATGGTTTTCTCCCTTTTTGGTTCTATCAGTTAGTATTAGCAGACACTAGTCTTGTTTGTGTGATCCCTTTGACTCTTCGACCTACCAGTGTGCTCAATTGTGAACTGAAATTGATCACTTGTACTAGTGAGATGGCATTGGTATATGCCACCTTGATGTGATTATATTGGAATCCCCTGGCACGTTTCTCACTCCACCACTTGGGGCAAGTCCGATTGAGCATGCCATGAAGGTAAAATTTTTGAATTATACTGAATACATAGAAAAAGACAAAAGAATGACAAATCAAATTTGTCTTTCCATCGTGTTTGTAAAGTGTAGAATCCCCTTGTAATCTTAAGTGGTTAGGATTAAAGTCTAGTGATTATTTACTATTGCATATTCTTGTGAGTCCCAGAAAGGAGACTTTCAACTTGTTTAGGCATTTTTGTGTTATCTGGTGGCAGAAGATAGCAAAGCTGAAGTTCTTCATCCACTCATCCATGTGTCAGTATCTATCCATTAATTACTACCTTCCGGCAAGTCAAAAAATTTTCAGAGTAGATAAAGAAGAGCTATATTCTTTTTTAAATTTATATTTCTCCACCAATTGTGGAAAACAAATGATAAATGACTGTGGCTGCACTTAGAGGGATAAGGCATAATGCCAGATCTGTAAGCCTCTAAACCCCATGTTCAAATGCATTATGATCAATATTTTTTCTTTGGGGAATTAAAATAAAGCATTTGTGACCTTCACATCCTACTTAAACAACTTAGGCCTCAGTTTCTTTTTCTTTTTTATTTATTTGACAGAGTTAGACAGTGAGAGAGAGAGACAGAGAGAAAAGTCTTCTGTTGGTTCACCCCCCAAATGGCTGCTATGGCCAGAGCTATGCCAATCTGAAGCCAGGAGCCAGGTGCTTCTCCTCGTCTCCCATATGGTGGCAGGAGCCCAAGCAATTGGGCCATTCTCCACTGCCCCCCTGGGCCACAGCAGAGAGCTGAACTGGAAGAGGAGCAACTGGGACTAGAACCTGGCACCCATATGAGATGCTGGCACTGCAGGCAGAGGATTAACCAAGTGAGCCACAGCACTGACCCTCTTTTTTCAAAACATAAAAAGGTTATAGTTTCTGCCTTACAGGGTCATTGTGAAAATTTAATGGTTGTATACCTGCCAAGTCCCTAGAACAAAATCGGCCCTTAGTTAAGGATTCAAAAATTATTAGCCATTATTTTTATTACCATAATTAATATTCATAGCCAATTCAATTATAATAATTCCTCATAATCACAGACAGGGAGGTTTGAGGGATAAAAATTAAAGTCTTTGCCTATGCTGAAGTCTTGAAAAGTTTATCTGAATTTTTTCCTATAATAATTTGATGGTATTGAGTCATAGATTAAGGTATTTGATTCATTTTGAGTGGATTTTGGGGTAAGGTGGTGGTGGGGGACTAGTTTCATTCTTATGCATGTGGAGATCCAGTTTTACCAACACCATTTGATGAAGAGACTGTCCTTGATCCAGGGATTGGGTTTAGCTCTTTTGTGAAAAATATGCTGGTTGTAGATGCATGGATTAATCTGGTGTTTCTACACTGTTCCATTGGTCTACTCATTTTTTTTGCCAGTACCAGGTTGTTTCAATTATAACTGCCAATAGTATGTCTCAAAATCTGATTTCATAATGCCTCCAGCTTTGGTTTTATGTATAAGATTGCTTTACCTATTCAGGGTCTGTAGTGTTTCCATATAACCTTAATGTCTTTTTTTTTTGGTGTCAGATAAGAATGTCCTTGCTATTTTGATTGGGATCTCATTGATTCTGTAAATTGCTTTTGGTATAATGTACATTCTGATGATACTGATTTTTCCAATCCATGAACATGGAAGATGCTTCACATTTTTGTGTTTTCTTCTATTTTTCATCATTTTAAAAAAATTATCAGTCATAGAATTCTCACGTCCTTGGTTAAATTTATTCCAAGGCATGTAAATATTTTTGTAACAACTGTGAATGGGAGTGATCTTAAGACTTCTTTCTCAGCCATGGCATTGTTTTTGTATACAAAGGCTATTGATTTTTGTGTGCTAATTTTATATACTGCCACTTTCCCAAACTTTTTAATGAGTTCCAATAATCTCTTACTGGAGTCTTTTGGTTCTCCTATGTTTAGAATCATATCATCTGCAAATAGGGATAATTTGACTTCCTCCCTCCCAATTTTGTAATCCCTTTGATTTCTTTTTCTTCCTAATGGCATTGGCCAAAACTTCCAGGACTATATTGAATAGCAATCATGAGAGTGGGCATCCTTGTCTGGTTCTGGATCTTAGGGGGAGTGCTTCCATCTTTTCCCCATTCAGTAGGATGCTGGCTGTGGGTTTGTCATAAATTGCCTTAATTCTCTTGAGGAATGTTCCTTCTATACACAATTTGCTGAAGGTCTTCTTAATGAAATGATGTTTTATTGTACCAAATGCTTTCACTGCCACTGTTGCGATAATCTTGTTTTTTGGTTCAGTTTGTTAATGTGGTCGATCACATTTATTGATTTGTGAATGTGAACCATCCTTGCATATCAGCCTTTAGTTCCACTTGGTCCAGGTCCATTTTTCTGATGTGTTGTTGGATTTGATTTGTTAGTATTTTTTGAGGATTTTTGTGTCTATGTTCTTGAGGAATATAGGTCTGTAGTTCTCTGTTATATCTTTTTCTGGTTTAGGAAATAAGGTGATTCTGCCTTCATAGAAGGAGTTTGGGAGGATTCCCTCCCTTTCAAATGTTTTGAATAGCTTGAGAAGAATTGGAAGTAGTTCTTCAAGTGTCTAGTAGAATTCAGCAGTGAAGCCAACTGGTGCTGGACTTCTCTTTATTGTGAGGGTCTCTATTATGACTCAATCTCAATCTTGGTTACTAGTCTGTCAGATTTTCTATGTCCTCATGACTCAATTTTGGTAGATTGTATGTGCACAGGAATCTATCCAATTCTGCTAGATTTTTCAATGTGCTGGCATACCACTCGTCACAATAATTCCTGATTATTATTTTTATTTCTATGGTGTTTGTTGTTACACCTCCTTTTTCATTTCTGATTTCATTGATTTGTTTCTTATCCCTCTTTGTTTCAGTTATTTGGGCCAATGGTGTATCAATTTCATTAAAAAAAAAAAAACTATTCTTCATTTCCCATCCACAGAGAGAATAGAGATGTTCCCAGAGCCTATGGGTGATCCTCCTTGGCATTTTTGGCATTAGAACCTGTAATATGTTGAGAGGCTGGGGGCACCTCACAATCCTGTGTGGGTGTGCAGCCCCCAGTCAGATTCAAAGTCTGTGAGGAGTATGGATATTTCCCTCTGGTAACATCCTGGGCTCACAGGTACATACAATTACTGCTGCATCCACTTCTGTTGTCAAAATGGCAACTTCCCCCGACTGGGTGTCCTTGTTGGGGAATAGGGATAAAGAAATGTCCTTTGTCTTCACTGTGTTAGAGGAGTACCCTGCTCCTATTAGGATCCCAGGATGGACTCAAAGACAGTGTGGGCTGCCAGGCTCTCCCTCTGGCAATATCACAAGAGGCACAGCCTGCTGCATGCAGCCTGCTCTCACCTCATTCTCCAAAGCTGGCAGTGTCCTGTTGCTCATGGCTGTGGGATCCTATATTGTGTCTGTGCTCATTGCTGTAACTTCTGCACTATGCCATAGTGTCACTCTTGCATCTGCAGAATTTCCACTGCAGTTTTGTCTTCAACTCCCCCAGGGATGCAATACCTCCATTTTTTCCTGCTATTTTCTCCTAGCCTAAAGCAGCACATCTTTTCTCAATTCAGCCAACTTGGAATCCACCAAATTATGAGAACTGTACTTTTGCAATATCCCACTGTATTGTGCCTACAACTTCCAGCATTCTGTGGGCATTTTACATGGTAATATATAAAAACATTTTCAATAAGATTAATTTTTCATTGATTATATAAGGATAAACAAAGAGAATAAATGTTTCCCTACTTTATAGTTTTAGCCTCTATTTAAGTCCCTCCATTTCCAAAATGGACATGGCTTTTCTCTGAGAACTTGTAAGAGGCACCACTCAACTAGGAATTAAATATATAATCTATAGCAAGGAGCTACGTTAGTGAAGAACACTGCTCTCTGCTACTGGCAATGGGAGGAATATGGCAGGTGAAATCCTGAAACAGAAACCTAATCATGAAATTATGTGGGGTGTTTCTTAAGTGATAAATCAGAAAATTTCAGAAGCTTAAATTGTAAAAAAAAATATTTATATGAATTCCTATATCAGAAATCAGTTGTCATTATATCTTTGGTGATCAAATACATGAACTCCATAGCTAACAAGCAGCTGCTGTTAGACTTTTGCAGTGTTTTGAGACTACATTTCAGATTTAGGAAAGTTCAACTAAGAATCCTAATTGCAGTCTGCAGCTGCCCCCTTTAAGCATGGACAAGCTGCCACAATGAACAACTAGTTCATTTTATTCATTGATGATTACTTAGGCAGCCCTTACATAGTCTGAGAACTCGATACAACTGAAATCTTGGAACAATAATCCGGATGATCACATTTTTTCCAGAAGAATTAAAGGAATTGTAACTTTTTCTGGTTGAGTTTATTATGTGTTAGAGAACAGTTGGGTTTTCAACCCATCACTGAAAGATTGAAGAATTCAATGACACTGAGTTATTCATACATAGTCAATGAGCTTATTGCTATTTTTCTCCTCAAGTATGCCTTCTAATTATTCAGATCTGTCATAGTTTCCATGAATTGTTGTTCATCTATTCCCTTTCTTCCTGCCTAAATAATGGCATCAATTAGAATAACTATCTCAGGTACATTTTTTTTAACTCAAGATAGTTTGTGCATCTCATTTATATTCAGCAATATGAATTGTTACCATGTGTTATGCACATATGTTGTATTTCCACTTAAAAATCTTAACACTAGTGTTAATAATCAAGCATATAGTATTTTTCTTTAAGGCTCAACTTTAACTCTGATAATCTGATTCAAATCCACATTTTAGCTAACTAGCATTTTCCATATTTTTATCAAAATTCTCATTTGAATGACGCCCTTAGAATTCTGACTAATCCATATTTTCTAGCATTTTATGTAAAAAGAGTTAGGAAAGGAAATAATAAAATATTGCAGGCAAACTGGAAACTAATTGCATATACTCTGGAAAATAAATATTTGAAATTATCGAAGGTTATTGAATCTTGACTTTTAGTATGGAAATTTATTTATTTTGCCTACAAATGTAAATAAACTAAATATGAATCACAATATTTATGAATTACGTATTGATTAAAAACATGTGATAATTTAGCATGTTCTCTGAATGCCATACCACTAGAGACAAATAGTGATAGTTGGTTCACTTACACATAGTGTTATTTTTCAGAGAATCACATTGAAAATAATTAAAATTATTTCACAAAATGGAAATATATGTGTGTAGATAATTGTAAATCTTTTGACACTTAAACTCCTGCATGTTTGCTATAATTTATAATGATGCATGAATAGCATGATCTAGTTATCCAAATAACAAATCTAATCTTACAGCCATCTTTTTTATTTTCAATTATCTTTATATACAGAAGATCAATTTAGTATAAATTAAGCAAAGATTTCAACAATTTGCAACCACACAAAAACACAAAGTGGAAAATACTGTTTGAGTACTAGTTATAGCATTACTTCACAATGTACAGCACATTAAGGACAGAGATCCTACATGAGGAGTAAGTGCACAGTGACTCCTGTTGTTGACTTAACAATTTGACACTCTTGTTCATGGTGTCAGTAATCACCTTAGGCCCTTGTCATGAGTTGCCAAGGCTATGGAAGCCTTTGGAGTTCACCAAGTCTGATCTTATTTAGACAAGGGCATAGTTAAAGTGGAAGTTCTCTCCTCCCTTCAGAGAAAGGTACCTCCTTCTTTAATGGCTCATTCTTTCCATTGGGAACTCACTCACAGAGATCTTTCATTTAGGTTTTTCTTTTTTTTTCAGAGTGTCTTGGCTTTCCATGCCTACAATACTCTCATGGGCTCTTCAGCCAGATCCAAATGCCTTAAGGGCTAATTCTGAGGCCAGAGTGCTATTTAGGGCATCTGCCATTCTATGAGTCTGCTGTGTATCCCACTTCACATGTTGGATCATAATTTCCTTCTTAATTCTATCAGATATTAGCAGTTACTAGTCTTGTTTATGTGATCTCTTTGACTTTTATACATATCATTATAATCAATTGTAAATTGTAAACTGAAATTGATCACTTGGACTAGTGAGATGGCATTGGCACATGCCACCTTGATGGTATTGAATTGGAATCCCCTGGCATGTTTCTAACACTACCATTTGGGGCAAGTCTGATTGAGCATGTCCCAAATTATACATCTCCTCCCTCTCTTATTCCCACTCATATATTTAACAGGGATAACTTTTCAGTTAAAATTTAAACACCTAAGATTAATTGTGTGTCAAATTGTTAAGTCAGCAACAGGAGTCACTGTGTACTTACATCCCAAGTGGGATCTGTCCTTAATGTGTTGTCTAATGTGCAGTGATGCTATAACTAGTACTGAAACAGTATTTTTACACTTTGTGTTTCTGTGTGGGTACAAACTGATGAGAACTTTACTAATTATATACTGAATCAATCTTCTGTATATAAAGAGAATTGGAAATGAAAAAAAAAACCCTGGTGTTAAATTGGAAAATGCATAGAAAATTAATTCAGTTTTTTTTATTTATTTTTTTTCATAAATGTTCTTTTATTGTCATGTAGTAGCATACCATCTAAATATACATTTTATTAGAATTCCTGTCTTCAAGAGTCTTTTCCATAGCATTTTATTTGGTTTCATATATCATTGTCTTTTTTTTTAACTTTTATTTAATGAATATAAATTTCCAGTGTACAGCTTATGGATTACAATGGCTTCCCCCTCCCATAACTTCCCTCCCACCCGCAACCCTCCCCTCTTCCACTTCCTCTCCCCTTCCATTTGCATCAAGATTCATTTTCAATTCTCTTTATATACAGAAGATCAATTTAGTATAAAGATTTCAACAGTTTGCACCCACATAGAAACACAAAGTGAAACATACTGTTGGAGTACTAGTTATAGCATTGAATCACAATGTACAGCACATTAAGGACAGAGATCCCACATGAGGAGCAAGTGCACAGTGGCTCCTGTTGTTGACCCAACAAATTGACACTCTAGTTTATGGCGCCAGTAACCATCCTAGGCTGTCGCCATGAGTTGCTAAGGTTATGGAAGCCTTCCAAATTTACTGACTCTGATCATATTTAGACAAGGTCATAAAAGACAGAGTGAGGATAGTAACCAATGATCCTAAGAGTGGCATTTACCAGGTTTGAACAATTATACAGCATTAAGTGGGGAAGAGGATCATCAGTACACACAGGTTGGGAGTAGAGCCATTGGTGGTAGAGTAGAGGTTATGATTACAAAGGAATGAGGCCCAAGTACACTAGACAGGATCTAGAACAAAGGACAGAGTCATTATTAGAGGAGCTAAGAAAGGTGCTGTCTAAGCTACAATTAAGTTTTCTGATGGAGAGGCAAATAGAACCTGATAGAAGGGGCTTGATAATAATCTGGTGGGCTTTAGGCCTTGTAAATTCAGAGGCCCAGACCTATCTATCTCTTCACATGGGGTATATCATAAGGGAGGTGTGAACCTCCTAGGGGAAGGCACTCTGTTGACTTTCATTACTTGGCTGGCCTGGGAGGAGAGCTGGCCAGGTAAAGGCAGGGGCATCTCTAACAAGAAATTGACAGTTCTGCCTTCAATGTTGCTGACCCTACTTGACCATCCCCTCAGCTGCAGTGGTCACTTTGGAAGTTGGGCTGAGTGAAGGGCTTTTCAGCTTAGAGCCAATAAGATCTGTGGCTCTGACTTGGGCATCCTTCGACTCCAGGGCAGGTCCATTTCCAGTGATCCAACTCTTGGCAGAGCTGCCAGGGCTCTTCACAAGCTGACTTCTGCTGAAGCCCAGGCTTACCACATTGAAAGCCACTGCAGTGGACTGGCCTGTTGGGTCTCTTTGAGGCAGATTACTGTACAGATCAGCCATTGATAGGCCTGCCACCCATTGCTTCTGATGCCTAGCTTTCTTTTCCTCCTGGTTTGTGTTAAAGCAGACCAGAGGATGCAAGTCAAGGGAGTGCCCAAGGCCCATCTCTAAACTTCGGTGGCCTGAACTACAAGCCTATAGTCACAGGCACGTTCTGTAGTAGTTTTTCTAAGGTAGACAATGCCCATGAGGAAAATTATATTCTCACTTTAAAACTTTCTTTCCCTTTTGTCTGAAAGGGAGGTATTTTCTACTTACTGTATACTTCGCTGATGACGAACTGAATCTAGCTATGAGATTATTATTTAAGTTCTTATTTTGGCTATGCTATTACAGAAAAATGTTACCCATCTCTTTTATAAGGTCTAAAGATTAAATTGTGCATCCTACAGATTCCTTTATAATAGAATTAGTTTCCTACCTTGAAGAGAATAGAGAAATGAAAGAACAAGTTGGGCTTAGAATAGAGAAATGAGAGAGCAAGTCCTAGATCACTTGCTGACAATAGCCATATTACATGAATACTTAGCAAACCATTTCAACCATTAGATAACAACTTAAGAAAACATTTACCAGGAGGTCCAATGCCTTCTATAAATTGTAAGAATCATGTATTTGAAAACACCTCTTAAATATCTAACATGGTGTAGTTTGTTAAACCAGTAATCTTAAGCACAACCATATAAAATGTTTTTAGTTTCTTACTACCAACATGTTTAAAATATATGATACACAGATTCAGGTCCCACAAATTAAAATGTATCTTAGATTGATTTTAGCAGCTTAAATTTATGGACAATCTTATCTATAAGCCATTTAAAACAAAACTCTTAATAAAATGTCCCCATGTGGACATAAAATATGTACACACATATAACATAGCATAATAGACCATTATAGCAATTTTAATAATAGCTTTTAAAATCTTTAAGTCTTTTTGTAGATTGCCAATTGATTTGAATTGCTTTTTGTTTTTAGTAACCTCAGCTAACCATACTTTCTCTCAGTTGGTACTGTTAATACATTATTGGCTTCGTCTGTTTACAGAGCCATTCCAAAGTACTGAATACAATAGAAGTGGCTGGAAAAAGTCCATAGGAACCTCTAGGAGGACAGCCAAACACACAACCAACAACGCTTAAGTTTTATGAGCAGCACATCATACATAACTGTGGATGATAAAAGACTTTAAGTCGCCATGTTTAAAATTATAAACTCATCAACCAACAAGAGGCACTTGCTTACTTCACAGTATTTTTGAAAGCACCTGTAGGATTTTACAAGTATTTAACCGTTTAGGTCTCTGGGGCTTTCTCATTAAGATAACTATCATGTCTAGTAACACAAGATCATTAGACTTTTTAATTCTCAAACATTTGTATTAATAACATTTTCCATTATAGAAACTTAAAGTCTGGTACCACATCACATCTTGACAATCCTTCTAATATAATCCAAATAGCCTGATTAGTTGGTGTCTCTATAAGATGAGAGACATAGGTCCTTCGATTTTTTCAGTTGGGCCCAAACTGGAAAAACCAAAGTCCAGGATTTACTGAAAAATTTAGAGACCAGATTGTTTGAAACTTTGATTTTTTGAATGCCTGTCAAGAATGCCAAGAAGGCTCAAAATCCAAAATATCTGGTTGAAATAAGATTTCTTAAAATCATGACATAACATAGACCAAATTTGATCATTGTTACAAGGTGATTATTCAAATTTTTGAAAATAAGCACATATTTACATAACCCATAGCTCTTAATAAAAATGCAGCCGTTTTTGAACGATTAGAATTTAACAGACATCAAGAGAACATAATAGATTACTTTAACACATTGCTTTAACAGAGCATCAGAGTTTAATTCTATGTCAAAGAGAAATTGAGCTTCCTGTGATCTTTTGCTGTGAGGTTTCCTTCCTTTACCTTCTTTCATATTGGTGACCATGTTTCTGTGTTTCTGTGTGTAACACATCTTTAAGCATCTTTTGCAGGGCAGGATGAGTGGCAACAAATTCTTTCAGTTTCTGTTTGCTATGAAAAGTCTTAATTTCACCTTCATTCACAAATGAGAGCTTTGCAGGATATAATATTCTGGGCTGGCAGTTTTTCTCTCTTAGTACCTGGGCTATGTCTCGCCATTCCCTTCTAGCTTGTAGGGTTTCTGATGAGAAGTCTGCTGTGAGTCTAATTGGAGATCCTCTAAGAGTAATCTGACGTTTCTCTCTTGCACATTTTAGGATCTCTTCTTTGTGTTTCACTGTGGTGAGTTTGATTACAACATGTCGTGGTGAGGATCTCTTTTGGTCATGTTTATTAGGGGTTCTATAAGCTTCCTGTACTAAGATGCCTCTGTTATGTAGGATCTCTGTCTTTAATGTGCTGTACACTCTTATTTAATGCTATAACTAGTACTCCAACAGTATTTTTTTTTAACTTTGTGTTACTATATGTGGGCAAACTGTTGAAATCTTTACCTAATATATACTAAACTGATCTTCTGTATATAAAGAGAATTGAAAATGAATCATGATGTGTTTGGAAGGGGAGAGGGAGCGGGAAAGGGGAGGATTGTAGGTGGGAGGGAAGTTTTGGGAGGGGGAAGCCATTGTAACCCATAAGCTGTACTTTGGAAATTTATATTCATTAAATAAATGTTTAATTTAAAAAAAGCATTTCTGGAAATAAAGTTATCACTTTTCTACTTTAATAATAAATGCAAATATTTTATTCATTTTGTAACTCTTATTGACAAATGCAAACTGTGAAACAGTACCCTGTGTGGTTAGAGTGTTTTCCAATGTTAGCTGTGCATTGGGAGAGCTCTAACATTTGGCAGCCATGAGATATTTCAGTGATTCAGCTGGGCAGATGGAAGTCATTCAGGGCACAACATACTTACATATTGTTTATGTTTTAGATTTCTCAACAACTAGACATGCTTTTATAACTTATTAATCTACTCAGAAATCCATACTTTATGAAACCCCTTTATTTATGTTTTTATATCATGATCATGTTGAAGCCCTTATAGGATCCAAAAGTTACAACTAATGTGCTTGCTTCCCTTCAGAAATATCTGCAATGTAAAGGAGCTCAAATATTCACAAAATGAAAATATCTCATAAAATGATTTTGCCATCTCAAGAACATTATATATCACTAGACAGGCCTATTTTTAATAAGATGGAATACTTCCTACTTCTCTGAAGATGTCTTTCACTATACAAATCAAGCTCTGCCTGCTCAGAGATGGAAACACCACTGTTGAGGTTTTGAAGGTTAAAGAGCTAGAGGCAGAGGCGGCTGGGGAGCTCCCAGAACTGTAACCAGGCCACCATCCCTCCTCTCTTCCTCTCTCCCATCACCTCTTGTCTTGAAAATAACTTTTTCACTCCAAAGAAGTGGCGAGGGCAGTAGCCATCAGTGCTTCACTCCCTCTCAGCTCTTTCACCTGTGAGGGAGCCCAGGGCAAGTCCCAGCCACCTGGGTGCAACCCCAGGCATCCATTTTACACCTGGGCCATCCCCATGATAGGTGAGATTGCCACCACCGAGTCCATCATCTCCATGTTCCTCCACACCCAAGAGGCTCATGAGCAAGTGATAGCTGCAGACCTTCAGTCAGAGCCTGCAGGAGACATGGGCAGAGCATTACACACTCCACTGGCTCCCAGAGAAGCTGTGCAAGGGATCAGGTTATCATCATATTCCTGTGGACATCAACCAGAAACTGGACCTTCTGATTGCACTGAGCAGTCTGGAGCTATTGAGGCTTCTCCTTGAACACTAACTTGCACTCTGGGTTGACCCCATGAAGTGTCCTTCAGAGTCAGACAGGACAGCTCCACCAGAGTGCTGTAGGAAGTCTCGCCAGTAGGAAGCAGTGCTCAGAACAGCACCAAGGTGCAAATGGTAGACAGAAGAATCTGCTCAAAGGAGGTTTCTCTTAAGTAGAAAAAAAAAAAAAACTTCCAAAAACTGCAATATGATGACTATCAGACTAAGATTTAGACTATGGAAAGATGTCTTATAATGCATGGATAACTTTGATTTTTGCTTTGGGTGAGTTCTTCTTGATGATGCATTATGGAATTTAAAACATGTTACAGCTGTGAAGATCTTGCACAAAATAGAATGGTAAAATAATTTTTAAGAGTCAAAAGCCATGGTTTATACAGTCCCTTTCAATGACTTAGTAGCCTTTGAGACCAAGTAAATGATCATTTTATTTCCTAGGGAGTGAAGTCCTGTATTTCAGTTTTCCCCCAGTTTTATATCAGTCACTTTAATGAAAATCAGTATTTCAATGAATCTTTCTCTGCAGTATATCTTGCAGATAAGTTTTCACTATTAATTCTTGAAAATTATCATTAACTTTTGGTAGCTCAATAGGAAAGATAAATGTCTTTAAAATGGTAGTATCGGAAATTTTATGACAAGACTTTTACCTAACACTTAAATATCTATAAATGTACATAAAGACAGACCAATAAGCATCACCTGGGGAAATGGTCAGCTCTTGTATGCTGGTTTTTATGGCCTTGAAATTAGCAAGTGACCAGAATCTTCCATGGCAGCAGGCTTTAAAAAAAAAGGCTCTTGAGAAAATACCAGGCACCAGCCAGCTATCTGTATATTTGTTAGCTTGTAGTTTTCTAAGTCTGAGTAAACAACTTAATTTTAGGAAGTGGAGGTCTGGTTTGTAACTCTCCTTAGACTTAATTATGTTAAAGTCCTTTCCACAAATCACCATCTATTTCCTTAACTTTGTTAGTTTTATTGGGTAACTTAGAAACTGGTGTAAATTTGTACAGATTGTGGCAAAGTTGTACAGATTTCTATATTTTGGATTTTGGATGAGGAATTTTTATTCTCTCTATAATAAATAGTTTCTTATGGTGGCATTGAAAATAAATGCTTTAGAAAATGTCAGGAAACATATGACTCTGTGTGTGTTTTGAACATGTCATTTTCTAAAATGAATTGGTAGATGATAAATATGCTGTGATTTATTAAAGTCAGATATTCTAAGATTCAATTCTGCTAGGGTTTTATTTAAATAATTTTATTTAACAAGTTTACTTAAATATTCTTAGAGGCCAACATTATCATATAATGAATTAAGTCACTGCTTGTGAAGCCAGTATCCCACATCAGAGCATTGGTTCAAGTCCCAGTTGTTTTACTTCTGATACACTTTGGCTAATGTTCCTGGGAAGTGTTTTGAGTCATGGAGGGGAGGGCGGTTAACTGAGCAAGCTCCCTGTGTGCTTTTCCTCAGCTTAGCACAGAAATGAAAACTTGGGAAACAATTTGCAAATAAGATACAAAAGCTTTATTTTGTTTGCAAAGCAACAGTAAAGCATCTAGTCCAACAGGAGACCAGAGGGAATACCAGAGCAGGACAATGGCTTTCAGGAAGTGCCCAGGGTTTTTATGGCATTACTGAATTTTAATTGGGTTAATCTATAGGGGTGCTCATTGGACAGGGGCTTCATATACTCTATGTTGATTGAACTGGGGCCACCCATGGAGATAGTGGGAGTCTCCTGAAGTTAGCCAGATTCCCCTTGGGGGCTCAGGCCCCTCCTGTACTAGCTCTGGGTAGGGGACTGAAGTTGTGGTTAGAACTACAGGCTCACACACACTGAACAGGAGGTTATTATGGGGGAGATGCCAGCAGGAGGAAACAAGCTTTCTAGCCACAGCTTGCAGCCTGCTTGCACAGCATTTGCAACCTGATTGTGCCAGAAATTCTTCCTATGTATGAGAGGCTCATAGGCACTTAGCCCCCTTCCCCGATATCCTCAGGAAGGCAGCAAATTATGGCCAAAGTACTTGGCCCCCAGCCACCCTCACTGAAGACTCAGATGGAGTTTCTGGATAGTAGGTTCAGCCTGGCCCAGTCTTGGATGTTGGGAGCATTTGGGAAATAAACCACTGGAGGGAAAATCTGTCTCTCTACCTTTCAGAAAAATATATATGTTTAAAAAATAAATATTTGATTTTTAATATTTTTCAGTGGGAATTTTGTGGGTTTTTTTTTTAAGATTTTATTAATTTATGTGAGAGGTAGAGTTACAGACAGTGAGAGGGAGAGACAGAGAAAGGTCTTCCTTCCATTAGTTCATTCTCCAAATGGCTGCAAGGGCTGGAGCTGCACTGATCCAAAACCAAGAACCAGGTGCTTCTTCTTGGTCTCTCATGTGAGTGCAGGGGTCCAAAGACTTGGGCCATCTTCTACTGCTTTCCCAGGACATAGAAAAAAGCTGGATTGGAAGAGGAGCAGCCAAGACTAGAACCAGTGCCCATATGGGATGCCGGCACCACAGGCAGAGGATTAACCTATTGCACCATGGCACCAGCCCCCTAGAATATTCTGAGCCCTTATTTCATTTGCTATACTCTCAACATTCTTTGAGTTAGCCATTGAATGTGAAATGAGCTGTTGTATAATGGTAACACTGAAGACTTGGCAGCAGAACACTGGAATTTATAATAGTCTGTGATAAATAGACAACAAGGACTAACACCTTGTTAGTGACTACTGCTGTCCCTTGCCCTGTCCTGGATGACATCAAGGGTGACCACAGGTTTCTGTGATGGGTTGACACACTGTGATCCCAGTCATCAGAATAGCTGGTGTGTTAACATTACTTCTCATGAGCAACTAAGAGCAGGTGATAAAATTAACAAGAACTTTTTGGGGATGTGAGAAAAATAGGAGCACACACACATATGCACAACCTCAGATAGGCACATCTGTACATACAACAGAAAAGCAGCCCAAAGCTGCTGCATAGGCCTGCATCAAGTTAGGGATACTTGTGTTGCTTCCATCATACTAGAACTAAAAACACTCCAGGTCTTAGAAACCCAAATAAATTGATGATAGACCTCTTAGAGTTGGAAGGGTTTTACTGTCAGCACAGTAAAAGGCCTTCTCTGATTACTATTTTCTGTTTCTCACAGTTTTTCCCAAGACATTTGCCTGTAGAGATAATTCCATTTAGAATATGTCCTCTCCCTTTAAGTGTGTTTTGTTTATGGCCCTGCAAAAGCACTCATAATATAGATGAAAACTGATTCATTTCCTAAGCTCTGGATTATTTATATCTACCACTGAATAGTATATTCAAGATTTGGACATGTTATATGATGTGTGAAAACTTAAAATTAAAATAACAATTAAGGCCGGCGCTGCAGCTCAATAGGCTAATCCTCCACTTGTAGCACTGGCACACTGGGTTCTATTCCTGGTCGGGGCACCAGATTCTGTCCCGGTCACTCCTCTTCCAGTCCAGCTCTCTGCTGTGGCCCGGGAGTGCAGTGGAGGATGGCCCAAGTGCTTGGGCCCTGCACCCACATGGGAGACCAGGAGAAGCACCTGGCTCCTGGCTTCCGATCAGCGTGGTGCACTGGCCACAGCGCATCATCCACAGCGGCCACTGGGGGGTGAACCAACGGTAAAAGAAGACTTTTCTCTCTGTCTCTCTCTCTCACTGTCTAGTCTGCCTGTCCAAAAAAATACAATTAAAAAACACTTGTTCCTCATGAAAATCTGAGAACAGTTAAAAGCATAAAAAATTTAATGTATTCCTCAGTCATGTAATCCTTGTATATTCATTTTGGAACACTGAATTATCTGTTTTCATTCTATATGATCTCCAATAATAATTAACCTGCTAGTATTTACTAGAGAGGTACAACACTTTACCATATTTTTAAAGTCTTGATAACACAATGAATATAAATATTTAATGTAAAACTCTATGATTTTCTTAAAAGCTTGTTAATATTTTCAAAGAATTACTATTAATAATTTTTTCAAGAAACTAAGAAGAATGTGCATATATGTGCATGTAGGTCCTCATGTATATGTATCTTTCTTAAAGTTAAGCAAATTATATTTCAGAGTAAAATGGATTTATGCCACTGCAATTCATGTTTTGTGGTATGTTGACAAAATATTATATCAAAGTTTATCTCACATTAGATTTTTCAAATATATGATAAGAACACTGAGAATTTATTTCTAGGAGATTATAATATAATATAATATAATATAATATAATATAATATAATATAATATAATATAATTTTCTAGATTTCTCACGCTGTTCACCAGATCTCTAAATGGATTAACCTTACAGAATTAAAACTTCATACCCAGACCAGGCATGTAGTGGAGCAGTTAAGATACCATATGAGATGCTCACATCCCTTATTAGAGGGTCTGGGTTTGAGCCCTGGCTCTGCACTAAATTCTGGAGTCATGCTAATACATGTTTGGAGGCAGCAGGTGATGGTTGAAGTTGTAGATCTGTCCCCACAGGGGAAATCTGGATTGAGTCCCTGGCTCCTCTTTTGACTTGGCTTAGCCCTGGGTATTGTGGGAATTTGGATAATAAACTAAAAGATAGGAGAATTTTCTGTCGCTGCCTTTCAAATCAATCGGGACAGAATCCAGCACCCCAACTAGGACTAGAACCTGGTGCCGAGCCATTCTGTCTCTCTCTTACAGTCTCCTTCTCTTTTTCCTAAACCGACCCTTCACTCTGGTCTGTTGGGTATGCCCCAATAAACCCTTTCCCTTAAAAAAAAAAAAAAACAGTTTCTACCCTTTAGCCTACATCATTCCATCCTACCCTAGTAACCAATGTTCTGCACTGTTTCTATGTACAGCATTTGGATCCTAAAGATTCTACATATAATTGAGACCATGAAGCAATTTAAATATTTTTTTTCTATATCTGGTTTATACTCCAGACTCATCTGTTCTTTAGCAAATGGCTAAATTTCCTTTTGTAAAGGCTAAATAATTTTCTCTCAATAGCATCCCATTATATAATATTTGATTCTCCATTTCTTTCTTAATACTATTTCTTCATCCATTAAAGGATACGTAGTCTGTTTTCATTTCTTGGTTACTGTAAAAATGCTGTAATAAATATGGGAGCACAGATATCTCTACCACATGATGACTGACTGATTTCTTTGCATATACACGCAGAAGAGTAATTGATGAGTCCTACGGTTATTCTATTTTTACCTTTTAAGGAACTTTCATATTGTTTTCATACTGGCTGTACTCATGTACATTTCCACTAATTGTATAGATGGGTTCCTAGTTATCCACATCTCTGACTAGACTTGTCATCTCCTATCCTTTTGACAAAAGGCACTGTAAAGTAAGGTGAAATATTATTTTATATTTGATTTGCATTTACCTGGTATGTTAGTGATATTGAGCATCTTTCTATATATCTGCTGCATCACAAGAAAATGGCTCTCTACTTATATATGTACTTTGCTATTTTATTTTCTATAACAAAAGTTATCAGAAGGTTATTATAATAGCATTATATCTTAAAAGCCTAGCATATTTGTTTTTCTAGAAACTGTGGTTTGCAGCTCAGAAAAGAATAAAATATTTTTAAACAAAGATTGTTATTTGCTTTCTACATAGTTACAGATATTCCAAGGTTTGTGCAGTTATTTGTTTCTAATTTCACTTGTAATCACCAGATGATATACATTATATTATTTAATCATTTCAAATACTTTTCTTCTAAAAAATTATGACTTAAGTCATTTCCACACAACATTCCACATATACCAGATAAGAAATACTTAACTCACCAGGAAAATAATGACTATGCCATACACTCTGAGTGTTCCTCCCACATAAGGCCTTGATGTGATTAACAAGTGACTTCTTAGTCTTGAAGACAATTAAGTCATGCATTAATAATTTAAGGTTTAGACCATGGTAAGGGAGTTCTTGTTTTATAAGTTTGCATCATATGTAACTTTAAAATATGTAAGACATTTTCTGTGTACTTCTCAGTTATTTTTATTTTTATTTCATCATACTAGATCTATTATTTCCTTATAAAAGTCATTTATTGTATAAATTAATGTAAAGTAACCAAACCCAGCTATATAGCAGCTTCAGAAATAGACCTGACCAAAAAGTTCCCAGTAACTACGCATGATCCAATTGTAGTGGTTATTTGTATCTCATGATTATCAGAACTTCTTTCAGGAGCTGGTTATGAAAACATTCAAGTTGGGCTGACAATACTTTGTTAGGGATATTTGTGTGTTTATTCAGTATATTTACATAAAAATGATTCTGCCTTCAGCCAAAACTGAGTCATCATGATAGCTACCTTTTGTAGAGTGTATTTCTTAAGAAAATGGGAACAAATTTTAGATTTGTTCAGCTTTTTACTAAAGATGCCTAACACCATAGTTGTTTTTGCCTAACCTAATTTGTTAGTCTGGGCAATGACACAGGAAGCAGAATGAAATAGCTGCACATGGCTGTCCTATTTACACATCAGTCTGAAAATGGCTTATAGTGTTACAGTGTTCTGGACTTAAAAGAGGAAGGAACAGGTTCACATGAACTAGACAGCTGGGGATACAATTGGGAGAACTCTTTGTGTTGTGGTCTACTGAATGTTCTCTGTAGGAAGGGCATCCTTTGGGACTTGCCCATTTTCTGTTCTTCTTGAATGTCAGTGCAGTGCACTGCTACTGTCTGATTCTCTTGTCTGTGGACTCCTTTTCTTTTCTTTTTTTTTTTTTTGTGGACTCCTTTTCTAACAGCTGCAGTGCTCTGTCTCTGATTTCTAGGCTAGCTACTCAAGGTATGAATTTTTCATAGAATATGCACTGACATGACATTGCCATTCTTCTATGGAAAGAAAATTTTTAATGAAATGAAGAATTTAAATATCAAAAAGATCCACAAAAGAATGAAAAATTTTCCATGAAATTAAGATTTTAAAGAGAAATCAAAATCAAAATAAATATTAGAAAATAAGAATCCAATAGATCAAATAAAAATTCAGTGGAAAGCCAAAACAGCAGACTTGGTGAAACAGAAGAAAGAATATCTGAGCCAGAACACAAATATTTGGAAATTTTTTAGTCAGGAGTGCTATGTGAAATCAGTTATCATTTATGTGGAAAAACAACAGAAATGTATTCTCATCTCCAAAGATTTGAGAAAGTCCTCCATTCAGTTATACTAATTTAATTATATGCTATAAAATATTCTTATGAATAAAGAATACATGGTCATGAATAAATAATTATATTGGAAAAGCATTGATAATGATTTTGACTCTATTTTTATCTATTTATACTGAAGGTGGACAAGAAGTTTACCATTAATGAGATAGTTATAATTATTAAATCTATTTAATTTTACAAATACAACAATCTACACCCAAAAAAGAATGCAAAAACAAAAAAGTTGAGAATAAAGGGAGATTTTTGCTTTATCTGCCTTGCATTCAAAGTTAGTATTGCTGTACTACACTTTAATAAAAGAATAAACAATATTGCCTAGCTTCATTTTGAAACTTGCTGAAGCAATTGGTACTAGATTTACCTTCCCACTATAAACATGAAGGAAAGAGAAAAATGAGACCCATGTATATAGATACTGGACAACAGCAGCATTGGGCCATTATCCATGAGCAGAAAAACAAAGAGACGCCTAAAAAAGGGAGCCCCTTTATATTGGAAGAAGGTAGCTCAAGGGTGGGGAAACTAAGGTGGTTCTGCTGGGCTGAGTAGACCTTGTGTTGTCAGAGGCTGAAGCAGGCGTGATTTGGGAGGCATAGATATGGAAGAAGGAAGCTACACAGAGAAAGAACTGAAGAAATGTGCATGAGGATCTCCGTATTGATGGATATTAAGCTGTGTGTGAATCAGGTAAAACTAGGAAGCCAATGACAAAAGATTCCCTAAAACTGGGAAGTTTCCAAGTTCCAAAAGTTACCACTTTTGATTTAGCCCAGCCATGAGCATTTTTGGTATTTTAGATGAAAGCCAACTGATGAGAGACTCCTCTCTCTCTCTCTCATTCTCTTCCTCTCTCACTCTCACTTTTTCATTCTCTTGCCCTCATTCTAGCTGTCACTTTCATCTCTATCCTTGCATGCCCATAATTAAACAAAAATGTTTAACAAATAGACTGATAAGGTAAATGCAGTTATAATAATCCACAGAAAATCATATTCTAAAAAGAATAAAGGGCTAAAGCATATAAGCAAATAGCTAGGACAAAATATTTCCTCAATGAATAAATAAACCCAATTAGCTAAAGCAAGAAAGAAAACTTATAAGCAAAAACAGAAATAAACAACAAATATGCAGTACAATGAAACACCTTATGGATGATTACATTAATTGAAAAGGCTGTAAACATTCCAATTAAGTCAATTGTTATACTGAAGAAAAACGCCACTCCAACTATCAGCTAAAGAAGCTAAATTTCTGAAAGAAATGAAAAGTAAATTAAATAACAGTTCACAGACAAGTTAAAAAGAATACCTTGCCAACACTAGTCATAATAAGTTAGGCTGAATATATTGATAAGAAGCAACATATATTTCAGGACATGGCCTTTGCTAGGGATAATTTAAGCTGCTAAAATTAATCAAAGATACATTTTAATTTGTGTGACCTGAATCTCTGTATCATATGTTTTATACTTGTTGGTAAAAAGAAACTAAAATCATTTTATATGGTTGTGCTTAAGATTACTGGTTAAACAAACTACACCATGTTATATATTTCAGAAGTGTTTCCAAATACATGATTCTTAAAATTTATAGAAGGCATTGGACCTTCTGGTAAATGTTTTCTTAAGTTGTTATCTAATGGTTGAAACTGTTTGCTAAGTATTCATGTAATATGGCTATTGTCAGCAAGTGATCTAGGACTTGCTCTCTCATTTCTCTATTCTAAGCCCAACTTGTTCTTTCATTTCTCTATTCTCTTCAAGGTAGGAAACTAATTCTATTATAAAGGAATCTGTAGGATGCACAATTTAATCTTTAGACCTTATAAAAGAGATGGCTAACATTTTTCTGTAATAGCATAGCCAAAATAAGAACTTAAATAATAATCTCATAGCTAGATTCAGTTCGTCATCAGCGAAGTATACAGTAAGTAGAAAAAACCTCCCTTTCAGACCAAAGGGAAAGAAAGTTTTAAAGTGAGAATATAATTTTCCTCATGGGCATTGTCTACCTTAGAAAAACTACTACAGAACATGCCTGTGACTATAGGCTTGTAGTTCAGACCACCGAAGATTAGAGATGGGATACGGGCACTCCCTTGACTTGCATCCTCTGGTCTGCTTTAACACAAACCAGGAGGTAAAGAAAGCTAGGCATCAGAAGCAATGGATGCCAGGCCTATTAATGGCTGATCTGTACAGTGATCTGCCCTCAAGGAGACCCAACAGGCCAGTCCACTGCAGTGGCTTTCAATGTGGTAAGCCTGGGCTTCAGCAGAAGTCAGCTTGTGAAGAGCCCTGGCAGCTCTGCCAAGAGTTGGATCACTGGAAATGGACCTGCCCTGGAGTCGAAGGATGCCCAGGTCAGAGCCACTGATCTTATTGGCTCTAAGCTGAAAAGCCCTTCACTCAGCCCAGCTTCCAAAGTGACCACTGCAGCTGAGGTGATGGTCAAGTAGGGTCAGCAACATTGAAGGCAGAACTGTAAATTTCTTGTTAGAGATGCCACCTGCCTTTACCTGGCCAGCTCTCCTCCCAGGCCAGCCAAGTAATGAAAGTCAACAGAGTGCCTTCCCCTAGGAGCTTCACACCTCCCTTAGGATGTACCCCATGTGAAGAGATAGATAGGTCTGGGCCTCTTAACTTACAAGGCCTAAAGCCCAACAGATTATTATCAAGCCCCTTCTATCAAGTTCTATTTGCCTCTAAATCAGAAAACTTAATTGTAGCTTAGACAGCACCTTTCTTAGCTCCTCTAATAATGACTCTGTCCTTTGTTCTAGACCCTGTCTAGCGCACTTGGGCCTCATTCTTTCGTAATCATAACCTCTACTTACCCCCAATGGCTCTACTCCCAACCCTGTGTGTACTGATGGTCCTCTTCCCCACTTAATGCTGTATAATTGTTCAAACCTGGTAAATGCCACTCTTAGGATCATTGGTTACTATCCTCACTCTGTCTTTTATGACCTTGTCTAAATATGATCAGTTGGAGAACTTGGAAGGCTTCCATAGCCTTGGCAACTCATGATGATAGCCTAAGGTGGTTACTGGCACCATAGAGTGTCAATTTGTTGGGTCAACAACAAGAGTCACTGTGCACTTGCTCCTCATGTGGGATCTCTGTCCTTAATGTGCTGTACATTTTGATTTAATGCTATAACTAGTACTCCAACAGTATGTTTCACTTTGTGTTTCTATGTGGGTGCTAACTGTTGAAATCTTTATACTAAATTGATCTTCTGTATATAAAGAGAATTGAAAATGAATCTTGATGTGATTGGAAGGGGAGAGGGAGCGGGAGAGGGGAGGGTTGTGGGTGGGAGGGAAGTTATGGGAGGGGGAAGCCATTATAATCCATAAGCTGTACACTGGAAATTTATATTCATTAAATAAAAGTTAAAAAAAGAAATTTAAAAAGTGAAAATTCCAGAAGCACTGGAGACCTCTATGAGAATTATTTAATGTTCAATCAACTGAAAATCATGTACTTGTGCTTCAGTAGGGAATATTCTGGTTCTTAAATTGTTCATAATTTCTCATTTTAGCCTCTCAATATGTATTGTATCTTGCAATCAGGTCATCAAATTTCTTTTCTTCATATTGGTAAAAATAAGCAGCATCACCAGGATTATGGTTTTTAGTTGTGTTTCCACTTAAGATTTCTTTCCATCAAACTCCCCATCTTGAATATGCTCTCTGTTTATCAATCAGTATGTGATTTTTTTTTTGGACAGGCAGAATTAGACAGTGAGAGAGAGAGACAGAGAGAAATGTCTTCCTTTTCTTGGTTCACCCCCCAAATGGCTGTTATGGCTAGCGTGCGGTGCCAATCTGAAACCGGAGCCAGGTACTTCCTCCCAGTCTCTACTGGAAGAGGAGTAACCGGGACAGAACCTGGAGCCCCAACTGGGACTAGAACCCAGGATGCTGGCACTGTAGGCTGAGGATTAGCATAGTGAGCCATAGTGCAGGCCAGTATGTGGTTTTTGAAGCAGTAACTCTGTTTAAGAGTTAGTCTTGAGGCCGGTGCTGTAGCTCACTTGGTTAATCCTCTGCCTTGTGGCTCTGGCATCCCACATGGGATGTCTAGTCCTGGTTGCTCCTCTTCCAGTCCAGCTCTCTGCTGTGGCCTGAGAAGGCAATGGAAAATGGCCCAAGTGCTTGGGCCCTGCATCCCTGTGGGAGACCACGAAGAAGCATCTGGCTCCTGGGTTCGGATCAGGGCAGTGGTGGCTGTAGCATCCATTTGGGGAGTGAACCAATGGAAGGAAGACCTTTCTCTCTGTCTCTCTGTCACTGTCTTTAACTCTACCTGTCAAATAATTTTTTTTTGACAGGCAGAGTGGACATGAGAGAGAGACAGAGAGAAAGGTCTTCCTTTTGCCGTTGGTTCACCCTCCAATGGCCGCCGCGGTAGCGCGCTGCGGCCGGCGCACCGCACTGTTCTGATGGCAGGAGCCAGGTGCTTCTCCTGGTCTCCCATGGGGTGCAGGGCCCAAGGACTTGGGCCATCCTCCACTGCACTCCCTGGCCACAGCAGAGAGTTGACCTGGAAGAGGGACAACCGGGACAGGATCGGTGCCCTGACCGGGACTAGAACCCGGTGTGCCGGCGCCGCAAGGTGGAGGATTAGCCTAGTGAGCCGTGGCGCCGGCCTAAATAATTTTTTTAATAAAAGAGAGAGTCTTTCTTCATAAAGTATGTAAATAATTTCTACATAACTTCTGAATTTTATCTAAGTGCTAACAGGAGCCTTATCCTAACATAATTATCCACAGTGTTTATTCCAGAAATGACTTAGTTACTGAATTTGAATGAAAACTTTACTGTGCATACTTGTAGGCCACTGTTGTTGTAGTTTTGTAATTTTTATTTCTATTTAACATTTTTTTTCTTACTTGGTTTAATTTTTTTTTTGACAGGCAGAGTTAGACAGTGAGAGTGAGAGACAGAGAGAAAGGTCTTCCTTCCATTGGTTCAACCCCAAAATGCACCAATCCGAAGCAAAGCCAGGTGCTTCCTCCTGGTCTCCTATGTGGGTCCAGGGTCCAAGCACTTGGGCCATCCTCCACTGCCTTCCCAGGCCACAAAAGAGAGCTGGACAGGAAGAGGAGCAACTAGGACAGAATCCGGTGCCCGATCCAGGACTAGAACCTGGAGTGCTGGTGCTGCAGGCAGAGAATTAGCCTAGTGAACCGTGCTGCCGACCAAACTTGGTTTAATTTTTTAACATCAGGAGCTATAAAATAATCCTAGATATTTCCATGGGCCACTTTATTTTTTTTTTCATTTTAAAAGGGTTGCAGTGCCATGTGTATTTACTGAGAAATTATGCATTTCTAAACCTTTTAACATTATGTAAAATGAACTAGCATAACATTGTATACAGAATGACATTTTTATTTAAAAACATGCAACTCCTGTGTAAATTTCAACCGTGGGATGTTTCTTGCTTAATGAGAGGGAGCAGTAAATCTTTTACACTGAAATTTGTGTCATGATTTTGTATAATATAGTCAATAGTGTGTCTTTGAGATCCTTGCAGTTACACATGGACATTCATCATTATATATCTGGTATATTATGCATGTAAACAGCTTTCTAATGACCATAAACTGAAAGGTAAAATTAAACCATGCAATTCAGTAATTGAAAGTTTAGCAGAAAATTACAGTTGTCTCCATTGAAACAACTCATATTCACTTTAAATCACTCAGCAACCACTGAGCATTGTTCATGAGAGATTGTTGGGTGGCAACTTCTTTTATGGATGAATGAATGCTTAACTTGCAGACATAACTACCATTGTGAGGTATTTTCATATATACTGGCATGGGAGCTTATGAAATACTGCAAATTTTGTGCTGGAAGAAAAACATAAATCTTTGAACAAATAGCCAAAATAAAATCTAAGAAAGTTAGAGATAATTATGTATGTGTCAGTCTTCCACGAGAACTGCTGTAATTTTTATTGTCTGAAATCTCGATGAGTACAGCTTTCCTCATTGGGAATGCTTTGTCTTGGCTTTCTTTCCCCCTTATTGTGATCAATTAATGTACATGTTGTAGACTGCCATGTCTTCTCTTCTCAAAAGCAGGCTGGGTTTGACTAGCACTTTTTTACATAGGATTCATTTTTAGTGTTTATTGAGTAACTATAGGGAACTATGTGCTTGTGTTAGAGTTTGAAAACTTAATTGGTAAAGTGCATGCAACTAAAATGTTAACATCAATGACATTAGCATTATTGCTGAACATTTTCTTTGAGTCTTATTGATCCCATTTTTATTCTTGCCAACTTTCTATGTTTTTGACATTTACAGCATGAAACAAAGAAACAAACTGTAGACCTCCACAGCTGAAGGTTTATGCATTGTTTATTTTATAATGAATTGTATGTCTGAGCAGTGCTGGTATTACTTTTGCTTTTTTAAGTATAACAACATTTCACAAGGAAGAGACAGTTGGCAATGTACACATCTACAGCATAGACACTTATTCAAATAGTAAAATAAGGGACCAGTGCTGTGGCTCACTTGGTTAATCCTGCACCTGCAGCACCAGCATCCCATATGGGTGCCAGTTCTAGTCTTGATTGCTCCTCTTCCAGTCCAGCTCTCTGTTGTGGACCTGGAGGGCAGTGGAGGATGGCCCAAGTGCTTGGGCCCCTGCCCCTGCATGGGAGATCAGGAAGAAGCACCTGGCTTCTGGCTTTGGATTGGTGCAGCTCTGGCCATGGCAGCCCTTTGCAGAGTGAACCAATGGAAGGAAGACCTTTCTCCCTGTCTCTCTCTTTCACTATCTATAACTCTACCTGTCAAATAAATAAAAAAATAGTAAAATAAGATGCTCTGAGTTTATTGGTAAATACTACCAAGTGTTTAGGTGAGAATATAGGACTGACATCTTTAATTTCCCATACATGTTTTAGAAGTCTAAAATTTTAACAACTGTACATGTGAAATTTTATATTTCTAATCATATTGCACATCCTTAGAAAGGTAAATAAGTATCACGTTGACAAATGAAATGGTGGGGCTGATACTGTATCATAGTAGATAAAGTTGCTGCCTGCAGTCCTGGCATCCCATATGGGCACCAGTTCAAGTCCAGCTACTGCATTTCCAATCCAGCTCTCTGAAATCTCCTGGGAAAGCAGTAGAAGATGGCTCAGTGCTTGGGATTCTGCACCCTCATTGGAGATCCAGAAGAAGCTTCAGTCTCCTGGCTTCACATCAGCCTGGCTCAGTCCTTTGCAGCTATTTAGGGGGTGAACCAGCAGATGGATGATCTTCATGTTTTCCCTCTCTCTGTCTGTAACTCCACTTCTCAAATAAGTAAAGAAATCTTAAGAAAAAAATAAAGTGGTAAAAAACAACATGGTGTTAAAAGAAGCTTTATTAACATACATATAGAAAAGAACATCAAAAAGGTTTTCCAAAAATGAAGTTAAAAGGTAAATTCATTTTTGTACAAAAATACTTAAATGCATGTACCTCTTTCATAATACATATTCTCTTTGAATTTTTAGACTCATCATATCACCCCAGATCTCATCATGAAAATAGTTTTGTTTTTGTCCAATATGACAACATTCTATGTGTACAATAGTTACCTGATTTCATGAATTCATAATATTTATTGTTGTTCAGCAATACATTTCTACCCAATTTTAAGAGCAACGACTACTTCAGTTTTTCCATATATCAGATATGTCCAGGGAACAAAGCAGGATAACTGACTGGATTCACTCATTGCCCATTTTCTTTCTTTCTTTTTTTTTTTTGACAGGCAGAGTTAGACAGAGAGAGAGAGAGAGAGAGAGAGAGAGAGAGAGGTCTTCCTTTCCTTGGCTCAACCCTGAAATGGCCACTACAGCCAGCATGCTGTGCCAATCTGAAGCCAGGAGCCAGGTGCTTCTCCTGCTTCTCCTGGTCTCCCATGCGGGTGCAGGGTCCAAGCACCTGAGCCATCCTCTACTGGCTTTCTGGGCCACAACAGAGAGCTGGACTTGAAGAGGAGCAACTGGGACAGAATCCATCCAGTGCCTGAACCAGAACTAGAACTCAGGGTACCAGCACCACAGGCAAAGGATTAGCCTAGTGAGCCACAGCACTGGCCCTGTTGCCCATTTTCTGTCATTTAGTCTTCCACATTTCCATTAAGATTTTACTGATGTGCTGCACAAAAAGGCTAGCTGTTTCAAAGCCTCTCCCATTGTCTTCTTTTTATATTCATCCATAATAATAATGTCTTTTAATATTTTAATCTATCCTCCACATACCCTTGAAATAGGAAGACAAATCTTTTTATGTTGAAGTTAAAAGTGTTTGACAGGAAGAGAGTATGCATATGTAATAAGCGTACCACACAGATGGTGCTGTGGCTCAATAGGCTAATGCTCTGCCTTGTGGCACTGGCATACCATGTTCTAGTCCCAGTTGGGGCACCAGACTCTGTCCTGGTCATTCCTTTTCCAGTCCAGCTCACTGCTCTGGCCTGGGAGTGCAGTGCAGTGGAGGATGGCCCAAGTGCTTGGGCCCTGCACCTGCATGGGAGACCAGGAGAAGCACCTGGCTCCTGGCTTTGGGTCAGCTCAGTGTGCCGGCCATTGGAGGGTGAACCAATGGTAAAGGAAGACCTTTCTCCCTGTCTCTCTCTCTCTCTCTCTCTCTCTCTCTGTCCTCTCTGCCTGTCAAAAATAAAAAAAGAAAGAAATGTATCACACATTGTATTGCTACAAGAGTGGTTCTGCCAGATAAAATACAAGATACTCTAATACAGTGTGGAATATATTTACACTAAAATTTATGCTGTTTTACTGAAATTAAAGTTCAACTAAGAGCTCCATCATTCTTTATATCTGACCATCTAAATTGAAAGACATAAAACTTCTCAAATTAAATAATGAGATGATGACACATTGCCTATTATGGCCATTCCCCTTCTGTAACCAAGGATGTGAAGTTACTTTGATACTATATAAATTTCTACTTCCTCCAAACATTTAACTGCCCAGTTAATTACACTTATTGTTGTCTAGTCCATATATCTTTTAACTTCAGAGAACATTTCTTTCATCATACTATCTGAACATATATATTATTGTAATGTTCTGCTAAAAAGAAAACCCTCCCTTGTCATCTGGGAATATCAATAATGCCTAAACTATGGTTACTAATTGAAAGAGGGAAGGCAGGATTAATAAAAACTACTACTTTAGTTTTTCTCCAATTGCCACAACTCAATGACAGTGACTCCCAAGAATACGATGCCTTGCGTGTAAACATAAACTTTCTCTCTTCAACTTTCTACTGCAAGAGTAGTCAGGGAAATAAAACAGCAAGAAGCAAACATAAGTTGTAAGCATAAACTTCTATGTAATAAAACATGAATGCATTGCATGACGTTTATATGCAGATAATCGACTAAAATCTAAAAACAAATATAACTGATAATGAGATTACTAGAAAGATCATAAAATCCACACATTACTAAGAATCAGGAAGAAACAAATAAAAATAATATTAAAGGACAATAGACTAGAAAAAATCCACATGAGAAATGGAAACAAAAGAATTAAATTATGTGTCTTTAAATGTTCATTAAAGCAATATAAAAAAACTCATTATCATTATCACACAAAAAAGACTAGTGTATGCAAATACTAACCAATAGAATAAAAAAGGGAGAGAACAATCCAACATGGGAAGCAAGATACACAGCAGACTCATAGAATGGCAGATGTCCTAAACAGCACTCTGGCCTCAGAATTAGCCCTTAGGGCATTTGGATCTGGCTGAAGAGCCCATGAGAGTATTTTAGACATGGAAAGCCAAGACACTCTGTCAAAAAAAATGACCTAAATGAAAAATCTCGGCGAGTGAGATCTCAGTGGAAAGAACAGGTCATCAAAGAAGGAGGTACCTTTCTCTGAAGGGAGGAGAGAACTTCAATTTTGACTATGACCTTGTCTAAATATGATCAGAGTCGGTGAACTCAAAAGGCTTCCTTCCATAGCTTTGGCAACTCATGACAGAGCCTAGGGTGATTACTGATGCCATAAAGAAGACTGTCAATTTGTTAAGTCAACAACAGGAGTCACTGTGCACTTACTCCTCATGTAGGATCTCTGTCCTCAATGCGCTGTGCATTGTGAAGTAATGCTATAACTAGTACTCAAACAGTATTTTACACTTTGTGTTTCTGTGTGGGTGCAAACTGTTGAAATCTTTACTTAATATATACTAAACTGATCTTCTGTATTTAAAGAGAATTGAAAATGAATCTTGATGTGAATGGAATGGGAGAGGGAGAGAGAAAGGGGAGTGTTGCAGGGGGGAGGGAAGTTATGGGTGGGAAAGCCATTGTAATCCATAAGCTGTACTTTGGAAATTTATATGCATTAGATAAGAGTTAAAAAAAGATTAATACCAACTAAAAAAAATGTTAGTAGTAATAGATTGCTTTATCTCAGCCAATTCCAATGATACAAAAAAAAATAAGAACATTCTTTTGTTTTGCCAGAGGAAAAGCTTTAAGATTAATCTGTTCTAAATTCATGCATAAAGATATATGAAATGATGAAAAAAATACTCAACTCAAAAGTGCATCACACATATGATGCAAAACACTCAGGAGCTAATAAACAGCCTTTAAATTGTTACTGATCTGAAGCAGGTTACTGCGAGCCCAGGTAGGATCTTCTCAGGAAAGACCCTGGAGGCAGGAGTGGGCCCGGCAGGTGGTGGACCAGGGAGGTGAAAACCCCTGGTGGCAGGACACAATTTCAGAACAGAACACAGGACTCACCTCTTACTTTTCCTTCCCGCAAGATCTGAAGTTATTTGTTAGCATTATGGAGGATGCTGATTGATGCAACTTTGGTAATGTTGTGCATGCTAATGGATATACACATTGTCCAATCAGGCGTGGGGCATGAATGCTACGTAATCAAGTGAGATCTTGACGCCATCATAGTCTTCCAGCATCACAGTGGAGAGAGGTCCAAGGCGGGGCCTCTGGTGTTTACTGAATTCCGGTGTAATTCAGCAACAGGACACCACTCACCTCAGAAGCTGTAAGTGGTAAGTGTAAGAGTCCCCTCATGCAGATATGGGGAAGGAGAGGTTGGGGAAAGTTGTGGAGAAGGCTGGTCTGAGGGGGGCCTCCCCAGGGGTCCTCTCTGGGAATCTGTGGGTCGCATCTCCTTGCTGGCATGGCCCTTCCCTCGGCCCACTCTGGTCCTCAGTGTTGGGGCTGGGCTGGCAGCTGGGACTCCTGGAGTCCCATCTCCTCACAGCCAGTTGCTGGCTGGCACCAGTTTCTGGGACCCAGTGTTGGTGTCATCCCTATCTTCCCAGATTGTGCAGTGAGCATGCGATGGACGGTAGGGAGAACCCAGACCCTGTGTGTGTGAGGTTCATGTGGGTGAAGAGCTGTCCTTCATGGAGTCCTCACTTATTTTTCCAGAGCTGACTTCAGTCCCCTTGTTTTCTGATTTTGTGAGAAGCAGGGCCTCAGCATAACTCATTCTAAGAATCTTGCCCCCTTTCCATTGAAAATAACACTGTCATTGACAAAACAGTTTCATTTGGCTCAGGTTTCTGTCCAGGCTATGGGGAGGGCAGGCAGGAGGACACTGTACCTTGATACTTGGATGTCATCTTAGCCTTGCACATTCTGTGGACAGGTTGTCATCTGTCTCTGAACTTTCAAAATACAAATTTTAGCTAGTCACATTTATGAGTGCTTTAAAAACTTTATGTTCCATGATAACCTTCCCACTCCATAGATATAAGCCTGGATTCTAAAGTTAGTTTTAATTTTTATTTTGATATAGAGTGATTTAAAAAATTTAAAAGGTTATTGGAGTATAATGACAGACAAAATTTGTATACATTCGAAGCCTGCAACTTGATGGTTTGATATGTGGGGGACTTTTACAAGAATATGGAATATACACATTATATTTTAAGCCTAATATCAAAAACCTTTTGGTGTCCCCTTGTACATACACATTATGAAATGATTAGGACAATAAATAACACCATCACCTTACATAGTTTTTAAAACATATTTCAGATTTTAACATATTTTCGCTAATATTGTATTCATATAGGTACTGGGCTCTATATTATACCTTTTTATTATTAAACTTTTATTTAATGAATATAAATTTCCAAAGTACAGCTTATGGGTTACAATGGCTTCCCCCTCCCAAAACTTCCCTCCCACCCACAACCCTCCCCTTTCCAACCCCCTCTCCCCTTCCACACATCAAGATTCATTTTCAATTCTCTTTATATACAGAAGATCAGTTTAGTATATATTAGGTAAAGATTTCAACAGTCTCCCCCCATATAGTAACACAAAGTTAAAAAAAATACTGTTGGAGTACTAGTTATGGCATTAAATAAGAATGTACAGAACATTAAAGACAGAGATCGTACATAATATATTTTTTTAAAATTAATTAATTTTCTATGTCATTTCCAATTTAACATCAGTTTTTTTTTTCATTTCCAATTCTCTTAATATACAGAAGATTGATTCAGTATATAATTAGTAAAGATCTCATCAGTTTGTACCCACGCAGAAACACAAAGTGTAAAAATACTGTTTCAGTACTAGTTATAGCATCACTGCACATTAGACAACACATTAAGGGCAGATCCCACATGGGATGTAAGTACACAGTGACTTCTGTTGCTGACTTAACAATTTGACACTCCTGTTCATGGCATCAGTAATCTCCCTAGGCTCTAGTCATGAGTTGCCAGGGCTATGGAAGCCTTTAGAGTTCACTGACTTTGATTTTATTCCAATAGGGTCATAGTCAAAGTGGAAGTTCTCTCCTCCCTTCAGAGAAAGGTACCTCCGTCTTTGATGTCCCCATTCTTTCCACTGGGATCTCACTCACAGAGATCTTTCATTTAGGTCTTCTTCTTTTTTTCTTTTCCATGGTATCTTGGCTTTCCACGCCTACAATACTCTCATGGGCTCTTCAGCCAGATCTGAATGCCTTAAGGGCTGATTGTGAGGCCAGAGTGCTGTTTAGGACATGTGCCATTCTATGAGTCTGCTGTGTATCCCACTTCCCATGTTGGATCTTTCTCTCCCTTATCAGTTAGTATTAGCAGACACTAGTCTTGTTTGTGTGATCCCTTTGACTCTTAGACATATCAGAGCCATCAATTGTGAACTGAAATTAATCACTTGGACTAGTGAGATGGCATTGGTACATGCCATCTTGATGGGATTGTGTTGGAATCCCCTGGCCCATTTCTAACTCCACCATTTGGGGCATTTCCGATTGAGCATGTCCCAAATTGTATATCTCCTCCCTCTCTTTTTCCCAGTCTTATATTTAACAGGGATCACTTTTCAGTTAAATTTTAAACACCTAAGAATAATTGTGTGTTAATTACAGAGTTCAACCACTAGTACTAGAATAACAACAACAGCAAAAAGAACAACAACAACATACTAAAAATGATAAAGTATTACATTGTACATCAAGAGTCAGGACAAGAGCTGATCAGGTCATTGTTTCTTATAGTGTCCATTTCACTTAACAGGTTTCCCCTTTAGTGCTCAGTTGTCACCAATCAGGGAAAACAAATGAAATTTGTCTCTTTGGGACTGGCTTATTTCACTCAACATGATGTTTTCCAGTTTCCTCCATCTTGTTGCAAATGACTGGGTTTCATTGTTCCTTACTGCTGTATAGTATTCTATGGAGTACATGTCCCATAATTTCTTTATCCAGTCTACTGTTGATGGGCATTTGGGTTGGTTCCAGGTCTTAGCTATTGTGAATTGAGCTGCAATAAACATTAATGTGCAGATGGCTTTTTTATTAGCCAAATGAATTTCCTTTGGGTAAATTCCAAGGAGTGGGATGGCCGGGTTGTATGGTAGGGTTATGTTCAGGTCTCTGAGGAATCTCCAGACTGACTTCCATAGTGGCTTCACCAGTATGCATTCCCACCAACAGTGGGTTAGTGTCCCTTTTTCCCCACATCCTCTCCAGCACCTGTTGTGGGTAGATTTCTGAATGTGAGCCATTCTCACCAGGGTGAGGTGAAACCTCATTGTGGTTTTGATTTGCATTTCTCTGATTGCTAGTGATCTTGAACATTTTTTCATGTGTCTGTTGGCCATTTGGAATTCCTCTTTGGAAATATGTCTATTGAGGTCCTTGGCCCATCTCTTCAGTGGGTTGTTTGTTCTGTTGTGGATTTTCTTGATTTCTTTGTAGATTCTGGTTATCAACCCTTTATATGTAGTATAGATTGCAAATAGTTTTTCCCATTCTGTCAGTTGCCTCTTCAATTTCCTGACTGTTTCTTTTGAAGTACAGAAACTTCTCAATTTCATGCAATCCCAAATGTTAATTTTGGTTTTGACTGCCTGTGCTCCTGGGGTCTTTTCCAAGAAGTCTTTGCCTGTACCTATATCTTGCAGGGTTTCTCCAATGCTCTCTAATAATTTGATGGTTTTGGGTCATAGATTTAAGTCTTTAATCCATGTTGAGTGAATTTTTGTGTAAGGTGAAAGGTATGGGTCTTGCTTCAAGCTTCTGCATGTGGAAATCCAATTTTCCCAGCACCATTTATTGAATAGGCTGTCCTTATTCCAGGGATTAGTTTTGGGTTTTTGATCAAATATAAGTTGGCTGTAGATGTTTGGATTGATTTCTGGTGTTTCTATTCTGTTCCATTGGTCTATCCATCTGTTTCTGTACCAGTACCATGCTGTTTTGATAACAACTGCCCTGTAGTATGTCCTGAAATCTGGTATTGTGATACCTCCAGCTTTGTTTTTGTTGTATAAGATTGCTTTGGCTATTCGAGGTCTTCTGTGTCTCCATATGAATTTCAGCATCATTTTTTCCAGATCTGAGAAGAATGTCTTTGGTATCTTGATTGGTATTGCATTAAATGTATAAATTGCTTTTGGGAGAATAGACATTTGATAATATTGATTCTTCCAATCCATGAACATGGAAGATTTCTCCATTTTTTTCATATCCTCTTCTATTTCTTTCTTTAAGGTTTTGTAGTTTTCATCACAGAGATCTTTAACATCCTTGGTTAAGTTTATTCCAAGGTATTTGTTTTTGTAGCTATTGTGAATGGGATTGATTTTAGAAGCTCTTCCTCAGCCATGGCATTGCCGGTGTATTCAAAGGCTGTTGATTTTTGAGCATTGATTTTATATTCTGCTACTTTACAAAACTCTTCGATGAGTTCCAGTAGTCTCTTAGTAGAGTTCTTTGGGTCCCCTAAATAAAGAATCATATCATCTGCAAAGAGGGATAGTTTGAGTTCGTCCTTCCCGATTTGTATCCCTTTAATTTCTTTTACTTGTCTAATAGCTCTTGCTAAAACTTCCAGAACTATATTGAATATCAGTGGTGAGAGTGGACATCCCTGTCTGGTACCAGATCTCAGCGGAAATGCTTCCAACTTTTCCCCATTCAATAGGATGTTGGCCGTGGGTTTTTCATATATTGCTTTGATGTATTGAGGAATGTTCCTTAGGGTTTTCATCATGAAAGGGTGTTGTATTTTATCAAATGCTTTCTCTGCATCTATTGAGAGAATCATACGGTTTTTCTTCTGTAGCCTGTTAATGTAGTGTATTACGTTGATTGTTTTATGGACATTGAACCATCCCTGCATACCAGGCATAAATCCCACTTGGTCTGGGTGGATGATCTTTCTGATGTGTTGTTGCATTCTATTGGCCAGAATTTTATTGAGTATTTTTGCATCTATGTTCATCAGGGATATTGGTCTGTAATTCTCTTTCAATGCTGCATCTTTTTCTGGCTTAGGAATTAAGGTAATGCTGGCTTAATAGAAACAATTTGGGAGGATTCCCTCTTTTTCAATTGCTTTGAATAGTTTGAGAAGAATTGGAGTTAGTTCTTCTCTAAATGTCTGGTAGAACTCAGCAGTGAATCCATCTGGTCCTGGGCTTTTCTTTTCAGACAGGGATGCCCACTCTCACCACTGCTCTTCAATATAGTTCTGGAATTTTTAGCCAGGGCCTTTATTACTGTTTCAATTTCTGTCTCAGTTATGGGTCTGTTTAGGTTTTCTATCTCTTCCTGGCTCAATTTAGGTAGATTGTATGTGTCCAAGAATCTGTCCATTTCTGATAGATTTCCCTGTTTGCTGGCATACA
The DNA here is from genome assembly GCF_033115175.1 of Lepus europaeus. Taxonomy (NCBI): domain Eukaryota; kingdom Metazoa; phylum Chordata; class Mammalia; order Lagomorpha; family Leporidae; genus Lepus; species Lepus europaeus. The sequence continues at coordinate 30,894,900 of NC_084851.1, read as the reverse complement.
AGTCTTTGTAGTAATTTCTGATGATTCTTTTTATGTTTGTGTTGTCTGTTTTTATCTTTCACTTTTCATCTCTGATCCTATTGATTTGGGTCTCTTCTCTTCTTATTTAGTTAGCTGAGCCAATGGGGTGTCAATTTTGTTTATTTTTTCAAAAAAAAAACAGCTCCTTGTTTGGCTGACTGTTTGTAATGTTTTTTTTGCATTCAATCCTGTTGATTTCTTCTTTGATTTTAATTATTTCTCTTCTCCTACTGGGTTTGGGTTTGGTTTGCTGCAGATTCTCTAGATCCTTGAGATGACTTGAAAGCTCATCTATTTGGTGCCTCTCCAATTTCTTGATGTAGGCACCTATTGATATAAATTTTCCTCTTAACACTGCTGTTGTTGTATCCCATAGGTTTTTGTATGTTGTGCTGTTATCCTCATTTACTTCCAGAAAATTTTTGATTTCTCTTTTAATTTCTTCTATGACCCATTGTTCATTCAGGAGCATGTTGTTCAATCTCCATGTGTTTGCACGTGCTCTAGGGATTCCTGAGTTGCTAACTTCCAATTTCATTCCTTTTTGGTCTGAGAAGCTGCATGGTATGATTCTAATTCTTTTGAATTTGCTAAGACTTGCTTTATGGCTTAGTATGTGGTCAATCCAAGAGAAGGTTCCATGTACTGCTGAGAAGAATGTAAAGTCTTTAGATGTAGGATGAAATGTTCTGTAGATATCTGTTAGCTCCATTTGGGCTATATTGTCATTTAAATCTACTGTCTCCTTGTTGATCTTCTGTCCGGTTGATCTGTCTATCTCTGAGAGTGGAGTATTGAAGTCCCCCAGAACTATTGTATTGGTGTCTAAGTCTCCTTTTAAGTCCCTTAACAAGTCTTTTAAATAAGCTGGTGCCCTGTGATTATGTGCATAGACATTGATAATCGTTATATCTTCCTGTTGAATGGATCCCTTAATCATTATATAGTGCCCCTCTTTGTCTCTCCTAACAGTTTTTGTGGTAAAGTTTATGTTGTCCGATATTAAGATGGCTACGCCTGCTCTTTTTTCATTTCTGTTGGTATGGTATATCTTTTTCCAGCCTTTCACTTTCAGTCTGTATGCATCATTGTTGGAAAGATGAGTTTCTTGTAAGCAGCAAAAAGATGGGTTTTGTTCCTTAAACCAATCTGCCAATCAATGTCTTTTAACTGGACAGTTCAAGCCATTAACATTCAATGTGACTTTTGAGAAGGAGTAACTTTGCCCTGTCATTTGCCAAAGATTTTTTCCAATATATGGTTTGAGACTCCTGTGATCTTTTGCTGTGAGGTTGCCTTCCTTTATCTTCTTTCATATTGGTGACCGTGTTTCTGTATTTCTGTATGTAACACATCGTTAAGCATCTTTTGCAGGGCTGGACGAGTGGCGACAAATTCTTTCAATTTCTGTTTGCTGTGAAAAGTCTTTATTTCACCTTCATTCACAAATGAGAGCTTTGCAGGATATAATATTCTGGGCTGGCAGATTTTCTCTCTTAGTACCTGGGCTATGTCTCGCCATTCCCTTCTAGCTTGTAGGGTTTCTGATGAGAAGTCTGCTGTGAGTCTAATTGGAGATCCTCTGAGAGTAATCTGGCGTTTCTCTCTTGCACATTTTAGGAACTTTTCATTGTGTTTCACTGTGGTGAGTTTAATTATGACATGTTGTGGTGAGGATCTCTTTCGGTCATGTTTATTAGGGGTTCTATGAGCTTCCTGTACTAGGATGTCTCTGTCCTTCTCCAAACATGGGAAATTTTCTGCTGGTATCTCACTAAAAAGGCCTTCTAATCCTTTCTCCCTCCCCATGCCTTCAGGAACTCCTAGAACCCGAATGTTAGGTTTTTAATAGTATCCTGTAGATTCCTGACAATATTTTTTAGATTTCTGATTTCTTCTTGTCTTTGGTTTGCCTGTTTCCTTTCCTGTTCTCTGTCTTCTAATTCCAATATTCTCTCTTCTGCTTCACCCATTCTGTTTTTAAGGCTCTCTAATGTGTTTGTCATTTGATCTATTGAGTTCTTCATTTCATTGTGGTTTTTTGTCCCTATCACAGTTCCATGTTCTATTAGTTGGTTCATTTCATTTTGATTCCTCCTTAATATTTCATTTTCACGAGAGAGATTTTCTATCTTGTCCATTAAGGATTTCTGTAGTTCAAGAATTTGTTTTTGAGAACTTCTTAATGTTCTTATCAATTTTTTGATATCCGCTTCTTGCATTTCCTCTATCTCTTCATCTTCATAATCTTGAATTGGGGTGTCTTGTTCATTTGGAGGCATCATAGTGTTTTCCTTGATCTTGTTACCTCGGTTTCTATGTTTGTTGTTTGGCATGTTGGAGATTATTTATTTATTTATTTATTTATTTATTTATTTATTTATTTATTGGCTGTGGTGTTTTTTTCTCATTATACTATGCCTCTAAGTGGACTGTCTGCTTTGATGGTTCTTTAGAGGCTGTGATGTGTGTTGCCAGAGAGCTCTGCTTGATTCTTCAGGTTTAAGGCTGTGCAAAAAGTGACTCACCCAGATTGTTCTCTCCCTTGCTCCTTGCTGGATCTCTCTCTCTCTCTCTCTCTCTCTCTCTCTCTCTCTCTCTCTCTCTCTCTTTGACTCAGTTGGGATTTAATTTCACACAGCTGAGTGGAATTTAGTGTAGTTGAAATCTGGCCTCTGTGAGTATTCATTTGATCTACCCCTGGGACCACACAAAGAGTTTATGCAGCTCTCAATGTGTTCTCAAGTTTCACCAAAGTTCCAAAGTTACTGAGTTTGTGTACTCATTGGTGGTGCTTTACATTTGTAAAATGGCGCCTGCTCTTTGTTTTGCTCAGTGAGTGGAGAGAGAGGCCTCTGGCTTTCCCCACCAATGTCTCGGGTTTGTGACATTTTTTCTTACCTCCTGTTCATTCCTGTGCTGGCAAGATTCTGCGGCTCAGCTCCCGCAGTTGGGTTTTATGTGGTGGGCTCCCTGTAGGTCCTCTGTGTCTCATCCACTAGATCCAGAAGAGTTTCCGCTGCAGTTTTTTTCTTGAGTCTTTTCCTGAGGCTACAGTAATTCCACTTTTATGAAACTTTATTTTCCCAAACTATTGGTGCACGTCCTCACTATCTGCAATCTTGGCTCTGCCCCCAAGAATTCCCTATATTATATCTTAACATTAATTTATCTCCTTATGTAAATGTGTCATTCAACAAGCAGCACACATTATATTCTGTGCTTATGATTGATTTCCTTAGATTCCACACATAAGTGGCATTTATTTTTCTCTGTGTTATATCAAGCAGCCTAATGTACATATTCATACTTTAGGATACATATTGGCACAAAAGATCAGAATTTTTTCAAGGTTGAATGTGATTCCATTATGTATGTATAATGTTCTTTCTTTTCATCTGTTGACAGACAATGTAGTTAATTCCATATCTTGTTCTTGTGAATAATGCTTATGTGAACACGGATGTGTAGGTATATTTCTGAGATCGTGATTTTATTTCTTTTGGATACACATCCATTAGTTGGATTACTTTTTGTCATTTGTTCAATTTTTAGAGGATCCTTGATAGTGTTTTCCATAGTAGATGTACCACTTTATATTCCTAAAAACAATTTATGCGTTCCCTTTTCCCCACATATCCTAGTTAGCTCGTGTCAAGGTTCCTCAACATTCATGACAAAGGCTGATCACTGATATATATGAGTGCTAATTGTTAAATTAGCAAGAATCATTGTGCACTAACTTCCCATGCAGGACCTCTTTCCAGAAAGAGTTGTATTATAACCAAGTCTAAGTACTCATAAAAGAAGTATCATTAAATTTGTCCATTTTTATTATATTTGCTTTTGATTTCTGGATGTTCCTTGTAGTATTCCTTAAATCATACTAAGTTTGCCAATATTTTCTCCTATGATTTGCTTTTTTAAAAAATTTTTCCTTTAGTATGTAGTCTTTTAATTTGTTTTTTCCAGCCCTACTACTTTATTTTCATTTTTGTCAACTGTGTGTTTGATGTCATATCAAAATAGGTCTGGCAGAGCCATGATTGCTTTAGGCATTTGTGAAGTGACAATTGACAGAGTATTTTTCCCTGCCTCTCTGTGTGTCCCTTTGTTTTTTTCAAACTGATGAATTTCACACACACCCTCACAGGGAAACCTTTTAATTTAGGAATACAAACTTCTTGCATTTCATAAGTACATATTTAGGAATACAATGATTCTTTCCATAATACCCACCCTCTCATTCACTCCCCCATGTTTCCTCCTCTTCCCTCTTTCATCCCCAGTCCCATTCTCCATTAAGTCCCCTTTTTGATTAAATTTATACACAGAAGACTGACATATCAGTAAAGAGTTCAACAATTTGTACATTAAAAAAAGTTAAAAAGGTTCCTCAACATTCATGACAAAGGCTATTCAAAGTCATTGCATCTTGAAGTTAATTTCACTCCTTTTTTTAAAGAAACACAATCAATATTAAAGAAGCACCCAAGAACTATACTTCTTTTGTGGATTTGTGGATACTTCTAAAGTGGATTTGGGGTCCCATGGAAAGTATTTAAACTATATCCTTAGAAGTAAGTTGGTAGGAGTGTATGCAGAACTATACAGCTTTATAGTTATAAACTTCATACACATCATAATTATAACTTTAAGTATATGGTGATTCTTCCCTCCATTCCCATTCTTTCTCCCATACTCCCAAACTATTCTTCCCCCTCCTTATTCTCAATCTTACATTATACCAAAATCTATTTTCAATTCACTTCATACAAAAGAGTTCAACAAATAGTATTTAAAAAAAATAGTCCTCCACTGTCAAAACAAGGATTGTTCAAGTCATTGCTTATCAAAGTGTTAATTTGACTTCTACAGATTGCCTTTTAGATGCTCTATTAATTATAAAAAATCAGGGAGAACATGTGGTATTTGTCCTTTTGGGACTGCCTTATCTCACTAAGTGTGACATTTTCCATATTCTTCCATTTTATTGTATATGACTAGATTTCATTTTTTTTTTGCTGAGTACATATCCCATATTTATTTTTCCATTCTTCAGTTGATGGGCATTTGGACTGATTGCATGTCTTAGCTATTGTGAATTGAGCTCCAATGAACATGGGGGTACAGATATATTTTTCATACAATAGTTTCATTTCCATTGGGTAAATTTCAGAGTGGGATGACTGGGTCATATAGTAGGTCTATATTCAATCCTCTGAGGTATCTCTATACTGTCTTCCATAGTGGCTTTACCAGTTTACATTCCCACCAACAGTGGATTAAGGTATCTTTTTCCCACATCCTTGCAAGTATTTGTTGTTTGTTGATTTCTGTATGAAAGACATTCTAACAGGGGTGAGGTGAAACCTCATTGTAGTTTGGATTTGTATTTCCCTGATGACTAATGATTCTGAGCAGTTTTTTCATGGGTCTATCAATCAGTAGGATTTTCTCTTTTGAGAAATATCTGTTTAAGTCCTTTGCTCATTTCTTCACTGAGTTGTGTGTTTTGTTGTTGAGTTTCTTAATCTCTTTATATATTCTAGGCACTAATCCTTTATCATTTGCATAGTTCACAAATACTCTCTCCTATTATGTTGGTTGCCTCTTTTTTTAAGAATTATTTATTTGAAAGTCAGAGTTACACAAAGAGAGAATAAGAAGCAGAGAGAGAGAGAGAGAGAGAGAGAGAGAGAGAGAGAGAGAGAGAGAGAGAGAAAGAGAGAGAAAGAGAGAGAAAGAGAGAGGTTAGAGACATCTTCCATTGGGCTGGTTCACTCCCCAATGGCCAGAGCTGAGCTGATCTGAAGCTGGAATCCAGGAGCTTCTTCCAGGTTTCCTACATGGGTGCAGGGTCCAAGGAGTTGGGCCATCTTCTACTGCTTTCCTAGGCCATAGCAGAGGGCTGCATCAGAAGAGGAGCAGCCAGGACTAGAACCGGCACCCATATGGCATGCCAGCACTTCAGGCTGGGGTTTAACCCACTGCACTACAGCACTGGCCCCATGTTGGTTGCCTCTTCAGTTTCCTGGGCATTTCTTTTCCAGTACAGAGCTCCTCAATTGGATGAAATCACATTGTTAATTTTGGCTTTGACTGCTTGTGCCTATTGGGTCTTTTGCAAGATGTTTTTGGCTATGCCAATGTCTTGCAGGGTTTCCCCAATGTCCTCTAATAATTTGATGGTGTAAGGTCATAGATTTAGGATTTTAATCCATTTTGAGTGGCTTTTTGTATAAGATGTAAGATAGGGGTCTTGCTTTATACTTATGCATGAGGAAATCCAGTTTTCCCAGCACCAGAAGTGACTGTCCTTGCTCCAGGGACTGATTTTAGCTCCTTTGTTGAATATAAATTGGTTGCAGATATTTGAATTGATTTCTGATGTTTCTATTCTGTTCTGTTGTTCTATCCATCTGTTTTTGTACTGGTACCAGCCTATTCTGATTACAACTGCCTTGTAGTATGTCTTGAAATCTGGTATGTAAAAACTATTTGGATAATTGGTACCAAATATGACTTAGTTTATAGATGTGAGTTCCTTGTGTTACATAGAATGGTGGGGTGAATATGGGCCATCATAAAGCAGTCTATATTTCATGAGCAAACAGAAAAAATGTGTTACAAGGCTTGATCATGATGTGTAATACCAGAGAAGGGAAAATGTTGTTTACCCTGATTTGGTTGGTAGACACTGTTTTCAGGGATTAAATTTTCACACTGTAAAACATAGATATGTGTAATTATAGGCAACAAAAAATAAACCCAAACAAGCATTTCACTTATTGTATAAGTTTAAGGGGTGTTGAGATATTTAAATTAGTATCACAGCTAAAATTATGATCCTTGGAAGAAGTTTATTAAGACAAACAATTTGGAAAAAACTGGATTTATATTTTGTCATGGTACTTTGAGTGATTAGGAAACAGTACTTTCCTTAAATTGGTGGTTAATATATACTTTAAATTGTTTCACATACGGAAAATGAAGTATTTTTCAAATATATATGAATTAATTTAAATTAGAGCTATATCAAGCAATATCAAGTAACAAATAAGGAATTAAATGGTAGGTTAACTTTGATGCAAGAATCTCTTGAATCACATGCATAGTTCATTTATAGAAAAACATAGTCTATGAATTGTAAGGTCCCTCATATTTATGGTTTTATATATTTTTTAACCAAATGAGTATTAGTGTATTTTTATTTCATGTTCCACCAAATATTTGAAATGCCCTCATATTTATTAATCTCCAGTATTTTCTGTGAAGACCAAACTCGTGAACCTATATGCCCAGACTTAACTGTTTGATGTTTTAAGTGAATATTCCATATTTTTAAAAGATTTTATTTGTTTATTTGACAGGTAGTGTTACAGACAGTGAGACAGAGAGAGACAGAGAAGTCTTTCTTCCATTGATTCACTCCCCAAATGGCCACAACAGCCATAGCTACACTGATCTGAAGCCAGGAGCCAGGTGCTTCTTCCTGGTCTCCCATGTGGGTACAGGGGCCCAAGCACTTGGGCCATCCTCCACGGCCTTCCTAGACCACAGCAGAAAGCTGGACAGGAAGAGGAGCAACCAGGATTAGAACCAGTGCCCATATGGGATGCCGGTGCTGCAGGTGGAGGATTAACCTAGTGCACCATGTTGGCAGCCTCAAATATTCCATATTTTATAAAATTTTGGAAATTACATAATCATAACAACAGTCTAATATAAGCACATTTCATTAATTCCCAAATAATTAATATTATCTACAATAGATACTCATTCACCATCAGTGACAGACACTAATCTAAAATCTGTCTTTAGAGATTGGATTTCTCTATACATGTCCCAAAATTGGATTCATAGTGTTAAGTTATGTGAAATTTTATTTTTGATTTCTTTATTTTGTGAGTTTCATTATTTTGTAGCATGCCATTTCATTATTAATTTTGATTGCCAAATAGCATACCATTATAAAGACGTAATGCATCTTTGATGTTTCTTATACATCAGTGTTTGTGTTGCTTTTAGATTTGGCTTTCATGAATATTTCTGCTGTGAACCTTTGTGTGCATGAGGATTTGGATATTTTGGTGGCATAGCTGGGAAAGAAACTGCTGAGGCAATAAATAGTCCCTTGTGGAGGTTTTTTTTTTTTTTTTTTGGTGTGTGTGTGTGTGTGTGGTTTCTTTGGCAGAATCCTCTACTAAACTGTTGAATAGAAGTGTTAGAAGTATTTGTACCTTATCCCCATTTATTGAAGTCTGACAGATTTCCTATAGGTGCCCTTCTCTTCAAGTCATAGTTTAAGGTTTTAATGATATGCTGAATTCAGTCAATTTTTTTGATAAATAAGATTAACAGATCTTGACTTTCATTTATTAGCATAGCCAATGATATTAAATGTTTATCATTATTAGTAATAGTATGTTAATTTGTGTGGCAGATTGAGAGGGACAGAGAGTTCCTAACTTCCAGTTCACTCCCCAGTTGTCTGTGATGACCAGGTCTGGGCTGTAACTGGAACCTGAACCAGAAGCCATAAACATAATCAGGGCTTCCTATGTGACTGGCAGAGACCTGATTATTTGTCATATCACATTGCTTCTCATATTTGGAATTGACAGGAAATTTGAGTCCAAAGCTAGGATTAAACCCAAATACTGTAATATGGAATGCAGGCATCTTAAACAGCATCTTAAATGAGGGACCAAATGCACACCCTCAGGCTCTCTATTCTATTGCATTGATCTTTGTGTTTATGCTACTTCCACAGTTTTTATTATTTTTCATTTTGAAAATTAAGGGATTGTGAAACTTCCATCTTTAATCTCATCTTTGAGAATATTTTGGATACTTTGATCCTTTGACATTCCATGTGGATTTCCTTTTTTAAAATATTCCACTAAAATATAACAATTAGAGTATTATAAGGAATCATCTGAAACTATAAATCACTTAGATACTTTTTATTATTTTCTGTTTTTAATTATTTATGTAAGATGAACAAATTTGATGTTTCATACACACAGATTTAGGAGCATTGTGATATATCCTGCCCTACCCTCTCTCCTATCCATGTGTCCAACCTCCTTCCCTCCTTGCTTTCTTATTTTTTTCTTTGAATCTTTACATTGAACTACATACTTTTTATGTTATAATTCCAAAATTAACCTTCCACTAAGTAAATAATTCAAAGAATAGTTAGTAGAAGAAAAACACAATTCCTCAATAGAATAGACAAGGGCTGTAAACAATAGTCAAATCTCAAAATGTAATTTTCATTCATCTACAGTACATTTTTTGTACTGTGTATGTTGGTTGCTACAAATCAGAGAAAATATAGGATATTTGTCTCTTTTGGCAACTGACTTATTTCATTTACCAAAATGGCTTCCAGGTCCACCCATTTTATTACAAAAGACAGGGTTTCATTATATTTAAGGTGAGTACTAGTCCAAAGACTGTGTGTGGTGTGTGTAGTGGTGTGTGTGGTGTGTGTGTGTATGAGAATGTGTATCATATTTTCTTTATCAAGTCTTCAGTTGATTAACAGCTGGGTTGATTTCACATCTTAGCTATTGTGAATTTTGCTGCAATAAACATGGGGGTGCAGATCACTCTTTCATATGCTGATTTCATATTCTATGGGTAAATTTCCAGGAGTGGGATGTCTGAGTCATATGGTAGGTTTATTGTCAGATTACAGAGATATTGAGCTATTATCTCCAATAATGGTTGCACTAGTTTATATCATTTCAAAGGTCCATTAGTGTATCTATTATCCTACACCCTCACCAGCATTTAATTAATTAGTTAATGTATTTATTTATTTATGGATAATAGCCATTCGAACCGGGAAGTGGTAAAACCTCACTGTACTTTTGTAAAGCTTTATTTTTTTATTTGAAAGAGTTACAGAGAAAGAGAGGCAGAGGAAGAGAGAGATTGTCCATCTACTAGCTCACTTGCAAGCAGCTGTAGTGGTCAGGTCTAGGCTAGATTAAAGCACAAGCTAGAGGCTTTGGCTCTCCCATATGGTACAGGGGCCCAAGGATATAGGCCATCTTCTACAACTTTCTGAGGTGAATTAGCAGGCAGCTGGATCAGAAGTGAAGCAACCAGAACTCAAATTGACACAGGGATGCTGCAGATGGAAGATATACATGATACAGCAGCAATGCTGACTTCTCATGGTGATACATATTTGCATTTCCCTGATGGCTAGTGATTCTGAGCACTTTTTATTTGTTGGCCATTTGAATTCCATCCTTTGAAAAATGCCCATTCATGCCCTTTGCCTATTTATTAACTGTATTGTTTGTTTTGATATTATTGAGTTTTTTGAGCTCTTAATATATTCTGGATAATAATCCTTTATTTCATAATTTGCAAATAATTTAACACATTCCATTGATCGCCTCTTGACTTTATTGAGTATTTCCTTTGCAAAACTGAAACTCTTTAGCTTGAGTTAATTCCACTTGTATATTTACTTTTATTGCCTGTATTTCTGAGGTCTTTTTCAAGAACTGGTTTCCAATGCCAATGTCTTGCAGTTTCCCTAAAGTCTTCCTTTAGTTATTGATTGTATTGAGTCCTAGATTTAGAGGTTTGGTCCATTTTGAGTTGATTGTTTTATATGATATAATGTAGGGGTCATGTTTCATGCTTCTGTATGCATTTGATGAAGAGACTTCATTTGATGAAGAGACTCTCCTTTCACCAGGGATTGATTTTAGCTCAATTGTGAAGGATTAGTTGGTTGTAGATGTGTGGGTTAGTTTCTGGGGCTTCTATTTTGCTCAATAGGTTGTCATGTCTATATATTAATCATGTATCAGACACATAGTTTGCCAATATTTTTTTCCATACTGTCATTTTTCTCTTCATTTTTTTCTTTGCAGTGCATAAACATTTCAAGCTTGACACAATCACATTTCTCTATTTTTTTTTTTCTTTATTGCTTGTGCTTCTGGGATGTTATACAAAAAATCTTTGCTTAGGCCAATGTCCTGCGACATTTTCCCTATGTTTTCCTCTAATAATATCTTTTTTTTGACAGGCAGAGTTAGACAGTGAGAGAGAGAGAGACAGAGAGAACAGTCTTCCTGTTCCCATTGGTTCACCCCCCAAGTGGCCACGATGGCTAATGTGTTGCTGCTGGCACACTGTGCTGATTTGAAGCCAGGAGCCAGGTGCATCCTCCTGGTCTCCCATGTGGATGCAGGGACCAAGCATTTAGGCCATCCTCCACTGCACTCCCAAGCCACAGCAGAGAGCTGGACAGGAAGAGGGGTAACCAGGACAGAATCCAGTGCCCCAACCAGGACTAGAACCCCAGAGTGCCGGCGCCACAGGGGGACAATTAACCTAGTGAGCCGTGCAGCTGGCCACCTCTAATAATATCTTAAGATTAGATGCTTTATTCATTTCAAGTAATTTTTTTTGTATAGGAGATAAAGTAGGAGTCTTGTTTCAAACAGTTGCATGTAGAAAACCAATTTTCTCAGTACATGAACATTTTTAGCAGAATTTGTCAAATATTATTCGATTGTAGATGTGCAGCTTTTTCTGGTGTTTATAATCTGTTCCTTTGGGTTACATGTCTATATGCCAGTACAATGCTATTTTATTTTTAATTTTTTTAAAGTTTTATTTATTTTACTTGAAAGAGTTACACAGAGAGAGAAGAGGCAAAGAGAGAGAGAGAGAGAGAGAGAGAGAGAGAGAGAGAGAGAAAGAGAGAGAGGTCATCCATCCAATGGTTCACTCCCCAAATAGCCACCACAGTCAGAGCTGTGCCAATCTGAAGCCAGGAACGAGGACTTCTTCCAGGTCTCCCATGCGGGTGAAGGGGCCCAAGGACTTGGGCCATCTTCTACTGGTTTCCCAGGCCACAGCAGAGAGCTGGATTGGAAGAACAGCAGCTGGGATTAGAACCGGCACCCATATGGGATGCTGTGCTTAAGGACAGGTTGTTAACTCGCTGTGCCACAGCGCTGGCCTGGAGCAAAATGCTATGTTAATAATCACCCTGTAATGTGTCTTGAAATCTGATATGTGATGCCTATAGCTTTATTTTTTTTTAACTTTTATTTAATGAATATAAATTTCCAGTGTACAGCTTATGGATTACAATGGCTTCCCCCTCCCATAACTTCTCTCCCACCCGCAACCCTCCCCTCTCCCGCTCCCTCTCCTCTTCCATTCACATCAAGATTCATTTTCAATTCTCTCTATATATTGAAGATCAATTTAGTGTAAAGATTTCAATAGTTTGCACCCACATAGAAACAGAAAGTGAAACATACTGTTTGAGTACTAGTTATAGCATTAAATCAAAATGTACAGCACATTAAGGACAGAGATCCCACATGAGGAGCAAGTGCACAGTGGCTCCTGTTGTGGACCCAACAAATTGACACTCTAGTTTATGGCGCCAATAACCACCCTAGGCTATCATCATGAGTTGCCAAGGCTATGGAATCCTTCCAAGTTTGCCAACTCTGATCATACTTAGACAAAGTCATAAAAGACAGAGTGAGGATAGCAACCAATGATCCTAAGAGTGGCATTTACCAGGTTTGAACAATTCTACAGCATTGAGGGGGAAGAGGACAATCAGTACACACACATTGGGAGTAGAGCCTTGGTGGTAGAGTAGAGGTTATGATTACAAAGGAATGAGGCCCAAGTGTGCTAGACAGGGTCTGGAACAAAGGACAGAGTCATTATTAGATATGTAAGAAAGGTGCTGTCTAAGCTAAAATTAAGTTTTCTAATTGAGAGGCAAGTAGAACCTCACAGAAGGGGCTTGATAATAATCTGGTGGGCTTTAGGCCTTGTAAGTTAAGAGGCCCAGACCTATCTATCTCTTCACATGGGGTACATCCTAAGGGAGTGTAAACCTCCTAGGGGAAGGCACTCTGTTGACTTTCATTACTTGGCTGGCCTGGGAGGAGAGCTGGCCAGGTCAAGGCAGGGGGCATCTCTAACAAGAAATTTACAGTTCTGCCTTCAATGTTGCTGACCCTACTTGACCATCCCCTCAGCTGCAGTGGTCACTTTGTAAGCTGGGCTGAGTTAAGGGCTTTTCAGCTTAAAGCCAGTAAGATCTGTGGCTCTGACCTGGGCATCCTTCGACTCCAGGGAAGGTCCATTTCCAGTGATCCAACTCTTGGCAGAGCTGCCAGGGCTCTTCACAAGCTGACTTCTGCTGAAGCCCAGGCTTACCACATTGAAAGCCACTGCAGTGGACTGGCCTGTTGGGTCTCCTTGAGGGCAGATCACTGTACAGATCAGCCATTAATAGGCCTGCCACCCATTGCTTCTGATGCCTAGCTTTCTTTTCCTCCTGGTTTGTGTTAAAGCAGGCCAGAGGATGCAAGTCAAGGGAGTGCCCAAGTCCCATCTCTAATCTTTGGTGGTCTGAACTACAAGTCTATAGTCACAGGCATGTTCTGTATTAGTTTTTCTAAGGTAGACAATGCCCATGAGGAAAATTATATTCTCACTTTAAAACTTTCTTTCCCTTTTGTCTGAAAGGGAGGTATTTTCTACTTACTGTATACTTCGCTGATGGCGAAGTGAATCTAGCTATGAGTTTATTATTTAAGTTCTTATTTTGGCTATGCTATTGCAGAAAAATGTTAGCCATCTCTTTTATAAGGTCTAAAGATTAAATTGTATGCCCTACAGATTCCTTCATAATAGAATTAGTTTCCTACCTTGAAGAGAATAGAGAAATGAAAGAACAAGTTGGGCTTAGAATAGAGAAATGAGGGAGCAAGTCCTAGATCGCTTGCTGACAATAGCAATATCACATGAATACTTAGCAAACCGTTTCAACCATTAGATAACAACTTAAGAAATCATTTACCAGAATGTCCAATGCCTTCTATAAATTTTAAGAATCATGTATTTGAAAACACCTCTTAAATATCTAACATGGTGTAGTTTGTTTAACCAGTAATTTAAGCACAACCATCTAAAATTTTTTTTTTCTTTCTACCAACAAGTATAAAACATATGATACACAGATTCAGGTCACACAAATTAAAATGTATCTTTGATTGATTTTAGCAGCTTAAATTTATGGACAATCTTATCTATAAGCCATTTAAAATAAAACTCTTAATAAAATTTCCTATGTGGACATACAATATGTACACACATATAACATAGCATAATAGACCAATATAGCAATTTTAATAATAGCTTTTAAAATCTTTAACTCTTTCTGTAGATTGCCAATTGATTTGAATTGCTTTTTGTTTTTAGATTACTTTAACACATTGCTTTAACAGAGCATCAGAGTTTAATTCTATGTCAAACAGAAATTGAGCTTCCTGTGATCCTTTGCTGTGAGGTTTCCTTCCTTTTCCTTCTTTCATATTGGTGACCAGGTTTCTGTGTTTCTGTGTGTAACACATCTTTAAGCATCTTTTGCAGGGCAGGATGAATGGCAACAAATTCTTTCAGTTTCTGTTTGCTATGAAAAGTTTTAATTTCACCTTCATTCACAAATGAGAACTTTGCAGGATAGAATATTCTGGGCTGGCAGATTTTCTCTCTCTTTTATCTGGGCTATATCTCGCCATTCCCTTCTAGCTTGTAGGGTTTCTGATGAGAAGTCTGCTCTGAGTCTAATTGGAGATCCTCTGATAGTAATCTGACGTTTCTCTCTTGCACCTTTTAGAATCTTTTCTTTATGTTTCACTGTGGTGAGTTTGATTACAATGTGTCATTGTGAGGATCTCTTTTGGTCATGTTTATTAGGGGTTCTATGAGCTTCCTGTACTAAGATGCCTCTGTCCTTCTCCAAACATGGGAAATTTTCTGCTAGTATCTCACTGAAAATGCCTTCTAATCCTTTCTCCCTCTCCATGCCTTCAGGAACTCCTAGAACCCGAATATTCGGTTTTTTAATAGTATCCTGTAGATTCCTGACAATGTTTTTTAGATTTCTAATTTCTTCTTCTTTTCTTTGGTTTGCCTGTTTCCTTTCCTGTTCTCTGTCTTCTAAGTCTGATATTCTCTCTTCTGCTTCACCCATTCTGTTTTTAAGGCTCTCTAATGTGTTTGTCATTTGATCTATTGAGTTCTTCATTTCATTGTGGTTTTTTGTCACTATCATAGTTCCATGTTCTACTAGTTGTTTCATTTCATTTTGATTCCTCCTTAATATTTCATTTTAACGAGAGAGATTTTCTATCTTGTCCATTAAGAATTTCTGTAGTTCAAGAATTTGTTTTTGAGAACTTCTTAATGTTCTTATCAATTTTTTGAGATCCACTTCTTGCATTTCTTCTATCTCATCATCTTCATAATCTTGAATTGGGTTATCTTTTTCATTTGGGGGCGTCATAGTGTCTTCCTTGTTCTTGTTAGCTTGGTTTTTGCGTTTGTTGTATGGCATGTTGGAGATATTTGGTTTCTTCACTGTGGTGTTTTTTCTTGTTATACTATGGCTCTATATTAAGTGTACTGTCTGCTTTTGGTGGAGCCTTAGAGGCTGAGATAAGTGTGGACTGAGAGCTGTGTTTGCTTCCTCAGGGTTGAGGATGTGTCAAAGATGACACTCCCAGGTAGGCGTGGCAAATCTCTCTTTCTTAGTTTTTTTGATTCAAAAGGGAAGTAATTCCACACAGCTGAACGTAATTGGAGGTAGTGAGCAGGCAAATGATATACCCACAAGAGCCAGTGATTGGAAGCTCTTTCCCGAGGACCACACAGGGAATCTCTGCTGCCCTCAGTGTGGGCTCCAATTCTCCTGCAGTCTCCCACTTGGTTGCCAAGTTAGATGCTAATCACTTGTTATTTCACCCCTACCCCAAGAGTCAGGTTTTTCTGCTAGGCTCAGGGCTGGTGCAGACCTGAGGTTGCCCTGCTTATGACGTATGTCCAAAATGGCGCCTGCTCTTTGTCTTGCTCGCCTTTGAGAGGTGAGGTGAGTGGAGAGAGAGAAACTTGTGTCCGTATCGGTCACTATTTTTTTTTTTCCTCTCTCTCTTCTAGTTAGCTTGGTGAACTTTTCTTCACGGAGTTTCAATCCTCGCTCCCTCTAGTCTCCTCTTTCTGCTTGCCCGCTGGTGTCTTGGGCTATTGAGGTTCAGCTCACCTCTCGTTCCAGCGCTGGTGCATTGATTCTGCCACTGGTGTCCCGAACTTGGGCTCCCACGCTCTCCACGCAGGTCCACTGTGAATCACTAGTTCCAGAAGAGTTTCTGCTGCTGTTTCTTCCCCTACTCTTCCTTGACCCTGCAGTATCTCCACTTTTATTAACCTGTGTGACTTGCTGAACTATCAATGTGCTCCCTTCCTATTCCGCCATCTTGCCGCTCTCCCTATAGCTTTATTTTTATCATTTAAGACAGCTTTGCCCATTTAATATCATCCATATTTCCATCTAAATTTTAAGATTTTTTTTTCTGTAAGGAATGTCCTTGAAATTTTGATGGAGATTGCACTGACTGTAAATTTTTTGGATAATATGGACATTTGGAATTCTTGAACCATTGATTTTTTTTCATTGTTTGTACCTTGTGTTTCTTTCATTTTTTAAAAATATTTTTATTGTAGAGATCTTTCACATCCTGGATTAAATTTACTCCATTATTTAATTTTGGTAGATTTTGTGAAGGGAAGATTTCTTTTAAGTCCTTTCTCAGGCAGATAATTGTTGATTTGTATGAGTGATATCAATTTTTGTGTGTTCACTTTGCTGAATTCTCATGTAAGTTCTAATAGTGTTTTGGGGGGATCTTTTTGTTTCCCAATGTAAGACTTGTATCAACTGCCTTGATAATTTAATTCTCACCTTTCTAATTTTTATACTTTTAGTTTCTGTTTCTTGCCTTATGGCTCCAAATAAAACTTCCAGAACTATATTGAATAAAAGTGGTGACAGTGGAGATCTTTGTCTAGTTGCAGATCTTAGTCAAAATCTTTCCAGCTTTTACCCATTCTATATGATGTTGGCTGTATTGTGCTGAGGTACATTCCCTCTATAACCATTTTTTATTGTTTTATCATAAAATGATATTGTATTTTACCAAATGTTTTCTCTGCATCTACTGAGGAAATAGTATGGATTTTAACCCCATTTTATCATTGTATATATCACATTTATTAATCTGTGTATGCTATAACAGTCCTGAATCACTGGTATAAATTCTATTTTTGTCAGGGTGGATGTGTCCTTGGATTCAGTTTGCTTGCATTTTCTCAAGTATTTCTGCATCTACGTTCACTAGGGATAATGGTTCCTAGTTCTGTTTTTTGTTGTATCCTTGTTTGGCTTTGTCTTTAAGGTAACTTCAGCCTCATAGAGTAAGATTAGAATGGTTCCCTCCCTATCCATTGTTTTGAAATGTTTAAGAAGAAATGGCATTAGTTCATCCTTTAAAGTCTTTTAGAATTAATCAGTGTAGCCACTAATTTCTGAGCTTAGTTTTGTAGGAAGTGTATACCTCTCAATCTCAAACTTGCTTATTGGTCTATTCAAATTTTCTATGTCCTCATGCATGAATTCTGGTATATGTGTTATAAGGAACTGTAAGAGAGGACTAAGGTACTAAATAAAAGTGGTGGTGAAATTAAGAGGTTGATTGCTTGCTTTGACCAGTTCATACTGTGTTTATGCACTGTGACCTATAAAGGTGTATAATGCAATAAAAATTTTCAAATGTTTTTTATTGTGCTTTTTTTTGACAGGCAGAGTGGATAATGAGAGAGAGAGACAGAGAGAAAGGTCTTCCTTTTGCCGTTGGTTCACCCTCCAATGGCCGCTGCGGTAGCGCGCTGTGGCCGGCGCACCGCGCTGTTCCGATGGCAGGAGCCAGGTGCTTCTCCTGGTCTCCCATGGGGTGCAGGGCCCAAGCACTTGGGCCATCCTCCACTGCACTCCCTGGCCACAGCAGAGAGCTGGCCTGGAAGAGGGGCAACCGGGACAGGATCGGTGCCCCGACCGGGACTAGAACCCGGTGTGCCGGCGCCGCAAGGCGGAGGATTAGCCTAGTAAGCCGCGGCGCCGGCTTTTATTGTGCTTTTAGTGAGACTCAGTGAGCATGCCAGGGTAAGTAGGGAAAACAGGTTTAGAATTGGCTTATTTCAGTAAGTTCCATGTAAGTCTAAGTATAGAAGCTTGGTATCTCTGGTTTTCTGTCACCTGATTTATGTGAGCCACTTGGAGTGACACAGAGCAGGCACTAGCATTTTTGACATTATTCAGCCATAGAAAAACTTTATTTTTTTACATATTTTTTATTTGAAAGGCAAAGTAACAAAGAGGAAGAGGCAGTGATATATATATATATATATATATATATATATATATATATATATATATATATATATATATCATCGACCCATTGTTTCACTCCCCAAATGGTTGCAATGGCTGGAGTTGGGTCATGTGGGTGCAGGGACCCAAGCATTGGGCCATCTTCTACTGCTTTCCCAGGCCAGAGTAGAGAGCTAGATCAGAAATGGAGCAGCCATGTGTCTAACTGGTGCCCATATGGGATTCTAGCACTACAGGTGGTAGCTTTACTTGCTACACAAAAGTGTCAGCCCAGAAGAACTTTGTTTAAAAAATAAAATGTAGTTCCTGTGAGCAAAGGGAAAACTGCTGTTGGTCCATATGTTCCTATGTACACAGAGACTTCAAAAATTTCATAGAAAAAATGGAAGATGAATTTATTTTGGTACAAAAAATTTGAAATCCATACACAGCTTATAGTTCATTCTATTTAAGCACTATTGCCAACTAAAATGATACTGTTTTCTGCATCAAACTCACAAATACTTAAATGACATTTAAGAGAGGGGGCTTGCATTTTGGTGCAGTGGGTTAAGCCACTGACTGTAATGCTAACATCACATGTGGATGTTGGTTGCTCCACATCTGTACTTCTGATCTAGGTCCATGCTAATATACCTAAGAAAGATACAGAAAGTGGTCTAAGTTCTTGGTTCCCTCTCTCCCATGTGCGAAAACTGTATACAACCCTGGGATCCTTGCCATGGCTCTTGCAGCTATTTGGAGAATAAACAAAATAGCAAGAGTGAGCAGGAAGTGCTTGCTTTCATGCTTTTTCTCTGTCTTCCTTCCAACTATACCTTTCAAACAAAATAAATAAGACTAAAATATGCACACACCTAAGGTGTATGTTAACAAAAAGCAGTGTGGGACTAGATTCTGATTTGAAAACCTTAGCTATAGAAACAATACATTTGAGACCACCAAATAAAGTACTGGATAAAGTGCTGATGTTGAGTAGAAGCATGGTTATCTTTTTAAAGTGTTCTTTTATTTTCAAGAAGTAAAATGAAATATTTCAGAGTAAATTCTATGCTAGGATTTACTGTAAAATATTCTAGCAATAGAAACAAAGATTTAGGACTTCTATTTCTTGGAAAATGCAATAGATGTGGAGGGGTCAGGAGGAAAATAGATGTGGTCATGAAAATGTTACACAAGGAATCATCATAATAGAGCTGCTCTGTGCCTTCACTGAGTCAGTGTTGACATCCTGGCCATGATACTGTCCTGTAATACTACAAGTTGTGACCATGAGCAGAGAAGGAATCCTTCTGTGTCATTTCTTAAAGTCACATGTGCATCTCAAAATGAAATGACTAATAAAATGAAATTATGATGTCACAGAGACAGATTAAACAAGAAAGGCAGAAAAGTTGTTGGTTATACTTATTATAGAAAATCTCCATTACAGGAATCTGGAAAACATCATGCTGAGTGAATTAAGGTAGTCCCACAGAGACAACTCTCATTTGCTTTCCCTGATCGGTGACAACTAACTGAGCACCAAAGGGGAAACTTGTTGAAATGAAATGGACACTATAAGAAACAATGACCTGATCAGCTATTGTCCTGACTTCTGATGTACAATGTAATACTTTATCATTTTTAGTATGTTGTTGTTGTTTTTGCTGTTGTTGTTATTCTAGTACTAGTGGTTGAACTCTGTAATTAACACACAATTATTCTTAGGTGTTTAAAATTTAACTGAAAAGTGATCCCTGTTAAATATAAGACTGGGAAAAAGAGAGGGAGGAGATATACAATTTGGGACATGCTCAATTGGACTTGCCCCAAATGGTGGAGTTAGAAATGTGCCAGGGGATTCCAATACAATCCCATCAAGGTGGCATGTACCAATGCCATCTCACTAGTCCAAGTGATCAATTTCAGTTCACAATTGATGGTTCTGATAGGTCTAAGAGTCAAAGGGATCACACAAACAAGACTAGTGTCTGCTAATACTAACTGATAGAATCAAAAAGGGAGAGAACCATCCAACATGGGAAGCAGGATACACAGCAGACTCATAGAATGGCAGATGTCCTAAACAGCACTCTGGCCTCAGAATCAGCCCTTAAGGCATTCAGATCTGGCTGAAGAGCCCATGAGAGTATTGTAGGCGTGGAAAGCCAAGATACCATGGAAAAGAAAAAAAGAAGAAGACCTAAATGAAAGATCTCTGTGAGTGAGATCCCAGTGGAAAGAACGGGGCCATCAAAGAAGGAGGTAGCTTTCTCCAAAGGGAGGGGAGAACTTTCCACTTTGACTATGACCCTATCAGAATAAGATCAAAGTCAGCAAACCCTAAAGGCTTCCATAACCCTGGCAACTCATGACTAGAGCCTAGGGAGATTACTGATGCCATGAACATGAGTGTCAAATTGTTAAGTCAGCAACAGGAGTCACTGTGTACTTACATCCCATGTGGGATCTGTCCTTAATGTGTTGTGTAATGTGAAGCGATGCTATAACTAGTACTGAAACAGTATTTTTACACTTTGTGTTTCTGTGTGGGTGCAAACTGATGAAATCTTTACTTAGTATATACAGAATCGATCTTCTGTATATAAAAATAATTGAAAATAAAAAAACCTGGTTTTAAATTGGAGATGGTATAAAAATTAATTAATTTTTAAAATATCATGTAGGATCTCTGTCTTTACTGTGCTGTACACTGTTATTTAATGCTATAACTATTACTCCAATAGTATTTTTTCACTTTGTGTTACTATGTGAGGCCAAACTGTTGAAATCTCTTAATATATACTAAACTGATCTTCTGTATATAAAGAGAATTGAAAATGAATCTTGATGTGAATGGAAGGGGAGAGGGAGCGGGAAAGTGGAGGGTTGCAGGTGGGAGGGAAGTTATGTGGGGAAGCCATTGTAATCCATAAGCTGTATATTGGAAATTTATATTCATTAAATAAAAGTTAAAAAAAAGAAAATCTCCATTACAAAATAGGATATCTTCAGCTGAGAAAAGTACAATTAACAGTTTCCCAGAAAAGTAGTATCATCTGGTTTTCTTAACTGATCTCCTTCTATTCTTTGAAAATCTCACACCATTAAGTCATCCTACCTACTCTTGCCAGTTTTGTCTTATAGATTTTGCTTTTACTTTATCATTCCTTTGCTTCTAAGAGAATTCACTACTTCAAGAGTACACATGTATTAAAAAATCCTCCACAAAGCTGGCACCATGGCTCACTAGGCTAATCCTCTGCCTTGTAGCACCAGCACACCAGGTTCTAGTCCCAGTCGGGGCACCAGATTCTGTCACGGTTGCTCCTCTTCCAGGCCAGCTGTCTGCTGTGGCCAGTGAGTGCAGTGGAGGATGGCCTAAGTGCTTGGGCCCTGCACCCCATGGGAGACCAGGATAAGCACCTGGCTCCTGCCACTGGATCAGTGTGGTGCGCCAGCTGCAGTGCGCCAGCCATGGTGGCCATTGGAGGGTGAACCAATGGCAAAGGAAGACCTTTCTCTCTGTCTCTCTCTCTCTCTTACTATCCACTCTGCCTGTCCAAAAAAAAAAAATCCTCCACAATAAGGCCTGAGTAACCTCCTGTTTGTCTGCATACCCTTTATATAAACATTTCTTCAGTAAAACAAGTAACAATGTCTCATGAATATAATTTTGAAAACAGTACCCTAGTTTATGCCACTCTCTTGCCTGCTTACTCTCTTTGTTGAACTAAATCCTACTTATCTTTAAAAATCATAAAATCTTTCTCCATATCTCTCTTTGAGATACTGCAAGGTGTATCTGAGCAAGGATCACGTATTATGTCACCATATGTAGTAGGCCTCTAGATAAAACCTAGGTATTTGGCCGGTGCCATGGCTCAACAGGCTAATCCTCCGCCTTGTGGCACTGGCACACCAGGTTCTAGTCCCGGTCGGGGCTCCAGATTCTGTCCTGGTTGCCCCTCTTCCAGACCAGCTCTCTGCTGTGGCCAGGGAGTGCAGAGGAGGATGGCCCAAGTGCTTGGGCCCTGCACCCCATGGGAGACCAGGAGAAGCACCTGGCTCCTGCCATCGGATCAGCGAGGTGCGCTGGTCGCAGCGCACCAGCCGTGGCAGCCATTGGAGGGTGAACCAATGGCAAAAGGAACACCTTTCTCTCTGTCTCTCTCACTGTCCACTCTGCCTGTTAAAAAAAAAGAATAAAAAAAAAACCTAGGTATTCAATCCTAAGACATTGACTTCAGTGGGTATTTACTATTAAACCTTGAAGTGATTGTTGAATTTTGAATGAGGAAGAATCATTTCTGCTCTGAAACATTAATTTAATTAGTATAGAGAGGCTGGGTCCATGAGAGAGCCCAACAGAGCCAAGTGATGGACTAATGGGATGAAGTTGGAACCTAAGCATGGAACATTTTTGGATGTTTGCAAGGTCTCAGCAGAGGCTGTAACAACCCAAAGTCTAATGAAGAGGAGAAAAGCAAGAAGCCATACTTATTTTTTCTCTACACTGAGCCAACAGCACAAGTTTCTGCCAGTTACTTGAGGTTTCTTTAATGATTCGGGTGGGCAGGACTATAACAGCAGCATAAGCCTCTAGGGGGTGGGATTCCAATTGTGATGAAGCATAAAGCAAATCTTCTTACCATAAAACTGAAAAGAAAAAGAGGTTAATAAATAATTCTATGCAAAGAATAACATTGAAACAAGGTACAGATACACATGTATATGTTCATGCATGCACTAACACAAGGAAACACAAGCACATCCCAGGCACACATTAAGTACACAATCAGCCCTGGGAGCTCAGAGACCAAATTTTGAGTTTATTAAAATTTACAAACATGGCCAGCATCATGGCTCAACAGGCTAATCCTCCTCCTTGCGGCGCCAGCACACCAGGTTCTAGTCCCAGTAGGGGTGCCAGATTCTGTCCCGGTCGCCCCTCTTCCAGGCCAGCTCTCTGCTATGGCCCCGGAGTGCAGTGGAGGATGGCCCCAGTGCTTGGGCCCTGCACCCCATAGGAGACCAGGATAAGCACCTGGCTCCTGCCTTCAGATCAGCGTGGTGTGCTGGCAGCAGCGTGCTGGCCACAGTGGCCATTGGAGGTTGAACCAATGGCAAAGGAAGACCTTTCTCTCTGTCTCTCTCTCTCTCACTGTCCACTCTGCCTGTCAAAAAAATTTACAAACTTGTAACCATTGTTATATGATTCCAAACCAGCAGGAAGAGATCTGCTAAACTTTCTGTTTACTTGGATACTTACATACAGATGTCAGAGTCTTAGAGGTTTTTTTTTTTTTTAAGATTTTTATTTATTTATTTGACAGGTAGAGTTACAGATAGTGAGAAACAGAGAGAAATATCTTCCTTCCATTGGTTCACTCCCCAAATGGTTGCAATGGCCAGAGCTATGCCTATCTGAAACCAGGAGCCATATGCTTGCTCCTGGTCTCCCATGCAGGTGCAGAGAACCAAGCACTTGGGCCATCCTCCACTGCTCTCCCAGGCCACAGCAGAGAGCTGGACTGGAAAAGGAGCAACCGAGACAGAAACCTCCACCCATATGGGATACTGGCACTTCAGGCAAGTATTAACCAAGTGAGCCATGGCACTGGCCCCCAAAGGATTTTGTTAATCCTAATTACATATCATGGTTTTTCCCTTCATTGGGTACTGGACATAGAGTTGGTTGCTTAGGATTCATGTCAAGAGGAAAATGAAGCAATGTAGAAATGCAATACCTACCATCTACTTCTCCTTTCTCGGTCATAGATGTAAATCCTGATATAGACAGGCAGACAGGATTAAATGATTAAATTTGTGAGCTGGAAACCACATCTTTACCCTCTCCCCACCCCTTTTTTTTGACAGGCAGAGTGGATAGTGAGAGAGAGACAGGGAAAAAGCTCTTCCTTTTTGCCATTGGTTCACCCTCCAATGGCTGCTGCAGCCAGCAGCATCATGCTTATCTGAATCCAGGAGCCAGGCACTTCTCCCGGCCTCCATGCAGGTACAGGGCCCAAGCACTTGGGCCATTCTCCACTGCCTTCCCGGGCCATAGCAGAGAGCTGGCCTAGAATAGGGGCAACCGGGACAGAATCTGGCACCCCAACTGGGACTAGAACCTGGTGTGCCAGCGCCGCAAGGCAGAGGATTAGCCTGTTAAGCCACGGTGCCAGCCATGATCCCATGCCCCTATCTGACCTCACCTGTATGCCCACCTGCCATTATGTAGCGACTCCCTCTTTGGGAGTGGATAAACGACTCAGAGCACCCAGGCCTTCTTCTGTGCTTTCATGCCCACACTATACAACCTGAATAAATGCTAAAAACCGTAACATGTCACCTATTTTATTTTAGCTGATATTCAGAATTCTTATCTGAATAGACAGCAAGGACCCACTAGCATGTCAAGACTCATAAAGTGTTACAAAGTTCAGGTTTCAAAGAGTCTACTGCTTCCCCAAGCCCAACTTATTTAATTTCCCTGGTCTCAAATTGTGTAATTGAAGGGGAAATGCATAGTAATGGGAAGAAAAACATTGGTTTCATGGCCTATAATGTAAAAGTAAGTCCAAGTAAAATCCTCTAACCATTCTTCCAGCCATAACTAAATCAAAATCTATGTGACAATCAGAAGCAATGGGTATTAGATATTAAATTATCAATTTTGAAAGATGAGATAATTGTACTGGATTTATGTTTTTAAAAAGCATTATCTGCTATAGAGCTACATTGAAAAAGTAAATGAAACAGGAAGCAGATATAGTGAACCCCAACATATCAGATTTATTTTATTAGTTGAGATATTAGAAAAGCAGATACTGGAGAATGATATTAGACTGTCACAAAGTAAATCCACACCAAGGATCAGAAATGGTAATTGAAAGGTGGGGAAGAACAACACCAGAGTTCATGGGAAAACATGTCTTGCCTTAATAGTGATGACCATAAAAGTATACTAAGGGCAAGTCTTTCTCTTAGGCAGTGACCCAGCAGGACTAGTGCACTGCTCTAGTGAATTGAAGACCTAAAGGCCTATGATTTGGTGCCCAATAAGGTCATGATTATCTATGCCATGAGCTAGTAAATAGGTGACTGTCTCTCAGAGGGGTGCCTATGGGGTTCCAGACCTAGTATGCCAGGGGGCCAGCCATTCATCTGCCATGAGGTAGATGGGCCACATAGAGGTCAAGGAAGGCCTAGAGAAAACCATGAGATTTACCTGAAATGAGTAATCTTAGAAGCCGCCCTCATCACCACATCAGTAGAAAGCATTCTGACTTTGTTGAGGATGGCCAGATTAGGTGCCAGCCTGTGGATAATGGATGGAGAGAAGTC
The DNA here is from genome assembly GCF_033115175.1 of Lepus europaeus. NCBI lineage: Eukaryota > Metazoa > Chordata > Mammalia > Lagomorpha > Leporidae > Lepus > Lepus europaeus. The sequence goes on along the minus strand of NC_084851.1, from coordinate 30,869,240 downwards.
AGGGAGAACAGCACCTGGTGGTACACTGGATAGGGAGCACAGCAGGAGTCTGCTGCTCTGAAGACTCCTTGGATGGTCGTGCGTGGGAACTTTAGGGGCTGTGATCATCAGAGCCAGGAGAGTGGGTTTGGCCTCCAGTGGCAGTCCTCGTAAAATAATAGATGAATCAGCATTTGGGCACTACATTTAAGATAGATCTTTAGAGGCCCACATCCTGTGTCTGAGTGCATAGGTTTGAGAACCCTCCCTACTAGCAATCCAGTTTCTTGTTAAAATGTACTCTAGGAGGCAGCAAGTGATAGCTCAACTATTAGGGTCTCTGCCACCCAGACTGAATTCTGGGATCTTCACCTCAGACTGGCTCAGTCCCAGCTGCTGTGAGAATTTGATGAGAGATTCAGTGGATGGAATATCTGTCTTAGTGCCTTTAAAATGAAAAAAAAAAAAAACTGATTAAAGTTTTAATAAACTGCTGAGCCCAAATGTGGCAGAATGGGACTACTCTGGTCTTCCAGCCCCACGGGGATGACAGTCAGATAAATTCTATGAAATACACCTAAATGAGGCCAGCATCATGGCTCAATAGGCTAATCCTCCACCTTGTGGTGCTGGCACACCAGGTTCTAATCCCGGTTGGGGCACCGGATTCTGTCCTGGTTGCCCCTCTTTCAGGCCAGCTCTCTGCTATGGCCCAGGAGTGCAGTGGAGTATGGCCCAAGTCCTTGGGCCCTGCACCCCATGAGAGACCAGGATAAGCACCTGGCTCCTGCCTTCAGATCAGCGTGGTGTGCCGGCCATGGCAGCCGTTGGAGGGTGAACCAATGGCAAAAGGAAGACCTTTCTCTCTGTCTCTCTCTCACTGTCCATTCTGCCTGTCAAAAAAAAAAAACACACCTAAATGCCTCAGTAGCTCTTTTCTCAATCATGCACCATCATTTGATGTAAGAAAATGTATGCGGCCGGCGCCGTGGCTCAACAGGCTAATCCTCCGCCTTGCGGCGCCGGCACACCGGGTTCTAGTCCCGGTCGGGGCACCGATCCTGTCCCGGTTGCCCCTCTTCCAGGCCAGCTCTCTGCTGTGGCTAGGGAGTGCAGTGGAGGATGGCCCAAGTCCTTGGGTCCTGCACCCCATGGGAGACCAGGAGAAGCACCTGGCTCCTGCCATCGGATCAGCGCGCTGCGCTGGCCGCAGCGTGCTACCGCGGCGGCCATTGGAGGGTGAACCAACGGCAAAAGGAAGACCTTCCTCTCTGTCTCTCTCTCTCACTGTCCACTCTGCCTGTCAAAAAAAAAAAAAAAAAAAAAAAAAAAAAAAAAAAAAAAAAAAAAGAAAATGTATGCTGAAATATGCAATTTGTCAGGTTCCAAACAAGCATTCTGCACCTAGGACACCATCAACTGCACTTTCAAGATGATCTTGGCATCTTTTCAGTGATGACTATCAGCTATCCATCCCTGTCTGTTGAGTTACAGATCACTTCCTGTCACGAACATATGTGCACCAAGTGTGTCTTTCTCACTGAGTCTTTGCCGTGGGTTTTTGAACAGGCTTTGTATTTCCATCTCTATCAAAGGTTGTACCTTGGATGGAGTTCCTTGGTACAGGTAACAATCTTCCTCTTCCTAACTGGCTATAGAAGTGGTCGTTGCTTATGTGCTAGGCTGGAACAGTAATAACCTGAAGTGCAGGCAGCAGTCACCTGGTGCTCTCAGAATCACTATTCCACAGCTCCCAAAACTCTTTTTCAGGCAGCTTGGAGGACCTGAGTCTCAAATAAGCTCATAAGACCAGTCATCCTTATAGACTGCTGCTAGGAACACCCAGCACACATTCTAGAGTGTAGGATATCGCTTAAGAAGCTGTAGTGTCTAACTGGGAGTGTATGCAGCAGAGGTGGTGTGATGCCCTAGGTGATTCTGTGGAGTCTGTTAGCAGTGTTAGCCCAGTGTCCACCAGATAGTATTCTGACTCTCACAGGACAAACAACAGAACCTTTCTGCAGGCTCATTAACATGACATTTCAAGTAGAGGATATTAAAGATTCTCCAGTCAAATCGTTAATATAATCAAATACAGCAAAGTTTCAGAATACAAAATAAGCATAGTAAAAGTAGCTGCATTTCTATAAACTAAAAATTAACAATAATAAAAGGAAATAGCAAGAACAACTGAATTTTCAAAAGCATCAGAAGAAATAAAATACTTAGGAATAATCTTAACCAAAGAAATATGTTCCAAACTGGAAGTTTCACATTCTCTTAATTCAAAAGCAAAAGTCATCAAAACAGTGTATTATTTGTGTAAAAACAGATAGGCAGCCCAAAGGAACAGACTAGAGAAGTTAAGGGTGGGCATTTGGCCTATCCTTTAAAATGCTGGTTAAGATGCCTTCATTCTATATTATAGTTCAGTTTTTAGCTCTGACTTCTGATTCCAGTTTCCTGTCAATTTGGACTCTGGGAGGCAGTGGTGATGGTACAATTGGGTCCCTGCCACCCAAATAGGAGACCATGGTTGTGTTGCTGGCTTTTGGGGATTCAGTTCTAGCCAGAACTGGTTACTGCAGATATCTGGGGAGTGAACCTGAAGATAGGAGCTCTATGTCTCTTTGCTTCTCAAATTTAAACAAAGAAAATGTTACAGATAAATAATTATGTAATAATTTATGCTAATGAAAGGAAATCAAGGTTGGATAGCCTCATTGATAGAGGAAATTTTTTGAGCAATTCAGTTTATGATTAAAACACTAAACACAGTAGGAATTAAAAAGAATTTCAGGAAAAACACCTATGGGAAATCTACAGTAAACTCCTATAAAATAGGAACAAAACACAAATACTCATAGAAGTTCTATTGAACAGTGCACTAGAGGATTCTGCTAAAGAAATCATAATACAAAATTAAGTCAGATTAGAAATAAAAAGAGCCAACTTTACTTGTAGTGACTATGGCACACTCTTTTTTTTAACTTTTATTTAGTAAATATAAATTTTCACAGTACAACCTTTGAATTATAGTGGCTTTTCCCTCCACAAACTCCCTACCACCTGCAACATCCCATCTACAACTCCCTCTCCCATTCCATTCTTCATCACGATTCATTTTCAATTATCTTTATATACAGAAGATTGACTTAGTATATACTAAGAAAATATATCCTAAGGAACTTACTACAAACCCATTCAAAGTAAAATTCAGTAATGTTGCAAAATATAAAAGATACAAATATCAATTATATTTCTGTATAGTAGCAATGAACATTCTGAAAATATAATCAATGAGAACATTCAATGTTGCATCACAGAATGAAAATAGCACAAAAATAAAAAAAAGACCTTGGAATTTATACCAAAAATACAAAATATAATTAACAAGCATAATAAAATGAAACAGTGACTTCAGTAAGGCATTTTAATATTACAAAAAAGGTATGCTTAACATTAGTCATTTTGGAAATGCAAATCAAATCCTCTGGATGATCCCACTTCACATTCACTAAAATGACTGATTCAGCCATAGATTAACATTGACAGGGTTATGGAGAACCTGGAACCCTCACAAACTTCCAGTAAAACTGTGAGGCCACTAGGAAAAATAATTTGGCAATTTCTCAGCATGCTGCACATAGGATTATTTAAATGCCTCAAAAGTTTCCTTCTAAGATACGTCACTAAAAAATACAAAGTCCACATGCACACAAATATTCACTGCAGCAATATTCATGAAATCCAAATGTGAAAGCAACCCAAATATGGATATGGAAAAAAAACAGTATGTAGTATACATTTTATAATGCTATACTATTTGGAAATCAAAGTTGATTAAGAAATGACAGATCACAAAAGTAATGAGACCCAAAAAAGGGAAAAAAGAGAGAAAAGAAATCAAAAGCAAAACACCACGTATTGTAACATTATGTGAGTCCATGTATAGGACAGTGCAGAAAAGGTCGGTATCTGGAGATAGATTTTAGACTAAAGCTGTCTGGGACTGATAATCAATGAAGAGTTAGTGTAAATAATATGAAGTATTTGGATTAATAATGAAAATAGGCTTATCTTAGACTGTGCATATGATTATATGACTCCCAAAACAGTACAAAGCATGGAACACTCACTGAAAACATGGGACAGTTAGGACCGGGCAGATAGGCTCCTGAGTTTGGGCTTCACAGAAGAAACTAAAGACCAATAAATATATCAGGGGGCTTCAAATATTTTGTGGAACATGAAATTAAAATATGTTCATTTTACTTCAAAAATATTTGAAACCATGAATATGAGGGGCCTTAAAATTCATGGACAATATTTTGTATGAAAGAACTATACATGTGTTTCAAGAAGCTTTTGCATCAAAATTAACCTGCCATTGAATTCCATATTTTATGTTTGATATTGCCCTAATTCTAAGTAATTTCATGTACACTTTAAGAAATACTTCCTTTTTTCTTATGTGAAACAATTTAAAAGTATTAATCATTAATTTAAGGTAAAACACTGCCTCCTGATTGCTCCACTTAGCAGGACAAAATGCCAGTTCATGTGTTCTAGACTATGTTGTCTTAATAAACTATTTCTAAAGATCATATTAGTTGTGATATTAATTTAAATATTTAACAACCTGTAATGTTATACACAAAGTAAAATTTTGTTTTATTTTTTATTGACAATAATTGTACATATCTATGGGCTTTTAATCCATGTGTGCTGATTAAATCAGGGTAAACAACACTTTCCCTTCTCTGACATTACACTTCACAATGGGAGCCTTGGTGCTCCATTCTTCTATTTATTAATAAAATATAAAATAAGATTACTATGAAGTATAGTTACTCCAATATGCTATGTAACACGAGGAACTCACTTCTATAATTTAACTCTGATTTGGTACCAATTATTCCAAGTAGTTTTTACAAATTTGTTAATTAGTTTGGAAGAAAAAGAGACATGCACGTAGACAGAGAGGGAGAGAAAACACCCTCATCCATTTGTTCACTTCACAAATGACCAATATAGCTATGGCTGTGCCATACCATGCTGAATCCAGGAAGTCAACCCAGGTCTCTCAGTTGGGTGGCAAGGATTCACTACAACTCTCACCCCCCCATCCAGGACCACACATGAGCAGGAAGCTGGAAGTGGAAGATGTGACTTCAGCCCAGACACTCCAATATGGGATGTGGACATCCTGAGCAGGGTTGTAACACAATGACAAATGTCCATTCCTCCTGGAAAGTTTTGAATTACCTCCACATCTGTGACTTGCAGAGAGGGGGCACAGCCCCATGAGCCCAAACCCATCACTGCAAGGTCTGTTTCTCCCCAACTTCACAAACTCTCCTCATGTACCTCTCCCTGCATGCTCCCCTTCTGAGATCTCCTGTTACAGACAGGGCAGAGCAGCAGAGCACAGCAGGATGGGCCTGGGAGATGAGACAGCAAGTGAGGGCAAAACTGGACTCTGCCAGTTTCTACCTTATCACTGCCCAGCTCCAGGCACAGCATCAGCGGTGCTGGATCCAGCAGGTGATATTGGGTTCACCGAGTGTACTCACTGGACATTTTGGGGGTCAGCATTGGAGGCAGGGGCAAATTGGACATCCACCTGCCAGAAACTGAATGTGAATTATATTACACCATGCCTGAAAATCGATCCAAATGGATTGAAGGCTTACACAAAAGATCTCAGAGCTTAAAGCTCTTAAATACTGGGAGCAAATCCACTGGCATTAGCCTCAGTGATAATCTAGATATGACACCAAATGCACAGGTGACAAAAGCAAAAATAAGGAAGTAAAATTGCAAAAAAAAAACCAGATTGAAAATAAAATCCTTTCATTTGAAACTGGAAAATATATTTAGTGAAATAAGTCAGTCCCAAAAAGATAAATACCAAATGGACTCCCTGATCTGTGGCAACTAACAGAGTACCGGCAAACCCTAAAGGCTTCCATAGCCTCGACAACTCATGACTAGAGGCTAGGGAGATTACTGACGCCATAAACAAGAGTGTTAAATTGTTAAATCAACATCAAGAGTCACTGTGTACTTACGTCCCATGTGGGATCTGTCCTTAATGGGTTGTCCAAGATGAAATAATGATATAGCTAGTACTGAAACAGTATTTTTACACTTTGTGGTTATGTGTGGGTGCAAATTGATGAAATCTTTATTTAGTATATACTGAAGCGATCTTCTGTATATAAAGATAATTGAAATGAAAAAAAAACTTGGTGTTAAATTGGAAATTACATAGAAAAGTAATCAATCTTTTTTAAAAAAATATCATGCAGGATCTCTGTCATTAATGTGCTGTACACTGTTATTTAATGCTATAACTAGTACTCCAACAGTATTTTTTCACTTTGAGTTGCTCTGTGAGGGCAAACTGTTGAAATCTTTATATATATTAAACTGATTTTCTGTATGTAAAGAGAATTGAAAATGAATCTTGATGTGAATGGGAGAGTAAGTGGGAAAGGGGAGGGTTGCAGGTGGGGGGGAGTTATGGGGGGGGAGCCTTTGTAATCCATAAGCTGTACTTTGGAAATTTATATTCATTAAATACAAAAAATAAAAAAAAAAGAAGTGAAATTGACACTTTGAGATGTAATGACTTCGAGCAGCTCTTGTCTGGACTGTTGAACAGGTTTTTTTTTTTTCATACTATTTGTATAACTCTTACTGTAGGGTGAATCTTTTGTGTTTAAAGTTAGTATAAAATAGATTTTAGATAAATCTTAGCCAAAAATAAGAATGAGACTAGGAGGGGAAGAAGAAGGGTGGGGGTGCATGTGGGAAGGAAGCTAGGATGGAAAGGATCACTATGTTCCTAAATTTGTATTGATGAAATGCCTGAAGGTTGTATATTTTAAATAAAAGATTTATAGGTAAAAACAAACAAACAACTGAGGAAGTTGTCAGCATTATGATGTAGCAGATAAACCACCTGCCTACAGTGCTGGCATCCCATGTGGGCACCAGTTTGAGTCTCGGCTGTTCCATTTCTGAGCCAGTTCTGTGCTATGGTGTAGCAAAGCAGTAGAAGATGGCCCAAGTGCTTGGGCCCCTACACCTGCTTGGGAGACCTGGTAGAAACTCCTGGCTCCTGTTTTCACATTAGTACAGCTCTGGCCATTGCATTATTTGGGGAGTGAATCAGTGGATGGAAGACTTCCCTTGCTCTTTCTCTATCTATCTCTCTATAACTCTCCTTTCAAACAAATAAAGCTTTTAAAAAACTGAAGAAAAATTCTGCATACTAAGGGAAAAAATTTAAAGAGAAAGAAATGGGAGAAAATATTAGCAAATGATAGTATGATTAAGGGAATAATACAAAGAACGTACATATCCCAAAAGCAAATACTGCAATAAATCTGGACAAAGTATTTGATCAGTTTTTCCAATCCATATATGTAAGCAGCCATATGAAAAATGGCTCAGCACTGCTCATAAAGGCCACAATATCTATTACCTCACATATGCTAAAATAGGTATTATCAAAAAGAAAACATATATATATATATATATATATATATATATAAACTGTCAAATGTTGAACCAGATGTGGAGAAAAGGAAACACATAAATTGTGGGGATATTTGGGACTGGCGCCGGAGCACACTAGGTTAATCCTCCACCTGCAGTGCCGGCATCCCATATGGGTGCTGGTTCTAATCCCAGTTGCTCCTCTTCCAGTCAAGCTCTCTGCTGTGGCCTGGGAAAACAGTTGAAGATGTCCCAAGTGCTTGGACCCCTGCACCTGCACGGGAGACCAGGAAGAAGCACCTGGCTCCTGGCTTCAGATCAGCACAGCTCCTGCTGTAGTGGCCATTTGGAGAGTGACCCAACAGAAGAAAGACCTTTCTGTCTCTCTCATTGTCTGTAACTCTACCTATCAAATAAATAAATAAAATCTTTTTAAAAAATGTGGGAATGTTACTTGGTACATCCATGATGGAAATCAGTATGCAGGTGCCTCAAACAAAATTAAAATTGGAACAACTGAAGAAAGCAAACTCACTACAGGATGTGTATTAAAAGAAAATAAAATCAATTAGCATTCTTTCACAAGAAAAAGATATGGAAATAACCACATTGTCTGCCAACAGCTGAATAGAGAAAATGTAATGCACACACTCAGTGGAATCCCATTCAACCCTGAAAAGGAAATTCTGACATTTTTCACAACTTGGATCCAAAAGTATCAATGTGGATATTACAGTTTTTGAAATACCAAAAAGAAAGATAAATACCACATACTTTTACTTATATGTGGGATATAATGAAGTCGAATTTAAACACAGAAGAGAATGGTGGTTACCAGGGGTCTGAGAATGGAGGAAATGGGAAGATGTTACTTAACAACAAACATTTACTCTTATGAGATAAATTAACTTCTTGAGATCTAATATATGCACAGTAATGAGATGAATACAGTGTTAGATACTCAACTTATTAAGATCTTAAGTATTCTTTTTAGAACTATGTAAGTTGATGGATATGTTAGTTGAATTGTCCTAATAATTTCATGATGTATATGCACAGGGGACTACAAAAGGCATGTGAAAAATGGATTAAAAGATAATCTGAATTTTCCATAAACTTTTGAAATTCCAGTCATGTATCAAAATATCAGGTTGCACACCTTCAATAAACAGAAATTTTGTCAATTATACTGTTAATCTTGAAAAGTTACCCTGCTAAAATATAAATTAAAAATAATTTAGGAATCTAAGTAATACCTTCTATCTTCAGGATTGGAAAGGTTGTCATGGAACAGACATCTTTTTTACAACATTCATAAATGTGACCAAAGTTTCTATTTTGAACGTTCAAACACAGATGACAGCCTGTTAAGGGAATGTGTACGTGATAAAACAACATTCAAGTATCAAACCACAGTGTCCTTCTGACCCACTAAAACCTGGACCAAAAGCCTTGAGCCAAATTAAGCAGTTTTGATTTTAACTTGCCTAGTCTATAACACTGATATCAGACTCCCAGAACGAGATATGCTGAGAGGTCAGAGTTTGCAAAATGAGACACTGTGTCTGACATAATCATAAAACTAGAATGAGTAAGGTCAGCCCTGGGATGAAAAGGGGAATCGAGGACCCCATAGAGGACAGCCGCTCACCTGCACGCACCCTCCCACCCCCAGCACGGATTCTCCCAAAGGACCACTTATCCCCACTGCACAATCAGGGAAGATGGGCGACTGCTGCCACACAGCTGCCCAGAAATGGCTCGGGGGCTGACAAGTCTCTGTGAGGAAGCGACAGGAAGCCCAGAGTCCCAGGTGCCAGTCCAGGCCTACACCACAGACCAGTGGGGGCGAAGGCAGTGAGGTGCTAGCAGTGACATGAGGCCCAGGGACAACCCCTGGGAACCCTGGGAGTCCTGCCTGGCAGAACATCAACTTCTGCCAACCCCGCTTCCCCTCCCCGCACTCCCTGTCCCACACACTCACCTCTGCCAGGCATCCTGCTTGAAGGAAGATCAGAAAACAGACGGATGATCCTTACCGTCGGAGGTTCCCATCCGTGAAAACTCCTCCCTGGACCTCTCTCCACCGCAAAACCGGAAGACTACTATGACGTCAAGATCCCGCGTGATTATGTGTTGTTTACGCAAGCGCCCCTGATTGGACAGTTTGGATAGTGCAGGGTACGCACTATGTAATAAAGAATGGAGCCAATCAGCACCCTCCACAGTGCAGACGCGTGCATCTTCAGGGGAGAAAAGTAGGGGCCGGTCCTGGTATCAGTTTTGACACTGAGTCCTCACATCACCTGCCAACAGAGGAGGGGTCTTCACCTCCCGGTCCTGCCACCTGCTGGCCCCTCCTGCCTCCCTGGTCCCTGTTCCTGAGAGGATCCTCTCTGGGGGTCGCAGCAGCCGACTTCATTCAGGTCAGTTAAAATATAGGGGCTGTTTATTGACTTCCAAGCCTTTGTTTTTCATGATATATATGTGGTACATTTTCTTTTAATTCATTTTAAATTAATTTTAAGAATATTTAAAGATACTGAATATTTCATCCTTTTTTCCATTTCTCTTATAGACTTTTTCTAGTCTGTCTATTGCCCTTTAATATTATTTTCTATTCTTGCTGTACTTAATAATCTAGTGGATTTCATATATTTAATGTATTATTTATATATTGATCTTTCTAGTACTTTTATTTATCCCTTGTATGTGTTTTTAGATTTCATGGTTCATCTCTGTATATAAACAACATGCAATATATTCACATTTTGTTAATTAGAAGTTGATCTTTGCACCTTATAGTTTCTTCTTACTGTCATTTTTCTTACTACTCCTGCACTAGAAAGTTGAAGAGAGATAGAGCAGGTATCATTGTCCAGGTTTACTCCCAGGAGGGGGAAAATATCCAGTGATCCTGTATTATTAGGTGCATTGTTTTGGTAAGTTCCCTTCAATCTTGATCAGGGTAATGCAGTCACCGGCTTTTATTTTTCAGTGTTCTGTTAGCATTTTTATTTTTTCTACTAGATGCTGAGCCTTATTAAATGATTTACAATGTGCAATCCAAATGATCATGTGGTTTTTATTCTTGTAATTTTTTACCTACCTGGTTGACTTGTCTGAGAACATTAACCACTGTTTCGATTTTTATTATATCTTGCTTGCTATTGATATGCTTTCTTATGTGGTTTCATTTATTACATTATTACTTTGCTTAGGATACCTCTAGCTCAGTTTATGGAATGGATGCTTTTAAAAAACTTAATTTTTTATTTCATGTCTTGGTCCACTTGCTTCATCATCAATGAAATTCTGGTTTTCTAAATGAAATTTAAAAATGTTCTCTGCTTATTTCTACTGTGGCTAGATCTGGAAAATGTGGATCTGTTTTATCTTCCTTAAAAGTTTGGAGGATTTTGTAAGTAGGGATCTGCTGAAATGTTTATTGTGTGAGCGTTTTTTTTTTTTTTGGTTGGTTGGGATTTTTGAAATGATTCACCTTACTGGATTTATGCAGGAGTTTCCCTATTTTATGTTATACTTGTGTTTTTGAAATTTGATTATCAAAATATGGTGAATTTTGATCTCTGTAGTCAAATTTTTACTTCTAAGAATTTCACACATTAACCACCAGTATCTTGGTGAAGGCTATGACCTATAAAGAAAGATGATCCTGTATTAATTACTGAAATTGGTGATTTGTGCTACTTTTCTCTCTGTTTTACTAATTGCCCTAATGGTTTGTTAACTTTATTAACATTTTTCTTAAAAAAATCATTGGATCCTCATTTATGTGTGGTATTTTAATGGCATTTCATAGATGTCTCCTTTTATAATTTCTCAATACTTTCAGTTTTTTTCTTTTTGATTCTTGACAAGGAAGCTATAATGATTACCTTTCATTGTTTTATTCTAGCATAATCATCAAGGGCTATAAATTATCTTTAAGCACTGGTTTATTTGTATCTTATTTATTCCTTCATGTATTTCCAAACCCTATATATGCAAGGCCTGTCTAGCCAGTGCTGTGGCTGACTTGACTAGTCCTCTGCCTGTGGCACTGGCACCCCTGTTCTAGTCCCGGTTGGGGTGCCAGATTCTGCCCTGTTGTTCCAGCTCTCTGCTGTGGCCTGGGAGGGCAGTGGAGGATGGCTCCAGTGCTCGGGCCCTGCGCACACATGGGAGATCAGGAGGAACCACCTGCTCCTGGCTTTGGATCACCACAGCATGCTGGCTGTGGTGGCCATTTGGGAGGAAGACCTTTCTCTGTCTCTTCTCTCACTGTCTAACTCTGCCTGTCTAAAAGAAAAAAAAGGCCTGTCTGCTATATGTGTCTCAATTTTTGTTCCTGAAATCCATCTATTTTAATTGGTGAATTAGTGCTTCAACCATTAGAGACTCATTCTTTACACTTGTGTGCCCAGGTAATCATAGCCCATCAACTACCCTTTCCATGTGGGCAAAAGGACTGTAGCCTCTCAAAATATAACACATCTGTATTGAGCCATGTCCTTCCTCCTTTTTTAGAGGAGCCAATAAGTTTCCCAGAAATTTAAAGGTAGACATTTCCTTATTTTATACTGACTACCTCTGCATTGTCAGCTAATAAATCACTCTTTCATAACAAATGCAATTGCTCTGATTTTTAGTATTTTTTTTTGATTTTTTTGTTTTGGTTTGGTTTTTACTTTATGTGGCTACCTGTTAATTGCTAATGTATTGAAAATGAGATTCATATATCTGAATTTTCTATAATTCACATTCTGGAGTGAGCTGAATGTCAAAACTATACTCATAGAGCATATTTCAAGAAGGAGGTACAAACTAAAACTTTGTATAAAAATTGTTTATGTTTTTTAAGAGCTCTGGAGAAAAAAATAAAAATCTGTAATGTGTCAATTAGGCCCTAGCACAGGGGAAAATATTAGTTTAGCTAAATAGGTTGAAAGACCTCACTAATTGGTAATATTTAATATTAAAGCATAATAATGGGGTAACTTTAAGGAAGCTAGGGCAAGAACATTTAAGTTGATGAGACAAACAATAAAGTTAAAGATCTTAATTAGGGGAAGGAAAATGTGGGTATATAATCAAAATATAGAAGATGATTGAGCTGGAACATGAAGAAAATATGAAACACGGTGGCTATGGTTAATAATAATGCATTGTATTCTCCAAAATAGTTGAAAAAATAGATTTAAGGACTACTACCTCTTAAAAATGTGTGAGATGATATGTGTATTAATTCACTTTGGCTATTCCACAATGTGTATATCTTGCAAAACAATGTAGACAATGATACTTCAAAAAATTCATGTAAAATGGAATTAAGAGATTATTTTTGTTGAAAAATGCTTGAATCTATGTATAGATTTTTATAATACACATTTTCTATTAGTTTTTACAGATCCCTTATATACATAGATTTCAAATTTTCTTCCAACAAAATAAATTTAGCTTTGAGTTCTATCCCCTCAAACTTTTTGAAATAGCCATTGTACATAATCAAAGAATATATCATGTATATATTTAAATTTTTAATTGAAATGCAATTTTATCTTTTTCAAATGAATACATAATTAATAAAAACAAAATGAGAGTCTACTGGTGGATTTTAAGCATGGAGATCTTTTTTGTCTCTGATATTTTCTTGAGACCACATATTTTGTTGAGAGTGGACAGTAGGGTAAGATCTCATTAGGAGAATAATTTCCTTGAGTGCACCATCAGGAATTTACCTAATTCTATTCTGATGGAGATTTGAATGTTGGTCTCCGTTTTTGTTCCCATTTATTTGTTGACTTATTGCTGTTACAAGTAAGACTGTGAGGAACACTCTGTGCAGATGTTGGTGTTTTTGTTTGTTTGTTTGTTTGTTTCCTTAGAATAAACTCCTAGAAATGAAATTACTAGCTCAAAGAGCACAAGCCCTCTAATCTTTCATCACACAAGACTTCCTATTCTTGGGAGTCATGGTGACTGACCTGTGGCTATTTGAGAAAACAACTGTCATTCTTATGAAAGCATTGATCCTGCCTTCCTGTGCTTTGATTAGGAATCATAACTTGAGCATTACTAATAGTCCCAGCCTCTCTTCAGTAGAGTGTTACTACAATAATGCAAAAGTCAATTTAGAATTATAAAAGAAGTATTTTGTGAAACCTAAAGATAGGACTAGGAAAGAATTAGTATAATTAATTGGGAAGTTAGTTAAATGGTTGTTGGGAGTGGAAGTTTATGATATCCAAGTAACCTTATACACTTGGTAACAAGGGAGTAAAGAACACAATGATACAACATAAAGAGCAGTTTGTCATTATTTTATCAGTTGAGAAGTTCCTATGTGTCTTTTGAGTAAGGCAGTCAGACTTAGAAAGGTGGAACATTTAGTTGAATTTACATTTCAGTTAAACAACATGATATTAGTATAACTATGTTCCACACAATATTAGGATGTCCTGGATTTTATCTAGCAGACTGTCCTTGTAGCAACACAATATATGATACACATACTGGACATACACATGGCCTTCCAATCAAACATATTTACCTAGAACATATAAAGATTTAGCTTTAAAACTCTCTTCCTCTTTGAATAATATTTGGTAGATAAAATAAAATACTCAAATATAATCTAAGAGAATCCAGACTAAAAGGTAAGACTGAGTTGGGATTGGGTATAGCTGACCATTATCTCCAAGAATTCAGTGAAATAGGGACCTGCATTGTGGCATAGTGGGTAAAGCTGACACTGGCAATGCCTGCACCCCATTCAGTGGCAGTTTGTGTCCTGGTGGCTTCACTTCTGATCTAGATCCTTGTTAATGGCCTGGGAAAAGTAGAAAATGGCCTGAGTGCTTGGGTTGCCATCACCCACATGGTAGACCTGAAAGAAGCTCCTGGTTTTGGTCTGGCCCACCTTGGACATTGTAGAGAGCGAACCCTAAAATGCAGGATCTTTCTCTATCTCTCCCTGTAGCTCTGACATCCAGCTAAACAAATAAATCTAAAAAAAAAAAATCAATGAAGTGTTAATGGGAATGTTGATCTGGTTTGTTCCCAGGACATGCACATAATGTGGGAAATTGAAGTAAGCATTGCTCATTAAATGGGATAGAAATTTATTACTAAATAACAATAAATACCATTAACTCATGAAATTAGGTAAATATGCTACACGAAGAATGTTCTAATGTTGAAAAAAGTCATAGTATCTTTGCATAATGAAATCTGGGCTGGTATTAGTCTTTAGAGAATTCATTGAATATACTTATTATAGAAAAACTATACACGGGGAAGCTGGCGCCGGGGAGAACACTTGCCATCCTCCTCCTCCCAGCACTATGGCAGCAGAGGTGGCTGCACCAAGGCCAGGAACTCTGACATTTCACTTACAAAAACTGTTGCTGTTGATTTCTCAACCATGTTGCAGTGGGTTTCTGAGAGGAGCAGATGGTGGGGGCAAGAGGTGCAGAGTCAACACACAGGCCCCGGGAGTCAGGTGAAAGCAGGCTTGAGGTAAGCAGCCAGCAGACTCGTTTATTAGAGTTGGTACAACAGCTTATATAGCCAAGACCAGCCAATCTGGTCAAGGGGTGATCTATGCCCCAACCAATCACAGCCTGTTGCCAGGCAGTTTCCAAAGCCATCCAATCACAGCCTGTTGCCAGGCAGTTTCCAGAGCCATCCAATCACAGCCTGTTGCCAGGCAGGCTCCATTGCCAGATGGGTTTCAAAGCCATTCCTGACTTACTGATGCTCACTTGCCAGTGGCCACCTTTGCATGGCCTTCTCATTCCACTACAAAAAACAACAACAGATCCCTCCTTCCCTGTGACCTCTGTGGCACTCCTGGGCCCACACCAGGCAGTGCCCCGGGCCCACTCCCCGGGCCCACCCCCCTTCACTACAGTGTCACCTCTCTCCTGTGGCCCCACAAGCCCATAGTCTCAGGCTCCTGCCATCCTATTCAGGGAGCCCAGTCTCACTGCTCTGGGCCCTCTCTTCCAGGGGCTGCCCGCTGCCTACATGGGACCTGCTTCTAGGCCACTTTGGTGCAAAATCCTGAGGTTCTCTAATGATCTTGCTTCATCTTGGCTACAAATATGGAGGAACTGGTTGATCACAGAGTGAGGACCCACAAGTGGTTGAATTACCACCTACACAGATCTCTCTGCCAGAATCTCCAAGGGATGACCAGCCCCTCCCTGTGCATCCAGATCATTACACCAACTCTGCTGGTAGCCTCTCCTCAGCACATTCAGACTGTGATGGACCAGCTGACAGGACAGATGACACAAATAGTCACAGCAGTGGATGCCTCTGGATCCCCCAAAGAGTAGTTCATTCTCACTGGTCCAGATGGAACAGGAACTGAGATGGTAATCCTGGCTTTCCTGGAGACATCCAGCACAAAGCAGCTCATATTCGATACCTGAGACAACCTCATTCCTGGCAGGATCCAGATGCTCATGGATTCTGCTTCTGTGGAGCAATTGCTGGGCAAGATGGGCTTATAGCAGCTCCAGGTGGTGGAGTAGTGTGTGGTCTGTGCTGACAAAGCCTCTGGCCATCACTATGTGGCTGTCAGTTGTGAAGGTTGCAAAGGTTTCTTTAAAAGGACCATGTAGAAAAATTTGCCAGAGCAACCAAGACTTTGTCACCAACAAACATCACTGCAATCACTGTCGGTTTTGCTGGCTGAAAAAAATTTTGGCTATGGGTGTGAAAATGGAATCTGTGCAGTGTGAACAGAAGCCCATTGATATGCAGTGGGAGAACCAAATGTGCTGCTTCACCTGAGAAAATCTATATCCAGAAGGACCTGAGAAGTCCTCCAATAGCCACAAAACATTTGTGGCAGACAAAGATGGAGCAAGGGATGCTTCTGAACATCTAGCAGCCTACATCAGGATGACATAGTTCTCTTAGCCATGACTTCACAGCTGAAACAAGCCAGGGAGCTTAGACACACTGGCAAACAGTGACCTCCCTTGCCAAGTGAATCCTTGAACAATGTTGACACTTTTGAAAACCAGCTAGAGGACCAGTCTGCAAGTGAGATTACATGGGCCTTTGATATTTTATCTAAAGCACTTAATACCACAGACAACTCCTGGCCTCCAAGCCTGGTCAAAGACATAGACACTAGTGGAATGGGGAGCATCCAACACCCATCAATGAGGTTGAAGGCCCTCTCCTCTCAAACACATCCCTTATGTTTAAGCTGACAATGCCCAGACCAATATTTAAATCCCAGTGGAAAAAACAGGCCATCAAAGAAGGAGGTACCTTTCTCTGAAGAAAGGAGAGAACTTCCACTTTGACTCTGCCCCTATTGGAATAAGATCAAAGTCGGCAAACCCTAAAGGCTTCCATAGCATTGGCAGCTCATGACAAGACCCTCAGGTGATTACTGATGTCATAATTAAGAGTGTCAATTGTTAAATCAGCAACAGGAGTCATTGTGCACTTACTCACCATGTAGGATATCTGTCCTTAATGTGTTGTACTATGTGAATTAACAGTATAACTAGTACTTAAACAGTACTTTACACTTTGTGTTTCTGTGTGGGTGCAAACTGTTGAAATCATTACTTAGTGTATACTAAGTTGATCTTCTGTATATAAAGATAATTCAAAATGAATCTTGATGTGAATGGGATGGGAGAGGGAGTGGGAGATGGGATGGTTGCAGGTGGGAGGGAGGTTATGGGAGAAAAAAGCCACTATAATCCAAAAGTTGTACTTTGGAGATTTATATTTATTAAATAAGTTTAAAAAAAGAAATACCTCAATGTGCACTACATCTACAAGTCTATTTCCCTCTGGTTCTTCCTCTCCATGCACTGGGCCAGTTCACTACAAGCCTTTCAGACACTTGGTCAGCACTGCAACACAACCTAGAGTGGGTCTGCTGGAATGACCGCTTCACTCTGGGCCTGGTCCAGAATGCCCAGGTCACAAGTCTCTCCTGTTGTGAGTTTTCTCAAGTAGCAAACCAAGGAGTCTCAGAGAATGTAGAGAAATGATCAAAGGCTGAGTGACAACTCTGGGACTGGCTTGTTGAGATCAGCCACTTTATTTTTCAAGCAAGTTATATAGAGCCTAGTGTCTGAGGTTTTACAGAGAGGCTTTGTTTTCCACAAAACTGCAACATACATCAGAACTTAAGTTGTGGGAGAGGAAACATAAGAACTTAAGTTGTGGGAGAGGAAACAGATGGAGACATCCACAATAGTAAGAGAGGAGGATGCTGTGTGCTTCTCCCACAGCCAGCTTCCCTATAGTTCCACACAGCATTCTGTGGAACTAGAGCAGAGTTCACTGTGTTTAGTGCCCTCCTCATGTGTGCAGACACGGAGCCTCAAACTTGTCAACACTGTGGCTATCTTGTTCCCCAACATTTCCTCCACTCTTTTTATTTTGTAACTAATACAAAGTGAATATTGGGATTTATGAACATTAGAGAGTAGTCACCAAATTATTTCATGAAAAATACTTAGAATAATGATAGTAGCACCCCACAAAGTAAGATTTTGCAGACTTATTTGATGTAAGCCATTATTAAAATTATTAACCTAATTTGTGAACATTAGTAGTATCTACATGAATTTTAGCCAAATCATAAATATGTTTTGTTGAATTGGCAATCCCTTGCATTTTTTGAACACTCTGTCATCCAGACATGTACTGATTAATCGTAGACAGATTATACACTGAGTTATTCCATCATGCTGTAGTGAATGCCTAAGAAACACTTAATACAATGATTTGTTACATGTGTGTGGCTTTTTCACCTGCCATAGTAGAGGCCATTGAGGCATTATAATAAGTATCTATCATTACATGTCATATATTCATTTTCAAATTCCAGAAAATGTGTAACATCCATTTGCCAAACAGCATTGCCTTTTAATTCTCTAGGGTAGACAGACATTTGTGGACCTAATGGCAAAATGGAGAGCATTGTTTGGAAGATGA
Source organism: Lepus europaeus (assembly GCF_033115175.1). Lineage (NCBI taxonomy): Eukaryota > Metazoa > Chordata > Mammalia > Lagomorpha > Leporidae > Lepus > Lepus europaeus. The sequence continues at coordinate 30,850,766 of NC_084851.1, read as the reverse complement.
GATAATAATTTTTTTTGACAGGCAGAGTGGACAGTGAGAGAGAGAGACAGAGAGAAAGGTCTTCCTTTTCTGTTGATTCACCCCCCAAAGGCTGCTGTGGCTGGTGCAGCATCCTGATCTGAAGCCAGGGAACAGATGCTTCTCCTGGTCTCCCATGCAGGTGCAGGGCCCAAGGACTTGGGCCATCCTTCACTGTACTCCCAGGCCTCAGTAGAGAGCTGGCCTGGAAGAAGAGCAACCAGGACAGAATCTGATGCCCCGAACAGGACTAGAACCTGGCAAGCCAGCGCCGCAGGTGAAGGATTAGCCTATTGAGCCACAGCGCCGGCCAAGGTAATAAGTTTTGATCGCCAAATAAGGAGATATGGGAACTGTGCTTTAGTATGGTTGCAGGTTGATGCAGCAACTGATGGTCGAGATTTTCTTGTTCTAAATATTAGATATGTATCCCAGTAAGTTTTTTTGTAGCCTCATTTAGTCTGCTAGTGGTCCAGGAAGTCCAAAGAAGACTCCAATATAGGAGATGTATAAAAAGGTTTATGTGATTGAGTTACATTTTGTAGAGAGGTAAAAATAGTTTCAAGTGTTGTATTTTTGGCTTAATATAGGAAGTTTCAAAGTATTGTAAAACTTTAGACACATATATAGAGTCAGCAAGACATTGACCACTTGGGAAGTCATTTGTAAGTTGTGCTGAACCCTGAACATTATGCCAAGTTTTATGGACAAAATTTTTTTTATTTAATTTATAACAAGTCATTGTGGCTGTTCCTGTGCAAGTACCAAGTGTACGTAAGATATTGGCCTGAGGAATCAGTGTCTACTCAGTATTTGAGACATAACATGGGTCATGCAGGTAAGGAGAGTGAGCAGCTTCCAATATGGGCAGTGGGAGTCTATTTTTTTCCCAGAAAATGTATAGCAGCTTGCCATATGGGATCATTTTCATGTAGATATTCTACTTCTTGTTTATTTAAAGGTAGTAGTAGGGTGTGGGACTCTACCCCAGCAATAGCTCAACACTGTTTTCTGCCTGACTTAATGAGTCATAATCATAGTGAAGTATGGTGTGATGAAGTTAGGAGGTACATGAGATAGATGGGTAGACTCTGACTGCTTCTGGACTTTGGCTCGTTGTTCCCAAAGGTGTTTTTTGGTAGGGACTACAAGTAATTTATTTCCTTTGTTGGATTGTATCTATGAAGTTCCATTTTATCCAAAATTTTATTTATTAATTGAAATGCTTCCTGAGCCTCAGGAGTGACTATTCTTACCAAATTAAAGTGGACTCTCTCTCTAATAATTGCAACAAAAGACTCATTTGAAGAGTAGTAATGGACAAATGTGGTCTACACCAATTAATATGCCATAGGGCATTTTGTAGCTCATTTAACTTTGATGTTTTCTTTAACTCTAAATGTGGTTTTATAGATCTTATGGTTGTGTCAGTAATTATGGTTCCCAAATCTTTTATAGGTTGCTACCTTTGTAATTTTTCTGGTGCTATGTACAGTCCCTGTTTAGACAGCTTGCCCTGAAGGTCATAAAATGCTTTGTCTAAATAATCCTTACCTAGATGTCCTAGTAATGTATCATCTATTTAATGAAAGGTGAAAACTGGGAGATATCTGCAAAAGAAAGGTTGCATAACTGTATCAACATAACACTGGTATATAGTAGGACTATTTTTCATTCCATGGGGAAGTACTGCCCACTGATATTGGGATGAGGAGATACAATTATTTAACTGTTGCATTGGAAATGTGAATCACTCTTTATCTTTAGGATTGAGAGGAATAGAGAAAAGGCGATCTTTTAAGTCCAAAATAATGATATGGTAATGAGCAGGAATAGCAGAAAGGGATGATGTCATACCAAAATGGAATCTGTGCATACTTAGCAGGAGCATGCATCAAGTTCACCCCAAGGCAACTGGAAGACCATAAAAGGGTATGTAGCCTTGTGTCCTAGTGCAGGAATCCAATGACCATGACCCCATCCCTCACTGTGATTGCAGACAGCTGTTGTAATTGATGCTATCTTTTAAGCATTAATTGGTGCAGGATCAATTACAACCATTTCTGAAAATGACACAGGCCTTTCAACACGATTTCTATCTGATCAAGCACTGTACGCAGGTGGCCTCCAGATAAAAACCAAGTCAGTGTTCTTGCACTCTCCTTTGTGCTGGAGGCTTTCTACTTAGTTGGTGTCTAACAATTTGTTTCCTGTAACAACTGATGTTCCTTATAGGTAATTTATCAAAAGATAAAAAGTGTGATTTAAAAGTTCATGGTTATTGTCCTCAGCCATAAAACCTGCTAATGTCCTAATACCTCTTTGTCACTTTTTCTTACACATATAAGCATGTGTGTCAGTAAGTTTGGTTACACATTCAGTGTTGTTGAGATTATCCTAAGTGTACAACTTTCTTACCCTGCTTCTGTCATTTAAAAAGAAAGTCTATGAAGGTTCACAGCCACCTAAAACCCCACCTGACTAAGAAGTGGTTTATAGATTCATCCTTTGACAAGGAAGTTAATGAGTGTGTGCATCTTAGAATGGGTTCTTCAGAGGGGAATTCCTCATGTCAAGTACACATTTCTTTTTAAAGTGGCAATGGTGCCTTCACAAACTGCCGTCTGGCAGGCCATATGCATTCTTGAGCATGCTGAACATCACTGGTTCTCACCACAGTTGGGAAGATGAGAGCATGCTGTGGTTTCCTTAGAGCTTTTTTTGTGCCCATCAATGCACCAAGGTTTTCCTGTGTGTCCTGTGTGTTTTTATGAATGTTTAGTGACCCACTGACATGACATTGATCCTAATTTTACTGCTTAGAAACTGAGAGAGAATTAAGCAACTTGCCTCAAGGCCCTGGGGTGGGAGAGTGGAGAGAAACCATGAAGTTGGTGCCCAGAGAGCCTGGCACACCTGTTTTATTCTCACATACCCCAGCCCCTCCCTGCCCAGTCCTATCACACCCCAAATGCTTTATGGTCTCTTGCTCTGATGGGGAAATAAACTGATTTCTCTGACAATGAACAGAGAATGGCTCTCAGGCCACTGTGTTCCTTTCCCTCCAGTGCTCTATGTCTCTGTCCATGGCCACCTTGCATTCATGTGCTTTACATTTTACCTGCCCTGTAAAAATTACTCTCATCCTGCAGTTAGCTGTCAAAGACCCACAGCTGCCTCTCAGGCCCTCAGGTTCCAGAGGACTCTTCATCCAGTGCTTCCTAGGCATGACACTTTTTTAGCTAGAAACAGATTCAAGATCTGAGGCACATTGCTTAATATCTCTGTGTCTCACTTTGTTCTGCCATAAAATAGGACTGGCGAGAACCAACACGCCACCCATTTTAGGACTTTTACACTGAGATACACATGTAATGAGCTTAACACAGGTGTTGGAATTTGAGAAAGGGATGATTACTCATGCAGTTACCTAACTGTCTGAAATATTCAGGTAATTTTGCAGACAATAGTGGTAGGGGAGGGAAGGTATTTTGGTCACCTTACTGATGCCCAGAGCTTGCAAGACTGGCAGCCCCTATGATGGGGTTCTTATGTACAACTGTGCTCTGTGCATTGTAGGTCCATCAGAAAATAATCATTTATTAAATGAATAACTAAATGAATGGAAAGTGATTTACTTTTTGCAACTGAAAAATGTAGCATGTTTTCTATGATCCTGTTTTTCTCCATTCCCCAATTGTATTCCCATCATGCTCAGAATTATTTAGTTTTTCAAGCACATGAGGTCCTACTAATCAGATACCCATTTACTTAGTTCCATCTCCTACCACTTTATCCTGCTACAACCACAATTTCTTTTCTAGTATTTGAATGTGATAAGATGATTCTTCATCATCAAGAGCACATTCTGTTAACTTAGTTGAATCTGGATTTGGACCACAGATCTGCTGATCCTCAGCTTTATGATGCTGGAAAATTATTTACCTTCTGTAACTCTCAGTTAAAACTACCTCATAGGTGATAGTACCATACATCTTAAGCAATAACTGAGCATGTTTCTACTCAGTTGCATAACACTAAATAACTATATATAACTATAGCTATAACTACCATTTAGATGTCTAACACTTATAGTAACAGGTACATAGGTGGTAAGTACACGAGACAGCACACTCAAGGAGTTAAAGAAGTTTCAGTGAATGTCAATTCTTCAACACAATATGGATTGGATTAGGGATGCAGATTTCAATTTCTGAATTATTTGAGGGAAATAAGAGTCACCCATAAGACTGGCTAAGCTCTCTAGTTATCAAAATATGGAACAAGGATTTTGAGGGTAAAAGTCTGAATTGTGTGTTGTATGCATACCAAGGGAGGGAGGCAGAAGATTAAAAACCTACCAGTAGAAAGAATCCATAGTGAGTAGGAAGCAGACTGGTACAGTGGATCAGGACCCAGGAGTAAGTGGCATGTGGGGTGGACTGTGGCAGCAAAATACACAGCTCAGAGAAATAGTAAGGTGGACACAGAGTATGAGGACCCTGGATTGCCATTATAGTTGCTTCGGATTTTATGCTGCACTTAATTTCATTCATAACTATTTTGGGTCATGTCTCTCTTCAGTGGGTAGAAATTCACACCATTTCTAAATTCATGTCTATAAAGAAACTCAGAAGGTGACTTTATTTGGAAATAGCATATTTGTGCAAATGTAATTAAAATAAGGATCAAAATGAGATCACACTAGATTAAAATGGTCCCTAATCCCATTGAGAGTGTGTTTATAAGAGACAGAAAATCATATTGAAACACAGAGAGAAAGGCCACATACAAATGGAGGCAGAGATTGGCGTGACACTTCCACAAGTGAAAGAATGCTGACAGCTGTCTGAAGCTGGGGCAGCTGAAGGACAATCCTCTTGTTAGGGCCTTCTGAGAGCCCTGTGCACCTGTTGATTTCATGATTTTGCTGTTTTAAGGCATCAAGCATGTAGTCGGTTGCCATTGCAACTGTTAGGAAGCTAATAAAATGTCTTGGGGAATTGAATGAAATCTAAGTGTCCTGTCTCCAGATGAAGACCTGTTCACACACAAACACACACACACACACACACCGAGACATGTACAGTTTTGCATTGAATTTCATGCATGTTATGAAGCATAATAATTTCATGGATGTTATGAAACATATTCCTGGATCACAGTGTTAGCACTCTTCCTTTATATACTGAAGTGGTCTAGTCATTGAATGGATCCAGCCATGACCAAGTTTCAGAGCAGGGATTGCAGATGAAACATAGGGATGAATAGGAACTAAAGAGAGTTCTGAGAAAAGAATCCATGTGCAATCACTGTTAACAATTTTACAAGACACTCCATTAGTTTTTTCAGGAAGTAGTTACATGGAAAAGGAAATTAATAAGATAGCTTCTAATGTATACAAGGCAGGATTTTTAATAACATTAAAAGGAGCAATTACTTTGCTGCAGTTTCTCATCAATAATGATGGTTCAGGGAAGAAAAGGAACACAAGATATGAATACTGTGTTGTTCCAACCAACAGAGACTAGATAACTAGATGCGGAGATGAGGGGGGGATACCAAATGTTCAATACTTAAGGTGAGGTAAGCTACTAATGAAATCAGTGGCAATGGTTTAGCAGCCCTGGTAAGAGGCAATAAGAGTAATGCTAACCTTAGGGACATGGAAAAGGCACACCCTACTGAGTAGTATCTACTATAGATTGAATTCCCAGAACTCATTGTTGGAAATTAATCCTCAATTGTGTGTGGGTGGTTTGTATGTTTCCTGTAGGCTCAAATAGATGGGCTTTTTTTTTAGATCCATGCAGCCAGTATGCATCTTTTAATTGGAGAGTTTAGTCCAGTTACATTTAGACTTGCTATTGACAAGTAATGAGTTGTTCCTACTATTTTTCCATAAATATTTCTATTGATTGTTTTGGATTTCCTTGGTACTTTTACTATGAAATTTTATGAATTCACATTATTTTATGATTACTATTTTACTTGTGCTTCTGTGAATAGCACATTCTTGAGTGTCATTTGTAAAACTGGCAAGGTGGTGACAAATTATTTATTTTAAATTTATTTACATGCATTTCATAAGTAGAACTTTAGAAACATAATAATTCTTTCCTAGCCTGTACGGTTTCTGATAAATAAGCTGTCAGTCTAATTGGTGATCCTTTAAAATAGATCTAGAGTTAAACTAATGTACATTTTAGGATTTTTTTTAATGTTTTATTTGTGAGTGTTTAAAATGTGTCAAGGTGATGATCTTTTCTGATCATGTTTATTACACACAAGTCCTGTTTACTTCATGCACATGGATAGCCACATCTTTCTCCAAATTAGAGAATTTTCTATTTTTCATTGAATAAGTTTATAATCCATTATGTCTTTGCACCTTCCTTAATTTCTAAGAAATTCAGGTCATTTGGTGGTAGCTCATAAATATGAAATACTACTTTTTTTCTTTTTTTTCTTTTTTTTTCCTTTTTGTTCTTGTTGTTTGTTTGACATGGATCCAAAGATTTGTATTGTGGCTGATATATTTTTTCTTCTGTATCACTGAGCCTCTTTTTAAGGCTTTCCACTATATTTTTTATTTGACATATTGGATTTTTCATTTCTAAAATTTTGTTTGATTTTTCATCATTATCTCTGTCTTCCCCAGCAGTTTCTGAGCCATGCCATATATGAATTTTTTTAATTAATGTATTTGCTTTTCTTTTTTTGAGTAGTCTTATCATACTTTTGAATTCCTTTTAAGGCATCTCATCAATCTTTTTTTCTTCACATACTAATATTGAAGTACTTCCTCTTACTTTTCTGGAGTCATTTTGAGTTCCTTGATCATGTTCCTTATATTTCTACATTTATCTCTTAGAGATTTGTGGATATACTTGGTTTTATCATCTGGGGACTTTTATATTTGAAATATGACTCTATGGCTTAGTGCAGTATCTCCTCCTTCAGCCGATATCCAGAGGTTTGTGCTGGATTGGTCGGAGTTCCAGTCAGTTCTCAAGTGTGAGGCAAGAATCCATAGTGACATCCATGTGGGTATGGTAGATCTCGTCTGTCATCAGCAAGGGTAGGCTGTGTTCCTCAACCCTTCTTTGCCAAGGTGAACCAACTGCACAGTGTTAGTCCACAGTGCCTGAATACCCTACTCACTCAAGCACAGGAACTACACAAAGGATCTGTGTGCTCCTCAGTGTGAGTTTGGAGTCATCCAAGATCACCTACCCCAGCACTCAGGGAACTTTGATCCTCTGGAGTCAGACCCAATGATTGCCCAAGGACCCATCCACACCCCTGCCCCTCTATCACACAGTCACAGGATTCCCACACTGTCAGGGATTTTAGCCTTGTGTGATACCCTGTACATGAGAGAGTTGTGGCTTTCCTGGAGGTAGAAGTCAATCAATGTTCCATGCTGGCAAGCAGTGACTGGTGCCCTGATAGAGTGAGAGGAAGTGAACAATGGGCCCTCACTTCACAGATCCACATGAGAGCACCCTACTTGCCACTAATCCTCCAGGCCAGACTTAAAATCAGTGAGGGCTGCAGATTTATTCCTCTGATAAATCCTCTAGGGTATATGCATGGGCTACAGCAATAATTACTCACCTTATTTTTTAGATTTATTATTTACATAATTGTGAGGTAGAGTTACAAAGAATGAGAGGGAGAGACAGAGAAAAAGGTTTTCTGTCCATTGTTTCACTCCCCAGTGGTTACAATGGCCAGAGCTCTGCTCAATCCAAAGCCTGGAGCCAGGTGCTTCTTCCAGGTTTCCCATGTGGATGCAGGGGCTCAAGGACTTGGGCCATCTTGCACTGCTTTCCCAGACCACAGCAGGGAGCTGGATTGAAAGAGGAACAGCTGAGACTAGAACTGGTTCCCATATGGGATGCTGGCACTGCAGGCAGAGGATTAACCTACTGCACCATGGTGCTCGCCCCAATTACACACCTTATTAGGATGGCTTTCCCCCCCTGTTAGTTGCCAGGTGCCTTTTTATTGGGATGAGAAGAAAGCAATGTGGGCTCTCTTCATGGGGTTAGGTAGGCACCCTGTACCCTGCTAGCACTTCAAGCTGGATGCAAACTCAGTAGGGACCATCAGATTTTCCTTAGGCAATATCACCAGGCAATATCACCAGTGGCATGGGCTCACCATTGTGAGACTGCACTGTCCTCAATGCTCCATAATGTGTACTTCTTTCTGTAGATTTTCCACTGCACAGTTCTCTGCAATTGCCCTCTTGGAATGTGGTTCCTCCCCCTCTTCTCCTGTTGTTTTACTGTGGTGAAAATCATAATGTATTTTCCATGTACAGCCATCTTGAATTCCTCTAATTTCCATTTTCTGTGAACTTTTTGAATACCTCTTTCATTTGGAAGTCTGATTCTTAGTTCATGCTTCTTTTCTGACTACCCTGTGTGTCCCAGGTGCTAGAAAAGAGCAAACAACAAATGTAGGGCATTCCATTACCACATTACCCTCTGCTAAAGACCTTTTATATTGTTACAAAAATGATAAATGGACAGCTAGCCTGGTGGTTATGATTGCTATATCCCACATCAGAATGCCAGGGTTTGACTCCTAGGTCTTACTCCTGACTGCAACCCCACTTAAATAATAGAGTCCCTGACACTCATGTGGGGTGACTTATGTTGCCATTGATTTCTCCACAATGTTGCAGTGGGTTCATTTTTGAGAGGAGCAGCATGGTGGGGGCAAGAGGTGCAGAGTCAACACACAGACCCCGGGAGTCAGGAGAAAGCAGGCTTGAGGCGAGCAGCCCACAGACTCATTTATTACAGTTGGTACAACAGCTTATATAGCCAAGACAAGCCAATCTGGTCAAGGGATGGTCTATGCCCCAACCAATCACAGCCTGTTGCCAGGCAGTTTCCAAAGCCATCCAATCACAGCCTGTTGCCAGGCAGGCACCGTTGCCAGGTGTGTTTCAAAGCCATTCCTGACTAACTGATGCTCACTTGCCAGTGGCCACATTCTCGTGGCCTTCTCATTCCACTACATACTTACATGAAGTTCATAATCCAGGCTGGTCCATCCTTCATTGTTGTTGCCATTAGGGAGTAAATCAATAGATGTGAGCTCTCATTTTCCCTGTCACTTTATGTCTCCTGTCTCTGTCTCTATCTCACTGTCCCTCTTTCTAATAAATAAAATTTAAAAAAATTATGATATTCAGCACTGTGGTATGGTGGATTAAGCTACCTGCTGCAATACCAGCATCTTGTATGAGTACTGCTTCTGGTCCTGGCTGCTCCAATTTGAATTCAACTCCCTTATAATGTGCCTGGGAAAGCAGTGGAAAATGGTTCAAGTGCTTGGCTCTTTGCAACCCAGTTGGGAGACTCAGAGGGAATTTGAGGCCGCTGGCTTCTATCTCTCTTTTGCTTTCTCTCTAACTGTATATTTAAAATAAATAAATACTATTTTTTATAAATAAAAATGCATTATCAACAGACTAAGTTTTAATTTGAATCTATGTGTTTTTAACTGAGAATAATTTTACATATGAAAAGAATATTGACAACTTGGAACATTTCGTTTTCTTAAAGTTGATCTGAGAGAAAGAGCCTGAGAGCCGCAAGATGGTGGAATAGGTAGGGAGCACACTGATAGTCTGGGAAGAGACAGTACAATAAAAGTGGAGATACTGCAAGTTCAAGGAAGAGTAGGGGAAGAAACAGCAGAGGATACACTTCTGGAAGTAGTGATTCACAGTGGACCTGCATGGAGAGAGTGGGAGCTGAAGTTAGGGACACCAGCAGCAGAATCAACACATCAGTGCTGGAATGTGAGGTGAGCCGAACCTCAATAGCCCGAGACACCAGCAGGAAAGCGGAAAGAGGAAACTAGAGGGAATGAGGCTTGAAACTCTGTGGGGAAAAGTTCACCAGGCTAACTAGAAGAGATAGAGGAAAAAAAAGTGACTGATATGGACATGAGTTTCTATCTCTCGAATCACCTTTCAAAAGCGAGGAAGACAAAGAGCAGGTGCCATTTTGGACATATGTCATAAGCAGGGTGACCTCAGGTCTGCACCGACCCTGAGCCTAGCAGAAAAACCTGACTCTGAGGGGTGAAATAACAGGAGATTAGGATCTAACTTGGCAACCTCGTGGCAGACTACAGGAGAATTGGAGCCCACGCTGAGGGCAGCACAGATTCTCTGTGTGGTCCTTGGGAAAGAGCTTCTGATCTCTGGCTCTGGTGGGTATATCATTCTCCTGCTAACTACCTCCAATTATGTTCAGCTGTGTGGAATTACTTCCCTTTTGAATAAAAAAAAGAATGAAATAAAGAGAGATTTACCACGCCTAACATGGGAGTGTCACTTTTGGCACACCCTCAAACCTGAGGAACCAAACAGAGCTCTCAGGGCACACTCATCTCAAGCCTCTAAGGCTCCATTGAAAGCAGACAGTCCACTTAACCTAGAGCCATAATATAACAAAAAAAAATAGCACAGTGAAGAAACCAAATATCTCCAACATGCCAAACAACAAACGCAAAAACCAAGGTAACAAGAACAAGGAAGACATTATGATGCCCCCAAATGAAAAAGACACCACAACTCAAGATTATGAAGATGATGAGATAGAAGAAATGCAAGAAGTGGATCTCAAAAAATTGATAAGAACATTAAGAAGTTCTCAAAAACAAACTCTTGAACTACAGAAATCCTTAATGGACAAGATAGAAATTCTCTCTTAGAAAAATGAAATATTAAGGAGGAATCAAAATGAAATGAAACAACTAGTAGAACATGGAACTATGATAGTGACAAAAAACCACAATGAAATGAAGAACTCAATAGATCAAATGACAAACACATTAGAGAGCCTTAAAAACAGAATGGGTGAAGCAGAAGAGAGAATATCAGACTTAGAAGACAGAGAACAGGAAAGGAAACAGGCAAACCAAAGAAAATAAGAAGAAATCAGAAATCTAAAAAACATTGTCAGGAATCTACAGGATACTATTAAAAAACCTAACATTTGGGTTCGAGGAGTTCCTGAAGGCATGGAGAGGGAGAACGGATTAGAAGGCCTTTTTAGTGAGATACTAGCGGAAAATTTCCCAGCTTTGGAGAAGGACAGAGGCAACTTAGTACAGGAAGCTTATAGAACCCCTAATAAACATGACCAAAAGAGATCCTCACCACGGCAGGTTGTAATCAAACACACTACAGTGAAACATGAAGAAAAGATTCTAAAATGCTCAAGACAGAAACGTCAGATTACTCTCAGGGAATCTCCAATTAGACTCACAGCAGACTTCTCATCAGAATCCCTACAAGCTAGAAGGGAATGGCGAGACATAGCCCAGGTACTAAGAGAGAAAAACTGCCAGCCCAGAATATTATATCCTGCAAAGCTCTCATTTGTGAATAAAGGTGAAATAAAGACTTTTCATAGCAAACAGAAACTGAAAGAATTTTTTGCCACTCGTCCTGCTCTGCAGAAGATGCTTAAAGATGTGTTACACACAGAAACACAGAAACCTGGTCACCAATATGAAAGAAGGTAAGGCAAGGAAACCTCAGAGCAAAAGATCACAGGAAGCTCAATTTCTCTTTGACAGAATTAAAATCTGATTCTCTGTTAAAGCAATATGTTAAAGTAATCTAGTATGTTCTCTTGATGTCTGTTAAATTCTAATCATTCAAAAACAGCTGAATTTTTATTAAGAGGTATGGGTTATTTAAATATGTGCTTATTATCAAAGATTTGAATAATCACCTAATAACAATGATCAAATTTAGTCTATGTTATCTTATGATTTTACGGAATTTTATTTCGACCAGATATTTTGGATTTTGAGCCTTCTTGGTGTTCTTGACAGGCATTCAAAAATCAAAGTTTCAAACAATCTGGACTCTAAAATTTCTAGTAAGTCTTGGACTTTGGTTTTTACAGTTTGGGCCCAACTGAAAAAATCAAAGGACCTATGTCTCTCATCTTATAGAGACACCAACTAATCAGTCTATTTGGATTATATTAGAAGGACTGTCAAGATGTGACATGTTACTAAATTTTAAGTTTCTATAATGGAAAATGCTATTAATACAAATGTTTGAGAATTAAAAAGTCTAATGATCTTGTGTTACTAGACATGATAGTTATCTTAAGGAGAAAGCCCCAGAGGCCTAAAGGGTTAAATACTTGTAAAATCCTATAGGTGCTTTCAAAAATACTGTGAAGTAAGCAAGTACCTCTTGTTGTTTGATGAGTTTATAATTTTAAACATGGCAACGTAAAGTCTTTTGTCATCCACAGTTATATATGATTTGCTGCTCATAAAACTAAAGCGGTGTTGGTTCTGTGTTTAGCTGTCCTCCTATATGTTCCTATGGACTTTTTCCAGCCACTTCTATTGTATTCAGTACTTTGGGATGACTCTGTAAACAGATGAAGCCAATAATGTATTAACAGTACCAACTGAGAGAAAGTATGGTTAACTGAGATTAATAAAAACAAAAAGCAATTCAAATCAATTGGCAATCTACAAAAAGACTTAAAGATTTTAAAAGCTATTATTAAAATTGCTACATTGGTCTATTATATTATGTTATATGTGTGTACATATTGTATGTCCACATGGGAAAATTTTATTAAGAATTTTATTTTAATTGGCTTATAGATAAGATTGTCCATAAATTTAAGCTGGAAAAACTAATCAAAGATACATTTTAATTCATGTGACCTGAATCTCTGTATCATATGTTTTAAACGTGTTGGTAGAAAGAAACTAAAAACATTTTAGATGGTTGTGCTTAAGTTTACTGGTTAAACAAACTACACCATGTTAGATATTTAAGAGGCATTTCCAAATATATGATTCTTAAAATTTATAGAAGGCATTGGACCTTCTGGTAAATGTATTCTTAAGTTGTTATCTAATGGTTGAAACGGTTTGCTAAGTATTCATGTCATATGGCTATTGTCAGCAAGTGATCTAGGACTTGCTCTCTCATTTCTCTATTCTAAGCCCAACTTGTTCTTTCATTTCTCTATTCTCTTCAAGGTAGGAAACTAATTTTATTATAAAGGAATCTGTAGGATGCACAATTTAATCTTTAGACCTTATAAAAGAGATGGCTAACATTTTTCTGTAGTACTATAGCCAAAATAAAAGCTTAAATTATAATTTCTTAGCTACATTCACTTCGCCATCAGCGAAGTAAACAGTAAGTAGAAAAAAACCTCCCTTTCAGACCAAAGGGAAAGAAAGTTTTTAAGGGAGAATATAATTTTCCTCATGGGCATTGTCTACCTTAGAAAAACTACTACAGAACATACCTGTGACAATGGATTTGTAATTTAGGCCACCAAAGTTTAGAGATGGTACTTGGGCACTCCCTTGACTTGCATCCTCTGGTCTGCTTTAACACAAACCAGGAGGAAAAGAAAGCTAGGCATCAGAAGCAATGGGTGGCAGGCCTATGAATGGCTGATCTGTACAGTGATCTGTCCTCAAGGAGACCCAACAGGCCAGTCCACTGCAGTGGCTTTCAATGTGGTAAGCCTGGGCTTCAGCAGAAGTCAGCTTGTGAAGAGCCCTGGCAGCTCTGCCAAGATTTGGATCACGGGAAATCAATCTGCCCTGGAGTCAAAGGATGCCCAGGTCAGAGCCACAGATCTTATTGGCTCTAAGCTGAAAAGCCCTTCACTCAGCCCAACTTCCAAAGTGACCACCAAGTAGTGTCAGCAACATTGCAGGCAGAACTGTCAATTTCTTGTTAGAGATGCCCCCTGCCTTTACCTGGCCAGCTCTCCTCCCAGGCCAGCCAAGTAATGAAAGTCAACAGAGTGCCTTTCCCTAGGAGGTTCCCACCTCCCTTAGGATGTACCCCTGTGAAGAGATAGATAGGTCTGGGCCTCTTAACTTACAAGGCCTAAAGCCCAACAGATTATTATCAAGCCCCTTCTGTCAGGTTCTACTTGCCTCTCAATCAGAAAACTTAATTATAGCTCAGAGAGCACCTTTCTTAACTCCTCTACTAATGACTCTTTCCTTTGTTCTACATCCTGTCTAGTGCACTTGGGCCTCATTCCTTCATATTCATAACCTCTACTCTACCTCCTATGGCTCTACTCTCAATCTGTGGGTGCTGATGGTCCTCTTCCCCACTTAATGCTGTATAATTGTTCAGACCTGGTTAATGCCACTCTTAGGATCATTGGTTACTATCTTCACCCTGTCTTTTATGACCTTGTCTAAATTTGATCAGTTGGAGAACTTGGAAGGCTTCCATAGCCTTGGCAATTCATGACAACAGCCTAGGGTGGTTACTGGCGCCATAATCTATAGCGTCAATTTGTTGGTTCAACAACAGGAGTCACTGTGTACTTGCTCCTCATGTGGGATCTTTGTCCTTATAGTGCTGTACATTTTGATTTAATGGTATTGCTAATACTCAAACAGTATGTTTCACTTTGTGTTTCTATGTGGGTGCAAACTGTTGAAATCTTTACTTAATATATACTAAATTGATCTTCTCTATATAAATAGAATTGAAAATGAATCTTGATGTTAATGGAAGGGGAGAGGGAGTAGGAGAGGGGAGGGTTGTGGGTTGGAGGGAAGTTATGGGAGGGGGAAACCATTGAAATTCATAAACTGTACATTGGAAATTTATATTCATTAAATAAAAGTTAAGAAAATAAAATAAAAAATAAAATAAAATTGACCTGATTGGTGTTTTTGATCATATGACTCATGGATTTTCCTGAGAAGCTGGACCCAGTTGCACAGGACTCCAGGCCTTCTGGGAGCTCTGTCTCTGGTGGTAAATGTGGCAAGTCTGCAGAAGGCCTACTCACCTCCTTTCTCCTTTTTTTTCCCAGATGAAGGGGGTGGCAGGTATGGACAGGGGTGGCAGTGCCACATGTATTTGCCTCAACTAATTACTTATTGTGGAGAATGTGTGATGTTTATTTTTTTATTTTTTAAAGATTTATTTTATTTATTTGAAATACAGAGTTACAGAAAGAGGTAGAGACAGATAGAGAGGTCTTCCATCCAATGATTCACTCCCCAGAAAGCTGCAACAACCAGAGCTATGCTGATCTGAAGCCAGGAACCAGGAGCTTCTTCCTGGTCTCCCATGTGGGTGCAGGGGCCCAAGCACTTGGGCCATCTTCTACCACTTTCCCAGGCCACAGCAGAGAGCTGATTGGAATAGGAGCAGCCTGGACTAGAACCAGTGCCTATATGGGATGCTGGTGCTTCAGACCAGGGCTTTAATCCACTCCACCACAGCACTGGCCCCAGAATGTGTGATGCTTATTTAAAAAAAAATTCCCCCTCATTTTCACTAGTGAGGTAA
The DNA here is from genome assembly GCF_033115175.1 of Lepus europaeus. Classification (NCBI taxonomy): domain Eukaryota; kingdom Metazoa; phylum Chordata; class Mammalia; order Lagomorpha; family Leporidae; genus Lepus; species Lepus europaeus. The sequence continues at coordinate 30,835,384 of NC_084851.1, read as the reverse complement.
TGGTACAACTAGTGATATAATGAGGAGTGTACAATTTGCCTGAGTAATATTTTATTTTAATTCTGAATACTAAAGTGTCTTCCCTCTCTCCTGGGAAAGATTTCTTGATGAAAGAATTTGGGCAACTTTGAATAAGGACAAAGCTCTGCCTTGAGATGGCTGCAATTTCAGGTGATGTAACTTCCCTTTCCTGAGACTCTTTTTCCTTATCTGGGAAGTGGGAGTTTTGGCCTAGCAGATGTAATGTTCTATGTTCTGAGGATATGAAAGGGCTTTTAGATATCAAGGGGCAACATGGGTCTGTAAGTACCAGATATGGAGTGATGACACACAGTAGCTCTGTATGAATGTGCAGTGTCCTGGTCTCTCATGCCTTCCCACCTCATACATCACCCGCTCTAGCATAATACACAGCAGATATTCAGTGATAGCAAGAGGGAGCCATGAGTGGACAAGCAGTGCCCTGTCACTCATGACTGTCTCCCCTTTACATGTCACCCATTCTAACATAACTCATACAATGCCATCATGGACAGGGGCATCAGAAGGTGTTTGATGCTGTGGTACAGGCATGGCCCACATGACTCTGATGAGTACTCAGAAAACTCAGGTAACATTGGATCATGTGTGCAGAGCCAAACTGTGTGTTCAGTGGTCTGCAAATGATCTCTCTGTGTACCCTGCTGGTACCTGAACTCCTATTACTGTCAAACAGTTTTTTTTTCTACTATGGAATGCAAAATTCAAGTAGACAATCTAATAATTATTTACACCATTGCTTTGAGATAGAATTAAATTCATGGATGGTTGAGGACATTGTACCCCTTAGGGATCTGGTTGATCTATTCCCAGTGTGATCCCACTTTTCAAATCAGTTCAAGGCAAAATGGTACAGCAAAGAACACTGGATAGAATATAACCTTAGGGGTCTTGGAAATTGAAATTCAGTCTTGTCTTTGCCATGCCATAGCTCGTGGTCTGAGGAGGGGGTTTGAGCCCTCTGGGAGACTCCCTGTTTTCACAGCTGGTTGGTTGAGAGGTTTTGGGGTGAAATACCTGGAGTATGGTAGGCAATTTACAAAGAGCAGTTCCAACCGTTTTCAACCACGGTACTATAACTGTTTGCTTGAATGTGAGAGAAACATTATATTTGACTGCTTGGACATTTACTTTACACTTCTCCACTCAGAGCCCCTCACCCTATGCAAGATCAACAAAAGCAAGTTTTTCCATGAGTATGGCAGAATTCAGAGGACTGATAAGAAAATGCCCAGAGGCTGCTTTATGACAGCTCATAGCAGAGACATGGGGAGCAAGAAAGGCTGCCTTTGTCCTGACCCAAAATGTCCAAAGTCTGAAAGTGCTATGGTGGGCCCAGCATTGTGGCATAGTATGTTAAGCTATTACCTGTGGAACTAGCATCCGAAATGAGCACACTTTTGTGCCCAGATTGGTTCAGTTCCATGCTATTGTGAGTGTGAAAGCAGTGTAAAGATGGCCTGAATACTTGGGCTCCTACCACCCATGTGGGATTCCTCACTTGGGATAACATGGGCATTTGGGGTTGACTTTGCTGTGTTCACATTTCAGTTTTTATGATTTTTCCCTTTTGCTGCTATTTTCTTGGTTTGCTATGTGGCCTCTTCTTGCTGGGAGAGGCTTGAGGAGAAGTTAGGGAAGATGCCTGGGCTGACAGCTTCCATGTGCATTCCATCAGGGATGTTTAGGGTGTCATTTCCTGTCAGCCTTTTGCTACCATTGTGGTCAGTCATTGGCTCCTAGGCAGTGAAGTTTCTGGAGGAGCCCTTACCTGTGACCCATTGGGTATCAGCAGATAAGAATGGGCATTGATTTAAGTGAAAGAATCAACTTAATGGCACTGAAATTACAACACTATTTTCCCAAAGCACACCATCTGGATGCCACTGGACTAGTTAGAAAAGTAGCACCCAGCCCCAGCCCACACAGAAATTCTGATATCTTCCCATGCAATCTTAAAAATGTATATCCTGGGGCTGGTATTGTGGCTTAGTGGGTAAAGCTGTCACCTGCAACACAGACAGTCCATATGGGCATCTGTTTGAGGCAGGGTTGTTCCACTTCTGATCCAGCTACCTGCTAATGTGCCTGGGAAAGCAGAAAGGATGGCCCAAGTGCTTGGGCCCATTCACACAGGTGGGAGATCAAGAAGAAACTCCTGGATCCTGACTTCAGCCTGGCCCAGCCCTGGCCTTTTGGGGAGTGGACCATGGGATGGAAACATTCTCTCTCTCCCTCTCTCTCTCTGTTTGTCTCTGTAACTTGACCTTTCAAATAAATAAATCTTTTAAAAATGTATATCCTTTGTGTCAAAGTACCACTGGTTTGTCTATTCTATTTGAGTTTAAAGGAGACAGTTGACTCAGATCAGTAAGACTGAAGCTTCCCCAACATACTACAAAATATCAAGTCTGAAATAATCATTTCAAGTTTCCCAGAGTACACTCAGAATGGACAAACAAAAGATACAAAATCAGACTTCCCTTGTGCTTAGCTTTGATTCATTCATACCATCAGGTTCATCATATTTGAAAATTGTGTTTTCTTATGCAATTAGACCATTCAAGGGAATGAGGCATGTGTGTGTGTGTGTGTGTGTGTGTGTGATCCACAAGGCCCACTGAGGTAGGTCCCTAGGGAGGTAAGGTTGGGAGGAGCCAGAGCCCTGGAATTCTGTGAGGCTTGCCAATGAGGAAGGCAATATAGATCCAATACAGATGCTGAGAGTGAGTAGCCAGTGAGTGAGGAGGAAGGAGCTGGTACACCTTCCTGAGTCCTATGAAGAAAGATTTCCAAAGCAGAGGGACTAATCAGCTGGTTCCCATTAGCACTGATCACTCTAGATTTACACACCTGGCTCCCCTAGAGATGGGAAGCTTCAAGGGAGCAGGGAGCATGTGACAATCACCACTGTTGCTGGTACTGAGGGAAACATCCACATTGCATTAAATGCTTGATAAATAACTGCTTGGAATATGGGTGGATGCATGGATGGAGGGAGGGAGTGAGAGATGGATGCATGGATGGATGAATGGGTGGGTGGATGGATGGATCAAGAGGTGGATAGAGGGGTAGGTGAATGGGAGGATGGGTGGATGGGAGGATGGATGGATGGATGGATGGATGAAAGAACACACAGACAGATGGATGAACCAATGGATGAACTGATGGCTGAAGAGATAAATGAATGGCACAACCTATATACAACTACACGTGATCCATGTATGTCATTGCACATCTGTCCCATTCAAAGGTGTTGATCCTTGTGTTTTCCTTACCTGCTTAACAGTGGGGATAATATCATCCTCATTCTTTTCTGAGGTCCCCTTGATCCCTTTGAGAGTACTGAGCATGCTGTGACCTCAGTTATTGTGTAACATTGCCTGATTCATGATCTCTCTTCAACCAACAGCTCTACATTCAGCCCATGATGAGGGCTGGCCTGAATTATGAATGTTACCTATTTGGGTTGTCCTTTTCTTCAGACATATTGGTGGTAGGTTCTACAGTGATGTAGGCCATCCATGTCATCTTTGACTGAGCTTGGAAGAGGTTGGGTTTGGGGGGCAAGTCTCTGCGCAGGTGAGTGACTCCTGCATTGAGCCCTTACAAGAGAACTTGATGTGAATGCACTAGCTTGGGAGTGATCCTCAATTTTAAATTAGCAAAAATTGTGTGAATCATGAGGTAGTGTGACACTTTAATCATGTATACAATGTGCACTGATCAACCCATGGTTATCAACATTTTCCCTTCCTTGGCATTTTTGTGATTGGAACCTTGGAGCTACTTTCTTGTATTTGCTCACAAAATATCTACTAGGTTATCATTACCCTTCTGTGCTATGTGACATTAGGAACTCAACCTTTCTAATTCTGATCTGCCTTCCATTATTCAACCTCCCACAATCTTGTTAAGACACACTGGCATTTCTGAAAAGTAAAAGAAAACTTTGGAAAAGGGAAGAAAAGCAACACCAAAAGGACAATTTATATCTGGAATGTGAAGGTACTGCTATGAGTTCATGGAAAATGAATTGTGAAATGTGTTTTCCACAAATTTATTTGAGGATCCCTTGTATGCATGGGTTTCAAATTTTTGGCACAATAAATCTGTCATTAAATTCTACTTTCCATGAGCTTTTAAAAAGTACTTTTGTATTAGGTCAATTCATAGTCTCTGAAAATAAAATCTTCAAAACCACCACAAATAGAAGATATGCAGTGATGCACATTCTTAAATACCAATGCAGACATATTTGGCTTTATATTGCTGAACAGATTTGGAATCCTGAACATCTGCCTTGGTTTTCCTCTTTGTGCTGTGTCAGTGTTATCTCCAGATGTAGTGCAGCTCTTCCTACCTGTTAGGGTGTCACTGTAGGACTCTGTGACCAGAAATTCTGCTCTATTGCCGGATTGTGTATGTGTTATTTTGAACTGATAGAATCTGAAAATTAAAGCAATTTTGCCACAACTTATATTTCCTCATTAAATACTATGAAGGTAGCTATTACCATGGCAACAGTTGTTATGGCATCCACTCAGCACTTTGCTAATAGAAGACCCAGATATTTCCTGCTTCTCATCGTGAATTCTTTGTGAGGTACTCTTATATAAGCATCTTTTTTTTGACAGGCAGAGTTAGACAGTGAGAGAGAGAGAGAAACAGAGAGAAAAGTCTTTCTTCCATTGGTTCACCCCTCAAATGGCCACTCCCGCCAGCATGCTGTGCCTGATGCACCACACCAATCCAAAGCCAGAAGCCAGGTGCTTCCTCCTGGTCTCCCATGCAGGTGCAGCTCCCAAGTACTTGGGCCATCCTCCACTGCCTTCCCGGGCCACAGCAGAGAGCTGGACTGGAAGAGGAGCAATCGGGACAGAATCCAGTGCCCCAACCAGGACTACAACCTGGGGTGCCAGCACCGCAGGTGGAGGATTAGCCTAGTGAGCTGTGGCGCCAGCCTATGTAAGTATCTTGTTGCCTTTTTTTAAAGATTCATTTTATTTATTTGAAAGAGTTGCAGAGAGAAAGGTCTTCCATTTTCTGGTTCATTCCCCAGATGGCCACAATGGCCAGAGCTGCACCTATCTGAAGCCAGGAGCCAGGAGCTTTCTCTGGGTCTCCCATGTGAATGCAGGGGCCCAAGGACTTGGGCCATCATCTGCTGATATCCGATGCAATAGCAGAGAGCTGGTTCAGAAGAGGAGTAGCCAGGATTGGAACTGGCACCCATATGGGATGCCAGCACTTCAGGCCAGGGCTTTAACATGCTGTGCCACAGTACCAACCCCTCTTGTTGCCATTTAAAAAATATACCTAATGTTTAGGTGCTTAAACATTTGATGTTGCCAGCTCTTGGAACAGATACCGATATATAACTCCTCTTTAGTGCAAATTATTTTCCATTAGAGTAGTTACTTTCCTCAAGACTGCAATTGGAGGAACCAGCCAGTGCTCTGTAGCACTTGATAAATGGAGTAGATACCTGCTTTCCTCCTTTTCAAAAGTGTGTGTTTCTAATCATAAGGTGTTTTAAGTAACAATAAAATGTTTTAGATTATAGAAAATAATATACAATTGTTCCTCAATATATGTGGGGTTCATTCCAAATGCTCGCTAGATATACAAATCTACACATACTCAAGTTCTTTATATAAAATAGCACATCATTTTCATTTGACTTACCTGCATCCTCTCTATGCTTATATTCACCTCTATATAATATTTAACACTGACTAAAATATAAATGCTATGAAAATAGTTCTTTTACTGTATTGTCTAGGTCGAAGTGCCAAGAAAAAGACCTGTACATATCAGTACAGACAATTTTTTATTATATCATCAATTGATTGAATGCACAGGTGTGGAACCACAGATATAGGGGGGCAACCATACAAACCATAGCACATTTAAGGGACTCCCAGATTTAACAAATGCTAAGATGTTCTGTTTTGTTTAGGTTATTTACTTATTTGAAAGGCAGAATTGAGAGAGAAAGAAAGAGATTTTTCATCTACTGGTTCACTCCTCAATTGGTCACAATAGCTAGAGCTGGGCCAATCCAAAGCCATGAGCCAGGTGTTTCTTCCGGGTCTCCCAAATATGGTGCAGTGGCTCAAGTACTTGGACCATCTGCTGCTGCTCTCTCAGGTGCATTAGTGCAGAGCTAGATTGGAAGTGGAGCTGCTGGGACTTGATCTAGAGCCCATTGTGGATGCTGGCACCACAGGTGGTAGCCTTACCTGCTACACCACAGAGCTGGCACCAGAATGTTTTCATATTCAATCAAAAATTTCTCAGGGACTTGTGGTGTATCAGGTAAGAGCTACCAGCTGCTATGCCAGCATCCCATATAGATGCTGTTTTTGCATCCCAGCTGCTCTACTTTAGGCCCAATAAATCCAGCTCCTTGCTGATGGCCTGGGGAAAGCAGGTTAATATGGTCCAAGTGTTTGGGTACCTGCCACCCATATGGGAAACCTGGATGAAGCTCCTAGTTCCTGACTTCAGTCTGGCTCAGTCTAGGCTGTGATGGCCATCTGTAAAGTGAACCAGAAGATGAACACTTTCTCTCTCTCTCTCTCTCTCTCTCTCTCTCTCTCTCTCTCTCTCTCTCTCTCTCTCACACACACACACACACACACACAACACACACACACAGAGACATACACTTTCACATTTGTAAATCAATCTTTAAAAAATAAAAAGAAAAATAATACTTTCTCATGGAAATAAAAATTAAACATAACTAAAGCTTTATCTTGGGCTGGCATTCTGGCACAGCAGGTTAAAATTTTGCTTGCAACACAGCATCCCATGTGATCAACACTCAACTTCTGCAACAGATTCTCTCTCTCTCTCTCTCTCTCTCTCTCTCTCTCTCTGTCTCTCTCTCTCTCTCCTTATATCCCTCCCTCCCTCCCTCCTTCCCTCCCTCCCTCTCTGTATCTCTCCCCATTTCAAAGAAATAACTCTGAAAAAAATAACACAAGCCTACCATCCCCTTCCCCAAAGTTACACTTTATCCTGAAATGGACTTATATTCTCTTAATTACTGAGCCTGTTTAATGTTACAAATTGGTGTAAGTACCTTGTATTAGTTATCCATTGCTGTGTAACAATCTTCCCATAGCATAGCTATGCAGTTTCTGAGGGTCAAGGATGGATAAATAGCTGAGATGGCTGACTCTGGCCCTAGGTCCACAGGGGTCACATCTAGTCACTAACTTGGTGGTTGGCAGAAACACTCCATTACTCATCATGTGGACATCAGCACAACTTTCCGACCAAGACAGGATAATTGGTAATCCCATAGCAAATCATCTGAGAGGTAGTGCAACTGAGCACCCAAGACAGAAGCTACCATGTTTTTATAACCAAATATTCAATGACCATGGCTCTATTCTGTTGGTTCCACCAGGCAACTTTGGTGTGTGTAGGAAAAGATTAGAGAGGACACCAGCAAGGAGGGTTCTTTGGGTGTCACTATTGTGCTTCCTATTGTACCTTTACAATAGTACATTGAAGGGCTGGTATATAGTTTGGATTTCTTCATTTTTTTTTCAGTTAATAAGAATACCATGGCACTTTGTTAGTCTTTTCTCAGCTTGTTAGAAATACATTTTGTAAACTTTCCATGTTGCTACAAAGAGAGTATTCTTTGTTTTTACTGCTGTATTCATATCCAATAGTATGAATAGATCTGTATTCTGTTACCTAATCTCTGTTGATTGACTTTGGAGTGATTTCTAATTTTTGTAGTTACAGATAGCACAAAAATAATAGTTTTTTTGTCATAAATGGAATCTTATGGAATTAGAATTGCTAAGTGCTTTGGTATGCCAGTTTTCAGCATTCCTGAGACTGTCAAATTTGTTTTCAGAATAGCCAGTTCACCAGAATCATATAGGAATTTCAATCTCCTTGAACTACTACCATGTTATTTTTTTCCTTTTCTTGGCCAATCTGTGTGTGATAGTGTCAAATTTCTATTGATACTACCATAATCACATAACTTGAGATATATTTATGGGATTTTGAGCTTGTTTTCTGAGGGTGAGTTTCTCTGCTATCATCTCATGTAATTTTTTTCTACTTTTCCACTGATGTTTATTAGTTCCTATAGATATTAATTTTTCTAAGTTATATCTTCTAGTCCTGATTTTTCTTTTTACCTGTTTTGGTATTTTTATTTACTATTTTTTCAATTTAGTGAAATCAAATTCATCTTTTTTCAACATTCTTTTTTAAAATTTATTTATTTTTTTGAAAGAGTTACAGAAAGAGAGAGGAAGAGAGAGAGAAAGGGAGGTCTTCCATCATCTGGTTCACTCTCCAATTGGCCTCAACAGCCAGAGCTGCACCAATCCAAAACCAGAAGCCAGGGGTTTCTTCCAGGTCTCGCATGTGGGTACAGGGGCCCAAGGACTTGGACCATCCTCCATTGTTTCCTAGGACATAGCAGAAAGCAGGATCAGAAGTCGAGCAGCTGTGACTCAAACTGGTGACTGTATGGGATGCTGACAATGCAGGTGGTAGATTTGCTTGCTATGCCACAGCACCAACCCCATGACTTATATTCTGTGCCTTAAGAAGTTCTGTCTTAATCTGAGAAAATATACTTTTTTATTTTTATACATATCATATGTTTTTTTCTTGTTTTCTCCTAAAATGTCAAGAATATATTTTTATAAGAATAGTTGATTTTTGACAATATTTGTTGAGTATATAATGTTTTCCATCTGATTTTCCAATATTTTTAGAAAAGTTTAGTATACAGAAAGAAACAAAATCATACAGTGATGTTCTACATACCTGCAATCTAGAATTAGTAATTTATATCATGTTGCTGTGCACCAGTGGATGTGCAAGTGCATATGTAAATTTTGTTGAACTCATTTCAGGCAAGTTGCAGATATTATGACATTTCAGTCCTCAAAATTTCATTATGCAACTTAAAATATAGACAGTCTCCTACATAAATGCAATACCATTGTTACAGCTAAACAACTAGTAATAATTGCCAAATATGCTATTATATCTAAACTATCTTTTAGATCTTTCCAGTTGTTTAAAAGATGATGTTTTAGACGTTTGTTTAAAGTGCAGAAAACAATACCTTTGTAGAATCTATTGTATTCAGTTTTGTCTGAATATTTCCTAATGGTTTCATTTAACTTATTTAATCTCATCTTTCTTGTAAGCTTGAAATTAAATCTGTAAACTTAGATTCAAGCAAAATATAATTTGGCACTATCCTCACTGAAATATTAATAACTTCTTTATAATGTACCAAGTCCCTCTTTGTACCTGGGCTGTGGCTCAATAGGCTAATCCTTCTCCTTGTGGCGCTGGCACACTGGGTTCTAGTCCCAGTTGGGACACTGGATTATATCACTGGGGGTGTAGCTCAGTAGTAGAGCACATGCTTAGCATGCACGAGGCCCTGGGTTCAATCCCCAGCACCTCCAGGCCTCTCCATGAGCTTGGCTTGTTCTAAAATCACAGACTATTAAGTGTTTTTTTTTTTGTTTTGTTTTGTTCTAGTACTATTGGTTGAACTCTGTAATTAACACACAATTATTCTTAAGTGTTTAAATTTTAACTGAAAAGTGATCCCTGTTAACTATAACAGTAGGAATAAAAGAGGGAGGAGATGTACAATTTGAGACATGCTCAATCGGACTTGCCCTAAATGGTGGACTTACAATTGTGCCAGGGGATTCCAATATTTATCAATATCCTATTCTGCCTTAAGAAAGAGTTCTTATTCCCTGAAATATACCACAGGGCTCAAGTTTTTGAGTGATAATAGAACAAGGTTTGTAGGGCTGTACACCTCTCCTTATTCTTTCCATCCTGGAGTTTTGCACATTTGTTTGGCTTGTCAAGATCTTTAGAAAATCTTTTTGAGATTAAGAATTACATTAGGCCGGCGCCGCGGCTCAATAGGCTAATCCTCCACCTTGCAGCGCCGGCACACGGGGTTCTAGTCCCGGTCGGGGAGCTGGATTCTGTCCTGGTTGTCCCTCTTCCAGGCCAGCTCTCTGCTGTGGCCAGGGAGTGCAGTGGAGGATGGCCCAAGTGCTTGGGCCCTGCACCCAATGGGAGACCAGGAGAAGCACCTGGCTCCTGGCTTCAGATCAATGTGGTCTGCTGGCTGCTGCGCGCCAGCCATGACAGCCCTTGGAGGGTGAACCAATGGCAAAGGAAGACCTTTCACTCTGTCTCTCTCTCTCACTATCCACTCTGCCTGTCAAAATAAATAAGTAAGTAAGTAAGTAAATAAATAAATAAATAAAAGAACTACATTAAATTTATAGATTATAGATTAATTGATTGCTAAATTGTGTCTTCCTCATGAATGGTGCCCCCTCTCTGAGACAATCATATCATTACCTAAATCACTTCCCCATTATTTTTGGACCCATGGTTTATAATACAGATGTTCCTTAGTTTTCTTAACTGGTTCCTTATTCCAAATTTTATTTTTGTAACAATACATGCTGTAATAGATATCAGTGAAATACGTTCATTTACATAGGTGAAGGTAAACCTCTAGATTAAACTACTACAACTAGAATTACTGAATTAAAGACTATAAGAACTCATAATTTTGATAAATACTGTCTTATTTTTTAAAAAGATGTATTTATTTATTTGAGTAGCAGAGTTACAGAAGGGAAGGTGAGACACAAAGGGAAGCCCTCCATCTGCTGCTTCACTCCCCAAATGAAGCAACAACCAGAGCAGGGCTGAACTGAAGCCAGGAACCTGGAGCATCTTCTGAGTCTCCCACATGTGTAAAGGGGCTCAAGCACTTCCACCATCTTCCACTGCTTTCCCAGGCCATAAGCAGACAGGTGGATCAGAAGAAGAGCATCTGGGTCATGAACTAGTGCCCATATGGGATGCTGACACCTCAAGTGGAGGTTTAGCCTATTATGCCACAGCACTGGCCCCATCTTATTGCCTTTTGTAGATGTCATGATCATTGGATCTGGGTCCAATTCTCTGGTAATATATGTGATGGTTTGTTTTTCCAGTAAGCCTGGCCAATATAGCCTTCTCATACTTTTAGGAATCTTGCCAATCTGATAGGTAAAATGATGATTTCAGGGTTGTTTTTGTTAATTTATGCCAATGAGGTTGCATTTCTATTCATATACATAAACTCACTTGTCCTTTTTTAAGAACAATCCATACATATTTTTGTCCATTTTTTGTTTAGTTATTAGGTTTTGTTCTATTGATTTGTAGAAGTTCATTATGCAATGGAGTAATTACCTAAAGTAAAAACACATTACCTAAAGTAAAAACCCTATGATTCATATCTTATAATTTTTTAAAGTTTTATTTATATATTTGAAAGATAGAGTTACAGTCAGAGAAAGGGAGAGACAGAGAGGAAGGTCTTCCTTCTTTTGGTTCAGTCCCAAATAGCCACATAGGCTGGAGCTGGGATGATATGAAGTCTGGGTCCAGGAGCTTCTCCTGGGTCTTCCATGTGGGTACAGAGGCCCATGAACTTAGGTCATCTACTACTTTTCTGGGCATAGCAGAGAGCTGGATTGCAAGATAAAAAACTGGGACACAAAGTGGCACCCATATGGGATGCTGGCACCCTAGGAGGAAGTTTATCTCATTATGCCACAATGCCAGCCCCCATACCTCAGAAATTTTTAAAACATTTCTTATAATGCATTTTGTGTTAATATGTTTACTTCTGTGTATTTAAATATTTCAGTTTTGGCTTTGAGTTTCTTGGGCTTACTGCCACATTTTAAATGGATTTGTCTTACTGAAATATAATATTTAGTGATTTATTCAAGTTCTTCTATGTTTGGTTACCTTGCCTGGATGTGTGCATTAACACTCCCCTCTCCCCCAGTGACAACCTCATTTCCCATAAGATTTATTGTAATCTATCTTCATCAATCTGAAATCCCACCAATATTCACACCAAATTCTAGTACACACTTGGGGGAATTTTATTCATTTGTGTATTTTCTATTAATTTCAATGATACATCTTATAGCGTTACTTCACATTCATTGTTTTTTTCAAAAATATCAGCTCTACATTCTTAATTTTTCTTTTCCATTATGAATGCTTACTTCAGCTTGTTTAGTCCTTTAAACATCTTCTTGTTATATTAATGAGTTTGTAATAATTCTATGCAGAGCTATGGTATGAATTTTTTAAAGATTTATTTATTTATTTTAAAGAGTTACACAGAAAGAGAAGGAGAGTGAGAGAGAGAGAGAGAGAGAGGGAGAGAGAGAGAGAGAGAGAGAGAGGTCTTCCATCAATTGGCTCATTTCTCAACTGGCTAGAATGGCTGGAGCTGGACTGATCCAAAGACAGGATCCATGAGCTTCTTATAGATATCCCACATGGGTGCAGGGGCCCAAGGACTTGGGCCATCTTCCACTGCTTCCCCAGGCTATAGCAAAGAGCTGGATCTGGAGTGGAGCAGCCAGTACACAAACTGGTGCCCATAGGGGATGCCGGCACTGCAGGTGGCAGGTTAATCTGCTATTCCACAGCATTGGCCCCATTAAAAATATTTATTAAAAGGAATAGGGAGTGAGATTACTGCTCTAGTCTAAGGGAAGACAGTTGAAAAATAGTAAAGAGAGTGCAATCTCAGGTAAGAGACTTTGAACCAAATTAGAGGGACACTGTGGACCTCTGTGGAGTGTGTGGATGCACATGAATCGTGAATCCAGCAGCCAAGAGCCTCAGCATCAGTTTGGAGAGTGAGGCAAGACCAGACTGCAGCAGCCCAAGCCATTGGCAATAAAGCTGTGGGAAGAGCCTGGTCTGATCTGGGTTGGAGCCCTGTGGGGTACAGTGTACCTTCCAACCTGGAGGGGAAAAATGACCACATTTGTCTTGCTCTGTCCACTAGGCACTGGCATCCTGTAACTAGCTGAGAAAGAGCAGGCACCATTTTGGGCATATGTAATGGCTGTACCAGCTTGTGTCTGTGTGCCCAGCAACCAGCTAAGAGGAATCACTTAAGTCTACTGGGAGAATTGACAGGGTGCTGGTGTTCATAACTGTTTTCTGGGGCTGTGAAAACATTGTGGCTGCATTGGAGGGCACAGAGTGTGGCTTGGTCTTTGGGCAGTCATTGTAGATGGCTCCACATGCTCTTGGCTCCCTGATTCTCTGGTGAGGGTCACTGCTGCAGGATCCATGATCACACCAAGGACTGTACAGATCCTTTGTACTGTTCTTACAACAGCATAGATGAATAGTGTAGCAACTGTGGCTAGCACCTAAGCATTGGTCTCTTTGGAGGAGAGGAGGTGAGCATGAACTACACTAATAGAGCTGATCAAACCTCCCCTCTGATAAAAAAAAAGATATTTAACACAGACAAATTGGGTGTCAATGTGGACACTTCCTTCAACTTGGAGCACTAAACAGAACTATCTCTGGATATTCACCAAAAGAGCAGATACTGCACTAAGCCACAGAGACATATTCCAAGATAAAATCCATCACAGGGACAAATAACTAATAAATATCACGTATCTCCAAAATTGCCTAAAAAATGTAACAATTCAGGAAACAAGAATAGGGAAGACAACATCTTGCCCACAAAAGAACACAACACTTCAATACCAGAATATGAAGATGAAGAGATTGAAGAAATGCCTGAAATGGAATTCAAAACATTGATTGTAGGATTACTTAGAAGTAATCAGAAGTAAATCCATGAATTAAAGAAATCCATATATGACATGAATATTTTCTGATGACATTGATATTATAAGAGAAATAAAAATGACATATTAGAAATAAAGAATCAATAGTTCAAATTAAAAACATGGTAGGAAGCCTTAACAACAGATTCAGTGAGGCAGAAGAAATAACACACATGTTAGATGACAACTCAATGGATTTTTATAGTAAGACGAAAAATAGAGAAGAAAATAAATTAGAAAAATTAAAAAAAAACAGTGTGGAGTTTTATGAGATTCTATGAAATGACCCAATATACAGCTCTTAAGTATTCCTGAAGCAGTGGAAAGAGAATGGATTTAGAAGGCATTTTTAGAGAAATAATTACAGAAAACTTCCCTAATTTGGAGAAAGAAAGTAGCATCAAGTATGTGAAGCACATAAAGCTTCTAATAGACAAAAGAAGAAAAGATCTTCATGACACATTGTAGTAAAACTCTCCACAGTAAAACATAAATATTCTAAATTGTACATGATAGAAACTCCAGATTAACTTCAGCTTAGATTCATAGATTCATAGCTGACTTTTCTTTTTCTTTTAATTAACTTTTATTTAATGAATATAAATTTCCAAAGTACAGCTTATGGGTTACAATGGCTTCCCCCTCCCAAAACTTCCCTCCCACCTGCAACCCTCCCCTTTCCCACTCCCTCTGCCCTTCCAATCACATCATGATTCATTTTCAATTCTCTTTATATACAGAAGATCAGTTCAGTATATATTAGGTAAAATTTCAACAGTTTGCCACCATATAGCAACACAAAGTGAAAAAATACTGTTGGAGTGCTAGTTATAGCATTAAATAAGAGTGTACAGCACATTAAAGACAGAGATACTACATAAATATTTTTAAAAAAAATTAATTAATTTTCTATGCCATTTCCAATATAACAACAGGGTTTTTTTTTATTTCATTTCCAATTATCTTTATATACAGAAGATCGATTCAGTATATAATTAGTAAAGATCACATCAGTTTGTACACACACAGAAACACAAAGTGTAAAAATACTGTTTCAGTACTATAGAATCACTTCACATTAGACAGCACATTAAGGACAGATCCCACATGGGATATAAGTACAGAGTGACTCCTGTTGCTGACTTAACAATTTGACACTCCTGTTCACGGCATCAGTAATCTCCCTAGGTTCTAGTCATGAGTTGCCAGGGCTATGGAAGCCTTTAGAGTTCGCTGACTTTGATGTTATTCCGATAGGGTCATAGTCAAAGTGGAAGTTCTCTCCTCCCTTCAGAGAAAGGTACTTCATTCTTTGATGGCCCTGTTCTTTCCACTGGGATCTCACTCACAGAGATCTTTCATTTAGGTCTTCTTCTTTTTTTTTTCTTTACCATGGTGTCTTGGCTTTCCATGCCTAAAATACTCTCATGGGCTCTTCAGCCAGATCCGAATGCCTTAAGGGCTGATTCTGAGGCCAGAGTGTTGTTTAGGACGCCTGCCATTCTATGAGTCTGCTGTGTATCCCATTTCCCATGTTGGAGCTTTCTCTCCCTTTTTGATTCTACCAGTTAGTATTAGCGGACACTTGTCTTGTTTGTGTGATCCCTTTGATTCTTAGACCTATCCAGGCCATCGAATGTGAACTGAAATTAATCACTTGGACTAGTGAGATGGCATTGGTACATGCCACCTTGATGGGATTGTATTGTAATCCCCTGGTACATTTCTAATCCATCATTTGCGGAAAGTCAGATTGTGCATTTCCTAAATTGTACATCTCCTCCCTCTCTTATTTCCACTCTTATATTTAACAGGGATAAGTTTTCAGTTAAAATTTAAACACCTAAGAATAAATGTGTGTTAATCACAGAGTTCAACCACTAGTACTAGAACAACAACAACAACAAATACTAAAAAGGATAAAGTATTACATTGTACATCTAGAGCCAGGACAAGAGCTGATCAGGTCATTGTTTCTTATAGTGTCCATTTTACTTCAACAGGTTTCCCCTTTGGTGTTCAGTTGTCGCCGATCAGGGAAAACAAATGAAATTTGTCTCTTTGGGACTGGCTTAATTCACTCAGCATGATGTTTTCCAAATTCCTCCATCTTGTTGCAAATGCCTGGGTTTCATTGTTTCTTACGGCTGTATAGTATTCTATGGAGTACATGTCCCATAATTTCTTTATCCAGTCTACTGTTGATGGGCATTTGGGTTGGTTCCAGGTCTTAGCTATTGTGAATTGAGCTGCAATAAACATTAATGTGCAGATGGCTTTTTTATTAGCCAAATGAATTTCCTTTGGGTAAATTCCAAGGAGTGGGATGGCTGGGTTGTATGGTAGGGTTATGTTCAGGTTTCTGAGGAATCTCCAGACTGACTTCCATAGTGGCTTCACCAGTATGCATTCCCACCAACAGTGGGTTAGTATCCCTTTTCCCCACATCCTCTCCAGCATCTGTTGTTGGTAGATTTCTGAATGTGAGCCATTCTCACTGGGGTGAGGTGAAACCTCATTGTGGTTTTGATTTGCATTTCTCTGATTGCTAGTGATCCTGAACATTTTTTCATGTGTCTGTTGGCCATTTGGAATTCCTCTTTGGAAATATGTCTATTGAGGTCCTTGGCCCATCTCTTCAGTGGGTAGTTTGTAATGTTGTTGTGGATTTTCTTGATTTCTTTGTAGATTCTGGTTATCAACCCTTTATCTGTAGTATAGTTTGCAAATATTTTTTCCAATTCTGTTGGTTGCCTCTTCAATTTCCTGACTGTTTCTTTTGAAATACAGAAACTTCTCAATTTGATGCAACCCCAAATGTTAATTTTGGTTTTGACTTCCTGTGCTTCTGGGGTCTTTTCCAAGAAGTCTTTGCCTGTACCTATATCTTGCAGGGTTTCTCCAATGCTCTCTAATAATTTGATGGTTTCAGGTCATAGATTTAAGTCTTTAATCCATGTTGAGTGAATTTTTGTGTAAGGTGAAAGGTAGGGGTCTTGCTTCAAGCTTCTACATGTGGAAATCCAATTTTCCCAGCACCATTTATTGAATACGCTGTCCTTATTCCAGGGATTAGTTTTGAATCTTTGATCAACTATAAATTGGCTGTAGATGTTTGGATTGATTTCTGGTGTTTCTATTCTGTTCCATTGGTCTATCCATCTGTTTCTGTACCAGTACCATGCTGTTTTGATAACAACTGCCCTGTAGTATGTCCTGAAATCTGGTATTGTGATGCCACCAGCTTTGTTTTTGTTGTACAAGATTGCTTTGGCTATTCGAGGTCTTCTGTGTCTCCATATGAATTTCAGCATCATTTTTTCCAGATCTGAGAAGAATGTCTTTGGTATCTTGATTGGTATTGCATTGAATGTATAAATTCCTTTTGGGAGAATAGACATTTTGATTATATTGATTCTTCCAATCCATGAGCATGGAAGATTTCTCCATTTGTTGGTATCCTCTTCTATTTCTTTCTTTAAGGTTTTGTAGTTTTCATAGTAGAGATTTTTAACATCCTTGGTTAAGTTTATTCCAAGGTATTTGATTGTTTTTGTAGCTATTGTGAATGGGATTGATCTTAGAAGTTCTTCCTCAGCCATGGCATTGCCTGTGTATACAAAGGCTGTTGATTTTTGTGCATTGCTTTTATATCCTGCTACTTTGCCAAACTCTTCGATGAGTTCCAGTAGTCTCTTAGTAGAGTTCTTTGGGTCCCCTAAATAAAGAATTACATCATCTGCAAAGAGGGATAGTTTGAGTTCTTCCTTACCAATTTGTATCCCTTTAATTTCTTTTTCTTGCCTAATAGCTCTGGCCAAAACTTCCAGAACTATATTGAATATCAGTGGTGAGAGTGGGCATCCCTGTCTGGTACCAGACCTCAGCGGAAATGCTTCCAACTTTTCCCCATTCAATAGGATGTTGGCCGTGGGTTTTTCATATATTGCTTTGATTGTATTGAGGAATATTCTTTCCATACCCAGTTTGCTTAGAGTTTTCATCAAGAAAGGGTGTTGTATTTTATCAAATGCTTTCTCTGCATCTATTCAGAAAATCGTATGGTTTTTCTTTTGCAGTCTGTTAATGTAGTGTATTACGTTGATTGTTTTGTGCATGTTGATCCATCCCTGCATACTAGGAATAATCCCACTTGGTCTGGGTGGATGATCTTTCTGATGTGTTGTTGCATTCTATTGGCCAGAATTTTATTGAGGATTTTTGCATCTATGTTCATCAGGGATATTGGTCTATAATTCTCTTTCAATGCTGCATCTTTTTCTGGCTTAGGAATTAAGGTGATGCTGGCTTCATAGAAACAGTTTGGGAGGATTCCCTCTTTTTCGATTGTTTTGAATAGTTTGAGAAGAATTTGAGTTAGTTCTTCTCTAAATGTCTGGTAGAACTCAGCAGTGAATCCATCTGGTCCTGGGCTTTTCTTTGTTGGGAGGGCCTTTATTACTGATTCAATTTCTGTGTCATTTATGGGTCTGTTTAGGTTTTCTATGTCTTCCTGGCTCAATTTAGGTAGGTTGTATGTGTCCAAGAATCTGTCCATTTCTGATAGATTTCCCTGTTTGCTGGCATACAAGTCCTTGTAGTAATTTCTGATGATTCTTTTTATTTCTGTGGTTTGTTGTTACGTTTCCCTTTTCATCTCTGATCCTATTGATTTGGGTCTTTTCTCTTCTTTTTTTAGTGAGTTGGGCCAATGGGGTGTCAATTTTGTTTATTTTTTAAAAGAAACCAGCTCTTCCTTTGGCTGATTTTTTGTAATGTTTTTTTTTTTTTTGATTCAATCCTGTTGATTTCTTCTTTGATTTTAATTATTTCTCTTCTCCTACTGGGTTTGGGTTTGGTTTGCTGCAGATTTTCTAGATCCTTGAGATGACTTGAAAGCTCATCTATTTGGTGCCTTTCCAATTTCTTGATGTAGGCACCTATTGATATACACTTTCCTCTTAACACTGCTTTTGTTGTACCGCATAGGTTTTGGTATGTTGTGCTGTTATCAGAAGAGAGAATATCGGAATTAGAAGACAGAGAACAGGAAAGGAAACAGTCAAATGAAAGAAAAGAAGAAGAAATCAGAAATCCAAAAAATTCTGTCAGGAATCTACAGGATACTCTTAAAAAACCCAACATTCAGGTTCTAGGAGTTCCTGAAGGCATGGAGAGGGAGAAAGGATTAGATGGCCTTTTTAGTGAGATACTAGCAGAAAATTTCCCAGGTTTGGAGAAGGACAGAGACATCCTAGTACAGGAAGCTCATAGAACCCCTAATAAACATGATCAAAAGAGATCCTCACCATGACATGATGTAATCAAACTCACCACAGTGAAACATAAAGAAAAGATTCTAAAATGCTCAAGAGAGAAACATCAGATTACTCTCAGAGGATCTCCAATTAGTCTCACAGCTGACTTCTCATCAGAAACCCTACAAGCTAGGAGAGAATGGCGAGATATAGCCCAGGTACTAAGAGAGAAAAACTGCCAGCCCAGAATATTATATCCTGCAAAGCTCTCATTTGTGAATGAATGTGAAATAAAGACCTTTCACAGAAAACAGAAATTGAAAGAATTTGTCGCCACTCATCCAGCCCTGCAAAAGATGCTTAAAGACTTCAGTACATAGTTGACTTTTCATCAGAAACCCTAAAGTCTAAGAAAGAATGGCAAGATATATGCCAAGTCTTAAGAGAAAAAAAAGTCAACCAAGACTATTGTACCCTCAATGCTCTTATTTATGAATGAAGATGACATAAAGACCTTCCATAACAAACAGAAATTGAAGGAAATTTCTCACAACTTGCCCAGCCTTAATAAAAGATGATCAAGTATGTCCTACACATAGAAACACAAAAACATGGTCATTACTGTGAAAGAAAGTGAAGGCAGAAAATATCTCCGTGAAAGTACAAAGGGAATCCAAAGTAAACAATATAAATATTTATGGGAAAATGGCAGTGACAAGTCATTATCTGTCAATAGTAACCTTGATTGAAGATAGCCTCAACTCTCCAGTTGAAAGATACAGACTGACTTAATGGATTAAAAACAAAACCAGTTTCTGCCTAGAAGAAACATATCTCACCAAGTTGATACATACAGACTGAAAGTGAAAATATGGAGAAAGATATTTCATGCTAACAGAAACCAAAAGAGTTGGTAGAGCTATTCTAATATCAGACAAAATAGACTTTAACATAAAAAGTTAAAAATGACAAAGAAGTGTACTATCTAATGATTAAGGAATAAATTCAACAGGAAAATGTGACTATAATAAATGTATAAGTACCTAATTACAGGACACCTGGCTATGTAAAGGAATTGGTGAACTCAAAAGGCTTCCATAGCCTTGGCAACTCATGACAAGAGCCTAGGGTGATTACTGATGCCATAAACAAGAGTGTCAATTTGTTAGTCAACAACAGGAGTCATTGTGCACTTACTCCTCATGTAGGATCTCTGTCCTTAATGTGCTGTACATTTTGATTTAATGCTATAACTAGTACTCCAACAGTATTTTTCACTTTTTGTTTCTATGTGGGTGCAAACTGTTGAAATCTTTACTTAATATATACTAAAGTGATCTTCTATATATAAGGAGAATTGAAAATGAATCTTGATGTAAATGGAAGGGAAGAGGGAGCGGGAAAGGGGAGGGTTGTGGGTGGGAGGGAAGTTATGGGGGTGAGGAAGCTATTGTAATCCATAAGCTGTACTTTGGAAATTTATATTCATTAAATAAAAGTTTAAATAAAGATCTTAAAGGAACAAATCCTGAATTTAGAAGTATACTATTAAAAATTTTACAACAATGGAATATATTTTTCCATAAAAATCCATAGAGTAAAAAATAAAAGTCCTTGAAAGAGTAAAATAATACCCCAGATGTAGATGGCTCTGAGAAATTTTGAATATAAAAAGTAGTTGTTACTTTCTGAATGTTGAGGGAATTGACAACACAATTAAAAATTGAACAAATTTATTCAAATATTCACAGTGCTACCACTGGTACATTATTTGATGACATAATTGGGCAATATTCATAAATTCCAACCCAAAGCAAAGATTAAAATATTTCTAATAGTAGAGTATAAATTCCAGGGTGATTACTGTTAGTAGAACTGTTATTTTGTAGGAGAGAAACAAAGTGATAACAAAATTGAAGGAAATCCTTATTTCCCATGTGAAATAAGGATAAATGAATAAAAATAATACAAAGATCTTAGAAATCATGCAAATCTCAAGGAAAGATATTTCTATTTACAGATATACTTAGGAAGTTCAAAAATTTATAGTCCTCTGAAAGACCAGAAAATCCCCCTGCAAATTGAGATTGGTGGGTCAAGAAGGCTTTGAAAATTTGGGGACATGAAATAGATGCAAAAGAATTCAGATAATTTTCCCTTGTTGATGTCACAAAAAACAGCAAAAATGGCCCTAACTATAGTAGTAGACCTGCTTATAATAGGGTGTTGATGATATGAACAGGTCACAATAATCAATTAAAAGACAATAACTAAAGCACTGCACAACTTAGAAATGCATGTTTTTATATCACCTATATTCTAGTTACTGGAAGTAGCAGTGATCAATAATGCAGGAGCAATAATAGCATGACAACATATACAAGAGAATTGGGTGAATCAACATCTATTAAATGTGCACTTAACTTGAGAACTGAAATAAAAAGCAAAGAGAATGAAAACCCTATACCTTTTATAAAAAATATCTTAAATGAAACATATATTTACATCTACACTTTGAAGAAATCAAGAACCAATGATTTACTTACACTCATGTAAACCAGCAAAAATTAAAAATATATAATCTGGAAAGGCAGAATAATAATATGGGCTAGAAGTGCTTTTGATGAACCATAAAAATAAAACTGGCCAAGAAAACTAACAAAATTTTGAGTAAGCTGTTAGCCTTTCAATGTTAAAAGCCAAGCAACATACTAATAGGTTTAGTCCTAGGATAGGCTTCCATTGGGTTACTTTTCATATACACATGTGAGAAGAATAAGCTCAAAAATAAAACAAAATATACAAATGAGGTATACTTGTTACAATATAAATTATAATTGCATTACTGTGAATTCAGTTACTTGAAAATAACAATTAAAAAATGTGACAAGAACATATAAGGGATTTTTGTAAATAATAACCCATTACATATAAATTATAAATAGAAAATAAGAAAAAAGTATGGAAATAAAACAAAACTATGCCAATAACCAGAAAACATAAAAGGTGAATATATTCATATCTAGAGCTACACATTCAAAATTTGTATAACTTACTTTTCATTGGAATCGTATTGTTCAGAGTCCCATAATAATGCAATCCCATGTCATTACAGTAAAGTAAATAAAACATATCAAAAATCATATTATAGCTCATACCCTGCTTATGTTCACCTGTCTAACAATCTCTAAAATTAAATAAACCAGAAATTAAACTGTAGGGTTAAAAACCAGGTCAAGATCCTTTCCCTTACATAATTGTCAAATTGTCATAATATGTACTAGTATCTAGATCTAGAAGAAAATTTGAATCATCAAAAAAACTATGATTCAGAGTACTATAAAAATTAAGAAATACATACATATGGCTTTATGTATATTATTTTTACAAATATATGTAATGTGTGCATTACGTTGAGGAGAGAAAATGATAACCACTGATTAAGATGACTCTGAGACACTGTGTACCAGAAAGTTTCCAGGACACCTATAGAATGTTGGGAGTGATGATGATCTCACAATGACATTCACATGGCTGGGATTGCCCTATGGTTAAGCTTATGATTATAAAATAAACTCAAAGTATGTCATTGTAAAAAGAAAGTCAAATCCACAAGTAAAACAACTGACATTATTCAAAGATCAAACAAAATTAACCTCAATTTCCAAAGTGAAAAGTTGAATTCAAATTCCATGACATTAAAATACATTAATTCTAAAAATTAGCTCTAGAATGTGCTTGGATACTATGAACATAAAATTTGCTTGGACATTTCCAGAATCTACACAGACGATACTTTAACAACAATCAGGCAAGGCAAAGTAGTCTGAAATTTCATGTGCTAGAATTGGCATGAACTAGATTATTTTCCATGTACTCAGATGGAAATAGCAAACTCAAATACAACATAAAAAATATTCATTGTATTTTGACTGTTTGGTCTACTAATGGAAAATTTATTAGAAGCAGAAATAGGGTCACAAGCAGAGGTAATGGATAGAGGTAAAAATAGTCATAAACTTACATTGAAAAATACAAAAAAATTGCAGGTGCTTAAATCCAGAAAGTCTTATCCAGTTTAAATAACTAATCTTGAAGCTAAGATAAGAGCACCTCAATTTAAGGTATGGGCAAGATATCATGGAAAAAAAAAAAAAGACCTAAATGAATGATCTCTGTGAGTGAGATCCCAGTGGAAAGAACGGGGCCATCAAAGAAGGAGGTACCCTTCTCCGAAGGGAGGAGAGAACCTCCACTTTGACTATGACCCTATCGGAATAAGATCAAAGTCAGCGAACTCTAAAGGCTTCCATAGCCCTGGCAACTCATGACTAGAGCCTAGGGAGATTACTGACGCCATGAACAGGAGTGTCAAATTGTTAAATCAGCAACAGGAGTCACTGTGTACTTACACCCCATGTGGGATCTGTCCCTAATGTGTCGTCTAAAGCCAAGTGATGCTATGACTGGTACTGAAACGGTATTTTTATACTTTGCGTTTCTGTGTGGGCGCAGACTGATGAGGTCTTTGCTAATTATATACTGAAGTGATCTTCTGTATATAAAGAGAATTGGAAATGAAAAAAAAAAAAACAACCTGGTGTTAAAATGGAAATGGCATAGAAAATTAATTAATTTGAAAAAAAAATTATGTAGGATCTCTGTCTTTAATGTGCTGTACATTGCTATTTAATGCTATAATTAGTAATCCAATGGTAGTTTTTTCACTTGATGTTGCTATATGGGCAAAATGTTGAAATCTTTACCTAATATATACTAAACTGATCTTCTGTATACAAAGAGAATTGAAAATGAATCTTTACATGAATGGAAGGGGAAAGGGAGCGGGAAAGGGGAGGGTAGCGGGCGGGAGGGAAGTTATGGGAGGGGGGAAGCCATTGTAACCCATAAGCTATACTTTGGAAATTTATATTCATTAAATAAAAGTTTAATTAAAAAAAAATTTAATAAAAAAAAAAAAAACGAATGACCAATTTGGAGTATCTGAAAATAAAGCAACCTTTGAAGAAAATATGTGTCCTTGAAAGTGTAAAGGGGCCTGCACTGTGGCATAGCAGGTAAAGCCACTGCTCATTTGAATCTTGGCTGCTCCACTTCCAATCTAGCTCTCTGCTATGGCCTAAGAAAGCAATAGAAGATGGCTCAAAGCCTTGGGCCCCTGCACACGCGTGGGAGACCTGGAAGAAGTTCCTGGCTCTATGGCCATTAATGCCAACTGGGAAGTGAACAGGCAGATGGAAGACTCTCTCTCTCTCTATCTCTTCCTCTCTGTAACTCAATCTTTCAAGTAAATAAATCTTCAAAATGTGTAAAGTGCATATTATGTATATATAAATATATATGTATATATAATATACATACATTATACACATATATACATACATGTTTGTATATATGTATATATTATATAACATGTATATATTATATGAATATAAAAATATATGTATATATACATATATGTGTACACACACACACACACACATATATATATATATATATATATATATATATATATATATATATATAGAAAGAGAGAGAGAGAATGCACTAAATTGAACATCTCAAAATCTCCATTGTTGCACAATTTTCCAAAGCAGCAATCATGGAAGGAGTTAGACAACTGAAAGGAATATGGGAAATTTCATAACTTCAACATAAGCATGCTGACTAGGAAGACACGTATTTTCAGGACTATACATGCATTTTGATATTGAGTGGAAGTTAATACTCCTGTAGCAAGAGCATAAGTGACAAAGTATTCATGCATTTTGTGATAAAGAGACTTACTCATGTAATTACAAAAGAAAATACAGTTGGCCGACAGCTTAAATAAAAATATTTTAAGTACATTAACCGAATATATTTGAAATATAACACAAATAAAACTTGTTATATAGTTTCCAAAATCAAAGGTCAATGCAGAGATCCAAGAGTCCACAATCATAACATCTATATGACCTGCAAAGGAGAAAGATGACACTGATGCTAGATGACTCTGTGCAATGTTGATCTTGAACAGTGTAATATAAGTGGCAGAATATAGAGAAAGTTGATAACATTAGAAAGATAAAGTACACCAACGTGGCCACAGGTAATTTGTCCTAAGATTGGCATAAGCCATGCTGTTAATAAATATAAAAAAGTATGGTTATTAGAATAAATTCAAAAATAAAATGAAAGTCACACTAATGTGTTGAATTATAATGCACAATATATTATGATTTCTGGAAATAGAAATGAACAATATTATAGTAATAAAAATTAAATCTAAGCATATTTAGAAGACATGGGAAAAATAACTGCAAATTTACATTAAAAAATACAGAAAGATTAGAAGACCTGAGATAAGGAAAGCATCACACAGCTTAAAATAATACTCATAATCTAAAAAGGTCTGAATTTACCATTTGGAAAATTCCAAAAGTTAGCTTTTAAAGGTTCAAAAAAAAATATTAGAAACAGGACATGAGACTGCTCAAGCACAGTTCTGAGAAACAAAGTACATGGAAGTTGATAGTGTATCTTATGGAAATTGAGCAATTTCATTAAAATGAAAATGACAGAATCATGTTTTTGCATGGCTAGGATAAATATGTAATATATATATAATATAATATAAATAATAAATAATATATAGTGTGTAAATATGGTATATATGTGATGCTGCAACATACATTATGACAGTAGGACATAGTGACTTCTGCAAAGTGATGAATGAGAAGATAATATGCATAGCATCCATAGTTACCATGTCATTGATAATCTCATATAAAATCATAGATGAAAATCAGCCCAAGTCCCCTCTGCCAGAATTGGAATAAGGCAGATTATTCATTATTCATGTCACACATGAAAATTAACTCAAACACAAACTAGAATGCTTCAGATATATTAAATATTATATTGTTATTGCTATGAGTAACAGAGAAATGTCTACAGATGTGTTCAAGAATTCCAAAGAAATAAAAGAAATATATTTTTAAAACCCCCTAAAATTTCATTTACAAAGCATAAAAAGCTGTAGGAACATAAATTGAGAACCATTCTTGCAACTTGCTAAAATAAATTAAACATATCAGTGTATAAATTTAATGTATTAAAAATAAACAAATAAATAAATAAATTTAATGCCAAAAAATAAATAAATTTAATATATTGAAAAATTCAATACTAATTTTTCCAGGTGTGATGGCCAATTAAGGAGTGAATTAGCAGATGGAAAAGAAGGAAGACCTCTCTCTTTCTTTCTCTCTCTCTCTTTCTCTCTGCCTCTCCACCTCTCCTCTCTATGTAAATCTGACTTTCAAATAAATAAATAAATCTTAACAAAAAAAGAAAAATTAAATACCAATTTCAATTTGGTGTCTACAAATAAAAAAATGAAATAAGAAGAACATATATCATTGAAAGTATGAATGAATCCTATATCCAACTTTCAGAAAATGTGTAACTAAAACTTCATTAGTTCATTTACAGATTTTATTGACATTATTAACAAGAATGAAAATGGTAAAATAACCTAATCATGTTTTGCAGAAGTTTAATTTTTATTTACATCGGGATGCACCAAAGTGAGAGGTTAATTAGAATTAAAAATAGAATGCACATAACAATATAAAATGATCCTGGTATTTCTGTGAGTCTGTGAGTACAACTGGGTAAAAATGGTAAGAGCAGTAACACTGAGAAACAATTATATGGGGAATGATTAGAATTATTGATCAAATTGACACACACAAAGAATATAAGCAAAACCACTCTAACTCTCTTATAGCATCATTCCTGGTGAATATTAAACTTAAAATAAAGACACTTGTATTGAAAATTGCAAATTGTGGGATTTCAAAAAAAAATCTTAGTTACATCAAAATTCCTCAAAAATAAGCAAAGGTCATCTGAAAATGAGCATGTAAACAGATTCTAAGTGCATATGCAAGTTTATGAATAGAAAATTAGCTAGACAATTTCTAGAATGGACAGGTCATTGTCAATCTCACAGTTAAAATTAAACCAATAAAAAAGAGAGGAGGAAAAATGGAGGGAGCATGGAGGAGGGTGGGGAGGGTGAGAAGTATTGCTATGTTCCTATATCTGTATATATGAAATACATAAAATTTGTTTACTATTTAAAAAGAAAAGAATTCAGTAGAAAAGAATTAAAAGAAAAATATGCCAGACTTGCCTTTTGGCACTGTGGACTAAGCTGTCATTTGCATTGCCAGTAGTCCATATCAGAATACATGTTCCAGTTCTGTCAGACCTGTTTCCAATCAGCTCTCTGGTAATGACGGAAGAAGAAGATGACCAAAATGCTTGGACCACTGACACCTACCGAGGTGGCCCAGATGTGTTCCCAGGCTCCTGGAATTGGTCTGACTGAGTCAGTCATTGCATGCATTTGTGTGCTGAACCAGTTGATGACATCTCTCTCTCTCTCTCTCTCTCTCTCTCTCTCTAGGTGTGTGTGTATGTCTCTATCTATCCCTTTGTGCCACAGCATTTCAAATAATTTTGGAAAAAAAGATTGGTCTTGCCCTAGAGATGGCATAAAATTAGAGAATGATGATATACATAGATAATAATTCAAAGACAAGATAAAAATGAAAAAGTCATTCACATAATCTTATATATAATATTATAATTTTTCTGAGTATAAATTTGTAAGTTTATAGAATTTATTAACTTTCAAGCAAAGGATTTATTTTGCAAAATAATTCTAAAATACTATTAAATACTTCTAAAAGTTCTAAAATGAAATTTATCAATTTAATTTACAAATAAATACATATAAGTGGCAAAAACATAAATCCAAAATAATTTATTCTACTTAATTTTAAAGCAAGGATATTATAGTATCAATGTAAACTCAAAAAGAGAAATACTTCAAGGATATTTCTGGCTGACATTTCTTCTTAGAAAGCTAGGCATCCTAGGAGATTATGGTCAAGGAAACCAAGGCACCACAAAAAAGTCTCAAATCACTGGTAAAGGTAGTTTTGTAAAATTGCTGTGCCCTCTGCCAATTTGAGTCCCGTCTGCTCCACTTCCAATTCTGCTCTCTGCTGTGGTCTGGGAAAGCAGTAGAAGATGGCCCAAGCCCTTGGGCCCCTGCAACCCTGTGAAGACCTGGAAGAAGCTCCTGGCTCCTGGCTTTGGATCGGCACAGCTCTGGCCATTGTGATCAATTAGGGAGTGAACCAGCAGATGAAAGACCTTTCTCTCTCTCTCTTTCTGCTTCTGCTTCTCCTTCTCTCTCTGTGTAACTCCAACATTCAAATAAATAAATTAATAAATCTGAAAAAAAATTGCTGTGCCCTCAACACTATAAGCTAAGGCAGGTGAGGTACTTTTGCCTTGTTCAAGAAAATGCGTTGCTTTTGGATAAATAACTTTCAAAAGATAGAAACCAGCTCAAAAATCTTAAAACTCATTAAGGTGTATATTTATTTGAACAAAAGCCTCAATTATGACACTAGGTGGAGGACTCTGTTATAGGCACTTAAACGGTTAATTTGGAATCTCATGGGGCCTTTTTATTCCTATTATAGTTCTCATTTTCCTGGTTCACATATCCTTAAAGAATTCATTGTCTTTATCTCCCACAAAATCAATGCCATCACGCTAGAGATGGTTCTGCAAATACGACCTTCCATGAATCTCCTCCAGTTCTCTTGAAGTCCACTGAATAGATGCTGTGAATCTGGGCCCACAATCTATTGTCATCATCACTGAACTTCAAAAGGAAATGGAGCAACCATTGCCCCAAATATTAACCTTGGAACTGGCTATAATTTTAAAAACATTTATTTGATTTATTTCTAAGGCAGAGTTATGGAGAAAGGACACAGAGAGAAATAGAACTTCCATCTGCTGTTTTAGTCCCCATATGGCCTCACTATCAGGCCAGGAAATATGTTGCTTACCTTTTATGGATATATATGGGATTCTAAATATTCCTTTAGTTTCTAAAGTTAAAGTAGTTGTAAGTGTTTGTCGGAGGCCACCCGACAAACCACATGGAAACACGCAGCACTCAGTCAATTCATCACCACGTTTATTGCCTCATCGCGTTCCAAGCCAAAGTAGGGGGCCCGGCGATGAGGGACTGGAGGCAGTCTCCCTAAGGAAACCCTTCAGTCTCCAGCCCTGAGCACACAGAAAGACAAGGATATATACCCCAGACCCCATACAGATAACATTCATTGTGTGCAATCATGCATAGCACAGGAATAGAGCAAGTTTACAAAGTAGCAATGATCAAGGTACAAGCTCTGCAGATAGAGCAAAGAACATCATAAAGCTTCATCAGAAGTCACATCCTGCCTGCAGGAATATGGGACGAAAAGTCTTGGAAACAGGATTAGATCAGGGACAGCCTCAGCCTGCTGCATCTCATGTCGGGCCAGGGCCACTGGCCCCGACATCTCCCCCTTCTTGTTTGTACAAGAATGGCCTGGTGTTTATGGTAACCGGTGTCTACACTGTCCAGAGGGCCGCAGGGGAGGATCCATCCCCCACAAGTCCCTCGCGTTAAATGCTGAATGGCGTGGACTCGTGCCTGTCTTAGGTGCCCCGCAGCGCTTACTCTGCTTACCCGTCATCAAGGATATAGGAAGCATGTCCTGCCCTCTGTCTTAGGTTGCTAGAGAAGCCTGCGAGTGCTTACCCGTCGTTGACTACCGGTCCACCCTAAGAACAGTGTAGGAGCAAGTGGTCAATGAGGCAGTTAGGAAGAGAGAGACCGAGGCTTCCACGGCATATCACATACTGCAGCCCCCTGTTTTAGAGTGTCCTAGAGGGTATGTACTGTCCTTTTGATAGCCTCTCTGTTTGCGCACATTGGAACGGTGGGAACGTTTGGTTGTATTACTTCACATCAGTCTACAGGCAGGCAGAAGACAGAGGTTGTGGGGGCCGGCTCCCCACAGCTCCCCCTTTTATTACTTAAGGACCAGCGCCTGTCTTAGGTGCCCCTGAGTGGAGTGGCAGCTTACCTGTCTTTGCCAGAGGGTCAACTTGCATGAGCAGTCTCAGCCCTCCGCTGTCTTAGGTTGCATGCCATCCCTCAAGGCACTTACCCGTCTCTGGCTACTGGTCCAAGAAACCAAGAAACACCTGCTGTATTGCAGGGGAGGGGGGTTTTGTAGCGATGACTTCGAATGGGGACCAAATATCTGTGTCCAGTTATGTTAAGAACACAAATCTCTTGCTGTAGTTCACGCAGCAAACGAGTGAAATTACTATTCCAGGTATGGTTTAAGGTGGCACCTAAAGAGCGAGACAAATTAGCAAGACGAGTATAGTTATGCCAGGTAAACGGAGTAGCGCAAAGTGTGACAGATTGAACCAAGCAGGGGGTTCCCCACATCCCCGTCTAAGATTCAGTTCTTCCTGGAGAACGTTGACCCGTTGGTTTAGTAAGAAGATTCCTGAATGGATATGCTGATCAACTGCCACTCGGAGCGTTCTTGTTTGATCATTCTTCTGGAGCATGGGAATAGGTGACCTTTTTTCCTTTTAGGAATTTCACAAGCCAAGACTGACCTTGACTTGTCTATGACTTGTTTATGGGCTGCCTACATCTCCTCCTTTTTTATTTAATTGAGAATGGCCTCTGTCTTAGGTTGCCCTCAGTCATCTCTGTCCTTACCCGTCATTGGTAACTCTGGCAGCTTGGCCTAGAGCCCTGTCTTAGGTTGGTACAGGATGCTGAGCGTCTTACCTGTCTCTGAGTACCATTCCAGCCCAACATTAGGTGAGAGATGAAACATACAGCCAAATATTAATTATTTGTGATTACAAATAATGATGAATGTCAGTTCATACAGACTGTAGTGAAGTCAGCATAAAATGCAGAACACAAGGAAAACATCCCATACCAAGTAGGAAAAGCAGTAGTGTTCCAGTCAACATTAATAACCAATGAATCCATTGAAACCCTCCAAATGTTAGGGGGTTAGTAATAAACATGTTTTGCATTTTACTCTTAAGTTTATCAATAACAGACTCTATATATGGCACATTGTTAGTAATGTTAAAACAACATTTTCCTGTTACAGATTTACAACTTATATGATTTTTTAACATCAAGTAATTGTTAGCTGCATGGTTTAAAAGTACTCCTGAGTGTACTTGATCCAATTCTTTGGCTATATTGGACAGTCCAGTAGCAGTAAGATTGATTGTTTTGTCACTGAATATGCAAGCCTTCGCAGTCCATGGTTATTTCCAAAGGCCAGTCCAGGAACACTTACTACTGGTACAGCCATGGCCAGGGAGAGTGTTTTGTCCTATTAGGATGATGTTGCCATTACAGTCTTTAGGTGAAGCATGCTGCCGACGCGCTCTATCCGCCGCTGTAAATACAGATGTCAGCATCGGGGCCACACAGTCCAGGGACCGATTGCGGAAGTTATCAGAGGCTAACGATGTGAAGGCATATTTGCTACATAAAAAACCCATCCCTTAGGAGTCCATTTCCCATACCAGTATTGGATTAAGTGTATTTCATTGATTGGTGATAGGATCCCTTTATTTTACCAATTGTAAAACCTTAATAACTTGTGGAGGCTGTGCACTCCGTAAATTGTCATTTTAATTTTTACTCAATCCTGAGCAGAGAGCCCATTCCTTTGCCAAAGAGGTGAACTGAGGGTCTTTCCAGCCAGGAACATTACAGGTTACACATGCAACTTTAGTTTTCCTTTTAAAGAAAGGCATTGCTTTGTATACTTGCAGATCCTGTCGACTACACCAATTTGTGACAGTAAATTATTTTTTAGCTGTCTGCTGTGCACAGACTTAGTTATTTTTAGTTTAATCTGCAAGAAATACGCTGCAAGCCTTATAGTGCACACTAAAATTATTTAGAGGAAAGATGGTAAAGGAGTATAGATTAATAGAATGTTGCAATAAACATGGCTCCATTGCTTTAATGATACTATAGC
Organism: Lepus europaeus; assembly: GCF_033115175.1. Taxonomy (NCBI): domain Eukaryota; kingdom Metazoa; phylum Chordata; class Mammalia; order Lagomorpha; family Leporidae; genus Lepus; species Lepus europaeus. The sequence goes on along the minus strand of NC_084851.1, from coordinate 30,803,398 downwards.
AAGACGGTCCACTGATTTTTGTTGGGAGGGCCTGAGGCTGGCCCCGCTTCCAGTTTTATGAACTCTGTTTGTTAATGAATTACCTTTTTTATCAGTTTTGGAGTGACAATATTGGCCCAATGCCTTTCCCTTTAGCACTGGGGGAAAATACCAGGAGGAGCCTTATTTTGATTTTTGACTTTTGGACAATTTTTGTACATGTCCCTGCTGTCCACATTTATAGCACCCTTATTTATTGGGCATAGCCCTCCTTGATAATTTTTGTAGTGACAAACCATGTAGAGTGGCAGGTCCTGAATGTCCTGTTTTTAAGTGAATCCATTTTGCTAATCCCTCATCAAAGGAACTGTCACAGAACACCTCAGTCATAGTAGCCAATTGATTCATGTTTACATTGTACTTACGTTTAGCAGAATTTATATTGTTGTGGGCATCACTAGGCAATCTTTACAAAGCACCGGAAAAGAATCCATACTGAGAATCAGACATTATTAGTAATCATTACAGGCATGTTTAAAATTTGGCTTGACTGTGTGTTCCCCTGGGATGAAGCAGCAGTAGAGGCTTGTTCTGGCTCCCTCTCAAAGCCCCCAAGGACAAGGGTGGCTCATTGCCAAGCTTTAAGGCAAGCAGTGCGTCCTGTCCCGGATCTTGGCCAGAGAGCCAAGACACGAAGCATGCCCACCTATTTATCAGAAACATTCCTTTATCCTCCTCCCCGGGAACTGGCCAGGTCCCAAGGAGCAGGAGAAGGTCATTTGGCAACAAAGTCACTTGTCCACCAGAGCTGAACCTAGATACAAGCCTCTTTATTCCAAAAATTTGTCCTTACATTTGGCCCTAGGGCTGCATTGAGAGGTAGACATAATTAACACATTATAAGAATACAATACAAATTTTTCATACAAGCATACATTTAGTAATCAAACACAATAATACTCAATGTGTTTTAAGGGTAAATTGAAACATAACTGAGGGAGAATTAGCTTCTTGGGCACCCATATCAGGGACATAAAAAACAGTACCATTCCAATACAACAACTCAAGCTGCTGCAGATAGCCTGAGAACTGACTAGATGATCCCATGGCATGGAGATCTGAGGCATTGTTACTTGTTAAACAGACATGTTGAGGAGCACACAGTCCAATTAACAAATGCGCTAACATTTTGCATTACTCTGAAATTAGTGATTTGGATTTCAGTAAATATTTGTAACATCTCTTTTTGATAAGACAACAAATTTTTCAGCGGATGGAACACGGTGGGTAACCATTTAGCCATAATGATATAGCCTCTTACTATCTGTAATTGTTACATTTTTGTAGGTTTGTGCAATCTTAACTACTTGTGGCATATTTTGATTTACATTTTTTTAAAGCAAACCACGCATAATCTGCCCAAGCATTCCTATCAATAATAAGGGTAGAGTTAGTACATAATACAAAAATAGAATGGATAGTCTGGACACTTTGACACGTTTAAATGCGCATTTTCCATAATTATGGCTTAGAGGAGCTCCTGAGAAATTTTTTGTCTTTTAAGTCCTACACGTGCAAATTGCTCCCTCCTTTCTCCTGCAACCAGCGTCCTGGGCGCTTTTTAACAAGGCCTTTATATCCTTGTCACATTTAGATGTGACTGTATATTCCCCATGGGCAATAGGAGATGCTCCCCGGGCAAGCCCTAGTCTGCCACGCCCTACTTGTGCTTATGTGCCTCCCTTGTAATCCCTATGGCCTGCTACTGCCGCAGCCTTCCTTCTTAGAGGCTTGCCTGTGGATGAGATGAATCTGAGTCACGGCACCAGCTGTTGGAGGCCACCTGACAAACCACATGGAAACACGCAGCACTCAGTCAATTCATCACCACGTTTATTGCCTCATCGCGTTCCAAACCAAAGTAGGGGGCCCGGCGATGAGGGACTGGAGGCAGTCTCCCTAAGGAAACCCTTCAGTCTCCAGCCCTGAGCACACAGAAAGACAAGGATATATACCCCAGACCCCATACAGATAACATTCATTGTGTGCAATCATGCATAGCACAGGAATAGAGCAAGTTTACAAAGTAGCAATGATCAGGGTACAAGCTCTGCAGATAGAGCAAAGAACATCATAAAGCTTCATCAGAAGTCACATCCTGCCTGCAGGAATATGGGACGAAAAGTCTTGGAAACAGGATTAGATCAGGGACAGCCTCAGCCTGCTGCATCTCATGTCGGGCCAGGGCCACTGGCCGCGACAAGTGTTGTTTTTAAATTTCCCTTCTTTTTTTAAATTTTTATTTAATGAATATAAATTTACAGTGTACAGCTTATGGATTACAATGGCATCCCCCTCCCATAACTTCCCTCCCACCCACAACCCTCCCCTCTCCCACTCCCTATCCTCTTCCATTCACATCAAGATTCATTTTCAATTCTCTTTATATACAGAAGATCAATTTAGTATAAAGATTTCAACAGTTTGCACCCACATAGAAACACAAAGTGAAACATACTGTTGGAGTACTAGTTATAGCATTAAATCACAATGTACAGCACATTAAGGACAGAGATCCCACATGAGGAGCAAGTGCACAGTGACTCCTGTTGTTGACCCAACAAATTGACACTCTACTTTATGGTGCCAATAACCACCCTAGGCTGTCATCAGAGTTGCCAAGGCTATGGAAGCCTTGAGTTCACCAACTCTGCTCATATTTAGACAAGGTCATAAAAGACAGAGTGAGGATAGTAACCAATGATCCTAAGAGTGGCATTTACCAGGTCTGAACAATTATACAGCATTAAGTGGGGAAGAGGACCATCAGTACACACAGGTTGGGAGTAGAGCCATTGGTGGTAGAGTAGAGGTTATGATTACAAAGGAATGAGGCCCAAGTGCACTAGACAGGGTCTAGAACAAAGGACAGAGTCATTATTAGAGGAACTAAGAAAGGTGCTGTCTAAGCTACAATTAAGTTTTCTGATTGAGAGGCAAATAGAACCTGATAGAAGAGGCTTGATAATAATCTGTTGGGCTTTAGGCCTTGTAAGTTAAGAGGCCCAGACCCATCTATCTCTTCACATGGGGTATATCCTACGGGAGGTGGGAACCTCCTAGGGGAAGGCACTCTGTTGACTTTCATTACTTGGCTGGCCTGGGAGGAGAGCTGGCCAGGTTAAGGCAGGGGGCATCTCTAACAAGAAATTTACAGTTCTGCCTGCAATGTTGCTGACCCTACTTGACCATCCCCTCAGCTGCAGTGGTCACTTTGGAAGTTGGGCTGAGTGAAGGGCTTTTCAGCTTAGAGCCAATAAGATCTGTGGCTCTGACCTGGGCATCCTTCGACTCCAGGGCAGGTCCATTTCCAGTGATCCAACTCTTTACAGAGCTGCTAGGGCTCTTCACAAGCTGACTTCTGCTGAAGCCCAGGCTTACCACATTGAAAGCCACTGCAGTGGACTGGCCTGTTGGGTCTCCTTGAGGGCAGATCACTGTACAGATCAGCCATTCCTAGGCCTGCCACCCATTGCTTCTGATGCCGAGCTTTCTTTTCCTCCTGGTTTGTGTTAAAGCAGACCAGAGGATGCAAGTCAAGGGAGTGCCCAAGTACCATCTCTAAATTTTGGTGGCCTGAACTACAAGTCTATAGTCACAGGCATGTTATGTATTAGTATTTTTAATGTAGACAATGCCCATGAGGAAAATTATATTCTCCCTTAAAAACTTTCTTTCCCTTTGGTCTGAAAGGGAGGTTTTTTCTACTTACTGTTTACTTCGCTGATGGCGAAGTAAATCTAGCTATGAGATTATTATTTAAGCTTTTATTTTGGCTATTGTACTACAGAAAAATGTTAGCCATCTCTTTTATAAGGTCAAAAGATTAAATTGTGCATCCTACAGATTCCTTTATAATAGAATTAGTTTCCTACCTTGATGAGAATAGAAAAATGAAAGAACAAGTTGGGCTTAGAATAGAGAAATGAGGGAGCAAGTCCTAGATCACTTGCTGACAATAGCCATATGACATGAATACTTAGCAAACCGTTTCAACCATTAGATAACAACTTAAGAATACATTTACCAGAAGGTCCAACACCTTCAATAATTTTAAGAATCATGTATTTGGAAACACCTCTTAAATATCTAACATGGTGTAGTTTGTTTAACCAGTAAACTTAAGAACAACCATCTAAAATGTTTTTAGTTTCTATCTACCAACAAGCATAAAACATATGATGCAGAGATTCAGGTCACATGAATTAAAATGTATCTTTGATTAATTTTACCAGCTTAAATTTATGCACTATCTTATCTATAAGCCAATTAAAATAAAACTCTTAATAAAATTTTCCCATGTGGACATAAAATATGTACACACATATAACATAACATAACATAATAGACCAACATAGTAATTTTAATACTAGCTTTTAAAATCTTTAACTCTTTTTGTAGATTGCCAATTGATTTGAATTGCTTTTTGTTTTTAGTAACCTCAGTTAAGCATACTTTCTCTCAGTTGGTACTGTTAATACATTATTGGCTTCATCTGTTTACAGAGCCATCCCAAAGTACTGAATACAATAGAAGTGGCTGGAAAAAGTCCACAGGAACCTACAGGAGGACAGCTAAACACAGAGCCAACAACGCTTTAGTTTTATGAGCAGCAAATCATATATAACTGTGGATGACAAAAGACTTTACGTTGCCATGTTTAAAATTATAAACTCATCAACCAACAAGAGGCACTTGCTTACTTCACAGTACTTTTGAAAGTACCTGTAGGATTTTACAAGTATTTAACCCTTTAGGCCTCTGGGACTTTCTCATTAAGATAACTATCATGTCTAGTAACACAAAATCATTAGACTTTTTAATTCTCAAACATTTGTATTAATAGCATTTTCCATTATAGAAACTTAAAATTTAGTACCATGTCACAACTTGACAGTCCTTCTACTATAATCCAAATAGCCTGATTAGTTGGTGTCTCTATAAGATGAGAGACATAGGTCCTTTGATTTTTTCAGTTGGGCCCAAACTGGAAAAACCAAAGTCCAAGATTTACTGGAAATTTTAGAGTCCAGATTGTTTGAAACTTTGATTTTTTGAATGCCTGCCAAGAACACCAAGAAGGCTCAAAATCCAAAATATCTGGTTGAAATAAGATTCCTTAATATCATGACATAACATAGACTAAATTTGATCATTGTTACAAGGTGATTATTCAAATCTTTGTAAAGAAGCACATATTTAAATAACCCATACCTCTTAATAAAAATTCAGCTGTTTTTGAACAATTAGAATTTAACATACATCAAGAGAACATACTAGATTACTTTAACACATTGCTTTAACAGAGCATCAGATTTTAATTCTATGTCCAAGAGAAATTGAGCTTCCTGTGATCTTTTGCTGTGAGGTTTCCTACCATAAACTTCTTTCATATTGATGACTGTGTTTCTGTGTTTCTCTATGTAACACATCTTTAAGCATCTTTTGCAGGGCAGGACGAGTGGCGGCAATTTCTTTCAATTTCTGTTTGCTATGAAAAGTCTTTATTTCACCTTCATTCACAAGTGAGAGCTTTGCAGGATATAATATTCTGGGCTGTCAGTTTTTCTCTCTTAGTACCTGGGCTATATCTCACCATTCCCTCCTAGCTTGTAGGGTTTCTGATGAGAAGTCTGCTGTGAGTCTAATTGGAGATCCTCTGAGAGTAATCTGATGTTTCTCTCTTGAGCATTTTAGAATCTTTTCTTTATGTTTCACTGTGGTGAGTTTGAATACAACATGTCGTGGTGAGGATCTCTTTCTGTCATTTTTATTAGGGATGCTATAAGCTTCCTGTTCTAGGATGTCTCTGTCCTTCTCCAAACCTGGGAAATTTTCTGCTAGTATCTCACTGAATAGGCCTTCTAATCCTTTCTCCCTCTCCATGCCTTCAGGAACTCCTAGAACCCGAATGTTAGATTTTTTTAATAGTATCTGCAGATTCCAGACAATATTTTTTAGAGTTTGTTTTTGAGAACTTCTTAATGTTCTTTTCAATTTTTTGAGATCCGCTTCTTGCATGTCTTCTATCTCATCATCTTCATAATCTTGAATTGGGGTGTCTTTTTCATTTGGGGGCGTCATAGTGTCTTCCTTGTTCTTGTTACCTTGGTTTTTGCGTTTGTTGTTTGGCATGTTGGAGATATTTGGTTTCTCACTGTGGTGTTTTTTCTTGTTACACTATGGCTCTCTATTAAATGGACTGTCTGCTTTCGATGGAGCCTTAGAGGTTGAGATGAGTGTGGCCTGAGAGCTCTGTTTGGTTCATCAGGGTTGAGAATGTGCCAAAGGTGACACTTCCAGGTTAGACATGGTAAATCTCTCATTCTTTTTTTTTTTGATTCAAAATGGAAGTAATTTTGCACAGCTTAATGTAATTGGAGGTAGTTAGCAAGAGAATGATATACCCACAGGAGCCAGAGATCAGAAGCTCTTTCCCAAGGACCACACAGGGAATCTCTACTGCCCTCAATGTGGGCTCCAATTTTCCTGCAGTCTCCCACTGGGTTGCCAAGTTAGATCCTAATCTCCTGTTATTTCACCCCTCCCCCCAGAGTCAGGTTTTTCTGCTGGGCTCAGGGCCAGTGCAGACCTGAGGTCGCCCTGCTTATGACATATGTCCAAAATGGCGCCTGCTCTTTGTCTTGCTCACCTTTGAGAGGTGAGCGGAGAGAAACTCGTGTCTGTATCAGTCACTTTTTTTTTCTCTCTCTCTCTTCTAGTTAACCTGGTGAACTTTTGTCCATGGGGTTTCAGGCCTCGTTCCCTCTAGTTTCCTCTTTCTGCTTTCTTGCTGGTGTCTCAGGCTATTGAGGTTGGACTCACCTCACATTCCAGTGCTGGTGTGTTGATTCTGCTGCTGGTGTCCCGAACTTGGGCTCCCACACTCTCCACACAGGCCCACTGTGAATCACTAGTTCCGGAAGAGTTTCCTCTGCTGTTTCTTCCCCTACACTTCTTTGAATCTGCAGTATATCCACTTTTATTAAACTGACTCTTTCCGTACTATCAGTGTGCTCCCTTCCTATTCCACCATCTTGCCGCTCTCTCCATTCCTGAGTATTTTCTAATCCTGCCATTGCCCTTTAGTTATTATTCTGCAAATTCACAAACCTTAGTGCTGAGCTTTGAAGCCTAGGTAACTCCACCACATATCAAAAACACAATTGTGCCATGAAATATGTCTCAAAATCATATTTTTGAAATGAACATGAATTTGCAGGGATCAAAAACTAGCTTGCCACCATGAATTGTGGGTCATCATATTCTTTCTTGGAATTTTTCCTCTTTGTCTTCATATACCTCCACCAGATGCTTTTCCTACTGGCAATGAAGTTGTAGATTGCATGAGGGGACTTGAGATGAGAAAAATAAAAAGACCATACTTGGCTGCTGCCACAGATCACTAGGCTAATCCTCCACCTGAGACAGTGGCAATCCAGGTTCTAGTCCCGGTAGGGGCACTGGATTCTGTCCCAGTAGCTCCTCTTCCATTCCAGCTCTCTGCTGTGGCCCAGGAGTGCAGTGGAGGATAGCCCAAGTCCTTCGGCCCTGCACCTACTTGGGAGACAAGGAGAAGCACCTGGCTCCTGGCTTTGGATCAGCGTGGTGCACCGGGAACAGTGCACCAGCCACAGGGGCCACTGGGATGTGAACCAATGGAAAAGGAAGACCCTTCTCTCTGTCTCTCTCTCTCTCAATGTACACTTCGCATGTGAAAAAAAAAGACCATACTCACTGATAGTTGACTAATCATAATTAATTTTTCTGTGTCTCAAATATCATTTCTATGTAATGACTGGAATCAGGGAGAGGGTTTCTAGTGATTAATTTGTACTGAATACAGTGGAAAGATCTGTGGTACAGATAAAGGAAGTTATGTCCAGAGAATGTCATTGATTAATTAAGACTTCCATAAGGATTTATATGTGAAGTTAGTGTTTTCTTTTTTCTCAGTATTTATTTGAAAGAGCAAGACCAAGAGAGAGAGAGCAAGAGTGAGAGCTAAAATACAGTGAGATATAGAGAAAAATCAAGAGATAGAGATATTTTCCTTTTAGTCATTCAGTTTCTGAATGGCCACATTAGCAGATCTGTATGCAAGACAATTCCAGGACCAAAGAACTCCATCTGGTTCTTTGACTAGGATGGCAGGTAGCAAGTATTTGGGCCATTTTTCACTGTCTTGCCAGACACATATTCAGAAATCTAAACCAGAATCAGAGTAGCCAGGGCCTCAAATTAACCATCTGATACAGGATGCCAGCATCAAAAGCAATGACAAACTGGCCATAATGCCAGGCAGTAAGGTTGATCTTTCCTGATTCAACACTTGTAAAATATTTACTCAAGTACTTCTGTCTGATGATATAAATTTATTAATTTTATTTATGAATTTATTAAATTAGTTCATAATTATAATCTTCAGAAAGATATGCAGACAAGATTAATGACAACTCTCCCCACAATATCTTCATCCTGAGTCATCAGTAATTGTCATTTGTATCTTTACAGGCTTGACCACTTTCTCATGTATTTAAATCCATATCAACATATAAATATGCAACAGCCTACAGAGGCAAATCACATTTTATGTGGATTTGAATTAGGAAGACTACAATATAAAATATCACATAAAAGTGTGAAAATTCTCCATATATCTTTACAAGAAATCACACCATTTTCATAAGTAGCAAAAACTGAGATATGAACATAAGACCCATAACATGTAATTAATCAACTAAGTATAACATAGAATTCTGTTTCTCAGTTATATGTAACCATCATATTTATGAATTTTGGAACATTTTTATAACCTCAAAAGAGGTGGGAATGCCTAGTTGATAAGATACTTCTTGGGATAAACACATCCAAGAATATTTGGTTTTGAGTCCCAGCTATACTCCTGATAGTAATCCAGTTTCCTGGTAAGGCCCATCCTGGAACCATAAAACCCAGAAAGCAAAGGCTCAAGCAGTTGGAAAAATTTGAACCAAGAAAGAGATTTATACTGTGTTCCCAAGCCCCAATTTTTAAATTTTTTGAAAATAAATTAATTTGAAAGAGGGGGGTAATTTCTTTCATCTGGTGATTCACTTTACATATGCTCATAACAGATAGGGCTGGGTAAGCCCAAAAGAAGAAACAAGGAATTCCATCCAGGTCTCTCCTATGGATAGCAGAAACCCACATATGTGGACCTTGACCTTCTTTCTCTCACACACATTTGTAGAAAGCTGGATTAGACCAAAAATAACCAGGACCTGAGATGACACTCTAAGAGGGGATGTGGCATCACAAATAATGGCTTAACTGCCTGTGCTATCATGCCTGCCTCACCAGCTTCCACTTTTATCTCAGATCAGCTTCACCTGATATGAGTATCTGCATTGTGAACTAACATAAGGAAGTCCTTTTTTCTCTGTGTGCTCTGCTCTTGTTTCTAAAATTTAAAAAAAATGAATTAAAATAAATTTAGTACTCTTTTACTGTCTCCTCCACATCCCTGTGCTTTTAACTCAAAGCCACCACAAATGTTCTGTCTATCCACTTGTATCTTGTTAATGTTGCATGTAATAGAATTCCACATGTTCTCTTGCCCACTACACAGCCTCAGTTACTCAAGTGATGTCAAAGCCCCACCTCTCAGCTGTATTCATGCAGGACATAATCCAGGCAGCAGATAACTGAGGACACAGAAATGAGGGTATTTTTCACTCTTGATTGCAGGTGGAAGCAAAGAGAGCCCTGTGTTCTCACTTGCACTTGGATGAATGGAATTTCCATATCACTCCTTCAAGAAAGGTTAGGAAGGATCAGGCCTGGATTCAAAAAGCACTAATATTCTCTGTTCTTCTAAAATCTTACATTTTCTTCAGTTAATATTCATGTGTTGGTTGTATGTCTTAGGTACTAGTTCTAGATTTTTTAAGTTTTATTTAATGAATATAAATTTCCAAAGTACACCTTATGAATTACAATGGCTTCCCCCCTCCCATAATTTCCCTCCCACCCACAACCCTCCCCTTTCCCACTCCCTCTTCCCTTCCATTCACATCCAGATTTATTTTCAATTCTCTTTATATACAGAAGATCAGTTCAGTATATATTAAGTAAAGATTTCAACATAGCAACACAAAGTGAAAAAATACTGTTGGAGTACTAGTTATAGCATTAAATAACAGTGTACAGCACATTAAAGACAGAGATCCTACATGATATTTTTTAAAAATTAATTAATTTTCTATGCCATTTCCAATTTAACACCAGGTTTTTATTTTCATTTTCAATTATTTTTATATACAGATCGATTCTACATACACTCAGTAAAGATTTCATCAGTTTGCACCCACACAGAAACACAAAGTGTAAAAATACTATTTCAGTACTATTTATAGCATCACTTCATATTAGACAACACATTAAGGACAGATCCCACATGGGATGTAAGCACACAGTGACTCCTGTTGCTGACTTAACAATTTGACACTCATGTTCATGGCATCGGTAATCTCCCTAGGCTCTAGTCATGAGTTGCCAAGGCTATGGAAGCCTTTAGAGTTCACCGACTTTGATCTTATTCCGATAGGGTCATAGTCAAAGTGGAAGTTCTCTCCTCCCTTTGGAGAAAGGTACCTCCATCTTTGATGGCCCCGTTCTTTCCACTGGGATCTCACTTGCAGAGATCTTTCATTTAGGTCTTCTCTTTTTTTTCCTTTTCCATGGTGTCCTGTCTTTCCATACCTACAATACTCTCATGGGCTCTTCAGCCAGATCCGAATGCTTTAAGGGCTGATTCTGAGGCCAGAGTGCTATTTAGGACATCTACCATTCTACGAGTCTGCTGTGTATCCCGCTGTGTATCCACACAATTATTCTTAGGTATTTAAATTTTAACTGAAAAATGATCCCTGTTAAATATAAGAGTAGTTCTAAATATTTTACAAGTTTTTTTTTCTTTTGCTTTGCTTTAAGTGTTTTCATCAGTTCTAGTGGAATGAGGGTCTACACACTCAGAGTTATGCCAACATTCTAAGGAAATATACAGTGTTAATGCTTGCATCCTAGTAAATTACTATTTGTAAGTGCCACAGAGTAATTAGACATTGGCTAAAATGAATTAAATTCCATAAAATATCAGTCTCTTATAAATGGCTCACATTATTATTTATGTGCTTGCAGGTTTGTAAATCCTTGTATGACCTGTGTCAATATAATGTAAGAATCTGTTTTAAATACTTAAGTGACCATACCCATGTTCACTAAACTGTTAACGTCATTGCATATCTTGATAACACACATGTTGATAAATTTGAAAATTTATTAATTGTTAAAAATGGTTGTCAAAGTGTTGGAAATCCCAAAATATTTCAATAATTGTCTAAGTTAGTAAATACTTCTGGGAAAATAATTAGCAATAATTAAGATTTTTTTCTACAAAGATACTGGAGTTATGCTTTGGAAAATATTCTTTCAACAAACTACATAGTCCTAAGTGTTAATTTTGAATAGTAACAATTTAAAATGTACAAGGTCTTAGGAAAACACCCCCCTTATATACTGGTCTGTAGTATTATAAGATGAGGTTTTTATTGTTCATGCTACAGTGTTAAGTTTTAAAAACTATTACTATGGGGTATCATATGTATTCTTTGTAACTGAAGATGTTGCTATTTCTACTTTTCATCATTTCAATGTTTGCCAGTATTCTGTTTTAAGATTACTGCATTTATTTTACCTGCATATAGGCATCATAACTTTCCATTGCAGTGAGTGTATATATGTGTGCATTCATCACCCAACTTTGCCACAGACAGTATTGAAAATAATATGATGAGAAACCTTAACACTCTTTAAAAGGCAAGTCCTCTTCAAAGATGACTGACTCTAAGGCCAACAACTGTGAATATTATCAGTGTTATTGACTAAAGTGTGTCTCCATAAAACTTATACTTTGAAATGCCAATCACCAATGTGACTCTGTTTGAAGAAAGGACCTTTAAGCAGGTAAATAAAGTCAACTGGTATAATAAAGAGTAAGACCATAATTGAAACTATGTCCTTGTAAGAATGACCCATAGACAGAAGAACAGGTACACACAAACAGAGAAACACCTTGTGTAGACAGAGTAAGATGGTCATTGTATTAAGGGCTTAGGAAAAATAAAATCTGCTGTTACTTTGACTTAAAATTTCTAGAATAATGAAAAATAAATCCCAGTGATTTAAGCTCTATACTATATGGCAACCTTAGGAAACTAATACAATTTGTTCTCTATCAAAATATCATTAATCCAAATGGAAGATCTCACTATTATCTGAGAAATATAGAAAATAAAAACTATGGCTTCAGGAAGACAATCATCTAAAAAAGCACTATATAAAGTAAAAATCCTAGCTGCTACCCATTTCAAGGAACTTAAAAAAACAAGAATAAGTCAAATCCATGGGCAATAGGAGGAAATGAAGAATAAAGATTAGAACAAAAATAAATGATAAAAAAACTTCAATAGTATTAAATACCAATTAAATGGAGGGTTGGTTTTATGAAAAGAAAAACAAACTTAATAATCCATTAGGTATGCTAAGACAAAAGAGAAGACTCAAGTAAACAAAATTGAGACACTGAAACCAACCTCACAGAGATACAATGGATCACTAATAGTTATCAAGAGAAGCTTATCAAGAGTAGCTATATACCAAAACTTGGAAAACTTAAAGAAAATGGTTAACTTTTGGATATATATAACAAAAAGTTGAACTGGGAAGTCATGGTAAACCTGAATAGAACAGTAAGAAACAAGAAGAAATCAGGAATAAAAAGGCTCCAAATGAAAGCTCAGTTAGAGATGTCTTCACTACTAAATTCTCCCATTTTCATAAAGAAATAACACCAGTCCTTTTCAGGCGTTTCCCAAAATTGAAAGAGATGAGACACTTCAACTAATTCAATGAAGCCAGCAGTGTCTAGAGTCCAAAATCAGTAAACTAGCAGATGGATCTCTCTCTGTCTTTCATATGAAAAACTATAGACTGGAGATTCCAAAATGGTAGAATATGGAATAGCATTCTGCTCTAGGAAATGGATATTTAGTAAAAAAAAAAGTGTAGGAAGTACATTCTCAGGGACAGTTAGTGACAAAACCACAGTGGGAATTCCATGGAAGAAAGAGGAGTATTCTGCATTGGTGTAGAAGGTGAGGATGCGTACCATAAACATGGGCACAATACACAACCCCAGCAGCTAAAAGCAAAGAAAGCACCAGCCTTCAAAAGTGAGTACTGGTGGCAGCAACTCAAGTTCACACATCTGGACCTGACAGGGAGAAGGCAACATTTGTCTGATGGCTCTTGTGCATGTATGTGACTCAGAGATTCTAGCAGAAGTGAAGATCTGCATACCTCACTGACTTTGAGTCTGCTGGGAGGATTGACGGGGGACTAGGCATCCAATGATGACTAGGATGCATTCCCAGCCTCTCAAAATATTATGGGCTCCAACGCTCAAACTGCCTAGGCAGAGCACCCACAGACAGTTGGCTCTGAGAACAACTCTTCCTCCCTGTGGATGGGAGAGGCAAGCTGGGTGAAGTGGATTCCCTGCACCCTGTGACTGTGGGAACCATGTGTGCTAAGACTTTGGGAACTCCTCACAAGAGGGCACAGGGTGTAGCTGGGTCTCTGGGAAATCAATGTGAGTGGCTCCACATGCTCAGAGCCCCCTAATTGCCTGTTGTGGATCATCACAGTGGGATCCATGCTCACAATAAGGACTGCATAGATCCATTGTGTGGTTCCTATGGAAGCACAGATGAATATTGCACCCTCTGTGGGTGTAATCATACCTCTCACATTGATCACGTTGGAAGAGAGGTGAGGGTATTATTATACCCACAGAGGTGATCATACGCTCTTTTTAGCTAAAGAGGAGACCCACCATGCCCATATTGGATGTCACACTGGATACTTGCCCCACCCTGGAGCACTGATGAGAATTACCTGGCCACATGCTGCACAAACCTCTGGTTATTGACTGGAAGAGCAGAGAATCCACAAGGTCACAGAGGCATAGTTCAAAGGTAAAAGCCATCAGAGGAAAAAAGAAAACAAGTATTTTCACAAATGCTTAAAAATAAATGCAGAAATTCAAGAAACAAGACCAAGTAAGACAATATGCATTCCCTTGCCCACCACCAGCAAAGAAACACTTCATTATTAGAATGTGAGGATGAAGAGATTGATGACATGACTGAAATGGAATTCAAAACATTAATCATAATTACTCAGAAGCAATGAGAAGCAAATTCACAAATTAAAGAAATAAAGAAACCCAGACATGGCATGAATTAAAATGAATGCTTCAATTCTTTGAACAAATGTGAAATCTTTTAGTAAGATTTAATGGCTCTATGGCTAGTGAGTTTTCTTAATGTAAGGTAGTTCTGGATAAGGAAAAACAATGGAGCAATTAATAGTGGAAATCAGAAAGTATGTGTCTTCTTGTCATCCTTCTGGTTTCAACAGGGATCAGCTGATTGCTGTTAACACTTTCATTTTCATTTTTATAAGAAGCAACCTGATAGTAAGAAGGAGAGTCAAGTTCTCTTTCTTCAGGAATTCCAGATGCCTTAATGCAACTCCATTTTGAATATTAGTGTGTTTGTACTAAGCAAACCTTCAAATGACTTAGGAAATGTATTATTTTATCCCTGTGGCCTAGCTCATAGACATGCATCTGGCTAATAGGAAGAAATGGATGACTCTGACATCCTGAAAGCATTTCAACAATCATTGTCTCTATCCTATTAGTAGTTTCAATTCTACACTGGGAGATCTTGCAGGTATCCAATCCCTGCATTCCCTCTGCCCTCATATTGTGATGATTTGATTCTCCCCAGCTGCTTCCTAGCCCCTGAAGCAGCTCTGACATGGAATGAGAAACTTTTATGCAGATTCAATCCAAAGCTCAATGTCCAGCATGAGTTTATCTTTTTATGTTTTTATTTTTGACAGGCAGAGTGGATAGTGAGAGAGACAGAGAGAAAGGTCTTCCTTTGCCATTGGTTCACCCTCCAATGGCCACCACACCATGCTGATCCAAAGGCAGGAGCCAGGTGCTTATCCTGGTCTCCCATGGGGTACAGGGCCCAAGCACTTGGGCCATCCTCCTCTGCACTCCCAGGCCATAGCAGAGAGCTGGCCTGGAAGAGGGGCAACCAGTACAGAATCCAGCACCCCAGATGGGACTAGAACCTGGTGTGCCGGCACTGCTAGGCGGAGGATTAGCCTGTTGAGACATGGCACTGGTCCAGTTTATCTTGACTATTAACAAGATTCTATCAGGGCCGGTGCTCTGGTGTAGAAGGAAAAGCCTCCTCCTGCAGTGCCAGCATCCCATATGGGCACTGGTTCAAATCCGGCAGCTCCACTTCCAATCCAGCTCTCTGCTATGGCCTAGGAAAGCAGTGGAAAATGGCCCAAGTCCTTGGGCTCCTGCACTCATGTGGGAGACCTGGAAGAGGCTCCAGGCTTCAGATTGATGCAGCTCTGGCCATTGCGGATAATTGAGGAGTGAACTAGCAAATAGAAGACCTCTCTCCCTCGCTCTGCCTCTCTTCTCTGTGTGTAACTCTTACTTTCAAATAAATAAATAAACCTTTTTAAAAAAGAGGATTCTGTCTTAAATTTCACTTTTCTACTTGGTGGATTTGGTCCATCTGCAATTTTGTCAGAGAATGTAAAATGATAGATGGTTTGATTGCAATTTCAATTCATCTGGGACATAGAGCTTCCAAATACTTAAAAACCCTTGGGAAGCCCAGACTATCTCTGTTTTGACTGTCTTGGCAAGGAACAAATACTGGTAGGGATACTTGCAATCTACCAAGAGGTGAGGAATTAAAGATCTTGAACCACTGGTTCATATATCCTTTTCCATCTACCCTTTGCTCTATTCCTAACTCATAACAATACTTTGTCTTAAAATCATGCAAACTGTTCTTAATTTTTTTCCTTCAAACAAGCTGCCTACTTGCTCAAATTTTTTAATTTCATATAGTTACTGATTATTCTAACCCATTATTTTAACTGCTAGCACATTTTCTGATTTTGCAGTAATTTTAATGAATTTTTATGTTCTGTGTGGCAAGCATTATAATAAGAGTGATACTTGTACTATTTCATTTAATCCTAATACCCCAGTGAGAATCTTGGTTGATATCATTATCAGGATTCATTGGTTCTCTGAAAAAAATTTCATTTGTTAAATCTGCAGAATTTATTGAACGACATAGAATAAGATATGACAAGAGAATTCACACATGGGCAGCACAGCCTCAGAAATAAACTATATTGGGTAGGACAATTTCCCTTCTCCTTAAGCTCCTCAGCTTATCCATTCACTTCCTCCAGTCCTTTTCATCATCTGCATAGTGGCTAAGTATTCAGCATTGCTGTGTGATCACCCACTTTTCTCATCCTGCAGAAACTTAGAATCCTTGGAGTAATCCCTGTCATTTGTGTATTTCATCCTCCTTTTGACAAAATGGAAATGATTCTGGGTTTCTTGTGTAGTGAACATGGCTGTGCTTAGTTTCATCTTATCACCTTCTAGTGTGAACAATGTGTCGGACATTTTGAAGGCAGGGCTCATACTGGAATATAGCAGATGGCAAAATTATGTTTTGTTGATATATTGCCTCCTTAATAATATATTTATTTTCATTTGAATAAACGAATTCAATATGTCCATAGGTATCGAATATCATAAAAGGGTACATATATTTCTTACAATATTACTTAGAAAAAGCTATCAATTACCCCAGCACATAAATCTTAATTTCAATGAAGGATAACAAGTGCTAGAACAATATCTGTGATATAAAAATCTGCTTTAGGGCCGGCGCTGCGGCTCACTAGACTAATCCTCCACCTTGTGGCACCGGCACACTGGGTTGTAGTCCCGGTCAGGGTGCCAGTTCTATCCCGGCTGCTCCTCTTCCAGGCCAGCTCTCTGCTGTGGCCAGGGAGTGCAGTGGGGGATGGCTCAAGTGCTTGGGCCCTGCACCCCATGGGAGACCAGGATAGGCACCTGGCTCCTGCCATCAGATCAGCACGGTGCGCCAGCTGCAGCATGCCAGCCGCGGCGGCCATTGGAGGGTTAACCAACGGCAAAGTAAGACCTTTCTGTCTCTCTCTCTCACTGTCCACTCTGCCTGTCAAAAAAAATCTGTTTTAGATACATGGATAAATGTAGATGTAAATGTAGATATAAATGATATATAGATAAATAGACATGTTTATATAGAATAATCTTGGTAAGAATTACCATGTATTTATTTGAGTGTATTTATGTGGAAGCTCAAAATAAAATAACAAAACACGATAAAAATGAACTTTGGAAAACTTGAGGTAACACATTTAGTAATAGTTCAGCTAGAAATAATTCAATGTCTCCTTGTAATGCTCTTAATGATGCTTATGAATGTTAGTTAAAGATAGTTATTGTCAGGGGCAATGAACAGCTTATGTCTTATATAGATTTGTTGCTGATTTTTAATTTTTCAGTTGTGATTGATACTTTAAGCAACAGAGTCAGTTGTCCATTCTTTGTGCAAGTGCTAATCCAGTCTGAATCTTAAAAGATAGGAGTACATGCTCAAGCTGACTGGCCCCAAATGGTGGAGTGAGAAATGTGCCAGGGGATTCCAATACAATCCCATCAAGGTGGCATGTACCAGTGCCATCTCACTAGTCCAAGTGATCAACTTTAGTTCACAATTGAAGGCTCTGATAGGTCTAAGAATCAAAGGGATCACACAAACAAGACTAGTGTCTGAATACCAACTGATAGAATAAAAATGGAGAGAACAATCCAACATGGAAAGTGGGATACACAGTAGACTCATAGAATGGCAGATGTCCTAAACAACACTCTGGCCTCAGGCCTCAGAATCAGCCCTTAAGGGCATTTGGATCTGGCTGAAGAGCCCATGAGAGTATTTCAGGCATGGAAAGCCAAGACACTTTGACAAAATAAATAAAAAAATAAAATAAAGACCAGTGCTGTGATATAGCAGGTAAAGCTTCTGCTTGCAGTGCCAGCAACACATAGGGGCACCGGTTTGAGTTCTGGCTGCTCACTTCTGATCCAGCTCTCTACTATGGCCTGGGAAAGCAGTAGAAGATGGACCAAGTTCTCGGGCACCTGCACCCACATGGGAGACCCAGAAGAAGCTCCTGGCTCCTGGCTTTGGATCGGCACAGCTCTGGATGTTGTGGCCATCTGGGGAGTGAACCAGCGGATGGAAGTCACTTCTCTCTCTCTCTCTCTCTCTCTCTCTCTCTCTCTCTCTCTCTCTCTCTCTCTGCTTCTCTGTAACTCTGCCATTCAAATAAATAAATAAATATTTTAAGAAAGGAAAGTTACTTTGGGGAAACACATTTGTGAGGTTCATGATCTGATTCATGACAAAGTTTGACATATTTGAAACAAAATGTGGGAAGAACAGATGACCTTAGTAAAGAAGTAGGGGAAGGGAGAGAGAAAAGAGCAGTACACCAAAAGATGGAGAAATAAAAGTTAATTTTTGTGTTAATTTAAGATTGTAGTGCTATTAGAAAATAGAAATATTTGAAAACAATGCCAAATACGTCTGTAAATTAAATTGCTAAATGTAAAATTAGTGGATAAAAGGGTGTGCTTATTTGTAATTTTGATAGATACTGCCAAATGGCCCTCCATAAAAGTGACACCCATTTAAACTCCTTCCAACAATCTATGAGAAAATATTCTTCCCCCACACTTTCTAACAAAACTGATCATCAAGACTTTTTGTATTTGCTAATCTAGAAGATATGTCAGTGTGTCTCAATTTTTCCAATTTCTTTTTTTTTTTGAGCTGTGAGTCACGCACTCATTCTCCCACTCCCACTCCCATGGCTGTGGCGGACCCCTTCCCTCACTGAGCTCTGTGATCCAGCAGGACCAGCGTGGACCCTGTGTCCTGCACTTGGAGACATGGACGCTGGGTGACTTCCACGCAGCCCTGTTAACATGGCCATGAACTCTGCCGGGTGGGCCTCCCCCAGGCCCAGCCACCATGCACAGAAGCCAGAACTTGTGTCCCATGCGGGGAGATGTTTTTAGTTAATGTGTTTTTTTTTTCTTTTTGACAGGCAGAATGGATAGTGAGATAGAGAGAGACAGAGAGAAATGTCTTCCTTTTTGGCATTGGTTCACCCTCCAATGGCTGCTGCGGCCAGTGCATCTCACTGATCCAAAGCCAGGAGCCAGGTGCTTCTCCTGGTCTCCCATGCGGGTGCAGGGCCCAAGGACTTGGGCCATCCTCCACTGCCTTTCCAGGCAATAGCAGAGAGCTGGCCTGGAAGAGGGGCAACCGGGATAGAATCCGGCGCCCCAACTGGGACTAGAACCTGGTGTGCCAGTGCCGCAAGGTGGATGATTAGCCTGTTAAACCATGGCGCTGGTCAATTTTTCCAATTTCTATGAATGGAATCATTTTGTTTCTTTTTTCTTTTTTAAAGAGGGAGGAGGGAGAGAGAAAGCACCCCTATTGGCTGGTTTACTCCCCAAATGCTGTCAATATGGGGGGAGAGAGGGGAAATGATGAAGCCTGGAGCCCCATCCCCCACTTGAGCCCTCAAGGACTTCAGCTCTCACAGTTGCTGTCCAATGTCTCTTTACCTGTGTTGAAGAAGCACTTAGATTTTGTTTTCTGACAACTATCTCATCTTTTTTTTTTTTACATTTTACTAGTTAATTGGCCTTTTTTTTACTGATAAGTGGTAACTTCTTATATATTAGGTAAATCGGCCCTACATCTGTGATAGGAGTTGAAAATATTTCTCCTTGTTTTGTCCATTATTTCCTGAATTTATGTTGATCTCTGCATACAGAAATTCTTGTTTATTGTAGTTGAATTTATCACTTTTCTTTCTATGGCTTATTTTTTTTTTCCATTAGACCTTTTTCCTACTCCAACTATTAAAACATTCTCCTATGGTTTACTAAAGTATTTCTTTAATACTTTTATTCTCCATATGGAAACATTTCATTAATTGCCACTTTTATGGTAAAACAAAAGAATATTTTTTCAAAATAGACCAGTGGACCCTACACCAGTTATTGGTCCCTGCAGATATAAGATGCCACTTTAAACATGTACTCAATCCTCACATGTGTCCCAGTCTCTGTCATGATTTTCTATTTTGTTCCACTAATTTCTTTTCTTCTTTCTTTTTTTTAAAGATTTATTTATTTATGTGGAAGGCAGAGTTACAGAGAGACAGAAACAGAGGCAGAGAGAGAGATCTTCCATCCGCTGGTTCACTCCCCAAATGGTCGCAATGGCTGAAGCTGGGCCTATCCAAAACCAGGAGCCAGGAACTTCTTCTAGGTCTCCCATGTGGGTGCAGGTGCCCAAGGACTTGGGCCATCTTCTACTGCTTTCCCAGGCCATAGTAGAGAGAAGGATTGGAAGTAGAGCAGCTGGGTCTCAAACTGGCACCCAAATGGGATGCCAGCACTGCAGGTGACCACAGCACCAGACCCTGATTTGTCTTTCTTCCTACCCTTACACTGTAGTCAAAGTTTTATATTACTTAAAAACACATAGCCAGGATATTCTTCTTCCCCCATATATTATCCTCCTTTTCCAATATTTTTCCAATATTTTCAATCTATTATTTTTATTTGATTGATAGATTCAGTTTGTCTAATTATTTGAAAAAATCAGAAATCTATATTATTATCTTGGGGATCATGTTAAATGGATAACTTAACCTAGGGAAATTTTTCATGATATTAAATTTTCCCATGAAAAAACATAATTTTGTTCATGTCTTTGAGACTTTAGATTATATGCAAATTTTTTCTTAATAACACATTTTTCTTATTTTTCTTATACTCATGTACTTTATTTTTTCTGTTGCTATTGCAGTTGGGGATACAAAGATTCATGAGATATGATTTCCACATTCAGAATTCAAACTTTTGTAATAAAACACAAAATTACTATAATACATGCCACAGATAATATCTACAAAACTAGGTTATAGGCTTGTCACCTGAAGAACTAACAGGTGGCCTCCCACAAAGTGGTGAAAGGCATTTCAGACCAGCACAAGAGGCTGGAAAGAAAGAGGCGACTTGGCAAAGTACAAAGTGCTCCAGCACAATTCTGTCAAACTCTTAGAGGAAGTGAGTGAGAGGAGATGAGGTTGAAAACCTTTGTGTCCTGTCGTGATGTTGGCTTTATTTTGGTAGATGTTGCAGGGTTATAAAGAGAGGAAATTCAAAATGTTCCAGAAAGGATCTTGTGTGGAAATTAAGAAAATAGAAACCTGTTTCTATTTTCAAGGTAGGAAATGGGAAAGATCTGTAATATGGATAGAGAAAAGGACTGATTAGAGATGTCAAGGGACAGATCTGTTAGGATTGATAAAATACTGTACAGGGAAGGTAAGAGGCAGGGCTCCAGCTTTCTGGCCTGTGCATGAGCCTAGTCAGGACTGGAGTGATAACTACTAGGAGATACATACCTGAAGGTGGCTGGGAAACATGGTGATAGACAAGATGTTCATTGTGGGGTGTGAGTGAGTGGGGAGAAGATTGAGGTTGGAAACCTCCAAAAGCTCAAACTCTAGTTTCCAGAAGAAAGTAAATGCTCATAATTCTGAGGAATGACCAGAACTCTAGGTGTTTTTCACACAAAAAAATGCTATGATCAAATCTATTTAGACAATGCTGTATACTAAATGCTTCTCTTAAAGACTCACAATTCACAGTTATATATAAAAGGTTCTGAGAAACACTACAGGAAAGCAATCTATTCAAAGTCAACACAAAGTTCCCCAAATTTATTTAACCATGCACTCTATTTTTTTAACCAACTACCTATATCTCATGAACTTCTAGTGTTTTGCATAACACAATTTAAGAAAAACTGGTCAATGGATATATTTCAAATATGCAACAGTCACTACAAAATAAGACACCCCACATCGACTCAGCTTGCTGAGCACTTTTTTTTTTCTCATTCACTAATATTCCTATATAGAAGTCACCCTAGAAAACCCTGACAAATGAACTATGATAGATGCTTCTGTGCAACTGAGGTGGAATGAAAATGCAGAGGACACTTCTGGCAAAGTGTAAAATATTACAGTTGTTAAAGACCATCAGTCATTTTCAGCACAAAATCTCTTCTGAATTGTACCCTGAGGGCCACATGGCTGAGGGGGAAATTGCACCTTCTGGAAGCAGACATAATTGACATCTGCTTGACAGAATCAGTTTGCCCTGGGCAGAACAGCCAAATATACCTTGAAAATGACAATTATTTATCACCATTATATTACCTAAAGTCCATGTAAGATTCACAGTGTGTCAGATTATGTATAAAAATATTCATCTCAGCAAATGTGTTTTTTAAATATTTCCAGCAGCTTTAAGACTGTTTTTCAGCCACCATCACAGTTGAGAAAATGGGAGGCCTGCATCCTACATTTTTTTTGACAGATAGATATAGACAGTGAGAGAGAGATACAGAGAGAAAACCTTCATCCTATACTGAAGTGTCTGGGTTCCAGTCATGCCTCCATTTCTTCTTCTTCTTCTTCTTCTTCTTCTTCTTCTTCTTCTTCTTCTTCTTCTTCTTCTTCTTCTTCTTCTTCTTTTGACAGGAAGAGTTAGGCAGTGAGAGACAGAGTTGTAATGCAAATGCTTCTGTTTAAATTAGATCCATTTAACATCAGGAGAAAGGTCTCAAAGTTCACCACAATTTTCTAATGACTGCTAACATATTAATAGTGTATTTTCCAGAGTGTTTCCTAATTGCCTATCTGTAGGGTTCAGGAATTTATATGTGTGAACAACGTTTTCCTCCTCCATCCATCCCTTCCTCCCTGCCTTTCTTTCTTTCATTATAGATTGAACAATGCAGCATCAATACATCAATGCTTTATTGCAGTTTTAAATGAACATAGAAAAATCCTTTGTAAAACAAATACAACATAAACTGTTCCCCTGTTGATCCACTTTGTTTTTTAAACTTTTTTCAACTTTTATTTAATAAATAAAAATTTCCAAAGTACAATTTTTGGATTATAGCGGTTTTTCCCTCCATAACCTCCCTCCCAACCTCAACCATCTCATCTCCCTCTCCCTCTCCCATCCCATTCTTCATCAAGATTCATTTTCAATTATCTTTATATACAGAAGATCAACTTAGCATATATGAAGTAAAGATTTCAACACTGCACCCACACAAATACACAAAGTATATAGTACTGTTCGAGTAGTAGTTTTACCATTAATTCACATGGTAGAATACATTAAGGACGGAGCTCACTTTAGTTTGCCCATATTGTTTTATTGATGATGTTCTCCCTATCACAGGAAGCACTGTAACCAGTAGACTGGCTTATATACCTAGGAACTGTTGTATATGAAAAGTTCCTACTTGAGGGGTTGTTAGTGAAGAACAATACACATTTCAAATTCCAATAGATAATCCTTAGATTTTCCATAAAATCTGTCCCAAATTATACATCTCCCAGTAATGTACACTTTTAAACTTTTTTTAAAGATTTATTTATTTATTTATTTGAAAGGCAAATTTACAGAGAGGCTGAGGCAGAGAGAGAGAGAAAAATCTTCCGTCCATTGGTTCACTCCTCAAATGGCCACAATGGCCAGACTTGTGCCTATCTGAAGCTGGGAGCCAGGAGCTTCTTCCAGGTTTCCCTACAGCTGGATTAAATGTGAAGCAGCTGGGACTCGAACCAATGGCCATATGGGATGCCAGCCCTGCAAGTGGCATCTATACCTGCTATGTCATGGCACCAGCCCTGTAATATACATTTTTACCAATGCTTTTGATAGTAGAAATATTTTTGTTTAATAATGCAAAAAACTCAGTATTGTAATTTGTATTACACTAACTGCTATTGAGATGCCATAGCTTCATTTGTTTCTCACTTTAAATTTCCTCTTACAGAATAACTATTTATAGTCTATGTCCATTGTCATTGGATGATTCATTTTTGTTTACATAATTTCATGAAAGTTTTAAATTAATATAGTGTAGATATAATGTTTTCCTCAATAAATGCAATGTCTTAGATTTTTAATTATTTTTTAATTTTCTTAAACAGAAATGAAAAATTTTATGTAATTTAATGATCTTTTTATTTATTTGTATTTTTATATGATTTTGATCCTACATTAGGTAAAAAATCCATCCACACTACCAAATATTACCTTTGGTCTTTTGATATTATGTAATTATATATTCATATATATGCCTAATTTAGATTACCACATATAAATTTAAAAACATCATGTATGTTTGCTTTTATGTATGTTCTATACATAAGGCCATTTTAGAGTCTATATTAGCTTCAATTTTTTTAAAAGCACAAAAATATGCTCCATTTTATAAGTAAATTGACAGTTGTCTAGAATTGGCTATTTTGTCATATTTCCTTACTACTTTTTAATACCTTTGGAAATCCTTTATCTTCTATAGGATGGAGACAATTTCTGTTTTTCTGAAAAAATATAATTCTTTGCTGAACTCCTAAGCAGTTTATTATTTAATGTTATTCCTTTCATTCAGGAAAACAGAAAATAGTGAAAGACAAAAGTAGTATATTGTGATAGTCACTCATGTTTTTCTTCTTACTTGTATGAGTACTCATTGAGTAATGAAGTGTGTTTTCAAATTGAAAATTAGATGAATAACTGACTTTCAAAGTTCACAAAATGAAATATTTTACTTAAAAATAAATTATATTCATTGATTAATATGATTATTTAACAGCAATTTTATTGAGATGTGTAATATATTTCCCTTATTTTGAATGTATACATCTTGATCACTTTTTAATTCAATATTAATTTTAAAATATGGATTTCGCTAGTTACCAGAGACATATTTTTCATCCTTCCTATAGCATGACTAATGAAAAATTTAAATCAGTAATTTAGTTAAGGGGCCAGCATTTCAGTGCTGCAAGTCAAGCTGCCACCAGTGACACTAGCATCTTTGAACACTGGTTTGCGTCCTGGCTGCTCCACTTTTCATCTAGTTCCCTGCTAATTCAGGAAGAAAATCAATGGAAGACAGATCAAGTGCTTGGGACCCTTACACCCATGTGGGAGATCTGGTAGGTGTTTGAAGCTCCTGGCCTGGTCCCAGCCATTGTAGCCATTTTGAAAGTCAATCAGTGGATGAGATCTCTCTCTCATTCTCAGTCCCTCTATCTCTCTGCATTCCCCCTTCGTTCCTCCCTTCCTCTTTAATCCCTCTCTTTAAATTTGCCTTTCAATAATCACATCTTCTTTTTGTAAGCAAAGTAGCAAGACTTAATGAGGTAAGGCATCCATCAGAACAGATGGGACAGAATCTGAGAGTGCTCAGCCATTTAGACTGGGGAGGGTCACATGGCTAAATGCAGAAGATGCCCCTGACAGGCAAGGTGGGAAGCCATTCAGCAATGTCTTAAACTCTTGGTGTAGCTATTCTAGTTTTTATCACTCTACCTAAATTATTTTTCAAAAGGATGATTGGGATTTCAAAAAATGATGCACAAAAGGAATTTCTATATTCCTATTTCTTTTTCAGTAACAACATGGAACTTAATTATAATACAAAATCTCATAAAGAATGACAACAAATTTGTCTAGTTTTTGTCTTTGGTGATGATTGTTTATGACTAACAATAGTCAAAAATATATTTTTAAAAAAACTAACACAATTTAATTTGCTATTTTATGGAATTTTAGTTTCCTAAGTATTTTTCCCATATATAACATCACATAAACTATTTCCTCTATGATTCTTTTACATAAAAAGGTGTGGATAGTCACAACAAATGGAAGGTGCAGTTTTGTTAATATTGTGTAAGAGATTACAAAAAACAAGAATGAAAAATTACAGCACAAAGAAACAATTTATCTATTTCCATAACAACTGTGATGTTTAAAGAATTAATGTTTGTAGTACTGCCTAATATGTATCTAGTGTCTTATATAAAAAATACATTCTTCTATTGGGTTTTTAAAAAACATTTTATGGAATGTAAAAATATAAATTTTAAATGGCAATAAGTACACATAACTTTTTTTCCAGGAAATAGTTATCATGCTTTTATATGTCAAGGTCTTATATCCTGGGGCTGGAGCTGTGGTGCAGCAGGTTAAGCCATTAAATTAAATGTTTGATTAAATGTTTAAACTTTAAATGTTTAAAACTGTTTAATAAATTATGGCATGTACCTATTAATAAACAACTATTAGAACAATACAGAAACAGTAACATCCTTATCTGATCAAGATTGCCTACAATGGACCCACAACAAACATGATACACAAACATGATACACAGTAATACGGAATCATTAAAAGCTTTTTCCCTCTGAGTGGACTCAGACAAGGTTGCCGCTGCTCACTACCTGTCTCTTAACATTGCACTGGAGGTATAGTCCTGGAAACACAAGGTATAAGGATCTTCTTTATACAACAACCTATGTAAGTCACACTATCATATAGGTAACCCAACATAATCTAAGCCCAAATACAAAAATTCAAATAATTACTGGATCCGAAATCAATAAATAAAATTCAAAGTACTATGTGCCACTAAAAAACAAATAAAAATACTATTAAATGACAAAAGTAGACTAGTATGCAAAAGCTTAAAAGAAAAATTAACCAAAAGAAGACTAATCTATGTAATATCCATAAAGAGATATCAACCAAACAGTATTTAAGAAATACAAGTGAGTTGAGAATCTGGATAAAATAATAATAAAAATAAAGTCCAGAAGACAATGAACGTTCAGTGGATTGCAACTTACTTGCAGCAGGCTCCTGCAAGCTCCAGATCACAATTTACTAGCAGGGTCTCGGACATGTGCGGCCAGGAGGGACTCCAGGAGGGACTGACAGGAATGGGATCTACCATCAGGTATAAGAAGGCCAAGAGCCAAGCAGAAAAAGGCGGCTTCAAACCAGAACTCAAACCTCACCCCTCACTCCCAGTTCACTCAGCAGAACCCAAAGGAGCCCTCCTGTGACAGAGAGGATTCTGATTGGCTGCGTCTTTTGTGACGTCTTGCATACTCAGGTTTCACAAACTGTCCAATCATCAGGCACCCATGTCACAGTAACGCCCTTTGGGGCACAGCGGTAGTTCCAGATGGGCTTGGCTGACAGAAAGAGAAAGGTGGTGAGTCGCTCAGGCTTTGCTTTCCATGGCTTTATTTTCACAGCAGGACCTGACAAAGAGGACATCCTGACCCCTCGGAAGCTGGAAATGGTGAGTGTAGGGGGCTGGGCATAGCTGATGGAAATCTACTAGAAATGACTGTAGTCAAATCCAGTCCTCCCAGTGGTCAGCTCTAGGATTTACAGACCTGAGCTTCCTGCTCTGGAATCTCCTCATTAAATGCTTCCCCTCCCCTCCAAAGTCCAGGGGATGTGGGCTTGGCCAAGACCCAGGACCTCAGCTATCCCATCCCATACCTACAAGCAGTGACTTTGGCTAGGTCCCTGAACCCTCTCTGGGCAGCTCCACTCCTGCAGTCCTGTGTCTTCCCCATTGTGTGATGAGGACTGGAGACCCATTGAGGAGAACTGGGACTGCAGGTGTGGGGTTCATGTGGGGAGAAACTGTGATCTGTGTTGTCCTGGGTCAGTCCTATCTCCTTAGGGGTTATCTGAATCCCTTGAATTTTCTCCTGCAGCCAAACAGCGTGGTGCTTCCTAGAGGTTGAGCCCATTTGCTTTGCCTAAAAACACAGTGCCACAGATGGAATAAGTTGGAAAGAAAACAGTTTTATTTTAGCTGCAAGTTATGGTCTAAGGTTCAAAGGCAGTAGTTCTGAATGGCAGAGTCCTGAAGCCGTGCAGAGCACAAAGTGGACTCAGAAAGAGCCTCTAAGAGATAACAACTCAGTTTGGCTTTCATAGTAGACCCCTTGGAGAGAACTCACTTATGTGCATCTTCAGCCATTCTTGAGAGAGAGACCTAATGGCCCCTGAAATGAGACCCCTTTTAATTTCTGATAATGGGAACTGAATTTTCACAAGAGATTCAGATGGGATGAAGTAGGTGTCTTCTCTGAGCTGGTCCCCTTTCACATCTCGTGTAGAGTCTTAATGTCACTTAATTCCTTTTAATCTACTAATTTAGGAATTAGTTTTATGATTTGTGCATAAGTGTTTCATTTTCTTGGATTTAACCTGGTTAGATAGGATGATAATGTTTGTGGAAAAGGAAGGAGAATTCTTGAAGTGTTTGCTTCCTGATAACTTGAAATAGGAACAGAGGGACCCATGCACTGACCACACAGGTGGATCAATGGGCTTTGGTCAGTTCAAATGTCTTCTGAACCCAGAAGTGGCAAAGTCTTCTTCTTCTTCTTTTTTTTTTTTTTTTTTGGTTTGGTTCGGTTTGGCCTTAGGTCAGAGAAAATTACCATGGCTACTGAAATTACATAATGATAAAGGAGGTAGTTCTCCTTATGTGTATGAACTTAACAGTGTCCAAATTACATGAGGCAAAGATTACAGAATTACAAGGAAAAGTATATGCACTAATGATAATTAGCATGAATAAATAGTAGAGTATAATTCAAATGTGGTAATGAGTATTTAGCAATATATAATCATAGAGAGGTGCTACTTAATATTAGAGGGAAAAGATAAATTCTAACACTCCAAATATTGATAAATCACAAGAATAAGTAAATATACCTGCATAAACACATCCTACTAAATTATCAATAAACAAAATAAATTATCATAAATTTAATATCCCACAATAACTTAGCAAATTCTATTCTAGGTTTCAGTTAGGATCATGGAAAATATATATCTTTTGTTATTGCATCAGAAAATCCAGAGACCAATTTGTAATCAAATTTGATGGCTATAATGTCTTGTAACCATGAAAATTTACCTTATTTATGTATATTCTGGTGTTGAAATATGATTACTTTTAGTATTCCATTTTTAAAGATTTTATTTATTTATTTGAGAAGTAGAGTCACAGACAGTGAGAGGGAGAGACAAAGAGAAAGGTCTTCTTTCTATTGGTTCACTCCCTAGATGGCTGCAATAGCTGGAGCTGTGCGGATCCAAAGCCAGAAGCCAGGAGCTTCTTCCAGATCTCCCATATGAGTGTAGGGGCCCAAGGACTTGGGCCATCTTCTACTGCTATCCCAGGCCATGGCAGAGAGCTGGATCAGAAGAGGAGCAGCCAGGACTAGAATTGGCACCCATATGGTATGCCAGCACCACAGGTGGAAGATTAACCTACTGTGCCACAGCACTGACCTCAGTACTATTCCATTTTAATTAACAACCCCCCATAGGTTTTTCAAAATCCAAGGGAAAGCAAGCTGAGCAATAAATATGCAACTTACTGGTGATGTATTTTCTTTGTTCTTGGAAAAAATGTATATATCTCTAGAATTATGCCTGGAAAAGTGGGTGATGAAGGGGATTACAAGAGAACAGATATAGCTTGCTCCTCCATTCTGCTGTGCCTCGCAAGATCATCACAGAAATGAATGCAGAATATAGACCCATTAGCTAGTGAAGCAAATGTATCAGTCTCCTTGTGCAGGATTAGTGCTTTACCCAGGAGAAAGTCAGAAAAGATCTCCTGCAAAGAGTACTCATCATCCTATTAATTGGTAGAGATTAAACACAAGTTATCATTAAACTGATGAAAAACACAGATTTGCTACTTAATTTTTAAAAATTAAAAGTATTGACAAAAATGTTAACCTTTTGTTGTTTCTCCCCACCAGAGTCAGGTTTTTCTGTTTGACTGAGGGCAGGCACAGCCCTGAGCTAGTGGAGCTTTTACGTATGTCCAAAATGGTACTTGTTCATTGTCTTGCTCGCTTTTGTAAGGTGAGCAGAGAGAGAGAATCATGTCCCTATTGGTCCCTTTTACTTTTTTTTCCCTCTCCTCTAGTTAGCCTAGTGAACATTCCCCCACGGGGATTCAAGCTGTGTTCCCTCTAGGCTCCTCCTGCTTCTTTTCCAGCAGTGTCCCAGGCAAGTGGAGGATTAACCAACTGAGCCACTGCGCTGGCTCAATTTTTGTGTGTGCTAATGATAAACTCACGCAGAAATCAAGAAAGAAATCCCATTCAAAGTAGCCACCAAAATACTCAAATATTTAGTAATAAAATTAACAAAAGAAATGAAAGATCTCTACACTGAATATTATCAAACATAGATGAAAGAAATCATTAAGGACACATAAAAATGGAAAGATGCAACTTGCTCATGAATCAAAAAATCAATGATATTAAAATGTCTATATTACCTAAAGCAATCTAAAGATTCAATGCAATCCCTATCAAAATACCAATATCATTCTCTTAAGACCTAGAAAAAGCAATCCTAAAATTCATATGAAATTACAAAAACCAGAATAAACAAAGCAATCATAAAAAAAAACAAATCAAGCTGGAGGCATCATGATACCTGACTTCAAAGCATACTACAAATCTATAGTAATTAAAATAGCATAGTACTGGCATAAAACATATACATAGTTCAATGGAATAGAATAGGGAGCACAGAAATTGACCACCATAAATATAACCAACTGATTTTTATGAAAGTGATCAGACCATACAGTGGAGTAAGGCTAGTCTCTTTAACAAATGGCACTGGCAAAACTGGATATATATATTGAGAATTATGAAATTAATCCATACCTGTCACCACAAATATAAATTAACTCAAAATGGATCAAAGTCTTAACTTTAAGACCTAAGACTACAGAGTTGCTTGAAAAAATGTAGGAGAGATACTCTATGATGTTTGTGTAGGGAATGACTTCTTGGATATAACCCACAAAACAGACAATAAAAGAAAAATTAAATAAATAGGACTATATCAAACTCAAAAGATTTTGCACAGCAAAGGAAATGCTCAGTGGGGTGAAGAGACATCCAACAGGAAGAGAAAAAATATTTGCAAACCACCTGTCTGAAAAAGGATTAATTTTCTAAATATATCAGCCTCTGAAAAAACTCAAAAATAATAACAAAAAATCCAGTTGAGAAATGTGCAAATGACTTTAATAGACAGTTTTCAAAACAAATACAAATGGTCAACCCATACATGAAAAAATGCTGGATATTACTAGTCGTCAGGGAAATGCAAATCAAAACCATATTGAAGTATCATTTCACTCCCATCAGAATGGCTAAAATTCAAAACACAGAGAGTAAGAAGTACTGGAGAGGATGACACAGCTTGTGAGATTGCAAATTAACATAGCCACTGTGAGAAACACTGTGGAGATTTCTTTAAAAAACCAGAAATCTAGTTTGCCATATGATCCAGCAATTCCATTACTTGCTATAAACCCAAAAGATACAATGTATCAAAAAGAAACCTTCCTTATCAACATTGTTCACAATTGCCAAAATTTGGAACCACCCAAAGTATCCATCATCAGTGGAAAGTGTTAAGAAAAAATATGTATATTTACACATATACACAGAGACACATACACAATGGAATATTAATCAGCTATGAAAATGAAATTCTGCCATTTGCAGCAAAAATGGATGAGACTGGAGGATGTCGTGTTGAGTGAAAGAATCTGGACCCATAAAGACAAATACTGTCTGTTTTTATATTGGGAAGAAATGTCTATGTGCATCAGTATTGCAGCAAATATAGCTTTGTAAAAATTTATTTCACACCTCTGTGAAGCCAAAGGTGAAAAATGTTATACTATGTGCCCAGCGCTGTTGTGGAGTGGGTTAACACCCTGGCCTGAAGTGCCAGCATTTCATATGGGCACTGATTTGAGACCCGGCTGTTCCACTTCCCATCTGGCTCTCTGCTATGGCCTAGGAAAGCAGTGGAAGATGATCCAAGACCTTGGGCCCCTGCACTCACATGGAAAACCCAGAAGAAGCTGCCAACTCCTGGCTTCAGATCAGCACAGTTCTGGCAGTTGCAGCTAATTGGGGAGTGACCCATTGGATGGAAGACCTCTCTCTCTCTCCCTCTCTCTCTCTGTAACTCTCTCTGCCTCTGCTCTGTGTAACTCTGACTTTCAAATAAATGAATAAATCTTTAAAAAATGTTAAACTAATATAGTTTTTAAAATATGTGATTAAATTTACTGTATATGTTAAATGGTCATTTTCCATTCAATTATTGCTTATAACTATCATCTATATTCCTGCTAAAATACAGTCTTTTTGCTTTTTATTTGTTATATTTGTTATTTGGTGAAGTAGTAAGCCTTTTTATTGTAATGTAAATTTAAAATATGGTATCTCAAAAACTAGCAAAAAAGAAAGGGAGAAGGAAAAGTGCTGGGATGGAGAAAGGAAGAGAGAGGGAAGGAGGGAGGAAGGGAATATTTTTATATTCATGGAATTGTGTCTACAAAGCACAATGAATCTGTTAAAAACTCATCAAAATTAAAATTTAAAAATGGAAAACGATTTGCTATTACTAAAATACTTTGATGTTACTTACTATTTTCTGATTAATACAGTTGCACCACATAGAGCTCAATATTAGCATTTCCACCACAATATCTCTTGCTTTAATGTATCTAAAATTCCAGGAGTCGGTGCTGTGGTGCAACAGGTCAATGGCCTGGCCTGAAGTACCGGTATCCCATATGAGCGCAGTTCAAGACACAGCTGCTCCACTTCTGACCCAGCTGTCTGTTATGGCCTGGGAAAGCAGTAGAAGATGGCCTACATTCTTGGGCTTCTGCACTCATGTGGGAGACCCAGAAAAAGCTTCTAGCTCCTGGCTTTGGATCAGCACAGCTCTGGCTGTTGTGGCCAATTGAGGAGTGAACCAGCTCTCTGCCTCCTCTTTGTGTAACTCTGACTTTCAAATAAATAAATAAATCTTTAAAAATATATCAAAAATTGCATGAAAACCAGGCATCCCTCCACCTGATTTTTGGCCATGACTATATAGAAAAAATGAATATAATGTTTTTATACCACACACATTTCCAGTAATTGTTGTCAGTCAATCTCTAATTAGATTCACAGCTGATTTCTCATCAGAAACTCTACAGGCTAGGCAAGAATGAAGAGAATTAGTTCATGTACTAAGAGAAAAAAAAAACACTGTGGACCCAGAATATTGTACACTGCTAATATCTCATTCAAGAACAAAGATGAATTGAAGGCCTTCTGTAATGAACAGAAATTGAATTTGTCACTGCTCTTCCAGTCTTGCAGATGCTTGAGGAAGTGCTACACAGAGAAACACAGAAAGATAGACATCATTATGAAGCAATGTGAAGGCAGAAAAATCTATTTGCTGCCTACGAGGAACATATCTCACCAACAAAGATGCACACTGACCAAAAGTGAAAGGATGGAAAAAGATATTACTTCCTAGCAGAAACCAAAAAACAACAAGTGTAGCCATCCTAATATCAAACAAAATAGACTTTAATAAAAAAAGAGATAAAGAGATAAAAAAGACCACTATATAATGATTAAGGGATGAATCCAACAGGACAAAGTGCATCTAACACCAGGATGTCTGGATACTTAAAATAAATGTTAATGGCTTTAAGGGAGACATATACTTCAATACAATTGTAATGCATGAATTTGACAAAACACTTTCATCAATTGTTGGGTAAACTAGACATAAAATCAAAAAGCAAGCAACAGAACTAATCAATACTGTGGATTAAATGGACATGATATCTACAGAACTTTTCATTCCACAGTTGCAGAATACACATTCTTTTCATCAGTGCATGGAACTTTCTTTAGGATAGACCATATGCAGTTCATAGTGCAACTCTCAGTAAATAAAAAAAAAAGAATTAAAATTATACCATGTGTCTTTTCTGACCACAATGTAATGAAGCTGGAAAGTAACAACTCTCGAGAAAACATACCAATATGTGGTGACTGAATAAAACACTTCTGAATAAACAGTGGGACATAGAAGGAAATAAAAGGAAAAACAAAATTTCTGGAAGTGAATTTAGAAGACAATATAACACATAATGTCTTAAGGAATACAGTAAAATCTGTTAAGAGGGAAGTTTATGGAAATTGGTGTCTATATCAAGAATTTGGAAAGGCATCAAATAAATGAGCTAGCAGTGCATCTTAAGGATCTAGAAAAACAATAACAAACCAAACCCAAAAATAGTATAAGGAATTTATAAGGAAATTATTAAAATTAGAGAATAAATAAACAAAATTGAAACCAAAAATTAAATACAAAAAAATCAGTGAAATGAAGAGCTGTATTTTTGAAAAAAAATTGATACACCTTTGGGCCATGTAACCAAAAAATGGGAGAAGATCCAAAATAATAAAATCATATGAAAGGGGAAATGTAATAACAGATACCACAGGGGACAAAACAAAACAAAACAAAACAGGATCATCATGAATTATTAAAAAAAGCTATAGCCAACAAATTGGAAATTCTAGAGTAAATAGATTCCTCGAAACATACAATATACCAAAATTGAGTCATGAAAACACTGAAAACCTAAATAGAACAATAAGCAAGATGGAGCTAGAATTCCTAATAAAGACCTTCCCAACAAAGAAAAGCCTTGAATTGCTAATAAAGACCCTTTTAACAAAGACAAGCCCAGGACCAAATGGCTTTATCGTTGGATTTTGCCAGACATTTAAAGAATAACTAATTCCAATTTTCTCAAGCTATTCAAAAGCAGTTGAAAGGGAGGGAATCCTCACAAACCCCTTCTCTGAGGCAGTATCATCTTAATTCTGAAACCAGGAAAATGATACAAACAGAAAGAGATGTATAAACAAATATTCTTGATGAATATAGATGAAAAAATCCTCAACAAAATACCAACTAACTGAATCCAACAACACATCTGAGAGATCATTCAGCCAAAGTGGAATGTATTCCTGGTATAGAGGGATGCTTCAACTTATGCAAATCAATAAATGTGATACATCACATTAAAAATTGAAGAACAAAAATGAAAGGATTATTTTAATACATGTGTGAAGCATTGGATAAAATACCTCTTCTCATCTGGAGGCTTGACAAGAACTGAAATCCTGATAACAGCTAGGGATTGTAAAGTCAAGAGAAATGATGAGGAGGAAAAAAGAATTCTTATCATGAAAATTTATGATACTGATTACAATATCAAGGAAAATCCAAAAACTGTTATATGGATACATAAGATATTCTTAAACCCACAAATAGATGCCAATATACAGCTCACATTTTAAAAATTCAATTTTCAAATATTGTTTGAAAATTTCACAAAATTTTAACATATTTATGGGACGCTGTGATTTGATACTTGTATATATTGTTTAAAATATGTTGAATCAGTGTAAATATATTTATCTTTTCCAACATTTTCTTTACTATGTACATAAATTAAACACTACTAATAATAATATTCAGTATTTTCTATGGCATAAGAATAAGCAAGACTCTAAACCTAATCCCATTTATCATATCCATATCCACATCATTGAAGAGAGTTAGTAACACAGTAACATTAGACACATAAAATAATTATCTTTGCTTAACCTTAGTCATCTATTTTCTCATATTGGTATCAAGTAAAAGACATAAAAAATAAATGGTGGACTTTCCACTGAATAAACCACCTTTGTCAATTGGCTTTGGCATCGCTGTAGGCCTGCAACTGTCCACTGATCCCCTGAAGTGGAATGATGTTATCAATAGATTATAGAATTCTGCTGGGACCTTAGTAATGATATGTACCAGTCCTGACAATGTACTGAGAACCAAGCAGGTGAAGAGAAAACCTCTGTTGTGACTTGTTTTTCCTGAATGTTATAACTTCATTCTTTATCATGATTGACTAACTCTGCAGAGCTGTAGAGAGAAAGGTGCTAGTCTTGAGTAACTCTCCAAAAGTGGAGCCATGACGTGGAAGCAAAGGACAGTTTCTGTAGAAATGCATGCTCTCCCCAAGCTAAAGAGATCTCAAGATGTACATCTTAGGATATCTCTGGGAACAGAATAATCAGGACATACCTTCTTAAAAAGGAGGAAGAGGATTATTATGTGTGGTGGAGGAAGGGAAAATAGAGAGGAAAGGAGAGGGGATATGGGTGAAGGAATGAGGGGGAACTGTGTGTGTGTGTGTGTACACCAGTCTTCCTGAAGATTCAGGTCACTGAGAATAAAGGTAAAGTTCAGATGATGCAGGTGCTTTTCTGTACAGTTTATGTCCTGTGCTACCTACAGATTAATTCTGGATTCCTAAGTCACAGACATAATGATAATTAAGTATAGACAAAGCAATTTCTGAAAGCATTGGAGAAGTAAAAGATGTAAAATTTTCACGATTAGTTTCTCATTTTAGTGAAGAATAAAGAGTGATTCCTAGAGATCAGAAACAGAAAAATTCAAACACTTTAAAGGTATTTGCCATGAGCTAACATTGTAGCACAATGGAATAAGCTGCCACTTGGGAAGCCATAATGCCATATCAGGGTGCTGGCTGAGTCTCTACAGCTCCACTTCCTTTCCAATTTCCTGCTAACACACCTCAGAAAAATGGCTCAATTGCTTAGGTCCTTATTGTCCACAAGGAAGACCATGATGGAGTTCCAGGCACCTGGCTTTTGTCTATCCCAGCTCTAGCCATTGCAGTATTTTAAATGGCAAACTAATAGGTAGGTACTCTGTCTCTGATTATCTCTCCCTCTCTGTTGTAGTTAGGTAAACAAAATAATAAACAAATAGCCAAGGAGGAGCACCCAGAGGATCTGGGATTATTAGTTGTCTGAGACTCACAGCGAAAGCATGTTCCAACACATGAAATTGAATAGCAATGAACAATGTACATAAGTATTAGAATCATAGAAATCATAAGAAATCATGAAGTTTATGTCAAAGTCAAATTCAATGGCAAAAGTTTGAAGATAATTTATTTCCCAAATGCTCTTATTCTCCCTCCATTCTTACTGGTGAAGCATTCAAAAAGTCATATTAACTCTTTCTAATAAAATAGCATAGTCACTTGTTCCTTTTTTTGACAGAGTGAACAGTGAGAGAGAGAGACAGAGAGAAAGGTCTTTCTTTTCCATTGGTTCACCCTCCAATGGCCGCTGCAGCTTGTGTGCTGTGGACGGCACACCATGCTGATCCGAAGCCAGGAGCCAGGTGCTTCCCCTGGTCTCCCATGCGGGTGCAGGGCCAAAGCACTTGGGCTATCCTCCACTGCCTTCCTGGGCCACAGCAGAGAGCTGGTCTGGAAGAGGAGCAACCGGGACAGAACTGATGCCCCAACCGGGATGGGAACCTGGTGTGCCAATGCTGCAGGCAGAGGGTTAGCCTATTGAGCCATGGCACTGGCCAGTCATTTATTCTTTTTTTTATTAAACTTTTATTTGATGAATATAAATTTCCAAAGTACAGCTTATGGGTTACAATGGCTTCCCCCTCCCAAAACATCCCTTCCACCCACAATCTTCCCCTTTCCCATTCCCTCTCCCATTCCAATCACATCATGATTCATTCAATTCTCTTTATATACAAGAGATCAGTTTAGTATATAATAGGTAACGATTTAAACAGTTTGCCCCATATAGCAACACAAAGTGAAAAAAAATACTGTTGGAATACTAGTTATAGTATTAAATAAGAGTGTACAGCACATTAAAGGCAGAGATCCTACATAATATTTTTTTAAAAATTAATTAATTTTCTATGCTGTTTCCAATTTAACACCAGGTTTTTTTTTCATTTCCAATTCTCTTTATATACAGAAGATCGATTCAGTATATAATTAGTAAAGATCTCATCAGTTTGTACCTACGCAGAAACACAAAGTGTAAAAATACTGTTTCAGTACTAGTTATAGCATCACTGCACATTAGACAACACATGAAGGACAGATCCCACATGGGATGTAAGTACACAGTGACTCCTGTTGCTGACTTAACAATTTGACACTCCTGTTCATGGCGTCAGTAATCTCCCTAGGCTCTAGTCATGAGTTGCCAGGGCTATGGAAGCCTTTAGAGTTCGCTGACTTTGGTCTTATTCCAATAGGGTCATAGTCAAAGTGGAAGTTCTCTCCTCCCTTCAGAGAAAGGTACCTCCTTCTTTGATGGCCCCGTTCTTTCCACTGGGATCTCACTCACAGAGATCTTTCATTTAGGTCTTCTTCTTTTTTTCTTTTCCATGGTATCTTGGCTTTCCATGCCAACAATACTCTCATGGGCTCTTCAGCCAGGTCTGAACACCTTAAGGGCTGATTCTGAGGCCAGAGTGTTGTTTAGGACATCTGCCATTCTATGAGTCTGCTGTGTATCCCACTTCCCATGCTGGATCTTTCTCTCCCTTTTTGATTCTATCAGTTAGTATTAGCAGACACTTGTTTGTGTGATCCCTTTGTTTCTTAGACCTATCCAGGACATCGAATGTTAACTGAAATTAATCACTTGGACTAGTGAGATGGCATTGGTACATGCCACCTTGATGGGATTGTATTGGAATCCCCTGGCACATTTCTAACTCCATCATTTGGGGCAAGACTGATTGTGCAAGTCCCAAATTGTGCATCTCCTCCCTCTCTTTTTCCACTCTTAAATTTAACAGGGATAAGTTTTCAGTTAAAATTTAAACACCTAAGAATAAATGTGTGTTAATCACAGAGTTCAACCACTAGTACTAGAACAACAACAACAACAACAACAAATAATAAAAAGGATAAAGTATTACATTGTACATGTAGAGTCAGGACAGAAGCTGATCAGATCATTGTTTCTTATAGTGTCCATTTTACTTCAACAGGTTTCCCCTTTGGTGTTCAGTTGTCGCTGATCAGGGAAAACAAATGATATTTGTCTCTTTGGGACTGGCTTAATTCACTCAGCATGATGCTTTCCAGATCCTTCCATCTTGTTGCAAATGACTGGGTTTCATTGTTCCCTACTGCTGTATAGTATTCTATGGAGTACATGTCCCATAATTTCTTTATCCAGTCTACTGTTGATGGGCATTTGGGTTGGTTCCAGGTCTTAGCTATTGTGAATTGAGCTGCAATAAACATTAATGTGCAGATGGCTTTTTTCATTAGCCAAATTAATTTCCTTTGGGTAAATTCCAAGGAGTGGGATGGCTGGGTTGTATGGTAGGGTTATGTTCAGGTTTCTGAGGAATCTCCAGACTGACTTCCATAGTGGCTTCACCAGTTTGCATTCCCACCAACAGTGGGTTAGTGTCCCTTTTTCCCCACATCCTCTTCAGCATCTATTGTTGGTAGATTTCTGGATGTGAGCCATTCTCACAGGGGTGAGGTGAAACCTCACTGTGGTTTTGATTTGCATTTCTCTGATTGCTAGTGATCTTGAACATTTTTTCATGTGTCTGTTGGCCATTTGGATTTCCTCTTTTGGAAAATGTCTATTGAGGTCCTTGGCCCATCTCTTCAGTGGGTTGTTTGTTCTGTTGTTGTGGATTTTCTTGATTTCTTTGTAGATTCTGGTTATCAGTCCTTTATCTGTAGTTTAGTTTGCAAATATTTTTTCCCATTCTGTCGGTTGCCTCTTCACTTTCCTGACTTCTCAATTTGATGCAACCCCAATAGTTAATTTTGGTTTTGACTGCCTGTGCTTCTGGGGTCTTTTCCAAGAAGTCTTTGCCTGTACCTATATCTTGCAGGGTTTCTCCAATGCTCTCTAATAATTTGATGGTTTCGGGTCATAGATTTAAGTCTTTAATCCACGTTGAGTGAATTTTTGTGTAAGGTGAAAGGTATGGGTCTTGCTTCAAGCTTCTGCACGTGGAAATCCAATTTTCCCAGCACCATTTATTGAATAGGCTGTCCTTATTCCAGGGATTAGTTTTGGATTTTTGATCAAATATAAGTTGGCTGTAGATGTTTGGATTGATTTCTGGTGTTTCTATTCTGTTCCATTGGTCTATCCATCTGTTTCTGTACCAGTACCATGCTGTTTTGATAACAACTGCCCTGTAGTATGCCCTGAAATCTGGTATTGTGATGCCACCAGCTTTGTTTTTGTTGTACAAGATTGCTTTGGCTATTCGAGGTCTTCTGTGTCTCCATATGAATTTCAGCATCATTTTTTCCAGATCTGAGAAGAATGTCTTCGGTATCTTGATTGGTATTGCATTGAATGTATAAATTGCTTTTGGGAGAATAGACATTTTGATGATATTGATTCTTCCAATCCATGAGCATGGAAGATTTCTCCATTTGTTGGTATCCTCTTCTATTTCTTTCTTTAAGGTTTTGTAGTTTTCATAGTAGAGATTTTTAACATCCTTGGTTAAGTTTATTCCAAGGTATTTGATTGTTTTTGTAGCTATTGTGAATGGGATTGATCTTAGAAGTTCTTCCTCAGCCATGGCATTGCCTGTGTATACAAAGGCTGTTGATTTTTGTGCATTGCTTTTATATCCTGCTACTTTGCCAAACTCTTCGATGAGTTCCAGTAGTCTCTTAGTAGAGTTCTTTGGGTCCCCTAAATAAAGAATCATATCATCTGCAAAGAGGGATAGTTTGAATTCTTCCTTCCCGATTTGTATCCCTTTAATTTCTTTTTCTTGCCTAATAGCTCTGGCTAAAACTTCCAGAACTATATTGAAGAGCAGTGGTGAGAGTGGGCATCCCTGTCTGGTACCAGATCTCAGTGGAAATGCTTCCAACTTTTCCCCATTCAATACGATGTTGGCCGTGGGTTTTTCATATATTGCTTTGATTGTATTGAGGAATGTTCCTCCCATACCCAGTTTGCTTAGAGTTTTCATCATGAAAGGGTGTTGTATTTTATCAAATGCTTTCTCTGCATCTATTGAGAGAATCATACGGTTTTTCTTCTGTAGCCTGTTAATGTAGTGTATTACGTTGATTGTTTTGCGGACATTGAACCATCCTTGCATACTAGGGATAAATCCCACTTGGTCTGGGTGGATGATCTTTCTGATGTGTTGTTGCATTCTATTGGCCAGAATTTTATTGAGGATTTTTGCATCTATGTTCATCAGGGATATTGGTCTGTAATTCTCTTTCAATGCTGCATCTTTTTCCGGCTTATGAATTAAGGTGGTGCTGGCTTCATAGAAAGAATTTGGGAGGATTCCCTCTTTTTCGATTGCTCTGAATAGTTTGAGAAGAATTGGAGTTAGTTCTTCTCTAAATGTCTGGTAGAACTCAGCAGTGAATCCATCTGGTCCTGGGCTTTTCTTTGTTGGGAGGGCCTTTATTACTGTTTGAATTTCTGTGTCAGTTATTGGTCTGTTTAGGTTATCTATGTATTCCTGGCTCAATTTAGGTAGGTTGTGTGTGTCCAAGAATCTGTCCATTTCTGATAGATTTCCCTGTTTGCTGGCATACAAGTCCTTGTAGTAATCTCTGATGATTCTTTTTATTTCTGTGGTGTCTGTTGTTATGTTTCCTTTTTCATCTCTGATCCTATTGGTTTGGGTCTTTTCTTTTTTTAGTGAGTTGGGCCAATGGGGTGT
Organism: Lepus europaeus; assembly: GCF_033115175.1. Classification (NCBI taxonomy): domain Eukaryota; kingdom Metazoa; phylum Chordata; class Mammalia; order Lagomorpha; family Leporidae; genus Lepus; species Lepus europaeus. The sequence goes on along the minus strand of NC_084851.1, from coordinate 30,761,817 downwards.
CAATTTTGTTTATTTTTTAAAAGAAACCAGCTCCTCATTTGGCTGATTTTTTGTAACTTTTTTTTTTGGATTCAATCCTGTTGATTTCTTCTTTGATTTTAATTATTTCTCTTCTCCTACTGGGTTTGGGTTTGGTTTGCTGCAGATTTTCTAGATCCTTGAGATGACTTGAAAGCTCATCTCTTTGGTGCCTCTCCAATTTCTTGATGTAGGCACCTATTGATATAAATTTTCCTCTTAACACTGCTTTTGTTGTATCCCATAGGTTTTTGTATGTTGTGCTGTTATCCTCATTTACTTCCAGAAAATTTTTGATTTCTCTTTTAATTTCTTCTATGACCCATTGTTCATTCAGGAGCATGTTGTTCAATCTCCATGTGTTTGCACGTGCTCTGGGGATTCCCGAGTTGCTAATTTCCAATTTCATTCCTTTGTGGTCTGAGAAGCTGCATGGTATGATTCTAATTCTTTTGAATTTGCTGAGACTTGCTTTATGGCCTAGTATGTGGTCAATCCTAGAGAAGGATCCATGTACTGCTGAGAAGAATGTAAACTGTTTGGATGTAGGATGAAATGTTCTGTAGATATCTGTTAGATCCATTTGGGCTATAGTGTCATTTAAATCTGCTGTCTCCTTGTTGATCTTCTGTCCTGTTGATCTGTCTATCTCTGAGAGTGGAGTATTGAAGTCCCCCAGTACTATTGTATTGGGGTCTAAGTCTCCCTTTAAGTCCCTTAACAAGTCTTTTAAATAAGCTGGTGCCCTGTGATTAGGTGCATATACATTGATAATTGTTATATCTTCCTGTTGAATGGATCCCTTAATCATTAAATAGTGCCCCCTTTGTCTCTCCCGACAGTTTTTGTGGTAAAGTTTATGTTGTCCGATATTAAGATGGCTATGCCCGCTCTTTTTTCATTTCTGTTGGCATGGTATGTCTTTTTCCAGCCTTTCACTTTCAGTCTGTATGGATCATTGTTGGAAAGATGAGTTTCTTGTAAGCAGCAAAAAGATGGGTTTTGTTCCTTAACCCAATCAGCCAATCGGTGTCTTTTAACTGGACAGTTCAAGCCATTAACATTCAATGTGACTATTGTGAAGGAGTAACTTTGCCCTGCCATTTGCCAAAGATATTTTCTAATTTATGGTTTGAGATTCTTGTGGTCTTTTGCTGTGAGGTTTCCTTCCTTTACCTTCTTTCATAATGGTTACCGTGTTTCTGTGTTTCTGTATGTAAGACATCTTTAAGTATCTTTTGCAGGGCTGGACTAGTGGCGACAAATTCTTTCAATTTCTGTTTGCTGTGAAAGGTCTTTATTTCACCTTCATTCACAAATGAGAGCTTTGCAGGATATAATATTCTGGGCTGGCAGTTTTTCTCTCTTGGTACCTGGGCTATATCTCGCCATTCTCTCCTGGCTTGTAGGGTTTCTGATGAGAAGTCAGCTGTAACTCTAATTGGAGATCCTCTGAGAGTAATCTGGCATTTTCTCTCTTGCACATTTTAGGATCTTTTCTTTGTGTTTCACTGTGGTGAGTTTGATTACGACGTGTCGTGGTGAGGATCTCTTTTGATCATGTTTATTAGGGGTTCTATGAGCTTCCTGTACTAGGATGTCTCTGTCCTTCTCCAAACCTGGGAAATTTTCTGCTAGTATCTCACTAAAAAGGCCTTCTAATCCTTTCTCCCTCTCTATGCCTTCAGGAACTCCTAGAACCCGAATGTTGGGTTTTTTAAGAGTATCCTGTAGATTCCTGACAGTATTTTTTTAGATTTCTAATTTCTTCTTCTTTTCTTTGATTTGACTGTTTCCTTTCCTGTTCTCTGTCTTCTAATTCCGATATTCTCTCTTCTGCCTCACCCATTCTGTTTTGAAGGCTCTCTAATGTGTTTGCCATTTGATCTATTGAGTTCTTCATTTTTTTGTGGTTTTTGGTCACTATCTCAGTTCCTGTTCTACTAGTTGTTTCATTTCATTTTGATTCCTCCTTAATATTTCATTTTCACGGGAGAGATTTTCTATCTTGTCCATTAAGGATTTCTGTAGTTCAAGAATTTGTTTTTGAGAACTTCTTAATGTTCTTATCATTTTTTTGAGATCTGCTTCTTGCATTTCCTCTATCTCTTCATCTTCATAATCTTGCATTGGCGTGTCTTGTTCACTTGGGGGCGTCATAGTGTCTTCCTTGCTCTTGTTACCTTGGCTTCTATGTTTGTTGTTAGGCATGTTGGAGATAATTTATGGTGTTTTTTTTTTTTGCTGTGGTGTTTTTTTCCTCATTATACTATGCCTCTAAGTGAGCTGTCTGCTTTGTTGAATCCTTAGGGGCTGTGATGGGTGTGGCCAGAGAGCTATGCTTGATTTTTCAGGTTTAAGGCTGTGTAAAGACTGACTCTCCCAGATTGCTCACTCACTTGCTCCTTGCTGGCTCTCTCTCTCTCTCTCTCTCTCTCTCTCTCTTTTTTTTTTTTTTTTTTTTGACACAGTTGGGAGTGTAGTTGAGGGTAGTTGAAATCTGGCCTCTGTGAGTATTTGTTTGATCTATCCCTGGGACCACACAAAGAGTTTATGTAGCCCTCAATGTGTTCGCTAAAGTTACTGAGTTTGGCTGCACTTTACATATGTAAAATTGCGGTGCTCTTTGTTTTGCTTGGTGAGTGAAGGGAGAGGCCTCTGTTCCCTCCCCCCAATGTCTTGGGTTTCTGAGGTCTTTGTCTTACCCTCCTGGGGTTCCCACGCTGGCGAGATTCTGTGGCTCTGGCTCCTCTCCCGCCGCTCAGCTTGTCTTGGTTGGTTTTCCACGCGGTGGGCTCCCTGTAAGTCCTCTGTTTCACTTCCACTAGATCCAGTAGCGTTTCCTCTGCAGTTTTTTCCTTGAGTCTTTTCCTGAGGCTACAGTAATTCCACTTTTATGAAATTTTATTTTACCAAGCTAAGGCTCATGTCCTCACTATCCACCATCTTGGCTCCGCCACCCCCCAGTCATTTATTCTTGAAGTTGAAAAGATCTAAGACACTTGGTCAAATTAAATTTTTAAATTCTCAATTATTGTCTCAAAAAATAACCCATCACTTCCAAACTATCCATCATTTTGTTAGATATAAGGTATGTTTATATGAATAATCTAATCATTTAAAGAAACATCTCTGTGATGTACAGTATGTGTCATTGAGACACAGTTTTCTTTTTTAGTTGAGGGCAGGCTCTGGATTTGAGCTGGGTTTTAGTTATATCAAATTACTGAGTAGCTATGTGATCTTGGGCAAATATTAAACACTCCATGCTTCCATTTTCTCATTCAGATATAATAGTAATGGTAACCACCTAATACAGTTGATAGAATTAAGAATCATAGCTGCCAGTGCCATGGCTCACTAGGCTAATCCTCCATCTGTATCATCGGCACCCCAGGTTCTAGTCTCAGTTGGAGCGCCAAATTCTGTCCTGGTTGCTCCTCTTCCAGTACAGCTCTCTGCTGTGACTTGGGAGTGCAGTGGAGGATGGTCCATGCCTTTGGGCCCTGCACCTGCATCGGAGACCAGGAGAAAGCAGCTGGCTCCTGGCTTCGAATTGGTGCAGCATGTCAGCTGTAGCGGCCACTTGGAGGTAAACCAACAGAAAAAGTAAGACCTTTCTCTCTGTCTCTCTTTCTCTCACTAACTCTGCCTGTCAAAAAAAATAAAAATAAAAAAAGAATCATAGCTAGAGAAATAAAATGCACTGTATTCACTCAGTACATAACAGACTTATTTATTTCACTTGAAAATGAAATATTCTGGAAGATGCAATCTCAGGCAAGAGTTAGGGAAAAAACTACAGTGGAAATTCCACAGAACGAAGAGAGATGCTATGCTCTACATGGATTGTATGGATGCACAGAATGAGTATAAGTACAACACAGGACCCCACAGACAAGATTCTAAGTGCCAGTTTTGAACACTCAGGTGAGATCAGAACAACTGGCAATATAGCTGCAGGGAGAGCCTAGCATAGTTCTGGCCCATAGATCCCTGTGAGGGACAGGGTATCTGCCAAACTAGAGGCAAAATAGAGGCTCATTTGTCCCTCTCCAGCCTCCTAATGATATCCTGCAATTAGCTGAGAGAGGAAGGGCACAATTTTGGACACACAAACACCAACTTGTGTCCACAAGCCCAGCAACCAACTGCAAGGAGATGCCTCAGTCTGGCTGGGAGGATTGACAGGGGGATGAGAACCCATGTAGGACTATGAGGTGCCCCAGGCTCCCAATATATTACAAAAACTTGGGCTCACCTGCCTAGGAGGAGCACCCATAGGCAGCTGGCTCTGAGAGTTGAGAGTGTCTGTCTCTCTCTGTATGGGAGGGACTGGCAGGGTAGAGTGGATCCTTGGCACCCCATGATTGTATGATCCTTGCATTTTGGGACTGTGGATACACTATGGTTGCATGGCAGGGCATAGGTGTCCCTGGGTATCTGGGAAGTCAATGTGGCTGGTTCCACATAATAAGGGCTCCCTGAATTTCTGGGGTGCCTCACTGTGGTAGGATTCATACTCACACTGATGATTGCATGGATCTTTTATGTGGTTCTTTGGCAGCATGGATGAATATCATATCCAATGGGGTTAGCACCCAGGCATTGATTACCTTAATAAAAAGGAGGTGAGGCCGGTGCTGCGGCTCACTAGGCTAATCATCCGCCTTGCGGCGCCGGCACACCGGGTTCTAGTCCCAGTCAGGGCACCGGATTCTGTCCCGGTTGCCCCTCTTCCAGGCCAGTTCTCTGCTGTGGCCAGGGAGTGCAGTGGAGGATGGCCCAAGTGCTTGGGCCCTGGACCCCACGGAAGACCAGGATAAGTACCTGGCTCCTGCCATTGGATCAGCATGGTGCGCTGACCACAGCACACCAACCGCGGCAGCCATTGGAGGGTGAACCAACAGCAAAAGGAAGACCTTTCTCTCTGTTTCTCTCTCTCACTGTCCACTCTGCCTGTCAAAAAAAATTTAAAAAAAAATTAAAAAAAGAAAAAGAAAAAAGGAGGTGAAGATGAAAGTACACTAACACAGCTGTTTAAACCCTCTTCTATGTTAAATTAAAGATCTACCACATTCAACTTGGGTGCCACCCATGATAGTCCCCAACCCTGGAGCACTGAACAGAGCTCCTAGACACAGCCAGCACAAGTCTCTGGGTATTCACTGAAAGAGTGGACACTCCATTAAGCCACAGAGGGATAACCCAAAGATAAAAGTAATCAGTGGGGAAAAATACAAGTATCTCCAAAAATGCCTAAAAGTAAATGCAGAAATTCAAGAAACAAGGATAAGGAAGACACAGGGACACAACAACACTTCAATACTGGAATGTGAAGATGAAGAGATGCATGAGTGCTGGAAATGGAATTCAAAAGATTAATCATAGGGTTACTCAGAAGTAACAGTTAAAGAGATAATTTAAAGAAATCCAATCATAACGTAAATAAAGTTTATGCATTTATTATGAAATTCAGATTTTTTAAAGAGAAGTCAAAATGAATTATTAGAAATGAATTCATTATGTCAAATAAAAATGTGGTGGAAAGCCTTAACAACTGAATTGTTGAGGTGGAAGAATGAATATCTGAGTTAGAAAACAAATTTCTGGAAATTTTATAATCAGACCAAAAAACAGAATAAATTAGAAAAACTAAAAACAGTGTTGCAGATTTATGGGATACTATCAAATAACCCAACATACAAGTCTTAATAATTCCTGAAGATGTGGAAAGGAAGAATGGAGAATGGATGAGAAGGGCTATTTAGTGAAATAATCACAGAAAAATTAGTTGAGAGAAAGGGCATTCAGGTACAGGAAGCAAATAGAAGTAACAGACATGAACAGAAAAATTCTTCACCACTATATGTTGTAGTTAAAATTTCAACAATAAAACATAAAGAAACTAGTCGAGAATGCATGAGAGAAATGCTAGATTATTTTTAGAGGATCTCCAATAAGAATCACATCTGAATTCTTGTCAGAAACTCGAAGGGTAGGAGAAAATGGCCAGATATGTCCAAGTCATCTCCTCCCCTCTCCAGAAACCTTTTATTTAAGGAAAACAAGCTTCAAACATTTCATAATTACAACTTCAGAAACATGGTGATTCTTCCCACTGTACTGCCCTCCAACCCACTCTCCCACTCTTCTTCCTCCTCCCTCCCCTATTCCTATTCTTATGTCTTTAATAAGACCTATTTTCAATTAACTTGATATACATATGATTAGCTCTATGTTAAGTAAGGAGTTCAAAAATTGTAGGAAAGACAAAAAAAAACTATTCAACATTTGAGACAAGGGCTGTTATAATACAGTCCAAGTCTTAAGAGAAAGAAAATATCATCCCAGAATACTGTATCCTGCAAATGTCTCATTTATGAATGTAGGTGAAACAGAGACCTTCCATAACAATGAGAAATTGAAAGAATTTGTCAGCACTCATCTAGCCTCACAAAAGATGCTACACACAGAAACCCAAAAAGATAATCATGATTGGCTGGCGCCACAGCTCGCTAGGCTAATCCTCTGCCTGAGGTGCTGGCACTCTGGGTTCTAGTCCCTGTTGGAGTGCCGGTTCTGTCCTGGTTGCTCCTCTTCCAGTCCAGCTCTTTGCTGTGGCTTGGGAAGGTAATGGAAGATGACCCAAGTGTTTAGGCCCTGCACCCACATGGGAGACCAGGAGAAGGTATCTAGCTCCTGGTTTTGGATTGACACTGTGCACCGGCTGTGGCAGCCATTTGGGGGTTGAACCAATGGAAGGAAAACCTTTCTCTCTGTCTCTCTCTCTTTCTAACTCTGCCTGTCAAAAAAAAAAAAAGATAGTCATGATTATGAAAGGATGTGAAAGTACAAAACCACCCAGTAAAAGTACAAAGCAAGTTCAAAGTAAACAATAGGAATTTTTACATTAGAAAAATGGCAGGGTCAAGTCCTTATTTTTCAATAGAAACCTTGAATATAAATGGCCTCAAATTTCCAGTTAAAAAGATACAGGATAGCTGAATGGATTAATAAATGAGACCCATCTATTTGCTACCTAGAAGAAACACATCTCACCAACAAGGACACCTTCTGGCTGAACGTGAAAGGATGGAAAAAGATATTGCTGACAGAAAGCAAAAAGGGCACTTGTAGCCATCCTACTATCAGATAAAATAGATCTGAACACAAAAATTGTTGAAAGAGACAATAAGTGTGCTATGTAATGATTCCAAGATCAATTCAAAATAAAGATGTGACTATAATAAAAGTATATGCATATCAATAATTTATAATTATTTGTTAATTTTTAAACAAATGTTAATGGATCTAAAGGCAGACATAGACTTCAATATAATTATAATGGGGGACCTTAACACCCCACTTTCTGCTGTGGACATATCAATAGAAAGAAAATCAACAAAGAAACAACAGAGTTAATTAACACTATAGATTGAATGGACCTAATGATATCTACAAAAATTTTCATCTTACAGTTGCAGAATACACATTGTACTCACCAGTGCATGGAACTTTCCTAGTATAGGCCACATGCTAGGTGATAAGCCAGTCTCAGTAAATCAAAATAAAATAAATAAAAATCATACCATGGTTCTTCTGGCCACAATGAAATGAAGGTGGAAATCAACACCTCAGAATCTCTAGAACATATGCAAACACAAAGGGGCTGAACAACATATTCCTGAATGTACAGTGTGTCATAAAATTAATCAACACAGAACCCAACAGAAACTTCTGGGGGTGAATGAAGATAATGATACAACATATCAAAACTTATTGAATACAGCAAAATTAGAGTTAACATAGAAATTTAGAGCAATTGGTACCTTCGGGAAGAAATTGGAATGGCCCCAAATAAATGAGCCACCAATGCATCTCAAGAACCTAAAACTATAATAAACCAACCCAAACTTAGTAGGAGAAAAGAAATAATTAAAATTAGAGAAGAAATACACAAAATTGAAGCCAAATACATATAATATACATAAAAAAAACCACAACATCCATTCAAGAAGAAAACCTTAAGCAAACTGGGTATAGAAGAAATATTCCTCAACATATTCAAGACAGTTTGTAACAAGCCCACAGGCAGCATCTTATTTAACGGAGAATAATTGGAAGCATTCCACTAAGATTTGGAGCCAGACAAGGATACCCACTCACACGATTACACTTTAATATAGTCCTGGAATTTTTAGCCAGAGCCATTAGCAAGAAAATGAAATCAAATGAATAAAAATTGGAAAAGAACAAGTGAAATTATCCCTATATGCAGATGATTCTATATATAGGGGATACAATTGACTCCAATGAGAGACTGCTGGAACTCATAAAAGAGTTTGGTATGGGAGGTGCTGTGGCAGGATAGGTAAAGACTCAGCCTGCAGTGCTTCCATCACGAATGGGCACTGGTTTGAGTCCTAGCTGCTCCGCTCCTTATCCAGCTCTTTGCTATGTCCTGGAAAACAAGTAGAAGATGGCCCAAGTTTTGGGGGCCCTGCACCAGTGTGGGAGATCTGGAAGAGCTCCTGGCTCCTGGCTTCAGATTGGCACAGCTCTAGCCATTGTAGCCATCTGGGGAGTGAACTAGTAGATGGAAGACCTTTCCCTACCTCTCTGCCTCTGCTTCTTTGAAACTCCAACTTTCAAATAAATGAATCAATTTTTTTTGTAAAAAAAAACTGTTTGGTAAAGTGGCAGGATATAAGATCATCATAGAAATATCAACATCTTTTGTATATGCAGACAATGCCATGGCTGAGAAAGAACTTCTGAGAACAATCCTGTTCACAAAAGCTACAAAAGGAATTCAACACTTTGGAATAAGTTTAACCAATGATGTCAAATATCTCTATAATGAAAATTACAAAATATTAACGTAATAGAAGTAGACATTTCAAAGTGGAAAATTCTTCCATTTTCATGGATTGGAAGAAGCAATATCATTAATATGTCTATACTACCAGAAGCGATTTATAGTCTCAGTGTGTTTCCAATCAAAACACCAAGGACATTCTTCACAGATGTTGAAAAAATGATGCTGAAAATCATATGGAAGTATAGGAGACTCCAAATAGCTAAAGCAATCCTATGCAACAAAAACAAAGCCAGAGGCATCATTATATCCAATTTCAAGACATACTACAGTGCAGTTATAACTAAAACAGTCTGGTACTGTCAAAAAAAAAAAGGAAAGAAAAAAGGGTAAAACAGACAGACCAATGCAACAGAATAGAAACTCGAGAAATCTATCCATGCACCTATAACCAACTTAAATTTGACAAAGGCATTAAAACCAATCCCTGCAGCAAGGTCAGTCTCTACAGCAAATGTTTTGAGACTACTGGGTCTCCTGCAGATGTAAGAAATAAGACCCCTACCTTATGCCTATAAAAAATCCCTCAAAATGGATCAATGTCCTAAACCTAGAGGACTATCAAATTACTAGAGGAACAATTGAGAAACTCTGAAAAACATTGGCATATGGAGATACTTCTTGGAAAAGGCCCTAGAAGCACACATAATCAAAGTTCAAACTGACAAATGGGATTGCATCAAGTTGAGAAACTTTGCACTGCAAAGAAACACTTTGTAAAAATAAGAATGGGAATAGGAGAGGGAGGAGGAAGAAGGGTGGGAGTGCAGCTGGGAGGGAGTGTAGGGTGGCAAGGACCACCATGTCCCTAAATTTGTACATATGAAATGTATGAAATTGTATGCATTAAAAAAGGTTTCTAGGTAGAATATGTTACATTTTAATGTAAAAATATTTGTTTACCAGGAGGCAGGAAGTGAAAGAAAGGAACAAAAAAGAGGACTCCCATCTCCTGGTTCACCTCCTACATAGCTTCAGCAGCCAAGTGAGAGGTTAAAACCAGGAGCTAGAAACTGAATCCAGGTCTGCTCTGCAGGTGGAAAGCACCCAGTTACTTGAGCCATGATGGATTAATCCCATGGTTGCATTAGCAAGAAACTGGAGTCAGGAGTTAGAGAAGACTCACACTGAGGCACTCTGATGTGGGGCATAACCTGTTAACCAGTGTCTTAACTACTAAGCCAAATGTCTGCTCCAATAGAACGTTTATAACAGAGAAATCACTTATATCCTGGCTGCATTTTAACATTTATTTATATATATTCACATATATATATACAAATTTATTCATATATATATATATATGCATATATATCCATATCCATTACCAGATAAGCTGCTTTATTTTGTGGTAATCACTGGAGATCTATCTCAACAATAATTTCCAACAGTTGCTTTTGATACATTTTTCAAAAGACATACAGAATCAGAAATGTAAGCATTTTGTTTCATACAACATATTCTTATAACAACTCTAATTCAACTTTATTTTTAAAGTGTTTTTAAGGTTATAAATAGTTCACAGATATAACTCTTAGATCCTTTCTCCTCCAAACTTTTTAACTTCTTCAATAACATTTTTAATTTACTTTATAATTAGAGGCTTAATGTTCCACTAAATAAAGAGATGAAAAAATTAAAAGTAGAAAGAACATTGTTCAAAAGGCATACAGAAAATTGTTATAAATAATAAAATGTCAAGATACCAGTTTCCAGCATATATATTTTGGTTTGTACTATATATATTAGCTACAACAAATCAGAAAAAAAATGTGCTATTTGTCTTTTTGGGTCTGGCTTATTTCACTGAGCGCTATGGTGTCAAATTACATCCATTTTGTGGCAAAAGATTTCTCTCTCTCTTTCTGTTTTGCTATCTCTCTGTAACTTTCAAATAAATAAGTGAACCTTCTTTTTAAAAAAAGAAAAAAAGCAAATTAAGAACTTTACCTTGATCAATAGCAATGAACTTCACTGTTTGAACTGCCAATTTTAGACTCTATAAACTGCTGTATTTATGTTGAGCAGTGGTATTGAATAATCATATTATTTTTATTTTAGTCTTGTTTATTGTATTGCCTTATACTACTATAAATTTTGTTAAAAGGAAATATAAGTATTTCACAAGAAAAATATTTATTAAAAAATCTTAGGTCCTTGGCCGGCGCCGTGGCTCAACAGGCTAATCCTCCGCCTTGCGGCGCCGGCACACCGGGTTCTAGTCCCGGTCGGGGCACCGATCCTGTCCCGGTTGCCCCTCTTCCAGGCCAGCTCTCTGCTGTGGCCAGGGAGTGCAGTGGAGGATGGCCCAAGTGTTTGGGCTCTGCACCCCATGGGAGACCAGGAGAAGCACCTGGCTCCTGCCATCGGAACAGCGCGGTGTGCCGGCCGCAGCGCGCTACCGTGGCGGCCATTGGAGGGTGAACCAACGGCAAAGGAAGACCTTTCTCTCTGTCTCTCTCTCTCTCACTGTCCACTCTGCCTGTCTAAAAAAAAAAAAAATAAAAATAAAAAAAAAAAAATCTTAGGTCCTGAATATACAGATTTTATATCAACATTGATCAGAAGATATTGGAGAAAAATACAATATGGTTTTCATTACGAGAAGAGTTCAGAAAGACAACTCATCTGCCTAGTTTTGGAGTGTTTGCAACTCCCACACTAAAAAAAGAATAGGGAACTTGATTTTTTCATTATTTTTGCTTATAATAAATGTTTTCTCAAAGCCATCTACATTTGAAACAAAATATATTTCAACTCTCAGAAAATATTTCAGGAATGAGAGAAAAACTTCAAGACCAGGAGTAAACTTGTATTATAGTAGTGTATGTCCCAGATATTGCACTAGCATAAAATTGTCACATCAGTAAGTTTCACTTTCACTTATTATTTGTATTTCAAAATTAGTTTTCAGACATTTCACCTTGCATCTGAATTCACACCTAAATTTAAGGTTTTGCACTAGTGACAAGATATTAGATAATAAAGACATCAAAGTGTGATGACAGTAAAAAGCACAATCCATTACTTCAGCACAAATATTATTATACCGGTCATAAAAGTGTAGTCATAAAAATATCTCTCATTATCAGGAGTGAGACTGTTCAAGTACCAATTTATTCTTAAATTGAATTAACTATAAAGCACTACTGATTAGAAAAAGAAATGCAAATGCCAGTGACACATAGCCTTGTGTGCATGTCTAGACATTTTTAGAAATATCTTAAAGACATTTTAGACCTAAAGACTTCTGGCACAAACTACAGGCATAGGACAGATTACTTAAGATATTACCGCTGACTGCAACAGTACACATGTTATTGAATTTTTTAGAGCTACCCATAATGATGAATAATTTGGGTTAATGAAAGTTTATCTTATTGATCCATTGGTCTAATTTTAAAATAAAGATCACTAATACAAAGAAGTTGTATATCCTCATCAGTTCCCAGAAAAAAATGTATGTATATTGGTAACCCACCAATTCCCAAAAGGCAGTAGAATCATTGCATAAAATGGAAGAAGGGAGGCAAGAAGGAAAATTCTCCGTGTTAATGGTGGCTTCAGTACCCAGGTTAGAGATGCCATACAAGCTGCATTCTGCCTTCTGCAGAATCAATGGAGATGGAAAAGGAGAGATGCTAAGTTTTAACAAGCACAGCAAATGCAAAAGTGCTTTCCTAAAGCCCTCTTTCCCACAGGAGAAAAGCCTCCCAGAGAGTGCACAGTAGGTAGCACATGGCTGTCCACAATGTCTGTGCAGACCAGAGTGGAGCTTCGTGTTTAGCTTCCCTTCTTCTAGCCACATGCCCTGCACCTCTGCCTCTACCCAGTGAGGGGCGGTGGGGCAGTGGTGCATGTGTGTTCATGTTGGGAAGTGGGGGAGGAAGGAGGAGACCAGAGTGCCTGCAGTTCTTCACTGTAAGGGACCAAAGTGCAGAAGCAATCCAGTCAGGAAATCAGCAGAGAAAAACACAGGCTGGAGCAGGCTCTCTGCTTCCTGCCAGGAGTCCCATTGCTGCTGCTGCTGCTAACCTTCCACAAGGGGAGGCCTTTGCTTGCTCAGCATGGCACAGACCTGCATGCACTGGTGAGAGACACATGGAGGGAGATGGGTGCAGGAGGCACAGGTGAGGTACAGCCATGCCTCCTCCCTGGCAGGGCCTCTAGGGAATCTACCCAGCAACACCTGCATTTTGGGCCATTACCTAAGAGTCTCCAGTTTTCCTTGGGAACACACAGGTGCATGGATTGTGGTTGTAGACTATTCAAGAAATCTCTGTTCTTAAAGAGATGCAAGTGCATTTCTTAAAGCAACCAGCTTTCCAAAGGCATGGCATTTAAAAACCCTGTACTGCACCCAGCCCTTCCCTCAAGCTGCCAGCAGCTGACTTACCCACGGATCCTTTAGGGTGGCCCCACACCAGGGGTGCATGAAGGGCGCTGCCCCCTGCCTCCCAGTCCCTCTACCCTCTTGCTTTTTCCAGACTCCTCAGCCCCAGCCAGCTACCAGACCCTGGACCAAGAGGGCTCATCCTGAGAGTCACTACTCACAGAGAACATGAAAGTCACCTGCACAACTCAGCAGGAAACTCGCCCACATTCAGCAAATTCTTTTTTTTTTTTTTTTTTTGTCAGGGGGTAAGGGGAAGGAGTGGTAAGGAAAGAGCAACTGACAGGTTCTTTTTTTTAAATTTATTTTTGACAGGCAGAGTGGACAGTGAGAGAGAGACAGAGAGAAAGGTCTTCCTTTTTGCCATTGGTTCACCCTCCAATGGCCGCCGTAGTAGGCGTGCTGCGGCCGGCGCACCGCGCTGATCCGATGGCAGGAGCCAGGTGCTTCTCCTGGTCTCCCATGGGGTGCAGGGCCCAAGCACTTGGGCCATCCTCCACTGCACTCCCTGGCCACAGGCAGAGAGCTGGCCTGGAAGAGGGGCAACCGGGACAGGATCGGTGCCCCGACCAGGACTAGAACCCAGTGTGCTGGTGCCGCAAGGCGGAGGATTAGCCTATTGAGCCCTGGTGCCGGCCATCCAGCAAATTCTTAAACAGACTTTACCCCCACCTCTACTTCCTGCTTGCCACAGAAAGCCCGGACAGCTGGGCCTGACAACTTTTCTGTGCCTGACCTGCACCTTGTGTAGGGGATGTTCATGAGCAAGGGAGCATGGAGCCAGAACCAGGCCCCAGGACATGGGAGAGGCCTCAGGATGTGTTGTCAGAGATGTTGCCCTGTGGGCTGAGACAGCAGGAATTGGCCCAAGTGACTTGCTAAATGCCATCTCTCTCACAGAATAAACTCCCATGGCAGGGCTAGGTTAGCAAGGAGCTCGGCCTAGGTGCGCTCCTTTCTGTTGCTCCACCCTGGCATCCGGCAATGCCACCCCAGCAAAACCTAAACAGGGTTTAGCGACCACTCAGGGTCTTGGTTGAGGATGCTGAGGCACTGCTGTTTTCTGGTGCTGTCCCTTCCTGCATCCCCTCAACTACTCTCATTCTTGGATCTCACCCTGGTACCTTGAATCCTGCTCCCAGGTCAGGCCAACTCATTCTGCTTGGATTTTGTAATGCTTTCTCTGGGCACCCCAGATGTGCCCCCTCCATGCCATTTGTGTAGCTCCCACCATGGGACCTATGCCCTGGCCACCCCTGGCACCCTGGGAGCATATCCCAGGTCCTCCCAGCCACCCATATCACATGGCCTCACCTCTGTAAAGCTGGAGGACTCAGAGCCTGAGGGCAACTAGGAGCCTGGCAGCTACACGGCACTTCATGATCCTGGCTCTGGATGTAACATACTGCTCAGGGGTGGTCACAATGGGCAGGGCAGCTGAGACTGCACCCCAGGGCAGCAACAGGCCCACCCCTTGCAGAATTCAGGAACACTGCTTCTTTCCTCAGTATTTTCCAAAAGCAATTCTTGGAGAGCCTGTGCCCATTGCAGACAATGGTCAACCTGCCAACATTTGTCCTGCCAATCCTGTGCCTGGGGTGAGCAAATGATGGGAGCTCCCAGGACTGTTCATGGGGTGGGGAGAGGGGGTGCTGTGCATGGGATTGATGCCACTCTCCCCGTTGCTGTTGCTGGACTTCTGACTTGGAGAACAATGAAGTGTTTTCCGGAGGGGGAGAGCACAGGCCAGGAGCATACTGTGTACGGAGGTGGCAGGCATGTGAGACCGGCACCACCCCTCCCTCTCATTCTCTTCATGCCCACCTTTCCTCTCCCTCTCCTCCTCTCCTTTCTCTCTCCTCACACCATTTGGCTCCCTTATGCTTGGGATAGAATAGAGAATAAATCACAACTTCCCCCTCCATAGTTCCTACATCACCTGGACCTTCGCAGATAACAGAGCCTGGGTTTAAGACGGTAACATTGATGACAACATCAACTGTACCTTAGGGACTTAGCCACCTTAGGGAACCCCCTAAACTTCCTTCCTCAATATAGCCAGCAAAAGAAGTTGGGAGATTTTGAAAAGTGGCCTATGTGGCAGAAGTAAATGAGAGACTGAACCATTACATAGAAAATTAATCAAGTTTTTAAAAAAAATATCATGTAGGATCTCTGTCATTAATTGCTATGTATTGTGATTTAATGCTATAACTAGTACTCAAACAGTATTTTTCACTTTGTGCTGCTATGTGGTAGCAAACTGTTGAAATCTTTACTTTATATATACTAAAATGATTTTCTTTATATAAAAAGAATTGAAAATTAATCTTGATGTGAATGGGAGGGGAGAGAAAATGGGAAAGGGGAGGGTTGCAGGTGGAGGGAAGTTATGGGGGGGAGAGGAGGCCATTGTAATCCATAAGCTGTACCTTGGAAATTTGTATTCATTAAATAAAAGCTTTAAAAAATAAAATAAAATAAACAAATACAAAAAAGTGAATTATGCAGGATCTGTCAGGAAATGCCACCTTATCCACAGCCAGACAGGATGCTGCTCTGCTGTGTCCCCACTCAGGATTGGGGGTGAGGGTGGTGGGTTCCTCTGTTCACAGGGGCAGGGCCAACACCAGGAGCAGATAGCCCTTTCCTGAGCAGGGAATCTGTTTCCAGTGGGAAATAATGGGGTGAGTTCAGGATCCACCATGGAATCAGAAGGAAAGACAAGTGCTTCACACATCTGTCATGTGGAACAGATTTCACTGCTACCCATCAATGCCAAGATAAATGGACTAGTCTTTACAGTGAAAGTGGTTGAACCAAAAATGTAGCTCAGGGCCTACAACTGTGCTTTTTCACTTCCTAACACACTTACTGAGATCCACATATTATCAAAATAGTGGAAATAAATAGGGAAAATGAGAAATTAAATTCTTAGCTCCTTTTCCTTAAATATCTCATCAGAAAGAGAGTGGTTTCTAGTCTTCTAATTTGGAGATTTAGGACTATCCACTGGAGAAAATATCATAAAAGTAATATCACGTATCACATTTCAAAAATTATTTTTTGAAGATCATGATGCAGGATGACTAAAGCATGTTTTCAAAAATGAGTAATGATGACTTACCAGGAAGTTGAAATATGTTTGAAACTACTTTGCTACAACTCTGATTTCTTATTCCAACATTTGTTGATTTAAGCATAAAAAGAGAGAGCAAATAAATGAATCTCCCTTTCTCTTAGCATAGTGATATTTAAGATGTTTTTATTTTTTAAAATGTGTTTTTGCACATTACCCAATATGAAGTTTGAACAAACCTTGCTCTGAAATAGTTTTTCTATTTATTTGTCTATAAATAGGATATCTCACCTCCTCCTTAGCAGCCTTTAGAATTATTTCCCAGCCAGCCTTCCACTCTTTATCTCACTTCAGCTGAATGTTTCTGTCTCCCCAGTGTCACTATATTGATGCCTAAATCCCCAATATGAAGGTATTTGGAGATGGAGTCTCAGTCATGGGAGTGGAGCTTCGTGAACAGTATTTGTGCCCTTGCAAGAAAAGATGAGAGATGCTCTCCTTCTACCTCCTGCCATGTGAGGACACAAAAAGAAGACAGCCATCTATGAATTGTTCCAGCAGTTCCAACTGACTAAAGCAGTTAACAAGAATTATTCCTACTGGCTAAGGTTTGGGTGCTGTAGCACCCTTAGGTAAAGGTATGTCTTGGATCTAGGACACTTACATTGGAATACTCTCTCTACCACTACAAGCCTTTTAATTTAAATCAGCTCATTGTCAAGCCTCAGCATTTTCATCTGTAAAACTGAGTTAATAAGAGTACCAAGTTCATAATGGCAGGTTGTGTAGTGCACAAAAGGGCATGGCCCAGAAGGGAGCTCAGAGGGATGTTGAATGACAATTATGATAACAATAAATGAGAAGACAATAATCCTATACAGAATCAAGAAACACTAATAGTAGTTATCTCCATTCCTCCTCTCCAAATCTCAGTTAACTTAATTGAGATTTTTTAAAAAAAATCTTTCAATTCATCAAGAAACAAGTAACAATAAATGCTATGATTTTTATCATTTTGTATTTTTAAACATTTGCATTAAAATTTTAATATCAAAAATATTATAGCATGATAAGTAATTATAGCATGATTTCAGGTTCCGAAACTCAAGAGATAAAATGCAATCAAGATTGGCCAGCACCATGGATCACTAGGCTAATCCTCTACCTGAGGCACCAGCACCCTGGGTTCTAGTCCTGGTTTGGGTGCCAGTTCTGTCCCGGTTGGTCCTCTTCAAGTACAGCTCTCTGCTGTGGCCCAGGAGGGGAGTGGAGGATGGCCCAAGTGCTTGGGCTCCTGCATCCACAAGGGAGACCAGGAGAGGCACCTGGCTCCTGGCTTCAGATTCAGTGCAGCATGCTGGCCATAGGGACCACTTGGGGTTGAACCAACAGAAAAAGGAAGACCTTTCCCTCTGTCTCTCTCTCTCACAGTCTAACTCTGCCTGTCAAAAAAATGCAATCAGGATCACTTGGGCTTGGGATCTATAGAAGTATGAACTAATAAATTGGAGCTGTGTGTGATGATTTGTTGTGCAGCCATGGAATATTGATTTAGTAGTACGTGATTATTATTCAACTTTTAGTGAGAGGGGACATGCAGAGCTGTTAGGTTAATTACCCCTGGTTTCAAGATAGTGGCTGCTCAAGCCAACATTTGAATGTACTCATGTCTACAGCATGTGTTACAGAGGGTCCACCATGTGCTAGTCTAAGTCATCCCAATAACCTTTAAAAGGTAAATATGATCAACATTTCCAGTTAGCAGTTGAGGAAACTAAAGGTCAAACATTTAAATTCTTTGACCAAGATCAGGGTGACAATGAGGGATGGAGTTAGAAGATGGGATCTAAATCCCATGGACTCCAGAAGACATTTTAATAAGCATGATATTTCAACTCCTACTTAGAAAGTGGTTTAACTTATTTTATTTACATTGTCCATTTAAGTGGCTATCATTGTAATCAGTTTCTTAGTAAAGGCTATGTTCATTCTAACCTTGGCTCATCATTTTAGAATATTCATTGCTGGAATGTATAGTCTCAGGCATATTTTGCATTCTCTGAAATATTTGCAAAGTTCATAACTTTTGTTCATTTCTGCCCATAAGCAACAAGTTAATGCTCTTCTTCCACCCTCTGCTCATGCTATCATCCCCCAACACCCTTACAAATCCTACAACCTGGATTCCTATCTCTCCTTTACACCTACCCATTTTATTCCAGGATGACAAAATCATTTCTTCGATTTCACAACACTTTCATTCTTCCTTAACATTTTCATTTGTGTTATCAGAGAATTTTAAATGGTTTATGTTTAGGTAACTGCATACCTTAGACCTCAAACCAAATGCCATGTTTTTAACTTCTCAGGAACACTAAGGAAAATTATCTTTAAGACTACAAATTTCCTACCAAATTCCTAATTCCCAGTTCTCTGCTTGAGTCCATGATAAATGATACTTCAAAAATACATGCAAGGTCATTAAGAAAGAGTGCACCTTGCCTTCAGACTCTAAGCCTAATATTATATACAGAAGGAAATGAAAATAGTTCCTTCCCAGTGACACATAAAATTATTACAAAACTAAGATTAGTTTCCTAAATCAGTACAAAAACTTAGAAAAATGAATAAAATAATTAACATATAAAAATTAAAAAAACACCACATGACATTAACTCATTACTTCATACAACTTAAATACATAAAGACAAAGTGAGAGTTAGACAATCAGACAGGAGCTGAGTAAAAATGGGAGAGAATAGCCACAAATTAAACACAAGACAAAAGAACACTGCAGCCTAGAAGATGGGTTGACATTAGATTTTGTAATTAAAAAGTTGGAAAATTTTGTGAGAAATGTTTAATACAAAACTTTGCTGCTTTAATTTACAGGATGAAATTCTAATCTTATAACAATGTGCCTTTAATGTTACTGTATCGCTGATCTTTAGAAATGCATATAAAGAATGTTTTCTAGTCTCAGTCAACCAAATCCCACCCAAGATTCATCTTCTACCAACCTTCTACAATATTTGTGCAATACCTCACTTATTTGTCATATACTGTTCCCCTTACTTCTTAAAGATGACCAGCGATTTCAATTTGAGATGAATATTACTTGAATTTCCCCTGAATCAGCTTCTTTCATACCCCATAGCTTTATTTACCAAGACATTCTCATGATTAAAGCTTCCTTTATGTTTCTCCTTCTCCTACCTTCAGGATTCTTGAATTTACATCAAAAATTTAAGAACACATAGAATTTTAATCTAGAGTTACTTTATTTTTTGAACAGAAGGGGAATTACACATGAAATAAAAATATTCTTGTATTTGTATACATAACTATACTTTACCAAAGTGCTGCTAAAAACTCTAGAAATCTTGGGAAAGCTTTAAAGTCTGGAAGATAAAACATTTAAGCATAGAAAAATATTTCTAGTAAAGGACAGAAAAGCTCACCAATCCAAGAATAGTTAGGTGAGAACAGGGAAGAAAAAAAAAAAGAGAATAGAGGGAGAAACGCTGGGTACCTTAAGTAAGTCCAAGTCACTCTATAGAGGTGGATAGAGCCAGAATCTGGGTTAGTAACTTCTGGACACCTGGTTCCATCCTTCTGATCCCAGAGGTTGGGTATATAACATCTGGGTACCTGGGTCTACCCTCCTCAGCCCACATGGCCCACTTTGTCCCCTTCCTAGGAGGTAGAGAAGACAACGAAATAGGACAGTATGGTGCTGTCCAAGGAGGCCGAGATTTTGAGAAAAGAAGGAATCTATCACCACTAAAGTAGATGTAATAGGCACTCTTGGATGGGCTTCCAGGAGTATCTGGGCAGACTGCTGCCCAAGCATCCCTTCAGAGGGCCAGCCCAGGGTCACAGAAGAGTCTTGAGGTGGCAGGACAGGATGTAGTGTTGCACAAACTTCAGCATAAGTTTTAAATGAAGCATGGTCTACATGACCCAGGGCTTGCATTGTAGATCAAAATTGCTGCCCATGGCCGACGCCGCGGCTCACTAGGCTAATCCTCCGCCTTGTGGCGCCGGCACACCAGGTTCTAGTCCCGGTCGGGGCACCGATCCTGTCCTGGTTGCCCCTCTTCCAGGCCAGCTCTTTGCTGTGGCCAGGGAGTGCAGTGGAGGATGGCCCAAGTGCTTGGGCTCTGCACCCCACAGGAGACCAGGAGAAGCACCTGGCTCCTGCCATCGGATCAGCGCGGTGCGTCGGCCGTAGCACGCTACCGCGGTGGCCACTGGAGGGTGAACCAATGGCAAAGGAAGACCTTTCTCTCTGTCTCTCTCACTGTCCACTCTGCCTGTCAAAAAAAATTGCTGCCCTTGCATTCAGTGCTCAGATTTTTGGTGCCTGACAGGGTCTTGATCACAAGCACTTGTTAGTCCTGCCATCACATAGGAAGAAGAAAATAGGCTTCACACTAAACAGGCTTGCTCCACCACAGTTATGGTGCTCCAGTAGAAGCTGCTCTGCAGCTTTTGCACTGTGTTCACACTCAGCTGGTGCTCACTCTTAGACTTCAATGCCTTGAGACACAATCTTGTTTCAGGGGACAATTCAACCCACTGGTTGGAAAACTTGGGGTGCCTCATAGTGCCTTTCAGAGATGTGGGCCCAGAAGCCAGCATGTCTTTCAATGCCTGCTTTCTGAAGCAAGAGGTAAGATGTCAAAGTGCCTTGGAGTTTATGCATGTTGAGGAGGAATGGGGATGTGAGGAGTTCAAGTGACCATGTTCAGCACTATGCCAATAAATTAGAAGATTCAAGGCTGCTAATGCACCTCCAAGGATGCAAAGCAAGGTATATGTGCTCCCTGATGTGTAAGCATGCTTTGGGAGCATGATGTCTGGCACTGGAGGTCAGACAGGACAGGCAGGCATATAGCAGGAGTCAGGCCCCATATCTATTTTTTCCTGACAAATTCCTCATTCCTTCATCTGGTACACAAATGCCCTTTCATTATCCACATCACTGTTTCACTATTGCGTCATAGTCACTGGCAGTTCGTTGTGTGCCTTAAATCTATAGGTATTTAGCAGTCAACATAGAATTCTAGAACAAAAAATCTGTCAGTTTAAACAATGCACCATTAAGACCCATGGCAGATGGTAATGATGTGACTTCTGCTAAGCACATAGGAAAATATCTCAAAGTGTAGGTAATACAGTGAGTGAGATGAAATAACTGAGGTAGAAATTAGGAGAATTAAAAACATCAAGGTTGGGGCAGCTCTGTGTTGTAGTGGGTTAAACAAAGGCCTATAGTGCTGACATCCATATGGGTGCCAGTTCAAGTCTTAGCTGCTCCACTTAAAATCCAGGTCCTGTGAGGCACCTGGGAAAGCAGTGAAAGATGGACCAAGTCTCTGAACCCCTAAACTCACCTTTTTATTTTATTTATTTTTTGACAGGGAGAGTAGACAGTGAGAGAGCAACAGAGAAAGGTCTTCCTTTTTTTTCTGTTGGTTCACCCCCCACTGGCTGCTGCAGTTGTGTGCTGCAGCTGGCACACCACGCTGATCCAAAGCTAGGAGCCAGGTGCCTCTCCTGGTCTCCCATGCCAGTGCAGGCCCTAAGGACTTGGGCCATCCTCCACTGCACTCCTGGGCCACAGCAGAGAGCTGGACTGGATGAGGAGCAACCAGGACAGAATCCGGCACCCCGACCGGGACTAGGACCCAGTGTGCCTTAAGACCTTAAGTAGCTCATGGCTCCAGCCTGAACAATTGTGATAATCTGGGGAGTTAGCCAGCAGATGGAGGATCTGTTCCACCTACTCTCTAACACTTTCAAATTAATAAATTTTAAAAAGAAAAAAGTGCAAGAGGCAGGAGTTAAAAAAAAAATTACCAAACATATATGGATGGCTTTTTATTTCCTACACTTTTTTTATTAAACTTTTATTTAATGAATATAAATTTCCAAAGTATAGCTTATGGGTTACAATGGCTTCCCCCCTCCCATAACTTCCCTCCCGCCCGCAACCCTCCCCTTTCCCGCTCCCTTTCCCCTTCCATTCATGTAAAGATTCATTTTCAATTCTCTTTGTATACAGAAGATCAGTTTAGTATATATTAGGTAAAGATTTCAACATTTTGCCCATATAGCAACATAAAGTGAAAAAACTACATTGGATTACTAATTATAGCATTAAATAGCAATATACAGCACATTAAAGACAGAGATCTTACATAATTTTTTTTTCAAATTAATTAATTTTCTATGCCATTTCCATTTTAACACCAGGTTGTTTTTTTTTTTAATTTTTTATTTTTGACAGGCAGAGTGGATAGTGAGAGAGAGACAGAGAGAAAGGTCTTCCTTTTGCCGTTGGTGCACACTCCAATGGCTGCCGCGGTAGCGCGCTGCGGCCAGCGCACCGCGCTGATCCGATGGCAGGAACCAGGTGCTTATCCTGGTCTCCCATGGGGTGCAGGGCCCAAGGACTTGGGCCATCCTCAACTGCACTCCCTGGCCACAGCAGAGAGCTGGCCTGGAAGAGGGGCAACCGGGACAGGATCGGTGCCCCGACCGGGACTAGAACCCGGTGTGCCGGCGCCGCAAGGCGGAGGATTAGCCTAGTGAGCCGCGGCGCCGGCCTGTTTTTTTTTTTTTTTTTCATTTCCAATTCTCTTTATATACAGAAGATCACTTCAGTATGTAATTAGTAAAGACCTCATCAGTTTGTGCCCACACAGAAACGCAAAGTATAAAAATACTGTTTCAGTACTAGTTATAGCATCACTTGGCTTTAGACGACACATTAGGGACAGATCCCACATGGGGTGTAAGTACACACTGACTCCTGTTGCTGATTTAACAATTTGACACTGCTGTTCATGGCGTCAGTAATCTCCCTAGGCTCTAGTCATGAGTTGCCATGGCTATGGAAGCCTTTAGAGTTCGCTGACTTTGATCTTATTCCGAGAGGGTCATAGTCAAAGTGGAAGTTCTCTCCTCCCTTCGGGGAAGGGTACCTCCTTCTTTGATGGCCCCATTCTTTCCACTGGGATCTCACTCACAGAGATCATTCATTTAGGTCTTTTTTTTTTCCACGATATCTTGGCTTTCCATGCCTGCTATACTCTCATGGGCTCTTCCGCCAGATCCGAATGCCTTGAGGGCTGATTCTGAGGCCAGAGTGTTGTTTAGGACATCTGCCATTCTATGAGTCTGCTGTGTATCCCACTTCCCATGTTGGATCTTTCTCTCCCTTTTTGATTCTATCAGTTAGTATTAGCAGATACTTGTCTTGTTTGTGTGATCTCTTTGACTCTTAGACCTTTCAGAGCTATCAATTGTGGGCTAAAATTGATCACTTGGACTAGTGTGATGGCATTGGTACATGCCATCTTGATGGGATTGTGTTGGAATCCCCTGGCACATTTCTAACTCCACCATTTGCGGCCAGTCCGATTGAGCATGTTCCAAATTGTTCATCTCCTCCCTCTCTTTTTCCACTCTTAGATTTAACAGGGATCACTTTTCAGTTAAAATTTAAACACCTAAGAATAATTGTGTGTTAATTATTGAGTTCAACCAATAGTACTAGAACAACAACAACAACAACAACAGCAAATACTAAAAAGGATAAAGTATTACATTGTACATCTAAAGTCAGGACAAGAGCTGATCAGTTCATTGTTTCTTATAGTGTCCATTTCACTTCAACAGGTTTCCCCTTTGGCGCTCAGTTTTCACCGATCAGGGAAAACAAATGACATTTTTCTCTTTGGGACTGGCTTAATTCACTCAGCATGATGTTTTCCAGATTGCTCCATCTTGTTGCAAATGACTGGGTTTCGTTGTTTCGTACTGCTGTATAGTATTCTATTTCCTACACTTTTTTTAAAAAGGTGGTGGGAAGGAGCAAAGGTTAGAATAAGATGGTGGAGTAGGAAGGGAGCTTACTGTTCCAGCCTAGAAGATATTTTTTTAAAAAGTGAAGAGTTCAGTCTCAGGGAAGAGTTAGGAGAAACTCTATGCAAATTAGAGGGACACAGTGGACCTACATGGAGGGTATGGATGCACACCAGCAGCCAAACCCCAGCAGCCAAGAGCCTCCACACCAAGTTTGGAGAGTGAGGTGAGACCAGAATGCAGCAGTCCGAGCCACTGGGGATAACATTGTATTAAGAGCCTAGAGGGAATCCTTTGGAGACTCATGGGGGATAGTGTACCTGCCAAACTAGAGGAGAATAAATAGTAAAGGAGAGGGCACATTTCTCTCCCCTGATCACCCTTCAACAACCAAAGAACACTGTTGGGAATCTACAGGATACTATCAAATGACCCAACATATGGGTTCTAGGAGTACCTGAAGGTGTGAAAACAGAGAAAGGATTAGAAGGTCTTTTTAGTGAAATAGTAACAGGAAACTTCCCTAATTTGGAGAAAGGAACATCCTATACAGGAAGCACACAGAACTCATAATAGAAATGACCAGAAAAGATCTACAACACAACATATTATCATCAAACTCTCCACAGTAAAACATAAAGATACAATTATAAAATGTGCACTAGAGAAATGCTAGCTTACTTTCAGAGGATATCCAATTAGACTCAGAGTGTACTTCTCACCAGAAATCCTGAATAGTGAGATATATTCCAAATCTTAATAGAAAAAACCTGTCACCCCAAAATAATAAATCCTGTAAAGCACTTACTTATGAATTAGGTGAAATAAAGACCTTCCATCACATACAGAAATTGAAAAAAATTGTCACCACTCATCCAGCCTTGCAAAAGATGCTTAATGATGTGTTGCACACAGAAACAAACAATCAAAAAACACATGGTCATCACTAAGAAAGAAAGCAGGAAATCTCCAAGTAAAAGTACAAAGGAAATGAAAGGTAAACAATAAAAATATTTATGTAAAATGGTAGGGCAAAATCATTACTTATAAATAGTCACCTTGAATATAAATGACCTCAACTCCCCAGTTCAAAGGCATAGACTGGCTGAATGTATTAAAAAACAAAACCCATCTATTTCCTGCCTGCAAGAAACACATATCAACAAAAACGATGCATGCGCACTGAAAGTGAAAGGATAGAAAGATATTCAACATTAACAGAAAGCAAAAAAGAGCTGGGATAGCCATCTTAATATCACAAAAAATAGATTTTTCCCTGGTATGCAGGGATGGTTCAATTTCACAAATCAATCAATGTGATACATCACATTAAAAACCTGAAGAACAATAATTTGATTACCCCAATAGATGCAGAGAAAGCATTTATAAAATATAGCACGTTTTCATGAGGAAAATATAAGTAAATTGTGTACAGAAGGAACATTCCTCAATACAATCAAGGCAATTTATGGCAAACCCACAGCCAGTGTCCAACTGAAGGAAGGAAACTTGGAAGCATACCCAGTGAGATCTGCAACCAGACATAAATGTCCTCTCTCACTATTGGTATTCAATACAGTCATGGAAGTTTTAGCCAGAACCATTATACATGAAAAAGAAATCAAAGGGATGCAAATGGGGAAGAAAAGATCAAAATATCCCAGTTATCAGATGACACAATTATATATATAGGGGATCCAATAGACTCCACCAAAAGAACATTAAAACTCATATAAGAGTTTGATAAGGTAGCAGGATATAAAATTAGTACACAATATCAATAGCCTTGTATACACAGAAAATGTCAAGGCTGAGAATCAACTTCTAAAATAAATCTCATTCACAGTGCTTACAAAAAAATCAAACACAATGGAATAAACTTAACCTGGGATGCCAAATAGCTATGTTACATGAATTACAAAACATTAAAGAAAGAAACAGAAGAAGACACAAAGAAATGGAATAATCTTCCATGTTCATGGATTGGAAGAATCAATATAATCAAAATGTCCACATTCCAAAAGCAAATTACAGATTTAATGTGATAATAATCAAAATAATAAGACATTCTTCTCAGATCTAGAAAAAATGATGCTGAAATTCATATGGAAACACAAGAGACCCCAAATAGCTAAAGCAACCCTATACAACAAAAACAAGCCATCAGGCATCACAAAACTAGATTTCAATACATACTACAGAGCAGTTAGTCAATGTAATCAAAATCTCTATTCTTCCAAAAGTAATTTAAAGATTCAATGCAATGCCAATCAAAATACCAAAAACATTTTCTCAAATCTGGAAAAAATGATGCTGAAATTCATGTGGAAGCACAGGAGACCTCAAATAGCTAAAGCAATCTTAGACAACAAAAACAGAGCTGGAGGCATCACAATACCAGATTTCAAGACATACTACAGGGCAGTCATATTCAAAACACCTTGCTACTGGTACAAAACAGATGGATAGACCAATGGAACAGCATGGAAATACCAGTAATCAATCCAAACAACTATAACAAACTTATGTTTGATCAAGGATCTAAAACCAATTCCTGGAGCAAGGACAGTATATTCAACAAACAGTGCTGGGAAAACTAGATTTCCACATGCAGAAGTATGAAGCAAGACCCCTACCTTACACCTTACACAAAAATCCACTCACCAGGATTAAAGATCTAAATCTATGACCTGACACCATCAAATTATTAGGGAACATCAGAGATACCCTGCAAGATATTGGCACAAGCAAAGAGTTCTTAGGAAAAAACCCAGAGGCACAGGCAGCCAAAGCAAAATATAGAACTGGGCTTACATCAAATTGAGAAGTTGTTCTATACACAATAAAGAGTCAGGAAAGTGAACAGACAACCATCAGAATTGGAAAAAAAATATTTGCAAATTATGCTACTGGTAAAGGATTAATAATCAGAGTCTATAAAGAGATCAAGAAACTCCAGCAAAACAAAACAAGCAACTCACTTTAGAGATGGGCCAAGGACCTAAACAGATATTTTTCAAAAGAGGAAATCCAAATGGCCAACAGACAAATGAAAAAATGCTCAGGATCACTAGCCATCAGGGAAATGCAAATCAAAACCACAATGAGGTTTCACCTCACCCTGGTTACAGGCTTTCATACAAAAATCAACAAACAACAGATGCTGGTGAGGATGTGGGGAAAAAGAGACACTAATCCACTGTTGGTGGGAATATAAACTGCTAAAACCACTATGGAACACAGTTTGCAGATTCCTCAGAAACCCGAATATAGCCCTACCATATGACCCAGGCATCCCACCTCTCAAAATTTACACAGAGGAAATTAAATAAGCAAATAAAAGAGCTATCTGCAGTTCAATGTTTATTGTAGCTCAATCCACAATAGCTAAGACATAGAATTAACCTAAATGCCCATCAATGGAAGACTGAATAAAGAAATTATGGGATACATACTCCATGTAATACTACACAGTGATAAAAAAAAATGAAATCCAGTCATTTACAACAAAATGAAGGAATCTGAAAAACATCATGCTGAGTGAAATAAGCCAGTCCCAAAGGGACAAATATCATATGTTTTCCCTGATCTGTGACAACTAACTGAGCACCTAAAAGGAAACCTATAGAACTGAAACTGACACTATGAGAAGCAATGACTTGATCAGCCAGTATCCTGACTGTTGAGAAAGAGCTTACTATTTTAATCTTTTTAAACTATTCTTTTTCTACTTAATACCATTGGTTGAATTCTTTACTTAACACAGAATTATACTTAGGTGTTTAAATCAACTTGAAAATTGATCTCTGTTAAAAAATAAGAGTGGGAAAGAGGGAGAAGGTGTACATTTTGGTGTACATTCCCTCATGCTTACTCTAAGGGTAAAGCTAAAAGCTTGCCATGGGACCCCAAATCCCATTATGTTGGCAGGTACCAATGCCATCTTACTAGCTCAAGACATCAGTTTAAGTTCAAAACTGATCATAATGATAGGACTATCAAAGGGATCACATAAATAAGACCAAGTATCTTCTAATAATAATAGATGGAATTAAAAGAGAGAATGATCCAACATGGGAAGCAGGCCACTTAGCACACTCATAGAATGACAAACCCCCTAAACAGAACTCTGGCCTCAGAATCAGCCCTTATGGAATTCAGATCTGGCTAAAAAGCCCATTTCAGGCATGGAAAGCCAAGGTACTGTGGCAAAAAATGACCTACACAAAATATCTCTGTGAGATCCTGGTGGAAAGAAGGGCCATCAAAGAAGGAGGTACCTTTCTCTGAAGGGAGGAGAGAACTTCCACTTTGATTATGGCTTTATTTAAATAATGTTAGTTTGTGGACTCAGGAGGCTTCCAAAGCCTTGGCAGCTCATGAAAAGAGTCTTGCATAGCCGTTGAAATTATAAATAAGAGTGTCAATTGTTAAATCAACAATAGAAGTCAATGTGTACTTGCTGCCCTTGTAGGATCTCTCTCCTTATGTGCTGTACCATGAGATTAATGGTAAAACTGGTCTTCAAACAGTACTTTATACTTTGTGTGTCTGTGTGGGTGCAAGCTCCTGCAATCTTTATATAGTATAAAATTGATCTTCTGTATATAAAGATAATTTAAAATGAATCTTAATAAAGAATGGGAGAGGGAGTAGGAGATAGGATGGTTTGGAGGTGAGAGGGTGGGTATGGGAGGAAGACTTATTAATAATCTAAAAGTTGTATTTAAGAAATTTATATTTATCAAATAAAAGTTTCCTATTAAAAAAGAAAAAATTGTTATGACAAGGATTGCTATGATTAAACATTCAAAAACCTGCAATCAAAGAAAAGAAAGAAAGAAAAAGAATGAAGAATGAAAGAAAAGAAAGAAACTGGTTACATGTAGATACTAGAAGTGGTAAATAAGACAGCATGAATAGTTTATATTTTACACTCATATTTTCAAACTCTTTAAAGTCACTGAACATTTGAAGAAAGATAATAAAAATGTATATAGTGGTTTACAATGTTTAGGAATAAAATATAAACATAATAAACTGGAAAAATAACTGGAATTATAGCAACAGAAAATTGTATTATACATAAAGAAGTACCTTCTTGAAGGTAGACCACTAATCAAAGGTGATCACTAAGAACCACAAAACATATGTTTTAAAAGTTGCAACAATTAACCAACAAAAAAGCCTACAGGCCATACCAAAACTGGAAGTGAGCCAAATCTGACAGGAATATTCCTACTTTGTATAAGTTATTCCTATGAAAGAAGGTAAAGAAAAAAATAATACTGACCACTCTCTGAAGCAATAATCCAGGATAGAAAAAAATGAAACTATAGACAGGTGCAATTAAGTTCAGAAGAAAACTAAGATTAAGTAAAGATAGATTTTATACCATGAACAGCTCAAAATCATTTGAAAAGATGAGCTCTTCAAAGAAAGAAAAGTTAAGAAATATAAACAAAAGTTGTCTCACAAACAATTGGGGTATGGAGAGCAATCAAAATAAAAGTCAGGAACTCGACAGAGGGAACCTAAAGAAGAGAAATTCAACAATTTTGGAAAATTTACAAGGGGACCTTCTCTACTTACACAAAAATCAAGAAAGGAAGCACTACAAATTTAATGAATCAACATGTTATAAACATGTCATGGCTTAGAAGAACAGAAAATGGGAAATGAGGAAGTACTGCCAGATATTTAGTCAAAGAACTTAAGCCCCTAAATTGAATTGAAAACTCACCAAAATTATTGGCTGAGTACTACAATACACGTGTGTGGGGGAAACTCAGAGGAAACATCAGAAAATGTGCCACTGGAACCTAAAATAGATATTGATAACTGCAAAGAATATGTTGTTTGGAATTTGAATCCAGGCAATTAATGTAAAGCAAGTCATTCTGAATATTACAGTAACCACAATTTCTGCAACATATGCCTTACAATACTCAGGATAAAATTCAAGATCATTACACTTGGGGGAAAATGAAAATTTGACTTATACTCAAGGAAAGAAACTAGAAACTAGAAAGAAACTTTAATTAAGTTAGATGTTGAAAGTAGTAGATAGGTGCCAGTGCTGTGGCATAGTGGGTAAAGCTGATGCCTGCAGTGCTAGCATCCCATATGGGCGCCGGTTTGAGTCCAGGCTACTCCACTTCTGATAAAATCTCTGCTATGGCCTGGGAAAGCAATAGAGGATGGCCCAAGTCCTTGGGCCTCTGCACCCATGGAAGAAGGAAGCTCCTGTCTCCTGGTTTCAGATCGGCACAGCTCTGGCCTTTGTGGTCAACTGAGGAGTGAACCATAGCATGGAAGACCTCTCTCTCTCTCTCTCTCTTTCTCTCTGATTCCTCTTCTATCTCTGTGTAATTCTGAGTTTCAAATAAATAAGTAAATCTTTTTTTAGAAGAAGTAGTAGACACGATACATAAACAATTTGCAAGTATCTTCCAGTATTTATAAATCATGTAAAGTCAGATAGAGACTGATCAACTATTTGAATTCTATAGAGGTAACAGTTACTACAGTGAAAAACTATTTGTAGGAAAAGGAAAAAAAAATATAACATAATGGAAGCTTAATCCCCAAAGTAAAAGTTGCTATCATAAAGAATAGCTTAACACCAATTTTAAAAAACTTCCCCTTCTTTCTCTTACCATGTGATGTTATCTGACACATTATGATGCAGGAAGATGACCCTTTCTAGATTGGCCTCTAGACTTTAGACTGTCTAGCTCCCAGACTAGAAGAAATAACTGTTTTCTTGAGGCTGGTGTTGAGGCATAGCAGGTTATGTGACCACTGGTAAGCTCTCATGTCATAGAGTCTGATTTGAGTCCTAGCTACTCAACATCCAATTCAGCTTCCTACTAAAGCATATAGGAATGCAATGTATAATTGCCCAGGTACTTGGGTTCCTGACACACATGCAGTGACTCAGATGGAGGGTGTGGCTCTTGGTGGCATTGGCCTTGCCCAGTCCTGGCTGTTTTAGCTCCTATTGTAAGTGAACCAAGTGATAGAATCTCCCTCTTTCTCTCTCTCTCTTTTATTAACAATAAGAGAAAGTACATACATTTTGAAAAAGTATTTTAAAATAAATACATTTTGACAAAAAATGTTTTATTTCTAAATAACCTACTCTGTGACATTCTTATCACAAATAGACTAAGATGGACATAGATCAAAACACTTTTTTTTAATTTAAAGACTGTATGTATTCATTTGAGAGGTATAGTTACAGACAAAGTGAGAGACAGAAAGTTCTTCCATCCACTGGTTCACTTTCCAGATGGCTCTGCCAGAGCTAAGCCAATCAGAAGCCAGGAGTTCCCTCCAGGTCTCCCACATGGGTACAGAGAATCAAGCACTTGGGCTACTTTTTGCTGCCTTGCCAGGCCATAAGCAGAAACCTGGATTGGAAGAGGAGCAGCTGGGACACAAACTGGTGCCAATGTGGGATGCTGGCACCACAGGCAGAGGCTCAGCCCGCCATGACACAGTGTCATCCCCCAAAAGCCTTTTTTAATTAACAAAAGATACTAGATAAATATGCAAACCTTCAGAAGTCAAGGAAAAATGTAGAAAGTAATCTAGCATTTACAATAATTTTAAAAGTTTACTTCAGTAAAAAAAAATTACTTAAATCTACAAATACACACTTTTCAGAATCTTGATACATCATGTTTTAAAGTATGCATTTTCACTGAACTTCTTAGACCACTTTTATGCATGGGTTACTAACATTTTTGCACTAAAATAAAGTTGTTTTTTCTTTCAACTTTCTACAATTTTTGTGAAGTCCCTCATGAATGCAATAAATTTCAGTAGGAATAGAATAAATGAAAAACAAACTATGTATTTTGAAATGTTGAAAAGCTTCTCAAATTTTATAAAAACATTAATTTATAGATTTGAAATGCTTGAGGACCCCTTAATCAGCAGATGCAAAACTACTATAGGCAAATAACAAACAGATGGATTCTAAATACAAAGAAAAGACCTTGAACATTGTAAAAGAAACAACATCCCACTGGGTCAGCTATATATGAATGATGGCTGACTTCTCATCAGAAATTAGTGAAAGAAATCTTCACTACACTGAAAGAAAATATCCTTCCATCTTTCATTCCATATGTAGTGTAACTGCTATAAAATATGAGGTGAACAAGGCAGATATTTTCGCTCACTGAGTTAAGCTGATTTTTTGGATGCTCACACCTCATATCAAAGTATCTAACCTTGCTTGTGATTTAACATCATATTAATGCACACCCAGGGAGGCGCCAGATGATGGCTCAAGTAGCTTCTCCTTCTGATCCTTCAGAAATAAGGGGCTGGACTTCTGAAGGTGTCAATGGATGCCCAGGCTTGAATGGTCATCAGTGTTTGGGTCTTTCAGAGATTTATAGTGACCAAAGCAGATGATCTGTCTGGAATTCTTTACAAGGAGATCCATCCCCATGAGAGGTTACAGGCTTGTTAAAATGAATATGAGAAAGATTAAAAAGGAAATAGGACTGCTGATAAAGGACAAGATGTGGTACTACCACAGCCTCCTATCATTGCTAAAAACTTAGGAGAGATTGAAGCACCATCCCTCTAGGAAAACCTTAATATTGATATGTGTTTATGGGGTACCTTCATCTATTTTTGAGCCCACTTTCTAAGTAACCATTCTCTAATTAAACAAGCATGCTTCCCCACCTCTCTTCCTTTATCTTGACATTTGACCTTAGCATCAATGCCTTCCCCATCTCTCCTGCCCACATCCAAGTTCCTGCCACATATCCTATCCCAGAACCTGCCCAGTCCAGCGCACCTCTTCAGGGCTACAGTGGTCTTCATCACATAAGCATCACAGGGTGCCAGCAAATCTGTAAACCTTAGAATATCTGTGATTTTCTAATGCTTGTTAAGGTTAGGTCTTTCATGTTCACCTTTTTTGTTTATTTATTTGAAAGGCAGAGTTACAGAGAGGCAGAGGCAGAGAGAGAGAGAGAGAGAGAGAGAGAGAGAGAGAGAGAGAGAGAGAGAGAGAGAGAGAGAGAGAGAGAGAATCTTCCAATTGCTGGCTCACTCCCCAAATGGTTGCAACAGCTGGAGCTGGACAAATCCAAAACCAGGAACCAGGAGCTTCTTCCAAATCTCCTACAAAGGTGCAGGGGCCCAAGAACTTGGGCCATCTTCTACTGGTTTCCCAGGTTCATTAGCAGGGAGCTGGATTGGAAGTAGAGCACTTGGGACTGAAAATGGTGCCCATATGGGATGCCAGCACTGCAGGAGGCAGTTTTAACTGCTACAAAACAGTGCCAGCCACATATGTTCACTTTTTATCCTTTGAGCTTCTTGATATTTATTGTTGGTTTTGTGACAGTTCCAAAAAACTTGCTATTTATGTAATCCAGTGAAAAATATTCCTTTTAAATTGTTTTAAAATTTAAAAATTTTCTAAGATTTTAAATAAATCATAAAAAAACTTAAGCACATAGTACTCCCACAATCACCATTTATATGTTAATAGGTATTTTCCAACTTGTCTTTCATTTCCTTTGCTTTACATTGTTATAATTGCCTACACTTTTATTGCTTCCTAGATGGCACTCAGCACAAACATTTGCCTGTTTTGTCACATCATTATCATAATTAAGAGCTGCATGATCGGGGCCACTCTACCTTCTTATTTAGTTTGTGTGAAACACAAAATGCCCCAGATATGCAGAGTAGGGTTTTTGAAAGGTTGCTTTCATCATGCTCATCAAAGCACACATCCTGCCCGGTGAGGATTGAACCTTCACAATGGGGGTGGCACTTTTTGTTGCATGAAGATGCTGTCCACCTGTTGAGAAATTTTCTTTTGAGTTGTCCAGGTGCAGGTGACTCCTTAGTGAAATTCCTCTTCTGAGAGATGAGGCTTTCTCAGGTGAACAAAATGTGTTCAGCTAGCAATAGACTGATGTCCAGATAGCCATCCAATGGGCATCCATATGTGTTTATCAGTTCTTTCTTAGGAAAAGAGATTAGCATTTCCAATGTAATGCTTTCTGGATTGTAAGTTATCTTGTAAACTGTCTTCATAGGTCTTTCTAGAGTGAAGAATTTTAAAGAAGAAAGTACCAAGGAACTATAAGATTGGGTGATGTACCCTGTCTTTTATGACCTTGTCTAAATATGATCAGAGTCGGTGAACTTGGAAGGCTTCCATAGCCTTGGCAACTCATGACGAGAGCCTAGGGTGGTTACTGGCACCATAAACTAGAGTGTTAATTTGTTGGGTCAACAATAGGAGTCCTGTGCACTTGCTCCTCATGTGGGATCTCTGTCCTTATTGTGCTGTACATTTTGATTTAATGCTATAACTAGCACTCAAACAGTATGTTTCACTCTGTGTTTCTATGTGGGTGCAAACTGTTGAAATCTTTACTTAATATATACTAAATTGATCTTCTGTATATAAAAACAACAACAAAAAAAGATTGGGTGATGTGGAATATGAAGACTAATGGCAATGATTTCTGAATTATAAAAATCAAAAGATATTAATGTTCTCTAGGAGGACTGAACAGCTATGGTTTCCTGACTCACTTTTCAGGGCCTTTTGAGGAAAAGGGGTGCAAGGTGCTTGTATTCAGTAATCCCCTCTAACTCTGTTCCTGGTATCCCAGAAGGAGTGAGTACAAGAAATGGTTTTAAGGAAATGAGATTGAACCAGGACCTGTAAATTCTTGACTGCAAAACTGGGGAATTTCATCCATAAATGAGTTATATCATCTTTTTCATCATTTATTTAAAGAAAACTTGAGAGAAAAAGAAAGTGGATAAAATCTCCCCTACACCCAAGGGAACTCCCTAAGCAGAATGGGAGTAGTTCATCCAAATTTTGCTCCATGGTTTGCAGGAACCAACAAAAGGTTGCTGATAAAATTCAGAATTCTCAGTTAAATTAGGATTTCAAACAAATAACAATGTTTTGGAACAATTAATTTCCAAATATTGCAATGAAGAACACAATAAAAGGTATTCATCATTTATCTGAAATTAAAATTTCCCAGTGTGTCCTGTATTTTTTAATGGCTACATCATGAGAGAATGAAAGAAATAATCTCCTTATAGTTAAATAAGGAAAACTCGCACAAAACAAGCACATAAAAACCTGTCACAGGGGGGTGCTGTTGTTGTGGCATAGCAGCTAAAGCTCCCATCTGAAAGGCTGGCATCCCATTTGGGCACCAATTCACATTGTTGCTGCTCCAATTCCTGTCCAGTTCCTAGCTAATGGCCTCAGAAAAGCAGTGGCAATTACTCAAGTATTTGGGGACTTGCTACTCATGTGGGAGACCCAGAAGAAGATCCTGGCTCATAGCTTCTGCCTGGCTCAGTGCCAGACATTATAGTCATCTGTGGTGCAAACCAGTGGACAAAGATCTCTCTCTTCCTCTCTCTCTCTCTCTCTCTCTCTCTCTCTCTGTGTGTGTGTGTGTGGTGTCTCCCTCTCTGTATGTAACTCTTCCTGCCAAATAAATGAATAAATTTTCATAAGATATCTGTCTTTGTAACACTCAGGATCTGGGAGTTACTTCTACTATCCTTCAGCCATAATATTGCAGTTCTTCCCTGAGACGGAGCCTATTTTTGCAGGATGTCCAGATAGGAAAACAAACTACATCTTCTGTCTTAGGTTTATCAGGTGTCCCTTAAATTTCCTGTGTCCTGTGTCTGGATCTGTGTTTTCCATGAGAGGTGTAAAGGTGATGGGCTCCTATGCTAAGAAAATGCAGTGACACTAAGTCCTCTGCAAAAGTATAGATGATAAAGGCAAAATCCAGAGGGAAAATCATCCTCTTAGCTGAGAGGCCTATAAAGTGCTCCTTCTGCATGCAGGTCATTTGCTCCAGAAAATGTTTTCTGAAACAAATGTGGCTTGTTCACCTTGTAGGTCGCACACTTTCTTCAGGCTGAAGGGGGACAATTTTTATTAGTACCTGCTGTGTGCCAAATTGTTCTGACATCTTTTGTGATAGTCTACCTCTGCCTGGTGCCTATTTGGACACCCCATCTGAGTTTGGTACCTGGGTACCCAACATAACCTGTGCCTACTCCCATCCTTGGGGACTTATGTGTGCACATGAGTATGAACTCCTTCTGTGTACCAGACACATAGCCATGCAAACACATGTGCTCTGTGAACATGTTTGTGTAACAGGTGCATATCTATGTGTACATGTTCAGGTGTGGCAATGTTTGTATGCCAGACACACATACATGCAGGCCCATATGGAAGTATGAGCACCTCCTGTGTGCCTGGTATAGGTTTTTGCATGCAGCTGTGTCTCTGTGTGAGCACATTACAGGTATCTGGCACACATCCAGGAATGTGCATGTGCTTGTTTGGATGCCTTTGTGAACAATACACACATCTGTCTCTGCATGTTCAGGTTTGAGCACTTTTATGCACTAGGCACACATCTGTTTACCCAACACTTTTACTCACAGCAGACTCCCAACATCATTCTCAGTATGATGCTACTACTATGCCCATTTTCTAAATAAGAAAAATCAGAGTGTTAGCCTAAAGTCCCTCAACTGAAGAGGGAGGAATCTAAACCCTAACTGTCCAACCACTTAAGACTTAACAGTTGAGCCCCAGTGTAGACTACCTCAAAGAAGACTACCCCACACACAATCACATAGCTAATGAAATCCAACAACACTTCAGAAAGATTATTCACCTAGACCAAGTGGGAATTATCCATGCTAAGCTGGGATGGTTCAACATTTGCAAATGATAAATGTGATAACATCACATTCACAAACAGATGAACAAAAAATACAGATTATCTCAACAAATACGGGGAAAGCATTTGATAAAATACAATACCCTTTCATGATAAAAACTTTTATAAAACTGGGTATACAAGGAACATTCTTCAACAAAATCAAGGCAATTTATGACAAACTCATAGCCAACATCCTATTGAATAAGGAAAATTTATAAGCATCCCCACTAAGTCCAAAACCAGACAAGCATCACCATTCCTGTTCAATATAGTCCTGTATGTGTTAGCCAAGGCCATTAGACTAGAAAAAGAAATCAAAACAACACAAATTGAAAAAGAGGAAATAAAGTATCCCTATTTGCAGATGACATGATTGTACATAACAGAGATCCAAAAGACTGCACTGAGAGACTACTAAAACTCATAACAAGAGTTTCCTAAAGTGGCAGGATATAAAACTAAAACACAAAAAGCAGTAGCCATTGTATACACAAACAATGTGTTGGCTGAGGAGGAGTTTTTAAGATCAATTCTATTCACAATAGCTATAAGGAATTAAAACCTTGGAATAAGTTTATCCAAGGATGTCAAAGATCCTTACAATGAAAATGACAAAATATGAGAGAGTGGTAAGATGGCGGAATAGGCAGGGAGCACACTATTAGTCCGGGGGAGAGACACTTTAATATAAGTGGAGATACTGCAGGGTCAAGGAAGAGTAGGGGATGAAACAGCAGAGGAAACTCTTCCGGAACTAGTGATTCACAGTGGACCTGCGTGGAGAGCGTGGTAGCCCAAGTTCGGGACACCAGCGGCAGACTCAACACACCAGCGCTGGAACGCGAGGTGAGCCAAACCTCAATAGCCCGAGACACCAGCCGGCAAGCGGAAAGAGGAGCCTAGAGGGAACGAGGCTTGAAACTCCATGAGGAAAAATTCACCAGGCTAACTAGAAGAGAGAGAGGAAAAAAATAAAAAACGTGACCGATACAGACACAAGTTTCTCTCTCTCCGCTCACCTCTCAAAGGCGAGCAAGACAAAGAGCAGGCGCCATTTTGGACATATGTCATAAGCAGGGTGACCTCACATCTGCACCGGCCCTGAGCCTAGCAGAAACATCTGACTCTGGGGGGAGGGGTGAAATAATAGGAGATTAGGATCTAACTTGGCAACCCAGTGGGAGACTGCAGGAGAATTGGAGCCCACACTGAGGGCAGCAGAGATTCCCTGTGTGGTCCTTGGGAAAGAGCTTCCAATCTCTGGCTGCTGTGTGTGTATCATTTGCCTGCTAACTACCTCCAATTATGTTCAGCTGTATGGAATTACTTCCCTTTTGAATCAAAAAAAGAAAGAGAGATTTACCACACCTAACCTGGGAGTGTCATCTTTGACACACCCTCAACCCAGAGGAACCAAACACAGCTCTCAGTCCACACTCATCTCAAGCCTCTAAGGCTCCACTGAAAGCAGACAGTCCACTTAATATAGAGCCATAGTGTAACAAGAAAAGGCACCACAGTGAAGAAACCAAATATCTCCAACATGCCAAACAACAAATGCAAAAACCAAGCTAACAAGAACAAGGAAGACACTATGACGCCTCCAAATGAAAAAGACACCCCAATTCAAGATTATGAAGATGATGAGATTGAAGAAATGCAAGAAGCAGATCTCAA
This sequence comes from Lepus europaeus, assembly GCF_033115175.1. Classification (NCBI taxonomy): domain Eukaryota; kingdom Metazoa; phylum Chordata; class Mammalia; order Lagomorpha; family Leporidae; genus Lepus; species Lepus europaeus. The sequence continues at coordinate 30,723,115 of NC_084851.1, read as the reverse complement.
AAAATTGATAAGAACATTAAGAAGTTCTCAGAAACAAATCCTTGAACTACAGAAATCCTTAATGGACAAGATAGAATATCTCTCTCATGAACATGAAATATTAAGAAGGAATCAAAATGAAATGAAACAACAAGTGGAACAAAAAACTGTGATAGTGACGAGAAATCACAATGAAATGAAGAATTCAATAGATCAAATGACAAACATATTAGAGAGCCTTAAAAACAGAATGGGTAAAGCAGAAGAGAGAAAATCAGACTTAGAAGACAGAGAACAGGAAAGGCAACAAGCAAACCAAAGAAAGGAAGAGGAAATTAGAAATCTAAAAAATATTGTCGGGAATCTACAGGATACTATTAAAAAACCAAACATTTGGGTCCTAGGAGTTCCTGAAGGCATGTAGAGAGAGAAAGGATTAGAAGACATTTTCAGTGAGATACTAGCAGAAAATTTCCCAGGTTTAGAGAAGGACAGAGACATCTTAGTACAGGAAGCTTGTAGAACCCCTAGTAAACATGACCAAAAGAGATACTCACCACGACAGGTTGTAATCAAACTCACCACAGTGAAACATAAAGAAAAGATCCTAAATTGTGCAAGAGAGAAACGCCAGATTACTCTCAGAGGAACTCCAATTAGACTCACAGCTGACTTCTCATCAGAAACCCTACAAGCCAGGAGAGAATGGCGAGATATAGCCCAGGTACTAAGAGAGAAAAACTGCCAGCCCAGAATATTATATCCTGCAAAGCTCTCATTTGTGAATGAAGGTGAAATAAAGACTTTTCATAGCAAACATAAACTGAAAGAATTTGCCGCCACTCGTCCTGCCCTGCAAAAGATGCTTAAAGATGTGTTACACACAGAAACACAGAAACATGGTCACGAATATGAAAGAAGGTAAAGGAAGGAAACCTCACAGCAAAAGATCACAGGAAGCTCAATTTCTCTTTGACATAGAATTAAACTCTGATGCTCCGTTAAATCAATGTGTTAAAGTAATCTAGTATGTTCTCTTGATGTCTGTTAAATTCTAATTGTTCAAAAATGGCTGAATTTTTATTAAGAGCTATGGGTTATTTAAATATGTGCTTATTTTCCAAGATTTGAATAATAACCTGTAACAATGACCAAATTTGGTCTATGTTATGTCATGATTTTAAGGAATCTTATTTCAACCAGATATTTTGGATTTTGAGCCTTCTTGGCATTCTTGACAGGCATTCAAAAAATCAAAGTTTCAAACAATCTGGTCTCTAAAATTTCCAGTAAATCTTGGACTTTGGTTTTTCCAGTTTGGGCCCAACAGAAAAAATCGAAGGACCTATGTCTCTCATCTTATAGAGACACCAACTAATTAGTCTATTTGGATTATATTAGAAATACTGTCAAGATGTGATGTGGTACCAGACTTTAAGTTTCTATAATGGAAAATGCAGTTAATACAAATGTTTGAGAATTAAAATGTCTAATGATCTTGTGTTACTAGACATGATAGTTATCTTAATGAGAAAGCCCCAGAGGCCTAAAGGGTTAAGTACTTGTAAAATCCTACAGGTGCTTTCAAAAATACTGTGAAGTAAGCAAGTGCCTCTTGTTGGTTAATGAGTTTATAATTTTAAACATGGCAACTTAAAGTCTTTTGTCATCCATAGTTATATATCATGTGCTGCTCATAAAACTAAAGCGTTGTTGGTTCTGTGTTTAGCTGTCCTCCTATAGGTTCCTATGGACTTTTTCAAGCCACTTTTATTGTATTCAGTACTTTGGGATGACTCTGTAAACAGATGAAGCCAATAATGTATTAACAGTACCAACTGAGAGAAAGTATGGTTAACTGAGGTTACTAAAAACAAAAAGCAATTCAAATCAATTGGCAATCTACAAAAAGAGTTAAAGATTTTAAAAGCTATTATTAAAATTGCTATATTGGTCTATTATGCTCTGTTATATGTGTGTACATGTTGTATGTCCACATGGGAAAATTTTATTCAGAGTTTTATTTTAAATGGCTTATAGATAAGATTGTCCATAAATTTAAGCTGCTAAAATCAATCAAAGATACATTTTAATTTATGTGACCTGAATCTGTGTATCATATGTTTTAAACGTGTTGGTAGAAAGAAACTTAAAACATTTTAGATCGTTGTGCTTAAGTTTACTGGCTAAACAAAATTCACCATGTTAGATATTTAAGAGGTGTTTTCAAATACATGATTCTTACAATTTATAGAAGGCATTGGACATTCTGTTAAATGTTTTCTTAAGTTGTTATCTAATGGTTGAAACGGTTTTCTAAGTATTCTTGTAATATTGCTATTGTCAGCAAGCGATCTAGGACTTGCTCCCTCATTTCTCTATTCTAAGCCCAACTTGTTCTTTCATTTCTCTATTCTCTTCAAGGTAGGAAACTAATTCTATTATAAAGGAATCTGTAGGACACACAATTTAATCTTTAGACCTTATAAAAGAGATGGGTAACATTTTTCTGTAATAGCATAGCCAAAATAAGAACTTAAATAATAATCTCATAGCTAGATTCACTTTGCCATCAGTGAAGTAAGCAGTAAGTAAAAAAAAAACCTCCCTTTCAGACCAAAGGGAAAGAAATTTTTGAAGTGAGAATATGATTTTCCTCATGGGCATTGTCTACCTTAGAAAAACTACTACAGAACATGCCTGTGACTATAGACTTGTAGTTCAGGCCACCAAAGATTAGAGATGGGCCTTGGGCACTCACTTGACTTGCATCCTCTGGTCTGCTTTAACACAAACCAGGAGGAAAAGAAAGCTAGGCATCAGAAGCAATTGGTGGCAGGCCTATTAATGGCTGATCTGTACAGTGATCTGCCCTCAAGGAGACCCAACAGGCCAGTCCACTGCAGTGGCTTTCAATGTGGTAAGCCTGGGTTTCAGCAGAAGTCAGCTTGTGAAGAGCCCTGGCAGCTCTGCCAAGAGTTGGATCACTGGAAATGGACCTGCCCTGGAGTTGAAGGATGCCCAGGTCAGAGCCACAGATCTTATTGGCTCTAAGCTGAAAAGCCCTTCACTCAGCCCAACTTCCAAAGTGACCACCGCAGCTGAGCGGACGGCCAAGTAGGGTCAGCAACATTGAAGGCAGAACTGTAAATTTCCTGTTAGAGATGCCACCTGCCTTTACCTGGCCAGCTCTCCTCCCAGGCCAGCCAAGTAATGAAAGTCAACAGAGTGCCTTCCCCTAGGAGGTTCACACCTCCCTTAGGATATACCCCATGTGAAGAGATAGATAGGTCTGGGCCTCTTAACTTACAAGGCCTAAAGCCCAACAGATTATTATCAAGCCCCTTCTATCAGGTTCTATTTGCCTCTCAATCAGAAAAGTTACTTGTTGCTTAGACAGCACCTTTCTTAGCTCTTCTAGTAATGACTCTGTCCTTTGTCCTAGGCCCTGTCTAGTGCACTTGGGCCTCATTCCTTTGTAATCATAACCTCTACTCTACCACCAATGGCTCTACTCCCAACCTGTGTGTACTGATGATCCTCTTCCCCACTTAATGCTGTATAATTGTTCAGACCTGGTAAATGCCACTCTTAGGATCATTGGTTACTATCCTCACTCTGTCTTTTATGACCTTGTCTAAATATGATCAGAGTCGGTAAACTTGGAAGGCTTCCATAGCCTTGGCAACTCATGATGATAGCCTAGGGCGGTTCCTGACACCAGAAACTATAGTGTCAATTTGTTGTGTCAATAACAGGAGCCACTGTGCACTTGCTCCTCATGTGGGATCTCTGTCCTTAATGTGCTGTACATTTTGATTTAATGCTATAACTAGTACTCCAACAGTATGTTTCACTTTGTGTTTCTATGTGGATGTAAACTGTTGAAATCTTTATACTAAATTGATCTTGTGTATATAAAGAGAATTGAAAATGAATCTTGATGTGAATGGAAGAGGAGAGGGAGCGGGAGAGGGGAGGGTTGTGGGTGGGAGGGAAGTTATGTGAGGGGGAAGCCATTGTAATCCATAAGCTGTACACTGGAAATTTATATTCATTAAATAAATGTTAAAAAAAAGAAAATGACAAAACACTAAACAAAGAAATAGAGGACACAAAAGTTGGAAAAGGTTCAATTTTCACAGATTGGAAGAATTAATATCATCAAAATGTTCATACAACCAAAAGCATTTTACAGATTTGATGCAATCCCAATCAAAATACCAATGACATTCTTCTCAGATCTAGAGAAAATTATGAATAAATTCATATGGAAACACCAGAGACCCCAAGTAGCTAAATCAATGTTATATAATAAAATCAATCTAAAGAAAATCAAAGGTGGAAGCATCACAATATCAGATTTCAGGACATATTACAGTGCAATTATAAGCAGAACAACCTGGTACTGGCACAAAAACAGATGTGTAGAGCAATGTAACAGAATAGAAACTCCAGGATTCAATCCAAACATTTACAACCAACTTATCCTTGACAAAGGAGCTAAAATCAATCCCTGGAGATGGGACAGTCTCTTCAAAAATGGTGTTGGGAGAACTGGGTTTCTGCATGCAGAGATATGATATAAGACCTCTACCTTATACCTTACATAATAATCCACTCAATATGTATCAAAAACCTAAATCTATGATCCAATACCACCCAATTACTAAAGAACATTGAGGAAACTCTATAACACATTGGCATAGGCAAAGTCGTTTTAAAAAAAACACCATGGAAGCACAGAAATCAAATGAAAAAATTAGCAAATGGGATTACATTCAGCTGAGAAGTTTCTGCACTGCAAAAGAAACACTCACCAAAGTGCAGAGACAATTGACATGATGGGAGAAAATGTTTGCAAACTATGCAGATGATAAATGATTAATAAAATCTATAAAAAGCTAAATAAATATAACAACAACACAACAAACATTTCAGTTAAGAAATGGGTGAAGGACTTGAACTGCCATTTTTTAAGAGAGGTAATTCAAATGGCCATCAGATACTGGAAAAACAGGTAAAGTCGCTGCCTACAGTGCTGGCATCCCCCATAGTGCCAATTTGAGTCCTCGCTGTTCCACTTCCAATCCAGCTCTCTGCTATGGCTTGGGAAAGTCATAGAAGATGACCCAAATGCTTGGGCCCCTACACCTGTGTGGGAAGAAGTTCCTGGTTCCTGGCTTCAGATTGCCCCAGCTCTGTTGCAGCCATTTGGGTAGTGAACCAATGGATGGAAGCTCTCTCTCTCTCTCTCTCTCTCTCTCTCTCTCTCTCTCTCTCTCTCTCGCCCACTCTCTCTCTCTCGCCCACTCTCTCTCTCCCTCTTCCTCTCTCTCTTTCTCTTCCTCTCTGTAACTCTGCCTTTCAAATAAATTAATACATCTTTTAAAAAAGATAAAGAAAACAGGCTCAGGGTCATTAACCATTAGGGAACTGCAAATAAAACCACAGTGCCATTTCACTTCACCCCAGTTCAAATGGCTCTCACACAGAAATCTATAAACTACAAATGCTGGTGAGGATGCAACATAAAAAATGCACCTAAGCCAGTGTTCATGGGAAGGTAAAGTGGTCCAGCCACTGTGGAAGACAGTATGTATATACTTCAGAAATCTGAATACAAATCTAGCATATGATGAGGCCATCCCTCTCCTGGGAATTTACCCAAAATAAAATTAATGAGTATTTGAAAGTGTTATCTGTACCTACATGTTAATCACAGCTCAATTCATAATAGCTAAGACATGGAATCAACCCAGATGTGCAGCAGCTGTTTATTGGATAAAGAAATTATAGTATGGAGTACAGTTCAGATAAAAAAAAGAAATCCTGTCTTTAGCAACAAAGCAGATGCAACTGGAAGTCACTATACTTCATGAAATAAGCCAGTGCCAAAGAGACAGATATATTGTGTTTTCTCTGAACTGTGGTAACTAATGTAGTACCTGTAATATAATCCACTGGAGTGAAATGGCTATTTTGAGATTTGCTGATTGTTTACAGCCCTCGTCTCTTCTGTTGAGGAAGTTTTTTTTCTTTACACCAATTGTTGAACTCATTATTTAATGTAGGATTAAACTTATGAGTATAAAGTAACTTAAAATGGATCCTGTAAAAATTATGAGTGGGAATAGCAGAGGTATGAAGGAAAAGTATTGGGGTATTTGTGTGACACAGGATAATGTGGGGTGTATCACTAACTTTCTAAACCTGTATAAGAAATGCATGAAACTTTAGTAACTTAAATAAGATTTTTTAAAAAAATACAAAAAATGAGCAGGCTTTTGTGGTGAAGGTTCTTATGGAGCAGCTGAAGCAACAAGAAACCATGGACTCCACCAAGGTCAGCAAGAGGCTGCTCACAGGCTCTGCATAGCAGAAGCTTTCAGAGACCTGCTGACCACAAATATCCCCAGGAACAAGCAGCAATAGACACTTATGGCTGGGGAAAGGGAAATAGTTCTGCTTCCCAGGAAAATGCCTCCAGGACTTCCAAACTGAAATCAAAGAGGGATGGTGATAGTTGTAATGGCAACGAAAAAAGAAAAGGTTCATCTTAATCACAAGGACCCAAGAACAAGCTATTAGGGAATTGGGGATGGTAAAGAGAGATATCTTCCATCTGCTGATTCAATCCCCAAATGGCTGCCATGTTCCAGGGATGGGCCAGGCCAAAGCAATTAACCAGTATCCCCTTCAGGCACACTAGTAGGGAGCTGGATTGTGAGTACAACAGCCACAGCTCAAACTCCCATATGAGATCTCAGTACTGCAGATGAGTGCCCTAACCAACTATGTTATAGTGCTGGCCTCATAGAACTACATTTTTAACTCTGTTTCCTCACAGCAAATGCTGGCAAGCCATAGGGGCTGCATGCTGGCCAAGCTAGTGAGCCTACAGAGAGGGTATTCCAATGGTGAAGTGGGCCCAGATCCCTTCAACTAACCATGCTTTTCCTAACAATGATGCTTTGAATAGATGTGTACAGTGTGTGTTCACTTTTCAAAGTCAACATATCAAAAGTCTTCAGAACTTCCCATCAGAAACAGCAAAACCAGTCTGCAGCTCATTCTGTAATACTTGGGCTATGGATTATCCTGAGGTTTTCTCTTTTTATAGATTTACTAATTGTGACTTATTTAAGAATTTGGAAAAAAGAATTAAAATAAAAATTATCCAATACACAATCTCACTGTACTTTAGAGCCCCAAAACACAGCACACTGTAAAGGGTCAGAGTTTTTCCTAGTAATCTCATGGCGGGTGGGGAGCTGGCCTTGTTGTCATTGCCCAGCACTACAAGAGAGTATCATAGCACAGACTGCTATCCTAAGAAAAGAACAAAATTAAAAATTTTATGTATGGCTTCTATTGAATATAAATCACTTTTTTCACCATCATAAAGTGGAAAAATCCTTAAGCATCATAAGTTAAGAACTGTCTGTATTGCTTTTTGTATCTTTTCTTAGATTTCTTAGTCCTCCCAATAAAATCAGTGGAAATATCATACCATTCATCTTGAAAACATTCTCCCTATATTGTAAAGGCTTTGGCTCATCTGTAGCCCTTATTTCACCAATGTGACTAATTTCCTACCACCCTAAATAATCTTAACCACCTTACTAAATTGTTGTTTTGATTTAAGCTTTCCTTTCTATAATATGTTAAGAAATCCATCTTTTAGCCCAAAAAATATCAAAACATAGAAATCGTATATAAGTATGCCTTTCTCTAACATAGAGTCACACAGTAAGTTTTATGAAATATTTCTAATATATTGTGAGTGAAGTCAGGATCTCTATTTCTCTCATGCTGCCTGACTGATTCAAGACATCATTACTCTGTCTTGCAGAACTTCTACTGTCTCCTTTCTGTGTCTTAGCATTTACCGTTTCTATCCTACTCTCCAGTCTCAAGAACAAGTGATCTCTTCAAAATATGTGTGACAAATAAAAACACCAGCTGGAAACCTTCCAATAACTTTTCATTTTTTTTAATTTTCATGTACTTATTTGAAAAATAAATTATATTTTTGATTTTTAAAAATTAAAATAGAAGCATATAAGTTCATATATACATATTATGAACAATGAGGATTTCAAATTTTTTGTGGAGAATGAAACTGATATATAAGTTTATTTTGGTGCTAGAAAACTGGAAACTTATGTATAGAATAATTTTTCAAATATTCATGGAATGTGTATTTTTAAAAAACTCTACATTTATTTCAAGATTTTGTATAGAACATAATATATTTGCAGGCACCATAGCCACTTTGCAGAAATGTAAATGGTAGCTGATATGGTGTGACTGCCTGCTCTTCAAGCTGTAAAGAATTTGTCTCTAATGTTTGAAGCATTGATTTACCAATCACAACAGATGTACTTCAGGCACAAGAATGGAAATACATGTACCTGTGTTGGCTACAGTCACATAGGAATGGTGACACTGGAGGTGGCCAGGCTCTGCACATACAGGGATTGGAAATTTATGAGGGAATAAATAGACTGCAGATAAATCAATGCTTAGAGGAAATTTATAACATTATATGAATGTTAGAATAAAAAACTAAAAATCAATCATTGTAGCTTCCTAATCAGGAATTAAAAAGAAAAAATAAATTGAAAGTAAATAGAAGAAAGGCATTCAAAATGATAATAACAAATATAAATGATATGTTTTTGAGTACCACAAAGCAGGATATATTTTTTAAATGTTAACAAAATTAACATAGAAGTAAAGTAATTATAAATACAAATGGAAAAGTAACACTAATATCCAATTTTAAGAATTAAAAATAATTCTTCATAGATAATTTATCCTTCTCAAGATGCTAGAATAAGTGTGTGATAGTCTTAGGAGTAAAATTTGAATAGAAGTCAAAATTCATTGTATATTGAAAACCAAATTCCCAATGACAGAAATATAACATGAAATAGGAAAACGCCTATTTAGAACAAACAAGTTGAATCACAACTTGAAAACTAGCAACCAACCAATAAAAAAGTTATAGAAGAAAAATTTCAAATCTAGAATTACAAAATATTCCAAATATTTAAGGAACAAATAAACACACGTACATTTCCCACACATATTCATAATGTAAATAAGCAGAGATTATTTTAAAGTTTCTTTTGTAAAGCCAGCATAACATTCATGAGGATGCAAGTTGACCAGAACTTGAAATACAAATGAAATATCCCTTTCTTTTACTATTATTATTATTATTATTATTATTATTATTATTAATTTTTGACAGGCAGAGTGGATAGTGAGAGAGCAACAGAGAAAGGTCTTCCTTTTTGCCATTGGTTCACTGTCCAATGGCCACTGTGGCCGGCACATCGCACTGATCCGAAGCCAGGAGCCAGGTGCTTCTCCTGGTCTCCCATGTGGGTGCAGGGCCCAAGCACTTGGGCCATCCTCCACTGCCTTCCCGGGCCATAGCAGAGAGCTGGCCTGGAAGAGGGGCAACCGGGATAGAATCCGGCGCCCCAACTGGAACTAAAACCCGGTGTGCCAGTGCTGCAAGGCAGAGGATTAGCCTGTTAAGCCACGGAGCCGGCCGAAGTATCCCTTTCATAAACAGGTATATATATATTCTTAGTAAATATTAGTTTAATAAAGGAAATCACATATCAATACATAATTAATAACAAGTGAGATATAATAAAAATTTCAAGAGCTGTTAACTTTGGTAAACAAGCCATGTAAATTTTCCAGAGAGTTGATAAATTTAAGAAAATTGCATGATAATTTAGATGAAATATTGAAAATTATTTTAATAATTCAACATCTAGTTAAAAAGAAAACCTGCTAGCAGTAAAGCAATGGTTTCCTTGCTAATCAAGATTCTTTAAAAGATCCTACAACAAACACCACAATTAATACAGGAACACTGAAATCTTTTTTCCTGGAAGTAACCTATGACAGGCTTTCTCCACTCTCTCCAACTTCTTACCAGAAAAGTAGTCGGGGTGGGGGGAGCAACAACAAAGATCAATTTCTAAGCAATATTTTGTCAATATTGGAGATATTAAAATATTGTCCATAAAATCTAAAAACAAATACAACTGCTGAATGAACTTATCAGATTGCTGGAAAGATTAATATATAAAATCCGATAGATCACCAACTACCAGCAAGAAACAAATAGAAAATAGGAAAGATCAACAGGCAGAGTAGAAAACAAATACTGACAGAAGGAAAGGAAAAAAAAAGGATTAAATGTGATATCTTTAAGCATTTTAAATCAATATTTAAAAAGTAACACAAACGACCCAACAGAAAAATGGGCAAAAATATGAGGGAAAAGAAAGGCAATGAGCCAACAGACAAATCTAGCTCACCAGAGGCAGGTCACCGCAAGCTCCAGAAAGAATCCGGCAGGGAGGACAGGGGGACACAGGGTGACACCGGCAGTGGCAACAGGGAGGTGAGTGGCCCTCCTGCAGCAGGGAGGTGAGAGGCTCTCCCGCAGCAGGGAGGTGAGAGGCCCTCCTTCAGCAGGGAGCAGGGCCCAGGAAGGGCAGTTTCCCACCTGACCCAGGCCTGCGCTTCTGCTGTTTCCATCCACACAACCTGAGCTTAGGGCGTCCCAGCTATGGAGGATGCTGATTGGCTGCATCATTTGTGACGTGTCTTGCAAACTGTCCAATTAGGAAGGTGACATCCAGGACTCTTGACATCATAGTCTTCTGTCCTAGAGTTCTGTGGGTGCGCCAGGTCCTAGGAGACAGCGCTGCTGCCGCAAGGCTCCCAAGCCAATCGGAATCCGCCGCTTTCCACCTTCCCTGACGGCAGGGGGCTGGAGGGCAGCGACGCTGCACACCTAGGAAGCTGACCACCACGACGTGGTGAGTGTGTGGGCCCCGGGCGTCTGGGGGGAAGCGGAGCCACTGGAGCTGCTGAAGGGCCAGGAGGACACAGGCCGCCCACAGGTCATCTCTGGGATCTGTGGGCACCACACTGCTGCAGGTGCAGCACTTTCCTTGGTCCCCTCTGACCCTGGGTTGGGGGAGACTGGCGCCAGAGACCCCCGACACCCTGGGCCTTCCCTGCTCACAGCGACTTCACATCCCTGGAGCCAAACCTGGGCAGCTGTGCAGCGGCAGCCTCGCGTCTCCCCAGGTGTGCAGTGGGGCCTGAGCTGTCACTAGGGAGACTGTGGGTTCTGTGTATGGGGTTCATGCGGGCCTGGAGCTGTCCTAATGCGGCCCTCGGTTCCTCCTTCCTTCCCTGTGAGGACCTGATTCCCCCCAGTTTTCTAAATACGTGTGCAGCAGGGTCTTGTCCAGGATGCTGACCTCTTTGCTTAGTTGTTCCTAGAGGGGTCTCTGTTTTCTGTTTCCAGTAACCTAGTAACGTATATTAGGTAAGACAAAAACAGAAGTGTTGTTTGACTCTGGGTTTTCATCCAGGTTTTAGAGAGGCAGGAGGACCTGTAATTTGATACTTGGCTATCATCTCAGCACTTACAGGCTCCCTTGACAGGCTGTCCTCTGTATTAACATTTTCAAAATAGAAATTGTGGCTACTTAAATTTATGAGTGTTTTAAAATTTCTGTTCTAAGAAAGCCTTTCCAATCCTGAAGATATGTCTAGTTTTCTGTTATTTTGAATTTATGTTTTCATATAGGAGCCTATTTCTTTTTGCTTGTTTGAATTGTTCCAAGATTGTTGGAGTATAATTGACAGAATTTGTGTATATTCAAGATATGAAACCTGATGTTTTCTATGTGAGGTGATTTTCAAAAGTTATGGGAAATTCAAATTATCTTTTAATCCCATTTTTTCATAAATTTTTTTAGAATCCTCTTATACGTATACAAGAATCATAATGAAATGATCAGGATAAGGTAACATATCCATTATCGTCATTGTTACATTTTTAAGGAATACATAAGATATTAGCAAGTTGTATGTAATAGAGTATTCTTTAAAATACTGTGTTGAATACAGTGTTTAAGACCTTGAATTAATGTATCTCACAACTGCAAATGTTTTACCATTTCCTTTGCTCTGATCCCCTGACAACCACCATTCTTTTCTGTGATTGTGATTTTCGTAGGTTCCACATACAATTGAGATTGTGTGGCATTTATCTTTTAGGGCCTTATTCCCAGTAGCCTAATGGGCTGTTCCTGTTTCTGGATCCATGTTTTGACTAAATGGCAGAATTTCTTTTTAAAGGTTGCATATGATTTCTGTGTGTGTGTATTTCTGTGAGTGTCACATTTTCTTCATTCATCTGTTGACAATGTGGTTATTTCCATATCTTGTATTTGAATGAATGTGGAGATACAGCTATCTCTTGGAGATACTGATTTCCTTTGGAAACTAATGCAGTAGTAGGTTATTCTCTTGTTCTATAATTCATTTGTTTGAAGTCCTAAACAGGTTTCTTTTTGTTGGATGTACCACCAAGTTTTACTCCCACCAGTGATTTATGTATTCCCCTTTTTCCACATCTGGTCTAATTTATCTTTTTATTTTTGCATAACAGTCATTTTAACATATGTGAGGTGATAACCACTGTGGTAATTAGCATTGTAGTCTTGATTAACAGTGTTGAGCCCCTTTTCAGTTACCCATTAGCTACATGTGCATGTTCAGTGGAAAAACTGATCAATCCTTTGTGCATTTTTTACTGCAATTTGTGTTTTTGAGGTGTCTGTGTTCATTGTATTACTCCCTTAGTCAGACTGAGGTTTTCCATTGTTTTCTTCCATTCCTTGCTTTATCTTTTCAGTTTTACCTTTAGTATGCACAATGCTTTTTTTGTTAGTTTTTTTGTAGTCTTAACTTTTGCTTTTTTTCACCTGTGCTTTTAGTGTCACATCTAAACAATCATTTTTCAGATGTCAGTGAATTTGCTTTCATTTGTAAGAGTTTTAAATTCTCAGATCTTCTATGTAAGCCTTCATTTTAAGTTGAAATTCTTGCTGGAGTAATATAATGATATTATATGTCAATTTTTGGCATGTGGATGACAAATTTGCCTCTGCTTAAGATGTCATCACTAAATAGTGAGTAGCCATTTTGCAGCTGTGGTGTCATTTACTGGAACAGCACGCCAGAGCATGTGCCTTGAATTGCACGGGGACCAGGTAGAAAGTGTCAGAGTCCAGTTTTTCCCTAATGTCACTCATCCCCAGAACTCATCCTGCTGCACTCTGCTGCTCTTCTCTGTCTGCAGTAAAATATTTCAGAAGTCTCTCCTGGGAGACACTCACATGAAGTCATGTACAATGATGGGGAGAAGTGCAGACTATGTAGTAAAGGGGGTGGGCCCAGAGGCTCTGTCCCCTTTCTCTGGGATATATGAAAGCACTTCAAAAATTCATGAAGAGATCAACATTTGGCATTGTTACAACCCTGCTTAGTATGCTCACATCCCATATCAGACAGAGTTCCTAGTTTAGATTCACTGCGCCCTTTTCCAGGTGCCTGCTAATATACACTTTTGAAGGGAGTGATGGCTAAAGTAAGTGGGTCCTGTCACCCACTTGAGAGACTCATATTATCTAGGACGTACAGCTGATGAGGTCCTCAAGACAGAGAGGATGGAATAAAGTGTTTCTTTGCTGCAATGTGTGTTTGTGATCTGGAAACCAGAACACTCCAGCATGAACTTCCTTATGTCAAATGATGGTGCACAGTGAGAAAAGGCAGATACTGAGGCATTAGGCATTTTTCAATTCATCTATGTAGCTGCCATCCCAATGGGGAATGGGTACAACTGTAATAGTCCCCATTTGGCCACATGGGAGCAGCAGGTTTATTTAAACTTTGAAAATTCAGTTTATTCACATTAAAAACACAGAAATCTGTCAACTACTGCTCTCTCTTCAAATAATCACATCAGCTGGGATTGAGCAAGTTGAAGTGAAGAGCCCAGAACTCAGTATGGGTGGCAGTACTTGAGCACCCTATGCTGCCTCATAGGGTGTACTTTAGTACAAAGCTGGATTGGAAGTGGAGGGGGACTCAAATCCACACACTCTGATGTCAGATATGGGTTTCCAAATAGCCACTTTAGGTGTCATTCCCCAATGACCATCCCTCTATTATTTTAAGAGGACTTCTATCATGGGCAAAACCAACTCTCCTGGCCTTAATAACCATAGACCCTGAAGCTAAACTATGCAGATGCTTAACACCCTGGAAAATGACCAAATACAATCATCCAGTGGAATGTTCGTGGCAGCAATTTCTGCCCTTCTCAACACTTAGAGCTATGTAGATAGAGGCCTGCCACCAGGCACTTGTCTCCTTGATATCTCTTCATCCATTTTCCACATGTACCCAATCTGGCCCTCCACATCAAAGAGTGATCACTACTGGATGCTGTGCTGAAGAGATATCCCAAGTTGGCTCTTTTCAGACATGTCTCATGTGTTGCTCCAGACATTTCTTGGCATAGATGTGGCTCATCCCCACAGAGAGTCAATAATGGCAGGTGCCCTGGTACAGTTGTTCTGCATCCCATGGGTACCCCTGTGGGTGACAGTCACCCATTTACTGGGCTCATAGCCTAGATAATTGTGGCCTTGCTGAGCACTGAATCAGGCATCACTTCATCAGTGCAGTGAACCAGGCACATTGGGTCATTGGCAAAGAGGAGGACAAGCCCTTAGAATACCTGCATGGTTAATATATTAAGGCAGGATTCTTTCTCTCCCCATATATGCTGGTGTTGCTCCTCCTCACTTCTCGTTACCATTTCTGAACCTTAGCATGGACCATCTGGAACATCTCTTCTTCACAAAGCCTAATGCTTTGTACTGATGGGCTGTACCCACTAAGGGCCAGAACAGTTCCTCAAACCTCTCTAGAGAATCAACATCCAAACAGGCCCTGGTAGGAATCACCTCAGTTAATCACAAATATTGGAAGCATGTGTTCTGAAATTTATCTCTTGACTCACTACCCTTGCTCCTTGTCAAGGTGCCTACTTTTTTGATGGCCAGTTCTTTCTACTGGGATCTAACTCACAGAGATCTTTCATTTAGGTCCTCTTTTTTTGCCAGAGTGTCTTGGCTTTCCAGGTCTAAAATACTCTCATGGGCTCTTCAGCCAAATCCAAATGCTTTAAGGGCTGATTCTGAAGCCAGAGTGCTATTTAGGACATCTGGCATTCTATAAGTCTGCTGTGTATCCTGCTTCCCATTAAACTATAAAGATTCTAAAATCAGTTGTCACAACCTGTAAAACGGCCATGATAAAATGATTGATTTAATAAGTTTGCTGTGATAATACTCTGATAAGTGGTGTGCTGTGGCTTGAGATCCACATGCCTTCATCAAGATCAATAGACTATTCTTTTTTTAGCTTTTATTTAATAAATATAAGTTTCCAAAGTACAGCTTTTGGATTACAGTGGCTTTTTCCCCCCATAACTTTCCTCCCACCCACAACCCTCCCATCTCCCACTGCCTCTCCCATTCCAATCACATCAAGATTTATTTTCAATATTCTTTATATACAGAAGATCAATTTAGTATATATTAATTAAAGATTTCAACAGTTTTCACCACACAGGAGCAAAAAGTGTAAAATACTGTCTGAGTACTAGTCATAGCATTAATGCACGTTGTACAACACATTAAAGACAGAGATCCTACATGAGGAGTAAGTGCACAGTGACTGCTGTTGTTTACTTAACAATTGACACTCTTGTTTATGGCATCAGTAATCACCCTAGGCTCTTGTCATGAGTTTCCAAGGCTATGGAAGGAAGCCTTTTGAGTTCGCCAACTCCAATCTTATTTAGACAGGGTCATAGTCAAAATGGAAGTTCTCTCCTCCCTTCAGAGAAAGGTACCTCCTTCTTTGATGGCCCGTTCTTTCCAGTGGGATCTCACTTGCAGATATCTTTCATTTAGGTCTTTTTTTTTACCAGAGTGTCTTGGCTTTCCATGCCTAAAATACTCTCATGGGCTCTTCAGCCAGATCTGAATGCCTTAAGGGCTGATTCTGAAGCCAGAATGCTGTTTAGGACATCTGCCATTCTATGAGTCTGTTCTGTATCCCGCTTCCCATGTTGGATCATTCTCTCCTTTATAACTCTATCAATTAGTATTAGCAGACTTTGCCACCTGAGAGTAATGTTAGCTCTTGGTGGTCTTCTTCTGAATTCTCTCCTATGTGTCATCTGTGTATCACCCATGGTGCTATTCTTCTGAGTGGATACTATGCCCAAAGACTGGTTGATGTTCAAAGTCTTCCCTTTATTTGAAAATAGACTTTTTCTAAAGGGGTGTTGCCACCTCAGATATTTTTGTGAGTTCAATTTAGGCTTCACTTGTGGCTGCATCATAGCTCAGCATCTCATTTGCTTATATGCTTTCCTCATCAGCAATCCTTTTCCAATATGTCTATTGAAAATTCCTATGTCAAAGTCTTTCTCATCCAAGGAAAGAAGGTTAAACGAATCCCAAACTCTTACTAGCTGCCAAATGAATTGTTTTAATGAATTATTTATTTATTTATAATTAAAGTTGAGACAGAGGAGGCAAGGGGAAGAATGATTTTCCTTCGGTGGGTTACTCCTCAAATGTTTGTAATGGCCAAGGATGGGACAGGCAGAAGCCAGGAGCTTCTCTTGAGTCTCCCATGTGATTCCAGGGGCTCAATAACCTTGGCCCCCTTCTGCTGCTTTCTTGCAAGTATTAGAAGGGTGTTAGATCAGAAATGGAGTAGCTAGGACTCAAATCCATGCCCATATGGGATGCCTGCCTTGCAGATGACAGATTAATCTGCTGTGTCACAGCAGTGCCCACTGTTGTAACTCTTTAGAGCTTAAAATCACTTATTTCAAGAGATCATCTAGGGTATTTATCACTCACTCTCATGTACACACACATACACACAGAATTATAATCCACATTTGAATCATGAGTAGAGGGAATAAAATTATCTGAAATTCTGAATAAAAAATGTTAAGTTTGACATTGAAACATTATTTTATTAAACTGTATTCTAATTAGGCTGCTCCAGTGAAAACTGAACCTTGTTATTTAATGATTGAGTCTCTTTTATATTATAATTTTTGTCTCTATGTGTTTGATTATTAATGCTAAACTGGTTGAGGTACTGGCCCTATATTCCTCTAAGATTAGAATTTCATTAATATATTATTAACCTACAGAAATTCAATTACTTTTACATCTAAGTTAGTAGTTAGGCATTTCTTTCCTATATTAAAATCTGGTTTTTTATATACATGATGAATTGTTTTTTTTTCTCTCCTTGTTACTTTCATAATACATTAAATAAAATTTTGTCAGATGCTTACTATTTATATGAGAATAGTGTCTTTAACAGTTCTTCTGTATGATAAAGTATATTTCTAAATATTTGTTTTGCAAAGGCAGCATTGTGTTGGGAACGTGCCTAAAATTTCATGGGAGCAATCAGAAAAGATGTCAACACACTGAAGTTAGCCAAATGCTACCACACTTGTCCAAACTTTGAGTATACTTTTGATATATTTAGTAAGGATCTCATCACAAAATTCCATACAGCGAGCGGCTTAAAACACAGAAATTAATGTCTTAGAGTGTGGAGCCTTGACATCTGAGATGGAGGTATCAACAGGGTGAGTTCAGCTGAAGGCTGGGAGTGGACTGGATCCGCATCTCCCTGGCAGCCTAGGGGTTGCCTTTACTTTTGTATGCATCCATACTTTTACTTTTAACAAAGATGCCAGTCATTCTGGTTCATAATACTCTCCTAATGGCCTTGTTTTTTCATGATTACCTCTGCAAAGTATTTATTTCAAATAAGGCCACATTCTGAGGTCCTGGGATTGGGACTACAAATTATGGAACTTTGGGAGGACACAATTTAATTAATAACAGTAAAATTACTTCCTCTCCACTTAAGATGACTTTTTCCCACAAATAATACTTTAAGGAGCAGAATGTCATTAACTTATGAAACACTCTCAGATGAGAAATCTCACCTTGTTTTAAAATGGACTTCATTGTCAAACCTCACACAAAGCATATTCCAATTAAAATAATAAATGAGTATTAAAGCTGAGCAGCGTGGAGCTAAAAAAGAAAACTAAAATTTAAAAAAAAGGCATTAAAACTGCAGAGTGAAGTGAAAACAAAAAGTTAAAGAAACCAGTGTTTATAGCCACAATAACAAGCCATGCTAAAAAACAAATAATAAAAAGTCAATCTCTTAATCAGGTATGTGACATGTGGCAGGTGATGGGGGCTGCTATCTTGGGGTGGAGTCTGTTACCCATCTTCCAGTAAGGGCAAAAGTTCCCATGGGGGCCAGCATCTTGGTGACCTCATGTCCTTCACGGGGGCTGCCATCTTGGCAACTACATGTTCCTGATGGAGGCCTCTGTCTTGGAGCAAAAGTCCACTCTCCAGCAAGAAATGGAGCCTCCAGGATGTCTAATGCTCCATCTTCTTGACCAGGTTACCAGGTGATACCACCTGCTCCCAGCCAGAAATTACCAATTGAAAGCATGACTATTTGAAAATCAAAGATTCTGAGGCAAGCCAGAATTTTTGGTATCCTATAATATCATCCATAAAAAGTTTTTTTTTTAATTTTTAAATTTAAAACGTATGTAAATTGTCGTTAAAACATATCACAAGTGACTTGGAAACTTTAATATGTTGGTAAGTCCTCACAGATTGGCCCTCTGTGAAAATCTTTCATCTTTTTGCCCAAATTTCATTAATGTTAATATCACATTCTCACAGTTATCAAAATGAGAAACAGCAAGAAATAAAAGTGATCCTTGCATTTCCCAAAAGCCACAAGTGACAAGAGAAACCAAGGAAGCCACCTGAGTCCCATTGTTTGTAAAACTGAAGCTGCCTGAAGCAAACATTCTGCTCCTTTGCTAAAGGGGCTAAACTGTGGGTCACCTTGAATAAAAACAGCCAAAGGCCAACTGGAGCTGTGGGTGGTGGCAGCTGCTGCTCAGGCTGGTGGGGTAGGGCAGGGCTGGCTGAAGCTAGGGCAGGGGTAGCTCCATGTGGGGCAGCTGCTGCAGTGGAAGCAGGAGACCCACATTGTTGAGATGCAAGGGGTGAAAGAGCAAGAGGGCCAGCAGTGACAGAGGCCTGAGTGGGGGCCACAGGTGTAGTTGGAGTGGAAACTCCCCATCCCATCTCCTCCATGTCAGCCCCTGCCCCCCTCAGGAGCATACTGGCAGCAGCTGGAGGGGCTGAGCACAGGCAAAGCAGCAGTGGGGGTCTCATGCCCAAACCAGAGTAGGAAACTTCCCCCCAAGCAGTGGATGAGGTGTGGCAGACCCACCTGGCCATGGCCAGGTGCACCGTCTGACTACACATTCTCTAATTCTAAGGCACCTCCAAACACTGAGGCAGGAGGAAAGTGGGGTGCAGAAAGATTCTCAAAGGTTAGAAGTTGTGGAAAGCTATTTGAAAGTCTTTACCATGTTGCTGGTCTTTAATGGATTGAACCAATATTAATAAATGGTATGTCCTGTGGTCACCATCTAATATGGGTGACCTTTATTAATTATTTTAATATTAATGTCTCAATGGTCCTTGCCATTAATTCAGACAGACTTCTGAATATCAACTTGAATAAAACAGGCAACATGGTAAGTTTTAGCATTTATTTAGTGAGAGAAATACACAGGAAAGTGAAGGAGGTTCTACTTCAGGGAAACAATTTTAGAAGTATGAACTGAGTCCATACCAGGAAGAGAACAGGCTGGGAACCACGTGGGAGAAATCCACAGGGCAGAATCACATGGAGCAATGTGTGCTGTTAGGAGCAGCCACAGTATACTATGTGGACAGGAAAGCAAATGTGTGTGCATGTATGTGTGTGTGGGTGGGGGGAGAAGGCCACCTACACAGAGGTGCAGGACAAAGAGAAAGCTCAGGTTGCTCCACACCTTTATCTGCTTCCAAAATGGAAGTGGATACACAAGTGAGAATATACAGGTAAGATCAGGTGATGTCATGAGATCATGCAGGGGGTGAGGGGCATAGTTTCCCAGCTCATGAACCTAATTAATTTAATCATATCTGGCTTCCTATATCACATTCATAAGTGAGGGCATTGCAGAGTATATCTTCTGGGCTGACAGCTTTTTTAAATATTTGGACTGTGTGTCTCTATATTCTTGCCAAGCCTTTATGTTTTCTGAGGAAATATCAGTTGTCAATCTAATTGGAGATAACTTGAAAGTAATCTAGTGTTTCTGGTGCAGATTTTAAGATCTTTTACTTATGTTTTACTTTTGAAAATTTGACTACAATGTGTTGTGTTAAAAATATTTTCTGATCATTGCTTTCAAGAGTTCTATGTGCTTCCTGTAGTTGGTTGCCCCTATCTTCCTCCAAAAGGTAATGAATTTTCCTGCTGTTATTTTACTGAATAGACCTCCTAATGAATTCTCTCATTCCATATCTCCAGGAACTCCTCGGATATAGATTTTTGGTTGTTTAATAGTATCCCATAAGTCTCAAACATTATTTACAGTTTTTTTTACATGTTCTTTTTTTATATTTCTATGGATTTGTCTTATAGCTAAACTTTTTCTTCCTATGGCTTGAACAAGTCTCTTGCTATGGATTCCCACTAATTTTGGGGGGTATTTCAGTTTGATTTTTCTTCAGTATCTCTATCTGCTGGAAGATTTTCTCACAGGCAGCAGCTGTACCTGATCTGCCAGATTGCTAGCCCCAGCACATGTTTCTAGGTTTTTGTTATGAACATTAACCTATGGACTTGTACAGCATAAACTGTGCAGCATAAACTGATAAGAAAAAATACATCAGAAGTTGTGATACCAATAGTATAGCATAAATGATGCCCTAACATGTGAACAAAAATTAAAGGTAAAGCTTGTTATTACCTAGTTTTTATTTAGCCTGAAATCTCTGCTATGTCCATTACATACTATCTCAGAACTAGAGAGAACCATCAAGATAACAGATACATCATGCGCTGTTAACTTGGTCATTATTATTTCTATGATATGTCCAGTCCATCGTCTCTCACATCTATTTGTTTGACATATATGAATGTGTATAGGTTTGTGTTTCTTGGGTTCTCATTCTGTGGATTTCCACTTGTTAGTATCAATGTGCTTATTTATTTACTTATTTAATGTTAAAGGAGAAACGTGAGTGAGTTCAATGATTTAATTGTTGAGTGAAAGCTACATACACATAGACATCTGACACCAGGTCAACCCTGAGATTCTTTAGTTTTTTTTTTTTATTTATTAGAGAGAGAGAGACAGAGAAAGACACACACACACACACACAGAGAGAGAGAGAGAGAGAGAGAGAGAGAGAGAGAGAGAGAGAGAGAGAGAGAGATATGAACTGAGATGTTCAATCTGTTGGTTCTCTCCACAGATGTCTGTAACCACTGGGACTGCACAAAGCTGAAGCATGTGGTCAAACAATCTGTTACTATAGACACCCCTGTGCATTTTTGTTTGAATGTGTGTTTTCAACATATTTGGCTGTATATCAAGGAGTTGATTGATAGTTGCTTGATGTGATAAGTTTGTATATTTGTTTTTTGAAGGAACTTCCACTGTCTTCCAGTGTTATTGTAGTAATTAGCATTTCTACCAAGAGTAAAAGTATATATTTCTCCACAAATGTGCGAGTATTTGACATGCTCACTGGTATCTCAATCTTGTCTTCATATTCACTTTTAAATTTCCTTTATATATTATAATATACGATTATGAAGAGATAACTCAGTGTGTAAATGAGAAAAGTAACCAATCCAAAATCTACTGAAAATATTTAGATATGTTGAATAAAAATCAGTAGTTTCTGTAAAAGCATATTTTTAAAATTTTCATGAAAACATTAAATTAAAAAATAAGTTCATTTCAGTGCAAAATGTTTTTGAAATCCATGTGCACCTGTTAAATCAACAACAGGAATCACTATGCACTTGTTCCCCATGAAGGACCTTTGTCATTAATGAGTTGTACTATGAGAATTAAAGGTAAAATTAGTCTTTAAGGGGTCGACTCTGTGACTCACTTGGTTAATCCTCTGCCTATGGTGCTGGCATCCCATATTGGTGCAAGGTTCTGGTCCCGGTGGCTCCTCTTCCAGTCCAGTTCTCTGGTGTGGCCTAGGAGGGCAGTGGAGGATGGCCCAAGTGCTTGGGCACCTGCACCTACATAAGAGACCAGAAAGAAGCACCTGGATCCTGGCTTCTGATCAGCACAGCATTAGCCATAGCAGCCATTAGGGGAGTGAACCAATGGAAGGAAGACTTTCTCTCTGTCTCTCTCTCTCTCACTGTCTATAACTCTATCTTTCATATTAAACAATAGTCTTCAAACTATTCTATGTGTATCTGTGTGGGTGCAGACTGTTGAAATCTTTAGTTTACAGTTGATATTCTGTATATAAAGATAATACAAAATAAATCATAATGAAGAATGGGATGGGAGAAGGAGTAAGAGGTAGGATGGTTTGGGAGTGGGAGGGTGGGTGTGGGGGGAAAGAACCACTACAATCCAAAAGTTCTATCTGTGAAATTTATATTTATTAAATAAAAACTTTCTATTAAAAAGAAATCCATGTGTACATTGTGTGTAATACTTATTTTTCATTCACCTTATAAGACCGATCATATACAATTTTTCATAATCTTATACAGAAAAACAATCATTTTCAAGTTTACATTCTGCAAACTGTTTGAAATCTCATTGCGTGCACAGAAGGTTATAATAAATGGTACCACTAAGAAGTTGGACAGAAGTACTTTGTTGAGAATGAAATGGAACACAATAGGAAAGTATATATACATGGAGTTTTTAGATAAGACAACTCAAAAATTTTGAACACTTTCAAAATAAGTTTACAAAAGATGTTATTTATTAATATTTTAATAAAAAGGAGTTGTTTTCTATAGGCATGCTGATTATCATCTACTGAGAGAACATATCAAGGAAAGAATAACCTACTGCAAGTGGTAAACCAGATAGTCCCTATATAGCACTGTCAGGTTATTTAATGAAAGAATGTCTAAATCTCATCACTCATATTGATGTCTCCTCCAACAATCAAAGATGCCCTCAACTATCTCTTCCATGCTGTTTATGTTGAATCTTACTACCCTCCATTTTTAAAGCATTATGCTGGCACGAGTATTACTTTCCCTTTAATATAGTCATGAAAATTGTTTAGTTTCATCTAGTTGTACTTTAAAATAATTGTCCTTCATAAATAAAACCCCTAAGGTAAGAGACTGTCAAAGAAGTTGCACTTATGTGTTAGCCTCTTCTCTGGGGAAGTGAACTCCAGAAATACAGATTGCATTTTGTTCTTGGTACCACATACAAAACTAAGTATATTTCCTCAATTATCTGATTTAATTTTATGATAATCTTCCAGGGTCCCTTTTATACAATTCTAAAATAAAGGTAAATGGCACACTTACATAAAATTCAAAGCAACAGCTTGTATTTTACTGATTCACATCTGTGTCTAATAATTCATGTTTCATTTTGATGCGATAATTGACAAGAAACATTTCCCAAAACCCAGAATTTAGCCCAAGGACAGAACTTTGCCCTTTGTATTCTTAAGAACATAACCCATTTCCTGCACTTTAATCAATTATCTCTCATCACAACTATGTATCACTAACAGGACTCAGCATAGCCCTATTAGAGTCTATTATGTAAATAAGAATTTAATAGCCCTCTCTCCTATATTATTTCTAAATGTTTTTGAACCATCAGAGCTCCTCAGGAGTTATTATTGGAACTGTTTGGCCCATTAAATCTATCCTGAATAGTGACAATTTATGGCCATGCTCTTATACACAATTTTTGTGTCAACTCAAAATTTACCAGCAATGAAAGATGCTAAATGAGAAAGTAAATGACTCTAAACTATACATATTAGTTGAGATGAAGAAGGAAGTATTTAAAAATCATACTACAATATAAAATTATAACATACATACTAAATATGGTGACTTAACACCTCTGCATTGAAGCCAAGTTCTTTATTGAGATCAAGATAAAAGTAGGCAACAGAACCAAAATTTCACTGCTACAAATATTTTTTCCTAGGTTTTGAGCCAGGTTACACTAATGGTCAGCCATGTTGATACCTTCTCAGGATCTTGCCTTCTTTACTGTTTTGGGAAAAGTTAGGTAATCAATTTGTCATAATCTTTGAATAATAAATGGGTACATTCAAACATCCTTTCCTATAACCATGTACAACCTTCCTACTTGTTCTATCAGAAGTAGATATTTATGACTCACTAACACACTAAGACTTCTGCAACATAAATGTATCATTATTTATCTTTTAGTAGCCATGATTCCAGTTGCTAATGCACTGTGCATCTAATAATAGTGAGGACATTAGGAGCTAAAGACAGCTTCTACATTCTCATTGTCTGTGTATACAAAGGCTGTTGTTTTTTGCGTGTTGATTTTATATCCTGCTATTTTATCAAGCTCTTTTATGAGTTCCAGTAGTCTCTTAGTGGAGTCTTTTGTTTCCCTTATATATATAAAATCATAGCATCTGCTAATAATGATAGTTTGACTTTATCCTCACCGATCTGAATCCCTTTGATTTCTTTTTTTTTTTTTTTTTGGCCTGATGCCTCTGTAGCCAAGACTATATTGAATGGCAATGGAGAGAGTGGGCATCCTTATCTGGTTCTAGATCTCGGTGGGAATGCTTCCAGTTTTCCCCCATTCAATAGGATGCTGGCTGTGGGTTTGTCATGAATTGCCTTAATTATGTTGAGTAATGTTCCTTCTAGACCGCATTTGCTTAGAGTTCTCATCATGAAAGGGTGATGTATTTTATCAAATGCTTTCTCTGCACCTATGGAGCTCATCATATGGTTTTTGTTCTTCAACTTGTTATTGCAATATATCACCTTGCTTGATTTGTGAATGCTGAACATTCCCTGCATACCAGTGATAAATCCCACTTGGTCTTAGTGAATGATCTTCCTGAAGTGTTGTTGAATTCGATTAGCCAGGAATTTGGTGTGCTGTATTGTCATCTTCATTTATTTCCAGAAATTTTTTGATTTCTCTTGTGATTTCTTCTATGACCCACTGTTCATTCAGGAACATGTTTTTTAGTCTCCATTCATTTGCATATGTTCTAGAGATTCCTGCATTTATGATTTCCTGTTTCATTTCATTGTGGTCCAAGAAGATGCATGCCATGATTTTGATTTTTTCAATTTTCCGAGACTTACTTTATGGCCTAGTTTGTGGTCATTCCTAGAGAAAGTTCCATGCAATGCTGAAAAAATGTGTATTCTGCAACTATATGATGAAAAGTTCTGTAGATATCTGCTAGGTCTATTTGGTCAATAGTGTCGATTAACTCTGTTTCCTTACTGATTTTCTGTTTTGTTGATCTGTTCATTACTGAGAGTGGGGTATTGAAGTCCACTATTGTATTTGGATCTATATCACCCTTTAAATCCTTTAATATTTCTTTTAAATAGGCAGGTGCTCTGTGGTTGGGTGCATATGCATTCATAATGGTCACATCTTTCTGTTAAATTGATCCTTTGGTCATTATTTAGTGTCCTTCTTTGTTTCTCTTGATGGATTTTGTGTTAGGGTATATTTTGTCCGATATTACAATGGGCACACTAGCTGTTTTTTTTGGTTTTTGTTGGCATGGATTATCTTTTGCCATGTTTCACTTTCAGTCTGCAAGCATATTTGTTGGTAAGATGTGTTACTTGTAGGCAGCATATAGATGGGTTTTCTCTTTAAATGCATTCAGCCAGTCTGTGTCTTTTTACTGGGGAGTTGAGATCATGTACATTCCGTGTTACTATTGTTAAGTACTGACTTTGCCCTGCCATGTTTACGTAAATAGTTCTGTTTATGTACATTGGATTTCATTTATTTTGTTGCTTGGTAATTATATACTTTTCCAGAAATGTTCCTGCTTCTGTGTTTGTGTGCATTACATGTTTGAGCATATTTCCTAGGACTGTGTGTGTACTCACATTTTCTTTCAGTTTCTCTTTGCTGTGGAAGAAAATCCTAGAATTTTAAGGTACAGGTTATCAAGGAAATCACAGGCTATTGCACAAAGGCCATGCATCCTCTTCTAGGGGAAATGTTTTTGAATTTTGTTCTAAGAAAGAAAGTTGTATCATTTTATGTGAAAGTAGGAGATTGTTATTTTCTTTAGTTGGAGCTTATATTTGTTTTAAGGAGATATTTGTGGATTCAGTACTGATATGGGGTCTACTGTAATTTTTACCACTAGCTATCAACTTAGCTACGCTTTGTGTTGAGTAGTTTGGCCAAACACTGCTGCTGATGTTGCTGTGTAGATATTTTGTGGATGTGATTAACATCTATCATAAACTAAGTAAAGGATATTTACTTGCTGATACAAATTCTTCTGCAGAATACAGACTGATACAATAAGCAAATACAAACAAAAACATAAAAATTCAACGAGTAACATACATATCTGCATGTCCCATGAGAAATGAAATTTGGGTATAATTAGAAAAGTTATGGACCTAACACTTAAGGATGCACTTGAATTAAACTGATGAAGGCTGTATACTCTGTATCATGTGCCTACATTCTCTAATGTTGCATTCTACACCATTGGGAGACCAGTACTTTGTAAATGATCTGTATTAAAGGGCCAAGTGTTTCTCTAGCCCTTTGTGTTTGAGGTTTTATAAAATAAACTGAAACAAATTTCTAAGAAATGTAACATTTTCAAAATATAAGCTTGTTTTTTTTCAGTTTAAATTTGATGACACATTTTACTGCTCTCTCTTTGAAAGAGAGTTAAATTTTCATAATAAAAGTCACTCATTCTTTCTCACAAAAAAAAAATTTGATGACACAGAAATGACAAACTCCCTAGTCTAATATTTCCCTTACATAGTTAACTGTTCCTTCTCCCAGTAATTACATTACTTTCTCCCAGTAATTACACTTATTTTTACAACATCTGAAACATTTATTTTTGCTTCCTCCTTAAAATGTATAATAACCTGCTGTGGATATTTGAATCTCACAGTCTAAAGCTATCATAGCCCTGTGTAGGTGTGATCATTTATGGTGAACTTTTTTTAAACTTTTCTTTAATAAATATAAAGTTCCAAAGTACAACTTTTGAGTTATAGCAACTTCCCCCCTGCCACCTACAACCATCCCATCTCCAACTCCCTCTCCCATCCAATTCACATCATGATTCATATTCAATTATCTTTATATACAGAAGATCAACTTAGTATATACTATGTAAAGATTGCAACAGACTGTACCCACCTATACACACAAAGTATAGAGTACTGTTTCAGTAGTAGGTTTACCATTAATTAGCATAGTACATCACATTAAGGACAGAGGTTTTACATGGGAAGCAGGTGCACAGTGACTCCTATTGTTGATTTAACAATTGACACTCTTATTTATGATGTCAGTAATCACCCGAGGCTCTTGTCATGAGCTGCCAAGGTTATGGAAGCCTCTTAAGTTCATGTGGTGAACTTTTTAATTGTGAAATAATCAGCAACCTCAAATGTGTGTCTATGTGTGTGTTTATGTTTGTGTATCACAAAATTATTCAGTTCTTCATTTTTGCAGAGCCATCCTAAGGAAATATAATCGTGCACCATTTCAAGATAACTTCATTTAGTCTTTCTAAATTTTGTGGAGCTCTACATTTGCCACTGCCTTTTGAATGCTGACATATTTTCTTTATTTCTGCTAATTGATATCATCTTCAATTTACGTTTCCAGGAAAATTTCCTCTTTTAATATAACTTAATGGCCTTTTTTGGTAGCTTTTCTTCTATCTTCTATAACATTAGTATAGTTTCTAAAATATATCCATTTTTCTTACAGTAATGAAAGTTTCAAATTTTATTTTTTGATATCTTAGCACTTTTGCTTTTTTGTCTTTGATTTATACTTGTCATCTTTATCAACTATTTAAGTTTTCAATAACTCAATTTTAGCCATTATTTACATTGTAAAACTCATGCTTTCTGGTTTGGCTTTTACATCTTGAATTTACTCAATATTTGGTAACTTGTCATGGCAATATTCAAGCACATAGTTTTATAGAACCACCTTAGGGTATGTTATTGCCTGTGTAATCATTCACCATTTCTAGGAAATATGTTTCTTACCTTTTATGGATGTAATGGGATTCTAAATGTTCCTTTAATTAAAGGTTAAAGTAGTTGTAAGTGTTGTTCTTAATTTCCCTTTTTAAATTAGTTTCATTGGTCTATTTTTCACTCACGATACTTATGTCTATTTTTCAGTCTATTTCTTCCACTGAGTTAGTCATTTCTTCTCAGTTAACCACAATATATTTTACTTCATAAATATCCATTTTTTAATTTTTCATTTTGTCTTTGAGATTACCATCACACCCTAGTCTAAGTCAGTTGTAAACCTGTGACCAAATTGACTGAGTTTTTACTATGAGATCATGAACTCCATCAAATTTCTTTATGTTGTTCTGACAACCACCATGTACATGTATTCTCTAGGTATCTTAGGCCTGGTTGATAATTCACACTTTCTATATAACACATTTTTAACTTATCTGAATCTTTCTGAGACTCTATGTTTAGCATCAATGTATGAAAGTTTCAATAGAATACATCCAGATACTGGCTTCTTTAATATTATTATGCTAACTGATTTGATCTTCGATTTACATTTCATAGAAACTTTTTCCTTCATTTTCCTTTATGAGGTAATTGTAGTTATATAGTTTCCAGCCAGTTCCCTTATATCTATTATCGCTCTGTTAATTCTGTGAAATTACCCAGTGTTTCATAACATCTGCTTCCTCATTTAATATTTTTGTGTTTGGGTTTCTGTCACCTCCATAAATTGTTAGTATCCTTTCTAAGCAAATCTGAGTATGTGAACCTCAGGCCATCATACTTCATTTTTCATTATGAAGATGTTAATTGGTACAATTTTGTTTAAGTTCTGGGAACATTCACGTACAGTTTTCATAAGCATTTTAGGTAAATGTGGTCATTACCACCTTTTAGGGTGTCATATTTCTTGGCAATTGTGAATGTTTATAAAACTATGAGATTAATTTTGACATTTTTGAGATTGTCAATAGATTAGTTCTAAATATGGTTATCTTATTCTATCAGATGTTTATTTTATTTACATTTATTAATATTTTATCATAATTGTAATACTCTGATTTTTTCACTATATCTATGTGTCATTATTTTACCACAGGAAATCAGTTTTTCTCATAATAATCACAATATATTTTATTATATAATACCTACATTTATAGTTTATTTTTGTACCTGAGTTTATAGCTAACACCAACATGTCTCTTTAATACTTCATTGTTGGCTGGTAATAACACTGTAAGTGCATGGCCATTCTGATGATTATTTTAATTATGAGTTCATCAACTCCATCAAAATATTACAATTTTTCAGAGAAATCTAAGGCTCATCTGTTCATTCTTTCCACATAATAAATTTTTGTTTCTGAGTTTTTTGAGAATTTATATTTATCTTTGGTTTCTGAAAGTTTCAACAGAATGGTTCTAGATATACTCATCTTTTCTTTAATATCATTGTGGTATGTCACAAGATCTTTGGTTTAGTTTTGCTCAATTTTTTTTTTAATTTTGATTTTTTTCTGTGTAGCTTTATTGGCCTATTTCACACTAACTTCTGTTATATATCCTTTTCTTACAATTATGATTCCTCCAAATTATTAATTTCTCCCCAATAATTATCAAACTTTCTAAATTTCATAACATGTCCTTGATTTCATAACATATCCTTGATTTATGTTACCTAGAAAAGGTTTTGTTTATTTTCCCCTTTTAATATAATTATTATTGGCTATTTTTCAGCACTTTTTCTGAAACTGGCTTGTTACTTGACTGTTGCTTGTAATAAACCACTTATTTTTTTCACAGTAATCACAGGATATATAGAATAGCATTCACATCCATTTACCATTTTGTTTCTGCCTAGGAAATTGTAACCACTTTTGTGTATCAGACTATCTAGTTTAAGCTAATCCTGGTACTGTGAGGCTGCCAAACATCTATTTTGGCTTTTTCCTTGTATATGCCATAACCTCCCTGAAATTATGTAACCCTCTTTACAACTTTTATAGATGCAATTGTTCAGATAAAACTTAGGCAAGACCAGGTCAATCACCGTGTCCAGATAACATATTTTGCAGATTTTGTTGATGATTTTTTGAGATTTTGTTTACCTTTTAATTTTGAAACTGTTGCATAGATACAGATAATGGAAACTTAAGTTTTTAAAATATAATATGTTACTGATCTTGTTTTAGATTATTATTATTTTTATTTATATTGGTGGACAAATGTCTTTTATTTAAGAGCATAGTGATACTTCTCACCCTACCCCTCCCTGCTACCCACATTCTCACCATCAATCCTCCTTCATTTATTATTCTTTATTTTAATTTTTACAAGGACATATTTTTAGTTTATATTATACTAGTTACATTAACCCTCCATTAAGTAAAGAATTCAACAGACAGTAAAAAAAACATTGTTCAACAACAGTAGAGACAAATCTATTAACAAGAATAAATTCTCAAAATATCAGTTTTACTCATACACATTATATTTTTGTACTCTCTTAATGTACACACTGAGGAATATTACTCAGACATAAAAAATAATGACATCTTGTCTTTTTTAACAAAATAGATGCAATTTGAATCCCTTATACTTATTGAAATAAGACAGTACCAAAAAGACAAATAGCAAATGGTTTTCCTGATCTGTCATAACATAAAATTGAATAAAAATTTTAAATGAAGAGTTTAAAAAGGAGTGATTAAAGCAAAGAGAGGGAGATGTATACCATCCACTTGTTTGCCCAAATAATTTCCATAACTACTGGTACTCAGACAGTTCAAAGCTAGTAAACAGAACTTCACATGGGTCTCTCATATGGATGGCAGGAAACTAAGTTCTTAGTACCTCCAAGGTACATTATCAGTAAGGTGCATCTTTAGTGCTGAACAGATGGGACTAAGGCCAGGCACTCCAATATGGGAAGAGGAAACCCCAAACAATGAATAAATCCACTGCACTACAGCACTTGCCATTTGGCATCTTTAACTTTGTAATAGGTGACATGATATTTGGTTGCTAAGACTCTAGAAAAAAATTTATTTTATATTCATTTGTGATGTAATTGTGATTGGTTTCAGCAAGTGTTCCTATATCTACATTTTTCATTATTTCTCCCTCCAATTATTAACTTTTTCTCTCAGCAATAACAGTTTTTCATAACTGCATGTCCTTTTAAATCCTTACTTTGTTGATATTATATCTATTACTAGTGTATATATGCAATATCTTAATCTAAGCCAACCCAGAGCCATGAAACTGTGGATTGCTTGGCTAGCATTTTGATTGTGAAGTCATCAACTAAAAATCTTGTAGGTTTCCTGGAAAATTCCATTTGCACAGCTTCATGGAGATGTTGGTCTACTGTGTTCATTTACTATATTCAGGTAACTCTTTCTGGATGTTCATGGAACTCTAAGTTTGCCTTTGATTTTAAAGCTTCGATAGTATAACTCTAGATATGAATTTATTCTTTGATACACTGTAAAATCTGGCATTAGGCCCATTGTATGACCACAAGGTTTTAAATAAATGTGTAGTTCATAATGTAATAATTTCATTTCTCTACAAACATGTCTCGATGTAGCATTATGCACCTATATTCAACTGTGTGTATGAGTTAATAATGATGTCTTCAACACTGATCCTTCACTCCATGTATTTTTCTGGGGGTTCCCTTGCTTAATTATAGAGTCCCACTCCAATAGTAACAATTCTATCTCATTCCATTTAGTTATTCCACCTTGGAATATATTGTTAACCATCTCAAAATCCTGAAGCTGCTCCTGTGTTGGTAAATTATTCCTTACCTAAACCACAGTGCTGTTGTCTGAGACTGAGAGACTCCAATGCATGTGTTTTTTCTGTAATGATGTATTTATTTGAAAATGATAGAGAGAGGGAGAGAGAAACAGAGAGCGGGAGAGAGAGACAATGAGAGAGAAAGAGAGACAGAGAGATAGAGATAGACACACAGAAAGATATCTTCCATCTGCTAGTTCACTGCCCAGATGATTTCATGGGCCAGGACTGGACCACACTGACCCCAGGAGCCAGGGATTCATCCCAGTCTCCCACATGGGTGGAAGGTTATAAACATTTCCTTCATATTCCACTGCTTTTCCCAGTCCATCAACAGGGAGCTAGATCAGAAGTGAATCATCTGGAACAAGAAACTGAGCCCAAATGGGATGCTAGTATTGCAGGTGCTTGTTTTACCTGCTATGCCACAACATGGGCCACTCTGTTCACTTTCCTAATTACCTAAATTAGCACCATTAACGTCTCCTTAAGTGAGGTTTTAGAATTTAGAACATAGTTTAGGTTCCTCCATCACCTTCTGCATACAGTTTCTGAATTGCCTGATGTTCTACATTATTTTTCTTTAACTCATAGACTTCAAAGTCCTATATATTTGGAAAAGCACATGTGGCAATGTATCCACATTTTATTATCCTATAGTGTAAAATCAATTCTTTAACAATTCACTGTATACATCTTTCTCCCATACCTCATAGAAACTTTTCTCTTAAATCTTTCCCATCGTTTTAGTTTCAGCTTTTCAACTGGAGGTATACATTAATAGTTCCATCAGAATTTATGTGACATGGTAGCCATTCCCTTTATTCTTGAGCAGAATTATGTTGTATGGGTATCTCAGAGATTATTTTATATGCACCTATGGCAACATATTGATAACTTTCTATTCTTGGTAGAAATAAAATAATGAGAGGTTGCATGCCAGTTTTCAAACATCTGAGTAAATCCCTAGCTACATAATTCCTTGATCCTCTTAAAGACTCTAAAATCTACCTAGGAAACTGCTAGCCTGCAGGGTAGGCTTTTGGCACATTGGTGAAGACATTTTTGGACCCTCTCACACTCATCAGAGTTCTGGTGTTAAAGCTCTGGCTCCACTTTTGATTCATCTTTCATTTTAGTGCAGTGGTAGGCAGCAGGTAATGGTTCATGGAGTTGGGTCCTTGCCACCAATATGGGAGCTCTTGATTGAGTTTCCTGCCCCTGGGTTTGGTCTAGCCCAGCCTTACATATTTGGGCATTGGATTGGAACTAGCAGTTGGAGAATCTCGCCATCTCTCTTTGTGTGTCTCCTTGCATTTCAAATGAATACTCTAAATAAAAGACAACTTAAAGTAGTAGAAATTGTCTAACTGAAGTCTTCAGTTGCTTCACCATATTGCATTTCCACCAGCAGTGAATATGATTGTTTCTTGTCAACTGTTGTCAATGTCTAAATTTTTCATATACTTAATGTGTATGTAGTGACATCAGCCTGGTTTTCTTTTACAATTTTCTGATGAGATATAATGGTTAGTATTTTTCCAAGTGTTTATAATCATTTATAGATGTAATATAGTATGCATTCTTGGATCTTTATTCCTTTGCAATTGGGGTGCTTTTTATAGTTTTGTTTTAATGATCATATTTTAGATACAGTCTTTTATCTCATTAATGACATATCTTTTTTAGTTGTAAAATATATCTTCACATCAACAGTCATTCAAAAGCATTAAATATGTTACTTACACACTTCTTAATTTTTTGCTTAGATATTGTGAAATTTAATTATCACACCCCAAATCATCTATTTATTTCCATGTAGATGTTTTATTGTTTTGCATTTTTTATTTAAGGATATGATTCATTTTGAGTTTCATTGTGCAAAGTCTGTAGCTATGATCATTTTTGTGTGTGCTGCTATCCAAATATTTAAGGAAGATATTTTTATATTCCTCAGATTTGTTTTGGAAATCACTTAAACTGAGTTGCTTCATTTCAAGAGTTAGTTTTATTCCCTCTTAGGTGGTTCCAGGTCACCAGTACATTATGAATTTTTACCTTTATAAGGCAATTATTTTCTTAAAATCATCTATGCCACAAATCGAAAGAGTCTACCCTGGTTAGAGAGAACAGGCTTTATGTACATATCTAAACTCTGGTATGTTACCTGTTCCCTGTGATTCCTTGGATGATTTTGTCCCAGTCATCAGCTTGTTTCCTTCTGTGCATGTTCTGATCAGACATCAGCTGAAATGTTCCAAGGTAACCCTGCAGATCTGAAGCCTGAAGCGCTCTCTCTCTCTCTCTCTCTCTCTCTCTCTCTCTCTCTCTCTCTCTCTCTATATATATATATATATATATATATATATATATATATATATATATATATATATATATGCATACCAGGGATAAATCCCACTTGGTCTGGGTGGATGATGTTTCTAATGTGATGTTGCATTCTATTGGCCAGAATTTTATTGAGTATTTTTGCATCTATGTTCATCAGGGATATTGGTCTGTAATTCTCTTTCAATGTTGCATCTTTTTCCGGCTTAGGAATTAAGGTGATGCTGGCTTCATAGAAAGAATTTGGGAGGATTCCCTCTTTTTTGATTGTTTTGAATAGTTTGAGAAAAATTGGAGTTAGATCTTTTCTAAATGTCTGGTAGAACTCAAAAGAATCCATCTGGTCCTGGGCTTTTCTTTGTTGGCAGGGCCTTTATTAGTGTTTCAATTTCTGTGTCAGTTATGGGTCTGTTTAGGTTTTCTATGTCTTCCTGGCTCAATTTAGGGAGGTTGTATGTGTCCAAGAATCTGTCTATTTCTGATAGATTTCCCTGTTTGCCGGCATACATGTCCTTGTAGTGATATCTGATGATTCATTTTATTTCTGTGCTGTCTGTTGTTACATTTCCCTTTTCATCTCTGATCCTATTGATTTGGGTCTTTTCTCTTCTTTTTTTAGTTAGTTGGGCCAATGGGGTGTCAATTCAAGATGGCGGATAGTGAGGACATGTGCCTTAGTTTGGGAAAATAAACTCTCATAAAAGTGGAATTACTGTAGCCTCAGGAAAAGACTCAAAAAAAAAAAACTGCAGAGGAGACGCTTCCGGACCTTGTGGATGAGACACGGAGGACTTACAGGGAACCCACCGCGTGGAAAACCAACCGAGACGAGCCGAGCGGGAGAGGAGCCAGAGCCACAGAATCTCGCCAGCGCGGGAACGGAGGTCGGTAAGACAAAGACCTGAGAAGTCCGAGACACTGGGGGGAGGGGGAACAGAGGCCTCTCCCTTCACTCACCAAGCAAAACAAAGAGCACCGCGATTTTACATATGTAAAGCTCAGCCAAACTCAGTATCATTAGCGAAACTGGAGAACACATTGAGGGCTGCATAAACCCTGTGTATGTTCCCAGGCATAAATCAAACGAATACCCACAGAGGCTAGATTTCAACTACCCTCAACTCCACTCCCAACTGAGTCAAAAGAAAAAAAAAAAAAAAAAAAGAGAGAGAGAGAGAGAGAGAGAGCGTCCCAGCAAGAAGCAAGTAATCCGGGAGAGTCGCTCTTTACACAGCCTTAAACCTCAAGAAACAAGCATAGCTCTCTAGCCACACCCATCACAGCCCCTAAGGCTCCAACAAAACAGACAGCTCACTCAGAGGCACAGTATAACGAGAGAAAAAAAAAAAAAAAACAAAAACAAAAACCAAAACAAAAACAAAAACAAAAACACCACAAACTATCTCTAACATGCCAAGCAAGAAACATAGAAGCGGAGGTACCAAAGATAAGGATAGCACTATGACGCCCCCAAGTGAACAAGACACGCCAATGCAAGATTATGAAGAGGAACAGTTAGAGCAAATGCACGAAGCAGATGGCAAAAATTTCATAAGAACATTAAGAAGTTCTCAAAAACAAATTCTTGAACTACAGAAATCCTTAATGGACAAGATAGAAAATCTCTCCCGTGAAAATGAAATATTAAGGAGGAATCAAAATGAAATGAAAAAATTAGTGGAACAGGAAACTGCAGTACTGGCAAAAAATCTCAATGAAATGAAGAACTCAATAGATCAAATGGCAAACACATTAGAGAGCCTTAAAAACAGAATGGATGAAGCAGAAGAGAGAATATCGGAATTAGAAGACAGAGAACAGGAAAGGAAACAGTCAAATCAAAAAAAAGAAGAAGAAATCAGTAATCTAAAAAATACTGTTAGGAATCTACAGGATACTATTAAAAAACCCAACATTCGGGTTCTAGGAGTTCCTGAAGGCATGGAAAGGGAGAAAGGATTAGAAGGCCTTTTTAGTGAGATACTAGCAGAAAATTTCCCAGGTTTGGAGAAGGACAGAGACATCCTAGTACAGGAAGCTCAGAGAACCCCTAATAAACATGATCAAAAGAGATCCTCACCAAGACACGTCGTAATCAAACTCACCACAGTGAAACACAAAGAAAAGATCCTAAAATGTGCAAGAGAGAAACGCCAGATTACTCTCAGAGGATCTCCAATTAGACTTACAGCTGATTTCTCATCAGAAACCCTACAAGCCAGGAGAGAATGGCGAGATATAGCCCAGGTACTAAGAGAGAAAAACTGCCAGCCCAGAATATTATATCCTGCAAAGCTCTCATTTGTGAATGAAGGTGAAATTAAGACCTTTCACAGCAAACAGAAATTGAAAGAATTTGTCGCCACTCGTCCAGCCCTGCAAAAGATGCTTAAAGATGTGTTACATACAGAAACACAGAAACACGGTCACCAATATGAAAGAAGGTAAAGGAAGGAAACCTCAGAGCAAAAGATCACAAGAAGCTCAAACCAGATATTAGAAAATATCTTTGGCAAATGGCAGGGCAAAGTTACTCCTTCTCAATAGTCACATTGAATGTTAATGGCTTGAACTGTCCAGTTAAAAGACACCGATTGGCCGATTGGGTTAAGGACCAAAACCCATCCTTTTGCTGCTTACAAGAAACCCATCTATCCAACAATGATCCATACAAGCTGAGAGTGAAAGGCTGGAAAAAGATATACCACGCCAACAGAAATGAAAAGAGAGCGGGCGTAGCCATCTTAATATCGGACAACATAAACTTTACCACAAAAACTGTTAGGAGAGACAAAGAGGGGCACTATATAATGATTAAGGGATCCATTCAACAGGAAGATATAACGATTATCAACGTATATGCACCTAATTACAGGGCACCAGCCTATTTAAAAGACTTGTTAAGGGACTTAAAGGGAGACTTAGACCCTAATACAATAGTACTGGGGGACTTCAATACTCCACTCTCAGAGATAGACAGATCAACAGGACAGAAGATCAACAAGGAGACAGTAGATTTAAATGACACTATAGCCCAAATGGATCTAACAGACATCTACAGAACATTTCATCCTACATCTAAGGACTTTACATTCTTCTCAGCAGTACATGGAACCCTCTCTAGGATTGACCACATACTAGGCCATAAAGCAAGTCTCAGCAAGTTCAAAAGAATTAGAATCATACCATGCAGCTTCTCAGACCACAAAGGAATGAAATTGGAAATTGGCAACTCAGGAATCCCTAGAGCACGTGCAAACACATGGAGATTGAACAACATGCTCCTGAATGAACAATGGGTCATAGAAGAAATTAAAAGAGAAATCAAAAATTTTCTGGAAGTAAATGAGGATAACAGCACAACATACCAAAACCTATGGGATACAACAAAAGCAGTGTTAAGAGGAAAGTTTATATCAATAGGTGCCTACATCAAGAAATTGGAAAGGCACCAAATAGATGAGCTTTCAAGTCACCTCAAGGATCTAGAAAATCTGCAGCAAACCAAACCCAAACCCAGTAGGAGAAGAGAAATAATTAAAATCCGAGAAGAAATCAACAAGATTGAATCCAAAAAAACATTACAAAAAATCAGCCAAACGAGGAGCTGGTTTTTTGAAAAAATAAACAAAATTGACACCCCATTGGCCCAACTAACTAAAAAAAGAAGAGAAAAGACCCAAATCAATAGGATCAGAGATGAAATGGGAAACGTAACAACAGACGCCACAGAAATAAAAAGAATCATCAGAAATTACTACAAGGACTTGTATGCCAGCAAACAAGAAAATCTATCAGAAATGGACAGATTCTTGGACACATACAACCTCCCTAAATTGAGCCAGGAAGACATAGAAAACCTAAACAGACCAATAACTGACACAGAAATTGAAACAGTAATAAAGGCCCTCCCAACAAAGAAAAGCCCAGGGCCAGATGGATTCACTGCTGAGTTCTACCAGACATTTAGAGAAGAACTAACTCCAATTCTTCTCAAACTATTCAGAGCAATCGAAAAAGAGGGAATCCTCCCAAATTCCTTCTATGAAGCCACCATCACCTTAATTCCTAAGCCAGAAAGAGACGCAACACTGAAAGAGAATTACAGACCAATATCCCTGATGAACATAGATGCAAAAATTCTCAATAAAATTCTGGCCAATAGAATGCAACAACACATCAGAAAGATCATCCACCCAGACCAAGTGGGATTCATCCCCGGTATGCAGGGATGGTTCAACATTCGCAAAACAATCAACGTAATACACTACATTAACAGACTGCAGAAGAAAAACCATATGATTCTCTCAATAGACGCAGAGAAAGCATTTGATAAAATACAACACCCTTTCATGATGAAAACTCTAAGCAAACTGGGTATGGAAGGAACATTCCTTAATACAATCAAAGCAATATATGAAAAACCCACGGCCAACATCCTATTGAATGGGGAAAGGTTGGAAGCATTTCCACTGAAATCTGGTACCAGACAGGGATGCCCTCTCTCACCACTGCTATTCAATATAGTTCTGGAAGTTTTGGCCAGAGTTATTAGGCAAGAAAAAGAAATTAAAGGGATACAAATCGGGAAGGACGAACTCAAACTATCCCTCTTTGCAGATGATATGATTCTTTATTTAGGGGACCCAAAGAACTCTACTAAGAGACTGCTGGAACACATCGAAGAGTTTGGCAAAGTAGCAGGATATAAAATCAATGCACAAAAATCAACAGCCTTTGTATACACAGGCAATGCCACGGCTGAGGAAGAACTTCTAAAATCAATCCCATTCACAATAGCTACAAAAACAATCAAATACCTTGGAATAAACTTAACCAAAGACGTTAAAGATCTCTACGATGAAAACTACAAAACCTTACAGAAAGAAATAGAAGAGGATACCAAAAAATGGAGAAATCTTCCATGCTCATGGATTGGAAGAATCAACATCATCAAAATGTCTATCCTCCCAAAAGCAATTTATACATTCAATGCAATACCCATCAAGATCCCGAAGACCTTCTTCACAGATCTAGAAAAAATGATGCTGAAATTCATATGGAGACACAGAAGACCTCGAATAGCCAAAGCAATCCTGTACAACAAAAACAAAGCCGGAGGCATCACAATACCTGATTTTAGGACATACTACAGGGCAGTTGTTATCAAAACAGCATGGTACTGGTACAGAAACAGATGGATAGACCAATGGAACAGAATAGAAACACCAGAAATCAATCCAAACATCTACAGCCAACTTATATTTGACCAAAGATCCAAATCTAATCCCTGGAATAAGGACAGTCTATTCAATAAATGGTGCTGGGAAAATTGGATTTCCACGTGCAGAAGCTTGAAGCAAGACCCATACCTATCACCTTACACAAAAATTCACTCAACATGGATTAAAGACTTAAATCTACGACCCGAAACCATCAAATTATTAGAGAGCATTGGAGAAACCCTGCAAGATATAGGCACAGGCAAAGACTTCCTGGAAAATACTCCAAAAGCACAGGCAGTCAAAACCAAAATTAACATTTGGGATTGCATCAAATTGAGAAGCTTCTGTACCTCGAAAGAAACAGTCAGGAAAGTGAAGAGGCAACCAACAGAATGGGAAAAAATATTCGCAAATTATACTACAGATAAAGGATTGATAACCAGAATCTACAAAGAAATCAAGAAAAACCACAACAACAAAACAAACAACCCACTTAAGAGATGGGCCAAGGACCTCAATAGACATTTTTCGAAAGAGGAAATCCAAATGGCCAACAGACACATGAAAAAATGTTCAAGATCACTAGCAATCAGAGAAATGCAAATCAAAACCACAATGAGGTTCCATCTCACCCCGGTGAGAATAGCTCACATTCAGAAATCTACCAACAACAGATGCTGGAGAGGATGTGGGGAAAAAGGGACACTAACCCACTGTTGGTGGGAATGCAAACTGGTTAAGCCACTATGGAAGTCTGTCTGGAGATTCCTCAGAAACCTGAATATAACCCTACCATACAACCCAGCCATCCCACTCCTTGGAATTTACCCAAAGGAATTTAATTTGGCAAATAAAAAAGCCATCTGCACATTAATGTTTATTGCAGCTCAATTCACAATAGCTAAGACCTGGAACCAACCCAAATGCCCATCAACAGTAGACTGGATAAAGAAATTATGGGACATGTACTCCATAGAATACTATACAGCAGTAAGAAACAATGAAACCCAGTCATTTGCAACAAGATGGAGCAATCTGGAAAACATCATGCTGAGTGAATTAAGCCAGTCCCAAAGAGACAAATTTCATTTGTTTTCCCTGATCGGTGACAACTGAGCGCCAAAGAGAAAACCTGTTAAGTGAAATGGACACTATAAGCAACAATGAACTGATCAGCTCCTGTCCTGACTTTAGATGTACAATGTAATACTCTATCCTTTTTAGTATTCGTTGTTGTTGTTGTTGTTCTAGTACTATTGGTTGAACTCAGTAATTAACACACAATTATTCTCAGGTGTTTAAATTTTAACTGAAAAGTGATCCCTGTTAAATCTAAGAGAGGAAAAAGAGAGGGAGGAGGTAAACAATTAGGAACATGCTCAATCGGACTGGCTGCAAATGGGGGAGTTAGAAATGTGCAGGGGATTCCAACACAATTCCATCAAGATGGCATGTACCAATGCCATCGCACTAGTCCAAGTGATCAATTTCAGCTCACAATTGATAGCTCTGATAGGTCTAAGAGTCAAAGAGATCACACAAACAAGATAAGTATCTGCTAATACTGATAGAATCAAAAAGGGAGAGAAAGATCCAACATGGGAAGTGGGATACACAGCAGACTCATAGGATGGCAGATGTCCTAAACAATACTCCGGCCTCAGAATCAGCCCTCAAGGCATTCAGATCTGGCTGAAGAGCCCATGAGAGTATAGCAGGCATGGAAAGCCAAGATACCATGGGGAAAAAAAAAAAGACCTAAGTGAATGATCTCTGTGAGTGAGATCCCAGTGGAAAGAACGGGGCCATCAAAGAAGGAGGTACCCTTCTCCGAAGGGAGGAGAGAACATCCACTTTGACTATGACCCTATCGGAATAAGATCAAAGTCAGCGAACCCTAAAGGCTTCCATAGCCCTTGCAACTCATGACTAGAGCCCAGGGAGATTACTGAC
Source organism: Lepus europaeus (assembly GCF_033115175.1). Classification (NCBI taxonomy): domain Eukaryota; kingdom Metazoa; phylum Chordata; class Mammalia; order Lagomorpha; family Leporidae; genus Lepus; species Lepus europaeus. Next base: position 30,681,645 of record NC_084851.1, on the reverse strand, counting down.
GCCATGAACAGGAGTGTCAAATTGTTAAGTCAGCAACAGGAGTCACTGTGTACTTACACCCCATGCGGGATCTGTCCCCAATGTGTCGTCTAAAGCCAAGTGATGCTACGACTGGTACTGAAACAGTATTTTTATACTTTGCGTTTCTGTGTGGGCGCAGACTGATGAGGTCTTTGCTAATTATATACTGAAGTGATCTTCTGTATATAAAGAGAATTGGAAATGAAAAAAAAAAAAAAACAACCTGGTGTTAAAATGGAAATGGCATAGAAAATTAATTATTTTGAAAAAAAATTATGTAGGATCTCTGTCTTTAATGTGCTGTACATTGCTATTTTATGCTATAATTAGTAATCCAATGGTAGTTTTTTCACTTGATGTTGCTATATGGGCAAAATGTTGAAATCTTTACCTAATATATACTAAACTGATCTTCTGTATACAAAAAGAATTGAAAATGAATCTTTACACGAATGGAGGGGGAAAGGGAGCGGGAGGGGGGAGGGTTGCGGGCGGGAGGGAGGTTATGGGAGGGGGGAAGCCATTGTAACCCACAAGCTATACTTTGGAAATTTATATTCATTAAATAAAAGTTTAATTAAAAAAAAAAAAACTAGCTCCTCGTTTGGCTGATTTTTTGTAATTTTTTTTGGATTCAATCCTGTTGATTTCTTCTTTGATTTTAATTATTTCTCTTCTCCTACTGGGTTTGGGTTTGGTTTGCTGCAGATTTTCTAGATCCTTGAGATGACTTGAAAGCTCATCTATTTGGTGCCTTTCCAATTTCTTGATGTAGGCACCTATTGATATAAACTTTCCTCTTAACACTGCTTTTGTTGTATCCCATATGTTTTGGTGTGTTGTACTTTTATCCTCATTTACTTCCAGAAAATTTTTGATTTCTCTTTTAATTTCTTCTATGACCCATTGTTCATTCAGGAGCATGTTGTTCAATCTCCATGTGTTTGCACGTGCTCTGGGGATTCCCGAGTTGCTAATTTCCAATTTCATTCCTTTGTGGTCTGAGAAGCTGCATGGTATAATTCGAATTCTTTTGAATTTGCTGAGACTTGCTTTACGGCCTAGTATGTGGTCAATCCTAGAGAAGGATCCATGTACTGCTGAGAAGAATGTAAAGTGTTTGGATGTAGGATGAAATGTTCTGTAGATATCTGTTAGATCCATTTGGGCTATAGTGTCATTTAAATCTACTGTCTCCTTGTTGATCTTCTGTCCTGTTGATCTGTCTATCTCTGAGAGTGGACTATTGAAGTCCCCCAGAACTATTGTATTGGTGTCTATGTATCCCTTTAAGTCCCTTAACAAGTCTTTTAAATAAGCTGGTGCCCTGTAATTAGGTGCATATACATTGATAATTGTTATATCTTCCTGTTGAATGGATCCCTTAATCATTATATAGTGCCCCTCTTTGTCTCTCCTAACAGTTTTTGTGGTAAAGTTTATGTTGTCCGATATTAAGATGGCTACGCCCGCTCTTTTTTCATTTCTGTTGGCATGGTATATCTTTTTCCAGCCTTTCACTTTCAGTCTGTAGGGATCATTGTTGGAAAGATGAGTTTCTTGTAAGCAGCAAAAACATGAGTGTTGTTCTTTAACCCAATGAGCTAATCGGGGTCTTTTAACTGGACAGTTCAGGCCATTAACATTCAATGTGACTATTGAGAAGGAGTAACTTTGCCCTGTCATTTGCCAAAGATATTTTCTAATATATGGTTTGAGATTCCTGTAATCTTTTGCTGTGAGGTTTCCTTCCTTTACCTTCTTTCATATTGGTGATCATGTTTCTGTGTTTCTCTATGTAACACATCTTTAAGCATCTTTTGCAGGGCAGGACGAGTGGCGGCAAATTCTTTCAATTTCTGTTTGCTAGGAAAAGTCTTTATTTCACCTTCATTCACAAATGAGAGCTTTGCAGGATATAGTATTCTGGGCTGGCAGTTTTTCTCTCTTAGTACCTGGGCTATATCTCGCCATTCCCTTCTAGCTTGTAGGGTTTCTGATGAGAAGTCAGCTGTGAGTCTAATTGGAGATCCTCTGAGAGTAGTCTGGTGTTTCTCTCTTGCACATTTTAGAATCTTTTCTTTATGTTTCACTGTGGTGAGTTTGATTACAACATGTTGTGGTGAAGATCTCTTTTGGTCATGTATATTAGGGGTTCTATGAGCTTCCTGTACTAGGATGTCTCTATCCTTCTCCAAATCTGGGATATTTTCTGCTAGTATTGCACTAAAAAGGCATTCTAATCCTTTCTCTCTCTCCATGCCTTCAGGAACTCCTAGAACCCAAATGTTCGGTTTTTTAATAGTATCCTGTAGATTCCTGACATTATTTTTTAGATTTCTGATTTCTTCTGCTTTTCTTTGCTTTGCCTGTTTCCTTTCCTTTTCTCTGTCTTCTAAGTCTGATATTCTCTCTTCTGCTTCACCCATTTTGTTTTTAAGGCTTTCTAATGTTTCTCATTTGATCTATTGAGTTCTTCATTTCATTATGATTTCTTGTCACTATCACAGTTTCATGTTTTATTAGTTGGTTCATTTCATTTTGATTCCTCCTTAATATTTCATTTTCACGAGAGAGATTTTCTATCTTGTGCATTAAGGATTTCTGCAGTTCAAGAATTTGTTTTTGAGAACTTCTTAATGTTCTTATCAATTTTTTGAGATCTGCTTCTTGCATTTCCTCTATCTCTTCATCTTCATAATCCTGCATTGGGGTGTCTTTTTGATTTGGGGGCATCCTAGTGTCTTCCTTGCTCTTGTTACCTCGGTTTCTACGTTTGTTGTTTGGCATGTTGGAGATAATTTATGTTTTTTTTTCTGCTGTGGTGTTTTTTTTCTCTTTATACTATGCCTCTAAGTGGGATGTCTGCTTTAATGGATCCTTAGAGACTGTGATGGGTGTGGCCAGAGAGCTCTGCATGATTCTTCAGGTTTAAGGCTGTGCAAAAAGTGACTCACCCAGATTGTTCTCTCCCTTGCTCCTTGCTGGATCTCTCTCCCTCTCCCTCTCCCTCTCCCTCTCCCTCTCCCTCACCCTCTCCCTCTCCCTCTCTCTTTTTTTTTTTGGACTGAGTTGGGAAGTAATTTTGCACAGCTGAATGGAATTGAGGGAAGCTGAAATCTGGCCTCTGTGAGTATTTGTTTGATCTGCCCCTGGGACCACACACAGAGTTTTATGCAGCCCTCAATGTGTTCTCAAGTTTCACCATAGTCCCAAAGTTACTGAGTTTGTGTACTCCTTGCCCCTTTACATATGTAAAATGGCTCCTGCTCTTTGTTTTGCTTGGCTTTGTTAGGTGAGTGGAGAGAGAGGCCTCTGCCTTTCCCCACCAATGTGTTGGGTTTCTGAGGTTTTTGTCTTATCTCCCGTTTCCGCGCTGGTGTGATTCTGTGGCTCGGCTCCTGCGGCTGGGCTTCCACGTGGTGGGCTCCCTGTAGGTCCTCTGTGTCACAACCACTAGATCCGGAAGTTTTTCCTCTGCAGTTTTGTTCTTGAGTCTTTTCCTGAGGCTACAGTAATTTTACTTTTATGAAACTATATTTTCCCAGACTATCAGCACATGTCCTCACTATCTGCCATCTTGGCTCCACCCCTGAAGTTATTTCTTTTGTAAAATAAAGAAATTTTTCATTCAAATGGCAGCCTTGTGTACCCTCTGGGAGACCACTCATAATGACCACCTTGGGCTGACGAGAAGAAGATCATGAAATCTACTTTAAAGAAAACACCTACTTATGGTCTCTGGAGGCTGATAAGGGATGACAACAGGGGAGTGATTCAGGGGCTGCTGGCTGAGAAATATGGACAGTAGGAATGAACGGTTCTACCTTACAGAGGGATCAAAACTCAGGCCAGGAGGACTACATGGTCATACTTAAATCCACAAAGTGCCACAGGCTGATTTTATGTGGCCCGAGTATTTGTTCTCATTTGCTACACAATGCAGAGGAAGTGGCCATGTGAGAGCTCTTTGGCTGCAGATGGCCTGACCCTGGGCAGAGACAGGACTTTCCCTGTGCAGCTGCCCCCATTCCAGGGTCCTCTGAGGGGTCACAGAGGATTCTCATGAATTTACAAGGAGCAGCTGCAGTTGTTCAATCTGGAGAATACCAGAACTGTGTTTTCAGCTTGAAGCTACTTGATGACTGCTCTAGGAAGCCATCTTATGTGTCTCCAAAGGCAGATCTATAGTGCACAGGGTCACAGGAGAGGGTCTGAAGGAAAGGTTTCCAAGAGGATACAGAATCCATCATCGAAGGTGTATGCAGAGACCCTATGTCTCTTTAGCATCCAAAATGATTTCCCCAAAGCATCCTGAGCCCACAGTGGGTACTTGGATACCGTTGCCTACACCGAATGGGTCTGCCAGCATAGAGACTGCATTGGGGGCGCCCAGTCACTTCCATTGCTTATGAGCTCATCAGCCCTACAGGCCTTATCTCTACACTGACCCCCACTTCTTTAAAAAAGCCTTAATGAGGAGGAACAGGCAAAGCCAGTGAGACAGGCTGGGGACCCTACAGGAAAAGAAAGTAATAGATTCAGAGATGTTAGCAGATCATTAACCCTAACAGTGGGCCAGTGGGCAGGAAAGGGGGAGTTCGGAGGCAGGGGATGAGGCATTCCTGTTTCTGACATCCCCAGCACCCAAACTAGTAGTCTAGTAGTCCATAAGTGCCAGACACAAATGAAAGTGGGCTCATCAGATAAGCTGTTCCACCCAGGGTTCTGTTTCCAAGTCAGCCCAGGGCCACAGGTACTTGGGAGCCAGTGTATGTGGCACAGACAAGGTCCCACTGCTGGAAGAGGCAAGCTCCATTGGCTTTTTGTTCCAAACAGACCAGCTGAATGGCTACAAAGGCAGGAAAAAAAAGCCAGGTATTTTAAAAATATAAAAATGTACTTAAGTCCAAGACCAGTATTACCTCATGGGCTTCTATCCCCAAGAAGTAGTTTATTCTCTAAAACAATGTCTCAGGGGCCAGTGTTGTATAGCAGATAAACATTTCCACCTCTATGCCAGCATCCCATATGGATGCTGTTTTGTGTCTCAACTGTTCCACTTCCAATTCAGCTCCCTGCTAACATCCTGGGAAAAGTGTAAGAAGATGGCCCAAATGTTTTGGCACCTGTCACCTGTGTGAGAAACCTGCATGAAGTTACTAGCTCCTGCTTTCAGCCTGGGTGAACCATGGCTGTGGCAGCCATCTGGAAAGTGAACCAGCAGATAGAAGATATTCTCTCTCTCTCTCTCTCTCTCTCTCTCTCTCTCTCTCTCTCTCTCTCTCTCTCTCCCTCTCTCTCATGTGTTTTCATGTGAGTGTAACTTTCTCTGTAACTTATTTAAAGCTTATTTATTCAAAAGGCAGAGATACAGAGAAAGGGAGAGACATGGTGGGGGGAGAGGGAGAGGGAGAGGGAGAGAGAGAGAGAGATCTTCCATTCACTCATTCACTATCCAAATGGCTGCAACAGCTAGAGCTGGGCCTATCTGAATCCAGCATCCAGGAGCGTCTTCAGGTCTCCCACCTGGGTGCAGAGGTCCAAGCACTTGGGTCATCTTCCACTTCCTTCCCAGGCCATTGTTCAGAGAGCTTGATCAGAAGAGGGGCAGCTGGGATTTGGACTAGCACCCATGCTGGTGCTGCAGCCAAAGGCTTAATCTACTACACCACAGCATAGTGTCCTTTCTCATAAGTAAATTGATCTTTACAAGAAAAAGTAAAATGAAACTTTCTCATGAAAACAAAAAACAACTAATGCCTTACCCTGGGCTGGCATTGTAGCACATCATGTTAAGCTTCTGCTTTCAATACAACATCCTTATCAGAGTGCCAATTCAAACACCAGATGCTCTGCTTTTGATCCAGTTTTCTGCTGATGTACCTTGGAAAGTAGCAGAGTATGGCTTTGTATTTTAGTAATTGTCACCGATGTGGAAGACTTTGTTGGAATTCTGTTCCTGTCTCCAGGCTGGCCCTGCCCTAGCTATTGTTGTCATTTGGGGAATGAATAACTGTGTGGAAATGCACTCTCTCTCTCTCTCTTTCTTTCTCTCTCTCTCTCTCTCTCTCTCTCTCTCTCTGTGTGTGTGTGTGTGTGTGTGTTTTCCTCCCTTTCAAATAATAATTATTTGAAAAAAGCAGAAGACCACCCACTTCCCCAGAGTTGCACTTCATCCTGAAATAGACATATGTCCTCATAATTACTGTGCATGTTTAACTTTACTGAATAGGTATAACTAACTTGTATTAGTTATTTATGGCTGTGTAACAGTCTTCTCCAAAACATAGCAGCTGTTTGCCACCCTGCACTGTTCCTAAGAGTTAGGGATGGATGAGTGGCTGGGATGGTCGAATGGTTGACACTGGCCCTGTGTCCACAGAGATCACTTCTATTTACTAACTTACTGGCTGGCAGAAATGCTCCATTCCTCATCCTGTGATCATCAGCACAATTGCCTGGATATCTTCAAAACAGGGCACTTGGCCATCCTATAGCAAATCATCTGAGAGACAGTGCAACTGAGCATCAGAGACAGAAGCTATCATTTTATTATAATCAAATCTTGGAAGTGACAGCCATCACTTTTGCCATATTCTGTTGGCTGCACTGGGCAAATATTTTACATGTGGAAAGGAACTATAAAACCTAAACACCAGCAAGGAGTGTTCTTTGGGAGTCACTGTGTAGCTGTTGATTTTGTTATTAGAATTAAATTTTCTAAATATATGTTTCTATGAAAGCAAGCTCATTTATTTTTACTGCTGTGTTGTGTCCTATTGTATGAATGGACCTAGATTAGGTATTCTGTCTGTATTGACTGATTTGAGAGTGGTTTCTAATATTTACAGTATTAAATAGTATTGCAATGAACAGATTTGTGTTGTGAAAGGAATCTTCTAAAATTGAAAATTTTAAGTATTTTAGTATGCCAGTTTTTAGCATTACAACGACTGTCAAATTTTACTTCAGAAAAGCTAGATCACAAAAATTATATATGAATTTCAGTTCCTTCAAACTATTAACGCATTTGCATTTATTCCTATGCTTTGCCAATCTATGTGTGATAGAGTGTCCTATTTCAGGTGGTATTTTCAAGATCATATATCTTGGAATATGCTTATGGTATGCTGATCTTGTTCTCTGAAGATGAGGGTTTTTGTTAGTCTCAGGTATGTTTTTCTACTTTTTTTACTGGTATGTATGTGTTCCTTGGGATATTAATCTTTCCATGTTGTATTTCCTAATTACTCTGATTAGTCTGTTTATCTGTTTTAGGTATTTTTACTTAAATCTTTTTAAATTTAGTATAATCAATCCCATCTCTCACTCATGACCTGTATAGTGTGCCTTAAGAAATTGTCTGAATCTGAGAAAATATAGATATTTTTCTTCCATAGATACTCCATACTTTTTTTCTTATTTTCTCCTAACATGTGAACTAGGAATGTAATTATCTAATAACATTTGATTTTCTCAGAAATATTTGTTGAGTTTATAATGTTTCCCCTTTATTTTTCCAATATTTTATTATGAAAATTTAATATATGGAAACCAAATATCATACAGTGACATTCTGCATATAAGCCATGTAGATTTAGTAGTTTCTAACATTTTGTTGTGCATCAATTGGTGTGTGAGCACATTTTTTGCTGGACTATTTGCAAATAAATTGCAAGCATCATACATGTCACTCCTCAGTATATCACTATGCATATTAAAAATATGGATAGTCTTATATAAACACAATATTATTATTATTATTTAAACTTTTATTTAATGAACATAAATTTCCAATGTACAGCTTATAGATTACAATGGCTTCCCCCAACCCTCCACTCTCCCGCTCCCTCTCCTCTTCCATTCACATCAAGATTCATTTTCAATTCTCTTTATATACAGAAGATCAATTTAGTATATATTAAGTACAGATTTCAACAGTTTGTACCCACATAGAAACACAAAGTGAAACATACTGTTTGAGTACTAGCAATACCATTAAATCAAAATGTACAGCACATTAAGGACAGAGCTCCTACATGAGCGGCAAGTGCACAATGACTCCTGTTGTTGACCCAACAAATTGACACTCTAGTTTATGGCGCCAGTAACCACCCTAGGCTGTCATCATGAGTTGCCAAGGCCATGGAAGCCCTCCAAGTTCCCCGACTCCGATCATATTTAGACAAGGTCATAAGAGACAGGGTGAGGATAGTAACCAATGATCCTAAGAGTGGCATTAACCAGTTCTGAAAAATTATACAGCATTAAATGTGGAAGAAGACCATCAGCATACACAGGTTGGGAGTAGAGCCATTGGTGGTAGAGTAGAGGTTATGATTATGAAGGAATGAGGCCCAAGTGCACTAGACAGGGTCTAGAAAAAAGGACAGAGTCATTATTAGAGGAGCTAAGAAAGGTGCTGTCTAAGCTACAATTAAGTTTTCTGATTGAGAGGCAAATAGAACCTGACAGAAGGGGCTTAATAATAATCTGTTGGGCTTTAGGCCTTGTAAGTTAAGAGGCCCAGACCTATCTATCTCTTCACATGGGGTACATCCTAAGAGAGGTGTGAACCTCCTAGGGGAAGGCACTCTGTTGACTTTCATTACTTAGCTGGCCTGGGAGGAGAGCTGGCCAGGTAAAGGCAGGTGGCATCTCTAACAGGAAATTTACAGTTCTGCCTGCAATGTTGCTGACCCTACTTGGCCGTCCGCTCAGCTGCGGTGGTCACTTTGGAAGTTGGGCTGAGTGAAGGGCTTTTCAGCTTAGAGCCAATAAGATCTGTGGCTCTAACCTGGGCATCCTTCAACTCCAGGGCAGGTCCATTTCCAGTGATCCAACTCTTGGCAGAGCTGTCAGGGCTCTTCACAAGCTGACTTCTGCTGAAACCCAGGCTTACCACATTGAAAGCCACTGCAGTGGACTGGGCTGTTGGGTCTCCTTGAGGGCAGATCACTGTACAGATCAGCCATTCATAGGCCTGCCACCCATTGCTTCTGATGCCTAGCTTTCTTTTCCTCCTGGTTTGTGTTAAAGCAGACCAGAGGATGCAAGTCAAGGGAGTGCCCATGTCCCATCTCTAATCTTCGGTGGCCTGAACTACAAGCCTATAGTCACAGGCATGTTCTGTAGTAGTTTTTCTAAGGTAGACAATGCCCATGAGAAAAATTATTTTCTCACTTCAAAACCTTCTTTCCCTTTGGTCTGAAAGGGAGGTTTTTTCTACTTACTGTTTACTTCGCTGATGGTGAAGTAAATCTAGCTATGAGATTATTATTTAAGTTCTTATTTTGGCTATGCTATTACAGAAAAATGTTAGCCATCTCTTTTATAAGGTCTAAAGATTAAATTGTGTGTCCTACAGATTCCTTCATAATAGAATTAGTTACCCACCTTGAAGAGAATAAAGAAATGAAAGAACAAGTTGGGCTTAGAATAGAGAAATGAGGGAGCAAGTCCTAGATCGCTTGCTGACAATAGCCATATTACATGAATACTTAGCAAACGGTTTCAAACATTAGATAACAACTTAAGAAAACATTTAACAGAAGGTCCAGTGCCTTCTATAAATTTTAAGAATCATGTATTTGAAAACACCTCAAATATCTAACATGGTGTAGTTTGTTTAACAATTAAACTTAAGCACAACCATATAAAATGTTTTTAGTTTCTTTCTACCAACAAGTATAAATCATATGATGCAGAAATTCAGGTCACTCGAATTAAAAGTTATCTTTGTTTAAGTTTAGCAGCTTAAATTTATGGACAATCTTATCCATAAACCATTTAAAATAAAACTCTTAATAAAATTTTCCCATGTGGACATACAATATGTACACACATATAACATAACATAATAGACCAATCTAGCAATTTTTAATAGTTTTTAAAATCTTTAACTCTTTTTGTAGATTGCCAATTGATTTGAATTGCTTTTTGTTTTTAGTAAACTCAGTTAACCATACTTTCTCTCAGTTGGTACTGTTAATACATTATTGGCTTCATCTGTTTACAAAGCCATCCCAAAATACTGAATACAATAGAAGTGGCTGGGAAAAGTCCATAGGAACCTATAGGAGGACAGCTAAACGCAGAACCAACAACACTTATTTTTATGAGCAGCAAATCATATGTAACTGTGGATGACAAAAGACTTTAAGTTGCCATGTTTAAAATTATAAACTCATCAACCAACAAGAGGCACTTGCTTACTTCACAGTACTTTTGAAAGCACCTGTAGGATTTTACAAGTATTTAACCCTTTAAGCCTCTGGGGCTTTCTCATTAAGATAACTATCATGTCTAGTAACACAAGATCATTAGACTTTTTAATTCGCAAACATTTGTATTGATAGCATTTTCCATTATAGAAACTTAAAATTTAGTACCATGTCACAACTTGACAGTACTTCTAATATAATACAAATAGGCTGATTAGTTGGTGTCTCTATAAGATGAGAAACATAGGTCCTTTGATTTTTTCAGTTGGGCCCAAACTGGAAAAACCAATGTCCAAGATTTACTGGAAATTTTAGAGTCCAGATTGTTTGATACTTTGATTTTTTGAATGCCTGTCAAGAATGCCAAGAAGACTCAAAATCCAAAATATCTGGTTGAAATAAGATTCCTTAAAATCATGACATAAGATAGACCAAATCTGATCATTTTAAAAGGTGATTATTCAAATCTTTGAAAATAAGCACATATTTAAATAACCCATACCTCTTAATAAAAATTCAGCTGTTTTTGAACAATTAGAATTTAACAGACATCGAGAGAACATAATAGATTACTTTAACACATTGCTTTAACAGAGAATCAGAGTTTAATTCTATGTCAAAGAGAAACTGAGCTTCCTGTGATCTTTTGCTGTGAGGTTTCCTTCCTTTATCTTCTTTCATATTGGTGACCATGTTTCTGTGTTTCTCTATGTAACACATCTTTAAGCATCTTTTGCAGGGCAGGACGAGTGGCGGCAAATTCTTTCAATTTCTGTTTGCTATGAAAAGTCTTTATTTCACCTTCATTCACAAATGAGAGCTTTGCAGGATATAATATTCTGGGCTGTCAGTTTTTCTCTCTTATTACCTGGGCTATATCTTGCCATTCCCTTCTAGCTTGTAGGGTTTCTGATGAGAAGTCAGCTGTGAGTCTAATTGGAGATCCTCTGAGAGTAGTCTGGTGTTTCTCTCTTGCACATTTTAGAATCTTTTCTTTATGTTTCACTGTGGTGAGTTTGATTACGGCGTGTCATGGTGAGGATCTCTTTTGGTCATGTTTATTAGGGGTTCTATGAGCTTCCTGTACTAAGATGTCTCTATCCTTCTCCAATTCTGGGAAGTTCTCTGCAAGTATCTCACTAAAAAGGCATTCTAATCCTTTCTCTCTCTCCATGCCTTCAGGAACTCCTAGGATCCAAATGTTTGGTTTTTTAATAGTATCCTGTAGATTCCCGACAATATTTTTTAGATTTCTAATTTCCTCTTCCTTTCTTTGGTTTGCTTGTTGCCTTTCCTGTTCTCTGTCTTCTAAGTCTGATTTTCTCTCTTCTGCTTTACCCATTCTGTTTTTAAGGCTCTCTAATATGTTTGTCATTTGATCTATTGAATTCTTCATTTCATTATGATTTCTCATCACTACTTCTTGTTCTACTAGTTGTTTCATTTCATTTTGATTCCTTCTTAATATTCATTTCTCGAGAGAGATTTTCTATCTTGTCCATTAAGGACTTCTGTAGTTCAAGAATTTGTTTTTGAGAACTTCTTAATGTTCTTATCAATTTTTGAGATCTGCTTCTTGCATTTCTTCGATCTCATCATGTTCATAATCTTGAATTGGGGTGTCTTTTTCATTTGGGAGCATCATCGTGTCTTCCTTGTTCTTGTTACCTCGGTTTTTGCATTTGTTGTTTGGCATGTTGGAGATATTTGGTTTCTTCACTGTGGTGTTTTTTCTTGTTACACTATGGCTCTATATTAAGTGGACTGTCTGCTTTCGATGGAGCCTTAGATGCTTGAGATGACTGTGGCCTGAGAGCTCTGTTTGGTTCCTCAGGTTTGAGGGTGTGTCAAAGGTGACACTCCCAGGTTAGGTGTGGTAAATCTCTCTATCTTTCATTCTTTTTTTGTTTTTTGTTCAAAAGGGAAGTAATTCCATACAGCTGAATGTAATTGGAGGTAGTTAGCAGGTGAATGATATACCCACACGAGCCACGAGCCACAGATCAGAAGCTCTTTCACAAGGACAACAGAGGGAATCTGTGCTGCCCTCAGTGTGGGCTCCAATTTTCCTGCAGTCTCCAACTGGGTTGCCAAGTTATATCCTAATCTCCTGTTATTTAACCCCATCCCCCCCAGAATCAGGTTTTTCTGATAGGCTCAGGGCCGCTGTAGACATGAGGTCGCCCTGCTTATGACATATGTCCAAAATGACGCCTGCTCTTTGTTTGCTCACCTTTGAGAGGTGAGCAGAGAGAGAGAAACTTGTGTCTGTATTGGTCACTTTTTTTCTCTCTCTCTCTCTTCTAGTTACCCTGGTGAACTTTTCCCCACGGAGTTTCAAGCCTCCTTCCCTCTAGTCTCCTCTTTCCGCTTGCTTGCCAGTATCTCGGCTATTGAGGTTCGTCTTACCACACGTTCCAGTGCTGGTGTGTTGAGTCTGCCACTGGTGTCCCGAACTTGGGCTCCCACGCTCTCCACGCAGGTCCACTGTGAATCACTAGTTCTGCAAGAGTATCCTCTGCTGTTTCTTCCCCTACTCTTCCTTGAAACTGCAGTATCTCCACTTTTATTAAACTGTCTCTTCCCGGACTATCAGTGTGCTCCCTTCCTAATCCGCCATCTTGCCACTCTCAACACAATATTATTATTACACCTGAAACACTAGCAGTATTTTCCAAATAGATTTTCCCCATTGTCCAAAAAATTTGTTTTAATTATTTTAAGGGCCAAAATTGATACCTTTGAAGAATGTATCATATTCAGTTTTGTCTGAATACTTCCTAATGGTATCAATTAATGATAGATTAACCTCATATTTCCTGAATTTTTTAAGTTATATCTTGAGACTTAGTTTTAAGTAAAATATATTTTTGGCAGTCCCCACTGCCATGTACCAAGTCCCTGTATGTGCCTGGGCTCTTTCTGAGCATCCTATTCTGTCTCAGGAAAGATTTCTGTAACCCCCCACTACCCCACATGGCCCTAATATCTGTAATGATACTAGAACAGGGGTCTGTAAGACCTTGATCTCTCTCCTTATACATAGTGTCCTGCTAGGTTTTGCAGTTTTAATGAGCTTATCAACATCTTTCAGAAATCCTTGTGGGATTCCAATTAGAATTACATTAAATTTATTGAGTAGAGATTAAATGCTATATTTTCCCCATGAATGTACTAAATTTCTCCATTTGTTTCCATCTTCTTTTATGTCCTACTGAAATGGTTTGTAATGACATTTTCAAAAAAGTTTTTCTCATAAATTTCTTATGAGGTACCTCATAGTTCTTATTGTTATTGTAAGTGGGATTATATTAAATTGCATTTTCTAGCTGATTGTTTGTTGTATAGGCATATAATAGTTTTGTATATTAACCTTATTTGTATATTAATCTGCAAGTAATATACTTTCATAATTTCTAATCTTTGTATCATATATTATTCTTTTTGTAAAGCTTCTTGAGGCAATATTGTATAAAAATTCTGATAGTGGTCATTTTTGTCTGTGTCTTTCCTTTAAAGGGAAAATGGGAGGCTTTCAAAAAGTTCATGTAAAGTGCATGCTATGTAAATATTATTCATAGATTTCAAGAAACGTTAGCACCAGATGAACAGATCTTTTAATTCTCTTCTCCCATAAAGTGCTTTCGAGTGCCTCATATTTCCCATGCTTCACTACTGAGCATGATGCATAGGGCTGGATGTTATATTTCCCTTCCTATTCCTAAATGTAGAGATCCTATTATTCTTAGTCTATTAGCATGAACAGAAAAAACTCTTTGGCAGTTTCTAGTAACATTAAACATAGGCTTACTTCATGAGACTCCTAGGTGTATGCAGAGAAGTAGAGGTCTGAGTCTACTTGCAGATCTAACTGGAAGGTTATAGCTTATTCATAATTGTAGAATTACTTGAAACTACCATTTTTTTCAAAATAGAAACAACCCAAAATATCACTAAGGGAGAACAGATAAAGTATTAAGTCATTGGAACATGGCACAGCAATTTTCTTTGTCCTAAACAATGCAATTCAATGTTTCTTTTGTATAAGTATATGAAAGATAAATTTCATCTATAGAATCCTAATTTCCATGTGTGTAATTCTGGAATTGTACCCTTAACATGTGAAGATGCCAACTCTGGTCCTCTGGCTACAGTCCTTGATGAGGAAAGACCCCAAGTGGTGTCAGCTGATGTACATAAGGGTGATTTCTGTCCTCTATCTATTTGTTGTTGATACTGCTTTTATTTTAAGTTTTTGGTGTTCTGAGGTTTCACCACAATGTGCCTAAGTGTGGATTATTTTTGCATCCCTACTTGAGCTAATTTGTGCTCTCTGAATGTGATAATCCTACATCCAACATCAATTCTAGATCATTCTCAGCTGTCACCTCAGCCACTGCTGCCTAGAGTCTCCTTATGCATCTCCAATAAGATTAACTTCAGATTTCTTGTTATTTACTTCAGGTCCCTGAACAATTTGTTTATATTTACTTCTCTTTATCTTTGGCATATTCTATATAATTTCTTCAGATGCATCTTGTACTGCCCCAATTATCTATTTCGGCTCTGTGCACTGTCCCTATTTAATCTATTCAGTAATTTTCTATTTAATTGACTATATTTCATCTTTAAGAATTTTGTTCTATTTCTTTCAAATGTATAAGGCCGGCACCACAGCTCAATAGGCTAATCCTCCATCTGCAGCACCGACACCCTGGGTTCTAGTCTTGGTAGGGGCTCCAGATTCTGTCCTGGTTGCTCCTCTTCCAATCCAGCTCTCTGCTGTGGCCTGGGAGTGCAGTGGGGGATGGCCCAAGTCTTTGGGCCCTGCACCCGCATGTGAGACCAGGAGAAGCACTTGGCTCCTGGCTTCGCATCAGCACAGTGTGCTGGCCACAGTGGCCATTGGGGGTGAACCAACGGCAAAGGAAGACCTTTCTCTGTCTCTCTCTCTCACTGTCCACTCTGCCTGTCAAAAAAAATGTATAAGCTTGCTTTTTATAGTATCATGTAATAATTTTATTGTGGCTTGTACTTTCTTTATTTATGTAATTAAAAGGCAATAAAATTTCCAAAAGTTATAATACATGGTGCTCATGCCCTCAGAGTATCATTGCCTGAAGTGCTTCCTCATTTTTCTTGGAAACTCATGGTCTATCATAAAGATGTTTAAGTTTTTAACTAGCTGATCAATTCAATATTTTATTTTTAGAACAATACATGCTGTAATAGATACCATTGATATATGCCCATTCACAGAGGTGAAGTACACCTCCAGATTAAATTACTAGAACTAAAATTGCTGAGTTAAAGAGCATAGGCATTCATAATTCTGATGCATAACGTCATACTGCCTTTTTTTTTTTTACAACTTTTTTTTTTTGACAGGCAGAGTGGACAGTGAGAGAGAGAGAGACAGAGAGAAAGGTCTTCCTTTGCCGTTGGTTCACCCTCCAATGGCTACCGCGGTAGCGCGCTGCGGCCGGCGCACCACGCTGATCCGCTGATCCGATGGCAGGAGCCAGGTGTTTCTCCTGGTCTCCCATGGGGTGCAGGGCCCAAGGACTTGGGCCATCCTCCACTGTACTCCCTGGCCACAGCAGAGAGCTGGCCTGGAAGAGGGGCAACCGGGACAGGATCGGTGCCCCGACCGGGACTAGAACCCGGTGTGCTGGCGCCACCAGGCGGAGGATTAGCTTAGTGAGCCGCGGCGCCGGCCGTCATAGTGCCTTTTGTAGATGTGATCATTGGAACTGGCTACCCCAGTTTGCTGGGTTTGCTTACAATGGTTTGTTTCTCCAGTAAGCCCTGCCAACGTGATCTTTTCAGACTTTGAGGAAATTTACCAATATGACAAGTAAAAATGATGATTGCTAAATTTTTTGGTCTTTTATTTCTGCAAGTGAGATTGACCTTCTGTTCATAAATCTAAAGATGTTTGTCTAAAGATGTATTTGATGTATATATATATTCTTGTCCATTTCTTCTGTTTGGTTTTTAGATTTTTATGTTGATTTGTAGCAGTTTTTTATGTAATTGAGTAAGAGAAACTGTATGATTCATATCTTATAAATATTTAAGAGTTTTTTTCAGCTGCTTTGAACTTTATTTGCCAAAACCAGAAGCTTAAAAATATCAAAAGGGCACACAGGGTGGCCTGTGGCCTTGGGCTGCCGCGACTGCCCGAGGAGTGGGCGCAGTGGTTTGGTGCCAGCGGTGGGCCGGGCTACTTGCGGCCCCTGCCCTCTGCCGAGACCCCCGCCGTTGCCGCGCCCGCCCACAGCCCTGTGCTCAGCCAGCAGCTCAGCAGCGGCGTCTCAGAGATCCGGCACAGGGCTGACCGCTGGCGCATGTCCCTGGACGAGAACCACTTCACCCCTGGGAGCTGATGGTCAAGACCAAGGACGGTGTGGTGGAGATCACGGGCAAACATGAAGAGCGACAGGAGCACGGCTACCTCGCCCGCTCTTCCACCCGGAAGTACACGCTTCCCCCAGCGTGGACCCCACGCTTGTCTCCTGGTCTCCTCCCGGTCCCCTGAGGGTGCGCTCACCGTGGAAGCGCCGCTGCCCAAGCCGGCCACGCAGTCGCGGAGATCGCCATCCCGGTCACCTGTGAGGCCCGCACCCAGTTCAGCGACCGGAAGCCGGGAAGTCGGAGCAGCCTGTGGCCACCTAGAGCGGCCTCCTGCGCCGCCCAGCCCCCAGCACCCGCCTGTGTGCCCTTTTGATGCTGTAAGCTTCTGGTTTTCGCAAATAAAGGTCAAAGTAGGTGCAAAATAAAATTCCTTATGATGCATTATGTGTTAAAATATTTACTTCTGTGAATTTAAATATTTCAGTCTTTGAGTCTGTTGGATTTACTGTCACATTTGAAGTGGCTTTATCTCACTGAAACATAGTATTTTATGATTTATTCAAGCTGTGTGTTATTTTACCTGCCTCAACTGTGTGGTTTAAACACCTCCTCCCTCTAGGTGGCTAGTCCATTTCCTTTAGCATTCATTGAAAGCCATCTTAATTAATCTGAAATCCCACAACCATTGTACACCAAATTCTAGGAAACATTTTGGAGACTTTTATTTATGTATGTATTTTCTATTCTAATTCAGCAATACATATTTCAGCATTAGTTCCTATTTTTCCCAAGAATCACTGCTGTGTATTTTTAATTGTCCTTTATGAACACTTCAACGCTTACTTCAGCTTGTTTAATTCCTTAAAATCTTCTCATTATATTAGTGAGTGTGTAATCAGTCCATTCACGGCCACGGTGTGATCATTTGAAATATTTTTATTAAAATAAAGAGAGCAAACTTCATGTATTGCAGGTACCAGGCTGTTTTGATTTTAACTGTCCCATAGAATGTCTTAAAATCTGGTCTTGTGATGCCTCTAGCTTTGTTTTGCTGTTTAAGATTGGTGTCTTTGTGCTTAATATGGATTTTAGCATTACTTTTTTAGATATGAGAAAATGTCCTTGGTATTTTTATTGCAATCTCATTGAATCTGTAAGCTACTTTTTGTAGAATGGACATCTTGATGACATTAATTCTTCCATTCCAAGAACATAGGTGGTTTTTCCATTTTTTCCTTCTTCTGATATTTCTTTCTTTAAAATTTTATAAATTTCACATCCTTGATTAAATTTATTCAAAGGTATATAGAGTTGTAGTAGCTACTCTGAATGGTAGTGATATTTATGTTCTTTCTCAGTGGTGGCATTATTTGTGTATTCAAATGCAATTGATTTTGAGTGCCTATTTTATATCCTGCAGTTTTACCAAGCTCTCCTATGAGTTCTAATAGTCTCTTAGTGTAATTTTTTTTTGTTTCTTTCTCTATAGAATCATGTTTCCTGTAATGAGGGATAGTTTGACCTCCTCCTTCCCAACTTGTATCCCTGTGATTTTTTTTTTTTGACAGGCAGAGTGGACAGTCAGAGAGAGAGACAGAGAGAAAGGTCCTCCTTTGCCGTTGGTTCACCCTCCAATGGCCACTGTGGCTGGTGCGCTGCAGCCATCGCACCACACTGATCTGAAGGCAGGTGCCAAGTGCTTATCCTGGTCTCACCATGGGGTGTAGGGCCCAAGCAGTTTGGCCATCCTCCACTGCACTCCCGGACCACAGCCGAGAGCTGGCCTGGAAGAGTTGCAACTGGGACAGAATCTGGCACCCCAACTGGGACTAGAATCCAGTGTGCTGGTGCCACAGGCAGAGGATTAGCTTATTGAGCAACGGTGCTGGCCATCCTTGTGTGTTTTATTTCATGCCTAATGGCTCTGGGTAAAATCTCCAGAATTATATTAAATAGCAATTGTGAAAGTAAGCATCATTATCTGGTTTCAGATTTTGGTGGAAATAATTCCATATTTCTCAAAATCAATATGATGTTGATTGTGGGTTTGTCATAGGTGACCTTGATCCTTATGAGGTATGTTCTATCTGTGCCTAATTTTCTTAAGGCTTTTTTCATGAAAGGATGTTATATTTTATCAAATGCTCACTTTGTATGTATTGAGATAATCATGTGATTTTCATTCTCAACTTGTTAATGAGATATATCCTATTTATTGATTTGCATATGTTTAATCATCCCATATGTTCCATATAAATGATCTCTCTGATTTGTTGTTGCATTAGATTAGCTAGTATTATATTGAGAATTTTGCATATATTTTCATCAGGAATATTGAAGTATACTTCTCTTTCTCATACTTTTTCCTTGTTTGGGAATGAAGGTGATGCTTCCTTTTTTTCTTTTCACATCCCTGAACCATTTTAAGTTAGTGTGGCTATATTTTTTTCAGCCATGTTGAATCCAATCAAGTGTATGGAATTCTTAAGTAGAAATTTGAACAAATAAGATATTTACAAATAAAATCCTTATGTTTTCTTTTCCTGAAGCATCTTCACGTGAAAGGTCAGCTTCTCTTTGATATTTATCTACCCCCAAGAGGGTGGCAGGCTATCACTGAACCAATTAAAAGCATAGTTTATAACTTGTATTGTAGAGTAAATATGGCTGCAACCAGAGTCAAAGAAAGAAAAATGGACCCCCCAACACAAAGTTTGAATAGTGGCTGCTCACAATTGACTAGTGAAACAGCTACCTAGTGTTACCTTGCCTAGGGAGGGAAGATGTCCTAAGTTCTGCTTCTGTAACTCCATTCACAAATCTGTGCTAATAAATCTACACCTTATATCTCTTTTACAAACATAGAAGATCCCCCAACCATTGAAACTGTGGTCATAAGTCAAGTAGGCTGCAATTTAACCCTATCAATGCTGCAACAGGTAAAGCATGATGCTTCTGAACCTATCAATATTGTAATAAATTTGGGATTATTGCTCATTTTTTTTTATTTTTTGACAGGCAGAGTGGACAGTGAGAGAGAGAGACAGAGAGAAAGGTCTTCCTTTTGCCATTGGTTCACCCTCCAATGGCCGCCACGGCTGGCGCGCTGTGGTGGTGCACCACGCTGATCCGATGGCAGGAGCCAGGTGTTTCTTCTGGTCTCCCACAGGGTGCAGGGCCCAAGCACTTGGGCCATCCTCCACTGCACTCCCTGGCCACAGCAGAGAGCTGGCCTGGAAGAGGGGCAACTGGGACAGAATCTGGAGCCCTGACCAGGACTAGAACCTGGTGTGCTGGTGCCACAAGGTGGAGGATTAGTCTAGTGAGCCGCAGTGCCGGCCTTTGCTCGGTTTTCAGTAAATGATTCCAGCTGAGCCTAATGGCATTATAAACTGCTTGGATTCTCTACTGTCTCTGATGCTTGTTTGAAGGAGGGGTGTTTCCCTCCCCAAGTTTCTGTAACAGCACATATTACAAGTTATAAGAGCTGGGCTTAGTAACCAGAATCATAAATCTCCTCCTTCTGAAGATCCATGTTTCTCTTGAAAAGAGGAAATGAAGTGGGTTGCCACTTCCTTTGAAAATGAAAAATGGTGACCAAAAAGAAATAGCATGAAGTCCTTACGTGATTTCCTGATAAGGTCAATAAGATGTATTTCTTCACTGAAAACAACTTTCAGAGTGTTTCTGAATACAGCAGGCTCAGAAAGCAGCAGCTGCACTGACCCTCTGGTAGCACTGAGTGTCAGGCACCTGATCTGAATCACCTTATTTAGGCTTCCATAGAAACAGTTCACTTACAGTTAAACACTCTCTGAAGAGGAATAAGTAATAACACGTGAAGTGTCAAAAAGCACCTACTGGGTGAAATAGAATCACAACAACAAATCTAAGTCTTATGCTAGAAAGATTTTTGTATGTCATAATTCTAAAATGAGAAAAAGTAAAAAAATAAAGTTATAGGAAACATAAATTATTTTTATATTAATGGTAACAATGATTATAACAACTGATATTCTGAATATCAGAATAAATATAGTAGAAGGATTAATTTACATGAAGGTGGATTGAGTGATCTGCTGAGATGTCATTTTAAAAGAGTAAATTTAAAAAAAAAATCCTCCAAAGCCGAAACTTGAATCAAGAAAAAAAGTGAGTGACTAGATGATATTTCTAGAGCAGGGATCAAAGAACTCTGAAAATTCTGTGACATAAAATGATTTGTTCTACATTGAAAGCATTCACATGATATCCTCAGTGTCTGGATAATTTCGGATGAGCTAATTTTGCCCTTTACACACCCATCCGCTACCCAATCTGGAACTTGGATTTGAACTGGAGCAGATGCAGCAAGGTCAGCTTTTTCATCCTCTGCTTACTACTCATCCTGAGTCTGGAGAGTTTTTGATGCTGGCTTACTGCTGCAGAAATGTTTCTACATGCTCCCCCCATTCCTTTCCTGTATCTGTGCTCAACTGAGCAGTGATCTGCCTCTTATTATCACCTTAGCTTGTGGTCTTTTCTCATTATGTGTACGCATTTGCATTTATCCCTTCTATGCATCTTCCATATTTATTTCATTGCCTTTCTGGAAAAGAAAAACACCAAATAGTGATGCAATAAACTATTAGGACTTGATAGTGCCTGATCATGACACAAGACAATCTACCAGTACAAAATAAAGCAACCAATAGAACTGTTTGATTTATATGTCAACAATTCAGAAGTTGTAAAATACATAATTTTGGAAAATAAAAACTTTGGGGAAAATTTTCTCAACTATATCTTAAAATGAACTGTGACATAAATTATTACAGTTGTATAACTCTGATGATTTTGTTCCCAAATTTACCATGGGAACAATGAAAATTATACAGAAATAAAGAAATACAAAACACTGTAGTATACTGTCATAGTACACTGTATATTCCTAGGAAATATGCTAAACTATATGAATTTACTGTTTGATGGAGATCCTCTGTTTGATTATGGAGAGAAAGAGAGAGAGAGAGAGAGAGAGAGAGAGAGAGAGAGAGAGAGAGAGAGAGAGAGAGAGAATGAGAGAGAATATATCTTTCATCTATAGATTCACTCCCCAGATGGTGGCAATGATTGGAGCTGGGCTAACCTGAAGCCCAGAGCCAGGAGCTTTTTCTGTGTCTTTCACATGGATGGTAGGGGGTTCAAGGACTTGGGCCAACTTCTGCTGCTTTCCAAGGCACATTAGCAGGCAGCTGGACCAGAAATGGAGCACTCAGACTCAAAATAGCACCCACATGTGGTGCCCAGATCACAAGGAGCAGCTTTATGCACTATGCAACAATGCTGCCCTAAGATACTCATTTTTAACTTTTCCACAAAGCAAATTAACTTCAAAGATGACTTGGGTGTTTAAATAAAAAAAATACTTAACAATGTAGCTTAATTTATCTTAGACTTTTTAATAAGTATATCATTAATGAAGTTTGAAGTTATTGATAAAACAGTCTAATGAAAACACCCCAATTTAAAAAAAAAATCTGAATTGTAATACATGAAATCTGCCCATGAATAATTTTATAGTTGTCCACTTATAATTTTATCTCATTCCTAAAAATATTATAGACATGTAAGTTTTTTTATGAACTTGAAGTTACCATGCTAAAATTAAATGAGTATAAAATGCAAATCTGTACTTAAATTCTTTGACATTCCTTAACATTAGTGCAACCCATAGTATAAGTTTCAACTCTTTCAAATTGTTGACATTTTAAATTCAAAAGAGAGAATTGGCTCTCAGAAGAGGTTTTGGCTTTTTAATGAATATAAATTTGTAGAACGGACACCACCATTTCAGGCTCCAGTGTTCAGAAGGCCTGGAAATTCTAGGCATGATTATAGGGTCTGGTTTTCCAGTTCTCTCAGTTATTAAATTGATACACATGCCATGTCAAAAATTGTCAAATTATCTGTTTGAAATGAGTCTCTCTCTTTCTCTCTCTCTAGTTTCCAAGATAACAGGGCAATGCACCCCATTACTTTTGCTATTCTCTATTATCTGCTCATTAAATAAAGAGTGAAGAATGTCCATTACTGTTATGACATTGTTTTATGCAATTTATTTGTCATCAGAGTAGTTAAAAAAAACACTCTGAAGGTTTCCCACAATTTCAGATATGCAAAACATTTTATTAACTTATATTTATGTTTTCTTTATCTAGTTTTTAGCTGATTTTAACTCAAGTGTATATCATTATACTTCTGCTTTCAAGGGGAAACACTTTCTCTAATTGCTCTACTTTGGATAGTCTCTATAAAAGGGGTGCAAATGTTTTGCAGGATTAATTCAGAAGCAAGTGATAAATGAATATGTAAGGGAATGGTATGAAATCTTCTCTTTTATACAATTGCTTGCTCTCCATGAGGTGACCTATCTTAGTTCCAGCAAAAGGGCAGTGGTCAGAGGCCAGATTCTATTGCAGTGTGACATAACTATCAGCATGACTCCAACCTGTGTTGTTTCTGGAGTGTGAGACCCTCTCTCTGTTCATGATAGGAACATATTTCTTCTTCTGAGGATGACATAGCCAGCATGTAGAAAAATGGGCTCTTTTGCCTCATGTGCAAGCTCTCTGTATAAGAAATGCATTTGTAGTATCACTCTCCAGAGCATCTGGATAGGTACAGATTTCATAGACGTGTCATCCACTTATACAATTGTTGAGAATACAAGTTTAAAAATTAATGTGCACTTTGAAATATGTGGACAATTTGAAAACATGGTATTTGTGGAGTGTTAGATTTACTTTTCACAAATTAGTTAACAATAACTAAATTTTAAAAGCTGTTTATGTAGTTTGAATGAATATGAGAAGAATGGTGATATCTTGGGAGTTGAGAGACTTTGGGAGGTGAAAGAATTGCTACATGTTTTTGAGTAGAATGATACAGGTTTTATTCATGAAATGAAACTTGATTGAGGACTATGAAATCAGATTTATGGTCCCTAAACAAGTGACTTCTTAAAGTGATACTATCTTCAGTTATACAGAAGAACTACACGGAATATTATACTAAATGCAGATTTCTAGGCTCTGAGTCAGTCCCACTGTACCTAACATTCCATACAGGGAGATGTAAACTCTTAACTTTAAGGAATGTGCACTGTACAATTTTCTTTATATTGATTTGCTTGAGAGAGAGAAAGATGGGAAGATATCTCCCAACCACTAGTTCATTTTCCAAAATGCTTTCAGCAGCAATCACTAAGCCAAGCTGGAGCCAGGAGGTGGAAACTCACTGTAGATCCCCATCAGGGGTAGCAGGCACTTCAAGAAATTTACCCTTTTATTCCCTTTCCATAAACTTTATGAAGTGCTCTCTTATATTAACACGCATTGGGAAATTTATCTTTACAAATATTTGCTGAAGAGACTTCAGATAATTTTGATAAAATTTATATTTATATGTATGAATATCATTCAAAATGAGAAGTAAAATCTTCATCTTACCACAAGTCTTTATCTTGGATATATATTACATTTTAGTCTTAAGACCCCAAATCATGGGGCGATCACTATGGCACAGCAGGTTAAGCCACCACCTGCAACTTCAGCATCCCATTTGGGTGGCAGTTTGCCAGATTGAGCCTTGTCTGCTCCATTTCCAATCCAGTTTGATGTTATAAAGAATTTTGAGCAGATGATTGACACAGCAGTTAAGATGCCACTTTGGATATGTGTGAGCCATATTGGAGTACATGGTTTGAGTCCCAGCTCCATTGCTTTCTTTTTTTTTTTTTACTTCTTTTTTTTTCAGTGCACTTTATTTTTCTTTCTTTTTTTTTAACTTTTATTTAATGAATATAAATTTCCAAAGTGCAGCTTATGGCTTACCATGGCTTTCCCCCAAAAAAACTTCCCTCCCACCTGCAACCCTCCCCTTTCCCGCTCCCTCTCCCCTTCCATTCACATCAAGATTGCTTTCTATCCTATTCCATGCTAATGTACACCTTCAGAAGCAGCAGGTTATGACTCAGGAGCATGGATCTTTGTTAACCACATGGATGACCAAATAGTTCTAAGTTCCCCACTTCAGTATCACTCATTCTTGGCTATTAAGGATATTTGTGGGAGTGAAACAGCTGATAGGAGATCTTGGTCTCTCTTCTTTCTCTGCCTTTCAGATTAATGTTAAACAAAAAATTAAGAATAGAATAAAACTTTGGATGCTGTAATAAAATCTAAGGTATTAAAAAAAACAAGGAACCATGAATGGTGAGAAAAAAAGTAAGTGTGGAACTTGTAGTGATATTTCTAATTATAACAGCTACTCAAAGGGGATATGAAAATTCTGAATGTGGTGAGAACCCTAAGCAATAATTAATAATGCAGCATCAAACATGTAATATAATGAATGTATGCCTATAAAATATTTTGTCTTAAAATAAGATATAAATCATAGACAATTACATATAAAAATAAACCATTATAGATTTTAGATTTTGGTTTTCCCAAAGAAACCTTTTATTCAAGGAATACAAGCTTCATGCATTTTTTAAGTACCACTTTAGGATATAGTGAATCTTACCACCACACCTGCCCTCCCACCCACACTCCCAACTCTCCTCCCTCACCCTTTCCCATTCCCAGTCCCATTCTCCACTAAGATTCATTTTCAATTTAAGGTGTTTTAGAGCTTTGTCCTCATGTATGCCTGTTTTTGAATGTGAATCACATACAGGACTAATCTAAGACTACTTTAACCATACTGCCTGTTGCCCCACCCCATATTTTATTTCCTCTTAAAAAATTATTAGTATATCTAACTAAACTCTTGTACATCATTGATTTATATTCTGAGCATTTATGCATTTTGACAACAAATTTTAGTGTAATTTTGTTTTGGACCCAGAATGGAGAGTTTAGAACAATGTGAGAGTAGATAGAAGTTCAGTGCACTCTTCTGCTTTTCAGTTTTATCTTATTTGACTACCAATAAATAAAGTTTAAGCAAACATTTATTCTAAAATGTTTTAAATGAGTATTAGAAATCATGATTCAAACTATTTGCTAGTTAAATACCTTTATTTACCCATCTTGCAGAAATGAATGTGTATGTAATACTGCCATACACAGTTGGTTAATAGACTTTGTAATGCCATTCAAAAAGCTTAGTGACACCATATTGCCCTCATTTAAAAAATGAAATGCATAAAAAGTAAAGATAATTGTGTAAGTATGGATTATCCATGAAAACATCTATAAAGTTTATTATTTGAAATCCAAATGGGCGAGTTTTTCTAATTTGGAGTGCTTTGACATGTCTTTTTCCCCCATTTTCTACGACAAACCAGTGTGCATTTTGTAGATTCCCTTGTCTTATGTTGTCAAATGAGGTCTGGGTTAGAATAGCACTTTTCTACATAGGATTCCAGATTTTACCTGTATATGAAAATGCTTATGGGGGATCCATGTGCTTGGGTCAGAATTTGAAAGAACTTAATTAGAATAGGGCCTGCAACTAAAATGTTAACATCATTGACATTAGCAGTACTGCTAAATATTTTTGAGTCTTTTTGTTCCATATTTTATTCAATTTTTTTATTTTTTTTATTTTTGATAGGCAGAGTGGACAGTGAGAGAGAGACAGAGAGAAAGGTCTTCCTTTTGCCGTTGGTTCACCCTCCAATGGCTGCCGCAGTAGGCGCACTGCGGCCGGCGCACCACGCTGATCCGATGGCAGGAGCCAGGTGCTTCTCCTGGTCTCCCATGTGGGTGCAGGGCCCAAGCACTTGGGCCATCCTCCACTGCACTCCCTGGCCACATCAGAGAGCTGGCCTGGAAGAGGGGCAACCGGGACAGGATCGGTGCCCCGACCGGGACTAGAACCTGGTGTGCCGGCGCCGCAAGGCGGAGGATTAGCCTAGAGAGCTATTTTATTCTTGTTGTCATTTTTATCACCTAGTATTCACCTAGTATCACCTAGTATATGATGTTTTGAAAATTTACAGCATGAAACAGTAAGACATTACAGACTGCTGCAGGTGGAGGTTTATATATTGTTTATTTTACAATAAATTTCATGTCTGTGAACAGTGCTGGTATTTCTTTTGCTTTGTTTTTAAGTACAATGAAATTTCACAAGGAGGAAACATCTGCCAATGGAAGCACCTCAGTATAGACAGCAATCCAAATAGTAAAGTTGTGCACTCTTGGTGTGTAAACAGTGCCAGATATCTAATAGAGAATAAATGACAAAAATCTTAAAGACTTTATTTATTGTATTTGAGAGGTAGAGTTACAGACAGTGAGAGGGAAAGGCAGAGAGAAAGGTCTGCCTTCCTTTGGTTCACTCCACAAATGGCCACAATGGCCAGAGCTGTGCACATCAGAAGCCAGGAGCCAGGCACTTATTCCTGGTCTCCCACATGGGTGCAGGGACCCAAGGACTTGGGCTATCTTCTAGTGCTTCCCCAGGCTGTAGCAGAGAGTTGGACTGGAAGAGGGGCAGCCAGGATTAGAACCAACACCCATAAGGGATGCTGCGCCACAGGTGGAGGATTAACCTACTGTGCCACAGCGCTGGCCTTGGAATGATCAAAACCTTTAACTTCCACTCAGTTAAATTTGTGATTTAAATGTCCCAAATTTTGGATTGGCAATGTGGCATGATGATAAAGCTGAAACCTGTGGTGCCAGCATCCCACAGGGATGTTAGTTTGAATCCCAGCTGCTCCACTTTTGATACAGCTCACTGCTAATTCACCTTGGAAAGCAGTGGAAGCTGCTCTAAATACTTGGACACCTCCATTCACATGGGAGACCCAACAGAAGCTGCTGGCTCCTGGCATCAGATTTGCTAGTGTCAGGCCATTAAGGGGAGTTAACCAGGGGATGGAAGATATTCACTTTCTCTTTCTCTTTCTCTCTCTCTCTCTCACTCAACTCTGCCTTTCAGATAAATAAATCTTTAAAAACAAAAATGTACACAGTTTAACAACTTCAGATGTGATGGTTTAATCCTTTTTAGTAATAATGTAAAAACCTAGAAAAAGTAAGCTAAGAATTGCTTTGAATACTAGGTGATAAAAAAAAGCATCATGGGATTCACAGAAGATTGCATAACTTATATAGACAAGAACACATTGGACTATCTCATATAGGATGCCAGCACTGAAGGTGCCCCACAAAGCATTATTATAATAATTTTTTGCCACAGTGTCTTGGCTTTCCATGCCTGAAATACACTTATGGGCCTTTTAGCCATATCTGAATGCCTTAAGGGCTGATTCTGAGGCCAGAGTGCTGTTTAGGACATCTGCCATTGTATGAGTCTGCTGTGTATCCCACTTCCCATGTTGGATTGCTCTTTCCTTTTTAATTCTATCAGTTAGTATTAGCAGACACTAGTCTTGTTTATGTGATCCCTTTGACTCTTAATCCTAGAGAAACACTAGAAATCAAACCAAACATCTGTTTCTGTACCAGTATCATGCTGTTTGATTATAACTGCCCTGTAGTATGTCTTCAAATCATGTATTGTGATGCCTCTGGCTTTGTTTTTGTTTTACAAGATTGCTTTAGTTATTCAAGGTCTCTTGTGCCTCCATATGAATTTCATTATCATTTTTTTCCAGATCTGAGTAGAATGTCTTTGGTATTTTGATTGGTATTGTATTGAATCTATAAATTGCTTTTGACAGAATGGACATTTTGATGATATTGATTCTACCAATCCATGATCAGAGAAAATTTTCCATTTTTCTACTTCTTTCTTTAAGATTTTGTAATTCTCATTGTAGAGATCTTTGACATCCTTGGATAAGTTTATTGCAAGGTATTTGATTATTTTGTGACTACTGTGAATGGGCTTGATCTTAGCAGTTCTTTCTCAGCTGTGGCATTGCCTGTGTATACAAAGGCTGTTGATTTCTGTGCATTGATTTTATATCCTGCTACTTTGCCAAACTCTTCTATGAGTTCCAATAGTCTCTTAGTAGAGTTCTTTGGATCCCCTATATAAAGAATCATATCATCTGCAAAGAGGGATAGTTTGACTTCTTCCTTCCCAATTTGTATCCCTTTATTTTTTTTTCTTGCCTAATGGCTCTAACTAAAACTTCCAGAACTATATTGAATAGTAATGGTGAGAGTGGGCATCCCTGTCCAGTACCAGATCTCAGTGGAAATGCTTCCAACTTTTTCAAATTCAATAGAGTACTGGCGGTGAGTTTTTCATAAATTGCCTTGATTGTATTGAGGAATGTTCCTTCTATACCCAATTTTCTTAGAGTTTTCATCATGGAAGTGTGTTGTATTTTATCAAATGCTTTCTCTGCATCTGTTGAGATAATCATATGGTTTTTCTTTTGCAGTCTGTTAATGTGGTGTATCACATTGATTGATTTGCAAATGTTGAACCATCCCTGCATACCAGGTATAAATCCCACTTGGTCTGGATGTTCTTTCACACATGTCTGCAATAAACTGTTTCTATTTTCTATTTTAAATAAAAGCATGTTATAAGTTATATAACACCCTAAAGATATATATTGATATAATTCTACAAATTATGTAAATGTCAGTAGAGCATAACAAAATATGTAAAACATTTGTTTGAAGAAACTTATAAACATTTGTGTAAAGATAAGTATTTGGAGATGCAGTCCATGGTAATATGAAAGAACACCCAGGGTCATTAACATTATCAGTCCTTTCTCACTATCCATTTAGATTGAACATAATCTCAATCATAATAATTTCAATTTGTTTTGTGAGTTTAACCAAAATCTGACTCTAAAGTTAATGTGGAAAATAAAAAGTCCCAGAATAGCTAACTCAACAGTAAAAGAGAAGAACAAATTGGGAGGATCAGCACTGTACAACTTCAATAAATGCTAGAAATTTAACCAAGAAAGTACAGTATTGGTGAGATAATAGGTAGACACAAAATGCACAAGATTCAGAAATAGCCCAAGTATGGATAGCAGATATTGGAACAAAGACAACCTTTCAACAAATAGTGCTACAAAAATTGGACATTTCACATGATGTAATGCAAACCACGTATTTCATAAAAATTAACTTACATATGAAGAATTATTAGCCTACCAGAAAATAATAAAAAAGGATATATGTTGCTGAGCTTGTGATACACCACTGAAAGCACGATCTGACATACATGTTTGCTAGCTGGACTTCATTTAAAGTGAAAAATCTCTCTTTGACAGAGAATGTAAAGGGAAAAGGAAGGAGGTCCAAACCTTGGAGGCATTATTCACAAAATATGTATGTAATAAAGGAATCTATGTATTATCCAAAATATATAAGAAAATTTTAACTAAATAAGAAAATAGAAAAGTGGGCTTAACCAACTTATTTTTGATCAAGGATCTAAAACCAATTCCTGGAGCAAGGACAGTTTATTCAATAAATGGTGCTGGGAAAACTGGATTTCCATGAGCAGAAGCATAAAGCAAGACCCTTACCTTATACCTTATACAAAAATCCACTCAACATGGATTAAAGACCTAAATCTTTTTTTTAACTTTTATTTAATGAATATAAGTTTCCAATGTACAGCTTATGGATTACAATGGCTTCCCCCTCCCATAACTTCTCTCCCAACCACAACCCTCCCCTCTCCCGATCCCTCTCCCCTTCTATTCACATCAAGATTCATTTTCAATTCTCTTTATATAGAAGATCAATTTAGTATATATTAAGTAAAGATTTCAACAGTTTGCCCTCACATAGCAACACAAAGTGAAACATACTGTTTGAGTACTAGCAATACCATTAAATCAAAATATACAGCACATTAAGGACAGAGATCTTACATGAACAGCAAGAGCACAGTGACTCCTGTTGTTGACCCAACAAATTGACACTCTAGTTTATGGCAGCAGTAACCACCCTAGGCTCTCATCATGAGTTGCCAAGGCTATGGAAGCTTCCCAAGTTCGCCGACTCTGATCATATTTAGACAAGTTCATAAAAGACAGGGTGAGGATAGTAACCAATGATCCTAAGAATGGCATTAACCAGGTAAAGACCTAAATCTATGACCCAACAACATCAAATTATTAGAGAACATTGGAGAACTGCAAGATATCGGACCGGTAAAGACTTCTTGGAAAAGACCCCAGGAGCACAGGGAATCAAAGCCAAAATTAACTATTGGGATTGCTTCAAATTGAGAAGTTTCTGTACTAAAAAAGAAACAGGAAAGTGAAGAGGCAACTGACAGAATGGGAAAAATATTTGCAAACCATGCAACCGATAAAGGATTAATAACCAGAATCTACAAAGAGATCAAGAAACTTCACAACAACAAAACAACCCACTTAAGAGATGGGCCAAGGACATTAATAGACATTTTTCAAAAGATGAAATCCAAATGCCCAACAGACGCTTGAAAAAATGTTCAGGATCACTAGCCACTAGCCAGGGAGATGCAGATCAAAACCACAATGAGGCTTCACCTCACCCCAGTTAGAATGGTTCACATACAGAACTCTACCAATGACAGATGCTGGTGAGGATGTGGGGAAAAAGGGACACTAACCCACTGTTGGTGGGAATGCAAACTGGTGAAGCCACTATGGAAGTCAGTCTGGAGATTCCTCAGAAACCTGAATATAGCCCTACCATAAAACCCAGCCATCCCACTCCTTGGTATTTACCCAAAGAAAATTAAATTGGCAAATAAAAAAGCTATCTGCACATTAATATTTATTTCAGCTCAATTCACAATAGCTAAGACCTGGAATCAATGCAAATGCCCATCAACAGTAGACTGGATAAACAAATTATGGGACATGTACTGTATAGAATATTATGCAGCAGTAAAAAACAATGAAATCTGGTCATTTGCAATGAAATGGAGGAATCTGGAAAACATCATGCTGAGTGAAATAAGCCAGTCCCAAAGGGACAAGTATCATATGTTCTCCCTGATCAGTGACAACTAACCCAGCATCAGAAATGAAACCTGTTGAATTGAAATGGACACTATGAGAAACGGTGACTTGATCAGCCCTTGCCCTGATTGTTGATGCACAACTTAATACTTTATCCCTTTTAGTATTTTTTGTTCTACTTAATACTATTGGCTGAACTCTGTAATTAATACACAATTATTTTGAAGTGTTGAAACTTAACTGAAAAGTGATCACTGTTAAATATAAGAGTGGGAATAAGAGAGGGAGGAGATGTACAATTTGGGACATGCTCAAGCTGATTTGCCCCAAATGGTACAGTTAGAAACGTGCCAGGGGATTCCAATTCAATCCCATCAAAGTGGCATGTACCAATGCCATTTCACTAGTCCAAGTGATCAATTTCTGTTCACAATTGATCATGATAGGACTAAGAGTCAAAGGGATCACATAAACAAGACTAGTGTCTGCTAATACTAACTGATAGAATTAAAAAGGGAGAGAACAATCCATCATGGGAAATGGGATACAGGGAAGACTCATAGAATGGCAGATGTCCTAAACAGCACTCTAGTTTCAGAATCAATCCTTAAGGTGTTCAGATCTGGCTGAAAAGCCCATGAGAGTATTTCAGGCATGAAAAGCCAAGACTCTCTGGAAAAAAAAAAAAAAAGAGGACGTAAATGAAAAATATCTGTGAGTGAGATCCCAGTAGAAAAAACAGGCCATCTAAGAAGGAGGTACCTTTCTCTGAAGGGAGGAGAGAACTTTCACTTTGACTATGGCCTTGTCTAATTAAGATCGAAGTCAGCGAACTCAAGAGGCATCCATAGCCTTGGCAACTCATAACAGGAGCCTAGGGAGATTTCTGACACCATAAACAAGAGTGTCAAATTGTTAAGTCAACAACATGAGTCACTGTGCACTTAGTCCTCATGTAGGATATCTGTCCTTTATGTGCTGTACATTGCGATATAATGCTATAACTAGTACTCCAAGAATATTTTTCACTTTATGTTCTGTGTGTGTGCAAACTATTTAAAGCTTTATTAATATATGCTAAATTGATCTTCAGTATATAAAAAAATTGAAAATGAATCTTGATGTGAATGGAAGGGGAGAGGGAGAAGGAGATGGGAGGGTTGCAGGTGGGAGGGAAGTTATGGAGGGGAAAAAGCCATTGTAATCCAAAGCTGTATTTTGGAAATTTATATTTACTAAATAAAAGTAAAAAAAACAAAAACAAAAACAAAAAACAAAAAAGTGGGCTTAAAACAGTCACATGACAATGAAAGATTGAGTTGCCCACTGATGCAGAGATGCAAATCTTTCTGAAGACTGTGTCATGCATGACCATTCCCCCTTGAGATTAATCCTAGTGACACCACTGAGAATGTCAAAGTCAAACCCAAGAGAAAGAGGACATCCCATCTGACCAATGCATCTCATATTTGCAGGCAAACAACTTGAGAACTTCCACACTGTCAGACTACAACATGCATAAAGATTCCATCCTGCAAGGTGGTATCATTGAGATCTCCTTATGCCAGCTTGTCCAAGTGTTACATTCATCCACACCCCAATGCTGTCAATTGTGTCTAAGATAAATGCAGCGATACTGAACCTCTTCCCCAGGATAAAGGTCAAATATGGCTTTTCCCCCACAGGTCAACCTGCCTCCAAGTCCTATGGCCCCAAGGTCTCAATAAAACTTTCATTTTTATTGAAAAGTCCATACTGAATGAATGCTATGTACACATATCATTTTTTACAAGGGAAAATATTTCAAAATAAAAAAGTGAATGTGGATGAATTAGGTATTTTATCTGATTATTATGAGCATAATCTGCATAATATGGTATGAGCAATAACATATATGAGTTTTTGATGGAAAATATTTCACTACATTTAAGAAAGAAAACTGAAGAACGTTTCCCATACCTTGAATCAATGAATGATCAAGGCACTCTAGAAAATAACTTTAGTGGCCAGTGCCATGGCTTTCTTGGTAAATCCTCCACGTGTGGTGCTGGCATCCCATATGGATGCTGGGTTCTAGTCCTCATTGCTCCTCTTCCAGTACAGCTATCTGCTGTGGCTCGGGAAGGCAGTGGAGGATGGCCCAAGTGCTTGGGCACCTGCACCTGCGTTGGAGACCGGGAAGAAGTTCCTGGCTCCTGGCTTCAGATCGGCATAGCTCTGGCTGTGGCATCCATCTGGGTCATGAACCAATGGAAGGAAGACCTTTCTCTCTGTCTCTCTCTCACTGTCTAACTCTATTTGTCAAATAAATTAAAAAAAAAGAAAATATCTTTAAAGGAAGCATCCTAGAATACAGAACTACATTTTATAAAATTTCTAAGACCAAAGGCTAATTTATATTCTATAAATTACATTAAAAAGTAGATATGATGACATTTGGTGAAAACATTAATTGCAACTAAATTAAAGTGAATGTAAAACTATAAAGAACAATGAATGTATAAAAAGCAGCATTATACCTACTG
Source organism: Lepus europaeus (assembly GCF_033115175.1). Taxonomy (NCBI): domain Eukaryota; kingdom Metazoa; phylum Chordata; class Mammalia; order Lagomorpha; family Leporidae; genus Lepus; species Lepus europaeus. The sequence goes on along the minus strand of NC_084851.1, from coordinate 30,647,614 downwards.
GAATGGTTTTACGATAAAGTGTAAATGATAGTATAGGAAATTTTCACTGATAACTTTGGAGTCATAAAAATCAAAGAAGGCAAATGTTATCTTAGATCAGAAATTTACAAAAATTTGTGTGGGCTGATGATGTCAAAATGAAAATGGAAACCAAGATTGCCATTGGCTCACGGTATCAGTATTGTTTTACTAAGATGTTATTGATACACAGGTTATAGGAATAGACTAAAAGACAATACAATAATAAAAAGGATGTACATGTTATGGAATCAGATGCAATGTGATTACTATAAGAACCAAGAAGTGCTTTTTGAAAGGAACATTGGTAGTATTAAAAGCAGACATAGGGAGTTTTCTGATAAGTATGCACATTAATATTGGAAAATATGAAAACATCTCAGAGACATAGACAAACCAAAACACACCAGATTTTACAGCATATAAATAATAAATTTCAATATCTAGAGTTATACTATAGAAGTTTTAAAATCAAAGGCAAACTTAGAGTTCCATAAACACCCAGAAAGTGTTACCTGGATAGAGTGAATGAACATAGTAGACTAACATCTCTGAAGCTGTACAAATGGCAGTTCCCAGGAAACCTACAGGATTATCTGATAACTTCACAATCAAAATGCTAGCCAAGCAATTCACAGTTTCATGGCTATGGGTTGGCTTAGATAAGATATTGCATATATGCACTAGTAATAGATGTAATATCAACAAAGTGATGATTTAAAAGGACATGCAGTTATGAAAAACTATTATTACTGTGAGAAAAAAGTTAATAATTGAGAGGGGAAATAATGAAAAGAGTAGATATAGGCAAATTGGCTGAAAACCACACTTCACAATTACATTACAAATGAATATAAAAGGGGCTGGCGCTGTGGCTCACTTGGTTAGTCCTCTGCTTGTGGTGCTGGCATCTCATATGGGGCACTGGGTTCTAGTCCTGCTTGCTCCTCTTCCAGTCCAGCTATCTGCTGTGGCCCAGCAATGCAGAGGAGTATGGCCCAAGTGCTTGGGTCACTGCACCCTCATAGGAGACCAGGAAGAAGCACCTGGCTCCTGGATTCAGATTGGTGCAGTGCCGGCCATAGTGGCCATTTGGGGAGTGAACCAATGGAGGGAAGACCTCTCTCTCTCTCTCTCTCTCTCTCTCTCTCTCTCTCTCTCTCTCTTTCTCATTGTCTATAACTCTGTCAAATAAATTTTTAAAAATTTGAAAAAAAACAAATAAATATAAAAGAAAAAAAATTCTAGAGTTTTAGCAAATAAAGATCATGCCCCCTGTTACAAAGTTGAAGTTGCAAAATGGCATGTTGATTTAGTCATTGTTTGGGATTCCCTTTTCCTATATTGGAGTACCTGGTTTTAGTACCATCCATTCAGATAATGATCCACCTTACTGCCTTGGAGGCACTAAGTACTTAATTTCCTGCCTTCCATATGAGAAACCCATGTAGAGTTCTGGTTACTGGCTTTGGACTGTCTCAGTACCAGTAGTTTTGAACTTAGGTGGGCAGACAAGTGAATGGAATACTTCCCGCTCTCTGTTCTAATCTCTCATTTTTACACTCTGCCCTTAAAAATCTTTTTTATATTTTATTACTTATAACAGCTCAGGGAAACCATTTAGGATTTGTCTTTTTTTGTATTTGCTTATTTCAATATTATAAGAGTTCCCAGTTGCATTCATTTTCCTGCAAAAGACAAGATGTCATACTTTTTATGGATAAATAATATTCCAACACATAAATATTAAAAGAGCACAAAAATATAATGTATATGAGTAAAATTGATATTCTGAGAATTTATTCTTTTTTATAGACTTTGTCTCTACTACTGTGGAACAGGTTTTTTGTGTTATCTTACTATCTGTTGAATTCTTTACTTTATGGTGGGTTAATGTAAATAGTATAATATAAACTAAAAATATGTTATTGTAAAATTAAAATAAAGATTAAGAAATGGGCTGGTGCCATGGCTCACTAGGCTAATCCTCCACCTGCGGCACCAGCACACTGGATTCTAGTCCCAGTTGGGGCGCCGGATTCTGTCCCGGTTGCAACTCTTCCATTCCAGCTCTCTGCTGTGGCCCAGGAAGGCAGTGGAGGATGGCCCAAGTGCTTGGGCCCTGCACCCACATGGGAGACCAGGAGGAAGTGCCTGTCTCCTGGCTTTGGATTGGCACAGTGCGCCTACCGTAGCAGCCACTTGGGGGATGAACCAATGGAAGGAGGACCTTTCTTTCTGCCTCTCTCTTTCACTAACTCTGCCTGTCAAAAAAAAAGAATGAAAAAAAAATGAAGGAGGAAGGAGGATGAGAATGTGGGCAGGAGGGAAGGATAAGGTAGGAAATATCACTATGCTCTTAAATAAAGTCATATGTCCACCTTATATAAATAAGTATAATAATAAGCTAAAACAAAATCAATAACATAGATATTTTAAAAACTTGTTTCCAGTATCCAGAACTGTCATACAATTTCAAAATTAAAAGGTAAACAAAGTCTCATAAAATTCATCAACAAAATCTGCAACATATGTTATCCAGAAAGAGTGAATGATCAGGTCTTGCCTACATTTTATCTGAACAATTGCATTCATAAAATTTGCAAAGATAGGGTTACATAATTTCAGGGGGTTTATGACATATTATAAGGAAAAAGCCAACATAGATGTTTGGCAGCCTCACAGTACCAGGATTAGCTTAAGCTAGATATTATGATACACAATAGTGGTTATAATTTCAAAGGCAGAAATAAAATGATAAGTGGATGAAAATCTTGATATATATATATTGTGATTACTGTGAAAAACTAAGTGGTTTGTTAAAAGCAACAGTCAGGCCGGTGCTGTGGCTCAACAGGCTAATCCTCCACCTTGCGGCACCGGCACACCAGGTTCTAGTCCCGGTTGGGGCACTGATTCTGTCCTGGTTGCCCCTTTTCCAGGCCAGCTCTCTGCTGTGGCCAGGGAGTGCAGTGGAGGATGGTCTATGTGCTTGGGCCCTGCACCCCATGGGAGACCAGGATAAGCACCTGGCTCCTGCCATTGGATCAGCGTGGTGCACCAGCCTCAGCATGCCAGCCGTGACGGCCATTGAAGGGTGAACCAATGGCAAAAAGGAAGACCTTTCTCTCTCTCTCTCTCTCACTGTCCACTCTGCCTGCCAAAAAAATAAAAAAAATAAAAAAAATTTAAAAAAAGCAACAGTCGAGTAACAAGCCAGTTTCAAATAAAGTGCTGAAAAATAGTCAATTATAACTACATTATACATAGGAGCATAAATCAAGGATATGTTATGAAATCAAGGACATTGATGAAATAAAAACATTTATAATTACTGAGGAGAAATGAATAACTTGGGGGAATCATAATTGTAAGAAAAGGATATATAAGAGGTGTTAGTGTGAAATAGGCCAATAAAACTACACTTTAAAATTAAAATTAAAAAAAACATTGGCTGGTGCCGTGGCTCAACAGACTAATCCTCCACCTAGTGGTGCCAGCACACTGGGTTCTAGTCCCGGTCAGGGCACCGGATTCTCTCCCGGTTGCCCCTCTTCCAGTCCAGCTCTCTGCAATGGCCCAGGAGTGCAGTGGAGGATGGCCCAAGTGCTTGGGCCCTGCACCCTGTGGGAGACCAGGAGAAGCACCTGGCTCCTGCCTTCAGATCAGTGCAGTGTGCGCCGGCTGCGGCAGCCGTTGGAGGTTGAACCAATGGCAAAAAGGAAGACCTTTCTCTCTGTCTCTCTCTCACTGTCCACTCTGCCTGTCAAAAAAATTTTAAAAAAAAATTAAAAAAACATTGAGGAAAACTAAACCGAAGATCTTATGACTTACCACAATGATATTAAAGAAGAATATATCTAGAATTATTATGTTGAAATTTTCAAAAGTCAAAGATAAATGAATATTCTCAAAAAACTCAGAAAAAAATTTTAAAAAGTATTATGTGGAAAGAATGACCAGATTAACCTTAGATGTCTGAATAAATTTTGATGGTGTTGATGAACTCATAATTAAAATAACCATCAAGATGGCCATACATTCACAGTGTTAGTATTGGCCTACCATGTGATATAAGAGATATATAAGTATTTGCTATAAATTCAGATATAAAAACAAGGAATAAATATAGATGTATAATAAAATATATTGTGATTACAATGAGAAAAACTAATTACCTCTATTAAAATATTGACATGTAGATTTAACAGAAAACTAGGTTATTATGATTACAATAAAACAATAATAAACATTTGCCATGAAAAGTAAATAAAACAAACAAGTGATAGAATAAAAAGATAACCATATCTAGAGAAAAATCTATTGGCACTCTAAAAAATTTCAAAGTTAATCTCATAGTTTCAGAAACATTCACAATTGCTGAGAAATATGGTACCCTAAAAAGGGGTAATGACCATATTTACCTAAAATATATTTGAAAACTACACGTGAATGTTCTCAGAACTTACACAACTTTGTACCAATTAACATCTTCATAATGAAATGTGAAGCAAGATGGCCTGAGGTTCACATACCCACATTTGCATAGAAACAATTTACTGAGTTGACAGTTAAAAACTTGAGCACAAAAATATTAAATAAAGAAGTAGATGTTATAAAATCAAAAATACAATGAGAAACAATGGATAATTTAACAAAATTAATAAAGCAATAAGTAGATATAAGGGAAGTGGCTGGAAACAACATAACTACAATTACCTTATAAGGGAAAATGAAGCAAAAAGTTTCTATGAAATGTTAAATCAAATATCAAAACAGTTAGTATTATAATCTTAAAGAAGCCAGTATCTGGATCTATTCTGTTGAAACTTTCATACATTGATGGCAAATATAGTCTCCTAGAAATTCAGCTAAGTTAAAATGTATTATATAGAAAGTGTGAAATATCAGGCAGGCCTAAGATGCCTCGGGAATATAAGTACATGTTGGTTGTCAGAACAACATAAAGAATGGAATGCATGACCTCATGATAAAAACTCAGTCAATTTGGCCACAGTTTAAATAGTACAACTGACTATTATACGATGTGATGGTAATCTAAATGATAAGATAAAAAATAAAAAATGGACACTTATGAAGTAAAATATATTGTGGTTAAACGAGTAGAAATGACTAACTCAGTGGAGGAAATAGATTGAAAAACAGACATAAGCAACATGGGTGAAAAATAGACCAATGAAATTCATTAAAAAAAAAGGAAATTAAAAAAAAAAACACTTACAGCTTGAGCATGTCCCAAATTGTACTTGCCCCAAATGGTGGAGTTAGAAATGTGCAAGGGGATTCCAATTCAATCCCATCAAGGTGGCATGTACCAATGCCATCTCACTAGTCCAAGTGATCAATTTCTGTTCACAATTGATCACACTGATAGGTCTAAGAGTCAAAGGGATCACATAAACAAGACTAGTGTCTGCTAATACTAACTGATAGAATTAAAAAGGGAGAGAACAATCCATCATGGGAAATGGGATACAGGGAAGACTCATAGAATGGCAGATGTCCTAAACAGCACTCTAGTTTCAGAATCAGCCCTTAAGGTGTTCAGATCTGGCTGAAAAGCCCATGAGAGTATTTTAAGCATGGAAAGCCAAGACACTCCGGAAAAAAAAAAGAGGACGTAAATGAAAAATATCTGTGAGTGAGATCCCAGTAGAAAAAACAGGCCATCTAAGAATGAGGTACCTTTCTCTGAAGGGAGGAGAGAACTTCCACTTTGACTATGACCTTGTCTAAATAAGATCGAAGCCTGTGAACTCAAAAGGCTTCCATAGCCTTGGCAACTCATAACTGGAGCCTAGGGAGACTACTGACACCAAAAACAAGAGTGTCAAATTGTTAAGTCAACAACAGGAGCCACTGTGCACTTACTCCTCATATAGGATCTCTGTCCTTAATGTGTTTTTCAATGTGAATTTATGCTATAACTAGTACTCAAACAGTATTTTTCACTTTGTGTTTCTATGTGGGTGCAAACTGTTGAAATCTTTACTTAATATGTACTAAATTGATCTTCTGTATATAAAGAGAATTAAAAATGAATCTTGATGTGAATGGAATGGGAGAGGGAGCGGGAGATGGGAGGGTTGCAGGTGGGAGGGAAGTTATGGGGGGAAAAAGCCATTGTAATCCAAAGCTGTACTTTGGAAATTTGTATTAACTAAATAAAAGTTAAAAGAATTAAAAAACCACTTACAAGTACTTTAACTTTAGCAATTAATGGAATATTTAGAATCCCATATATATCCATAAAAAGTAAGCAACATATTTCTTGACCTGATGATGAGGCCAGATGGGGACTGAAACAGCAGATGGAAGATCTATTTCTCTTAGTTCCTTTCTCTATGACTCTGCTTTAGAAATAAATCAAATAAATTTATTTTAAAATTATAGTATTACAAGATTAATATTCAAAGGCAGTTATATTTTATTTTCTATCAATGAATTGATTTTAAAACCAAACCAATAAAATTACCAGTTGCAAAAAACGTCCTCTCTGTGTGCAGAAAACACTGGCAAATTTATCAAAGAAAACACAATAAGTTGCAGATATCAATTTATATATGAAAAAGTTCAGTATTGCTAAAATGCCACTTTTTTACCCAAAGTAAATTAATTTACAGATCCAAAACAACTTCAATTGAAACTACTTAGGATTTAATGCATGTGTATATTGACAGTATGATTCCAAAAACAATATATAAAAATCCTAAAATAACAAAAAAAATGTAAAACAATCAATTTGTAAGTGAAGCTGAATTTAAGGAAGGCATATTTGATACTTGAAAATGTGAATTTCCTAAGAATACATCAAGAGAAATTGTGATGTTCTTCATGAATTCATAAACATTAACACACTTTATTTCCTTGTAGACATTTCAAAATATTTTATAGATGATATCTTAGGCCCTTCAGGATGAAGAATACATTGGAGAGGGCAATTCTAATAGAAAGTTGTAACTTAATTCTAGGGGTGGTAAAATACAAGATTAAGGCACTAGCACATTTTGTCTTTTGACAGCTCATTTTCTGCCTACCAGAAATCTTTACATGTCCTCCTATCATGGGAGTAGCCAGAATTTTCCAGCACAGCTTTCATAACATCAGATTCAGAACCTAATAGCCCCATAAAGACACAGCCTTTTCAATATTGTCATATTGGGTATTGAGTTCCAATCTGACATTAAAGGCATAGCCACCTGCAGACCAAAGCCAAACAATAAAATGAAATCTAAAGAAGTATATTATGGGGCTGGTGCCATGGCTCACTTAGCTAATCCTCCACCTGTGGTGCCGGCATCTCATATGGGTACCAGGTTCTAGTCCTGGTTGCCCCTCTTCCAGTCCAGCTCTCAGCTGTGGCCCGGCAAGTCAGTGGAGGACCTGCATTGGAGATCAGGAAGAAGCACCTGGCTCCTGGCTTCAGGCCAGCACAGTGTCGGCCATAGTGGCCATTTGGGGAGTGAACCAATGGAAGGAAAACCTTTCTCTCTCTCTCTCTCACTGTCTATAATTCTACCTGTCAAAATAAAATTTAAAAAAAAGAATCATATTGCCTGGAAACAAATAACAATGTAGTAGAACTCAGAGTTCTGATTCATAGGACTGACAGAAATTCTGATATGAAAATATTTCACTATATTACTTCAAAGCTCCAAAGGCTATAAGGTTTGAGTATGCCATTTTATTTACAAACCTTGAATCCATGCAAAGAGAATAAGGGTATGGTTTTGAAAATTCACATGCATATAAAGTTTCATAGAATGATATTTTAGGTGTTGACATTGTAGTGTGGCAAGTTAAGCTGTTCCTTCTGAGGTTAGGATCCCATATAAGAGTGCTAATTTGAGTTTACAGCTGCAGTATGCTTACAATCCAGCTCTCTCTGAATATGATATGGTACATGGTCCCTTTGTTAACTTAAGAAACTCAAGTAAATGAAGGAAATAATTCCTATAATGTTATTTTGATGAGAATATAGTCCTCTTTAATTCACAAATGATTTTAAGATCACGTAAAAACAATTAACAATTATCACAGCATTGGTTTTAGGAGTATTACAATTCAGGCATAGAATCCTTGCACTAAGCTTTCAGCTAGCTCCTCTCCTTTGCTGCATTAAATTAAGTTGCTAGGCTGCTGTTTTGGTACAGCAGGTTGTGCTTAGCCTGCAATGCCAGCATCCTATGTGAGCGATGGTTTTTGTCCTAGATGCTCTGTTTGCAATCCAACTCCCAGATTATGTGCCTGTGAAAGAAGCACAAGAAGTCCCAAGTTCATAGGCCCCTGTCACCCATGTGGGAGACACAGATAGAGCTCCTGGCTACTGGCTTCAGTCTGGCCCAGTGCCAATCCTTTTGTCATTTGGGGAATGAATAAATAGATGAACGATCTCTGTCTGTCACTCTGTATATATCCACTTTTTTAAATAAATGATTTTTTAAAAAGAATTGGATGAGAAACATTTCTTTTGAATTCACAGTCAAAAATAAATATAATTGTTGTGATATAAATCAAAGAAACACCACATCATATAATAGTTTAAATTTCAAAAAAGGTACCTTGTTATGAACATAGGCTTTGGGACTTGTAAGGGCTTTCTGAGGCACTGAGCATGGGGAAGTAAGGGGTTTGAGATATGAGAAGTTCAGGTGTTCATGAGTGCTTTGTGTGCACAGTAGGGAATCTAATGCTATGTTAGGGCATGCATTCAAACAGGCTAGCTCCTTGGAATGAGGAAGAAGAATCATTTTCCATATTTGGAATAAGTAGAAACATTCCCATCCCCCCACCACCCTGCAATGTCAATCCCTACCTTATGGGTTCCCTAGCCCTACATGACTCTCTCTGAGACCATCAGCCAAATCCTGTTGGAAAGTTTGGGACAATGGTTGCTCTATTTCCTTTTGATGTTCAATGATGAAAATAGATTGTGGGCCCAGATTCACAGCATCTATTCAGTGGACTTCAAGAGAACTGGAGGAGATTCATGGAAGGTTGTATTTGCAGAACCATCTCTAGCATGATGGCATTGATTTTGTGGGAGATAAAGACAATGGGTTCTTTAAGGATACGTGAACCAGGAAAATGAGAACTATAATAGGAATAAAAAGGCCCCATGAGATTCCAAATTAACCGTTTAAGTGCCTATAACAGAGTCCTCCACCTAGTGTCATAATTGAGACTTTTGTTCAAATAAATATACACCTTAATGAGTTTTAAGCTTTTTGAGATGTTTTCTACCTTTTGAGAGTTATTTATCCAAAAGCAACACATTTTCTTGAACAAGGCAAAAGTACCTCACCTGCCTTAGCTTATAGTGTTGAGGACACAGCAATTTTTTTTTCAGATTTATTTATTAATTTATTTGAATTTTGGATTTACACAGAGAGAGAAGGAGAGGCAGAAGCAGAGAGAGAAAGAGAGAGAGAAAGGTCTTTCATCTGCTGGTTCACTCCCTAATTGATCACAATGGCCAGAGCTGTGCCGATCCAAAGCCAGGAGCCAGGAGCTTCTTCAGGTCTTCACATGGTTGCAGGGCCCAAGGGCTTGGGCCATCTTCTACTGCTTTCCCAGACCACAGCAGAGAGCAGAATTGGAAGTGGAGCAGACGGGACTCAAACTGGCAGAGGGCACAGCAATTTTACCAAACTACCTTTACTAGTGATTTGAGACTTTTTTGTGGTGCCTTGATTTCCTTGACCATAATCTCCTAGGATGCCTAGAATTCTAAGGAGAAATCTCAGCCAGAAGTATCCTTGATGCATTTCCTTTTTTGAATTTATATTGATACTATTATATCCTTGCTTTAAAATTAAGCAGAATGGGCCGGCGCTGTGGCTCAACAGGCTAATCCTCCGCCTTGCGGCGCCGGCACACCGGGTTCTAGTCCCGGTCAGGGCACCGATCCTGTCCCGGTTGCCCCTCTTCCAGGCCAGCTCTCTGCTGTGGCCAGGGAGTGCAGTGGAGGATGGCCCAAGTGCTTGGGCCCTGCACCCCATGGGAGACCAGGAGAAGCACCTGGCTCCTGCCATCGGAACAGCGTGGTGCGCCGGCCGCAGCGCGCTACAGCGGCGGCCATTGGAGGGTGAACCAACGGCAAAAAGGAAGACCTTTCTCTCTGTCTCTCTCTCACTGTCCACTCTGCCTGTCAAAAATTTAAAAAAAAATTAAGCAGAATGAATTATTTTGGATTTATGTTCTTCCCACTTATATGTATTTATTTGTAAATTAAATTGACAAATTTCATTTTAGAACTTTTAGAAGTATTTAAAAGTATTTTAGAACTATTTTGCAAAATAAATCCTTTGCTTGAAAGTTAATAAATTCTATAAAATTATACATTTCTACTCAGAAAATTATAATATTTTATATAAGGTTATATGTGAATGACTTTCATTTTTATTTTGTCTTTGAATTATCTATGTATATCATCATTCTCTCATTTTATGCCATGTCTAGGACAAGATCAATCTTTTTTTCCAAAATTATTTGAAATGCAGTGACACAAAGGGGGAGACACATACACACACACCTACAGAGAGAGAGAGAGAAAGAGAGAGAGATTTCATCAACTGGTTCAGCACACAAATGAATGCAATGACTGACTCAGTCAGACCAATTCCAGGAGCCTGGGAATGCATCTGATCCTCCTGTGTAGGTGTCAGTGGTCCAAGAATTTTGGTCATCTTCTTTTGCTTGATTGGAAACAGGTCTGACAGAACTGGAACATGTACTCTGATATGGACTATTGGCAATGCAAATGACAGCTTAGTACACAGTGCCAAAATGCAAGCCTGGCATAGTTTTCTTTTAACCCTTTTCTACTGACTTCTTTTCTTTTTAAATAGTAAACAAATTTCATGTATTTCATATATACAGAAACAGGAACATAGCAATACTTCTCACCCTCCCCACCCTCCTCCATGCTCCCTCCATTCTTCCTCCTCTCTTTTTTATTGGTTTAATTTTAACTGTGAGATTGACAATGACCTGTCTATTCTAGAAATTATCTAGCTAATTTTCTATTCATAAACTTTCATATGCACTTAGAATCTGTTTTCATGCTCATTTTCAGATGACCTTTGCTTACTTTTGAGTAATTTTGATGTAACTAAGATTTTTTTTTTTGAAATCCCACAACTTGCAATTTTCAATACAAGTGTCTTTAAGTCTAATATTCACCAGGAATGATGGCATTCGCTATAAGAGAGTTAGAGTGATTTTGCTTATACTTTTTGTGTGTGTCAATTTGATCAATAATTCTAAACATTCCCCATATACTTGTTTCTCAGTGCTATTTCTCTTACCATTTTTACCCAGTTGTACTCACAGAAATACCAGCATAATTTTATATTGTTATGTGCATTCTATTTTTTATTCTAATTAGCATCTCACTTTGTTGTATTCCAATGTAAATAAATGTCCTGGTAAAATAAAAATTAAACTTTTGCAAAACATGATTTTCATTCTTGTTAACAATGTCAATAAAAATCTGTAAGTCAACAAATGAAGTTTTAGTTACACATTTTCTGAAAGTTGGATATAGGATTCATTCATACTTTGAATGATATATGTTCTTCTTATTTCATTTTTTTTATTTGTAGACACCAAATTGAAATTGGTATTTAATTTTTCTTTTTTTGTTTTTTTGTTAAGATTTATTTATTTATTTGAAAGTCAGATTTACATAGAGAGGCGAGGTGGAGAGGCAGAGAGAAAGAGAGAGAGAGAGAGAAAGAAAGAGACAGGTCTTCCTTCTCTTCCATCTGCTGGTTCACTCCTTAACAGCTGGAAAAATTAGTATTAAATTTTTCAATACGTTAAATTTATTTATTTTTGGCATATTTTTATTTTTTATTTTTTTAATATATTAAATTTAGACACTGATATGTTTAAATTATTCTATCAAGCTGCAAGAATGGTTCTCAATTTATGTTCCTACAGCTTTCTATGCTTTGTAAATGAAATTTTAGGGATTTTTAAAAAATATTTCCTTTATTTGGAATTCTTGGACACATCTGCAGACATTTCTCTGTTACTTATAGCAACAACAATATAATATTTAATATATCTGAATCATTTCTAGTTTGTATTTGAGTTAATTTCCACGTATGCCATGAATAATGAATAATCTGTCTTACTCCAATTCTGGCAGAGGGGACGTGGGCTGATTTTCATCTATGATTTCATATGAGATTATCAATGACATGGTAACTATGGAAGCTATGCATGTTATCTTCTCATTCATGACTTTGCAGAAGTCACTAGGTCCTACTGTCATAATGTATGTTGCAGCATCACATATATATGATATTTACACACTATATATAGTTTACTGCTTATACTACATATTATGCATATATTACATATTTATCCTAGCCATGCAAACACATTATTATGTCATTTTCATTGTGATGTCATGAAATTGCTCAATTTCCTTAAGATACACTATAAACTTCCATGTACTTTGTTTCTCAGAACTGTGCTTGAGCAGTCTCATGTTCTGTTTCTAATTTCTTATTTTTTTCTTTGAAGCTTTAAAAGCTAACTTTTGGAATTTTCCAAATGGTAAATTCAGACCTTTTTAGATTATAAGTATCATTTTAAGCTGTGTGATACTTTCCTTATTTCAGGTCTTCTAATCTTTCTGTATTTTTTAAATGTAAATTTGTAGTTATTTTTCCCATGTCTTCTAAATATGCTTAGATTTTATTTTTATTACTACCATATTGTTCATTTCTATTTCAGGAAATCATAATATATTATGCATTATAATTCAACACATTAGTATGACTTTCATTTTATTTTTGAATTTATTCTAATAACCATCCTTTTTTATATTTATTAACAGCATGGCTTATGTCAATCTCAGGACAAGTTACCTGTGGCCACGTTGGTGTACTTTATCTTTCTCATGTTATCAACTTTCTCTATATTCTGCCACTTATAGTCTTCAAGATCAACATTGCACAGAGTCATCTAGCATCTAGCATCTAGCATCATCTTTCTCCTTTGCAGGTCATATAGATGTTTTGATTGTGGACTCGTGGATCTCTACATTGACCTTTGATTTTGGAAGCTATATAACAAGTTTTTATTTGTGCTATATTTCAAATATATTCGGTTAATGTACTTAAAATGTTTTTTATTTAAGCTGTCTGCCAACTGTATTTTTTGTAATTACAAGAGTAAGTCTCTTTATCACAAAATTCATGAATACTTTGTCACTTATGATCATGCTACAAGAGTATTCACTTCCACTCAATATCAAAATGCATGTATAGTCCTGAAAATACTTGTCTTCCTAGTCAGCATGCTTATGTTGAAGTTATGAAATTTCCCATATTCCTTTCAGTTGTCTAACTCCTTCCATGATTGCTGCTTTGGAAAATTGTGCAACAATGGAGATTTTGAGATGTTCAAGTTAGTGCATTCTCTCTCTCTCTCTCTCTATCTATCTATACATGTATATATACATTTATACACATATATGTAATACATATATATACACATACACACATATATGTATATATCCATATATTTTATATTATATAATATATACATATTATATATAACATGTATGCATATTATATATGCATATATATCAATATATGCATATATATGTATATATAGACATATATATATATTTTTATTTAGATTATAAAAATTCTAAAAATGCCTGGATCAAGGTACTCATATGTTAGCTATCATGTTAGCCATCATGACAGCATGATCTTTTCTTGCTTTATATTCCTGAAATATTCATGATTATTTTTGAATGTAACTTGAAGAGTTTTATTCATCATAAGATTGTGACACTGATTACTGATTCTACCAAGTTCATGTTTACAATCTATAATCAAAAATGAGTGCCAGGATAGAGCCGTGGCACAGTAGGTTAATCCTCCACCTGTGGCACCAGCATCCCATATGGGCACTTGTTCTAGTCCCAGATGCTCCTCTTCCAGTCCAGCTCTCTACTGTGACCTGGGAAAGCAGTGAAAGATGGCCCAAGTTCTTGGGCCCCTGCACCCAAGTGGGAGACCTGGAAGAAGCACCTGACTCCTAGCTTCTGATTGTTGCAGCTCCAGCCATTGCGATTATTTGGAAAGTGAACCAACAGAAGGAAGACATTTGTCTCTCTCTCTCCCTCTGTCTGTAACTCTATCTCTCAAACAGTTGGGTGAAATCTTTAAAAAAATGAAATGCCTTCTGTAAAGTGCCTATTTCTTTATTTTGTCATATAATTTATCACTGCCACCTGAGTAGGTAATTCATATACTAGTTTATGAGAACTCTAGCTCAAAGAAAGTATATTTATCAAGATTTGCTTTATCATTGTTTGTTTATCAACTTGCTGTAAATGCTGGAAGTCATCCTAACAACTGTCCAGTGTTCAGGATTTGAGCACATTCTAGGTCCAGAATCATCATTCTCATCAGCAGCAAATACATGCTTCAGTTTTTCTGGACATTCTTGGAATTGTTAATTAACATCTGCTTTTGGGAACTTTTCAAAATTCATTTCCATATTGTGCTGTAATTTTTACAGTTTATTCTAGATACATTTTTACCAAATATGCATGTGTAGGTTTGTTTTTTATTATGGCTCACCAGAAAATAATATTGTTACTAAGAGCAATCACAGCAGAATTTTAGCTAGCCCTGTATATCAGTTATATTTTTATTTTGTCTTTCATTGTATTACTTTAACTTGTGTATATCATCACTATCCACATGCATGCCATTCTTACACTGTGAACCTATGGTCCTTTATTGATACATTTACATTGTGTTGTCATGAATCCACTCAAAACTGTTCAAGTTGTCCTCACATCTTCAATCTTCATGGTCTGTCATATAATTTTGTGGCAGTACAATCTTTACACTTTTTTTGAAGATTTATTTATGTATTTGAAAGATTGAGTTACAGAGAGGAAGAGAGAGAGAGAGAGAGAGAGAGAGAGAGAGAGAGAGAGAGAGAGAGAGAGAGAGAGAGAGAGAGAGAGAGTCTTCCATCTGCTGGTTCACTTTCCAGTTGGCATTAATGGCCATAGAGCCAGGAACTTCTTCCAGGTCTCCCATGCGTGTGCAGGGGGTCAAGGATTTGGGCCCTCTTCTATTCTTCTATTGCTTTCTCGGGCCATAACAGAGAGCTAGATTGGAAGTGGAGCAGCCAGGATTCAAATGAGCACTATATGGGATGCCAGCACTATAGGCAGCGGCTTTACCTGCTGTGCCACAGTGCTGACCACTCTTTACACTTTTGAGGACACGTATTTGCTTCAAAGGTTGCTTTATTTTCAGATACTCAAAATTGGTCATTCACTTTAAAGTGCCCATACCTTAAATTGAGGTGCTCTTACCTTAGCTTCAAGATTAGTTATTTAAACTGGATAAGACTTTCTGGATTTAAGCACCTGCAATTTTTTGTATTTTTCATTGTAGGTTTATGACTGTTTTTATCTATATCCATTACTGCTTGTGACCCTATCTCTGCTTCTAATAAATTTTCCATTAGTAGACCAAACAGTCAAAACACAATGAATATTTTTATGTTGTATTTAAATTTGCTATTACCATCTGAGTACATAGAAAATAATCTAATTCATGCCAATTCTAGCACACAAAATTTCAGACTACCTTGCCTTGCCTGATTGTTGTTAAAGTATCGTCTGTGTAGATTCTGGAAATGTCCAAGCAAATTTTATGTTCATAGTATCCAAGCACATTCTAGAGCTAAATCTTAGAATTAATGTATTTTAATGTCATTGAATTTGAATTCAACTTTTCACTTTGGAAATTGAGGTTAATTTTGTTTTATCTTTGAATAATGTCAGTTGTTTTACTTGTGGATTTGACTTTCTTTTTACAATGACATACTTTGAGTTTATTTTATAATCATAAGCTTAACCATAGGGCAATCCCAGCCATGTGAATATCATTGTGGGATCATCATCATTCCCAACATTCTATAGGTGTCCTGGAAACTTTCTGGTACACAGTGTCTCAGAGTCATCTTAATCAGAGGTTATCATTTTCTCTCCTCAAGGTAATACAGACATGAACATATATTTGTAAAAATAATATACATAAAGCCATATGTGTGTATTTCTTAATTTTTATAGTACTCTGAATCATAGTTTTTTTGATGATTCAAATTTTCTTCTAGATCTAGATACTGGTACATGTTATGAGAATTTGACAATTATGTAAGGGCAAGGATCTTGACCTGGTTTTTAATCCTACAATTTAATTTCTGGTTTATTTAATTTTAGAGATTGTTAGACAGGTGAACACAAGCAGGGTATGAGCTACAATATGATGTTTCATATGTTTTGTTTACATTACTGTAATGAGATGGGATTGCATTATTATGGGACTCTGAACTATACCATTCCAATGAAAAGTAAGTTATACAAATTTTGAATGTGTAGCTCTAGATATGAATATATTCACTTTTATGTTTTCTGGTTACTGGCATAGTTTTGTTTTATTTCCATACTTTTTTCTTATTTTCTATCTTTAATTTATATGTAATAGATTATTATTTACAAAAATCCCTTATATGTGCTTGTCACATTTTTATTGTTATTTTCAAGTAACTGAATTCACATTAATGCAATTATAATTTATATTGTAACAAGTATACCTCTTTTGCATATTTTGTTTTATCTTTGAGATTATTCTTCTCACCTGTGTATATGAAAAGTAACCCAATGGAAGCCTATCCTAGGACTAAACCTATTAGTATGTTGCTTGGCTTTTAACATTGAAAGACTATCAGCATACTCAAAACTTTGTTAATTTTCTTGGCCAGTTTTATTTTTATGGTACATCAAAAGCACTTCTAGCCAATGTTATTATTCTGCCTTTCCATATTATATATTTGGTGGTTTACTTGAGTGTAAGGAAATCATTGGTTCTTGATTTATTCAAAGTGTAGATGTAAATGTATGTTTCATTTAAGATTTCTTATATAAAAGGTATAGTGTTTTCATTCTCATTGCTTTTTATTTCAGTTCTCAAGTTAAGTACACATTTAATAGATGTTGGTTCACCCAATTCTCTTGTATATATTGTCATGCTATTATTGTTCCTGCATTATTGATCACTGCTGCTTCCAGTAACCAGAATATAGGTGATATAAAAATGTGCATTTCCAAGTTGTGCAGTGTTTTAGTTATTGTCTTTTAGTTGATTATTGTGACCTGTTTATATCATCAACATCCTATTATAAGCCAGGTCTACTACTATAGTTAGGCCATCTTTACTGTTTTTTTGTGACATCAGCAAGGGAAAAATTATCTGAATTCTTTTGCAGCTATTTCATGTCCCCAAATTTTCAAAGCCTTCTTGACCCACCATTCTCAATTTGCAGGGGGATTTTCTGGTCTTTCAGAGGACTATAAATTTTTGAACTTCTTAAGTGTATCTGTAAATAGAAATACCTCTCCTTGAGATTTGCATGATTTCTAAGATCTTTGTATTATTTTCATTCATTTATCCTTATTTCCCATGTGAAATGTACTTTAGCAGAATCCCTTCAATTTAAAATATCACTTTGTTTTCTCTCCTACAAAATAACAGTTCTACTAACAGTAATCACCCTAGAATTTATACTCTAGCATTAGAAATATTTTATTCTTTGCTTTGGATTGGAATTTATGAATATTGCCCAATTATGTCATCAAATAATGTACCAGTGGTAGCACTGTGAATATTTGAATAAATTTGTTCAATTTTTAATTGTGTTGTCAATTCCTTCAACAATCAGAAAGTAACTTAACTACTTTTTATATTCAAAATTTCTCAGAGCCATCTACATCTGGGGTATTGTTTTACTCTTTCAATGACTTTTATTTTTTACTCTGTATGGATTTTTATGGAAAAATATATCCCATTGATGTTGAAATTTTTAATAGTATACTTCTAAATTCAGGACTTGTTCCTTTAAGATCTTTTTTTAAACTTTTATTTAATGAATATAAATTTCCAAAGTACAGCTTATGGATTACAATGGCTTCCCCACCCCCATAACGTCCCTCCCACCCACAACCCTCCCCTTTCCAGCTCCCTCTCCCCTTCCATTTACATCAAGATTCATTTTCAATTCTCTTTATCAGTTTAGCAAATATCAAGAAAAAATTTCAACAGTTTGTCCCCACATAGCAACACAAAGTGAAAAAACACTGTTGGAGTACTAGTTATAGCATTAAATCACAATGTACAGCACATTAAGGACAGAGATCCTACATGAGGAGTAAGTGCACAATGACTCCTGTTGTTGACTTAACAAATTGACACTCTTGTTTATGGCATCAGTAATCACCCTAGGCTCTTGTCATGAGTTGCCAAGACTATGGAAGCCTTTTGAGTTCACCGACTCTAATCATATTTAGACAAAGTCATAGTCAAAGTGGAAGTTCCCTCCTCCCTTCAGAGAAAGGTTCCTCCTTCTTTGATGACCTGTTCTTTCCACTGGGATCTCACTCGTGGAGATTTAAGCTCACTTTTGAAAGAACATGATATTTTCTGGAATTTAGTTCCTGCAAATTTTACATGATTTTTACATGTAATATTAATGGAAACTTAATCATTATATTTGCTCATATTTTATTTATATTCACCCATTTTCCTGAAAAATGCACAGTTTTCACTCACAATTGCCTTATTTTTATTATTACATTTACATCTCTTTTTCTTTTGCCTTTGAATTCAATACTATTGTTTATATATAATTTCGATTTCTTAGTATTTCTTATCCCTAGTATCTTGAGTCTTCATACATCTTGATTGTCTTTTTCCTTATAAGATTGGCAGCTACTTAAAGAGCTTCTAAGTTGTCTTTGAATCTTTCCCATGCAGAGTATCTCTGAATGATCATACACAAAATTATTTGTCATGGTTTGAGAATCACACATTTTTTCCTAATTTTGGAGTTGGAAAACTCCAAATTTATCACTTGCATTGAAAATTTTCAGTTTCATTCTAGTGATAGATTAGGATTTTTCTGTAATGCGACATTTTCTCTTGATTTGATTCCTGTAATATATAATATATTGGATCTGTTAAAACTGAATAATTGAACATAATAATGAAAGCAAAGAAAAAAAGAAAAAAAGACTTTTCATTAAATTTCCTTACATTAGCTTGGCACTTACTAATTACTACTACCAAGCTACTCAGTTCTGCAAGGTGTGTGGCACATAAAAAATCTTCCCAGGCAGACAAATCAATTAATTCACAAGCTTTTATTGGTATTTCGCTCTTGGGTGAGGTTCCCCAGTCCCACCAGAGAGGGCCAGGGAAGTCCCGTGTCAGAGGCTTTGAGGGCTCCTTTTATAGATACAGGGTGTGGGGGTTAAAGGTTGAGGCAGGTCTGATCCTCATTGCTTGACCTTCAGGCATCTTTAGAGGCCTTGACAAGTACTTTTCTTCCCTGGAAGTATAGGTAGAGACTCTCCATTCCTGGAAGTATAGGCCTTCCCTCCTTGCAGATCCCAAAGCTACCATGTTCTGTACAAAGTACTATTGAAACAGCTAAACAAATGGCATTTTTATTTTTCTTTGATTTTATTAATTTCACTGTTGCATATCATAAGCAGGAAGTAACTTTTATTCTTTCTACAGAGGGTGCATACTACATATCACATTCTTTTTAACTTCTTATTTATATAAGTGGAAAAAATAATTTATTTCATATATGTGGTTTTAAGAAAATAATATTTTACAAGATTCCCTCTTTCCTGTCCATTCTCTGACCTTTCCTCCTGTTTCCTTTATTATTTTTTCCTCTTAATTTTTCCCTCTTTTTTTTACTAAAAAAATCCAATTATAGCACAAATCTCTCAGCAGGGGTCAGTTTGGAATAGGAGTGGCTGGAGTTAATGGACATGGACGGGACACAGGCAAGATGAATGCCTGGAGGATTTCAAAAGTTGTATGATGTGGATTTCATTAACATTTTAATTATAATGTATCTTTTTAATCTTCTCTCATCCTAATGGCTCCATATTAAAAAAAAATGGGAGGAAAAACCTGCTGACAATGAGGAAAAGTATCACATACAAACTTTAACAAATTAAAGGAACAAAACCAATGAACATCCAGGACTTCCAAAGGCCAGGAATGCGGTGGGCAGAGACTGGGTTGGGGGACAGGGCGGGGACAGGGCCATGGCCACAGGAGTGCCCCAGGGCACCTTCCCCATTGCCAGAAGTCCCTCCAAGACCACTCAGCAGCTCCAAGGACAGAGTCTCCTGGGAGGGGAGGGGGGAGGGGGGAGGTGGAAGGGCTCTGGGCAGAGCAGACTGGACCGCAGGGTGGATTGAGGGGTCAGGATGTGCCATTGCCTCTGGCTTGCAAAGGTTTCCAAACCACACCTGTCTCTCACAGGGAAAGCCCCCAGGATTTTTATTTTAAATCAACAAATGTGAGCAGGGACCATGCCGTACCTAACATTTGCCCCCAGTCCAGCTTCCCTTCATCACTTGCACCCCCTGCCCACCCCCAGCTGGCCAGTTAGGAAGCCACCCCCACCCCAGAGCCAGGCAGCCCTCATGGACCCAGAGCTGGGCCTGGTGCTGGGCCAGAGCCAGCCCCGAGGCGGCCACTCACTGCTTACCTCGTGACTATATATGGCCACTTTCAGACCCTTCAATCCTGCCCCCACTCCTGCCTGCTTCCCAGGCATGGGGGCAGGCGCTGCACCAGCCCTGGCGCTCAGGCCCAGGCCCATCCATGGCCAGGTGCCCTCTGGGATGCCAGGATCCAGTGAGGAGGGGGAGGGAGACCCCACATCAGCCTCCATCCCCCAGGGACTGACAGGCTGAGGCTCCATTGGGGGAGCTTTGAGCCCCTCCCAGCAGCCAGGGATTGGGAGGGTGGCTACTCCCCCAAGGTCACAAGGCCTGGGGCTGACCCCGGGGACCTGACACCAAAATTCCTGCTTCAGGCTGCCTGCCTGTGGATCCAGGAGGCAGAAGACTGGGACAGGGCCCAGTGGCCCAAGGTCAGGGTCCTATCCTCCCTGAACATCCCAGAGTGATGGTCTCCTGCCCCAAGGACAAACACGCCAGACACAGGCCCCCACATCCCCCACACATGGGCCCCAAGTTCCCAAGTGAGTTGGCCTTGCCCAGGATGCCCAGAACTCCTGGGAGTGGCTGGTGCATGTGGCAGAACCAAGGAGCTTAGGCCAGCGGGAAACGTATTTTGCAAATGATCTCGTTGGGAGAAGGCCAGGCCTGCGGAGAGCAAGGATTTGCTAAAAACTGAGGTGACCAGGACCCCCAACCCCACTCCGTAAAGCAGGTGGGAGGCAGCCTGACCCCTCCCCCACACCCCCAGCCTAGAGAACACAGCCTGCCAATCACATGTCCTGAGGCACTCTGGAGGGGGTCCCTGGATGCCCACTCGGGGAGTAGCAGGGCACAGACAGCCCATGGAGGCTGGGGTCTCTGCAGATGCCGGCCCCCAGCGGGCCCTACACAGGCGGACACCCCCTCAGCATCCAGGCCAGACCCTCCAGGCTTCAGGTAGCCCATCCTCCTGGTGTCGTGTTCACAAGCTGGGGCCCCCATTCCCTGGGGGGAAGACACCCTCACCCTGGTGTTGCCCCAGGCTGTCAGTCCAGTCCCAGGTTCTCCCTACCGCTGGCATCCTGGCCCAGGACAGCAGACATGACCCTGACCTGGACAATTGCCCAGAGAAGCTGCCATGGCGGGAGGCTGGCCAGCCTGGACCAGAGATGCACATGGCAGCTCCCACGGCCAGGGTAGGGACTGGTCAGGTTCCCACTGTGGAAGTCTATGGACATGTGGGGCTGCAGCAGGAGGGCTTAAACCCGGGCTGTGGGTGACGACCCAGGGACTGGACACTCGACACAATGTCCCCATGGGTGCCCAGAGCCCGGGAGGGCATCCCAGCCCCAGAGCCCGAGGGAGGGGACATCAGAACACTGCATGGCCCCAGGTGTTAGCGTGCAGCAAGGAAGCAGGCCAGGGAGGGAAGGAGTGACCCCTGGGGTCACCAGGCGGCGAGGGACAGGTCACAGTCTGGCCGAGGATGGATGGCCAGGTGAGAGGCATGGGTTCAGGAGGGGACCCTGGAAAAAACACTGGGAAACGCCCATCCCAGGAGGTTCTGGAGTCCACACTGCCCACCTGGCTGCCTGAAACCATCACAGCCCCTGCAGGGGAAAGGTAGGCTCGCTTGTGCCATGGACTAGACGCAAGACACCGGTTCTGACGTTTTCCTCTTAATTTTTACAATGACCCATTTTCAGTTTTTATTGCACAAGTGTAACTTCCACTAGAGTTCAAAAAGTAGTAAGTACAAAAACCCCTGTTCCTCAAGAGTATAGACAAGAATCAGGTTTTAAGATGTTAATTTTGCTCATATACATTAGTTTTTTAATCACAAAGCAGGGAAATCATGATATTTGTCTTTTTGGACCTGGCTTATTTCATTAATGAAAGTGGTTTCTAATTGTATCCATTTAAAAAGTTGTCATATATATGACAACTTTTTATCCAGTCTTCAGTTTATGGTTATTAGGGTTGATTCTATATCTTAGCTTTTGTGAACTGAGCTGAAAAAAGCATGGGGCTACACATAAGTCTTTCATATGTTGATTATATTTCATTTATGTAAATTCCCAAGAATAAGAAGGCTACATGATGTGGTAGATATATTTTTAGATATCTATGGAATCTTCATTCAGTCTTCCAGAATGACTGTACTAGTTTACATTCCCACCAACACTGTACAAGGATACTTTTTCCCCTACATCCTTACCCGCATATACTGGTTTTTACTTTTATTTTTGGATGGCAGCCATTCTAGCCAGTGTCACATGAAACCTCATGTTGGTTTTTGTTTCCATTTCCCTGATGTGTAGTGATCCTGAACAGCTTTTTATGTGTCAGCCATTTGAATTTCATCATTAAAAATGCCTATCCATGTCTATGTTCCTTTCTTGACTGGATTGCTTTGCTTTTGTTGAGTTTATTGAATTCTTTATATACATACTGATGGGAATCTTTTACCAGTTCAATAGTTTTCAAATATTTTCTCCCATTCTAATAATGGCCTCTTTACTTCATTGATGGTTTCCTTTAAGCTTCTAAGCTTGATGTAATACCATTTATTTATTTTTGCTTTGATTGCCTGTGTTTCTGGGGTCTTTTCCAAGAAGTCCTTCCAAATGCCAAGATTTTGCAGTCCTCCTGGAATTTTCCTGTAGTAATTTGATGGGATCAGGTTCTGAATTTAGATTTCTGATCCATTTAGAGTTTATCTGTATAAAGTGTAAGGCAGGCATCTTGTTTCATAATTTGGCCATGAGGGGATCCAATTTCCCAACATCATTTTTTGAAGACTTCTTTTCTTCAGGAATTGAATTTTAGTTCATTTGTCAAAGATCAGTTGATTGTAGATGTATGGAATGATTTCTTGGGTTTCTATTATGTTGCTGTGCTCTATATGTCTATTTTCCTGTCAGTACCAGGCTGTTTTGATTATAGCTGCCATCATTATGTCTGGTATTGTGTTGCATTGTTTTTGTTATGTAAGAGTGCTTTTACAATATCGAGTGTGTTGTGTTTCCCTATGAATTTTAGAATCATTTTTTTCTGGATGACTGATATGTTTATTTAACTTATACAAGTATCACATATTTCATACATACAGATTTAGGAACATAGTGATACTCTCTATCCTACCCTCCCTCTTGACCATGCTCCAACTTTTCTCCATCTTCCATTTCCCACTAACACTCAAAATTTTTACAAAGAACTTTCAGTTTATTTAACGATTGCAAAATTAACCCTACATTAAGTGAAATAGCTCAACAAATAGTATGAAGAAAATAAACTACCCAAGAGACAAGGGCTGTAAGCAATCATTGAATCTCAAAATGTCCACTTCACTCCAATATATTATATTTTAGGAACTCTATTAGTCATTTCACATCACAGAAAACATAAAGAATCTGTCTTTTTGGGAATGGCTTATTTCACTAAGTATAATGGTTTCCAGTTGCATCCATATTGTTGCAAAAGATAGGATCTCATTTTTATTCAACTGAATAATACTGCATAAGTTATATATTTATACCTTAATTTCTATATCCTTTCATCAGTTGATGGACTGGACACCTATGTTGATTCCACATCTTAGCTATTGTGAATTTTGCTGCAATGAACATCGAATTACGGATGACTTATATGCTGATTATATTTGATTTCCCAAGACTGGGATGGCTGGATCATATGGTAGGTCTATATTCAGATTCCTGAGGTATCTCCACACAGTCTTCCACAGTGGCTGGAAGAGTTTAAATTCCTACTAACAGTGCATTAGGGTACCTTGTTCACCATATCCTTACCAGCATATGCTGTTTGCTGATTTCTGTATGAAAGCCAATCTATCAGGAATGAGGTAAAACTTAATTGTTGTCTTGATTCGCACTTTCATGATGGCAAGTGATCATGAGAATTTGTTAAGTGTGTGTTGGCCATTTGAAATTCCTCTTTTAAAAATGCCTATTCAGGCCAGCGACATGGCTCAATAGTCTAATCCTCCGCCTGCGGCGCTGACACACTGGGTTCTAGTTCCGGTTGCCCCTCTTCCAGGCCAGCTCTCTGCTGTGGCCCAGGAGTGCAGTGGAGGATGGCCCAAGTGTTTGGGCCGTGCACCCACAAGGGAGACCAGGAGAAGCACCTGGCTCCTGGCTTCGGATCAGCGCAGTGCGCCGGCCACAGTGTGCTGGCCACGGCGACCATTGGAGGATGAACCAACGGCAAAAGGAAGACCTTTCTCTCTGTCTGTCTCACTGTCCATTCTGCCTATCAAAAAAAAAATGCCTATTCAAGTTCTTTGCCCATTTTTTAACTGGATTATTTGTTTTGTTGTTGAATTTCCTGAGCTCTTTATAGATTCTAGATGTTAGCCCTTTATCTGTTGCAAAGTTTGCAAATATCTTCTCTTGGTTGTGTCTTCAATTTAGTGAGTGTTTTTAGAGGGCAGAAGCTTCTCAGCTTGATGTAATCTCATTTGTCAATTTTATCTTTGATTGCTTGTACTTTTTGGGTCTTTTCCAAGAAGTATTTGCCTGTGCCAAATGTCTTCATGAATTTCCTCAATATTTTCTAGTGATTTGATTGTATCAGGTCATAAATTCAGGTCTTTGATAGATTTTAAGTGTTTTTTTTTTTTTGTAAAGTGTGAGATATGGTTGTAGTTTCATACTTCTGCCTCCAGTAATGTAGTTTTCCCAGGACCATTTGTTGAAGGGACTGTCCTTGCTCCAGGGATTAATTTTAGCTGCTTTGTCAAAGATAAGTTGACTATAGCTGTGTGGATTGATTTATGTAATTTCTATTCCATTCCATTGCTCTACACATCTGTCCATGTGGTAGAACCAGCATGTTTTGATTATAATTACCATGTAATATTACTTGAAATCACTTATTGTGATGCCTCCAGCTTTGTAGTTTTGTAATAAATATTACTTTAGCTACTCAGAGTCTCTTTTGTTTCCACATGAATCTAGCATCATTTTTATTAGTTCTGCAAAGAATGTCATTGGGGTCACATTGAATCTGTAAATTGCCTTAGGTATTATGGAAATTCTGATAATGTTGATTCTTCAAACACATGAACATGGAAGATTTTTCCAATTTTTACTCTCTTCTTCTGTTTCTTCAATGTTTTCTAATTTTCAATGTTGAGGTCTTTGACATTTTTGGTTAAATTCATTCAAAATATTGAATTCCTTTTGGAGCCATTGTGAACGGAGCTGATCTTAAAAGTTCTTTCTCAGCAATGGCTTTGTCTTTTTATAAAAAGGCTATTGATTTTTGTTTGCTGATTTTATATCCTGTGACTTTACCAAACTCTCTTGTGAATTCCAGTAGTCTCTCAGTGTAGTCTTTTGGACCCCCTATATATAGAATCATGTCATTTTCAAACAGGATAGTTTGATTTCCTCCTTTCCAATTTTTATCCCTTTTATTTTTTTCTTGTCTAATGGCTCTAGCTAAAGGTTCCAGGAAAATGTTAAATAGCAATGGTGAGAGTGGTCATCCTTCTCTGGTTCCATATTTTAGGGGTTATGCTTTCCATTCAATAGGATGCTGGCTGTGGGGTTGTAGTAAATTGTCTTTCTTGTGTTGAGGGCTATTCCTTCTATACTCAAATTGTTTAAGATTTTCATCATAAAACATTTTGTATTTCATCAAATGCTTTCTCTGCATCTATTGAGATAGGCATGTGGATATTTTCTTCATTTTGTTAATGTGATGTATCACATTTATTGATTTGAAAATCTTTTAACCATCCCAGCATACCAAGGAAAAATCCCACTTGACCCAGGTGAACACTTTTTCTGATGTATTGATAGATTAAGGTGATGTTGGCTGCATAAAACGAGTTTGGTATGATACCCACCCTTTCCATTGTTTTGAATTGTTAGTGAAGAAATGAAATTTTTTTCTTCTTTAAATGTTTGGCAGAATCCAGCAGTGAAACAATTGAGTACTAGACATTTAATTTTTTTTTTTGGGTGATGGTCTTTATGACCAGTTCAATCTGAATTTTTTACTGACATACTGAGGTTTTGTATATCTTCCTGACTAAATTTTGTAGATTGCATGTGTCTTAAATCTATTCATTTCTTCTAAAATTTCAAATTGTTTAGCATATAGCAATTTGCAATAATTCTTTATGATTCTTTTTATTTATGTGGTATCTTTTTATAACATTTTCTTTTTTCATATCTGATTATATGAATTTGGACCCTCTTTTTACATGTTGGTTATTTGGATCAATGGTGTACCAATTTCACTTATTTTTTCAAACAAATCATCATGTCACTAATCTTTTGTATTTTTGTCAATTTTGTCTAATTCCTTTCTAATTTTGATTCTTTCCTTGTACTATTTTTTAAGATCCTCTAGTTTCATTGTTAAACCATTTCTTTGATGCCTTTCCAATTATTTTACATAGGCATGAATTGCTATGAGCCTTCCCCAAAACTTTGTTTTTTCTCCATCACTTGCAAGATTTTTTTGCTTTCTTTTTTATTTATTCTATTAATTACTATCCATTCAGGAATATGCCATTCATTTTCCATGTGCTTACATATTTTCTAGAGTTTGTTAAGTTGTTAATTTCTTGCTCTATTCCAAAATAATTATTAAAGATGCATTTATTTGAATGTGCTGACACTTGCTTTATAGCCTAGCATATGGAATATCTTAGAGGAACTTGAATGCAATGATAGAAAAAAAACATCTAATCTGAAGTCATGTGATGAAATGTTCTGTAGATATCAATTAGGTGCTTTTGCTCCCGAATGTAGATTAGAACTGTTCTTTCTTTGTTCATTTATTTTGGGTAGTTGCTCTGCCCATTGATGAAAGTGGGTGTTTAATCCCTTTGTTAATATTGTATTAGAGTCTATGTTTCTCTTTAAATGCATTGTCACTTGTTTTAAATAGCTAGGTTCCCTGGCACTGGGTGCATATACATTTGTTATAGACAAATCTTCACACTGAATGCACCCCTTAATCATTGCATAATTCCTTCCTAGATCTCTTTTAACAGTTTTTCTATTACTATGGCCACTCCCGCTCTTTTTTGCTTCACATTATCATATATCTTTTTGCATTCTTGCACTTTCAGTTTTGTGTATCGTTTCATTGGTGTGGTTTTTTTTTTGTAAGCAGCAAATAGTTGGGTCATGTTTTTTAATTTTTTCAGCCAGTTTATTTCTTTTAATTGGATAGTTTGGGCCATTACATTCAAGGTTATTATGGACAAATAATGCCTCAGTTCTGACATTTTCCCAGAATTATTCCTGTTTTTTGTTTTGGGTTTCCTTTGTACTCTTTCTAGGATATTTTCTCCCTTCACATTCTTTTTTTTTTTTGACAGGCAGAGTGGACAGTGAGAGAGAGAGAGACAGAGAGAAAGGTCTTCCTTTTGCCGTTGGTTCACCCTCCAATGGCCGCCGCGGTAGCGCGCTGCGGCCGGCGCACTGCGCTGTTCCGATGGCAGGAGCCAGGTGCTTCTCCTGGTCTCCCATGGGGTGCAGAGCCCAAGCACTTGGGCCATCCTCCACTGCACTCCCTGGCCACAGCAGAGAGCTGGCCTGGAAGAGGGGCAACCGGGACAGGATCGGTGCCCCGACCGGGACTAGAACCCGGTGTGCCGGCGCCGCGAGGCGGAGGATTAGCCTGTTGAGCCACGGTGCCGGCCTCCCTTCACATTCTTTAATGTTGACTATCTTCCTCCATCTGTCTGTGTATCCTATCATTAAGTATCATTTGTAAGGCTGGATGAGTGTTGACAATTTTTCATCTTTTAGTTTATTTTGGAAGCTATTTCACCTTCATTTTTAAGTGGGAGTTTTGCTGGGTCCAGTACTCATGCTTGAGAGTTTTTTTTTTTTTTTTTTCTTTTAGGACTTGGACTATGTCTCTCCATGTCTCCTGGCCTTCAGAATTTCTTATGAAAATAATCAGCTGTCAACCTAACTAGAGATCGTCTAAAGGTAACCTTGTGTTTCTACAACTGTTTCTATATGTTTTATGCATCAAAGTTTGACTATAATGTGTTGTGGGGAGTATCTTTTCTAATCACATCTATTCGAGTTCTGTGTATTTCCTGTACTTGGATGTCCTTTTCTTTCTCCAAACTAGGGGATTTTCTACATTATTTCACCTAATAAGCCTTTGAATCCTTTGTCTATATCCGCATCTTCAGAAATTCCTGAGACCTGTGTACTAGTCAATTGATAGTAACTCATAAATCTTGAAACTTATTTTTTGTTGTTTCTTTTTTTTTTTTGGTCTGAGAGATATTTCTTAGGATTTGTCTAATAGCTCAAATATTCTTTTATCTGCGTCATCAAGTTTGTTGATAAGGCTTTCCACTATATTTTTATTTGATATATAGAATTCTTTATTTCTAATATTTCAGTTTGATTTACTTTAACAATCTCTATCTCCCAGCAAAATTTTTCATCAGTGTAGTGAGTAGATTTCTTTACTGCATTAATTTGTTTCTCATTTTTGTTAGTCATATGATCATTCTTTAGAATCCTTTTTGAATGTCTTCAATATCTTCATTTTTATGTTCTAACATTGAATTGTTATGTTCTAACATTGAATTGTTATATTCCTTTGGATGAGTCATATTGTCTTCCTATTTCATATGTCTCATATTTATGCATTTATTTTTAGGCACTTGTGGAACCACTTGTTGACTTTCTCCTCTGATGATTTTTATCTTTGAATTATTCCACTATGGCTTAGTGTAATGGCTTCTTCTTTTCCTTTGGTCGATAATCAGAGGTGTGTTTTTGCTTGGGGTCAGAGAGCTCAGAGGTGTGACCCAGAGTGGTGCAAAAGTCCAGGGTGACAGCAAGTTGGGCATGGTAGAGCTCTATTTTCAGTAGAGGGATTACCATAATGTTGTATGTGTGATCACTGCTTCACTTCCTCTCTGCCAAGGTGATCAATTACCTAGTCAAGCTCACAGTTGCTACATACCTCACCCATGTAGGCACATGATTTGCACAAAGGATATGTGTGGTCCTCAGTGAGCACAAAAAGCCCTCTGCAATGGCCTAACACAAATGCTCATGGAACCCTGATCCTCTGAAGACAGGCACAGTGGTTTCCCAGAGACACAGCAGTGCCTCTTGTTCTATCATGCACTCATGGCATTCCCAGCCATAGTGGGTTGATAGCCCAGAATCACAGGGAGCAGAGGATCTGTTCTTAGCCTCACAAGTCTGCTCCATCCATGGAGAGAGACAAGGTGTTGCCAAGGCCTGCTGTAGTGTTCTACCTCGGCTGTTTTAGTATGGTCACCCATGATAGGGTGAGAGAAGGGGAGTGCCTCACAGTCTTAATTGACACTCTCCCTCCTGTCAACCCTCCAGGCCATATTCAGTGTCACTGGAATGATGGATTTATCCCTCAGATAAAATCCCTTACTTACATACACTTGAGCCATGCAGCCTGCACCCTCCTTATCAAGAAGATGCCTCTCCACTAGTAGTCACTGAGAGCCTTTGTACAGGGGAACAGAAAGTGGGAAATGTGCTCTGCCTTCATAGATTAGGTGAGCACCATGCCCCCACCTAACACTCCAGGCCAGACTCAAAGCCAGTAGCAACTGCAAGGTTCTCCCTCAGAATCAGCAGTGACAAGTTTGCTGCAGTCTCTTCTGACTTCTCTCCAAGGAGATGGTATCTCCTCCTGATGCTGATTCTGAAGCCGGTGGAATAGTAAAAGAGGTACCTCAGTTACTATTTTTATTGAGAGGTTATCAACTCAATGGAAACCTGTAAGATTTCCTGGCCACATTCATGGGCAGAGTTTTTCAGTTCTGTTTGTCTAATATGTTTTTTCACCCACTCAAGTTAATTTTCTTTTATTGTTTTCTGGGTTGAAATGAAACTCACTCTCACATTGGTTTTGAAATATGCTATGGTGTCTTTCTAGATACTGTTATCTTTGTTTTAAGATTGTCTAGTAAGGAGTAAAATTTGTCAGTTTAAAATCTTGAAGTTCTATAATCACTCTTTAGTTTTAATCGAGTATTTCTTGTCATATATCTTTATATCAGCTTGTTATTCTTTTATAGCTGTTACCAAAATATTGAGTTCTACTGACAGTAATATTTTATATATCACAATTATAAGTGTTTTAACGTGTCTTCTATACATTATCACCTGAATGTGCCATCTGTATCCCAGTATGTGCCGATCTAGCACTGTGAATATGTGGCCATTGTATTTGTTTTTTTCCAAAGGAGATAATGAACTCACTGACTTCTCTGTGCTTTGCCCTGGAATCCTTCACATACAGTTTCTCACAGATCTCTATGTTTGGTTTAGCATTTTATCCTATAAAGCTCATATATTTTTATAACTTAAAGATATATATAGGACACTAACTTGGCCACTGACTTTGAAAATGTATATAATCAGGCCAGCACCAGGGCTTACTTGGCTAATCCTCCACCTGTGGCACCAGCACCGCCAGGTTCTAGTCCCAGTTGGGGCACCAGATTCTGTCCCGGTTGCTCCTCTTCCTGTCCAGCTCTCCGCTGTTGCCTGAGAAGGCAGTGGAGGATGGCCCAAGTCCTTGGGCCCTGCACCTGCATGGGAGAACAGGAAGAAGCACCTGGCTCTTGGCTTCGGATCAGCACAGTGCACCAGCCTCAGCAGCCATTTGGGGGTGAACCAACGGCAAAGGAAGACCTTTCTCTCTGTCTCTCTCTCTCTCTCACAGTCTAACTCTGCCTGTCAAGAAAAAAAAGAAAATGTATATAATCTACAACTTGTATCCTATATTTAAAAATCCTTGGTTTAGTGCATGATCTTTTCTGTATGTGAATTGCTTCATGTTTAATGTTGTTTTATAGATATTTTAATAGATTATTCACTTCTGATCATTCATTTATAGCTACTTAACCACTGTTATTATTTATTTACTTCAACTTTATAATAAAAATATTCTAACAATCCATATTTTACATTTTATGTTACAAAATATTACTCTAATATGTATAATATATTTTGAGTAATTTTATTTCCTGTTTGAAAAGTTTCATGTATTTAAAATAAGAAAAATAATCATCTTCTTGTACTTCCAGAAGTTCAATTTAAAAAAGTATTATTGCTGTACATTTTCAAAATATACAAAAGAGTCTGTGCTTACAACACTTCTGTGAATCACAGGGACTGTAGCTGTGATGTGAAGAATTAAGAGTGTACTTAAGTAAATATTGGTAAAATTAATAGAAATAAGGGATATTATCACTTACCTATATACAACCTGCTGTTTTAGCACAACCTGGTTGTAATAAATTATAGGTAATTGTAAATGTCAGAAAAATCACTACAATTTTCTAGTTACTTTAAATCCATTTAAAGTCCAGTAATATCAATTTTTAAATTCAAAAATCCACATAGAGATTCAGAGCAGCTAGAAAATAACATATACCTTTTTTTAAAAAAGACTACATTTCCAAAAAACCAAGGGCCAAAGAAAAATTACACAATTACAGTACATTTAACTTATATGCAATATTAACTAAGTAAATGTCAGAAAGTAAAATAAACACATAGCCCTCTATCCCCTCAGCAAATTATTTCAAAGAACCTAATATTGGCACACAAATGCATCAAAGTATAGAAGTCCCTATTAGGACTGACTGCTCCCCAGAGCATACACAGTACTTTATGTCATTTCCTCAGCATCTTTCCCTCTAACACTCATTTTATCAACTACTTTGTCAAGTCAAGTAAAGAAAATTCTAAAATAACTGCATTATTTATACTGGCTTGATGTTGAGTTTTTAGTCTTCATAGTATAAAATATGTGTATTGATGAAACTGGATGGAATTTTATATAAGGGTTGAGTCACCAATCTGTACCGAAGTTTTAAAAGAAAGGCTTGGAAATCAGGTTATTCTGGTTTAAAATATTAACAATGACTTATTTTTAGAAACAAAACCAAACAGAATTTGATATTATTATATGCTTCTACTCTCTCTTGCTCTTCTACACCTTTTCCTCTTATATTAAGTTGTAAATACTTGAGAACCTACTAACCTTAACTTCCCAGAACATCTTGGAAAGTACGATCTGAATGTAAGTATAAAATCATACAAGTATTTAAATGCCAAACGAGTTTAGAAAAATACTCCCTGCAGAGTTATGTTGCATCTGTCCTGTAGATGATTATATAACCCATTTCTCTAACTGAATAATCCACAATTCTCATTATATACACTGACTTGTTTGTGCTCTCTGAGCATCTGAAATAGAAAATATAGACAAGGACTTGAGTTGCAGTTTTCTACATTATCCTGAGATGTTCCATGATGAAAACCATTTTAGATACCATAGGGGTTACCTCCACCTTCCCCTCACCTCCAATGTATCCTGTCCACAAACTCATGGTTGTCTATGTTGCCAATAACAGACTTTCTTCAATACCCATATCCATGAGGGAAAAATTTTATATATTTAAAACTTTATATACTTAAACCTTATATTTCCACTAAGCTATATGTTTCTCTTCAGTGCCTAGTTTTTGTCTAATTTTTAAGTTTTTACTTAAGAATCATTTATTCATTTTAAAGGCAGAGTTACAGAAAGGAAAAGATAGAGAGAACTTCCATCCCTGGTTAACTCCCAAAATGACCACAATGACCAGAACTGGACCAATCTGAAGCCAGAAGCCAGGAACCAGAAGCCAGGAGCTTTTTCCAGGTCTCCCATATGTGCACAGGGGGCACAAGCATTTGCACCATCTTCCACTGCTTTCTCAGGCACATCAGCAGGGAGCTAGATCAGAAAGAGCACACCCATGAAATGCTGGTGCTTGAGGGAGTAGTTTAACTGACTGAACCCAGTGCTTGTTCACATTTCTCTACTTTATATATAATAAGACATCTATTATGACTTTTTACTTATTTTCCATCCACAAGCAACAAAAATCTTCCAAGTTTTTCTGGAGAATTAGAATCCACATTTTTTTAACTTTTATTTAATGAATATAAATTTCCAGTTACAGCTTATGGATTACAATGGCTTCCCCCTCCCATAACTTCCCTCCCACCCGCAACCCTCCCCTCTCCCGCTCCCTCTCCCCGTCCATTCGCATCAAGATTCATTTTCAATTCTCTTTACATACAGAAGATCAATTTAGTATAAAGATCTCAACAGTTTGGACCCACATAGCAACACAAAGTGAAACATACTGTTTGAGTACAAGTTATAGCATTAAATCAAAATGTACAGCACATTAAGGACAGAGATCCCACATGAGGAGCAAGTGCACAGTGACACCTGATGTTGACCCAACAAATTGACACTCTAGTTTATGGCGCCAGTAACCACCCTAGGCTGTCATCATGAGTTGCCAAGGTTATGGAAGCCTTCCAAGTTTGCCGACTCTGATCATATTTAGACAAGGTCATAAAAGACAGGGTGAGGATAGTAACCATTGATCCTAAGAGCGGCATTTACCAGGTTTGAACAATTATACAGCATTAAGTGGGGAAGAGGACCATCAGTACACACAGGTTGGGAGTAGAACCATTGGTGGTAGAGTAGAGGTTATGATTACAAAGGAATGAGGCCCAAGTACGCTAGACAGGGTCTAGAAAAAAGGACAGAGTCATTATTAGAGGAGCTAAGAAAGGTGCTGTCTAAGCTACAATTAAGTTTTCTGATTGAGAGGCAAATAGAACCTGACAGAAGGGGCTTAATAATAATCTGTTGGGCTTTAGGCCTTGTAAGTTAAGAGGCCCAGACCTATCTATCTCTTCACGTGGGGTACATCCTAAGGGAGGTGTGAAGCTCCTAGGGGAAGGCACTCTGTTGACTTTCATTAATGGCTGGCCTAGGAGGAGGGCTGGCCAGGTAAAGGCAGGTGGCATCTCTAACAAGAAATTGACAGTTCTGCCTGCAATGTTGCTGACCCTACTTGGCTGTCCCCTCAGCTGCAGTGGTCACTTTGGAAGTTGGGCTGAGTGAAGGGCTTTTCAGCTTAGAGCCAATAAGATCTGTGGCTCTGACCTGGGCATCCTTCGACTCCAGGGCAGGTCCATTTCCAATGATCCAACTCTTGGCAGAGCTGCCAGGGCTCTTCACAAGCTGACTTCTGCTGAAGCCCAGGCTTACCACATTGAAAGCCACTGCAGTGGACTGGCCTGTTGGTTCTCCTTGAGGGTAGATCACTGTACAGATCAGCCATTAATAGGCCTGGCATCCATTGCTTCTGATGCCTAGCTTTCTTTTCCTCCTGGTTTGTGTTAAAGCAGAACAGAGGATGCAAGTCAAGGGAGTGCCCAAGGCTCATCTCTAATCATTGGTGGCCTGAACTACAAGTCTATAGTCACAGGCATGTTCTGTAGTAGTTTTTCTAAGGTAGACAATGCCCATGAGGAAAATTATATTCTCACTTTAAAACCTTCTTTTCTTTGGTCTGAAAGGGAGGTTTTTTCTACTTACTGTATACTTCGCTGATGGCGAAGTGAATCTAGCTATGAGATTATTATTTAAGTTCTTATTTTGGCTATGCTATGACAGAAAAATGTTAGCCATCTCTTTTATAAGGTCTAACGATTAAATTCTGCACCCTACAGATTCCTTCATAATAGAATTAGTTTCCTACCTTGAAGAGAATAGAGAAATGAAAGAACAAGTTGGGCTTAGAATAGAGAAATAAGGGAGCAAGTCCTAGATCGCTTGCTGACATTAGCAATAACACATGAATACTTAGCAAACAGTTTCAACCATTAGATAACAACTTAAGAAAACATTTACCAGAAAGTCCAATGCCTTCTATAAATTTTAAGAATCATGTATTTGAAAACACCTCTTAAATATCTAACATGGTGTAGTTTGTTTAACCAGTAAACTTAAGCAAAACCATATAAAATGTTTTTATTTTCTTTCTACCAACAAGTTTAAAACATATGATACACAGATTCAGGTCACATGAATTAAAATGTAACTCTGATTGATTTTAGCAGCTTAAATTTATGGACAATTTTATCCATAAGCCATTTAAAATAAAACTCTTAATAAAATTTCCCCATGTGGACATACAATATGTACACACATATAACATAGCATAGTAGACCAATATAGCAATTTTAATATAGCTTTTAAAATCTTTAAGTCTTTTTGTAAATTTCCAATTGATTTGAATTGCTTTTTGTTTTTAGTAACCTCAGTTAAGCATACTTTCTCTCAGTTGGTACTGTTAATACATTATTGGCTTCATCTGGTTACAGAGCCATCCCAAAGTACTGAATACAATAGAAGTGGCTGGGAAAAGTCCATAGGAACCTATAGGAGGACAGCTAAACACAGAACCAACAACGCTTTAGTTTTATGAGCAGCAAATCATATATAACTGTGGATGACAAAAGACTTTAATTCGCCATGTTTAAAATTATAAACTCATCAACCAACAAGAGGCACTTGCTTACTTCACAGTATTTTTGAAAGCACCTGTAGGATTTTACAAGTATTTAACCCTTTAGGCCTCTGGGACTTTCTCATTAATATAACTATCATGTCTAGTAACACAAGATCATTAGACTTTTTAATTCTCAAACATTTGTATTAATAGCACAATTCTTAAGTATAACATATTAAATACATATAATTCTGATTTATCCTATACCTGTGAATTCATAAGGAAAGATTAATTTTTCTGCTCAAACTAGTGGTGAATATTTTGAAAACCTTTGCTTAAGTGTCCTAAAATAAATAAATGGCAAAGAATGAAGACTATTTTATTATATAATGTGTTTTTTCACATTCTTTGAAGCATGCATTTACTGAAATATTTACCAACATATAAATTTTGATCTGTTTATTGTTATCAATGCTCAAAGTACATTATTTAATTTTACTTACAGTAATTTCAATATAATTTTATCATTCCTTCTCATCATACTTTAATTTTAAGTTTTCTTTTTAATTTTATTAATTTCACTTGTTCAAATTGTTGATACCCTATTAAAAGTCAATGCAAGGGAGGTGACCAAGATGGCAGTGTAGCACTGGGACATTTGAAGTCATGCAGGGAAAAATGAATAGTTAGTGAGCAGAGGGGATACAAGCTGGTGGAGGAATCATGTTATGTGCATGCAGAATGGCCCAGGAGTTGACCAGAGACTGCTCAGGTCCATGCAGGGTGAGCAGAGAGGGTGGTGAGGTCGCAGACGTTCAGTGAAGGAGCAGCAGAGGGAGTGAGTGAGATTGACAACAGCCTCTCCTCAGCAAACCAGGTGAGAGATAGAGAGTCCATTGATCTGTAGATGGCAGAGGGTAGAGAAACTTGGTGAACTGCATTTGAAGCTCCAAGAGTGAAGAAAGAGAAATTGTAGGGGAATGGACAGAGAGGTTGGGTGTGCCATGATACATCTGTGTCTTCCCACTCCCCCAACCAGACCTACAGCTGGCAGGGAGAAGCCAAATTGCTTATTTACATTTTTGAGTATAAGCAGGGAGCTGCTGTGTTTCCTTCACATGAACACAGCCATCAATTGTGGGGGTCATCTCACAACATGCCCCATCTGGGAACAAGGATCACATTTCAGAGTGATTTCCTCCCAACCATACAAGCTGTATATCAAGGAGTAATTCTAAACAAGAAAACCTGAGCTCATTTCATGCACAAGTGAGAAGCAAGCATGGCCCCAGAAGGCAGGGCTTAGTGCACCAAAGCACTGATATATACATCCATCACACTCTAGAAATAAACAGAACTCCAGGAGGTGGGGTGGCAGGCTTCCACATGCAATGCATAGACACATATCAGCTCATAGCAGAGGAAAATCAATTTGAAAATAAAATCAATGAGACACCAATCAGAAATGCCAAAGAAGAAAGGAAAAATCTTGAATGAGGAAGAATTTATGAACTCACCAAGGAGCAATACAAATCTTCAATAATGGAGGTTGAAGAAAAGATTGAGGATTTGCCAGAAAAGAAATTCAGAAAATTAACAAATTACTTAGAAGCAATCAGAAACAAATGCATGATCTAAATTTAAAGAGCTCACAAGAAATGCATATATTAAAGAGAAGCCAGAATGAAACACTGGAAAAAAGAATCCAATAGACTGAACAAAAATTTAGTGGAAATTCTTAGCAATAGAATAGGTGAAGAAAGAATATCAGAACTAGAAGACAAACTTCCATAAATAAAACAGACCAAATACCAGAATAAATTAGAAAATTAAAAATCACAGTTGGAGATCTACAAGATTCTATCAAATGATCCAATTTATGGTTCCTAGGAATTCCGGAAGCTGTGGTAAGACAGAAAGGATTAGAAGGCCTTCTTAGTAAAATAATAACAGAGAACTTCCACAATCTGGGGAAAGAAAGAGACATCCAAGTAAAAGGAATATACAGAACTTCCAAAAGAAAGGACCAGAAAATAACTTCACCATGACATATTGTGGAAAATCTCACCTCAGTGAAACACAAATAATAGATCTTAAAATGTTCACGAGAGAAGCAACAAATCACATTCAGAGGAAACCCAATTAGACTTACTCCAGGCTTCTCATCACAAACCCTACAGTCAAGGAGACAATGATGAGACATATTCCAAGTCCTAAGAGAGAAAAATGTCAACCCAGAATACTGTAACCTGCAAAACTCTCATTTATAAATGAAGGAGAAATAAGGATCTTCCACAATAAGCAGAAATTGAAAGATTTTGTAAATACTCACCCATCCCTACTAAAGATACTCAAGGATGTGTTATGCAGAAAAATAGAGAAACAGGAACATCACTACAAAAGAAGATGACTGAAGAAAATGTCCCCAAAAAGTAAAAATAAAGTCCAAAATACATTAACAGGACTATTTAAGGAAATATGATAGGTCAAAGACAGAATTTAACAATAGGCACACTGAATGTAAATGGTGTAAACTCCCCAGTTAAAAGACACAGACTGGCTGAATGGATTAAAATCATAACCCATCTATTTGCTGCCTACAAGAAACACACCTTACCAACAAAGATGCAGGCAGACTGAAAGTGAAAGGATGAAACAATATAATACATTCTAACAAAACCAAAAAAGAGATGATGTGGGCACCCTAATATCAGACAAAATATAATTTAACACAAAAACTATTAAAAGAGGCAAAGAAAGACATTATATAATGATTAAAGGATCAATTCAACAGGAAGATGTAACTATTATAAATATTTATATACCTGATTACAGGGCATGTGGCTATTTAAACCAATTGTTAAGATATTTAAAGGGTTAAATAGACTCAAATACAATAGTAACAATGGACATAAGTACTGCAGTTTCAGCAATGGACAGAAAATCAACAAGGAAACAACAAAATTAATTGGCATCATAGACCAAACAGATCTAGGAGATAACTACAGAGCCTTCCACCCTACAGCCGCAGGATACACATTTTTTTTTTCTCCAGTGCATGGAACTTTCTCTAGAATTGACCATATGATAGGTCATAAAGTGAGTCTCAGCAAATTAAAAAAAATAAATGAAATACTGTGCATCTTCTCAGAACACAATCCAGTGAAGCTGGAATTCAACTCAAGAATCTCTGCATCATATGCAAACACATGGAGAATAAACAACATTTTTTGAATGAACAGTGGGTCATAGATGAAATCAAAAGAGAAATTAAAAAATTCTGTAAACAAATGAATGCAACAAAACAAGATACCAAAATTATGGGATACAGCAAAAGCAGTATTAAGAGGAAAATATATAACAATTGGTGCCTACATCAAGAAACTGGAAAGGCACAAAATAAATGAACTATCTATGCACCTCAATAATACAGAAAAGCAACAGCAAACCAAACCCAAAATTAGAAGAAAAGAAATAATTAAAATTAA
This sequence comes from Lepus europaeus, assembly GCF_033115175.1. Lineage (NCBI taxonomy): Eukaryota > Metazoa > Chordata > Mammalia > Lagomorpha > Leporidae > Lepus > Lepus europaeus. Next base: position 30,608,121 of record NC_084851.1, on the reverse strand, counting down.
AGAAGTAATCAACAAAAGTGAAACTAAAAGAACAATACAAAAGATCAGCAAAATGAAGAGCTGATTTTTTGAAAAAATAAACAAACTTACACACAATTGGCCCAACTAACCTTAAAAAATTGAGAAGACCCAAATCAATGCAATTAGAAATGAAAAAGGAAATGTTACAACAGACACCACAGGAGAAAAAAAGAGTCATCAGAAACCACTAAATAGAGCTGTATGCCAACAAACTGGGAAACCTAGAAAAAATTGATAGACTCCTGGACATATAACCCACCTAAATTGAGCCATGAAGACAGAAAACCTAAACAGACCTGTAACCAAGATGGAAATTGCATCATTCATAAAGGCCTACCCAAGGGGAAAAAAAAAGACTGGATGGATTCACTTATGAATTCAACCAGACATTTAAAGAACTAAAATTCTTCTCAAATATTCAAAACAATGGAAAGGGAGGGGATCCTCCCAAATTCATTCTATGAAGCCAGCATAATCTTAATTCCTAAACCCAGAAAAGATGCATCAGAGAAAGAGAACTATAAACAAATTTCCCTGATGAACATAGATGCAAAAATCCTCAACAAAATTCTGGCCAATCAAATCCAACTACACAGCAAAAACATTACTCGCTTTGACCAAGTAAGATTTATTCCTGGTTTGCAGGGATGGTTCAACAATTGCAAATCAATGTGATACATCACATTAACAAATTGAAGAACAAAAACCTTATGATTATCTCAATAGATGCAGAGAAATCATTTGACAAAATACAAAACCCTTTCATCATGAAAACTCTAAGCAAATTGGGATTAGAAGGAATATTCCTCAACACAATCAAGGTAATTCATGACATAACCAAGGCAAGCATCATATGAATGGGGAATATTGGAAGCGTTCCCACTGAGACCCAGTACCAGACAGGGATGCCTACTTTAACCACAGATATTCAATAGAGTTCTGGAAGTTTTAGCCAGGGCCATTAGACAAGAAAATGAAATAGAAGGGGTACAAATTAGAAAGCAGGAGTCAAATTATTCCTATTTGCAGATGACATGATTCTCTCCCCCTGCCTCTCTCTCTCTCTCTCTCTCTCTCTCTCTCTCTCTCTCTCTCGAGAGAGAGAGAGAGAGAGAGAGAGACTTATAAGAGCTCATAAGAGACTTATAGAGCTCATAAAAGAGTAAGATAGGTAATAAGAGACTTATAGAGCTCATAAAAGAGTTTGATAGGTAGCAGGATATAGTCAGTACAAAAAAATCAACAGCCTCTGTATACACTGACAATGTCATGGCTGAGAAATAACTGCAAAGATCAACTCCATTCAGAATAGCTACAAAAAATCAAATACTTTGTAATAAACTTAACTTTGGATATCAAAGATCTTTGTGATAAGAATTACAAAATATTAAAACAATAGAAGAAGATACAAAAATGTAACAATCTTCCATGCTCATGGATTGGGAGAATCAATATCATCAAAATGCCCATTCTTCTGAAAGCAATTTACAAATTCAATGCGATACCAATCAAAATACCATTCTTCTCAGATCTAGAAAATATGATGCAGAAATTCATATGGAGGTATAGGATACCTCAAATAGGTACAGCGATCTCATACAACAAAAACAAAGCCAGAGGCATCACAATGCCAGGTTTCAAGACATACTACAAAGCAGTTATAATAAAAACTGCCTGGCAATAGTACAAAAATAGATGGATAGACCAATGGAACAAAATAGAAAACCCGGATATTAGTCCAAACATCTACAACTAACTTATATTTGACCAAGGAGCTAACACCAATCTTTGGAGAAAGGACAGTGTCTTCAATAAATGGTTCCAGGGAAACTGGGTTTCTACATGTAAAAGTATGAAGCAAGACCCCCTACTTCACACTTTACACAAAAATTTTTTCAACATGGATTAAAGATCTAAATCTAGGACTTAACACCATCAAAGAAATTGAGAACATAGGGGAAACCCTCAAGACATTGGCACAGCCCAAGTGTTCCTGGAAAAAGACTCCAGAGGCACAGGCAGTCAAAGCCAAAATTAACAAATGGGATTATTTCAAATTGAGAAGTTCTGTATGACAAAAGAAACAGGAAAGTGAAAAGGCAACCAACAGAATGAGAAAAATAATTTGCAAGCTATGTTACTCATTAGGTATTAATAATCAGAATCTACAAAGAGATTGAGAAAATCCACAACCACAAAACAAACAACTCAGTCAAGAGTTGGGCAGGGGCTGGCACTTGTGGCACAGTGGGTTAAAACTCTGGCCTGAAGTGCTGGCCATATGGGTGCTGGTTCTAGTCCTGGCTGCTCCTCTTCTGATCCAGCTCTCTGCTATGACCTGTGACAGCAGTAGAAGATGGCCCAAGTTGTTGGGCCCCTGCACCCATGTGGGAGACCAGGAAGAAGCTCCTGGCTCCTGGCTTTGGATCAGTGCAGCTTTGGACATTGCAGCCATCTGGAGAGTGAACCACCTCTCTGTGTCTCTCTCTGTAACTTTCTTTCAAATAAATAAAATAATCCAAATGGCCAACAGACACATGAAAAAATGTTCAGAATCACAAGCTGTCAGGGAAATGCAAATCAAAACCACAATGAGATTGCACTTCATCCCAGTTAGAATAACTCTCATACAGCTCTACAAACAAAAATCCTGGCAAGGATGTGGGGAAAAGGGTACCCTAATCCACTGTTGGTTAAAATGTAAACTTATAAAGCCACTATGCAAGACAGTATGGAGATACCTCTACAATCTGAATATATACCTACCATAGTACCCAGCCATCTCACTCTTGGGAATTTACCCAAGGGAAATGAAAACAGTAAACAAAACAGCTATCTGGGTGTCCGTGTTTATTGCCACTCAATTCACAATAGCTAAGACATGGAATCAACATAAATGCCCATCTCCTGAAGACTGGATAAAGAAATGATGGGACATGTACTCTATGGAATAAGACACCGCAGTAAAAAAAAAATGAAATTCAGTCATTTGCAACAAAATGGATTTGTAAAACTTCATATTTAGTGAAATAAGCCCGTTCCAAAGGGAAAATACTATTAGTTCTCCCTAATATGTGAGAATTAATAGTGCACCTAAAATGAAAGCTGTAGAAGTTAAATTTACACTTTAAGAAACAATGACTTGGACAGCTCTCATCCTGTTGAGAAGGTTTTTTTTTAAATTTTTATGTATTTTTTTTATTTTCTCTTCATACTATATGTTGAACTCTTAACACAGAGTTAATCATATGTATATAAAGTCAATTGAAAATAAATTTCAGTAAGAAATAAAAGGGGGGATAAGGGAGTGAGGAAGAAGTTTGTAACTGTACAAATGTATAGTTCTGCATACAGTCATTTGGACTTACTTCTAAAGGTACAGTTTAAAAATTTGTCATGGGACTCTAAATCCCATTAAAATAGGTGGTAATATTGTGATCTTAATTGTTAAAGTGATCATATTAAGTGCTAAAGTGAACATATAGATAAGATAAGTGTTAAAGAGATCATGTAAATAGCATCAAGCACCTAGTAGTTATAATAATAGAATTACAAAGGAGGGAATGCCCAACATGGGAAGCAGCTCACACAGCAAACTCATAGAATGGCAATTGCTTTAAGTAATACTATGACTTCATAATCAGCCCTTAAGGCATTCAGATGTGGCTGAAAAGCCCATGAGAGAATTTCAGGCATGGAAATTCAAGTCACTGTGGCAAAAAAGTAGCCTACATCAAAGATCTCTGTGAGTGAAGCCATAAAGGAAAGAAGGGGCCATCAAAGAAGGATGTACTTTTCTCTGAAGGAAGAGAATTTCAACTTTGCTTGCGGTTTTATCAAATACTGACAGAGTTTGTGGTCACAAAAGGCTTCCACAACCTTGGCAGCTCATGGAATATGCCTCATGTGATCAGTGACATCATAGATAAGCATGTTAATTGTTAAATTAATGACAGAATTCACTGTGCACTTAGTCCCCATGCACAACCTCTGTCCTTAATGAGTTGTACTCTGAGAGTTAACTGAAAAACCTGTTCTCAAACAGTACTTTACACGTGTGTGTGTGTGTGTGTTGGTGTGGGTGGTTGCGAGCTGTTGAAATCTTTACCTAGTATAGAGTTGGTCTTGTGTATGAAGTTAAATTAAAAATGAATCTTAATGAAAAATGGGATGGGAAGAGGTAGTAGGAGGTGGGATGGGAGTTGGTGTGGGAGTATGGGCGTGGGGAGAAGAGACACTATATTATTAATGTTGTGCTATGAAATTAGCATTTATTAAATGAAAGCTTTTTAAAAAGTCAATTACAATGCTGTAAGCATGCAGGTAGAAATTCTGGTTGGATTTTTCACTTTGCTTTCATTCATTTACTGAAAATTCTGTACACAGATTTCATGTGTACAAATCTCCATGTAATACTGAAGCATTAAACTCAACCTCATTTAGAAGTGATACTGTTTTTATCATTCCTAGTTTTAATATATTGCAATTAAATTTTTATTTTTAAAAATAATTTATCAATTCATTGATCTGAAACACTGTAAAGAGAGAGAAACAGAGTGTAGGAGATATTCCATCCATAAGTAGATAGTATTCATAGAACAAAACAGTCAACTGTTGAAACTGCAGTTTTTCTTAATTTATATTCAGACACTGGTATTATAACTTTGGAATCACAATCTTTTGTAGCCAAATATGTCTGGACTTAAATTTCCCAATTTTGCTAAATAGAATTCTAAATGCAATTTTAGGAATGTTTTTCCAATAATATCCTCAATTTAACTTACAGTTATGGAACTAATATTCTCCTAATATTATTCAGAATATTATGTGTATGTTTACATATGAGTCATGATTTATCTTTTTGTTTTACAATAAAATTGATTACCATCAACTCTTTGGGCCATTAGTAGCCTGTCTTATGCCATTTGTTATATAAGAGATCTGAAATCATCAATGCATGCTTTTTGATTGGGATGTAATCAACTCACTCTCCACTGTAGAAGTTGTCTCAGAAACTTCTGTGTTCATGATTTTTCAGACATCAATAGGTACAAGTATTATCATGTTTATTTCTAAGAAATGCATATATATATATATATATTTATATATATATATATATATATCTAGATATATTTTTTAAATTTTATGGATGTTTATGCAGCTCAAATTTATACTTGGCTTATTAATATTCTCAAACATACATCATCTTAATTCTCTCTTTTATGACTCTCTCCTAAGACACATGATGATTATTTAGATGGCAGTTTTAAAAATTTTTATACCCTTATAATGTGTCAAATTATTTTGTTGTATTTGTTAGGTCAAACTTGTCCATTCCAAAACTTCCATAGCAACTTTCATGTCATAATTTTTCAGAAGCAATTAAGTCCTACTTTCATTGTACTCATTTCCAGGTGATTCATTTTCTTAACTTTTTAGTCATTCTTTTGGAGCTACATCATTTCTATTTGAGTTTTTTATTGTCTAACCTGCAGTTCTTCCCTGTGCTGCTTTATTTCCTTTAAGCTTTTTTTTCCCTAGGAGGCATGATATTTACTCCATTGCTGTTTTGGAAATTTTCTGAATATTTTCATGATAACCAGAGTGGAATATTGGACTCTTTCACATTCCAAGTTCACATATGCTTTAGAAAAGTCTGTGCTTTTTGATGATAAATAATTGACTGTTGATATTGAATGTTTTCATACTTTGATTCACACACAAATTTTTGCTATGGAATTATTATGCTAAGAAGCAAGAATTTTTAAGGATTAACATACTGTCAATTTATTTTAAATTTTTGCTAATGTATTTTTATGACTTCTTTTGTTAATATCTGTTTATCTGCTTGGGATTATGTGATTTTTCTTACCAAATTACTCATTTCTACTCAAAATGGTATATGTTATGTCTTGTTAAGGTTATTATTTATTTTTAGCCTTCAAATTGATTATTATAAGCTGTGTACATCATGAAAATCTACTCTATCCCATGTGTTGAAAATTCTGGATTCATCTTTTTTGTTGTTGTTGTAAAATCCTCAACTTTCTTTCCTTTCTAGATTATTTATTATCAGCTTTCATGTTCAAGCTCACTCTGAAGCTAATAATACCTAGTGTCTCCATGGGCATTGTCAATCGTGTCTATCTTTCTGTCACTTTTTTGGTATTTATCTCTCATATTCTCAGCCTGTCTTAATCTGTCAGTATTTCTGCCTGTTTCTCTGCCTCTGCAAGTCTGACTGTTTCTGCATGTGTATCTGTCTCTCCCTATGTCTCTTTATCTCTGTCCATGTGTACTTCTGCTTTTTCTGTCTCTATGTTTCTTATCATCTTTCTCTCTTTCTCTCTCTTTTTCTCAATTCTCTCTCTCCATGCTTCTCATTTCTGTGTTGCTCAATCTTTATTCATATCTCTCTTCACTCTGTCTCCCTCTGTGTTGTCAATCTATTGTTTTTTCTCTATCTGTCCTATCTCTTTACTATCGCTGATTTTCCTTCCTTTTTTGTGTAACTAGTGTATATTTCTGTTTCCACCTCAATTTCTGCATTGTCTTCGTTTTTATCTCTGTTTAGATATCTCTCTGTATATCTTTCTGTCTCCATCTATCTCTCTCTCAGTCTTTCTGTCATTATCTCCGTGTCTCTGTGGTCATTTGCTCTGCATTTCCATCTCTCTATTTTTGTGTTCCTCATTTTGTCTCTTTATCTTTATCTGGGGTCTCACTGTCTATTATTGTCTGAGTCTCTTTACCCATCTCTGTGTGTGTTTGGCCATCCGTCTCTACTCTCAAACACAATATCTCTATAGGTCACTCTCACTATCTTTCTCAGTGTGTTGGTCTGTCTCTGACCCTTAACACATATCTCTTTCTCCCTACGTGTTCTCTCTCTGCTTTCTCACTGACTGAATATCTCTCAGTCTGCTTCTCTGGATCTGTGTCTATATCCATGACTCTATGGCTGTCTCTTTATGTCTTTCATCTTGCTATCTCTGACTCCGTGTCTTTTTGTTGTCTCTATTGCTTTTTAAATTTTTATTTATTTTTGTTTATTAATTTGCATGCATTTCATAAATAAAATTAGGAGCATAGTAATTCTTCCCAACATACTCGCTTTCTCACCCACACTCCCTCACTTTTTTCTCGTCCCTTTCCTATTCCTAGTCTTGATTTTTACTAACTTCTATTTTCATTTAACTTTATACATAGAAGATATAATTTATCCTAGGTAAAGTCAACTCCTTGAGGACTGAGGTCCTGCACGGGAGTTAGCGCAAAGTGATCCCTGTTGTAAAACAGTTAAAGCAATTATGATATTGATGATCACCCAACGCTTTTGACATGACCTGCCAAGGCAATGGAAGCCTTTTGGATCCATAAACTTGTTCAGTATTTTGACAAGACCATAAGAAAAGTGGAAATTCTCTCCTCCCCTCAGAGAAAAGTACATCCTTCTTTGATGACTGCAGTGTCTTGCCTTTCCATGCCTAGGCTTTTCAGCCAGACCAGAATGCCTTAAGGGCTGTTTCTGAGGTCAGAGTGCTACTTAAAGTGATTGTCTTTCTATGGGTTTGCTGTATGGACTGCTTTCCATGTTGGAGCATTCACCTCTTTTTAATTCTATCATTATTACCAGTTATATCTATTATTACCCAGCAGTTATATATATATATATATATATATATATATATATATATATATATATATATAATACATTATATTATATGCATATATATTATATATACAATATAATATATAATATATTTATATATTTTTATATATTTATATATAATATATAATATATTTATATATTATATATATTATATATATATATATATAATATAGACAGGATCAAGTGTTAGTACAAACTTGATCCTGTCTATATTATCATTTTGACAATTGATTCTATCCATATGATCTAACACTTAAAATAGTATTTTTACCACCAAGCTAAATGAGAATTGAGGTTCCATGGCAAGTTTTTAAACTTTACCCTTAGAAGTAAGTCCATAGGCAGAATTATACTGCTTTACAGTTACAGACTTCATATATTTCACAATTACAACTTTAGGATCATGGTGATTATTTAAACTATGCTCACCCTCCCACTCACACCCCACCCTCTTCCTTTTTCCTCTATTTTTCTCACTTTTGTTTTTTTCTAAGATATCTTTTCTTTTTTTAAAGATTTATTTAATTGATAGGCAGAGTTACACAGAGAGAGGAAACACAGAAAGAGAGAAGTCTTCCATCCGATGGTTCACTCCCTATTGGCTGCAACAGCCAAAGCTGCACCGATCTGAAGCCAGGAGTCAGGAGCTTCTTCTGGGTCTCCCACACTGGTGCAGGGGCCCAAGGACTTGGCCATCTTCTACTGCTTTCCCAGGCCATAGTAGAGAGCTGGATCGGAAGAGGAGAAGCTGGGTCTTGAACCGGCACCCATGTGAGATGCCAGGCCATTACCCCACTGTGCACAGCACCGGCGCCAATCTAAGATCTATTTTCAATTAACTTTATACACATATGGTTATCATGTTAATTAAAGAGTTCAATGATTAATATGAAAATGTGAGGAAAGAAGAAAAATTGTTCAACAGTCAAGACAAGGGTTGTTCTAGTTAATGCTTCTCAAAGTGACAATTTTAGCTCTATACAGATTGCCTTTTTGGTGATCTATTGGTTATCATAGGCCAGGGAGCACATATGGTATTTGGCCTTTTGGGCCTGTCCTACTTTACAATGTATGATGTTTCCCATATTTATCCATTTTGTTGCAAATGACCAATTTTCATTTTTTTACTACTATGTCATAGTCCATGCTGTACATATTTTAGAATTTCTTTACCCAGTCTTCATTTTACGGGCATTTGGGTTGATTCCATGTCTTTGCTACTGTGAATAGAGCTGTGATAAATGCAGAAGTACACATAGGTCTTTATATGCTGATTTAAAGTCCCTGGGGTAAATTTCTAGGAGTAGGATGGCTGGGTCATATGGTAGGTCTATATTCAGATTTTTGAAGTAACTCCATACTGTCTTCCATAGTGGCTTTGCTAGCTTACATTTCCACCAGCTGTGAATTAGGGTACCTTTTTCTCCAAATCCTCACCAAAATTTGTTGTTTGTTGATTTCTGTATGAAAGCCAATCTAACAGAGGTGAGGTGAAACCTCAATGTGGTTTTGATTTGCATTTCTCTGACAGCTAGTGATCCTGAGCATTTTTTTATGTATCTATTGGCCATTTGGATTTCCTCTTTTGAAAAACGTTCATTTAAGTTCTTTGTCCATTTCTTAACTGAGTTGTTTATTTTCTTGAATTTCTTGATCACTTTATATATGCTGTTTTTTTATTTTTATCTTTTAATTTATTTGACAGACAGTAAGAGAGAGAGACAGAAAGATCTCCCTTCCATTGGTTCACCCCCCAAATGGCCACCATGGCCGGAGCTACAATGATTCAAAGGCAGGACTCAGGTGCCTCCTCCTGATCTCCCATGCGGGTGCAGGGGCCCAAGCACTTGGGCAATCCTCCACTGCCTTCCCAGGCCATAGCAGAGAGCTGGACTGGAAGAGGAGCAATCGGGACTAGAACCAGTATTCATATGGGATGCCAGCACTGCAGGGTGGAGGATTAACCAAGTGAGCCATGGCACCAGCCCCTATATTCTGGTTATTAATCCTTTCTCAGTTGTATAGTTTGCAAATAATTTCTCCCATTCTGTCATTTTACTCTTCACTTTGCTGATTGTTTCTTTTGCATGGTATGACTTCGATTTTTTCAATTTGCTAAGACTTGCTTTATGGCCTACTATGTGGCCAATTCTAGAGAATCTTCCATGCATTTGTGAGAATGAGTATTCTACAGCTGTAGGATAGAAAGTTCAGTAGATATCTGTTAAGTATATTTGATCTTTAGTGTAAATTTACTCTGTTGTTTCCTTGCTGAATTTCTCTCTGGTTGATCTGTCCAAAACTCAAAGTAGGGTATTGAAGTACGTGCTTACTACTGTATTTTAGTCTATGTCTCTATTTACATACACTTATATTTTTTAAAATAGTCAAGTGCCCTGCAATTAGGCACATATACATTTATAATAGTTACATCTTCCTATTGAATTGATCACTTAATCATTACATAGTGCCCTTCTTTGTCTCTTTCAACAGTTTTTGTGTTAAAGTTTATTTCATCTGATATTAGGATGGCTACATTAGCTCTTTTTTTGGTTTCTCTTGGCATGGAATATCTTTTTCCATCCCTTCACTTTTAGTCTCTATGCATCTTTGTTGGTGTGATGGGTATTCTTTTTTAATCCATTCAGTCGGTCGTTGTCTTTTTTTAAAGATTTTTATTTATTTATTTGACAGGTAGAGTGACAGACAGTGAGAGGGCAAGTAATAGGGAAAGGTCTTCCTTCCATTGGTTCACTCTTGAGATGGTTGCAATGGCCAGAACTATGCCAATCTGAAGCCAGGAGCCAGGAGCCTCTTCCTGGCCTCCCACACAGGTGCAGCAGCCCAATCACTCAGGCCATCTTCTATTGCTTTCCCAGGCCATAGCAGAGAGCTGGATTGGAAGAGGAGCTGCTTGGACTAGAACCAGTGCCCATATGGGATGCCAGCACCACAGGCGGAGGATTAACCCACTGCACCACGGCGCCGGTCCCAGTTTGTGTCTTTTAACTGGAGAGTTGAGACCATTTACTTTCAAGGTGAGTATTGATAAGCAATGACTTTTCCCTGTTATATTTTCATTAAAATTACTATTTTTACTTTGGATTTTCTTTCAGTTTTTATTGAGAATTTTTCTGCCTTCACTGTCTTTTGTAGAGATGACCCTGTTTCTGTGTGTAGCACATCACTAAACAGCTTCTGTAAGAATGGATAAGTGGTGTCAAATTCTTCCAGTTTCTGTATGTTGAGGAAGATCTTTATTTCACCTTCATTCAAACAAGAGCTTTGCCAGGTTCAGTATTCTCAGTTGACAGTTTTGTTTTCTTAAGTCTTGGACTATATCTTGCCAGCCATTCTCTCCTATCCTGTAGGGTTTCTGATGAGAAGTTGGCTGTCAGTCTTATTGGAGTACCTCTGAAAGTAATCTGGCTTTTCTCTCATGCACATTTTAGAATTTTTTTTTTATGTTCCACTGCAGAGAGTTTTAGTACAATGTGTGAAGGTGAAGATCTTTTCTCTTCATATCTATTGGGAGTTCTGTGATTCCTGTACTTGGTTGCCCCTTTTTTCTCCAAATTAGGGAATTTTTCTGTTATTGTTTCCCTGAAAAGGTCTTCTAATTATTTCTCTTTCCATGCCTTCAGGGACTCCTATGACCCATATGTTGGGTTTTTGATAGTATCAGGTATATCTCCAATAGTATTTTTTTAGTTTTCCAATTTTTTTCTTCTTCTTTTTGGTCTGACTGTAAAATATTCAGAGATTTATCTTCTAGTTTGAATATTATTTCTTCTGCTTCACCAACTCTGTTGTTAAGACTTTCCATTGTATTTTTATTTGATCTATTGAATTCTTCATTCCTAGCATTTCATTTGATTTCTCTAAAATCTAAATTTCATTGCAAAATTTTTCATTCATATCATATATTATATCTTTAGTTTGTGAATTTGCTTCTGATTGCTTCAGATTAACAAATGATTAGTTGTTTTAATTCCATTTATGGCATATCTTCAATCTTCATCTTCACTTTCTACTATTGAAATGTTGTAGTGTTCCTTTGGGGGGATCATAGTGTGTTCCTTACTCTTATTTCTTAATTTTTCTTTTTACTTTTGATATTTATAGATTTTTTTTGGTCTGGTGCTTTTATCTTTGCTCTGGGTCTCTTTGACTTATTGGGACTACTATACTTTAAGTAAATACCAAGAGATGTGTTCTGGGTTTGACCAGGGTTCTCTGTTCAGTATTCCCGGGTGGGGCAAGTGTCCAGGGTAAGATCTCCATTGGGTGTCGTAGTTCTCCTCTAGTTAACTGGATGGAGAGGAATGGTCACCTCTGTTGGTGTGACCAGCATTTCTTAAAGCTGATGGATGCCATGTTTTTTATCTCCAGTGTGCTAAACACTCATCCACACTGCTTGTTGAACTGCATATTTGATCTGTGGATTATTTCCTGTGAGCATGGTTCCCTCTGTTATGAGTTGCTACAGTTAGTGAAGGAGCTCAGAGAATGTGGAGAATGCTCTGAAGTTGCCAGGACCTAGCCACACTCTGTCTCCTCTTTTGCAGTCACTGTTCTCTCAGACTCAGTTTCCAGGGAGCTCTATGTCATGTTTTTTTTAAAGATTTATTTATTTTAAAGATGAAGTTACAAAAGGGGTAGAGACAGAGAGAGAGATCTTCCATCTGCTGGTTCACTCCCCAGATGGCCGCAACGGCCTGAGCTGAGCTCATCCAAAGCCAGGAGCCAGGAGATTCCTCTGTGTCTCCCATGTGGGTGCAGGGACCCAAGGACTTGGGCCATCTTCTACTGCTTTCCCAGGCTATAGCAGAGAGCTGCATCGGAAGAGAAGCAGCCAGGACTTGAAGTGGCACTCATATGGGATGCTGACACTTCAGGCCAGGGTGTTAACCCACTGTGCCACAGTGCCAGCCCCAAATTGCCATATTTTTTAAAATTTACTTCCCATATCTGTTGTCATAGGGAGTTTGCATGAAACTTTATAAGCAGTTCACCAAGCTCTCTCTCTTCTATCAGCAGTGCCATAGTCCTCTGGATTCCCCTCTCACCTGGTTTGCCAGAGCAGGAGTCTTAACCACTCAGAGCCAAGTTTTATTTTATTTTATTTATTTTATTTTATTTTATTTTATTTTATTTTATTTTATTTTATTTTATTTTATTTTATTTTATTTTATTTTATTTTATTTTATTTTATTTTTTTATTTTTTTATTTTTCAGAGTGGGTTTCGACCATTACTACTGCTTTCACTGGGTCTCCTTCTGGAGTTCTCCCACGGTTCTATCCTGCGAGTCTACTTTCTCACCCTTTCAAATATTAATTTCACCCTGCATAGTTTGGACCATCGTGCTGCTATTTGACCTTTTCAGAACCCCTCTGCTGTCTCTTTATTTTTATTTCTGTCTCTGTGTCTGTGTCTCTGTGTATTTCTGTATCTTGTAAACTTTCTTTCTCACTTTGAGTCTTTCTGTATCACTTTCTTGGACTGTCTCAATCTCTGTATGTGCCTTTAACTTAATTTTCTCTCAGCCTGTTAATCACTCTGTCTCTGTCTCTTTGAGTATGTATGTCTTTGTACCATACTCTGTTTATCTATCTCTTTCTATGTTGCTCTTTATCTCTTACTATTTATTTCTCACTCTGTATGTCTTTGTGTGTGTCTATAGTGCTCTATTTCTTTTTTAAAGATGTATTTATTTATTTGAAAGAGTTACACAAAGAGAGGAGAGCCAGAGAGAGAGACAGAGACAGAGAGAGAGACAGAGAGAGAGAGAGAGAGAGAGAGAGAGAGAGAGAGAGAGAGAGAGAGGTCTTCCATCCCATGGTTCACTTCTCTATTGGCTGCAATGGCCAGCCGCTGAAGCTGTGCTGATCTGAAGCCAGGAGTCAGGAGCTTCTTCTGGGTCTCCCACGTGGGTACAGAGGCCCAAGGACCTGGGCCATCCTCCACTGCTTTCCCTTTCTTTTATCTTCTTTCTCTCCCTGCTCCTTCCTCCTTTCCTTTTCTCTTTTAATTTTTGTGATAAGATACTTCCAATTTATTTTCCAATCACAGGTTCAAAACTCCTCTAAATGAATAGCCCTACAAATAAATAATGGAGACTATTGTTCCAGAGTGGTATAGACAAGATATAGATCATAGTAATATCACAGGATTTTTTTGCTCTATCAGCTATAACCAATCAGAAAACATAAGACATTTTTCTTTTTGGGTCTAGCTTATTTCACTTAGCATAATGATCTCCAGTTGCATCCATTTTTTTGTGGAAAAAGACAGGATTTCATTATTTTTATGGCTGAGTAGAATCACATCATATATGCACCACATTCTATTTACTCATCAGCTTGTGGGCATCTGGGCTAATTACATATCTTTTAAAAAAATATTTATTTTGGCCGGCGCCGCGGCTCAATAGGCTAATCCTCCGCCTAGCGGCGCCGGCACACCGGGTTCTAGTCCCGGTCGGGGCACCGATCCTATCCCAGTTGCCCCTCTTCCAGGCCAGCTCTCTACTGTGGCCAGGGAGTGCAGTGGAGGATGGCCCAAGCCCTTGGGCCCTGCACCCCATGGGAGACCAGGAGAAGCACCTGGCTCCTGCCATGGGATCAGCGCGGTGCGCGGGCCGCAGCGCACTACTGCGGCGGCCATTGGAGGGTGAACCAACGGCAAAAAGGAAGACCTTTCTCTCTGTCTCTGTCTCTCACTGTCCACTCTGCCTGTCAAAAAAAAATATTTATTTCTTTATTTGAAAATCAGAGTTACTGACAAGAATTGGGGGGGAGAGAAGGGGAAAGAGGAGGAGGAGGAGGAGGAGGAGGAGGAGGAGAGAGAGAGAGAGAGAGAATGAATCTTCCATCCATCCACTGGTTTACTCCCCAAATGGCTGCAATGGCTGGACCTAGCCTGATCTGAAGCCAGGAGCCAGGGTCCTGGAGCTACTTCCAGGTTTCCCAGATACGTGCAGCAGCCCAAGGACTTGGGCCATTTTCTGCTTCATTCCCAGGCTATAACAGAGAGCTGGATCAGAAGTGAAACAGCCCAATGCTGCCATCACTGCAGGCTGGGGCTTTAACTTGTTGCACCACAGCATCAGACCCATTATTTACCTTAGCAAAGTGAATCTAGCAGAACAATATTGAGAAGTAATTATGAAACAGGGCATCCCTATCTAGGTCTAGAACTTGATGGAAATGCTTCCAGCTTTTCCCCATTCAATATGATGCTGTCAGTGAGTTTGTCCAATATTGCCTTAATTATGTTGTGATATATTCTTTCAAGACCCAATTTGCATAGGTTTTCGATTGAAGTTGTGTTGAATTTTATCAGGTGCTTTTTTCTATATCTATTGTGATAACCATATAGATTTTATTCTTCAGTTTGCTAATGTGATATATCACATTTATTGATTTGCCTATGTTGAACTATGCCTTCATACCAGGGATAAATCCCACTTGATCAGGTTGAATGATCTTTCTGATGCTTTGATATAATTGATTAGCATGTATTTTATTGGATTTTTGCATGTATTCATCAGGGATATGGTTCTGTAATTCTTTTTCTTCATTGTATCTTTTTCTGGTTTGTAATGAAAGTGATTTTATCTTCATAGAAGGCATTTGGGAGGATTTCCTCTAGATCTCCCTCTATATCTATGTCTCCCTCTAGATCTATGTTTTAATAGCTGAGTACCTATCTTTGGGTGCATCCACAATTATTAGAGTCAGATCTTCTTGTTAATTTGATCCTTTAATCCTTATATAGTGACCTTCATTTCTTTTAAGAGATTGATTTTTCCTTAAATTCTTTTTTTCTAATATTAAGAAAGCTATCTCAGCTCTTGTTGATTTTTGCTTGCCTAGAATATCTTTTTCCATCATTTTACTTTCAGTTTGTGTTTCTTTATTGGCAAAATGTATTTCTTATAGACAGCATATAGACAAGTCTTGTTTTTAATTCATTCAGCTTGTCTGTATCTTTTAATTGGAGAATTTATCCTATTTACATTCCAGATTATTTTTATAAATAATAACTGGATCCTGCAATTTTCCATAAATATTCATTTTGTTTTTAATCACCTTCGTATGATTACTATGGGATTTTGTGCCTATTTATTATTTTATGATTTTGATTATCTTTTTTCTTGTTCTTTGTTTAGAACATCCTTAATTTGTATGGGTAAGGCTGGCCCGGTGGTGATACATTCTTTCAATTTTTGTTAGTCTTGGAAGATCATCTTTATTTTTTTTGAAACTTTTATTTCATAGATATAAATTTCTAAAGTACAGTTTATGGATTACAATGGCTTTCCACCCATAACTTCCCACCCACCCACAACCCTCTCATCTCCTGCTCCCTCTCCCATTCCATTCACATCAAGATTCATTTCTGATTATCTTTATATACAGAAGATCAATTTAGTATATATTAAGTAAAGATCTCCCACACAGAACATAAATTGCCAAATACTGTTTAAGCACTAGTCATATCATTAATTCACATTGAACTACATATTAAGGACAGAGATCCTACATGGGGAGTAAGTGCACAGTGACTCCTGTTGTTGACTTAACAAATTGACACTCTTGTTTAAGGCATCAGCAATCTCCCCAGGCTCTAGTCATGAGTTGCCAAGGCTATGGAAGCCCCCTGAGCTCACTGACTTTGATCTGATTTCAACAAGGCCATAGTCAAAGTGGAAGTTCTCTCCTCCCTTCAGAGAAAGATACCTCCTTCTTTGATAACCCATTCTTTCTACTGGGATCTCAGTCACAGAGATCTTTCATTTAGGTCCTGAGGCCAGAGTACTGTTTAGGACATCTGCCATTCTATGAGTCTGCTGAGTATCCCACTTCCCATGTTGGATCATTCTCTCCCTTTTTAATTCTATCAGTATTAGCAGACACTAGTCTTGTTTATCTGATCCCTTTGAAGATCATCTTTATTAATAAATGAGAGTTTTGGTGGTTACAGTATTCTGCATTGAGTTTTATTTTCTCAGGACTTGGTTCATAACTATCCATTGTATTCCATCCTGTAGGATTTGGATAACAAATTTGCGTCATTCTGATTGGAGATGCTTTAAAGGTAATCTGGCATTTCTTCACACATTTTAGAATCTTTACGTTTTACTTTTGAATGTTTGAATACAATAATATGATATGTTATAACAAAGTGCTCTGATCATGTCTTTTGGGGATTCTGTGTGCCTCCTGTTCTTGGATGTCTATATTCTTCTCTAACTTAGAGAAATATATTATTTTGCATATGTTTCCCTCACTCTGTCTCTCAAACTCTTTCTCATTTTGTATATGTATGTTTCTCTTTCTCTTTGTCTCTCTTCGTTTTGATTTGTCCCCTGTCTCTATGAATGTCTGTCTCTACCCCTAACTGGTTTTGTCCTTTAAGTGTTCCTATCTCTCTCTAGGTCTCTATCTCTTCCTCTAGTAGACCATGTCTGGCAGTCTTTCTCTACCCACCTGTTTCCCTACATCTTTGTTGTTTATCTTTCTGTTAATCTGCCCAACTTTATGTCTCTCTATTGACTCCCTACTCCTTCTAGCAACTATTCTGGAAAATGCCCTATTTCTGACTTTTCAGAACCCAATAGGTACATTCATCGTGTTCTGATCCAGACAATACATGTATAAAGACATATATATTTTGTTACTATTTTTGGAGTGATACTAACAGAATTAAACATGGTTCTAGATTTTTGAAATTCTCCAACGTAAAATTTCTCAAACTGGCCTTTCTTTTAAGATTATCCCACATGCGGTCAGTTTAAACTTTTATTTCAGATGACTGAACCAGCAATTTCTCAATATTTTCAAAGTAACAATTTAATCACTATAACCACTTTCCTTGCATGTGTTTATCATTCTGACTTTCCTCACTCCAAATTAAGTAATACTCTCAGGATGTCAATGATAACTTGATCTTTCTCTGAGATTATGTTTCCATTTTCACTACATCTCAATAGATTGTATACATCTACATATCAAATAGATACCAAAAAGCCTAAACATAGTTTTTCCATAAGGTAGACAACATTAATTTTCAATCCATTATAAATTCATCATGCCCATAATATATTTTCTAAGAACAATGTTGAAAGAGTTAAATATTACACAAGTTGAAACCCACATATTATTTGTGCATGTGTTGGTCCTTTGATACCCTATATTGAACAAGGTTCAATTTCTAGTATGCTAGATTGAGACACTGCCATATTTGCTTGACATAGTTTCACTAATTAGCAAAAACTAATTTGGACTTAATTTCCTACTTATTTTCTGTCTTTCATAAATGAAATTTTAAAGACTTTTTACAAAACTATCTCTTTATGCCCTATATTTCCAAGACCTCTGAAAGAAAACTCCTTGTTGCTACACATAGCAATCAAAATATAATGCAAAACATTTATTTCATATGACTTATTCCACGCTTGATTTGTATTTTAGTTGATTGTAAATTTGTCCTCAATAACCTACTACATGGCAATTATGATATAGTGAAGTTGTTACTGCATATTGCTTTGAAAGCAATGTCATCTAATGCTTGTCCATTCTGGGAGCTGTTCTAGTGACTTCATGTTCACAATTTTCCTGAAACAACCAGGACCCCCCAGTTTGATCATGCTATTTGCAATTAATATAGGTTTGTATGTTTGTGATTTTCTTGGTGTTATGGTTTTTATTCCTTGCTTTTTTATTTTCCCAACAGGCAATTCTGTATCCCAGTATCCTTCCTGTAAGTCTCCTAGGAGTCATGGTATTTTCTTAATGAAAGTTTTGACAAGTTTCTCTCTTCTTTCTCCAGTGTGAATGTAATTGAAATTTTTCTAATTTTCCCTGTATTTGTGTTTGTGACTTTGGTATGACACTAAACAGATGAGTTATATTCATGAGAATGTCTGTATAAATTTCACCTTGCCGGTTCTGTTTCTTCATTTGTGTTTCAGTTTATTGTCTTCATGTGTATTCCTCATACACATTTCTGCCAAAGCTATACTTAGAATTTCCTCCATGTGGTCTAGTTGATAACTGTTTCATTTTTGAGGTCAACATCTGCAGGTAAGTCCTGTAACTCCTCTGAGAATTTTGATGTACAATTTACTATACATCCATATTTGCAGAGAGCACTCTTTTCACTTCCAAGATTACACATGCATTAGAAAATTTAATGTTTATCTTGAAAATTATTATTTATTTTACTTTCAGTTCAGACACTAGCATGATAAAATTGAAATTTGTTACTTCTATATCCAACTATGTGTGGATTGCCATTTTCCCACTTTCCCCTATATGATTCTAAATCTATATTGAGAATTTTTTGATATTTTCCTCTGAAACTTCCTGGAACTCAAAGGCTGGTTTGATAAATAAACCCATTTTTCATATAAATCAAAATAAGCTGTACATTATTACCTATAGAGACAGACTTTTTGTTTACATTCCAATTATCATTTTCTCTATATATCCTCAGTATTCTGTATTGTTTCATTTGTCACATGTGGAATCTAGCATCACTAAGGATGGCTTTTTGATTGTAACATCATCCACTTCCTCTTCCAGCAATTGTCCTGAGAAAAGCTATATCTATGACTTTCTGAAACCCATGTTCTGTTCTAGGAACTATATATGTTGACATAGAGATGTGAATTTTTTGTTACTTTTTGGTTGGCATAGTTTGAACTAAAAATTATACTGGATTCTTAAATTTCTTCAACTGACAAAAATTTCTCAGATGTTCTATTATTTTAAAGTAATCTATGAGACCTGGTATGTAGGAGGGTGGGGTTTTATGGTGTGTTTTTCTGCTGGTCTTGTCAGCAATTTCCACACTCATTATATAGTGACTTTTTAAAATTAATTTTGAATATTTTTCATGTAAGTGTTGCTCACTCCTTTTTATTTGTTTTTTAATATGTATTTGAAATGCAAAGTAGTTACAGGATAGAAGGAGAGAAACACATACAGAAATATATCTTCCATTTGCTGTTTCAAACCCCAAAAGGCTTCAATTGCAGGAATAAGCAGGCCAAATTCAGGGGCCTATAAAACCATCTGGGTCTCCCATGTGGACTTCAAGGGTCCAAGCACTTGAGCCATCTTGTGCTGTTTCACAGGTATATTAGCAACAATCTAAATTGGAAATATAGTCACCAATGTTCGATCCAATGACCATAGGAATTTACTAGCATCACAGGTGGTGACTTAACAGGTGGTATCACAATGCCAGTCCCTTCTTACTGATTTTCTCCCTACAAAGCTATGGAGTTATACTCACTGGGTTTTAGTGATAACCTGGTCTTCACTCACATTAAATTTTCATTTTTCTTAGGTCTCCTTTGATTGTATGCAACTGTATCTCAAAAAATTTTTCACAAATAGCTCAAACTTACCCTCTCCAAAAGGTAGTCATCTTGGATGTCAATTCCATCATCATTCCATATTGGAAACTCGATGTATCCCTTTCTTCATAGCCATATGCAGAGAAGGTATTTTTTTCTTTTTCCAAGTTGCATATGCCTTAGAAAACTTGGGAGACATGGGACAGAAATTTTGAATATTTTTTGTACTTTATATTTAGACACTAGTATAAGAGGTTTGGAACTGTTGAGTTTTGTAAGGCAAGCACATGTGATTTAAATTTCCCCAAATTTTCCATATATGATTCCTAATGCAAATTGAAGGCTGTTTTTAAATATTATCCTATCTGCTTGGGAATCTGGGAATGCCATGAAAAATAGCCCCCTCCTCATATAAACTAAATCTGAATGTACAATCCTACATATGAATTCACATTTATTTTTGTTTTACATTTGAGTTGATTCTCATTGCTGTTTTAAATCATCAGTATTATCTACTATAGCATTTGCTACATAAGAAAACAAGTATCATCAAGGATGTATTCTTGATTGTGACAACCAAATCCTGTTCAAAAATTTATATTGGAAAACTTACAGAACAAACTAGGTATGCCTGCCATGTTCTGTTCTGGGGTGGGGGAGAATATATATACATATATTTTTATATTATTTAATTTTTTCAGATGGTGGGCCCACCGATTTTCATACTCATTTTGTATTGAAAATTCAATGTTTTTTAAAGTTTTATGTACTTAAAATCAGTGAGAGAGAGAGAGAGAGAGAGAGAGAGAGAGAGAGAGAGAGAGAAACAGAGACAGAGAGATGGAGGTATTTTCCATCCTTTGATTCACTATACAGTTACTTGTAATAGTCAGCCCCATGGCAGGCTGAAGCCATAAGCTTCATCCAGCTTTCTCAAAAGGGTGTAAGGCACCCAAACACTTGGGATATCTTCTGATTATTTTCTAAGACCATTAGCATGGAGCTGGAATAGAAGTTGTACAGCCAAGACACAAGCCAGTGCTCATTTGGGAGATTCACCTTGTAGTCAATATCTTTAGCTGCTATACCACAATACTGGCCCCAATTTAACCACATTTTTTTACTCCTCCTCCTACATATTACACATTTTGGCTATTTCCTAAAAATAACTGAGTAACACACATAGAATTTCCCAGATAATTTGATTTTTATCTCACATTAAAATTTTATTTTTCTTAGGTGTCTCATTTGTGTATATCTCTATAATGCATAAATGCTTCAAAAAGCCCAAACTCACACTTTCAAAAAGACGGTCTTCTTGGATGCTGCCTTTATCATCAGTTCATCATGTCTGTTAAAAAGTATACATCAACTCTATAACTTTTATATGCAGATTTTCTGAGAAGAATGTTGAAACAATGAAATCAATCAGAATTTATAGTCCACATATTATTTTACCCATTTGTTGATCTTTTGGCACACCAAATTGAACAAGATTTTTGAAAGTTACATTATGTTATATTGAGACATTGCAATATTTGCTTGAAAACTGTGTTGGTAAATAGCAAGAACTCATTTTGATTTATAGATTTTGTCTTTTATAAATAAATTCCTGTAGATTTTCTCTTTTATCAACAACATTTTAGGGTCCTTTTCAAAATTTTTGCTCCTTCATATCCCCTTAATGCCCTAAAATCCCAATATTTCTACAAAAAAAAAACTTCCAATAGTACTCACAGTAAGCAAATTATGAGAGGGAGCTTCCAAGATGGCAGAGTAGGGAGTGAGCTTACTGCTGTAGGCTAGAAGATATTTTTAAAAAATGGGGAGAGTACAGTCTTAGGGAAGAGTTATGGAGAAAACAGCAGAGGAAATTATGCAAATTAGAGGGACATGGTGGACTTACAAGGAGGGCGTGGATGCCCACACCCCAGGGCTCCAGAAGTCTAGACCCTACACACCAGTGTTGGAAAGTGAGATGAGGCTGGACCACAGCAGGCAAAGCCACTGGCAATAAAGCTGCAGGAAGAGCCCAGAGAGAACCCAGCTTGGAGTCCTGTGGGGGATAGTGTACCTGCCAAACTAGGGGAGAAAAAAAGGTAAAAGAAAGGAATGACACATTTTTCTTTCCCCTATCACTTTACAACAGCATCCTGTAACAAGCTGATAGAGAGGGCATCATTTTGGACATACATAGCAGCTGCGACAGCTTGTGTCTGTGCCCAGCAACAAGCCAACTGGAGACTCCTGATTCTGGTGGGAGGACCTAACAGGGACCTGGTTGTTCATGACTGTGGGAAAAACAGACTGTGTGGGAGAACTCACAGTCTGACTGAAACTTTGGACAGTCACTGTGGGAGACTCCACACGTTCAGATTCCTGGTTACCAGGTGAGGGACATTGCTGGGGAATCTGAGCTTACACTGCAGACTGCAGATTTCTTTTGTGTGGTCCTTGGTAAAGAGCAGAGTAAAGTATACCCAATGGGGCTAGCACTTTGGCAATGGTATCCTTTGAGGAGAGGAGCTAAGCTGATCAGAATAATATCCCCTTCCAATTACAAAAAAAAGGAGTTTACTACACCAAACCTGGGTGTGTCACTTTAGATATGCCCTTCACCCTGGAGACCAGAACAGAGCTTCCTGGCCACAGCCACTAAAGCCTCTAGATATTCACTGAAAGCAGAAATTCCAGTTATCTACAGAAGCATAGTACAAAAATAAAAGCCTTCACATTGAAAAAACAAATAAGAAACCAATGAGTGTCTCCACAAATGTTGAATAACTAATGAACCAACTTAAGAAACAAGAATAAAGAAGAAAACATAATGCTCCACAAAGAACACAACACTTCAATCTTAGATTGTGAAGATGAAGAGATGGAAGAAATGCAAGCAATGGAATTTTAAAAAATGTGTTATTACATAAAAGTAATCAGAAGCAAATGCAAGTAGGCAATTTCTGGCACAAAATTGAGGTCTAGAATTTAATAGAATAAACAATGTGATGGAATGCCTTAAAAATGTAAACAACGAAGCAGAGGAAAGAATATCTGACTTATAAGACAAAGCACAAGAAATTACAATAAGAAACAACAATAAGAATAGGAAATTAGAAAACTAAAAAAAACACTCTTGGGAATCTACAGGATACTATCAAACAACCCAATATATGGGTTCCAGGAGTTCCTGAAGGCATGGAAAAAGAGAAAGGATTTGTGAAATAATAACAGAAAACTTCCCTAATTTGGAGAAATAAAGGGACATCCAAGTACAGGAAGCACATAGAACCCATAATAGACATAGCCAGAAAAGATCTTCACCACAACATATTGTAATCAAACTCACCAGAATAAAACATAAAGAAAGAAGTTTTAAATGTGCAAGAGAGACACACTGGATTACTTTCAGAGGATCTCCAATGAGACTCATAGCAGACTTCTTATCAGAAACCCTACAGGCTAGAAGAGACTGGTGAGATATATTCCAAGTCTTAAGAGAAAAAAACCTGAGAACTCAGGATACTATATCCTACAAAGCTCTCATTTATGCATGACAGTGAAATAAAGACCTTCCATAACAAAGAGAAATTGAAAGAATTTGTCACCACCCATCTAGCCCTACAAAAAATGCTTAAGGATGTGCTACACACAGAAACACAGAAACATGCTCATCACTATGAAACAAGATAAAGGAAGAAAATCTCTCAGTATAAGTTCAAAGGAAATTCAAAGTAAAAAATAGGATTTTTTTTTCAAAAAAATGGCAGGACAAAGTGATTACTTATCAATAATCACCTTGAATGTAAATGGCCTCAACTCTATAGTTGAAAGATACAGACCAGATGGATGGAATAAAAACAAAGCACATCTGTTTGCTGCCTACAAGAAACACATTTCACCAACAAATGTGCATGAAGATTGAAAGTAAAAGGATAGTAAAAAGATATTCCATGCTAACAGAAACCAAAAAAGAGCTTGTGTAGCCATCCTAATATCAGATAAAATTAACAAAAAAGGTTAAAAGAAACAAAGGTGGGCACTATGTAATGATTAAGGGATCAATACAACAGGAGGATGTAACCATTATAAATATATATGCAGCTAATTATAGGGCACCAGACTATTTAAAATAAATGTTAAGGAATATAAAGGGAGACATAAACTGCAATACAACAGTAATGGGAAAATTCAGTATACCCCACTTTCAGCAAAGGGCAGATCTACCTTATGGAAATAAGCAAGGAAACAGCAGAGTTAATCAATACTATATAAAAATAGACCTAGTAGATATCTACAGAACTTTTCCACCTACAGTTGCAGAATACACATTGTTCTCAGCACTGCATGGAACTTTGTCTAGGGCTGATCACATACGAGGCCATAAAGGAAGTCTCAGCAAATTAAAAAAAAAAAATAAAAGTCATAGCATACATCTTCTTGAACAACAATGGAATAAAACTGGAAATTAGAAACTCATGAATCTCTAGAACATATGCAAATGCATGGAGACTGAATAAAATTCTCCTGAATAAATGGTGGGTCATATAAGGAAACAAAAGAAATAAAAAAAATTCTGGAAAAACATGAAGACACTAGAACATATCAAATGTATGGGATACAGCAAAAGCAGTGTTAAGAGGAAAGTTTATAGCAATTGATGTCTACATCAAGAAAATGGAAAGGCACCAAATAAATAAGCTATCAATGCATCACAAATATCTTGAAAAACAACAGTAGGCAGGACCGTGGCTCAATATGCTAATCCTCTGCCTGCGGCGCTGGCACACTAAGTTCTAGTCCTGGTCGGGGCAACAGATTCTGTCCTGGTTGCCCCTCTTGCAGGCCAGCTCTCTGCTATGGCCCTGGAGTGCAGTGGAGGATGGCCCAAGTGCTTGGCCTTGCACCTGCATGGGAGACCAGGAGAGGCACCTGGTTCCTGGCTTCAGATATGCCGGCCACAGTGCGCCAGCCACGGAGGCCATTGAGGGGTGAACCAATGGCAAAGGAAGACCTTCCTCTCTGTTTCTCTCTCTCTCTTTCATTGTCCAGTATGCCTATCAAAAAAAAAAAGAAAAAGAAAAAGAAAAACAACAGTAAACCAAACTCAAAACTATATAGCTATGGAATGCATACAGCCTGTTCCATTTATATTAATAATTTTTTTTTTAAAAAAAAGAAGGCATGTTAAGAGGAAACTTAAGTGGCTGGTGTGCCATAGGTCCAGGTGAGCCAATGTACTCTGTAATATGGTGCACATGGTCTCTGCAAGTTTCTAGCTCCTTACTTTTCCTATTCCACAATTGTATTTCACAACAACTTTTAAGGCCTTTTCACTTTGAATCAATGTCACTTCAAGTCCCTATGTATTTCAATCAGTTTCCTAAGATTCCTGGATTCTGTTCTTAGGCCTGCAGTTACCATAGCTTAAGATCCCTAGAGCTAAAACGTCCTGCCACAAATCAGGCCTCACACTGCCACTGCTGATCCGACCATGCCCCTGCTCTGTTCCTGCTCTTCTTCTCTCTGGTTCTGCTGGTGTTGTATCCTAAGTAGTCCTCTTTGGATAAAAGGAAAGTCAATAGCGAGCTAATCACCACTGGGACCCCTAGCTGGGACCCCTACCTGGCTTAACCTATACTGTGTGCAAGAGAAGGAACAAGGACCCTGTATTCAAAGTAGGCAAGAAGTTAAATTGAAAAATACTACAACTTCTCCAGCACACTTTCTGATACTCATGCAGGTAACACTGAAGATGCTTCTGACAATAATTAGGCCATATCCAGGGTGCAGGAGGCAGGATCACCTGCAGGCCTTGAAACTCCCAGGATTGATGATAACAGGAAACCCCTGTCTAGGCAACAGCAGGCATCTCAGTGACCACCAGAATCTCAACTCCTCCACTCTAGTGTCAGTCTTGCTCACCTCTATTTTCCACAAATGTAGCAAAGGCCCAGGGATTTCATGCAGTCCCAGGTTCCAGCTCCTGCTGCATCCTTGGTGAGTTTGGTTCACCAGTGGGGTGAATGTGGGCTTGTATGTGTATGTGTAAACCCATACATGTACCCTCACTACAAATGTAATTGTTCCACCTATGTCTGACTATTCCAAGACCAGTATACAAAAATCAGTTTCACTGCCAGTGATTTCACAAAGCTGGATGTGAATTACAGAGTGATCCACAGTTTCCCAATCAACCATGCCTGGGTCATCTTGGTGGTGTAGCTTTGGAAAAGACAGTGAGCATAGCACATAGGGAAACTTGTATGCTTGGGATCTATGTCATTCTAGACACCCCAAGGCAGCAATTTGGACACTGTAGCATTCAGGAGATTCCCAGCAAGTCTCCTCTTCTCAAATCTCCTCCTGTAGTATGGATGGCCAGCAGCAGTGTGGCCAGGGAAAGACTGTAAGAACAACTGACAGGGTGTGGCTATAGTGGCAACAGGCCAGGGAACATGGCTAGGGCAAGATTGTGCCACCCTGGCTCCAGAAGCAGTGAGGCCCCACATTGTGGTGTTACATTTTACTCAGACTCCATACCTCAGCAGTATTTTTTTTTTTTTGATGTGGGATAGTGGTTATGTAGGGTCAAGGGTCAGGGGTGGGAAAAGGTTGTTCTTGTGAAGCTGCAGGGCATGGGGCAGAGGAGGAAGTGTCCTGAGAGCTATAGCTGGTCCTGCAGGGGCTAAGGGGCCTACTGGACAACTGCAGCCCTGAAGATATTAGGGTAGGCTGACTATGGCAGGGAATGATGATGGGAAATGGCAATGGGAAGACACCAGAGGGAGGGGCAGACCCAGAGGGAACCACATAGAGGGAGGTAGGGAAGCAATGGGCAGTGTTAAAAGGGAGAGTAAGAAAGGAGAGGGGCTGAGCTGGAGGGGATGGACCTGGGAGATACCAGCAAAGGGAAGACCAGAGCAGGAGGGGAAAGCAAGGAGCAGAGATGAAACTGGAAGAGGGAGGGAGAGTCCAGAGCCAGCTCAAGCATCAAGACTGAAATTCCAGCCTTGGGACCCCTTAGATTTTTAGTTTATGTTCTTTGGTCTTTATATTTCTCAGAACACATAACACTAATTATAAATGAAATTGTACTGGAGCTTTATAAGATATAAATGGAATTGTCTTTAATTTGTCTAACACTTTGTCCTCTCATTTAATCTGTTTTTATCTTGAAATCTTTTCTTCACTTAATTTATAAAGCTCCAGTACAATTTCTTTCCCTTCACTATAAAACAAAGAACCATTACCATTGCTTCAAGCCCCCCAATGTATGACTGTAAAGATAACCAGTTATTTACCCATTAAAAAGCTATTATACATATTAATAACTTAATAAAATCAGTTATGCTCCCATCAATCTATTGAGTGCTTATATCATAATCTTACTTGGACAAATGAAAAACTTACCCAGGGCCAACTTTTGGGATTGTTACATTTCCAAGTCTTCTCTGATATCTCAAGTTACCTGTCTTCAAAAAAAATCTGGTCACCCTTTTCCAGTGTTTTTTGCAAAGTCCTACTCAGTCAATAGTATTGGAAAACCTCAAGATCAAATCTAAGCCCTCATTCTCTGCTTGTACTCTACAATTATCTTGGTACTTTAATGCATGTCTTCAATTTCTTCAACTGCACCCATTTTTAACACCAACATTACAATGTCTGATAATCCATGAGACACCTTACAAGTTCTAATTTTTATGTTTTTGAGGGCTCAAATAACATCCGATGAACAAAAATTCCCCACTCCTATGTGTCTCCTGTTTCCTGGCCTGACATGAGGTTCAGGTTATTGATTTCATGATAGTTTCAGTATCAAAGTTATCTACTTTTTCATGATTTTTTTCAAATAACTATTATCATCATTCTTTTCTTTCCTTTTAGTCCTTGTCTTGAGACAATTAGACACCAGGAGGTGCCTTGTTTGCCTCATTTTTCATCACATCTTAAATCATAACATCTTCGGTCAACCTCTTGCTCCCACCAACATGTCACACTTTGGGCAGATGCTTGTTCTCCCTTCACCAAAGTTGTTGGTGAGCTCCAGGTGGCACAATATTTGAACTGAATTGTGCTGTCACTTTAGGACTGCACCTCTGACATGGTCATGTCTGGGGGTTCTGTGTCAGTGTGTCCATGTGGGGCTGGGATGGGGGAGGAAGGCAGGCTCCCATGGTTCTGTTGATAGGCTGGGAGACACAGCTAGGGTAAGTTTGAACCACCTGCACCAGAGACACTGGGAGGGCCCAGAACATAGATGTACTGCAATTTCTCTAAAGACTTGGGTGGCTACTGCTCTAACAGAAGCCAACAAGATTCACATTACCTATGAGCTCCAGGTCAGAGCAAGGTAAGGACAGTATCCCTGCAAAGCCACAGAACATAAAACAGATGGCAGGGTCCTGGGAACCTCAGTTGGTCCTGAGGTGGGGGCAGCCTGTGAGGCTGACTAGGGAGATACTTATAGGGGCGGTGGGCAGATGGATGGAAAGAGGTGAGTAAATGAGTAGGACAGGGTTAGGATACTGGAGGGATGGGGCAATGGCAAAGAAAACAGAGCCAGGGAAGCTGGAGAGCTTGGAAGCCAAGAGAACAGAAGGTGAAAGAAGGGGAGGGACCAAGCTGGAGAGGAAGGGCCTGGGAGAAGCAAGCATAGTGGAGACATGAGTGGGAGCCAGAGAGCAAGGACACTATAGGGAAGGGGGTGAGGGAAGCCCTGAGCCAAGCTCCAATGTGTCACCTCCCATTTTTATCCAATTTATGTTCCTTTATCTTTACATTTCAGGGGATGTCAGTGGGATTAGAGAGAGACCCAAGGCAGCCCTGCTACTACCACCAGACACTACAAGTACTATTTAAACCCGATTTAGAAGACTTAAAAACAATGTGATAGGATGTTTGATTATTCACTGAAAGGAAACTTGGATTTCCATTTTTTCAGTACATCAATGAATAGTTTGAAAAACTCTATTGATACCAAATTCAAATTTGCACTTGGTAACTCCTTTAATATCACTTGTTGAATTATCTTATTGAAAAGTCTTACTGATGAATTTTGCTTATATACCAGTGTGCATAGCCTTTTAAACATATCCACTCTTTGCTAAAATTTACAATTTACCAATAACATACATATCCATGTGTAAGTTTTGCTATTTTGGATGTAGCATAATATATAATATTCTATTTGTATTTTTATGAACAGTAATAATTTTTCTGAAGTGAAAATTGCTAAGGATCATCATACTGCTATATTATTTGCAGATGAGTGTGCCTATATATTTGGTCTCAATATTTTTCATCAGTCAGAAATTATTCTTCCATCTAATAGGTATAATGTACCCAAAAAGGTAAGCTTCCCTTTTAAAATAAATGACTAGAGGCCAGTGCTGTGGTTGTAGCAGTTTGTAAAGCCACCACCTGTAGTGCCAGCATCCCATATGGGCTCTGGTTTGTAACCTGGCTGCTCCTCTTCTGATCCCGCTTTCTGATTTTGCCTGGGAAAGCAGTAAAGGTTGGCCCAAGTACTTGGGCCCCTGCAACCATGTGGGAGACCCAGAAGATGCATGGCCTCAGATTGGCTCAGCTCTGGCCATTGCAGCCAATTGGGGAGTGAACCAGTGGATGGAAGACACCTCTCTCCCTTTCTCTGACTCTCTTCTCTCTATGTAACTCTGACTTTCAAATAAATAAATAAATCTTTAAAACATAAATGACAATTCTCTCTTAAACATATCTGAAAATTAAGATGTTGACAAAGATGTAATTTTTTATTTAATGAATATAAATTTCCAAAGTACAGCTTATGGATTACAATGGCTTCCCCCCAATAACTTCACTTCCCCTCATAACCCTCCCCTTTCCCACTCACGCTCCCCTTCCATTCACATCAAGATCCACTTTCAATTCTCTTTATATACAGAAGATCAGTTTAGTACATATAAAGATTTCAACAGTTTGCGCTCACATAGCAACACAAAGTGAAAAAATACTGTTGGAGTACTAGTTATGGCATTAAATTACAGTGTACAGACATTAATGACAGAGATCCTGCATGATATTTTTTTAAAAAGATTGATTAGTTTTCTATGTAATTTCCATTTTAACACCAAGTTTTTTTTTCATTTTCAATTATCTTTATATACAGAAAAACACCAGAGAATGTTCCAGAAAACACCAGAGAATCACTTTTATGCTATTCATCTATAAGCAAAGATTTAGTAAATGTAGAATTACTCTATTTAATATGTGGTTAGGTATAGTGTGTATTGTTTTTTCTTTTTTATAGTTTCAGTGCATGGAACTGAATTAATCATAATTATTGGTTGCAGAATGATCACCACTGATTTATGTGTAGCTTTTTATACTATATAGTTACATACTAAAATGTACAGGCTTTTTGCTTATATCAAACTGGTACATTTTTATGTTTGCATTTGTGTAGTCTCTTATTTGATATACCACTTGTGATTTTTCATTTTGAGGTATTTTAAAGAGCAAATACTTGAAGGTAATTGACAAGTAACATAGGTGTAAACTTTAATATATTTTCAATTTATTATAGTTGATTGAATTGTACCTGATTTGTCAGTTTTGACATTCATATTCATTGTTTTTCTAAATTGTTCAACTTTTATAGAAAGTATTTTTTCTTTTCACACTTTCTATTAGTTTAGATGATATTTTACTATATAATGATCATAACATACTCAGAGACAGAAATAGATTTTTATGCATAAAAAACTGACACGTGGTAGAATGTAGCTCTTAATAGAAGTGGTCATGAGCATTAATACTAGACAATGACTAACTTTTAAAGTGATTGAGGATTTAAAATTAACTGCAACAAAATGTGCTTTTGCCAGTGTCAAAGAGATGGTAACTTCTTGAGCAGATCCATTCTTGAAATAGCTGAAATTGTCAAACATCAATTTGCCACATTCTGTCTTCTCTGTGTAATAATTTGAAAGTTACTTTTTTATTTATTTATTTATTAATTAATTTTTTTGACAGGCATCCTTGACACACCCTAAAACCTAAGGAACCAAACAGAGCTCTCAGGCCACACTTATCTCAAGCCTCTAAGGCTCCACCAAAAGTGGACAGTCCACTTAATATAGAGCCATAGTGTAACAAGAAAAAACACCACAGTGAAGAAACCAAATATCTCCAACATGCCAAACAAACGTAAAAACCGAGGTAACAAGAACAAGGAAGACACTATGATGCCCCCAAATGAAAAAAAAAAACACCCCAACTCAAGATTATGAAGATGATAAGATAGAAGAAATGCAAGAAGCAGATCTCAAAAAATTGATAAGAACATTAAGAAGTTCTCAAAAACAAATTCTTGAACTACAGAAATCCTTAATGGACAAGATAGAATATCTCTATTGTGAAAATGAAATATTAAGGAGAAATCAAAATGAAATGAGACAACTAGTAGAACAAGAAACTGTGATAGTGATGAGAAATCATAATGAAATGAAGAATTCAATAGATCAAATGACAAACACATTAGAGAGCCTTAAAAACAGAATGGGCGAAGCAGAGGAGAGAATATCAGACTTAGAAGACAGAGAACAGGAAAGGAAACAGGCAAACCAAAGAAAAGAAGAGGAAATTAGAGATCTAAATACATTGTCGGGAATCCACAGGATACTATTAAAAAACTGAACATTCGGGTCCTGGGAGTTCCTGAAGGCATGGAGAGGGAGAAAGGATTAGAAGGCCTTTTTAGTGAGATAATAGCAGAAAATTTCCCAGGTTTAGAGAAGGACAGAGACATCTTAGTACAGGAAGCTTATAGAACATCTAATAAACATGACCAAAAGAGATCCTCTCCATGACATGTTGTAATCAAACTCACCACAGTGAAACATAAAGAAAAGATCCTAAAATGTGCAAGAGAGAAACTTCAGATTACTCTCAGAGGATCTCCAATTAGACTCACAGCTGACTTCTCATCAGAAACCCTACAAGCTAGAAGGGAATGGCGAGATATAGTCCAGGTACTAAGAGAAAAAAAACTGCCAACCCAGAATATTATATCCTGCAAAGCTCTCATTTGTGAATGAAGGTGAAATAAAGACTTTTCATAGCAAACAGAAATTGAAAGAATTTGTTGTGACTCTCCTGTCCTGCAAAAGATGCTTAAAGATGTGTTACACAGAGAAACACAGAAACACAGTTATCAATATAAAAAAGAAGGTAAAGGAAGGAAACCTCACAGCAAAAGATCACAGGAAGCTCAATTTCTCTTCAACATAGAAGTAAAATCTGATTCTCTGTTAAATATATGTGTTAAAGTAATCTATTATGTTCTCTTGATGTCTGTTAAATTCTAATTGTTCAAAAACAGCTGAACTATGGGTTATTTAAATATGTGCTTCTTTACAAAGATTTGAATAATCACCTTGTAACAATGACCAAATTTGGTCTATGTTATGTCATGATTTTAAGGAATCTTATTTCAACCAGATATTTTGGATTTTGAGCCTTCTTGGCATTCTTGACAGGCATTCAAAAAATCAAAGTTTCAAACAATCTGGACTCTAAAATTTCCAGTAAATCTTGGACTTTGGTTTATCCAGTTTGGGCCCAACTGAAAAAAATTGAAGGACCTATGTAACTTATCTTATAGAGACACCAACTAATCAGGCTATTTGGATTATATTAGAAATACTGTCAAGATGTGATGTGGTACTAAATTTTAAGTTTCTATAATGGAAAATGCTATTAATACAAATGTTTGAGAATTAAAAAGTCTAATGATCTTGTGTTACTAGACATGATAGTTATCTTAATTACAAAGCTCCAGAGGCCTAAAGGGTTAAATAATTGTAAAAATCTAACAGGTGTTTTCAAAAATACTGTGAAGTAAGCAAGTGCCTCTCGTTGCTTGATGAGTTTATAATTTTAAACATGGCAACTTAAAGTCTTTTGTCATCCATAGTTACAAATGATTTGCTGCTCATAAAACTAAAGTGTTGTTGGTTCTGTGTTTAGCTGTCCTCTTATAAGTTCCTATGGACTTTTTCCAGCCACTTCTATTGTATTCAGTATTTTGGGGTGGCTCTGTAAACAGATGAGGCCGATAATGTATTAACAGTACCAACTGAGAGAAAGTATGATTAACTGAGGTTACTAAAAACAAAAAGCAATTCATATCAATTGGAAATTTACAAAAAGAGCTAAAGATTTTAAAAGCTATTATTAAAATTCCTATATTGGTTTTTTATGTTATGTTATATGTGTGTACATATTGTATGTCAACATGGGAAAATTTTATTAAGAATTTTATTTTAATGTCTTATAGATAAGATCGTCCATAAATTTAAGCTGCTAAAATTAATCAAAGATACATTTTAATTCATGTGACATGAATCTCTGCATCATATGTTTTCTACTTGTTGGTAGAAAGAAACTAAAAACATTTTATATGGTTGTGCTTAAGTGTCCTGGTTAAACAAACTACGCTATGTTAGATATTTAAGAGGTGTTTTCAAATACATGATTCTTAAAATTTATAGAAGGCATTGGACTTTCTGGTAAATGTTTTCTTTTTTTTTACAGTCAGAGTGGACAGAGAGGGAGAGAGAGACAGAGAGAAAGGTCTTCCTTTTTGCCGTTGGTTCACCCTCCAATGGCCAGTGCAGCCGGCCCATCGTGCTGATCCGAAGGTGGGAGTCAGGTGCTTCTCCTGGTCTCCCATGTTGTACAGGGCCCAAGCACTTGGGCAATCCTCCACTGCACTCCTGTGCCATGGCAGAGAGTTGGCCTGGAAGAGGGGCAACTGGGACAGAATCCCATGCCTCGACTGGGACTAGAACCCGGTGTGCTGGCACCGAAAGGCAGAGGATTAGCCTGTTGAGCCACAGCACCAGCCAGGTAAATGTTTTCTTAAGTTGTTATCTAATGGTTGAAACCATTTGCTAAGTATTTGTGTGATATTGCTATTGTCAGCAAGCCATCTAGGACTTGCTCCCTCGTTTCTCTATTCTAAGCCCAACTTGTTCTTTCATTTCTCTATTCTGCAAAAGGTAGGAAACTAATTCTATTAAAAGGAATCTGTAGGACACACAATTTAATCTTTAGACCTTATAAAAGAGATGGCTAACATTCTGTAATTGCATAGCCAAAATAAGAGCTTAAATAAAAATCTCATAGCTAGATTTACTTCACCATCAGTGAAGTAAACAGTAAGTAGAAAAAACCTCCCTTTCAGACCAAAGGGAAAGAAAGTTGTTAAGTGAGAATATAATTTTCTCATAGGAATTGTCTACTGTAGAAAAATTACTACAGAACATGCCTGTGACTATAGACTTATAGTTCAGGCCACCGAAGATTAGAGATTGGACATGGGCACACCCTTGACTTGCATCCTCTGGTCTGCTTCAACACAAACCAGGAGGAAAAGAAAGCTAGGCATCAGAAGCAATGGGTGGCAGGCCTATTAATGGCTGATCTGTACAGTGATCTGCCCTCAAGGAGAACCAACAGGCCAGTCCACTGCAGTGGCTTTCAATGTGGTAAGCCTGGGCTTCAGCAGAAGTCAGCTTGTGAAGAGCCCTGGCAGCTCTGCCAAGAGTTGGATCATTGGAAATGGACCTGCCCTGGAGTCGAAGGATGCCCAGGTCAGAGCCACAGATCTTATTGGCTCTAAGCTGAAAAGCCCTTCACTCAGCCCAACTTCCAAAGTGACCACTGCAGCTGAGGGGACAGCCAAGTAGGGTCAGCAACATTGCAGGCAGAACTGTAAATTTCCTGTTAGAGATGCCACCTACCTTTACCTGGCCAGCTCTCCTCCTAGGCCAGCCAAGTAATGAAAGTCAACAGAGTGCCTTCCCCTAGGAGCTTCACACCTCCCTTAGGATATACCCCATGTGAAGAAATAGATAGGTCTGGGCCTCTTAACTTACAAGGCCTAAAGCCCACCAGATTATTATCAAGCCCCTTCTGTCAAGTTCTATTTGCTTCTCAATCAGAAAACTTAATTGTAGCTTAGACAGCACCTTTCTTAGCTCCTCTAATAATGACTCTGTCCTTTTTTCTAGACCCTGTCTAGCGTACTAGGGCCTCATTCCTTTGTAATCATAACCTCTACTCTACCACCAATGGCTCTACTCCCAACCTGTGTGTACTGATGGTCCTCTTCCCCACTAAATGCTGTATAGTTGTTCAGACCTGGTAAATGCTGCTCTTAGGATCATTGGTTACTATTCTCACCCTGTCTTTTATGACCTTGTCTAAATATCATCAGAGTTGGCAAACTTGGAAGGCTTCCATAGCCTTGGCAACTCATGATGACAGCCTAGGGTGGTTACTGGTGCCATAAACTAGAGTGTCAATTTGTTGGGTCAACAACAGGAGCCACTGTGCACTTGCTCCTCATGTGGGATCTCTGTCCTTAATGTGCTGTACATTTTGATTTAATGCTATAGCTAGTACTCAAACAGTATGTTTCACTTTGTGTTTCTATGTGGTTGCAAACTGTTGAAATCTTCACTTAATATACAGAAGATCAATTCAGTATATATTAAGAGAATTGAAAATGAATCTTGATGCAAATGGAGGGGGAGAAGGAGAAGGATAGGGGAGGGTTGCAGGTGGGAGGTAAGTTATGGGAGGCGGAAACCATTGTAATCCATAGTCTGTACATTGGAAATTTATATTTATTAAGTAAAATTTTAAAAAAATCACCAAAGACAAAAAAGCTCTCCATGCATCAAATCCACCAATAGATCCTCATTTTATTTTTATTATTTATTTATTCATTTGAAAAAGCAAAAAATGCATTTCAGCTAAAAGCAAAAGCATATACGTTATATATTAATTAATTATGAACAATGGGTATTTCAAAAAGTTTGAAGGAAAAAGAATTCAAAGCTATTATTAAATTTATTTTAGTGGAAGAAATTTTGAAATCAATGTATATATGTTGTCTTTAAAAAGTAATAGAATATGTTTATTATAAAAATCTATACATAGATTTAAGTCTTTTTCAACAAAAATAATCTCTTCTTTTTTACATAAACTATTTGAAGTTTCATTGTCTACAATGTTCTGAAAGATGTTCACATTGTAGAACGGCCAAACAAAGTGAATTAATACATATATCATCTTGAATATTTTTAAGAGGTAGTAGTCCTTAAATCTATTTTTTCAACAATTTTGGAGAATACAATACATTGTTAATAACCATAGTTACTGGCTGGTGCCATGGCTCACTAGTCTAATCCTGTGCCTGCGGCACCAGCACACTGTGTTCTAGTCCTGGTTGGGGTGCAGGATTCTGTCCCAGTTGCCCCTTTCCAGTCCAGCTCTCTGCGGTGGCCTGGGAAGGCAGTGGAGGATGGTCCAAGTGCTTGGGCCTTGCACCTGTATGGGAGACCAGGAGGAAACCCCTGGCTCCTGGCTTCAAATCAGTGCAGGATGCCAGCCATAGTGGCCATTTGGGGGGTGAACCAATGAAAGGAAGACCTTCTCTCTGTCTGTCTCTCTCTCATTATCTAACTCTGCCTGTCAAAAAAAATAATAAATAAATAACCATAGTCACCATGTTTCATATTTTCTTCCCTAATTAAGATGTTTAACTTTATTGTTTGTCTATTGAACTTAAATGTTCTTTTTCTAGCTTTCTTAAAGTTACCCTATTATTATGCTTTAACATTAAATATTAACAATTAGTGATGTCTTTCAAACTACTATAGCTAAACTAACATTTTCCCCAACTGTCACATTACAGCATTTTTATTTTTTCATCAGAGCTCTTTAAAAACATAAACTATTTTTACACAAAGTTTTAGCTTGTACCTCCTTCTTGAAATATGCTCTATGAGTACAGAGTTTTGACATTCAGCCTACTCCAAAATGTGGAGTGAATTATAGAAAATTCAGATATATGAACCTCATTATCATCAATACAAGTTAGCAATTAACAGGCAGCCCCATAAAGTAAAAAAAAAAAAAAAAAAAAAAAACTAAAACAAAAAATCCAAAAAAACCTGAAAATGAGAACAATTATATGTTATGAAAGAATGATTTATAAGCTGACAATGCAGAAGTAGTCAGTACTACATAATGAAATGCCTACCTTTGAATGTGTAGGAAAGTTTACTTGCTTCTCTAAAAGAAAACAGGAGTGACATGGCTCAATGAGGATGTGATACATTTTGAGGGGCTACAGTTCTTTTGCAGACATGGAAAGGGTAGTTGATGGGCTGTGGCTACCTGAGCATGTAAGTGTAAAGAATGGGTCTCTAATGGTTGAGACACTAATTCACCAATCAGAATAGACAGATTTCAAGAACAAAAATGGAGACAAGTATAGCCTGTGATGGTTGCAGACACATGTGGGTAGAGATACTGGGAGTCAGACATGGCCTGTACAGATAGGGTTTGGCAACATGAGATGTAATAGAGTGGATGCTAATAAACAATTGCTTGGAGATAATTTATAATTTTAAATAATTATGTTAAAATAAAACACTGAAAAGCAATCATTATAGTTTACTTGTTAAGAATTAAAAACAAAAAAATAAAAGAATATTGAAAAAATGAAAGAAAAATAAAAGTAGACATCTATCAACTTCCATTAAAAATGCCACACATAAAAAAAGATCCAATTATTTTTAAGGAAAAATGTTAATAAAGTTAATAAACCACTAATAAAGGCAATTAGAGAAACAGAGGGAAAAGTAACAAAAATAACCAATTTCAGTAATTAATACAGAATCATCCTTTTGTAGAGGTTATAGCCTTCACCAAGATGCTATGGTTAATGTGTCAAATTCTTAGAAGTAAAACTTTGACTACAGAGATCAAAATCCACAATATTTGGGCCAGTGCTGTGGTACAGCAGGTTAAAACCCTGGCCAGGCCGGTGCCACGGCTCAATAGGCTAATCCACCTTGCAGCGCTGGCACACTGGGTTCTAGTCCCAGTTGGGGTGCCAGATTCTGTCCCAGTTGCCCCTCTTCCAGTCCAGCTCTCTGCTGTGGGCAGGGAGTGCAGTGGAGGATGGCCCAGGTCCTTGGCCTCTCTACCCCATGGGAGACCAGGATAAGAACCTGGCTTCTGCCATTGGATCAGTGAGGTGTGCTGGCTACAGTGTGCCAGCCGCAGCAGCCATTGGAGGGTGAACAGATGGCAAAGGAAGACCTTTCTCTCTCTCTCTCTCTCTCTCTCTCTCTCTCTCTCTCTCTCTCTCTCACTGTCCACTCTGCCTGTCAAAAAAAAGAAAACCCTGGCCTGAAGTGCTGTCATCCCATATAGGTACCGGTTTGAGTCCCAGCTGCTCCTCTTCCAATCCAGCTCTCTATAATGGCCTGGGAAATCAGTAGAAGATGGCCTAAATCCTTGGGCCCCTGCACCCACATGGGAGACCCAGAAGAAGCTCCTGGCTCCTGGCTTCGGATTGGCGCAGCTCCGGCCATTGTGGCCAAAAGGGAAGTGAACCATCCAGCATTTGGAAGACCTCTCTCTCTTTCTCTCTCTGTAACTCTTTCAAATAAATAAAATAAATCCTTTTAAAAAATCCACCATATTTTGAAAGTTGAATTTCCAAAACACAAGTATAACATAAAACAGAAAAACTACATAAATCCAGTAAGTTGAAGCACATTTTGAAAATGCCAACCAACCAACGAAGAAAAAAAGTCACACACTAAAAATTTCAGGTCCAGACTTGCAGAATACTCCAAAGTTTTAAGGAAGAAAAAAAATACAAAAAAAAACAGATCTACATTTCCCAACCCTACCCAAAACAAAAATAAGCAGAGAACATTTTTTACATTTCCTTTGGAAAATCAATATTACTTTGATGATGAAACAAGTGGACTAGACCATGAAATAAAAAATAAATTTTTAAAAGGCATCCTTTTCATAAACTGAGCTAGAGGTATCCAAAGCAAAGTAATAATGTAATAAATTAAACCACATAAGAAAACATCAATAGTAAGCAAGATATAATAAAAAATGAAACAGTTGTTAAAGTTCTCAGACAAGTCATCCAGGTAGGTAAAAATTACAGGAAGAAAAAACACATTATCATGTAGGTTACATGTTGTAAAGCATTTAATAAAGTTCAGCATCTAGTAAAAAAATTAAAAATTGTTAGCAGAACATTGAAATAATAAAAGCCAGTGACTTCATTACTCTGATCAAGATTGAAAGGAACTTACAAAAACAGTGCAACTAATACAGGATCACTGGATTTTTCCCCCTCCTGGGAGTAAACCTAGACCATGACACCTGTACTATCTCTCTTCAACTTCCTAGTGCAGGAGGAGTAAGGGAAATAAAACAGTAAAAGAAGCTATAAGGTGCAAAGATCAACTTCTAAGTAACAAAATGTGATTATATTGGATGTTGCTTATATACAGAGATGAACAATGAAGTCTAAAAACATACAAGGGATAAA
Source organism: Lepus europaeus (assembly GCF_033115175.1). NCBI lineage: Eukaryota > Metazoa > Chordata > Mammalia > Lagomorpha > Leporidae > Lepus > Lepus europaeus. The sequence goes on along the minus strand of NC_084851.1, from coordinate 30,568,633 downwards.
TGAAATTACTGGAAAAATCAATATGTAAACAATACATAAAATATATAAAATCCACTGGATTACTAAGTACAGCAAGGAATAGGAAATAATATTAAAGAGCAATAGGCAGACTAGAAAAAATCTGTAAGATAAATGCAAAAATGACTAAGTTTCCATATCTTTAAATATTCTTCAAATCAATGTAAAAAAAAAAAAAAACTACTCAAAAGAAAAAAAAAAAATGTGCCCCATACATATCATGAAAAGCAAAGGCTCAGAAGTCAATAAGCAGCCACTAAATTTTAACTGACCTGAATGAAGGAGGCTGCTGCAACCCCCAGACAGGATCCTCTCAGGAAGAGGGACCAGGGAGGCAGGAGGGCCCAGCAGGTGGCAGGACCGGGAGGTGAAAACCCCTACTCTGTTGGCAGGTGATGTGAGGACTCAGTGTCAGAACTAACCCAGGACCGGCCCCTACTTTTCTCCCCTGTGATCCCTGAAGATGCACGTCTACGCTGTGGAGGGTGCTGATTGGCTCCATTCTTTATGACGTAGTGCGTGCCCTCGGCTACCCAAACTGTCCAATCAGGGGTGCTTGCGTAAACAACACATAATCACCCGGGATCTTGACGTCATAGTAGTCTTCCGGTTTTGCGGTGGAGAGAGGTCCAGGGAGGAGTTTTTATGGATGGGAACCTCTGATGGTAAGGAGCATCCGTTCTGTTTTCTGATCTTCCTTCACGCAGGACGCCTGGCAGAGGTGAGTGTGCGGGACAGGGAGTGCGGGGAGGGGAAGCAGGGTTGGCAGAAGTTGATGTTCTGCCTGGAAGGACTCCCAGGGCTCCCAGGGGTTGTCCCTGGACCTCATGTCACTGCTAGCACCTCACTGCCTTCGCCCCCCCCCCCCCGCTGGTCCGCGATGTAGGCCTGGACTGGCACCTGGACTCTGGGCTTCCTGTCCCTTCCTCACAGAGACTTGTCAGCCGGGGAGCCATCTCTGGGCAGCTGGGTGGCAGCAGTCTCCCATCTTCCCTGATTGTGCAGTGGGGATGAGTGGTCCTTTGGGAGAATCCGTGCTGCGGGTGGGAGGGTGCATGCAGGTGAGCGGCTGTCCTCTATGGGGTTCTCGGCTCCTCTTTTCATCCCAGGGCGGACCTTATTCTGATTATGTCAGAGGCAGGGTCTCAATTCACAAACTCTGACCTCTCAGCATAGCTCTCTCTGGGAGTCTGATATCAGTGTTATAGACTAGGGAAGTTAAAATCAAAGCTGTGTGTCTCAAGGCTTTTGGTCCAGGTTTTAGTGGGGCAGGAGGACACTGTGGTTTGATACTTGAATGTCATTTTATCACTTACATATTCACTTAAAAGGCTGTCATCTGTGTTTGAACTTTCAAAATAGAAACTTTGGTCACATTTATGAGTGTTTTTAAAAAGATTTCTGTTCCATGATAACCTTTCCAATCCCAAAGATAAAGTAAAACTTAGATTCCTAAGTTATTTTTAATTTGTATTTTAACAGGGTATTTTTCAAAATTATTTTAGTATAATTGACAAAATTTGTTTTATTGAAGGCATGCAACCTGATATTTTGATACATGACTGGAATTTCAAAAATATATGGAAAATTCAGATTATTTTTAAACCCATTTCACAAAACTTTTGGAGTCCCCTTGTGCATATATATCATGAAATTATTAGAACAATCCAACTTACATATCCATCAACATACTTAGTTCTTAAAAGAGTACTTAAGGTATTAATAAGTTGTATTTCATGCTGTATCTCATTACTGTGTTGTATATTATATCTCAAGGAGTCAATTTATCTCATAATTGTAAATGTGTATTGTTCAAGTAACATCTTTCCATTTCCTTCACTCTCAGGCCCCTGGTAACCACCATTCTGTTCTGTCTTTAATTTGACTTTATTATATCCCACATATATATGAGAGTATGTGGTATTTATCATTCTCTGTGATATTTCAAATAGTGTAATGTCCACTTCGATACTTTTGGACCCAAATTCTGAAAAATGTCTAGAATTTCCTTTTCTCCACATCTGATTCACTACTTGACACTTCTGATTTTTACTTTTTGATAATATCTATTTTAGCCTATGTGAGGTAGTAGACATTATGGTCTTTACTAGCATGGCTGAGCCATTTTTCCTATGATTGCTTGCATGTGTTGATTGGAAAAACTAATCAAATACTTTTTCCATTTTTATTACAGTATTTCCTTTTGCAATATGTATGTTATATTATTTCATTAATCATACTGTTATCTGCCAAGATTTTCTCCCATCTTTCTCTTTTAATTTTTTCTGTTAGTATTCAGAATCTCTCTTCAGTTTTTTAAAATATTTATCTATTTGAAAGGAGAGTTACAGAGAGACAGAAGCAGAGAGAGAGCAAGAGAAATCTTTCATCCTCTGGTTCACTCCCCAAATGGCTGCAATGGCCAGAGCTGGGCTGATCTGTATCCATGAGTCAGGAGTTTCTTCTGGGTTTCCCAAACAGGTGCAGGAGCCCAAGCACTTGGGCCATCTTCTACTTTTTCCCAGGCCATAATAGATAACTGGTTCAGAAGTGGAGCAGGCGGGACTCAAACCCGTGCCCACATGGGATGCCAGCACTGTAGGTGGCAGGTTTTTTGGTTTATCTGCTATGCCACAGCACTGCTGACATCTTCAGCTTTTTCCCCCTATAAACCTTTTATTTAAGACAAACTTCTTGCATTTCATAAATACAAATTTAGGAACATAGTGATCCTACCCATCTTGCCCTCTCTCTCACCTGCAGCCCCACCTTTCTTCCTCTTCCCTCTCCTATTCTCATTCTTATTTTTTGCTAAGATTTATCTAAGATATAATTTCTATTAACTTTAAACAAAAAAAAAATTATCCCTAAACTAAATAAAGGGTTCAACAAATAGCATGCCAGAAAAAAAAAAAAAAACCTAAAACCTGTCCCTCAACAGTGGAGACAAGAGCTGTTCAAAGTCTTTACATCTCAAAGTGTCACTTTCATTTCTATAGATTACCTTTTAGGCATTCTTTAGTTACCACAGATCAGGGAGTCCATTTGGTATTTGTCTTTCTGTAACTGACTTATTTCACTAAATATAATATTTTCCAGTTGCAAATGAAAGGATTTTATTTTATTTTATTTTTTTGCCATCCTACTTCCTTATTTTTCCTTTTGTCACCTATGCATTTGGTGTCATATCCAGACTATTGCTGAGGCTAATGACAATGAATTTGCTCCCAGTATTTAAGGAGCTTTAAGTTCTGAGATCTTCTGTGTAAGCCTTCAATCCATTTAGATTGATTTTCAGGCATGGTGTAATATAATGATTCACTTTCAGATTCTGGCATGTGGATGGCCAATTTGTCCCTGCCTCCAATGCTGGCCCTCAAAATGTTCAGTGAGTACACTTGGTGAACCCAATCTCACCTGCTGGGTCCAGCACCCCTGATGCTGTGCCTGGAGCTGGGCAGTGATAAGGTAGAAACTGACAGAGTCCAGTTTTGCCCTCAGTTGCTGTCTCATCTCCCAGGCCCATCCTGCTGTGTTCTGCTGCTCTGCCCTGTCTGTAACAGGAGGCCGCAGAAGGGGAGCATTCAGGAAAAGGTACATGAGGAGAGTTTGTGATGTTGGGGAGAAACAGACTGTGCAGTGATGGCGTTGGGCTCATGGGGCTGTGTCCCCTCTCTGCAAGCCAGAGATGTGGAGATACTTAAAACTTTCCTGGAGGAATGACATTTGTCATTGTGTTACAACCCTGCTCAGGATGCCCACATCCCATATTGGAGTGTCTGGGCTAGAGTCACATCATCGACTTCCAGCTTCCTGCTCATGTGTGGTCCTGGATGGGGGGAATGATAGTTGTAGTGAATCCTTGCCACCCACCTGAGAGACCCAGGTTGAGTTATTGGATTCAGCTTGGTCTGGCACACCATAGCTGTATTGGGCATTTTGAAGTGAACAAATGGATGAGGGTGTTCTCTCTTCCTCTCTGTTTCTGTGCACTTCTTTTTTTCTTCCAAACTAATTAATTAACAAATTTGTAAAAACTAGTTGGAGTATTGATACAAAATCAGAGTTAAATTATAGGAGTGAGTTCCTAGTGTTACATAGCATATTGGGGTAACTATAGTCCATAATCTTATTTTATATTTTATGAACAAATAGAAGAATGGGACGTCAAGGCTCCCATTGTGAAGTGTAATGTTAGAGAAGGGCAAGCGTTGTTTACCCTGATTTGATCAATACACATGGAATAAAGGCTCATGTGTATTCCATAGATATGTACAATTATTGTCAATAAAACATTAAAAATGCCATTTTACTTGGTGTATAATATTATGGGTTCTTGAAATATTTAAATTAGTATCACAATTAATATGATCTTTGTAAGTAGCTTATTAATACAAACATAATCTAGAACACATGGACTGACATTTTGTCCTGCTAAATGGAGCAATCAGGAGGCAGTGTTTTACCTTAAATTAATTAATAATATTTTAAACTGTTTCATATAAGAAAAAATAAATTATTTCTTAAAGTGTACATGGAGTTATTTAATCTTAGGGCAATATCAAACAAGAAATATGGAATTAAATGGTAGGTTAATTTTGATGCAGAAACTTCTTGAAACACATGTATGGTTCTTTCATACAAAATATTGTCCATGAATTTTAAGGCTCCTCATATTCATGGTTTCAAATATTTTTGAACTAAAATGAACATATTTTAATTTCATGTTCCACAAAATACTTGAAGCCCCCTCATATTTATTGGTCTTTTAATTTCTTCTGTGAAGCCCAAACTCATGAGCCTGTCTGTGAAGTCCTAACTGTCCCCTGTTTTCAATGTGTGTTCCATGCTTTCCACTATTTTGGGAGTCATATAGTCATAGCACAGTATAAGATAAGCCCATTTTCATTAATCCCACAAATACTTCATATTACTTACAGTACCTCTTCATTGACTATCAGTCCCAGACAGGTTTTAATCCAAATTATGTCTCCAGAGATCGACCTTTTATGGACTGTCCCATAATTGGAATCAGATAGTGTTACAGTATGGGCTCTTTTGCTTTTGATTTCTTTTCTCTCTTTTTTTCCCTTTTTTGAGTTTGATCACTTTTGTTGTCTTTCATTTCGTAATTATTTTTTGATTTATAAATAGTATAGTATTATAAAAGATACACTACATGTTGTTGTTTTTCCACATCAGTATTTGGGTTGCTTTCACATTTGGCTTTTGTGAATATTACTGAAGTGAGTATTTGGGTGCAAGTGGGCTTTGTATCTTTTAGTTGAATACCTGGGGAAAAAATACTGCTGAGGCATTAAATAATCCCATGTGGAGCATGCTGAGAAACTGCCAAATTATTTTTCCTAGTGGCTTCACAGTTTTATTGGAAGTTTGTGAGGACTCCAGGTACCCCATATCCATGTCAATGTTTATCTATGGCTGAATCAGTCATTTTACTGAATGTGAAGTTGGATTGTCCAGAGGCTTTGATTTGCTTTTCCACAATGACTAATGTTAAGCATAACTTTTTGAAACATTAAAATTTCCTACTGAAATCAATGCTTCATTTTATTGTGTTTTTAATTATATTTTATAATTTTAGTATAAAATCCAAGGTCTTATTTTAATTTCTTAGTGCTATTTTCATTCTGTGATGCAACATTGAATGTTATCATTAATTATATTTTCAAAATGTTCATTGCTACTATATAGAAATATGATTGATATTTGAATCTTTTATATTTTTCAACATTACTGACTTTTACTTTGAATGGATTTGTAGTAAATTCCTTAGGATATATTTTGCATACAAAATTATGTGTTAGGCATTACAAGCCAAGTTTGCTTTTTTGTTTCTAATTTGGAGAGTTTATTTTTTATTATAATTTCTCTTTTAAAATTTTTAAACTTTTATTTTATAAATATAAATTTCCAAAGTACAACATTTGGGTTATAGTAGCTTTTCCCCCCATAATCTCCCTCCTACCCACAACCATCCCATCTCCTACTCCCTCTCCCATCCTATTCATATCAAGATTCATTTTCAATTATCTTTATATAAAGAAGATCAATTTAGTATATACTAAGTAAAGATTTCAACAGTTTGCACCCACACACAAACACAAAGTATAAAGTACAGTTTGAGTACTAGTTACACCGTTAATTCACATAGTACAACACATTAAGGATAGAGATCCTACATGGGGAGTAAGCGCACAGTGACTCCGGTTGTTGATTTAACAATTGACATTCTTGTTTATGGCATCAGTAATCAACCAAGGCTCTTGTTATGAATTGCCAAGGCTACAGAAGCCTTTTGAGTTTGCCGACTTTGATCTTATTTGACAAGGTCATATTCAAAGTGGAAGTTCACTCCTCCCTTCAGAGAAAGATACTTCCTTCTCTGATGGCCTGTTCTTTCCACTGGGATCTCACTCACAGAGATCTTTCATTTAGGTTTTCTGTTTTGTTTTGTTTTGTTTCCCAGAGTGTCTTGGCTTTCCATGCCTAAAATACTCTCATGGGCTCTTCAGCCAGATCCAAATGCATTAAGGGCTTATTATGGGCCGGCACCATGGCTCAACAGGCTAATCCTCCACCTAGCAGCACCGGCACACCAGGGTCTAGTCCCAGTGGGGGCACCGGATTCTGTCCCGGTTGCCCCTCTTCCAGGCCAGCTATCTGCTATGGCCCGGGAGTGCAGTGCAGGATGGCTCAAGTGCTTGGGCCCTGCACCCCATGGGAGACCAGGAGAAGCACCTGGCTCCTGTCATCGGATCAGTGTGGTGCGCCAGCTGCGGCAGCCATTGGAGAGTGAACCAACGGCAAAGGAAGACCTTTCTCTCTATCTCTCTATCTCTCACTGTCCACTCTGCCTGTCAAAAAAAAAAAAAGGCTGATTATGAGGCCAGAGTGCTGTTTAAGATATCTGCCATTCTATGAGTCTGCTGTGTATCCCACTTCCCATGTTGGATCATTATCTCATTTTTAATTATATCAGTTAGTATTAGCAGACACTAATTTTGATTATGTGATCCCTTTGACTCTTAATCCTATCAGAGCCATCAATTATGAACTGAAACTCATCACTTTAACTAGTGAGATGGCATTGGTACATGCCACCTTGATGGGATTGAATTGGAATCCCCTGGTACATTTCTAACTCTACCATTTGGGGCAAGTTTGAACTTGTGCCAAAACTGTACATCTCCTCCCTCTCTTATTCTCACTCTTATATTTAACAGGGATCACTTTTCAGTTAAATTTCAACACTTAAGAATAGTTGTGTGTTAACTAAAGAGTTCAACCAATATTATTAAGTAGAAGAAAAAAATACTAAAAGGGATAAAGTATTACATTGTACATCAACAGTCAGGACAAGGGCTTGATCAAGTCTATGTTTCTCATAGTGTCCATTTCACTTCAACAGGTTTCCTTTTTGGTGCTCGGTTAGTTGTCACTGATCAAGGAGAACATGATATTTGTCCCTTTGAGACTGGCTTATTTCACTCAGCATGATGTTTTCCAGATTCCTCCATTTTGTTGCAAGCTCAGGTGGCCACACACCACGCTCACCAGCATCCCTGACGGCCTTGCCCACATTGAAAGGATCCATCCCCAGATGATCCGGCTCTGTCTCCCAGGTCTGTTGATGTGTCTCCCGTGCCCTGCTGCCAGCCTAGTTCAGTCCACCAGCAAAGCAGGCCCCAGCCCTAGGTGTTCCATGCTTTTGGTCCTGCTGAGTGCCACTTGCTTCCCTAACAAGAGGGCAGTGTTCTTTTCATTTTAGTCCATGTCTTTATTATTGGCCATGTCAGACCTCAGGTTTTAGGACCAGGCTTCAAGGAACTCAGGGGTCTCAGAGGGCAAGGCAGACCTGGGTTTGGGCTTGGCTCAAAGATCCAGCTTTGGGGCAGCCAGGGCTGGGCCAGTGCTGTTCTCGGCTTGGTGTGGTAGCCACACTGCCTTTTCTGCAGCTTTTCTGCTGCACCTTGAGGGATGTGCCCTAGGAGGGCTGTGTGAGAAATGCATTGCACAGAAGGAAGAACTCATTTCTTTGTGTCCAACAAGTGCTGCTGACAATGTTTGTCAGTTCGGTCTTGTGTTAACCTGTGTTTAAGAAGTCTGCTCCAGGCTCCTGGCTTCAGCCTGGCCCAGCCCTGGTTGCCCTAACCATTTGCTGGAATGAACCAGCACATAGAAAATCAATCTCTCTCTCTCTCTCCGCCCCCGCCCCAAATCTGCCTTTCAAATAAATAAATGTTTCAAGAAGAGATTGTATGAGGCTGTTTTAAGGTACCACAATGCCTCCCTTTCATACCCTCCCAAGTGACGTTTCTTTGCAATATGGGATTTTCAGGATCGGGAAATCTGTTTGAGGCAGGATACGGCATGTTTTTTTCTTGATAAACCAGTGACATAGGAGCTGGAAGAGTGTTCCCTGCTTCTAATTGGGTTTGTTTTGCATCCTCTTGCCAGATAAACTAAAAAAAGATGAAAAAGGGTAGAAAGGGGCCCTCCACTAGCGGAATTAATGTTTGTGTAAACATTCATCCATAGGAAATAGCATGTTCCTTGCTTTCCAGTCTTACACAGAGACTTTGCTGCCTTCTCTGTGCCCTCGAGATGTTTTCCTTGTAGTGGAGGAAGGTTATTCTTGAAGAGGACAAATACATCTTTTTAACTCCATTAAGAATAACAAAGTCTTTTGTGTCCTAGATCACTGACAAGCTGGTTAAAATGTTTAGATATTTTATAGTCTTACAGAAACAAGCTGGATCAGGAAGTCTGGGTATTTAGCATTTCCCAGGAGGTCAGGAATGGCTGGATGGTGTCTCTGTGCTGTTTCTTGATGTCTGCACAGCCCTGATTGGCAGGGACTCTTGCTTAGTAGCAGGTGCCTGATGCCTGGCTTCTTGCAATGCTGTGTTTGATGGACTTGTCTGATGGACTTGCCCCAAATGGTGGAGTTAGAAATGTGCCAGGGGATTCCAATACAATCCCATAAAGGTGGCATGTACCAATGCCATCTCATTAGTCCAAGTGATCAATTTCAGTTCACAATTGATGGCTCTGATAGGATTTAGAGTCAAAGGGATCACATAATCAAAATTAGTGTCTGCTAATATTAACTGATAGAATCAAAAAGGGAGAGAACAATCCAACATGGGAAGCGGGATACAGAACAGACTCATAGAATGGCAGATGTCCTAAACAACACTCTGGCCTCAGAATCAGCCCTTAAGGCATTCGGATCTGGCTGAAAAGCCCATGAGAGTATTGTAGGCATGGAAAGCCAAGACACCCTGGGAAGAAAAAAAAAAGATATTTCCTGCAATTGCATCAGTAGCAGCAAAAGTACTAAAAATAAGCCATGTGTCAATGGGCAGGAAATGGTTAATCTATCTTAGTATTCCCATTTGATGCAATGTGTTATGTGGCTGCTGTGGAGAGTGAGCCACAGCAGTATACAGTAACAGTGGAGACCTAGGAATTACTGTTAAATTAAAAATAATGAACACAAAAGAAAAGAAATTTCACCAGTGTATTCAGTAATTACACAAAAATAGGCATATTAAACCACTGACTGTGACTACACTTCTGGGACAGGGGACAGGGTGGGGATAGGGCATGCAAAGGGAGTTCCATTGTTTGCTGTATGTGCAGCTGTATTTTATACTTGTAAACATTCCAAGGACTTATGACTTTAGTTTTTTAAACACAGAAAAATGAGGTTATTGGATTTTTTCTCCATTTTCTTTTTTTTATTAAACTTTTATTTAATGAATATAAATTTCCAAAGTACAGCTTATGGGTTACAATGGCTTCCTCCCTCCGATAACTTCCCCCCCACCTGCAACCCTCCCCTTTCCTGCTCCCTCCCCCCTTCCAATCACATCAAGATTCATTTTCAATTCTCTTTATATACAGAAGATCAGTTTAGTATATTTTAGGTAAAGATTTCAACAGTTTGCCCTCATATAGCAACACAAAGTGAAAAAAAAATACTGTTGGAGTACTAGTTATAGCATTAAATAAGAGTGTACAGCACATTAAAGACAGAGATCCTACATAATATTTTTTTAAAAATTAATTAATTTTCTATGCCATTTCCAATTTAACACCAGGTTTTTCCTTCTTTCATTTCCAATTATCTTTATACAGAAGATCGATTCAGTATATAATTAGTAAAGATCTCATCAGTTTGTACCCACACAGAAACACAAAGTGTAAAAATACGGTTGCAGTACTAGTTATAGCATCACTGCCCATTAGACAACACATTAAGGACAGATCCCACATGAGATGTAAGTACACAGTGACTCCTGTTGCTGACTTAACAATTTGACACTCCTGTTCATGGCGTCAGTAATCTCCCTAGGCTCTAGTCATGAGTTGCCAGGGCTATGAAAGCTTTTAGAGTTCGCTGACTTTGGTCTTATACCAATATGGTCATAGTCAAAGTGGGAGTTCTCTCCTCCCTTCAGAGAAAGGCACCTCCTTCTTTGATGGCCCCATTCTTTCCACTGGGATCTCACTCACAGAGATCTTTCATTTAGGTATTCTTCTTTTTCTTTTCTCTCTCTATATTTTTTTAAGATTTTGTTTCTTTATTTGAGAGGTAGAGTTACAGACAGTGAGAGGGAGAGACAGAGGAAGGTCTTCCATCTGCTGGTTCATTCCCCAAATGGCCAGAACATCCAGAGTTGCACCAATCCAAAGCCAGCAGCCAGGAGCTTCTTCCAGGTCTCATAGATGCAGGAGCCTAAAGACTCGGGCCATCATCTACTGCTTTCCCAGGCCATAACAGAGAGCTGGATTGGGAAAGGAGCAGCTAGGACTAGAACCAGCACCCATATGGGATGCTGGTGCCACAGATGGACAATTAACTTCCCGTGCCACAGTGCCAGCCCCTCTTTTATAGAATTTTAAAATTGACTTTTTAAAGAGTTAGAGAGAGAGCAGCTATCTTTGATCCACTGATTCACTCCCCAGATGGCTGCAACTGCTGGGGCTGGGCCAGGCTGAAGCCAGGAGCCAGGAGCTTCTTCCAGGTCTCCCACATGGGTATGGGGCCCAGGGACTTGGGCCATCTTCCATTGTTTTTCCAGGCACAATAGCAGAGGGATGGATCAGAAGCAGAGCTACCAGGACTTGAACCAGCACCCTGTGGGATGCTAGCACTGCAGATGACTGATTAACCTGCTGTGCCAAGGCATTGTGTTTTTATTGACCTGGAGGTGCTATTTATATGTTGTGAACATGGTTGTTTTGTTTGCAATGTATATGGTAAATATTTCTCCTATTTTTTTGCTTACCTTTATCAGTTGGGGGAAAACGAAAACTAATAACAAAGTTTAGTAAGATGGTTGATAAGAACAACACAAAAACCGCTGGGCTTTAAAAAAAATCTAGCATAGATATATTTATAATCAATTATAAAATGCAATGGAGGGGCCTTTCCTGTGGTGTAGCTGTGGAGGTGCCTCCTGCAGTGCCAGCACCCTGCTGCTCCTTTTGTGATCCAGCTCCCTGCTGATGGGCCTGGGAAAGCTTCATAGGATGGTCCAGGTCCATGGGCCCCTGCACCTACCTGGGAAAGCCAGAGAAACCTCCTGGATCCTGGTTTTTGATTGGCCCAGCTGCAGTTGTTGCACCATCTGGGGAGTGAACTAGTGGATGGAAGACCTCTCTCTACCTCTGCCTCTGCTTTGCCTCTTTGTAGCTCTTTCAAATCAATAAGTAAATCTTTAAAAACCTCCTTTAAAAAAACACACAATTGAAGCAATTAAAAACTGCACTTTCAAGACAACAAAAATATCATATTCTGAGAGATGTTGAAGACATGAATAAAGTAGAGCTCTAAACAGCATTCCTGAATGGATCATAATGAATTCAATTTCTTCCACATTAATATACAAATTGAAATGTTCTAATGTAAGTTCCAAGTACATTTAAAAAAACGATGTCCTCCTGTTTATTTGAAAGGCAGAGAGAGATCAAGATCTTCCAACCATCATTTTGCAAAATGGTCTCAACAGCTGAGGCTGGGTCAGGATGAAGCTAGGACCCTGGAACCCAATCTGAGTCTCCCACATAGGTGTCAGGGACCCAAGTACTTGAGCCATCACTTGCTGCATCACAGGGTGTGCCATAGCAGAGAACTGGAATCATAAGTGGAGCTGGGAGTGGAAGTCAGAAACTTGAGTCTGGGATGCAGGCAACCGAAGCTGCACCTTAGCTGGTGGACAAATGCTCATCTCACAAAGTAGTTTGCAGAGAACATAGACAAGCTAATTCTGTCCATCAAATGGACTTGTGTGTAAGATCCAAGAAAAGTCTGAAAAGCTTTTCTTACCAAATATCAAAGCCGAGACCAGTCACCAAATGAAGAAATTGAATCCCGGGAAGGTGAAATGACTAGTTCAAGGTCATCCCCTTAGCTAAGGGCATTGTGTGCATGGAGCCCTTGGAGTCTTTCCTGGACTAACCACAATTGTGATTCTTTGAGCAAGGTTATAGATGCCTTCTGGGGACTTCCTGTTTTACCAGTTAGGTGGTATCTTTTGGGAAAACCACTTAGCTAAGGAATAGAGGTTAGAAGAAAAAATGGCTGAAGCTGATCTGACAGGTCTTTGCACTTTTCATGTTCTAGCGTTTCTCCTGTAAACACTTCCTGCATTCTTGCAGCAGAATAAGTAGTTCACGGGTGAAGCTGGGGCTGGAAGGTGAAGAGACACTGGCACATCGAGCAATGATAGAAAGGTTTTAGAAACTTGGAATCAGTTGAAAGGCTCGTGATTGAAAAATGCAAAATATTTATCTGAAGTCATGAAAATGTCCAATTTTCATTTATTTCCTCCCACACTTTAACAGGCTGTTTATGTTGAATTAAAACAGATGATGAGTGAAAAAGTTCAGGGAATGCGAGAGATTCAGAGTTTATATGTAGTTACTTGTGTGAAAATTAGACAAAGTTTGTTTGGTCTTTCTCAAGGATATTTTTGCATGTGCTGGTTGTGAAGTGGTTGTGAACTTGTAGAACCTTCTGTTTAGCATCTTTGATAGCATCTCTGGTGGAGCAAGTTTAATCACATACTTGCCAGCTTCCTGGCATTGCAAAAAATCACCACCAGGCCAGTTTAACTTTATTTTTGGACAGGCAGATCCGCAGCAATCATTTTTCAAGTAAAATTTCTTAGAGAAAATGTAGGAATTGTTTGATTTCCTCTTTCTGGTAATATTTTCCTGACTTCCACATTGTGTGTGTGGTTTTTGTGTGTACTTCCCATGAAAATTCCATGATGTACACATGACATGTCCCAATACTGTATTTCATCTTAAGTTTGAAAACATGATATCACATAGTTGGTAAAAAAGCATTTCCTGGGCACCTTCCCTGTGACAAAGATGCCTTATGAGTTAGGTAGAAAGTCACACAATGAGAAAAAATTGATTACTGTAACAGACATAAGAGGAAAGTAATTACTGTGACTAGGAGGTTGAGGAAAGGTTCTTAGAAGAAGTAATGTTTGGCCTGGGACGTGTATAATTATCTATTGTTATTTTATATACTGATGGGGGCTTTGTGTAGGCATGAGAATGTTCACAGCACTTCTTTCGAAGGCATTTAACAATGTGCAAGAGAAACTCAAATGTCAGTTTCTCAATTTGAAACAAGTATCTGAGGGTAGAATTTAGAAAACATTCAATTAGGCCCTTGTCTTCATTTTTTTTCTCTTATGTAATCTCACACACACCCAAGAAGTCACAGGGAAAATCCATAATGAATATTCTCTTTTTATAAAATGGAAAAATTACAATTTCATAATGAATGCTATTGAGTGGATGTGTTTTACTGAGACAAAATTTCATTTACAGTTTTTATTTTTCATTTTCAAGGCAGAGAGAGACAGATCTTCCATGTACTAATTTTCTCCCCAAATGTTGGCAGTAGCTGTGGCTGGGGCCAGGCCTAAGCTGGGAGCCAGGAAATAATTCAGGGTAGCAGAGGCCCAATTAGGTAGGCATTACCTCCTGCCTCTCAGGGTGCACATTAGCAGGAAGCTGGAATCAGAAGCAGAGCTGTGACATGAACTCCAGTATAGGATGTGGCCCACATCCCAAGCTGCGCCTTGCTCCCAAACTTGCCTTTCAAATATTCAAGAGTATTTTACTTAGTAAAGCTAATGGAGCTGGCACCGTGGTTCAATAGGCTAATCCTCCACCTGTGGCGCTGGCACATCAGGTTCCAGACCCAGTTGGGGTGCTGGATTCTGTCCCAGTTGCTCCTCTTCCAGTCCAGCTCTCTTCTGTGGCCCAGGAGTGCAGTGGAGGATGGCCCAGGTCCTGGGAGACCAGGAGAAGCACCTGGCTCCTGGCTTTAGATCAGTGCAGTGTGCCAGCCACAGCAGCCATTGGGGGGTGAACCAATGGAAAAGGAAGACCTTTTCTCTGTCTCTCTCTCTCTCTCTCTCACTATCCACTCTGCCTGTCCAAAGGAAAAAAAAAAAAGAAAGAAGGAAAGAAAAGAAAAAGCTAATGCAAACATGGGAATAAAACATAATGTACTTGCAAAACAACTGAAAGCTGTGCATAGATTTTTTTATTATTATTATTATTTTTGACAGGCAGAGTGGACAGTAAGAGAGAGAGAGACAGAGAGAAAGGTCTTCCTTTTGCCATTGGTTCACCCTCCAATGGCTACTGCGGCTGGCACGCCACAGCCAGCGCACCGCGCTGATCCGATGGCAGGAGCCAGGTACTTATCCTGGTCTCCCATGGGGTGCAGGGCCCAAGCACTTGAGCCATCCTCCACTGCACTCCCTGGCTACAGCAGAGAGCTGGCCTGGAATAGAGGCAACCGGGACAGAATCCGGCACCCTGACCGGGGCTAGAACCTGGTGTGCCGGCGCTGCAAGGCAGAGGATTAGCCTAGTGAGCCACAGCACTGGCCATGCATAGATATTTTTTAGATTTTTATTCATTTATTTGAGAAGTAGAATCACAGACAGAGAGAGGCAGAAAGAGGAAGGTCTTCTGTCTGCTGGTTCACTCACCAAATGGCCACAATGGCTGGAGCTAAGCTGATAAGAAGCCAGGAACCAGCAGCTTCTTCCAGGTCTGCCACACAGGTGCATCTTCCACTGCTTTCCCCAGGCCATAGCACAGAACTGGGTTGGAAGAGGAGCAGCCAGCCAGGTCTTGAACCAGCACCCATTTGAATGCTGGCACTGCAGGCAGAAGCTTAGCTTACTATACCTCAGCACTGGCCCAACATAGATATGTTCATAATGCACATTTTCCATGGACTTTTTGAAAACATCTTCATTATGTCTGCAATTTGTGTTTGAGGAGCTTGGTGAAACAGGGAATTCTAACACTACACTGGCTTTTCTTTTTAAGATGTCTATTTATTTGAAAGGCAGAGTTGGTGGGGGCAGGGGGAGGGTTGGACAGAGATTTTCCATCCACTGATTCATTCCTTAAATGACCATAATAGCCAGGGCTGGGCCAGGCTCAAGCCTGGAACTTCATCCGGGTCTCCCATATGAGTGGCAGGAGCCCAAGTACTTGGGCCATCACTGGCTGCTTTCCCAAGACATTAGCAGGGAACTGGATCGGAAGTGGAGCAGCCGGCACATGAACTGTCACTCCTTTGTGATGTGGGCATTGCCTGCAGCGGCTTAATTCTCTGACACAACACCCTGCCCCTTTACTTCCATTTCATGGAGATCATCTTTTAATTTCAGTACCCAAAGTAGAGTTGAGACCCAGGACCTGCATCCAGGCTTCTGAGCATGTGAAATATATCAAAGGATCTTCAAAACTTCAGTGCAAAATACATATTATGGAAAAAGTGCAGATTTTCTTTTTTATCTTTTTACCACAATAAACTTGTATCTATTTTTTAAAATGTATTATCTTTTATTTGGGTGAAGGAGGAGAGAGGGAGGGAGAGATTCTGACTGAGTGATTCCATCTGCTGGTTTACTGCCAGATACCTGTAAGGGGCTGGCAGAGCTGGGAACCAGGAATTCAATCCAAGTCTCCCACATGAGTGGTATTTACCTGAGCCATCGCTGCTGCTATCAGCGTCTGCATTAGCAGGAAGCTGGAGTCATGAGCCAGAGCAAGGAACTTAAGCACTCCACTGAGACAACGGTCACCTGCCCCAACCTAGCTCATAATTCCATTTTCCATGAACCTTTTTTTTATTTTAAGAATTACAGAGAAGGAGAGGCAGAGGGAGGGAAAGATGGGATGGGGTGAAGGAAAGAGAGAGAGAGACAGAGAGAGAGATTAATTTTCATCTGCTGGTTCACTCCTCAAATGGCCACAACATCTGAAGCTGGGCCACTGTGGAAGCCAAAAGCTTCATGCAGGTCTCCCACAGGGGTGAAGGGGCCCAAGTACTTGGGCTATCTTTCAGTGCTTTCCTAGGCACATTAGCAGGATGCTGGATCAGAAGTGGTGCAGCCAGGACTTGCACCAGCGCCCTATGGAATGTGGCGCTGCAGATGGCAACTTTACCAGCTATGTCACAGTGCCAGCCCCTCCACAAGCTTTGGTAGCTCCTTTTTATCACCAGGCCCATGCCCTGGATCCCATGCTGTGTCACCAGGAGAACTGCAATGCTTCACCTGCAGCCTGTTTACTGTGATAACCCGGTGGTCCTGGGCTTTGCTCTTTGGCTTCCCAGCCTGGTCTGCCAGTTCTGTGCACAGGCGTCTCACGAGGATTCTTTGTCGTCTTACTCCCACTGGAGATCCAGACTCAAACATTTGTAGTATTTGTCCCTCTTCTCTTAGTTCATGTGTAACCTCACCTTGTGGATA
This sequence comes from Lepus europaeus, assembly GCF_033115175.1. Taxonomy (NCBI): domain Eukaryota; kingdom Metazoa; phylum Chordata; class Mammalia; order Lagomorpha; family Leporidae; genus Lepus; species Lepus europaeus. The sequence continues at coordinate 30,551,774 of NC_084851.1, read as the reverse complement.
TTCATAGGTTACAAGACCTGCCTGCCTTGGAAGACCTGTCTGGCAGGGCTTGGCACCTCTCTCCTCTTTGTGTGTGGGGCCCCTTGCCTAGCTACCTTGTGTGGTCAGAGGGTGGGGCTGGCCAGGAATGCAGGGAGGAACTGGCCATGGTGGGGGGCCCCCTTTCCATACCTTCTTCCCTATGCTCTCCACTTGGGCTAGCATCACAGTCCCATCAGTGTCCACTGGGACACTAAGTTGGTGGGGATGCCTTGTCTGGGAAGGGTCCACCTTATGTTCCCAGGGACAGGATCTGTTGAGAAGAGAGAAGGTGTGTCTTGGGAAGGATGGCCTGATGGCAGAGTTTGAAGCTGAGTTCACTTTCAGACAGCTTGCATGGGTGTTTTCTGTCTTCGTAGTGCAGTGAGCAGTGCAGTGAGCCAACTCTAGGCTCCACATCCTGGTCTCCTATCCTGACTCTGTAATTGATTAGTGGTGCTGTTTTGGGCAAGTTACTGCATTTGTCTGAGGCCAGATTATTGTGTAAATTGGAATAAGATCTACGTAGGATAAAAAAACTGATTTTATAGACATCAAACCACAATAGAATTTAAATAATGTGCTCAACAAATAGAAATTGTGCTACTTATATTAGGATTATTATTTGGAAGGGGTTAGCACTGAGACATGGAATGAGGACAGGTTATTGAGAAATTAGTCCATAAGCCCAGTGTTGGTGACATTGGGAATTTAATTAGCCATCATTTCCTTAAGGTGCATGGTTATTTTGGATTCCTGACGAGGTTCTGCTCCACTTGTTGGCTGGATGACCTTTAACCTCTCTAAATTTCAGTTGCTTCACCTGTTTGTCAGAAGAAAATGAAGATAAATTCTGTTTGGTGGAATTGTGAGGATTGAAAGAGATGCATGTAAGCTGTGGTGCCTTGGCTGGCACAGAATCTGATAAAGGCAGAAAGTCTTATGTTTGCTTCATGCTAACCTTTTGGGCACAGTAAAATCAATTAGTGTTCAGTGGTCATTCTGTTTCCAAACTTGTTGACACATCTATGTTTTAGTTATCCAGTGAAAACACACAAGACATTGACATCAACCCATAATTAAATATGGACTCTTTAATCATTATTGCTTTTGCAGAATTTCTGTCTTCCTTTGGAAGCTGTGGGCTAAGTTCCTCAGTATAAACCTAACATCTGTCACATGGGTCCTTGTCCCTCACTTGTCCGGATACCTGGGATTTATATAAGTATTTTCTAGAGAGAATAATCTGTTTCTTTATCTCCCAGCATCTAGCAGGGTGGTTCACCTGTGAAAGGAGCTTGAAATGGTGGCTCTTAATTAGGTTTTCTGATTAATGTCTTTTCTTTCCACTGAAAGACTGTGCCATAGTGATGGTTTTCAGTGTTTTATTTCACACTTGAACATTGAGACAGATAGAGCCCATTCTCTCTCTCTCTCTCTCTCTCTCTCTCTCTCTCTCTCTCTCTCCTTATTTATTTATTTGAGAGGCAGAGTTACCCAGGGAGAAAGAGAGAGAGGTCTTCTATCCAGTGTTCACTCCCCAGATACCTGCAATAGCCAGACCAAAGCCAGGAGCTTATTCTGGGTTTCCCTTGTGGTACAGAGGCTCAGGTACTTGGGCCATCTTCTACTGCTTTTCCAGGCCATAGCAGAGAGCTGGATCAGAAGTTGAGCAGCCAGGACTTGAACCCATGCCTGTATGGGATTCTGGTGATGCAAGCAGCAGTTTAACCCACTACGGCACAGTGTTAGACCCTAGATAGATTCTGTTCCCTTAACTAAGGAATTTTGGAAAGAATTGGTGTATTTGTCAAACAGTATGTTCCAGGTGTTTTCTAAACATATTTACAAACAGTGGTTCATCAAATTCTTAGTAGAGTTCAGTGCAGAAGGCCAGTGGTGAGCCCCATTGCATGGGTGAAGGAAGAGCAGAGAGGGTGAGCAGCCTGTGTGAGCACACAGCCCCCGTGTGAACCCAGACAGCTGCTGGCTCCAGGGGTGGCTGCTGGTGGTTTCCATCCTCATTCTGTTCCCCTTGGCCTCCTTTGCCAAGTGCCTGAAGGCGTCTCCCCCTTGGAATCCCCCAGAAGCCACTTTGTCTTGACTCTTGGGTACTTTCAACATGGTAGCACTGAGGAAGTCAACAACAGGGTGAAATCTGGTGCTGGGTGTCCTAGGAGATGTTGATGCTGGTGGTGTCACATGGGAGAATGCTGTTGCTGGGTGGGGGAGGAATCCCTGGTCATGTCCCAGCAGGGGGCCACACTGCCCTTGTGTAAATCAGGTTTCTTGCATTGAGACTCCTTCCCCAGGAAACAGCCATCCTTTTAATCTTGTGCTAGAAAATTAAAGTGAATGTGACATGTGGTTTATTTTCAAGTTTCTTTCAAATATTAGTTTAGAGAAGTACCTGGCCTGTGGCTCCAGTTTCCTGCATTTCCTTGCTGCTTTCGCTGTTTAAAGGGAAGACTTTCCTTAGGAGAATTAGATTACCACCTGGAGGTGTGCATGGTTTATCAGCAAATCATGAACATTTGGAGTCCTGCCCAGGGTGGCAGCTGAGTGAAGGCAGGCAGACATTACTGCCTCAGATCCCAAGGCTGGAACAGTCTCAGCTACAGTGCTTGTCATCCTTCCCAATAATGTCTGAGAGGACTTCTCATCTAGCTTGCAATGGCTGGTTTTCTGGTTTTTGTTTTTTCCCCTTGCTGTGTCTTTGGGTTTCTCCAGGTGTTTTGAGTTGTCTGGAGATCTGGCTCCCAGTTGGCTTAAGAGCAGTGGTCCTTAACGTTTTCTGGGTCATTGATCACTTTGAGAGTCTGAAACTTATGGACACAGTCCTCAACAGGCATGCATGCACACACACCTGTGTACACACATGGGAACAGTTTTTTTCATAACATCTTCAGTGCTCTAACCTAGGCTTCAGAGAGTGTGCCTGCTTACCACCTCTGCCCTTCTCTGTGCTAGCCTCTTCCTTGCTTGCCTGGCTCTGAAATTCAGATGCCCCTGGCCTTGTGTGGGGCTCCAATCTGATAAGCCCCTTGTAGGGTGATAGATACTAGGGAAAGGCACTGATGACATCTAACCTACTACACGGTCTGGCTCAGCAGTACTGTGCAGTGCCACCACTGAGCAATGGCTGACTGGGAGCTGCCCCACTGCCAAGAGTCCCCAGAGAGGATTGGATGTCTGATTGACAGCTAGAGAAATATCAAAATCCAAGTTTTGAAGAAAGAACCCTAGCCACTGAATGTTCCACCTGCACCTTGTACAGCAGGATAATATTTGCATTTGAAAGCCTCAGGAAGTGAGTTCCAAACAGAAAGAAAAACTTCCCCTCAGACTCCATCAGCTATGGTCACCAGGGAGGGAAGTGTCCCTCCCTGTGCCACACTGAATTCCACAGGCTCACTCACTTGCTGTACCGTGGCACATCCTGTTCTCTACCTGGAATGCCCTTCCACTCTTCACCCCAGGAATGCCTGCTCCTCTGTCAGCTCCCAGCTCCAGGCTTTGGGAGAATGACTGCTGTTTCATCTCATGAGTGTCTGTTTTCTGTCTGTAGGTTTGGGAAGCATGGGGTTGGTGCAGGGAAAGCACCTGAGAGAGGGTTTGGCTCAGGGAGGATTATTGATTGAGTGTTAACCATCAAGATTGATATTGATTGATTTGAAAAGCATCCTTACAAAGAGTTTTCTTCCATCTGCTGATTCACTCCCAAATGAGAGCTTGATTAACTAATTGTTGATTGACTATCTTCAACTACTAGATCACTCCTGCAACAGCCAGGACTGGGCCAGACCAAAGCCAGAAGCCAGGGACTCCATCCAGGTCTCCTACATGGATGGCAGGTGCACAGATTTTGAGGCATCTTTGCTGCTTCCCAGGTGCATTTGCACGGAGCTCCAGAGAAGCTGAGCAGCCAAGGCCCCCCACTCTGATGTGGGATGCCAGTGTTGCAAGAGGTGGCTTAATTTGCCTCACCAGGACACAGTCCTAAGCAGTATTATTGAGTGATGAGAAAGTAAAGAAACACAGCATAATTAGAGGGCACCTTGTTTAGACTTAAGAAATTAAGTTCTGCTGTCCTCCCAAGTTCAAATTCCAGCACAGATGAAATAACATAAAGTTATAAAGCCCCCAGAGAGACTTGGTCAGATGTTCTGTATGATCTACTGTTTATTTCTTTATTCTGAAGTTAACTGTCACCTATGTGAGCCATTTATAGAAGTAAGTGCTGGGGCTGGTACTGTGGTATAGCGGGTAAAACTGCCACCTGCAAGGCCAGCATCCCATATGGGCAACAGTTCAAGTCCTGGCTGCTCTGCTTCTTTCTGATCTAGCTCTCTGCTATGACCTGGGAAAGCAGTGGAAGATGTCCCAAGTGCTTGACCTCCTGAATTTGTGTGGGAGACCTTGAAGAAGCTGCTAGCTCCTGCCTTTGGATCATCTCAGCTCTGACTGTTGTGGCCATTTGGGGAATGAATCAGCAGATGGAAAACCTCTCTCTCTCTCTCTCTCTCTCTCTCTCTCTCTCTCGCTCTAGCTCTACCTCTCTCTGTAACTCTTTCAAATAAATAAAATCTTTTTAAAAGTAGGTACTGGGGCTGACACTGTGCCATAGTGGGTAAAGTGCTTCCTACAGTACTTGCATTCCATATGGATGCCAGTTTGAGACCTAGATGCTCCACTTCCAATCCAGCTCTCTGCTATGGCCTGGGAAAGCAATAGAGGATGACCCAAGTCCTTGGGCCCCTGCACCCATGTGGGGGACCTGGAAGAAGTTCCTGGCTCCTGGCTTCAGATCAGCTCAGCTCTGGCCATTACAGCCTTCTGTAGAGTAAACCAGTGGATGGAAAACCTCTCTCTCTCTCTCTCTCTCTCTCTCTCTCTCTCTCTCTCTCTCTGCGTAACCATGACTTTCAAATAAATAAATAAATCTTAAAAAGCAGGTACTGTGGGACTGTAAGGTTTTTCAGTTTATTTATTTATTTTTTGAGTAAGAAATACTGTATATACTATCTTAGTGTTAGGATTAAAATGTGGTACAAACCTTGTGTTTTTTTTTAATTTTATTCATTTGAAAGAGTTACAGAGAGAGAATGAGGTCTTTCATCCGCTGGTTCATTCCCCAGATGACTGCCATGGCTGGAGCTGAGCTGATCCAAAGCCGGGAGCTTCTTCCAGATTTCCCACACGAAACAGGAGCCCGGGCACTTGGGCCATCTTCTATTGCTTTCCCTGGCCATAGCAGAGAGCAGGATCAGAAATGGAGCAGCCAGGACTTGACCTGGTGCCCATATGGGATGCAGGCACTGCGGACTGGGGCTTTAACCCACTGTGTCACAGCACTGGTCCCAACCTTGTGTTTCTCAGAACACTTTCAGAGTAGTCCCAGTAAACTTTGGGAAGTGTGTGGGGGTGGGGGAGGTTACCACCATCTGTAATGTCAACAGTCCCATTCAACCCTGTGGTATTCCATGAGAAAAGGTACTAAGGCACTGTAGTGTAGTGGGTGAAGCCACCTTCTAAAGTGCTGGCATCCCATATGGGCAACAGTGCCCTGCTAATGCTCCTGGGAAAGCAGTAGAGGATTGACCAAAGTCCTTGGGTCTGTGAAAGCTATGTGGGAAACCCATAAGAAACACCTGGGGGGTCAGTGCCGGGCTCACTTGGTTGGTCCTCTGTCTGCAGCACTGGCATCCCATATGGGCACCGGTTCTAGTCCTGGCTGCTCCTCTTCTGGTCCAGCTTGCTGCTATGGCCCGGGTGGGCAGTGGAGGATGGCCCAAATGCTTGGGCCCCTGCACCCTCATGGGGGACTGGGAAGAGGCACCTGGCTCCTGGCTTCTGATCAGTGCAAGACCATCTGTAGCAGCCATTTGGGGGGTGAACCAACAGAGGAAGACCTCTCTCTCTCTCTCTCTCCACCTCTCTCTCTCTCACTGTCTGTAACTCTACCTGTCAAATAAAAAAATTTAAAAAAGAAACTCCTGGCTTTGGTTCAGCCCCAACTATTGGGGCCATCTGGCAAGAGTGTGTGTGTGTCTGCCTATCGCTGTAACTCTGACTTTCAAATAAATAAATAAATCTTTTATAATGTCGACATGACCACATACTCTCCCATGTCTTCTCATTCTTGGTTCTCTCATTATTGTATGCACATGTTATCCAAGTGATGAATTCCAAGCAGGAGTTATCTCAAGAATAAAATTACTGGTAATCACTAATTTTAAGTGCTTCTAAGCCAAGGCACTGACTACCATGAGGCAGTACTGTGTTTAAAAAAAAAAAGTGGGGCAGGTGTTACAGCATGGCAATTGAGTCAACCCTTGATACTTGAGGCCCACAGGGAAATGCCCATTCAAGTCATGGTTCCTTCCCTTCCAACAAGCTTCCTCTACTGCATCCTTGGAGGCAGCAGGTGATGGCTTGAGTACTTGGGTCTTTGCCACCCAAGTGGGAAATCATGGTGGAGTTCTGGGTGCCTGGTTTCAACCTGGCTTGGCCCCAGCTGTTGTAGTCATTTGGTGAATAAACCAGCAGATGGAAGATCTCTGTCTCCTTCTTCTCTGTCTCTCTGCCTTCCAGATTAAAAAAAATGTTTTTTTGTTTTTGTTTTTGTTTTTTTTTTTTTTTTATGAGAACAGAACACAGCCTCTGGCTTATGTGCCCACTGCTCCCTTGAAGTATGTTCTATACATCTAACACTGCTCATAAAGGGATAAAGGAAGAAGGGAAGGAGGAAGGGAGGGAGGGGAAAAGAAGAAAAGAACTCTGTAAGTCCCGGATCAGTGAGCCAGTGTGTTGCTATAAGATCAGAGAGCTAGGTCACATTGTCTCTGAATAACTTTTTTTTTAAAAATTTATTTATTTAAGGGTTGATAACCAGAATCTACAAAGAAATCAAGAAACTCCACAACAACAACAAAAAAAAAAACAACCCACTTAAGAGATGGGCCAAGGACCTCAAGAGACATTTTTCAAAAGAGGAAATCCAAATGGCCAACAGACACATGAAAAAATGTTCAAGATCACTAGCAATCAGAGAAATGCAAATCAAAACCACAATGAGGTTTCACCTCACCCTGGTGAGAATGGCTCACATTCAGAAATCTACCAACAACAGATGCTGGAGAGGATGTGAGGAAAAAGAGACACTAACCCACTGTTGGTGGGAATGCAAACTGATAAAGCCACTATGGAAGTCAGTCTGGAGATTCCTCAGAAACCTGAACATAACCCTACCATTCAACCCAGCCATCCCACTCCTTGGAATTTACCTAAAGGAAATTAATTTGGCAAATAAAAAGCCATCTGTACATTAATGTTTATTAATGTTAATTCACAATAGCTAAGACCTGGAACCAACCCAAATGCCCATCAATAGTAGACTGGATAAAGAACTTATGGGACATGTACTCCATAGAATATGATACAGCAGTAAGAAACAATGAAACCCGTTCATTTGCAACAAGATGGAGGAATCTGGAAAACATCATGCTGAGTGAATTAAGCCAGTCCCAAAGGGACAAATATCATTTGTTTTCCCCGATCTGTGACAACTAACTGAGCACCAAAGGGGAAACCTGTAGAAGTGAAATGGACACTATAAGAAACAATGACCTGATCAGCTCTTGTCCTGACTCTAGATGTACAATGTAATACTTTATCCTTTTTAGTATTTGTTGTTGTTGTAGTTGTTGTTCTAGCACTAGTGGTTGAACTCTGTAATTCACACACAATTATACTTAGGTGTTTAAATTTTAAGTAAAAAGTGATCCCTGTTAAATTTAAGAGTGGAAAAAGAGAGGGAGGAGATGTACAATTTGGGACATGCACCATCAGACTTGCCCCAAATGGTGGAGTTAGAAATGTGCCAGGGGATTCCAATACAATCCCATCAAGGTGGCATTTACCAATGCCATCTCACTAGTCCAAGTGATCAATTTCAGTTCACAATTGATGGCTCTGATAGGTCTAAGAGTCAAAGTGATCACACAGACAAGACAAGTGTCTGCTAATACTAACTGATAGAATCAAAAAGGGAGAGAATTATCCAACATGGGAAGTGGGATACACAGCAGACTCGTAGAATGGCAGATGCCCTAAACAGCACTCTGGCCTCAGAATCAGCCCTTAAGGCATTCGGATCTGGCTGAAGAGCCCATGAGGTATTGTAGGCATGGAAAGCCAAGAAACCATGGGAAAAAAAAGAAGAAGAATACCTAAATGAAAGATCTCTGTGAGTGAGATCCCAATGGAAAGAACGGGGCCATCAAAGATGGAGGTACCTTTCTCTGAAGAGAGGAGAGAACTCCCACTTTGACTATGACCATATTGGTATAAGACCAAAGTCAGCGAACTCTAAAGGCTTTCATAGCCCTGGCAACTCATGACTAGAGCCTAGGGAGATTACTGATGCCATGAACAGGAGTGTCAAATTGTTAAATCAGCAACAGGAGTCATGTCAAATTGCTAAGTCAGCAACAGAAGTCACTGTGTACTTACATCCAATGTGGGATCTGTCCTTAATGTGTTGTCTAATGTGCAGTGATGCTATAACTAGTACTGAAACAGTATTTTTACACTTTGTGTTTCTGCATGGGTACAAACTGATGAGATCTTTACTAATTATATACTGAATCGATCTTCTGTATATAAAGATAATTGGAAATGAACAAAAAAAAACTTGGTGTTAAATTGGAAATGGCATAGAAAATTAATTTTTAAAAAAATATTATGTTGGATCTCTGTCTTTAATGTGCTGTACACTCTTATTTAATGCTATAACTAGTACTCCAACAGTATTTTTTTTCACTTTGTATTGCTATATGGGGGCAAAGTGTTGAAATCGTTACCTAATATATACTAAACTGATCTTCTATATATAAAGAGAATTGAAAATGAATCTTGATGTGATTGGAAGGGGAGAGGGAGCGGGAAAGGGGAGGGTTGTGGGTGGGAGGGAAGTTATGGGAGGGAGGAAGCCATTGTAACCCATAAGCTGTACTTTGGAAATTTATATTCATTAAATAAAAGTTTAATAATAAAAAAAATAAATAAAAGAAAATGAATCTTGATGTGAATGGAAGGGAAGAGGGAGCAGGAAAGGGGAGGGTTGTGGATGGGAGGGAAATTATGGGAGGGGGGAAGCCATTGTAATCCATAAGCTGTACTTTGGAAACTTGTATTCATTAAATAAAAGTTTAATAAATGAAAAAAATTTAAAAAATAAAGAGTTATGTATTTATTTGAACGACAGAGTTACACAGAGAGAGGAGAGGCAGACACACACACACAGAGAGAGAGAGAGAGAGAGAGGTCTTCCATCTGCTGGTTCACTCCACAGATGACCTCAATGGCCAGAGCTGCACCAATCTGAAGCCAGGAGCCAGGAGCTTCCTCCGGGTATCCCATGTGGGTGCAGGGTCCCCAGCACTTGGGCCATCTTCTACTGCTTTCCTAGGCCATAACAGAGTGCTGGTTTGGAAGTGGGGCAGCCCGTTCTTGAACCAGTGCCCATATGGGGTGCCGGCTCTTCAGGCCAGGGCATTAACCTGCTGCACCACAGTGCCAGCCCCTCTGAGTAACTTTCAAACTCTGAAATTTTGTGATTGGTATTAAGCCCAATAATTGAGCTGGGATCTTTTATTTTCTACAATTCCAAAGAAATTAAGTGTTTCAAAGATTGTTACATGGGAGTAGTGTAATGGGAATTATCATCAGTGATTTTTTGTGTGTGTCCACTTAGAACAAAAAATAAGCCAGTGTTTGATTTCACCAGATTTGTAAAAACAATAGTAATTATCCCCTCATAACCCACAAGTTAGTTAAATTATAGTTTCTTCTATAGACTAGGAGTTTGTGGAATTCCATTTTACCAGTAACTAAGGTCTCTCATCAGACAGGGAAAGGAAGCTAACAGTGGCCTCAAGGAATTGATATCCCTGCTAGGTTGAAAAGGGTTTTAGGGGTGGGTGTTGAGAGCAGCAATTTAAGCCAGCACTTGCATTGCCAGCATCCCATATCAGAGCACCCACTGGAGTCCTGGATGCTCTGCTTCCAATTCAGCTTCCTGTTGGTGTGCCTGGGAAGGCAAGCTGATGCTTGGGCCCCAGCCATCCATGTGGAAGACCAGGATGGAGTCAGCTTGAACCAGCCCTGGCCGTTGTAACCATTTGGGGAGTGAATCAGTGGATACAAGATCTCTTTTATGCCCTGCCTTTCAAATGAATACACTTTAGAAAGTAAAAGAAAAATGTTCTAAAGCAGTTTCTGGGGGATCAACCTCCAAACAAGATGCACACATGTAATTCATCTGGTCCAAGTGGTTATTACTTGTGGAGGAGCAAAGCTAGAATAAATGATCTCTGGACATGCCTGTGTAAGCATATTGTTTTTTGATTTGATCAATCAGCTTCTGTAAATCAGAAATATTTTGTAATCCAGTGGTATCTGTATTTTACAGCAAATGACATATAAGTTCAAAGTCCTTCCTATAATTGAGAGTTCTGATTGTGTCAGTAATCAGTAATCCTTGTGAGTATTGGGTGTTGTGTTGGTGATACATAGAGATACCTGTGGGAGCCTCAGGAGGAGAGACAGTAGCCTGTGAGGATGTGTAGACAGTGGATGTGTAGTTAGAATGATGAGGTGGGGGCTGGCACCATGGCTCAATAGGCTAATCCTCTGCCTGCGGTGCCAGCTCATTGGGTTCTAGTCCCAGTTGGGGTGCCGGATTCTGTGCCGGCTGCTCCTCTTCCAGGCCAGCTCTCTGCTGTGGCCTGGGAGGGCAGTGGAGGATGGCCCAAGTGCTTGGGCCCTGCACCCCATGGGAGACCAGGAGAAGCACTTGGCTTCTGGCTTTGGATCAGCACAGGGTGCCAGCCACAGCACACTGGCCACAGCAGCCATGGGGGGGGGGTGAACCAATGGAAAAAGGAAGACCTTTTGTTGTGTCTCTCTCTCTCACTGTCCACTCTGCCTGTCAAAAAAAAAAAAAGAATGATGAGGTGGAGAAGAATCTTAAAAGAAAAACCCCATTACAGGGAGAAAAGGGCAACAACATTTGGTTTATTTTTAAATCAGCACTATGTTCAGTTATAAGAAATTTGGAGAATATTGGTAAATTGTTCTGACATTTGTTTTCACCCCTATTTGAAATTAACTCCCCTCCCCAACAATTAGCCTGCTTTTCTTTTGAAGAAAATAACTACTTTTTAAACTAGCTCCTTGAGCCTTTCTGTCCAATCAAGCCTTTTCACTTTCCCTAGCTTTTAAACATTTCCTGAAACCCAGAGTCTTCCATGAGGGGTCCTAAGAAGAATGCACTATGAAAACTGTGCATATATGTCACAGGTTTGTTTTGCTGGTTTTGCAGTGAAAAGGTTTATCTTCTAATTGTTTAGTTTTGAGGGCAGAGAAAGGGATGGATGGAGAGAGAGTACTCCTTTTCACTGGTTCACTCCCCATATGTCTACAAAGGCCTCTACTGGGCAGCCAAAGCTAGGGTCCAGGAGCTCAATCTAGGCCTCCCACATGGGTGACAGTAGCCCAATCATTTGAGCTATCACCACTGGCTCCCAGGGTCTGCATGAGCAGGAGGTTGGACTCAAACTCATGCACTCTTATGTGGGAAGTGGTGGTGTCTTAACCACTATGCTAATGCCACCCTCTTAGCCTATCTTTAAATTTGTTTTCCCATACACTTTAAAAAGTACCTTCAGATTCTCTGACATAGCCCATTTTACTGTAACACTTCCAATCCCAGGACCTTCCTGTGACTTACATGCTTGGTAAAATTTTTGCCTTGTTGGAAGACTAAATCATTACTCTTCTTCTAGGGCAGCTCTAAAAAGATTTGACAGATGTCATACTTGTCTTTTTTTCTCCCTCTAGGCTAACCATGCCTACCTCCTCAACCATTTTTGTATATTAGTTTCCAGTTTCTTTAACAATCCATTGCTCTTCTCTGGGTCTGCTGGTTGTCCCCACCAGTCTTTAAATGGAATTTTCATGCTCTTGGCACAGCTGTTCTATGCAGAACCAGTTGGCGTTAACACATTGCTGTATCTGTCACTAATCACTTAGGGCTACAGTTGTTTTCTCAACACCGTTTCACTGTTTCTCCAAGGCTAGCATTATCTGGTGGGCCACAGCTTGCTTCTTCCACATGGTTATAGTTGCATTTTTAAAATAATTTATTATATGGAATTCGTAGGATTGGATTTTATACTAATGAAGTCCTTGCTCATGGGCACGTAATAAAAATTTCCTGAGTGTAACTGAATAACTAAGAACTGTCAAATGTTTATACTTCCTTGTCATGATATGGGTAGCAGTGTGACCTAGAGTTGTTGGAATTATAGGTCAAAAGTTTAAAATTGATCTTACCAGAGCTTGCCATTTGGAAAAACAAGTTCACTTCAGGAGAGTTTTGTGTTGAACCGGCATGCTGGTTTTGCTTTTTAAGAAACTTTTTAAGGAAATCACATTATGCACGTTGTCTCAGAGCACAATTGTAGCTATTTAGTATTTGTTTAGTATTGATTGATTGATTCTCACCTTACTCTTGCTGATAAATAGCCTGGTGGTTTTTAGTAAAGTAACAGCTGATCAACAGGATTTTCTAAATCATTTAGTTTCTAAAGGTACTGAGGTGTTTACCTTAACCATTTCTTGCCAAGTTTAGGATGGTCATTATAGCCATTCTCTCAAATACAAAGGGAAAGTGAATTTCTTCTCTGTCCTTTCTGAGCATTGAAGGTGGACGGTGAACAGGACCAGGAAGCTGATGGTGGCCTTTACTGCAGGGAGTAAGAAAACAATAGCAGCCCAAAATGCCATTTACCTGAGATTTTTATTTTTAGATGTTTATTTACTTGAAAGGCAAAGTGTGAGAGAGAAATGGGAAGACAGAGCTTGCTGGTTCACTCCATGTGGACAGCAGTGGCTGGGCTAGGCAGAAACCAGGAGTCAGGACACAATATGTTCCTCCTAGGTGACAGGGACTCATGCAGTTAAGCCATTGCCTGGTGCCTCCCAGGGAGTACATTCACAGGAAACTGGATGGGAAGCTGCACCTAGGCAGGAACTGAGGCCTCTGATGTGGGATGTGATATCGTAAGTGGTGTCTTGACCACTGCTCCCAAAGCACCATGCCCCGCCTCCCCTTGAATGAAAGCCAGAGGAAAGAAGGTATTCTTTCTTCCAGGTTTCTTGACTGCTCTTATAGCTGGGTTGTAGAAATCAAATCTGCAATTTCAAAAGAAGTTAAAAAAGTTACTGTTCATAAGGCAACATCTTAACCTTTGAGATTCCTTTTTCAGGATAACATAATGTAGATGCACTGATTTATGATTTACAAGGAACTCAGCATGTAAGAGAACCTTGAATAGGCTGCCTCTTCAGTGTTATGTGTCAAAAAAGTTACAATGTGAGAAAATCATTGATATTCTGAAGATGTTTCTCTGGACATTAGAAGGAAAAAGGTTCTCTTAGCAACTTACTTTTATAATTGACAGAAATAATTATGAGAAAAACATACAATTCACCATCTTAACCATTTTTAAGTATAGTTTAGTGTACACATTCACATTGTAATACAACAGACTTCCTGAGCTTTCACATCTTATACCAATTAAACAAAAAATCCTCACATTCTCAACAGAGACAACCAACATTCTACCCCTGTTCTATTAATCTCTCAACTTTGGATGCCTTATGAGTGGACACAAATTCACCCATGTGGGAGACCACGAGGAAGCACCTGTCTCCTGGCTTCAGATCAGCACAGCTCCTCCAGCTGTTTCTCTCTTTTAGAAGATTTATTTATTTGAGAGGTAGCATTACAGAGGGAGAGAGAGGGAGAAACATCTTCCATCTGCTGGTTCACTCCCCAAATGGCTGCAAAGATCAGAGCTGGGCCTGTCTGAAGACAGGAGCTAGAAGCTTCTTCCAGGTCTCCCATGTGGGTGCAGGAGCCCAAGCACTTGTGCCATTTTCCACTGCTTTCCCAGGCCATAGCAGAAGCAGAGAGCTGGAAGAGGACTAAACCAGTGCCCATATGGGATGTCTGCACTGCAAGCTGGGGATTAGCCTACTGCGCAACAGTGCCAGCCACACAATTCATCTCTTTTGTATTGGGCTTCTTTCAGCTAACCTAATATTCTCAAGGTTCATCCATAATATCAAAATTTCCTTCCTTTTTTTAAAGGCTGGATAATATTCTATTTTGTTTGTTGACTCACTTATTGATGGACATTTGGGTTGCTTCCACCTCCTGACTGTTGTGAATCAAGCTGCTATGAGCATGGATTTACAACTATATATTTTAGAGATATCTTGGCTTTCAATTATTCTAGATATTTATCCAAAAGTGGGATTGCTGCACCACATGGTAATTTTCATATTTTGCTGAACCATCATACTCTTTTCTATAGCAGCTACCTCATTTTATATTCCCACCAGTGGTGCCTAAGAGATCCATTTTTTTTGGACATCCTTGCCAGCACTTGATATATTGTTTAGGTTGTGATGTTTTAAAACTCTAAACATAATGCTCCAATAATTTTATTTATTTATTTATTTATTTATTTTATTTTTGACAGGCAGAGTGGACAGTGAGAGAGAGAGACAATAATTTTTGGGATTCATGTGCTATCTACAAAGCTGGAGATTTTATTTGCTTTTTTTAAATATTTATTTTATTTGGAAGTCAGAGTTAGAGAGGCAGAGGCAGAGTGATAGAGGTCTTTCATCTGCTGGTTCACTCCCCAGATGGTTGCAATGGCCAGAGCTGTGCTGATCCAAAGCCAGGAGCTTCTTCCAAGTCTCCACGTGGGTGCCAGGGGCCCAAGGACTTGAGCTATCTTCTACTGCTTTTGCAGGCCATAGAAGAGAGCTGGATTAGAAGTGGAACAGCTGTATCCTTATGGGATGCCGGCACTGCATGTGGTGGCCCCACCCACTATGTCACAGCACCAGCCCTTTTCATTTGCTTTTTCTTTTTTTTAAAGATTTTATTTATTTGACAGTGAGAGAGGGAGAGACAGAAAGGTCTTCCCTCCACTGGCTCACTCTCCAAATGGCCGCAACGGCCAGAGGAGCTGTGCCGATCTGAAGCCAGGAGCCAGGTGCTCCCTCCTGGTCTCCCACATGGGTGCAGGGGCCCAAGCACCTGGGCCATCCTCCACTCCCCTCCTGGGCCACAGCAGAGAGCTGGACCAAAGAGGAGCAACCCAGACTAGAAAAGGCACCCATATGGGGTGCTGGCAACACAGGCGGAGGATTAACCAAGTAAGCCACAACACCAGCCCCTTCATTTGCTTTGAAACACTATTTTGGGACTTTTACAATAAGTCTGATGCAGCATATCCTTGTTTCTTCTTGATTTTCAGCACAATCTGTTGTATGGAGATTTTTTAACAGATGTGAAAAGCAGTGAAGCATTGTAATAACTAAAATTGCAGCTCTGAAGTTTGCCACTCAGAAAAAAACAGTCAAGTTCCATAGAATAAACTGTAGGGAAAACATTCTTCGTGTCAGAGTTTGCAAGTAACAGGTGCACAGTACACTAGCTTTTCCTGGTGGAAACACTGGTGCCCAGACAGTGGAGGAAGATGGAGCAAAGGGTGGATTTTTTCCACCCTCCCCAGTGACCCACTGCTTCCTGCATACTTGGAACTTCTTGTAACTGAGGCTGGGTGGTATGCAAGTACTTCCTTGAACTTAAATCTGACAAAGGAACCTTCCAAAAATTCAAAATGACAACAGTGGGATTCCTAAGTTTGACTTTACTATGTCATCAGTGGTTTCTGCTCGTGTATTGTTGGCATCCTATCAAAGATAACTTCACAAGCTGCCTCCTCTAGACCACAGACTCCTTAGCAAATCCCTTACACCTGGAGACAAGCACTTGGGAAGTTTCTGACCCGAGAGTATGGAGTGGCTGAGCAACAATTTCAATATCCTGTGGCCCTTCAGTATGCCAAATGCTATCTCTGGGGTTACAGGCAAACATCAAGGCCAACTATGAAATGAGACATTTTGAATTCTTTCCCCTCCTATTTCTCACTCGCCACCTCTGCGGGCCTTGCTGGCCTCTCCCTTTTGCCCGCTGGTTTTGCGGTACTAGGCTCACCTGTTTCTCCTAGGCTGCTTCTGTGGCGCTTTCTCTTGTTTCTGTAAACCCTTTCCGTTTGCATTCTCTAACCCCCGCAGTCTTCCAGAAGCGCTTCCTGTTTTGCTGGCCATGGGGCTTGTTCTCCGGATCCCCAGAGCTGGGCTTTCCCCTCTCCTGGGCTGATGCCAGTGGCTGCCTGGAGCCAACCCCGCTGGCGGAAGCCCAGTAGGGCAGGCAGCCGCACTTCCTGCTGCCATTGTGCAGCCAAGTGGGGTCACCCCTCCTCCCACCGCCAGGTCCCAGGCCTCCTGGGGAAGGGGGAGCACCCTGAGACAAAACACCTGTGAGATCTGTTGGACTTCCTCCTGTAGCTTGTGGGGAAATGCCAGAGGGTGGCATTTTAGGTATCCTTAGTGACTGACAGGGCTTCCTGAGGAGACTGTAGAAAAATTGGCCATGAGCTCTCTCTACCGGTGTGAAGGCTATGTTAGGATTACTTTTACTTTCTCACACACAGCTTTCTTTACATCGTGATATTAATATTGATCTCTCTGGGGCGCTAGGAGCAAGCAACAGTGCATGTGCTCAAGCATTCTTGTCCACACCACTGGATACACACAGCAGCTGGGATGGAGCCACCTGGAGCTTCTCCACAAAGTTTGTTTTTCTTTGTAGTCAAATACTTTCTGTTCTTTCCCTGAAGGCTCAGGTTTTAAAAAGCTTTTTGGGAATGGCGTCTTGCATTCGTAGTTCTGATCATTATGATTAGAATATTTTTAAAGGCCTCCCCAATCCTCATCGTGTACAACAGAAAGGCTCTATAGTACTTCCATAATAGTTTGGAGCCCCGGGTCATGATTGCTGAAGTTCAAAATCATGGTCTCAACAGTTATCAGCTGCTTTGATCTTAGATTCCTTTACCCTCAGTTTGCTCAGATTGTTGATTTAAATCTACACTTTTTTATCTGAAGTCCTTGGCAGCTGATGTTCTTCAGAATATTTCAGAATTTAAAAAATAGTGCTGTAGTACATAACCTATAGGTAATCTAACACAGCGATGGCTAAGTACCTAATAATAGAGAATATTAACATTCCAGCAATGATACATGAGTAGTTCATTATGTGAGATTGAATAAAATTAGCTTCACATCACTTCAGTCTTGTTATCCAGTGGCGTTGCACACCTCCAGCCCCACCTCAAACACAATGTCTGACTTTCAGAGTGTTTTTGGAACTGTGGATTAGAGAGGTGGAAGTATATATTTAATCATTTGAACTGTGCCTGGTGTATGTATAGTATGGACAGTATAAATGTTAGCTATATCCAGAATAGAATTCTCTCTATACTTTGTGACTTTTGGTTTGTTATTATTTAAAAGAATATTTAAATAAACACAGTTTATATCTAACTATCTGTGTGTAATTTTTCCTGTAACTGTGCCATTTGTTTTTTATAGCTATTCTTTTTTCAATTGTGGAAGAATAAGAAAGAGAGGAAGGTGAAACAGAGTAGGTTCTATGTTCCTCTTAACTCCATCTTGTTGAGCCAACCAGGTGGCTCTCCAAGAACAACTTTTGAAAAAGAATGTCTGCATGCAGATTTAAAATTATTTCTACATTGTTTTCTTCTGTTGTTACTTGTGACTTCTGCCTTGATTTGCTTCTAGTCTTAGAGGCACATTAACAATGGAAAGTCACCCTGTGTATCTTAATCTTTTGATCTGCTTTGGTGCCAGTGGATCATTTCTGGAACATCTGATTGCATAGAATATTTGTAAATTTTAAGCAACTTGAGTGTTCCAAATATTTTCTCTTTCCATACCAAAGAAAGGAATAGTCTAAATTTAGAACTGTAGAGGAGATGTTTTCTGTGAACTCAACAGCATTGGTTGAACTCACAATCTAGTGATCTGGTACAGTTTAGCCTATGATTCCTTAAAATCTGCTGGAAATGGGTTGTAGTGCATACTGAAGATAATTAGGCATGTTGGTTTTATCTTTTTCACCTGATACTTACATTTACCCAGTCCAAGCCTGACCAAAAGGATAATGTGCAAATGTCTGAAAGAATAATGTATGCTTTTGAAAAGATAAACAATACAGTGGAGGCAGAAATGGTATGTACAGTGAAGTTAGAATTTCCCAAAGGAAAACCTTATTGTCCTTGTGTATCCAAGATATAAGACACATGGGCAAAAATGACAAAATATGTATCTTGACAGTTCAGAAGAATAATTTACATTTACATTATTTTGTTGGTTTGTATCTATTCTCTAAAGAACTATAAGTGCCACTTTTACCCAGAAGTCTGTAATCCCATTGATTCTTTTTTTTTCCTTTTGGACGGGCAGAGTTAGACAGTTAGAGAGAGAGACAGAGAGAAAGGTCTTCCTCCCTTCTGTTGGTTCACCCCCAAAATGGCCACTACTGCCAGCACCTGTGCCGATCTGAAGCCATGAGCCAGGTGCTTCCTCCTGGTCTCCCATGTGGGTGCAGGGCCTCCACTGCCCTCCTGGGCCACAGCAGAGAGCTGGGCTGGAAGAGGAGCAACTGGGACAGAATCTGGTGCACCAACTGTGACCCAGTGTGCCAGTGCCGCAGGCAGAGGATTAGTCTAGTGAGCTGCAGCACTGGCCCCACTGATTCTTAAAGAAGTGATTCTTCATAGAATGATAGCTGATCCTGCTGTTTATACATTTATTCTTCCATCTCGCTGTCCATCATTTATCTTTAGTCTGACTGTAATTACATGAAAACTTTGCTAAGAAGACAATGAAATCTGTTGACATATCAGTATGATAAATTAAAAACATCTTGAAATTCTCAATCAAAACTGCCAAAAATAGATCACTTTGTTGAAATAAGCCTTGTTGCTTTTTATAAATTTATCTCCATTAATGCTTTGTACTCATGATGTGGGATGCTATTTTTAAAGATAATTTTATGGTTTATTATGGTTAATGATTCCTCCTAGTCATTTTTCCTTTATTGTGTTTCATCTCTAAAGTAGATTTGGTCATTTAGTACATCTTATTTTCGGCAATCTCATGATATTTTAAATCTTGTTTATTTACACCTTTAACAAGTCAGAATTGGGTCTAGCAGTCATGGGTGAGGCTGTTCTACTTCAAACTTCTACCCGAAAAACCAATGTTCTAAAATATTAATAAAATGTTAGATTAATGTCTCAATGCTTCTCAGAATATCAATGAAAAGATAGAAACTAAAGGACATTTCAGGTTACCCTATCTATGGAACATGAAAAATTGATAAATAAAAATAAACAAAGCAAAGGGGATCTATGGAAAATCATCAAGCATACCAAGACACATATAATGTCCCAGAAAGGAAAAGAGACAGAATATTTGAAGGAATAATGTCTGAAAACTTGTAAATTTGAAGACAAAAAAGAATCGAGGAACAAAGCAGTTTCCAAGTGAGATAAAGCCAAAGAGATCCACATTCTAGATACATTATAATCAACTTCCTAAAAAATGAAGAGTAGAATCATCAAAGCACCGATAACTGCTAATCATATGAAAGTGATCCTACATTAGATTAAGAGCTGTTTTGTCATTCCAAGCCATGGATCCTAGAAAGCAATGAGATGACATATTCATAACAGTAAGAGGTAAAAACAATCAACTCAGAATTCTACTTCCAGCAAAGTTATTCTGTAAGAATGGAGAAATTGGAGCTGGTGATATGGCATAGGGGTAAAGCTGCCACCACCTGCAGTGCAGGCATCCCACACAGGCATCAGTTTGAATCCTGACTGCTTTATTTCCAATTCAAATGTGTGCTATGGCCTGTGAAAGCAATGGAAGATGGCTCAAGTATGTGGACTATTGTACTCATGTGAGAGACCTGGAAGAAGCTCCTGGCTCCTGACTTCAGATTGGTCCAGCTGCAGTCATTGCAGCCATTTGGGGAGTAAATCAGCAGATGGAAGACTTCTCTCTCTCACTACACTCTATATTTTATCTCCAGACATGTTCAAGTCACTGAATTTGCCAAGTGACTTAAAATGCAAGGCTTTGTTCTATTTGAGTAGAGTGGTGAGGGGTCTCTCCATCTTTACCACCTGTCACCTTAGCATCATCCAGGTCATCACCATCAGCCCCAGTGCCTTCTATTTGTCAAGACTGAAGCATAAACTTACAAATTATATTATCCATGCTTTCTTCTGTTTTAAGCTCTATCCAACATATCCAATCTACTCCATGTCAGTAAGTATTGCTCAATTTATTCAATGAAGCCCATCATCATGGAACTATTTTTCACACTTGCATTGTCCCAGAACATCTTCTTTGCAGGAATCATGTTGCTTTCCAGGGCATACATGGTGATTTTCTTATTTAATCATCAGAGGAGGTATGAGTACCTTCATAGCATGAGGTATTTCCCAAGAACTTCTCCAGCAAAAAGGGCCACCCACATTGTCCTGGTGCTGGTGAGTTTCTCTGTGGTCATGTACTGTGTGTATATCATAATGTCATCCTTCTCAACTGTGTTGTGGAAATATGATCCTGTTGTTCTGGATGCCCGGAGACTTGTGTGAAATATCTATGCCACCATCAGTAATTTGGAGCTTATTAGAGCTGATAAAAGAATAATTGGAATTCTGCAAAACATAATTGATATGACATCAATTTTAACAAGTTGACAAAACACATCTGAAAACATAAATTCTATCTTGTCAGATATTAAAAATCCATGATTTTAATTTGAATTTAAATATGAAGTACTTGCCTCAAACAGTAGTTAGGATCATGCCAGGGGATTCCAATTCAATTCCATCAAGGTGGCATGAACTAATGCCATCTCACTAGTCCAAGCGATCAGTTTCAGTTCACAACTGATCATAATGATAGGATTAATGGTCAAATGGATCACATAAACAAGATTAGTGTCTGCTAATACTAACTGATAGAATTAAGAAGGAGAGAATGATCCAACACAGGAAGCGGGACACACAGCAGACTCATAGAAGGGCAGATATCCTAAACAGCACTGTGGCCTCATAATCAGCCCTTAAAGCATTCGGATTTGGCTGAAGAGCCCATGAGAGTATCTTAAGCATGGAAAGTCAAGACACTCTGAAAAAAAAAAAAAAGAGGACCTAAATGAAAGATCTCTGCAAGTGAGATCCCAGTGGAAAGAACAGGCCATCAAAGAAGGAGGTACTTTTGTCTTAAGGGAGGAGAGAACTTCCACATTGACTATGACCTTGTCTAAATAAGATCAGAGTTGGCAAACTCAAAATGTTTCCATAGCCTTGGCAACTCATGACAAGAGCCTAGGGTGATTAGTGACGCCATAAACAAGAGTGTCAATTGTTAAGTCAACAACAGGAGTCACTGTGCAATTACTCCTCAAGTAGGATCTCTGTCCTTCACGTGTTGTACAATGTGAATTAATGCTATAACTAGTACTCAAAGAGTACTTTATACTTTGTGTTTGTGTGTGGGTGCAAACTTTTGGAATCTTTACTTAATATATGCTAAATTGATCTCTGTATATGAAGATAATTGGAAATGAATCTTGATGTGAATAGAATGGGAGAGGGAGCAGGAGATGGGAGGGTTATGGGTGGGAGGGAAGTTATGAGGGGGAAAAAGCCACTGTGATCCAAAACTGTGCTTTAGTTTATATTTATTAAATAAAAGTTAAAAATAAATATATATATAAAGAACTTGTATTTTTAACTCATATCTAAATATTTTTAAAGATATGTATGTTTATTTGAAAGGCAGAGGTACAGAGGGGCAGAAACAGAGAGAGGGAGAGATTGTTCATCTGCTAGTTAACTCCCCAAATGGCAACAAAGACCTGGGCTGAGGTGTTCCAAAGCCAGGAGCCAGCAGCTTCTTCCAGGTCTCCCACGTGGGTGCAGGGACTCAAGGATTTGGGCCATCTACTGCTTTCCCAGCCTATAGCAGAGAGCTGGATCAGAAGTGGAGCAGCCAGGACTTGCACTGGCACACATATGGAATGCTGGCACTGCAGGAGGTGGCTTTACCCTCTATGCCATATTGCCGACCTCTAAATATTTGATTTTTCACTTAGACTCTGCCTCTGTTAGTACAATGTTTTACATATATTGATGTTTCTTTATCTTGTGCTTTACTAATTTAATTCAAAAAAACATTTTCATCTCTTTGTAGTATGCTTCTATGAACCTACTAATCCCTTTATCTACTTACTCAGAAATTAATCTAAACTTACCTTTGTTGAAGGCAGTTTCTCTATGATGCCTTAATATTTATATAAATTCTGAAACTATATCAATTATGGGGGTTTTATTCTTCTCTTTGTAGATCATCATCCTTCTTTTATTATTTATTTAAGTCCTTTCTTCTTCTTTTATGTTACAAAGTACGGATATTACTTAAATATTTTTTGTTAAATTTTCACTTTTGACCCAATAAACTTCTAAATGCACAGATTTGTATCTTGTAATCCATTTTGGAAATTTATACAATAAAAATTCTTATGAGTCCTTTATTTCTTTTGTATAGTTCAGAGAGACTACTTGAGATTTTAATTCCTTCTCATTCTAATTTTGTATATGTAGATTTATATTTTAAGTTTGGTTCATTTTCTTATTACTGTGTTTATAATAATAACTGTGCTTAATAATACAGTTCATTAGTCTTTTCTAAGCTCAGCTCAATGTTTAACATGTTTCACTTTAAGTAGATTCACTACCTTTTCAGTTATGTACTTGCTATTTCCAAATATGCCTTTTTATGCATAAAGTTTCCTGTTAATTTTATTTTACTATTTTTGTGATTTTCCTATCTCCACCATAGCGACTTAAATTGTACCAATACAAACCTCATGTCTGAAGCTTATGTGATATGGAATTTTATTTTGGTTGATTATTTCTTGTGTTAAAAAATAATATGAAAATTGATTTTCATATATGATAATCCACTTTGAAACCTGCAGTTAGTTATTTTTAATTTATTCTGCCCACTCCAAACTGAACAACCCAAGCAGATTTGTCATTTTTTTAAATAAGTCTTATATGAAAGGAGAACTTGCTTCTTACTTTGGTTTCTTTTCTGGACCATTTTCTTGGTTTAATTTTGTAGTTTGATAGTCTTCAAGTTTTCCTTCACCATTACTGGGAATTTTAGTGAATCTAATAACATGTGAGGATTTTGACTTTCTGTATTATAAGCTGTTAGAATACATAACATTTTTCTCAAAAATCACAATTATCACCAGTATACAAAATGATATTTCAGATAGATTTTCTGTACTAGACAACCATATTTCATGAGAAATTTTTTTTTATTTTCCTTTGGAACATATTCCTCATATTCCTCTTGCTCAATGTACTATAGCATAATGAAAATATGTAGAAAAAATATATTAATATCATAAAATATTTTCATGATTTTTCACAAACCTGTGAAATATTTCATTGCCTTGCCATTAATAGTCCATATATACAAGTTCAGAATTACAGCTTTACTGCAGCATTAAATGGTTATTTTTAGGACTATTTATCTGATTCAGTATTACATCTTCAATCATCATTTCTTTTCATTAGCACTCTTATGAATTGAAAAAATCGTTTTTTATTTTCTATTTAAATTTTGAGTTAGCCTAAATGATTTTAATGAAACAAATATGTAGGTATGTATCACTTGATGTCATTATACTTCACTTGATAATTTCTATTATCAATATAAAGTCCAGAAAATATAACCTGCTGGATTTCTGCTGTGAAGTATGCAATGACAATTTTATACCTAATGTATCTTTCTTTTTTCTTTTCTTTTTTTTACAGGCAGAGTGGACAGTGAGAGAGAGAGATAGAGAGAAAGGTCTTCCTTTTGCCATTGGTTCACCCTCCAATGGCCGCCGTGGTAGGTGCATTGCGGCCGGTGCACCGCGCTGATCCAATGGCAGGGGCCAGGTGCTTATCCTGGTCTCCCATGGGGTGCAGGGCCCAAGCACTTGGGCCATCCTCCACTGCAATCCCTGGCCACAGCAGAGAGCTGGCTTGGAAGAGGGGCAACCGGGACAGGATCAGTGCCCTGACCGGGACTAGAACCCCGTGTGCCGGTGCAGCAAGGCGGAGGATTAGCCTAGTGAGCCACTGTGCTGGCCCTAATGTATCTTTCTAATTAAGCACTTATATATGACTTCTGGACTGGAAATATTATCCTTTATTTCCTTGTAAAACTGTTCCCATTTATTTCTATTTATAAATTAGTTAATGATGTGCTTCATTCTTTGTTGTTGTATATATTGATATTAATTATTTTTAATGAAAACTGAAGAATTTCTGTTAATATAACTGAAAATGTATATTTTTCTTTTTAAAATATTTTTCTGTGTTACTACTTTGGAGCTTTTAACTATTAAGTTCATAAATGTCTAATGGCTTATAATATTGCCTAACATTGTATATACTGATATTGACACATTAGATTCATCAAATTATTTTTGTTCATAGCATCTTCAAACAAAACTTTATTTTGTATTCATTCTTATTATATATGTACACATATATTTATATATAGACTCTCAATTAATCATTGATAAAAATCAGCTATGTAGTTAATCTGACATGTTTCATAAATTTAAAACACAAAAGGAACCATCACCAGCTTCCTTTAGATTCAATACTCTGTATCACACAATAAATATGACTATGCAGTATTAAAATTCTATTCATCTTACACCTTTTATTTTACAAGAGAGTAAAATTTGTATCATTCATTCTCTTTTTTAAATTATTTATTTATTTGAAAGTCAGAGTTACACACAGAGAGAAGGAGAGGGAGAGAGAGAGAGAGGTCTTCTATCAATTGGTTCACTCCCCAATTGGCCGCAACAGCTGGAGCTATGCCAGTTTGAAGCCAGGTCCCCCAATGGGTGTAGGGACCCAAGGAATTTGGCCATCTTCTACTGCTTTTCCAGGCCGTAACAGAGAGCTGGATTGCAAGTACAGTATATAGGGCTCAAACTGGTGCCCATATGGGATACCAGCACTGCAGGTGGCAGCTTTACCTGCTGTGCCACAGTACCACTTCCAGAGTCATTCATTCTTTGAGCTAAAGTCTTCTTCCATTTGAAAATTCTAATTGTTTTCCATGCCAAGTATCAGAAAATATATTTATATGGATGACTACAAAATAAAATTTTTAAGACGTAGATACTATGAGTAGAATCTGATGAAAGTGATTACATGACTTGAGTTACAAAATCATCTTGAAAAGATATGTGTAAATGCATATTGTAAAAAACATGGAAATCAATGCAGTTTTTCATCAAAATTCACTTGCTTTTTATTTGCGGTGTCACAATTTTTTTCAAATTACTTTTGTATAACCAGAAGTAAACTGTGAAGTCATTAAAAAGTAAAAATAAAGTATTTATTAAAAATATTCCCACATAGAAAAGCCCAAGGATTCATTGCTAAATGTGTGTACATTAATACAGATGTAACAGTACAAAGTCTCTAACATTCATTAACCACCAAAAGGAATGATTATTGGTTGTTATAATCATGTATTTTGTTATCAATATCCATGATTTTTTTTATTCATATTGGTTTTAGTTACTGCATTGTGTCCTTCATTTCAGGCTGAAAAACTCATTTTATCACTATGGTATGATTATTCTATTAACACAACCACTTCAATTTTATCTCACCATGTTTTAATTTTGCCTTATATAGAACTCATAGCTGACAGTTGTAGTCATTTTCCTTCCAGTGATTTAAATGTGCCTTCCCATTTACCTCTGACTGCCATTTTTGTCAGCTATTAGTCACTTTTAAGATTATTTTGTATCAAAAATCATTTGCATTTTGTTCCTTTTAAGATTATTTGCTCATATTTTGTCAGTAATTTGAAAAGAAATGTTTCTCAAGTGTGCCTTTTCACAGTTCATCCTCTTCAAATTCATTGAAGATCTTACATGTGTAGATAAATGTATTTTGTCATATTTGGATATTTTAGTAATAATTTTTCAAATATTCTGTCTATCTTTCCTCAATAGTAGTGGGCATCCCATTATGGATATTTTAGAACAATTAATGGTGTGCTGCAAATTTCTTTGGATCTGTTTACTTTTTATTCATTTAGCTGTCTTCTGCTCAGACTAGATAATTTCATTTGTCTTCTCTTCAAGTTTGCTAATCCCTGTGCCTCTTCAAAACTGTTACTGAATCTTTTTTGTAATTTTTAGTTCTGCTATTTTGTCATCCTCTCAATGTCTTTTTGTTTATTTCTTCATGATTTTATGTTTTAAGAATTTTTTAAAATTTATTTATTAACTTTTTTTAAATTAAGTAATAACAGTTGTTCAGGTGTGGGGGCAAAGTATAAAATCCCACAGTATAAACTAGGTAACTTTTCCATTTTCTTATCAACTTTTTGTGTTTGATGCCTACCAGAATCTCTCTTTCTCACACAGCCTTCTCACTTGTGGGTTTATATGCAATGACATATAGAAAAGCTTCCTGCAGTCTCACATTCACTGCAGGATTATCTTTTTGTTTATATTCTTTACTGTATATCTTGCCCATGTTTTCCTTAATAACTTCCCAACAGTTTCCTTTAGCCCACTGATCATTTGTAGAACATATAACTAAATGTTAAGTAATTACAATTCATTAACATTTTTATAAACTTATTTGTTTGAGAAACAGAGCTACAGAGAGAATAGATAGAAAGGTCCTCTACCCACTTGTTTACTCCCAGATGGCCACAATTTCCAGGACATGGCCAAGCCAAAGCCAGTATCCAGAAGCTTCCTGGTCTCCCACATGGGTGAAGGAGCCCAAGCGCTTGTGTTATTCCCTGCTGCTTTCCCAGGCACATTAGCAAGGAACTAGGTAGGAAGTAGAACAATGAGGACTTGAACTAGTGTACATGTTGGATGCTGGCCATGAAGGTGGTGGCTTTACCCACTATGCCACAATTCTCACCCAGATGTATTGACTTTATTAAAGATAATTTATATTTCTTTAACTAAAACATAATATCCTTTTATAATTTTTAAAGGTTTTGCTCAGAATTTGACAGTTTGGGTACTATAATTGACTATGATTGTGGAAATAAGATTACTTTGCTTATCAGATTTGAGGAGACTGCAGTCTTAGATTTCTATTGTGAGCCTACCAAAATGTTATATAAAATATACACTCCTTGATGTGTTTACTGAAGTTTCTGCTGCATTCTCCCTGGGTCAAATTGTGATCTGATAGAGATTTTCTTAAATATCTGTGTTTGCAGATTCTCTCTTTAAAAATTACAATTATGTTGAATGTGCTTGATGGTCAAAATAGAAACCAGTTTTCACAGAGTTGATTGTGATCATCTATTTTAACTAAACAGAATTTTCAGTGGAGTGACAGACCCATGGATTCCCCTACCCTAACTTCCCATGTGATTATTTTCAGTTCATATTATATATTATGAAACTAAGGCCACAGAAAAAGGGAAGGCTTTATTCAGGATCATATAGGAAATCTTTAATATGTGTGAGACATTCTTGTAATTAAAAACAAAGTGCAATGGAAAGACACTTAAAAATCTTAAGCAAATAGGTATATTGCTGTGATTTAAAAATTTAAAGGATATTTATGCTACAAAATGGAAAGAATCACTCTAATACATGATTTATTGTTAGGAAACAATTTAATAAGTACCAATTTGAGACTAGACTATTGTTTCCAGCAGTCCAGGATATGAATTCAAATAATAATAGAATAAAAATTGCCAATGGGGTAAGTAGATGGAATTCAGAGCAGTTTTGAAAGAAAATACTGTAAAACTATTGATTAGTTGAGCATTAGTTGAGGATTGCTGGATTTGAGAATAGAAGGGTGAATACTGGGTCTTTTTGAACTTCAATGAATTAAATGAGGCTCACACAGGCAATAAGTGTGGACATGCATGAGAATTGGAGCTGCCATCAGGCCAAGATCCAAGGGGTTCAATGTGTCTACTGAGGACTATTTTCCTAAGGCTGACTATTTGGTAAATTGCAGCCTTCAGTGTGGTTACGAGTTCATCTGGCATGTAAGCCACCATCTGACCATTATTGTATCTGTACACAGAATCTAGGTAAAGGTAAAGTTGGCAATGTTTTTTTCTAATCTTAGCCCTTTTTTGTCTCCTACCTCAAGGTCAAGGATAAGGACAAGAGGGGCAGAGAAAAAGAACAGGAAAAGCATTCTGAGACTAAGAAGAGTTGGAGAATTTGTTTTTCTGGTCTCCCCAATTAATCCTTAGTTGTCTCCTGAAACAGTATGAGAGGGAAATAATACTTTATGATTGTTCATGTGAATACTGGAGAATGTGTATGTGCATGTGTGTTTAATATGTATGTAAGATATATTAAATATCACATATATAAAGAAAGGGAAAGAGAGAGGGAGACAGAGAGGAACCTGAAAGGGAGAGTGGGGAGGAGAAAAACAAAGGGCCAGGAAGATAAATTTTAAGCTGTATATTACACATAATAATGAATGTCATGTAAAGAAGTGAATATAAGAGTTTATGCTGAATATAGAAGAGAAACTGAAGGTAGAGGTTGGGCTGTAGATGGAAATTCTGATGTCATCATTATTTAAGTGCTCTTCAAAAATTTAAAGCTGTGAGACACTAAGACCCCCTGGGAACAAGAGCTGCTAGGAAAATATGTATGTGTGTGTGTATATATATATACAGAGAGAAGCAAGAAGTAAGTATTGGCGCATCCCACATTATAGAAATCAGCCAAAGCTGAGTAAGTAAACAAAAGAGACAGTCTAACCAGCTATTGACCCTTGATCTGAGGACATCCAATAATTATTCCACTCATGAAATTTGGAAATTTATGGATCTAGGATATTTCCAGTGAAGTAATGAAAACATGCAATTGAATGATGCCATAGGGAATGTGTAGATTGAAGTGAGGGGCACAGCAAGATCATGCTGTCATACTTTGGAGGAAGAAGCTGTCATGAGCCAAATGTGAGAGCCAGTCCTTATGAAGAGGATCAGAGCACTGAGACACACAAAGAAAGAGAATAAGACCAAATGTCAGGGTTTCCTCAGTCATGCTGTTGAATGCATCTCTCCTAGCCTGAGAGCTGTGAGGCATAATCTGAGTGTTTTCACTGCCTGCAACATGATTACCTGATCACACAGAAGTTAAGCATAATCTTATAAAATGTCCAAAGCTCCTCAAATGTCAGAAGTATCATGTCTGAGTCTTATTGAATGTGGCATTGGAGGGAGATGCAGAATAATAGGCACATATATCTTCTTATGAATTTTAGGAGTATTCTTTGAAATACTGTATGTTTAATACATTTATTTCTATATCATCTGGGTCCAGGGAACACAATGAGTCCTGGTGATCCTGACTAGTTTCCTTCTTATTGAGTGTCTGCCTTACATTATGTCCAAACTCTCAGTATAAGAAACTTCAGATTTTCAAAACTCATCTTATCCTTTCTATCAACAGTGTACAATATGCAAAATAAAATGGTTAAGAATTTGTCATCTTTCACATATTTGGGTGAGTCTTCCCTGAGTTTGTATAAGTGTGATTGATATTTTCTTTCTATGTCACTACATTGATTGCTTTGGATTGCAGAAGGCTGTTTCTATAACAGATTATCCAACGCCAGTATGAACTTTTCACAAAAATTCCTTAATTTATCACCCATTTAGGGATTTTGACTGTGTTCTGAGTCCTTTTTTCTAGGAGGAAGGCAATTTGTCCCTTGTACTTGAGCATGAAGGACACCCTGGGGAGACCATCAGATATTTATTCAGAGGGAGAAAAGAGAGACTTAAGCCACATGCTCTCCTGTGTTCCTGAGAGTCTTATGTGCATGACCTATGTTCAGGTCACAAGGCATATTTGCATGTATGGTGCACAGGATGTCATAGCCAGAGTAGCTTTCATTTGAGACACTTGAGACACTGAGCTTACCTTCATGGTAGAACTGAGACCAGAATTCAGAGCTCCTGAATGCCTGTCTAGTATCCACATGATAACAATTCCATAACTGAGTTGAAAAACTGTGTTCTATGGCTGATCAATCTTTTCTTCAATCTAGTAGTTTTTGGTTTCAATAACAGACTGAGGAATGAGGAGTAATTTGAAAAGACTCATTTCTTTGAGGATAATATCAGTGAACAAAAATGTGGAGAATCCAGTACCATGGCTCAATAGGCTAATCCTCTGCCTTCGGGCTGGCACTCCAGGTTTTAGTCCCGGTTGGGGTGCCGGATTCTGTCCCAGTTGCCCCTCTTCCAGGCCAGCTCTCTGCTGTGGCCCAGGAGTGCAGTGGAGGATGGCCCAAGTGCTTGGGCCCTGCACCCCATGGGAGACCAGGAGAAGCACCTGGCTCCTGGCTTGGGATCAGCATGGTGTGCCGGTCACAGCACACTGGCTGAAGTGGCCATTGGGGGTAAACCAATGGAAAAGGAAGACCTTTTCTCTTTCTCTCTCTCTCTCTCTCTCTCTCTCTCTCTCTCTCTCTCTCTCTCTCAATGTCCATTCTGCCTGTCCAAAAATAAAAAATTAAAAATTAAAAAAATAAAAATAAAAAAATTAAAAAAAAGAATGTGGACAAAGAAATTAAATCAGTTCATTTTGTGGATTTATAGATTGCACTATATGGGGATATTTGAGGGTTTAGGGATATCAGACACCATCTGAGGAGTGTTCGTTTATGGGACTCTATTTACACTCACAACAATTTTGGGCACCAGGGATTTTTGCCCTGAATTTATAGAGAAAGGCACAGAAAGGTAAAATAACTTGACTGATGTTACTCAGCAAGTGAATGGTGACATGGGAACCCCAATGCTCTGATCATAGTTTAGTCTATTTCTGGAAGCACATTGATAAAGCTGACTTATGAAATCTTGGGAAAGAGGGCCAGGTTCACTTTCAGTGCTCAGTCATGATTGTGGAATTTCAAAGAGTTTGGACTCT
Source organism: Lepus europaeus (assembly GCF_033115175.1). Taxonomy (NCBI): domain Eukaryota; kingdom Metazoa; phylum Chordata; class Mammalia; order Lagomorpha; family Leporidae; genus Lepus; species Lepus europaeus. The sequence goes on along the minus strand of NC_084851.1, from coordinate 30,520,657 downwards.
GGAAATTGACAAGTCTTACCTGTGCTCCTAGGACTTGACCAGGATTCTTGATTGACACTCACCTCTAGAGGCTTCTTTTGTGAATGTGAAGAACTTTGTTGACATTCTGGTCCATAGGATTCAGGAAAATACTCATATAACAGCCTGGAAACTATGCTCACTTTTCCATGCACTTAACTATTTTGGTTCCATGCACATATATACCCCCAACAAGGAGATTCATACAGAATGTGATGGCTGAGTAACCTGTAGTTACAGATGCACAATCAAGCAGCACATTTTAGAAAATGGAAACTAGTGAAATTGTGAAAAGTCCCTAAAGAGAAAGATGACCACTAAGGCAGCACCAGTCATGGTGGTGTAGTGGCTGGGCAGATGGGTACAGGAATCCCTTCATACCCATATCAAATCCTATCACTCTTCCCCTAATTTTGTGACTTGGTGCTGTGATCCATAGCCAACTTCACCATATCATTCTTCTTGGGTGAGGACTGGCTCAGGTATTGTGTGAAGGTGCCAAGCACTACCAAACAAAATATAGTGATCATGGTAGTTTCCAGTTTCCTTAAATCCTCAAGTTTTTAGTCTTTCTGGGTGATGAGAACATTGTATGTTGACTGATGAGGCAGGGGATTACCACCACTAGCTTCGACAAGTGACTACATTACCCAAATGACTCCAATGTCCTACAGAGTACACACCACAGAGGACCTGACCTCAGATTCCTCTGTTACTTCTGGAATAAAGTCAGAACTTTCCATTCTGAATGTCAGGGTCCTGAGAAGGGCCACTGCACAGTCACTATACCTACCTCTGCCCCTAAGACCCCTCAGCACTGTGCCCCTTCCTGAATCCACAACTGCTTTGAGGTACATGGTCATATCTTCCCCTTACCTCTATCAAAATCCCCTACAAACCTATCACACTACTGACCTTGACTCCAATGCACTATTAGAAGTTGACTTGACCACCCTGCCCTACTGTCCAAATTTTTGTTATCTGTAATTATTTTAATGTCCAGGAACCTGTTGTCCTGTCTGTCTCTGTTCCACTGAACTGTGAGCTTTCCATGGATAGGTAATGAGGGAACTATGCCTCAATGCCCTTTTTATTATTGCAATGACTGAATAGTTCTGAATATATGAATTAACAACACTATGAGTAAGGAAATATTATTCTAAGTTCTTATTTTAGTACATTTCTTCTTCACAAACTACCTTTGAAGTAAGACTGTCTTAGCTTGCTTATAATATTTTCCCTGAAAATGTTAGCAGTTCAGTGTGTCACTCTGAATCTTATGGCTTCAGTCCCAATGATCCGAAGTCACTATGGTGATACTGGACAGCATATAAACCACAGTTTTGCATTTCCCTCTCCTGTTCAAATGGTCACATTGTCTCATCTTCTCAAACTGTGGAGACACAGAATGTACCTGGGTAATAATTACGAGCATGAATGAAAATATCTTCCTAATCTTAATGACTCCAATGTGTAAGAACCAAAAATACACAATTCAGAAAAAAACATCACTTTCTGGAAGGCAATTAGAATATGCATTAGAAAATGCAACATTCTGGCACCGGTGCCACGGAGCACTAGGTTAATCCTCTGCCTGCAGCACCGGCATCTCATATGGGTGCCGGGTTCTAGTCCTGGTTGCTCCTCTTCCAGTCCAGCTCTCTGCTGTGGCCCAGGAAATCAGTGGATGATGGCCCAGGTGCTTGGGCCCCTGCACCCACACGGGAGACCATGAAGAAGCTCCTGGCTCCAGGCTTTGGATCAGCATAGCTCTGGCCTTAACAGCCATTTGTGGGGTGAACCATAGGTTGGAAGACCTTTCTCTCTGTCTCTCTCTCACTGTCTGTAACTCTGTCAAATAAACAAATAAAAAATCTTTTAAAAAAAGAAAGAAAATGCAACATTCTCTCAATATAATATTGAGAACAGTTATTTAATGAAGTTAGGCAGGTTCAACATGATACAGATGTTAGTACTGAAACATCCTGCTGAAGTCACTGGGAGAAGATTTTTAGTTGTATTAACTTAACTTATAAACTGATCATACTTACAAGAAATATCCAGGAACAAGTAGGATCTGAAGTTATGCAGAGAGAAGGACTGTGGAAGGATCATCCAGAATAGCAGTGAGAGGAAGTTCTAGTGGAGTAGGAAGCTCAGGAGACAAGAAAAGGACCACTAACCATGAAAAGACTGAAGTCATGTTCCAAGAGACCATCAAGTTTCTACACAGATTATGCTGTCATCTGTGGGCTCAATCAGGGAAGAATATATTTCTAAATTCATTTTTGTGATCAGTATTATTTGCTTCCTTATGTTGCATAACTGAGGGCTCCAGGTTCTCAGTGTCAGCTGTCATCTAACCTCATGCCCTCGAGGTGACTTTTACTTCCCCCCTCACTCCACGGTACACAGTCTGGCAGTAAAATTTCCCTGAAGTCTGCAAAGTGGCTCCTTATACAGAAGACCATGCCAGTATATCAGCTTTGCCATCTTCAATCAGTACAGCCAAACACAAACTAAGGGAGAGATAAATACCGGGCATAACACAGGGTACAGATATCAGGACCTATCTTAAAATTGTGCCTACCATGCCCACTGTTCTACAAAAGCTTTGCTCATGATGCAAAGATATTTCATACAATTGAAAAAGTGGTTTTAGAGATGAAGAATCTGAGGCAAGTGGAAATATAAACCTTTCTTATGCTAAAATTTCCCACTTGGATTCCTCACACATTTGAAGCTGGATAATATTAGTTGAGGCACAGGCCAGTACTATTTTTTGAAGGATGACAGCTATGGAATAGAAGGCAGTGCAGCCCCATTATGTGACAGCTGGAAATGTCTACAGAGTTCACAAAATTCCAGGAAACCAAATTAGCCCAGCTGAGAAGCATGACTGTACACCATGTTAGTGCACATAGTGGAGGGCATGTTGTCCGAGTAGGGAAGAACTATGGGGATGATTGGCAGGAATTCTCTTTTCTGTTGTTATAATTTAAAACATGGTGATAATTCTTTCTTAAGCTTTTGAAATTGGAATGCACATTTCTATTTTTTTATCTTTTATTTAATGAATATAAATTTCCAAAGTACAGCTTATGGATTATAATGGCTCCCCCCCATAACTTCTCTCCCACCCACAACCCTCACCTTTCCCACTCACTCTCCCCTTCCATTCACATCAAGATTCATTTTCAAATCTCTATATACAGAAGATCAGTTTAGTATATATAAAGATTTCAACAGTTTGCCCTCACATAGCAACACAAAGTGAAAAAATACTGTTGGAGTACTAGTTATAGCATTAAATAACAGTGTATAGCACATTAATGACAGAGATCCTACATGATATTTTTTTTTAAAAATTGATTAATTTTCTATGTAATTTCCAATTTAACACCAAGGGTTTGTTTTTTTTTTTTTTTCATTTTCAATTATCTTTATATACAGGAGATTGATTCAGTTTATACTAAGTAAAGATTTCATCAGTTTGCACCCACACATAAACACAAAGTGTAAAAAAAAACCTGTTTCAGTACTAGCTATATCATTACATCACATTGGACAACCCATTAAGGACAGATCCCACATGGGACGTAAGTATACAGTGACTCTTGATGTTGATTTAACAATTTAACACTCTTGTTTATGGCGTCAGTAATCTCCTTAGGCTCTAGTCATGAGTTGCTGGGGCTATGGGAGCCTTTAGGGTTTGCTGACTTTCATCTTACCCTGACAGGATTATAGTCAAAGTAGAAGTTCTCTCCTCCCGTCAGAGAAAGGTACCTCATACCTTGATGGCCCCATTCTTTCCACTGGGATCACACTAACTGAGATCCTTCATTTAGGTCTTCTTCTTCTTCTTCTTCTTCTTCTTCTTCTTCTTCTTCTTCTTCTTCTTCTTCTTCTTCTTCTTCTTCTTCTGCTTCTGCTTCTGCTTCTGCTTCTTCTTCTTCTTCTTCTTCTTCTTCTTCTTCTTCTTCTTCTTCTTCTTCTTCTTCTTTTTCCCAGAGTGTCTTGTCTTTCCATGCCTAAAATACTCTCATAGGCTTTTCAGCCAGATCCGAATGCCTTAAGGGCTGATTCTGAGGCCAGAGTGCTATTTAGGACATCTGCCATTCTATGAGTCTGCTGTGTCTCCCCCTTCCCATATTGGATCCTTCTCTCCCTTTTTGATTCTATCAGTTAGTATTAGCAGACATTAGTCTTGTTTGTATGATCCCTTTGACTCTTAGATCTTTGTAGCTATTGAGAAAGAGATTGAATTTAGAAGTTCTTCCTCAGCCATGGCATAGTCTGTATATACAAAGGCTGTTGATTTTTGTGCATTGATTTAATATGCTGCTACTTTGCCAAACTCTTCTATGAGTTCCAATAACCTCTTAGAGTTCTTTGGGTCCCATAAAGAATCATATCGTGTGCAAAGAGGGATATTTTGAGTTCTTCCTTCCCAATTTGGATCCTTTTAATTTTTTTTTGCCTAATAGCTCTGGCTAAGACTTCCAGAATTATATTGAAGAGCAGTGGTGAGAGTGGTCATGCTTGTCTGGTACCAGATCTCAGTGGAAATGCTTCTAACTTTTCCCCATTCAATAGGATACTGGCAGTGGGTTTTTCATAAATTGTTTTGATTGTATTGAGGAATGTTCCTCCTATACCCAGTTTGTTTAGGGTTTTCATCATGAAAGGGTGTTGTATTTTATCAAATGCTTTCTCTGCATCTATTGAGAGAATCATATGGTTTTTCTTCTGCAATCTGTTAATGTGGTGTATCACATTGATTGTTTTGTGAACACTGAACCATCCCTACATACCAGGGATAAATCCCACTTGGTCTGGGTGGATGATCTTTCTGATGTGTTGTTGCATTCTATTGGCCAGAAGTTTATTGAGTATTTTTGCATCTATGTTCATCAGGGATATTGTTCTGTAATTCTCTTTCAATGCTGCATCTTTTTCCTGCTTAGGAATTAAGGTGATGCTGGCTTCATAGAAAGAATTTTGGAGGCTTCCATCTTTTTCGATTGTTCTGGATAGTTTGAGGAGAATTGGAGTTAATTCTTCTTTAAATGTCTGGTAGAATTCAGCAGTGAATCCATCTGGTCTTGGGCATTTCTTTGTTGGGTGGACGTTTGTTACTGTTTCAATTTCTGTCTCCGTTATGGGTCTGTTTAGGTTTTCTATGTCTTCCTGGTTCAATTTTGCTAGGTTGTATGTGTTCAGGAATCTATCCATTTCTGATAGATTTCCCTGTTTGCTGGCATACAAGTCCTTGTAGTAATTTCTGATGATTCTTTTTATTTCTGTGGTGTCTGTTGTTATGTTTCCTTTTTCATCTCCAATTGTATTGATTCGAGTGTTTTCTCTTCTTTATTTAGTTAGTTGGGCCAGTGGGGTGGGGATTTTGTTTATTATTTAAAAGAAACCAGCTCCTCATTTGGCTGATTTTTTTTAAATTTTTTTTTTGTATTCAACCCTGTTTTTTTCTTCTCTGATTTTAATTATTTCTCTTCTCCTACTAGCTTTGGGTCTGGTTTGCTGCTTATTTTCTAGATTCTTGAGATGAACTTAAAGCTCATCTATGTGGTGCCTTTCCAATTTCTTTTTTTTAATTAAACTTTTATTTAATGAATATAAATTTCCAAAGTACAGCTTATGGGTTACAATGGCTTCCCCCTTCCAAAATTTCCCTCCCACCCACAACCCTCCCCTTTCCCGCTCCCTCTCCCCTTCCAATCACATCATGAATCATTTTCAATTCTCTTTATATACAGAAGATCAGTTTAGTATATATTAGGTAATGATTTCAACAGTTTGCCCCCATATAGTAACACAAAGTGAAAAAAATACTGTTGGAGTACTAGTTATAGCATTAAATAAGAGTGTAATGTACATTAAAGACAGAGATCTTATAATATATTTTTTTAAAAAATTAATTAATTTTCTATGCCATTTCCAATTTAACACCAGTTTTTTCCTTATTTCATTTCCAATTATCTTTATATACAGAAGATCAATTCAGTATATAATTAGTAAAGACCTCATCAGTTTGTACACACGCAGAAACACAAAGTGTAAAAATACTGTTTCAGTACTAGTTATAGCATCACTGCACATTAGACAACACATTAGGGACAGATGCCACATGGGATGTAAGAACACAGTGACTCCTATTGCTGACTTAACAATTTGACACTCCTGTTCATGGCGTCAGTAATCTCCCTAGGCTCTAGTCATGAGTTGCCAGGGCTATGAAAGCTTTTAGAGTTCGCTGACTTTGGTCTTATACCAATATGGTCATAGTCAAAGTGGGAGTTCTCTCCTCTCTTCAGAGAAAGGTTCCTCCTCCTTTGATGGCCCCATTCTTTCCACTGGGATCTCACTATCTGAGGCCAGAGTGTTGTTTAGGATGTCTGCCATTCTATGAGTCTGCTGTGTATCCCACTTCCCATGTTGGATCTTTCTCTCCCTTTTTGATTCTATCAGTTAGTATTAGCAGACACTTGTCTTGTTTGTGTGATCCCTTTGACTCTTAGACCTATCAGAGCCATTGAATGTGAACTGAAATTGATCATTTGGACTAGTGAGATGGCATTGGCACATGCCACCTTGATGGGATTGTATTGGAATCCCCTGGCACATTTCTAACTCCACCATTTGGGGCAAGTCTGATTGTGCATGTCCCAAATTGTACATCTCCTCCCTCTCTTTTTCCACTCTTAAATTTAACAGGGATCACCTTTTAGTTAAAATTTAAACACCTAAGAATAATGGTGTGTTAATTACAGAGTTCAACCACTAGTACTAGAACAAGAACAACAAAAACAACAACAAATACTAAAAAGGATAAAGTATTACATTGTACATCTAGAGTCAGGACAAGAGCTGATCAGGTCATTGTTTCTTTTTTTTTTTTAATTTTTTTTTGACAGGCAGAGTGGACAGTGAGAGAGAGAGAGAGACAGAGAGAAAGGTCTTCCTTTTTGCCGTTGGTTCACCCTCCAATGGCCGCCGCGGTAGCGCACTGCGGCCGGCGCACTGCGCTGTTCCGATGGCAGGAGCCAGGTGCTTCTCCTGGTCTCCCATGGGGTGCAGGACCGAAGCACTTGGGCCATCCTCCACTGCACTCCCTGGCATTGTTTCTTATAGTGTCCATTTCACTTCAACAGGTTTTCCCTTTGGTGCTCAGTTGTTGCCGATCAGGGAAAACAAATGATATTTGTCTCTTTGGGACTGGCTTAATTCACTCAGCATGATATTTTCCAGATTCCTCCATCTTGTTGCAAATGAACGGGTTTCATTGTTTCTTACTGCTGTATCGTATTCTATGGAGTACATGTCCCATAATTTCTTTATCCAGTCTACTATTGATGGGCATTTGGGTTGGTTCCAGGTCTTAGCTATTGTGAATTGAGCTGCAATAAACATTAATGTACAGATGGCTTTTTTATTAGGCAAATTAATTTCCTTTGGGTAAATTCCAAGGAGTGGGATGGCTGGGTTGTATGGTAGGGTTATGTTCAGGTTTCTGAGGAATCTCCAGACTGACTTCCATAGTGGCTTAACCAGTTTGCATTCCCACCAACAGTGGTTAGTGTCCCTTTTTCCCCACATCCTCTCCAGCATCTGTTGTTGGTAGATTTCTGGATGTGAGCCATTCTCACCAGGGTGAGGTGAAACCTCATTGTGGTTTTGATTTGCATTTCTCTGATGGCTAGTGATCTTGAACATTTTTTCATGTGTCTGTTGGCCATTTGGATTTCCTCTTTTGAAAAATGTCTCTTGAGGTCCTGGGCCCATCTCTTAAGTGGGTTGTTTGTTTTGTTGTTATGGATTTTCTTGTTGTCTTTGTAGATTCTGGTTAGGAACTCTTTATCTGTAGCATAGTTTGCAAATATTTTTTACCATTCTGTTGGTTGCCTCTTCACTTTCCTGACTGTTTCTTTTGAAGTATAGAAACTTCTCAATTTGATGCAATCCCAAATGTTAATTTTGGTTTTGACTGCCTGTGCTGCTGTAGTATTTTCCAAGAAGTCTTTGCCTGTGCCTATATCTTGCAGGGTTTCTCCAATGCTCTCTAATAATTTGATGGTTTCACGTCATAGATTTAAGTCTTTAATCCATGTTGAGTGAATTTTTGTGTAAGGTGATAGGTATGGGTCTTGCTTCAAGCTTCTGCACGTGGAAATCAATTTTCCCAGCACTATTTATTGAATAGGCTGTCCTTATTCCAGGGATTAGTTTTGAATCTTTGATCAACTATAAATTGGCTGTAGATGTTTGGATTGATTTCTGGTGTTTCTATTCTCTTCCATTAGTCTATCCATCTGTTTCTGTACCAGTACCATGCTGTTTTGATAACAACTGCCCTGTAGTATGTCCTGAAACCTGGTATTGTGATGCCACCGGCTTTGTTTTTGTTGTACAAGATTGCTTTGGCTATTCGAGGTCTTCTGTGTCTCCATATGAATTTCAGCATCATTTTTTCCAGATCTGAGAAGAATGTCTTTGGTATCTTGATTGGTATTGCATTGAATGTATAAATTCCTTTTGGGAGAATAGACATTTTTATGATATTGATTCTTCCAATCCATGAGTATGGAAGATTTCTCCAGTTTTTGGTATCCTCTTCTATTTCTTTCTATAAGGTTTTGTACTTTTCATCGTAGACATTTTTAACGTCTTTGGTTAAGTTTATTCCAAGGTATTTCATTTTTTTTATAGCAATTGTGAACGGGATTGATCTTAGAAGTTCTTCCTCAGCTGTGGCATTGCCTGTGTATACAAAGGCTGTTGATTTTTGTGGATTGATTTTATATCCTGCTACTTTGCCAAACTCTTCCATGAGTTCCAGCAGCCTCTTTGTAGAGTTCTTTTGGTCCCCTAAATAAAGAATCATATCATCTGCAAAGAGGGATAGTTTGAGTTCTTCCTTCCCAATTTGTATCCCTTTAATTTATTTTTCTTGCCTAATTGCTCTGGCCAAAACTTGGAGAACTATATTGAATAGCAGTGGTGAGAGTGGGCATCCCTGTCTGGTACCAGATCTCAGCGGAAATGCTTCCAACTTTTCCCCATTCAATAGGATGTTGGCCATGGGCTTTTCATATATTGCTTTGATTGTATTGAGGAATGTTCCTCCTATACCCAGCTTGCTTAGAGTTTTTATCATGAAAGGGTGTTGTATTTTATCAAATGCTTTCTCTGCGTCTATTGAGAGAATCATATGGTTTTTCTTCTGCAATCTGTTAATGTAGTGTATTAGGTTGATTGTTTTGCGAATGTTGAACGATCCCTGCATACCAGGGATAAATCCCACTTGGTCTGGGTGGATGATCTTTCTGATGTGTTGTTGCATTCTATTGGCCAGAAGTTTATTGAGTATTTTTGCATCTATGTTCATCAGGGATATTGGTCTGTAATTCTCTTTCAATGTTGCATCTTTTTCTGGCTTAGGAATTAAGGTGATGCTGGCTTCATAGAAAGAATTTGGGAGGATTCCCTCTTTTTCAATTGCTCTGAATAGTTTGAGAAGAATGGAGTTAGTTCTTCTCTAAATGTCTGGTAGAACTCAGCAGTGAATCCATCTGGCCCTGGGCTTTTATTTGTTGGGAGGGGCTTTATTACTGTTTCAATTTCTGTGTCAGTTATGGGTCTGTTTAGGTTTTCTATGTCTTCCTGGTTCAATTTAGGGAGGTTGTATGTGTCCAAGAATCTGTCCATTTCTGATAGATTTCCCTGTTTGCTGGCATACAAGTCCTTGTAGTAATTTCTGATGATTCTTTTTATTTCTGTGGCATCTGTTGTTACGTTTCCCTTTTCATCTCTGATCCTATTGATTTGGGTCTTTTCTCTTCTTTTTTTAGTTAGTTGGGCCAATGGGCTGTCAATTTTGTTTATTTTTTCAAAAAGCCAGCTCCTCATTTGCCTGATTTTTTGTAATTTTTTTTGGATTCAATCCTGTTGATTTCTTCTTTGATTTTAATTATTTCTCTTCTCCTACTGGGTTTGGGTTTGGTTTGCTGCAGATATCTAGATCCTTGAGATGACTTGAAAGCTCATCTATTTGGTGCCTTTCCAATTTCTTGATGTAGGCACCTATTGATATAAACTTTCCTCTTAACACTGCTTTTGTTGTATCCCATAGGTTTTGGTATGTTGTGCTGTTATCCTCATTTACTTCCAGAAAATTTTTGATTTCTCTTTTAATTTCTTCTATGACCCATTGTTCATTCAGGAGCATGTTGTTCAATCTCCATGTGTTTGCACGTGTTCTGGGGATTCCCGCGTTGCTAATTTCCAATTTCATTCCTTTATGGTCTGAGAAGCTGCATGGTATGATTCTAATTCTTTTGAATTTGCTGAGACTTGCTTTATGGCCTAGTAGGAGGTCAATCCAAGAGAAGGTTCCATGTACTGCTGAGAAGAATGTGAAGTGTTTAGATGTAGGATGAAATGTTCTGTAGATATCTGTTAGATCCATTTGGGCTATAGTGTCATTTAAATCTACTGTCTCCTTGTTGATCTTCTGTCCTGTTGATCTGTCTATCTCTGAGAGTGGAGTATTGAAGTCCCCCAGTACTATTGTTTGGGGTCTAAGTCTCCCTTTAAGTCCCTTAACAAGTCTTTTAAATAAGCTGGTGCCCTGTAATTAGGTGCATATACATTGATAATTGTTATATCTTCCTGTTGAATGGATCCCTTAATCATTAAATAGTGACCCTCTTTGTCTCTCCTAACAGTTTTTGTGGTAAAGTTTATGTTGTCTGATATTAAGATGGCTACACCCGCTCTTTTTTCATTTCTGTTGGCATGGTATATCTTTTTCCAGCCTTTCACTTTCAGCCTGTATGCATCATTGTTGGAAAGATGAGTTTCTTGTAAGCAGCAAAAGATGGGTTTTGTTCCTTAACCCAATCAACCAATCGGTGTCTTTTAACTGGACAGTTCAAGCCATTAACATTCAATGTGACTATTGAGAAGGAGTAATTTTGCCATGCCATTTGCCAAAGATATTTTCTAATATATGGTTTGAGATTCCTGTGATCTTTTGCTGTGAGGTTTCCTTCCTATTACCTTCTTTCATATTGATGACTGTGTTTCTGTGTGTAACACATCTTTAAGCATCTTTTGCAGGGCAGGAGAGTCACAACAAATTCTTTCAATTTCTGTTTGCTGTGAAAGGTCTTTATTTCACCTTCATTCACAAATGAGAGCTTTGCAGGATATAATATTCTGGGCTGGCAGTTTTTCTCTCTTAGTACCTGGGCTATGTCTCGCCATTCCCTTCTAGCTTGTAGGGTTTCTGATGAGAAGTCAGCTGTGAGTCTAATTGGAGATTCTCTGAGAGTAATCTGAAGTTTCTCTCTTGCACATTTTAGAATCTTTTCTTTATGTTTCACTGTGGTGAGTTTGATTACAACATATCGTGGTGAGGATCTCTTTTGGTCATGTTTATTAGGGGTTCTATGAGCTTCCTGTACTAAAATGCTTCTGTCCTTCTCCAAACCTGGGAAATTTTCTGCTATTATCTCACTAAAAAGGCCTTCTAATCCTTTCTCCCTCTCCATGCCTTCAGGAACTCCCAGGACCTGAATGTTCAGTTTTTTAATAGTATCCAGTAGATTCCCAACAATATTTTTTAGATTTCTAATTTCCTCTTCTTTTCTTTGGTTTGCCTGTTTCCTTTCCTGTTCTCTGTCTTCTAAGTCTGATATTCTCTCTTCTGCTTCGCCCATTCTGTTTTTAAGGCTCTCTAATGTGTTTGTCATTTGATCTATTGAATTCTACATTTCATTATGATTTATCATCACTATCACAGTTTCTTGTTCTACTAGTTGTTTCATTTCATTTTGATTCCTCCTTAATATTTCATTTTCACAATAGAGATATTCTATCTTGTCCATTAAGGATTTCTGTAGTTCAAGAATTTGTTTTTGAGAACTTCTTAATTTTCTTATTTTTTTTGAGATCCGCTTCTTGCATTTCTTCCATCTCATCATCTTCATAATCTTGAATTGGGGTGTTTTTTTCATTTGGGGGTGTCATAGTGTCTTCCTTGCTCTTGTTACCTTGGTTTCTATGTTTGGCCAAAGAGCTCTGTTTGTTTCTTAAGGTTTAAGGGTGTGCCCAAGGTGTGACTCACCCAGATTGTTCTCTGGCTTGCTCTCCTGCTCTCTCTCTCTCTTTTCTTTTTTTAGACCCATTTGGGAAGAAATTTCACACAGTTCACCGGGTTGCCTAGGCTAAGGAGTTTGTTTTGCATATGTGAAATTGTGCCTGCTCTTTGTCTTGCTCCTCTTTGTAAGGTTAGTGGAGAGAGAGGCTAGTGACCCTACAGGTTCCCATTATTTATTCACTTTTTTTTCTCTCCTCTAGTCAGCCTGGTGTAGGTTCCCCCGTGGGACCTCAGACCACGCTCTAACCTTCCTGGCCAAAGTCTTTGGTTTCCTTCCAGTGCTGGGGCTCAAATTCTGTGGCTGGGCTTCTGTGGCTGGGCTTGCTGGGTTCCCCACTCTTACGGCTCTGATTTTGTGGCTCCACTCCCACTGCATGGCTCAGTGCAGTAGTGGGCCACCTTGCTCTCCCTGTAGGTCTTCTGTGTCACATCCATTAGATCCAGAAGAGTTTCCTCTGCAGTTTTTTTTTTCTGAGTCTCTTCTTGAGGGTACAGTAACTCCATTTTTGTTAAACTATCTTTTCCTGTACTGTTGGTGCATGCCCTCACTCTTCCGCCATCTTGGCTCCACCCCCAAAATACTGGAATGCACATTTCTTATTTTGGATTTATTGCCAGTATTTTAACATTTTGCACTTTAAAGGTTGTGAATTTATGATGGAGTCTTATTTTATGTAAAATGCTGATGGCATCACTTCTCCTTTAGTCTCTTTGATGTAGGCAAGCATATGGGATAAAATTGATTAAATGTGTGAGCTGGAAGACCACATCTTCCTCACACCCCCATGTCATTTCATGACCCTACCTGACCACACCTGTGTGCCCACCTGCCAATCAGGTTATGTAACCATTCACCTTTGGAAGTGGACAAAGGTCCTGAAACAAAGGGCCAGGCCCTTTTTTCCTCCCTGACTTGATCCCCATGTGGCCCTGCACCTTGGGGCACATTGACTTTGGGCCACCTGTTCCATTCTTTCTGGCCTGCATGCTTCTCCATGCAGCTAGCTCCTGGCCTGCTTTCTGCTCGGTATGAATCTAGACTTCCCTATCTCTTAGATAGAGCCTTCACTCTCCTATGCATTTCTCTCACTGAATAAAAAACTTAAAACCTTACCATGCTGCCCAGTTTATTGGAGCCAGTAATTCAGAATTATTCTCTGAATTCATGCCAAGAACCCTCAAGGTTTATTAATATGGGGGAATCATAGCCCTAAGAGAACTGAAAGGTTCTTGCACTCAGACACCTAGTACCTATCACCATTAGAAATGAGGGCCCTACTTTCTTGTGTCTTTTTCTCCCCCATTGATTCTGGATACCCCTCAATTCATCACAAAATTTGAGATACTCCCCTTTGTTTCCTGTTAATCACCTTGTTCAAAATAATCCTGGGTGTTCAAAAACTATCCTGGACTGAATTTGAAGTGTAATTGTTTTGCTCTGCTCATGGATTAAAAAATAGGTCATCTATCACTTAAATGGATCATTAAAAATTTCTGTAGGAGTTAATCCAAAGGTAGTCTGTAAAAAGACTTCACATAGGAAAAAACAAGGTCTAAGGAAAACTAGTAGACAATTTTTACCATAGATCAGGAATGTCTGACTATGTTAATAAGTATACAATAAGTGGATGTTCCTGAGCTTACCTGAGTCAGCTTCCTTCATCAGAATGTACTCAAAGAATTGGCCTTTACCCAATTCATTTTCTTTACTCATTGTAGGCTCTCCATATATAAAACTGGCAACACCACCTTGATCATTTCTCTCTCAAACTTAGGTGTAACATAAAGATTATAATAATGTCTGTACTCAGTGGGAGACCACCTCAGCTACGTGTCTTTCAAGAGAAATCTGTGGCTACAATCCCTCAATCAGCACTCTACAACCTAGATTCCATTCCCAGCCCATTTTTACACTTGGAAGCTGGCAGCTACCTGAACTTTTGTTTGTCTCAGAGACAGCCCCAAGTAGCTGACTGCTGAGAAAGCATTATTGGTCTAGGACAATTGGTGGCTAAAATTAGGCTTAACTTCAGCCTAAAATCTGGAGAAACATCTAGTGAGAAATTTTTCTGAGTCAAGGAAAACTAGTTTTTTTTAAAATTTGTTCTTTTACAGATCCAACTGGCTATAAATAATTATAGGTTATCAGAGATCTACTTTTATAGTCTACAGTGCATTTTACAAAATTAAGGGATTTGTTGTGGCATAGTGGGTGAAGCCACTGCCTGTAACACTGGATCCCATATGGACACCACTTTGAGTGCCATAAGCTGCATTTCTGATCCAACTCCTGCTAATGTGCATGGGAAATCAGTGCAGATTGGCCGGAGTACTTGGGACCCTGAAACCACATGAGAGATGCAGAAGAAGCTCCTAGCTCTTGGCTGCAGACTGGCCAAGCTCCAACCATTTCAGTGATTTGAGGAGTGATTCAACAGATGAAAGATTTCCCTCTCTGTGTCTCTCTGTATCTCTATACCTCTGCAACTCTTTCTAACAAATAAATAAATCTTGAATACAATTTTGTGTTTTACTCTAAGACTGCTTGACCTCAGTTCTCCTTTAGATTAAATGAGAAATGGCTGCTCAAGCATTGTTTGAAGTGTGTCTCTGTTAAAATTATAATTTAAGTAAGAACAAAGGATACATGATAAGTTACACAAGATAAATACATTCACATTTTTCCTCAGCCCTCATTAGTGAGTCATTGAATGAAAAATGCTAAGGAAGAGGTCATAGAGACAGCATAGAGACAGTTTTAGGTTTGACATTGGATTCCATACAAAAGCAAAAGCATTAAAAGAAATTCCAAATGCCAATGTGTGGGCCAAGGGGAGGATGGAGCTTTTTTGAGAGATCTTTAAAAAATAACCATGCATATGTTTGTTGAATCCTTCAGCTAATTTCCCAGTGTTTTGAATATATCATTTTATTGGTTCAAATGCTTATTAGAAATATCTGTTCCTTTTTAATCAGAATATCTGCAGGTGTCATGGAACAGAAGAGTAGACACCCCACCTATGACTTACTCCTTTGCCTTAGCATCTTAATCTCCCAAGGATTCTCGCCAATATTGTTTTTAGCTACATATTGATCCAAATAATTCAGAAGATCATCACCTAATCTCCAATTTCATGATTCTACTTCTGCTTCCAAATCTATTGACCAAAGTCATTGTTATGGATAACCTCTGGCTTTATTACAGTAAATTTAAAACTCAACTTCAAATTGAGTGAAGATTCTAGATGATGTAAATGAATTGACTCTTCCATTTTTAAGAACATTTTTTTTATTTAATAACTATAAATTTCAGAGGTACAACTTTTGGAATATAGCAGTTTTTCCCCCATATATGCTCTCCAACCCCCAAACTGCCCCACCTCCTACTCCATCTCCCATCCCATTTTTCATTAAGATTCATTCTCAATTATTTTCATACATGGAAAATAAACTCTAAATCTACAAAGTGATATCATCAAATTACTAGAGAACATTGAGGAAAATCTACAAGGTATCGGCATGGGGAAAGGCTTCTTAGAAAAGCCCCCCAGGTGCACAGGCAATCAAAGCCAAAATTAACAATTGGGTTACATCCAACTGAGAAGTTTCTGCACTGCAAATGAAACCCTCAACAAAGGGAAGAGGTGACCAACAGCATGGGAGGAAATATTTGCAAACAAAACAACTGATGAAGGGTTAACTTCCAGAATCTATAAAAAGCTCAAGAAACTCAACAACAAGAAAACAAACAATCCAATTAAGAAATGGGTAAAGGAACTAAAGAATTTTTGAGTTTCAAGAGAGGAAATTCAAATGGCTGACACATGAAAAAATGTTCAGGATTGCTAACCGTCAGGGAAATGCAAATAAAAACCAAATGTAGTTACACCTCATAGACTGACTCAGTGTCAAAGCTGTCCACATGGTTCTCCCTCAGCTAATATCACAGGTGACACAGGATGTCACAGATAGAGCTATGTAGCTCCAAGAAGATGGTGTTGCCTACATATCCAGCTGTGGGGGTCCTCTGTGATGTCCCCACCCACTGCTATGTATTTGTACTGTCCATGTTCCACAGAGTCTTCCTACTTTCTATAGGATTTCAACTGTAAAATTCTGTTAAACTCTGTCCTGGAAATGCCGTTACTTCACCTTCTTTCTGTTATCTTCCTGTGGTCAAAATCAGCCCATCCTCTATCTATTCAGCTATCTTGGATCTCTCTCCCATTCTGCTGTATTAAGTTCAAAAATAATCTCTAGTGTATTACACCTGAAAATCTTCAATGAAAGAGTTATGAATTTGTGTCAGGCACTGTCAGTGGCAAATGTTACTTATCTCATTGAATTTTCACTAACATTCTATATGTTTCCATTATCTCAATTTCCAATTAAGATGATGAAGAATAAAAAGTGTCATTATATTGCTTGGAAGCACTCAAGATGTTATTAAGAAATTGAATATAGGTATATCTGATATTGAAGTCCAGATTCTTTTTTTTTAAATTTTTGACAGGCAGAGTGGACAGTGAGAGAGAGAAAATACCACTGGAGTACTAGTTATAGCATTAAGTCACAATGTACAGCACATTAAGGACAGAGATCCTACATGATATTTTTTAAAGAAATGATTAATTTTCTATGCAATTTCCAATTTAAAACCAAGGTTTTTTTTTTCATTTCCAATTATCTTTATATACAGAAGATCGATTCAGTATATACTAAGTAAAGATTTCATCAGTTTGCACCCACACAGAAACACAAGGTGTAAAAATACTGTTTCAGTACTAGTTATAGCATTACTTCACATTGGACAACACATTAAGGACAGATCCCACATGAGACATAAGTACACAGTGACTCCTGTTGCTGATTTAACAATTTGACACTCTTGTTTATGGCATCAGTAATCTCCCTAGGCTCTAGTCATGAGTTGCTGAGGCTATGGAAGCCTTTAGAGTTCACTGACTTTGATCTTATTCCGACAGGGTCATAGTCAAAGTGGAAATTCTCTCCTCCCTTCAGAGAAAGGTACCTCCTACCTTGATGGCCCCGTTCTTTCCACTGGGATCTCACTTGTCTATCTATCTACATAGAATGATTTAAGGTGAGACTGAAAAATTCATGGCACTTAGAGCAGAACTGAAGTGATATTTTGAAGTTACACTGAGGTATGATACAATTAAATAGGAACCAATTACTTAAACTTCACATTTAGGGAATTCAATACTGTTGTGCCCTTAGAAGAAAATTATGAGTTTATATTTATATATTTGCTGTTTAATACACCATGACATAAAAAAGTTTCAAAAATAATATCATGGGGGCCAGCACTGTGGCTCACTTTGTTAATCCTTTGCCTGAAGCACTGGCATCCCATATGGCCACTGATTGTAGTCCCAGCTGCTCCTCTTCCAGTCCAGCTCTCTGTTGTGGCCTGGGAAGGTAGTGGAGGATGCCTCAAGTGTTTGGGCCCCTGCAACCTGCATGGGAGACTGGGAAGAAGCACCTGGCTCCTGGCTTTGAATCAGTGCAGTTCCAGTTGTAGCAGCCATTTGGGGGGTGAACCAATGGAATAAAGATCTTTCTCTCTCTCTGTTTCTGTCTCTGTCTCTCTCTCTCTCTCTCTCTGTCTCTCTCTCTCTCTCTCTTTCTAACTCTACCTGTCAAATAAAAAAAAAATCACAGAAAGTGCTTACTTAGACTACTTTCTTTTTTTTTTTTACAGGCAGAGTAGACAGTGAGAGAGAGAGAGACAGAGAGAAAGGTCTTCCTTTACAATTGGTTCACACCCCAGTGGCTGCTTTGGCTGGTGCACTGTGGCCAGTGCACCATGCTGATCTGAAGCCAGGAGCCAGGTGCTTTTTCTGGTCTTCCATGGGGTGCAGGGCCCAAGGGCCTGGGCCATCCTCCACTGTACTCCTGGGCCACAGCAGAGAGCTGGACTGGAAGAGGAGCAATCGGAACAGAATCTGGTGCCCTGACTGGGACTAGAACCCGGTGTGCTGGTGCCGCAGGTGGAGGATTAGCCTATTGAGCCCTTGCACCCGCCACTTAAACTTCTTTCAAGTTTTAAATTTTTGCTCAAAATATTTCCAAATTTTGAAACTTTTAGAAAGTGTATTAAATAATATTAATATTTTCATATTTAAATACCTTTTTCAAATTACAGTATTATGCCTTTTCAAACATTTGTGACTTTATAGAAATTTAATATACAGCTTAATAAATTCTATTACTCTTTGGTTCATGTGTAAGTCTTTATTTAAATATGTCCCAGGAAGTTGAGTTCTTACCCCTTCATGAGACACCTGGACCCTTGGTTTGGCCTGGCCCAGACCTGGGTGTTTTGACCAATTACAGAGTGAAGCAATGGATACAAATGCTCTGTCTTCCTATCTCTCTCAGTCTCTAACTCTCTGTTGCTCTTTTGAATAAAAATTAATAAATCTTAAAAATTGTGAGGACAATTCCTGAGCAAGCATCCATAAGTAACAAAACTAGCTTTTAACTACTTAGAAGAAATCATAAAATTTACTTTGTTATGAATTTCTAATCCTTAAGGGTACTTGCTTCAGGAATAACATAGCCACCCAGATGCAAGAAGTGTAGAGATATAAAGCACAGATCTATTAGGTTGTATTTACATAAAACAAATGCAAAGCCCACAGGACTGGTTGTGTAACATAGGAGGCAAAGATAAGGGGGTACCAAGAGGATTTGAAATGTTTCAAATGAGGTGTCTCATGCAAACCAGACCCAAGTCTAGCACTTAAAAATATGTAACATTTCAGTAGGTTCTCAGCAAACTTCACCAAAAAATGTAATTCAATTTGAAACAGCAAAATAATGTAATTTTGATAGGAATACTCATTACTACATTGAAATTCCTATTTACATGTTCCTTTTATAAAATTATAAACAAGGGCAGTCATTGTGGTGCAGCACCTTGGACTCAGAAATCCCATATAAAAGTGCCTGTCTGAGTACTGATTACTCTGCTTCAGCTCTCTGCTAATGTATCTGGGGAGCAGTAGATTTGGAAACACTTTAGAATTCCAAAGTGACAGTGGTTCAAGTGTCCAAAATCTTGTAGACATCACTCATGGCTGACTTCTATGTACTGAAGCAAACTTTTTTTTTTATTTTTTAAATTGAGATAAAATAGACCGATCACTTTATATTAAAAGAAACTGCATAATAAAAACTAATCTTCTTTTGCTTCTTATTTCACAAATTTTTTTTCATTTTTTAAACTTTTATTTAATAAATATAAATTTCCAAAGTTATCTGTACTCTCATGTTCATTGCAGCTCAATGTACAATAGCTAAGATATGGAATCAACTGAATACTGGATTTAGAAATTATGCTACATATATGTAGCATAATTTCTAATATATATACACATATGTATATATATATATATATATATGTGCATACATATTATGGAATATCATTCATTGCTGAAAAATGAAAACCTGTAATTTGAAACAAAATGGAGGCTATTTGAAACCATTAAACTTAGTGAAATAAGCCAGTCTAAAAGACAAATACCATATATTCTCTCAGAACTGTGCTAACTAGTATAGTACCTAAAAAGTAATCTATGGGAGTGAAATTGGCACTTTATGATGCAATGATTTTGAACAGTGCTAACACTATTGAGAAACATTGCTTTTTGTTTCTTATGTTTTTTTCTTCACACTGTTTGTTGATCCTTCTACTTAGTCTAGAGTTAATCTTATGAGTATAAAGTTAATTGAAAATAGATCTCTTTGAACAATAAAAATGGTAGTGGTAGAGGGAGGAGGAAGAAGGATGGGAATATAGTTGGGAGGGAGGTAGGGTTATAATTATCATTAAGTTTCTAAATTTGTATATATTAATGGCATGAAAGTTATATCCCTTAAATAATAGTAAAATAGGGCTATTAGCATAATTTAATAAGACTAACAACAACAAAGCATGAAAAAATAGTTATTAATTTTTCTTTGAAAGGTGAAGCAGCAGAGAAGGAGTGACCAAATGATACAGAGAAGTAGAAAAAAAGAGCAGTTTTATGTATTGCTTCACTCCTCTGATGGTCAAAATCCAGGTCCAGTATAAGCCAATGCCAGGACCCAGTAATTTCATCTAGGTCATCTCTTGAGCCAGCTTCATCTGCCTTTCTAGGTTCATAAGCAGGAACATAGATCAGAATCAGAGCAACTTTGTTCTTGAATTGGCACTCTTTTTAAATTTTTTTTATTTTTTGACAGGCAGAATGGACAGTGAGAGAGACAGAGAGAAAGGTCTTCCTTTACCGTTGGTTCACCCTCCAATGGCTGCCACAGCCAGCACGCTGCAGCCAGCGCACCGCACTGATCCAATGGCAGGAGCCAAGTGCTTCTCCTGGTCTCCCATGGGGTGCAGGGCCCAAGCACTTGGGCCATCCTCCACTGCACTCCCTGGCCACAGCAGAGAGCTGGCCTGGAAGAGGGGCAACCGGGACAGGATCGGTGTCCCAACCGGGACTAGAACCCAGTGTGCCGGCGCTGCAAGGCGGAGGATTAGCCTAGTGAGCCATGGCACCAGCCTGAAGTCCAGATTCTTAGTCAATAATATTTTTTTCATATGGTTAATTGGTTTTCATTTTATCTGGGTACATTTTGAAGATTTCCAAAGTGATTACCTATTTGCTACCTGCATATTAACTTGCTACATCCTCACAATACTGCAATTAAAATAAATCCAACTGTAGAGTAAATGAAATGTGTCTATATGAGTCAATAATTAAGTAGGAACTATTAGCTTGAGAAAGAACAGGGGTATTCAGACTATAGTTTAAAATTTAAAAGTAAATTTATGAATGAATGATTCATGGAGATGTGATTTAGGTTTTGCATTCTATACATAATTTTAAAAGATAAGCTACATGCTTATCTATAATACAGGTAGTGGTAGAATGTTACTTTTTAATATTCTGCTTTTGTGTATGAGTAACATAACCATTTTATTGGAAATATGGAAAATAGAAAAGTCAAAATTAACCATTAGGGGTCAGCACTGTTGCACAGTGGGTTAAATTCCCACTTGGAGTACTGGCATCTCTTATGTGCACCAATTCAAGTCCTAGCTGCTCCGCTTCCAATCCAACTCCTTGCTAATTTGCCTGGGAAATAAATGAAGGATGATTTGGAGTTTATTAGAGGAGAGGGATCTGGTAAGGGAGAAAAGGTGACATCACTTCCTTAATCATAGAACATAATAGAGCTTAGAACCCTGGTGTCCAGGTATCCATATTTCAAATGAAAGTTACCATTCAGCTAACTTGGTCAGAGACAATTTTAAGAATAAGATATTCTCATGCTCAGCCAGCACTTATAGTGGTTGTGGGCTCAGGAGGCCATGGGTTCTGATCTGTCTTTAGATATTAGTTTAGGCCACCATCCCTCTTATGCCAGTTTCCATTTTGTAGTGGGATGACATAGCTGACAGGAGCTGCTATGCTAGAAATGAGAATGAGCCAGCTCAGTCTCATGAAGACAGAGTCTTCATGCCACAGGTGAGTGAGCAGAGGGGACTGAAGAAGTGAATTACAGTTATGACGCTGAAAATACTGGGAATTATAATGGGAAGCAAAATATGCTCTTCTTTGTTACTTTGTAATTGTTCATTTGTTAAGCTGATATACAGATCTGATAAAATTATTAAATGTGTGACTTAATTTTTTAAAAAAATTATTAGACTTGTTAATGGAAATCCTTGCTGAATTTAATGTTCAGTCAAACAAACTTAAGAAATGTGTCTTACATAATGCCTCAATAAAAATAAAGCAGAAATACTGTGTGCCTTTACAGTCATAAAATATCAATCTTTAAAAATAACTCAAGGACAGACTCAACACACCAGTGCTGAAATGCAAGGTGAGCTGAACCTCAATACCATGAGACACAAGTGGGAAAGCAGAAAGAAGAGACTAGAGGGAACGAGGCTTGAAACTCCGTGGGGAAAAGTTCACCAGGCTAACTAGAAGAGAGAGAGGGGAAAAAAACTGACTGATAAGGACATGAGTTTCTCTCTCTCCACTCACCCCTCAAAGGCAAGCAAGACAAAGAGCAGGCACCATTTTGGACATACGTCATAAGCAGGGCGACATCAGGTCTGCACTGGCACTGAGCCTAGCAGAAAAAACTGACTCTGGGGGGTGAAATAACAGGAGATTAGGATCTAACTTGGCAGCCCAGTGGGAGACTGCAGGAGAATTGGAGCTCACACCAAGGGCAGAAGAGATTCCCTGTGTGGTCCTTGGGAAAGAGCTTCCAATCTCTGGCTCCTGTGGGTATATCATTTGCCTGCTAACTACCTCCAATTATGTTCAGCTGTGTGTTCAGCTGTGCAGAATTACTTCCCTTTTGAATCAAAAAAAGAAAGAAAGAAAGAGAGATTTACCACACGTAACCTGGGAGTGTCATCTTTGACACACCCTCAACCCTGAAGGACCAAACACAGCTCTCAGTAAACACTCATCTCAAGCCTCTAAGGCTCCACCAAAAGTGGGCAGTCCACTTAATATAGAGCCATAGCGTAACAAGAAAAAACACCACAGTGAAGAAACCAAATATCTCCAACATGCCAAATAACAAACGCAAAGACTGAAGTAACAACAATAAGGAAGACACTATGACGCCAACAAATGAAAAAAACACCCCAATTCAAGATTATGAAGATGATGAGATAGAAGAAATGCAAGAAGCGGATCTCAAAAAAATTGATAAGAACATTAAGAAGTTCTCAAAAACAAATTCTTGAACTACAGAAATCCTTAATGGACAAGATAGAATATCTCTATTGTGAAAATGAAATATTAAGGAGGAATCAAAATGAAATGAAACAACTAGTAGAACAAGAAACTGTGATAGTGATGAGAAATCATAATGAAATGTAGAATTCAATAGATCAAATGACAAACACATTAGAGAGCCTTAAAAACAGAATGGGCGAAGCAGAAGAGAGAATATCAGACTTAGAAGACAGAGAACAGGAAAGGAAACAGGCAAACCAAAGAAAAGAAGAGGAAATTAGAAATCTAAAAAATATTGTTGGGAATCTACTGGATACTATTAAAAAACTGAACATTCAGGTCCTGGGAGTTCCTGAAGGCATGGAGAGGGAGAAAGGATTAGAAGGCCTTTTTAGTGAGATACTAGCAGAAAATTTCCCAGGTTTGGAGAAGGACAGAGACATCCTAGTACAGGAAGCTCATAGAACCCCTAATAAACATGACCAAAAGAGATCCTCACCACGATATGTTGTAATCAAACTCACCACAGTGAAACATAAAGAAAAGATTCTAAAATGTGCAAGAGAGAAACTTCAGATTACTCTCAGAGAATCTCCAATTAGACTCACAGCTGACTTCTCATCAGAAACCCTACAAGCTAGAAGGGAATGGCGAGACATAGCCCAGGTACTAAGAGAGAAAAACTGCCAGCCCAGAATATTATATCCTGCAAAGCTCTCATTTGTGAATGAAGGTGAAATAAAGACTTTTCATAGCAAACAGAAATTGAAAGAATTTGTTGCCACTCATCCTGTCCTGCAAAAGATGCTTAAAGATGTGTTACACACAGAAACACAGAAACATGGTCACGAATATGAAAGAAGGTAAAGGAAGGAAACCTCACAGCAAAAGATCACAGGAAGCTCAATTTCTCTTTGACATAGAATTAAAATCTGATTCTCTATTAAAGCAATGTGTTAAAGTAATCTATTATGTTCTCTTGATGTCTGTTAAATTCTAATTGTTCAAAAACGGCTGAATTTTTATTAAGAGTTATGGGTTATTTAAATATGTGCTTATTTATAAAGATTTGAATAATCACCTGTAATAATGACCAAACTTGGTCTATGTTATGTCATGATTTTAAGGAATCTTATTTCAACCAGATATTTTGGATTTTGAGCCTTCTTGGCATTCTTGACAGGCATTCAAAAAATTAAAGTTTCAAACAATCTGGACTCTAAAATTTCCAGTAAATCTTGGACTTTGGTTTTCCCAGTTTGGCCCAACTGAAAAATATCAAAGGACCTATGTCTCTCATCTTATAGAGACACCAACTAATCAGGCTATTTGGATTATATTAAAAGTACTGTCAAGATGTGACATGGTACCAAATTTTAAGTTTCTATAATGGAAAATGCTATTAATACAAATGTTTGCGAATTAAAAAGTCTAATGATCTTGTGTTACTAGACATGATAGTTATCTTAATGAGAAAGCTCCAGAGGCCTAAAGGGTTAAATAAATGTAAAAATCCTACAGGTGTTTTCAAAAATACTGTGAAGTCAGCAAGTGCTTCTTGTTGGTTGATGAGTTTATAATTTTAAACAAGGTAACTTAAAATCTTTTGTCATCCACAGTTATATATATAATTTGCTGCTCATAAAACTAAAGCATTGTTGGTTCTGTGTTTAGCTGTCCTCCTATAGGTTCCTATGGACTTTTTCCAGCCACCTTTATTGTATTTCATACTTTGGGATGGCTCTGTAAACAGATGAAGCCAATAATGTATTAACAGTACCAACTGAGAAAAAGTATGGTTAACTGAGGTTACTAAAAACAAGCAATTCAAATCAATTGGCAATCTACAAAAAGAGTTAAAGATTTTAAAAGCTGTTATAAAAATTGCTACATTGGTCTATTATGTTATGTTATATGTGTGTAGATATTGTATGCCCACATGGGAAAATTTTATTAAGAGTTTTATTTTAATTGGCTTATAGATAAGATTGTCCATAAATTTAAGCTGCTAAAATTAATCAAAGATACCTTTTAATTCATGTGACCTGAATCTCTGCATCATGTGTTTTATACTTGTTGGTAGAAAGAAACTAAAAACATTTTATATGGTTTTGCTTAAGTTTACTGGTTAAACAAACTACACCATGTTAGATATTTAAGAGGTGTTTTCAAATACATGATTCTTAAAATGTATAGAAGGCATTGGACCTTCTGGTAAATGTTTTCTTAAGTTGTTATCTAATGGTTGAAACTATTTGCTAAGTATTCATGTGGTATTGCTATTGTCAGCAAGCCATCTAGGACTTGCTCCCTCATTTCTCTATTCTAAGCTCAACTTGTTCTTTCATTTCTCTATTCTCCAAAAGGTAGGAAACTAATTCTATTAAAAGGAATCTGTAGGATGCACAATTTAGTCTTTAGACCTTATAAAAGAGATGGCTAACATTTTTCTGTAATAGCATAGCCCAAATAAGAGCTTAATTAATAATCTCATAGCTAGATTCACTTCGCCATCAGTGAAGTAAACAGTAAGTAGGAAAAAACCTCCCTTTCAGACCAAAGGGAAAGAAAGTTTTAAAGTGAGAATATAATTTTCCTCATGGGCATTGTCTACCTTAGAAAAACTACTACAGAACATGCCTGGGACTATAGACTTGTAGTTCAGGCCACCAAAGTTTAGAGATGGTACTTGGGCACTCCCTTGACTTGCATCCTCTGGTCTGCTTGAACACAAACCAGGAGGAAAAAAAAGCTGGGCATCAGAAGCAATGGGTAGCAGGCCTATTAATGGCTGATCTGTACAGTGATCTTCCCTCAAGGAGACCCAACAGGCCAGTCCACTGCAGTGGCTTTCAAAGTGGTAAGCCTGGGCTTCAGCAGAAGTCAGCTTGTGAAGAGCCCTGGCAGCTCTGCCAAGAGTTGGATCACTGGAAATGGACCTGCTCTGGAGTCGAAGGATGCCCAGGTCAGAGCCACAGATCTTATTGGCTCTAAGCTGAAAAGCCCTTCACTCAGCCCAACTTCCAAAGTGACCACTGCAGCTGAGGGTATGGTCAATTAGGGTCAGCAACATTGCAGGCAGAACTGTAAATTTCTTGTTAGAGATGCCCCCTGCCTTTTCCTGGCCAGCTCTCCTCCCAGGCCAGCCAAGTAATGAAAGCCAACAGAGTGCCTTCCCCTAGGAGGTTCACACCTCCCTTAGGATATACCCCATGCGAAGAGATAGATAGGTCTGGGGCCAACAGATTATTATCAAGCCCCTTCTGTCAGGTTCTATTTGCCTCTCAATCAGAAAACTTAATTGTTGCTTAGACAGCACCTTTCTTAGCTCCTCTAATAATGACTCTGTCCTTTGTTCTAGACCCTGGTTAGCACACTTGGGCCTCATTCCTTTGTAATCATAACCTCTACTCTACCTCCAATGGTTCTACTCCCAACCTGTGTGTACTGATGATCCTCTTCCCCACTTAATGCTGTATAATTGTTCAGACCTGGTTAATGCCACTCTTAAGATCATTGGTTACTATCCTCACCCTGTCTTTTATGACCTTGTCTAAATATGATCAGAATCGGCGAACTTGGCAGTCTTCCGTAGCCTTGGCAACTCATGACAAGAGCCTAGGGTGGTTACTGGCGCCATAAAGTA
The DNA here is from genome assembly GCF_033115175.1 of Lepus europaeus. NCBI lineage: Eukaryota > Metazoa > Chordata > Mammalia > Lagomorpha > Leporidae > Lepus > Lepus europaeus. The sequence goes on along the minus strand of NC_084851.1, from coordinate 30,494,031 downwards.
GAGTGTGAATTTTTTGGGTCAACAGCAGGAGTCATTGTACTAAATTGGTCTTCTGTATATAAAGAGAATTGAAAATGAATCATGATGTGATTGGAAGGGGAGAGGGAGCGGGAGAGAAGGTTGTGGGTGGGAGGGAAGTTATGGGAGGGGGAAGCCATTGTAATCCATAAGCTGTACACTGGAAATTTATATTCATTAAATAAAAGTTTAAAAAATTCACTTTTATGAAATAAAAAATAAATAAATAATTTTTAAAAAATAACTCAAAATATAAATATTTATATTTAATTTATAAAATTAATAATTTATTAAATTCATATTTGAATTGCAATTTTTGTAAATATATCTTAATATGTCTATATATTTTAGTATATAAAAAGATATTCTAGGTCAGCACTGTGGCTCAACAGGCTAATCCTCTGCCTTGTGGCGCCAGCACACCGGGTTCTAGTCCCGGTTGGGGACTGGATTCTGTCCCAGTTGCCCCTCTTCCAGGCCAGCTCTCTGCTATGGCCTGAGAAGGCAGTGGAGAACAGCCCAAGTCCTTGGACCCTGCACCCGCATGGGAGACCAGGAGAAGCACCTGGCTCCTGGTTTCAGATCAGTGTGATGCGCCGGCTGCAGCCACCATTGGAGGGTAAACCAATGACAAATATGAAGACCTTTCTCTCTGTCTCTCTCTCTAACTATCCATTCTGCCTGTCAAAAAAAAATATATTCTAGCATGCATTTTGAGTTAGTCATTTATCTTAATAGAAGTTAGTTATAACATTATTTATGCAATTATTTCTACAATTATGATTAAATATTACATTATGAAATTTTAGTACATTTTCTATTCTTTGAGAGAACTTTAATGAATTATCTAATGAATTATCAAGGTAGGTTGGTCTTTCATAAGATGTATTTTTGGCAAGAAAATATTGTAGTATCTTTTTACCCAGACGCCGACATCAAAAATTGCCCTAAGAGCATTTAAACTCCATTTCTTCATTGAGACCTATAAAGCACTTAAGAGTGTATTTTAAACAAATTTTAATTCATCTACTTCATTTCATCTTCAATGTTTTCCAAGAAATTTCCTGTAATTTGTGCTTATTCTCAATAGGCTTGCTGTTTTCTGAATGGTGACAGGAAATATTTTAAGCATCATCTATCTATTTTTTTAGGTCTTTCATATCAAATTTTATAATGAAATGTCTCTTTTCTACCTCCTATCTTTCTTACTGAACATTTTTTTAAACAGTTTCCCTGATATTTCTTACCTTGATGTCCCATATTAGAAATTTTCTCTAAATTGAATGGCATTCCAGATGAAAACTTAGGTTATTTTTCTGAATTTTGAAAGAGTTGAAAGGAGGAGCTGCCTAAAACATTCTGTTTCCAGCTGTATAATATACTTCATGTCTTGAATCAAACTATTTTCCAGATTTAAATTGCAACATTTGAGAAGCAAACATACTCTTATGAAAATTTATACCCACTGTTACCATACTAAGCTTATTCATTTTTGCATTGGCACTTTGGTAAAAATTCCTTTTCTTTTTCATTCAGTAATTAGATTATCCACTTTGTGTTCTAGATCAGGAAAAAAACAATAGATTTACGATCAGAGGGTACTATAAAAGCCAAATAAACATTTTACTTTCCATATATATAAAATATATATACATATATATATATATATATACTTTCCATATATATATATACATATATATGTGTATATATATATATATGTATATATATATATACTAGCAAGCTTTTCTTTTATTTTCTCCCATAATATATTATCAATACTGCAGTCATAATAGTTGTACTCAATAAAATGCTAATTAAATAAAAAGCAATCTATTATATAGGACACTGTACAAGATAGATCTTCTCTCAGAAACACAATCTCTACAATTTCAGAGCACAAAACTGTAGTCAGAATTATCAGCAATTATTTATAAGTCAGAGTAGTATCCAAATTGAAAAAAGAGAAACATTTTTGGAAAAAGTGGCTAAATACAAATAAGTCATATTTAAAATACTGTTTTTGAAGCTTCCTCAGAGAATTTTTAAATTTATTCTATATTCCCAAATATCTATGTTTATGATGTTTTAGATGATCTATACCATTTAACTGTACGTTTTACTTTGGTGGTTCCTATATATAAAAATAATCAAAATTGAAATAACACAAACATGCACTGATGTAACCATGGTAACACATATGGCCATTTTCAAAGTCATGAAAACACAGTTTTCCTGCAGCTATTAAATTCCCGAAGAAACTGTCTTGGACAGAGTGATGTGTACCTCAGGCATAAAGAGAATTACAGAGAATTTAGGGAAAATTACTAGGTACAAGGTCTTCAGCCTCCTGAAGTTCTAGATCTGAATCTTTCCTTCTTGAAATGTTGCCAACTGTCACCAGGACCCACCCATTTTGAAAGCAAGGAAGGCCATCGCTCAGAAGCGAGGACCCAGCATAGGCACTGATTATTGGTGGCCACTGGTCTTCCGTGCGCATGCGCAGTGACTGCCCTCTACAGGCCGAGTTCACTTCCGTTTAACCTCCTTGCTTGGCTACAGTCACTGAGTTAAGACTGTGGGAACAGGAAGCCTGTGTGCTGGGACGTTGAGGCCAGGGCTTGCTCCTATCCTGGGCTTGCCTCAGGATTCCCATGCTGGGAAAAGCCGCTAGAAGGATCAGCCATGAAGGAGGTCTTACCTCCCCATTGAAGGGGGCGAGTGTCTCTTGAGCTCCTCTGCTGGGTGAGAGATGGGGAATGGGATAAAACCACAGCCCAGGTACCTCTTCCCGACAAGCACAAGGCTGCCAGCGAGGGTGAGGAAGTCTGAGGGCAGCAGCTCCACTGCTCAGAAACAGTGGCCGAGGCCGCCCTCCTTTGACCAGGAACACTGGGCACTCAGCTCCCACAGGCCCTCCTCCTCTGAGAGGGAGAAGCACCCAGGCCACCTTTCAGAACAGCAGAAGCAAAGCCTAAACCTCAGTCGGTGTCCAAGTTAATCATAATCCCCTGTATAGACTTCACTGACAGATAAGTGATTTAGCAAAATTGATTATTTCCTGTGGTTTATTTTTAATGTACGCGCTTCATTTTATATGCTTTGGGAAATTCATTTTATACACTGTGGGGAATTCATGTGGAGAGAAATTACTTATGGTTTAGACTTCAGTGTTCAGAACTTAGGGTCCAAGACTTGTTTCTGAGTAAAGATTCAGGGAAGAACAGACAAAAATTAAAATGGGCAAATAAAAGTAAAAATCTAAAAATGTGAAAATAAAATTTAAAGTGGGTATGGTAAAGTTAAAAATTAGAATGGTTAAAATACTATCTTTTTAAATAGAATATCTGCGTTTGAAAATCAATTTGTAATTTATTTTTTTTCCTAGAGATAGTTTCTAAGTAACTTAAAGTGCAATAATGTTATACAATGGGGATTAAACTAGAAAGAGTAATATTAAGGGACAAAAATATTTATGCCATTCATACTAACTCAACATATGAACATATTTAGATTAAGCTTTCTTGATTGTCAAAGCAAAAGGAAAAACATAAAGTTACTCATAATGTTTGATAGAAATAACCAAGTTTAATATTTTAAAAATTCATTTTTTATTTGAAAGGCAGAGAAAGAGAGACCAAGATATTTTGTCTACCCATTAGTACACTTTCCAAACGCCTGCAATACCCAGTTATAGATTGGCACAGAACCAGCTATTGTGGCCATCTGGGAAGTGAACCAGTGGATGGAAGACTTTCCTCTTTCTCTCTCTGGCTCTGCCTATCAGTAACTCTGTCTTTCAAATAATTAAATTAATCTTTAAAATAATAAATAAATAAATAAATAAATAAATAAATAAATATTTTAGTGTTAAGAATATTTTGTCACAGAGTAGTATACAACAAATATGCTTTCATACATTCTTTGTGTAATTGTACTGAAGTTTATGATAAAATTATGAATAGGTCATTAATGTCTATGTCACATTAAACTATGTAAATACAATATTGTTCCTTTGTGAGACGTGTTATTTAGACAGATTACATTGAACTGTATGAAAAATATCTTATATTTCTTAATCACCAGGCAACAATGACACAGCATTTTAAATAGTTACTTAATTTGGTGTCATGTGCTTACACAAAATTTCATAGTATATATGTGTATTTATATGCATATGTTTGTGTGTGAATTTTGGTGTTAATAATATGGTGCCTTATATAATAATAGGACAATTTATAAATATTTTTTCTTCTGGATAACTTAATGAAAGGTCTACAAAGTGATTTCAAGAAGGAATTATTATCAGCAACAGAACCTAATTTTTAAAATACTGTTTCGAGCATTACAAGTGAATTTTCTAAAGAAAACATTCATGTGTAGTTTATTTTCCAAGTCTCAGACATTGAAGCTTTCATCTCTCTTCACTCCATTACTCCTTGTTTACTTTCCCCTAGAGAATAAGTCTAGATAAATAGAAATAGAGGTGAGGTGGAATTTTTCAGGATCTCAGACATGTTGGTATTTATCCACATAATACTTACAGAATACTTCCAAAAATAAAGAACATTCACTTCATTGTATGTATGTGCTTTAGCACTAAATGCAGACAACCAACTCAAGTTCCCTCTGTCAAAATATAAAAGGTCAGAGGACAGTTGCCAGCCTGAAAGCCAATCACTATTACCTTCTTTGCAGTGGTACCACATAGGAAACATATCACCAGAGAATTCTGTAATAACCTAGCAGCCATAACTTGTTGAAGAACATATGTGGTTCATTTTATTATTGTGTTCTGAACACAATAATGACATAAGAATTTACTTCCAATATGATAAAACTAATGTTAAATAATTATTTGAAATGATATGATTAAGTGATTCCCCTATACTTTCATACCCCAATACACTGAAGAAGTTATTTCTCTGCAAAAACCTATAAAGGAATTATTTCTGTGGATTTATTATATAATTTTCTTTTTTAAAATATTTATTTATTTACTTATTTATTTTACTAGATTTATTTACTTGAAAATCAGAGTTACACACAGAGAGAAGGAGAGGCAGAGAGAAACATACCTTCCATCTGCTGGTTCATTCCCTAAATGAGTGCAATGACCAGAGCTAAGTTGATCTGAAGCCAGGATCCAGGAGTTTTCTTCCGGGTTTCCCACTTAGGTGCAGGGGCTCAAGAACTTGGGGCATCTTCTACTGCTTTCCCAAGCCATAGCAGAGAGCTAGATTGGAAGTGGAACAGCCAGTACTGGAACCGGCACCCATATGGGTGACATTACCTGCTATGCCACAGCACCATCCTGATAAAATTTTTCATTTATTGTTACCTGCATCTTAACTTAGCAAATAGTGAATAAAGCCTATAACATGCAAAGTAAAATTTTGATATCTTTGATATGAGTCTGCTAGGACAAGAGAAATTCCTTAAGAAATTCCTTAAGAAAGGTGAGCTTCTGAGAGAGTTGGAAATATTAACCAGTTTTCCATTCAGTTGTTTCATAATTATCTACTGAATGCTCACTATCCAGATAAAAGGATAAGTGTAAAGCATTTGGTGATGAATAATAATGTTAAATAATTGATACTTCTTAATAGCTTCCATCTACACTCAATATTTGGTGGCAGTCATAATAATAATTGTCATACTAATAATTGTCAGAAATAATTGTCACTGGGTTTTAGCATATTATAAGAGAGTACATGTAAAACAGGTCAAGCATCATTTAGAGTCATAAAGATGGATTAGATTTTTTTCTGTATTTCTATTGTGTTTTTCATCTTTGTGATTAATTGGAAGTTGCATAGAAATAGCTAAATTCTGGGTCAGGAAACCAAGCCATTCTTGTATTCCTTGACTTTATTATTCTGGTGGTTATTTCATTTTAGTGTTTATATAAAAGTGAATATTTATTTGAAGGAGTTACAGAGAGAGAGAAAGTGAGAGGGAGAGACAAAGAGAGAGAGAGAGAGAGAGTTACCAAGTCAATGAAAGCTATCTTTCACCATTTGGTTCACTCCCCAGATGGCCATTGCCAGCCATGGGCCAGGCCAAAGCTGCGAGCCAGGAACTTCTTCCGGCCCTGCCACATGGAGAGCAACCAGGACAAAATCCGGTGCCCCGACCGGGACTAGAACCCAGTGTCCCGGCGCCACAAGGCAGAGGATTAGCCTGTTAAGCCACAGCACCGGCTGAATTGGCACTCTTATATGAGATGCCAATATTGCAAATTGTCACGTAACCACCTGTTCCACAATTGCTGAATTAATGGAAAATGGACTTAAATATTTATATTTTTTTGTGAAATTCATTTTTTAGATTCTTAACAGAAGGGGTACTCAAAAAGTTCATGTAAAATTTTTATTATTGGGTGTGGGTCTTTGGTCTCTCCATTAAGATAGCAGTTGTGAAGCCAGCATCACATATTGATCTGCCTAGATTTGAGTCTTTTCTTGTCCTGATTCATGCTGCCAACAAATGTGCATCCTGGTAAGCAAAATGTGATGATTTAAGGAGTGAGATGTCTTCCTTACCTATGGGAGAACCTAGGCTACCATCTCATCTCACAGCATTGCCTTGGCCCTGCCTTAGCATTTGAGAGTAGTTGAGGAGTGAGCCACTATATGGGAAATCTTTCTCTCTTCAATTCATATCAAAAATAGTATTTATAAAAAATCAGACTTGAGGACTGGTATAAGGTACTGCTTGGCACACCGGAATTCCATATAGGAATATAGGCTGCTCTTTACTGACCATTACCTGTGAAGGCATTAGAGTATTCCCTAAGTGCTTGTGATCCTATCACCCATGTGGGTGACCAAGATAGAGTTTCTGTCTCCTGGTTTAAGCTTGGTCTCTCCCTGGCTGTTGGAGCCATATGGTCAGTGAACCAGTGACTGGAAAGTTTCTCTCTCTCTTGCTCTCATTGTGCTTTTTGAGTAAACATATTAATAAATTAATCTTTTTAACATTCAGAATGGGAGACATAACATTTATCTCAAAAGGTGAATCAAAGAGTTGATTCTTACTTAAAATTAACCTTCTCAACCTACATCTCACTAAGAATTACTTACATTCTGATTAATAGCTCTTCTCAACTAATGTAGAAGTAAAAATTGGTAAGAGAATACTAAAAAGAATGAACAAAAAGGGAATTTTGGGTTGGAGGCATGGCTCACTAGGTTAATCCACCACCTGTGGCACCTGCATACTGGGTTCTAGTCCTGGTCAGGGCACTGGATTTTGTCCCAGTTGCCCCTCTCCCAGGCCAGCTCTCCGCTGTGGCCCAGGAGTGCAATGTAGGATGGCCTAAGTCCTTAGGCCCCGCACCCCAAGGGAGACCAAAAGAAGCACCTGGCTCCTGGCTTCAGATCAGTATGGTGTGCTGGCCACAGCACGCCGGCCACAGAAGCTATTAGAGGGTGAACCAAGAGGAAAGGAAGACCTTTCTCTCTGTCTCTCTCACTCACTGTCCACTCTGCCTGTCACAAAAAAAGAGAATTTTGGAAAAATAATGGCTGTTCAAATTATGCATAGTTATTCACAAAGAAATTAAAAGTAGTGAAATACTAATGCAAGAAGAAGCAGACCATTCAATGTAACAGAATGAAAAGCTCAAAAATAGAAAACCCATGCCTATGAGCATAAGCATGGTATTTCAACTGAGACAAATGATGAACTGTTTGGAACAAGTGAAAAGCTATTTTTAAAATCTTTAACTTTTACAAAATACTGCAAATAAACTGTGGTTCGATTAAAGATGAAATTGGGAGTAAATGTAAAAAAAAATCTGAAAACATAAGGAAAACAATTGTAGGACTGGGGTAAATATTGGATATGTGCATAAATGTGCTTCCATGTCTTCTGGAAAGGGTGAAACCTTTTGCCTCCTAGGTTTGCACTCGATGACACATACAGCCACACTTTCTGAAATCACAAAAGTAGTCATTTGTGGTTGCTAGCTAAACTCTGATGGAAACCAGATGTGGTCTAGAGTGATGGGGAAGGGGATGATGTGAGGGATAAGGAAATTTAGAAAGACATTTTGAGGAAATTGTCTTTGGTGCAATGCCTTTAAGCATTCTGAAGTTTCCTGCTACTTGAGTCTCAATGCATTACAAAGACTGCTTCTCCACAAATGAAGTGTTTGTTTTTTTGTTTTTTTTTTTTTTTTTTTTTTTTTTTTTTTAACTATCAGGCATCAACTATCAGCCAATTCCCACTTAGGCTCAACTATCAGCCAATTCCCACTTAGGCTCAGAGTGAGTGCAACCTCAAAGATTTGTGAGCCCTGGATTGTGCATATGTGCCCTGAGCACCCTGGCACCTGGGCCTTAGCGTTCATGTGCAAAGCCTGCAGCTGCAAGAGGTGCACCTGTGTACTAGTGTTTAGTGACATTGTTCTGCTGCAGTTATACTGAATGTAGAGCCTGGAAAGCATGGAGCTGCCCAGTGGCCACCTTGTGAGAACACCATTTGGTGTGTCTAGATCACTAGAATTGGAATCCAGATGTGGTGAAAGCGGGTGGGTTGTTGTGGTGTCTGTGAGGACATAGCCTCAGTGATGAGGGAGCTCCTTACCTTCATGAGTGAGGAGGGAGTCGCTCTTGACCAGGTGCCCAGGTAGGTCTTCCTTCTGAGGGGCAAACCCAGAACCAGAACCTTGGCTGATTTCCCATGGACTCCTAATTCTCACTGGAAGACGTTTATTTAGCATTCCAGAGGGACTGTACCAACAAAACTTTTATGGAATTTTCCTTTCAATATACACATTTAAAAAGCCATGTTGTTGTGGACATTTTAGAGAAGCACATGATCCAAAAACCGCTTCCCAAGATATATCAACTTCCAGGCTAAAAATTCTTTGAGTAAGGGCCAACTTTGTGGTTAAAGCAGGCAAAGCCAGTTCATGTACAGCTGCTCCATTTCTAAACCTGTCTCTCTGCTAACAGCCTGGAAAAAGCAGGGGAAGAGGGCCCAAGTGCTGGGGCCCTGTCTCCTAAATGGGAATCCTGGAAGAATCTCCTCTTTTCTGGCTTTGGCCTAGCTCAGCTTTAGCCATTGCACTAGTTTGGAGAGTGAACCAGGGGATGAAAGGCATTCATATTCATTCTCTTTCTCTTCTCTCTCTCTCTCCCTCCCTCTCTGTAACCCCGAACTCTTCAAATAAAAATAAATAAGTAAATCGTTAAAAATATTCTTTCAGTAAATCCCAGTATCCATGTTATATCAGTGCACACCTCACTTGATGTGTGCATTATTGAAGAGGGGGCACTGCAGTGAGAAGATGGCCCTGTGTTCATTGATAAGGAGGCTTATTATTATGAAAAATGTTAGTGCTTTTTTTATTAGCTTTACCCAAACCACAATATGTTCAAATTTCACAGTTGCATATGCTCTTCTACTGCTGTGATGATGTTTGTAATTTATTTTTAAAAAGTCTTGTCTTTCTAGATATGAGAAGGTATTGATTTCCACAAATTAATCATTTATTCAAAATTGGAAAGAAATGAATGAAAGAACAGAAAATCCAGAAACACTCAAATATAGGTAAGCATTTAGAATTTAATTTTCCAAGGGCCGGCACTATGGCAGAGTGGGTAAGCCTGTCACCTGCAGTGCTGGCATCCTATGTGGATGCCGGTTTGGATCCTGGCTGTTCCACTTCCCATCCAGCTCTCTGCTATGGGCTGAGAAAGCAGAAGATGGCCCAGATCCTTGGGCCCTTGCACCCTTGTGGGAGACCCAATAGAAGTGCCTGGCTCCTGTGTTCGGATTGGCGCAGCTCGGCTGTTGTGGCCAATTGGGAAGTGAACTAGCACATGGAAGCCCTCTCTCTCTCTCTCTCTCTCTCTCTCTGTCTCTCTCTCTCTCTGCCTCTCCTTCTCTGTATAACTCTGACCTTCAAATAAATTAATTAATCTTTAAAAATTTAATTTTACTATTAGTTTCATATAGTTTCCATTAGTTTCCAATAATTCCATATTGTTGCCTTGTCATCTTGGATAAATTAGCTTTAGGTTTTATGACCCTATAACTTTTGTGATTTTGTGACTATTTTTAAATTTGCATTATTTGAAAGAAGTTAAACATCATCTCATTTGACTATTGTTTATACCCTACTGGACTGTAGTTTTTTAAAATGTTATATATTGATCTCTTTAATTATTAACATTATTAATCCTTTGACAATAATATAAATTACAATGCTACCTCGAAAACATAATGAAATAAAGAGTAAAAAATAAAGAAAAAACAAAAGTAAATTTGTGATGGAATAAAAATTCTTAATTTTAAATATATAAAACCCAAAATTCTCAAAAGAAAACTAAGTCATAAATGACATTTTTATGTCAACAAAGAGCTCTAAAGTATTCTGAAGTTTCATTTCTCAAAATAAAAATTCAATTCCCTAAAATTGCAGTTGCAGCAGATTAAGCTGCTGACTGAGATGCTGACATTCCCTATGAGCTCTGGTTTGAATCCTGGCTGCTCCACTTTTGACCCAGCTCTCTGCTAATCCATCTAGGAAAGGAGCAGAAGATGGTCCAAGTGCTTGGGCCTCTGCCATCCATGTGGGAGACCAAATGCATTTCTTGGATTCTGGGTTTGGCTCAGGCCATTGGGGCCAACAGAGGAATGAAACAGCAAATGGAAGATCCATGTGTGTGTGTGTATGTGTGTGTGTGTTGCCTGCTCCAGTGTCTTCCCATTACTGACTGGTGGTCTTACAGTTATCCCAGGAAACACCCCATCACAAGACTCTGCCCTACTCTGGCTGAAGAGCCTCTTTGCATGAGGCAATCAGCTCACAGGCTGTGGTTCATAGTACTCTTTGGGCATTGAGCACATACTTGACTGAGGGTAGAGGGGTCTGCCTGTGAGCTCTCTCAGAATGGAGGGAGTGGTGGTCTTTATCCTCCACTCCCACCCCACAAGACAGGAGTTTCCTTCCTGGGCAAAGGCAGCTTTAGGATCCTGTGGGCTCTTCCTCAGGAAGAGCAAGTATGAGTGACCTTTCAGTGTGTGAGGCAACACCATGGCATCCAGCTCACCTTGTCCTTCATGGTCATGCTTGCCTGGCTATCAGGAACTTAGCAGGGATGCAGCTGGGGCAACTTGTGCAGACTCCACCATCAGCAGTGACCCAGTGTCCTGTGAAGGACCTCTGCATAGGTAGGCATAGGAGGGTGCTGGCTCAATGCATCACAGCATTGCACTCATGCATGTCACCTCTCTGATCCTCAGTCTCCTCTTCTGGCTCACAAAGGACAACCCTTACCCCAGGAGTGAATGGGATACCAGGAGGTGGGAACTCAGTGAGGACAGCATGGAGAGTGGCATCTGAAACCTCAACCCATGACTCCCATGGAAAGCCATTCATCTTCCCTTTGTTGTGCCTTCCAGGAAATCCAGGAATGCTGAACTGCTTCCTATAGGCTCAGAGGACCCTTGCTCCAGTTTGGACTGTGACTCAGGACCCAACTTGTACGTATCCATGGGACCAACAGCATCAAGCAGGACAGCTAGCCCTGTACCTTGTAGTCTGACAGGCAGATACCAGACCCAGCGAGCTGCCTGTGCAGCTAAGCAGGATTTCCTGGGTGGGTGAAGTGCCAGATCCCAGAGGGCTGCTGCACAGTATCAGAGCTGCAAGTGAGCCCTGCTGTGTTCAGTCCCTGCACCATCTGCTTCCCACTGCTCAGTGCTGTCCCAGTGCCACCCAGAACAGCTGAGGACACCAGGACCCCTACCCACCAACTGAACATCAAGTTGTCCATTCCTTTGAGATCACTGGAAGGTTTCTATGGAAGCCACTGGAGGTGTGGGGTGGAACAGCCACCAGAAGCCAGGATCCTCAGTGAGCTCCTGGTAGCCAGGATCCAGGCCCAGAAGAAGCCTAGTAAGAAGCCTGGGTTGAGGATGAGGGTGTCAGCAGTCCCTTAATTTCTGAGGATGGGGTCTTTCCCATCAGCAATGCACCTCAACCCTGGATTTTCTGAGTGAATCAGGGAAAAAGGGAGGCTGCAGTGGTGGTGTGGACAACAGATGGAAAGAAGAAATTTCCAGCTGTGATTAAAGCCAAAGGAGGCCCAGATGGGCAAGAAGGGGCGCCTGAGGGTTTCCAGGCCAGACTGTAGAGCCAGTGGGCACTAAAATGGCCTGTTGCTGCAAGCAGGAGCCCAGGGACCCCCAAGGGACTCCATACTCTGGGGCTCTGAGTGGTAGGGAAACCTCTGGCCACTGGTACCCCTAGGAGGCAGAGCTGAGTGGAGGTGCCACAATTGAGCACTCAAATATTATGGCTAACATTAGAGTTATGACTTTGTCTAGACAGGTCAGTCAACTGAGCCCCCAGGGCTGGGGCTCTTTGCAGGGGGTGGGAAGGGACTTGACTGGGAAGTGTGAGCAGGCCCTGGAAATGGGTTAGTGAGGGTTAGAACAAGGAGGGCTTGTGCAGGAATGGAGATGGGAGCATTGCCTGTAAGCAGCAGGACTTGGAAAGGCCTCTGCCAATTGGACAGAATGTTGGGGTAGCAGGGCTGGAAAGACAGAGTTAGGGGAGCAAAGGAGGACTCGATCCTAGAGCCTGATTCCAGTCTGAGATGGTGGATGGGGTCTTCTGGGCTTCCCAGATCAATGGACTGTCTCCCCACAGAAAGATGGCACCCTCAGACAAATGGATTTGACCTTCACTTGCAGCCCAGAGAGGAGTATCATTGAGAATGCAGCAGGGTCAAACTCAGGCTTAGGGGTTTGTGCAGCTTACTGGAACCAACTCCTTTACATTTCCTTCTAGCTGGTGGTGTTAAGGAGGTCTAGGTGCCTCAGGTGGTCCTATGTCACCCCCTGAGGGTTTTGCTTCAGTGGAACTTGCTCTGCTCTTGTACTGATTAGAGTTTGTGATGACCCTCAAGCACCAGACAGGGAAATATGCAGGAGAAACCTGGGGACGGGAGTTGGGCTGCCCGACCCACAGGCTGACCAGGTCTCTTCTGGTCTTCCCTAAGTTCCAAGCTCACCAACCCAGAATGGCACCCTCCAGGCAACTGGACATGCTCATCACCTATCCTTCCCATGCTATCCCCATGGGCTTAGTGCTTCACATGCCATTGCTCTCCCTCCCACCCAGAGCCTTCTCCCTCCTAGCGTGGGGGCCGTGCATGTCCAGGTCAGGATCCTGGTGCCAATCACAGTGCTGCTGATCTCTGATGGGCACACTGGGTGTCTGAACTCATTGATGATGATGGGCAGTGTGGCCATTGTGGAGGTGCAGTTAGTAGAACAGAACCAGGGATCTTCAAGATTGGAGAGTGCTACTCCTGCTGGTGGGTGACTTGGGCTTCCCACTGGTGCTGCACTATGTGACTGTGGGTGGGTTCTGAGGTGTACACTGCCAAGCACCTACACCATGATTCTCTGGGTCCTGTACATCTTCATATTGGAAATGACGATCTGCTTCATCTGCCATAACTACAAGATAGCACGGTGCAGGGTGGTAAAGTTTACTCATAGGTGTGCAATGATACTGCTGCTGCCAGTGTGCATCCTCAGCCTCTTTCTGCTGCTTGCAGTGTAAGGTACCAGTTTAAAGGATCCTTGGGAGGCAAACTGACGGCTAAACCACACCTTCTTAGAGCACCAGGGAAATAGCTTGTCTCTTTATAATGAATTTACATAACTGAAATGAGAAAATGCTGGGGACTATAATGGAAAACAAACTAAAACTAATTATGCTCATTATTATTATTTTGTAATCATTCATCAAGTTTATATTGTGAAATGTAACCAGTATCAGCTCTAGATTCTTACATATTCTTTGGTATTTCTGGATTTCCTATCAAATCCCATTCATTTGTCTTTTAAACTGTCAGTAATGATTATTTTGTGAAAATTAGCATCACACTTTCATATCTTCAATAGCAAGTCTTTAAAGCATTCCCATTCATTCACAAGAGTGAATGAAAGCATGGTAACTCAAAAATTTTAAAGCCCTGCTATCATTATTTTGCTTATGTAAAATGAATAAACATATAAGGAGCTCACATTGTGAGAATAGATAATTGCTTATTGACACTGAACCACCTTCACTGTCCATGCTCCCATCTAAGGCCTCTCATTAAAGCATGTGTATACATAAATGTTCACTGATATGAAACAGATACTGGATTTTACCAAAAGAATTATTGGCTGAGAAGTTGATATATGATGGAAATTATTTATCTCGGGATGCATTTTTCTATAGTGTGTACAGGATATGCAGTAGAATGTGTACATTAAAGTAAGCCACTCCACAGATGTAATTGTGTTAAACCACTTACCCTCATCAGGAAGGTGTTCTATAAGAGGATCACAGGTAGCTCGGAAACCTGCTGAGGTTTTGTTTTTGTTTCAGCTGCTCAGAGAGGCAGACTAGGCATTGTTTCTCCATCTCAGGTGCTGAGAAGCCTGCGGGGTTGGGAGTCCAGTGTTCCGGGTTACAAGAGGGGCTGACCACAGTTGGTGCTGAGCTCACACTTCTCTCCATCCACCAAGGTTTGTAAGGGGTTCTGGTCTCTATAGTCCCCACCACTTCTGAGAATCAGGAGCAGCTGCTCTCAAGCATCTTCACCCTCATTGGCAGCTTTGTGCAGCTTCCCAAGGGCCTTTGGCGGGAAGCAGTACCGAGAACCTGATTTAATCTCATTTGCCGTTTTCAACAGCCGACGGAGGACATCAACATCCATAGACACTTACCCTTCTTACATGGAAAGGTAAGACTTTTACGTCCTAGACTACTGCCGATCTTCCCAGCCAGAGAAACCTAAGGTTAGCCCTGTAGATGAGCCACCTGTCTAGCCTCCACTTCCCAACAGAAAAGCTCAGCGCTTCCTCAATCTTGGCTCACAATGATTGTTGCCAAGCAACACCGGCAAACACACACCCAATCACAGCCTCTAGGAGCCAGGCGCTGTGTATGTGCATGGAATCCCATTCGCTAAGAATGATCAGCGATGATTTGCAGGGCTCTCACCTCTGTTGCATTGTTTCGTTTTCAAATGTGGGAGGTTGGGAACTGTTTTGTGAAAGAAAGCTTCCTGTCTGAAACTTTAAAAGGTTGAAGGCCTTGTCCTGAGTAAACCCTCCACAAGTCTCTGTAAATTGCCTTAGCCCTCAGTTCCACATCCACCCATGGGATGGCATGGGAAGGATTCTAGCCATTTTCCACGGGAATTTACAAAAACATTCTGTTTTCATGATTTTTAGTGACTGTTGCCCTGTGTATCATTGATGGCATTCTTAGGAGGAGAAATCAGAGAACATTGCCTAAGAGACAATAAAATTTGTTCCTGCAAGCCACCTACTCTCATTTGGCCCAATTGATCTTAACATTTTCTTTATGTTTTTTGTAATTTTCTCCAAGTGAAACTTTGTTAATCCATAGTTTATTTTGAAATATGAATCTCTTAAAATGATGTTTCATTTGTCCTAAACATTTCATATTTTTGCACTAGGGCTTGAATGAAAAATGATCAAATCCTCTAGTGGGAAGGGGATGAAATTTTATGTGGAAGTTAAGTACATTTTGTTTAGATTGGTTTTTGCCATTTTGCCATTGTTTTTTGCCATTTTGCCATTAAGAGTGCCAAAGATGCCACTCTTAATCCAGTGTCATCTTTCTGGAAATTCATAAATATTTTCTCTGCATGATGTCAGGGAAGTGAGAGCTGGGTGAGGAGGACAGATCTGGGAGTGGGGTCCCTGAAATTGATTTATATCAATTTGGTCCACAGCCAACAACCTTTTAGACTTAAAGGGAAAGGAACTTGCTGAGACTGAAAGCTGCAGAAATGTCCACTTTAACCCAAGAGAAATGCCCCATGGTTGTTCCCATGTTGATCAGTGACCAGGCACCTCAGCCATTCAAACAAGTTCATGCACCCCAGCAGCTAGCCCAGCCATCTTCCTCTAGGGCATGAGCACACTGTGTCCTAGCTAGCAGTGTGACATACCGTGTACCGTTTCTGCTCTTGCACTGATGAGGTGGGACCAGGAAGGATCCCAGCAGCATCTTCTACTTCCCTGCAGTAAGGCTCTTTGGTGACTGGACCTTGCTCCTACAAATTTCTGCCACTTATGCTAAGTTAAAGTGTGTTCATAAAGAGTTGACCCTGGGCTCTTGGCAGTGCTGGCTTCCTAGACAGTGACATGCTGAGAGCTTACAAATGAGGTGTGTGTTCTTGGCCAGGTCTGGGTTGTTGTTGCTCATGTACTCCTCACTCTTCCAATACATACCACAGGGAACACATGTCTTAAGTCCAGCATGACCACTGCCTAACAGAGGGTTATCCAACAATCAGGAGTTTCCTCAGCCTCAGCTGGCCTAGTTCAATGTGCACAAGAATAATCCATAGCCTAGGAGTTATGCTTACAAGCTGTCTAGAAGCACAGTCCTGGTTAGCTGAGGTCCTTGGGCAACATGCTTCATCTATCTAAGTTTTCCCATCTGTAAAATGGACATAAGAGCAGCACCTGCTTCTTAGGGTTTTGTGGATTTATTTATTATTTATTTATTTATTGTTTATTATTATTATTTATTTATTGTGGATTTATTGAAACAATCTATAGCTCTGATTTATTTATTTGAATGGCAAAGACTGCGAGAAAAAGGGAGAGACAAAGAGAGAGAATTCTTCCATTTACTGTTTCACTCCCCAAGGGGCTGCAATGTCCAGGGCTGGGCCAGATCAAAGCCAGGAGCCAGGAGCTTCTTTTGTGTCTCCTATATTGGTCCAGGGGCCTAAACACTTGGGACATCTGTTGCTTTATCAAGCACATTAGCAGGGACATGGATGGGAATTGGAGCAACTGAGACTCAAACAAGTGCTCATATTGCTGGTTTTGCAAGCAGTGGCCCCATGTGGTTATCTAACCCATCTAACCGAGATGTGGGTCTACTTTACCTCTTCACACTGCTAAACAAATGAAGCATTAAGGGTTGGGGTCCACCTGATGCTTGAGTACACACCCTGCTGCATTCTTCCTGATTGTGTGACTTTGAGAACATCATTGTCAAATCAGGGCCAATGAGGATGAGCCTGGGAACACAAGGTTAGAAGCCCAAGATGTACTGTGTACAGACTAAACCCTCATGAAATGAGAGCTACCCTTTATACAATGATCGGTCCATCCATTGGAGGCAGAGGCATCCTCTGGATGGAGGAGCAAAAGGTGAGAAGACTCTGAAGTCAGACATAGAGTCAAAGAGCCCTGTGTATAGAGATGTGTAGAAGGCCTAAGCTGGCATGCCATGGGTGATGTGGGAAGACAAATGGTCATCTAGGGCCAGGTTTAGGTTGGAGGCTGAATGCCCAGGAGCAGCACTTAGGAGGACCCTCACAACCTCTAGCTCTGTTCTTCTCTGGCCCTTCAGTTTAGGTTTAGTCACAGCATGTCCAACACTGTTGTGCTTATATTTCTTATTGCTGCCTGGGACCAGGAGTGGGAAACAGTGAGTTGCATGGGATTTTGTGAGTTTATACTCCAAGAAGCTCAATTTTTGCCCATTCTCCTCTCACATTCAGGTGGGAGGCTGCTCTTTGTGGGAACTTGCTGAGGTAGGTAAAGATGGGGCACATGCAGGGCTGAACTCCAGTAACGTGCATGACTGGGCAAGCCATGCAACCTGGAATGGGCCAGTCCATTCCAGGAGAGGAGCATCTTTTCTCCAAGTTACCCCAAGCATGTGACTACTAGGTTATTGTGACCTATAGTCTTCTATATATTCTGTGTAACATTAGGAACTAATTCTTTGATCTGACTGCCCATTATGTAAACTCCCTATGTCTCCTCTCATCCTCTAATAATAACCATTCAGATAGACTCTTGTTCTGCTTTTTTTTAGCTCCCACATATGAGGGAGATTATGCAGTGTTTGTCTTTCTGTGTCTGGCTTATTTCACTTAACATAATGTCCTTCAGTTCCATTCATTTGCTGCAAATAACAAGATTTCCTTTTTAGGGTAGAATTGTAGGAGCTCTTTGGATGGAGTGCTTAGTTTTACATGTAAAAATCATATAATCTGAAAACATGCATATTTTGAGCTTCTGATTTCCATTTTTGATGACCTTTTTTTTCTGTTTCTTCTCTAAGTGCTCTTGCTAGCATTTCCAATAGTATTTGAATAAGAGAGGTGAAATGGACCATCTTTGTTTTATAAAGTCTATTTTGTTCTATATCTAATTTATTGAAAGCTTTTAACACAAATGTTTTGACTCTTAACAAATGCTTTTTATACATCCATTGAGATAATCACATGGCTTTTTTTCTTTATTCTGTTGATGTGATCTATTACATTTGTTGATTTGTGAATGTTGAGTTATCCTTTCATCCATGGAATGAATCGCATCCTTACATGCTGTATTATCTTTTGAAGTACTGTTGGCTTTGGTTTGCTAATATTTTCTGAGAATTTTTGCACCTATGTTCATCAGGGATTTCAGTCTGTAGTTTTCTTTTTGTGTTCTATCCTTCTTTTGTTTTTGGTAGCATAGCAATACTGGTGTTATAAAAAGAGTTTGGCAGAGTTCTATCTTTTTCAATATTTTGGAATTGTTTGAAGAGTATTCGAGTTATTTCCTCTTTTTTAAAAAAGATTTATTGCAAGGGAGAGAGAAAGAGAGAAACTTCATTCCACTGGTTCACTCCCTAGATGTCCACAGTGGCTGAAGATAGGCCATGCTGAAACCAGGGTCCAGGGGTTTCATCTGGGTATCCCAGGTGGGGGGTAGAAGCCCAAGTACTTGGGCCATCTTCCCCTGCTTTTTTCAGATCATTACCAAAGAGATGGATTGGAAGTGGAACACAGAACCAATACAGTATGGGATGCTGGCATCACAGACAGTGGTTTTACCCACTACACTGCAACACTGCTCCCAGATTTAATTCCTTTTTAAATGTTTTGTAGAATTCAGCTGTAAAACCACCAAGCCCTGGACTTTGTTAGGAAAAAATTTTGTTACTGCTTTGATCTCATTGCTAGTTATGGGTTTGTGTAGATTTTCTATATATTCTTGAATTAATGTTATTAGTTTGGTTGTATCCAGTCATGTATCCACTTCTTCAAGCTTTTCCATAAGAAGCATATAGCTTCTTATGTCCATGGCACTGTATCAGTTATAATGTCTCCTTTTTCATATCAAATTTTGTTCATTTCAGGTTTTTCATTGTTTCTCTGACATGTTTGCTTCTTTTAACCTACTTTTCAAAAATAAGCTTTTCCTTTTGTTGATCTTTATATTGTTTTCTTAGTTTCAATTAATTTGTTCCTTCTCTGATCTTCATTGTTTCTACTGTCCTAATGATTTTGGATCTAGTTTTTTATTGCTTTTGTAAGTCTTTGAGAGCGTTTATTTGAAATATTTCTTTTTTTATTTTTTACACTTAATGCTATAAGCATTCCTCTTAATATTTTGGTATGCCATATGTGTTTTGTTAAATCGTGTGGTTGAAATCTGATGTACATTTGTTGATTTTTTTGTCTGAATGAGCTGCCTACCAATGATTGTCAGATGTTGAAGTACCCAAGTCTAATAAAGTTGTATTGGAATATATCTTTCTAATAATATATGTGGTATATATTTGGATTATCTTGTGTTGAGTACCTATATATTTATGATTATTATATTTTCTTGCATTTTTTGTACATTGTTCCTTCTCACAATATGTATTTGCCTTATATCTTGTACAAGCTTTTGACTCAAAATCTATTTTATTACAGCTTGTTTTTGGCTTCCAATTGTATAGTATGTTTTTCCATCCATTCACTTTCAGTTTATGTGTATCTTTAATCTGTGAAGGGAGTTTCTCATAGGCAGCATATAGTTGTGTCTTTTTTAAAAAACAATCCATTCAACCTGCATCTTTTGACTACTGAAATCATTTTACTTACACTCAAGTTTAATGTTGATAGATAAAAACTAACTCCCATCATTTTCTTCATTGGTTCCTGATTCTATCACCTCTGTTATTGAAGTTTGTACCACTGTGTGCTTTCAATATTGTTACTTGTAATGTAGAACTCCCTTCAGGATTACAGTATAACCTATAAGGTTGGATTGTGGTGAGGTGTTCTCTCAGATTTTGCTTGTCTGGAAATACTATATCATTCCCTCACTTTGAAAAGAAAGCTTTTCTGGACAAATCATTCTTGGTTGGAAGATTTTTCTTTCAAGACCTTAAATACATCACCCTACATGTCAATCTTTAGCCTCCTGAGGTTGTGGCTTATGGAACACTCTGCAGAGCTTGGGTGGTCCTGGGGTCTTCCTGAATTCATCATTGGGCAAACAGGCCAGGAGAATAAGTGACTTGTCATTAAGCCCTGGCCAGCTGGAGATGCCTATTCTTCCAACCTCAGACTATGTGCAGAAAAAACACAAGTGGAAACAAGGAGCCTCTCACAGTTTCAGATGTTTCCCTCCTTTGTTGCTCATTGCACTATTCTGATAACAACCCCTGGAAACATTTGTTTTCCTGTGCCTGGACCTTTGTTACTTCAGATGATTTTTCTGACTGCACACCCAGGAGACAATGTCCTCAGAGGACCGCTGATAAAGATCAACCAAGTTGGGCAGGCACAATAATCAATTCCCAACATGTGTTTGGAAATAATGAGTATACTTGTATAAAAGTGTTATTGTGGTTTCATATGTTAGGGTAACTCAAATACAGGTACTGGAGACTTCATCAGGATCTGTAGAGAAGCTATGTCAGTCTCCAACAAGACTCCTATGTGCAAGGTTTCTTGAGGATATTGGGGACTAATGGACACCATATCCATGAAAGTATCAGTCTCTGGCTACCAGGCCTGGTGTTCTGGAGTCATGGTCAGAGTAAGAATTTTTGGAGCCAGGATGGCCGGTGGAGGTGTTGCCCAAGCATCTTATTCTGTCACTGGGAAAACCAAGTCCTTATGGGAGGAAAGAATTTCTTGGCAGAGCCTCTGGGTTCAGAGACCCTGGCCACCATCTTCCCTCCTGTGTGGGCTTCATGTTACCCCCACCTCTTCCTTGGCACTCATGTGTTTAAATCCCTTGATCTGTGCATTGCATCTTCTTTCCACTGGTCTCTTCTGGAAGGAGAATTTGGGAGCTGAGCCATGGGTCAGCTGACTTATGGCACTGGGGCTGGTGTATCCATATTTGAACATTTGAAGTCAATGGGAATGAGGGGGGTAAAACTAAAGTTTGTGAAGGCCAGAGGTACAGAGGTGGAAACTACACAGTCCTGAGGGTCATGGGGATGGAGAAGGTCAAAAGCTCATCCAACCACCTCTGTTCCCTTGGCCTATACCTACACTTCCTGACCACAGCTCTTCAGTTCCTCAATACAGTTCCTATACCTCAGACTAAATTCACATTTGTGAGCTTTATTGAATGAACATCAGTTACTGCCAATCGAATGATCCTTGGAGAACCTGTTCTTTCATGCTCATGGTAGAAAGGAGCCTTCAGAAGGAAGTCTGGGTACAAGGGGTTCTTGGGGTGATTGGCAGCAATATTGCTGCCCTAAGTCTGGTGGGATGATATTAGACTTCAACAGCCCAACTGGCATCACAAAAAAGAAGGGCCTATCAAAATGATGTCTGCTCAGGGGAAAGTGACATGGAGAGTACCTGGACACTGAGGAAAGACCAATAGTTCCCACTTTCAGCCCAGAGGGAAGCAAAATTGGTGGAGGACATATAGAGACATTTTGAGTTTGAAACAAGAGGAAAAGAGGAGTTTGTGTTCTGGGCTCTCCAAGGGAGTTAGTGAGTTCTAAGGTCAAGAGTCCATTTATGTCAGGCCGGTGCCATGGCTCACTAGGCTAATCCTCTGCCTTGCAGCGCCGGCACACCTGGTTCTAGTCCTGGTCAGGGCACCGATTCTGTCCCGGTCGCCCCTCTTCCAGGCCAGCTCTCTGCTGTGGCCAGGGAGTGCAGTGGAGGATGGCTCAAGTGCTTGGGCCCTGCACCCCATGGGAGACCAGGAGAAGCACCTGGCTCCTGCCTTTGGATCAGCGTGGTGTGCTGGCCACAGTGTGCCAGCCGCAGCAGCCATTGGAGGGTGAACCAATGGTAAAGGAAGACCTTTCTCTGTCTCTCTCTCTCACTGTCCACTCTGCCTGTCAAAAAGAGTCCATTTATGTCTCAGTGTAAGTGAAATTTTCCATGTAATTTACTGCCACAGTATGGTGGCATTGGACAAAGGAAGTAGCTTCCTTCTACAGGAGGTAGACCACTTCAAGGTTCTTCATAGCATGTGGGTATACAGTAATGGTATGCACTGCATAATCATAAAAAATATTTTTCTCCTTCAGGGAGGACTCTATCCCAGGGCAGGGACATCTCCAATTCATGACTATGAAGAACATCTCCATCTGTAGGTGGGACCCAGTGCTGGGACAGGGATAGCACAAGCTATGGTAGTGAACATGGGCTGCTGTTTTCAGAATCAGATGGATCCCTCCAACCCATGGAGGATGCATGTGAGGCCTCTGACCAGAGGGAGCCAAAGGGGCTGCACAGGACAAGGAAGAGACAGAGGAATCTCCAGGAAAAGGAAAGGAATTGTGAGAATAAGTAGAGGTAATAAAATATATTTATTTTATTTTATTTTATTTTATTTTATTTTATTTTATTTTATTTTATTTTATTTTATTTTATTTTATTGACAGGCAGAGTGGACAGTGAGAGAGAGAGACAGAGAAAAAGGTCTTTCTTTTCCATTGGCTCACCCCTCAGTGGATGTTGCAGCTGGTGCACTGAAGCCAGCACACCATGCTGATCCAAAGCCAGGAGCCAGGTGCTTCCTCCTGGTGTCCCATGTGGGTGCAGGGCCCAAGCTCTTGGGCCATACTACACTGCACTCCTGGGCCACAGCAGAGATCTGGCCTGGAAGAGGGGCAACCGGGACAGAATCCAGCGCCTTGACCAGGACTAGAACCTGGTGTGCTGGTGCCACAGGTGGAGGTTTAGCCTATTGAGTGGCAGTGCCAGCCTCAAATATATTTTTAAAAGATCTATTTATTTGAAAGGCAAAGTAAAAAGAGGGGACAATCAGAGGGAGAGAAGGAGATCATCCATTTGTTGGTTCACACATCAAAATAGCCTAGGCTGGGCCAGGTCAAAGCCAGGAGGCAAGAGCTC
This sequence comes from Lepus europaeus, assembly GCF_033115175.1. Taxonomy (NCBI): domain Eukaryota; kingdom Metazoa; phylum Chordata; class Mammalia; order Lagomorpha; family Leporidae; genus Lepus; species Lepus europaeus. Next base: position 30,470,833 of record NC_084851.1, on the reverse strand, counting down.
CATCTGGGTGGCCTCCCACATGAGTGGTAGGAACCAAAGTACTTGGTTTATTATCCATTGCCTTCCAGAGCACATTAGATAAAGGTAGATGGGAAGTGTTGGTGCCAGAACTGGAATCTGCCCTGCCAAGTGACAGCTTAACCTATAGCCCCACAATGTCCACACCTTAAAAATGTTTTACAGGTACTAGCAATGTGGCATAGTGGGTTAAGCCACTGCCTATTAAACTGGCACCCCATATGGATGCTGGTTCAAGCCCTGGCTGCTCCACTTCCAATCCAGATTTCTGGTGATGCTCCTGGTACTTGGGGAATTGCACCAAGTGGGAGACCTGGAAGTAGCTCCTGGCTCCTGGCTTCAGCCTGGCCCAGCCCTGGCTATTGTGGCCACTTGGGGAGTGAAACAATGGATGGAAGAACTCTCTCACTCTCTGTGTGTGTCTCTGTAACTCTTCAAGTAAATAAAATAAATCTTTAAAAATAGAGTGTCCTACAGAAGTTTTGCAGAGACAAGCAGAATAATCTTTCACCCCCTGTGAAAATTCTAGTATAATTTCTAGTATAATTTCTTGACTATGCCTTTGTAGTTGGACTTCTCTAGGGAAAGGTGTCTTTGGGGAAGTAGAGACTGTTGGAGTGGGAACGCACTGAGTAGGAGATGTTTCAAAGTGAGGGTGGGAGAGGCCCTATGAGGTTTACAGATTGCACTGCTTATACATCCTGCTCATTTCCTTTCTTGGGCTTTGGGACCACCTCTCTGACCAGGGGCCCTGTACCCTCCAAGGGCTGCCTTGACAAACTAAGGATACACTCCTTCTTCCCAGACATTTAAGGGAGAGCTCAAACCACAGGAATGCCCCTGAACTGCTCCCTGAAAGCCTGTCACAGAACTACCCCTCAGGGTCAGTGTCCTGATGACCCCTATCTGCTAACCAGAAATAAAGAAGGCCAGTAGGTTCCTGAGCCTGGGTTTAGCTGATTGTGAAGACAGAACCTCCAGGAGACAGGTTATGATCTAGGAGAGCATCCTTGTGATGGCAGAAACAGATTTCAGAAAAGGGAGGAGCAAGCAGCGAGATGTGCAAATTCTTGCTTCATGTCTTTTCCAAAAGTTGACTTGTGTGGAATTTCTCTGTGAGCACAACCCATTTACTTAACTTATCAAAGTGGATGGGGGCCATGACCATTTATGGGGCAACTGCAATCTGGCAGCTCTTAAATTGTCTGTTAATAATTGTCCATGAAGAATTAAATCATTATGCTTGTCGCTCTATCTACTTTCTATTAGCCTCCTAAGAGGATTTCTCACCTCAGAGGGGAAGCTTTCATTTGGTGAACTGTAAGGAGAGGGAGGCATGGGACGATGGCATATTTTGCCCTGAGAGCCCTGGTTGTTTGCCAGATTCTCTTGCCACCAATGAGTCAGGTGCCCTCTGGTGGCAGCACACGTGATTACAGCAAACACTTTTCAGGAGAATTGAAACAGCATGGAAGAGCCTGGGGAGTTCTGAGGAGACACAGGCAGGCTGGCAGGGCCTTTCCTGGAAAGGGTTGTGTGGATGTGGTTGGCATAATGTACTAGCCTATCTCCACCACTAATAGCAAAATAACTCAACTAGGGGCTTATAAAGAAAGGTTTATTTAGCTCACAATTTTGGGGGTCAGAAGTACAAGGTAAGGTGGCCCCATCTGTTCAGCTCTGGTGAAGGGAGAGTGCATCCCAGGGGGGTGACATGGCAAGACAGGAAGCGATGGAGCAAGGAGGGGCAGCTCGCTTGTCTAGAGCCCACTGCAGAGGGAACTAATGAGGGTCCCACTAATTCCTTCCAAGGTCAGGGGCCGCAGACAATCTTGTACTAGACCCTACCACTTTCTGTTTCACCAGTTCTAAACACAAGCATACTGGGGAGCAGCCTTCCAATGCATGAATACTTGAGGGAAATGAGTGATGGACAAGTCAAAGCAAAATCTGGAGCCCTGGACATTAGGCCAGGAGAAATCTGCCCTTTCTCTTTGTGTTTCAGTTTCTCTCATTTCTGAATATTCCAAGGTTAGCACCAGATGGCTGGCCCTTGGACCTGCCGGACTGCCCTGCTGACCTTGTGCACGGCCCCTGGCGGGGGGTGGGGTGTCCTTGGGTCAGAAGCCCCGTGCCTTGAGCCGGGCCCTACATATACCCAGAAGCGTCTGGAGCCAACTGAGGTGCAGCGACCACAGGGCGCCCCTCACAGTCCTGCTCCCTCCTCCTCACCCCCCAGTCCTGCAGCCTCCACGCATCGCGTCCACATCAAAATGGGTGCCGCTGCTACTGGATGGGTCACCCAGGGCCAAGATAAGTAACTACTCGGCGCCAATTCCTACAGGGAGACCTCAAGCGCCAAGGCCTGGGAAGTGTCTTTGCAGCAGGGCCAACCCCGGGGAGGGCAGGAAGGTGCCCGGTGCCTCGGTGTCCCCTTCGACTTCTCCGACCCTCGTTTTCCTGACCCACCGAAGGGGCCGGCTGCTGCGCACAAAGCTGGCTGCGAGCAGGCCCTGCGAGCTAGCTGCTCCTTGCAACACCTGGCACTCGGGAAGCACCCGAACTCTGCACCAACACACAGGGGACAGCGTCCCTTGCCCGGGGGTCGTCCCCTGAGAGCCAGACCCTAAAGCGCTGGGGCTCCTCGTCCCAGTCTCCGTCCGCACCAGGAGCTCCACACAGAATGTGTCGTGCGCCCAGCGGGTGGCAAGCTTGGACACCAAGAGGCCGGTTCGCACGCGTGCTGGAACAGGTGGGCCAGGCCCAGGGGCACGCCCAGATACAGGTGGCCCGGGCTCGAGCTCCTGGCTTGTGCGTGTCCCCCTTGCTCCCCGCCCTCAATGGCCCCACGCACCGCGCTTCACATGTCGCCTCACCGCCTCCGTTCTTTTAGCACAGGTAAGAGAAGCGCCACACATTGCCAGGCCCGATGATCTCCTCGGCCACGTTCAGCACGAACTCCACCTTGTTCCAGTGGCGGAGCTCTTGGACCGCCTTGTCCCGCGGGTCACGCGCAGATGCCGCATCGCCGCTGGCCAGCGCCGCCGACTCCCGCGCCTCCTTGCCAGCCTTGCCATTGCCCAGGGGCAGCATCTTCTCCGCAGTTATGGCCGCGCTGGCTGCCTCTGGCGCCGGCCCGGCCTGGGCCTGGCTTTTCAGGAAGCGCGAGTGGGCGGGAGGAGGAGGCAGGGGTGGAGCTGGGGACCGGACCGGGCCGGGCCAGCACGGAGACGGGACTGGGGACGCGGCGCGGAGGCCAGGCCCGTGGGGCGCCCACGCCGCCTCAGCCCAGCTCTGCCTGGAGAGCCGCGCGCACCTTGCGCGCGCGCCCAGCACCTTGGGCGCGCGCCCACCCTTCCCGGGCTCTTACCCACCCGCCTCTTAGGACGAGATTGGAAGCGCCGGTTCAGGCGTAGGGCATAGGCCAGACCCTAGATCGCAAACACTTGCGGGGCTGGTCGGTGAGGGGTGGGTTCCCAGGTGATGCTATGGCTCTGACTGTGAAACATTGCAGGCTGGGGCAGCTGGGTTCCTAAGCAGCGAGTCGGAACAGCTTCTTGGGACAGGTGCACCTACCTGCAATCTCACAGGCGCGTCTGAACTCTCTGAGCCCCGGTTTCCTGGCCTGCCAAAAGGGAACACCAATGGTGTCTTTCCCATGCGTTTTGGTCTTTGCAGGAAGGGCTTGAGGACGGGAAACCTTACTCAAGTACCTGTCCAGTACTGCATGGGTGTCACCGTGCAGTGTGTGACCTGTATTTATGTTTCTCCTGCCGCTCAGCTGTAAGGATGCTGTACTCATGCTTCAGCCGCGGCTCTTAGGACGTGATGGGTATATCTGTGCATGTAGAGAGGGCAGCAGAGAAGAAAGAGGTGGCACTGTCAGAGCTGCCGCCAGCTGCCTCTGTTGTGACACAGCCCGTGAGCACATGAGCCGGGGGAGTCCTCCCTCTGTCCCCGGGGCCCTCACTGGGCGCCTTCAGAGAGAGACCCCTGCCTGCCTTCAGGCCCCCTTGCACACTAGCTCATAAGTGTTCAAGTTTCCCCCAGCACCACCACTCCCCCTTGTGGGCATGTTTCTTAGAGTAAATTGACTCGCTGCTGGCCCTGTCTCCACCTCCCACTCAATCCTCAGCCCACAGCAATCTTGTGCCCATCCCCTCCACTCCTCTGGAAATGCTGTTGGTGAGGGCTGGGAGCCCTCTTAATTTGTCAAACCCTGCTGTCTCTTTCCACCCCCACCCTGTCCGACCTCCAGGTAACTCTGCACCCCTAGTGCCTCCTTTCCTGCTTGGAAATTCCCTGTCCTGGAGCCTCAGTGGCTGTCTGCCCCCTGCTCTCTGCCTCTCCATTTAGCGTGTAAGCTTGGCCATCCTCTTGCCTTGAAGCAGCCAGATAAAGGCGGTGGCCCCTAAGCCTCTGTCCCCACTTGCTGCCCAGGCTGATCCTGCAGCTTGTGGAGGGTGGGGGTAACTGGAATTCATTCAGACATGACTTCACATCTGTGGCCTCAATCCACTCACCTGTGCACTGGGGTGCCTATCTTCCAAGCTTCAGCAGGTGCTCTGTGAACACCTATCACTTTGTCGTGATGCTCACAGGAAAGGGGGTGGGACATTGTAGAGTGGCATCAAAGCTTTCCTTGGTTCACCTTTCTGTGAAGAGGAGAACCAAACTGCTGACCACAACAGTAACCCTCCCCCACCAACAATCCATCTGTCCCAGCCATTCCTTCTAAGTTGATGTTTTTCTCCTATGCTAAAACACTGGTATTATCATCTTCCCGGTGATCCTCACTGCTGCATAGAGAGTGGTGGTAAAGAGAATTCACCTTCATTCTTGGTGGTCCCTGCACGCAGTAGGCCTGCAGTAGGCAAACAGTAGGTCTGCAGCAGCTAGAAGCCAGCCATTCGGTGATAGCCCCATCCAAAGTTAGAGTGAGGTTTCTGAACTTTGCTGTTGCTGTAATGGCCATCATGCCCAAACCCATGTAAGGCTGCGTGTGATCTGATCACAACTTCACTTCCCACTGGGGCTCAGCATGCTGACCTCCAGGCACTGACTGCTCTGAGCAGCAGGAATTCTACGAGACTGCATGGGAAGGGTGACTGAGGCAGTGTGAGGGCACCTGGCCAGCCCCAGCTGGCATGGGAGCAGGCTTTGTCCTGCCGCTGGGTGGCATTGTGGCCTTGGGTGCAGCTCCTGACTTCTCTAAGTGAGCCATTGCCTTCAAGGGAGCATTTTGGGGTCATAATGGAGGTGGTGTGAGACTCCACATCAGGGAAAGTGTTGTAGGGAGACTGATGCCATGATCTCTTCCTCTTCTGTATGAAGTCAGACAGGTCACCCTGCTCTGATCTGAATTCAGTATACCTGTATTTAGGGACTTTCCTCTGGCTTATTTCAGGGCTGTTGAAAAGCCTACATTGGGGGTCAGCACCATGGCTCACTTGGTTAATCCTCCACGTGCAGTGCCAGCATCCCATATGGGTGCCAGGTTCTAGTCCTGGTTGCTCCTCTTCCAGTCCAGCTGTGGCCTGGGAAGGCAATGGAGGATAGTCCAAATGCCTGGGCCCCTGCACCTGCATGGGAGACCAGGAAGAAGCACCTGGCTCCTGGCTTCAGATAAGCACAGTGCATCAGCGGTAGCAGCCATTTAGGGGGTGAACCAATGGAAGGAAGACCTTTCTCTCTGTCTCTCTCACTATCTACAACTCTACCTCTCAAATAATAATAATAATAATAATAACCCTGCGTCTTCTCACTCTGTTCTGACCTGGAAGAGCCTGTGTCCCCTCCACTAATGCTGCACCTTGTCTCTGGGCCTTCCCATGTCATCCTTTCTTTGTGGGAGGTGCAATAGCCTCAAGAGCCCACGCCAGTGTCTGTGGGTGCTTGTGCTGGGGCTGGGACACAGGTGGTACATGTGACTCACTCCAGGTCACATACAGTCACACTGGCAGGCTCAGCCAGCTTCACAAATCACCTCATATCTCTGAGTCTCAGTTTCCTTATCTGAAAAAGGGGCATGCCAGTGTCACCAGCACCTGCCGGGCCTGCCATGGTTCCTTTGTTCTGATAAAGTAATGATTTATGGTTTGGGGAGACAAAGGCAGGGAGAGTAAAGCACAAGGCTCCCTGTCTTCCTGGTGTGGGGCTCTTAGCCCTAAGGGATGAGGGGATGTGATGCTCATGACTGACCTTTGTGATTTGACACCTAGTAGTTGCATGCCTTCATGCTCTCGGCACACGTAACTGGAAACTAGACTTCTCAGCTGCCAAGTTCCCATTTTATCTGCTAAACTGCAGAGCAGGTGGTCCTGGGTGGGTCCTGGCAGAAAGCAGGGGCCTCAGCTTCACTGATCCACTGCTGGGTGGGGGTAGGGGGTTGGCCCCTCCCCAATTCCTCAGGTCTAAGTATGTGCTGACGCTAATAGCATCTGCCTACTTCTTGGGAGAGTTAAGTGGATTAGCATTTGTAAAGCGCTGGACCTGTGCATGATACAGATGTGTTGGTCAACACTACAGATGAAGTGTCCAGTGAATGGCCATGTCTTGAGTCCCGGCTTACTTTCTTGGGGTCTTTCACCTTCTGGAAAGAGCAGTTGCCCATTTAAACATCAGCTTTGCTCCTTCACTCATCAGATACTTCTGGCTCTTGAATTATTTTCCAGCATACATATTGGTCACTAGGGAGCAGTTCCTGGTGCCCAGCTTGCCTGGGGCAGTGCCAGAACCAGCTCACACTAGCTCCCGAGAGGGAATTATTACCTCTTCAGTGACTTCTGTGAGCCATGTGTGCTGGTACCATGAACTCTCCTCTGGAAGTTGCATTTACAGCCCGGGGATCTACCAACGCCACTGGTGAACACCATACTACCCAGCTGGTGTGCAGGCCACCACTGCAGGGCAGTGCAGGAGGTGGGCATGGAGTGAGTGGTCATGCGATGATGAGTTAGAGACGGCGGGAGATGCAGCCTGGCAAAGCCCCTGTGCTGGGGGAGCTTCTCAAGGATTCTGACCTCATTGGGGAGGTCTGGATGGGAGGGCTGCCCAAGCAAGGAGCTGACAGGATGCCTGACAGGGAGGGGATTTTAGCAGAAGGTGACATGAGCAGGAACAGGGTTACAGATGGGGGTGAGGGTGGGAGTGGTGAGGAGACAGCAGCCACAGTCCTGGCAAGATGTGCTGGCGACTTAGATGTGGGAGTCAGAGAAGGATGGGGCTAAATGACACTTGAGTGACACTGACAAGTCATGCCCCCCTTGACCTAGGAGCTGGTGTTGGTGAGCGGCCACCAATGTGGGTTCAGGGGCCCAAATCCTTGGGCTATCCTCTGGAACTTTCCAAGGCAGGGAGCTACATTAAAAGGGAAATAGCCAGGACTCGAATTAGGCCTCCTTTGGGATGCCAGCTGCGCCACAACACTGGCCCCAGTCCCAAGACTTTGCCCTTCCCAGATGACTCAGCAGGGACCTCCGCACAACCAGGTTCAGCCAGGTGACTTGTCCTGGCCACTCCAATGAGGCAGGCCTGATGGGGTGCTCGTTGCAACCCTTGGCCTGAGAAGGATGCTCCCAGGTCAGTCTGCTGGACCAGGAGGAAAACAAGATATGCACAGAGCAGACGTGGCCCTGCTGAGGCTCCCACCGGACAGCTCAGACAGAGGCAGAGGCCCCCTGCACCTGCATGTGGATGAGCAAGCCTTGCCCACCTTCACCAAGCCTCAGCCTCATTACTTAACTCTAGAGCAGGCGTGGGAACCTTTTTTTTGTTTCAAGGGACATTCAGATATTTAGAACATAATTCACAAGCCATACAGAATTATCAATTTAAAAATTAGCCTGGGGACCAGCATTGTGGCATAGCAGGTAAAGTCACTGCCTGTGATGCCAGCATCACACTTGAGCACCAGTTCATGTCCCTGTAGCTCCACTTCTGATCCAGGTCTCTACTAATGCACCTGGGAAAAGCAACACAAGGTGATCCAGCTGCTTGGGCCCCTGCACCCACTTGGGAGGCCCAGAAGAAGCTCCTGGCTCCTGTCTTCAGCCTAGCCCATCCCTGGCTATTGAGGCCACCTGGAGAGTGAACTAGCAGATGGAAGATCTCTCTGTCTCTCCTCTCTCTGTAACTCTGCCTTTCAAATAAATAAATACATCTGAAAAAGAAAAAGACTGCCTACCACCACCACCAAAAAAAAAATTACCCTGCATTAATTTATTGCCTTGGCAGAGCATGTACAGCATAGGGTCCAACATTCCTGCCCTGGACCTAGCGTCATAAAGTCTGTTTTGGGAGTCACCAGCGTATCTTGTGCTGGTCACCTTCCCTCCTCTAAGGCTCCCCTTTGCTTCTCAGCCATGGCTTCATCTCTGAAGCCTTGTTGGATGCCCAGGATCTTGCCGAACTCTGCAGCAATTTCCCACCCTCTCAACTCATGGGCTGCTTGCCGATGGGTACAGGAGGCAGGACTCACCTTGCAACCTGCCCGGGGTAGATTCAGAACTGCCTGGCCCTTGTCTGCAGAAGCAATGCTTCCCTTAGTGCCCTTGCTGCTGGTGCCAGGCTGCAACCTTACTGGGAGGGCCAGGTGGCAGTGGAAGGGGGGACAGCCTGTCCTGGCAGTGAGTCAGGCTCCCAAGCCCTCCAGCTGCTGACTTCCACCTCAGGCATTCCCCTTCCCTTTCTCTCTTTCTCTCTCTAATAGATGTTCTTCCTCTGTTAGTCAGAGAATACATGAGATTTGTTTATTTATTTGAAAGGCATAGTTTAAGAGAGACATCTTCCACCCATTGGTTCTCTCCTAAATGGCTACCCAGGCCAAAACCAGGAGCCAGGAACTCCATCCAGGTCTCCCACGTGGGTTGCAGGGCCTCAAGCATTTGGGCCATCTTTGGCTGCTTTCCCAGGCCCTGAGCAGGGAGCTGGGTTGGAAGAGGAGCAGCCAGGGCTGAAACCAGTGGCCACAGGGGATACCAGCATCAGAGGTGGCAGCTTTTCCCACTGTGCCACAATGCCAGTCTGCTCAGTCATCTCTTTGCAAAGAGAAAGTGAAAGAGAGTGAGCATGAGGAAGAGAGAGAGAACAAGAGAGAGAGAGGGAGAGAGAGAGGGAGAATACTGCAAGCATTCCCTGGTTTTCCACTGAGATGTTTGCATGAATGAGCACAAGGGGTCAGTGATTCTTGTGGACTATTGGAGTCTGAATTCCTGGTACTGACTCTTTGGTCCTTCATAATCCTGTTCCACAGCCTAACCTTTGCTGTGGCCTCGCAGCAGGCAGAGTGCACCTACCCAGCCATGGACTCCAGGTTTTCCCGTGTGACTCACTCTGGCCGAGCGGAGGTTTGAAACGTGATTGCATAGAGCTTGTCATCTTGTCTGCTGATGTCATCTTATCATGCTGCTGCCCTCCCAGCCTGAGCCCCTGAAGGAGAGAAGAAAGGGCAGCCCCAGCTGAACCTCAGACTCGAATGTGGAGCGGAGCCACTGTGGCAGAGCCTCAGGCCCATGGCCCGGAGCAGGGCTGTGCTGGCCAAGCCACAGTTTCAGGAGCGAGCCATGTACTCATGGTTGTTCCACAGCCAGGGCTGACTGATGCATGGATGGCAGGCTGTGCTCAGAGCACTGTGCACACCATGGGGGAGGCAAACTGCTGTCTATAAACTCAGAGAGGCTGAGCAGCCTGTCCAATATCACACAGCAGAGCCAGAATTCGGCCAGGGTTCCTGACTTAGGCTCTGTATCCCTGCTGCAGGCTCTGGCTTCAGGTCCTTCCCATAGATTTACCCATAAGGCCTTGTCTTTGCCTGCTTGCTGTGGGTAGAAAAGGAGTGGACAGTGGAGGAAGTTGACGTCTTCTTCCTGTCTGAGGGACACGTGTGCAGAACTTGATGCCGCTGTCCAGGCTGCCCACCTGGAAGCAGAGGCCTCACGTGGGGCCTGCCACTGCTTCCTCTGACTCCCAGACATGGGCCTCCGAGCTGCTGTCCTCTCCAAGTGGACAGCCCCAGTGTGTGGGATGACACGGTACCTTACATTCTATGTCTCCCCGTGTTAAGTCTGGTCTTCCCCATGTCCTGGCCTGATGCCCAGAGCCAGTGGCATGTCAGACATGTGCGCTGGCCTGTGGGAAAGGCTCTGCCAGGTGACTTGTGCTGCTGGACTCCAGGGGTCCCTGGGCTTGTGTGCAGGGAGTCCTCACACTCCCCCGCCCCAGAGGAGTTGTGGGTTTTGTGGTGACTGTGTCATCCCATGGCCCAGGTGTGCAGTGTCCTGGAGCTGTGCGTAGTCCTCCTTATCCAAGAGGGCTCTGCACTGAGACCCCCAGCAGGCAAATGAAACTGTAGTTGCCCAGCCATATAGTTCCTGTCATCCGTTACCTACAATAAAATCTAATCTATGAATTAGGTGAGGCAGGAAATTAACAGCAGGGACCAACAGTAGAAAAAAGATGGCGATATCCTGCAATAAATTCTATCTAAAGCTCATGAATTATTTATGTCTGAAACTTCCCATAATTTTGAATCATGCTTGACCCCAGGGGTGATGGAAACCAGGGAAATTGTAAGTGGAGTGAGAGTCCCCATGTTCCAGGGTGGCTGCCGGAAGCATTTCCTAGAAAGGACCCTGAACCAGAACCTGAATGACAATGACACCCACAGCCTCACGTCATGGCTGTCAGATTCAGAGACTCTGGGAACAGTGACACTTGAGCCATGGGCTTTCCCCTGACCCCCCCCCCCCACACACACACACATTTCCACATGCACGCATGTGCACACACACACAGTATTGAATGGGGACATTTTCCTGGTGATCTGACATCCTCATTCTGGACACAGCCCAATTGCCCATAAGCCCAGCAGCTGTCAGTGAGCTCAACCTTGGGCTGTGCAGTGTTCCTTGGGTGCTGCTGGGGACTCAAAAGTGGCCTTGGCTTGTCAGGGTGGCAGGTGCCCAAGGAGAGGTTGGTACAAGGCCCTGGGAAACACAGAGGAATGGGGAGCCCTCCTGGAGGCATCTAGAGACTTCAGGGAGGAGGTGACATCTGTGCAAAGCCCCTGATGTCTGAGCAGACATTCAGGTGGGGAAGGGAAGGGGTGGCAGTGCCTGGTGGGCTGGGGGGAGCCTAGGTCTGCTACCTGACTGGGCAGCCCCAGCCCCATGCATTTCTTCAGTGTGGCTGAGCCTAACTGAGATGCCTAAGGCACATCCTGGATTCTGAGGACTTTGTAGTTACAAAAAAAAAATCTCATCAGTATTTTTAATTCCAAGTACATGTTGCAAATGATAACCTTTTAGCTATATTGGGTCATGTAAAATTTGGTAAAATTAATCTTTTAATTTTTTTAAATGTGGCTCCTAGAACACTTTAAATTACTGTCACAATTGTGCCTCCTTAAAATTCCTGAGCTGAAGGGCCAGTGCTGTGGCACAATCAGTTAAGACACAATGAGAGGGGGCCAGTGCTGTGGCATATTGGGTAAAGCCACCGCCTGCACCGCCAGCATCCCATATGGGCACCAGTTCCAGTCCTGGCTGCTCCAGTTCTGATCCAGCTCTCTGTTATGGCTGGATCAGAACTGTGGGTGCAGGGGCCCAAGCACCTGGCCCATCCTCTGCTACTTTCCCAGGCACTAGCAGGGAGCTGGATAGGAAGTGGAGCAGCAAGTGGTGCTCATATGGGATGCTGGCATCACAGGTGGTGGCTTTACCAGCTGTACCACAACACTGGCCTCCTCTCATTGAATCTTTTTTTAAAAAGATTTATTTTATTTATTTGAAAGACAGAGTTACAGAGTGAGGTAGAGCCAGAGAGAGAGAAAGAGAGGTCTTCCATCTGCTGACTCACTCCACAAATGACTGCTACTGCCAGATCTATGCCAATCCGAAGCCAGGAGCCAGAAGCTTCTTCTGATTCTCCCATGTGGGTGCAGGGGCCCAATGACTTGGGCCATCTTCTACTGCTTTCTCAGGCCATAGCAGAGAGCTGGATCAGAAGAGGAGCAGCTGGGACTCAAACTGGTGCCCATATGGGATGCTGGGGCTTTAATTGCCTGCACCACAGCACCAGCCCCCTCATTGAATCCTGACTGCCAGTGTAGGTATAGAGAAGTGTGGGGACAGCCATGCAGGAGGGTCTGGTGATGACATTGGTGCCCACAGCAGGGTCAAAAGTGCTCACACCCAAGAGGCCAGGCAGAGAAGAGGACAGCATGTGGAGCAGCAGCAGCAGCACTTCTGTGAGTTGTGCAGCAAATGGCAGGCGTGTGTGTGTCACCTCACTCCTGAGTGACCGGCTCAGATCTCAATGCACTGCCCTGTCCTGCAGTGGTGCCAGGTCTGTGTCCACTGATGGAAAATGTCACCTGAGTCACAGGAGGATGCACTGAGCCTGCCACGGATGACCTCAAGCTGCAGATTTATTTTCTCACATTTCCGGAGACTGCAGGTCCAGGATCAGAGCACTGGCAGGGCTGGTTTCTACCGAGGCCTCTCCTTGCTTTCCAAAAGGCCATCTTCTTGCTGTGTCTTGGTCTTTTCTTATGCATGCTGGTCTCTTCTTCTTTCTCTTTATTTCTTTTTTAAGATTTATTTATTTATTTGAAAAGCAGAGTGAGAGAAGGAGAGGCACAGAGAGAGGGCTTCCATCTGCAGGTTCACTCCCCCAAATGACTGCAGCAGCCAAGTCTGGGCCAGGCCAAGCTAGGAGACCAGAACTCCATCTAGGTCTCCCACATTGGTGGCAGGGCCCAAGCACTCAGACCATTATCTACTACCCTCCCGGATGCGTCAGTGGACAACTGAATTGGAAGCAAGGGGAGTTCATGCTGCAAACACCACTTGAGAACCCAGATGCCAATCAACTAAGGCTCTGGATGGATCAGGTGTTAGATGGAAGACAGTGCCAAGTCCAGTTCTGATGTATTCTGGGCATTCAGCCATGCCACTGCAGAATCCAGGTCTCATGGCCACTGGGCATTCATCCGTGGCAGCACCAAGTCAAACTGATGACAACTGGGCATTCATCTGTGACAGCGGCAAGTCCAGATCTGATGGACTCGACATTTAGCCATGACTCAGAGACTGGACAACTCTGGTGTGGGCCATTTGCTTCCCCTCAAGCTGTATGTTCTGATATGCTGTGCCCACTTCTAACTGCCCATCTGTTCTCCTTGGAGAACAGCAAATGCACAGGTCTGTCACTGTCCCAAGCAGATCTTTCTCTTGTGGACTCCCTTGCTGAGTTCACCCTGCAGAGTGCCTTGTAATCCCATGATCTCCAGTTTCTATTTAAAGAAACCAAGCCTGCAAGAGTTGGAAGGGTCCACGTGGTTGTGGATGGGTTTAGAGACTTTGAACTGGAGTCTGTTGGCACCAAAGCCATCTTTCCCATGCCCGGTCATTCACCCTTCTTGTGTCACCTGGCTTCCCAAGTTCCAGGTATAAGACTGTGTTAAGGTACTGCTGGCAGCTGTAACAGACAGTACCTGCAGGCTCAGTGCCTTAACACAACTGAGGCTTATTCTCACCTGTGCCAAACTTTGTGCACATGTTTGACAGATGGACTTTCTTGAAGGGAAGGAACCTAGGGGCTCCTGGGTGCTGTGGTCTGTCACACGTGGGGCTGCCAAGAGCTCAGTTGGGAATCCCTGGGGTTGCTTGGAATGACAGAAGACAGCTGGTGTCCTGCCGAGGTTGCAGGGGACTGATAATATGCCCACCAGGCACTTCCAGGACAGAGACCCAACATGAAGTCCTAGAGAGAGAAAGCATGCCTCTGCTTCCCTCTTCTTCCCTCATCTCTCTGCTCTGCCGCTTAGCCTGGATGTGGTTCCAAGGCATCTTGGGGCACAAGGATGAGGAAATCACCCCAAGGATGGCAGAGTATGAGAGAGGAGCCTGGCTCCCTGGATGACTGTGCAGACCAGAGTCACTGGGACAGCAGGCGGCGTGCAAGAGAAATGAACTGCACTACCCATTTCTTTGGGCACTGGTTCCTTACTGCTGGGCCTCGATGCCAAACAGGTGTTTTGCTTCTTTGGTCACCCACAAGGAGGCGACTGATTTGACTCAGCTCTCAGCGGCAGCTTGGCTGGGTGGAGAGGAGTGAGCTTTGTGTGTGTGTATGTGTGTGTGCTAAAATACACACAACATAGCTTTAACCTCACCCAGGTATACGATTTGGAGGCATTAAGTTCACATGGTTGTGAACCCAGCACCACCATCCTCCTCCAGTGCTTACCTGTCCTCCCGAGTGGAAGCTGCACTCCAGTGAAACACCAACCCTCTGTCCTCCCTGCCCCTGTGGGCCCTGGCATCCACAGTTCTCTTGGCTGTCCATACATCTGTCTGCTCTTTGCACCTCATACAAGTGGAGCCATCTGGCATTGGTTGCTCTGTGACCATCTTGCCTCCCCTGCACAGTGTTCTTTCTCCAGGTCCCCCAGGCTGTCAGCATCTCTGCCCTCTGTAAGCTCCATCCCTTGCGTGGATGGACCACGCTGTTTCTCCACTCGTCCATTGATGGACTCTTGTGTGGCCCCCATCTGCCTTCTCCTGTAAATAATGCTGCTGTGACCATGAGTGTGCAAGTACCTCTTCCACACCCTGGGAAGGGGGAGAAACTGGAGCTTAGCCTCTGGGCCCTGGAAGTGGCTCAGACTCCAGTCACACTGCATTGGCAGGAACTAGCCTGCTGTGTGCCAAATCTCCCCAAAACTTAATAGCTAAACCAACAAATGTGCATTAGCTTCTGGTGTCTGTGGGTCAGGGGTGAAGGAGCAGCTTAGCTGAGTTCTGGCTCAGAGCTCGACTGGCACAGAGGGAACAGTGGGGCAGTGGTTAAGATGCCACGTGGGATCCCACATCCCCTGTTGAAATATCTGGGCTCAGGTCCTGACCCCACTTCTGTTTCCAGCTTCCTGCACATGCACACCTTGGGAGACAGCAGGTGATGGCTCAAGCACTTGGGTGCTGCTCCCGTGGGAGACCCGGATGGAGTTCCTGGCTCCTGGTTTCAGTCCTGGCTGTTGTGGGCATTTGAGGAGTGACCCTGTAGGTGGAAGATCTTTCTCTCTGTTTCTCTCTCTCTGGCTCTGCCTTTCAAATTTTTTTTAATTAAAAAAGAGAATTTGACTCATTCGTAAGACCTACTTATCCGGCATAGGAAGACAAATACCACACGTCCTCACTTACCTGGGAAAGCTGAAAAGATGGCCTCAAAAGAAGCAGTTTTTAAGAGCCTGGGCAGAGCCTGGGCAGAGCCTGGGCAGAGCCTGGGTAGGGCGTGGGCAGACCCTGGACAGGATCTGGGTGGGGCCTGAGTGGGGGCTGATGCAGAGAGGGTGGTTTGGGCAGGTGGAATGGCCTCTGATGTTTTCACAGCACTCAGCTGTGTTGGCAATGATTGGGTTTTGCAGAAGAGCTGATGGAGAGGATTTTGAATGTTTCCAACATGGAGACATGACCAGGGTCTCAGGGGACAAATGTGCCAAGATCTCAGGGGGCAAATGTGCCAGTTACCATAATCATGACACCTGTGTGCAGGTGTTGAAGGGTCGCATAGCTGTCGTGTGTCAGTCGAAAGTAAAAATACGTTGAAAGCAGACTTTGCTCTCGGATGGATCGTCTACCTCTTGCAGGCAGTATCCTGTGTAAGAGGGGATAAAACAGCCTTCACTTCCCAGGATTCTGAGAACCGCAGATCTAAACAGGCGTTTCCCAAACATTGCCAAATGTATCACTTAGGGTTTTTGTTTGATTGTTTGTTTCTTTACCATACCCTTACACCTCTGGAGTATTTCCTAATATGCCCTTTATCTGTTTTAGGTTATATGGAATTATCATACATCCACCTGCTTCAGGTGCACAACACAGACACTGAAGAAAGATGGCATTGGGGGAAGAGGTTGTGGCATGCATGCACTGGTGGGCTCACCTCACAGACTGTGGTCTGCACAGCTGTGCGCACACCAGGCCAGCTTCCCAAGAGCCCAGGAGCAGACAGGCCTTGGCAGAGATCCCAGGGTGCCAGCTGACGGGCCTCAGTGCCAGGTGTTTGTGTAAGAAGAAAGCCGGAAGGGATGGGTCCCCAACCTGTCTGCTCCCCACCCAGCTTCCAGTGCTGAGGCGCCTCCGGCCTGCGAGAGACCCCAGGCACGAAGCCATGACCCTAGACTTAAACCCATGATTGGACCCACCATAGTCAAAGCTGGTGCCACACGGGTCCCTGCTGCTGGCTCCCAGGACACTCCACCCTCCTCCAGGCACTCAGGCCGACTGCACAGAACTCTGCCTTGGTGAAGCTCAGGTGAGACCCAGCTCCAGGTAAGGCCCTGAGGTGCCACCCCCGGGCCGTGCTCACAGATACAGCTTCTAGATGCAGCCCAGTTTCCAGTAGAGCTCTGCCCCGTGGTATGCTGGCCTCCTGTGCACCCCCATACCCTCAGGGCTGGTGACTGTGACACCCAGGTGCCACTTGCTGTAGTGTCAGCCTGGGGCATGAGGGTCTGCCTTCACCAGCCCTCTCCCACTTGTGAACTGACAGCAGGAGGAAGAGTGCAGCCACTGGGAATTGGTCAGGAATGTGGGCTCTGGACTGGGTCTTGGAACTCAGGGCAAGGCTGGTGAAATCCGACCCTGGTTAAATCCTAATGATGTTTATGCCCAGGCCAGTGCTGTAGATGAGGGCTTTAGACTGCCCTAATCCCAAGTACAAGTCCCCAGGTGCATCAGCTGCACAGTCTGAGCCTATAGCTGCCATGGTCTGCTAGTTTCCTCCCACCTTCTTTATTGTCAACATGAAAACCTAACCAGAGCTCTCCCCTCCTAGTGAACTCCCGGCATACAACCTGGGTTGTAACCACAGGCATGGAGCTCCAGGACTTAGGCACTTTGCGTGACTGAAACATGCTTGTGGGCCACCCCTGCTTGCCCTAGCACTGCTCTTCCTGTCTGCTTCCCTGACGTGGTTAGAGTCCTCATCTGTGCAGTCTCTTCATGTAGCAGGTGCACTTGGCTGTTCCCATTAGCACAGCATCCCCGGGAACTGTCCATGTAGTCACCAATGCCAGGGTTCCCTTCCTTTTTCCGACTGCATAGTACTCCACTATGTAGGCAGCTGAGGTCGGGGGACATTTGGGCAATGCTGCTATAAACACGGGAGTGCAGTATCTTTTTTGGGATCGTGGTTTCAATTCCTTTGCAGAATATACCCCAGAGTGGGGTTGCTGGATCATATGATGGTTCTAGGTTTAATTTTTGGAGGGACTTCCCTGCTGGCTTCTATGATGGCCGTGCACCACATGTGTTTTACGCATCTTGATATGACACTGTCTTAACTGGTGTGAGGCGAAGTCTCTGTGTAGTTCTGGTGGGCTTCTACCTGAGGGTTGGTGATGCTGAGCACATCTACCTGCACCTGTTGGCTGTGTGTTGGTCTCCTCTGGAGAGCTGCCCATTCAGCTCCTTTGCTCATCCTAGGATGGGGTGCATTTGTTTGCTATTCTGCTGTAGGGGTTTCCTGTATTTATTGGGCAGCAACCCCTCAGCAGAGAGTTTGCAAATGGGTCTGCCCTCTCCACAGATTGCCTTTTCATTTTGTTGATTGTTGCTTTGCAGTGCAGGAATTCTGGTATTTGACATGGTCTCACTCTGCTTTTGCTTGGCTGCCAGTGCTTTGGGTGTTGGATCTGGGGAACTATTAGCAGGACTGGAATCTTCTGTCATGTTTTCTACCCCAAGACCTTTCTGTACCCACTACTGGGTTTGGTCTGCGAAGCACTTTGAGTTAGTTTTTGTGGATGGCGTCTGATGAAGTCCCGGCTTCACCTTTTGCCCATGGGTGTTCTGTTTGTCCGAGACCTCGGCTTGAAGAGATTGTCCCTCCCCAACGGGGTCTTTTTAGCTGAGTAGTGAGTTCCACAGAGGGCAGGAAACAAGCCAGCAGAGGATTTGGGGGATCTACTTTTGCAGTGTTGGGGAGCTGACTTCTTCAGGCCCCTGAGCCCTCTGGCACCATGGGAGGAATCCACAGACAGAGCCAGTGGGCAGACAAAAGGGTCCCACAGTCAGTTAGTGATGGTCCCCTCACCCCTCCTCACACTGGGACCCTGCTGCAGAGCCTGCTTGCCAGGCCTGTTCCTGCCTTGGGTAAAGGCATCTGTGTGCCCTAATCCATATGGGCCAGGGGAGGCAGTGACAGGGCTCCTTGTACTGCACTATGCAGGTCACTGCTGCCAGGAAGACAGACAGAAAGACAGACACAGTAATTGCTTGCTTGGGGTCCAACTCTCTCCTCCCCGGGGTGGGAGCGAGTTGTGTGCAGTGGTCATACAGATTCATGTGAGAGTCTGCCTTCTGCCATGTGGGAGTAGCACCTTCTTTAGGGTGCCTTGCATATTATCCATGTTGGATGCTTGGGATAGTGTCTGACACCCAATGAGCACCCAGCAGCGTGTGTCCCCATGTCTGTGAGGGTGACCCTGGCCCACTCACGCAGGTCAGCAGAGCTGATGGCCGGTGGTTTGCCTTTGACACAGTGTCATAACATACACTAATAGCTTCATAAGACGTAGTGGGAAGAACACAGAATTTAAAGCCAGTGGCTGGCATCCCATATGAGCACTGGTTCAAGTCCTGGCTGCCCACTTCTAACCCAAGTCCCTCCTAACACACCTTGGAGGCAGCAGATGATGGCCCAAGACCTTGAGTACCCTTCTGGCAGGAGACTCAGAAGAAGTTCCTGGCTCCTGGCTTTTGCCTGCCCTAGCCCCAGCTGTTGCCACCCCTTGTGGAGTGAACTAGGGGATGGAAGATTCTCTCTCTCTCTCTCTCTCTCTCTCTCTCTCTCTCTCTCTCTCTCTCTCTCTCTCTCTCTCTCTCTTTCTCCCTTTCCCCTCTCCCCTCTCCCTTCCCTGTAAGTCTGCCTTTTGTAAAAAGATAAATAAGTCTTGGTGGCCAGCCCTGTGGTGCAGTAGGTTAATCTTCCACCTGAGGCACCAGCATCCCATATGGGCACTAGTTCTAGTCCCGGCTGCTCCTCTTAGGATCCAGCTCTCTGCTGTGTCCTGGGAAAGCAGTGGAAGGTGGCCCAAGTCCACGTCAGTGTCTACCACTGGGCGACCCAGCCCCCTGAGTGATAAGATGGGGCTTGCAGATGGTCACACACTGCTTGGCTGGAAGTAAGGTCCCCGTCACTTGTGGCTGATTGGACAGAAACAGCCCCAGTGTACAGTGTTCTGCAGTGCAGGATTTGCTCAGCTGAGTGATAGCTTTGTGTAGCTGTGCGTGTGTGGGTCTTCTCCAGACCCTTTGTTTTGTGTGCGTGTGGGAGGGAAGGTATCACATGTGTGGTGTATCAGGCTTTGATGTGGATACAGAAAACAGTGGCCACAGAGGTATAGGGCGTTGGGGTGACCCAGTCTGCAAACCTTTTCCTGAAAGGGCCAGATCCCTGGATTTTAGGTGCTGCAGCCCTAATGGTTTCCTTGGCAACAACTCAACCCCCATCTTTGTAGCAGAATCACAAGGAGTGATCTGTAAACAAATAAAACTTTGTGGATAAAAACAGGCCAAATACCCTGTGGGCCCCAGTGTGCCAGCCCCTACTCTGTACTGAAATAGTTGGTGCTGAAAAGCAGCAGGTGCAGCTCTCAGCTTTGCTAGGGGGAGAGGGGAGGAGGCTGAGAGCCAGAGCCCAGGGCATGCAGGGGCAAATCCTGAAGATGGCTAAAGACCAAGCAAGACAGTTTTGCTGGACACAACCACTGCCTGCCAGCCAGTGGTATTATTTCTGGGGAGTCGGGGCTTCTGGTTTTAGATTATTTGCCAATTTTCCATATCAATTGCACATTCCAACTCACTGGACACAGGAGCAGGATACTCGGCATCAACTCCTCTCACATTACTGTTCCAGGCACGTCCAGGCCCAAAGCCTTGTCCGTGCTATTCCTTCTGCCTGGGAAGCTCTTCTCCCTCCAGCTCTCAGCTGCAGAACACTTCGTCTAAGGAGGCCTCCCTGACCGACCACCCTAACCAAATTCTCTCTGCAGCACCTTGACAGTTTTTATCACAGCACCTTCTGCCAGAAGTCGACCTTGGCTTTGTATGTAGGACCTCCATCATGAGCAAATTTTCAGGGAGTGAATGATCTGCCATCACCAGCACCCAGACCCTGGAATGGAGCAGGAATAGCTCTCGGCAGCCGCTTCTTTACCTGTCTGTAGCTGCTACTTCGAATCCTGAGGCTGCACCTCACTCTTCCCTGTGTGTGAGGTTTGTGTGGTCAGGGTCCTAGGCTAGGAATGCATCCAGCACTCTGACTCTGCGTTGTCTGGGTGGAGTGTCATGCATGCAGTGTGAAGATGCTGCAGCTGGCAGGTGGCTGACTTGCTGCAGCCCTCAGGAATGGTGCTGCAATGGCCATTCTGCATTTGTGCACGCAGTCCCATTGGACAAGCTGAGATGCAGCCGTGCCGGATCCTGCAGCATGGGTCTACTTGTGCCATGGATCCTACTAGAGCTTCCCAGTGGCTCTGCACCCTGCATCTCTGCCCACTGGGCACTGGAGTTCCCTTTGGCCCTTATCCTCACCAGGTGTTGTTCTTGGTGTTGTGTGCCTTCAGTCCTTCTGCAGGCTCTCTCTTAGAATTATGTTGGTTTTTTGTGTGCATTTTGCATTTCTCCACAAGCAGCGATGTACAGCTCATTCCATGTGTCTTCTGACACTCAGAGGTCCCGCTTTGTGAACTGCTGTGTCAGGTTTTTGCCCCATTTTCTCATCACATGGTTTGTTTTTCAATCTAGTTACTGTAGGAATGCTTACTGAATTCTGGATGTCACTCTTGTAAGATAAAAGAGGTGTAAATATCTCTTCCTGCTATATGGCTTTCTTTTTCAGTGTTTTAATTAATTTAATGCAATGGACTTTGTTAATTTTTTTTCCTTTAAGTTTTGTGTCTTTGTTTTCAGTTAAAGAAACCTTGTGGGGCTGGTGTTGTGGCACAGCAGATTAAGCTGCTTCCTGCAACCCCAGAATCTGATATCAATGCCTGCTGGAGTCCTGGCTGCTCCATTTTCAATCTAGCTTCCTGCTGATGTATCTGGAAAAGCAGCAAAAGATGGCCCAAGTGCTTGGGCCCCTGTACCCATGTGGGAGATCTGGAAGAAGCTCCTGGCTCCTGCCTTTAGCTTGGCCCAGCCCTGGTCATTGTGACCATTTGGGGAGTGAACCAGCAGATGGAAGACCTCTCCTCTCTCTCCTCTCTCTCTCTCTCTCTCTCTCTCTCTCTCTCTCTCTCTCTCTCTCTCTCTCTCTCTCTTTCTGTTTCTCTGTAACTCTGCCTTTCAAATAAGTACATAAATGAATAAGAAATCTTTGCTTATTCAAAGGCAGACACAGTTTCTCCTTTGTCTTCTTATAAAAGTTACACCATTTTCCCTTTTATGTTTAGTTTTGCTAGCCATCTAGAATTTACTCTCGCATACACTGTGGGCCAGAGGGTGATCATATTCCTCCTTTTCAAAATGTGAACGTGTGGTTGCTGTGGCAGCAGTTTCTGGAGCAAAGCAACCTTTCTCGGTGACACTGCTGTTCAGATACAGGTGTGTATTCTTCCTCTGGATCCTCTGCTTTGCTCTGTGGGTGTCTTTGTTTATCCTGGTACCAGTTCCACACCATCTTGCCCACTGTATTTTTTTTTACTAAGTCTTGAAGCCTGGTGACATCATTCCACCAAGTTTGTCTTAATCTTTAAGATTGTTCTGGCTACACTACATCTTTTGCATTTCAATATAAATGTTAACAGTTCTTTCTCAATTCCCACCAAAAAGCCATTGGAGTTTTGTTTGTGTCTTTGAAAAAAAATCATTTATTTATTTCATTTATTTGAGAGGCAGAGAGAGAAAGAGAGATCCAGTGGTTCCCTCCCCCAAAGCCCACAAGGGTTAAAACTGGGCTAGGTCAAAGTCAGGAGTCAGGAGCTCCACCCCAGTGTCCCACGAGGTGTCAGGGACCCAAGTACTTGAGCCTGAGCCATCACCATTGCCCCCTGTGGTGCACATCTTCAGGAAACTTAAGTGGGGTAAGGCTGGTGCTCCAGCTCAGGCACTCTGCTGTGGGATGCTGGCTTCCCAACTGGCATCTTCACAGCTGAACACACACTGCCGCCTTGGGGATGTGATTGAGACCATCACTCCCAGAAGTGACAGTTTGACAATATTGTGTCTTCCTGTCATGTGGAACTTTCCTCTGTGTATGTAGGTCTTCTTTGATTTCACTCAATCATGTGTCATAATTTTCAATGTAGGGAGATTGCCTATCTTTTGTTAGGTTTATTCTCAGTTTGTGAAATCTTTTCATGCTTTCATCACGATAGTTGAAAATCATTATTTTCCATTGCTTGTGGTGCTGTTGAATATAAGTGGTTGCATGGACCTGTCTCTGCAGTGAAGGCAAGGAAGAAGCCGCCAACCCCAGGCATTACCGCTTGCTGTGCACGACCCCTGCCTACCTACCCCATGGGTTGCCCCAGATTTCCAAAGTGCTCCTTTTCTGTTGCTGAGTATCCATGGCACAGAGGCAGCAGCTCCCTCACCCATTCATCTGCTGCTGGGTATGTGACCAACCTCCAGTTCCAGGCTGTTACAAATCAAACAACTGTGAACATGTATGCACAGGCTTGTCTGGGCTCTCAGTTTCTTGCTTGGGTAAGTGACCAGAAGTGAGAGGACTGGTTCCCAGGCTGTGGGTGTGGTTAACGCTTTAAGAAGCTGCAGTGTGTTTTCCAAAGTGTTGTAGATCCTAGCAGCAGAGAATGAAATTTCTGGGTGCTTCATATTCTCATTAATGCTTGGCATGATCTGACTTAATTTTAGACATCCTGGCGGTCAGTAGGTATCTCTGACTTACTGTGTTTCCCATGACTGACAGCACCAAGTGTCTTTTTGTGCACCTGCTTGCCATGAGTGTTTCATTAGCAGCTTTCCCCTGTTTTCCCCATTCAGCTGCAGTCACAGGTCCCTGGTTGCTTGTCGGTGTTCCACATGTTTCCTCCGGCCAGGCGCCCTGCCTTTTTCTTCTGATACCAGGTATTGGAGAGCAACAGGTTCAGCTTCAATGGAGTCCAGGTCATCTGTTGCTTTCCTTTGCAGTTTGGAACTTATGTGTCCTTTTTAAAGAAACGTTGGCCAAGCTTATGGTCCAGAAGCATTCCTCTCGTGGCTTATTGTGGTTTCGTAGTTCCACTTTTACCTCTGGGTGTGTGTCTTTACACAGAGTGATTGGTAAGAGGCTGGGTTCATTTTTGCTTTTGAACATACATTTCCTGCAGGAACATCTGTCAGAAAGACATCCTTTCCCCCGCTGAAATCCCTTGATGCCTTCCCTGGAAGCCAGCTGTGCCTGTGTCTCTGCTGGTCTATTTCTAGACTTTGTGTTGTGTTCTACCAATGCTGCATTGTTTTGCTGATACCACAGTTGGTCTCTAAGAAATCTTGAAACCAGCTTGCCTCAGTCTTCCAACTCTGTCCTTTTTCACAATTTTCTAGTTTTCTATGCCTTTTGCATTTTATATGCATTCTAGAATCATTTTGTCAGTATCTGCTGAAAAGCTCTTCTGGGGATATTGATTGGGATTGATGGGCAGTATGACTGATTTGGGGAGAATTGACATCTTAATACTCAGCTTGCTGATTTATGGACATAGTGTGTTTCTTCATATGTCTAGGGTTTCTTCTGATTCTGTAGGTGGTGTTTTTGAAGTTTATGATGTATGAATCTTGGTTACCTCTTTTTAAAAATCTATCACTGGGACCAGCGCTGTGGTGTAACAGGTAAAACCACCACCTGCAATGCTAGCATCCCCTATGGGCACCGATTTGAGTCCCGGCTGCTGCACTTCCAATCCAGGTCTCTGCTGTGGCGTAGAAAAGCAGTAGATGATGGCCCAAGTCCTTGGGCCCCTTCACCCATGTGGGAAACCTGGAAGAAGTTCCTGGCTCCTGGCTTCAGATTGACTCAGCTCCAGCTTTGTGGCCATCTGGGGGAGTGAATGAGCAGTTGTAAGACCTCTCTCTCTCTCTCTCTCTCTCTCTCTCTCTCTCTGTAACTATGACTTTCTTTTTTTTTAAAAAAAAAAGCATTGTTTTATTTTTTTTTTAATTTTTTTATTCTGAAAAGATTTCTTTTTTTTTTAACTTTTATTTAATGAATATAAATTTCCAGTATACAGCTTATGGATTACAATGGCTTCCCCTTCCCATAATTTCCCTCCCATCCGCAACCCTCCCCTCTCCCACGCCCTCTCCCTTTCCATTCACATCAAGATTCATTTTCAATTCTATTTATACACAGAAGATCAATTCAGTATAAATACTTCAACAGTTTGCACCCACATAGAAACACAAAGTGAAACATACTGTTTGAGTACTAGTTATAGCATCAAATCAAAACGTACAGTACATTAAGGACAGAGATCCCACATCAGGAGCAAGCGCACAGTGGCTCCTGTTGTTGACCCAACAAACTGACACTCTAGTTTATGGCGCCAGTAACCACCCTAGGCTGTCATCATGAGTTGCCAAGGCCATGGAAGCCCTCCAAGTTCCCCGACTCCGATCATATTTAGACAAGGTCATAAAAGACAGGGTGAGGATAGTAACCAATGATCCCAAGAGTGGCCTTAACCAGGTCTGAACAATTATACAGCATTAAGTGGGGAAGAGGACCATCAGTACACACAGGTTGGGAGTAGAGCCATTGGTGGTAGAGTAGAGGTCATGATTACAAAGGAATGAGGCCCAAGTGGACCAGACAGGGTCCAGAACAAAGGACAGAGTCATCATTAGAGGAGCTAAGAAAGGTGCTGTCTAAGCTACAATTAAGTTTTCTGATTGAGAGGCAAATAGAACCTGATAGAAGGGGCTTGATAATAATCTGTTGGGCTTTAGGCCTTGTAAGTTAAGAGGCCCAGACCTATCTATCTCTTCACATGGGGTATATCCTAAGGGAGGTGTGAACCTCCTAGGGGAAGGCACTCTGTTGACTTTCATTACTTGGCTGGTCTGGGAGGAGAGCTGGCCAGGTAAAGGCAGGGGGCATCTCTAACAAGAAATTTACAGTTCTGCCTGCAATGTTGCTGACCCTACTTGGCTGTCCCCTCAACTGCAGTGGTCACTTTGGAAGTTGGGCTGAGTGAAGGGCTTTTCAGCTTAGAGCCAATAAGATCTGTGGCTCTGACCTGGGCATCCTTCGACTCCAGGGCAGGTCCATTTCCAGTGATCCAACTCTTGGCAGAGCTGCCAGGGCTCTTCACAAGCTGACTTCTGCTGAAGCCCAGGCTTACCACATTGAAAGCCACTGCAGTGGACTGGCCTGTTGGGTCTCCTTGAGGGCAGATCACTGAACAGATCAGCCATTAATAGGCCTGCCACCCATTGCTTCTGATGCCTAGCTTTCTTTTCCTCCTGGTTTGTGTTAAAGCAGACCAGACGATGCAAGTCAAGGGAGTGCCTGTGTCCCATCTCTAATCTTTGGTGGCCTGAACTACAAGTCTATAGTCACAGGCATGTTCTGTAGTAGTTTTTCTAAGGTAGACAATGCCCATGAGGAAAATTATATTCTCACTTTAAAACTTTCTTTCCCTTTGGTCTGAAAGGGAGGGTTTTTTTTTCTAATTACTGTATACTTCGCTGACTTTCAAATAGATAAATAAATCTTTTTTAAAAAAATCTATCACTAAAGGGGCCAGCACTGTAGCATAGCAGGTAAAGCTGCTGCCTGCAGTGCCAGCATCCCATATGGGCACTGGTTCGAGTCCCAGCTGCTCCACTTCACACCAGCTCTCTGCTATGACCTGGGAAAGCAGTAGAAGACAGCTCAAATGCTTGAAGCAGAGGAAGCTCCTGGCTCCTGGCTTCAGATCAGCATAGCTCTGGCCATTGTGGCCATATGGGGAGTGAACCAGCAGATGGAAGACCTCTCTCTCTCTCTCTGACTCTGCCTTTCAAATAAATAAATAAATCTTAAAAATATCTATCACTAAGGATTTTTTTTATTTTTATGCTATCATAGGTATCTTAAAATTACAATATCTGATTGTTTCTTACTGGAATATAAAAATATAAGTAATTATAATATGCTAATCATATCCTATAACCTTTGTAAACTCACTTATTAATTCCAGTATTTTTCTTTTGTCAATGCCCAAGGATTTTCTACAAAGACATCAATGTTACCTCTAAGTAAATACAGTTGTGTCCAGACTGTGTGCTTTGTTGCCACACTGTCTACTTCTTTATGTTTCTCTCCTCACTGTGATGGATTCTTCAGTTTAATGATGTGGATGGAGATGGTGAGGGAGGACAGCTTGCCTTTCTCTGCTCTCAGGGAGAAAATATAGAGCCTTTCTCCACTGATTATGATGAAATTAGCTGTGGGTTTCTGTAGAGCATCTTCATTAAGTTGAGAAAGTTCCCTTCTATTCCTAGTTTGCAAAGTTTCTATCATAAATGGTCATTGGATTCTATTGAGTGCTTCTTCAGGTTTTTTTTTAATGTTTTGCGTCTGTTAGATGGTTCTGTGTTTTCACTTTTTTTTTAGTCCATAAATTTAGTAAACTAATTGATTTTTCAATTGTAAAATCATCTTTATATTCCTGGGGAAAATTCCACTTGGTGTGACATTTTTATATATTGAAATCATTATTAAAATATTACATTTTCACATCTGTGTTCATGAAAGACATTAGCCTGTGGGGTTTTGTTTCCTTGTAATTGCCTGTTAGGTCAATGCTGATGTCTCAGCAGTGATTGGGAAGTGATTCCTCCTAGGAATCGGTGTAGAATTGGAATCACCTTCCTTAAATGTTTCACAGAAGTAACCAGCAAAGCCCTCTAGGGCTGAGGTCTTCCTTGCAGGGAGAATTTTAACCATGAATGCTAGTGAGTGCTTGACACGTGGCTATGTGGCCTGTTTATTCCAGGGTAAGCCTTGGTTGTTTGTGTCTGTTAAGTAATCTATTTCAGTCTAAATTGCTGAATCTGTTGGTGGAAAGCTGTGTGTGTGAATCCCTTATTAAACATTTCTGTTCATGTCATCTATGGCAATGCCCCACTCTCATTCCTGCACTGTAATTTATTTATCTGACTTTAGATTTACCCATTGTATTATGTTCTTAAAGAACTAGTTTTGGTTTTTTGAAATCTTTCTCTGTTTTCTATTTCATTGACTTTTATTTTTTCAGAAAATTTTACCTTTTTTTTCTGTTTCTGTTGCCTTGGTTCTTAAGGTGGAGCTCTAGTTTGTGGAACCTTTCTTCTGTTTGAATGCCAGGTTCCTGTTGGCACTGAGGTCCCCTTAAGGACTCCTTAGCTGCACTGCATGGAATCTGCTGTGCTGTGTGCTAAGATCATCCTGTACAGACTGTTTTCCAATCTCCCCGTCAGCTCTTCCTGGGCCCATGGGTTAATCACGGGCAGAGGGAGGGCTTCATTGCTGACATCAGCCATGCTGTCTGGCACGCTCATACTATCTCCTTGAAGAAGTTCTCTTCTGTCCCTAGTGCTGAAAGATCTTTGTTATGTGTAAGGGTTGATTTTATTAACAGCTTTTTTCTTTCTTTTTTTTTTTTCTTTTGAAAGGCAGAGTGCATAGTGAGAGAGAGACAGAGACAAAGGTCTTCCTTTTGCCATTGGCTCACCCTTCAATGGCCACTGCGGCCAGTGCATCGTGCTGATCTGAAGCCAGGAGTCAGGTGCTTCTCCTGGTCTCCCATGCAGATGCAGGGCCCAAGGACTTGGACTATCCTCCACTGCCTTCCCAGGCAATAGCAGAGAGCTGCCCTGGAAAAGGGGCAACCGGGATAGAATCTGGCGCCCTAACCGTGACTAGAACCCAGTAGGCTGACGCTGCAAGGTGGAGGATTAGCCTGTTAAGCCACAGTGCTGGCCTATTAACAGCTTTTCAAAAATGCCACTGAGACATGATTTTTGCTGTTCAGAAGGTGAAACATCTTCACTGACATTTGGGCATTAAATGAGCTTTGCATTTTTAAATTAAAGCCCTGCTCAGCTGTGATGTGTGTATACCACTGTGCACAATCTGCTGAGAATTTGTTCTTTTTGTTCTTTGCTCATGATATGCTTGCTAGTTTTCAGTCTCTTAGTTCTGTTGGCCTCAACATACAAAGCAGGAAATATTCCCTCTTTGTTTATGGACAGGTGATGTAGGGTGGTATTTTTTAAATGATATTTCTAACTGACAAATTATAACGTTATTCAGGCATGGAGCATGATGTGATGTTTCAAAGTTTATCATGTAGAGTGATTAAGTCAAACTGACATGGACATCTGTTGCTGGGTGCTGCCTATGGTGCCCGCACCCTAAACCCAAGCACTTGTCTGAGTCCCTGCTGCACTGCTTCCCATCAAGCTCCCTGCTAATGCTCCTGAGAAAGCAGCAGGTGATGACCAACTACATGGGATCTGGCCATCCACACAGAGACCGGGATGGAGTCCCAGGCTCCTGGCTTTGGCTTGGACCAGCCCTGGCTGTTGCAGCCATTTGAGGAGTGAGCCAGTGAAGGGAGGGTCTCTGTGTGTGTGTGTATGTGTGTGTGTGTCTGTTTTTCTCTCTTTGTCATTCTGCCTTTCAAATAAGTTTAAAAAAAAAAAAAACTTTCCCAAAAACTGCATCCATCACCCCAGGTTCCTGTCATTTTTTGTGGTGAGACATCTGAAATCTGCTGTTGTCAGTGACCTTGACATAGACCATGCACCGTAGTCATGCCGCTTTGCCTCAGATCTCCCATCCACATGAGCCACCATGCCCTCTCCCACCTGTCTTGGATCCCCGTTGTCTCACTGACTTCCCAGGAGCATGCTGTGCTGGCCTGTCCGGGTTCACACGTGGGCTGTGAATGATGGGTGTCCTCCTCTCTGGAGGCTGCAGGGGAAGTGTTGCTCATTGTGTAGTGGATCCCATGGCCTCTCTGTCCATCCAGCAGTCCCCAGGCACCTTGTCTTGGCTGTCGTGGATGGCACTGCAGGAGTCGTGTGAGCACAGCTATCCCTTTGATGGGAGGATTTCAGCTCCTCTGGGCGAGCACTCAGAACCAGTAGTGGGAGACCCTGGCCATTGACACCATTTGCAAAGTGAAGCAGTGGATGCAGGATTTCTCTCTCTCCCCCTCCTCCCTCTCCCTCTCCCTTTCTCCCTCTCTCTCTGTAATGCTGACTTTAAAATAAATAAATAAATCTCTTAAAATATGCAGAAGGTAAAGAAGCCCTCACCATCACTGCCTCTGGTGTAAGTGTCTGGAGTGCTCCCTTCTCAGGGTTGGTTCTATTTAAGTTAATTTGCTATCTGATGCCTTACTGAGGGCCTCACATGTACCAGATGCTGGGGGTAGAGATGAAATGCGGTGATGCTCTTGGAGGTGCAGAGGGTGAGGCAGGTAAAGGGAGCTGAGTGGGAAGCAGTGCATGGATGATAAAGGCAAGGAGTTGGGTGCCCAGCATGCTGGTTAAGATGCCACTGGGGATACCTATATCCCATACCAGTGTCTGGGCTTAACTCCTGACTACCCTTCTGATCCCAGCTTTCTGCTACTGTGCACCCTGTAGGCAGTAGGTGATGGCTCAAATCACTGGGCCCCTGCCATCTATGTGAGAGACCCAGACTTAGTCCCCAGCTCTTGGCATCAGCCTGGTTCATCCCTGGCTATTGCAAGCATCTAGGGAGGGAGGCAGGAGATGGTAGGTCTGCCTGTCTCTGTTTCTCTGCCCTACAAATATGCACATATATACCTACCTACAGTTTTTAAAAACAAACAAGTAAAGGCAAGGTGTGGGTTAGGTCTCTGGCAGCCAGCAGCCAGGGGAGGCTTCTCAGGGGTGGTGACATCTGAGCCTTGCATTTAGTAAGTGGCACTATCCTAACAGCAAGTTGAGTAAGGGCAGGTGGAAGAGGGGTGGGGTTAGGTTCATGAGGATCTTCAATGCCAGGCCAAGGCATCTGGCCTCCATCCTCTGCACATCATTGGGAAACTGCCGTGGATCCATTGCTCTCTTTCCAGTGTCTGGCTGTCTGGGCCCTGGTGCCAGGGATGTGGTGGTATCCTGGCATCTCCCACAGACCTTCAGGTCCACTGGGTTCCCTTCCCCATCCTGCTCTGGGCCCTGAGAAGCTGACTGTGCAGATGGCTGTACCAGCAGGTGTCTGTGCCTCTGCTGCTGCTGGTTAGAGAGAGGTGGCAGAGACCTGAGAGTGAAGGCAGAGAGTTGGGTGTTGATTACCCAGCAGTGCCTGAATCTCTCCTCCCCAGGCCACAGCAGTCTGCTGTCTCTGGGTACAGGAAGTCACCCTCTGCTGACCCTGTGGGCCAGGGCTGCTGAGGCTCCCAAGTGCTCCATGCTGCCTTGCCACACTGCTGCCTGCTTTCAGTTCTGCCCACCCCTTCATGAGTGGTCTTGTGATGCAGCCTCAAGTGTGGAGCACCCATCTCCTCCTGAGGCCATACCTCGTCCAAGGGGCTAATGAGACCCCATCTCTCAGGGGCACATCTGGGCTCATGGCAAGTGGTGCTCT
This sequence comes from Lepus europaeus, assembly GCF_033115175.1. Classification (NCBI taxonomy): domain Eukaryota; kingdom Metazoa; phylum Chordata; class Mammalia; order Lagomorpha; family Leporidae; genus Lepus; species Lepus europaeus. The sequence goes on along the minus strand of NC_084851.1, from coordinate 30,440,221 downwards.
GTTCTGGAAACACCACCTTTGGTGGAAGTGAAGTGCAAGATTTCGGTGGAAGGGCCAGGTAATGAGGAAGGGGCCATTGCTGTTGTCTGGGCAGCAGATGCACGTCACTGCCCATGTGGCCACACAAAACAAATGCAGAACAATGGCCTGGTTGGAAGTTGGGTCCTGGTGGAGGAGGGTGCTCCCTTCCTGCACTCGACCCCAGGAGAAAGAGCTAATGGTGAGGAGAGGGAATGGCGGCTTTGGCGCTGAACACATCACGTGTGTGTCACCTGTGGGGTTGCCAGGGGCTGTGTCCAGGAGGCTCCTGGATGTGTGGGCCTGAGTTTGCAGGAAAATTCAGTGCAAGAAATGTATCCAGGTATCACTGGGCTCTAGGTGGGTGTGGGGCTAAGGAAGTGGCTGAGAGAAGTGAGCAGAGGCGCATGGTTGGCTGAGCATGGCAGAGCACCTGGGAGAGGGCCCCGTAAGTGCTGTCTTCCTGGAGCAGCAGTAACAGCCCGAGGGCCACGGCTCCCACTCAGTACTGTAGCCTTATTCCAGCCTACCCAGGGCTGTGGCTTGGTCTTCCCTCCACCCCTGTGCCCAGGCAGTGTCCCTAAGACTGTCTTTGATGGTCCAGGAGTGTCTGATCCCCGGTTCTTTCTTCTGCTGGTGCAGGAGCAAGTTCACTGTAGTCTGACTTAAGTAGGTTTTGATAATGTGGCTGAGACCACCATGCTCAGTGACAGCCCTGGGGTTGGGACTGAGTCTGAGCCCAGAGCCCTTGTCATCATGCTGCAGGAGCAGGGAGCAGGGCTGTGGCCAGCAGGGATCTGGAAAAAGGGACAGGGCACCCAGGGAGAGGAACATGAGCAGGTGCCAGGTGCCAAGCCTGCAGCTACGTGGGTCCCTGAGGAGTTTACTCACTTGTCCTGAATCACAGCCCTAAGCACTGGGGCTGGTTCTGAACCCGGGCCAACCTACCCTGTCCTCCTGCTTATGTCACACAGCTCTGTACCCAGCCTCCAGGGCACTGATGGGGGACAGGGACCCTGTGCCCCCACCCTCAGTGTGATGGCTGATGTCACATGTTGAGATGTTCATGTGTGGAAAAGTGCTGAGGGAGGCAAGGTGCACAGCTCCTTGTTGGAGGGAGTGGGTTTTGCTTTCAGAAGCACCTGGTGAACCTGGACTGCATGGAGAGGTTCACGGTGAAGCCTCTGGCTCTGTGATCCTTGCTTTTGGAAATCAGCCCAAGGTGATGTAGTTTTCTTGGTTCTTGGTACCCAGCTGGGTTTTGTGCTAGTATCTGACTGACCGGTGCTGCCCCCTGCATCCCTTGGCCCTGGCCTCCAGGCTCCCTGTGTGTCCCGGCTGCAACCTGCAGGCTCCTGCCCTCACCCCAGCTGGCTCTGCTGCCTCTAACCACAGCCCAGCTTGCTCATAGGCTCCTGGCTGTGCTGCCAGGTGGTGGGAAGAGACACAGGACATTCTGGGCATCTGAAGGTCAAGTGCAAGGGTAAGGAGCCTCCTTGGGGAACCAAGCAAAAGCCAGAGGCTCAAAATGCAGCCTTTGCTAATCATCAAGTGAAAAGACTCCCCACGTGGAAGTCTCAACCATGACTGCAGCATTTGTCCTGCACCATGCTTTCAGCCTGTGTCACGGTCTGTGCACACCCTCGGTCCTATCCGCTGGTCCGTCTGGGAGAAGGCATCAGTATACGCCACCATCAGTTGAAACACACCCAAAACCAAAGCACACGTAAGTGGTCTGGAGGAGGCAGCACACAGCCTGGCTGAATGAGTGATTGGATCAGGGAAAATAGGAGGTGAGCTGTTCACACCTGAAGGAGGCTGGAGCCCATAGGAGGCTCCGGGAGCTGGGTTCTTGCTGTTCTTGGCTCCAATCTGGGCCAGGCTCAAGTCTGCACTCCTGGCCGTGGGTACAGGAGTGGAGTCCTCCCTGCCACAGAGATGGCTGGCGTGGCTGCAGGAGAGCAGAGACTAAAGGGGAGCATGCTCCAGCCCCTGTGTTTTCCTTTGCTCCCACAAGTGTGTATGTTGTTTAGGGGATGAGGGTGTGGGAACCCGGCTGGCCAGTGGGGCTGTCCTTGGTCAAAGACTGCACCCCCAAACCAGGATGTCTGGAGCTCCCTCCGGGTGTCCCACGTGGGTGGACTTGGGCCATCTGTTGCTGCTCTTCCAGGAGCACTAGCAGGGAGCTGGATTGGAAGTGGAGCAGCCAGGACGCAAGCCAGGTGGAAGCTTTACCCACTGCACCACAGCACCGGCCCCTATACCAGCAGGACAGCTTCTCCTTTTCAGTCCTCCTGACCACCCTCAAGACTAGGCACACAGCCTCCCTAATCCAAAACTCTGAAATCCCAAATGTTCCAAATCTGAAATGTTTTTTGAGTACCAACAAGATGTTCCAAAATCTCCAGGTTTCATAGCATTTCTGACATGGGCTTCTTGGTCTAGGGAGGCTCAGCCAGAAAAGTCCACACACATCTCCCCACACCCAAACAGCTCTGCTGTCGGAAGCATGTCTAGTTCAAGCCTTTCACATAGGGATAGTCAGCCTGTGCCACCAGCACTGTCCCCATTTCACAGGCGAGGAGACCATGGCTGCCCACGATGTCAGACAGCTTATGAAGCATGAACCAGGACTTTGAACGTGGTCATGCCTGGTGCAAAGCTCAGCGTCTTTACAGCTCTGGTGCTACAGGCTCTCCCCACTGTCCCCCAAGCCCACAGTCCCCGAGCCGAGCGTCCTCCCCCAGCCCTCTATAGCCAGGTGAGGGCTTTTCCACTGCCCTGCTGGGATCAGCTGCACTTTCTGTCCCCAGAGCACACCCCCTCCCCTGCATTCCACTGTGCTGCATCTCTATGCTGCTCTGGTCCATCAGCCACTGGCCCTGCCCAGCACCCTTCCCACTCCTCCATACTCCCCTCTCTGGCCATGAGAGTGGGATCCCAAGCAGCAGCTGGAAGGTGCTGCTGTTCCGGGCAGTCCGCAGCCACCTTTGCTTCCCCTGCATGGAGAGGACACTTAGTGACATTTGCCCACACTTGGTGGAGTGTCCATCCTAGCTGGGTCTTCCAGGAATTGTACAAGGGGAGAAAGGCCTTTCCTCCCTGGCAAGGCCAGCCTCAAAGGAGATCCCATTCCCTGTTGGAAGTGCCCTGGCCCCTGGCCACTGAGCTCGCACAGGCACCTGCTCTCACATCCTGACAGGCAGCAGTGACCTGCTGTAAGCTCTTGGCCTTCTTTGCTGGGTCGGAGCAAGGCAGTCTGGACACAAACTTAGAAAGGACTGAGAAAGGGGTGAAAAGAGAGGACAGATGGGCTCCACCCCTGGGGAGGCCCCAGAGGCAGCACAGAGCTCTCCTGTGCCTTCATCTCCATCTCTGTAGAATACTCTCACCTTGCAACCCCTCCTGTCTCATGGTGTTTGCCATAAAGCCCCAGGTTTGCACCAATCTCTGGACCCCTGCAGGAAACATACAGGCAGCCTAGGCACCACCATCCAATCTCTCCCTGCAAGCTGAGCCCCACAAGAAGACCCAGTGGGCAGGTGCCTCTGACCCCCACCCAATCCCTCTGTCTTCTGACAGATTCTTCTGACAGGTCTCCAGGCCCCATCTCAGCCACCAGGCACAGCCCTGCACCTTCCAGAGTTCAGCCCCTGCCCCACCACAGGACTGTACAGGCAAATGAGACCAGGGCACCCACTCTTGTGGGTGCGGCCAGACCTGAACCTTCTACTTGTTGCTGTTATTTGGGATGTGGCCTGGGCACCTGTGGGCAACTGATCCCTGACTCCCAGATGCCCCTGGCTGAGCCCTTGCTGGACGCGGGGAGCCTGGGACGAAGCTTGCCATCCCAAGGTTTCCTGGAGCTGAAAGGCCCCTTGGCAGTCTTTCCTACAACCAGCAGCCCAGAGGCCTCCCCAGTGCCCCCTGGGATTGCTCAGCCCTGGGCTGCAGCCCCGCCTCCCCAGGGCCATTGCTGGCCTGGAGGTAATAGATTACTGTACCTGTGGGAGGACCTTTGTATGCCCCCCAACCCGGAGCCAAGAGCCGCTCCTCTGCAGAGGAAAATGGGCTGTGCAGCAGGGAGCTGGGAGACCCCCGGACCAGCTGATCTTGAGCTGGGCTTGATGGCAGTTGTCCACCATCTTCCCTGAGCCCCCTTCACGGAGCTGCATGGGGTGGGGGGCAGTGCAGCATGTGTGTGGGGCCTGGACACATACAGGGCACAGCCTCTGCCCAGCATTTCCTGACCTGTGACTTGCAGGCTGGGGCTGAGCATACTTCTCTCCAGGGCCTAGCCCTCTCCCCAATTAGGAGTCAGAGGTTGGGAGCCCCACCACAAAATCCAGGCCTCCATGGGTCTACCCACCTGTCACAGACACAGCAACGCCAGTGTTTCTGTTTCAGGTAGAGTTGGGAACTGGCTTTGGGGTCCGGCCGGGGAACTTGTGGGGCTGGGGTTTCTCCCTCCCTATCCCACTCCCCTGGGAGGAGTGCACGATGCTGATTTCCACCCAGAATCCTCTCTTCCAGTGATTCTGAAACACGTAGTGCAATGCTGCTAACTACACCCATGAGAAAGTGAGGAACGAGTGGGCTGACAGAAGTGAGGGCTCCCTTGACTGATGGACACAAGGGTTCCCTTGGCTGATGGCTGTGCAGTGTATGCTTTGGTAGTGCACATCCAAAAGGCCATGGAGAACTGGAGTGGAAAGTGAGGTTGAGGGTGGGCACTGGGCCGTGTGCCTGCATCCCATGTCAAGCATCCGGGATTTGATTCCTAGCTTCAGCTCCTGACTCCAACTTCCTGCCTCCCTGGCAGGCCATGGGAATAACTCATAAAACCACATTCCTACCAACCACATGGGAGACCTGGGTTGAGTTCTTGGCTCCCAGTTTCAGCCTGGTCCAGTCCCAGCCCTTTTGAGCATCTAGGGGATGAACTAGTAGCTAGGAGCTCGCTATCTCTTTCTGTCTCACATAATAAAAATGATGTTTGTTTAAGTGCATTCATTTATTTTATTTGAAAGTCAGAGTTACACAGAAGAGAGGCAGAGAGAGAGAATTCTTCCATCCATGCATAATTTTTTCATAGCATGACTTTTGCATGAAGTTTTGAGACACCTCTCATGCCTAGATGTAATTTTTTTGCACCATAATAAACCTGTTTGTTCCATGTCCTCTAACATTTTGAAGTACCCTCATGTGGCAAAATGCTATGCTGTATCAGGTTAGGAAAACCTCAAATGGAAAAAACCTGCTACCTTCCCACCTGAGCTCCCAAGAGGCCATGGAGAGGGCCAGGAGGGATTGCATGGAGACACATAGAAGCCCCAGCCATGACCCGAGCCTTAACACCATCCTCAGTCTGCAGGGTGGGGCCTGGGAGGTTTACTCTGCCAGATTTGAGAGCCTCGCAAATGTGGTCACTGAGGGTGGCCATGAGAACCATGGGTCCTGGATGGGCTGTGATCTCTGTGTGAAGATTGAGGCTGGGAGGGAGGTGGATTCCTGGCCACCGTCTCACCTTAGGGTCTTGAGCTGTTCCCTGAGGCAGAGAGGAAATGGGGCGGGGCTCCTGGGCCCCTGGAGGAGGGCAAAGGGCCAAGGAGGAGCCCCACATGACTGTCCCCAGCCTCAGGGAGGCCAAGGCTGAGGCCCGCTTCTGTCCCCACACTCAGAGCCAGGAACCCTTCCCAAAGGCATCCTCAGTGCACACGGCCTCGCTGTGATGTGTGCGTGGTGTCCCTGCTCAGTCGCGTGCCAGGACTTGGGTCCATGCATGTCTGAAGGGCTGCTCCAGGTCCACGGTCAGGAGGCCGGAAGTCCCCCAGGCACCTGTGCCAGGCTGCAGGCAGCTTCGGCAGAGGTAGGATGTGGGTTTGAGAGAGCAGAGCGGTGACAGATGGAAGGGCGAGAACATGCGGTCAATGAGAGAGGGCACTGGGCTTCGGTCGTCATTCCTCCCTAGTTTCAGGGCTGTGATGTGCTGCGGAGAATGGGACATGGGCTCTGACCTGACAGAGGCACCTGGGCTCAGAGTGGGCAGTGAGGCGTCATATCCATCCATCCCTGCCATGGGCTTCGTGGACATTCTGCCTGCTCTTGGAGCCTGGACTTTCTCCTCTGTGTAGGGGCCGGGGGGCATCCTCTCCCCATCGCCATGGATGCAGATGGGAGAGACTGCAGGTGGGGCCCAGAGCAGGCAGCCCTTGCACTGAGCCTGAGGGGGAGGCACAGGTGCTGCCTGGGGCCAGCCCCTTCCTGTAACTCTGCCCCCTGTACTACTTTCTCAGGGTGTGAGTGTGAGTCTGCAGTTGGCGAGAAGGGGTGGGAAGGTGCTCAGGCACTTGTTTCTGGGGAAAGAAGTTTCTTGCAGAGCGTTGTCTGCCCTCAGATGTCTGAAAGTGGAGCAGATGGACACAGAAGGAGCTTCTTGAGCATTTCCCCTGGTATTCACTGAAAAGGAACGCACAGCCCTGGTGCTCAGCAGGTCTCACTGCCCCATTATCCGCCATCCCTGATGCCTGCACCCAGGTAACGAAGCTTCTGGCACCAACATCCCAGAGCACCCCCCCCATTCATGGTCCAGCCCCACTCCCCCGGCGAGCATCAGCAGAACCTTGGTTCTACCCGGCTGCTTTTTAGCTTGCTGTGAACGAGCACAGCAGTGTCTGGTGTCTGAGTCCTGGCCTCTGTCCATTGGTGTGGTGTTCATTGTCTTAATCGGCCCTAGCCTGACCAGTCGTGAGGTTGAGCCTTCTCACATTCGGAATTCTCTTTGTGAAGAAGCTGTTCAAAGAGTATTGCCCAGGGGCTGGTGCTGTGGCACAGCAGGTTAACGCCCTAGCCTGCAGTCCCGGCATCCCATATGAGCACCAGTTCTAGTCCCAGCTGCTCCTCTTTTGATCCAGCTCTCTGCTATGGCCTTGGAAAGCAGTGGAAGTGGGCCCAAGACCTTGGGCCCCTGTGCCCGCATGGGAGACCCTGAGGAAGCTCCTGGCTCCTGGCTTCGGATTGGCACAGCTCCAGCCATTGCAGCCATCTGGCAAGTGAACCATTGGATGGAAGACCTCTCTCCCTCTCTTCTCTCTGTGTAACTCTGACTTTCAAATAAATAAGTAAATCTTTAAAAAAAACAAAAAAGTCTTGCCCAGGTATCTATTGGACTTCCTGTCTTCTTATTGATTTGTGGGAGCTTTTTGTAGATGATGGACATTCCATCAATCCAGGGCCTGTTTGAAGGCTCCCTCCCTCTGGTTTGGACATCTCACCCTGAGTCCTTTGGAAGCTGTGCCCCTCTGGGAGTCCACTGAGTGCGGGCTGTGGAGACACCTGCTCTGCCTGGCTGTCAGCAGCACCTTAATGCCTCTTCTTCCTCCTCAGCACACAAAGAAGCTGGAGGGCTTTGTCTCTGCCACACACACCCCAATCCACTTCCCCTGTTGCCTCTTTTTTACTTGCTGGTGACCCCATAGGCCTTGCTCCCTGCTGACAAGAAAACAAATCACTTGTCTTTCTTTTTAAAGATTTATTTATGTATTTAAGATGCAGAGTTAGAGATAGAAAGAGGGAGAGACAGAGGTCTTCCATCTGCTGGTTCACTCCCCAAATGGCTGCAATGGCTGGAGCTCAGCCGATCCCAAGCCAGGAGCCAAGAGCTTCCTCCAGGTCTCCCACGCAGGTGCTGGGGCCCAAGTGCTTGGACCATCTTCTACTGCTTGCCCAGGCCACAGCAGAGAGCTGGCTTGGAAAAATCACTTTTCAAGCGTCTATTGACCAGATGGCACTATGCCTTTGGCCGCCATGTGGAGGGGATTCCTGTGAGGGTGGGATGGTGGCTGCGCCTCAGAAGGTGGCTCAGGCTGGCTCACCGCCTGCTGCTGCCTGGTTAAAGCTTCAGCACTCAACCACAGAAGCTCTTTGCTCAAGGAGAAAGCGGTTTCAGTATTTGACCTACAGCCTTTGCCAGCGAAATCCCTGCTGTGTTCCTCCCGAGCCCTAAGCAGGTCTGCAGTGCTGGGTTTATTCTTGTCACTGCTGCTCTCTGGCCTGGGCCTGGAGTGGACATCCAGTCCACTTCTAGCCTTTGAGCACCCCCTTTCAATTCTCCAACTTGACACCAGCCATGCTGGCCACGTGGTGAGGCCCCAACCTCATGCCTGTGGGAGGCACACAGGCACGGGGACACAGCTTTAATGGTGGAGGTGCAGCCATGGGGGCAGGGTGGTTCAGGGGGTAGAAGTCAGCAGATGGACGGGGCTTCTGGGAGCAGGACATGCCTTCCTCTCTGCTGCCCCATCATGCCCAGAACAGGCCCTAAGCGGTCCTGCGCAAGTGACTGCCCAGACATTTCCACTGAGCTGTGCCCTGCAGGTTGGTGACCTGTGGCCTTGTGTGAGTGGGTGGGGACAGAAAATAGTACTCACTGATTTCCATGTCTCATGGACATCCAAGTTTTGAGAGGCAGCTTTTAAAGGTTAGGCGAATCCTCCGGGAAAGGTGTCCTGTTGTCCGTCTGAGCTTCCGATGGGCCATGGCAGCCTAAGCAGGGGGACCCCATCTTGGAAGGTCACCATGAGGGTGAAACTCAAAGGCTCCTTGAATGCATTTGTGTGTTTCAACGAGACACATGCTCTGGAGGGGATGGGCAGAGATCACCAGCGGCCTGCACATTCAGGCCGGCTGTATCCGAGGCTGCGTCCCTTGGCAGAGGCTGTGTCGTGGCCCCAGGTGGTCCCAGGTGGGCATGACCTGCAGGTTTACATCCCTCAGCCACAGGGTTTTGGCTGTTCCTGGGTCCACGGCCCCTTCACTCTGGGCCCAGCTCAGTGAAGCAGCTCCTGTCTGAGGCGCTGCTGCCTCATGATGAAAGGAAAACAGAGGACTTGGTGGCCACGCAGTGGCTCTCGAAGCTTTTACCCAGAGGGCCATAGGCTCTTTCCTCTCACATGTCATTGGCCAGAGCTAGTCACATGGCCATTTCCTCTCACATCTCATTGGCCAGAGCAAGTCATGTGGGCAAGCCAGAGGCCAGCATGGGAAGTGAATGTCTTGGTCAGCGCTGTCCTCTTCTGTGGCCATCCTGCCTGGGAAGGGCCACTCCCACTGCCCGGGAGCCCTTCCCCCTGTAGATGCTGGAGGTGCCTGGCCTGGTGGGTGCCCCACAGGCATCCATTTTCCCCAAGGTCCAGAGGCCTGCAGATTATGGGGTGCCCTGGTGAGGAGGGTTTGGGAAGCACTCGAGTAAACAGGTGTCTTCTCCAGGAGCCCCTCTGACCCTGCAGCATCAGCATCAGCCTTGAGGGAGGACATGGTCAGCAGGGTCACTGCCGGGGCCTTCCTGGTCAGTGTCTCAGGTTGCAGTTCCATGCCAGACACCCCTGGAGACCTGGAGGAGCTGTGTGTTGCCGAGCTGCACCCTGGGGTGGGGGTGGGCACAGTGTGTGTGTCCACAGAACTCACCAGGGATTCAGCACACCTGTGCAGGGCTGCAGCTCTACAGGCGCCTCACCCAGCAGGCCACATGTTGCCTATCATGCGTGAGAGTCAGCATCCCCTATGGGATACTCTCTGCCTCTCCATCACTTCCCTGGGGTCTCCCCCGTCCCAGGAACGGGGAGACATTTATTGGCTGTGCCTCCCTGGGATGAATGACCTTTTCTCTGACCCCTGCTGCACCATAGGATGTGGCTGGCAGGGTAGAGCTCCAGTTGCCCACGGAGGCCACTGGCTGGACACCACACCTGTCATCAGCCACCCCGTCCCTGGCCCCCTCCCACCCCGGCAGGTTTCTCTGGGAACCTGCACCCTCACATCCTGGTTGCAGGCTCTGCTGCAGGCAGCTGGCAGGGTGAGCCATGCACCTTAAAGACTTGACACCAAATAGCCAGCGTCCTCTGAGGAATGGCAGTGTTGTTACCTCTGACAGCACAGGAGATGGGTCAGATGTGGCCCAGAGGAGGTTTTACCTGGACCCCAGGTGGTTTTAAAATAGTTTAAAGTAGTTATCTGGAATCTGTGTCACACATTCCACCAAGGACCCCTGGTGTGCACATTTGGCAAGAGGACCCCCCCCCTCAGCAGGGGGGCCTCAGGATGTGCTTGACAAGGGGCAGCTCATGAGCAGTGCTGGATAAATGGAGGCTCCTTAGGAGATGAGAGGCAGCTGGACTCAGCCCTGGCCTGCAGTCTGATGAGGCCAAGGCTGCCCATTTGCTCTTTGTGCTATCAGGAGCCCACCCTGCACTTGGACAGTGCTGGGCCAAGCAGGGCCTGGCAGGGCCAGGGTCTGGGGAGCCCAGGCCACTGTGCAGGGGTGGGTGAGGCTGCTTTCAGACCTCCAGGGCTCACCTGCTAGGCTCTGTGCACACCACTCCCTAGGTGGGGGAGACCTCTTGCCAGGTGGCGCCCACCTGGTCCTCCAGGGCAGAGGACCAAGGGATGGCCAGGATGTGGCCCCCAGATTGTGGGGTCTCCTGGCAGACACAGGGGTGGATATGGGGGCCATGAGTCATCTCCAGCAGACAGAGGCTTTGTCTGCCTGGCTGAGCTGCAGGCCATGCAGCCAGGGAGAGGGCTCTCATAGAGAAGCTGGGCTTTCTCACAGGAACAAAGTACAGCTTGTTAGGCCACAGGCTCGGCGCTGCCAGGTGGCAGCTCCATGGTATCAGGCAAATTCTGCCTTCCCCACAGCTGGGGCCGACAGCAGGAAGCCACAGGGAGGCTCGGAACAAAGGCAGGAAAATGGGCCACATTTATTCATTCACTGACTGGACAGGCCTGGCTGGCCCAGGGGCCCTATCTCCATGGGGACAGGCAGCCCTCAGGGCTCTAGGTTGGTGTCTGACCACTGCCCCTCTGTGGCTGCACCCCTGACACAGAGAGACACAGCATCATGGGGGCAGCTGGGGGCAGCCTGGCTCACTCTGGGAATGTCTGAGACACAGCTAGTGCCAGGGCAATGAGAGGAAGGCAGAGGCCCAAGCTCAGTGCCAGCAAAGCACCTACTGTGCGCTGGGTGGGAGAACGCACATACAAAGTCACTTTCATAACTCTGCACCCATTCTGGTTGAGTTTTTCTAACACAGAGGCCCATGGAAGCCCAGTGACAGGGTCGGACGGGCAGGCTTCCCAGAGGAAGGGTCCTGATGCATGTGTGGGAGTTTACCAGGCAGAAGGTGCTGCTTGTGCAAAGGCCCTGGGGCCTGAAGGAATGTGGTGTGATTGGCGGGTCACTGCAGCACAGCTGCACTGAGGCAGGGATGGGGGTGGGTTGGCCCCCTGCTCCCCAACCCTGCTCTGGATGTGCATCATGAGTCTGGGAGGATGTGGGCAAGGGGACGTTTCATGCTCCGATGTTTGCTGAACACACTCATGCATTTTACACTACCTTAGTCCCACAGCTTCCAGGGCCTGCATAGGGGGAAACTGAGGCCTGGCAGGGCCTGGGTCAGCCACCCATATCCCAGCCATGTTCCCTCACACACCCCCCACAGTGTCTGCAGCCCAGAGACATTGGTGCCCTTCAGATGGGCTCTGAAATGCTGGACAGGGACTGGTGCCCTGAGGGACAAGTGTGCCCATGTGCAGTGCTCTGAAGTTCTGGAACAATTACGGGGGTGAAGGCACCATGTTTCCTCCTTCCCAGCCCCTGAAGAGCTGTGTGGGTGCTGGGAGGGGATGGGAGTGGGCACAAGAGAGGCCCACAGTGGCCAATGGTCAGACAATGAGAGCAGGTGACCTGGGGACCCCGGAGCTGGCGGGCGATGGGTGCTACCAGGTGGAGAAGCCAAGACTCAGAGCCACGCAGCAGGGGGCACCCTGAAAGCCATGAGTGTGAGCCCTGGGGCCCCTGTCTCTGGCCCCAGACCCAGCACTGGATCAGCCAGATTTTCACCAAGAGGAAGGGGCTACCCCTCCTCCACAGCCTGGCCCTGTGGCTATCGCTCTTCTGAGAGTGGTTTTGGCTTCAGCTCAAGAAGAAAAGAAGACAGTGATTCTGTCCAGGAGCCATACAGAGGCTGGTGCTGTGGCAGTCTGCAGTGCCAGCCTCCCATATGGGCACCAGTTCAAGTCCCAACTGCTCCACTTCCGATCTAGCTCCCTGCTAATGTTCCTGGGAAAATAGCAGAACATGGCCCAGGTGCTTGTGCTGTGAGAAGTTCCTGGCTCCTGGCTTTGGCCTGGCTGGCCCAGGGGCCCTATCTCCATGGGGACAGGCAGCCCTCAGGGCTCTAGGTTGGTGTCTGACCACTGCCCCTCTGTGGCTGCACCCCTGACACAGAGAGACACAGCATCATGGGGGCAGCTGGGGGCAGCTTGGCTCACTCTGGGAATGTCTGAGACACAGCTAGTGCCAGGGCAATGAGAGGAAGGCAGAGGCCCAAGCTCAGTGCCAGCAAAGCACCTACTGTGCGCTGGGTGGGAGAACGCACATACAAAGTCACTTTCACTGCCCTGGGAGTTGCAGCCATTTGGGGAGTGAACCAGCACATCGAAAATCTTTCTCTCTCCCTTCTCTGCTCTGTCTCTCTGACTTTCAAATAAAAGAATTTTAATAAAGAGCCATTTCAGACAGAAATGTCAAACATGCACAGCATAGGTGTGGCTGCCTCCACCTTGCACTGATGGCAGGCCATCACAGAACACTTTCTGGCTCAGCATAGCCTCTGCTTCAGAATCCTTCTCAACACAGTGGGCAGGCAGTTTGCTACCAAGCAGAGCTGATGTCCAAGGGAACTCAATGTGTAACCCCCGGCCTGTTCCCTGGGCTCTGCATGGAGCCTGCTCACTACGGAACCTTGTTTTGTACCCGCGCATCAGGGCAGGTGTAACTAACAGGTGAGCCTGCTGAGGTCCAGAGCGGCCCAGTGAGAGCTGCTCACGGCCAGGGCTAGAGTCCCAGAGCTGTCAGAGTGAACAGATTCCTGCATTCCTCTGCCCTCCTCCTCTTCCTCCTCCTCTTCCTCCTCCTCGTTCTTTTCTTCCAGGCCCACTTTCCGCTCCCTTGGCCAGGCAGCAAGGGCCCGGTGTCAGCCAGGGACACTGTGCATCACTAGATTGGCTGCCCCCACAGCACCCGGCCTCATTGACTTCCGGGGCACAGATGGACACCGCTGACATAAACATGCTGTGACAGCTGCTGACCAGGGGTGGCCAGTGATGTGTGGGTAGTGCAGCTCCAGTGCCACGAGGCTCACCCGGGGTGGGCTCATTGCCCCCTGCCCCCTCCTCCACTGACTCTAGTTCTGTGGCATGGATGGCCTGGCTCTCTGAACTTGCATTTGCCCTTGGCTGCTAAATTTACCCGAGCCCCATTCTGAAGACCCAGACCTGTGCTGTGCCCTCTATTTTCCTTTGTTCTGTGCTGTCCCTGGCCCCAGCCCAGTGCCTCCTATGCACCTGCCCAGGTGTGTGTGTGTGTGTGGGTGTGTTAGGTGGGGTTGCTGACTGCCTGCCACCTGCTTGCCCAGGGCCTGCCATTGCTTGCTCCTAGGAGGCTGTGATCTCCCACTTGCCAACTGGACCCCTTGTCCCAACACCCAGGCCCACCTGCCTGGCTCCCTGTCCCCCAACACCTGCACACAGGCATGGCTTCTCAGACACACCTGGCCTGCTCCAGCAGGTTGGCATGGCCAGACCCTCACCCTCTTCTCCCAGGCTCAAATACCTGTCTGAGAAAGCAGCACCTTTGCAGTGGTCAACACCTGGATTAGCTGCTGTGTGAGGTGACACACCCTTGGGCTTACACCTGTCTCGGGTGCTGGCTGCTGGCTTCTTTTATTCTGTGTCAGGTTCCATGGGCTCAGCTCACACCCATCCTCCACCTTCAGGGCAGTGGTGCTCACAACGCCAGTGCGAGTTCCCTCATTCTGAGCACATGCTCTATGCTGGGCCCCATGCGTGGGCTCATGGCCTTGGCAGCATTCCTGGGCAGGGGCACGGGGCTCCCTACATTACTGGTGGGACACACGAGCTCAGGAGATGCAGGGCCTTCACCCAGGGTCACCCAGCCCTGAGTGGTAAGGCATGATGGAAGTCCCAGCCCATGCTCTGACCACCATCAGCATGACCCTGCCCTCAAAAAGATGACACCATAGGTGAGAAACAGAGCAGCTCATGCCACCCACTGGGGTCTGTCCAAATTTCTGATCTGGGGAAAAATGGCAAAGCGGGTTCCATTTCTCCTGCCAACACCAATGGTTGAGTGGCACCTGCTTGACCAACTTCTCTGGATTGCATTGGGCAGCCGTGAGCTTTGTCAGGGGGAAAACATTCAGCCACCCATTACTAATGCCTGCTCAGGGCACAGGGGTGGGTGGTGGAAGCCCATGGGTCCTAAATTTCATTGTTTTATTTATGCACGGTGGAAGACATGTGCATCACAGCTGAGCTCCTCCAAATCAGACCAGAGAGCAGAGACAACTGAGGGCATGGTAACAAGAGCCTGTGTGGAAGGAGGCATGGGGGGGGCAGTGTGGGGTCTGAGGCATCATGGAACCAAGCTGGGTTTACGGGGGTTTCATTCCGCCCTGTGCCTTAGTTCCTCTTCTTTAAAGGGGTTCGTTCTGACAAACTGAAATCTGAAAGATTCTCTCTGGCCACAGCCTTCCCAAATGTGAGGGCAGAGTTGGCCATGCCCCATCTCCTCTCACACCTGGCAATGCTTGGGCCTCCCAGCGAGCCCAGGAGAAGGCTGAGAACACATGGTGCCAGGTCTTCCCTGAGCCCTGCTCTCTCCGCCCTGGGCACCCCCATCCCACAGGTCATGGGCACATGGGAAGGGGTCATGTTTCTGAGTTCCAAGGTGGCTCTGGCTGGCCTGGGATGGGAGCATTGCTGGGAAGTGAGCTCCATGGCCTATTTCAGGGGAGCAGACTGGGGCTCGGGCGAGGTCATGTGACTTTGCCCAAAGACTCATGGTCAGAAAACAACGGGGCAACCTGGGGTGTACACAGGCTGACTGTGGAGCCCCCAGACCTGCTGGGGGCCGTACTGTGTAAATCTCTGAGGAAAAGCACCCAGCAGAGTCGTGGAGCTCTCCAGAGGCGGCCTCGAGTGGCTGCTATCATGACTGGGCCTGGGTGCATCTGTCAAAACCCATCCACTGGTCTCCTTAGCAGCTGGCTCTGAGAGGCCAGGTACTGGGCAGGCATCTGGCCACAGTTACGGTGATGCCTGGGCCGCCCATGGCCCACATCAGAGAGCCTGAGTGCAGGCCCCAGATCTGCTCCCAATCCCAGCTCCCTGCTCCTGTGCACCCCAGGAGGCAGCAGTGGTCAGGAGCTGGGTCTCAGCCACTCACATGAGAGACCTGGTGCCCAGCTTCATCCTGGCTCAGCCCTGGCTATTGGGTGCAACTGGGGAATGAACCAGAGTATGGGAACACTCTCTCTCTCTCTCTCTCTCTCTCTCTCTCTCTCTCTCTCTCTGTGTGTGTGTGTGTGTCTTTATCTCACTGCTTCTTAATAAATTAATTTTGAAAATGCAGGAGCACAAATGAACACTGGTTTGGGTAGTCATTTAGAGCAGAGGTGCAGTGAGGTCTGCAGTTATTTGGAAATACCTGGGGATGCCTAGACCATGAGGAAGGCTGGGCAGAGGGTCAAGGGGCAGCCCCAAGATGGATGTGTGCTCTGGGGGGTGCACCGTGCCTTCCCTCAGCCCCTCTGCAGGCTTGGGCATGTGGCTTCATGACATGATGTATGTTGCATGTCACATATTGGACCATGGGCTCCATGTGTACAGCAACCTTCACCTGTTCTGTGACTGCTGAGGTGGGAGCAGGAGGGCAGCAAACATCTGCTGAATTCAGAGTGAGGGGAGGCACCCAGCCTGTGGCTTTGACCCTGGACTCAGTATCTGTGTTACAGAGCCTCTGATAGGGGCTGTGGGCAGGGGGCAGGAGGAGGAACACAGACATGGGCAGGTGGGCAGGTGGGTCAGGTGTCACAGGGAGGCAGGAGATCAGGTGGGATAGGTGGGCAGGTGGGTAATGTGGCAGGTGGGTCATGTGGGACAAGTGGGCATGGTGGATCAATGGGCACAGGGGATCAGGCCAACAGGTGGGCAGGTGGGTCAGGTGCGCAGGAGTGATGGGTCGGCAGGTGGGTCATGTGGGCAGGTATGACAGGTGGGCAGGTGTGTCAGGTGGGCATGGTGGATCAGTGGGCATGGGGTAACAGGCTGACAGGTGGGCAGGTGGATCAGGTGCACAGGTGCGACGGGTCGGCAGGTGGGTCGTGTGGGCAGGTATGACAGGTGGGCAGGTGTGACAGGTGGGCATGGGGGATCAGTGGGCATGGGGGATCAGGTGCACAGGTGCGACAGGTTGTCAGATAGGTCATGTGGGCAGGTGTGACAGGTGGGTCAGGTGGGCAGGGGTCCACATGCAGGTTCAGCTACCTGCCCCATCCCCAGGACTCTGCAATCAGAGCTGAGCTTTGTGCCCTCATGTGGACACAATGGATATTGTACTGGTGTAGGAGGGGGCCTCTGCCCTGGAGCTCCCCTTGGTGCAGTTTTCCAGGTCCCCTGCAGCTCAAATGGGGCTGTAGGCACTGGTCTGCTCCGTGTCAGAGATCCTCAGCTTCCTGTGCACACACGTGTTCATCAGTGTCCTCCCAGAGGGCTGGGGTCACGGCTGTCCTGAGATGAGAGGGAGGGGCTGTGGTCAGGTGCCCTCTGCTGCTGCCCCTGCCCCCTGCCGTGTCACTTGGTAATGGCAGTGGCTGGGCCAGGCAGACACAGGGTCTCCTTCACAAACAAGGGAGCCGAGCCCTGGAGACAGCGACATGGCAAATCAGGGGCCGGAGGACATGTGCATCCCTGGGTGCAGGAGGACTCCAGGGTTCTGAGTATCACCCAGCCAAGCCCTGCAGCCATCACAGAGGTCCTGTGTGTGGGGGTGGTGCCCACTCCTTCAACCCCCTCCCCACCCAGCTGTGTGGCCCTGTGCATGGTCACCGGGCAGCTCTGAGCCCTGCCTCGGCCTGTCCATGCACATGAGTGTACGTGAAGGCATCAGCCTCTGCCCGGGAGAGGACCGGTGTGTGTTGTGTCCATTCCTGTAGCCCTGGCCTGTTTGTGTGGCTCAGTTCTCAGAGACCAGCACCATGTGGGGTCAGGGCAGTGTCTCTGGAATCAGATGCCCAGGTCATCTGAGTCCTGGCGCTGCCAGCTCCTTCAGAGTGATGTTGGGTGAGACCTCAGGCTCTTCCTCCATGCAATGGGTGTGATATCACATGCTCTGGGGGTCAAGCAGATGAGTGGGCCAGTGTAAAGAAAGTGCCCAGCACATGGTGGGAACAGGAAGGGTTCAGAGGCTGCATCTGCCATAGCCAGCAGCTGTGTTCCAGGAAGTGAGTCCCTGCTCACGCCCGCTTTGCAGGCTTCACCTGAATGCCCATGTTGCGAGCATCCTCCTGGGCTCCTGGGTCATCAGCACAAGGTCACATGGCCCCCAGCAGTTCTGGGGCTGTGGACTTGCCCTGGCCCTGCCCAAGGACCATGGGCTGCCAGCGCTGATGGGGACCTGGGGCTGGACCTCAGCTTGGGGAGCCATCCTCTTCCCACCGTGGCAGCCTGCAGGGTGGGAGGTGGAGGCTGCTGCACATGGTGGGATCCACGGGGCTTCCAAGGCAAATGGCAGGTGAGAGCCCCAGCCCCACCCTCTGGTGCTGGGCTGAGGCCCGAGGTTCTGCATCCCTGGAGCCCCTGGCCACCCTGCACATCAGGAAGGGAAGCCTGTTGGGCTCCCTGAGCAGGTGTCCCCCGAGGCTCCTCACCAGGGAGATGGAGCTGGCCCAGGCTGCTTTGCCGAGGGAGGAGCTGGACCTGCCCTGGTGACTGTGGCATGAGCCTGTACCTCTGGCTTGCACCTGTTTGCCCCTTGCCAGCACAGAAGCCGAGGAGCAGCACCTGTCTCACTGAGCCCCCAGCCAAGGTGCAGGTACACAGGAAGCAGTGCCTGCAGCACCTGTGGG
Source organism: Lepus europaeus (assembly GCF_033115175.1). Lineage (NCBI taxonomy): Eukaryota > Metazoa > Chordata > Mammalia > Lagomorpha > Leporidae > Lepus > Lepus europaeus. The sequence continues at coordinate 30,422,216 of NC_084851.1, read as the reverse complement.
GCACCAGCCACCTGGTCCTGATGCCTCCCAGGTGGACTCCAGAGGTTCCTGGTCCTCTGATGGAGCTGGGCTGGGAAGAGCCGCCTGCAACCCTGTTCCTTTCTCTAGTCTTCCTGCTGTCTCTTCATGGTCAGCATGGCAGAGGTGTGGGGACTTCAAGTTCCTGTCCCAGGAATGCTGTGATTCCTGCCCTTTGCTGTGATGACATCAGTTGAAGCCCTGGAAGCTACTGAGGCCTGGGTTGGTCCCCAGAGACCCCAGTGCTGGCATTTGGGGCAGGCCTGTTCTGGGGTTCTTAAATCTCTGGGGAATTCTCCTAAGCCTAAACCAAGGTGTGGCTGCCCACAGGGCACTGATGACAGTGAGGGGTTGGAGGGGGTGGGGGTGGGGCCAGGATGGGAGCTGCCAGTCTTTTGGGTGCTGACTGGCTTGCCATCCAGAGCTAAACCTGTCATCTCCAAGGGTGGGATTTCTGACCTTGTCCCACCTGAGGACAGGAAACTGTTTTTATGCCCCTTGTAACCTGTACACTAAGGGTATACCTGCAAAGGTTAATGGGAAAATGGAACTGGGGCCGCCGTTGTGGTGTAATGGGTTAAGCTACTGCCTACAACAGCAGGATCCTATATGGGTGCCAATTCAAGTCATGGCTGTTCCACTTCCCATGCAGCTCCCTGCTGTTGGCCTGGGAAAGCAGTGGAAGATGGTCCAAGTCCTTGGGCCCCTGTACCCACATGGGAGACCTGGAAGAAGCTCCTGGCTCCTGGTTTCAGCCTGGTTCCGCACTGGCTGTTGCAGCCTTTTAGGGAGTGAATCAGTGGATGGAAGATCTCTGTTTCTGTCTCTGTATCTGTCTCTGTCTCTCTCTCTCTCTGTAATTCAGCCTTTCAAATAAATTAAAGAAAAAATGGAATTAAAAGATGAGTTTTTTTGGAACAAAAAGTCTAGAATCTGTGCATGGTTTTTGCAGAATACGCATTTTTCATGAACTATTTGAAGCACTCTGCCATAGGAGTGGCCTGCAGACCCTGTACAGTGGGTCATGAGGCTGAGTGATGCCTGCACCAGGATCCAGAACACTGGAGGTTCTCGTCCCCATCACAGCTCTGGGTCCCATGTGTTTGCTATTGACCTGGGTTGAGGATCGTCTTCCCTTGGAGAAGGGTCATGATTACTGCTTCAGAGTAGCATGGGGTACAGAAAGCACATGGTGGGGCAGCCCAGAGAGATCTGAGCCAAACCAGGACCCAAGCGAGTTCTGGACAGAACACACCTGGGTTTTACCTTCTTTGAGGCAGGGGGGCAGGGGAAGATCCAGCCTCTGTCCAGGGAGACATGACAGGCACAGCTGCTAGAAAGTAAGTCATTGCTGGTTTAGAAGTCATTCTTCCATTGTAGGTTTTCTGCTGGGGAAAGTGGAAAAGATAAAAATACTGCAAAACCTGACACCTCTGTGGCCCAGTGCTGCCCTCTGAGGCAGAGTTGTAGTCTAGGAGGTCTCCAAGGCCCCTGCACAAATGCTGCCCCTCGGAACATGAGGCAGCATGCTGTGTTCTAGAAGACCGCACACACTGGACACAGAAGTTGGCCACGAGGATGCTGATGGGTGAGAGGCAGGTCTGAGTTTGGACTCTCAGAGGGAGATCAGCGATGGCCACTTCTAGCCCCCACAAGCTTCCCTGCTCATTATCCTCTGCACCGTTGGTCAGCACGAGGAGTGGAAGTCTCCAGCCCTTTAGGGTCAGATGGGAGCTGGAGGGGCTGGTGCTGTGGTGCAGCGAGTTAACCCTCTTCAGCACTGGCATTCCATGTGGACCCCGGTACAAGCCCTGGCTGCACCACTTCCTATCGGACTCCCTGCTGATGCACCTAGCAGAGCTGCAGAGCATGGCCCAAGTCCTTGGGCCCTGCACCCATGTGGGAGACCTGGAAGAAGCTCCTAGCCTGGCCCAGCTGCACCTGTTGTGACCATTTGGGCAATGAACCAGCAGATGGAAGACCTTTCTCTCTTCCTCTGCCTCTCTGTAATTCTGCCTTTAAAATAAATGAATGAATCTTTGGGTGAAAAAAAAGAATAAGGGGGTTGCAGGAAGGAGATGCCTGGGGCCCTGAGGTGCTGGCTCAGAGCTGTCCAGGCTGCTGGCCTGACCATGGTTCAGGATCTCTGTCCTTGAGGATGATACCTTATCTGTGGATCTGTGGGGTCTGCAGGCTCAGGGGGAGCTTGGCCCATCACCCTGGTCGGCACTCAGAGACCTGCATCCATGTGGGTGGCTCTAGAAACAGACACACCCCTGTCCCAGACACACACCTCCTCATGCATCTGAATGACGTCCTGGACAGAACTGTTTTGTTCTCTTCTGTCCTCTGCCTTGCTCTGCCCCTCTCCACATGGGGTCTGGCCTCTGTTCCCTCTCTCCTCCTTTTCCTCTCTCATGAGACCAAATGTCATCTTCCTCCAGTAGGAAAAGGAACACCCTTGGGTTGTCAGAATGAATGGTTCTTGTTGACTTCATTCTCTCACATTTTGAACTTGAACTTGAACTTGAATGCTCCTGAGACTTTGGCCTGGAACCCTGATTGCTCCATAAGCTGCTGCGCTGTTGGGGAAGCCTTGACTCAACCCAGAATGGCCCTGACCCTGTTTCCTACACCACTCCCAAGGGGCCCTGTTCCTGAGTCTGCTGGTTTGATGGCTGCATGCTGGGCACTCTTTGAGAGGAAGGTGTCCCATGTGCCCACACCTGTCTCATGGGATGCCAGCCCTGGGTGCTGCTTCAGGTTCTCCTCCTGGTGGGAGTGGGGGTGCCTGGCAGAGCTAAGCTGATAAAGCCCCATGGGGCCAAGCATCTTTCTCTGAAGTCCTTTGCCTGCTCCAGGTGTCCAAGAGATGAGACAAAGACGGGCACAGATGTGAGCCAAGGGAGAGAGGGTTTGAGGTCATCACTGTCTGGGGAACCCGGCTTGTCCCCTTCCATTCACACCTGCACCCCGCACTCCAGACTGTGGCCTGTGTCTGACAGGGTCCTGGATATTCCAGGTGGGCACTGTTGGTAATGGCCCATCCCCAGAGTGTCCTCCCCAGCTCTGTGCATGCAGCTGGGAAACACAGCAAAGCCTCGGGGTCGGCCCTGGGCCCATGAAGACGGGAAGTGTACATGGTTCCTGCGAGGAGCCAGCTGCAGCCATTCATGCTGGGAGACAGCTTCAGGATCTCAGGGCAGAGGGGCTGGGAGTGTTGTGAACAAGCCAGGGGGGTCAGTTTTGTGGGAGACTAGATTTACCACTGGTCACAAGCAAAGGGCCAGGGTGCCATGTCTCCGACATGGCACAAGTCACCCGCTGCTCACCAAAATGAGGAAACTGACTTTCTGGAGTAGAAAGGACTTCCTGACACCATAGCACAAAGGAGCTGTGTGGACCCAGATCTCAAGCTGCCCTCAGTTCCAGCCCCCTCTCTCTCAGTCAGAATCTCCCATGGCAGCCCGTGCATCACTCAGAGTCTGAGTTCTGGGGATGCAGGCAGGACACCAGGCACTCCTGAGAGGCCGCCTGCTTCAGGGGTCTTTCAGTACCCAAGACCCCCAGCTGAGAAGGCCTGGGTGGCTTGGAGCTCCTGGGTCTACAGTGAGGCCCTGACACTTGCTGCTGGCTTTTCACAGAGACAGGGGCTGGAGCAGTGGGGGCCCAGAGCCGCCAGCAGGCAGCGTTTTTTGTTTTACTTACATTTTAATTACATTTTTATTTTATTTATGCTGCTGCATTCTGACCTGGGGTGGGGGAGTGGGGTCCCGTGGATTCCCATTCCTGATGCTTCCATAAGGTTTCCTTGAAGAGCTGCTTTATGTGAATGAACAAGCTGAGTTGTTTTAAAGAAAAGTATTGGATTGAAGAAGGAGATGGGTGTGAAGCTGTGAAATGGGGGACGTGGGAAACAGGCAACCGCTGCCCAGCCCCTGCATCGGGACAAGGGGTGGAGCTTCCTGCCGTGCCAAGGGAGCTGAGCCAAGTCTAGGTTTCAGTGAGGGACAGGATGGAAGAGCAACAGAAGGTTTGAAGGGTGCCCCGGGGGCAGCAGATCAGCCTTAGCCATGAATGGCAGGTTTGTAGGCCAGAGGTTTGTAGGCCTCAGTGGTGAGGTCAGGAGGAGCTGGTTCTGGGGTCAGGGGTGAGGTCAGGAGGAGCTGGCTCTGGGGTCAGGGGTGAGGTCAGGAGGAGCTGGCTCTGGGGTCAGGGGTGAGGTCAGGGGAGCTGTGTCTGGAGTCAGGGGTGAGGTCAGGGGGAGCTGGTTTAGGGGGAGCACCATTGGTGTCACTCTGCCCAGCCTGGCTACTACAGCGCTGCACCCACCGTGGTGCTGGCAAATGGCACTGTTCCAAGAGCTGAGGAATCTGGGTTCAAGTGAGTTGTTCCCCTCACTCAGGGACCAAGGACAGGCTTGGTCCTGGGGCCCATGGCCTGGAGGCACAGGTTGTCAGGCCCCAGAGACAGAAACAGAGACAGAGACAGAGACAGAGACAGAGAGAGATTGATCTCCCATCCACTGCTCCACTCCCCAGATGGCTGCATCAGCCAGGCTTGGGCTAGGCCAAAGCTAGGAGCCAAAGAGCTCAATCTGGGTATCCTAAGTGGATGGTGGAGACTAAGTGGTTGAACTGGCCCCTGCAGTCCCCCAGATGTACACTAGTAGGAGGCGGGGAGTAGGGGCAGAGCCAGGGCTGAAATGCAGATGTGTGCGAGACACCCCCTGTGCCAGACACCGGCCTCCAGCTTGGTTTCCTGTGTCTCTCACTCCTTTTGGTTATTCCTGGGCAACAAGGCTAATCTAAGAGGCAGATCCCTACTCAAGTGTTATGGTTGGGAGCCTGCCAGCCCAACTCCCTGCACCCAACGCCCTGCACCCTGTGAAATAGAGGCCCAGAGAGGGTAAGAGGATTGCCCACCTGGTGTTGGGGGAGCAGTCATGGAGGGCTGTGCAGAGAGGATGATCCTTGGGCTGAGTCTGGAATGGAGCATGGGTCTGAACCAGTGATGAAGGGCAGGGGGACAGCAGCAGCTCTCAGCCATCTCGGGTGAGGCCTGAGGGGTGGGAGATGCCTGGGGAGTGCAGACTGGGTCCTGTGAGGCTGCAGCAGAGCCCAAGGGAGCTTGAAGCCACTCACTTGAGGCAGTGCAATTGGAGTGTGGATGTTGGGGCTCTAGATCTGGGCTTTCTGGCTGTAAATCTACCCCTCCCTCACAGGGGTGGTCACAAAGACAGCTGATGCTGAGTGGGAACCACATGCTTGGCTGCTCCATAGGCCAACAATGATGATCGTTGACCTTTGCATTGTGGCTGCTGCCCAGTCAGCTTTGGACAGTGTTGTCCAGCAGCAGGGCTGGGAACAAATGGGCAGATCAGATGGCAACTTCCGTGATGACCCACGTGGATGTGATCACCTGTGACTCTCAAGCCAAATCCAGCCCAGTGCCTGTTGGAGTCAATAAAGTTTTATTGGAACAGGGCCACACTCATCTGCTGACACACGGGGCTGCAGCAGGAGAAAGGCCCCAAGAACCCTGTGGCCCTCACAGCTGAGAAAGTTTCCTGGCTGGCCCCACCCCCAGAGAGCTCATGACCCCTAGCAGGAGAGCTATGCTGATGTTCATTTGGGGTGTTCCTGCTCAGGTTGTGTGGATCCTCTCCTGTTGCTTCATTGTTCTTTTTTTTTTTCTTCTTTTTTTCTTTACAGGCAGAGTTAGCCAGTGAGAGAGAAAGAGAGAAAGGTCTTCCTTCCATTGGTTCACTCCCCAAATGGCTGCTAAGGCCAGCGCGCTGTGCAGATCCGAAGCCAGGAGCCAGGTGCTTCTTCCTGGTCTCCCATGCCAGTGCAGGGCCCAAGCACTTGGGCCATCTTCCACTGCCTTCCCGGGCCACAGCAGAGAGCTGGGCTGGAAGAGTAGCAACCAGGACAGAACCTGTGCCCCAAGTGGGACTAGAACCCAGGTTGCCGGCGCCACAGGCAGAGGATTAGCCTAGTGAGCCCTGGTGCTGGCTGCTTCATTATTCTTTTGCAAATTAATTCCCTGCATCTTCAAATCTGCCAAGGAAAAAATTATTGAGAGCAGCCTGCGACCTTTGGTGGCTTTCACTCTCTGCCTCCTTCACTTTTAGCCCCAACTACCCGCAGGACAGCATGTAATTATTCCATGAACAATTGTGTCTCCTGGGCGCTGGGCGCTTGGGGCAGCTGCCTCCCCATTTTGTCTCTCTCTCCTGTTCCCAGCACTTGCCTTTTTGTCTTTTCATCTGGGTTCAGCCAAAAATAGTCCTCAAGTTGAGCCAGGACTTCTCTTCAGTTCACTCCCCTCAGGAAGCTCTTCAGTTTTGCAAATGAGGTCTCTACTCCTGAGTGCCTGGGCCCTTGGGCCACTGCACTGAGCTTACCTGGAGCTTCCACTCCTGTCTCTGACCCTGAAGGCTGAGGGCCTGCTACAACCAGGCTCTGTGGCTCTGGAGCTGAGGAGTGCTAGGTGAGCTGACCTTACTTCACCTCCCCACCCCCGGTTAAATGGGGCGTTGCTTCCCACATGGGGGAGCATAATGGTGCATTCTCCATTTTACTGGTGAGGGACTGGGGTCTCCTGTTGGGAGAATAAACCCTAAACCTACCCCTCCCCCCTTCTTGTCTCTGCTTGCAAAGTCTCACATTTTGGGGACTGAGCCCTTGGCCAGCAGCTTGCCCTACAGGAACCATTCAGAGAGGGACCCTCACAGCATCCCCCACACACAGTGCCTCTGCAGCTCACAGGTTGCGTGCACGCCTGGGATAAACTGGGCCAAGGCATGGACCCATTTTACAGGTGAGGAAGGAGATCCAGAGAGATGGACTTCACTCAGGGTCACTTGAGGTCACACAGTCGCTTGGGGTGGTGTCCCTAAAGACCCCATGTCCCCCCTTTTCCTGATCCTTCTGGAGGAAGTGTGATGGTGCAGCAGTCCCCCAGCCAGGACTGGCCCTGCCTGAGCTAGGAGTCTGGACAGGATGGTCCAGTGCGGCCTGAGCTGTGGCCCCCCTGGAGCTGGGTCACTCTCTCCTGCCCTCTTGCTGCCGCCAACATGCCGGCCTCCCCCAGAGGTCAGAAAGCACCAGGTGAACTCTGCACAGGGAGTTGTGGGGATGGAGTGCAGGCCATGCTTCTGCTGCTCCGAGCTTGAGGCATTGGGAACAGGTCCCTCTGAGACACAGGGTCCTCCACACAGGGGAAATTAGACCTTTTCCAGGGGATAGCAGTGGGGCTCAAGCAGAATCCTTGTCTGTCCCTTACCTGGAGCCTGGGGAACCTGGCCCTGTCTCTGTCCAGCGGCTTCTCCCATCCTTCCATAATGCTTTTTTGATCCATTGATTAGGATGTTTTTGTTTAAGAGTTATTATATTTATTTGAAAGTCAGAGTTAGAGAGAGAGAGATAGAGAGAGAGAGAGATATTTTCCATCTGATGGTTCATTACCCAAATGGCCACAACATCTGGGCCTGGGCCAGGTCAAAGCCAACAGCCAGAGCTGCATCTGGGTCTCCCACATGGGTGCAGGGTCTCAAGGACCTGGACCAACTTCCACTGCTTTCCCAGGGCATTAGGGGGGAGCTGGGTCGAAGTGGAGCAGCCAGGACTGGAAGTGTATCTGTGATGTAGGGGTGGGCTTGACCTGCTGAGCCACAGCCCAGAGAGTTTTAACAGTTGAAAGGAAGGGATGAGGACCCTGGGAAGGAGAGAAGGGTGGTGACAGTGAAACTGCTTCAGAGAGAGGGAGAGGGAGGCAGTGGGGGTGGGAGCAGAGGTTGCCTTGCTCTGCTCCTGGTGGGTTTTTCTGCCCCTCTCCCCCATTTTTCTTCTCTTAAAATCCGAGAGCGTGTATAGCAGCAATGGGGAGCTTGTCCTACTGAGGGCCATGTGGGCATTCCTAATGCCGATAGCAGGCTGCACTTGAAAATCAGCCTGTTGCATACTTGTTGAATCTCGAATTCCACCTGTGGCTGCCTTGGCAGGACCGGCCGAAAGTGTGCAGTCCTCCAGGAAGGCCTGGAGCTCCGGGGTCTGTGCTGATTGGTTGGCATGGGGCATGGGCACAGGGAGCAGGAAACCTGGGTGCAGATCTTGTGTCTACCTTGGGCTGCCCTGCCTGTCACTTTGGACCAGTGGCCTCCCCTCCCCAGGTGTCGGCTTCCTCACCTGTAGAGTGGATGGAATGCAGATGTGAAGAGACCTAGAGAGATCTCATTGTAGTTATGGCCACGTGTAACTCAGCTAGGATGCCTCATGGTGTCCCGGGATACTTGTCTTCACACTCAGCATCTTCACTGGGTGCCTGGTTCCCAGGATGACCCCACCATGGCCACATGGCCCCTTTGCTGCTGTGAGTCACTCCAGCTGTCACACCTTCACTGGGGAAACAATGATGGACAATGGCCAGATCTGGCTGAGCTTTCCTGCCCTTTTCATTTTCGTAAGAGGGATTTGATAGACAGAGGAAGTGCCGCCCCTAGGGGAATGTCTAAGACACCCCCCCAATGACACATGCCCACCAGCAGGCATCACACGGCTACACTGCATTTAACCTACCACAGTCACCATCACACCTGCACCCTGCACTCTGCAGGTGAGGAAGCTGAGGCCCAGGTAGGAGGTGTCTGGGCCAGGGTCACAGGCTGGGCAGCCCAGACCCAGGATTTGCACCTATGTTGGGGGGCAGGGGTGGAAGGCCTCTGAGGATCTGAATCAGGGGCAGGCAGTGCTGTGCTAATGCCACCATGCAGGACAAGCAGCAGGGAGCCAATGGAGCAAGCGGGCAAGGGGAAGAGCTGGCCAGGCTGGCACAGGCCTGCTTCACCCCACATGGGAGGGGAGAGGGCAGACAATCCAGGGTGCACCTTCGGAGGCCCCTTCTGCCCACCCCGTACCTGCCACTGACCTGGGCTGGAGCCTGTGACAGCTCTGTGTCATCTGATGTTAAGCAGACACATCGTGCCTCAGCCAGGTTGGGCCCCGACTCAGGAAATTGCCAGGAAGGCAAAGAAGTCAGACAGTGGACCTCTAGGCCCTGAGATCCAAGAGTGTCCTCATGAGGCCTGGCCTGCAGCTGCCTGGCCTATGATCTCCCAGAACTCTGACCCCAGCAGTCCCCAGGTTCCCCCAGCATCCCCAGGCCCAGCCAGTGGGCTCAGGCACCCTGGAAGCTAAGCACACATGGGGAGCAGGGATGAAGGCCAAGGACTCCCAATGCCACAGCCCAGTTCAAGTCCGAGTGTGTCAGGTGTGGTGAGGACATTGGTGGAGGGTGAGGGATGGCGGGGGTCGGAGCAGGAAGTGACTGGGCCCGTATTTAGGAGAAGAGCTGCAGGTTCTGAGCAGGACTCGTGCCGGAGGAGCTGTGGCAAAACCCTCCCAGACTGGCCCCCAAGTTTTTGGAGTTGGAAACTAAGTTGCTTTAGAAAAATAAAAATAAAAAAAGACTGTCCTAGCTTCAAAATTGGTTCCCCAAACTCATCCATGGTTATTAAAACAGTGACAGGAGACCACATGGGAACGGGCCCAGGCCCTATATTTATCACTTGCATTGGCTGCGTGAGCTGAGACCTCGCGTGGGGCCTTCAAGGTCAGATAATTAACTTGGTGAGGGTGGAGTCAGATTCGCACAGGGCACTGGGAACTGGCTTTGAGGGAGCTTGCTGAGTGGACTGCCCAGTCCAGCCTGAACCACAACACTGCTGGGCCAGGCGAATCTCCCCGTGAGGTTCTGGACTGCAGACCCAGAGGCTGTGTCAGAGCAGGGGCCACCAGGAACCACAGACAGATGTCTGGGCTGCTCACAGGCATGTGGCACAATTCGTGGTTCTTTTGGTACAGGGCCAGCAGCAGCTGCCTCACCCAGGAACATGTCAGAAATGCAGATTCCCAGGCCCCAACCAGACCCACCAAGTCTCAGCTGTGTGCTCACCATGCCTGCTGATGCCGCCTGCACACCCCGAGGCTGGGCTTTGGAGCCAAGGGAGCCTGGACAAGGGAGTGCTCTGGCCCTGCTTCTATCCCCCACCTCTAACCTGGACATGAGCAAGACCTCGGGATGCTGGGGGACTTGTAGCATTACACTGCTGATGGACAGGCTCATCATGTCCATCACACAGTTGTCATCATGGTAATGGTGGTGCCCACACTGCTGAGATGGGGCCTGAGCAGAAGTGTGGGTGGAAAGATGACTGCATTGCAGGATTCCAGCCCTGCCAGAGTCCCCGGCCATGAGAGTGGCAGCAGGGAGAAGGGTGAGGGGTGGGTGGGGAAGGTCGAGTGTTTGCTGAGCTCCTGTGCTCAGGGTGTTCAGGCCCCAGAATTCGTGGGACACTTGCGTGGATCAGGCAGTGTCTGGATGTGGGGACCTACTGTCTCTGCAGGACATCCAGTCTCCAGCAGCAAGCACAGCAGTGGTCCAGGGTGCAGGGTCTACTCAGAACCCTGGGGGTGGGGGTGGGGGGGGCAAGGCTACCCAGGAAGTGGTGGTCAGCTGAAGATTCCTGATGGAGCGGAACCAGCCAGGAGGTTCCAGGGGAAGAATGAAGAGGAGGAGGGGTAAGCTTGGAGGTGTGGGAGAGCAGGAGGGAGGCCAGGGCCTGGGTATTGGGTCTGGGGCACCTGGGGCACTTCAGGGGCTCAGCCTTCTGAAGCTGCACTGGCCACCAGGTGGACCCCCCTGAGGAGCCATGGGAAGAGCCACCTCTGGCCCATCATGGTTCCAGGAAGAGGTCCACCACTGACCCTAGTGGCCAGCTCTGTGTCCCTGGAAGTGGCACGGGCAGATTCCAGCCAAAGGTCGATGAGTGTGGGGGATGAGAGTCATGGACCTTTGGACCCACAGAGGAGCTGACATGGGAGGCTGTGTCCTGCAGGCAGCACATGTCCACCAAGCATCCCCAAGGGCAGAGCAGTGGGACTTCACAGGGGACATCCCAGCCCCCGAGTGCTGCAGCATCCCACAGAGGGGAGATAGAACATCCCTCCAAGACTGTAGTTTGCCATGATTGTGCTTGGGGTAGACCCTCAGAGGTGACTGGGCTGTCAGGACTCTGCCCCCACTGATGGGCCAATGCCATTGCCACAGTCATGGCTTGGTTATGAAGGAGAGGATGGCAGTGCCTCAGCCACAGGGTAGACAGGAAGAGCTTTGGGGAACTGTAGGCTGGCAGCATCAGAAAGCTGAAAGGAGACCAAAGGGGTCACCTCCTCCTGGAAGCCTTCCTTGATAATTTGTGGTACCTTTCCTCCAGGAAGCACAGCACCTACCTTGTTCCTCCACTGGACTGAGCAGTCCTGGCAGCTAAAGCTTGGGAGCAACCCGTCCTTGGGCTTCCAAGGGTCAGATCGGTACCCGGTATGCAGTGAGTGCCTGAAAGAACAAGTGAGCAAATGCGAGAATAAAATGAAGATGAAATGAACAGGGGTGATAGGCTGGCAGGTGGAACAAGGAGGAATTCTGGGGTGGGGGTGGGGTGATGAGCTGCACTTCTCTCTCTGGACACAAGGGGGCGCCGTCACCGCAAGGCCTGGCCTGGGGAGACAAGGACCCAGAGGCCTGAGAACCTGGGGTCAGGGCACAGGTCAGCCCTGCCTTGGAACCAAGTGTGGGTCACAGCAGTGGCGTCCCCACCCAACACGGGCGGTGATCTCGGCCTTGCTGGTGGCCCAGCAGAAGCGGCTCCAGCCGCGGTCTGTGGAGCCCGTCCAGGCCTTCCCCGAGGGTATCTACGGCTGCTGACCTTGGGGCTGTCTCCGGGAGTGTGTGTGTGTGGGGGGGGTGCTGCGCCAGGGCTGCACCCACACCTGCCTGAGGAAGGGGATCCAGGTCTCTGCGTGTTTCCAGGAACAAGGGCAGGCCACACTGCCACAGGCACCCACATTGCAGTTTGTGCCAGTGCCTTGCAGCTCCCTGGTCCTCAGAGCACACGCGTGCTCCACCCAGCACCCGCAGCATCACCTCTGAGAGCCTGGGCTCCTGTCCCGGCTGCACAGAGCCCCTCTGTGTTCTGGAACAGCCACTGCGTCTTCCACAGAGCTGCGCGCCCCCAGCACGGCGGTCACAGGCACCCAATCCCTCTATGCTGTCCCTGCATTCGGGGGTCCAGGCTGGCCGCTTGGGGTGGGGGCACCACGGAACGGATGCACGCAATTGCTGTTTGTCCAGTCCCTGCTCGCGTTCACTTTGCTCACTTGGGGCGGTGGCTTCCCCACTGCGTCACCCTAGTGGGCGAAGTCTTTAGGATTACCGGCCCGTCTTTCCACGCCAGACTCCCACCCGTGAAGTTTGAGTTTTGATGACGTTTGCCTGAATGAAGTGCAGGCGCTCCTTGATGGGCGCCCGTCCCAGCGAACTCACTGTGAGCTCAGAGCACCGGCAAGTTGCAGGTGCCTCCAGGGCGCGCAGGGCAATGGTGAGCCAAGGCCCGGCCCCGCCCACTGCCTCCCAGCTCTTGGCTCGGCCCACCCACCACCACTCCCCCTCCTGGCTTGGCCCCGTCCCCAGGCTGCCTGCTCAGGGTTCGGCCCCGCCCACCATGGGGCCTGCAGTAAGGCCCAGGGTTCCCCCGCAGCACAGCGCCTGCTTTAGGACAACGTGTGGGCCTGCTACTGCAGGGTGGCTGCATGGGTGTGCTGTCACATCATTGCTTTAGGAAATATCCAGGCAGGAAGCGGCAGAAACCAGGGGCTGCTGTGCCGAGCCGTGCTGTTCTGGTCCCACCTGCCCTTCGAAAGTCACCAACGGGCAGATCCCACCCCCCCACCCCGCAAGGAGACCCTCCCTTTCCCGGACTCCTGGGTTCCAGTTTGCTTCTGTTGGTTATGACCCAGTGCTGTGAGAATTTATGTTGAAATTCCACATGCTGAAATTACCTCAGGTTTGACTGGTCACCTTGACTGTCCCAGCGATGCTTAGAGCGCCTCCTGGCACCAGATGTTCTGAAGGTGAAGGCTGGGCGGGGGTTCAGATCCCGCTGCCTGATAACAGCTTCCATTTTCCTCATGTGTGCAATGGGCACGATAGCCCTGCTGCCTCACTGGGGAAGGAGGAGGCATTTCCTAGGCAGGCTCTCCTGGAGCTCCTTCTGCTGCCGTTTTTTTTTTTTTTTTTTTTTTTTTTTAAGATTTATTTTATTTATTTGAGAGAGAGAGAGAGATGTAGAGAGAGAGAGAGAAAGATGTCTTCCATCCGCTAGTTCACTCCACAGCTAGCTACAATGGCAAGAGCTGCACCGATCCAAAGCCAGGAGCCAGGAGCTTCCTCTGGGTCTCCCACATGGGTGCAGGGGCCCAGGCACTTGGGCCATCTTTCACTGCTTTCCAAGGCCATAGCAGAGAGCTGGACTGGAAGAGGAGCAGCCAGGACTAGAACCGGCACCTATATGGGATGCCAGCACTTCAGGACAGGGCTTTAACCCACTGTGCCACAGCACCAGCCCCTGCTGATTTTAATGTTCTGCCTGTGGCACCGAGCACCCGGAGTGCTGGCAACTGGCAAGGGGCACCCCCACATCAGCCACAGAGGGAGAGGCTGAGTCAGGGACTCACCGGCAGGCCCACGGGTGCTGCAGCTCTGCCTGTCTGAGTCTCCTCCCCACACTTGCCCATGGGTCGTTTCTCCCCTGGATCCCCACAGCTTCTCAGCATCCAGGGAGGGATGTGTGCAGAGACTGAGATACTCCCTGCAAGCCTCACAAGGCGGCGGGGGAGGGGGTGTGGGAAGCGCTGCTTTCCAGAGGCTCCCACGGCAGCTGGGGACTGCACAGACCTGGTCCAGCGTCCTGGAGGCCGTGCTGTGAGCCCTCTTCTCTGAATTGCCCCAGAGTCAGCCACTCAGGGCTGTCACCCAGCAGGTGCATAGCACAGGTTCCTAGAGTCAGTGCGCCATCCCCTCCCCAACCTGACTCTCCTCACGCCATCCTCATCCCCTAGCTTCATGCATGGCTCTGTCTCTTGCAGGGCCTCTGGCTCACATTTCCCCTTTGCTGACCAGTCCCCCAGGGTCCACCCATGCAAATTGGCCCTCCTCCAGAGTCTCATGTCCAGCCCACAGCACCGTCCCCGGGCATGCACGGGCTGTACCCCAAACCCTCCTGGGACCCACCCCCTGCCAGCTCCTCAGCCTTGTGCTGGGGCCTACAGACCGACAGTCTGTGAATGCCCCAAGGACCTGACCCCCAGAAGTGTTGCAACACCCCAGGTTTGTTCAGCTATCACACGATGAAGAATCCCATCCCTTCCCTTAAAACCAATTTGTGTCTAGATTCCAAGTGGGTTAAGGGGTCAGCACTGTGGTACAGCTTGTTAAGCTGCCACCTCTGATGCCTGCATTCATATCAGAGCCCAGGTTCAAGTTCCAGCTGCTGTACCTCTTTTTTTTAAGATTTCTTTTATTTATTTGAAAGAGTTACAGAGAGAGGTAGAGACAGAGAGAGAAGTCTTCCATCCACTGGTTCATGCCTCAGATGGCTGCAATGGCCGGAACTGCACCAGTCTGAAGCCAAGAGCAAGGAGCTTCTTCCAGATCTCCCACGTGGGTGCAAGGGACCAAGGACTTGGACCATCTTCTACTGCTTTCCCAGGCCATAGCAGAGAGCTGGATCAGAAGAAGAGCAGCCGGGACTAGAACCCGGCATACATATGGGATGTCAGCGCTTTAGTCCAGGGCTTTAACCCACTGTGCCACAGTGCCAGCCCCTGCTATACCTCTGATCCAGCATCCTCGGAAAGCAGTCGAGAATGGCCCAGGTGCTTGGGACCCCTGCATCAATGTGGGAGACCTTGACGGAGTTCCTGTCTCCTGGCATCAGCCTGGTCTGTTTCAGCCATTTTGGAAGTGAACCAGTGAATGGAAAATCAATTCTCTCTGTCTTTGTCTCTATATCTCTGTCTCTGTCTCTCTGTCTCTGTCTCTCTCTCTCTCCTGCCTTTCAAATAAATAAATTAAATCTTTAAAGACAACAATAACAAAAACCACAAAGTGGATTTATTGCACACAGCACATATTGGGTCTTGATTTTCTCTCCTGTGTGCCTTTTCACTGGAAAATTAACACTGTGCAAATGCAACATGATTGCTAATACAATTTGATTTAAATCCAGCAACTTCCTGGTGCTTTCTCCTTGTCCATGCTGGTCTTTGTTCATTTTATCTCTTCTTCTTCCTGTTTTTTTTTTGGGGGGGGTGTTGATTGTTTTCTATGACTGTCTTTCCTATCCTTTGCTGCCCCGTTACATATCACAATTTTTAGCTTTTGCTTTCGGGTTTGCATCCTACACCTTCAGGTGACCACTCTGCCATTGGGGTCCGACGTGGGACACTACAGCTATTCTGGGGGTGTAAGAAGTCTAAACAAGAACTTCAGCTTCTCTCTGTGCTCTTTTGTCCAGTAGGCTGCCATGCTCTATATTTCTACTTACATTATAAACCTCACATTCAATTATTTTTGCTATAAATAGCTGATGATAGCCTTAAAGAGATAGCCTTAAAGAGATTTTATTTTGTGACCTGCATAAGAAAACCTCACAGCCATGCCTGCTTTCCATCCACTTGGGCCACCTCGACTCACTCCCCAAGCCTGAGCAGCCCTCTTGGCACTTCCTGTCATTGGACTCACATGCTGTGTGGCCCTACTGCCTTGCTGTTGTCATCTGCCATGTTGCAGCTGACTGTGACTCGGTCTTTCTGAGGGCTGAGTCATATTCCACCATATGACTGGATGTGCTGTCCATTCCCCAGCTGCTGGGGATTAGGGTTTCGATGCTTCAGCTGTTCTGGACACAATTCATGGGTAACTTTCCCAAGGAAATGTTTCTTCAGTTACCTTGGACTGTCTTCTGCCCCGCTGTGGAGTTGCCAGGTCCAGCAGAAGCTCTGAGAGACTGCCAGTCTCCTATGCACAGCAGCTGCCCCATGGTACAGCCTCACCAGCAGTGTTTGAGACTCCGCCATCTCCTGGTCTTCACCAACCCCTGCTGTTCACTCACTTTCACCTTTGAAAGTCATTTCCCTGTTGTGCAGAATTCTGGGTTGACAGCTTTTTCCTTTCAGTTCCTTAAAAATATGATTCCACTTCCTTCTGGCTTTTATTGTTTCCAGTGAAAAGTCTTCTGTTCTTCCTCTCATTTCCATAACCTCTGCTTTCTCTCTGGCTACTTTTTTTTAAGCAGAGAGACAGAGATCTCACATCCACTGGTTCACTGCCCAAATGCCCACATAGCTGGGACAGAGACAAGGAGAAGCTGGGAGCCAGGAACTCCATCCAGGTCTCTCTCATGCATGGCAGGGACCCAGCTTTCTGAGCCATCACCTGCTGCTTCCCTGTGTGCACATTAGCAGGAAGCTGGAATCAGGAACAGGGCTGAGACTTGAAGGTCATAGCCTAGTTTTATAATGTTCCCTGTACTTGCACTGATCAAGTTTCTTGCCCCAGGACTCATGGGACACTGGCGTGGACCAGGCAGTGTCTAGATGTGGGGACCGCGTGTGCCTGCAGGACATCCAGTCTGTGCAGCAGCAAGCACGGCAGTGGGCCAGGGTGCAGGGTCTGCTCAGAACCCTAGGGAAGGGCAGGGGATGGGGCCTGCTCAGAACCCTAAGGGGGGGATGGAGTAGGGCCTGCTCAGAACCCTAGGGAGGAGGGCAAGGTGCAGGGACTGCTCAGAGCCCTAGGGAAGGGGATGGGGTGCAGGGCCTGCTCAGAACCCTAGGGAGGGGGATGGGGCAGGGCCTGCTCAGAACCCTAGGGAGGGGGACAGGCTGCAGGGCCTGCTTAGAACCCTAGGGAGGGGAACAGGGTGCAGGGCCTGCTCAGAACCCTAGGGAGGGGGATGGGGTGGGGCCTGCTCAGAACCCTAGGGAGGGGGCCAGAGTGCAGGACCTGTTCAGAACCCTAGGGAGGAGGACAGGCTGCAGGGCCTGCTCAGAACCCTAGGGAGGGGGATGGGGTGGGGCCTGCTCAGAACCCTAGGGAGGGGGACGGGGCAGGACCTGCTCAGAACCCTAGGGAGGGGGACAGGGTGCAGGGCCTGCTCAGAACCCTAGGGAGGGGGAGAGGGCGCAGCCTGCTCAGAACCCTAGGGAGGGGGACAGGGCGGGGCCTGTTCAGAACCCTAGATAGGGGGACGGGGGATGGGGTGGGGCGAGGGTGCCCAGAAGGTGGCGGTCAGCTGAGGATTTCTGATGGAGTAGAACCAGCTGGAGGTTCCAGGGGAAGAACAGAGAGGAGGAGGGGTGTGCTTGGGGTTGTGGGGGGAGTAGGAGGGAGGCCAGGGCCTGGGCATTGGGTCTGGGGCACCTGGGGCACTGCAGGAGCTCAGCCCTCTGAGGCTGCACTGGCCACCAGGTGGAACCCCCTGAGGAGCCGTGGGAGGAGCCACATCTGGCCCATCATGGCTCTGGGACGAGGTCCAGCACTGCCCCCAGTGTGTCCCTGGGAGTGGCATGGGCAGATTCCAGTCAAAGGTCGATGAGTGTGGGGGATGAGAGTCGCGGTGCCTTTGGACCCACAGAGGAGCTGACATGGGAGGCTGTGTCCTGCAGGCAGCACATGTCCACTGAGCATCCCCGAGGGCTGAGCAGTGGGACTTCACAGTTAGGGGACATCCCAACCTCTGAGTGCTGCAGCATCCCACAGAGGGGAGATAGAATGTCCCTCCAAGACTGTAGTTTGTCGTGATGGTGCTTGGGGTGGACCATCAGAGGTGACAGGGCCGTCAGGACTCCGCCCCCAACAATGGGCCTATGCCATCACCACGGTCATGTCTCAGTTATGAAGAAGAGGATGGTGGTGCCCCAGCCACAGGGCAGACAGGCAGAGCTTTGGGGAACTGCAGGCTGGAAGCATCAGAAAGCTGAAAGGAGCCCAAAACGGTCTCCTCCTGGAAGCCTTCCTTGATAATTTGTGGTACCTTTCCTCCAGGAAGCACAGGACCTACCTTGTTCCTCCACTGGACTGAGCAGTCCTGGCAGCTAAAGCTTGGGAGCAACCAGTCCTTGGGCTTCCAAGGGTCATGTCGGTACCCCATATGCAGCGAGTGCCTGAAAGAACGAGTGAGCGAATGCAAGAATAAAACGAAGATGAAATGAACGGGGTGGTGGAACGAGGAGGAATTCTGGGGTGAGGGTGGGGTGATGAGCTGCACTTCTATCTCTGGACACAAGGGGGCGCCGTCGCTGCAAGGCCTGGCCTGGGGAGACAAGGATTCAGAGGCCTGAGACCCTGGGGCCAGGGCACAAGTCAGCCCTGCCTTGGAACCAAGTGTGGGTCACAGCAGTGGCGTCCCCTGCCAACATGGGCAGTGATCTCGGCCTTGCGGGTGGCCCAGCAGAAGCGACTCCAGCCCCGGTCTGTGGAGCTCTTCTAGGCCTTCCCCAAGGTATCTACGGCCGCTGATCTTGGGGCTGTCTCCGGGAGTGGGGGGACTGTGCCACGGCTTCACCCACATCTGCCTGAGGAAGGGGAGCCAGGTCTCGGCGTGTTTCCAGGAACAAGAACAAGCCACACTGCCACAGGCACCCACATTGCAGTTCGCGCCAGTTCCTTGTAGCTCCCTGGTCCACAGAGCACACGCATGCTCCACCCAGCACCCGCAGCATCACCCCTGAGAGCCTGGGCTCCCGTACCGGCTGCAGAGCCCCTCTGTGTTCTGGAACAGCCGTTGTGTTTTCCACAGAGCTGTGCGCCCCCAGCACTGCGGTCACAGGCTCCTCCAAGCGGTCCCTGCATTCGGGGCTCCAGGATGGCTGCTTGGGGTGGGGACACCATGGAACGGATGCATAAGATTGCTGGCTGTCCTGTCCCTGCTCGGGTTCACTTTGCTCACTTGGGGCGGTGGCTTCCCCACTGCGTCACCCTCATGGGCGAGGTCTCTGGGATTACCGGCCCGTCTTTCCACGCCAGACTCCCACCCGTGAAGTTTGAGTTTTGATGACGTTTGCCTGAATGAAGTGCAGGCGCTCCTTGACGGGCGTCCGTCCCAGCGAACCCACTGTGAGCTCAGAGCACCGGCAAGTTGCAGGTGCCTCCAGGGCGCCGGGCACTGGGGAGCCGAGGTCCGGCCCCGCCCACCGCCCCTACCTCTCCTGGCTTGGCCCCGCCCCCGGCTGCCTGCTGAGGGTTCGGACCCGCCCACCGGGGGCCTGCAGTCAGGCTGAGGGGTTGCCCACAGCACAGCGCCTGCTTTAGGACGACGTGTGGGCCGGCTCCTGAAGGGTGGTTACATGGGTGTGCTGTCGCATCATCGTTTTAGGAAATATCCAGGCAGGAAGCAGCAGAAACCAGGGGCTATCTGTGCCCGAGCCGTGCTGTTCTGGTTCCACCTGCCCTTTGAAAGTCTCCAACAGGCAGATACCACCCCCCACCCCACAAGGAGACACTCCCCTTCCCTGCATCCGTTCCTTCCATGGACTCCTGGGTTCCAGTTTGCTTCTGTTGGTTATAACCCAGTGCTGTGAGAATTGATGTTGAAACTCCACATGCTGAAGTTACCCCAGGTTTGACCGGTCACCTTGACTGTTCCAGTGATGCTTGGAGTGCCTCCTGGCACCAGACTTTCTGAAGGCACAGGCTGGGCGGGGGTTCAGATCCCACCAACCGCTATCAGCCTCCACTTTCCTCATCTGTGCAATGGGCACGATAGCCCTACTGCCTCACTGGGGAAGAAGGAGGCCTTTCCTAGGCAGGCTCTCCTGGAGCTCCTTCTGCTGCCGTTTTTTGTTTTTTTTTTTTTGTTGTTGTTGTTTGTTTTGTTTTTGTTTTTGTTTTAAGATTTATTTTGTTTATTTGAGAGAAAGAGAGGAAGAGAGAGAGAGAGAGAGAGAGAGGTCTTCCATCTGCTGGTTCACTCCTCAGCTGGCTGCCATGGCCAGAGCTGCACCAATCTGAAGCCAGGAGCCAGGAGCTTTCTCTGGGTCTCCCACATGGGTGAAGGGGCCCAGGTACTTGGGCCATCTTTCATTGCTTTCCCAGACCATAGCAGAGAGCCGGACTGGAAGAGGAGCAGCTGGGACTAGAACCAGCACCTATATGGGATGCCAGTACTTCAGGCTGGGGCTTTAACCCACTGTGCCACAGTGCTGGCCCCTGCTGATTTTAACATTCTCCCTGTGGCACTGAGCACCCAGGGCTCTGGCAACTGTCAGAGGGCACCCCCGTGTCAGCCATAGAGGGCAGAGGTTGAGTCAGGGACCCCAGCACCAGTGGGCCCACGGGTGCTGCAGCTCTTCCTGTCTGAGTCTCCTCCCCATACCTGCCCATGGGTCGTTTCTTCCCTGGATCCCTGCAGCTTCTCAGAAGCCATGGAGGGGGTTGTGTGCAGAGATGGAGATACTCCATGCAAGCCTCACAAGGTGGCAGGGGAGGGGGTGTGGGAAGCCCCACTTTCCAGAGGCTCCTGCTGCAGGTGGGGATTGCACAGACCTGGTCCAGCATCCTGGAGGCCGTGCTGTGAGCCCTCTTCTCTGAATTGTCCCAGAGTCAGCCTCTCAGGGCTGTCACCCAGCAGGTGCCTAGTGCAGGTTCCTAGCATCAGCGCGCTGCCCCCCTCCCCAGCCTGACTCTCCTCACCCCCTCCTCATCCCCCAGCTTCATGTATGGCTCTGTCTCTTGCAGGGCCTCTGGCTCACATTTCCCCTTTGCTGTCCAGTCCCCCAGGGGCAACCCATGCAAATTGGCCCTCCTCCAGAGTCTCATGTCCAGCCCACAGCACCACCCCCAGGCATGCACAGGCTGTACCCCAAACCCTCCTGGGACCCACCCCCTGCCAGCTTCTCAGCCTCATGCTGGGGCCCACAGACCAACAGTCCTGGGGGCAGTCTGTGAATGCCCCAGGACCTGTCCCCCTGAGGTGTTGCGACACCCCAGCTTTTGAAGAATCCCATCCCTTCCCTTAAAACCAATTTGTGTCTAGATTCCAAGTGGGTTAAGGGGTCAGCATTGTTGTACAGCTTGTTAAGCTGCCACCTCTGATGCCTTCATCCATATCAGAGCCCGGGTTTGACTTCCAGCTGCTGTACCTCTTTTTTTTTTTAAGATTTATTTTATTGATTTGAAAGACAGAGTTACAGAGAGAGGTAGAGACAGAGAGAGAGGTCTTCCATCCACTGGTTCATGCCTCAGATGGCCGCAATGGCCGGAACTGCACCAGTCCGAAGCCAAAAGCCAGGAGCTCCTTCCAGATCTCCCAGCAGGGGCTGGCGCTGTGGCACAGTGGCTCCTTCTAGATCTCCCACATGGGTGCAGGGGCCCAAGGACTTAGGCCATCTTCTACTGCTTTCCCAGGCCATAGGAGAGAGCTGGATCAGAAGAAGAGCAGCTGGGACTAGAACCTGGCACACATATGGGATGCCAGCGCTTCAGGCCAGGGCTTTAACCCACTGCACCACAATGACAGCCCCTGCTGTACCTCTGATCCAGCATCCTGCCAACATGCCTGGGAAAGCAGTTGAGAATGACCCAGGTGCTTGGAACCCCTGCATCAATGTAGGAGACCCTGATGGAGTTCCTGGCTCAAGGCATCAGCCTGGCCCATTTCAGCCATTTGGGAAGTGAACCAGTGAATGGAAGATCGATTCTCTCTGTGTGTCTCTGTCTCTCTCTCTCCTGCCTTTCAAATAAATAAATTAAATCTTTAAAGACAACAATAACAAAAACCACAAAGTGAATTTATTGCACACAGCACATATCTGGGTCTTGCTTTTCTGCCCTGTGGGTCTTTTTACTGGGGAATTAACACTGTGCAAATGCAATATGACTGCTAATACAATTTTATTTAAATCCAGCAAGTTCCTGGTGCTTTCTCCTTGTCTGTGCTGGTCTTTGTTCATTTTGTCTCTTCTTCTTCCTTTTTTTTTTTTTCTGGACCAGTTGAATGTTTTCTATGACTGTCTTTCCTATCCTTTGCTGACCTGTTATATATCACAATTTTTAGCTTTTGCTTTAGGGTTTACATCCTACACCTGTAGGTGACCACTCTGCCATTGGGGTCCCAGGTGGGACACTACAGCTACTCTGGGGGTTGTAAGAAGTCTAAACAAGAACTCTGTGCTCTTTTATCCAGTAGGCTGCCATGCACTGTATTTCTACTTACATTATAAACCTCACATTCAATTATTTTTGCTATAAATAGCTGATGATAACCTTAAAGAGATACCCTTAAAGAGATTTTAAAGAACATCGTATTAACCTATATGTTTCTCGTTCCATTGGAGGAATCCATATGTTCCAATTGACTGTGATTTTTCTCCTGGCTAAATCAGTTCCTTTCATGTTTCCTGAGCTACTGTCTGTCTGTGATGAAGACTGCCAGCTTCCATGTGTCTGTCTGTAAAATTCTTTATTTTGTGTCCTGTTTTGTGGTGCAGCAGGTTGAGCTGCTCCTTGCGATGTCATCATCCCAAATCAGAGCACTGATTCAAGTCCCTGCTGCTCCATTCCAACCCAGCCTTCTGCTAATGGCCTGGGAAGGCAGCAGAAGATGGGCCAGGTACCTGGACCCCTGCCACCCACGTGAGAGCCCTAGGTGGTTTTCCAGGCCTGGCCAAGCCCTGGTTGTTGTGGATATTAGGGAAGTAAACCAGGAGATGGAAGATATTCTCTCTCTCTCTCTCTCTCTCTCTCTCTCTCTCTCTTTCTTTCTTCTGCTCCCTCCTCTCCTCTCTCCCCTCCAAATAAATCTTTTTAAAGTCTTCATCTCACCTTAGTTTTTAAATGTAACAGTCTCATTGTGATACAACTTTAAATTATAAAATTCATCCTTTGAAGTTGTGTACAGTTCAACCACCACCACTGTCTAGTTTAGAACACTTTTGTGACCTGCACAAGAAAACCTCACAGCCATGCCTGCTCTCCAGCCACTCAGGCCTCCTCGACTCACTCCCCAATCCTGGGCAGCCCAGTTCTGCCCTCTGTCTATGGTCCTGCCTATTCTTGGCACTTCCTGTCATTAGACTCACATGCTGTGTGGCCCTACTGCCTTGCTGCATCATCTGCCGTGTTGCAGCTGACTGTGACTCGGTCTTTCTGACGGCTGAGTCATATTCCACCATATGACTGGATGTGCATTCCATTCCCCAGCTGCTGGGGATTAGGGTTTTGATTCTTCAGCTGTTCTGGACACATTCATGTGCAAGTTTCCCAAGGAAATGTTTCTTCAGTTACCTTGGGCTGTCTTCCGCCCAGCCATGGGGTTGCCGGGTCCAGCAGAAGCTCTGAGAGACTGCCAGTCTGCTGTGCACAGCAGCTGCCCCATGGTACAGCTTCACCAGCAGTGTTTGAGGCTCTGCCATCTCCTGGTCTTCACCAACCCCTGTTGTTCACTCACTTTCACCTTTGAAAGTCATTTCCCTGTTGTGCAGAATTCTGGGTTGACAGCTTTTTCCTTTCAGTTCCTTAAAAATATGATTCCACTTCCTTCTGGCTTTTATTGTTTCCAGTGAAAAGTCTTCTGTTCTTCCTCTCATTTTTGTAACCTCTGCTTTCTCTCTGGCTACTTTTTTTAAGCAGAGAGACAGAGACTCACATCCACTGGTTCACTGCCCAAATGACCATGTAGCTGGGACTGAGACAAGGAGAAGCTGGAAGTGAGGACCTCCATCCAGGTCTCTCTAATGCATGGCAGTGACCCAGCTTTCTGAGCCATCACGTGCTGCCTCCCTGCGTGCACATTAGCAGAAAGTTGGAACCAGGAACAGGGATGAGACTTGAAGGTCATAGCCTGTTGCCGTTGATTTCTCCACAATGTTGCAGTGGGTTCGTTTCTGAGAAGAGCAGCGTGGTGGGGGCAAGAGGCGCAGAGTCAACACACAGACCCCAGGAGTCGGGTGAGAGCAGGCTTGAGGCGAGCAGCTGGCAGACTCATTTATTACAGTTGATACAACAGCTTATATAGCCAAGACCAGCCAATCTGGTCAAGGGGCGGTCTATACCCCAACCAATCACAGCCTGTTGCCAGGCAGTTTCCAGAGCCATCCAATCACAGCCTGTCGCCAGGCAGTTTCAAATCCATCCAATCACAGCCTGTCGCCAGGCAGTTTCCAAAGCCAGGTGGGTTTCAAAGCCATTCCTGACTAACTGACGCTTGCTTGCCAGTGGCCACCTTGGCATGGCCTTCTCATTCCACTACATTTCCCCCTTTTCGTTTATTTTTGAGCAACGGGAGGCATGATTCTTTGCCATACCGTTGTTGACCCTTTTTCCATGTGGTCTCTGTATGCAGCTGTGCCTGTCTTAGGTTGTCCCCCAGGGGATCTTACCCATCATTGACTAACCAGCGCTCAAATCGAGAGACCACAGGATTGCTTTCTCAGATAGCAGTAGGAATGAGGAATAATGGTTATCAGGAATGGCATGACTGCACACAGGCTGTGGGCCATTTGAGTGGCTGACTAGAGCTAGTGGGGTACACAACAGTAATAGATATGGCTTTGGGCAGTTTCTCAGGGTAGGATGATAGGGCAGGTGCATCCGCTAACAAGGCAGAGTCTCAGTTTTGTTCAGCTGGTTCTGGTTGGCTGTCAGTTGCAGGCTTGATGTTTCTGGCTAGTACCTAAATGGGCCATTCCACATTCTCTGGAAAGACACAAGCATATCCTCGACCCTTGGTTAATAGAAGCCTTTTTGCAGGGATTGGAATCCAGGGCCTGAATTTTGTGTACACTTCAACATAAACAGCAAACATGCTGATGGCATGGGATCTAGCAGCTGTGTTGAGAGCTTGGGGTGCCCGAGGACTGCCACAAATGTGGGGATCCTCACTGGGTGCAGATGGGATGACATTGCATGAGTTATTGTGTAAAGGTCCTCTTAGTTCATCCCACGGGTATGTGGGGGGTGGCTGACTAGGCGTTGCTACCTTGTTTGCTACGTTGTTTTTTTCACTGTCAGAGTTCTCTCTCCCTAAGTCATTAACCATTGTCTGTGAGACAGGGACCTGGAGTGTCAGGCTCCTATCACTCACAGATTCACTATCTTTGATAATCTGCACAGGATTCTGAGAGGGGTGTATCTTTCCCATGTCTGAGTGCTTAAGAGCATCATGGTACGCCAACTCTATCCAGAGGAAAGACACATACAGCACTACTGCCATAACAAAGCAAATTTTTAGCACCTCAGCTGTGGATGGCATTTTGCAGGAGGTTTCCCTATGCTAGACAAACAGATAGTGGTGTATCAGATCGTACGTATGTCTTGTGCTTAGTGGGGGACTTCCTTGATTCGTTAGGTCAAGGCCGTATGCCCACATGGTGTCTCCGGAGCGTCACCTCTCTCGAGTGAGGGAAGATGACTTGGTTCCGAATTCTGGGATGATCAGTCCCTTATGTGAATTCGCCGGGCGAACCGAAAGTAAAAGGAGGAGCCAAGAAGCGATGTACGCTTCAGGGTGATGTGTGCTAACCTGGGGTCACTTAGACTGAGGACAAGGACAAGGAAAGGGGCGTAGGAGGGGGTTCTGTGCTCACCCTCACAGAACCGAACAGCACACAAAACACCGAGGGGCCTATTTGCCGAAATCCAGGGGGGACCTCGCCGAGTCCGACACGCTGTTTCTTTCTCAGTCACATTGGCGCGCCAGATGTTGCCGTTGATTTCTCCACAATGTTGCAGTGGGTTCGTTTCTGAGAAGAGTAGCGTGGTGGGGGCAAGAGGCGCGGAGTCAATACACAGACCCCGGGAGTTGGGTGAGAGCAGGCTCGAGGTGAGCAGCTGGCAGACTCGTTTATTACAGTTGATACAACAGCTTATATAGCCAAGACCAGCCAATCTGGTCAAGGGGCGGTCTATACCCCAACCAATCACAGCCTGTTGCCAGGCAGTTTCCAGAGCCATCCAATCACAGCCTGTCGCCAGGCAGTTTCAAATCCATCCAATCACAGCCTGTCGCCAGGCAGTTTCCAAAGCCAGGTGGGTTTCAAAGCCATTCCTGACTAACTGACGCTCGCTTGCCAGTGGCCACCTTCACATGGCCTTCTCATTCCACTACAATAGCCTAGTTTTATAATCTTCCCTGTGCTTGCACTGATCAAGTTTCTTGCCTGTGCATTATTAGTTTTTATCATTTTTCAGAAACGTTTGAACAATACTTCCTTGAATAAATTTTAGCTGTCTTTCTTCCTCCTCCTCCTTCTCTCCTTCCCACTCCCCACTGGATCGCATTTTGGAGTTTCTGTACCTTCTCTGCTGTTCAGAGAGCTCTGTAATGTTCGTATTCTGCTCTGCTTCCCTGACTGGCTGCTAGACCCATCCACATCCCAGGCATTGCACTTTTCATGTCTTGATGTCTGATTTGGCCCCTGTCATCCCTGACAGAGGAGCTTCCTCTGAGTGCCTGTTCTTCCCATGCCTTCCCCAGCACACACAGGGCTTGCTCACTGGCTGCACTAGTATCCTGCAACTCACTTCAGCACCTGCATCCTGTCTGGGTCTGTTCCAGTCCATCCGTTCTGGGTCACATTTTCTTGTTTCTGTGCATGGCTGATAATTAAAAAAGATTATTGTGCATCTCATGTTGGGTAATGGATTTCTTTCATGTTCCATAGCTTGAACTTTGTGTGAGATGCAGTCATGCTCCCAGGGCAGATTTTGATGTATTTTTTTAGTAAATATTTGTATTTATTTGAAAGAGTTGCACAGACAGACCTAGAGACAGAAATCTTCCATCCATCAGTCACTCTCTAGATGGCTGCAATGGCCAAGGATGGGCCAGACCAAAGCCAGGAACCAGTGGCTTCATCCAGGTTTTCCATGTGGGTGGCAGTGGCCTAAATACTTGGGCCATCTTTCCCTGCCTTCCCAGGCCATTAGCAGTGAGCTGGAATGGAAGAGGAGCAGCAGGAACAGGACCTGGAGCCCCTATGAGATGCTGGAGTTGTGGGCAGCAGCTTCAACCACTGCACCACAACACCAGTCCCAAGGGTTGGTAGTTTTGAGGCTATTCTGCTTTGTCAGGTGGGAACAGAGCATCCTTTGGTCAAGCCCACTGACAAAGCCCCCTTCAAGCAGCCTCTTCAGTACTGTGGGCTATGGGAGGTCCCCTGCCTGGCTGGGGGGAATGTCAACCACAGCAGGTGGTTGACAAGAGTTGGAAACCCTTCCCAGTAGTTCCTCCCCAAAGCTTTAGGAGCTCCCTTCCATGCCTGGGCTGGTCTGAGCCCAGCCTCTCCCTGAGAGCACAGCTCTGAAGCACCCACTCTGGCTGACCTTCAGCCTCTGACACCATGCTGCTCTGTCTTGCTCCTGCTAGATTCTCCCAGGTCTGTGTGTTCTCAGCTCTGCCTGCAGCTTGAGGGGAGCCCTGCTTTCTGCCTGAGCTCCCCTCTGTCCTGTGACCTGGAAACTCTCATCTGGAAGTAAGCTGGCACCCCAGGGCCCCCTTACTTCTCTCCTTCCTCTTAGAGATCACTGCACCATGTTCCCTTTGCCCAATAAAGCCATGATATTCTGTTATTATTGCCTGTTTTTTTTTTAGTTGTAAAAGGTCAGGTGTGTGTGTGTGTGTGTGTGTGTGTGTGAATTGAGTCCCTATCACTACTATGGTCAGAAGCAAAAGGCCTTGTTTGTTGTCATTAATTGTCAGTTTACTTGGTGATATTCCTTTTTCATTGGTTTAAATTTTCAACTTGTTTCATTACTACCAATATGAAAGGTCTGCTAGAGCTACAGACAAAGCTAGATAGACCAATACAACCATGCCACATCAGTCACTGCCAGTTGATGCCAGAGCTCCTGGGATGCTTGCTGTAGCCTCAGTCTCTTGTTGCCCGCGGTCACAGCCCTGCCTTTCTCATGCCCAGTGAAGCTGTGTATTCATCTTCCATGGCTGTGAGGCCAGCTGCTCCTCCTCACAGGCCTGAAAGCTGGTGCTGCCGAGCAGGGCCAGCCTGGAGTCCTCTGCTGCAGAAGCTTCCCAGTGCTCAGGCCAGGAATCTGTTCCCCTACCCTTCCCCTGCCCATGTGTTTCTGGGGCTGAGACTGGATGCTGATGAGGCCAGGTTAGGATCTCTCCTTGCCTCCTACTGGAAGATGCTGAACAAGTTGCTCCTCTTTCTAGATTTAGCACCTAAACTGCAAGGTTACTGTGAGCATTGAATGAGGCTTTGCAACATGTATAAAATATGCAGTAATTGATTGAGTTCATTGTCATTATCATCACCACCACTATCATCATCACCATCATCACCTTCATCACCACCATCATCACCATCATCATCATCACCACCACTGCCATCATCAATGCCATCATCATAATCACCATCATCACCACTACCATTACCATCACCATCATCGTCATGGTCACCACCATCATGATTGTCATCACCAACACTACCATCATCATTTTCATCACCACCATCATCATCATCATCACAACCACTACCATCATAAACACCTTCATCACCATCATCACCACGACCATCATCAACACCTTCATCATCACCATCATCACCACTACCATCATCAACACCTTCATCATCACCATCATTATCATCACTATCATCATCCTCATCAATACCATCACCACCATCATCACCAAAACCATCAACATTATCACTACCATCATCACCATTATCACTACCAACACCATCATTGCCATTACCATCATCATCACCATCACCACTCATTACCATCATATTCAACATCAGCACCATCATCATCTTGTTGTTCCTGTTACTGCCAGAGGACAGCCCCTCAGCTGACCATCACATATCTTTACCCTGTGGACTCTCCTGAGAGGTGGGCTTAGCCTTCTTCTTGGGCGACACTGTGCTCTACCTATCACCCCCTCTCCCCAACACAGTTCCAGTGGCACATCCCTTGGCCCCAGAGACTCAGGACTAATCTTCCTCCATGTGTTTGTCTCCAAGATGGAGGGAAAGTCAGCCCCACAGGGAGGCTTTCTCTGCCTGAACCCTTCCCATGCCTATCCAGGGACCCACCCCCTCCCCTTTCTGCTTTATTTTTCTTTCCAATATTTAGTATGTACCATGAAATTATATATTTCTTTATTCTTTATAAATCTTTATCACCATTAACTGCAATGAGAGCTGCGTCCCCAACATCTAAAGCCATTCTAGAACATCTAGAATACCTAGTAGGTGCTCAATAAATACCGCTTGATCAAATGGATGGATTCTGGATGTCTGTTCTAAACTGCAGCAAGCTCTGCCCCCTAGGCCAGCAACATTGACCTGTCAGTTAGGTGCATATCTACTGAGCACCTGCTGTGGGTATGGCTCTTGGCACCCATGATGGGTTGAATTGACTGCAACCTCCTACACTCCTTTTGCCTGATGGGACCCTGAATCCCCAGCTGTGCCTGAAGAGCCCCTGCTCAGCCAACATTCTTGGTCCCCAGTGATGGAATCCAAGGGAGGACTCAGAAGGAAAGACACCATGCCACACATGGATTCCCCTGGAAGGCTAAAGAGAGGATCTCAGAGAGTGCACTGGGATCAAGGGTGGGAAATGCTAGAAACAGCTCAAACCCATGCCCAGGACCTGTCAGGGACTTGCTGGACCAATTATGAGGTGGTTCCCATGGTTTCCCAGTTCCTGGTGCTCACACCTACTAGGGTCTTCTCTCCCTGAGTGTATACTTGGCCTGGTGGCCCACTCATAATGACTGTAGTACTTCACAGAATAACAGCAATTCTGGTGCTTCATAACAATGAGTCTCTGGCTTCCATATCCCTTGCCTCTTGTACCCTCCTGCTTGTTTATTCTGATGGAAGGCAACTGCCATGTTGTCAGCTTCCTATGGCAAAGAACAGAAAGAGGTTCCAGCCAAGATCCAGCAAGAAACTAAAACCCTGTGCCCAAGAACCCAGTTGGGACCAGATCCTGCTGAGAAGCACATGAGTGAGCTTGGAAGCTGATCTCTTCCCATCGGAGCCTTCAGCTGGGACTACAGCCCTTACTACCTCCTGATTGCAGCCTTGTGAGAAACCCTGAGCTAGAGGATGCAGCAAATCTGTGCCTGCATTCATGACCTACAGACACTGGAGGGTCAGAAAGGTCTGCAGCAATTTGCTCTGTAGCAACTGATAACGGATGCAGTTGATGACCACTGCAGGGAGCCCTAGTCGCTAGACTGATAGTGAGTGCTTACCTCTCACAGTCCCTGCTCCTTTATCACTTCTCCAGATATGGAACTCCCTGGTGGAAGTGCTTGGCTGGCTGCATTTAGGTCATGTGAGGGAGGAGAGGGATCCAGGTGCTGTATGGCCAAGTATATGCTTGTAGTAACCTTGATCTTTACTGCTTCCTGGCACTTACTAATTAATGATCAGTTACTGAGTCATTACAGACTTGTCCACTGGACTTTAGACTCTGAAAGGCTAAACATTTTCTTTGCTCTTCCTTCTCCACTAAACACAGAGCCTGACATGTAGTTGCGGCTCATTAAATGCTTGATGAGTGGATTGGTAGATTGATGGATGGATGGATAGATTGATGGATGGATGGACTGACAGATCCATGAATAGATGAGTAGAGAGGTGGATAGGTTGCTGGATGGATGGCAAATGGGTAGATGGATGCATGGAGGCTTGACATCACATGTTCCACATTCCATATATTTTATTTTTTACATGTGGCAATTGTTCCCAAACTTTTCCTATTATAAAAATCAGCTGGGATGTTTCCTCAAAATCCAGGATTGTGTGCTCCCTCCCAGGCCTGCAGTAAGACCTGGGAAAGTGTATTTTAACAGGTGCTCTCTGCTGTTATGATGTGTGGGCAAATTTAGGTAAGCTGGTGCTATATCATAGTTTGCCTTTAGACCTTGTCTCTCTCGGAGCATCTGAGTATTTTCTAGCCTTCTTCCTGGAGACATACAACCTTCATTTCTTCCCTTCAGTCACCTGGGTGGCCTTCTCTGCATCCTGCCTGCTTTCTCCATGGCCTCTAGGCACTGGCCCTGCCATGGACACTGGGGACCCTTGTGAAGGGCTGTGCATGGTGCCCCAGACTCCTCAGCACCAGTGGCAGCCCTGAGTTACTGAACCCATTTAGTACTGGGCTCTGGGGATGGTGAGAAAAGACACAGCCCCCAAGAGGAGTTTCACAATGATCATTAAAGTGACTTCTGCTGCTGTATGCCAGATGAGCAGGGCAGGGGGGATGGTGAGTGCTGTGAGAGATGAGGTTGGGCATGAGGTCAACAGCTAGCACTTCAGGGGGGCTGCATGGAGCAAGAGCAACTTCAACTGGGCTTCAGAGGCAAGTGGCCGAGTACAGTAAAGAAGAGATAACTACCTAAAGAGGGAAAATAAATCAAAGGAATAGGGTGTCAGGCAGGCAGTGAGACTGAGGACATGTGTGGAGTGGGCAGCGGACCTTCCAGGAGTCCCAGTTGTCCATTAGTGCATCATCAG
Organism: Lepus europaeus; assembly: GCF_033115175.1. Taxonomy (NCBI): domain Eukaryota; kingdom Metazoa; phylum Chordata; class Mammalia; order Lagomorpha; family Leporidae; genus Lepus; species Lepus europaeus. The sequence continues at coordinate 30,390,804 of NC_084851.1, read as the reverse complement.
TCACCTGCAAGGTTTGGTGGCTTGGATGAGAGATCACCATTTTCTCGGCCATAGTTGCTGAGGGTCAGGAGAGGCTCAGCTGTGTGGTTCTGCCTTGCAGTGTTTCATCAGATGGGAGTGAATCCCAGGAGACCCAAGTGACAGGCTCAGCGGGGCATCTGTGCAGCCTCATGTGGTCTCAGGGCACCTCTGTGCGCCCTCACCACACAGTAGCCCCCGGCTTTCATAGTGCTGGGCACAGTGCTCTCATGGCACCTAGGGCATTTCTGTGGAACTGGGGAGAACACAAACTCCCTCTCTCAAAAGAAGTGCTGTCAGAGCTCTGTTACAGAAGCATTGGGGTGGGAGTGGAAATCACTGCTTTCTGCCTTGGAAAACCTGCTCAGTGGCAGTGAGTCTGAGAGGCATGTGGGGCCATGCTGCCCCTTCCAAGGTGATCCCAGGACCTGGAGTTGCGGAGGCCAGAGAGCTGGGCTCAGACTGGGCTTGAGACAGGAGGGGCAGTGAAGGGCAGTGAGCTGGCCTGGCTTTGGGGAGGGAAAAGTTGGTGCTTTCAGTGAACAAGTGAAGAAAGGAGAACCACCCAGGGATGTCAGCAGCACCAAACTGTGGGCTCAGCTTCTGAGCACCTGGGGACCCTGGGGTTTTCTCATCCATGCCATGACCCCATTGCTTCCCCATCCATCGATGTCCACATTAGTGCTTTGCATTTGGCAGTGTCCTGGTTCTCCACCAATCAAACTGTGGGTTCTCCTCCCATTCTCCTATGGCTGCTGCAGCAGCAGCTACAAGGAAGGTGATTTTTTTTTTAGTTAGGTACCTCTAACTGTTAGATGGAACCAGGTGGCAGGTGCACAGGCCCTCTCTCCATCACCTTTGCACCTTGCTATGAGTCTATGATTATTTAAAATGAAAAGTGGGGGGAAAATCCATATTACATTTTTCTTTTCTAAAAGTGCTGGGTGGCTGTTTCATGCATGCACTCACCATGGTCATTTATGTCTGTAAACATGTACCTCCAAGTACTTGATAATTCTGGAATCTCACATCCTGCCTGTTTCTATTAGGGGTAGCATTTTCTGTCTCTCCTTCACAGTGCTCTGTCTCTGGTACACTCTGTGATTTTTAACTCCAAGATGTTCATTTCCCTTAGAGTTGTATTTTTGCTCTATCCCGAAGTCTGGGTGAAAATCCAGTTTTTCTGGAGCAATTTTCAGTTTGCTTCCGCAGTCTGCAAGGAGTGATTCCAAACTTGGACTGTGTAAGATTTAGTTTTCCTTGGGACGTGTTTGGGCCACCCAAGTAGTACAGATTCCAAGGCCAAGTGAGCCAGAGACTCTTTCATTTGTGGATCCAGAGGGTGCCAGCTGAGGCAAGATGGAAACCCTACAGGGTGCAGCAGAGAGGACACAGGCTCTGCAGGCAGAGCTGTGGTTCAAGGTCTGGCCTGCACATCGGCCAGCAGCATGCTTTACACATCCACCCATGCACTCCCTCATCCATCTGTCCATGCTCTCACCCACTCATCCGTCCAACTACCAATGCATCCACCCACCAACCCATCCCCTCATCTACCCCCATCCACCCACCTACCTACCATTCCACCCATCCACCCACCCACCCATCCACCCAACCTTTCACTCATCCATCTACCCTCATCTACCCTCATCCACCCACCTACCTGCCATTCCACCCACCTACCCATCTACCCACCCATTCACCCATCCACTTATCTACCCACCATTCATCCAACCTTTCACTCATCTATCCACCTATCAATGAATTCGCCCACCAACCCATCCCCTCATCTACTCCATCCACCCACCTACCTGCCATTCCACCCACCTACCCACCCACCCACCTGACCTTCCACTCATCCATCCATCCATCCATCAACCACACACTCACCAGCACATCCCCTCATCCATTCACCCACCCATAATGATTCCTGGAGTGTTTCCTCTGCCTGGAAGTGAGTCAGTGGAGGAGACAGCCCCAGCTCTGTCCTCATGGAGCTGGGCATCTTAGGGAGGCCTGGCTGCTGTGGCTGGACTGTCCCCTACAACAGGAACCACCAACCCCAGGACAGCAGAATGAAGAGGTGGGACTCGTGGCAGCCATCACTGTAGGATTGATGCTGCTGACAGCAGGGCATCAGGCTCTGAGCCTGGGGGTTTGCTCTGTCCTACTGGCTCTCCTGCCCTGGGACACTGCAGGGCAGCATGAAGACACCCACCTGTGCAGTCTCTAGATCTTGGCTCTCTCAACCCCAGAACCCTGAACCAAACTCGTCTGTGTTCTCCAGTGACCCAACTGTGGTAGTGTGAGCAGCAGGGCCCTGACCAGGGAAAACTTGAGGGCCATGTGTTAATTAAATTCCTTTTTTATCATTATTTTAAAGGCAGAGTGACAGAGACAGAGAGAGTTTTCATTCTCTGATTCACTCCCCCAAATGGCCACTACAACTGGGGCTGGGCCAAGCTGAAGCCAGAAGCTTCATCTGGGTCTCCCATATGGGTGCAGGGGCCCAAGCACTTGGGCCATATTCTGCTGCCTTCCCAGGTGCATTAGCAGGGAGCTGGGTCAGAAGTGGAGCCGGAGGGACTTCAACTGGTGCACATATGGAATGCCGGTATCATTACATAATGTTCTCATTTGTCTTTTCGAATAGAATGTCTATTTTGTCTGATGTTAGGATGGTCACTCTTGCTTGTTTTTGCTTCCCATTAGAATGGAATATATTTTCCATGCTTGTTCTTCAATTTGTTTGTATCTTTGTTGATGAAGTTTTTTTTTTGTTTTGTTTTATGCAGAAAATAGAAGAGTTTTGCTTTTTTGTCCACTCATCCAGTCTGCATCTTTTAATTGGAATATTTAGATCATTTAAATTTAGGCTTTCGTTTATACATAATGACTTGACCTGGCATTTTCCATAATTTTTCTTATTGTTTGCTTTGGAATTACTTTTTACTTTTTCTAGGACAATTCTGAGTCCAGGTTCTTTCATAATGATGATTATCTTCCTCTGTTTCTGTGTGTAGCATGCCTGTAAATATCATTTGTAATCCTGGAGGAGTGGTGACAGATACTTTCAATTTCAGTTTACTTTGAGACATCTATTACATCTTCATTTATAAATTAGAGGTTTTCTGAGTATACTATGCTAGGCTGACAGTTTTTATTTTTTTTCTTTTAGGACTTAGGCTATATCTTTCCATTCGGTCATAGGTTGTAGAGTTTTTGATGAGAAATTAGCCTCAGTGGAATTGGATAACATTGAAGGTAATGTGGCATTTTTCTCACAAATAATTTAGAATCTTTAGTTTTTACTTATTTTTTTCTTTTTCTTTTTTCTTAATTTATTGACAGAGTAAGACTGTGAGAGAGAGAGAGACAGAGAGAAAGGTCTTCCTCCTGTTGGTTCACCCCCCAAATGGCTGCCAAGGCCAGCGGTGTGCTGAACTGAAGCCAGGAGCCAGGTGCTTCCACCTGGTCTCCCATGTGGGTACAGAGTCCCAAGCACTTGGGCCATGCTCCACTGCCTTCCTGGGCCACAGCAGAGAGCTGGACTGGAAGAGGAGCAACTGGGACTAGAACCCAGCACCCATATGGGATGCCGGCAACACAGGCAGAGGATTAATCAAGTGACCCCAGTGCTGGCCCCAAGATTTTACTTTTAAACATTTCACTGTGATGTGTCATGGTTAAATTCTTTTCTGATTTTGTCTATTCAGATTTCTATGTGCTTTCCGTATTTGTGTGTCCCTAGCTTTATGCAAATTAAGAAAGATTTCTGTTATTAATTAATTAAATAGACCTTAGAAATCTATTCTCTTTCCACATCTTCAGAAACTCCTAAGGCACATATGTTAGGTCAATTGATAGTATCACCTAAATTGTGAACACTATTTTCAGTTTTTCTATTTTTTCTTCTTTTTTCTCTTGGTCTGAGATACTCCCAAATATTTGTCTTCTAGCTCAGATATTCCTTATTGCTTGTTCTGTTTCAACAAGTCTACTGTTAATGATATCTATGTATTTTTATTGCATCTATTGAATTATTCATTTCTGAAATTTCAATTTGATTTCTCTTTTATATCTCTGTCTCCCAGGAAAATTTTCACCATATCATGCATGGATGTCTTTAAGTCATATATTTGCTTTTCTATGATTTTGAATAATCTTATAATCATTCTTTTTATTTCTTTTCATGTATTTCATCATTTCCTTTATCTTCAGGTTCTAGCAATTAATCTTAGGGTCATATTGCTTTATTTGCTGACATATCTTGTATTCCTATGTTTATTTTTAGGCATTTGTGGGAGCACTTTTTTTTCCCTCTGGTGGCATCTGTCATTGAAATATGCATCTGTGTCTATAGAGTATCTGCTTATTCAGTGGACATACAGAGGCATGTGCTGCATGGGAGCTGGGTGATCAGTTATCAGTGCTTGAACATGGGGTGAGAATGCAAGTTGGGTTTGATAGAATTCCTCTGCCATCAGCAGGAGGTGGCATGATCCCCTCAGCTGATATGATAGCCTCACCTTCACTCTGCTTATGTGATTGATGACCAAGATGAAGCCACAGTTGTTACAAACCTCTTCCATGCATGTATATGAACCACACAAAGGATCTGTGCAGTCCTCAGTGTAAGTAGAGATCCCTCTTCAATGACACACCCCAAGCACACAGGGAATTCTGAGTTTCTTAATCCAGACACAAAGATTGCTCAGAGATGTAGCTACACATCATGCCCTATCATGAAGTCACAGATTTTCCACAGTCATAGAACACAGGTCTCCCACTCTCACAGGGAACAAGAATTCTACTCAGTGTGTGTATCATCCATGTGAGTGTGAACATCCATGCAGAAAGCCAAGGTGTTCCCAGAACCAGCTGTCTGTCAGTGTTTCACTATTGCAGTTTGTGTCTCAGTGTCCATGATGGAATGAGGGGAGATGAGTGACTAATGTGACTAAGTTGATGCTCCAACCCATGCCAATCCCGCAGGCCAGACTTAAAATCATTGGGGACTGCAGATTTATCCCTGTGATAAAATCCCTAATTACCCCACCTACCCACCCTGGCAAACCAGGTGAGACAATACTCCAGGGCCTGCACCATTGTTGATATTGTGAGAGGGAAAGCTTGTGAACTGTGCCTTTTTGAGTTTAGCCAGGATTCCTCAGAACAGCATGGCCACATCCCACCCAGAGTGCAAGAGGAAAGGAAAAAAGGCAGAGTGTCTCTGTATCTACCCTCCTCCCTCCTGCAACAGTGATTTGCAGTCAGATGTGGGAGGTCTAGCACCACTTTTGAACTTCAGGACATATTGGCTGCCACAGACTGTGTATGTACACCCAGCAATTCTTGAAGTCACCCTCACCCAGTCAGCAAGGTCACTCACAGGAGTGCAGGAGCAACTGACACACTGGTCTCCACTGCACCAACTTCACTCACATGGCAACAAGAGGAAGGGGAACCAACCCTACAAAGGGAAGTGTAGCCTGAAGGACTCTCCTAAGTGTCCAGCACAATTGTGAAGTGAGCAGAGCTGTGGCTGGCAGGTATTATGCATGCCAGTGACCCAGATATCTTACCAGAAAGACCCACATATCTCACTGGCATAGAATCTGGTTGGGATGACAAGACTCAATCCAGCAGGCTGGAACACACAGAGACAAGGGCTCTGAGAGCACCTCAATTCTCATGTAGTCAGGATGGGGTAGCAGGGTATAGTAGCTCCATCTGCACTGCTTGACCCTGAGAGTCCTGAGTGCTGATACTGAAAAAATATTGTGATCCTGTTAGAGGAGATAGGGTGTAGCTGGGTTCTATGCTGATTGGTTGCATAGAGCAGCTCACAGCAGATGGAACAGTGCTCACATGAGGGGCTGCACATACTATATGTATACTTCATACAGCAGTGTGTATGAGAGTTGTATATGTGCTCACTTTGGCTGCACATATACTAAAAATTGGAACAATGAATGCTGTACACACCAGGAGCTAACACTGTGCACTCCTCAGCCTGGAGATGTGGTCACAACAACAGAGGTGATTATTCTTCTCCATCCTGTTAACCAAAGGAAAGCTACCATGCCCAACTTGGGTGTTATCCCAGTTACTCACATCCTGAAGCACTGGGCAGAAATCCCTGGTTATACCTACCACACACCTCTTGGTATTTACAGAATGTATAACACAGAGCCATAGTTTAAAGATAAAAAGCCATCAGAAGGTAAAAAAACATTTTAAAAATAACTGCAAAAATCAAGAAAAAAGAAAAAGGACTACACTATGACCTCTTCAAAGTAGTACAACAACATTAAAATACAAAAACATTAAAATGTGAAGATGAAGAGATTGAAGAAATGCCAGAAATTGAATTCAAAAAAGTAAACATAGGATTACTCAAAACTAATCAAAAGTAAACCCACAAGCTAAATAAAACCATATCTGTCATGAATGAAAAATTTTCCCATTAAACTGAGATTTTAGGAAGAAATCAAAATGAAATACTAGAAATTAAGAATTCAATAGATGAAATATAAAAATTCAGTGAGAACCTAAACAACAGAGTTGGTGAGGCAGAAGAAAGAATATCTGTTAGAATACAAATCTCTGGAAATTTTACAGGCATAGTAAAAAAGAGGAAGAGATTAGAAAACTTAAAAACAGAGTTGAAGATGTATGGGGTACTATCAACCGACCCAACAGTTTCTCCACACCCAACCTTCAATAGGCCAGGATGAGAATTGAACCCAACCAAAAAGAAATGCTATCTGTGGGGACTCTTCTACATACCCAGAAAAAAAAATGACATAGTGTGTCTGTGGCCAGCAGATATTGTACATGCATATGATCCAGGGATTTTACCAGAGGGAAAAATTCATGTTCACCACTGACAGTATAGCTTAGAGGCTGCATCTGCAAGGGTAGGACACACAGGCAGTGGCTCCAGGAACTCCTCAGTTACTCCGTGGACAGGACAAGCTGGCAGAGCAGAGTGGACCCACTTGGAATCCTTGATCATGGGAGTACTGGGTGCTGAGGCTGTGAAAACACTGTGACTGGATGAGAGGGGACAAGGTTTAGCCATAGTTCTGGGCAAGCTCTGGATATAAAGCCACAGCCCAGAACTCCTTGGTTGCCAGGCCAGCTAACTGTTGCAACAATTGTCTCACAGAGAGGACTATGCATATCATCTGTGTGGCTCATACAGCAGCACAGATGAGTGCTGAAGACACTGGGGACTAACACCTGGGCATTGCTCAGCTTGGATGAGAGGAGGTGTGAGGGTGATCACACCAACAAATGTGACCACTCTCCTCCCACTTCTTTTAATAAGAGGAGAACTACCGAGTCCAACTTGGTTGTTACCCTGGCTACTCACCCCTCCCTAGCCACACTCACCACACAGCTCTTGGTATTCACTGAAAGTACAGACAATCCACTAAGCCACATAGGCATAGCCCAAAGATAAAAGCCATTGGAGGAAAAAAAAAACAACATTTAACTCCACTAGAGCCTAGAAATAAATGCAGAAATTAAAAAAAAAGAATAAGGAGACACCATGACCACTTAAAGGAACACAATAATATTTAAATATTAGAATCTGAAGATGAAGATATTGATGATGTGATGGAAATGAAATTAAAAAACTTAATCATAAGATTACTAAAAAGCAACCAAAAGCAAATCCATGAACTAAAGAAAATGATATGTGACATAAAAGAAAAAAAATCCCATGAAATTGAGATTTTAAAAAGAAATCAAAATGAAATATTAGAAATGAATTCAATAGATAAATAAAAATACAGCAGAAACCCTTCACAACAGACTTGGAGAGGAAAAATAAAGAATATCTGAGCTAGAAGACAAATGTTTGGAAATCATTCAGTCAGATCTAAAAAAAAATAAAGAAATTAGAAAACTTAAAAAACCATGATGCATATTTATGGGATACTATCAAACAATCAAATATATAAGTATTAGGGTTCCTGAAAGTGTGGAAAGAGAGAATGGAGTAGAAGGCCTACTTAGTGAAATAATTACAGAAAACTCCCCTAATTTGGAGAAAGGGACATTGAAGAACAGGAAGCATACAGAACTCCTGACAGACAAGTACAGAAAAATTTTCACCTTGACACATTATTGTCAAACTCTCCACAATAAAGCATAAACAAAATATCCTAAAATGCTAAAATGTGTACTAGAGAAATGCCAGATTATTTTCAGAGGATTTCCAATTAGACTCACACAAACTTCTAATCAGAACCCTGTAGGCTAGAAAAGAATGATGAAACATAATCCAAGTCTTAAGGGAAAAAACTGTCAACCAGGAACATTGTACCTTGCAAAGCATCCATTTATGAATGACAATGAAATAAAGACTTTCCATAATAAATGGAAATTAAAAGAATTTGTCAGCACACATCCAGCTTTTAAAAAGATGCTAAAGGATTTGCCACACACAGAAATACAGAATCAAACCCACCATCATGACAGAATGTGAAGACAGATAATCCACCACTAAAAGTACAAAAGAAACCCAAAGTGATTGATAGCAACATTGATAAAAAATGGCACGGTAAAGTTGTTACTTATTAATAGTTACCTTGAGAGGCCAGTGGTGTGGTACAGCAGGTTAAAGCTCCAGCCTGCAGCACCAGCATCCCATATAGGAGCCAATTCATGCCCCAGCTTCTCTACTTCTGATTCAGATCTCTGCGATAGCCTGGGAAAGCAGTAGCTGGCCCAAGTCCTTGGGCCCTTGCACCTGCATGGGAGACCTGGAAGAAACTCCTGGCTCCTGGCTTCAGATAACCTCATCTCTGGCTGTTGCAGTCAACTGTGGGTGAATCAGCAGATGGAAGACCTCTCTCTGTCTTTTTCTATTTATCTATCTCTCTCTGTAACTCTGTCTTCCAAATAAATAAAATGAATCTTTTAAAAAATAGTTACCTTGAATGTAAATTATCTCAACTCTTCAGTTAAAAGATACTGACTGACCCAGCTCTCTGCTGTGGCACAGGAGTGCAGTGAAGGATGGCCCAAGTCCTTGGGCCCTGTACCCACATGGGAGACCGGGAGAAGCACCTGGCTCCTGCCTTTGGATCAGCACGGTGCACTGGCTGTAGCACGCTGGCAGCAGCAGCCATTGGAGGGTGAACCAACGGTAAAGGAAGACCTTTCTCTCTGTCTGTCTGTCTGTCTGTCTGTCTCTCTCTCTCTCTCTCTCTCTCTCTCTCTCTCTCTCTCTTTGTCCACTCTGCCTATCCAAAAAAAAAAAAGATACTGATTGGCTAAATAGATTAAAAACAAGACGCATCTATTTGCTGCTTAAAAGAAACACAACTCAGAAAGATACACATAGACTGAAATTGAATAGATGGAAAAAAGATATTCCATGTGAACAGAAAAAAAGGCAGGTGAAGCCATCCTAATATCAGACAAAATAGACTTTTACACAAAAACTATTAAAAGAGACAAAGAAGTATACTATGCAATGATTAAGACATCAATACAACAGGACAATGTGATTATAATTAATGTATATTCACCCAATTACAGGGTGCCTGGCTATTTAAAAAAAAATCTACTAATGGATTTAAAGGAAAATATAGACTGCAATACAACAGTAACAGGCACGCACTTCAGCATCCTACTTTCATCAACAGGTAGATCAACTAGAACAAAAATTAACAAAGAAACAACAGAGCTAATTGACATCATAGATCAAATGAACCTAACTGATAACTATAGAGCTTTTCACCCTAGAGTTGCAGAATATACAGTCTTCTCCGCAGTGCACAGAACTTTCTTTAGGATAGACCATATACTAGGCCATAAAACAAGTCTCAGCAAATTCAAATAAATCAAAATCATACCATGAACCTTCACTGATCACAATGGATTGATCTTGAAAAAAAACTCAAGAATGTCAAGAACATATGCAAACACATGAAAAATGATTAAAATGCTCCTAAATGACAGTGGGTTATAAAAGAAATAAAAAGAGAAATTTTAAAAATTTCTACAATTATTCAAGATGACAATACCTCATATCAAAATGTATGAAATACAACAGAAATAGTATTGAGAGGGGACTTTATAGTGATAAGTGCCTACATCAAGAAATGGGAAAGTAACAAAATAGATGAGGTGTCAATGCATCAAGGACCTAGAAAAAAGAAAAACAACAAGTCAAACCTCAAATTAGAAGGAGGAAGGAAATAATTAAAATTAAGGAAGAAATATAATTGAAACCAAAATACCATACAAAATATAAATGAAATGAAGAGCTTTTTTTAAAAAAAAATAAAGTTGACACATCATTGGCACGGCTAACAAAAAATAAAAATGAAGAAGATGCAAATCAATAAAAACAGAGATGAAAAAATAAATAACAATACAAATAAAAAGATGCATCAGGAAATACTACAAAGAGCTGTATGCTAATAGAATATGAAACCTAGGAGAAATGGATATATTCCTGGCACATACAACCTACCAAAATTGAGCCATGAAGACATAAATCATCTAAACAGACTATTTATCAAAACAGAGATCAAATCAGTAATAAAGGCCATTCCAACAAAGAGAAGCCCAGGTCCTGAAAGCTTCAAGGCAGAATTCTACCAAACATTTAAAGGAGAACCAACTCCCATTCTTATCAAGCTATTGAAAGCAATTGAAAGGGAGGTAATCCTCCCAAAATCCTTCTATAAAGCCTGTATCAACTTAATTCCTAAGCCAGAAAAAGATAAGACAGAGAAAGAGAACTATAGACTAATATCCTTGATGAATGTAGACAGAAAAATACTCAGCAAAATACTACCTGATCAAATCCAACAACACATCAGAAATATCCTTCACCCAGACCAAGTGGGATTTACTCTATGCAGAGATGATTAACATCTGAAAATCAATAAACATGATTAACCACGTTAACAAGCAGAGGACCAAAAACCATATGATTATCTCAGTAGATGCATAGAAAGCATGTGACAACATCTAACACCCTTTTGTGATGAAACTTTAAGCATATTGGGTATAAAATGAGCATTCTTCAATATAATCTAAGCAATCTAAGACAAACCAACAGCCTACTTTTACTGAATGGGAAATAATTGGAAGCATTCCCATTAACATTCAGAACCAAAGATGCCCATTCTCATCATTTCTATTTAATATAGTCCTGAAAGTTTTAACCAGAGCCATCAGGGAGGTAAAATAAATCAAAGGGATACAAATCGGGAAGGAAGAATTCAAACTATCCCTATTTGCTGATGGCATGAATATATATATATATATATATATATATATAATATTATATATATATATTATATATAATATATATTATAATATTATATATAATGAACCCAAAAGACCCATGAATAAGCAATTTTGGTAATGTAGCAGGATATAAAATAAACGGACAAAAAAATGAAGAGCCTTTGTATACACAGACAATGCCATAGATGAGAAAGAACTTCTTTTTTTTTTTTTGACAGGCAGAGTGGACAGTGAGAGAGAGAGAGAGACAGAGAGAAAGGTCTTCCTTTGCCGTTGGTTCACCCTCCAATGGCCGCCGCGGTAGCGCGCTGTGGCCGGCGCACCGCGCTGTTCCAATGGCAGGAGCCAGGTGCTTCTCCTGGTCTCCCATGGGGTGCAGGGCCCAAACACTTGGGCCATCCTCCACTGCACTCCCTGGCCACAGCAGAGAGCTGGCCTGGAAGAGGGGCAACTGGGACAGGATCGGTGCCCCGACCGGGACTAGAACCAGGTGTGCCAGCACCGCAAGGCGGAGGATTAGCCTGTTGAGCCACGGCGCCGGCCGAGAAAGAACTTCTAAGATCAGTCCCATTCATGATAGCTAAAAAAGCAATCAAGTACCTTGGAATAAATTTAACCAAGGATCCCAATGACCTCTGTGATAAAAATTACAAAACTAAAAAAAAAAAAAAAAGAAATAGAAGAAGACATAAAAAGTGGAAACATCTTCCATGTTCATAGATTGGAAGCATCAACATCTTCAAGATGTCCAAACTACTGAAAGAAATTTATAGATTCAATGTGATCCCAACAAAATTTCCAATAACATTCCTCTCAGATCTAGAAAAAATGATGATAAATTGATATAGTAATACAAGAGACCCCAAATAGCTAAATCAATTTTATACAACAAAATATGAAGTGGAATATATCACAACACCAGACCTCAAGACATACTACAGTGCAGGTATAATCAAAACAGCCTGGTAATGGCACAGACATGTAGAACAACAGAGCAGAGCAGAAACCCCAGAACTAAATCCACATATCTACAACCAATTTATCCTTGACAAAGAATCAAAAAACAACTCCCGGATCCAAGACAGTCTCTTCAAATAATGGTGCCGGGAAAACTGGATTCCCATATGCAGAAGTATGAAACCAGTCCACTGCCTCACACCTTACACAAAAATCCACTCAAAATGTATCAGAGACCTAAATCTACAAAGTGATACCATCAAAATACTAGGGAATATTGGGTAATGCCACAAGGTGTTGGCATAGGGAAAGGCTTCTTAGAAAAGCCCCCCCAGAAACACAGACAATCAAAGCCAAGATTAACAATTGGGTTACATCAAACTGAGAAGTTTCTGCACTGCAAATGAAACCCTCAACAAAGGGAAGAGGTGACCAACAGCATGGGAGGAAATATTTGCAAACAAAACAACTGATGAAGGGTTAACTTCCAGAATCTATAAAGAGCTCAAGAAACTCAACAAGGAAACAAACAATCCAATTAAGAAATGGGTAAAGGAACTAAAGAATTTTTGAGTTTAAAGAGAGGAAATTCAAATGGCAGATAGACACATGAAAAAATGTTCAGGATTGCTAGCCATCGGGGAAATGCAAATCAAAACCAAGTGTAGTTTCACCTCACTCTTGTTAGAATGACTATCATTTAGGGGCCGGTACTGTGGCTCACTTGGCTAATCATCTGCCTGCGGTGCCAGCATCCCATATGGGCACTGGGTTCTAGTCCCACTAGCTCCTCTTCCAGTCCAGCTCTCTGCTGTACCCAGGAAGGTAGTGGAGGATGGCTCAAGTGCTTGGGCCCTGCACCCACATGGGAGACCATGAGGGAGCACCTGGCTCCTGGGCATAGTAGCCATTTGGTGAGTGAACCAATGGCAGGAAGATCTTTATCTCTGTCTCTGTCTCTGTCTATAACTCTACCTGTAAAATAAATAAAAATAAAAATAAAAAAGAATGATTATCATATAGAAATTAAGGAACAACAAATGCTGGCAAGAATGGGGGGAGAAGAGTTCTTTAATCCATTGTTGATGGGAATACAAACTTGTACAGCAACTTTGGAAAACAGTATGGAGATAGCTCAGAAAGCTGAATATAGACCTACCACATCACCTGGCCAACCCACTCCTGGGAATTTATCCAAAGGAAATGAAATCATCATATGAAATAATTATCTGTACACTTATGTCCACTTCTGCTAAATGTAAAATAGCTAAGATATGGAATCAATTCAGATTTCCATCACCTCAAGGATTAATAAAGAAATAATGACAGATATACATGTGTAGTATATACACATATACTACACAGTGTTAAAAAAATAAAATATTGTCAGTTGCAACAATGGATTCAACTGGAAACCATTATATTAATGAAATAAGCCAGTCACAAAAGGACAAATACCATATGGTCTTTCTGATCTATGGTAACTAATAGAGTACTTAAAATGTAATCTATAGGAGTGAAATTGACACTTTGAGGCATGAGATGTTGAACAGCCCATGCCTTGATTATTGGGGAATACTGCTTTTCTTGTTTGTTTTTGTTCTTTACTCCTTTCTTTCTTCATACTAGTCAGTGAACACTCCACTTGGTGTATGTTGAATCTTATGAGTATAAATATTAATTGAAAATTGATTTCTGTAAAAAATAAGAATGGAAGGATCAGTGATCTGTTGTAGCAAGTAAAGTTGCAACTTTTGTGCCAGCATTTCATATGGGTGCTGGTTCAAATCTTAGCTGCTCTACTTTCCAACCCAGCTGTCAACTATGGCTTTGGAGAGCAGTAAAGGGTGGCCCAAGTTCTTGGTATCCTGCACCCATGTGGGAGACCTGGAAAAAGCTCCTTGTTCCTTGCTTCAGATCAGTGCAGCTCTGGCTGTTGTGGCCATCTGGAGAGTGAACCAGCAGATGGAAAAATGGAAAGTATCTCTCTCTCTCTCTCCTCTCTCTCTCTCTCTCTTTCCTCCCTCTCTCTCTCTCTCTCTCTCTCCCCCTCTCTGCCTCTCCTTCTCTCTCTGTATAACTCTGGTTTTCAAATAAACAGATACATCTTTGAAAAAGGTGGCGCTCAGCATTGCTCATCAAGACTACAGTGGTTATCACCTCACATATGTAAAAATGGATATTATCAAAAAGTAAAAAAAAGATAAATCTTGAACAAGAGAAAAGGGAACACATGAATTGTAGGAACGTAAATTGATACATCCACTATGGAAAACACAATGTAGGTGCCTTTAAAAATGGAATGAAGGACAAAGCTGTCCCACTAATGGATGTGTATAGAAAAGAAATAAAATCACTATCTTTAGGATATACCTGCACATGCATGTTCATGTAAGCATGATTCACAAGTACAAGATATAGAAATAACCATATCATGTGTAACAGATGAAAAGAGAGAATAAGACACATACACAAGGTGGAATCAAATTCAACCTTAAAAAAGAAATTCTGATGTTTTGTCACAATATGAATCCCAAAGTATGAATGTGGACCTTATGCTGTTTAACATAATACAGAAAAAATAAATGCCACTTATTTGTGGAATCTAAGAATGTCAATCATAAGCCCAGAATATATTGCAGGTTTCCAGGGGCTAAGTGTGAAATGACTGATGCAGCTCAGGTTGTTGTGGTCAATTGGAGAGTGAACCTGAGGATGAAGACCTCTCTCTATCTCTCTGCCTTTGCTTCTCTCTCTGTATAACTCTAACTTTCAAATAAATAAATAAATAATTAAAAATAATTATGGATTGTAGTGGAATGAGAAGGCCATGCCAAGGTGGCCACTGGCAAGTGAGCGTCAGTTAGTCAGGAATGGCTTTGAAACTGCCTGGCGACAGGCTGTGATTGGATGGCTCTGGAAACTGCCTGGCAACAGGCTGTGATTGGTTGGGGTATAGACCGCCCCTTGACCAGATTGGCTGGTCTTGGCTATATAAGTGTTGTATCAACTGTAATAAACGAGTCTGCAGGCTGCTCGCCTCAAGCCTGCTCTCACCGGACTCCCGGGGTCTGTGTGTTGACTCCGCGCCTCTTGCCCCCACCACGCTGCTCTTCTCAGAAACGAACCCACTGCAACATTGTAGAGAACTCAACGGCAACAATGGATCCCTGTTAGGAATTTGGAAAACATAAGCCCGTCCCAAAGGGACAAATATCATTTGTTCTCCCTGATCAGTAACAACTAACCGAGCACCGAAAAGGAAACCAGTTAAAGTGAAATGAACACTATGAGAAATGGTGACTTGATCAGCCCTTGCCCTGATTGTTGATGAACAACTTAATATGTTATCCTCTCTTAGTATTTTTTTTTGTTTGTTCTACTTAATACTTTTGGTTGAATACTGTAATCAATACACAGTTATTATTAAGTGTTAAAACTTAACTGAAAAGTGATTGCTGTTAAATATAAGAGTGGGAATAAGAGAGGGAAGAGATGTGCAATTTGGGACATGCTCAATCGGACTTGCCACAAATGGTAGAATTAGAAACATACCAGGGGATTCCAATTCAATCCCATCAAGGTGGCATGTACCAATGCCATCTCACTAGTCCAAGTGATCAATTTCTGTTCACAATTGATCATAATGATAGGACTATTGATAGGACAAAGGGATCACATAAACAAGACTAGTAGCTGCAAATACTAATGGATAGAATAAAAAAGGGAGAGAACTATCCAACATGGGAAGCGAGATACACAGCAGGCTCATAGAATAGCAGATGTCCTAAACAGCACTCTGGCCTCAGAATCAGCCCTTAAGGCATGCGGATCCAGCTGAAAAGCCCATGAGAGTATTTCAGGCATGGAAAGCCAAGACACTCTGGCAAAAAAAAATGACCTAAATGAAAGATCTCTATGAGTGAGATCCCAGTGGGAAGAACAGGTCATCAAAGAAGGAGGTACCTTTCGCTGAAGGGAGGAGAGAACTTCCACTTTGACTATGACCTTGTCTAAATATCATCAGAGTTTGTGAACTCAAGAGGCTTCCATAGCCTTGGCAACTTGTGATCAGAGCCTAGGGGGATTTCTGATGCCATAAACAAGGGTGTCAATTTGTTAAGTCAACAACAGGAGTCACTGTGCACTTACTCCTCATGTAGGATCTCTGCCCTAATGTGCTGTACATTGTGATTTAATGCTATAACTAGTACTCAAACAGTATTTTTCACTTTGTGTTTCTATGTGGGTGCAAACTGTTGAAATCTTTACTTAATATATGCTAAACTGATCTTCTTTATATAAAGAGAATTGAAAATGAATCTTGATGTGAATGAAAGGGGAGAGGGAGTGGGAAAGGAGAGGGTTGTGGGTGGGAGGGAAGTTATGGGGGGGCATTGTAGTCCATAGCTGTACTTTGGAAATTTATATTCATTAAATAAATGTTAAATATATATATATATTTATAATTATAATTATATATATAATTATAAATATATATAATTATGGGTAAAAAAGAGGGAGTATGAAGAAAGGCAGGAGTTTGGATGGGAGGGAGGGAGGTGGAGAAGAAGCATCATATTCCCAAATCCTTATATATTAAATTCATGAAGTTGTATTCCTTAAACAAAAATAAATAAATAGATAAATAGCCATAGTCATGCACATGTGAGCTTCAGAAGCCTTTACTTGCCTTATTAAGATGGCACTTTCTTCCTGCTAGTCACCAGGCACCTTTGTGGGGGAATAGAGAGAAATCAGTGTGCTCTTCTGTCACAGGGTAAGGTGGGAAAACTGTCCCTTACTGTCCTACCAGGCTTGACTCAAAGTCAAAGCTGTCCACATGGTTCTCCCTCAGGTAATATCAAAGGTGACACAGGATGTCACAGATAGAGCTTACCTAGCTCCAAGAAGATGGTGTCCCCTCCAGATCCAGCTGTGGGAGTCCCACATTGTATCCCCACCCACTGCTATGTATTTGTACTGTCCCTGCTCCACAGAGTCTTCCTACTTTCCATAGGATTTCCACTGCAAACTCCTCTTAAACTCTGTCCTGGAAATGCAGTTATTTCACCTTCTTCCTGTTATCTTCCTGTGGTCAAAATCAGCACATCTTATCTCTATTTAGCCATCTTGGACCTCCCATTCTGCTGTATTAACTTCAGAAGTAATCTCAAATGGATTACACCTGAAAATCTTCAATGAATGAGTTATGAATTTGTTTCAGGCACTGTGACTGGCAAATATTACTTATCTCATTGAATTTTCACTAACACTATATGTTTCCATTATCCTAATTTCTGCTGAAGATGATAAAGATTACAAAGTGTCATTATATTGCTTGGAAGCACTCAAGATGTTATTAAGAAAACTGGAATTTGAATATAGGTATATCTGATATTGAAGACCAGATTCTTAGCCAATAATATTTTGTTCATATGGTTAATGGGCTTTCATTTTATCAGAGTACACTTTGAAGATTTCCAAAGTGATTGCCTACTTGCTACCTGCATATTAACTTGCTACATCCTCACAATACTGCAATTAAAATAAATCCAACTGTAGAGTAAATGAAATAAGTCTATATGAGTCAATTATTAAGTAGGGACTATTAGCATGAGAAAGAACAGAGGTATTCAGACTATAGTTTAAAATTTTCAATTAAATGGAATGAAATATTCATGTGGATGTGGTTTAGGCTTTGCATTTTATACATAATTAAAAAAGAAATTTTAGCTGCATGCTTATCTATAATATAGATAGTGCTAGAATGTTATTTTTTTAATATTTTACTTTTGTGTAAAGTAACATAACCATTTTGATGGAAACATGAAAAATAGAAAAGTCAAAAGTAACCACTAGGGGCCAGCGCTGTTGCACAGTGGGTTAAAGCCCTGATCTGCAGTGCCAGCATCCCTTAAGGGCACCAATTCAAGTCCTAGCTGCTCCATTTCCAATCCACCTCCCTGCTAATGTGCCTGGGAAATCAAAGGAGGACGATTTGGAGTTTTCCTATTAGAGGAGATGATTTAAGTAAGAGAGTAAGGTGACATCATTTCCTTAGTGATAGAACGTAATATAACTTAGAACTCTGGTGTCCAGGCATCCATATTTCAAGTGAAAGTCACCATTCAGCTAACTTGGTCAGAGACAGTTTTAACAATAAGATATTCTCATGCTCAGCAGTACTTACAGAGGTTGTGGGCTCAGGAGGCCATGGGTTCTGATCTGTCTTTAGATATTAGTTTAGGCCACCATCCCTCTCATGCTGGTTTCCATGTTGTAGTGGGATGACATAGATGACAGGAAGAGCTATGCTAGAAATGAGAATGAGCCAGCTCAGTCTCATGAAAACAGAGTCGTGTTATGCCACAGCAGAGTGAGCAGAGGGGACTGAAGAAGTGAATTATAGTTATGACAGGGGGAAAATACTGGGAATTATAATGAGAAACAAACTATGCTCTTCTTTGTTACTTTGTAATTATTCATTTATTAAGCTCATATGCAGGTCTGATGTGGTTATTAAATGTGACTTCATTTTTTAAAAAAATATTAAAATTTTTAATGAAAATCTTAGCTGAATTTAATATTCTCCCTGTTGGACCTCTCAGTTGCAGAGATGCCCACTTGCTTGGGAGGACACCCAAAGATCCAGACTCCAGACCAGTTGATGCAAAAAGCACGAGGTTTTTATTGAACGTTTGCGCAAACAGGCCCCCACCTCAGGTAGTGAGGAGCCCTGAGCGGCAGTTTCACACAGGTTATATAGGCAACGAATTAGCATATTCCTAATGTGCATGCTTAGGATTGATCAGTTCAGAGGGACCATTAGCATATGGGAGAATGCTGGTGAAGAATGCTGGTGGAGAGTGCTGGTGGAAAATGCAGAGGTGGCACGGGATTGGCTGGTTCAGAGGGACAATTAGCATACCGGAGAATGCTGAGGGAGAGTGCTGAGGTGTTACAGGATTGGCCGGTCGCAGTGATATCATAAGTGTGTGCCTAGAGACTCTCCGAAGGGGAGGGGCAGTTCTGCTCTGGGCGTGCCTAGAGGTTCTCTGAAGGGGATTGACTTTTCCTTCCCAGAGAATGTCCTGGCCGCTAGACTCTGGGGAACATTCAACCTCTTAAGAAGCCCCTGATATTTGCCCAGGCCTAGTTTCTTGTCCCTCTCCCCCATAAGGGTCCTTCATCCCCAAATAAACTTAAGAAATGTCAGTGTCTCATATAATGTCTCAATAAAAATAAAGCAGAAATACTGTGTGCCTTTATAGTCATAAAACATCAATCTTTAAGAATAACTCAAAATACAAGTATTTATATTACAATGTATAAAATTACTAATTTATTAATTTCATATTTGAATTGCAATTTTTGTGAATACCTCTTTATGTGTACATATTTTAGTATATAAAATGATATTCTAGCATACATTTTGATAGTCATTTATCTGAATAGAAGTTACTTCTTACATTATTTCTACCATTATGATTAAATATTGCATTATGAAACCTTAGTGTATTTTCTATTCTTTGAGAGAACTCTAATTAATTTCTAATGAATTATCAAAGCAGGTTGGTCTTTCAAAAAGGTATATTTTGGGCAAGAAAATGTAATATCTTTTTACCCAGAATGGCAACATCCAAAATTGCCCTAAAAACATTTCAACTCCATTTCTTCACGGAGACCTATAAAGCACTTGAGAAAATATTTAAACAAATCGTGATTCATCTGCTTCATTTCATCTTTAATGTTTTCCAAGAAATTTCCTGTCATTTGTGTTTATTCTCAATAGGCTTGCTGTTTTCTAAATGATGACAGGAAACATTTTCAAACTACATTTATCTAATTTGTAGGTCTTCAATATCAAATTTTGCAATGAAATGTCTCTTTTCTACCTCCTACCTCTCTTGCTGGACGGGTTTTTAAACATTTTCCCTAACTGATTTTTCTTATCTTGATGTCCCATATTAGAAATTTTCTCAAAATTTAATGGTATTCCAGATCAAAACTTAACTTATTTTTCTGACATGTGAAAGAGTAGAACGGAGGAGCTGCCAAAACATTCTGTTTCCAGCTTTATAATGTACTTCAATGTACTTCAGGTTTTGAATCAAACTATTTTCCGGACTGAAATTGCCACATTTGAGAAGCCAATATATTCTTTTTTTAAAAAACTTTTATTTAATGAATATAAATTTCCAGTGTACAGCTTATGGATTACAATGGCTTCCCCCCCATAACTTCCCTCCCACCTGCAACCCTCCGCTCTCCCGCTCCCTCTGCCCTTGCATTCACATCAAGATTCATTTTCAATTCTCTTTACATACAGAAGATCAATTTAGTATAAAGATTTCAACAGTTTGCATCCACATAGAAACACAAAGTGAAACATACTGTTTGAGTACTATTTATAGCATTAAATCAAAATGTACAGCACATTAAGGACAGAGATCCCACATGAGGAGCAAGTGCACAGTGGCTCCTGTTGTTGACCCAACAAATTGACACTCTAGTTAATGGCATCAGTAACCACCCTAAGCTCTCGTCATGAGTTGCCAAGGCTATGGAAGCCTTCCAAGTTTGCCGACTCTGATCATATTTAGACAAGGTCATAAAAGACAGAGTGAGGATAGTAACCAATGATCCTAAGAGTGGCATTTACCAGGTTTGAACAATTATACAGCATTAAGTGGGGAAGAGGACCATCAGTACACACAGGTTGGGAGTAGCCATTGGTGGTAGAGTAGAGGTTATGATTACAAAGGAATGAGGCCCAAGTACGCTAGAAAAAAGGACAGAGTCATTATTAGAGGAGCTAAGATAGGTGCTGTCTAAGCTACAATTAAGTTTTCTGATTGAGAGGCAAATAGAACTTGACAGAAGGGGCTTGATAATAATCTGTTGGGCTTCAGGCCTTGTAAGTTAAGAGGCCCAGACCTATCTATCTCTTCACATGGGGTACATCCTAAGGGAGGTGTGAACCTCCTAGGGGAAGGCACTCTGTTGACTTTCATTACTTGGCTGGCCTGGGAGGAGAGCTGGCCAGGTAAAGGCAGGTGGCATCTCTAACAAGAAATTTACAGTTCTGCCTGCAATGTTGCTGACCCTAATTGACCATACCCTCAGCTGCAGTGGTCACTTTGGAAGTAGGGCTGAGTGAAGGGCTTTTCAGCTTAAAGCCAATAAGATCTGTGGCTCTGACCTGGGCATCCTTCAACTCCAGGGCAGGTCCATTTCCAGTGATCCAACTCTTGGCAGAGCTGCCAGGGCTCTTCATAAGCTGACTTCTGCTGAAGCCCAGGCTTACCACTTTGAAAGCCACTGCAGTGGACTGACCTGTTGGGTCTTCTTGAGGGCAGATCACTGTACAGATCAGCCATTAATAGGCCTGCCACCCATTGCTTCTGATGCCTAGCTTTCTTTTCCTCCTGGTTTGTGTTAAAGCAGACCAGAGGATGCAAGTCAAGGGAGCGCCCAAGTCCCATCTCTAATCTTCGGTGGCCTGAACTACAAGTCTATAGTCCCAGGCATGTTCTGCAGTAGTTTTTCTAAGCTAGACAATGCCCATGAGGAAAATTATATTCTCACTTTAAAACTTTCTTTCCCTTTGGTCTGAAAGGGAGGTTTTTTCTACTTACTGTATACTTTGCTGATGGCAAAGTGAATCTAGCTATGAGATTATTATTTAAGTTCTTATTTTGGCTATGCTATTGCAGAAAAATGTTAGCCATCTCTTTTATAAGGTCTAAAGATTAAATTGTGTGTCCTACAGATTCCTTCATAATAGAATTAGTTAGTTTCCTACCTTGAAGAGAATAGAGAAATGAAAGAACAAGTTGGGCTTAGAATAGAGAAATGAGGGAGCAAGTCCTAGATCGCTTGCTGACAATAGCAATATCACATGAATACTTAGCAAACAGTTTCAACCATTAGATAACAACTTAAGAAAACATTTACCAGAAGGTCCAATGCCTTCTATAAATTGTAAGAATCATGTATTTGAAAACACCTCTTAAATATCTAACATGGTGTAGTTTGTTTAGCCAGTAAACTTAAGCACAACCATCTAAAATGTTTTTAGTTTCTTTCTACCAACAAGCATAAAACACTTGATGCACAGATTCAGGTCACACAAATTAAAATGTATCTTTGATTGATTTTAGCAGTTTAAATTTATGGACAATCTTATCTATAAGCCATTTAAAATAAAACTCTTAATAAAATTTCCCCATGTGGACATACAATATGTACACACATATAACATAGCATAGTAGACCAATATAGCAATTTTAATAATAGCTTTTAAAATCTTTAACTCTTTTTGTAGATTGCCAATTGATTTGAATTGCTTTTTCTTTTTAGTAACCTCAGTTAACCATACTTTCTCTCAGTTGGTACTGTTAATGCATTATTGGCTTCATCTGTTTACAGAACCATCCCAAAATACTGAATACAATAGAAGTGGCTGGAAAAAGTCCATAGGAACGTACAGGAGGATAGCTAAACACAGAACCAACAATGCTTTAGTTTTATGAGCAGCAAATCATATATAACTATGGATGACAAAAGACTTTAAGTCGCCATGTTTAAAATTATAAACTCATCAACCAACAAGAGGCACTTGCTTACTTCACAGTATGTTTGAAAGCACGTGTAGGATTTTACAAGTATTTAACCCTTTAGGCCTCTGGGGCTTTCTCATTAAGATAACTATCATGTCTAGTAACACAAGATCATTAGATTTTTAATTCTCAAACATTTGTATTAATAGCATTTTCCATTATAGAAACTTAAAGTCTGGTACCACATCACATCTTGACAGTACTTCTAATATAATCCAAATAGCCTTATTAGTTGGTGTCTCTATAAAATGAGAGACATGGGTCCTTCGATTTTTTCAGTTGGGCCCAAACTGGAAAAACCAAAGTCCAGGATTTACTGGAAATTTTAGAGACAAGATTGTTTGAAACTTTGATTTTTTGAATGCCTGTCAGAATGCCAAGGAGGCTCAAAATCCAAAATATCTGGTTGAAATAAGATTCCTTAAAATCATGGCATAACATAGACCAAAATGTGATCATTGTTACAAGGTGATTCTTCAAATCTTGGAAAATAAGCACATATTGAAATAACTCATAACTCTTAATAAAAATTCAGCTGTTTTTGAACAATTAGAATTTAACAGACATCAAGAGAACACAATAGATTACTTTAACACATTGCTTTAACTGAGCAACAGAGTTTAATTCTATGTCAAAGAGAAATTGGGCTTCTTTTGATCTTTTGCAGTGAGGTTTCCATCCTTTATCTCCTTTCATATTGGCGACCGTGTTTCTGTGTTTCTGTGTGTAACACATCTTTAAGCATCTTTTGCAGGGCAGGATGAGTGGCAACAAATTCTTTCAGTTTCTGTTTGCTATGAAAAGTCTTAATTTCACCTTCATTCACAAATGAGAGCTTTGCAGGATATAGTATTCTGGGCTGGCAGTTTTTCTCTCTTAGTACCTGGGCTATGTCTCGCCATTCCCTTCTAGCTTGTAGGGTTTCTGATGAGAAGTCTGCTGTGAGTCTAATTGGAGATCCTCTAAGAGTAATCTGACATTTTTCTCTTGCATTTTAGGATCTTTTCTTTATGTTTCACTGTGGTGAGTTTGATTACAACATGTCGTGGTGAGGATCTCTTTTGGTCATGTATATTAGGGGTTCTATAAGCTTCCTGTACTAAGATGCCTCTGTCCTTCTCCAAACCTGGGAAATGTTCTGCTAGTATCTCACTGAAAATGCCTTCTAATCCTTTCTCCCTCTCCATGCCTTCAGGAACTCCTAGAACCCGAATGTTGGGTTTTTTAATAGTATCCTGTAGATTCCCGACAATATTTTTTAGATTTCTAATTTCTTCTTCTTGTCTTTGGTTTGCCTGTTTCCTTTCCTGTTCTCTGTCTTCTAAGTCTGATATTCTCTCTTCTGCTTCGCCCATTCTGTTTTTAAGGCTCTCTAATGTGTTTGTCATTTGATCTATTGAATTCTTCATTTCATTATGATTTCTCATCACTATCAGAGTTTCTTGTTCCACTAGTTGTTTCATTTCATTTTGATTCCTCCTTTATATTTCATTTTCACGAGAGAGATTTTCTATCTTGTCCATTAAGGATTTCTGTAGTTCAATAATTTGTTTTTGAGAACTTCTTAATGTTCTTATCAATTTTTTGAGATCTGCTTCTTGCATTTCTTCAATCTCATCTTCTTCATAATCTTGCATTGGGGTGTCTTTTTCATTTGGGGGCGTCATAGTGTCTTCCTTGTTCTTGTTAGCTTGGTTTTTGCATTTGTTGTATGGCAGGTTGGAGATATTTAGTTTCTTCACTGTGGTGTTTCTTCTTGTTACACTATGGCTCTAGATTAAGTGGACTGTCTGCTTTCAGTGGAGCCTTAGAGGCTTGAGATGAGTGTGGGCTGAGAGCTGTGTTTGGTTCCTCAGGGCTGAGGGTGTGTCAAAGATGACACTCCCAGGTTAGGTGTGGTAAATCTCTCTTTCTTTCTTTTCCTTTTTTTTATTCAATAGGGAAGTAATTCTGCACAGCTGAACGTAATTGGAGGTAGTTAGCAGGCAAATGATATACCCACAGGAGCCAGAGATCGGAAGCTCTTTCCCAAGGACCACACAGGGAATCTCTGCTGCCCTCAGTGTGGGCTCCAATTCTCCTGCAGTCTCTCACTGGGTTGCCAAGTTAGATGCTAATCTCCTGTTATTTCACCCCTCCCCCCAGAGTCAGGTGTTTCTGCTAGGCTCAGGGGCAGTGCAGACCTGAGGTCACCCTGCTTATGACGTATGTCCAAAATGGTGCCTGCTCTTTGTCTTGCTTGCCTTTGAGAGGTGAGCAGAGAGAAACTCGTGTCCGTGTTGGTCACTTTTTTTTCCTCTCTCTCTCTCTTCTAGTTAGCCTGGTAAACTTTTCCACACAGAGTTTCAAGCCTCATTCCCTCTAGTCTCCTCTTTCCGCTTGCCCGCTGGTGTCTCGGGCTATTGAGGTTCGGCTCACCTCGTGTTCCAGCCCTTGTGTGTTGATTCTGCCACTGGTGTCCCAAACTTGGGCTCCCACGCTCTCCACGCAGGTCCACTGTGAATCACTAGTTCCGGAAGAGTTTCCTCTGCTGTTTCTTCCCCTACTCTTCCTTGACCCTGCAGTATCTCCACATTTATTAAACTGTCTCTCCCCCGGACTAAGTGTGCTCCCTTCCTATTCCACCATCTTGCCGCTCTCTCCCAAGAAGCCAATACAATGTTACTATAATTTATACCCTCTGTTACCATACTAAGCTTATTCATTTCTTTCTTTTCTTTTCTTTTTCTTTTTTACAGGCAGAGTGGTCAGTGAGAGAGAGAGACAGAAAGAAAGGTCTTCCTTTGCCGTTGGTTCACCCTCCAATGGCCGCCACGCCGGCACATCGCACTGATCCGAAGCCATGAACCAGGTGCTTCTCCTGGTCTCCCATGGGGTGCAGGACCTAAGGACTTGGGCCATTCTCCACTGCACTCCTGGGCCACAGCAGAGAGCTGGCCTGGAAGAGGAACAACCAGGATAGAATCTGGCGCCCAAACTGGGATTAGAACATGGTGTGCCGGCACCGCTAGGCGGAGGATTAGCCTGTTGAGCCTTGGCGCTGGCCAGCTTATTCATTTCTTCATTGAGACTTTGGTAAAAATTCCTTTTCTTTTTTATTCAGTAATTAGATCATCCACTTTGTTTTCTAGATCAGAAAGCAAATAGAGGTGCGCGCCCCTTCTTCTGCCCCGCTTCCTTCTGGCTTCCGCCCGGCTTCTCCCGTGGCCTGGATGCTCCCAAAGTGGCACCGAGTGCGGGGAGCATACCCTGGCAGTACGGCCACCGCCTCCACGCCGGCCTCCATGGGTTTCCTCGATGTTTTCATTTATCTGGTCGAGCAGCGCATGGGTCGCAGTCGCTGGACCTTCCTCACACGCCTGGCGCTGTCGAAAGGTTTCCAGGTCCTGGAAGCCTGCAACTCAGAGGTGACCCACGTGGTGATGGAGCAGGCTTCAGCCGAGGAGGCGAAGGGCTGGCGGGAGTGCAGGGCAGTGGCTGTGCCCCCAGGCTGCCCCGGCCTGGCTCTGCTGGACATTGGTTGGTTCACAGAGAGCATGGGCGCAGGGCAGCCCATCCCCGTGGAGCCCAGGCACTGTCTGGAGGTGGCCGAGCCCGAGGAAGAGCCCCCTAGGCTGGGGCGGGTGCTCATCTATGCCTGCCAGCGGCCCATGCCCCTCCCTCACCACAACACCGCTCTCTTGGAGGCCCTGGAGACGCTGGCAGAAGCAGCCGGCTTGGAAGGCAGAAAGGGCTGCCTCCTGTCTTTCCGCAGAGCAGCCTCAGTGCTCCAGGCCCTGCCCTGCCCTGTCACAGCGCTGATCCAGCTGCAGGGGCTGCCCCACTTCCGAGAATATTCCTCCAGGGTGGTCCAGGAGCTGCTGGAGCACAGGGTGTGTGAGGAGGTGGAGCGGGTGAGAGCTCAGAGAGGTTCCAGACCATGAAGCTCTTCACCCAGATCTTTGGGGTAGGGGTGAGGACAGCTGACCACTGGTACCAAGAGAGCTAAAAAAAAAAAAGAAAAGAAAATAGATTTAAAATCAGAAAGTACTATAAAAGCCCAACAAAAATTTTCCTTTCCATATATAAAATACATATATATGCTAGCAGGTTTTTTCTTTTATTTTCTTCCATAATATATTATCAATACTGCAGTCATAATAGTTGTGCTCAATAAAATGATAATTAAATAAAATCCATTCCCTTTATTACATAGGATACTGTACAAGACAGATCTTCTCTCAGAAATGCAGTCTGTACAATTGCAGATCACAAAAACTAGTCAGAAATATTAACAATTATTTATAAATCAGAGTATCATCAAAATACAAAAAAAAAGACAAACATTTTTGGAAAAAGTGGCTGAATACAAATAAGTCATATTTAAAATACTGTTTTGAAGCTTCCTTGAAGAGTTTTAAAATTTATTCTATATTCCTAAATATATATGTTTATTATGTTTTACATGATCTATAACATAAAACTGTAGTTTTTCTTTGGTTGTTCCTATAAAAATAATCAAAATTGAAATAACACAAACATGCACTGATTTCTGTTTCTAAAATCACAATTGGCAACATGTATGGCCGTTTTCTAAAGTCATGAAAGCATAGTTTTGCTGCAGCTGTTAATTCCCAAAGAAACTGTCTAGAAAAGAGTGACATCTCAGGTCTGCACCAGCCCTGAGCCTAGCAGAAACACCTGACTCTGGGGGGAGGGGTGAAATAACAGGAGATTAGCATCTAACTTGGCAACCCAGTGAGAGACTGCAGGAGAATTGGAGCCCACACTGAGGGCAGCAGAGATTCCCTGTGTGGTCCTTGGGAAAGAGCTTCCGATCTCTGGCTCCTGTGGGTATATCATTTGCCTGCTAACTACCTCCAATTACGTTCAGCTGTGCAGAATTACTTCCCTATTGAATAAAAAAAAGGAAAAGAAAGAAAGAGAGATTTACCACACCTAACCTGGGAGTGTCATCTTTGACACACCCTCAGCCCTGAGGAACCAAACACAGCTCTCAGTCTACACTAATCTCAAGCCTCTAAGGCTCCACTGAAAGCAGACAGTCCACTTAATCTAGAGCCATAGTGTAACAAGAAAAAAACACCACAGTGAAGAAACCAAATATCTCCAACATGCCAAACAACAAATGCAAAAACCAAGCTAACAAGAACAAGGAAGACACTATGATGCCCCCAAATGAAAAAGACAGCCCAAATCAAGATTATGAACATGATGAGATTGAAGAAATGCAAGAAGCGGATCTCAAAAAATTGATAAGAACATTAAGAAGTTCTCAAAAACAAATTATTGAACTACAGAAATCCTTAATGGACAAGATAGAAAATCTCTCTCGTGAAAATGAAATATAAAGGAGGAATCAAAATGAAATGAAACAACTAGTGGAACAAGAAACTCTGATAGTGATGAGAAATCATAATGAAATGAAGAATTCAATAGATCAAATGACAAACACATTAGAGAGCCTTAAAAACAGAATGGGCGAAGCAGAAGAGAGAATATCGGAATTAGAAGACAGAGAACAGGAAAGGAAACAGGCAAACCAAAGACAAGAAGAAGAAATTAGAAATCTAAAAAATATTGTCGGGAATCTACAGGATACTATTAAAAAACCCAACATTCGGGTTCTAGGAGTTCCTGAAGGCATGGAGAGGGAGAAAGGATTAGAAGGCATTTTCAGTGAGATACTAGCAGAACATTTCCCAGGTTTGGAGAAGGACAGAGGCATCTTAGTACAGGAAGCTTATAGAACCCCTAATATACATGACCAAAAGAGATCCTCACCACGACATGTTGTAATCAAACTCACCACAGTGAAACATAAAGAAAAGATCCTAAAATGTGCAAGAGAAAAATGTCAGATTACTCTTAGAGGATCTCCAATTAGACTCACAGCAGACTTCTCATCAGAAACCCTACAAGCTAGAAGGGAATGGCGAGACATAGCCCAGGTACTAAGAGAGAAAAACTGCCAGCCCAGAATACTATATCCTGCAAAGCTCTCATTTGTGAATGAAGGTGAAATTAAGACTTTTCATAGCAAACAGAAACTGAAAGAATTTGTTGCCACTCATCCTGCCCTGCAAAAGATGCTTAAAGATGTGTTACACACAGAAACACAGAAACATGGTCACCAATATGAAAGAAGGTAAAGGAAGGAAACCTCACTGCAAAAGATCACAGGAAGCTCAATTTCTCTTTGACATAGAATTAAACTCTGATGCTCTGTTAAAGCAATGTGTTAAAGTAATCTATTATGTTCTCTTGATGTCTGTTCAATTCTAATTGTTCAAAAACAGCTGCATTTTTATTAAGAGCTATGGGTTATTTCAATATGTGCTTATTTTCAAAGATTTGAATAATCACCTTGTAACAATGATCACATTTTGGTCTATGTTATGTCATGATTTTAAGGAATCTTATTTCAACCAGATATTTTGGATTTTGAGCCTTCTTGGCATTCTTGACAGGCATTCAAAAAATCAAAGTTTCAAACAATCTGGTCTCTAAAATTTCCAGTAAATCTTGGACTTTGGTTTTTCCAGTTTGGGCCCAACAGAAAAAATCGAAGGACCCATGTCTCTCATCTTATAGAGACACCAACTAATCAGTCTATTTGGATTATATTAGAAGGACTGTCAAGATGTGATGTGGTACCAGACTTTAAGTTTCTATAATGGAAAATGCTATTAATACAAATGTTTGAGAATTAAAAATCTAATGATCTTGTGTTACTAGACATGATAGTTATCTTAATGAGAAAGCCCCAGAGGCCTAAAGGGTTAAATACTTGTAAAATCCTACACGTGCTTTCAAACATACTGTGAAGTAAGCAAGTGCCTCTTGTTGGTTGATGAGTTTATAATTTTAAACATGGCGACTTAAAGTCTTTTGTCATCCACAGTTATATATGATTTGCTGCTCATAAAACTAAAGCATTGTTGGTTCTGTGTTTAGCTGTCCTCCTATAGGTTCCTATGGATTTTTCCAGCCACTTCTATTGTATTCAGTATTTTGGGACAGCTCTGAAAACAGATGAAGCCAATAATGTATTAACAGTACCAACTGAGAGAAAGTATGGTTAACTGAGGTTACTAAAAACAAAAACCAATTCAAATCAATTGGCAATCTACAAAAAGAGTTAAAGATTTTAAAAGCTATTATTAAAATTGTAATATTGGTCTACTATGCTATGTTATATGTGTGTACATATTGTATGTCCACATGGGGAAATTTTATTAAGAGTTTTATTTTAAATGGCTTATAGATAAGATTGTCCATAAATTTAAACTGCTAAAATCAATCAAAGATACATTTTAATTTGTGTGACCTGAATCTGTGCATCAAGTGTTTTATGCTTGTTGGTAGAAAGAAACTAAAAACATTTTAGATGGTTGTGCTTAAGTTTACTGGCTAAACAAACTACACCATGTTAGATATTTAAGAGGTGTTTTCAAATACATGATTCTTACAATTTATAGAAGGCATTGGACCTTCTGGTAAATGTTTTCTTAAGTTGTTATCTAATGGTTGAAACTGTTTGCTAAGTATTCATGTGATATTGCTATTGTCAGCAAGCGATCTAGGACTTGCTCCCTCATTTCTCTATTCTAAGCCCAACTTGTTCTTTCATTTCTCTATTCTCTTCAAGGTAGGAAACTAACTAATTCTATTATGAAGGAATCTGTAGGACACACAATTTAATCTTTAGACCTTATAAAAGAGATGGCTAACATTTTTCTGCAATAGCATAGCCAAAATAAGAACTTAAATAATAATCTCATAGCTAGATTCACTTTGCCATCAGCAAAGTATACAGTAAGTAGAAAAAACCTCCCTTTCAGACCAAAGGGAAAGAAAGTTTTAAAGTGAGAATATAATTTTCCTCATGGGCATTGTCTAGCTTAGAAAAACTACTGCAGAACATGCCTGGGACTATAGACTTGTAGTTCAGGCCACCGAAGATTAGAGATGGGACTTGGGCGCTCCCTTGACTTGCATCCTCTGGTCTGCTTTAACACAAACCAGGAGGAAAAGAAAGCTAGGCATCAGAAGCAATGGGTGGCAGGCCTATTAATGGCTGATCTGTACAGTGATCTGCCCTCAAGAAGACCCAACAGGTCAGTCCACTGCAGTGGCTTTCAAAGTGGTAAGCCTGGGCTTCAGCAGAAGTCAGCTTATGAAGAGCCCTGGCAGCTCTGCCAAGAGTTGGATCACTGGAAATGGACCTGCCCTGGAGTTGAAGGATGCCCAGGTCAGAGCCACAGATCTTATTGGCTCTAAGCTGAAAAGCCCTTCACTCAGCCCAACTTCCAAAGTGACCACTGCAGCTGAGGGTATGGTCAATTAGGGTCAACAACATTGCAGGCAGAACTGTCAATTTCTTGTTAGAGATGCCCCCTGCCTTTACCTGGCCAGCTCTCCTCCCAGGCCAGCCAAGTAATGAAAGTCAACAGAGTGCCTTCCCCTAGGAGCTTCACACCTCCCTTAGGATATACCCCATGTGAAGAGATAGATAGGCCTGGGCCTCTTAATTTACAAGGCCTAAAGCCCAACAGATTATTATCAAGCCCCTTCTATCAGGTTCTATTTGCCTCTCAATCAGAAAAATTACTTGTAGCTTAGACAGCACCTATCTTATCTCCTCTAATAATGACTCTGTCCTTTGTTCTAGGCCCTGTCTAGTGCCCTTGGGCCACATTCCTTTGTAATCATAACCTCTACTCTACCACCAATGGCTCTACTCCCAACCTGTGTGTACTGATGGTCCTCTTCCCCACTTAATGCTGTATAATTGTTCAAACCTGGTAAATGCCCCTCTTAGGATCATTGGTTACTATCCTCACTCTGTCTTTTATGACCTTGTCTAAATATGATCAGAGTGGGTAAACTTGGAAGGCTTCCATAGCCTTGGCAACTCATGACGAGAGGCTAGGATGGTTACTGGCGCCATAAACTAGAGTGTCAATTTGTTGGGTCAACAACAGGAGTCACTGTGCACTTGCTCCTCATGTGGGATCTGTGTCCTTATTGTGCTGTACATTGTGATTTAATGCTATAACTAGTACTCAAACAGTATGTTTCACTTTGTGTTGCTATGTGGGTGCAAACTGTTGCAATCTTTATACTAAATTGATCTTCTGTATATAAAGAGAATTGAAAATGAATCTTGATGCAAATAGAAGGGGAGAGGGAGCGGGAGAGGGGAGGGTTGCGGGTGGGAGGGAAGTTATGGGAGGGGGAAACCATTGTAATCCATAAGCCTTACACTGGAAATTTATATTCATTAAATAAAAGTTAAATAAAAAAATAAAAAAAAAACAAAACACACACACACAAAAAAAAAGAAAAGAGTGACATGTACCTCAGGGATAAAGAGAGGCACAGAGAATTTAGGGAAACTTACTAGGGACAAGGTCTTCAGCCAACTGAAGTTCCAGATCTGAATCTTTGCTTCTTGAAATGTTGCCAGCTGTCACCAGGACCCACCCATTTTGAAAGCAAGGAAGGCCATCGCTCAGAAGTGAAGACCCAACATAGGCACTGATTATTGGTGGCCACTGGTCTCGCGTGTGCATGCGCAGTGACTGCCCTCTGCAGGTGCGCATGCACTTCTGTTTAACCTCTTTGCTTGGCTACAGTCACTGTGATTTAAGACTGTGGGAACAGGAAGGCTGTGTGCTGGGATGTTGAGGCCAGGGCTTGCTCCTCTCCTGGGCTTGCCTCAAGTTTCCTATGCTGGGAAAAGCCACTAGAAGGATCAGCCATGAAGGAGGTCTTACCTCCCCATTGAAGGGGGCGAGTGTCTCTTGAGCTCCTCCACCGAGTGAGAGATGGGGAATGGGATAAAACCACAGCCCAGGTACCTCTTCCCGGCAAGGACAAGGCTGCCAGCGAGAGTGAGTAAGTCTGAGGGCAGGAGCTCCGCTGCTCAGGAACAGTGGCCGAGGCCGCCCTCCTTTGACCAGGAACACTGGGCGCCCAGCTCCCACAGGCCCTCCTCCCCTGAGAGGGAGAAGCACCCAGGCAGCCTTTCAGAGCAGCAGAAGCAAAGCCTAAACCTCAGTTGGTGTCCAAGTTAATTATAATCCCCTCTATGGAACACGTTATTGACAGATGTGATTGAACAAAATTGATTGTTGAGCCAGCGCCGTGACTTAACAGGCTAATCCTCCACCTAGCAGCACTGGCACACCAGATTCTAGTCCTGGTTGGGGCACCGGATTCTATCCCGGTTGCCCCTCTTCCAGGCCAGCTCTCTGCTATGGCCCGGGAAGGCAGTGGAGGATGACCCAAGTGCTTGTGCCCTGCACCCGCATGGGAGACCAGGAGAAGCACCTGGCTCCTGGCTTCGGATCAGCACAGTGTGCCAGCCACAGCAGCCATTGGAGGGAAATAAAATATTTAAAAAAATTGATTGCTTCCCATAATTTATTTTTAATGTCTGCGTTTCATTTTATATACTGTATACATTGTGGGGAATTCATGTGGAGAGAAATAACTTAAGGTTCTCACTTCAGTGTACAGAACTTAGGGTCCAGGACTTGTTTTTGAGTAAGGATTCAGTGAAGAACAGACAAAAATTAAAATGTTTAAATAAAACAAAACATTGAAAACGTGAAAATAGAATTTAAAATGGGTAGGGTAAAGTCAAAAATTAAAATGGGTAAAATACTCTCTTTACATAGAATGTGTTTGTAATGCAATTTGTAAAGTGATTTTTTCCTAGTGATAGTTTCTATGTAACTTAAAGGGCAATGATATTATACAATGGGGATTAAATTAGAAAGAGAGTGACTAATATTAAGGAACAAAAAAAAATCATGCCACTCATACTAACTCAACATATAATCAAATTTACATTAAGCTTTCTAAGTTCCTGATAGTGTTTTATAGAAATAAACCAAGTTTAATATTTTTTAAATTCATTTTTGATTCGCAAGGCAGAGATAGAGAGACCAAGATATATCACCCACCTGCTGGTGCACTACCCAAATGCCTGCAACATCCAGTTATGAACTAGGCCAAAGCCAGAAGCCAAGAGCTCAGTCTGAGTCCCCCACAGCAGTGGCAGGAATTCCAGTACTTGGACCACAATCTATCATTCAGGAAACAGAAAACAGAAGTGGACCCAGTATTTGAACCCAGGTGTTCTAATATGGGGTACAATTATACCAAGTCTTAGTCACTAAGCCAAATGCCCACCCCTAAAGATATTTTCAATAAAAACAAGATTTATTGGTACTGAAAACTATTATTTGTAAAATATTTAAGTTCATTGCAGGACATTCCATGAAATTATTATTATTAAGCAGTATGGATTTGTTAAATTCACTTTAATTCCAACAACAGAATCCTATGACTTGCATAACATATTATGGAGCTTATAAAGGATGGCCAACTGACTTCCCTAAACAAACACATTATAAAGTCAAAGTGATACATTGCAAGAGGTAGGGGTGAGTGTGGTACAGTGAACTAAGCCATCACTTGAGATACCCACCATAGTATTTGAGTGCTGACGTATGTCCTGGCAACCCGGCATCCAATCTGACTTTCTTCCAGCACACACTGAAAAGCAGTAGAAGATGGATCATTTGGGTTTCTGCTTACCCACGTGAGTCACAGATAGACTCCCTAGCTCATGGGTCCTTGCTCCTGGCTGTGATTTTTCCAGCCCTGACAGTTCTTGAAATTTAGGGAGTATAACAGTAGCAAGAAGATTTGTCTCTCTATTTCTTTTCTTTGTCTTTCTCTGCTTTTCAAGTAGTTGGAAATAAACAAGTAGTCTTTTTCAAAACATCAAAAATACATGTTTAAAATATAAAAGGAAAAATGAAAAAAACTTCATCTTGCAAAGGGATTTAGTGTGAAAGTGTGATTAAAACACAAGAAATTGGTTCTATTAACAAGTGCTTGTGGCTTTCCTCATAAAAATAATTAGTACTTCTGTACATTTAAGAATATAATACAAAAAATACAAGTATTTTTAAAGTTACAACTAGAATAATTTTAATTACAATAATAATTAACTAGAATAATCACTCAGTCACCTGAAATAACCTGAGAGGATTTTGAGTGGCCTTATTTTGAAACTTCAATATTGCTAAATGAACAACTTGGAATTCATTGTAAAGATAAGACTGGTGCTAGAATATAAGACATTTTTACATATGCTATAATTCTAAGAATATCTGCATATACTGCTTAGCAGTGCACATCAAGCACTGTCATAATGCTTTCCCAGAAATAGCCTTTATATTTAAATTGAATAAAAAAAGTCATATAAGGTAATGCTCAGCCAAGGAGTTAATATACTTCCCAGGGTACCTTCCTCAGTGAGAGTGTCATTCCTAGTCTTTTTTTTTTTTTGTTGATTCTGCTCTCTCCCATGTCTTTCCCTAAGTTCAGGTTAATACTATGTACCCCAAGATTATTGTAGTAATCTTTGAACTGTGTTCCTTGCAACCTTACCTTCTGAAATCTTTTTAAGACTTTCAGATATTCTTTTTTTTTTTTTTTTGACAGGCAGAGTGGAAAGTGAGAGAGAAAGACAGAGAGAAAGGTCTGCCTTTGCTGTTGGTTCACCCTCCAATGGCCACCTCAGCCAGCGCTCTGTGGCTGGTGCACCACGCTGATCTGAAGGCAGGAGCCAGGTGCTTCCTCCTAGTCTCCCATGGGGGTGCAGGGCACAAGCACTTGGGCCATCCTCCATTGCACTCTAGGGCCACAGCAGAGAGCTAGCCTGGAAGAGGGGCAACCGGGACAGAATCCGGAGCCCTGACTGGGACTAGAACCTGGTGTGCCGGTGCTGCAAGGTGAAGGATTAGCCTACTGAGCCACAAGCTGGCCAGATATTCTTTTATATTTACAAAAGTTTAGACATGATGATGTTACCCCCAGGTTAAAACCCAACTATGAGGGCATGTGGCACAGCAGATTAAGCTACTGTTGTGATGCTGACACTTCATACTAGAGTGCCTTTTCAGGTCACCATTGTTCTGCTTCCAACACAGCCCCCTGCTTATGTACCTGAAAAGGCAGAGAATGATGGACTGAATAGCTGGGCCCCTGCCATCCATGTAGGAGACTCAGATGGATTCCCAGGCTAATGGCTTTTGCTGATCTCAGCTCTGACAATTGAGGTCCTTTGGGGAATGAACCAATAGATTAATGATCCCTTTGTTGTCTGTCCCTCACTTTGTCATTCTACCTTCCAAAAAATAAAATTAAAAAGCTTTAAAAAGGCCGGTGCTGTGGCTAACTAGGCTAATCCTCCACCTGCGGCGCCGGCACACCGGGTTCTAAGTCTCAATTGGTGCACCGGATTCTGTCCCGGTTGCCCCTCTTCCAGGCCAGCTCTCTGCTGTGGCCCGGGAGTGCAGTGGAGGATGGCCCAAGTGCTTGGGGTTTGCACCCGCATGGGAGACCAGGAAAGGAACCTGGCTCCTGGCTTTGAATCAGTGCGGTGTGCTGGCCACAGTGGCCATTGGAGGGTGAACCAGTGGAAAAGGAAGACCTTTCTCTCTCTTTCTCTCACTATCCACTCTTCCTGTCAAAAAAATATATAAAAAAGCTTTAAAAAACCAACTTGTCATTGCTATAATATATATAACTAGGAATTTATCCCTATTTGAGATTTTAAAATTTGTTACAATGCAATTATTCATAGTAATTTTATGATTCTTTCTACTTCTGTGGTATCAGCTATAATATCTCCTTCTATACCTGTAATTTTATGATTTTCTCTATTTTTTAATCTATCTAAAGCTTATATATTATCTTCTTTAAAAACAGCTTTTGGTTTTGTTGTTCTTTTATAGCTTTTTATCTAGTTTCAATCTTACTTATATTTTGACTTTTATTACATCTCACCTCATTTCTGTGTAGGCTTTTTCTTGTTTTACTAAGTTCTAGGGATACATGCTTCAGTCATTTATTTGCAATCTTTGTAACTCTTTAATATAAGTACTTATTGTTACAAACTTTCCTCTTAGTGTTGACTTGGTGGTATCCCACAGGATTTGATATGATGCGTTTTCATTGTATATTTTTCAAGAGCATTTTATATCTTTTTAAATTCATTCAGGGACTCTGGCCATTCAGTAGCATGCTGCTTAATTTGTAAATAATCTATTGTTCTTATTGATTTCTAGTTTTATTCCTCTGTGGTCTGAGAAGCTACATGGAATTATTTCACTCTTTAAATTTCAGTAAGACTTGATTTGAGTCTTAAAATGTGAATTGATAGTAAAAAGAAAATCCTCCCTATACTGATGAAAAGAATGTGTATTCTGCAGCTGTCAGATAAAACCATACCCAGTTACTTCTGTAACTACATCTGTAACTGATCCATTTGCTCAGTATGGTTAATCTTTTTCAATATCTTTATTGAATTTCTGTTTGGTTTATCTATCCATTGATAACAGTATGGCATTGAAGTTGCCCACTATTACTGTATTGGAGTCCATCGTTCCCTATAGTTCTAATGATAGTTATTATATGTCTCTTCATGGTGTTGTGCTAGGTGAATAGATGTCAATGATTGCTATAACCTTTTGGGACTTAAACCTTTTTATCAGTATAAAATGTGCTTCTTAGTCTCTTTCTATAATTTGTGACAATATAAGTTTTTTGTTTGATATGTTATTTTGATTTAATATGGTATTTTGATTTAATATGGGTATTGCTATTCTCACTCACTTTTGGTTTCCATTTGCCTGGTATATTGACTTCCAGGCTTTCACTTTTAGTCTATCTGTTTCTTTACTTGTGAAGTTAGTTTCATGTAGTCAGTGTAGAGTTGGGTATTTTTAATTTTAATCCACTAAGCCAACCAGTATGTATTTGACTGGAGAATTGAATCCATTTACATTCAAATTTAGAATGTTTTGATAAGAAGTACCAATTGCCATTAAGCCAATTGGTTGCTGATGGTATCAGTACTGTTGGTGAATTTGGTAGTGTTATGTGTCTCTATCATTTACTTCTAATATAGGACCCCCTTCAGAATTTCTTATAAGCCTCATCTAGTGGTGTAGAATTCTGTTATTGTATGCCTATAAAATAGTTTATTTTGCCTCCATTTCTAAAGGATAGCTTTCCTGGATATAATATTCATGGTTCATTGTTTTTGTTTTTTTTTTTTCTTTTCAAATATTGAGTATATCACCCCAATCACTTCTGCTCTCTATGGTTTCTATTGACAAACTTGCTTCTTTTCCTTTATATTAAACATGAAAAGCATGTCACTTTCCATTACTATATTTGGGATTCATAGTTTGACTAAAGTGTGTTCTGGACTTTTTTTTTTTCCAGTGGGGTGGACTACATTGGGTCTTTTAGCTGCCTGACTCTAGATTACCATGTAAGTCTTAGGAAGAATTCAAATAATTTTTTTCAGCAAGTAAATATTGCTTTATTGCTTATGCTGTATTTTCCAATGAATATGCCCCTTTTAAAATAAGACACAGGAAAATACTTCTATGCACGTTCTGTATTATTTTGAAGTCCCTATTTGTTGAAAAATTTATTTATACTGCAGGACAGGAGATATTTAGAAAATCACATGATCTGTTTGCCTAAACATAATTCCTGACACATTTTTTCAGTTTGACAATGCAATATGTACAATGGTACAATTAAAGAGTTACCAAACCCAATGTGTTCATTATAATACCATCACAACTGCAATATTTGCATTATAATAATACTGCTGAACTACAGAAACACGAATCAACTATACACATATTTAACAGTCCTCAGATATTAACTATATAAGATCTAGTACTGTGTTCTGTTTCTTTAAAGGTAAGATATTTGGCATTTCAGTGTTTCTTGCATAGTTATGTGGCTAATCACAGAAGGCTGATGTTATACAATTCTGAGGACCATGTGAAGGTACTGCTGATTATACACCTGAATCCTACCATGCTGATCCATATAGCAGTGTCTGAATATATCCGCCAACCATCTCAGGACAATGCAGCCTTGGATGAAGTCACAATGCAATCTGCCCCTGCCAATGTCTGGTTAATCATTCAAATGAGAATATCATGGGACAGGTCAGAGAGCCTATAGCCCAAACCTAAAGTGCCCCTTTGTGGTGCTTGTTGTTGATCATCCAGAGGTATTTGGGATGTACTGCCACACACTGGTGAACACCCTACAATTTCATGACAGGGCTCTTCTCTATCAAACATTGTTATGAACAACCTGTCTCCACTCTCATTTACTTTACTAAATTTAGTCAAAACTGGAGAACTCAGAGAAATATTTTTCAGTTTTTACAAATATCTCATTTATTTGAAAATCAGAGAAACAGAGTGAATGGAAAGAAGAAGGAGATGGAGAGAAGGACAGAAAGGAGATAAGAGGGAGAGAGAGAGAGAGAGAGAGAGAGAGAGAGAGAGAGAGAGAGAGAGATCAAGCAAACACAAACTGCCATCTACTGGTTTACTGGCCAAGTTGCTGCAATGGCCTGAGTTGCAAAAAAATGAACCCAGAAGCCTGAGAATCCATCCATGTCTCCAACATGGATGGAGGGCCCCTAACATTGGGCCATATTTGGCTGTTTTCCTAAGTGCATTCTCAGAAAGCTGGATCAGACATAGAGCAGCTGAAACTCAAACCACCATTCATAGGGATGCTCACACCATGGTGCTGGGCCCTGTCTCCTGCCATTCTTCTGAGCAACAGCCACTGTGGCCATGCCAGGCAGCCTTACCACAGTGGGAATCAGTTCTTACACTTTCAACATCTATTTTCCAAATTATGTTTAGCTGGGATAAATCTGGTAAGCCACAAAGCCTAACAGCAATGCACTTTTTTTTCTTTCATTTGAAAGGCTCTTTATATTGATAATATTACATTAACAAGCAAGGTCTCTCCTCCATAATCTCATTTAAATTTCTTCTTGAGATTCCAGAAGTATCAGCATTGCTATCACCTTTGCTAATGGAACTACTGAATGATCTGAAAGCAAAAAGTACATTGTTTTATTGGCAACACATCACTGTGACATCTTAATTAAACATAATTTCTAAAATATGCTAATATGGCCATTATGGCTTAACAATTTTAACAGTGATTTGCTCAGTTATATTTTCATTGGAAGACTCCACTGTAAGATTCTAGTGTTGTGGGAGAGCTCTGGGTCATGGAGGGTAAAGCCGCCTCCTGCAGTGCTGGTATCCCATTGGGCACTAGTTCAAGTCCTGATTGTTCTGTTTCTGAACCAGCTCTCTGCTATGGCCTGGGAAAGCAGTGGGAGATGGCCCCAGTCCGTGGGCCCCTGTACCCATATGAGAGATCTGGGAGAAAATCCTGATTCCTGGATTTGGATCAGCACAGATTTGGCCATGGTGGCCATCTGGGGAGTAAACCATTGGATGGAAGACCCTCCCTATCTCTCTCCCTCCCTCCCTCTCTCTCTCTGCCTCTACCTCTCTATAACTTTGCCTTTCAAATAAATAAATCATATATATATATATATACATATATATATATATATATTTAATGTGATGAATTTGTCATGTAGTAGTGTGAACAATGGATTTGCTTCTCTACATTCTTTGCATAATTGTACTAAATCTTATGATAAAATTATGAATAGGACATTAATGTCTGTGTCACACTAAGCCATGTAAATACAATATTGTTCCTTTGTGAGTCATGGTATTTAGACAGATTACATTAAACTATAAAAATGTCTTACAGGTTTTTTAATTATAAGGCAACAATGATACAGCATTTTAGATAGCTACTTAATTTGGTGTCATGTGCTTATACAGTTTCATAGTATATATGTGTTTTATATGCATATGTTTCTGTGTGTGAACTTTGATGTTCAAAATATGGTGCCTTATATAATAATAGGATGCTTTATATGTATTTTTTCTTCTAGATTAATTAATGAAAGGTCTGCAAAGTTGTTTGTAGAAGGAATTGTTATCAGAAACAGAGCCTGATTTTTAAAATACTGTTTCAAGTATTACATATGAATTTCTAAAGGAAAGATAATCTGTAGTTTATTTTTCAAGTCGTAGACATTGAATTTTTCATCTCTCTTCACTCCTCTACTCCTTGGTTATTTTCCCCTAGAGGATAAGTCTGGGGAAATAGAAATGGAGGTGAAGTAGAATTTTTCATGATCTCAGATACATTGGTCCTTATCCACATAAGACTTACAGAAAACTTCCAAAGAATGTGCATTTCATTGTATGTATGTGTATTAGACAGTAAATGCAAGACAACCAACTCAAGTTCCCTCTGTCAAAATACAGAATGCCAGAGGGCATTTTCCAGATGAAAGTCATTCACTATTACCTTCTTTGCAGTGGCACCACATGAGTAAACCTATCACCAGGAATTCTATAATAACCTAGAAGTGATGCACTCCCAACTGAGTAAACTCATAAACTGAAAAAAATTCATAAAATAAACAACCATCTTTATTGTTTGTAATTCACATTTCAATCATACTTTTTAATAATTGTATTGCACATTTTCTTGAATGCTTGATACAACAGTTGAAATAAAATTTGTTGTCTTATTTTTATCTGTTGTGACCATAACTTGTGGAGAACGTCCTAATTGGCTGCTCCCTAACCCTTACCATTGGCTGAAATGCCTGATTAATGCTGCAGGCCCTCCCTAAAAATCTGATGACATGATGCATTTAATGCCAGGTCTTCCAACACAGCTGCTTTGCTGCTTAGCTGAAAACCAAACAAGTCCCTGGCAACTGACTCCATCAGAATTAAGGAATTGGACAACTCGAATATTCTCTGCTCCCACCTCTCTGCTATTACTTATATTTTTTTCTAGAACTTTGTCTAGGGGATTAAAACAATGGGAAAAATAGAAAGTGATAAACAAAATTTCCCTTTATCCTCCTACTTTGATGGTTACCCCTCCCAACAGCCTTCAAACACATTGAACCTCCTCCTTACTGAATTTCCTAGTGCTTCTACCATTGAAATACAACCAACCATACTATATTACTCTCTATTTACATTCTGAAAATTGATGAGGTTTACTTCCAGGATTTTTTAAGCAAATGAATGCTGATATTATAAGATAATGTGTCGACCAGTGCCGTGGCTCACTAAGCTAATCTTCCACCTGTGGTGTTGGCACTCCAGGTTCTAGTCCCAGTTGGGGTGCTGGATTCTGTCCCAGTTGCTGCTCTTCCAGTCCGGCTTTCCACTGTGGCCCGGGAAGGCAGTGGAGGATGGCCCAAGTCCTTGGGCCCTGCACCCACATGGGAAACCAAAAGGAAGCACCTGACTCCTAGCTTCAGATCAGTGCAGCGCACCAGCTGTAGAGGCCATTTGTAGGGTGAACCAATGGAAGGAAGAACCTTCTCTCTGTCTCTCTCTCCCATTGTCTAACTCTGCCTGTCAAAAAAAATGAGGTAATGTGTCAAGCTCTAAGGATTAGTTTTAAATATAATGTGAATCCCTCTCTCCCTGCTCTCTTGTTTACTGCAAAAATGCACTTCAATCACTAGTACAGGTATACTTTTCAACCAGTTCAAGCTTGAACTTCCAGTGTCCTGTTGGACTCTCACAAACTCACTGCATAGGGCCTCCATGGGGAGAAAGGCACCCTGCCAGTAACTCACAGATGCACTCTGCAAGCTCAGGGAAGCAGCATGTACTTGCACTGTAATGATGCAATGATATTCCTCAGTTATGACAACCAAAATGTTTTGGAGAACATATGTGGTTCATTTTATTATTGTGTTCAGAACACACAATGGCATGGGGATTTGTCTCACATATGATAAAACTAACATTAAATAATTATTTGAAATATATGGCTCAGTGATTCCTCTATACTCTCATCCCCCAACAGACTGAAGAAATTATTTCTCTGCAAAAAAAAAAAACTTGTAAAGGAATTATTACTTTGAATTTATTATATAATTTTTATTTATGGCTTCCTGCATCTTAACTTAGCAATGGTGAATAAAGCCTATAATATTCAAAGCAGGATTTTGACATCTTTGATATGAATCTGCTAGGACAAGAGAAATTCCTTAAGAAAGGTTTTAGTTAGTTTCTGAAAGAGTTAGAAATATTAACAGTTTTCCATTCAATTTTTAATCAATGTTCATTGAATGCTCACTATCCAGATATAAGGGTAAGTGAAAAGCATATCATCATATGAATAATATGAATAATAATGGTGAATAATTGATAATTATTAATGCCTTCAGTCTACACTAAGTTTTTGGTGGCAATCATGTGGAATGCAGAACCAAATATAGGAAATAGAACAAAAAATAATTGTCACTGGGTTTTTGCATATTTAAAGAGTGCATGTAGTGCTTCAAGCATCATTTAGAGTCATACAGATGGATTAGATTTCTTCTGTATTTCTATTGTGTTTTTCATTTTTGTGCTTAGTTGGAGACTGCATAGAATTAATGAATTCTGAGATAAGAAACCAAGCCATTCTTACATTTCTTGAATTTGTTCTTGGTGAATATTTCATTTTAATGTTTATTTTTTAAAAAAATAATTATTTATTTGAAGGAGTTACAGAGAGAGAGAGGGAGAGAGACAGAAAGAC
Organism: Lepus europaeus; assembly: GCF_033115175.1. Taxonomy (NCBI): domain Eukaryota; kingdom Metazoa; phylum Chordata; class Mammalia; order Lagomorpha; family Leporidae; genus Lepus; species Lepus europaeus. Next base: position 30,347,338 of record NC_084851.1, on the reverse strand, counting down.
AGATCAAGACATTGAAAGATATCTTCTCTGCATTGACTCACTCCCCAGATGGCTATTGCCAGCTATGGTCCAGGCCGAAGCTAGGACCAGGAACTTCTTCCAACTCTATCACATGGAGAGCAGGGCAAAGCACTTGGGCCACCTTCTGCTGATCTTCCCAGGCCATTAGTGGGGAGTTAGATTGGATGTTGAGTAAGCTGGTTCAAGAACTGGTGCCCATATGGAATGCTGGCATCTCAGGCAGCAGCCTTACTCATGACACCATAATGCCAGCCTTCATTTCACCACTTTGTATTTTAAATAACTATAAATCTATTAGACTTCTCCTGGAAATGTATTTTTAAAATGTCACAATGCCACCCTTCTCATGTTTATTCTGACATACATAAAGTCAAATAACATAAAATACACTGGCTTGTTATAAATACATCTACTTTATCACAATTGTCTATGTCTGATATGCTTTAAATAGGGCTTTATAAAGCTAAAATTTTTGTAATATTCTATTATAATCTTCCTTAGAAATATTAGAAATGAGAATTTAAACTAAATGCCTTTCATCATATGTGTCTCATGACATTTACCAACAAAAATTCTTCTATGAATTTCTCATGTTTCTCTCCCTGTTGAAATGAACTTGGTAAAAGAATCATTGCCTGACTGGCGCCCTGGCTTAACAGGCTAATCCTCCACCTTGTGGCGCTGGCACATCAGGTTCTAGTCCCAGTCGGGGCTCCGGATTCTGTCCTGGTTGCCCCTCTTCCAGGCCAGCTCTCTGCTATGGCCCGGGAAGGCAGTGGAAGATGGCCCAAGTGCTTGGGCCCTGCACCCCATGGGAGTCCAGGATAAGCACCTGGCTCCTGCCTTTGGATCAGCGAGATGCGCCGGCTGCAGCAGCCATTGGAGGGTGAACCTACGGCAAAAAGGAAGACCTTTCTCTCTGTCTCTCTCTCTCACTATCCACTCTGCCTGTCAAAAAAAAAAAAAGAATCATTGCCTGAAAGACTTAAATTAAAAGCCAGCAAATAACAGAAAACACATTATTTACATTATCTATATATTTATATTGAATGATTTAAGGTGGAACTGAAAAATTTGTGGGCACTTAGAGCAAAACTGAAAGTTCATTTTGAGGTTACTCTGAGGTATTATACAATTAACTAGGAACCAATTGCTTCAATTTCTCATTTAGGGAGTTTGATACTTTTGTGTCCTTAGAAGTAAACTATGAGATGATGTTTATATATTTGCTTTGTAATTCACCAAAACATGAAATAAGTTTTAAAAATAATATCACAAAGAGTGCTTACTTAAGTTACTTTCAAGTTTTAAGTTTTCTCTCAAAGTATTTCCAAATCTTGAAACTTTTTCAAAAGTGTATTTAATAATATTAGGATTTGCAGATTTAAATAACATTTTCAACTTACAATATTAGGATTTCTCAAAAATTTGCAGGTTCATAGAAATTTAATGTACACCTTAGTGAATTCTTTTTTTTTTTTTTTGACAGGCAGAGTAGACAGTGAGAGAGAGAGACAGAGAGAAAGGTCTTCCTTTTGCCATTGATTCACCCTCCAATAGCTGCCACGGTCTGTGCCCTATGGCTAGCACACCATGCTGATCCAAAGGCAGGAGCCAGGTGCTTCTCCTGGTCTCCCATGGGGTGCAGGGCCATCCTCCACTGCACTTGGGCCATCTTCCACTGCACTCCGGGGCCATAGCAGAGAGCTGGCCTGGAAGAGGGGCAACCGGGACAGAATCCGGCAACCCAACCGGGACTAGAACCCGGTGTGCCTGTGCCACTAGGTGGAGGATTAGCCTGTTGAGCCATGGCGCCGGCCTAGTTTAGTGAATTCTATTCCTCTGTGTTTTGCAGCAACTAGTAAGAACTGTTGGTAGGGGCAACCACTGCACTTTAAGTAAATTGGTGGTTACTGTCTCCACCTTGTCATCAGGTAAACACCAGCTCCTCCATGCCCAACCTGCAATAGGCTTGGAGGAGAATCTATTGCAACCAAAAGGAAATGCTGTCAGTTGGGACACTTGTACACACTCAGCACAACTGTGAAAGGAGTGGGGCTGTGGCCAGCAGGTATTGCACATGCATGTCACCCAAGGATTTTGCCAGAAGGAAAAATTCCCATTCCCCACTGACTTTCAGTCTGGCTGAGAGGCTCCATCTGCCCGGGTAGAATACATGGGATGTGGCTCCAGGAACTCCCCAGTCACTGTGTGGACAGAACAGGCTAGCAGGGCAGAGTGCACCCTCATGCAGTCCTTGACCATGGGTGCTGAGAATGTGAAAACACTGTGACTGCCTGGGAGGAGGAAAGGTGTAGCCTGGGTCTGGGCAAGCTCTGGAAGCAGTCACATGCTCAGAACTCTTTGGTTGCCAGGGCAGATCCCTGTAGCAGGAATCATGCTCACAGAGGACTATGCAGATCATTTGTGTGGTTCATACAGAAGTGCAGATGAGTGTTGAAGACACTGGGGACAAACACCTGGGCATTACTCAGCTTGGAGGAAAGGGGGTGAGAGGCTGATCACACCAACACATGTGACCATCTTCTGCCCTAGAGATCTTTTCTAGGATGAGAGCATAGCTGTACACTGTGCTCAACCTTGTGATGAAATGAAGGGGCTGTATCAGATTTGGAAGAATTTGGAAGGTTGTGTCCCTTAGGTGAGACCATTAGCAATTAGAGCTGGGCCAGGAAAATTGGAAAAAGGAGACATTTGGCAAGGCCTTTTCTTGTGTGGCAAACTTCATTGATTATTTAATAGACCATATATAAACAGGTTAATTAGCAAGATTTTAATTACCAAGTTCCAGGATTATTTTCCAACTTCCCAAGGGGAACTGATCTCTTCCTATTTATTCCCAGAGTCTTCCTATCCTGCCTAAATGAACCACACCAGATGAACTGAAATTCAATCTTCTATTATAACTGGAAAAACAGCAAGAAAATGCAGAAACACAGTGCTACTCCTTATGATAATAGCAAATATTCTTTGAGCTCCTTTTTGGTGTCAGTATGCTGGGTGCTCTGAAGGTAATTATTTATTCTTTAAAACAGCTTTAGGAGTCAGATGCTATGTATCTCCATTTACAATTGAGGAAACTGAGCTACAGGGTTTTTAAGCAAAGCTCCCCTCATCTCACAAGCAAGAATTAGATATATATTTCCTCTTAAAACTTAAAATAATTATGTATATATGATAAAATAAATATGTATATAAGTATACATATATATCTATAATATATTATACACTGGTAAGCACTGTGGCTCAATAGGCTAATCCTCCACCTTGCGGCGCAGGCACATCAGGTTCTAGTCCCGGTCGGGGTGCCGGATTCTGTCCCGGTTGCCCCTCTTCCAGTCCAGTTCTCTGCTATGGCCCAGGATTGCAGTGGAGGATGGCCCAAGTGCTTGTGCCCTGCACCCATATTGGAGACCAGGAGAAGCACCTGGCTCCTGGTTTCGGATCAGCGTGATGCGCCGGCCATAGCGTGCTGGCTATGGCAGCCATTGGAGGGTGAACCAATGGCAAAAGGAAGACCTTTCTCTCTGTCTCTATCTCTCTCAATGTCCACTCTGCCTGTCAAAAACAAAAAACAAACAAGCAAACAAAAAACAAAAACAAAAAATATATATATTTATATACATGTATATCACATTTTCAAAAAAATTTTGCATGCTTTGTTATCATACTGTCATTTAAAAAGTCAGAGTGAATCAATGTATTTACTTTCTTTTGGAACAGTAAAAACACCCAAAGATTATTTTTGATTAACTTAGCACTAATTTCTTAGAATTAGCTGAGAATTTGGAAATTCCAACTTGGCTATCACTGAGTTATTATGATTTATAGCATTATATTTCATGAAATTATAGCCTTTGAAAGATCTCCATCATTATCATTCCACTAGTTGAATACAATTGTATAGATATCCTTTAAATATTATTTAATAATTTTTATTTAATTAGTTTATTGGAGAGACAAAGGCTCATCCACCAGCTGGTTCACTTCCCAAATTTCCACAAGACCCAAGCTGAAGTCAGGAGGTTGACACTCAATCCAGGTGGTAGGGACTCAGGGGCTCGAGCCATCACAGGCTCCCTCCCTAGGTGTGTATTAGCAGGAAGATGGAGTTGGGAGAGGAGTTATACTCCAACACAGGTATTCTGATAAGGGATTTAGACATCTCAGGTGACATCTTAACCACTTTACCAAGGACCTCCAACTTCTTTTCTTTTTCTAACTTCTGTTTCTTTCATGGCTACAATGATACCTAGGAAATAGCATATCCTCAATGTACTAACTTTAAATTTTGCTTTTAGATACATTTATCTGGACTGTATTCCCAGAGTGTATTCATGACAACAAATGAATTCTTCACATATTTATCTTTTAAAATTCATGAGAGGGAAAAAGAAAGGAAGTGGACAGAAAAAAAATTAAAAGGGAGTCATCTACAATCAAATTTGCAGTTATCACTGTAAAAGGCTACTTAAGTTTCTTTTGAAGAAGAATGTTAACATGTAGAAATACAGATTTTGAAACATATGCACCCACAAGGGAGTGGCTAATAGCTGCTTTTGACATTACATTATCACGTCATATAATTAAATAGCTAGCTAGTATTTATTAAACCCCAAATATGTAAACTGAGGAGGTTATATCTTCTACATTAAACAAAATGATCTCTCAGACAAACAAGACAGTCTGCTCATGAAGTTTCCTCTGAATTTTTGAAAAAAAGATGTATTTATTTATTTGAAAGAGTTACAGAGAAGCAGAGGCAGAGAGAGAAAGAGAGAGGTCTTCCATCTGCTGGTTCACTGCCCAGATGGCTACAATGGATGGAGGTGTGCCAATCCTAAAGCCAGGAGCCAAGGGCTTCTTTCAGTTCTCCCACATGACTGCAGGCTCTTAAAGACTTGGGTCATCTACTGCTTTCCCAGCCAAAGCAGAGAGCTGGATCAGAAGTGGAGCAGCCGGGACTTGAATCGGCACCCATATGGGATGTTGGCACTGCAGGTGGCAACTTTACCTGCCAGGCCACAATGCTGGCCCTGCCTTCTGATTTTTATTTGAAGTACCTCTTTTGGAGATGTTCAAATGTCTCTCAAAATGGCTATTGAAATTTTAAGTTGTCCCTGGTGAAACTGTGCCAGAGGATAAATGCACACATTACCATAGTGGTGGGAAACATGAAGGAAGCAGGTGTTTAGGGTGGAAAACATGTGTTGTTAGCCTATAAAAGCCCCATGGTAACTCAAAAATCTGTAAAGATGTTGAACTTTCTATCTGCACAGTTTGACCAAAGGGCAAACATCTGGCCAGGAGTAAGCCAAAACTCTCTGAGTCTGGGTAGATCAAGTGAAAGAAAGAGGTCTCAGGGACACAGAGACAGTATTCAGAAGTCAGGACACCAGTCTTAGAGGACCTTATAAACTTATCTATCCACTGGAGGTAGCTCAAGGAGAAGGTTATTGAACCAATTCCTATCCAAGCCCAACAGATCTTTCTTCTTATAAACAAACATAAAAACATTAAATGAGCAGAAAGACCTTAGGAATGTGTGTTAGAGTGTTAGAAATCCATTTCTCCAAGAAGCAAACAAATCTGATCAGATCAATGAAATACCTTCCTAGAAAAACCAAACCCAGACTGACAGGCTTTAGTGAAATATCAGAATTCAGTTCCAAGCTACTAGTAGGGAGCTGGATCAGAAGTGGAACAATCAGGACTCAAAATGGCACCCATATGATAGCTGGTGACAAAACCACTAAGCCACAATGATGGCCTCATTAAGGCAAATCCGCATATCAACTAACGGAATAATCATGGTATTATCCAATTTCCCTTGGACAAACACAATCACTGTTAATCCCATGAGTTAGGGTTGCTACAGCCATTTCTCATATGAATAAAGAGGCTTCAGCAGCTCACTGCTAGCACTTAGAGAGTTATAATGCAAATACCATTCTTCTAAGCCCAATTCAAATTGTTCTCCCTTCTATCCAAGGATGTTGCATCAGAAGATAACAAAGGAATGTGCTAAATGTGCTAAATCATGTACTATGGACATTTAGACAACAAATAGATCAGAGAAGGGAGTTAGAGAAATTGTTTTTAGGCACAAGATTCCCTGGCTTGCTTCCTGAAAATCCAGGAACATCCACTCCCTCTGAATCTCTCTCTGGCCCCAAAATAGTTTTTAAGAAACAAATCAGACAAAAAGTAGGGGGAAGGCAACATTTGGATATGCAGGTCTCCTGCATGGATGGCAGGAACTCAAGTACTTACATCATTATCTACTTCATTCCCGGTTACATTATCAAGAAGCTGGGTTGGAAACAGAATTTCTAGGACTCAAAATGGCACTCAGATGGGAAGTAGCTGTCTCTAGTGGTGGATGAACCTGCTGCACCATAATGCCTGCCCCAACTTAACCTTCTTTAACTGCTTCATCTATAACTCTTTCTTGCTATTACTTTTAATTGTTGAATATTCATAAGCATGTATTTAATTCATGAATGTGTATGTATTTAACATTAACAGTACACATTTTTTCATAAATGACTAACTACATTGTATAGTCATGATATCTGCATTAGGATTAGGAGATTAGGAGAAGAGGGAGATGATCACCTGGGAATTCTGAGAACTGTCCATTGCTACTTACATCTTTCAACATAATTTTTACTGATGTTAAAACACGAAACATACTTCTTTCATTTTTTAAAAGATTATTTTAGATTGGTGAGATAGAGGCAGAATGTCCCATCTAACAGTTATTTCCCAAAATGACTTCATTGGCCAATGATGTCGCAGGATACAGCCAGGAGCCAGGAGACCAGTCTTGGTCTGCCATATGTGCAGCAAGGAATGAGCCACTTCAGCAATCACCTGCTAACCCACAAAGAGCACAATAACAAGAATTTGCCATCAGGAGCCCCTTTCAGGAATCAAATACAGGTTTTCTGATTTGGGATGAAGCCATACTAACTGGTTTCTTAACTATTGGCCAGATGCCCACAAATATGATTCTTAGACTTGACTTATTCATATATGTCCATAGGACTCTTTTAAAATTTATAATTATCAATCTATGATTAGTAATGTAATTATGTGCTAACTGTATTACTTCTGCATAGTAAAATTCTACTAATATGCATGATTCATTTATTTAAGTCAGTGTAGTATAGCATAAAATATTTCCTAAGGCTTAGAGTGAAATCATCATTTGGGGTTCTAAAACTAAGTGTATCTAAAACCCAAAGATTGGGGCTGGCACTGTGACCACCAAAGCCAACAGCCCATGTGGGCACTGTTTCATGTCTCAGCTACTTCATTTCCAATCCATGTCCCTGCAAATGGCCCAGGAAAGCAACAGAAAATGGCCTAAGTGTTTGAGCTCCTGCTACCCAAGTTTGAAACTGGAAGAAGATCCTGACTCCTGACATCAGGCCAGGCTTGCCCTGGCTACTGTGACCATCTGAGAGTGAATCAGCTGGTGAAAGATCTTTCTCTATAAAGCTCCCTACATCACTGTATCTCTGACTTTCAAAGAAAATCTAATTAAAAATCCAAAGATTATTTCAATTCATCTTATGGCCAAATATTATTTTATATTATAAATGGATGTATATACATATGTAAATGTCTTGGTAAGGATTAAAGAAAAATAGGTTGAATTATATTTTCTACAGCTTGGAATTGAGACATAATAATATGATTCCATTTGGGTTGCCAAGTATACATCTATAGGAAATAATTCAGGATGAAGAAAAATATAGGAAATTGTAATTATATGGGATAATAGCAATAAAGGTTTGATTTAATAGTGTTTTAATCAGCAGAACTGTTTTTTAAAAATATGACTGTCTTTGTGGTATCAATGTTTTTATAAATACATGTATAAATTAATGATTTACTTTATAGTTAGTTACACATTTGGAAAGAAATATGGAAGAGCAGATTTCTTAGACTTAAGGAGTTGCTACCTTTCCTCATCCTGAATTGCAGCTTATAGATGTGTACATGGCAACCCAAATAGAATCATAATATTGTGTCTCAGGTACTATTTTCCACTGAGATGGTACACAGGTACATTGACCAGCCAAATGTTATGGCATGGGTGTCTGACCAAGAAAAAAGCCATCCCACTGCCTGGTGCTGTGTCACATGAAGACACATCCAGGTCCTCCAAAGGTAGTTACTGGCATGGGCTGCAAGGGGAGAGCTGGAAAAGGCACCACAGGCTAAGCAATTGTGTATTTCTTCAGGATCTTCCTTTGAAGTTGGGAACATTCACACCAGACAGCTTTTGAAAGGACAAGGGGGAAGGGAGCCCCAAGATGATCTTATTTTGGCTGCCTACATTATTTTTCCTTCAAGTCCTACTCCTAGAAGTCTGGATTTAAACTTGAGCATGACTGTGAACTAAGGCAGTGTAGCTGAGTCTCATGTAGTTCTGCTTCATTCCTGTACCAGGGCCCTGCCTGGAATGTGTGCAAGAAGAAAGGCAGATAGCACTTGGTGCTGGGGACATTTGTTTAGTCCTGGGAGATCCAGAAGGAAAGCACATTTTCCCACCCAAGTGAGCTTTCATTTGGATTGTAAGCCTGAGTCACATTCAAGTCAGAGGAGAAAAATCAGGTTTGAGGGTGCTTATCTTTTCATATTCTGTCACATCCTCTGGCATCAAAGTCAGAAAGTCTACTGAGGTTGATATAGTTAAGGATCAATACATAGGAAGTAGACTGTATTACCTAGAGGTGAATGAAAGTGTGTGTGTGTGTGTGTGTTTGTGTGTGTGAGGGAGAGAGAGAGAGAGAGAGAGAGAGAGAGAGAGAGAGAGAGAGATGAAAAAGGAGAAAGAAAAAAAGGAGGGAAGAAAATAAGAATGAAGAGGAAAATATTTATAAAGTAAAGATGAAGAGAATATAAAAAACAAAGTTTAGAGGATATGAAAGAATGAGAAAATAGAAAAAAATAAAAGGAAAAGAGGGGAAAGGAACACAGAAAGTAAAGAAAAACAATAAAAAAGAATAACAATAGATAAAAAGGAGAAAGAACATTTTAAAGTATTTTTCCTATCCATGCCAATAATGTTCCTCTTCAAATCTGACCCTTTCTTCTTAAACTTCCTTCCATTGGGTGCAACTGCTTCTTCCATGTTTATTCATCTAGTGAGAACACTAGGCAAATTTCTTTTCTGCACAATGACAAAAAGGAGTAGCAGACATAAAAAGAAGAAACTTGGGATTATACCTAATTTCTGCCACTTATTGTATCCAGATAAATAATTATGGGCTTTAAATTTCAGGTGCTTAATTTGAACAACCACTGGAATCGTATGTTGTTAAATGCAGATGGAAATAATAAATAATAAATGCTGCAAGATTGCTTAAAATCTTAAAATTCAGTGTGATCTTATTCCGTCTATAGAAAAATGGGGAATATTAGCTGAAGAAATGAAAAAATATAGTAGAACACAAATAACAAGAAAACCAGTAAATAAAGTTTTAAAAATCAGTAAAAGATAATAGAAAGTTACACATGAATTTTTAATTTTTTTTTGACAGGCAGAGTGGGCAGTGAGAGAGAGACAGAGAGAAAGGTCTTCCTTTTTGCTGTTGGTTCACCCTCCAATGGATGCCGCAGTATGTGCGCTGTGGCCTGCGCACCATGCTGATCCAATGGCAGGAGCCAGGTGCTTATCCTGGACTCCCATGGGGTGCAGGGCCCAAGCACTTGGGCCATTCTCCACTGCACTCCCTGGCCACAGCAGAGAGCTGGCCTGGAAGAGGAGCAACTGGGACAGAATCAGTGCCCCGACTGGGACTAGAACCCGGTGTGCCAGCGCCGCAAGGCAGAGGATTAGCCTATTGAGCCACGGCGCTGGCCTAGGAGAAAATAATTTAAGACAGAAAGACAAGATACTGTCTGTAAGGGCAAGCTAGAAAGTCAGTTAAGTAGATAAATCAATTAGAATTATCATCTAAATATATAAATGCATGCTAAAATAATGAACATAGTCTGTGTATAAATGTCCTTCACTTACAACCCAAATTAATTAATAACCCAAATATATCAGCAAGTTAACAACAAAATAAAACCAATCTAGCTGAGAAGTAGTTAAAGGACATCAATAGACAGCTCTCAAAATAAGAAATATCAATGGCTGACAAATGTATAAAAAAGGCTTAACATCACTAGCCATCAGGAAATTTCAAATCAAAACCACAATGATATATCACCTCACTCTTCTTAGAATGGCTAAAAACAGAGACTAATAAATGCTGGTGAGGATACACACAAAAGGGAACACTTATACACAGTTGGTGGGAATGTAAATTAGTGAAGCCACTGAGGAAATCAGTGTGGAAATACTAGAAATAAACTTGCCAAATGATCCAGCAATCCGACTACTGGGTATACACCCAAAAGACTTGAACACAATGTATAAAAGAGATACCTGAACCACCATGTTAACTGCAGAACTGTTCACAGTAACCAAAATTTGGAACCAACCAAGCTGGATAAAGAAAATGTGGTATGTATACACAATGGAATATTAGTCAGCTATAAAAAATGAAATTCTACCATTTGCAACAACATGGATGCAACTAGAAGACATCATGTTGAGGGAAATAAGCAGGACCCAGAAAGAAAAATATGCAGGTTCTCCCTTATATGTGGGAGTGAAAATTTTAAAAACAAATTAAAAAGAAGGAAGTGTCTATGTGTATCAGTATCACTGCAAATATAATTTTGTAAAACTGTTTTATACATTTATCAAACCAGTAGTTAAGAATGTTGTGCTACTGTAGTTTGAATGATCTATGATTAGTTAAACGTTTACTGTATTTGAGTGAAATGGCCATTTTTTTCCATTCAATTATTGTTCATAGCCATTATTTATGTTCCCATTAATCTAGGGACATTTAGCTTTTTACTTGTTAAACTTCTTACTTAGTTAAACTTCTTACTTACCTTTTTACTGTAATGTAAATTTAAAATATGTTGTCTCAAAAACTAAAAAAAAAAGATGGAAGGAGGGTGACAAAGAGGGAAGAAGGTTATATCATTGTGTTCTTAGATTTGCATGTATAAGTCATATTGAATCTCTTAAATATTACATAAATTTAAAACTACATTTCAAAAGAAAAAAATGTAGAGAGAAAGACAGAGAGATCTTTTTTCTCCTGCTTCACTCCCCAACAGTCTGTAACATCAAGGACTGGCCCTGGTTGAAGCCAGGAGTTGGGACCTCCATTCAGGTCTCAACATGGGTGGCAGGGCTTCAAGTACTTGCGTTATCACTGGATGTTTCCCAAGGTGCATTTAGAGGAACCTTGACTGGAAGCAGAGGTGAAACTAAATTGCAGGCATTCTATATATTGGATGCAGACACCACAAGCAGTGGTTTAAATTGCTATGCCAAAATGCCTGCCCCCAGAACTTCTATTTTCCAATATCATTTCTCATGGTCAGTACTGTGGCATAGCAGGTTAAGCCTCTCCCTACAGCACCATCATCCTTAATAGGTGCCTTTTTTGAGTCCTAGATGCTCTGCTTCTAAGCCAGCTCCCTTCTAATGGCATAGGAGAACAGTGGAGGATGGTCCAAGTACTTGGACCTCTGCAACCACATGGGAGACCCAGAAGCAGATCCTGGATCCTGGCTTTGATCTAGCCCATCCCTGGCCATTGTGGCCATTTGGGAAGTGAATGAGCAGATGGAAGTCTCTCTCTCTCTCTCCCTGCCTTTCAAATAAATAAAAAGATTTATCAATTATCATTCTCAACAGTAACATTTTGAGTAACAGTAATATTTTTTAAATTGTTCTACAAATATTTTTTTTTTGCAAAAGTCACTAGGCCACAAGCAAGTTACATGATGAGGTCAAACCATAGCAACTTATTGGATTAATATCAATAATTCAACAATGTTTTGTGAGTCTTAAATTTTTAAAAATGTCTTACATTTAAAAATTTTAAAAATGTCATTCCATTTACATGGAAGCAGACTTTTAGAAGTTTGTTGAGATGTGCATAACCCATATAAAGCACTATTTTTAATTCCAACATCCTGCTAATGCACACTTTGGGATTCAGGAGATGATGGTTTATATAGGTGGATCCTGCCACTCATTTGGGAGTTGTTCATGGCTCCCAGCTTCAGCCTGGCCCAACCTGGCTGCTGTTGACATTGGAGTAGTAAACATGTTGATGGGTGCTCTCCATCTGCATGCTTTTGCCTCTTCCTCTTTTCTCTCTCTCCCTTTCTCCCTATCTCTCTCTCCCCTCACCTCCCTCCCTCCCTCTCATCTGTGTGTGTATGTGTTCTTTGTGTCTCTCACAAAATATAAAATTTTAAAAATGCCTTGTCTAGAATTATTAGTTCCAGTATATATGTATCTGAATGAGTTATTGAAGTATTTGCAGGCTGGTGCTGTGGCTCACTAGGCTAATCCTCCACCTGTGGCTCCAGCAACCAGGATTCTAGTCCCGGTTGAGGTGCTGGTTTGTCCCGGTTGCTCCTCTTCCAGCCCAGCTCTCTGCTGTGGCCCAGGAAGGCAGTGTAGGATGGCCCAAGTGCTTGGGCCCTGCACCTGCATGGGAGACCAGGAGGAAGCACCTGGCTCCTGGTTTTGGATCAGCACAGTACACTGGCCATAGTGGCCATTTGAGGGGTGAACCAATGGAAGGAAGACCTTTTTCTCTGTCTCTCTCTCTCTAACTCTGCCTGTAAAAAATAAAAAAGAAGTATCTGCATGTGTATTTAAAGATAAAGAAAACCTGGTGTAAATGTGAGCATCTGGCTGTAAACCAAGAACCTCCAAGTTTGTAGCATGTATGAAGAAAGCCTTTTCTATTTTATGCAAGAAAACTCATTTTTCTCATGAAATCATCTTATCATCAAAGAAATAAAGCCAAGATTGTTGATAATAAATCATTCTCAAAGCATTTAACAATATTTTAAAAATGAGACTTGAGGAAAGTAGAATCTGTGTGTGTTTACAAAAGAAGAAATTATGGTCTTGGCCAAGTGTTAATACTTCTAATTGGAAATCAAATGACAGCAAATTTTCCATTCATAAATATGACCTAAATTTGCATTATTTAGATAATCTCACTTAAAAAAAAATCTTAAATGGACCACTCTAATACAATAAGGGAACAACATTCAATTATTTTACTGCATTTTACAATCTTGCTTCAGCACAGAAAGAAACTGTACCAACTATCCATCATTCTCTATTTCTCCCTTCCAGTAACTCTTGGAAACCATGAATGTGTTTGAAATGTATTAGTCTATCCTAGATATGGTATATAAATTAAATCATCTAATATGTGATCTTTCATCAGTAGCTAGATCACTCAACAGCTTGTGATGAATGAGCACTAACTTGCTCTTTGTTGCCAATTTCCACTGCATCAGCTCATCAGCTGATACACATTTGGCTTGTTTTCCATTTTTAGCTGCTGAGAATCACACATCTAGGAATATATGTATAAAAATGTTTGCCATTCTTTGAGTATATACTAAGGAGTTGGATTACATGATCACATGATAATTCTGTTTGGATTTTGAAGAACAATCTAATTCTGTGTTTGAATTTGAAGAATAATGTGAAAAAATATTTTCCACAGTGGATGTGGTATTCTACATTACTACCAGCAATATACAAACATCAGATTTCTCCATGATTTTTGCCAGTGATTTTCAATTTTTATTAGAGTAATTTATATGGATGTGAATTCAAAAGTAGACTTGTGATGAATGATTCTGAGCATCTTTTCAAGTACTCATTTGCAACCTGTGAATGTTTTTTGGACAAAAGTTTATTCTGAGCCTTTCTCCATTTTAATTCAGGGTTTTTGTTGTTGTTGGGTATTTTGTTGTTGGGTAGTGATTGTTCTTTTTATATACTAGGTACTAATTCCTTATCAGTATATAATTTCCAGATAAGACAGCACTTTAAAATGTGTGGAATATGGAATTAAAAGGTGGGTTTATTTTGGTGCAAAACATTTTTTTGAAATCCACATACAGTATTCTTATAATAAACATCCTCTCCATGAACTTAAGTATCCCTGTGTACTCTTCCATTCTGTGAACTGTGTTTTTGGGTTGTTTATAGAATCATTCGATGCACAAAATTTAATTTTAGTGAAGTGCAACACATGTTTTTCTTTTCTTTGCTGTGTTTTCCCCCCAGTAATCTGCACAGGGTGTTTTCTCAGCAGAGGCCAGCTCACAGAATATGGTAAACATGGATCAGAAAGGGGTGATGAAATAAGGAGCAGAGTCAGGGTAGAGAAGCGAGTATGAACACACAAGGAATCTGGGGGCCTTGATGCCGAGACACAAAGGCTCCAATGTGAGGGCAGGTGAGGGCCCCCAACATGCACTTTCTGGCAAGAGACAGCCTCTACCATGGAGTTTGTGAATATTCAAAAACAAAATCCATGAGCAGAAACCACATCTGTTTGGTTGCTAGTCTCCCTCCACCCCCATGGCTAGTCCAAGTTTTTCCATCCTATTGAAAGCATTGACAAACAATTCTGGCCCACAGACCATCTTTCAAAAGAAAGATGAAGAAAAGAGGAAGGGCAAATGCCAGCTCACCCTGCCCCTACACAAGATCATGAGGAAGCAAGGATCCTGGGGCCAGAATGAGGCCACAGTTTCCATATCCCAACTCTTAGCCATCCTGCCTGGGGTGCCTCTCCTACTCTACTCCAGAGCACTGAGGGAAGAGAGGTGGGAGAGGCAGGGAAGTCTGGGTGTGACAGAGGTGGCAGCAGCATCCAGGGGACACAGTGCTGCCAGCAGACTGCAGTGGAGCTCTTGGCTGGAGTGGAATTCTGAGGGGTGCCAGGTGTCTCTGGTTCCATGACCACAGTGGGTTCTGGGGTTCAAGTGCTGCCTTGAAAAACACAGGTTCCTGTCCTTTCCATGGGGCTTGCACAAAACAAAAACATCAGTTGGAAACCACCAATAGTACTTTCCAGTTGTCTTGTTCTGCTTACTATTGTTGTCATTGTTACTGTTATCTGACTACAAAGACAGTGTGAGACTTCACAGGTAGACTAGCTTTCCTGGTGGAAGGGCTTGGGTACAGAGAGCAGGGTTTGTGGATTTTTTTGCATTATGTTTTAAAGCAGAAACAAAAAGGTTGATTGGAGTGGGGTGGAGGGATTTGCTAGAAGTTTCTATCTAAAATAATCAGCCCATTGAAAAATAAAAACAAAACAAGAAATATCTGTGTGAATCAGTATTGATGCAAATATGATTTTATAAAATGGTCACTATACATGAGTGAAATGGTCACTTCTTTCCATTCAATTACTGTTTATAGCCATTGCTTATATTCCTGCTAAACTAGGTTGCTTTTTACTTGTTAAACTTCTTATTTGGTGAAGCAGTCAGCCTTTTATTGTTGTGTAAATTTAAAATATGTTATCCCCAAGAGTAAAATGAGAAAGCAAGCAAGAAAGGGAGAGAGAAGGATGGTGGGGTGGGGAGGGGGAGGAAGGTGAGCAGGGAGAGAAGAAGGGACTATCATTTTATTCTCAGAATTTTATCTAAAAATGATATTGAATCTTTTAAAAATTAATTATTTTAAATTGAAAATATAAATATTCCCCTCCCCAAAGAACCCTTGAAAACAAATTTTTTAAAATCCTGAAAACAGTAAAACTCCAAATAAACAAACAACAAAGTGTCATGTACAGAAAGAGTGAATTAAGCCCATTTATTAATAGCAGCTAAAATTTAGCTATGAGTGACTTCAGTCCAAATTAAGGGAGCTAATGTGGGCTTGTCACTTAAACAGGAGTAATTCCTTCTCAAACTCACCCTGATGAATATTTCTTCACCAGTTTGCTCCAAGCCAGAGAAATATTTCTGCACATCTATGTAAATCATTATTTCCTATTTTTAAAATAAGTAAATCAATGTCTGAAAACATTTCAATACAAAGAAATTAGAGAATTTCAGGAGTCATCACATTTTTGAGGTATGACATAAGTAGCAGGTGGACACCTGGATATAACATTGAAATATTGATACAGGCTGAGAGCTCTGCAAGAATATTAGTGACTGAGGTGCAAATTTCACAGCCTAAGGCTTACTCTTGCTGTCACCTGAGTGTTACATACTTTTCCTTATTATGCAAACTGTAAGAGATTGGATGGTGAAAACTTGCAAGTGGAAGGAAAGTTTTCCTTCTTTCTGCACAAACATTGCTGAATACTGAGCCATCTGGGAGAAGGCACTCTCCTAATGGTACAAGTATACGGTATTTAAAGACTCTACTCCACAAAGTAATTATTGAACCTAAATATTACCTCAGGTCCCTCAAAAGTACTCTTGGTACTGAAAATGTTATTTTTATAATGTTTATTTGCATTTTCCCATTAAAGATTTTACCTACATAATCACCTTTAATCCAGGAAAATATGAAATAATTTAGGATAGTTTTCTGCCTTATCTCTTTAATTATAGCCCAGCTAACCTCACAGAAGATATGAGGAGTCTTGAATGAATTAATGTAGGAGAAAATAAGTGACAAATACAAAGAACCCTTGAAAACAAATGAAAATAAATCTGGCCGGATTGATTTCTTATTATTTCTTATATATTGAAAAGTAGCTTCTAGGCCGGTGCCGCGACTCACTAGGCTAATCCTCCACCTGCGGTGCCAGTACTCCAGGTTCTAGTCCAGTGGGGCACCGGATTCTGTCCCGGTTGCCCCTCTTCCAGTCTAGCTTTCTGCTGTGGCCTGGGAGTGCAGTGGAGGATGGCCCAAGTGCTTGGGCTCTGCACCCCATGGGAGGCCAGGATAAGCACCTGGCTCCTGGCTTCGGATCAGCATGGTGCACCAGCTGTAGCAGCCATTTGAGGGGTGAACCAATGGAAGGAAGACCTTTCTCTCTGTCTCTCTCTCTCTCACTGCCTAACTCTGCCTATTACACACACACACACACAAAGACATGATAACTTTTTGAGAACAAGGTTTCTGACTCTAGCAGTTATTAACTCTTAACTCCTAACTCTTACGAGTATTCATTGACACAGAAATTATAAAGTGATGGCTACTTAGATTTCTTATCCAACCACATAGTTTTAAGGAAAAAATTGTCACTTATCACCAGCTATCAGTCTGAAAATGTTCTTGGAAAAAAAGCAAATAATATTTATTTATTAAAAAACCTCTATATGGGGCCAGTGCTGTGACATCATAGGTAAAGCCACATCCTACAGTGCCCACATCCTATATGGATACAGATTCAAGTCCTGGCTGCTTCATTCTCAATCCAGCTCTCCGCTATGGCCTGGTAAAGTAGTAGGAGAAGGCCCAAGTCCTTGGGTCCCTGAATCTGCATGGGAGACCTGGAAGAAGCTCCTGGCTCCTGGCTTTGGATCCGGGCAGCTCTCGCCATTTCAGCCAATTAAGAAGTGCACCAGTGGGTGAAAGACCCCTCTTTCTCTCTTCCTCTCCTTCCCTCTCTGTATAACTGACTTTCAAATAAATAAAGAAATCTTGAAAAAAAACCCTCTATGATACTCCTTATTTAAACCAGTTGCTTGCATGTAAATATGCAGATTGACTTTTGCTAACATATGGAGATTAATGTGCTTCCCTGGCATGGAGCTCTCTGAAGAGTTTAAATGCTTATCTGTGTGCTTTCATTTTATTTGCTTATCATCCAGACTGCATTTATTAAATATCTGTATCAACTGTCTTGATATTTAATAGTACTTACATATTTATAACCTGAGCTAATCCTTATAACTTCCCTTTCTTGAATAGCTATGCCTTTCACATTGTGCTTTTTTCACACAAATGCAAATGCAAAATCAACTCTTGTATGCTACTTTAGAATTTATAAAAGGCCTTTTGTATAAGATTTGCAGAAAATGTAAAAACTTAGCTTCTAGCACTTGAACTTACTTGGCCATGTGAAGCTGCCAAAAAGGACATGGTTTTCTCATTACAGATGAGAAAGGGGTATGAAGAGACTGTTCCAACAGTTAGATTCTATTGATCAGGCATAGACTCTAATTAGGTCTCAGGTAGACACACATCTAGATTTTTTTCCTTATGGTCTCTGTGTCAGAATTCCAGCCTGTGAGTGACTTTCACAGTCTATCCAAGGTTCTCAGTCAAAAATGTATTGAGGTTTGTATTGGTGAGATGAAGCATGTACCTATATATTACACACATTTAATAAATAAGTATTGAATCATATGAAAGTAAACTTAAATATAACAATACCATGCAAAGACTTAAGATGAAGACCATATGTTTAAACAGTTATGGTCTTACAGTTTGTAAACAAGTTTTAAAATGTGTTACTGGAGTACTTGTTTGGCACAGTGATTAAACCTTCCACATCCTATTCAGAATGCTTGGGTTCAAGTCCCAGCTCTGCTTCTGATTCTAGCTTCCTGCTAATAGAACCCTGGGGGGAGGGCAACAGGTGATGCCTCAAGTATTGGAGTCCCTGCCACCTACATGGGAGCCCTAGATTGAGTTCTTGGCTTCAGCCTGCTCCAGCTCTGGTTGTTGCAGACATTTGGAGAATGAACAATGAATGTAAGAGCTCTCTGCATTTCAAATTACTGAAAACAAATACAAAAAACTTTTCTTTTTGGAAAGGCAGAGTTACAGAGAGAGGGAGAGACAGAGATGTCTTCCATCCACTGGTTCACTCCCCAGATGGATGCAACAGCCATTTCAGGAGCAAGCTGAAGCCAGGAGCCAGGAGTCAGGAGATTCCTCTGGGTCTCCCATGTGGATGCAAGAGCCAAAGCACTTGGTCCATCTTAGGCCAATTCCCCAGGTGCATTAGCTTAGCTGGGACCTGGATCAGAAGTGGAGCCACCTGGACTGAAACCAGTGCCCATATGGGATGCCGATGGAATTCTAACTTTCTATGCAACAGTGCCAGCCCCACAAAACTTTTTTTAAGTCTCTTGCTGCTTTCTGAATGATTTTCATTACCCCCTAACTGTTCTCCCTAGTAACAAGGCAGATTTTGCTCTCCCAGTCAGACCTGGAGTTCCTAGTACTGGCAGCTCACCCTGAGAACAGTTTGCAGACACAGGGTTCATGTCTTCCTCTGATAGGTCTAATTCAAAGAAAGGAGAGTGTCTAGAGTAATCAGTTCCTCATTCAAGTAAGTTGCTCCCACCCCCACCGCACCCCTATATACATTGTGTTCGCTAATTAAAGGTTCTGGTGAGTTCTAAGTTGACCAGCAGTGACTCAAGTAGAAAGCTGACTCCTCTCACTGTCAGACTCAAAGATCCTAGTACATCCCAGCAATGCCTCGCTCTCCCTCCCTTGCAAACAGGATGCCTGCCGGGCTCCCTGGGCCACTAGGAAGCCAGGAGCAGTTCCACAGGCCAAGGAGCACAGATGCCCACCCAGAGCCAACCCAAAAGCAAGCCCACCTCAGGTGTCACCTTCTGACAATCACTGTCTCCTGCTGCCCAAGACTACCGGGCCTGCTTTGCAGAATTCCTGGTTCGCCTGCCCGCTAAGGAGGGGACTAGAGGCACAGCTGTGCTTTCCGGAAATCTGCACAGCTATGGGGCAGAGATTCTGCAGGCTGAGGGAAAGGGAGGCCTGAGCCAGCCTGCACCACAGCTCAGAGGCCTGGAAAAATTCCTCACCCTCTGTGGGCCTGCAAGTCCCGGCATCTGGCCAGATGGCACTCTAAGCGGTAGTCTCCTATGTCAACAGCTCCCTTGCTTCCAGCCAGTCAGTGGGCTTCAGTGCCCAGCGCCGGCTCAGGCTCAGCTCCTGCTGTAGGCCTTCAGCTAATCATCACTCTAGTAGGGCGGGGCTGGCCTCCAGAGACCCCGCCCCATGCCTGCGGGCTATAAAGGCTGTGGCCCGCTGAGGGCTTTGGGTTAGTAGTCTGTGTGCGGGGACTGGTGAATGTCCCGTGGTACCAAGAGTGTGGAAAAGCAGAAGACAAAACGGTCCTGGTGAGTACATGCGGCTTGCTGCACACGCGGCACTTTGGGATATCCTGTAACCTGAACATCTGCAGAAAAGCCAAGCGCACAATGTGAATTTACTTGGGGAAATTGTATCTACCAGGGCTGTGCTTGCTTTGTGAGTGTGGACACTCGGGGAGGGCTTGGGAGGAGGCAGGTGGAGGGCGCTGGGGCCTGGTGGAGCGGCCTTGTGTGCGGCTGAGAACCATTTCGTCCCCAGGAACCCTGGCCACGCTGTGCTCTTCATCATGTGCTGCTGCTGGGGGGAGGGTGGTGGGCAGAAAATCATTTACCTTTGTTTTAAAATTAAGATTGATATATCGAGGGTCCTTGTCTATTTAGATGGGAATTCTAGATATCAAGTTTCTGTAAATGAGAAAATGTGGTACAGTCTAGCGTTGAGTGTGAGAGAAATGCACAGGAAGGTGAGGGTTTTACTAAGAGAAAGTGGGTCAGAAATTGAAAGTGGCTGTTGCACACCAGGCTTTTCCAGGGAGTAGACCCGAGGCTGCAAGGGAGAAAGAGCACGTGGGCAGGAGAGCAGTGGCAGGGCAAGCCAGCAGGCTCCAGAGGCAGCCAGAAGGCCCCACACCATGTGCAGGCCTTCACAGGCCAGAGCCACGGGGAGAGGAAAAACCGTGCAGGAGGGAATGACCACAAAACCACATGGTGCAGGCAGACAGCTGAGGGGCTGCCAAAAGGCTGTGTGCTGGGAAGCTTGGGAGGGCAAGGGCAGGCCCAGAGGGTTCCATGATTTTTATGCACTCCCCAAAGGGGCATGATTAGTTGTCTGATTGGCAAATTGGGAATACAGGTGGGATACATAGGGGTTGGGGCATGGTTTTCCAGCTCATGAATCTGATTAATTTAGTACTATATGCCTGCTCATATCAGAGGACGTGCTTTTGCTGGCTGAAGACCTCATTTTGAATTCTTTCTTTTTCATGATAAAGCCATTCTCACACAGTCATGACTGTGGAACAAATCAGAGTTCTGCAGTGTCTTCCTCAAAGGAGTGTTGTGGGTCAGAGGGGTGTGAGGCTTTGAGGCTGTGGGCCAGTTGTCACTTGTCACTCCCTATGCATAGTCTCTGGTGCATCCAGGACCGAAGGTGGAAGGCAATTAATCTTGCAAAGAAACTGCCACCTTTGGTGGGCCAGAAATAGCATCTTTTATTTTTAAGGTTTATTTGAAAGTCAGAGTTACAGAAAGGGAGAGGAAGAACAAGGGAAGTCTTCCAACCTCTGGTTCACTCCCCTAAATGGCCACAAGCAGGGGCTGGGTGAGGCTGGAGCCAGGAGCTTCTTCTGGGTCTTGGACTAGGGCATAGGGGTCCAAGGACTTGAGACATCCACCACTGCTTTCCCAGGTGCATTAGCAGGGAACTGAATTGAAAGTGGAGCAGCCTGGATTCAAACCATTGCCAATATGGTGTGGGTGGCTTAATTCATAGTGCAAGGCCCCATCATCTGCTGTTTGGACTGTGCAGTATATTAAGATATCTTTGTGATGGGGCCAGTGCTGTGGTGTAACAGGTAAAGCCACTGCCTGCAGTGCTGGCATCCCATATGGGCCCAGGTTCAAGTCCCAGCTGCTCCTCTTCTGATCCAGCTCTCTGCTATGGCCTGGGAAAGCAGTAGAAGATGGCCCAAGTCCTTGGGTCCCTGTACCCATGTAGGAAACCTGGCTTCAGATCAGTGCAGCTCTGGTCATTGCAGCTAACTGGGGAGTGAACCAGCAGATGGAAGATGTCTCTACTTCTCCTTCTCCCTCTGGGTACTTCTGACTTTCAAATAAACAAATAAATCTTTAAAAAATAATATCTTTGTGATTTTAAGGTAGTTTCTACCTTTACTCTTAACATTAGTAGTTACAGTCTGAAAATTGAGGAAACTTCCATAATTTGGTGCTAAGTTTAAATATTAGGTCAATAAGAGTGCTACTTGTTTTTGTCTCATTTGGTTTGCCTGTAGCTACTGGACAGCTCTATTGGATAAAAATATATTCAGCTGTAGTTGTGTTTTCAAACATGTCTGCTTAGTGAATTTGTTTTTTAAGATTAAAAGATTGGAATATACGATTGAGTTACTTCTGCAAACATTCTTCCACTCCTGGGAAGCCCAAAACCAGCAAGAAAAGCAAACAACAAACTTTCAGTAATTAAATTGAGAATCCTGTGCTCACAAACATGAACAGCTGAGCTGGAAAGGGGACCTGATATGTGCCCTCTTAACTGCAGAACTTCTCTTGCAGGCCTCCCCCAGAGGAAGCACTGTGGTCAGAAGGATTCGAGGAGCTGCTGGCCAGCAAATCTCAGTTAACCTTGAATTGGATCTCCTGCAAGTATTGTAAGAGTCTAGAAAGGTCGTGTCCCCACAACAAATGAGCAGCTCACAAGAGGAGGAATGGACTCAACAGTCACAAGAGCCTAGACATCTTTTTCTCCCCTATTTCTGAGCATATTGACTCTGATTGAGGAAGACTCTTTAACCTTAAACAGCACAGTGGCTGTGTTCTTGGCTGAGCTTGAGTCTGCTTTTCCATTGCATATAATGTTTACAAGAAACTTAGTTCTGAGAGAATTTGTGGTTCCCCTGTGGACATTTTTTTTGTATTACCAACAAACATAAGTATTTGTCTTTGTACTTAAATATTTTGTCTGCTGGCATCTTTGTCTTTGTTTAAAATTTGTTAAAATTTTATGTAAGTTATATAACTTTCATGTACTTCATATGTATAGGTTTTGGAATATAATGATACTTGCCAGTCTACCCTCCCTCCCACCCATGCTCCAATTCTTCTTCCTTCTCCCTTTGCCATTCCCACTCTTAATTTTTTACAAAGAGCTGCTTTCAGTTTACTTAATGATCATACAGTTAATCCTACACTAAGTAAAGGAGTTCAACAAATAGTATGAAGAAAAAACACTGTTCCTCAATGCAAGAGACAGGCTATAAGCAATTATTGAATGTCAAAATGTTCACTTCACTCCAATGCATTACATGTCAGGTACTCTATAAGTTACCTCAGATCAGGGAAAACATAGTATATGTGTTTTTATAAATGACTTATTTGACTAAGTATAATGGTTTCCAGTTGCATCCATTTTGTTGCAAAAGACATGATTTCATTTTTTACAGGTGATTAGTAATCTATAGTGTTTACATGCCATGATTTCTTTATCCAGTCAACAGTTGATGGAGGGCTTGATTGATTCCATATCTTAGCTTTTGTGAATTGTGATGCAGTGAACATAGTGGTACAGATAAGTTTTTCATAGGCTGATTTTTTTTGTCTTGGTAAATTCTAGAAGTGGGATGGTGTATCATGTGATAGGTCTATATTCAGATTTCTGAGGTATCTCCATATTGTCTTCCATAGTGGTTGCACCAGTTTACATTCCCACCAGCTGTGGATTAGGGCACCTTTTTCACCACATCCTTCCCAGCATTTGTTGTTTGATTTCTGTGTGAGAGCACATTGAGGTGAAATATCATTGTGTGTGTGTGTGTTTTTTTTTTTTTTGAAAGGCAGAGTGGATAGTGAGAGAGACAGAGAGAAAGGTCTTCCTTTTTGCTGTTCGTTCACCCTCCAATGGCCACTGTAGCTGGCACATCATGCTGATCTGAAGCCAGATGCCAGGTGCTTCTCCTGGTCTCCCGTGGGGTGCAGGGCCCAAGCACTTGGGCCATCCTCCACTGCCTTCCCAGGCCACAGCAGAGAGCTGGCCTAGAAGAGGGGCAACTGGGATAGAATCCGGCGCCCCAACTGGGACTAGAACCTGGTGTGCCGGTGCCACAAGGTGGAGGATTAGCCTGTTAAGCCACGGTGCAGGCCTCATTGTGGTTTTAATTTGCATTTCCCTGATGGTTAGTGATCCTGAGCATATTTTCAAATATCTGTTGGTCATTTGAATTTCCTCTCTTGACAAATGCCTGAAAAGTCTTTTGCTCATTTCTTAACTGGATTTTTTGTTATTGAATTTCTTGAGCACTTTATAGATTCTGGATATTAACCCTTTATTAGTTACATAGTTTGCAAATATTTCCTCCCATTCTGTCAGTTGCCCTCTTCACTTTGCTGAGTGCTTCTTTTGAGTGCAAAAGCTTTTCCAATTAACATAACCTTATTTGTCAATATTTACTTTGATTGCCCATGTTTCTGGGGTCTTTCCAAGAATCTTTACCTATGACAATGTCAAGCAGAGTTTCCCCAATTCTCTAGGAATTTGATGATATTGGGTCATAGATTCAGGTCTTTGACCCATTTTGAGTGGATTTTTGTATAAGGTATAAGGTAGGGGTCTAGCTTCATACTTCTGCATGTGGAGATCCAGTTTTTCCAGCACATTTGTTGAAGAGACTGTCTTTGTTCCAGGTTTTCATTGTAGCTCCTTTGTCAATGATAAGTTGGTTGTATTGTGTGGATTGACATCTGGAGTTTCTGTTTTGTCCCATTGGTCTACATGTCTGTTTTTGTGCGAATATCAGGCTGTTTTGATTATAACTGATCTGTAGCATGGCTTGAAATCAGGTATTGTGATGCCTCCAGCTTTGTTTTTGTTGTATAAGTTCTCTTTAGCTATTCAAGGTCTCCTTTGTTTCCATTTTAATTGTGGAATCATTTCTTCTAGAGTTGAGAAGAATGTTACTGTAATTTGATTGCCATGGCATTGAATCTGTGAATTGCTTTTGGTAGAATGGGTGTTTGATATTGATTCTTCTAATTCATGAAAATGGAAGACTTTTCCATTTTATTTCTTCTTTGATGTTTTGTATTTTTCATGTTAGTGTCTTTCACTCCCTTGGTTATATTTCTTCCAAGGTATTTTATTTTTTTGTAAATATTATAAATGGGATTGATCTTAAAAGTTATTCCTCAGCCATGACACTGTCTGCCCACTGACCTTTAGGGCCTTTGATATGCTAGCTCCTCTGCATGCAGTGCAGATTTAGTTCTTTCTCACCACTCACAAATCACTGCAGTAGCCTCTCCCTCAGGGACAGCCTCCTTGACTTATTGAGATGGATTCCCTTTCAGATGTTCTTATAGCACCATGTTCTCTGGAGTCACATGTTCCCATTAACTTCCAGGATCATTTGATAATTTGATGTCTGTCCCCACTAGACTGTGGTTGCCATGACTTGTATTTTTTCTGCCCACTGCTGCATCACATCACTGAGCATGGTACCTGCTGCAATGGAAGCAGTGCAAATCATTGTTGAATGTATGAGTGTTTAATGGTCTTATAGACAGGCTTTGGTGAAGCAACAATATCTGCTAATGCACAGGGAAATAAGGACATGATTTTAAGAGCCCCATGGACTCAAATGTCTGAGAATATCTGCAAGACATCTTCCTTTGGCTAAAAAAAACAAGTGCTTGTCACATTATTTATGACTTCTGGGCTTTCATGGAGGGAGAAGTTAGATGATGACAACAGAAACAAGAGTTTGGACTTTCAGGGCTGCTAAAAGCACATTTTCTCAGGTAGTATTTCCCAGTGTTCTCTAGTATGGAACAAGCTGAAATAGATTCAATATGAGAAACCACATAACCCTGCAAGTAAACACCATGTTAATGTTCCTGTCAATTTCTTCATTTCATAATGTTTTGTCACTCTGTTTGAAACAGATATGTTTTAAAATAGAGTAATTTCATACAGGCACTCTGAAAAAACAAATAGAAAATTTTATGTTACCTGTCATGACATCACTTGAAACAATCCCCAAAATTTTTACTGGAGCACATGTCTTGTAGAGGTGCTATTATTCAACCACAATATTTTACCATTTATGGTTCAAATTTATATCATTGTGTTGGAGAGAAGAGAAACAGTAGTGAATTTCTGGGACATGACAGATATCACAGGTGGAAGTACACATTGTATGTTTGGATGGTGTGGGACAGGGAGGTGCCTACCCTGTGCCAGGTGTCACAGTATTTCTGACTTTGTTTTCCTATGTCAGCCCAAAAATCACAGCTAAAGGAGTTAGCCTGATGTTATAGGACATTCCCACCATTGAATCAGTAAGCTTTTACATGTACAGATTCCTCAATTCTGGCTTAAGTGCTTTTTGATAGCATAAAAAGTAATTTACTACATGGTGACTATATTCTTTTTCCTTTTTTAAAGATTTTATCCATTTATTTAAGAGATAGAGTTACAGAGAGTGAGGAGCGGTAGAGAGAAAGGTCCTCCATCTGTTGGTTCATTCTCCAAATGGCCACAACAGCCAGAGCTGAGCCAATCTGAAGCCAGAAGCCAGGAGCATCTTTCAGGTCTTGCAGGGGCCCAAGCATTCGGGCTACCCTCCACTGCTCTCTCAGGACATAGCAGAGAGCTGGATTGGAAAAGAGGAGCAGCCTGGACTAGAACCTGTGCCCATATGGTTTGTTGGCACCACAGACTGAGAATTAACCCACTGCACAACAGCACTGGCCCAACCACACAAATTTAACCTGATTTTTAGCATCCTAGTTAAGGTGAAGTTTGCAGTCATTCAAGGTGATTGTAACAACTCAAAAGAGCCTCTTCTTGGCCTCACAGATAAAAAGAGGAATCACCTAGAGTAAGAAATGCACTGTAATCTGAGGAAATGGCATTAAGCCAAGGTCTGATTTTTGGCTCATAATCCATCATGACCAGACCATACAATATTTGCAGATAACCAATCTCAATGAAAATTTGCAAAAATAATCCATGCAGTAGCATGAAGGAAAGATTAGAGGCAAGGAGATGAGTTAATAGATGACAGCTCAGAAGAAAAAAATGCCATGTCCCTGGATCCAAACTGTGCCACCCAACAGTTCCATGTAACTCACTACTGAGTTCCACATCACCTACTCTGTGCTGAACACTGGTCTAAGCCACCAAGAAATAAACATTAAGACACTCAAGACACATTTCCTGTCTTGCAGGAGGTACCAACTAAATAGCTGATGAAGAAAGTATACCAAAATTGAGATGTAAGGTGGGCTGTCAATAATAGTCAAAACAGGAATTCAAATACCATTAGATGGAATGAAGCAAGAAACAAGGGGAAGTGGCATTTTTCAAGATATTTTTTAAAAGAATCATGCATTTAGCAAAGATACAGGGTGGAGTACTCTGGGTGAGAAACCTCTAAATAAAGGAAAAGGGAAAGGAGGATGGCATCTTTCATGGTGCTATAATGTTCTTATGGGCAGACATTTTTGATAGAATGTCTCTTTGAGACCTGCTTCATGGAGCCATATTTTGGCAAATATCTGTGATGGGCTTATCTGAGCCAGTGGTCTGAAAGAGTAGAAGGCATGGTTATCTATTGGGGATGAAAGGGAGAGAAAAGATGGAGACTCAAACCTTATTTTCTTGAAAACAGATTTCCATGCAATCTTCCAGGGTAAGGTTATCCTCCACAACTTGACAGACTTTACCAGATCTACCTTCAGGATGTCCCAGGCACCCTGCCCTTCTCTTACTGCAGCCACATGCTTCCTTGATAATGTCATCCTTCACCGGGATCTCAGAAGGTCTCAGCACCTATGTCCTGCTTCTGACCTGTTACTGAAAATCTATTTGAACATCATTTTTCTCATTTTACGTTTATGCTCAGAAAACTTGAACTCTTTGGCTCACAAATCGTGATAAACTCTTCTGCCTAAAACTACAATTTCTCTCTAATAGCTTGGCTTGTTTTCTGCCCTCCTACTCCTATCAGCAATGTTTGATACTGGCTTTTTTATGGGACCTGAGATAAACTATCTCCTAATATGGATCCAATTTCCCTCCATCTCTTTCTCTGTTTTTCAAGTGTATTTTTAAAGACTTTTCTTAAACAAAATATTGTGACTTAGATGCTTTTTGACAGCATAAGAAAATAATTTACTACATGGTGACCAAATTTTTTTTCCTTTTTTTAAAAGTTTTTATCCATTTATTTGAGAGGTATAATTACAGACAGTGAGAGGGAGAGAAAGAGAGAAAGGTCATTCATCTACTGGTTTACTCCCCAAATGGCCACAATGGCCATTTTACTCATTTGTCAAAGCTCAGATTGATTCACCTCCATGAACTATCCTCAAGGGTATGTAAGTCTTCTTTCTCAAGTAAATGATCAACAACTGTACCATTCTGACTTATTCTACTTTATTTTCAGAGTAATTAGTAAAGTTTCAGTCTTGGAAGATAGTCAGGACCCATTGCTCATTGATGATTTCATTAATTTATTGATTGGCTGAATGATGCACAAACTCTTTTTTTTAAGATTTATTTATTTGAAAGAAAGAGTTAGAGAGAGAAAGAGAGAGAAAGAGAGATCTTCCATCTGCTGGTGCACTCAACAGCTGGACCTGGGCTCAATCTGAAACCAAGAGCCTGGAGTTTCTTCCAGGTATCCATAGTAGAGAGATGAATTGGAAGTGGAACAGCTGGGACTGGATCTGGAGCCTATATGGGATGCTGGAACTGCAGGAGGTGCTTTATATGCTATGCCACAGTGCCAATCCCCAAAAAAGTCTTAATTGAAATGGCATGCCATTGAAGCCAGTACTGTGCAGTAGCTGGTTAAGCCACCTGCAGCACCAGCATCCCATATGGGCATAAGTTCATGTCCTAGCTACTCCACTTCCAATCTAACTTTCTGCATGTGTCCTTGGGAAAACAGCAGAGGATTGCTCAATTGCTTTGGCCCCTACACCTACATGGGAGACCTGGAAGAAGCTCCTGGCTCCTGGCTTTGGCTTGGCCCAGTCCTAGACAATGTGATCATTTGGGAAGTGAACCAGCACATAGAAGTCCTTTCTCTCCCTCTCCCTTTCTGTCTCTCTTTCTCCTTTTTCTGTATCTCTGCATTTCAAATAAATAAACCAATCAAAAATATATTCTAAAAATGTAACTGAAGGGGCCAGTGCTGTGGCATAGCAAGAAAAGCCACCACCTGCAGTGCTGGCATCCCATAGGGGCACCAGTTTGAGACCTGGCTGCTCCCCTTCTGATCCAGCTCTCTGCTCTGGCCTGAGAAAGCAAGAAGATGTCCCAAGTCCTTGGGCCGTTGCTCCAAAGGAAGGAGACCTGGAAGAAGCTCCTGGCTCCTGGCTTCAGATCAGCCCAGCTCTGGCCATTGTGGCCATTTGGGACAGTGAACCAGTGGCTAGAAGTCCTCTATTGTTCTTTGTCTCTCTGAATCTGTCTCTCTGTAACTCTGCCTTTCAAATAGCAAAATAAATCTTTTAAAAACCATGTAACTGAGCCAGCACTGTGGCTCACTTGGCTAATCTTCCACCTGTGATGCCAGCACCCCAGGTTCTAGTTCCAGTTGGGGCACCAGATTCTGTCCCAGTTGCTCCTCTTCCAGTCCAGCTCTCCGCTATGACCCGGGAAGGCAGTGGAGGATGGCCCAAGTGCTTGGGCCCTGCATCCACATGGGAGACCAGAAGCACCTGGCTCCTGGCTTTGGATCAGCACAGTGCCAGCTGTAGCAGCCATTTAGGGGGTGAAGCAATGGCAAAGGAAGACCTTTCTCTGTCTCTCTCTCACTGTCTAACTCTGCCTGCAAAAACAAAACAAAACAAAACAAAACAAAAACATTTAACTGAAAACAAATCATGTAAATATTCTAAGTGGGACTGAACAAAAATATCCTCAGGTCAAGAGCTATTTTCTCCAGAAGATCCACTGAAGGAGTAGCACTGATTTTGTTCTGCTTGTTTACCCTCCAATGTGAATTTGTTTTTTTCCTTTTCACATATTCAACACCTCATCAAGGCTTCATTTGTGTCATGCCAATTCTACTTCATAGTCTTTGTGTGTTCTCTCAAATTAGATTTTCTTTTCCAATTCACCTTAAATGTGGAGCCAGATTTCTTTTTTCTTAAAGATTTATTTATTTATTTTAAGGTCAGAGTTACACAAAGAGAGGCAGAGAGAGAGTGAGAGAGAGAGGTCTTCCATCATCTGGTTCACTCCCCATTTGGCTGCAATGGCTGGAGCTCAGCCTGTCTGAAGCCAGGAGCCAGAAGTTTCTTCCGGGTCTCACACATAGGTGCAGGGGCCCAAGCATTTGAGCCATCTGCTACTGCTTTCCCATTCCATAGCAAAGAGCTGGATCAGAAGTGGAGCAACTAGAACTCAAACTGGTGCCCATATGGGGTGCCAACACTACAGGTGGTGGCTTTACCCACTACACCATATCACAAGCCCCAGATTTCTTTTCATAAACCCCCATTTTACCATATATTGTTCTCTATTCAAATATTTCCAAATTACCTTAGAGAGAGCTCTGAATTTAAGTTAAGGAATAAGATTCTGATCATACAGTGTTAACTTTCTGATTAACCCAGTGACCATTACCCCTTAAGACCTCCGTTACTTCACTCTAAGGGAGTTGACTGGATCACTAAAAACACTTACAGCTCCAAAATCCTGTCTAGTTTTGGATGTTCTTTGGAATCTGTCCCTACTCTGCAACTTTATTTTTCCCCCAAAACATCTAATTTAAAATCATGGCTTCAGCGTATTTGCTGCCCTCCCAATTAGAATAAACAAAACCATCAGGATTTTACTCATGATTACCTTCTGTCTGGATTGCTCCCCCTTCTTTTAATCTTCCCTTATCTGATACATTCTTTAAGACCCAGCTCATTTTCTTAAGGTACAACAGTTCACTAATCTCTGGCCCAACCTCACTTTCAAAATATACTCATTGAGTGCCTACTCAAACAAGGCCCTACTGACACGCAGAGGAATAAAAGAAATTCCTGCTGGTGTGGAATGTACAATCTTGTGGGTTCAAAGTCATGAACAAGTTACCAAATAAAGCAACAAGGTAGTTCTAGATTATGACAAGTGCTTGTGAGAAAAAAAAAAGTGATGAAGCAAATAGGAGACTTGATTGCCTGGGAAGGCATATTCTATAAGCTCCATGGATTTGTATTGACTGAATAAACTACAGACTCTGCCTTTTAATAACAAATCCTCTTTGAATAGGATAAATGTTAAAGTTATTTCAGCTAGGTCACAACTTTCTCTTAGTTCCAAAACAATTTTTGTCTAGAAAAACAATCAAAATATAATGTGTGATATTTAAAAATTAGGAGTCATTGGTTTATTTACTTTTTAGAATTTATATATGTAACAGGAACAGATTTGATATTTTTCATATATACAGTCTTAAGAACATAGTGATACATCTCTATCTCCCTTTCTTCCATATCTCCCTCTTCCTTATTCCAAATGCTCACATCCACCAGGGCTGGGCTGCGTTGAAGGACACTAGGAGACAAGAGCTTCATCTGGGTCTCCCATGTGGGTGCAAGGACCCAGGGATTTGGGCCATCTTCTGCTGCTTTCCAAGTCACATTAGGCAGGGAGCTAGACTGGAAGTAGAGCAGCTGGGACCCAAACAGTTGACCATATGGGATGTCACCATCACTCATAGCAACTTAACTTGCTATGCCATAATGCTGACCCCTTTTTTTCATTTGAGTGGTTATAGTTGCTATTAGAGTTTTCATTTTGTTGCCTGTAATTCATTGCTATTTTATAAGAATACTACTGAATTTGCATGTTTATCTTGCATTTATTGGGGCGGGAAGGGGGCGGGGCGGGGGCAGGTGCTCCTCCCCACCCCGCCGCCGACCTAGGGCTTCTCAGGAAGGGCAGCGCAGGTGGCAATGTGCGGGGTTGGCTCCCTTGGCACTCACTCAGGCAGGAGTAGGGCTGGAGCAGGTGTGGCCAGGGCCTGGTTGCCGGCCTCTCTCTCCCCGGCTCAGGACGCCATGCACAGCGGCCCCCATTGACCATAGGCCCACAGCTGGCCCTACTCAGCCTCAGCTGGGGAATGGACATCCGGGCCCTTTAAGGAAATGCTGGTAGGGCTGCGGGGACTGCCCGAGCCCCCTCCTCAGTGTGCCAGCCCATAACCCAGTCCCGGAGGCCACACAGCCAGGGTGCACAGATCCCCCAAGCTCAGCCGGCTGGGATGCTTCCAGAATGTTCCACGCAGCCTTAGCAGGGTGCACGTCCCTCTCAAGTCAGCATAGCCCTGCACCCAGCAGAGCCCCCAGCTAGACCCACCCTCCCCCTCCTCCAGCCTCAGCTTGCCCCTCTGTACAATAGCCCTGATGGAGACTCTGGCCGCCAGGCTGGGCCATGACCATGCACTCGCTCTCCCACTCAGAACTGCGCAGCTGTGGCGGCCCCGTTCCTGCACTGAGCTCCGCGTCCCAGCAGGACCAGCGTGGACCCTGCGTCCTGTGCTTGGGGACATGGACGCTGGGCGACTTCCACGCAGCCCTGTTTACATGGCGTGAACTCTACCGGGCGGGCCTCCTCCGGGCCTGGCCACCACGCACCCAAGCCGGCAGGGCTCCCTCGCCCTCGTGTCCCCTGTGGGGAGGCGTTTTTGGTTAATGTTGTTTGTCCCCGCTCTCCGGAGAAGAGGGCCCAACTCGGACGCTGGCGCGAGCCCTCTCCCAGCCGCCACGGGGAGCACAGGCGGGGCCGGGCAGGTGCGCGCCCAGGGGAGGGGAGAAGGGGCGCACTCGGGACCCAGTGCGGCCGCAGAACCACGGGATCTGGCGGTGGACGGGACCATCCGCGACCCCCAATGCCCCCAGGCGGGGGCGGGGTTCCCCAGCATCGCTAGCACCCCCGAGCCAGGGCCCGGACTCCCAGATCGCGGATCTCGCAGGGTAAGGGGGGCCGCCTGTGCGTGCCACCCAACGCCTGGCCCCAAACCCCGACTCAGGCCGGCATTTCGCTTAAGGGCTGAGGCGCCCGCACCGCACACCAGCAGAGTCCCATCTGGATCCTGACGCCAGCTCCCTGCTTGCTTAAAGATGTATTTATTTGAAAGGCAGAGAGAGATGGGGAGAGGGAGGTGATGGGAGGTTTTGGGAGGTTTTGGGAGATGATGGAGATGATGGAGATGATGGGAGATGGGAGTTCTATCCACCGGCTCCCTCCCCAGTGGCCAGGGGAGCGCTGGGGGGCAGGAGCTCCACGTGGGGCTCCCACTGGGTCTACGGAGGGGACCAGGTGGGGTGGGAGTAAGAAGGCACAGAGTCAACCCTGTAGCAAGTAAAACTTTTATTAAGTAAACTTTCCTCAGACCAAAAAAAATTGTGTTTTCATGTTAATTTTTTAAGTAAAACCATCCTAATACATGATGTGTCCGTGTTATTGCTGTTCAAATATGCTTTTCCTTAATGTAGAGTGCATTTCACTTTCTCATAGTTCTCTGATATTCAGAATGCTTTATGTGCTTATTTTTAATATGTGTATACATATAAACATGTATGTTCAAGGTGTCTGTATATTCTGTCACTATTTAAATTAATTTCCTTTTGTTATTGAATTTTGCAAGTTCTTTTTTAAAGCTGCATGCATTTCTTTCAAATATGTACTTTTCTTTTTAAAAAGATTTATCTATATGAAAGGCAGAGTTAAAAGAGAAAGAGAGAAATCTTCCCTCTTCTGGTTCATTCCCCAGATGGCCACAATAATCAGGCTGAAGCCAGGGCCTGGAAATCCAACCAGATCTCCCACATGGGTGGCAGGAGCCCAAGCATTTGGGCCATGTTCTGCTGCTTTCCAAGGCACAATAAATGGCATGGATCTGGATGGAAATTGGAACAGTTGGGACTTGAAATGATGCTCATATGGGATGCCGGTGTCACAGGCCATGGCTTAACCTGCTATACCACAATGCCAGCCCAGTTTAATCATCTTTTTAATTGTTTAATTTTAATTTTAGTTAGTTTTTAAGACATTCAATATGATTCATAGACAATTCGAATAACAAAAGATATTCTATTCCTTTCTCCCTCCCTTCCTTCCTCTCTCCCTTCCTTCCACCTTCTTTCTTCTCCCTTTTTTAGTTTTTGAGATAACACATTTTAAATGCACTTTACAGTAAAAAGGCTTAATACTTCACCAATAAGAAGTTTAACAAGTAAAAAGCAAAAAGACCCTAACTTAATGGGAATATAGACAATGGCTGTAAGCAATAATTGAACAGAAAAATAACCATTTCACCCATATACAGTAAAGTTTAACATAATCACAGAACATTAAGACTACAGTAGTATAACATTCCTAACCATTGGCTTGACAAAGATATAGAACACAGTTTTAAAAAACTATATTTGCTGCAATACTGACAACACACAAAAATTTCATTTTTTTTAAATTTTAGCTCCCACATATAAGGTAGAGCATGTGGTGTTTGTCTTTCTAGGTTCAGCTTATTTCCCTCAATATGATATCCTAGAAAATGTTTAGTTTCCAAATATTTGCGAATGTTGTATTCTTGTTTCTTTCTGGTCTTATTCCTTTATGGTCTGTCAACATACATTATTGTATTTATTTGAAAGAAAGAGGGGCAGAGTTACAGAGAGAGAGTTACAGACAAAGAGAAGGCAAGGGAGGAGGAGGGGAATAGGAAGGAGGATGGGGAGGGGATAAAAAAGAGGAGTGGAAGTGGAAGGGAGAGGAGGAGGGGAGAAGGAGAGAGAGGTATCTTCCATCCACTGATTCATTCCTCAAACAGACTCAGTGGCCAAGGGTGGGCCAAATGGAAGCAAAGAGCCAGGAGCTTCTGGGTCTCCATCACTGGTGCTGTGGCCCAAGTATTTGAGCAATCCTCCACTGATTTCTGAGGTGCAGTAGCAGAGGTCTTAATTGGGAGTGGACTCAAACTGATTCCCATATGGGATCCCATCACAAAAGACAGAGGCTTTACCTGCTGAACCCTAGTGATGACCCCACATTTGGTTCTTCTTAAAGAGTTCTATCTCCTTAGTAATATTTCCATGCTTGTCACTCCTTGATTTTCTCATTTCCTTAATATATCTGTATGCTCTTCCATCTCGTTGAGTTTCTTACAATCATTATTTTGAATTCTATATCTGTCATTTCATAGATTTCCTTTAGTTTGGGATCTCCTAGAGGATTATTTCTTCTTTTGGAGGCATCATGCTACCTTTCTTCTCCATGTCTCTGGGTCCCTAGATTGGTGTCTGCCAGTCAGGTAAAATAATCCCTTCTTCTTTATGAAGTAAATTTTATCAAAGAGCTTATGGTTTGCCTGGAATTTACCTTGTGGCTTTGGCTTTGGTTCTAGAGGAGCACAGCGGTTTTGTCTCTGAGTGATTTCTTTTGTCTTCATCAAAGTCAGCTGTGTCTATAAGTGACACCCTGTTATAGTCTGCAGCAGTTTGTAGAGATAGAATCATGGCTTTAAGATGAATAAGGGTTTATCTTTGGCCCACAGTCCAGTGTCAGTCTCCCTGGTGAATGTGACAGGCAGGGCCTCATTCTTGGTGCTAAGGGAGACAAGAGTTGCTGCTTCCTTGTCCTATTGGCAACAACAAGTGATGCCAGGGCTTGTTGCACTAATTTATATGGCTCTAAGACAGTTATATGGATGGATGCTTCCTCTGGTCCTGCTGGGAGAGTCTAACTGGTTCTGTGGCTTGTAATACAAACAACCCTAGTCCTAGGACTAAGGTGTGTGAATTGAACCCTGTTCCAGTCCTACAGCATGACTATAATGTATACAGGAGATTTTACTCTGGAGGGTATGAGTCCAGAGAGGTGGAATACAGGTAGGTTCTTCCCGGTGTCCACCAGGTGGATTCCAGTCGCATTAAGAAATTTTGAATGAACTGTTACAGTACTGTTTTTTCAATATGTAATGGGATCATTACCCAAATCTTCCAGAGTGGGAGTGGATTGTTTTTTGCAGGCTGCTTTAGGTGATAGTCCCCAGAGGCTAAGGTGAATCCCCCTAGCTCATGTAGAGTCCATGAATTAGCTCTGGGGCCAATGCCCAAAAAGACCCACCATTGAAGGATGTAGATGTGTCCTTTGCCCCACATATTGCCCCAACTCTGACTGTGGTAGAATAGAGACTTGCGCACTACTTTCCACTGCAGATTGTTGTGCTCTGTGTGAGTGAGGGAGGGGAAGGAATCAAGCTGGTTTCTCTGCTCCGGGACCAGGAGATACTCAGAAACCAGTAAGCTCTCCAGGATAAGAAAAAGTGAGTCAGTGACTGTGGAATTCCTTGTCAGATAAAACAGAGTGGCCAGAACACAGCAATTTCTTCCTACTTTGATGTGGTAACATGGGGGCTCACACAGCAGACAGTTGTGCCACATGGCTGGCTGCAGCAGTGTCTCTGTCATCTCGTCTCTTGTCTCATGGAGTCTTCATCTTTGTTGTTTTCACTTCCTCACTGAAAATTTCCCATGAGTCAGACCCTGGAAACCTAGTCCTTCCTTTATTCTTTTCATATCCCAGAGCAGTTTAAGTTACTGTGGCTGTACCCTATTCAGCCATCTTGGATAAGATCTGTATCATATTTTTGGTAATAGACATTCTGAGATAACTTTGTGTCCAACTGTGGTTTTGAATTTCATTTTTGTGCTGATTAGTGATGCTGAGCATTTTTTCCTGTACTTGCTGACCATTTTTGTCTACCTTTGACAAATGTGTTTAGATCTATTGCTTATCTTAAAATTGTATTATTTATTTGCTGTTGAATTTTTAAATTTTCTTACATATTCTGATTATTAGCTCTTAATTATATGTGTGGTTCACAAACATTTTCTCCAATTTCATAGGCTGTCTCTTTGCTGCACTGATTATTTTACTTGCTGTGCAGAAACTTCTTAATTTCATCAAATTCCATTTGAGCATTAGCTTTTTTTTTTAACTAGGCACAGGTGTCTTATCCCAAAATTGCTTGCTCATTACAGTGTCTTGAAGTATTTTCCTATGTTTTCTCCTAGTAGTTTGAGGTCTTATATTTAGGTCTTTAATCCATTTTGAATTGATTTTAAAATTATTTTAGAACAGAGAGACAGATAAAGACACAAATGATGAGACTGGGCTAGACAGAAGCCAGTAGTGGGGAATTCAATCTATCTCTCCCACCTGGGTGGAAGGAACTCAGTACTTATCACCACTCCCTCTCATCATCTGCATTAACAAGAAATATGAGTCAGGAGTCAGACCTGGGTATCCAACTGAGATTTTTTAAAAAACCTAGAAGCATTTTATTTATATATACAAACTTCATGTATTTCATATACACAAATTTAGGAACATAATGATTCTTCCCACCCCATCCTCCTTCCCTCCTGCATTTCCTTCTCCCTCACCTATTCCCATTCTTATTTTTTCAAAGATCTATCTTCAATTAACTTTATGCATACAAGATTAACCTTACCCTAAGTAAAAAGTTTAACAAATAGTATAAAAAAAAACCTGTTCCTCAGCAAATAATACAGGCACTGTTAAAAAATCATTGCAACTCAAAGCGTCAATATCAATTCTTTAGATTATTTCTTAGGTATTCTATTAGTTACAATAGATCAGGGCAAATATATGATGATTGTCTTTTGGTTACTGGCATATTTCGTTAAGTATAATGATCTACAGTTGCATCCATTTTGTTGCAAAAGACAGAATTTCATTTTTTACTACTTTGTAGTATTCCATGTTGTATATAAATTGCTAGGATAAATGAATACCATGAGTTAATATTTTGTACACAGTGAGAAATAAGTTCTAGTTTCATTCTTCTGCGTGTGGATAGTCAATATTCCAAGCACCATTTTTTTTAAAAGATTGTACTTTCTGCAATGCATATTCTTAGCACTTTTGTTGAAGGTCAGTTGGCTGGGGAAGTTTCAATTTACCTTTAGGTTCTCTATTCTGTTCCTAAGGTATATGAGATTATTTCAAAAATTTTATGGAAATGGAATTAAAATATAAGGTTAGGGATGGACAGTGTGCCACAGCAATTAGGACATTACTATGACTCCCAGATCTCATATTGGAGTGCCTAGGGTTGAGTTCTGCTTTGCTTCCAATCCCCCTTCCTGTTATTGCATATCCTGGGAGGCAACAGGTGACAATTCAAGTACTTGGTGCCCTGCCACTAACATGGGAGACCCAGATGCAGTTACTGGATTTTGGTTACTACCAAATCCAGTTTCAGCTGTTGCAGTCATTTGGAGCATGAACCAGCAAATAGAAGCTCTCTTTCTCTCTCTCTTCCTTTCCTTCTTCCTTCCCTACTCCTTCTACCTCTGTCTTTCAAATAAAAAGGATACATTTATAGTTTATTTAGTACAATTTTTTTGAAAATCTTTGCAGTTTTTGTAATGTACTTTTCCATGGGGCATTTTTGTTAGCATGCAATAAATGTACATGTTTAAGATATGCAATGCATTATCTCAACACATGTATACAAATAATTGGCATTTTCATTTATTTATTGTTCTTTATGTTTAAAGCCTACAAACTCTTCTGTTATACTTCTCAGAGAGCATATAACACATTATTGGAAGCTATATTTGCTCTGCTGTGCTGTGGAACACTGACACTTCCTACTTCTATGTAGTAAGTTCCTGTTATTCAACCTTCCTCTTCACCATTTCACCATACTTTCCGCAACTTATAATAATCAGTATAAAAAGTTCAGATCATCATTTTTAAGCATTCGTGTATGTGGGAGAATGTGTGGTATTTGCCTTCTGTGCCCGACTTATTTCACATGACCTCCAGTTCTATGCATTTGCTATACATATTAGGATTTCATTCTTATTTATGGCTTAATACCCCTCAATTGTGTGTGTATAGCACATTATCTATTCATCCATTGATGGACCCCTAGATTGATTCTGAATAGTGCTACTAATAGAATCACTATTAGTGATTCTAATAGTGCTACAGTGAATATGGGAGTGCAGGTATTTTCTCCAAATCCTGCATTCATTACCTCTGGATTATATGCACACACAAGTAGGATAGCTGGGTCACATAGTAGATTTGTTTTTAGTTTCCTTGAGGAACATTCATACCATTCTCCTAATGTCTGTACAAACTTGCATTCAATCCAACAATGTATAAGGATTCATTTTTGTCCACATCTTCACCAGACTTTTTGTTTTGTCTTGGTATTGTTCATTTTAGCTGATGTAAGATATCTCATTTTACCTTTGATTTGAATTTTGCTGATGGATAATGATACAGAATTTTATACATACTTTGTCATATATTCATTATTTTGAGACATGACTATTCATAGCCTTTTCTCATTTCTTAATTTTTTTTAAATTCCATGAGTTCCTTCAGTATTCTGGATTTTATTCCTTTGTCAGATGAAGAGCTTACAAATAGCCTACAAATATTTTTTTCTACTATTTTGATTATCTCTTTATTGGATTATTGTTTCCTTTGATGTGCAAGTCAAAATCTCAGTAGTGGAGACCAGAACCAGCACACTATCATGGGATGCAGGCCTCCCAATTGGAAGCTTAACCAACTGTACCACAATGCCTGCCTCAAGGAAGCTATATATTTTCAAGTATTATTTCGTCTTGCTGGATTGATGTTTACATTATTATGAAATGACCTTCTTTATATTTTTATTACCTTTAATTATGAATTTATTTCATCTGATGTAATATGACTAAACCAACTTTTACTTGAATTCACATGGACTTTTCCATCCCTTCCACTTTCAGTTTGTGCATGTGCTTCAAGGTGAAGTGATTTTCTTGTAGGCAGTTTATTTTCCTATTTCATGTCTGATTTTAGTGATTTTGGACTTTTCTCTTTTTATTGTTAGTTGGGCCAATGGTATATCAATTTTCTTTATTTTTTCAAAAATCCAGCTCAACATTTCACTGATCTTTTACATTTTTTAGTTTCAATTTTGTTTATTCTGTATTTGTAATTATTTATTTCCTCTCCTAATTTTGTATTGGTTTGCTAGAATTTTTCTAGTTCCTAGAGATGTATTGTTAGCAAATTTATTTAGTGCCTTTCTAATTTTTTAAGATAGACACCAATTATTATAAAATTCCCTCTGAACACTGCTTTTACTGTATCCCATATGTCTTTTTTTCATTTATTAAACTTTTATTTAATGAATATAAATTTCCAAAGTACAGCTTATGGGTTACAATGGCTTCCCCCCTCCCATAACTTCCCTCCCACCCACAACCCTCCCCTCTCCCACTCAATCTCCCCTTCCATTCACATCAAGATTCATTTTCAATTCTCTTTATATACAGAAGATCAGTTTAGTATATATTAGGTAAAGATTTCAACAGTTTGCCCCATATAGCAACACAAAGTGAAAAAACTACCATTGGAGTACTAGTTATAGCATCAAATAAGAGTGTACAGCACATTAAAGACAGAGATCCTACATAATTTTTTTAATTAATTAATTTTCTATGCCATTTCCAATTTAACACCAGGTAGTTTTTTTTTTTTTTCATTTCCAATTATCTTTATATACAGAAGATCGACTCAGTATGTAATTAGTAAAGACCTCATCTGCTTGTAACCACACAGAAACACAAAG
Source organism: Lepus europaeus (assembly GCF_033115175.1). NCBI lineage: Eukaryota > Metazoa > Chordata > Mammalia > Lagomorpha > Leporidae > Lepus > Lepus europaeus. The sequence continues at coordinate 30,306,926 of NC_084851.1, read as the reverse complement.
TGTAAAATACTCTTTCAGTACTAGTTATAGTATCACTTCACATTAGACAACACATTAAGGACAGATCCCACATGGGGTGTAAGTACACAGTGACTCCTGTTGCTGACTTAACAATTTGACACTCCTGTTCATGGCATCAGTAATCTCCCTAGGCTCTAGTCATGTGTTGTCAGGGCTATGGAAGCCTTTAGAGTTTGCTGACTTTGATCTTATTCCGATAGGGTCACAGTCAAAGTGGAAGTTCTCTCCTCCCTTCAGAGAAAGGTACCTCCTTCTTTGATGGCCCCGTTCTTTCCACTGGGATCTCACACACAGAGATCTTTCATTTAGGTCTTTTTTTTTTCATGGTGTCTTGGCTTTCCATGCCTACAATACTCTCATGGGCTCTTCAGCCAGATCCGAATGCCTTAAGGGCTGATTCTGAGGCCCAAGTGTTGTTTAGGACGTCTGCCATTCTATGAATCTGCTGGGTATCCCGCTTCCCATGTTGGATCCTTCTCTCCCTTTTTGATTCTATCAGTTAGTATTAGCAGACACTTGTCTTGTTTGTGTGATCCCTCTGACTCTTAGACATATCAGAGCCATCAATTGTGAGCTGAAATTGATCACTTGTACTAGTGAGATGGCATTGGTACATGCCACCTTGATGGGATTGTGTTGGAATCCCCTGGCACATTTCTAACTCCACCATTTCGGCAAGTCCGATTGAGCATGTCCCAAATTGTAAATCTCCTCCCTCTGTTTTTCCACTCTTAAATATAATAGGGATCACTGCTCAGTTAAAATTTAAACACCTAAGAATAATTGTGTGTTAATTACAGAGTTCAACCACTAGTACTAGAACAACAACAACAACAACAAATAATAAAAAGGATAAAGTATTACATTGTACATCTAGAGTCAGGACAAGAGCTGATCAGGTCATTGTTTCTTATAGTGTCCATTTCACTTCAATAGGTTTCCCCTTTGGAGCTCAGTTGTTACCGATCAGGGAACACAAATGATATTTGTCTCTTTGGGACTGGCTTAATTCACTCAGCATGATGTTTTCCAGATTCCTCCATCTTGTTGCAAATGACTGGGTTTCATTGTTTCTTATTGCTGTATAGTATTCTATGGAGTACATGTCCCATAATTTCCTTATCCAGTCTACTGTTGATGGGCATTTGGGTTGGTTCCAGGTCTTAGCTATTGTGAATTGAGCTGCAATAAACATTAATGTGCAGATGGCTTTGTTATTTGCCAAATTAATTTCCTTTGGGTAAATTCCAAGGAGTGGGATGGCTGGGTTGTATGGTAGGGTTATGTTCAGGTTTCTGAGGAATCTCCAGGTGACTTCCATAGTGGCTTAACCAGTTTGCATTCCCACCAACAGTGGGTTAGTGTCCCTTTTTCCCCACATCCTCTCCAGCATCTGTTGTTGGTAGATTTCTGAATTGAGCCATTCTCACCGGGGTGAGATGCAACCTCATTGTGGTTTTGATTTGCATTTCTCTGATTGCTAGTGATCTTGAACATTTTTTCATGTGTCTGTTTGCCATTTGGATTTCCTCTTTTGAAAAATGTCTATTGAGGTCCTTGGCCCATCTCTTAAGTGGGTTGTTTGTTCTGTTGTTGTGGATTTTCTTGATTTCTTTGTAGATTCTGGTTATCAACCCTTTATCTGTAGTATAGTTTGCAAATATTTTTCCCATTCTGTTGGTTGCCTCTTCACTTTCCTGACTGTTTCTTTTGAAGTACAGAAACTTCTCAATTTGATGCAATCCCAAATGTTAATTTTGTTTTTGACTGCCTGTGCTGCTGGAGTATTTTCCAAGAAGTCTTTGCCTGTGCCTATATCTTGCAGGGTTTCTCCAATGCTCTCTAATAATTTGATGGTTTCAGTTTATAGATTTAAGTCTTTAATCCACGTTGAGTGAATTTTTGTGTAAGGTGAAAGGTATGGGTCTTGTTTCAAGCTTCTACATGTGGAAATCCAATTTTCCCAGCACCATTTATTGAATAGACTGTCCTTATTCCAGGGATTAGATTTGGATCTTTGTTCAAATATAAGTTGGCTGTAGATGTTTGGATTGATTTCTGGTGTTTCTATTCTGTTCCATTGGTCTATCCATCTGTTTCTGTACCAGTACCATGCTGTTTTGATAACAACTGCCCTGTAGTATGTCCTCAAATCTGGTATTGTGATGCCACCGGCTTTGTTTTTGTTGTACAAGATTGCTTTGGCTATTCAAGGTCTTCTGTGTCTCCATATGAATTTCAGCATCATTTTTTCCAGATCTGAGAAGAAGGTCTTCAGTATCTTGATTGGTATTGCATTGAATGTATAAATTGCTTTTGGGAGAATAAACATTTTGATGATATTGATTCTTCCAATCCATGAGCATGGAAGATTTCTCCATTTTTTGGTATCCTCTTCTATTTCTTTCTTTAAGGTTTTGTAATTTTCATCATAGAGATCTTTAACATCTTTGGTTAAGTTTATTCCAAGGTATTTGATAGTTTTTGTAGCTATTGTGAGTGGGATTGATCTTAGAAGTTCTTCCTCAGCTGTGGCATTTCTTGTGTATACAAAGGCTGTTGATTTTTGTGCATTGATTTTATATCCTACTACTTTGCCAAACTCTTCGATGGGTTCCAGTAGTCTCTTAGTAAAGTTCTTTGGGTCCCCTAAATAAAGAATCATATCATCTGCAAAGAGGGATAGTTTGAGTTCTTCCTTCCAGATTTGTATCCCTTTAATTTATTTTTCTTGCCTAATAGCTCTGGCTAAAACTTCCAGAACTATATTGAAGAGCAGTGGTGAGAGTGGGCATTCCTGTCTGGTACCAGATCTCAGCGGAAATGCTTCCAACTTTTCCCCATTTAATAGGATGTTGGCCGTGGGTTTTTCATATATTGCTTTGATAGTATTGAGGAATGTTCCTTCCATACCAGCTTGCTTAGAGTTTTCATCATGAAAAGGTGTTGTATTTTATCAAATGCTTTCTCTGCGTCTATTGAGAGAATCATATGGTTTTTCTTATGCAGTCTATTAATGTAGTGTATTACGTTGATTGTTTTGCGAATGTTGAACCATCCCTGCATACCAGGGATAAATCCCACTTGGTCTGGGTGGATGATCTTTCTGATGTGTTGTTGCATTCTATTGGCCAGAATTTTATTGAGTATTTTTGCATCTATGTTCATCAGGGATATTGGTCTGTAATTCTCTTTCAATGTTGCATCTTTTTCTGGTTTAGGAATTAAGGTGATGCTGGCTTCATAGAAAGAATTTGGGAGGATTCCCTCTTTTTCAATTGCTCTGAATAGTTTGAGAAGAATTGGAGTTAGTTCTTCTCTAAATGTCTGGTAGAACTCAGCAGTGAATCCATCTGGCCCTGGGCTTTTCTTTGTTGGGAGGGCCTTTATTACTGTTTCAATTTCTGTGTCAGTTATGGGTCTCTTTAGGTTTTCTATGTCTTCCTGGCTCAATTTCGGTAGGTTGTATGTGTCCCAGAATCTGTCCATTTCTGATAGATTTCCCTGTTTGCTGGCATACAAGTCCTTGTAGTAATTTCTGATGATTCTTTTTATTTCTGTGGTGTCTGTTGTTAGGTTTCCCTTTTCATCTCTGATCCTATTGATTTTGGTCTTTTCTCTTCTTTTTTTAGTTAGTTGGGCAAGTGGTGTGTCGATTTTATTTATTTTTTCAAAAAACCAGCTCCTCATTTGGCTGATTTTTTGTAATTTTTTTTGGATTCAATCCTGTTGATTTCTTCTTTGATTTTAATTATTTCTCTTCTCCTACTGGGTTTGGGTTTGGTTTGCTGCAGATTTTCTAGATCCCTGAGATGACTTGAAAGCTCATCTATTTGGTGTCTTTCTAATGTCTTGATGTAGGCACCTATTGATATAAACTTTCCTCTTAACACTGCTTTTGTTGTATCCCAGAGGTTTTGGTAGGTTGTGCTGTTATCCCCATTTACTTCCAGAAAATTTTTGATTTCTCTTTTAATTTCTTCTATGACCCATTGTTCATTCAGGAGCATGTTGTTCAACCTCCATGTGTTTGCACGTGCTCTAGGGATTCCCGAGTTGCTAATTTCCAATTTCATTCCTTTGTGGTCTGAGAAGCTGCACGGTATGATTCTAATTCTTTTGAATTTGCTGAGACTTGCTTTATGGCCTAGTATGTGGTCAATCCTAGAGAAGGTTCCATGTACTGCTGAGAAGAATGTAAAGTCTTTAGATGTAGGATGAAATGTTCTGTAGATATCTGTTAGATCCATTTGGGCTATAGTGTCATTTAAATCTACTGTCTCCTTGTTGATTTTCTGCCCTGATGATCTGTCTATCTCTGAGAGTGGAGTATTGAAGTCCCCCAGTACTATTGTATTGGGGTCTAAGTCTCCCTTTAAGTCCCTTAACAAGTCTTTTAAATAAGCTGGTGCCCTGTAATTAGGTGCATATACATTGATAATTGTTATATCTTCCTATTGAATGGATCCCTTAATCATTAAATAGTGCCCCTCTTTGTCTCTCCTAACAGTTTTTGTGGTAAAGTTTATGTTGTCTGATATTAAGATGGCTACGCCCGCTACTTTTTCATTTCTGTTGGCATGGTATATATTTTTCCAGCCTTTCACTTTCAGTCTGTATGCATCATTGTTGGAAAGATGAGTTTCTTGTAGGCAGCAAAATGATGGGTTTTATTCCTTAACCCAATCAGCTAATCGGTGTCTTTTAACTGGACAGTTCAAGCCATTAACATTCAATGTGACTATTGAGAAGGAGTAACTTTGCCCTTTCATTTGCCAAAGATTTTTTTCTAATATTGGTTTGAGACTCCTGTGATCTTTTACTGTGAGTTTTCCTTCCTTTATCTTCTTTCATATTGGTGACCATGTTTCTGTGTTTCTGTATGTAACACATCTTTAAGCATCTTTTGCAGAGCTGGACGAGTGGCAAAAAATTCTTTCAGTTTCTGTTTGCTGTGAAAGGTCTTTATTTCACCTTCATTCACAAATGAGAGCTTTGCAGGATATAATATTCTGGGCTGGCAGTTTTTCTCTCATAGTACCTGGGCTATATCTCACCATTCTCTCCTAGCTTGTATGGTTTCTGAAGAGAAGTCTGCTGTGAGTCTAGTTGGAGATCCTCTGAGAATAATCTGGCATTTCTCTCTTGCACATTTCAGGATCTTTTCTTTATGTTTCACTGTGGTGAGTTTGATTACGATGTGTCGTGGTGAGGATCTCTTTTGGTCATGTTTATTAGGGGTTCTATGAGCTTCCTGTACTAGGATTTCTCTGTCCTTCTCCAAACCTGGGAAATTTTCTGCTAGTATCTCACTAAAAAGGTCTTCTAATCCTTTCTCCCTCTCCATGCCTTCAGGAACTCCTAGAACCCGAATGTTGGGTTTTTTAATAGTATCCTGTAGATTACTGATAGTATTTTTTAGATTTCTGATTTCTTCTTTACTTTGATTTGCCTGTTTCCTTTCTTGTTCTCTGTCTTCTAAGTCTGATATTCTCTCTTCTGCTTCACCCATTCTGTTTTTAAGGCTCTCTAATGTGTTTGCCATTTGATCTATTGAGTTCTTCATTTCATTATGGTTTCTTGTCACTATCACAGTTTCATGTTCTACTAGTTGTTTCATTTCATTTTGATTCCTCCTTAATATTTCATTTTCACAAGAGAGATTTTCTATCTTGTCCATTAAGGATTTCTGTAGTTCAAGAATTTGTTTTTGAGAACTTCTTATTGTTCTTATCAGTTTTTTGAGATCCGCTTCTTGCATTTCCTCTATCTCTTCATCTTCATAATCTTGCATTGGGGTGTCTTGTTCATTTGGGGGCATCATAGTGTCTTCCTTGTTCTTGTTACCTCAGCTTCTACGTTTGTTGTTTGGCATGTTGGAGATAATTTTTGTTTTTGTTTTGTTTTGCTGTGGTTATTTTTTCTCGTTATACTATGCCTCTAAGTGGGCTCTCTGCTTTGATGGATCCTTAGAGGCTGTGATGGTTGTGCCCAGAGAGCTCTGCTTGATTCTTCAGATTTAAGGCTGTGCAAAAAGTGACTCGCTTTGCTCCTTGCTGGATCTCTCTCTCTCTCTCTCTCTCTCTCTCTCTCTCTCTCTCTCTCTTTGACTCAGTGGGGAAGTAATTCTGAATGGCTGAGTGGAATTGAGGGTAGTTGAAATCTGGCCTCTGTGAGTATTCGTTTGCTCTACCCCTGGGACCACACAAAGAGTTTATGCAGCCCTCAATGTGTTCTCAAGTTTCACCTTCCCCAAAGTTACTGAGTTTGTGTACTCATTGTTGCTTTACATATGTAAAATGGTGCCTGCTCTTTGTTTTGCTCAAGTGGAGGGAGGGGCCTCTGCCTTTCCCCACTAATGTCTCACTTTTCTGAGGCTTTTGTCTTACCTCCTGTTCATTCCTGCGCTGGGGAGATTATGCGGCTCGGCTCCAGTGGTTGGGTTTCCACGCGGTGGGCTCCTTGTAAGTCCTCTGTGTCACATCCACTAGATCCGGAAGCGTTTCCTCTGCAGTTTTTTTCCTGAATCTTTTCCTGAGTCTACAGAAATTCCACTTCTATGAAACTTTATTTTCCAGACTATCAGCACACGTCCTCACTATCCGCCATCTTGGCTCCACCCTCTGTATCCCATATGTCTTGATATGATGTTTTCTGCTCATTTTTTCCAGAAATTTTTTTATTTCCCATTGATTTTTTGTATGACCCACTGTTCATTCAGGAACATGTTGTTCAGTATGACCCACTGTTCATTCAGGAACATGTTGTTCAGTCTCTATGTGTTTGCATACGTTGTAGAGATTCTTGAGTTGTTAATTTACAGCTTCAATCCATTGTGGTCAGAGAAGATGCATGGTATAATTTCAAATTTTTTTAAATTGCTGAGACTTGCTTCATGGCCTAGCATATGGTCAATGCTAGAGAATGCCCCATGCACTGATGAGAAGAATGTGTGTTCTGCTACAGAAGGATGAAAAGTTCTGTAGATATCTGTTATGTCTATTTGGTCCACAGGTTGATTAGCTCAGTTATTTCTTTATTTTGTCTAGTTGATCTGCCCATTGATTAAAATGGGGTGTTGAAGTCTCCCATTACTATTGTATTGGAGTCTGTGCTTCACTTTTGATCAATTAATATTTGTTTTAAATTGCCAGGTGTGATGTAATTGGGTTCATACATTTAATATAGTGACATCTTCCTGTTGAATTGTTCTGTTAATCATTACATAACACCCTTCTTTGTCTCTTTTAACAATTTTTATGTTAAAGTCTATTTTGTCTGATATTAGGATGGCTTGACCTGCTCTTTTTTGTTTTCTATTAGCATGGAATAACTTTTCAGTCTCTGTGTGTATATTATTGGTGAGATGTGTTCATTGTAAGCAGCAAATAGAAAGCTCTTGCTTTTTAATCAATTCAGCCAGTCTGTATCTTTTAACTGGAGAATTGAAGCCATTTACATTAAAAGTTGCTATTGACATGTAACAACTTGGCCCTGCAATTTTTCCATAAATATTACTATTGTTTACTTTGGATTTCTATTGCACTTTTTAAAGATTTATTTGAAAAGCACAGTTACAGAGAGGCAGAGGCAGAGAGAGAGAGGTCTTCCATCCACTGACTCCTCAGATGGCCACAATTGTGGATGCACCAATCTGAAGCCAGGAGCCAGGAGCTTTTAGCAGCTCTCCATACAGTTGCAGAGGCCCAAGGACTTGGGCCATTTTCTGCTTTCCAAGACAATAGCAGAGAAATGAATAGGAAGTGGATTATCCAAGATTTGTACTGGTACCCATATAGGATCAGTGCTGGTCCCTCTACTGTTCTTTTACTGGGAGATTTTCTGCCTACACATTCTTTCATAACAGTGACTATCTCCATGATTCTGTGTGTAGACATCCTTAAGCATCTTTTGTAAAGCTGGACAAGTGGTGATAAATTCTTTCAATTTCTATTTGTTATGGAAGTGTTTATTTCACAATCATTCATAAATGAGAGCTTTGCAGGGCATGGTATTCTGGGTTGACAGTTGCTTTTTCTCTTAAGACTTGGACTATGTCACTCCATTCTCTTCTGTTCTGTAGCATTTCTGATGAGAAGTCAGATGTGAGTCTGATTGGAGATCCTCTAAAAGTAATCTGGTATTTTTCTTGTGCACATTTTAGAGTCTTTTCTTTATGTTTTACAGTGGAAATTTGACTACAATATGTCATGGTGAAAAGATCTTTTCTGGTCATGTCTATTAGAATAACTATGTGCTTTTTGTATTGGATGTTTTTTTCTTTTTCCAAATTGGAGTTTTCTGTAATTATTTCACTATATAGGCCTTCTAATCCATTCTCTCTTTCCACACCTTCAGGAACTCATAAGACCCATATGTTGGGTTGTTTTATAGTTTCCATATGTATCCAACACTTTTTTAAGATTTTAAATTTCTTCTCCTTTTTTTAGATCTGACTGAAAAATTTCCAAATGTTTGTCTTCTAGCTCAGATATTCTTTCTTCTGTCTCACAAAGTCTGTTGTTTTGGCTTTCCACTGAATTTGTATTTGATCTATTGAATTCCTCATTTTTAATATTTCATTTTCATTTCTCTTTAAAATCTTAATGTCATAGGAAAATCTTCATTCTTGTGTGGATCTTTTTGATATTTAAATTCTTTATTTCATCAAAAATTTTCTTTCCATACAAGAATGGCAATGTCATGTCAGTGCATATTCTATGGAAAATTCATACCTTGAGTAACTAGCCTAGGAATCAGAGACAGAGCACTGAAAAGCTAGTGTGCCAGGTCAGAAACAGGATGCTGCCAATGCAAAGAGTATACAGAGAGAAAATGCAGCTGTTAGAAAAGGAGTCCACAGTCAAGAGAATTAGACAGCAGCAGTGCACTGCACTGACATTCAAGAAGAACAGAAAATGGGCAAGTCCCAGAGGATGCCCTTCCTACAGAGAATTTTCAGTAGACCACAACACAAAGAGTTCTCCCAACTGTATCCCCAACTGTCTAATTCATATGAACCTGTGCCTTCCCTTTTAAGCCCAGAACACTGTAACACTATAAGCCAATTTCAGACTGACATGTAAATAGGACAGCCATATGCAGCTATTTCATTCTGCTTCCTGTGTCATAGCCTAAGGTAACAACTTGGGTTAGGCAAAAACAACTATGGTGTTAGGCATCATTAGTAAAAAGCTGAACAAATCTAAAATGTGTTCCCATTTTCTTAAGAAATACACTCTACAAAAGGTAGCTGTCAGGATGACTCAGTTTTGGCTGAAGGCAAAATCATTTTTATGTAAATATACTGAATAAACACAAAAACAAATATCCCTAACAAACTACTGTCAGACCAACTTGAATGTTTTCATAACCAGCTCCTGAATGAAGTTCTGATAATCACGAGATACAAATAACCACTACAATTGGATCATGCCTGGTTACTATCAGGTCTGTTTCTGAAGCTTCTATATAGCTGGATTTGGCTACTTTACATTAATTTATACAATAAATGACTTTTATAAGAAAATAATAGGTCTAGTATGATGAAATCAAAATAAAAATGACTGAGAAGTACACAGGAAATGTCATATATTTTAAAGTTACATATGATATAACCTTATAGCATAAGAACTCACTTACCATGATCTAAACCTCAAATCATTAATGCACGACTTAATTGTCTGCAAGACTAACAAGTCACTTGTTAATCACATCAAGGCCTTACATGGGAGAAATACTCAGAATGTATGGCATAGCCATTATTTCCTTGGAGAATTAAATATTTTTATCAAGTATATATGGAATGTTGTCTGGAAATGACTTAAGTCATAATTTTTTAGAAGAAAAATATTCAATATTTGAAAGGATTAAATAATATAAAATATATCATCTGGTGATTACAAGTGAAACTAGAGACAAATAACAGCACATTCTTTGGAATATCTGTAAACATGTAGGAAGCAAATTAAAATCTTCGTTTAAAAATATTTTATTCTTTTCTGAGCTACAAACCACAGTTTCTGGAAAAGAAAATATGCAAGGATTTTAAGATAAAATGCTATTATAATTACCTTCTGACATCTTTTGTTATAGAAAATAAAGTTATAACAAAGTACATATATAAGTAGAGAACCATTTTTTTTTCTTTTTTTTTTTTGACAGGCAGAGTTAGTGAGAGAGAGAGATGGAGAAAAAGGTCTTAATTTTCTGTTGGCTCACCCTCCAAAGGCTGCTGTGGCCAGCACACAGCACTGATCCAACGAAAGAAGCCAGGTGCTTCTCCTGGTCTCCCATGCGGGTGCAGGGCCCAAGCACCTGGGTCATCCTCCACTGCCTTCCCGGGCCACAGCAGAGAGCTGGACTGGAAGAGGAGCAACTGGGACAGAATCCGGCACCCCAACCTGGACTAGAAACTGGTGTGCCAGCACCGCAGGTGGAGGATTAGCCTATTGAGCCATGGCGCCAGCCTGAGAACCATTTTCTTGCAATACAGCAGATATATAGAAAGATGCGCAATATCACTAACATACCAGGTAAATGCAAATCAAATATGCAATAATATTTCACCTTCTTTCACAATGGCTTTTGTCAAAAGGGTGGGAGATGACAAGTCTAGTCAGGGATGTGGATAAACAGGAACCCATCTATACAAATGGTGGAAATGTACATGGGTACAGCCAGTATGAAAACAATATGAAAGTTCCTCAAAAAGTAAAAATAGAATAACCACAGGACTCATAAATTACTCTTCTGGGTGTATATGCAAAGAAATCAGTCAGTCATCACCTAGTAGAGATATCTGTGCTCCCATGTTTATTACAGCATTTTTACAGTAACCAAAAAATGAAAACAGACTAAGTAACCTCTGATGGATGAATAAATATTATAAATAAAGAAATGGAGAATCAAATATTATATAATGGAATGCTATTGAGAGAAAATTATTTAGCCTTTACAAAAGGAAATTTAGCCATTTGCTACAGCACAGATGAATCTGGAATATAAACCAGATATAGAAAAAAATATTTAAATTGCTTCATGGTCTTGATTATTTGTAGAATCTTTAGGATCCAAATGCTGTACATAGAAACAGTGCATAACATTGGTTACTGGGGTAGGATGGAATGATGTAGGTCAAAGGGTAGAAATTGTTTTTAATCATTATTGATTTGAAAGGCAGCGACAGAAAATTCTCCTTTCTTTTAGTTTATTATCCAAATTCCCACAATACCCAGGGCTAGGAAAAGTCAAAACAGGAGCCAGGGACTCAATCCAGATTTCCCCTGTGGGTGATAGACCTACAACTTCAACCATCACCTGCTGCCTCTAAACATGTATTAGCATGACTCCAGAATTTAGTGCAGAGCCAGGTCTCAAACCCAGACCCTCCAATTAGGGCTGAGACATCTCATGTGGCATTTTACCTGCTCCACCAAATGCCTGGTCTGGGTATAAAGTTTTAATTCTGTAAGGTTAATCAGTTTAGAAAGCTGGTGAACAGCATGAGAACTCTAGAAAATTATATTATATTATATTATATTATATTATATTATATTATATTATATTATATTATATTATATTCTCCTAGAAATAAATTCTCAGTGTTTTTACCATATATTTTAATAATTTAATGTGAAATAAACATTGATATCATATTTTGTCAACATACCACAAAACATGAATTGCAGTGGTATAAAACCATTTTACTCTGAAATATAATTTGCTTAACTTTAAGGAAGATACATATACATGAGAACCTACATGCACATATATGCACACTATTCTAAGTCTCTTGAAAAAAATCATTAATAGAAATTGTTTAAAAATACTACTAAGCTTTTTACAAAATCATACAGTTTTACATTAAATATTTATGTTCATTGTGCTATCAAGACTTAAAAGTATGTTAAAGTGTTGTACCTCTCTAGTAACTACTAGCATGTTATTTATTATTGGTGATGATATAGAATGAAAATAGATAATTCAGTGTTCCAAAATGAATATAGAAGGATTACATGACTGAGGAATGCATTATAGCTTTTATGCTTTTATCAGTTTTCAGATTTTCATGAGAAACATGTGTGTTTTTAATTGTAATTTTAATTTTCAGTTTTTACACATCATATAACATGTCCAAATCTTGAAGATACTATTCAGTGGTAGCTTTAATTAAAACAGAGTTTAGGAAATGAATCAATTTTCATCTATATTATGAGTGCCTTTGCAGGGCCATGAACAAAACACAGTTAAAGGAAGAGGACATTTCCTAAATGGAATTATCTCTACAGGCAAATGTCTTGGGAAAAAATTGTGAGAAACAGAAAATAGTAATCAGAGAAGGCCTTATAAATGTGCTGACAGTAAAACCCTTCCAACTCTAAGAGGTCTATCATCAATTTATTTGGGTTTCTAAGACCTGGAGTGTTTTTAGTTCTAGTATGATGGAAGCAACACAAGTATCCCTAACTTGATGCAGGCCTATGCAGCAGCTTTGGGCTGCTTTTCTGTTGTATGTACAGATGTGCCTATCTGAGGTTGTGCATATGTGTCTATGCTCCTATTTTTCTCACATCCCCAAAAAGTTCTTGTTAATTTTATCACCTGCTCTTAGTTGCTCATGAGAAGTAATGTTAACACACCAGCTATTTCTGATGACTGGGATCACAGTATGTCAACCCATCACAGAAACCCATGGTCACTCTTGATGTCATCCAGGGCAGGGCAAGGGACAGCAGTAGTCACTAACAATGTGTTAGTCCTTGTTGTCTATTTATCACAGACAATTATAAGTTCCAGAGTATTCTGCTGCCCAGTCTCCAGTACTACCATTATACAATAGCTCATTTCACATTCAATGGCTAACTCAAAGAATGTTGAGAGTATAGCAAATGAAATAAGGGCTCAGAATATTCTAGGGGGCTGACACCATGGCTCAATAGGTTAATCCTCTGCCTGTTTTGCTGGCATCCCATATGGGTACCAGTTCTAGTCCCAGCTGCTCCTCTTTCAATCCAGTTCTCTTCTATGGCCTGGGAAAGCAGTAGAAGATGGCCCAGGTGCTTGGGCCCCTGCACCCAAATGGGAGAACAGGAAGAAGCACCTGGTTCATGGTTTTGGATCAGTTCAACTCCAGCTGTTGCAGATGTATGGAGAGTGAACCAATGGAAGGAAAACCTTTCTGTCTCTCCCTGTCACCGTCTGTAACTCTACCTCTCAAATAAATTATTAAAATCTTTTAAAAAATCTTAAAAAAGAATATTCTATATAAAATTCCCACTGAAATATATTAAAAGTCAAATATTCATTTTTTAAGCATATATATTTTTCTGAAAGGTAGAGAGACAGATTTTCCATCTAGTTGTTTATTTCCCAAATGCTCCCAACATCTGAGACTGGACCAGGCTGAACCTAGTATCCAGAAACTCTATCTGAGTCTTCAATGAGGGTGGCTAGGGGCCAAGTACTTGGGCCATAATTTGCTGCCTTCCTGAGGATACCTGGGGAGGGGGGCAAGTGCCTGTGGGCCTCTCAGACATAGGAAGAATTTCTGGCACAATCAGGTTGCAAATGTTGTGCAAGCAGGCTGCAAGCTGGAAAGCTTGTTTTCACCTGCTGGCATCTCCCCCATAATAACCCCTTGTTCAGTATGTGTGATCCTGTACTTCCAACCACAACTTCAATCCTCTACCCAGAGCTAGTACAGGAGGGACCTGAGCCCCTAAGGATAATCTGGCTGACTTCAGGAGACCCCTACTATCTCCATGGGTGGCCCCAGTTCAATCAACATAGAGTATGTGAAGTCCCTGTCCAATGGGCGTCCCCCTAGATTGACCCAATTAAAATGCAGTAATGCCATAAAAACCCTGGGTGCTTCCTGAAAGCCATTGTCCTGATCTGGCATTCCATCTGGTCTCCTATTGGACTAGATGCTTTACTGTTGCTTTGCAAAGAAAATAAAGCTTTTGCATCTTATTTGCAAATTGTTTCCCAGGTTTTTATCTCTATATTAAGCTGAGGAAAAGCACACACAGAGCTTGCTCAGGTAACCACCCTCCCCTCCAGGACCCATAACACTTCCCAGAAACATTAGCCAAAGTGGATCAGAAGTAAAGCAACTGGGACTTGGACCAATGTTCTGATGTGGGATAATGGCATCACAAGCAGTGACTTAATTCATTATATGATAATGTTGGCCTCTAAGAATATTTAAGTAAACTTGTTAAATAAAATTATTAAATAAAATCCTAGCAGAATTGAATCTTAGGATATCTGACTTTAATAAATCACAGCATATTTATCATCTACCAATGCATTTTAGAAAATGACATTCAAAACACACAGAATCATATATTTCCTGATATTTTCTGAAGCATTTATTTTCAGTGCCACTATAAGAAACTATTTACTATAGAGAGAAGAAAAATTCCTCAACCAAAATCCAAAATCTAGAAATCTGTACAACTTTGCCACAATCTGTACAAATTTACACTAGTTCCTAATTTACCCAATAAAACATGACTAACAAAGTTAAGGAAATAGATGGTGATTTGTGGAAAAGACTTTTACATAATTAAGTCCAAGGAGAGTTACAAGCCAGACCTCCACTTTCTAAAATTAAGTTGTTTACTCAGACTTAGAAAACTACGAACTAACAAATATACAGATAGCTGGCTGGTGCATGGTATTTTCTCGATCTACTTTTTTTTTCTAAGCCTGCTGCCATGTAAGATTCTGGTCACTTGCTACTTTCAAGGCCAAAAAAAAAAAAGCAGCATACAAGAGCTGACCATTTTCCCAGGTCATGCTTACTTTATGTACATTTATAGATATTTAAGTGCTAGATAAATGTCTTGTCATAAAATTTCCAGTACTACCATTTTAAAGACATTTATCTTTCCTATTGAGCTACCAAAAATTAATGATGATTTTCAAGCATTAATAGTGAAAACTTATCTGCAAGATATACTGCAGAGAAAGATTCATTGAAATACTGATTTTCAAGAAAGGGACTGATATAAAACTTTAGGTATAATGCCTGGGAGAAACTGAAACATAGGACTTCACTCCCTAGGAAATAAAATGATCATTTACTTGGTCTCAAGGGCTACTAAGTCATTGAAAGGGGCTGTACAAACCATGGCTTTTGATACTTAAAAACTATTTTACCATTCTATCTTGCGCAAGATCTTCACAGCTGTGACATGGTTTAAGTTCCATAATGTATCACCAAGAAGAGCTCACCCAAAGCAAAAATCAAATTTGACCATCCAAATTTGTCCATAAGATATCTTTCCATAACCTATATCTTAGCCTGATAATCATTATATTGTAATTTTTGGAAGGGTTTTTTTCCTACTTAAGAGAACCCTCCTTTGAGCAGATTCTTTTGTCTACATTTGCACCTTGGTGCTGTTCTGAGTGCTGCCTCCTGCTGGTGGGACATCCTACAGCACTCTGGTGGAGCCATCCTGTCTGACGCTGTGGGACACTTCATAGGGGTCAACCCAGAGTGCAAGTTAGTGTTCAGGGAGAAGCCTGACTAGCTCCTGACTGCTCAGTGCAATCAGAGGGTCCAGTTTCTGGTTGATGTCCACAGGAATATGATGATAACCTGATCCCTTGCACAGCTTCTCTGGGAGCCAGTGGAGTGTGTAAAGCTCTGCCCATGTCTCCTGGAGGCTCTGACTGAAGGTCTGCAGCTATCACTTGATCATGAGCCTCTTGGTGTGGAGGAACATGGAGATGATGGACTCAGTGGTGGCGATCTTGCATATCTTGGGGGTGGCCCAGATGTAAAAGGGATGCCTGGGGTTGCACCATGGCAGCCAGGACTTGCCTGGGCTCCCTCACAGGTGAGAGAGCTGAGAGGGAGTGAAGCTCTGATGGCTACTGCCCTAGCCACTTCTTTGGAGTAAAAAAAAAATATTTTCAAGACAAGAGGTGATGGGAGAGAGGAAGAGAAGGGACAAGCAGCCTGGTTACAGTTCTGGGAGCCCCTCAGCCACCTCTGCCTCTAGCTCTTTAACCTTTAAAACCTCAACATAAACAATATGTAAGTATGTTGTGCCCTGAATGACTTCCATCTGCCCAGCTGAATCAGTGAAATATCTCATGGCAGCCAAGTGTTAGTGCTCTCCCAATGCACACCTGATATTGTAAAACATTCTAACCACACAGGGTACTGTTTCACAGTTTACATTTGTCAATAAGAGTGACAAAATAAATAAAATATTTGCATTTATTATTAAAGTAGAAATGTGATAACTTTATTACCAGAAATGCTTTTATAAATTATTAATGCAGTATATAAATGTCTGAAATGTAGGTATAGGTCAGAGAAGGATCAACCTCAGTTAGAAAACAAAGAAAATGTTGAAATTACTAGCTTGTACTTTAAAAATAATATTATTTAAATATACATAAATAATGAGTCTTGGAAAAATATGATACAATTATGGGGACACAGTATGTTACTACATCATGACCAGAATCTATTGTTAAGCTGACAGCATACTTTGCAGATGTTTCCTATGCATAGTCAGATATTTTTATGTAACTGGGATTATATTAGAAAAACACATTTTTTTTGGACAGGCAGAGTGGACAGAGAGAGAGAGAGAGAGACAGAGAGAAAGGTCTTCCTTTGCCATTGGTTCACCCTCCAATGGCTGCTGCAGCCCGAATGCTGTGGCCAGTGCACCACACTGATCCGAAGCCAGGAGCCAGAAATATTTATATAATTTTGATGAACAAAGCAAGGCTATTACCATACCCATTACCTGAATGCTCTCATGGGCTTTTCAGCTGATCTGCATGCCTTAAGGGCTGATTCTGAGGCCAGAGTGCTGTTTAGGACATCTGCCATTCTATGAGTCTGCTGTGTATCTCACTTCCCATGTTGGATCGTTCTCTCCCTTTTTTATTCTATCAGTTAGTATTTGCAGACACTACTCTTGTTTATGTGATCCCTTTGACTCTTAGTCCTATCATTATGATCAATTGTGAACAGAAATTGATCACTTGGACTAGTGAGATGGCATTGGTACATGCCACCTTGATGGGATTGATTTGGATCTCTATTTTTTAAAAATATTTTATTTATTTGGGTGACAATTATAGACAGAGAGGGAGAGAGAGAGAGAAAGGTCTTCCTTCCACTGTTTCACTCCCTAAATGGCTCCAAGGGCTGGAATGTGCTCTGATCCAAAGTCAGGAGCCAGAAGCTTCCTCCAGGTCTCCCTCATCAGTGCAGTAGCCCAAGGACTTGAGCCATCTTCCACTGCTTTCCTAAGCCATAAAGAGTGAGCTGGATTGGAAGTGGAGCATCCAGGTGACAAACCAGTGTTGATATGAGATGCTGGTGCTACAGGTGGAGTCTTATCCGCTGTCCCACAGTGCTGGCCCCCAGCCATGGCTTTTAATTTCTGTGTTTATATGATAATTGTGGGGGCCTTCTAGTTGGCTGTAGGAAACACATGCAGAGAAAAGAGTGCATTGCTTTGCTAGGGTGGCCATAACATAATACTGTCGAATATGTGGCTTGAATCACAGCAATATATTTCTCATAGTTCTTGATTAAATATTTGAGAACAAGATGATAATGGATTTGGTTGCTCATGAGACCTCTCTTTGGTTACCACATAGCCACCATCTTGCTGCACTCTTACATGGTATTTCCTCTGTCTATGTGCATCCTTCCTTATAAGAACATTGATCAGTTTGAGTCAGGGCTTCAGGTTTATGATATCATTTGATGTCAATTATCTGCTTAAAGTCCTATCTCTAAACAGTGTCACATTGGTTGTCAGCATTGCCTTGGTAACATGTTAAGGAAAAATAGATTTTTTTTGTTGGTTTTAATCTATTTAGAAATCAGAATATAAAATAATGTATATTGTTTCTAAATACCCAGTTTGCAAATAATAGGATTAATAAGCTTTATTAACTAGAATAGGAATCTTGAGGGGCTGGTGCTATGGCTCAGCAAGTTCGAGCCACAGACCACAGAGCCAGCATCTCATATGGGCACCAGGTGCAGTCCTGGCTGCTACACTTCCAACCCAGCTCCCTGTTAATGCTCCTCAGAAAGCAGCAGAGGACAGCCCAAGTGCTTGGGCCCCTGCACTCACATGGGATACCTGGAAGAGTCTCCTGATTGCTGGCTTCAGGCCAGCTCAGTCCTGGCTATTGTGACCCTTTCGGAGGGAACCAGCAGATGAAAGATCTCTCTCTGTCATCTCCCCTCCTCTTTCTCTGTAATTCTGCCTTTGAAATAAATAATCTTTAATCAAAGGAATCTTGAATGTTCTCATGTATGTTAGACTCTATAAATTCACCACCTTATTAATAGATATTAGACTATAACCTATTATACAGTCTGAGTATTTATGCTTCACTAAATTACATATGTTA
Organism: Lepus europaeus; assembly: GCF_033115175.1. Lineage (NCBI taxonomy): Eukaryota > Metazoa > Chordata > Mammalia > Lagomorpha > Leporidae > Lepus > Lepus europaeus. Next base: position 30,288,491 of record NC_084851.1, on the reverse strand, counting down.
AGGTCATTACCACCTTCCTACACATCATTCTAAGCCCTTAGATAATCTTTCTTCCTAATCCATAACAAAGGGTGCATGTATCTCAGTAATCAGGAAAGCATTTAAAACAATTTTGTAACAATTAATTCTTTATTCAATGATTAACTTCTTAGATGGTGTCCAAAAATGAGACATTCTAGGGAAAATCATGGTTTAGAACCCTAGATTCAAATTTCAGCCTTGCCTATTTCTTGCTTTTTTACTAAGAGTAAAGTGTTTATCTTCTCTGAGCCTCTTTGTTTTTCACATAAATCACAAAATGCTTGTCATTAAAAAAAAATATTGAAGTGTGGAAACTGCAGTACATAATAGCTGTTCAATACATGTTTCTTTATATTATCTAAACTTTCATTATCCCTGTTGATATTATTAAAGCGGATGACATCATAATACTGTTATGCAGAAGCTGTTGTAGATGCTCTCAAAAGTGCTTTCATACAAACTCTCAGCACCACTGTGACACTTACCCACCAGGACTTTTTTCCTGGCTATATTGTTATTAAGCCCTGTCTTCTTGCTTTTGATTAATGAAGGACTTTTCAGTAGGAAGTAAAGAGAAGTAGTGTGGGGAATAAAATTTATTAATTTGCACATTTCTTTAATCATTATGTAAGGTTCACACTTGAAATAAAAGGTTAATAAGATCATACTTTCTGCCAATCCACGTATTATTTGTTCCCAAATAGTAGCTCTAAAAAGAAATATACATTTTAATTCCATTCTCCACAAAATTTAATAAAAGTGTATGTATACATGATACACATAATGAAAGTGTGTATATATAGATTATATTTTAATTAAACTTTTAAGTTTTTTCAATTAAATAAAAAAATTTTGAGAAGTGAAATTAGGGCTATTGGTAGGTTGTAAGCATGGTTTATGTCTGATTTTTAAAAGATCACATACATTGTTGAGACAGACAGCAGAGGGTAAGTGTAAATGGTAATACCAGTTAAGAGATAGTGGAAGTTCTTCCAGAGAGAGCTAATGGTATCTTGAACCAGGGAGGAACAATGGAGAAACTGAGATCCTCACTGTATTCACAATATATTAAAAAAAAAAACCTCAATCATAAGATTAGCGAGTGATTTTATGTTACAGAATAGTCATACTTAAATATGACTTCTAGGATTTTATAATGGGCTGAAAGGTGGTTTTGATTTGCCTTACTAAGGGAAAACATAAAGAAGAGTAAAGTTAGATAAAGTGGTTAGGAATTATCTAGTAGAACAGGAAGTTGGCAACATTGGTGCAAATGAGGGCTATGAAAAGAACCAAAGACTTTACAAGAAGAGGGAGAATATTTTCAAGGTAAATGGAAAGATGCTTCCACGTATTTGATTTGGAGGAGTGAAAAAAGTGGTGAGAGGTGAAAAACTGTAGATGGTTCTCACCTTATGAGGGTTCAATTATGGATTTTTCTACTTTATGATAAGGCAAATGTGATATATATTCAGTAGAAGTTATTGCAGTTTTTCATTTGATCTTTTCTTAGACTATTAATATGTGCAAATCTGACAATAGCAGCAAGTCACAGCTCCCCATGAGCCACACACACACAGAGGGAAACAACTGATTCTGTACAGTGTGCTGTGTGAAGCTATAATGTTCAGTAAGACAAATGCACTCACTGACTTTTCCTTTAGTTGTTTTTTCTGTTTTTAAAGAACCCAACTAGAAAAATAAACAAGAAAAGATAAAGCCACATAGAGACCAAGTGGCATGGGATGAGCTAAATATTGGGCCCCTACATGTCTTCAGAGCTGTTGGTTTAAGGTTGAGACTTCTATGTTGGCTTGAATAGCAAGAGTCAGGTTATTTCAGTGTGTGTGTGTGTGTGTGTATGTATAAAATATAAAATATCTTGTATTGAAATAAAATGTGTTGACAACATGGAGGTTAGGCCCACTTCTTTATTGGACCAGCCTCCCTGCAGGCTCACACACTTTAACAGCATGGAACCCTTGGGTCTGTCCAGCCTCTGCTATGAGGGGGAGTTGACATGGTGGGTGAAGGTCAGAGGCATAGGGATAGTCACCACTTGATTAAGAGGCTCCTGTACCCCGTGGTCCAGACCCTCACATTACCTGCCTGCTGCTTCCTTGTTCTGGAGTGGTGACTTGTGTCTTAGGATGAGGATGAGATGGTGTTTTTTGTTGTTGTTGTTGCTTTTGTTTTTTTTTTTTTTTGTTTGTTTCTTTTCTATTTCTTTTATTTCTTGTTAAATTGCAGTTTCTTGTGGGTTGCTTTGATTTGACCTTCACCCTTCACCTTCACCAATCCCAGTTCCTGGGAAATGTTCTCTGGGGCTTTGCCTGTAGCAGGGTTACTCTCAGATGACAATCTGTGCTACTCTCAGAGTGCTCCTCTGGCCTTCCTGCCTTGATCAGGGGAGCAGGAGGCCCTGTATTTCCAGGGTGCTTGGAGGGAACATTTCCGCCTGGCAGGGGATGGAGGAGTTCTAAACTAGAAAAATGTTCTTGAGGTTTTTACCTTGCCTGCTATTCTGTGAGGCTCTTTTTCATACTGTCAGACTCCTCACTGCTCTCTGATTCTTCTTCTAGTTTCTTGGCACTTCTGGGTGGTATCAGAGTACCTCCTAAGGCCTGGGTTGTTCCCCACCTTCTCAGGGACTTAATCTTCCCTTTTCACTGAGACTCCTGACTAGGGGCTAGTGAGGCTTTGGCCTGGAAAGGCTTGAATGAGGGCTCTGCCCCCATTTCCATCTCTTCTTGAGCTGGAGGAGCTTTAGCTAGAACTGCTAGCCTGGCCCACTGGCACCAGCCCAGGTGTGACATGGAACCTGGGCTAGGACACTGCTCTCTTTCTCAGTATCTGAGACTTCTGACTTCTTGGCTTATATCCCAGAGAGGAGTGGAATGTTCACTTCTCAGAGACAGGGCATGGCACAGAATTCAGAGCCTGCATTCTTGGTCTTTGTCAGCCTGTTCTCTACTTCTTGATGGTAAATCCACTCCTAGAGTTAGTAGACCCTGATCCTGGGAAGGCTTTGTGGATTTGGGCTTCTGTTTCCTCTTCTTCCAAACTCTCAGAACTGCTAATGGTGTCTGACACATGAGTATTGCCTTGTAGTGGAACATCTTCCTCTGTCTTCCACTTCCAGCCAGACCCTGAGGTTGGTTTCCCGTGCATATTCATGTCCAGGAGGTTGTAGGCTGAGTCAGGAAACACCTGGCCTCTCTGTTCCTTCATTGGTATCTCTCTCTCTCTCTCTCTCCCTCCCCCTCTCTCTCTCTCTCTCTCTCTCTCTCTCTCTCTCTCACACACACACACACACACACACACACCCTTCTTCACTGCTAGATGGCAGTGTAACACCCACACACATACTCTTCCTTCACTGATACATGGCAGTGTAACACACACACACATACCCTTCCTTCACTGATACATGGCAGTGTAACACACACACACACATACACCCTTCCTTCACTGATACATGGCAGTGTATCAGATCAGCTCCCATCAGTTCCTGGTCTCCATCAGGCCTCTGAACACAGACACCATTCTTGTGACTGACTTCTCTTGTGCTCTTAGGCCTCTATTCAAAGAAATTTTGACTAACAGCATTTTCTTTCTTTTTTTTCTATTTATTTTACAGAGTTAGACAGTGAGAGAGACAGAGAGAAAGGTCTTTCTTCCGTTGGTTCATCCCCCAAATGGCGGTCATGGCCAGCACTGTGCCAATCTGAAGCCAGGAGCCAGGTGCTTCTCCTGGTCTCCCATGCGGGTGCAGGACCCAAGGACTTGGGCCCTCCTCCACTGCACTTCTGGGTCACAGCAGAGAGCTGGACTGGAAGAGGGGCAACCAGTAATAGAACCCAGCACCGATATGGGATGCCAGCACTGCAGGTGGAGGATTAACCAAGTGAGCCATGGCGCAGGCCCAGACTAACAGCATTTTCAATTGAAAATGGATTCATGAGTGAGAGCCTTGGTGGTGAGGGAGGCGGCAGCAGCGGGACCAGTGCGGGGAGGGCGGAGGTCCCATATGGGTTTAGCAGCCTCCTCCCACCTCCAGCCCAGCCTTACTGCCCCTTCCTGGCAGGGGGCCAAGTTCACCTGCTGTAGCTAGGAGGAGGAAGCCAAGGAGGAGCACGAAAGCAGTGGCAGTAGCCCAGAAGGCGGCAAAGGGGCATCCATGCCTCCACCCCTCAGCAACCTGCACAGTAGCAGCTCCACGGATTGATCAGCCCCAACTGTGACCCCTCAGGGCGGCTACCTCGCTCAAGAGCAAGGTCCAGGGTGCACAGGCCACCCCGGTGGGAGCTCCAGAGAGACTGCAACAAAAGGAGCTGGGTACCCTCAAGCGAGAGACCCCCTCGCTCCCACTCCAGGAATGCAAGAACTGTGCCCCCCAGCCCGGCCAAGGAGGCAGCAGCAGCAGCGAGCGATCCCGCAGCATCCAGCAATGGACTGGCCAAGGGCGAGGAGGAGGAGGAGGAACAGAAGGAGCAGGTGCGGCAATCTTCATCCCTGACCTCGGGCTGCAGTTTACAAAGCCCCTCGGGCAGGGAGGTTGAGTCAGGGGAGGATCCGACGATAGAATAGGATAGGTCGGATAGGAATCCAAGCTCCAGATGCCCGATGTGATGCGACTGAGCACCAAAGATCTGTCGAACCCTACTCCATTTATACTTACAGATATTTTATCCACAACTGGCCACCGCTGTGCTTTTTGGCCATGGTAGGCGAGGAGTGTGTAAGTGTCATCGTTTGCAAGTTGGATCTGCACAAAAAGATGTTCCACAGAGGTAATATAGCCATGTTATCCATGGATTCCAAATACAGGAGGAATGGCATGGGTACTAACTTGGTTAAGAAAGCTATTTATGCCATGGTTGAAGGAGACTGATGAGGTTGTTTTGGAAACAGAAATAACAAATAAGTCTGCTTTGAAACTTTATGAAAATCGGTTTTGTTCCAGATAAGAGGCTGTTTGGATACTATTAAATGGAGTTGATGCACTGCGACTTAAACTGTGGCTGCATTGAGAAACTGACATCAAGGAGGAAGGGCTAACCGGGCAGAGTAGACCTTTGCATGCAATGCACTTTGTACAGAACTGCTTTGCAGGTGGATTTCATAATTTCCATGGAGCTCTTCTCTGTCAGTGTCTCGTTGAGTGTTGCACAATATTTGTTGCACTTTGGCCTGGAGCATTTGTTCTCATGAAAAAAGATTGTTTTAAACTTCAGGAGTCTTTTGGTACCACGAAGATGTGTCAGTTGATAGCCAAGATTTGTTTGTTCATTTGCAAAGTCTGCTGACAACTGTTATTTACATAGTGATCACTATATTACAGAACCAGTAAATGGAACATGGTTTTTGTTATTGAAAAAGCCACTATAGATTGTAAAAGTCTCTACGTATATTAACATTTCACACAAAACCTACCATAGATTTCTGAAAGGGGTGAGATAACAGCTTCAATTTTAGGTTTTATTATTATTTTTCAATATTAAATTTCCCAGTCTTGAATATTGGTACCTCATTGATTAGTGAATGAGAAAATGTAGAATGGGGTATGTCTTATGAGTGAAGTTAACAATTAAATTGTGTCTGCCAGTGCCTGTGTAGATAAAAAATGTTTGTCTTCATCTTAGCTTTTTTTTTCTTTTTTTTTCTTTCTTTCTTTTTTTAACAGGCAGAGTGGACAGTGAGAGAGAGACAGAGAGAAAGGTCTTCCTTTACCGATGGTTCACCCTCCAATGGCTGCCGCGGCTGGTGCACTGTGGCCAGCGCACTGCGCCGATCCAAAGGTAGGAGCCAGGTGCTTCTCCTGGTCTCCCATGGAGTGCAAGGCCCAAGGACTTGGCCATCCTCCACTGCACTCCCTAGCCACAGCAGAGAGCAGGCCTGGAAGAGGGGCAACTGGGACAGAATCCAGTGCCCCAACCAATCTAGAACCCTGTGTGCAGGCACCGCAAGGTGGAGGATTAGGCTATTGAGCCACGGTGCAGGCCTCACCCAAGCTTTTTAATGCATGCTGTCCTTTTCCTTCAGGCCTTTACAAGCAAATTTTTGTTTTTATTTACATTCTAAATTTTTATAATTTGGATACTTTTTCCAGGTGAGTGACAGAGTGGTTTACCTTAGACGCCCCTTCTTTCATTACACTAAGAAGTTGAACTACTTGGAAAACCTTTGAGGAATGCCCCAAGGGGATGACAAAAGTTGATGAAGTTGGGAATTACTGGGTTTTGGATGCACTTTTTTTTTTTTTTTTTGAGAATGAGGGAATTTTTGGAACACAATAGAAAATTAATGTAAATTGGTTTGATTTTATCTAATCAAAATCATTGCTAATCTGTGAAGAACAGCTTTATGATGTAGCTGGACTTTTTTTTCCCACTTGATTTGGATTCACGGTGCTTCTATTTCTTAAAATGTTTCACTTTGGTTCTTGATCTTGGGGATAAATTTCAGGATGCATTGTATTAACTTTAAGCTGCTTTTATTTTCTTTTCACTTAAATGAGCAGATTCTTCTAGGAGCTTTGCTTTATTGCTCCAGAAAAACAAAAGATGAAAATGAAAATCTTTTTTTTTTTTTTTTGGAATGAGTTGTATCAGTTTTCTTAACAGCCACCATGTTTATTAATTACATGTGTTGGCTAGTCAGTGCAGTGTAGCAAGTTTTAAGATCAGTTGTCGGCCGGCGCTGTGGCTTATCAGGCTAATCCTCCACCTTGCGGCACAAGCACACTGGGTTCTAGTCCCAGTCGGGGCGCCGGATTCTATCCTGGTTGCCCCTCTTCCAGACCAGCTCTCTGCTATGGCCCTGGAGTGCAGTGGAGGATGGCCCAAGTCCTTGGGCCCTGCACCCGCATGGGAGATCAGATGAAGCACCTGGCTCCTGGCTTCGGATCAGCAAGATGTGCCAGCTGCAGTGGCCATTGGAGGGTGAACCAATGGCAAAAAGGAAGACCTTTCTCTCTGTCTCTCTCTCTCTCACTATCCACTCTGCCTGTCAAAAAAAAAAAAAAGATCAGTTGTCTTCAGTTGGGTCAGTAAACCTGTGATTGGATAACTTATTTTACTGGAAAACCTAGGTACCCATAAGAAAAAAGATTCTCTGTGAAAAATGTTTTGTAGGAATTTATGTTATTGTTTTTATTTGAATATGCTTTACTTCTGCTTTAGGACTTGGTTTGAATTTCATTTTATGGCTACAATTACTGTATTTTTTAAAAAACCCTACCTCCATTAACAGTTGATAAAAGCCCCTTTTCAGGAAAATTTATTGCTTTTTTTTTTTTAAGGAAAGCTTCTCTTTGCTCAGTATAGTATTTTGAAAAGGTGAATATGGTCAAATAATTTTACAAATAAAGATACACAGTTTCTATTTGAAAATAAAAACTTCCTGCTGGCAGGATCATTTAGAATTCCTTAAAGAAAACTTTTTTTCTTTCCATTTTATGTTGTTCTTGAAAGTTTAATGGGCAGCATATTGGTTATGAGAAATATGGTGACCACGCAGTGCTCAGCTTTTCAGCTGGCCATTTTGGGTTTGCTTTTGGTCAAACTTCATTTGGTCTCCAGTGTTTAGAAGAATACAAATCCTAGGATATTTTTGTTGTTATTTTTGAAATGAAGGAAACTAAAGCAATATACTTAGTCTTCCAATAGTATTCCACCCCTCTGTATTTGACTTGCTGGTTCATAGGTAATGATTGTTAATGAACATACATTGACTTGACTCACTAATGGGGGCGGTTGTCAAGCAGATACGAGCATATTATCTGTTCAACCATTTCAGTCTCTTGTCAGGTTTTTTTCTATTGACAGGCAGAGTGGACAGTGAGAGAGACAGAGAGAAAGGTCTTCCTTTGCCATTGGTTCACCCTCCAATGGCCGCTGCAGCTGGTGCGATGTGGCCGGTGCACTGCACCAATCCGAAGGCAGGAGCCAGGTGCTTCTCCTGGTCTCCCACATGGGTACAGGGCCCAAGCACTTGGGCCATCCTCCACTGCCTTCCCGGGCCATAGCAGAGAGCTGGTCTGGAAGAGGGGCAAGCAGGACAGAATCCAGCGCCCCAACTGGGACTTGAACCCGGTGTGCTGGTGCCGCAAGGTGGAGGATTAGTCTGTTGAGCCATGGAACCGTCCCTTTTGTCAGGTTTTCAACTACTGACCTTTTCCCTCCAGAGTTTCTGAAAAAAAAAAAAAACTGAAATATTTTGGCATTGGTTAACATGACTTTAAGTGTGCTAAAAAGTCAAATGATTATCATATTCTTCCACTGGTTATATAGAATACATTAATGTATACCTTACATCTCTAATGGGTATGTAAAAATTGCTAAGTACACTAAAATTTTCAGCTTTAGCATGATAACTCAGCACCAAAATTAAGTCTCCAATTTGAGGCAGCATCAAACATTATTTTTGATATAAGGAATTAATTTGTCTTATATAAGTTTAAATACAATTCAATTATAATTTGATAGAGGGGTTCACTTAGCAAGAACTGAGCAAAATTGTTGCAACTTTCTTTTAATGGTGTGCTGTCTCTTTTTAAGACTGACTGTACTATCCACTGACACTGGTTTGGCATTGGTACTGCTGGACAGTTTAATACATGCTACCATGAAGCTGTATATGCTAGTATTGAGAGGCTAACGAGTATACTACCATTTTTGATGTGTTGGCTGATTATAATTCCCTTTCATTGGGATGAAACTACTTTAGAGAAGTTCACAGATCAGAAACCAGACAGTAGCTTTTGAATTTGAAGCAGTAAAAAAGAAAAAGTGGCTGATAAAAATTGGTTTTAATAATTTCTATTTCTTATCCAAATTACATTCCACACTTACTCAACAAACCTGTGTAAAGAGGTTTGTCACATTTTAACTTACATTGCCCTGTGTTATGATATTGGCTGACATGTATAAGACTGGGCATGTATATTTATTGTGGTGTCTCAAAATCATGAGTTCATCACTTTCCCAGGATCACAGATTAGATCGTATGAATAGTGCAACAGAGTTGCTTTCAGTGCTCCATGACACCACTGAAATGAGTGCTATGATGTTGCAGGGCCTCCAGGTTTGTAAAAACATCACCATAAGTTATATTGATGTCAGGTATGAGCTGAGTATAAAACATCACATGTATCTCAAAATATTGGACTGCTGTTTGATGACTGGATATTGCTGCCTAATTTGTCCCGTATCTTTTTGGAGAGAGAGATTTAATGGGATTAATGTAAAGGGATCAATTTAAAATGATTTGAAATGTGCAAGCTGTTTAAATAACATGTAGTCAAATAAAATATGGCTAAGTTGTGTTTGCATTTAAAAAATGGGTTCATTGTGATGAAACATCATCATAAATCAAAGAACATTTGATTGTCATCCCAGAAAACTAAGATATCATAATACCATCCACTTATTTACTCCACAAATGCCAGTACTAGCCAATACTGGGCCAAGCTGAACTGGAGCTGGGAACTTTATTCTGGTCTCCCACAAGGGTGATAGAAACCCAATTGAACCATCATCGCTGCCTTCCATGGTTACCAGGAGTCAAACCCAAGTATTCTAATGTTTGATATGGACATCTTTAACTCTCATTTAAATACCTCTCCCAATAACCAGAAACTTGAAATATAAATAAAAATTATTTAATGCTTGAATGATGGAATATAATTAAAACAATAAAAAAAAAGATGTAGGTATTTGGTCTAGCAATTGGGGCACTTGGAGGCACAGATCCCATATTGGAGTTTGGATTCAATTTTGGCACTACTTTCTGATACCATATTTCTGCTAGTGCTCACCTTGTGAGGCAGCGGTTGATAACTTCAGTGTGTGGGTGTCTACCACCCACTTGGGACACATGGGTTGAGTTCCTGGCTTCTGGCTTGGGCCTGATTCAGTCTTACCTATTGGGGCATTTGGGCAGTGAAGTAGTGGATAGGATTACTCTTTTCTCTCTTTACCTATCAAATAAAAAATGTATAGAAGTACTATCAATCATGACTTTGAGTATTTCAGCCTGCAAACTATAATTGGAGCTTATGTATATTAATTCTCACAATCCTCATAGAGAAACCAGTATGTAGAGGCTCAAGATCTTTTCTTTGTCACATAAAGTCTTGAGAAGATGGCTTACTACAGTGCCTGCTTTCATATATCAAATGATAAAACTCATATACTACTAATTACCAAAAGACAATCATAGTTTAACATGCCAGCAAAATTTTTAATACATATTTAAAAGGCAACACATCCAAGAGAGGATTGATCAATCTCTCATCTTCCAGTTCACTCCCCCATATAGCCACAATATCTAGGTGTAGCCCAGGCTGAAGCCAGGATCCATAGATTCCACCCCAGATTTAAAAATGAGTGACAGGGTCCACATTGGGGTATCTCCTGCTGCCTTCCCAGGAACATTAGCAGGAAGCTGCATCAGAAGTGGAGCAACCAAGAATTAAACTAACACTCTTATATGTGATTCTGGTATCTCAAGTGGCAGTTTATTCCAGTGTGCCACAATGCTGCCTCACCTTGTGTTTTAAAAGTAAGTGACCACGATGGTTACAACAAGCAATGTCACTGCATTGCTATAAATCTCAAAATATAATTCAATTCATCTGATACAAAAGATATACAGTGATGCCTTATTCATAAAGTTACAGTCCACCAATAAGAAAATAGCAGTGAATTTTTATATACCTCACAGCAGCCTCATGGTTCACAGAAGAAATCTGATGAATACAAGTTGATTTTATTTTTTTTATTTTTTTTTTTATTTTTGACAGGCAGAGTGGACAGTGAGAGAGAGAGAGACAGAGAGAAAGGTCTTCCTTTGCCGTTGGTTCACCCTCCAATGGCCGCCGCGGTAGCGTGCTGCGGCCGGCGCACCGCGCTTGTTCCGATGGCAGGAGCCAGGTGCTTCTCCTGGTCTCCCATGGGGTGCAGGGCCCAAGCACTTGGGCCATCCTCCACTGCACTCCCTGGCCACAGCAGAGAGCTGGCCTGGAAGAGGGGCAACCGGGACAGGATCGGTGCCCCGACCGGGACTAGAACCCGGTGTGCCGGCGCCGCAAGGCGGAGGATTAGCCTGTTGAGCCACGGCGCCGGCCACAAGTTGATTTTATATAAACAGTACTATGACAGAGAAATTCATTATGTAGTTACCATGAATGGATTAAAAATGATAAAAACTTTTGTAAGATTCAACTACTTAAGCTTCATGCACTAGAAAAAATCTATACTTCCTCAAGACAAATTTTGTGTATGTTACAATCACAGATCAGCATGCAGTATTGAAATTATGACACAAATATAATACACATATGTCATTGTACTTCAGATAGTTCATGACATAATGAAATTCAAGGTATGTTTTAAAATCCATGCATAATTTTTCACAGCATGAATATCATGAAATTTTTCAAACATCCCTTGTTAACATGGATTTCAAACTTCCATTTTCTATTAAATTATTTGAAGTATGCTTGTACACATACATATATACAGTTAGATTTTAAAAATGCATTTTAGATACTTGCCACATTCGTGCTCATGGAAATTTATAATATCAAATGCAGTATTTCAAGAAATTACAAAATAATGTAACCTGTCATAAAAGAAAACAATAAATTTTAAAAATATAAGAAATTATGAATAAATATACAAACTTACATAAAAGAGAATAGCTAAACTGATCTCTAAAATCAATGAAACATGATTTTGAAGGTTAGAATATGTATCTTTGGTCCTGTGTTCCTCCTTATTCTTATTTATTTATATACTATTTTCACATTTCAATTATATTCACTTTTTCAGACTGCTTTCACAATACAAATTTATATTTCTAAAATTACTATGTCATTAGAATTGTTTTCCACCTGTAACCTTCACTGAAGGATTTATCCTTGCCTTTTACAGATTGTAGAAGATGTACACTAATCTTGGCTCCTCTTTGAACTTCAAAGCCAGGAGAGACATCATTACAACTTCTGCTTCTATCATCATAGACCTTTCTGTAGCTCCTCTCCCCCATTTTGCTTTATAAAGCCCTGTGATTACATATGACTAACCAAATAATCCAAGATAGTCTTCCCATCTCAATATGGTTAACTTACATCTTCAAACAGCCTTCAAAGCTTAAGGCATTGGGATTTAATATATAAGGGATAGGGTTGAACATAATAAAAGCCATCTATTACAAAACTATGACAAACATGTTGAATGGGGAAAAGGTGAAAGCTTTCTAAAATCTAGAGCTAGACAAGGATGTGCATTCCCACCACTTTCATTCTGCCTGGTACTGGAAGTCCTGGCTAGAGCTGTCAGGCAAGAGATAGGACTGAGGGACATCCAAACTGGAAAGAAGAAAGTTGGGGCTTGTGCTGTGGAACAGCAGGTAAAGCTGCCATCTGTAGACTGGCACTCCATACGGGCATTGGCTTGAGTTCTGGCAGTTCTACTTCTGATCCAGCTCCCTACTATTGTGCCTGGGAAAGCAGGGGAAGGTAGCCCAAGTGCTTGGGCCCCTGCTCCCATATGGGAGACCCAGATGAAGTTCCTGGCTTCAGCCAGGCTCAGCCCTGTTCATTGCAGTCATATGGGGAGTTCATCAGTGGATATAAGATCTCTCTCTGTTTCTTCCTCTCTTTGAAATCCATCAATCAATAGGTGAATCTATATTAAAGAAAGGAGGGTGTCAAATTGTGACTGTAGACAATATGATATTACATCAAAAGAATACATCATAAAGTTATTCTAATTACTGAATTCAGCAAATTTTTAGGACAAACATGAGATTCAGGAACTGCTTCCTATTCCAAAAGTGAATTGTTGGAAAAATAAAGCCACAGTGCCATTTATTGCAGTTACACAAAAGTAAAATACCTAGGAATCCACAAAGAATATAAAATACATTTACAATTAAAAGTATAAATACAGTTCAATAGGCTAATCCTCCGCCTAGCGGCGCCAGCACACCTGGTTCTAGTCCCGGTCGGGGCACCGATCCTGTCCCGGTTGCCCCTCTTCCAGGCCAGCTCTCTGCTGTGGCCAGGGAGTGCAGTGGAGGATGGCCCAAGTGCTTGGGCCCTGCACCCCATGGGAGACCAGGAGAAGCACCTGGCTCCTGCCATCAGATCAGCGTGGTGTGCCGGCCATAGCGCGCCTACCGCGGCGGCCATTGGAGGGTGAACCAATGGCAAAAGGAAGACCTTTTTCTCTGTCTCTCTCTCACTGTCCACTCTGCCTGTCAAAAAAAAAAAAAAGTTTAGTAACCCAAAGTGCATGGAATTAGATAAAAATAGGCACATGAAAGAGTGGAGCAGGATAGAGAAAACAATAGACAATAATCTGTGCATCTATCACAAGCTAACTTCACAAAGGTACAAAGTACACATAATGGGAAGAAGGCAAACTCTTAATAAATGGTGCTGGGAAAATGGTATCAACATTCAAAAGAATGAAATTAGCCTTTTATTGGCTGGCGCCGTGGCTCAACAGGCTAATCCTCCACCCAGGGGCACCAGCACACCAGGATCTAGTCCCAGTCAGGGCGCCAGATTCTGTCCCGGTTGCCCCTCTTCCAGGCCAGCTCTCTGCTGTGGCCCGGGAGTGCAGTGAGGATGGCCCAAGTGCTTGGGCCCTGCACCCCATGGGAGACCAGGATAAGTACCTGGCTCCTGCCTTCGGAATAGCACGGTGCGCCAGGCCTGTGAAGTTTGTCCAAGACCAGAGTGGGAATCGCGCTCGGGTGCAGGGTCTCCCTGGACCCCTCCCCCGTCAGGGGGCAGGGCGCCTAGGGCTGCGGCTGCCCACCACTGCCAGGGGCTGAGAACGACTGAGGGACCACCCAGCTATGGCGGGGAGGGCTGACAATCCTGTGTAACAAAGGCCTCTCCGTGTGGGGGTCCCCATGGGGGCCCAAGGAGCCAGGGTGCAGCCACGCCCACCTGGGCATTGCCAATGAGAGGCCTCTGGGCCACACCTCTGCTTCTGGCTGGATCCCGCTGCACCCCGAGCGCTGGGGCGGAGCGGGAGGGGAGACTGATGCTGGGCAGGTCCCGCTGGTCCGCGGCTTCCTCGCTGATGTGGGCGGACCTTGCTCGCCTCCCCTAGGCTGGGCGACGCCCTGGAGCCCCTCCCCAGGGAACACGCCCAGGCAGACTGGCCTCCGTGACTGCTCCCACGGAGAGAACTCCTACATGTCCTGCAGCGCCCTGCCTCCGAAGCCCCTCCCCCAGAAAGCTCCCCCGCTCCCCTGTCTGCTGGGCCGGGGCATCCGGGGCTCAGGGGACCTCTCCCTTCCCACAGCCCCGGGGCGGCCGCCACTGCACGGACGCACGCACCCGGCCTCAGTCTCCCCCATCAGCGGGTGGCCCCTTGGGGGTTCCCTGGGGTTCCACGGATGGGGAAACCTAGGGACCTTGAGGGACGGGCCCTGCCCACAGCGAGACTCCGCGGCTCCGTGGAAGGAGGCAGACTCCGCAGCCACTAGACGCTGCCCCTGCCCCGCGGGTGGGCGGGGGAGAGGGGGCCCGGGGAACCCGCAGCACATCTGGGGCAAACCAGGAACAAGTGGCAGCGCAGCTGTTCCCAGGGCCGGGGGCCAGCCTGGCGGTCGCCTCGTGTGGGAGGTGCAGCAGACGCAGCACCCCCGGTCGCCCCCTCCCTGCCGCTCTGAAAACCAGGCCACAGCCTCACGCCAGTGTCTGGGTGAAGCAAGGTGGCACCGCGTCCCCATGACCCCGGGAAGTCCCCGGGGCTTGGAGCTCAGGACAGACGTTCCGGGACAAGAGAGCGGCTCGGGGGCCAGCGCGGTGGAGGCGGCTGCCTCCTGGCTCCTGCCCACCCCTCAAAGCCCCAGGCCCAACGCCCCCTCTTCTACAGCCAGGTTGGGACTTTGTGGAGCCGCCCCCTGCTGCTTCCCCAGGGGCGCATTAGCAGGACCTGGGCGGGGGGCGTGGAGGAGCCCAGATGGAAGCCGCACCTCGGTACAGGATGTGGGGGTCCCAAGCGGGGCTTAGCCACCTTGGCCACAGCTCCAACCTCTCAGCCTCCTTCTCAGGCTCTCTCAGCCCAGGACTCCGCCCCAGCCTCCTTGGCCCCGACCCAGTCTCAGCTCCGCCCCCGGTCTCCTCGGCTCCGCCCCCAGCCCCCTAGGCCCCGCCCCTGGTCCCCTCGGCCCCGCCCCAGTTTCTTTGGCTCCACCTTTCCAGGGCAGGAAGCTCGGGTTCAGAGGCTGAGTCCTTCGCCCAAGGCCACACAGCACAGCAGGGTTCAGCGGGGGCCACACCCCCACCCTCTGGAGCCCCAGAAGGCTCTGGGGGGGTGGGCAGAGAGGCCCAGGGCCCGGGCCGGGGTCCTGCCCGGTGTGAGGAGGGGGGCAGGGCGACCCCAGAGCACAGAACAGGCAAGGTAGAGGCCCACAGGGCAGGGCCTGGGCTGGTGGCCAGGGCTCGGGGGCCACCGCCCCATGGGGGGACAGGCACTAAGTCACAGGGGAGGCCGGTTTAGTGTTGGCCGTGCGAGAACCAGGACTGAGAGGAGGCCGCCGTGCTGGGGTGCTTATGCGTGTGTGTGTGTGTGTGTGCAGGCCGGAAGGCTGCTCGGAGGAGGAGACAGGAGGGAGGGAAAGAGGCCTTCAGGGAAGGTCTGGGCGGGCGGGTGGGGGCTCGCAGCCCAGTTGCTGCGGTGCGTGCGTGGGCGTCCGTGGGCGTGGCGAAACTACAGCACATCTCTCTTGGCTCCTAGTTCCACGCCGGGCAAGTTGGGCTGGTCCTGGGCCCCTCAGGTGTGGGGTGGGGACGGGTCGTGACGGGATCAGCCTGATGAGGCCTGGCATGGCTGAACCTGGGGGCACACGGGCCCCGGGGTGCGGGGTCAGGAGGCCGGGGCTTAACCCCGCCCGGCTTCCCGGGAACCCAGGCCCCTCGAGGCGCCATGGCTGGGTCCCTGGGCGTCACGTGGCTGAGGCCACAAAGGGGCCGCTGGAACAATCCCTCCCTCCCACACTCGCAGGGCACCTGTGCCGTACCCAGCCGTGCCGTCTGCCCTCTTCTGACCTCTACGTGTGCCATCGCTGTGCCCTCTTCCCCAACCCAGAAAACTCCTATTCACCCCTCAGAGCCCCAGCGTCAAGGGCCCTCCCCCTGGGAGTCTGCCCTGACCCTGGCACCCTGAGAGGTCCTCCCTCTGGACTCTGTGCCCTTGAGGGCCAGGGCCCAGAAGCGCTGACTCCACGCAGCTCTGGCGCCCACCTCTTCCCCAGACTTCGGGAGCCGTCCTGTGCCTGGCTCCCGGCCACAGCCCTGCAGGTCCCTGCGGCCTGGTAGGACCACCGGGTGGTGGCATCTCACACAGGGAGCCCGCGGCCAGGGCAGGCCTGGGTTTCTCCCGCGCACCCAGCGAGCTGCTCTGTGCAGGCCCCTGGGGGCGGTCTTGCCCTGGGCAGGGAGCTGGGGGTGGGGGGTGGGCGAGGCTTGGGGACAGAAGCCCAGCCTGTGTGGCCCACTGGGCTCTGGGCCTGGGGGACCAGGACACAGAGCCTGGGAAGGCGGGGGTCCGGCCTGGCTCTGACCTGGCTCCTCAGCCCAGGCCAGTGACCCACGGTGCCAGCCACGCGGCGCCCCCAGCAGAGGCCGTTTCTCGGTACCCCAGCTCTGCCCACTGGCTGCAGCCCCCCGCCTCCCCCCATACCTCGCAACCCAGGAGCAGTCTCCGGGCCACAGCGGGTCCCGCCCCACCCGGAGTCGCCTCAGATGGCCACACAGCCTCGCCCCCTCAGGGTCCCGCCTGTGCCCTTAAGGGCCCTTCCACCCCTCCTGGCCCCGCTCCACACCCTCTGGTTGCCTAGCCAGCGGGCACTGCGGAGCCCAGGCCCGGCGCTCCCCTGAGGACACCGTGTCCCCGGCCGCGGTGGCGCGCAGGGAGCGCACCCCCGACAGGTGTTTCGCTCTGCGCGCAGCTGGGCGGCGCCATAGCGGCTGGGGAGGAGGCCCCGCTGTCCCTGCTCCCACCCTCCAGGGCGCCACACGTCGGGGGTCCGAAGCAGCAGAGGTGCGTGTGTCCCGTGGAAGTGTAGCAGCCAGGATTGCACCCGGTGCCCATATGAGATGCTGGCTCTGCGGGCTGTGGCTAGAACTTGCTGAGCCACAGCACCAGCCCCTCAAGATTCCTATTCTAGTTAATAAAGCTTATGAATCCTATTATTTGCAAACTGGATATTTAGAAACAATATACATTATTTTATATTCTGATTTCCAAATAGATTAAAACCAACAAAAATTCTATTTTCCCTTAACATGTTACCAAGGCAAAACAGTATAACAATCTTCTCCATTATCCATAAATAACCTTTGGTTTTTCCTTAGCATGGGTTTTATTACCTTCGTATAACCTAATCTTTCCATATGAGACCCAGACATTGAAACTGGAGAGGAAGACATTGTGTATTCATGATAAGCAATGTGTGGAGTGAACTCTACATTTTCTAAATGGGGTACACCTGCTTTACTCAGTCAAATGATCCAGGGGGACACTACAAAAAGGAAATTGTGGCAGCCTAGAGGGACTGCTTTGTGCTGCAAAGACTAAATGTTGAGCAATTATAAACTCAACCTCTGGCATCGCCATGTTCTAAGCTTTCCTTTTCCTGGTATGTTTATTCTAGCAAATTGCATCTACGTGATGAAGTCCATCTGATATAGGCAGACAGATAGAATTAAATTAATTAGATTTGGGGGCTGGAGATCACACCGTTGCCCTGCCCCTTATGGGATCTCATGCCCCTGCCTGACCTCACCTGTAAGCCCACCCACCAATCAGACTAGGTAACCACTTCCTTTGGAAGTGAACAAAACACCTGGAGCACAGTCTGGCACCTTCAGGCACCTCTGCCTCTGCTTTCCTGCCCACCTTTTGCTACCTGTGGCTGCTCCTAATCACAGGCTTTGCTCCAATGGCTCTTGCCTGATCTCTGCCTGGTATGGACCCAGCTTGTGCTTCTAGACTTCTTTCTCCCCTAAAGAAAGCCCTCAGTTTCTTCTGCATTTCTTTCACTGAATAAGTGCTACAAACTCATCATGTCACCTGGTTAATTTGAGCTGACATTCAGAATTCTTATCTGAATAGACAGCAAGAGCCCTCCAAGTATTATTAATATTTAAAAATATTAATAAGGCTAGTCAATAACACAACTAGTAGCTGGACTACTTTTTTTCAGTAGTCCAATCATCCCCTCACAACAGCACCACCTTTAAAGAACGCTTTCCCGTGTTGCCTAGCCCACCTTGTAGGATCTCATCTGTACAGTATTTTCTTAGAAATTGACCCACTGGCAATATAATCCTCATAAAAATCTTCCTGATCTTATCTTCACATTTTCTCTCACATTTCTGTTGTTTCATGTTACCATTCAAGTTGCAAGAAGCTATTTAGAGTTAATGATCCTATGGGTCAAACGTTTTTAAACAACTACTGTTCATTCAAACTGGACATTAATAGAAAACAATCAAAAGTGTGATTTTATTGTTTTGCTAATATTATCTAAAAAAATGTTTACCAATGACGGGGAAAGGGAAAAGTTACCCTTGGTTTGACATACAGAGACCTTTCATTGCAGACTTCCAAGGAGAAGTCACAAAACTTTATCCCCATGCTTCCCTCAGACAACATGGCAATTGGCCCAACGAGAAGTGGAGGGGCAAGGAGCCAGCGAACACTGGAAGAGGGACTACAGAACAGCCTATGAGGACAGAAAAAGCAGGAGGAGAAAGTGGCAAAGCCAGAGAAGAACCTGGCCTAGCTGCAACCATCCCCGTGGTGATAAAAACTGTCAGCACTGACAGGGGCGGGAAAAGGTGGCAACTGGGAGGCCAGAGGAGACTATTGCACCAGC
This sequence comes from Lepus europaeus, assembly GCF_033115175.1. NCBI lineage: Eukaryota > Metazoa > Chordata > Mammalia > Lagomorpha > Leporidae > Lepus > Lepus europaeus. The sequence goes on along the minus strand of NC_084851.1, from coordinate 30,269,555 downwards.
AGGGCCGGTCAGGGTGCGCCCTCCTGCTTGGCCCGGCTGCGGACGGGGAGGTGAGTGGCGTGCCAGCTATGCAAAGCGTTCAGTGCTGCCACTGCCTCAGAGCAAAGGAAGAGGGCCGGGTTCAGGTTCTGACTGGCTCCTCGGGGCCGGCCTGGGTGCGCCCCTGCTTGGCCAGGCCGTGGACGGGGAGGTGAGTGGCCCAGCCCTCTATGCACTGAGAGTGCTGTCGCTGTCTCAGAGCAGAGGAAGAGGGCCGGGTTCAACCTCCGCAGCTGTTCCCCTGTCTGTGCTCCAGGCCCGCCACAGCCTCTTATAAATTGACCTCAGAATTTGGCGCCAAAGCGGCCTTCAAACAGGGTCCGTGTGTCCCATGGGCAGCATGCGGCGAGGTCTGGCTCTTGCAGTGAGCGGGTGAAGAGAGGACCCTGCGGTGGATGCGGGGTTGGGCTGGGGGTGCCCCTGGGGTCGCAGGGAAGGAAGCTGGTTTTGTCCCTGAAAGGTCAGTGTTCATGGCCCCGGTGCCAGGTGCTGTCAGTTCCCCCGCCTCCCGCTTTGGGGGCAGCCACCATGTTGCTCTTCCCAGACTCCGGAGCTGGGCAGCTGAGCGCGCTATTGGCTGAAGCACACACGTTGGTTCATGTGGGAGTTAAGGATGCACCACAAACTCTCAAACCAGACAGGAGTCAAATCGTCTTCTGGGAGGACTGTTTTCCCTATTTTATATGTGAGGTGAGGTGCCTAAGGTAACAGGATATTTGTATGGCAAATACTTTCCTTTGTGGTTGTGTACTTTGAAAAAATTGTTTTCAATATTAAATAATTCTTCCAGATGTAGTGTAAAAATTATATATGAATGGGGATTTCTTGAGACATTACATTTGTACTAGATTTTATAATAATAATATTTTTGTGATAATCAGAGTTTTCTGATTTTTTATGTAATAATAGCTGGGGGAATGAAACACTATTACTTTAATTTTACTGAGGTTCTGCAACTGGCCTACATGTGAAATCTTTCACATGTTATAGGTGCAATAAATGAAAACATGGCTGTGAGCTAACCTTGGACAATCACCCATTCAGCGAACCAGCTGCATCGGTTTACCACATTTGTAACCATGTTCAGTACATTTTACTTTAGAGGTTAGTTTAATGGAAAATATTGTTCGGGATTCATAACATTGATTGGCTTGCCCCACTTTTGTTCCCCTGAAAATGATGCACACATACAGATTATGTTCAGTATCAGCACCTAAAGGCCCCTGCCAGATGAGGTCAGCAAAGCTGTGGACCATTTGCTGTTGCTCTCCTGTTTTGACTGGAAGATTTTTAATGAGACCTTTAAATGGGTCTGTGACACATGATGAGTTTTATGGTAAGAAACACAAGTTGTATGGACATATGTGCATTCCTATTAATAAGCATGCACATTTCTGTTAGCACCCTTTAAAATGAATGAAAGAGCTCTTGACTAGGAAGCTGCCTCAGAACTGCCAGGCTCCTAGAGGTTTCTGAAGCACTAAACTTTGGGTGAGGCCTGGCTTGGGCACTTCCAAGCATTGCAGGTAATTGTGAAGCATACTGATCTCATTCTGAACATACATGACAAAACATAAAACTTGGGATTTTTCACCTTATAAAATGCTGTTTAGACACTTTTTAAATCTTTGAACTTGCCAGGAAATTATAGGAATAATGGATTCACCGTTAAGTGATGATTTGTCCAGCGATCCTCATCCTTTTCACCCCCTAACCACATTGGAGCCCTATGGAATGTGCTTTGTCTCTCTGAACTCATAACAGTGTCTTGTGCAGAGTGAGTGTGAAGTGGATATGAATGCTTCTCCCAAGAACAGTATATGGTGAACTATATAGCATTGTCCACATCCATGTAGATAGATGAACTCAGCTGAAAAACATTTGATGACTTTTTTTTTTAAATCCCTTGGATACAATCATGGATTCCTTGTACAATGTTCTGTGAGTGAGACCCCTTTGTTCTCTCCTCTGTCCCAGTGGTTCCATGGGCAGATTATTTTGACAACATGTACCAGCTGTTCTGTGGTCAGTCAAATTGATTTGTCTGTGAACTTGTGAGCCAAAACTGTATTGTACCATTTCATTTTGTACCTATCATAGAATAAACATTTACTATCAGATTATTTTAAATCCACATTTCAATAACAAATGTTGTCAATGACAATCAAATTTTGATTGAACAGTAGTTGTAGATGTACTAAATTTCTCAAATTACTGCTTTCAAGCTTAGATTTACTTGTAAAGATTCTGTTTTGTGAGCATAAATGGTTTTCTTTTTGTAATGAAAGTTAATTAATGATAACTTTGTAATCTTACAGATGAGAGAATGAATACCTTCCTATGTGTTTGTCCAGAACTTTATATCAATTTTCTGTAATAGTTATGTATGATTACTATATGTAAGAATCTCATCAGACTTATGCAATTTGTATAGTTATATATGGCTGTAAAATAACTTTAAACCTCAAAAAAGTTATAAATATTATTGATATAGGTGATAATTTGGTGGTATGCTTTCTTCACTAAGGTAGATTTTACCTTGCTTGAAATTGTAAGATCAAGACTGTTGGAAATGTGCACATAAATGAGACTTGTATGAGAATATATTATTTGCAAATAAAAATTATTATGATGTTAAAAAACTTAAAATATTTTTGTGGGGCTGGTGTTGTGGCATAGTGGGTAAAGCTGCTGCTGCCTGTGACACAAACATCACATATGGACAATGATTCATGCCCCATCTACTACACTTCCAATCCAGCTCCCTGCTACTGGCCTGAGAAAAGTAGTAGAAAGTGGCGCAGGTGTTTGGGTCCAAGCCACCTACATGAGAGACCTGGATGAAGCTCCTGGCTCCTGGTTTCAACCTGGTCTAGTTCTGGCCATTGTGGCCATCTAGGGAGTTAACCAGGAATGGAAAATCTCCCTCTTTGTCTTTCCCCCACTCTCTGCAACTATGACTTTCAAAATAAATTATATAGTCATTTTCATATCTAAAAATGCAAATATCATAACTTTTCATAGAATTTTAATTGAATTGCTTAAAACATTAAGTTTATCACAGAATCAGTTTTACAAAGTCAGTAATACTTCTCCTTAGTCTCTAATCTTTCTTTAATTCCCCAAAATGTCCTCATAAGATGTTTTTTCCAGTTAACTCTGTCAGTAGAGTCTGGATATCTATTTAATGGGGAAAACTAGGAAGAAAGAAGTTTGCTAATTATTACAATGAAGAGCACTATTAGAACTCTAATGGGAGGTTAAAAGTCATTAATGAAATTCTGCCAGAATAATCTGATTTGGTTCCTCACACTTTTTTCAACTTTTTAAATTAATTTATTTAAAGATTTATTTATTTGAAAGTCAGAGTGACACAGGAGAGGAGAGGCAGAGAGAGAGAGAGAGAGAGAGAGAGAGAGAGAGAGAGAGAGAGAGAGGTATTCCATCTGCTAGTTCACTCCCAAGTTGGCTGCAATGGCTGGAGCTGTGCCAGTTTGAAGCCAGGAGCTAAGAGCTTCTCCTATGCAGGTGTAGGGGTGCAAGCACTTGGGCCATCCTCTACTGCTTTCTCGGTCCACAGCAGGGAGCTGAAACAGAAGTGGTGCAGCCAGGACTCAAACAAGCACCCATATGGGATGCCAGCACTGTAGACTGCGGCTTTACCCGCTATGCCATAGCACCAGCCCATATTTATTTATTTTTAAGGTGAACAAATTTAGTGTATTTCAGATATACAAATTTAGGAGCATAGAGATATTTCCCACCCCACCATCCTTCCCACACATGCACTCATCCTCCTTCCTTCTTCCTATCTTGTTCTTTCTTATAACATTTACAATGATCTACTTTCAGCTTATTTTATCCTCATAATATTAACTTCACATTAATGTAAAGAATTAAATAAATACTAGGAATAAAACATTGTTCCTCAACACTAGAGAGAAAGGGTGTAATCAATCAGCAAATCTCAAATGTCAGTTTTGCTCATATAAAAACATTATTTGTACTCTATAAGTTAGCACAGATCAGGGAAAATATATGGTATTTGTCTTTTGGGGATTGGCTTATTTCATTATGTATAATGATATCTATTTGCATACATTTTGGTGTGAAAGATAGGATTTTATTCTCTTTTTCTGGCTGAGTAGTATCCCAGTGTATATATAACAGATTTTCTATATTCAGTCAATGGATGATGGATATCTGGGTTAATTCAATATCTCAGCTATTGTGAATTAAGCACCAATAAACATGGGGAGTGCAGATAACCATTTTATAGGCTAATTTAATTTCATTTCGGTAAATTCCCAGGAGTGAAATTGCTTGGTCATATGATAGATCTATTTTCAGATTTCTGAGGTATCTCCATACTGTCTTCTATAACGGCTGTACTATTTTACATTCCCACAAAATAGTGGATTATGGTACCATTTTTCTCACATCCTCACTAGCATTTATTTTTTGTTGATTTATGTATGAGAGCCATTCTAACTAGGATGAGGTGAGCTATGGTTTTGATTTGCATGGCTAGTGATCCTGAGCATTTTTCATGTATCTGTTGACCATTTAATTTTCTGCTTTTGAAAAACACCTGTTCAAGTCATTTGTCAATTTCTTAAGTGGATTGCTTGGGTTTTTTTTTTGTTGTTGTTGCTTTGTTTTATTGTTGCTGAGGTTCTGTAGACTAGATATTAATCCTTTATCCAGTTTCTTAGTTTGCAAATATTTTCTCCCATTCTGTCAGTTGCATCTTCACTTTCCTGAATGTTTCCTTTGCAGTACAGAAGTTTTTTTTTTAACATTTATTAATTTATTTGAAAGTCAAAGTTATACAAAGAGAGAAAGAGAGGCAGAGAGAGAGAGAGAGATCTCCCATTGCTGGTTCACTCCCCAATTGGTCACAATGGCCGGTGTTGTGTCGATCCAAAGTCAGGAGCCAGGATTTTCTTCCAGGTTTCCCACAAGGATACAAGGGACCCAAGATCTTGGGCTATCTTCTACTGCTTTTCCAGGTCACAATGTAGAGTTGGATTAGAAGTGGAGCAGCTAGGACTCAAATTGGCACTGATATGGGATGCTTTACCTGCTACACCACAGTGCTGGCCCCCAGAAACTTCTTAATGTAACATAATCCCATTTGTCTATTTTTATTTTGACTGCCTTTGCTTTTTGAGTGGTTCCCAAGGAGTCGTTGCCTATGCCAATGTCTTGTAGCTTTTCCCTAAATGTTCTCCTCCATTAATTTGATGGTATCCAACTTTTCCCCATTCGATATAATGCTGGCTGTGGATTTGTCATCTATTGCCCAGATGGTATTGAGGAATATTCCTTCTATACCTGATTTGCTTAAGGAACAATATTAATGGGGGACTTTGACACCCCACTTTCAGCAATGGATAGATCAACTAGACAAAAAGAATCAAGAAACAGAGTTAATCTGCACTATGGACCAAATGGAACTAACTGATGTCTATACAGAACACTTCATCTAAGAGTTGAAGAATACACATTCTTTTCATCAGTGCATGTAACTTTCTCTAGATAGACCACATGCTAGGCCATAAAGCAAGTCTCAGCAAATTAAAAAAAAAATGAAATCATATCATGTATGTTATCTAACCACAATGGAACAAAACAGGAAATTAACAACTTGAGAATCTCTAGACAATATTCAAACATATGGAGGCTGGACAACATACTCCTGAATGAACAGTGGGCCATAGTAGAAATCAAAAGATGAACCAAAAAATTCCTAGGAAAAATGAATATAACAATATTACATATCAAAACTTATGGGATACATCAAAAGTCATGTTAAAAGGGAACTTACACACTTTATGAAGCAGGGTGCTGTGGAGGGATACCCTTGAAGTGTTTCCATGTGATATTTTCAGTTCTTTCATGGAAGCTTGATGTAAAACCTGATTTGTGCACTTTCTGTTTCCTCCTCACCCTGTGATCTTTCTTCCATATAGGCTTAGCCATTAGTATCAGACCCTTACCAGAGGGGTCTGTGTTATGTCATTTGGACTTTGGGTATCCAAAAATGAGTTAAATCTTTTCTTTTCATAAGGTAGCTGCCTTATGTATTTCATTGTAATGAAAGTATGCTGCATTTATATTTTTGAAAAATTGATACATCCCTGTAGTCCTTTTCCAATATTTTATTCTCAAGAAAAGTGAGATGGAGCAAGTAGCTCTGAGAGTCAACTTCCCAAATTTTCACCAGGACCTACTGTCACTCAGTGCAATTTTGTTGCCATTTCATGGACACATTTATTGATTCTTATAAATTAAACTGATAACATTTTCTTTCAAATAATTTCCTGCTTAACCCACAAAATGTATGTATACACTTTTATAAGATTTTATCTGATATTTTTAGGTTTTCTTGCAAATCTGATGGTGTCCATGTGAAATCACCTCTCTTATAAAAAGATATCCTCTAAAATCTCATCAGAATAGGAAAACTGAGTAAAGTGTAATTGGATTCATTATAAGAATAAACTCTTAATGTAAATATATGGGATGATAATCATTCAAAGTTAACTTTGTCACTGATTTAATTAATGGGACATCAAACACATATATACTTTGGTTGCTCAAAATGTTGCTGAAGAGAAGGTTCTACACAATATAACAGGAATTTGACAAGATGTGAATAAAGAGAAATTAAGGGGCAGCCCTATTCACTATCAAGTCAAAAAGAAAATCTACTTTTTAAAGTTGTTCAAGACATTTCTATTTCATAAAGAGTTAGAAATTAGACCTTGACTATATCATTTGGATAATTCATATCAATGATACCACTTCTATGGGCCTTAATTCCATCATGTAAAAATAAATTATACTTAAAGTTTCTACCTTTATATCTTCAGTTGTTTTCTACTTGCTTGTTGTCCTATGCTCAGCAAGACATTGCCACTCTACCTTGGATACAAAAAAAAGTTATCTTTAAGGCTAATATTTGTTATTATGCAAAACATTGTGAAAATTTATTAAATAATATTTAAGGATGAATAGAGCCAAGTAAAGAGTACTGATAAGTAGAAAACTAAGTTGAAAATAGAAAAGTGGAAAGTGTTGAAAGCATCTCTTGGTAGAAAAAACTCTTGAAAATGTGTTAATTATGTGGCAAATATTTTTGTTCACAATAGTGAATCTGCATATTTGATACATGTGGAACAACTCAACACAGAAGACCTTCAAATTCTGCCCTCAAGTATGCCATATAATTAACCACCTTGGTATATTTTAAGGAAATAGTGAAAGAAAATTCTACCAGGTTCCATTGAAGGTTACACAAGAAATGAAAAGCAGCCATTATGTGTGTTCATGGAGAATTCATGGATAATTTACCCCATGTGACTTTGACCAGGTAACTATGCCCAAAGTTATCTTTATATAAGATGAAGCAATAGTAGTCACTGATACTCTGAAAATTCCAGGAAACAGCACACAATAAGAGTCAATACCAGCATTCTATATTTTGTATGTAATTTACAGTTTGTGCATTTCAAGCATTGATGAATCTACTAACCACATTACAAATTTAAATGTTACTATACTTTGGAAACCTTTTCCTACCTCTCTGTTACAATTCTTCCCCAGTGAAAGTCACTTTCTGATTTTATGATAATCATTCTTTAAGTGGATTGTTCTCTCCTGCACAGGGAGGTAGCCTGTCAGGTTTCCTCCACCCAACTATACACATTCTTTATGTGATATTGTTTAATATTTTCTGCTTTTGCATTTGTTTATGAAAAAAATCACATGGTGCTACATCCAAGTTGCTTCCATAATATACTTTTTAGGGTTCATCAGAGTAGACATGTCTTGTTGATCCACTTTCACTGTGCATAGTCTTTACTGCATGAATATGCACTGATTAGTTTGTTCATTCTAATAATGGTGACATTTGAGCTATTTCCATGGTTTTTTGATATCATAAAAACAATGTTATGCATATCCTTGTACGTGACTTCTCTGTACCTAACCCTGATTATTGCTAGCTTTCTAACTAGACATAGAATTGCTGTGATTCATGTAAAGCATCTGTTCATTAACTTATCTCAACCTCTTCTTTGATTTTGACCCCACTTATCTCATTGACTTCAGTATCAACTCTGGATATCCCAGAGAACCATCACTAGACTGATTAGCCCTCATTATCATTTCCCATCCCAAATACACACACACACACACACATTGAAATAAAAGGTACAATAATATTGGAGGCCATAGTTTAAAGCTGAATGTGTGAGGGTGAAGAAATCTCACTACAATGCCTAGTACCTCAAAGTAACATACCCCAGTGAAAAATGGTGTCTTCTAACTCTAGTTTTGTATGACCCCAGTGTTCTCTCTACCTGACATATTTCATTTTCAGTTACTAATCCAAAAATGTTTTCTACCCTTGGGAATTCTTTTTCTCAACTGTATCTATCTGGATTGTGGGCATAAAGTAAAAGACAATAATTTCTCAAATGGCAAAATTTTGGATAAGCTCTTTTCATTGAGCTTAACATCAGTATGCATAATTCTTGATGATATACACCCTTTTTAGCTCATAAAATCCAGCGAACTCTCAGTACTTAAGCCACCATCAACATTTCTTTGATTCATTTATGGTAAAGATTACATGGGTTGTGCCTGAATTCCTGTTTTATTTTAATTATATTGATAAATGCACTCAGGCTTTCAAATAAATACAGAAATGTACTGGGAAAATTACAGCAATTTTACTTCATACGAAGGTAAACAAATCATGTCAAAAATGCTTCCAGCTTTGATTCTATGGGCACATTATTCTATTATAAAGCTATTTGTTTTGGGAAGGATAGAATGTTACAAATGGAGAAACAGAAAGATACAAAGGGAGAGAGAGGAGGAGAGGGAAGAAGGGAGGGAGGGGGGGAGAGAGAGAGAGAGAGATAGATAGAGAGAGAGAGAGAGAGAGAGAGAGAGAGAGAGAACTTTTCAGTTTCATTCCTCAAATGCCTTCAAGAGCTGAAGCTGGAGCTGAGCCAGGCCAAAGCCAACAAGAAGCAACTTCATCCAGGTCTCCTATGTAGATTGCAGCAACCCATGTACTTGGGCCAATATCCACTTCTCACAATAAATTATCAGGAATGTGGATTGATGTGTGCATTCCAAGTGTCAGCTTAACCTGCTGTGCTATAACACTCACCTTAAGATAACAATTATTCTTCAGATAAAAATAAGTAATAAAGAACAAAGTGACCCAGGCATTACTAGCAGAAATTATACATGCACAATTAACAGGAAAGTGTTACTATGCACCAAGATATATGTTTGTTGGAAAAAAGAAAATCACAAAAGTGAATTCATGAACAAGTAAACATAACTGCTATTTTTACTTAGATTAATCATAATTAATAGTATCTTTTAATAGATCAGATAGGAATAGCAAAAATCATTTTAGACTCTAAAAATAGTATTTCTATAGTCTATAGGATGTCTATATTACTTGATAAATCTTTCTCAAAGTTATACTCCTGAAGTAATGCTAGGATTTTGTTGAAGCTAAGGGAGTATAGACACTGGGAAGCCTTTTCCTTTTTATCAGAGGGACTTCATGCCTCATTTGTGGGAGACAAAAGTACCATAAAGGATAACCTGGGTAGATGATAAGGGGGTTCATTGATGACAATTTTGCTTACTAACAAAATAAAAAGACATATTGCTTCTATTCAGTTAATAATAAACCTGACTGTGTATAATGGAAAACTGAACCCATGGGCTTATCTGAATCATTTGTATTTTCCTATGTCAAAAGCTCCCTAAATTACTTGATATGGGGCTAATATGGTAATCTGAGAGTGTAAAAGTGACAAGATGCTGACAATGTGACTTATATTCCCTGTATTGTTAGCTCATGGCTACACAATAGCTCTGTATGCCGAATACTCTGTGTTTCAGGAAAGAATAGGAAAATGATTTTGCAGCAAAAGCTTCCTCCATTATAATGAGTATTCCAAGGAAATTATCTCAATGACTTCCATTTTCACCTTATTTTTTCAAGAGAATATACCACAACAGATATTTTTGTTCATATACTGTGAACTACCAAAATAGTTAAACAAGATGTGTTGACACCATGTAAGTCATGTTGATACACAAGAAACAAATATAATACAATCATCATCATTGTTAACCCTGTGTGCTGTATTCAAAACGAAAAAAGAAAAATGAATTAAAAATAAATATCAACTATTAACACATTTGAAGATATTACAGGGGAAATTAACATAAAGTCATAGGACTAAAAATCTGATTATGAAAGGAAAACAAATGTTTTTGAAAACAGACAAACTGAAACAAAGCAAAAAGATCAAACAGATATTGAAAATAAAAATCATTACCCTATAATGTGCATAGTTCTAGGCAAAAATAATTTCCCCATATACAGAGGTGGTGAATTTGGCAGGCTGACAAAGGAATATAGTGTGATGGGGTTCATAAGATGCTCTATTTAATATTCTAATGATTGAATCATTTTTACTTATTTTTGTAAGATGTTAATGTAGTGAAAAATATCTACCTTGCTGTTCAATTATGTAAGTATTCAGCTTTAAAGGCAGTGCATGACATCACTTCAGTCTCCCTCTTTCAGAGATATTCCACCCATTCAATCTGTAATTTATTGCCTTTTTCAGAACCAACAAAAGAATAAAGTTACTGGTCTGAATTTAGTTATGGTGTCCAACTGATAAATCTTGCATATAATGCTATAAAAGTGCTTTTGTAACTTTGTAAAATCACATGCTGTTACATTTTATATACCATACTTATTGTTTGAAACATACATTTCCTCTTTTGCTTATTTTATCTTTCTATTTTTCCTTACTGTGAGGGAGAGGTCCCTGCCTGGTCCGTTCCCAGATTGGCAGGAAGAAAAATGGCATCATGGCAGTAGGGATTGTAGTAACCGTGGATATGGAGGGAAACACAGGTCTAACATTAGCTGTAAGGAAACAGCATGGAACACATTGTATGACAAATGTTCATGTTTCTGTGTCTACCCCATGTGGTCCATGGTGTCCTTCCCTGCTGGCCACCTGTACCAGCTCTTGTTGTGGGGTGGGAGAGGGGCCTGCAGGGACTCCAAGACAGAAGGGCAGCAAGAAGCAGGGTCTGGGGTGGGTCATACACATAAATGTGAGGAAATTCTGGGAGAGGGCGTTCCCTCAGGGCTTTGCCCCAACGTTCCCTGAATACTCAACAAGACTGCTCCTCACCACTGAGCATCTGAGTCTGAGGAGAGAGAGGGTTGCTGGCTGGGTCTCTCAGAGGTTCTGGCACTTGACACTGTTTCATGTCAAAAATAAATAATTTACTAAAAAGCAGCTTGCCACACCCATGGTGAGCAAAGCCTCGTGGTGGAAAGGGGGTGTCTGGCCAGCTGGGATGGTTAATACCTGTTCCCTCTCCTCCCAGCCCACCTAGTTGTAGCTGTCAGACCCAAAAGGCCTGTGACAGCAGCTGTCAGATGAGCATCAGGTAGTAGAGAGCAGGGTGGAAGGTTGGTGATGAGGGAATCTCTTGATGTGATTTTATGTAAAGGATGACAGTGGCATGTGCTGAGTTCCAGAACATGGGCAGCAACAGCAATATGGTATAAAGAGTTCCAAGTTCCCAAAGCAGAGACATGGCTGGATGTCTGGGCTCCTCCAGTTAAACATGGACAGCTGATGTGCAGCAGGCAGGTCAGGGCCTTCATCTGGTTTACAGGGCTGTCAGTCTGTTGAGGGCAGAGGCACTTGGCTTCATAGTGCATTGTGTCAGTCATGATGGACATGAGTTGGCCATGTAGATGGCAGGACTGCTCATAGTAAATTGGTTAGTGATTGCATAGTGGGTACTGGACCCACCACCACCATTGTTTGAGGAGACTAGAACAATCACTGTGCTCCTTATTCAGCCTGTCCAAGAGGCAGTGTCACTGACAATCCCTGCATTGGCAAAAAGAATCAGGTCCTTGTGGCCTATGAATGGAGCTGCCACCAGTGGCACCAGTCAGCGAGTGGGTAGAGCACACATCACAGGAATGGCCATCCCATTGCTGAGGTTGCAGGTGCTGTCCAAGTTCCATATGGCCTCAGATGGGGTTCATAATGGGAACCAGTCGTGTAAGGCCTCTATGCCTGTGTATCAGAAAAATGGGTTTTTCAAAACCAGGAAGTTCAGGGATTTGGAGCCCATCTTGTCTACCTGTCCATAATACTGATGTCTGTATTTGGGGTCCTGTTGTCAATAAACAGATATGTTGCTGAAAGCATATCTCCAGCCTTGGTAAACAGTGATTACTGGGCAGGCACAAGAAATTGTAGCAGTGTGTTAGGGGACTGCTCACAGCCATCAGAGCCGCATGGTGATTATGGAGCCAATAAAAGCAGCATCAAACGAGAAGGTCAGATCTCTGCATGAAGTATGTGGACTTGTATGTGTTCTCCCTGTGAGAATCTCTCTTTGGCTTCTTTTTTTAAGATTACTTTACTTATTTGAAAGGCAATGTTGAGAGAGAGACAGAGAGAGAGAGAGAGAGAGAGAGAGAGAGAGAGAGAGAGAGAGAGAGAGAGAGAACATCTTCTATCCATTGCTTCACTCCCCAAATGAACTCAATGCTTGGAGCTGGGTGTATCTGAAGCCCGGAGCCAGGAGCTTTTTCCATTTCTCCCATGTGGGTGCAGGAGTCCAAGCATCTAGACCACTATCTTTGGCTTTCCTAGGCCATTTGCAGGGAGCTGGATCAGAAGTGGAGCAACCAGGACTCCAACCGGCACCCATATGGGATGAAGGCACTGCAGGCAGTGGCTTTACTCACTACGCCAAGGCACTAGCCTATCTCTGGATTTTAAGAGATGCCTCTGCCAGCATCTAACTTCCTGCCACAGCCCCTGCAACCCACCCCAGCCACTGACTGACATCCCACTGCACATGCCACCACCCCTGCTGCCATCTTAAATTCCAGCATAGGCCTCGCGGCCACATGAGTAATGAAGCAGCTTGGATGTTCTGTATTTATTGAATGACGCCCTAATAAAATTAGGAAATTGCAGGTAATCACTTTGATATAGATCTCAGAAACTGCAGTACACTTGGGTTAGACAGATACAAACTGCATTTCTAGGGGAGACAGTTGTGTCAGAGAGGGCCTTCATGGTGGACCTCAATAATTTATATTCTCCACAATATCTAAGAGTTTCTGATTCCTGTATCATTACTAATATGTCATGCTGTGGTATTTGGTATCCCAGTTTACTTTTTTCTCCTTTTTCATCCTTCTATTGTTTCTATTATCCAAATATTCTATAGTAAGAAGGTACTGCTTTTGTTTTTGTGAAACATATATCAATATGTTTATAATGTGAATATGAATTTTTGTTTTAATTTTTATCAATATAATGGGAGCAGATCTTACCCATTCCATAGGTACAGTTCCAAAAAGACAACCACACTTCCCCATACTCCCCTGCTCCCTCAACCATTTCCCATCCTCTCCCAACCCCTCCCACCCACCCTGCCCCCTTCATCAATTCTTAAAAATACATAATTTCAATCCAGTTGATATTAAAAGACATAATTTACCAGTAATTAATTATAATATCCAACAAGTAAATTATTATTATTAATTATAATATCCAACAAGAAATATAAACACTAGCTAAAATGACCATCTCAGTTTTCTTTTACGTATGTTTATTTTCTTGTGGGTAAAATTAGACCTGCTTCCATTAAGATATATTTATATTTATTTACTATGATTTGTTGTCTATATTCTTCCTTGACTTTTCTATTTGATAATTCGGTAGTAACTTTCTGTTTAAATGTCTGTGTCTTCAAATTATTGTCTAAATCTAGAAAGAATTGTCACCTCTCATTGTGTTTCATTTTTAGAAATTCTTCATGCTAATTTTCCCCATGAACTTTAAAATCACCTTATAGAAAATACACACCACAGATGACAATCACCCTCTTCTCATGAGAGATTGAGCATGCAAAAAGCAGGAAAGATTAATTCACTAAATGTCCCTCAGTGTCCTAATCATCTCCATTTTGCTTTAAAATCATCAGAAGCAATTCCAGCATTACGAGCCAACTCCTTCAGAGCAGCTCTGTACCCTTTGCTTTCAATGATTTCCCACCTGGCAGATGCTGTGGCCTATTTTCACCTTGCAGCATTACACAGTCACAGAAACCAGTTCCTTACTGTCAGCATCCTTCTATGCACCACACACACACACACACACACACACACACACACACACGCAGTGGCTCTGTTCTTCTGTTCCTCTCTTCCTTCAAACTTTTCCATTTCCCTTTTTTTTTAAAATTTTGTCTGGCATTAATATTTTACCCTTTGCTTACATAGATTTTCTGCTGCTGCTTCATTTTATTCTAAGCACTTATATTTTTCTTTCCATCATAGTTTCTCATTATTGTTTCTATTTATGAAGAGTAGTGTTTGAAAAATATTTATATTCAACCAGAAAAATTATCTATTTGTGCTATTTGTTTATAGTTCTTTTAGAATTTCAAGTATATCAACATGCTATCTAAAACTTATATAATTTTGTCTCATTTTTCACTGTTACATAACTTTCTATTTGTCATATTACCTACCACCTTCAATACAATATAACCATGTTTTCTCTTGATATTAAAAGGATACTTTCCAGGGGCCACTTCCTACAATGCCAGCATCCCACATGGTGCCAGTTAGTGAGCCAGCTGCTCCATTTCTGATCCACCTTCCTGCTAGTGGCCTGGGAAAATCAGCAGGATATGGCCTAAGTAACTTGATCCCCACTACCCACATGAGAATGTAAAGAAGCTCCTGGCTCCTGATTTTGGCCTTGCACAGCACTGGCGGTTGTGGCCACCTGGGTAGTGACCAGCACATGGAAGATCCTTCTCTCTATGTCTTCCTCTCTCTCCTTCTCTCCCTGTAACTGACTTCTAAATAAATAAATAAATATTTTTAAAAGGGCAGTTTCCATAGAGTTTTTAAATTCACATATTCATTTTTCATTTGAGAAGCAGGAATCTTGCATTCACTGGATCACTGCCAATGATGGGCCAGGACAGAGCCAAGAGTCAGGAAATTGATATAGGTCTCTGAGTTGGCAGGGACACAAGTGCCAGAGTCATCTGCTGCTTCCCATGTTGTGCATTAGCAGAAAGCTGGAGTGAGATGCAGAACCATGACTCAAAGCCACACACTCTGATATGGGATGCAGAGTTCCCAAAGCAGTTCCCCACTGTACCCTGAAAGGAATAATTTCAAATTTTTCATGTGATATAAGGTAACAATTTTCATCATGTTTTGTCTTCATTTTTCTCTTTCCCAAATCATCACTGTGCCTGAAAATGTCATTGATCTATAAGGGGTTTGAAAATATGTTTCAAGGGTGGTTGTTTTGAAGTAGCTGTTTAAGCCTCCACAGCAGAGACTGAAATCCCATATCAGAGGGCCTGGTGTAAGTCCCAGTAATTGTGGCCTTCTGATCCAGCTTCCCTCTAATGTCCCTAGGAAGCAGAAGGTGATAGCATGCATGTTTAGGTTCCTACCACCTCCCTGGGAAACTGGGATGGAGTTCTTGGCTCCTGGCTTTGTTCTGGTTTAATCCTAACTGTTGTGGGAATTTGGAGTGGGAAATTCATTCTCTCTCTCTCAAATAATTAAAACATTTGGAAATGCAAAGGCTATAAAATACTTACAGAAATTTGACATAGAAACAAAAGCCATAGGATTTTGACATAGAAAAAAATACAAAATAATACATTTCTCTGATTTTGTCCCTTTGCCATATTCTCTCCTTCAGGTGAGTAACTATGTTAATTAAAAATAAAAAAGGCCTTAAAAGTTGTTGTAAAATGTAAGTGCATTGGAGGAAGAGGATGGGTAGAAAGTAGAGACCTGCAGGAACATGGGGTCTTGTATAGCAGGGCCTTGTCTAGATAGAGAGCAGTGCATACCTGGTCACATGGAATACCTGTCCCAGATCTTCACCTGTGCCCTGGGGAGGCCTCAAGAAGCCCACCTCTGGAGATTTTTATTATTCAGTGGGTTGAGGAGGCTGGCCCTGGCCCTCCTGTACACAGAGTGCACCATTGTGACAGAGCAGGTTCTATGAAGTCACTGTTGTCCAGCACCCCTCCATGTTCCACTGCAGTTAGAGACCACTGATTTTTAGATAACTCACTATTGACTTGGAGTTTGTTTTTCTGGTTAGGAGGTTCATTCAGCACAAGTGGATAAATTCAGGGTCCAGGTGAGTGGGACCTGCTCTCTTTGTCTCCTTCTGAGTTGGGGATATTCACACTGAGGTGGGAGGCCCTGATTTCTCCTGGCTGCTGCAGAAAGTGATGTTGGCTGTGCCCTTAGTGGTGCCAAATATATGTTGAGTGTGTATACAGTTGTTTCTCTCCCTGTAAGGTGGGAGCAGATTTCCCCTTGATATGATCTGTGGAGGGATATAATGACTATGGTGAAATTATTCGGGTTTCCAAAGCCTGGTGTGTTTTCTTGGTGTAGTGTGAAGGAATCATTACAATATAAGATGGAGGTGTTTTTTAACTTGATGCAAGATTCCAACACATCTTTATGTTGGTTTACCTTGTGGATGTGCAGGTGTGTGACTGTGTTATGTTCCTATTTGTCCTGAAATCTTCAGTAAGTTCTTGGTAATTGTAAAACCTGCTGCAAGGTGTTTTGTGGGAAGTTAGAAGGTGAACTACAATTATTTAGGTGACTGGGAGAGCTTTGAAACTTCCTATCTGAGACAAGCTGTGGTTATCCTGAAAATGATCTAGGAAACTGAGGGATGACCATATACCCATGGGAGAAACTGAGCAGTAATGTGGCAGTGCCTTAGGATTTTGTGTCCCAAGTCAGTGTTGTAAAGGGGAAAAAACAGGAATCAGAAGGTCTCCTGGCAAACTCACATACATCAACAGTGGCTAAATACCAGCAATTATGTTGGACAATATTAACAAGTAGTGGTTCAAAGATAGTTAAAAAAAGAATAAAAGCAATAGCTTAGCAGCTATTAGGACATATACACATAACTCTTGTGTACATAGACAAGAGTGTTAAGTTTCCCACTAACCCAACCCAACCTCAGGCTTGTCACAGGAGGCAATGAGCTGGTAGACCAAGGGACATCAGGATAAACAGGTAATTCCTTCCCTCACCATCACTATTCAAAACAAGAAGGGGTTTGTTCTGCCTAGCTACTTCTTTAGAGGAACATTTTCATTCTATGAGCTGGTGCTGCACATGCTGTCCTTGTAAGGGAGATAGTAAGTATGTTACATTTAGAAAAGATCCAATAAGGAGGGAAGATTGTTCTAAGTGTCTTGCAGACTGAACAATTTGTTAAAGTGAAATGCCTATTAACAGAAAGAAAAAGCCTCATATACCACAACAAGATACTAGGGCAGAATCTGGAAATGCAATGTGAAGGTTGTCCTAACCTGACTTGACATCCATTAATGGAATTATTAAGTAACTTTTTTGTTAAAAATGATAAATTCAGAAAATTTGAAGCAGTGCAGGACACCAGAGTGGTGTAAAATAGGACTGAACCAAGGCAACTGAGACATGTGGTCTTACTGACACAGGTGATAGTGAAACTTACAGGGAACCCACATATATGAACTGATGAGAAGGGAGGAAGGAAAACAAGCTACATTATATTTTATTGAATTGAGAAATTGAACTCAAAACCACATATTCATAATTATTAAATCCATTTATCCAACAAACTGAAAAATCTAGAAGAAATGGGATGTATTTCAGGACACATAGAGTCTACCATATTGTAGTCATGAAGACAAAAAACCTAAACAGACCAATAATCAAGATAGCAATGAAATCAGTAATAAGGATCCTCACAGCAAAGAAAAGCCCAGGACTAGATGGCTTCACTGCTGAACTCCACCAGGCCTTTTTCAAAAATTTTTATCTATTTATTTTGTTGACAGGCAGAGTTAGACAGTGAGAGAGAGAGAGAGACAGAGAGAAAGGTCTTCCTTTTTCCATTGGTTTACCCCCAAAGTGGCCACTATAGCCGGTGCATTGTGGCTGGCACACTGCACTGATCCAAAGCCAGGAGCCAGGTGCTTCCTCCTGGTCTCCCATGTGGGTTCAGGGCCCAAGGACCTGGGCCATCCTCCACTGCACTCCCGGGCCACAGCAGAGAGCTGGACTGGAAGAGGGGCAACCGGGACAGGACCAGCGCCCCAAGCAAGACTAGAACCCGTGGTGCCAGCACCGCAAGTGGAGGATTAGCTTAGTGAGCCATGGCGCCGGCCCACCTGTCCTTTAAAGAACAAATTCTAATTATTCTCCAAGTATTTAAAATAATTGAAAAGGGTTATTTCCTCCCAAACTCCTTCTATGAGGCCAGTATCACCTTAATTCCATAACTGAAAAAATATAGAAAGAGAACTATAGACCGATGTCCCTTATGAACATAGACACAAAAACTCTCAACAAAATACTAGCTAATCGAATCCTACAACACATCAGAAAGTCATTCACCAGGACCATATAGGAGTTATCCCTGGTATGTAGGGATGGTGCAACATAAGCAAATTAGTAAATGTGACACAGCATATCAACAAATTGAAGTGTAAAAGCCATATTATTATCTCACAAGATGCAAAGAAAGCATTTGATAAATACAATATCCTTTCATGATATAAATATTAAGCAAATTGGGTGTATAAGAAACATTCCTCAGTGCAATCAAGACAATAGATAACAAACACACAACCAGTATCATATTCAATGAATGAAAGTTAGAAGCATTTGCACTGAGATCTGCAACTAGATAAAGATGCCTGCCCACTTTCACCATTGCTATTCAATATAGTCCTGGAAGTTGTCAGCAGAACCATTAGGCAAGAAAAATAAATCCACAGCTTCAATATTTTAATGGAAGAGAAATTTGTGAATTTTTATCAAGATGAAATTCTTTGGAGATATAGAGTTGAAATATTCAAATAAGACAGAATACATATAGCTGATAAATTTACTATGATGATGACAATTCATATACACAGTTAAAGCATACAAAGAGATGTGTCATAGGTTTGGTCACTTAACAAATACAGTCAGGGCTGGCTCTGTGAAATAGCAGGTAAAAGCTACCACCTCCAGTGCTGGCATCCTATATGGGCCCTGTTACAAGTCCTGGTTGCTCCACTTCTGATCCAGCTCTCTCTTATGGCCTGGGAAACCAGTTGAAGATGATGAAAGTACTTAGGTCTCTGCACCCATGTGGGAGACCCAGAAGAAGCTCCTGGATCCTGGCTTTGGATTGGTGCAATTCCAACTGTTGTGGCCAATTGGGGAGTGAACCAATGGATGGAAGGCTTTTCTTTCTCTTTCTCCATCTCTCCTTTTCTCTGTGTGTAACTTCGACTTTCAAATAAATAAATAAATCTTAAAAAAATACAGTCTTTTCTTCCTTATTCATGGAGAACAGATATACCAGATTTTAAAACACTAAAGCTATATATAAAAGTCTGAATTGCAAAATAAGCACTTTACCATCTATAATGGACTTAGGTGCTCATGTTCACCTGTAGTAAAATTCAAAGTGATCATTTTATCTACAATATACACAGTAACATAATCAAGGAAATTGAATTTTTATTGTATTTAGATTTTTATTTGAAAATGATTCTCATGTCTTATTAGTCCTTGGTAGTAAAGCAAGATGGCAGGAATTGTTCCTTAGTGTTTGTCCTCTGTGCCCTCATTCATCACCCTTGAAAAGACTTCCTGAAGTCTTCTCTTAATAACAGAAGTAGCTTAGGAGCCTTCAGCCTTCTTTTCTGTGATTCTGAAATTATATTTCCACTTGGCACTTACCAGCATACTTCCCTGCAATGGAGAGTTGTGAAACATCATATTTCACTATTAAATTAGAAGTTTCTTATTTTAAAGACTTCCTCATATTCATTATTACTCCCAAATGTATTAGTATAATGACCTATATTTATTATAATAAATTACTCAAAAAATTTGATCAATGTGCAAATTCTGCTACAAATAACAGTTTGTATTAACATTCAAAAACTTTAAATTTTATTTTCTTACATTCCTTGATTTTAAATGCATTTTCTTCATTTCCTTTTGAAAAAAGGAAAATGGCAGCACTTGGGATGTCGGTCTTTAAAACAAAGAAGGAATATATTCTATATTCTTTGTTTTATTTTCTATTAACCTTCAAGTATCCAATTAAGAAAATATCTTTAGTGGATAAATAAATGTTTCATAAAAGTCATTTAGATTTTACAAATACCCTCTATCTGGAACAATTTCTCCTATATCATTAACAAAATGTTGATTTGAATTGACAAAAGGAAAAAAAGATACAAATTATGAACTATTGAACATCTACTACAAGTACATAGAATGCAAAACACTAAATGTTTTGTACTTGTCATCAATACATACTTATTTTCTTATTCACTAATACTTGACATAGATTCAGAGAATGATACAGGCCACGGGTAAGAATTAATATATTTATCTGTTAAAGTCACATTTACTATAACCCACCAAAATATACCAACAGATTGATAAAAACATTTTCCGTACACAGTTAGGTTTAGTTTTCAGTTAAATATAATGAAAATATATTTTTATATGCATTGGCAAAAATCA
This sequence comes from Lepus europaeus, assembly GCF_033115175.1. Lineage (NCBI taxonomy): Eukaryota > Metazoa > Chordata > Mammalia > Lagomorpha > Leporidae > Lepus > Lepus europaeus. The sequence goes on along the minus strand of NC_084851.1, from coordinate 30,248,809 downwards.
TATATGCTGGGGCTGCCATTGTGGCAAAATGAGTTAAGCTATTGCCAACAGTGCCAGAATCCCATATGGGCACCAATTCTAGTCCAGGCTGCTCCAGTTCCAATCCAGCTCCCTACTAATGTTCTTGGGAAAACAGCAGAAAATAGCCCATGTCCTTAGGCCCCTGTATCCAGGTGAAAGACCCAGATGAAGCTCCTGGCTCCTGGCTTCAGCCTGGCCTATCCCTGGCCAAGTCAATCATTTGGAGAGAGAACTGAATAAATAATTTTTTTGACAGGCAGAGTGGACAGTGAGAGAGAGAGAGAGACAAAGAGAAAGGTCTTCCTTTGCCGTTGGTTCACCCTCTAATGGCCACCGCGGTAGGCGCGCTGCGGCCGGCGCACCACGCTGTTCTGATGGCAGGAGCCAGGTGCTTATCCTGGTCTCCCATGGGGTGCAGGACCCAAGCACTTGGGCCATCCTCCACTGCACTCCCTGGCCACAGCAGAGAGCTGGCCTGGAAGAGGGGCAACCAGGACAGGATCGGTGCCCCGACCGGGACTAGAACCAGGTGTGCCGGCGCCGCAAGGCGGAGGATTAGCCTGTTGAGCCACGGCGCCGGCCATGAATTAATAAAATTTAAAGTCTATATTGCAGTGCTTTCAGGTCCTTCAGAATTAGTGAATCAATAGACTCCTTCATCTGGAGAATTGTGGTTTATGGACTTGTTCTGATTTTAGTATTTAGTGCCAGGTATCCATCACCTGGGGTAGGGTTTATTTTGGTAAATAGAACTTACTACTTATTCTCAAAAGAATGTTCTTGTCAGAATAATGCTTCTTTAATGGAACAATGAATTTAGTTACCAAATACCAAGAATGTTTCTGAATATTCTGTTATCTTTCCCATCATTTTAGATTAGCTAGACATGTGAGAAAATATCTATATTTTGAGCAATAAAATTGAAATAACGAAAGCTCTGGCTCCCTGTAGGTAACATCTAATATTGATAACCAAATTTTTCTTGTTCTTTCTTTTTTATTATTGTTTAAGGCTGGAGTGCATTACTCTTGTGATACTTGACACATTCTATGGTGTCATTGCTTTGAAAATCACCATATGTATTTTTGATTCCTGCCCAATAGGTACCTTGGCTACATAAAAGTTTTGCAATTATTGTTTGAAAAACTTTGTCTTTTTCTCTCTTTTGATTGTATCTATGTTTTCAGAATCAATATTCTTAAATTGTAATATTTGAGATGAAAGAGAGTCAGAAGATATCAACATGTTAACTACATGCTTCTCACCCAAGTACTTGCCACTAGAAGAATTTTTATTTGCTTACTTTTTAGTAATTAACACTTTGTTTTCCTAAAGCTGAAAAAAAAAATCTATGTTTCTCATATGTAAACTTTCAAAACTATAGTAAGCATTTTTCATGAAAGTCCAAGTGAGAGGAGCAAGGGAGAAAGAGATGAAAGAAAGGCAGAGAGCAACCACTAGGAAGAGACTGGGAGCAGGTATTCATTTCTGTCTGCTCTCTCAATGGCTTATAGATCATATTTATAAAGGAAATAAGTATATCATAACTATAAGGGAAATAAGTAGACTGTGTGGATGGGAAGTGACACTGGAAGACAGGAGACTTGACTACAAAATACAAAGTCATAAGTCCCAAACAGAAGGGAAGCCCCTAAATGTGCCCCAACAATGAGAGCAATGGGGGAGGAGGGAATAGCAGAGCATAGAACACACAAAGGGACAGGAGTGCTTCTTTATTTTATAAGACAACTTTCCTAACCTTTCCTTTTATTAAGACCCTTTTATTAAAAACATTTCCTAAAATAGTGTCTTTTCCTTTTTCTGGGTGATACATATGACTATAGGCTGGTCTTGAGCACTATGGGGAGGGAAAATCAGCTAGGAGACTCCCCAGGGAATCTCATCTCTGACCCCTGAGATCTAAAGGGAGACAGATGCTCAACATCCCCCAAATGGGTGAAGCCAACTCTTCACATCTCAGTTCCTTGGCCCAAACAACTTGGAAATCCCAAATCTGCCAAAATTAATTACAACTCCCATATAAATTACAACTCCTAGAAGTCCTGGGGTCAGCAAAAGGAGGAATGGATGTTATCAGTCATCAAAGATTTATGGAAGGGCACCCATCCCCCACAAGCTCTCCTATTTTACCTGAATTTAGGCCACTGGTAAAATAGGTGTGGGAGGAAACAGGAACTCAACAAAACACACCCACCCCCATTTGAGGATTGTTTCTCCCAGGCCCCAGCAGCCACCCTGTTGTTTATGCTCTGTCCCTCTCACTCCCTACCCTGGACAGAAACCCAGTGCTCCAGAATGCCTGGGGGAAGGGAAGAGGGATGTCATGAGGTAGAAGGAGCTGGCCAGTGCCCCAGGAGAAACCCTGGGAAACAGCTCTAATTAAGATGGCACACTGAGGAGTAATCTCATCCAGAGTTTAAACATGGCCCTGACTAAACTTAAGTGTGTGGGGACCTGCAAGGAAGGGCCAGATGGATTACCTAGTCCAGATCAATCTTCAGGGGCTGGACTTGTAGTGAGGAAAATGAGTGGAGGGGGAGAGCAGGTTCCCAGTTTGCAGGCTATGGCCAAAGTCCCCAGGAACACCCCGTCAGTGGCAGGAATGTGGAGGAGGCCCCTCTCCAAATATTGGTGGCTACAGTCTCCTATGATCTCTGATGCTGAGGGGCTCAGTCTTTTCCTTGGAAGCTTCTTCCTCCTCCATCTCTTCCTCCTGATGGAGCCTGGAGCCTGAGGCATACCAGGGGCCTGTGTTGGAGCGGGTGCTTTTCTTCACCTCTGTGGGGACAGGCCACTCCCCTGTATGGTGGCTGCGGCCTTTTCCACTTTGAGGTCTTCTGCCTCTTTGGAACATTTAGGGAGTCTTCCAGCAGGTCCCCTGCTCTCCCCTTCAGTGTCCCTTTCTCTTTTTCTAGGCATGGTGGGAGTGGGTTTGCATAATTGCTTGTGTTTGAAATGCAATCCTTCCCTACTCTGTGGGAGCCTCTTCCTCCACTCAGGCCTGCTCCCACTCCTCCTCCCCTGGAGATGATTGATATGAATAGATTGCCTAGTTATGTTCTCTGTAACAAAAACCACTTTTTAATTTTTGAGACCATTTTTTACTATGGGCAAAGTATAATCCTGTAATTTACTGTGGTAATCTCACACTGAGATGAGTTAAGGAGAAAATTCTAAGGTTTCTGTCTAGTTATCACTTTACTGATTAGTAAGGCACCAGGACAATGCTTTTAGATTCTCAGGCTTGCTCAGTTAAATTCAGCATTTTTACCTCATTTTAACATCTCTGTTCCTTACCTTTTCTTTAGTATAAGGGATAGAAACTATAGGGCCGGCGCAGTGGCTCAATAGGCTAATCCTCCACCTTGTGGCACCGGCACACCAGGTTCTAGTCCTGGTCGGGGCACCAGATTCTGTCCCGGTTGCCCCTCTTCCAGGCCAGCTCTCCTCTGTGGCCCAGGAGTGCAGTGGAGGATGGCCCAAGTCCTTGGGCCCTGCACCCACATTGGAGACCAGGAGAAGCTCCTGGCTCCTGGCTTCAGATCAGCATGATGTGCCAGCCATGGCAGCCATTGGAGGGTGAACCAATGGCAAAAGGAAAACCTTTCTCTCTGTATCTCTCTCTCTCACTGTCCACTCTGCCTGTCAAAAAAAAAGAAACTATAGAATACTATATATATATATATATATATATATATATATATATATATATATATGGAATACACACAATGATAATAGAAATGTTTCAAGTCAAGATTTATTAATTTCTTCACCATTGTTCTTCTGAGACTATTTTTCTCCAGTCAGAATGTTTGCTTCAATATTTGCTTGAGTAAAAATGTTCCAGCTATGATCCATTTCAATTTTTTTTGAAATTGCATATATATATATATATACGTATATATATATATACGTATATATATATATATATATATACACTTTTGCATATGATGTCTATAGGTGTTAATGGATACTGATTTTACTGACAGCAGTACAAAATTCAGATTCCTCAACTAATACAGCGAAACCAGACACAGATAAGTTAGCTATTCTCTCACTTTAGATCCTTTGGAGATTATATATTTTGTTGTCTTCTGTTTGTCTTTAGTTTCAAAAAATGAAACTAAGGCTAACTATGGTTTACCTTGAAATGGTTTGCAGCATCTATGATTCAGTGATTGTTGACTTTTTAAAGTTTTGGAAAATTTTCAATGATTTTCTTCTTCAATATTGTTTCTGCTTCTTGTTTTTCCTTTTTAAACCTTTCCACTTGGGCCTACAATTGAAAAATGTCAGCAGTTTCTCTGTGACTTATTTAATTCATGCATCATTGTCACTTTTCATATTTTATTTTCTCCCCATTTTAAGACTGAATATTTTATTCTCTCTTGGGTTTGGCTTTCTATAAACAGAGATTATGCTTCCATGTCTTCAGCAAAACAGTTGATAGAAAATACATTTTCTGTCTCCTCTGCCTCCTCCTCCCGTGGCTGCCGCCTCCGCTGGGCTGAGGAGCTGGGTGTTCACAGTGGCGGCGGCAGTGGCCACAGCACAACCAGCCCCCGCCCCCAGGCCAGTCCTGCCGGGAGCCCCTAGCGCGGCCATCCCGCCCAGAGGCCAGAGCTGGGCAGGTGAATGTCGCTGGAAGATGGCGCCCTCGGGCCTATGCAGCATCAGGCGGCGGTACCAGGGTGTAGTGTGGCGGGTGCAGTCCTGGATACCGGTGGTGTGCATCAGCCTCCTCCAGGGCTGGTCCTACTAGCCGCCACCATCCAGCTCTGCCTAGTTTCCATGGAAAACATTGGCGAACAAGTTGTGGGCTAGTTGGCTTATCATCTACTTTTTGCGATGTTTGTCAGGTCGTACTGGAAAACTATCTTTACATTACCAATGGATCCTTCCAAAGAATGCCATCTCTCTTATGAAGAGAAAGAATTATTGGAGAGAGAGCCAAGAGGACAAGCCCATCAGGAAGTTTTTAGGTGAGCATCTAGGGATCTTCTCATTTATACCAGCACCATGACTGGAGCCATCTGCTATTGTGACAGATGCCAACTTATAAAACCAGATCACTGTCATCCCTGTTCCGTCTGTGATAAATGTATTTTGAAGATGGATCATCATTGCCCATGGGTGAACAATTGTGTTGGACTTTCAGATTGTAAATTCTTCCTTCTTTTCCTGGCTTATTCTCTGCTGTACTGCCTTTTTATCACTGCTACAGACTTACAGTATTTTGTTAAATTTTGGACAAGTGGTCTACCAGGTACTCAAGCTAAGTTCCATATGATGTTTAATCTTTGCTGAAGCTAGTTTTCTGTCAGCTTATCTTCTCTATTTGGCTATCACTGTTGGCTAGTCAGCAAAAATAAATCTACATTAGAGGCATTCAGGAGTCCAGTATTTCGACGTGGAACCATTAAGAATGCATTCAGCTTAGGTCTCAGTAAAACTAATGAGACAAGTTTTTGGTGATGAGAAGAAGTACTGGTTGCAGCCGGCACTGTGGCTCACTAGGCTAATCCTCTGCCTTGCGGCGCCAGCACATGGGGTTCTAGTCCCGGTTGGGGCGCCAGATTCTGTCCCGGTTGCCCCTCTTCCAGGCCAGCTCTCTGCTGTGGCCAGGGAGTGCAGTGGAGGATGGCCCAAGTTCTTGGGCCCTGCACCCCATGGGAGACCAGAAGCACCTGGCTCCTGGTTTCAGATCAGCATGGTGCACCAGCCGCAGCACGCAGGCTGCAGTGGCCATTGGATGGTGAACCAACGGCAAAGGAAGACCTTTCTCTCTGTCTCTCTCTCTCTCACTATCCACTCTGCGTGTCAAAAACAAAAACAAACAACAAAAAAAACAAAGAAGTACTGGTTGCTACCCACTTTTTCATGTCTGTATGATGGCTGCTCCTTCCAAGCTTGCCTTGTTAACCAGGATCCTGCACAACCATCTACTCCTGCAGGACTGAATTCAACAGCTAAAATCCTGAAAACCATAAGTTCCTGCAAAGCCATTGTGAGAATCCCAGAGCTACCTTCTTACTGACTCTCAGTCTTGGACAGAAAGCAATATAGACCCTGGAAGAGGCAAAGCTGCTATGAGCAATCCTGCATTAACCATGGAGAATGAGACTTAATCCTCAAGCAAAATAAATTCATGCTTTATTAAAGTATTGATGCTGTACGTGGATGAAAGGCTCCCATATGAAGCCACCATTTGGATATGCAGAATATGAGTTAATTGTCTGTAAGTAGTTTCTTAAAACATAACACACTTTTGATCCAATATACAGAAACAGAGATTATTATTAAATATTAAAATGTTTGATTGTATGTGAATCAAAGAAGAAATATCTTCTATCGAAAACTCGGCCTAAATTCATGGGCCAGTTTTCACCTAAATAATGTGGGTAGCACAGTTTATTACTTAAAAACTTCATTGATTATCTGATTTTTTATTTCAAAAATTGAGACTTAAGATATTGTTTCAGATTTAAAGGATTTCATGTCACACTATAAGGTGCTTGATTTGTAAAATCTGTTAGTTACTATTAAGAAGGTAGGGGAAATAAACCAGACTTCTTTTGCTTTTTCCTTTTGATAGGAAATGAACCTCAGACTTATTGACCTGTCATAACTATGACTTCATTACAAAGTCCAAATGCCCTATACTTGAAGATCACCATCCATTTTTATCAGACTTTAATTACTTCTAGACTTTGCTTTCCATTAGAAAATAAGTATGAACATTGAAGCTGGAGCTTTCTGATCAAGCAAATGGATAGAACACATTTTAGAAAATGAATCCAATGTTCTTAGAAAATAATTCTAAATCATAAACACCTTTCATCTTTTCCGATTTTTGTAATTGGAGCAAAATCTGCAACATTATTAAGATTGACTTCTGATACACTTTTGTGGGCTTAGGTTTTTACATCTTTTTAGTCATTTCTCCTATTGAACTTAGTAAAAGTATTGAACTTCTGTTAAGAATTCCTTTTTTGGGGGGGGGCACAACAATACAAAAGTTGCACTTTGTAAATTCACATTTATGAAATAAAAAACAAAAACAAAAAAACAAAACAAAACAAAAAAACAAGAAGCAATGGGTAGGCCAATGACATCTAATCTGGGGGTCAGGGCTATCTTTTGGGAATGGGTCACCTAAAATGGCACCATGGCACCCAAATTAAACAAAGCTGTGATGTTCTGTATGCCCAAGCCTGGATTCCAATCTTCTTCAGAATCTTCTAGCAGATGGAAGTCAGAGTTGATGAAGAACCAAGTCACATTAAAACAGCACTGACTGAAAAAAAATTGAACTGAGAGACCGTCTTCTTCATATGGTGGTGAACTCAGCTATCCTACATGACAAGGGAATGAACTTACCATTATCTTGATGCCAAAATGTACTGATTCATGGAGAAGATTGAGGTTGCAGCAAGATGTACTACAGGGAGTTCTGTTCAGGGTTAGGCACAGCAGAATTTTCTGGGGCATGAGATGAATTGGGAAATATTACAATGTGGAGATGTCCACTGTTATAATATAAGACAAACCTTCTTTCACTCTTATGAATGGAAATTCTCCTGTGGGCCATATGTATCAATGTTATGAATGAAACAGTAGAAGTGGTAAAAAAAAAAGAAAGAAAGAATTCCTTTTCGTTCAATGGATTCACCCTCCTGTAATATATCTCTATTATTTGTCCTGTTAATCCTCCAGTGGTATCTATATTATTTTTATTATGTCTTCTCATCAAAACTATGACAGTAAAACTATATGTTTCTTGAAGTACCTATCAAGATTAAATTATGCAAATCATTAAACAAAAATCATACTGTTTTGGAAATTTAGTTCAGTATGAACTAAATGACATGCTGTTTGAAAATTTAGTTTAAAATAAAAAGATGTTTTTGTTGATGTCAAAATGCTTGGCTTCACTAAATATACTAAAAAGCTCTTGTGCTTTGTATGCATTATTTATGAAAAAAAGTATTATTTTTTATTTGAATGAACTATACATTTTATAAATGTTAACAATTAGGATATGCTGTATACTTTTCTTAGTATTGACTTTGAGAATTTAAAGCAGATTACCTTTTAAAACCACATAGTTGGGGCCAGCGCCTGGCTCACTTGGTTAATCCTCCACCTGCTGTGCCGGCATCCCATATGGGCATAGTCCAAGTTGCGCCTCTTCCAGTCCAGCTCTTCCAGTCACAGCACAGGCCATGGCAGTCATTTGGGGAGTGAACCAACAGAAGGAAGACCTTTCTCTCTGTCTCTTTCTCTCACTGTCTATAACTCTACCTTTAAAATAAATTTTAAAAAGAAAAAGAAAACAGGAGACAGTGGTGTATCATTAAATTATATTATTTCATTGCTAGTTCTCCAGTTAGGACTCTACATATCTCCAGGATCTACTTTCAAAAACAAAAGCAGAAAGGCTAACTCTAAGGTATTGTATTTATGATGTTGAAAAGAAAAGTTGAGGGGCCTGCACTGTGGTGTAGTTGGTTAAAGCCCTGACTTGAAGCACTGACATCCCATTTGGGCACTGGTTCTAGTCCCAGTTCTCCTCTTCTGATCCAGCTTTCTGCTATGGCCTAGGATAGCAGAAGAAGATGGCCCAAGTCCTTGGGCCCCTGTTACCCATGTGGGAGACCTGGAAGAAGCTCCTGGTTCCTAGCTTCAGATCAGCGCAGCTCTGCCCATTGCAGGGAGTGAACCAGATCTCTCTCTCTCTCTGTCTCTACTTCTCTCTGTAACTCTGTCTTTAAAAACAAAACAAAACAAAAAACACATAGTTAAGTAACTGGTAGGTAATCAAAGAAAAAAATGATAATAAACTTTTCAAAATGTTTGTTATAAAAATATTCAATAAACTAAAATACCAGGGGACAATGGAATAAAAACTCCATTATTTATCCTTAAAATTACTTATCCTTGATAAAAATACAAAGAGTTTTATATTAAATGTGTTTATGGAATGAGCTACATAGGCCAAGTCCATTTTATAGGAATGCAGTTCTTTGAACAATATAGCAGCAGTCTTTTTCAGACTTTTTTTTTAAGCTGAAGAATTTGAAAATCTGCTTCAAAAAATCTGGGAAGACATGATATATTCTTGCTTTTACTTTAAATTTTTTTCCCTTGGTCATTATTCACTATCCTGAAGTGCCACACTAGAAATGATAACTACTCTTAGAAGTCTTAAGGGCAAGAGCAGCATTTGATGTATTCAGACTCATATGTAGCCAGATATTTTTTCAAAGCACAGAACTGGTATAGTGATATACTGGACTGGATTCTGTTAGGTGTTCCCTCTTGCAAAGCTGGAAGCTAGGGGACAAAGAGGGATTTGTATACTTTACCTTGTTAGAGTGCTGGTAAGATCCCCCTCTGGGTCTTTTATGTATTCATTTAAGCACCTATGTGATTATATCTAAAAATTGCATTTGGAAAACTAAAAAAATAAATAAAAATTTTTCAAAAAAATGAAATCTACATGTATAGATTTAATTGTCCATTCAAAGATTTCTTGTTGGCCAGCGCCATGGCTCACTAGGCTAATCCTCCACCTGCGGTGCTAGCACCCTGGGTTCTAGTCCCGGTTGCTCCTCTTCCAGTCCAGCTTTCTGCTGTGGCCTGGGAAGGCAGTGGAGGATGGCCCAAGTGCTTGGGTCCTGCACCTGCATGGGATACCAGGAGAAGCACCTGGTTCCTGGCTTCAGATTGGCACAGTGCACCAGCCACAACATGCCCACCATAGTGGCCATTTGGGGGGGAACCAATGGAAAAGAAAGTCCTTTCTGTCTCTCACTCACTGTCCACTCTGCCTGTCAAAAAATATTTCTTGACATTATTCTTTCAATAACACAGTAATTATTTTCATAGCATTTACATTTTATTTGGTATTTAAGTAAATCTAGATGATTTAAGGTGTACCAGAAGAAGTGAATATGTTATGTATAAATACTATGCCATTTTATACAAGAGATTTAGGAATCAATGGATTTGGATATCTGTGAATGGCATTGGAGCCAATCCTCCATGAATTCTGAAGGCCAGCAAGTATTCCACTTCTCTTTCACTTTAGCTTTTTCTAAACTGTTATTAATCTCATTCACTTATTTTAGTTTTTCTGTTTTTGTGTTAAAGTATGTCTATGTGATTTTTAGACTATTTTTTATTTCTCTGTGAAAACTCTCTTATCATGAATCTTGAATATTTGTCAGTTATCTATATTCTAGTCTTGATAACTCCAATATCTATATCTCCAGTCACTCTGTTTCATATATCTTTCTTCCTGGCATGTCTATTAAATCTAAGTTGTATGTTAGATACTTTGCATTAAAAAATGCCGACATAATTTGAGGTTCTGATTGATCCTATCTTTATTAAGAAAAATTTTTCTTTTACTTTTTGCAAGCAACCAATCAGTGTAGTGACAGTTTAATTTAAAACAATCAATTGTTTACCTGATATTGAAAATATAGTGAAGATGATTTTAAAGATATCAAAAGGGACAGCACTGTGGCTTAGCAGGTAAAGCTGCTGCTTTATAGTGGCACTAGTTTGAGCCCTGACTGCTTCTCTTTTGATTCAGCTCCCTGATAATGCACCTGGATAGCAGCAGAAGATGGCCAAAGCCCTTGGGCCCTTGCATCCACATGGAAGCCTCAGATGAATCTCCTGGCTTCAGAGTGACTCAGGCCCAGTCATTGCAATCATTTGAGTAGTGAGCCAGTGGGTGAAAGATCTCTCTCTCTCTGTTTTTCTCTGTAAATCTACCTTTCAAATAAATAAAATAAATCTTTTAAAAAGGAAATGTAATATCATTCGCAGTGACAGTATCTCATTTGAAATAACAATATCTTTTTTACTCTCCTCCAATTTTTGGCATAGGGTAATACAAATTGTATAATTTAATAAAGTTAATAAATGAATTAATGAATAAATGAATGTTGAAAAAGAGCTGCATTTTAATATTTTATCTCTATTTGCATGAATGTATATATTTCCATTTTGTCTGCAGAAAGCTGGTAACAATATTTTCTTGTTCACCATTTGTTTTTAATCTTAATATTTGGTTTTGCTTGCCTTCTTTAATTCCTTCCACCATGCCCTCGTCCATCACTTTCCTTCCCCCCTCCTGATTCTCCCCTCCCTCTCCCTTCTCCCTTCTCCCCTCTTACCCTGCACTTCTCCCTCCCTCCCCTTCCTTCTTCCTCTATAATAATTTGAAAAAAATTTGTTAATGAGCACAAAAATTTATACATATTTATGGACTATCATGTTATGGCTTGATATTTGTATACATTTATAATTTAATGTGTAATTAGGGTTAACATATCTACCTCCTCAAACATCATTTCTTTTTGAAGAAAATATTGAAAAGCCCTTCACCCAGTTTATTTTAGAATAATGTATAATATATTGTAATTATCTATAGTCAATCAACTGTACAATAGAACACCAGAAATTCTTTCTCCTATCTAGCTATGGCTTAGTATCTGTTCATCATTTTTTTCTCCATCCTTCACTCCCCCCACCACACTCCCCAGACTCTGGTAACCACCATTATATATCTAATTTACATTAGATCAACCATTTAGATTCCACATGAATGAAATCGCACAATGCTTATCTTTCTGTGCTTGGCTTATTTCACTTAATTACCTGTACTTCCAATCTTCTTACATATGAAAAGATTTAAATCATTTAATGGCATAATAGTATTCCACTGGTTATATGTATCATATTTTCCTTATTCATTCATCAGTGGATGGACACTTAGGTTGTCTCCATTTCTTGATTGCTGTGAATTGTTCTGTAATAAACATAGGAAAGCAAATGTATCTTCAAAAGACTTATTTTGTCCTCTGTTGATGGGAATGTAAACTGGTGTAACCACTGTGGAAGACAGTATGGAGATATCTCAGAAATCTGAATATAGACCTACCATATGATGTGGCTTCCCACTTTTGCAACTAGATGGGCACAACTGGAAACTATTTTAAGTGAAATAATCCAGAAACAAAATGACAGATATCATATATTTTTCTTGATCAATGCTAATAGTGTATCTAAAATATAATGTATTGTATGAAATGGACCTTTTGAGATTTGATGATTGTTTACAGCCTTGTCTTTTCTGTTGAGGGATAGCATCTTTTTTCTTCATACCATTTGTTAAATTCTTTTACTTAATGTAGGGTTAACTTTATGATCATTTAGTAAATGGAAAATAGATCTTTATAAAAATTAAGAGTGGGAATGGGAGAGTGAGGAGAAAAAATTGTTGGAACATGGGTGGGAAAGGGGGGTAGGGTGGGTGTATTACTATGTTCCTAAATCTTTATGTATCAAATACATAAACTTGTATAACAAATAAAATTTTAAGAAATGAAACAGTAATTTCTAAAAATAAAGATAAATTTAAAAATGGGAGAAAATATTTATAATCAATATATCTGAAAAGGTGCTAATAATTAATACATATGAGAAATGCAGTTTGATAGCAAAAAATACAATTTATAAATGAACAACACTTTGAAACATAGATCTCTCAAAGGAAGATTTAGAAATTAACAACAGGTTAATGAATAAAGGCTCACTATAACTAATCACGGGGAAAATGCAAATGAAAGCTACAATAAGTTATTATTTTATTCTAAGTATATTGCCTTTTACTCAAAAGACAAAGACAATGAGTGATGGAGAGGATGAGGAGAAAGGGGAATCTTCATGTAATTTTGGTGGCAATGTAATTAAGTACATCCCAAAAAAAGGAGTTAATATTGCTAAAAATCTGAAAGAACTACTGTATGTTCCAGCAATGCCACTATTTGAGATATCTCTCTCTCTCTCTATATATATATATATCTATATCTATATCTATATCTATATATATACCTGTACTTCTAATCTTTCAATAGGTAGTTATAGATATATAGATATCTATATATAGAATCTATATATAATATATAGATATATAGACTACATAGATATATACAAATATAATTATATATAATTATTAATATATTATAATATATAATATATAATATATAATATATTAATATATTATATGCAATATAATATTAATTTTCTATATATGATATATTATATATTATATAATATATTAATATATATAGATATATAGGTATATCTATAGGTATATCTATATCTATATATAGGTATATATATATCTATATCTATATACACATAGATATAGATATAGATATATATACCTATATCTAGATCTAGATCTAGATCTAGATCTAGATCTAGATCTAGATCTAGATATAGATATAGATATAGATATAGATATAGATATAGATATAGAGGGTATATATATACACGCATGCCCAATGGAAATAAGTTTTTACTTTTTAAATTTTGTTTGTTATACAAATATCATGTATTTCCTATATACAGATTTAGGAACATAGTGATACTCATCACCACCCTATTTCCTGCACAAACTCCAAAACTTCTTCCTCTTTCTTCTCACATTCCCACTCCAAATTTTTACCTAGATCTATGTTCAATTTACTTAAAGATCATATGGTTAATCCTACACTAAACAAAAGAATTCTACAAATAGTATGAAGAAGAAAAAAAAAAAAAACACTGTTCCTTAATGGAAGAGACAGGAGCTGTAAAATCATCAAATCTCAAAATATCTATTTCACTACATTGCATTTCAGGTATTTTATTAGTTACCTCAGATCAAGGAAAATATATGATATCTGTCCTTTAGGGATTGACTTATTTCATTTAGTAAAATGGTTTCTGATAGTGCCCATCTTGTTGCAAAATACAGGATACTACATAGTGTATATATAGCATAGTTCCTTTTTCTAGTCAAAAACTGATGGACATGTGAGTTGATTGCTGGTCTTAGCTATCTTGAATTGTGCTGCAATGAACATAGGGGTACATATAACTCCTTCATATGCTGATTTCTTGAAGTTTGTGTAAATTCCCATGAATAGGATGGCTGGATCATATGGTAGATCTATATTTGGATTTCTGAGGTATCTCCATACTGTCTTTCACAGTGGCTAGAGCAGTTCACATCCCAAAAGAGTGGGTTAGGGTACCTTTTCCCCATATCCTCACTAACATTTGTTGTTTGTTGATATCCACATGAGAGCCATTTTAACTGGAGTGAGAGGAAACCTCATTGTGACTTTGCTTTGAAAAATATTTTAAATTTGGGTAATATAAATATATCTTGTTGTGTTCTTTTTAGTCAATATATTTTTGGCTATTTGGGGCTCTTTCATGTATTTAAATTAATTTTAATATTTTTTCTAGTTCTATGAAAATGCCATTGGCATTTTGATAAGAATTGAATGAATCATTATGCAGCCTTGGTTAATATGATCATTTACTGATATCTGTTCTTCCAATCTATGGCCATAGATGTCTTCATTTCTTTTGTGCCTTTTCTACTTCTTTCATCAGTATTTTCCAGGTCTCATTGTCCTATTGGTTGAACTGAGTTTTAGGTTGGTATTTTTATAGTCATTGGAAATAAGAATAGTTTTAAAATTTCTTTTTCAGATAACTTGTTATTAGTATAAATCACTGCTACTGACTTTTATATTTTGACATTTTATCTTGCAAATTTGTTTAATTAATTCTAAAAGATCTTTGTTAGAGTATGTGATGTTTTCTATGTATGTGCTCATGTCATCTCCCACCAGTGACAATTTTACTTCCTTTGTTCCAATTTTAATGCCTCTTTATTTCTTTCTCTTACCTAATTGCTACATGACTTTTCATACTATGTTAAATAGAAATGCTTAACATGATCATTTTGTGTTATTCCAGATCTTGGAGAAGAATTCTTCAGCCTCTCCACATTCAATATGGTGTCAGCTGTTGGCTTGTTGTATATGTCCTTTATTATGTTATTGTGTATTCTTTGTGTACCTAATTTGTTCAGAGTTCCTGTAATGAAAGACTCTTTAATTTTTATCAGCTGCCTTTTCTACATCTATTGAGAATAACATACAATTTTTGCACTTTTGTTGTTATAGCATGTCATGTGTAGTGATTTGTGTATGTAAAAACACAATAGTATCCTTGGGGTAAATCTCTTCTGACTGTAGTATGTAAGAGTCCAGCATCAAAGAAATGTCCAGGACAAAATAGTTTCCTTTATTAATTCATTTTGTTTTGTTGGATTTTAAAGATTTATTTATTTACTTGAAATGCAGAGTTACAGAATGAGAGAAAGAAAGAAACAGAGATGTGGAGAGTGATGAAGATCTTCCATCCACTGGTCCAATCTCCAAATGGCCTCACTGGCCAAGGACGGGCAGGCCAAATCCAGAAGCCGGGAGTTTCTTCTGGGTCTCCTATATGGGTGTCAAGGGGCCAAGGACTTGGACAATCTGTCACTACTTTCCTAGGCTGGGATCTGCTTCTGAAAATCAGCAGCCAGGATATGAACCAGTGCCCATAAAGTATGCTGGTATCTTGGGTGGTGGTTAAACACAGTACATCACAATGCTCACCCCTGAAGCTGATTATTTTAAAATATTTATTTGAAAGTCAGAGTCACAGTGAGAGAGGGAGGGATAGAAAGAGAGGAGAGATTTTCTATACACTGGCTCATTCCCCAACTGGCTGCAAAGTCCAAGACTGTGCCAGGCTGAAGCCAGGAGCCAGCAGCCTCATCTGGGTCTCCCATGTGGGTGCAGAGCCTGAAGCACTTGGGTTATCATCCACTGCCTTCACAGGAACATTATCAGGGAGAATGATTGGAAGTGGAGCAGAAGGGTCTTGAGTAGGACCCAACTTGGGTGCTGGCTCTGCAGATGGCAGCTTAGTGCACTACACCACAGCCAAAACCCCCTTAAAGCTGATTTTTTAAAAAGGTGAATTAATGTACTGCAAATCTTCTGATTATGAAAAATAATCTAATTACAAGTTGTCATATTTTGGTCCCTTTATATTCTAAGTGTCCTTGCAAAAGTACAACTACAATTTTTAATCCAACATAGTGTGCAGACAGTCTAGTGCATCTTAAATCTGAGGATATAAATGAAGAATAGAAAAATGAAATAGAGCCAGGTTGATTTATCTGCTTCAGGTTCTGTAGCCAGGGTAGTAAGGATGGTTTTACTTCAGTAACCATTCAAGTGGGGGATTGGATCTTGGAAGGCTCTAAAAATCTAAATGGATATTTTAAAGTTCAAGGATTTCATTTAGAACTTTGGATCTTAAAAAATAATAAAATAAAAAGACAAATGCATGTTATCAGAAGTTTAAAATATCATCAAGATACTACATCACTGAAAAAATTGATTTATTCAGTGTTTCAACAAGAATTACTGACTAGGTTTAGTCAACTGTAAGGTGACCAAATGTGTGAAAAAAAGTAAATAGCCTTGACTCTTTCACAGCTCAGCTCTACCTAAGCAATCACAATTCAATATACAAAAGAAAATGCATATATTTCCTTCCCAATGACACATAAATTATTACAAAACTAAGATTAGTTTGTTAAATCAGTACAAAAACTTAGAAAAATGAATAAAATAATTAACACATAGAAATTTAACAAAATTACCACATGACATTAACCCATTACTTCAGACAACTTTAACACATAAAGACAAAGTGAGAGGTAGACAATCAGACAGGAGCTGAGTAAAAATGGAAGGGGATAGCCACAAATTAAATACAAGACAAAACACACTATAGCCTAGAAGATGGGTTGACATTAGATTTTGAAATTAAAAAGATCAAAATTTTTGAGCAATGTTTAGTACAAAACCTGTTTGCTTTAATTTATAAGATTAAATTCTAATCTTATAACAGTGTGCCTTTAATGTTACTGCATTACTGATGTTTAGAAATACATATAAAGAGGCCGGTGCTGTGGCTCATTTGGCTAGTGCTCCACCTGCAGCACCAGCACTCTGGGTTCTGGTCCTGGTTGGGGCACCAGATTCTGTCCCAGTTGCTCCTCTTCCAATGCTGTGGCTTGGGAAGGCAGTGGAGGTTGGCCCAAGGGCTTGGGCCCTGTATCCACATGGGAGATCAGGAAGAAGCACCAGCTCCCGGATGCTGGCTGCAGCACACCAGCTGTTGTGGCCATTTGGAGAGTGAACCAACAGAAGGAAGACCTTTCTCTGTCTCTTCCTGTCTCTCTCCCTCTCACTAACTCTGCCTGTCAAAAAAATACATATAACGATTTTTTTCTAGTGTCAGCCAACCAAATCCTACACAAGATTCATCTTCCACCAAACTTCTAAAACATTCTTGTATTACCTCACTTATTTCTTCTTAAAGATCACCAGCATTTTCAATTTAGGATGAGTATTACTTGAATTTCCCATGAATTGGCTTCTTTCTTATGCCATAGCTTTATTTACCAAGATATTCCCATAATTAAAGCTTCATGTTTCTTTTTCCCCTACCTAGAGGATTCTTGAATTTACATAAAAAATTTAAGAACACATAGAATTTTAACCTAGAGTTACTTTAATTTTTTGAATATTAGAGGAATTAAGCATGAAACAAAAAATATTCTTGTCTTTGTAACATAATTATACTTTACAAAGTGCTGCTACAAACTCTAGAAATCTCAGGAAAACTCTAAAGTCTGGAAGATAAAGCATTTAAGCACAGAAAAATGTTATTAGTAAAGGACAGAAAAGCCCACCAATCAGAAAATGGTTAGGCAAGAACATCAAATGAGAACAAGAAGGAAAGGAAAAAGAGAGAGAATACAGGGATACCCTAGGTACCATAAGTAAGTCCAAGTCATTCTATAGAGGTGGATAGAGCCAGAAACTGGGTTGGTAATTTCTGGACACTTGGTTCCATTCTTCTGGTCCCAGTGGCTGGGTATTTAGCATCTGGGCACCTGGGTCCACCCATGCAGTTTCTCCCCAACCCACATGGCCCACTTTGTCCCCTTCCTAGGAGGTAGAGAAGACAACCAACCCGTAGGGTGCTGTCCACGGGGGCTGATATTTCGAGAAAAGAGGGAATCTTCTCACCACCAAATTAGATCCAATAGGTACTCTGGGATGGGCTGCAAGGAATATCTGGGCAGGCTGCTGCCCAAGCATTCCTTCAGAGGGTCAGCCCAGGGCTCACAAAGATGAGTGCTTGGGGTGGGGGACACTATATAGTGATGCACCAACTTCAGCATAAGTTTAAATGCAGCATGGTCTACATGACCCTGGGATTGCATTGTAGATGAAAATTGCTGCCCTTACATTCAATGCTCAGATTCTTGGTGCCTGACAGGGTCTTGATCCCAAGCATGACGTGTTAGCCATGCCATCACATAGGAAGAGGAAAATAGGCTTCACACTGAACAGGCTTGCTTCACTGCTGGTGCTCCAGTGGAAACTGCTTTGCAGCTTGTGCATTGTGCTCAGTCAGCTGGTACTCACTCTTAGACCTCAATGTCTTGAAGCACAATCCTGTTTCCAGGGATAATTCATCCCAATAGAGGGAAAACTTCAGTGACTCTCAGGCATAAAGGCAATGTGGAGCTGTCTCACAGCCTCTACATTAGCAAATACTATATCCCAGGACTCTCATACCAAACTGAAGTCTCCTGCCTTAGGGCTGTCTCTGTCTTCAGGATGAGGCAGTGGACAGTTGTAGCTCATGGTTTGCAAAGATGTTGGAAGCCAGGAGTTCCCAAAGGGGACTTCATGTGCTTATTGCTTAGTCTTTGTTGCCCCAGGCCACCTGGATAGGAATGAGGCAGGAGTTTCAGAGCCAACATGGTGGCAGAAATATACTTGATACAGCTAAGGCAAATCTGGAGATCTCAATGGGAGGTAGAGTTCTCTGTGCACCCAGGAGCAGCATGCCTCATAGTGCCTTTCAGAGATGGGGGCCCAGAAGCCAGCATGTCTTTCAATGCCTGCTTTCTCAAGCAAGAGGCAAGATGCCAAAGTGCCTTGTAGTTTATGCATATTGAGGAGGAATTAGGATATGAGGAGTTCAAGTGACAATGTTCAGCACTATGCCAACAAATTAGAAGATTCAAGGCACCTGCTAATGCACCACCAGGGATGCAAAGTACATGTGCTCCCTGATGTGCAAGCATGCTTTGGGAGCATGATGTCTGGCACTGCAGGTGCGACAGGACATGCAGGCATATAGCAGAAGTCAGGGCTCATATCCATTTTTCCCTGACAAATTCCTCATTCTTTCAACTGGCACAAACATGCCTATCATTATCCACTCCACTATTTCACTATTTGGTCACAGTTGCTGGCAGTTTGTCATGTGCCTTACCTCTACAGGTATTTAGCAGTCAACATAGAATTGTTGTAGAACCAAAAAAATCTGACAATTTAAACAAGGCAGATGGTAATGATGTGGCTTCTGCTGAACACTCAGAAAAAAATCTCAAAGGAGTGTAGGTAATGCAGTCAGTCAGAAAAAAAAAAAAAGAACTGAGGTAGAAATTAGAATTAAAAACACCAAGGTTGGGACAGCTCTGTGTTGCAGTGGGATAAACAACGGCCTACAGTGATGACATCCTATATGGGATCTAGTTCAAGTCTTAGCTGCTCTACTTAAAATCCAGTTCCCTGGCTGCTGCCGTGGCTTAACAGGCTAATCCTCCACCTTGCAACACCGGCACACCAGGTTCTAGTCCCAGTTGGGGCGCCAGATTCTATCCCGGTTGCCCCTCTTCCAGGCCAGCTCTCTGCTATGGCCCAGGAGTGCAGTGGAGGATGGCCCAGGTCCTTGGGCCCTGCACCTGCAAGGGAGACCAGGAGAGGCACCTGCCTCTGGGCTTCAGATCAGCATGATGCACTGGCTGCAGCAGCCATTGGAGGATGAACCAATGGCAAAAAGTAAGACCTTTCTCTCTGTCTCTCTCTCTCACTATCCACTCTGCCTGTCCAAAAAAAAAAAATAAATCCAGTTCCCTGTGAGGTCCCTGGGAAATCAGTGGAAGATGGACCAAGCTTCTGGACCCCTAAACTCACCTCTTAGACCTAGAAGAGGCTCATGGCCCCAGCCTGATCAATTGTGATAATCTGTTGAATGAACCAGCAGACGGAGGATCTGTTTCTCCTTCTCTCCTTTCAAATTACTAAATCTTAAAAACAATGTTGCAATAGTGAAAAATAATGATGCTGAAATTCATATGGAAACACTAGAGACCCCGAATAGCTAAAGCAACAAAAACAAAACAAAAAAACACACAAATCCATCAAGCATCACAAAAATCTGAACATAGATCTACCATGTGACTCAGGTCTCCCACTCCTGGGAATTTACAAAAGGGAAATGAAATCAGCAAATAAGAGTATATTTACCCCCATATTTATTGCTGCTCTTTTCACAATAGCTAAGTCATAGAACCAACCTAAATGCCCATCAACCAAAGACTGGATAAAGAAATTATGGGGCATGTACACTATGGAATTCTACAGCAGTAAAAAAAAAATGAAATCCCTGAACTGCGATAACTAATAGAGCACCTAATAGTAGATCTGTAGAAGTGAAATTGACAGTTGAAAAGCAATGAGAACGGCCTTTATCTTGACTATTAAGGAACTTTTTTTCATTCTATTTATTGAACTCTTTACTTAACAGAGCTAATCATACGTGTATAACATCAATTAAAAATAGAACTTGGCCAGTTCCATGGCTCAATAGGCTAATCCTCTGCTTGTGGCGCTGGCACCCTGGGTTCTAGTCCTGGTCAGGGCGCTGGATTCTGTCTCAGTTTCTCCTTTTCCAGTCTAGCTCTCTGCTGTGGCCCAGGAGTGCAGTGGAGCATAGCCCACTGTGGGCCCTGAACCCGCATGGGAGACCAGAAGCACCTGGCTCCTGGCTTTGGATCAGCATGGTGCGCCAGCCACAGCACACTGGCCGCAGTGGTCATTAGGGGTGAACCAATGGGAAAAAGGAAGACCTTTCTCTCTGTCTCTCTCTCTCACTGTCCATTCTGCCTGTCAAAAAAAATAGAACTCAGTAAAAAAATAAGAGTGGGAATAAGGGAGGAAGAAATTTATAACTGTAAAGCTGTATAGTTTTGCATACATTCCTATGGACTTCTTGCTAACAGTATAGTTTATAAACTTTCATTGTACCCCAACAAGGGGTCCAACATGGGAAACCGTCCACACAGCAAACTCATAGAATGATAATCACTTCAAATAGCACTCTTGACCTCAGAATCAGCCCTTCATTCTGATCTGGCTGAAATGCCCATGAGAGTAATTCAGGCATGGAACACTACAACACCATGGCCAAAAATGTCCTATATGAAGGATATCTTTGTGTGAAATCCCTGTGGAAAGAAGTCACCAAAGAAAAGGACGTACTTTTCTCTGAAGCAAGAACTTTCACTTTGTGTATGGCCTTTTCTAAATACTGATGGTGTTTGAGGATTCAAAAGGCTTCCATAGCCCAGGCAGTTTATGTCAAGAGCCTCAGGCATGTTAATTGTTAAATTAACAACAGGAATCACTGTACACAAATTTCATATGCAGGACTTCTATCCTCAGTGAGTTGTATTATGAGAGTTAAACTTGTTCTCAATTTCGTGTGTGTGCAAATTATTGAAATCTTTACTTAGTTTTGGTCTTCTGTTTATTAAGTAATTGAAAATGAATCTTAGTGGAGAATGGGACTGTGCATGGGAGACAGTGGGTGAGGAGGGACTGGATTATGGGTGCAAGAGTGTTGTACTTATGAAATGCATGAAGTCTGTTATAGTTAAATGAAAGGTTTCTTTGGGGGAAAAAGCAGGACAGGTTTATAGTGCATTGGTAACTGGAATACATATGCTTTATTCTAAGAAATATGAATCCAGAATATAATGAATTAAGACTCAGGTTCTTGATGGGGAGTATATATGATGAGCCTGGAACCATGTAAAATAATTCTAGTTGAAAACCCTGTAGGCTATATGGAAGGTCTGGGTTTTGGACAGTGTGTGACTGCAATACACATGCTGCTGGCAGTCTTCTATTCCTAGAGCTCACTATCTAGCTGCCTATATCATCAGATAGTACCATGAAATGAAACAGAAGTCAGAACATTGGTAAATGACTCCAAACAGGCATAACCACAATAGAGTGGCAAGAGAGCTACAGAATGAATAAGGACAAAAATAAACAGAACTATGGCCAGCATTGTGGAACAACAGGTTAAGCTGCTGTGGGCAATGCTGACATTTTATATTTAAGTGTTAGCTGGGAGTCCTGGCTACTTTGTTTCTCAGTCACTACATTGCTAATACTCTTATAAAGGTAGTACTTGATGATCAATATGTTTGGGGCCCTGCCACCCATGTGGGAGGCTAAAATGGAATTTATGCCTCCTGGCTTTGGTCTCACCTAGACATGGCTGTTTCAGCCATCTGTGGGAGTGAAGCAGTGAATATAAGAACGCTGTGTACATGTTTTCCTATGTCATTGTCTTTTAATGGAAAAAAAATTAATCATTGGCCCAGAAACAATCCCAGGAAGACAGTTTGGACATTAGGCCACCAAAACAATACTTATGAATCTTCTTCAATCTATAAATAGATTGGTAATATGGACAAATTAGACAGTCTACACACAAATCTGGGATTCACATGACTAAAAAAGTCACAAGACAAATCCTACCAAGTAGAAAAAACCCAACATCCAACTCTAATAGTACAGCATTATGGCTGGCATATGAGGTAACACAACTGTGGTCACATTACTGATCTGTACTAGAATAAATGGGGGAAGACTCATGGGTGGGCAGTGAAACAGTTATACCAAATACTTTGCAAATGTTAGGCTTGTATTTCAAACTGAGTGGTATAGAATGAATATTTATTTACAAAATATTACACGTGGATATCGTCCCTACTCATAATAAGTGCTGGTAAAACAGCAGAGTATATGGCACAGAGACTAATGTAGATTTCAAAGAGTGCATAGCCAGCCTCTGCAGTGCAGTGTTACACCCTCATGAGAATTCCCTAATACCTACAGAGATGTGATGTTAAACAGGTGTTTTTCCTCCTTCATTACTGTTTTGCAGAATAATATTGAGTAATTTTGCTAGCATTTATTTTATGTACTAATAATTTTGTGGATAATTTTGCTGATGCTTGTTGAAATCTGCCTCAGAATAAAAGCTTTGTCCACTTCCACTGCCTTTGTAGAGTTTTTCCCCTAAGATCCCTGATAGTGATATCTGGCTTATTGTAGAAAGTTATCCTATATTCACATGCTTTCTAACCTGTGAGTTCTTTGATGTGTGCTTAACCCTGACTTCTGGCATCAAGAATTTTCATAATCACTTCATTAAAAGGTGTTTTTCCTTTTTGTGAATTCTGCTGTCTGTGGAGATGTAGCTTCTGGCAAAAAGTCTTTTCTTATCCATAGCATTGACAAGTTATCTCTTACATGTGAATTCTTTGATTCCTTCTGAAGTTTGAACTCTAAAATGTTTTTCCACATTAATCACATTGATAAAGTTTCTCCCCTGTGTGAACACTCTGATGTGTAATGAGTTGTGAGTTATTACAAAAGACTTTTCCACAGGCATTGCATTCATAAATTTTCTCTGATCTATGCATTCTCTGATGGGTAAAGAGTTGTGACTTCCAGCAAAAGGGTTTTCCACGCATTTTGCATTCATAAATCTTCTCCCTCTTATGTAGAGTGAGTTGTGACTTCTGGAAAAAAGAATTTTCCACAGGTACTACATTCATAAGTTTTCTCCCTTTTGTGGATCTTTTGGTGTACAATGAGTTGTGATTTTCGGCAAAAGGCTTTTTCACATGTATTACATTCAAAAGGTTTATCCCCTGTGTGAATTCTCTGATGTGTAGTGAGGTTTGACTTCCAGTGAAAGGTTTTCCCGCACATTTCACATTCATAAGGTTTCTCATTTATGTGAATCTTCTGATGTGAAGTGAGATTTGACTTTTGGATAAAGGCTTTTCCACATTGCTTATATTCATAAGGTTTCTGCCCTATGTGAATTCTCTGATGTACAGTGAGATTGGACTTCCAGGAAAAGGCTTTTCTGCATATATCACATTTGTATGATTTCTCCTTTGTGTGAATTCTTTGATGTGAAATAAGGCTTGTTTTCCAACAAAAGTCTTTTCCACATGTATTACATTGATAAGGTTTCTCCCCTGTGTGAATTCTCTGATGTAGAATGAGTTGCGACTTCCAATAAAATGCTTTGCCACATGTTTCACATGTGAAAGATTTGTATCTTGAGTGAATCATGAGATTTGTAGTATCTGATCTCAGGTAAATGGATTTCCCACATTCATTACACCCAGAGGGCTTTTCCCCTTTCTGAGTTCTATGATGGATAGAAAGGCAGGATTTACAATTGAAAGATTTTCCACAGGGGTTACAAGAATAGATTTTTCTTCCTGTATGTGTTCTTTGACTTGTGGTAAAATCTGATTTGTAAATGAGAGTTTCCTCGTACTCAAAAGATTCATAAAGTTTCTTTCCTGTGTGTGTTTGTTGAGGTTTACTGTGGTAGGACTTTTTCTGGAAAGTTTTCTTTACATGTTCAGTTGTCTTTCATACAGTGCCAACTGACTTATTATAGGTATCTCCCATATGAGCCTTTTCATCTGTAAAGAACACCCTTTTCCTGCTGAACACTTTGCCTCTTATACTGTGTTCAAACACCTGCTGAAAAGTCTGAATCTTGTGAGGCTGACTGATAGGCTCCCAGCATTCACTTGAGTTGCCAGGTACATTAGTGCCATCAGATTTCTCTGCAGCTTGCATCTCATCAGGCCTCCTAGGGAGAAGCAGATTGTGAAATAAATTATATGTCTCAGCTTTCAGTAAAAATATGGCCTGAGCTTAAATTAAGTGTTGCTTTTTAGTTTAACTCTTGTGCGTTGATAAGTTGTTGTTTGTGATTAAAACTTGCCTCAAATTTATTTTTTGACTTTTCCAGTTGGTTCCCAATAGGTCATCCCTTCTGCAGGCTGAAATGAGAAAAATAAATGCTATATCCATGAAACATATCTAAGTGTTACTTGTAGAATGTTTAAGTAAAGGCAATGCAGTTTCCTAGTGGGATAGCATTTGAATAGGTCAGTAAAAGGTATTCAATGTTGCCCTTATATATCTTTTTCTTCATAATACACTAAGGTAATAAAACAAAGGAAGCTTTCCCAAATTCATACATTCAACTATGTTAAATGTTTTAAGTGGAGAGAGGGGGCAAGTGATGTCAGGCAGTGGGTCAAACCATTTCTTAGGATGCATACAAGATGAGTCCTGGCTACTGTGCTTCCAACACAGATTCCTGCTAATGTGTCCTGGCAGGCAGCCAATGATGATTCTAAGTGTGTTGCAGCCTGCCACACACTTGAAAGACCCAGATTTACTGGCTTTTCATTTCAGGTTGGCCTCATTCTCACTGTTGCAGGCATTTGGGCAATGAACCAGTAGATGGAGGACTTTCCTCTCATTCTCTATTTCTCTGTTACTGTCATTCTGCCATACAAGGAGAACCTAATAAACATTTTCATAACTAAGTAAATATTTATAAAAGTTGAGAAACACTTAGTAGAAATACGTACCAACTATTTTATTTGAGTAATAAGTTGCATACTTCCCAGCAGCCATCATCAATTCTTATAAAAGTGAGTTTTCTTGCTTCCTTAATGATTCAGCTTTGAAGATGGGAAAACTTCATTTGATCACTTACTTACAGGTACCAGAGGAGGACATGTGTGTATCCCCTAAGCAGGACCATAACATAGAAACAGCATCCATTTTCTATGGTTGCTGCATGTTCAGTTTTTCCAAGGGAATGGCTATAGAGATCTGTGGGGTTTCTTAAGCAAAAACACCTCCTTTAAATGTTTGCAAGATTTGTGTATTTTAGAGGCTGGTGCTATAGTGCAGTGGGTTAAAGCCTTGCCCTCTAGCACCAGCATCCCCTATGGCTGCCAAGTCTCAGCTGCTCCACTTTGGATTCAGCTACCTGCTAATGTGCCTGAGAAAGCAGCAGAGGATGGCCCAAGTCATTTGGTCCCTGTACCTGCATAGGAGACCCAGAAGAAACTAAGGATCTTGGCTTCATATTGATTCAGCTCCATGCATTGCAGTCAGTTAGGAGTGAACTGGCAGATGAAAGACTTCTCTCTTTCAAATAAATAAATTAAAAAAACTTTAAAAAAAGATTTGTTTATTTTAAAGACAGAGTTACAAAGAGAGGTGGAGAGAGAGTGTTCATCCACTTATTCACTCCCCAAATGGCTGCAATGGTCAGGGCTGTACTATAGTGGAATGAGAAGGCCATGCCAAGGTGGCCACTGGCAATTGAGCATCAGTTACTCAGGAATGGCTTTAAAACCCACATGGCAATGGAGCCTGCCTGGCAGCAGGCTGTGATTGGATGGTTTTGGAAACTGCGTGGTGACAGGCTGTGATTGGATGGGGCATAGACCGCCCCTTGACCAGATTGGCTGGTCTTAGCTATATAAGCTGTTGTACCAACTGTAATAATTACGAGTCTGTGGGCTGCTCGCCTCAAACCTGCTTTCACCTGACTCCTGGAGTCTGTGTGTTGATTCCGCGCCTCTTGCCCTCACCACACTGCTCCTCTCAGAAATGAACCCACTGCAACATTGTTGAGAAATCAATGGCAACACTGTACCAGGGTAAAGACAGGAGCACAGAACTCCAAATGAGTCTCCCAGACATGTGCAAAGAAACATCTGCTGCTTTCCCAGGCACAGTACCAGGGAGCTGCATCACAAGTGGGCAGCCAGGACTCAAGTTGGTGCCTGTATGAAATGCTGTCATTACAGGAAGTGGTTCAACATACTGTCACAATTTCAGCCCTACCCAACCTTTTATATGCACATTATGATGACAGCTTTCCACAGATTCCTAAGAAAACCTAGTATCTTCAGATTCTCAATACTGCAGAAGGCCCATAAATGTCCCATACATCATTTTTTGTGTGCTTTCCAATCAATTTAAGGAAATATGTTCTGCCATTTGGGTGATGTTCACCTTCTTTGAGAAGTATTTCCACCTCATTATGAAACCAGCATACTTGGTATTCTCTCAGTTCTTGGTATACACTCTTGCTCTATAATTTGAAGTGCTGTCTTTCAATATTTGTGCTGGATACTCAGAATTGTCCCATTTTTACAGAAAACTGACTCTCTTATGCATTTCTAATCTATTACATTATAATCATATTTTAAAAGGAGCAGGAAAAGTATTACAGCAGGTTAACCTGCTTCCTGCAACACTGGCATCATATTTTCTTCATGATTTATTTATTTGAACTACAGGGATAGGGACAGAAAGAGAAACAAAGCCCATTCACTCATTCACTTTTCAATTGCTTGCAATGGCCATTCATTTTTGTACTCATTTATTTGAGAATCAGAGACAGAAAAAGGGAGAGAGGGGCTGCCACTTTGGCATAGCAGGTAAAGCCACTGCCTGCAGTGTTGGCATCCCATATGTGTACCAGTTCAAGTACCAGCTGCTCCTCTTCTGACTCAGTTCTCTGCTGTTGCCTGGGAAAGCAGTAGAAGATGTACAATAGAAGTACTTGGACCCTACAACCATGTGGGAGACCCAGAGGAAGCTCCTGGCTCCTGGCATAAGATTGGCAGAAGCTGCAGCCAATTGGGGAGTGAACCAGCATTTGGAATACCCCCCTCTCTCTCTGCCTTTCCTTCTTTCTCCATGTAACTGACTTTCAGATCAATAAATCTTTATAAAAATAGACAGAAAAAGAGAGTAAAGAGACAATGAGAAAGCTCACATTCACTAATTCAGTACTCAAATTTGTGCAACAGTAAGGCCTGTGCCTGGTCAAAACCATGAGTGGGAACTGAATTTCTGCAACTAATAAGAAATAAGTTCCTCTGTGTGATCTAATTTTTAGGAGCATTGATAGAATAAATACATGAAGAGGCCAACACCACAGCTCATTTGGCTAATCCTCCACCTGCGGCGCCAGCACCCCAGGTTCTAGTTCTGGCTGGGGTGCTGGATTCTGTCCCAGTTGCTCCTCTTCCAGTCCAGCTCTCTGCTGTGGCATGGGAAGGCAGTGGAGGATAGCCCTGGTGCTTGGGCCCTGTACCCACATGGGAGACCGGGAGGAAGCACCTGGCTCCTGGCTTCGGGCCAGCACAGTGCCAGCTGTAGCAGCCATTTGGGGAGTGAACCAATGGAAGGAAGACCTTTCTCTCTGTCTCTCTCTCTCACTGTCTAACTCTGCCAGTCAAAAAAAAAAAAAGAATAAATACATGAATAATTGTCTGAAGAAAAACAGGATGTGGCAGTAGGAAGAAGGACAAGTTTGAATACAGGGGATGTATATAACCTAAAAATTAGTCTCGTTACAGGCAGAAATTGATTGCAATGGGGCTAGCACTGTGGCACAGTAAGCTAAAATTCTGCCTACAGCATTGACAACCCATATGGGTACTGGTTCATGTTCCAGGTGCTCCTCTTCAAATCAGCTCTCTGCTAATGGCCTGGAAAAGTGGTGGAAGATGTCCCAAGTGCTTGGGCCCCTGCACCCCTATAGGAGACCCAGAGGAAATTTCTGGCTCCTGGTTTCAGATCAGCTCAGTTCTGGCCATTGCAGCCATCTGAGGAATGAACCAGTGAATGGAAGACCTCTCTATCTCTGCCTCTGTCTGTAACTCTACCTCTCAAATAAATAAATAAAATTTAAAAAAATAAATTGGTTGCATTGTTGGTAGTTCTGATAATGTATTCACCCAGAGGAAAACAACAGGCAGATGAACACAAAAATGATAGCCTGCTTGGAGACTGATGCATCACATTAGCTGTTCTCAGGACTGGGACTTCGGATACATAGTGAGAAATGCTCTACCCAGTCAACATTCTTTGAGATCTTTTCCATTCCAGTCTCCCTGTCCAATGGGTGCTGACTGACCTGACAGGCTCTGATTTAGGGGTTTTGTCACTGTCCATGACTCTGCTCCCTGTTCCAACTTGAAGATCACCTCAGGTTTGCTTTTGCAGTACCCTGTTAAAGGGAAATAATGCTGGATGTCATCAAATCATTAAGTTAGAGTTTTGAAAGCTTGTTCACAGGGATTGTGAAACAAAATTGTTGATTTCAATCCTTTCCTCATGTTTCTTGGCCTCAAATTCTATGCTTATCCAGCATGTAATATTTTGAAAAATTAATTTGCTTGCCACATGGGAAGTAACTATTTCACTTCAGCATGAGAGGGGAAAATCACTCACCCAAAAACAACAGGCTGTTGTAAATCTCCATCATTACATCTTTGTACAGGGTCTTCTGAGAACTGTCCAGGTACTGCCACTCCTCCTGAGTGATGTCCACAGCCAGGTCTTCAAATGACACCAACATCTGCAATAGCACATTTTTTTTTTTTGCTCATCATGCCAGTTCTGTCACAAAAAGACTAGGAGTGCATTTTTCTGTGTGTGTCTTCTATGCATCTTATATAAGATGCAGATGATTTTGGAATCTATATGGCAACAGGATGCAAAATTACAATGAAAATGTCTTTCTTCTATATTAATTTTATAATTCAAAAATCAGTACAATGGATTGCTCCTTGTTATTCTGGAATTGCTCTTTCTCCTAATGATTTTGAAAAGAGCCCACACTGTAATCTGTAGACATACATGTAAGCATATGACTGAATTAGCATTAGATGGGTTACAGGAGAAAATGTTGAATATCAATTGGGAGAACAAGCAATTTTTTTAAAAAATCAATTTTTCTGTATTATCAGGTCATTTATTTTATTGGAAACTTTTTAAAATTTATGCATAGTTTTTATAATGTATTTTTCCATTAATTATTTGATAAATTTTTGTGTGTACTTAATGACTACCACAATTATGTAACCAAGGCATAAGTCAAATAATATTTACATCATGGACATAGAGTTTGAAGCAGGAAAAAGAATATCAGTAACATGTATCAGGTACAGTTCACTCTACCTCATATGTCTACAGGAAAATGCTGAGCCCATAAAAATATCTGAATCATACAAGAAAGAGATAAAGGGAAGAGGAAGAAACCAGAAACTTGAGGATGCATAGGAATGGAAAACTCTCAAAGCATTTTCATTTTGGCTTTTATTATAAGGTTGACATGTCTGCCTTTTTTAATCTTACAATTAAAATATACAGTACAAAATAATTTGGAAAGCCAACACAATCATACTGAAACCCATGTTGACTTGAAAATTAAGGTTATGACCATGACAGCTATTGCTAAACTGTGTAAATGAATTAGTTGTTCTCAATAAAATTTTCAATTGTTCAAAATCACAGAAAGGAGATTACAAGGTGCATCTAAAAAACATGCTAAAACACTAGTAGCATAACCAGACAAAATGTCATGTTTCATAAGGCCGACACCTGGCTGGAATAACAAATACACACACACACACAAATACACACATACACATATGCATGTTCTAAAGGGTTATACTGTCAGAAACAACCAAATTTACTTCAAAAGTGCCAGAAGATAAAGTTATATTATAAGCAAGAAGCCAGCCAACAAGGCAGCCTAGCCCATAGGAAGCATGCTCTGTTCAGCCCTGATCAATGAGTGTAATGTGGATAATGTTGACAATGGTTAAAGAAAGCTATTTCTGAGAAGAAACAATGATTCCTTGGAAAACAACAGGCTGAAGAGCTACCAAGGTATAGAATGAAGGTGTCAGCAAAAACTGTGTCTCAATTACAGGGCACAGGCCTCTCTCCACATGTATCCTCAGGATGGTCATATTGAAATGAGACAGTGCTGCTATCCTCCAGATTTCCTAAATTTTTCTTTTAAAATGAAATTATTAAAAAGGAATGGCTGGCTGGAAATTTATATTCACTAAATAAAAAAAAGAAAAAAAAGAAAAGTGGTATTTAAAAGTTTATTTTCATACCAAAACATTGAAATCCTTGCAGTTTTTTCATAATATGCATTTTCTGTGAAATTTGTAAAGATCCCTCCCTCAGATACATGGATTTCAAAATATTTTTGAACCAAAATGAACACTTTTCTTTTAATTGTATTTCTTCCCTTAACTTTTCCAAGTACCTACATAGAACCCGCTAACTTTATAAGGGCTTTTGTGTCAGCAGCTTGAGTTTGTGTGTGTGTTAAAGGTAATATTCTTCACTATGAACTATAGATTAAAAAGCTATGCAAATCAGAAAAAAAAGGAATGGCTGTTGCGATTATCCTCCTCATTTTTAAATCATGTACACTGATTAAAACAAAGCAGTCACCTTGTCTACTCATGACAACACAGGTCTAACAATCAAGAGAAGCCACATCTGGATATGTTACATTTCTGGTTTCATTTACAGAATTTGGATTTGATTGCAAAGTTGAGAATAGATGATATTTTTTAAGTTTGTCTCTCTAGGTATGGAATGAAGTTAAGATATTTGTGAGAGAATATTAACTGATGTGTGGTGACCATTGCTCACTCAACTTTAGTATTGTTTCTTGTGAGAAAATCACATATCCTCTCCCAGTCTAGAACTCACACAAGGTCACATGATTCTCCCTCAGCAAATATCAGTAGATATGAATTGTGTCACTTCAAGGAGAGCTTTACTTGGTCCAATGCTTTCTATATTCTCCAATCACAAAGATGAGCATTTCTAGTAAAGGTCACTATAGCAGGATGAAGAAAAATAGGAGATCTGAAACACCCTTTAAATGTGGAAGTCCTGCAGTGTCTGGGAGTCACTTGTCACCTAATTACACCCTAGATTTCAACCCTATTATTGTGAGACACTAATAAATAGAGCATCTATTACAGCAGTTCACTTTAATAGATGGATCTCTCTAAGTCCATGGAAAGGGGCAAGAAATGCACAGAGACTAGGGGTTATAGACTTTTCAGTAAATTGTGTTGAAAACGTACTTAAAATTAAAAGTGAATCCACAGTTCACACTGAGTACTTGACAACTTCAGAATTATATGCAGTGTGTGATTAATAATCTTAGATTAGGAAAATCTATTCTTACTGAAACTCAATATCCAGAAACTATGCAAGCTCAAATTCAAGGGTAGAAAACTCAGCAGAGTTTTTAGAGGTAGAAGATATGAAGCATGAGAGGTTAAATCCAATGCCAAAAATGACTACAGAGGAAGGAGATTTTTTCACTCTCATTTTACTGAGGATACAAAAATCTTCCATGGGAATGGGTCTCATTAATATGGAATCTCAGATAAAAGCACTAGAGACTCAGTGATGTGTGAGATGGTAGCAAGTGGTATGGTACATATGTAATTGCAGACCTCACTGGGAGTAGGATCAGAGAAATATATCCTAAGCTAGTGAAAATTGTAATCCTATTGATCAACTTTTTCAGGCTACAAATCACAAGCTATACAGAAAAATGTTAACATTTCCTACCCAAATTTTAGAGGTTGTTCTCTCCTTTTAAGTATTTATGTATTTGTATGGCTGAATGACAGAGAGATAGGAAAAAAATCTTCGATTAGTTGTTTCACTTCCCAAGTCTCAGCAAATTCAAAAATTTCAAAATTATACCATGCATCTTCTCAGAACACAATGGAATGAATCTGGAAATCAGCAACTCAGGAATCTCTAGAGCATATGCAAACACATGGAGACTGAACAACACACTCCTGAATGAACACTGAGTCACTGAAGAAATCAAAAGAGAAATCAAAAATTTCTGGAAGCAAATGAAGATAACAACACAACATATCAAAACATATGGGATATCACAAAAGCAGTGTTAAGAGGAAAGTTTATAGCAATAGGTGCCTACTTTAAGAAATTGGAAAGGCACCAAATAAATGAGCTACCAATCCATAACAGGGATCTAGAAACTCTACAGCAAACCAAACCCAAACCTAGTAGGAGAAAAGAAACAATTAAAATTAGAGAAGAAATCAACAAAATTTAATCCAAAAAAATTCCAAAGATCAGCAAAACGAAGAGCTGGTTTTTTGAAAAATAAACAAAATTGATACACCATTGGACCAACTAACCAAAAAAAGGAGAGAGAAGAACCAAATCATTAAAATTAGAGATGAGAAAGGGAATGTAACAACAGACACCAAAGAAATAAAGTCATCAGAAATTACTACAAAGATCTGTATGCCAACAAACTGGGAAGTCTAGCAGAAATAGATAGATTCCTGGACACATACAGCCTACCTAAATTCAACCACAAAGACATAGAAAATCTAAATAGATCCATATCTAAGACAGAAACTGAAACAGTAATAAAGGCTCTCCCAACAAAGAAAAGCCCAGGATCAGATGGATTCACTGCTGAATTCTACCAGGAATTTAAAGAAAGAATTAACCCAAATTATTCTCAAGCTATTCAAAACAAATGAAAGAGAAGGACTCCTCCCAAATGATTTCTACAGAGCCAGCATCACCTTAATCCTTAAACCTAAAAAAGAGGCACCAGAGAAAGAGAATTACAGACCAATTTATCTGATGAACATAGATGAAAAAATCATCAATAAAATTCTAGCCAATAGAATGTAACAACACATCAGAAAGATCATCCACCCAGACCAATTGGGATTTATCCCTGGTATGAAAGGATGGTTCAACATTTGCAAATCAATAAATCATTTACAAACTGCTGAAGAAAAAGCATACAATTATCTCAAAATATGCAGAGAAAGCATAAAATAATGTACAACACCCTTTCATGATAAAAACTTAAGCAAGTTAGGTATAGAAGGAACATCCCTCATTACAATCAAGATGATTCATGACAAACCCATGGCTAGCATTATACTGAATGGGGAAAAGTTGAAACCATTGCCTCTGAGATCTGGTACCAGACAGGAATGCCCACTCTCACCACTGCTATTCAATATAATACTGGAAGTTTTAGCCAGAGCTATTAGGCAATAAAAAGAAATCAATGGGATTCAAATTGGGAAGGAAGAAGTCAAACTATCCCTCTTTGCAGATGATATGATCTGCAACTCTACCAAGAGACTATTGGAATCACAGAAGAGTTTGGTAAGGTAGCAGGTTACAAAATCAATACACAAAAATCAACCACCCTTATATATACAGACAATGCCATGGCTGAGAAAGGATTTCTAATATCAACCCCACTCACAATAACTACAAAAAAAAACCTTGGAATAAACTTAACCGAGGAAGTCAAAGATCTCTATGATGAGAATTACAAAACTTTAAAGAAAGAAATTGAAGAAGATATCAAAAATGGAAAAATCTTTCATGTTCATGGATTGGAAGAATCAATATAATCAAAATGTCCATTCTTCCAAAAGCAATTTACAGATTCAATGTGATACCAATCAAAATACCAAAGATATCCTTCTCGATTCTGGAAAAAATGATGCTGAAATTCATATGGAGGCACAGGAGAACTTGAATAGCTAAAGTAATCCTAGAAAACAAAAACAGAGCCAGACATATCACAAAACCAGATTTCAAGACATACTACAGGGCAGTCATAATCAAAACACCTGATACTGTTACAGAAACAGATGGATAGACCAACAGAATAGCATAGAAACACCAAAAATCAATCCAAACAGCTATAACAAACTTATATTTGATCGAGAAACTAAAACTAATTCCCAGAGCAAGAGCAGTCTATTCAACAAATGGTGCTGGGAAAACTGGATTTCCACATGCAGAATTAGGAAGCAATTACACCTTACAAAAAATCCACTCAACATGGATTAAAGATCTAAATCTATGATCCAACATGATCCAATTATTAGGGAACATCAGAGAAACCCTGCAAGATACTGGCACTGGCAGAGTTCTTGGGAAACAACCAAGAGGCACAGGGAGCCTAAGCAAAAATTAACAACTGGGATTACTTCAAATTGAGAAGTTTCTGTAAGACATAATAAAGAGTCAGGAAAGTGAACAGGTAACTGGCAGAGTGGGAGAAAATATTTGCAAATTATGCTGCTGGTAAAGGATTAATATCCAGAATCTACAAAGATAAAGAAATTCCATCACATCAAAACAAACAACCCACTTAAGAGATGGGCCAAGGACCTAAACAGACATTTTTCAAAAGAGGAAATCCAAATGGCCAACAGACACATGAAAAAAAATGTTCAGGATCACTAGCCATCAGGGAAACGCAGATCAAAACCACAATGAGATTTCACTTCACCCTGACTGGAATGGCTTTCATACATAAATCCACTAACAACAGATGCTGGTGAGGATGTGAGGAGAAAGGCACACTAATTCACTGTTGGTGGGAATGCAAATTGATAAGGCCACTATGAAGGTCAGTTTGGAGATTCCTCAGAAACCTGAATATAGCCCTACCATACAATCCAGGCATCCCACTACTCGGAATTTACCCAAGAGAAATTAAATTGGCAAATAAAAGAGCTGTGTGCACCTCAATGTTTATTGCAGCTCAATTCACAATAACTGATATGGAATCAACCTAAATGCCCATTGACAGAAGATTGGATAAAGACATTATGGGACATGTACTCTATAGAATACGACACAGAAATAAAAAAAATGAAATCCAGTCATTTGCAACAAAATGGAGGAATCTGGAAAACAGCATGCTGAGTGAAAAAAGCCAGCCCCAGAGGGACAAATAGCATATGTTCTCCCCAATCTGTGACAATTAACTGAGCACCTAAAAGGATACCTGTAGAAGTGAAACTGACACTATGAGAAGCAATGATTTTTTTTAATTAAACTTTTATTTAATGAATATAAATTTCCAAAGTACAGCTTATGGGTTACAATGGCTTCCCCCTCCCAAAACTTCCCTCCCACACACAACACTCCCCTTCCCACTCCCTCTCCCCTTCCAATCACATCATGATTCATTTTCAATTCTCTTTATATACAGAAGATCAGTTTAGTATATATTAGGTAACGATTTCAACAGTTTGCCCCCATAGAGCAACACATAGTGAAAAAAAATACTGTTGGAGTACTAGTTATAGCATTGAATAAGAGTGTACAGCACATTAAAGACAGAGATCCTACATAATATTTTTTTTAAAAATTAATTAATTTTCTATGCCATTTCCAATTTAACACCAGGTTTTTTTTTTCATTTCCAATTATCTTTATATACAGAAGATCGATTCAGTATATAATTAGTCAAGATCACATCAGTTTGTACCCACGCAGAAACACAAAGTGTAAAAATACTGTTTCAGTACTAGTTATAGCATCACTGCACATTAGATAACACATTAAGGACAGATCCCACACGGGATATAAGTACACAGTGACTCCTGTTGCTGACTTAACAATTTGACACTCCTGTTCATGGCGTCAGTAATCTCCCTAGGCTCTAGTCATGAGTTGCCAGGGCTATGGAAGCCTTTAGAGTTTGCTGACTTTGATCTTATTCCGATCGGGTCATAGTCAAAGTGGAAGTTCTCTCCTCCCTTCAGAGAAAGGTATGAGAAGCAATGACTTATTTATCACTGCAAAGAATATGGTGTTTGGAATTTTAATCCAGCCAGTTAATGTAAAGCAAATCATTCTGAAGAATATTGCAGTATCCACAATTTCTGCAACATATGCCATACAATACTCAAGATAAAATTCAAAATCACTATCCTTGGGGGGAAAATGAAAATTTGACTTATACTCATGGAAAGAAAAACTAGAAAGAAATTTAAGTTAGGTCTTGAAAGACAAGATACCTAAAGAATCTCCAAGTATCTTCATTATTTCCAAGTCATATAAAGTTAGGTAAAGATGATAAGCTATTTAAATTCTATAGATGTAACAGTATTACAGTGAAAATCTATTTGTAGGAAAAGTAAAAAAATAGCTCAATGCAAGTTTAGTCCACACAGTAAAAGTTGCTATCATAAAGAACAGCTTAACACCAATTTTAAAAGACTTCTATTTTTTTCTCTTACCATGTGATGTTATCTGCCACATTGTGATGCAGGAAGATGGCCCTTTCTAGATTGACCTCCTGACTTTAGACCATCTAGCTCCCAGACTAGAAGAAATAACTGTTTTCTTGAGGCTGGTATTTTGGCACAGCATGTTATGTCACCACTGGTGAAGCTCTCATCTCATAGAGTCTGATTTGAGTCCTGGCTACTCAATTTCCAGTTCAGTTTGATTCTAAAGCATGTAGGAAGGCAATGTATAATTTCCCAAGTACTTGGGTTCCTGATGCAAATGCAGTGACTCCGATGGAGGTTCTGGTTCCTGGCATTGGCCTTGCCCAGTTCTGGCTGTTATAACTCCTGTTGTGAGTGAAACAGGTGATAGAATTCTCCCTCTTTCTCTCCCTCTCTCTTTTATTAATATAAAGGGAAGGTACATATATTTTGAAAAAGTATTTTAAAGTAAAAACATTTTGGCAAAAAATGTTTGCTTTCTAAATAATCTGTTTGACAGTCTTATCATGAAGAGACTAAGATGGGCATAGATCAAAAGACTTTTCTTTATTTAAAGACTGTATGTATTCATTTGAGAGGTAGAGTTACAGACAAAGTGAGAGACAGAAAGTTCTTCCATCCACTGGTTCACTTTCCAGATGGCTCAGCCAGAGCTAAGCCAATCAGAACTCAGGAGCTTCCTCTGGGACTCCCATGTGGGTACAGAGAACCAAGCACTTGGGCCACCTTCTGCTGCCTTCCCAGGTCATAAGCTGTATTGGAAAAGGAGCATCTGGGACACAAACTGGTCCCAATATGGGATGGTGACACCACAGACAGAGGCTTAGCCCACCATGCCACAGTGTCACTCCTCAAAAGCCCCTTTTTTTTTAAAATTTTTGACAGGCAGAGTGGACAGTGAGAGAGAGAGACAGAGAGAAAGGTCTTCCTTTGCCGTTGGTTCACCTTCCAATGGCTGCCATGGGCAGCGCACTGCAGCCAGCACACTACACTGATCCGAAGGCAGGAACCAGGTGCTTATCCTGGTCTCCCATGGGGGCCATTAGAAAAGAGCTGGCCTGGAAGAGGGGCAACTGGGACAGAATCTGGAGCCCCAACCAGGACTAGAACCCAGTGTGCCGGTGCCACAAGGCAGAGGATTAGCCTACTGAGCTGCGGCACTGGCCAAAAAGTCTCTTTTAATTAATGAAAGATACTACATAAATATGCAAAGCTTCAGAATTTCAGGAACAATATAGAAAGCAATCTAACATTTAAAAAGCAGAATTAAAAGAAAAGTTCACTTTGGTTAAAAAAATTAATCTACAAATACACAGTTTTCATAACCTTTATGCATCGTGTTTTATAGTATGCATTTTCAATGAACTTCTAGACCAGTTTTATGCATGGGTTACTAACATTTTTGCACTAAAATGAACGTGCTTTTTCTTTCAACTTTCCAGAATCTTTGTGAAGTCCCTCATAACTGCAATAAATTTCAGTAGGAAGAGAATAAATGAAAAACAAAATATGTATTTTGAAATGGTGAAAAGCTTCTCAAATATTATAAAAAAATCAATTTATAGATTTGAAATGCTTGATGACCCCTTAATAAACAGATACAAAGCTACTGCAGGCAAATAACAAAATGAAGGATTCCAAATACAAAGAATAGACCCTGAACATTGTGAAAGAAACAACAGCCTACTGGGTCAGCTATATATGAATGATAGCTGACTTCTCAGAAATTGGTGAAAGAAATCTTCACTACATTGAAAAAAATATCCTTCCATCTTTGATTCTATATCTAGTGTAACTACTTTAAAATATGAGGTGAACAAGGCAGACATTTTCGCTCATTGGGTTAAGCTGCTTCTTTGGATGCTCACATTTCATATCAAAGTTCCTACACTTGCTTTGATTTAACTTCATAATAATGCACACCCAGGTAGGTGCCAGATTATGGCTCTAGTAATTGGGTCCCAGATATCCACATGAGTGATCTGGATTGAGTTCTAGCCTCCTGGCTTTAGCCTGGACCTTGCTCCAGCCATTGCAGGTATTTGAGGGAGTGAAACAGCAGATAGAGCTCTTAATTTGTTTATCAAGTAAATAAAAATGAATAAAACATTAATCCATGAAATCCACAAAAGACATTTTCTGAAAAAGAAAATGAGAACATAATATAAAAGAAGCAGTCTATTTTCAAATAAAATGATACAAAATGAATACTTGGATTAGTAGGAGTTAGGAACATAGGAACATTTTTACTGCCAAAGGCCATTTGGATATTACAACATTATGTGCTGTTCATACAAAATTATCAACTTAAAATTAGCTTGTTATATTAGAGGCAGAACTGTAAATTTCTTGTTAGAGATGCCCCCTGCTTTTACCTGGCCAGCTCTCCTCACAGGCCAGCCAAGTAATGAAAGTCAACAGAGTGCCTTTCCCTAGGAGGTTCACACCTCCCTTAGGATATACCCCATGTGAAGAGATAGATAGGTCTGGGCCTCTTAACTTACAAGGCCTAAAGCCCACCAGATTATTATCAAGCCTCTTCTATCAGGTTCTATTTGCCTCTCAATCAGAAAACTTACTTGTAGCTTAGACAGCACCTTTCTTAGCTCCTCTAATAATGACTCTGTCCTTTGTTCTAGACCCTGTCTAGTGCACTTGGGCCTCATTCCTTTGTAATCATAACCTCTACTCTACCACCAATGGCTCTACTCCCAACCTGTGTGTACTGATGGTCCTCTTCCCCACTTAATGCTGTATAATTGTTCAAACCTGGTAAATGCCACTCAGGATCATTGGTTAATATCCTCACTCTGTCTTTTATGACCATGTCTAAATATGATCAGAGTCGGCAAACTTGGAAGGCTTCCATAGCCTTGGCAACTCATGACGACAGCCTAGGGTGGTTACTGGCGCCATAAACTAGAGTGTCAATTTGTTGGGTCAACAACAGGAGTCACTGTGCACTTGCTCCTCATGTGGGATCTCTGTCCTTAATGTGCTGTACATTTTGATTTAATGCTATAACTAGTAATCAAACAGTATGTTTCACTTTGTGTTTTTATGTGGGTGCAAACAGTTGAAATCTTTATACTAAATTGATTTTCTGCATATAAAGAGAATTGAAAATGAATCTTGATGCAAATGGAAAGTGAGAGGGAGCGGGAGTGGGGAAGGTTGTGGGTGGGAGGGAAGTTATGGGAGGGGGAAGCCATTGTAATCCATAAGCTGTACACTGGAAATTTATATTCATTAAATAAAAGTTTAAAAAAATTAGCTTGTTATTAGCTTCTTGAATTAATAATACCACCTGTGGTTGTCTTGGCAGGGTCAAACCAAATGATTTTTGGGTCTTATATGGTTAAAGAAATACTCAGGGACTTTTCATCATAATAAACAGATAATACATCAGGCTGATCATATAATTATAAATGCTGATGTGCCTAAAAACAAAACCTCAAATGATATGAAACAAAGTCCACAAAACTAAAAAAGAAACTTAAGAAAAAGCCTCAAAAGTAATGTTAGAAAATTGATATACATTTTATAGCAATTGATGAAACTAATAAAACATCAACTATAAACAGGAATGACAGTATTGACCCAAATGATATTTATAAACCATTGTCCAACACTCATGACAACAGAATAAATGATGAGCTACAAATCAAAAATATATCATGGAGAGATCCAAGATGGCTGAATAGGGGATAGCCACAATGATTTAAGCTGCTCTGAGATATGAAGAGAACAAAGGAAAGACTATTTTTCAGAGAAGTGACTTACCGAAATGTTAGACAAATAAGTAACAAAACAAAACAAAACAAAAAAAAAAAGTCAGTCACCCACTGACTTCCTACCTCAGCCAGGAGTGCTGAGGGGTCTGAGCAGCTGATGAGCTTGGAGCAGGGAAGCCTCCTTGTTTCCTTCCCCTCCCTGACTCCTGCAGAGCATGACACTGAGCAGAGAAGATACACAGCGAGCCTCTGTTCTGCTCCTACCAGCACTGTAGAGTCAGGGCAATGTGTAAGGCAAAAGACAGCTCCCTGCATCCTGCACCTGTGGGAGTTTGGGGGTTTTAGTGCAGAGCTACACTCACACACTCTACCTGAGCCAGGAAAAATCACCTTAGCTTCTGGGGGCTACCACCAAAAGCAGCCCATAAAAAATTTTGCTCCTGGCCAGTGCCGCGGCTCACTAGGCTAATCCTCTGCCTTGTGGCACCTGCACACTGGGTTCTAGTCCCAGTCGGTGCACTGATCTTGTCCTGGTTACCCCTCTTCCAGGCCAGCTCTCTGCTGTGGCCAGGGAGTTCAATGGAGGATGGCCCAAGTACTTGGGCCCTGCACCCCATGGGAGACCAGGAGAAGCACCTGGCTCCTGCCATCGGATCAGCGTGGTGCACCGGCCGCAGCGCACCTACCATGGCGGCCATTGGAGGGTGAACCAACAGCAAAAAGGAAGACCTTTCTCTCTGTCTCTCTCTCACTATCCACTCTGCCTGTCAAAAAAATTTTTTTTTGCTCCCACCCCAGGAGATCTGGGCAATGATCCACTATACCTGCAAGACCAGGACTGTAACAATTTGTTGTAAATTTCTGAGTGCCACTGGAATCTACCCAGTGGACACAGGGAAGAACCTACTTGCATTCCTCCTCTCTGGACCCATACTCTCCAGAGTAAAGACTGTACACCTAATTCTAGGACTAGGGTTGTTGTTATTACAAAACAAAGTACCAGTTGGACTCTCTTACCAAGAACTGAGGAGGGGACAATCCATATCACACAGTCCTACAGCCACAGAACTCTGCCACAAATCCCAGTATCACTCAGGCTTGCTGGTAAGTCAAAGGCCAGCCATCCTCATCTTCCTCAGCACCAAGAACAAGCCCTTGGCTATCACAGTCATCAGGGAGACTGACACAGAATCTGTGGACCAAAGATACACACCCAAGGAAACCTGTATTCATCTCAAAGGCACATTTCCATCCCTAGGAACTGCAGCTGACTAGACCTTTGTGTCACTAACAGACACAGCTGACATCCACTAATATAAAAGGGCTCACTCAGACACTACAATCCTGGGTTCACCTAGAACCAAAGCCAAGGCAACAAGCTTTGCACAAGAGAAATGAAAATAAAAACCATAATGAGGTTTCACTTCATCCCAGTAAGAATAGCTTTCACCCAAAAGACCCCCTCCAAATAAATATTAGCAAGAGTGTAGGAAAAATATACCCTAATACACTTAAGTGGGAATGTAAACTAACACAATCATTATGGAAGACATTCTGGAGATTCTTCAGAAATCCAAAAATGGATCTACCATATGACAGTCATCCCAATCCTGGGAACTTACACAAAGGAAATAAAATCAGCATATGAAAGAGTTACCTGTGCCCCCAACTTTATATAGCAGCTCAATTCATAATAGCTAAGATAGGGAATCGACCCAGATGTCCATCAACTGATGACTAGATAAAGTAAATGTGGTATGTGTGTGTGTGTAAGTGTATACACACACATCTATAAGATGGAATACTATTCAGCCAAAAAAAGAATGAAATCCTTCTTCTGCAACAAAATGGATTCAATTGAAGACAATTATGCTTACTGAAACAGGTGAATCCTAAAAAGACAAAAATATTTTTTTTTTCTGATTTTTGGTAGCCTATACAGCAGAAAAAAATGTCTGAGTGAAACTGGCATCTTGAGATCTAATTATCATCTGTATCCCTTTTCTATATTCTTCAGGAATAGTGATGTTTCTACTATCTACTTGTTGAATTCTTTATTTAGTGGAGGACTGAGCTTGTGATTATAAAGTAACTTGAAAATGTGCTATCACATAAATTAAAAGAAAAATAAGAAAGGGACAAGGAGGAAGGGAGAGAGAGTGAAAAGTATCATTATGTTCTTAAAACCATAGATAGGAAATACATGAAATCTGTTCTACTTATATAAATAAATAAACTTTTAAAAATATATTCTAATTCTAATTAACAGTGCTTGTTTTTATTCCCAGCTCTGGCTTTTGAGTCCAATTTCATGCTACCACATGTGCTGGAAGGCTGTGGTGATAATTCAAGTAATTGGGCTTCTACCACTCATGTCAGGGGCAAGGAGTACATTCCTGGCTCTTGGATTCATTCTTGGTTACTATGGATATTTAGGAGAGTAAGTTAGTGGATAAGAGGCTCTTTGATTTCTCCTAATCTACCCGTGTCTCTTTCTAATTCTCAAATATGTAAATATATTTTAAATGTAAAAGATTCAAACAAGGCAAAAACCAGAGAATACACTTAATGATATTGGTAAATGTTTAAATAATTTAATTGAGGCTACTTTGAGCAGCTTAAAGTATGAGTGAAGAATGGAATGATTTGCTGGAAGACAGAGCTTTGGGAAGTTTGCAGCACAACTGAAGGACTTCTGAAAATTTACCTGCTAAAAAACTAGGATCTTAGGGAACTCTAGTAAAACAGTTCCTGGAAATTGGGCCGAAACCATGAGTCAAGGGCAGGCAGCTGCAGTTTGAGATAACGGTGCCAGATAAAGGCATGGGAAGCACCCAACCGCCCCTTATCTGTGGGTCCCGGCAGAGGGCAAAAGTATGCAAGGTATTTTCTGCATGCCCCCACCCCATTGTCTTATTGAAACCCTGTAACCACGTTTTTTTCTGCTTCTGTATCCCCCGCCCTGCTTGCTTAAGAAACCGCCCACACTACCCCCTTCCCTAGCCCCTTACCCAGTAACCATTAACATATCCAATGAAATTGTAACATGACTAAATATGCTAATGTTGTGGTTTTAAGCTTTAAATACCCTGTAAAACTGATGTTCGGGGCCTCTCTCTCTGTACTACACTAGAGGGTGCTGTTGAGACGGCCCATTTGCAAATGAAATAAACTTCCTCTTGCTATTGCAACGGTTGGAGTGGAGTCCGTGTTTCTGGGGTCCAGTCAATTTGTGGGACGCCTGCTTAAGGGGTCTTACACAACCAGCATGTATAGTGTGGCAGGAAGAAATGTATGTAGAGCTGTTTAAGAACCCTAAGAGATTCTGCTCTCCACACAACCCCAGACCAATCCATAAATCTGGTACAGCCTCCCCAGGGTATTTTCACAATTCCTAAGACACTTTATTAACCAATTTATTACCAGTTAGTAACTCTTACCAGTGCAGAATGTTGTATGTTTATTTCTAGATTAGAACTAAACCACTTCCACTTTAGCATTTATATGACCAATAAATACCATTCCAGAATTCATTTTCCATTAGAATTCTGCAAATTCTAATTTCTGATTTGAATCATGTAACAGATATGTCTTTGAGGCATCAGAAAGACTGTAGACAAATTTACAATCAGCTCTGATGGCTCTAATATCTTATAACTATGACAATATTACCTTGTTTATCAATTTTACATTTGTGTTTTAATTTAAAAATCCTCATAAAGCTCCTATAATACAATGTAAAACAAGTTGAGAAATAAGCAAACAACTTACTGGTGTTGTATTCATTTTCTTTGGCCTCCGAAGCATGTAGTGGTATCTACAATTACACCTGGAAAAGAAGGGGAATGCAGGCAGTTGTGAGAGAACTGGTCTTGCTTGCACTTAGACTCCACTATGCTAAGGAAGATCATGGTAGAAATGAATGCAGAATTATAGATATATTAGCTGGAGAAACAGAAACAATCTCTGTGGTGAGTTAGCACTTTACACTTGATAAGGGGAAGGGAAGATCCTGAAAGAGCACCCAAAATTTTACTAACCAGCAGTGATTAAACCTAGTTATCCTTAGGTTAATGGAATCATTTTGTTGCTACTTATTTTTAAAAAGCTAATGATGGGGCTGGCACTGTGGCACAGTAGGTTAATGCCCTGGCCTGAAGCACTGGCATCCCATATGGGAAATGGTTCTAGTCCCAGCTGCTCCTCTTCGGATCCTGCCATCTTCTATGGCCTAGGATAGCAGTAGAAGATGGCCCAAGTCCTTGGGCCTCTG
This sequence comes from Lepus europaeus, assembly GCF_033115175.1. NCBI lineage: Eukaryota > Metazoa > Chordata > Mammalia > Lagomorpha > Leporidae > Lepus > Lepus europaeus. Next base: position 30,203,865 of record NC_084851.1, on the reverse strand, counting down.
CACCCACATGGGAGACCCAGAAGAAGCTCCTAGCTCCTGGATTTGGATTGGCACAGCTCCTGCCATTGTGGCCATCTGGGGAGGGAACCAGCAGATAGAAGACCTCTCTCTCTGTCTCTACCTCTCTCTGTAACACTAAATAAATCTTTAAATAAAAAAACTAATCTTATGGCTGCGAAGCAACTTATTTTCAGGATGACTCTTTAAACATTTTTCAGTATATCATAGAAAGAAACATCATTTTGTCACTAAAACCATACTACAAAAAATACTTGATTACTAACTATTTTGGTATTACTACAGATGTACTGAATAGGAGTCCATATACTGAAAATCCTATAGAATTTAGTCATTTAGCAACCTGTGTATTTTTACCCACAACTGCACAGTAAAAATGGATATGATACATACTTATTGTACTATACTTTCCTAGTAATTATCCCAAATAACACACTTCCCAACACACAAGCCTTCAAATAATCTTCATCACAATGATCCTTGACATTACCATTTTTCTTGCTTTACCCACTGGACATCAGTAAATATGACACCTACACACTTTGAAAAGTACTTGCTTGTTGGAGTTTACCTTATTGAACATTTATATTATGAAGAAGTCTGGGACTTGCCTATTGGAGATACAGGGTTTGGGCAAGAGCCAGAGCAAACCACCAAACTTGAGAGGGTTGTATATGGTGATGCAGGTTAGACTACTGCTTGGGACACACATCCCATAAGCAAATTTGTGGTTTTCATCCTGGTTATTCCATACTTAAAATAAAACACCCTGCTGTTGTACCTGAGAGGTAGTTGATGATGGATAAGTACTTGGATTCCTGTTACCCTCATAAGTGATCCAGGTAAGATTATTTCCTTCTGGCTTCAGCCTGGCATAACCCTGGCTGTTAGGATAATTAGAGTGAATCAAGCAGCAGATGGAATAGTCTCTCTTTTTCTCCCCCTCATCCTTTGTCTCTCCCTCCTCCACTCCTTCTCTGATGCTCTGCCTTTTAAAAAATAATTACAAAGAAAACCACAACATATATTTTTGTTGATGTGTTATGTATCAAATGCTGATATACTCTTGGTGAGTAGGGAAGAATTTAATTGCATGCCAAATACAATCAAGAGAACTTCACACAGACATATTCATGAGCACGATTCATACCAACCCTGTTAGTAAGGCTGCTGCCACACAAACTGCCTGGATATCATAAGCATGTATTGAGGGGCTGGTGCTGTGACACAGCAGGTTAACATCCTGGCCTGAAGTGTCAGCATCCCATATGGGCACCAGTTTGAGACCCGGCTGCTCCATTTCCAAGCCAGCTCTTTGCTATGGCTTGGGAAAGCAGTGGAGGATGGTCCAAGTGCTTGGGCCCCTGTGCCTGGGAGACCCAGAAGAAGGTCATGGCTCCTGGCCTCAGATCAGCACAGCTCCGGCCATTGCAACCAATGGGGGAGTGAACCATCAGATGGAAGACCTCTCTCTCTTTCTGTCTTTGCCTCTCCTCTGACTTTCAAATAAATAAATAAATCTTTTTTTAAAAAAAGAATGTATTGAAATGTTTTATACTCTATTTGGGCACTGTATTGCATTTTATTTATATTTTGCAAAGTAATTATCAGCAATAGTCTGATTTACTCACATTATAAATAATTGGAAATGGGCTGGTGCTGTGGCTTAATAGGCTAATCCTCCACCTGCGATGCTAGCACACTAGGTTCTAGTCCCGGTTGGGGAACCGGATTCTGTCCTGGTTGCTCTTCTTCCAGTCCAGCTCTCTGCTGTGGCCCGGGAGTGCAGTGGAGGATGGCCCAAGTCCTTGGGCCCTGCACAAGCATGGGAGACCAGGAGAAGCACCTGGCTCCTGGCTTCAGATCAGCATGGTGCGCCAGCTGCAGCACACCAGCTGCAGTCTCCATGGTGGGGTGAACCAATGGGAAAAAGAAAACCTTTCTCTCTCTGTGTCTACTCTGCCTGTCAAAAAAAATAACTAAAAAAAATAACTGGAAGTGGACAAACACTAAATCTCTGCAACATTTATGATTGGCAAAAAATGGGTAACTGACATTAAATGAGAAAAACTTGCATTATAAACATATTTGATTCACACAATCCATAGAAAGTATGGGGAAGGAAAGTATGGTCATATAAAGATACTTGGTCTTTTTTACCAAAATAATTAGTGTTCCATGCTTGGGTCATATTACAGAGTTGAGAAAACTATTCTAGTGCATATTTTGAAACAAAAAGTGTCGGCAAACACAAAAGTTTCAATCTCCATTAATTACATAACTAAGAGCTTCTGAAATCCATCTGTCCATCTAAATATCTAACAAATCTTCCCTTACTGTTCTAAGAAATGGATCTGAACTTTTCCCTCTACTTGCTGGTTTATGTTACAAACTAGGCAAAGAGGCCAACAGAGGGTTTCATGAAGCTCTCAGATAAGGATGGCTAGAATTGAGATGGGCTAGACTCTTGGCCCACAGCCTATTCCTGGCTTTCTTTGTGCCTCACCTATGGTTTGCCCTGTTGAAATTCCCAAGCCTTCTTTGATCCTGCCATTGCCCTTCTGTGACTATTGTGCAAAAGCAGGAACCTCAGTCTTGAGTTTATAGCCTAGGTACCCTCATCTCAGGACACAGAAGAAATTACATGCTTAAAAATGGGTCTCTATGGCACATTCCTTGTAATAAAATGAACTTTCAGGGATCAAATAACTAGTTTAGCAACACAAAGTACTGGTTTCTCATACCCATTCCCAGGAATTGTCCCCCTGGTCATCATACACCTCTTTCAATGGGAGCTGTTCCTACTGGGGTTGGATATTTGGATTCAATGAGGAGTCCTGATATGAATAAAAGTGGGAAGAACATACTCACAAATAGATGGCTAATCTTAAGCAACTTCTTTATCTGTTTCTTAAGTATAGATATCATAAGATGATTGCAGTTCACGTTTTTGAGCACCAAGTCATGACAGCAGTTCTAGTAAGTAATTTGTACTGGATGAATGGGAATAAATAGTCCCTGTAGTATAGAGGGAGAGACAAATAGAAAGGAAATTGGGTAATTAAGATTCCACCACACAGATTATGAATTAGGTTAATCTTTTTTTCTTTTTTAAAGATTTATTTGAAAGGGATATAAGGAGAGAGGCAAGAGACTGACAAAGAGATAGATGGATCTTCTTTCTTGTGGCTCACTCCCCAAGTGTCTGCAACAGCCAGGATGGGGCCAGGAGTCAGGACCAGGCAATTCTATCTGGATCTCCAATATGGCTGGTAGGGATCCAAGTTCTTGGGCCATGTTCCACTGCTTTCCCAAACACACTCACAGAAATATGGATCAGAAGCAGAGTAGCTAGGACTCAAAATGGCATGCCAATATAGGATGCCACCATTGCAAGCAGTGTCCTAACCCACTGCACCACAATGTCAGTCCCAAATGTTAGTCTCCTCATATTCATCTCTGGTAAATTATATAGCCACATGCCTCTGGTGTCTGACCATGTTTTGTTTCATGTTAATTCATTTCTTAATTTTATTCTCAGAAAAGATATACAGAAAAGATTAATGCCATATTTTAACCAATATCCCTTGGTCCTGAATCAATCACTGTCCTTTTTCTAGTTAATATGCTGTCATCCCTTGGTCTTACATTTATATTCATATTTATATGTAAATATAAAGTCTCATTTTATGTGCATTGGAGTTTGAGACACTAAAATATATATTACATGAAAATTTTGAAATAATACAATATATTCTAAGTCATATAACTTTCTTAAATAGCATAATTGAGATATAAATGCAACTTACCATGAGATTCACCAGTTAAGAGTATCAATACAATTCACTGTTTCCATTCAGTTGTAACCATCACCATCATCAATTTTAGGATCTTTTTTTATCTCCTTAAAGTATTGAGGATGAGTATAGTGGTTAATACACTGCTTGGGACAACACATCCCAGAGAGCCTGGGTTTGAGTCCTAGCTCTTTCCTGATTAAGCTACAGCTTCCTGCTAATGCTCGCTCTAGGACTGTATCACCCAGAAGGTAGAGGCTTGAGTATTGGGACACCAACTATGCTGGTGACCAAAATTGAGTGCCTAGCTCCCAATTTATAACTGTTTAAAAATTAATTTGTTTGAAATTCAGAGAGAGTGACAGAGATTTTTCCATCTGGTAGTTTATGACCCCATCTCCCGAAATGCCTACAGCAGCCAAAGTTGGGCCAGGACAAAATTAGGACTGAGGAATTCCATGCAGGTCTCATCTCCCATGCTGGTGTGGGCCAACAGGTGTTGCCTTCCCAGGCATATTAGGTGAAGCTGGATTAGAAGCAAAGTAGCTGGGATCTGAACTGACCCTCTGAAAAGGGAAGTGAGCATCCCAATTAATACTTAATTCTCAGTGTTATCATGCCTGTCTTACCAGCCCAGCCTTATTTGTTTTGAATGGAGAATGAACCAGCAGATGGAAGCTTTCTTTCATTGCTATTTGTCCTTGCTTATAAAATAAAAAGTAAATAAAAAGAAGACTGTCTCCTCAATATCCCCAATACTTTCAACCCAAAGTCACTGCAAATGTACTGTTTCTATGGATGTGCCTACAGTGGACATTGCATGTTGTAGGAGATGAGATCCAAGTGTCCTAATGCCCAATACAGAGTCTCCATTATTCAAGTGTGGTCTGGGCCCTACCTGTCAGTTAAACTCACCCAGTGCATAGTTCTGGCAGCAGGCAACTGAGGACAGAAAGAAAAAGGAGGATGTCATCCCAAGCTGGCAGCTAGCAGGAGAGAGGGCCATGTGTTCTCAGTTGCACTTAGGAGTGGAGTTCCCATGCACTGAATCATGAAAGGGAAGGTAGGAAACAGGTCTGGATCCATAAGCACTGAGTCTCTCTGCTCTTAACAAATCTGTCTTCAGTAATTATTTCTTTACTTGCTGTGTCTTTGGAACCATTTATAGAGATGTTACAAGAATTTTCCTTTTTTTAAAAAAATAAAATTCGTCAGGGCTGACATTGTGGCACAGTAGGCTGAGCCACCACTTGAACTACTCATGATCTGCATTAGAAAACCAGTTCCAGTCCTAGCTACTAGGAATCTGATCTAGTTTCCTGATAATGCACCTGGAATGACAGCAAATGATTGTCCAAATACTTCAGCCCCTGCAACATATATGGCAAACTAAAAGGAATTTGGGGCTACTGGCTTTGGCCTTGCTATGCCTTGGACCACTGATGAAGTAAACTCCCCCACCCTTTCTTTGTCACTCTTTCAAATGAATAAGTAATATATCTTTTTAAAACTTTTTTTATAAATCCTACTAAAATAAAAGCACACATATACTTATACTGTCATGCCAAAATTCTTTCTAGGAAGCATACAATCTTAATGCTTACATGCTTTATCAATTATATTTATTTTCTTTTTTTTGACAGGCAGAGTGGATAGTGAGAGAGAGAGACAGAGAGAAAGGTCTTCCTTTTTGCTATTGGTTCACCCTCCAATGGCCACTGCAGCCAGCACATCTTGCTGATCCAAAGCCAGGAGCCAGGCGCTTCTCCCAGTCTCCCATGTGAGTGCAGGGCCCAAGCACTTGGGCCATCCTCCACTGCCTTCCCAGGCCATAGCAGAGAGCTGGCCTGGAAGAGGGGCAACTGGGATAGAATCCGGCACCCTGACAGGGACTAGAACCCAGTGTGCCGGCACTGCAAGGCAGAGGATTAGCCTGTTAAGCCACAGCGCTGGCCTATCAATTATATTTCTAACTGCCAAATAGTAATGACACATTAGCCATAAAAATTAAACTAAATCAAATATCTCTAATAAATTACTGATGTGATAATTCATGTGCTTTGGAGTCTGAAAATTTTAGGGAGACTTATATTATTATAACATAAATTTCATTTTAAATCCTGCAATGGTCACCCCAGTGTTCACTGAACTGGCAATATCAGTACCTGTGTTGAAAAAACACACTCGGTGATAAATTTGTAAATTTCTTAAATGCTATAAGTAGTATTCAAAGAGCAGAAAAGCCCACCATAATTCATGATTTAATTAAGTAGATAATATTGAAAAGTATGAAACAACAATGAAAAAGGTACTACAGTGGCATTGGATTTATGCTTTTGGTAATGTAGCTTGCCATTGTGTCCCTATAATGAAAAGTTTAAGTTTTGAGTAATTATAATTTAAAATTTTGAACATGTTAAGAAAACAGCCCTCTGTTTGCTGTTTATGTTTTAGAAATTAGATATTGGATAACACACTTATTCAGTTGTATCATTTTCTATTTTTCATCATGTTTTAATGTTTGTTACTGTGTAATTTTTAATAAGATTTGTTTATTTATTTGAAAGGCAGAGATGTAGACAGAAGGGGAAGGGGGGAAGAAGGGAAGGAAGGGGAGGGAGAAAGGAAGAAAGGGAGAGGGAGAGGGAGAGATAGATTGAACATCCATCCATTAGCTCACTCCCCAGATGGCAGCAATAGCTGACCTACACTAGGCTGAAGCTAGGATCCAGGAGCTTCTTCTAGGTCTCCCACTTGGGTGCAGGGTGCCAAGTACTTGGGATATTTTCTGCTGCTTTCCCAGGAGAATCAGCAGGGGGCTGGATCAGAAGTTGAGCAGCCAGGACTTGAACCCACACATTTATGGGGTGCTGGCTCTGCAGGCAGAGGTTCAAACTTCTATTCCACACTGCTGGCCCCACTATGTCATCATATGGATTACAATATTTACTTTACCTCCATGAACCATTAAATATTTTCACAATAATGTATCTATATGTATACAGGGGTTTGTGCACATGCGTGTTCATTCATGCACCGTTTTTACATCAGTATTGAAAATGATACTGTGAGAAGCATTAACACACATTTCAGAAACCAAGTCTTCCTTGGAGACAGCTGCTTACAGGGCAAACCCCTGGGCCCTTTTAAGTACTACAGGTTGATCTGTATCTCTCTAAAATTTATATCATGAAATGCTGACAACCAATATGACACTATTTGCCGATAGGACTTTAAGCAGATAATTGACATCAAATGATATCATAAGTGTGAAGCCCTGATCTAAACTGATCAATGTTCTTATAAGGAGGGATGCACACAGAGGAAATACCATGTAAGGGTGCAGCAACATGGTGGCTGTATGGTAACCAAAGAGAGGTCTCAGGAGCAACCAAATCCATTATCATCTTGCTCTCAAATATCTAATCTCTAGAACTATGAGAAATATACTGCTGTGATTCAAACCACATATTCGACAGTATTATGTTATGGCCACCCTAGCAAAGCAATGCACTTTTTATCTCTGCCTATATTTCCTACAGCCACCTAGAAGGCCAAACACATAAATTAAAAGCCATGGCTGGGGGCCAGCACTGTGGGACAGTGGCTAAGTAAGACTCCACCCGCAGCACCAGCATCTCATATCAACACTGGTTTGTCACCTGGATGCTCCACTTCCAATCCAGCTCTCTGTTTATGGCCTAGGAAAGCAGTGGAAGATGGCTCAAGCCCTGGGCTACCGCAGGGATGTGGGAGACCTGGAGGAAGCTCCTGGCTCCTGGCTTTGGATCAGACCACCTTCCAGCCCTCGGGGCCATTTAGGGAGTGAAGCAGTGGATGCAGACCTTTCTCTCTCTCTTTCCCTCTCTGTCTGTAACTGCTTCCCAAATAAATAAATAAAATCTTTAAAAAAGAGAGATAATTGATATCACAGAAATATAGTAGATCACTGGGACTAAACAGCAACTAATAACCAACAGGTGGCAGTTTTACATGCTATGCCACAGTGTTGGCCTACCTTGCAGAAATTTAAGGAGTGAACCAGCACTCTGTATTTCTGCCTTTAATGAATTAAATAAAAGAATAAAAATTTTTAAAATATAAAATACAATTACAAAAAAATATTATAAAGAAGAATCAGCATGGGCATTTGGTGCAGCAGCTAAACACACAAATTTTGATAACCATGTCCCATATCAGAGTGCCAACTTTGAGTTCAGCAACCCCATTTGTGATTCAATTTCCTGTGAATGCATCCCCTGGAAGGCAGTAGATGATGGCTCAAGTTATTGGGTCCCTGCCACACATGTGTGAGACCAGGATGGACTTCCTGGCTCCTGTGTTCAATCTGGCTGAATTGCAGCTTTTGTAGGTTTTTTGTGTTTTTTTTGGGTGGGGGGGGTGAAACAGCCGATGGACGATCTCCCTCCTTCTGTCTCTCTACCTTTCAAACAAAAATCAATAAATAAGACTTTAAAAAAATAACAGAGAAAACAATTGCAACCATATTACATACTAACCCATTTACATCAATAATCACTTTAAATGTGCATTATCTAAATACACTAAAGATAGAGATTGACATGGGAAAAATAAAACCAAGATCCAACTTTGTACTGCCTATAGGAAAACCATTAAATACAGACACATGAAGGAGATTTGAAGTCATCTTGGCCAATCACATTTGGTTTGCATGGTAGGAATACATTCAAGAGATCTGTTGTGCAACATGGTGAGAATAGTTAATAACAATGTGTTCTACAATAGAAAAATAAATAAGAGTTTAGACTTTTAAGTATTCTTTTCATGAAAAATAGGTATATTTTTATTTTATTTATTTTTTTTGACAGGCAGAGTGGACAGTGACAGAGACAGAGAGAAAGGTCTTCCTTTTGCCGTTGGTTCAACCTCCAATGGCCGCCGTGGTAGGTGCACTGTGGCTGGCGCACTGCGCTGTTCCGATGGCAGGAGCCAGGTGCTTCTCCTGGTCTCCCATGGGGTGCAGGGCCCAAGCACTTGGGCCATCCTCCACTGCACTCCCTGGCCACAGCAGAGAGCTGGCCTGGAAGAGGGGCAACCAGGACAGGATCGGTACCCCGACCGGGACTAGAACCCAGTGTGCCGGCGCCGCAAGGCGGAGGATTAGCCTGTTGAGCCACGGCGCCGGCCTGAAAAATAGGTATATAATGTAGTGGATATGATAACTGCCTTGCTTTGTTCATTTAAATTACATAAATATTTCCAAATTCCATTCTTATCAACTTAAGACACATATATACACAACTGCTTAAAAATAAGCAGAAAAATAGACCATTATAATATGAATCTGATAAATGTAGAAAAACAGTATTCATTTCAGACTAATCAGAATTTAGCTCAGACTACTACAAGGGTTACACAGTGAGACAACTGGCAGTTCTCCAAGAAGACATTACAAGGCTTCCTACCAGTGCCCCTAAATAGAGCATTAAGATATGTAAGAGATAACTTACATAACTCCAAGCAAAAATACAAATTCACCATTTGTAATCAGTACAAATAGATCAACAGTATAAATACCCAACCAGTGGTCATTAGGAACTAGGAATATGTTACCAAACAGAAATCTCAGTTAACACCAGGTGGAATAAATAAATAAGGTAAATCTAAGCACTGGGAAATCAAAAACTAAGTAAGTGCATAAGCATGAAAAGTTAGATACTTAATCCTTGTACTCCACTAACACTTTTTATAGAAGTGGAATTTATTCACAACCTATAGTCTACAAAATTTTCATGTTATTTTAAAAAATTACTGTGAAGTAACACATGAAAAAAATTAAATATTATCACAAATATCACAAAATAAACCAAGAAAAACTCACTGTTGAGAGTAATAGATTTTATGCCATGAAAAACATTAAAAAGAACCTCGGATCATTCACCAGTGGGGGCAGAGGTAGGAGAGATCAAGAAGACCCTTGGGGCCTACAATGCAGCACAGCAGATAAAGCTACCGCCTGCATTGCCAGCATCCCACACAAATGCCAGATCCCATCCGACTGCTGTACTTCCCATCCCAGTCTCTGCTATGGCCTGGGAAAGTGGGAGATGCTCAAGTGCTTGGAGCCCTGCACCCCCATGGGAAACAAGGAAGAACCTCCTGGATCCTGGCTTTGTATCAGCACAGCTCTGGCCTTGTGGCCTTCTGGGGAGTGAACCAACGGATGGAAGACCTCTTTCTCTCTCTCTCCCTCTCTCTCTCTCTCTCTCTCTCTCTCTCTCTCTCTGTAACTCTGCTTTTCAAATAAATAAATATGTTTTTTTCAACAGGCAGAGTGGACAGTGACAGAGAGAGAGAGAAAGGTCTTCTTTGCCGTTGGTTCACCCTCCAATGGCCGCTGCGGCAGGTGCAACGCGCTGATCTGAAGCCAGGAGCCAGGTGCTGCTCCTGGTCTCCCATGCGGGTGCAGGGCCCAAGGACTTGGGCCATCCTCCACTGCACTCCCGGGCCACAGCAGAGAGCTGGACTGGACAAGGAACAACTGGGATGGAATCCGGTGCCCTGACTGGGACTAGAACCCGGTGTGCCGGTGCCGCAGGCAGAGGGTTAGCCTATTGAGCCACGGCGCCAGCCTGAAATAAATCTTTAAAAAACAAAATAAGAGCCCTGAACTGACCAAGGCCCATTTATTTACCTGGGTAGCCATTCCACTAGTGTTTACATTATTAATTAAAGTTAGCAGAAAACAAAAAATCCTCTTTCGTTTTTCAAATCTGATCACTGAATAAACTCAGGTTTCACAAAAGAAAACAGCAGTGTAACATTCAAATCATGGCACACAGTTCCTACACAAGTGGGCAGACTGTGAATAAACGGAAGCAAATTTCTACAAAAGACACGAATGGAATGAGCGCTGGGAGGCGGCCTGTTGAACCCACACTCAGGTTCCCCAGGCTCCAGGGGTCCCACAGCACCTGGGGTCAGCTCCCCCACACTCCATTTGTCCACGTGGGATCTGTGCCATCCCAAGCCTACACCACAGAAACTCCGTTCCCACACCCTGCCCTTCGTCTTTGGCCCAAAAGCGTGTGGTAAATACACCACTGAGTCTCTGCTGTTCTGTCATAGCAACAAAACGCTGACTCAGTCCCTAGGGAAAGCTTTGGACCTGAGAACCCGGTGCCCAACTCAAGGAAATGAGGTCACAGATTCTCCTCCCCACACAAACTGGAGAGGTGAGGCAGGGCTCTGGCGGAGTCGCTGCACGCTGAGACACGGCCACACACCAGGGTCCCAGCTGCCCGCCCCCTCCCCTCCTGTGGGCCCCGGGACCCTCACACTCCCCGCTGCCAGCGCCCTCTCAGGCCCTCCGGGCGTCCTCTCAGGCCCTGCGCTGAAGGGAGTTCAGGGTAGAAGCAACTGAGCCGACCGGGACTCTGGGAGCAGAACCGGAAGCTGAACTCGCCGGCAACGGGAAGAGGATTCCCCGAAGGTGTGCAGTGCTGCCCTGGCGCGCCTGATTCTACAGTCACAGAGGCCACACGACGTCACAGAGGACATACCCAATCAGCATCCTCCCTAGTCTGAGGGCGGGCCCTTGGGGTTGGGCAGGGTCGGGGGAGTGAGAGGCGGGGCTTGCCTCAGGTCTAAAGCTGCACCATTGGCAGCTGGGCCTTCCTGATAGCAGGGGGCGCTGCTCCGCCCCAGGATCCCATCTTCTGAGATCCTGTTCAGACCTTGAAACTCGGGTTTGCCATAATCTTCAGGTGAGTTACAGTTTACTGTTTACTGGATTCTGGGCCTTTTTCTGTTTATATTCTTGGCTTATTTTTCTGTTAGGTCGTTTGATTTTTGTTAAATATGGATTTGAAGAGTATTTCTCATACAGATACTCATTTTCTGGGTTGTACTTTGTCCATTACCATTGTTTTCTATTTGCTTTTATGGGGACCATTGTTTTCTATTTGCTTTTATGACCCACTTGATTGTGTTGATCCTGTACCCAATAATTTTGCCTAATTCACCTATCAGCTCATATTTGGTTTTTGCTTGTGTTGGATTTTCTCTATACTAATATCATTAACATATATTAAGAGATCTATTTCTTAAAAGTTGACCCTATACCTTACATTTCTTTTTGTTTGTTTAATTTCCCTAATTATGCGTTCAGGACAATGTTGAAGAAAGAGAGAAGAAAACCTTATCCAAGATTATTTCCAGGGGAAAATCATTCAGTGTTCTGTGTTAATTATGCTGTTTATTATTACTTCTTTTTAGCCAGTCTTAATTACAATTAGGGAATTGCTATTATTTTTTCTGTTCTTTTTATAGTTATAAGCTATTTTATTAAATATTTATTCAACATTTTATTCAACATTTAATCTCAACAATCATGTGATTTACTTATATTTTTCTTACACATGAATTATTTACTTGGATTGTTTTGGAATGCTAAATCATCTTTGCATCTTCTAATATATCCTGCTTGTCGTTGATCTCTTCTGCTTTCATATTTTGCTTAAAATACCTGAATCTCTTATTAAAGATGTATGTTAAGTTTCTTCCACATGAATTAACTGTGTCACTAATGTAAAGCAATGAATTCAAAAGAAAATCAAATGTATTCTCTGTTTATTGCCACTTTGGATGAATCTGGGAAAATGAGGAACAACCTTCCTTGAATGTCTAGAATTTTCTATTAGTCTGAAATTTTGCTTGTGGAATTTTTAAATTCATTGATTTGATTTTTCAAATACTGATTAGTCTTATTTAACTTATATGGAAGTTCTCTACATGATGCAATATAAGTGTTATGGTATATTGGTTTCCAACATACAGTGACTTTTGATATGTTTAAAAATTTTTTACTCCAAACGATTTCTCAGAATCCTTACTATCTTGTTAAGGTTTATAAATGGAGGGGGGTAGCTGGGGGGCTTTGTGGTGTAATGAGTAATGCTGCTGCTTGGGATGCCAGCATCCCATAAAGGCACCAATTTAAGTCCTGTGTGCTTCACTTCTGATGTAGCACCCCGCTAAATGGCCTGGGAAAGTAGCTGAAGATGGCCCAAGTGTTTGAACCCCTGCAACCAACACAGGAGACCCAGATGAAACTCCTGGCTCCTCACTCCTGGCTTCTGCCTCCCTAGCCACTGCAGCCATTTAAGTAGTGACCCAAGGGATGGAAGATCTCTCTCTCTCTCTCTCTCTCTCTCTCTCTCTCTCTCTGTGTGTGTGTGTGTGTGTGCATGTCTGTTCATGTTATGTGTGTAGCTCTTTGTTCTTTTTTTTTTCTTTACTCTGCTGCCTCCCCTGTAATTCTTTCAAATAAATCTTTAAAAAGAAAAAAAAAGAAAATTTTTGAAGATGCTACTATTTGGACTCCTGAAGCTGGTTGTTTGTATGGTATTTCTCTTTTCTTTCCTTAATGATTATACTAGTTTTTATTAATTTTGTTAATATGCTTTAAAAACTCTTTTTCCTTATTTCTATTGTGCATTTTTCTAGAGGTATTTCATTGATGCCTGCTTGCTTTTACTTGCCTCTATTGTACAGTTTATTCTACAGTTAATTTTAGTTCTTAAGAAAGAAACTGCAGGGGGCTGGCATTTTGGCATAGTGGGTAAAGCTGCCACCTGCAACCCCAGCATTCCATATTGGTGCCAGTTTGAGTCCAGGCTTCTCTATTTGCAGTTCTGCTTCCTGCTAATGGCCTGCAAAAGACAGCAAGAGATTGCCAAAATGCTTGCCCCCTACACTTATGTGGGGAATCCAGAAGAAGCTGCTCCCTCCTGGCTTCAGACTGGCCCAGCTCTGGCCATTAAAACCATTTGGGGAGTGAACCAGTAGATCAGTGGAAGATTCTATCTCTCTCTCTCACTCTCTCTCTGATAAATAAATAAATGAATTTTTAAAAAGGGAGCCATAAGGACTGGTTCTCAATCACTTGAGGCTCTAAATTTTCTCTAAGCAGGTCTCCAACTACTGTGACAATTTATATTACATCTCCTGTATTTTTTTCTGTGTTTCCAAATCCTATAATAATATGCCCTGTCTGCCTCCTAATGTTTCCAGTTCCATGTGTCTGCTCGATTTGCATATCTCTAATCCTGTTCCTAAACCCATATGTTATTTGCAGTTTCAACATCTCCTTTTTCTGGGACCCTTGTTCATTTTGATAGTTTTGTCATTTAAAAAATGTTATCCAAGCCAGCTCTTTAAAGCTTCTACTGCAGCATGTACCAGCTGTAAGAGTCCTCGTCGCTTTTATGTATAGCACATCTCTCTTCAAGTCTCCTGCTGTGCCTGCACACCATGCCAGTCCTCATGGGTCCCCAGCCACTCTGTATGTAGCCCTAATTTTTCCTAAATGCTAACCTCCCTTGTCCAGACAACCTGTCAAGACTTCTGTGTCTCCAATCGTTCTCTTTATAGAGTGACCTTTCTCCTGCCCTGCAGTGACTTCACCCCTTTACTCCCAGTTCATGGAAGCCTTTGGGTACCACTCTGCCCTTTGCTTACAACTATGGCTTCCTTCAGTTGTCTGTGTGCTACTTACCTGAAGCCAATGTCTTCCTTTTGTCTCTGGAACCCCTGTGACTCCAGCCCATGCCTTTTCTCTTGTGTCCCCATGTCCAGTGTCCATGCCCCATTTCCTAATCCCATGTGCCTTCAAGAGCCTCCACCTACTGGGACAGCTTGGCTCTCTGTTTATCTACTAAAGAACATTGAGATTCCATTCAGGTTTTAGGCACTATGAATAAAGCTGCTGTATGTGTTTTTATCCTAGATTGTGGGTTTAAGCTTTCAAGTTAGCTGGGTAAATCTATCAGGACATCTTTCCTGCACTGTATGATGATACTATCATAGGCTTTATAATAACTTATCCAGATATCTTGTGAAAGATTTAGCCATTTTGACAAGCAATGAATAATATTTTTGAATATTCTACATCCTGGTAAACAATTGGCACCATCATGATTGTTTATTAAGACCATTTTATAAATATGTAGTGTTTCTACCTCGTTGGCATTTAATTTGCATTAATTTTATGAAACATTCATTCTTTTATCTCACAATTCCCTAAAGTTCAATATATTGTATGTATTTATTTCTAATCTGCATATATCCTATGTAAATATAACTCAATTTTTTAGGTTTAAGTTGGAGGATTTATCACCTTATTAGATCTCACAAGCTTCATGAAGTTTGCAGGCAATTCTTGTGGATATATGTTTTACAAGTATTACCTCCCATTGTGGGGCTTATCTTCTGCTATTTAAATAATATGTTAGATAGAGAACATCTTTAGCTAACACAGCTCACATTATATATTTTTATGGATCATACATTCAATGCTGTATGTAAAACCTCTCATAAATAAATTCATGTCTCATTAAAAGGAGGATAAAACAATGTATGTACATTATGATTATACCTGTGCAAAAAACACTTGGATAGGAAAAGGTGTCAAAACTATAATAACTGAGATTTTATCAAGTTAGCAGATTCATGGGTGATTTTTGTTCCTTTATTCTAAAGAAAATGTTGTTCATTTTGGAAAAAGGGAATTCTGAAAAGCATTAACATGAACAATAACCCTGTAATTCCATCATCCATGAAAGTCATTGCCAATACTGAAGTAGGTTCTGCTTTGTTTCTGGATTTCCCCATTTAGCCTATTTTTCAACTGACTTTCATGGTGTTAATACACCATAATCTGCATATTATATTATAGCTTGCTAGCAACTTTTCATTGGAAAAGAAATGGCAGAGCCATGTCCTTACTCAAATTCAAAAAGCCCTTCCAGGGACTGGCTTTGTGGCCTAAAAAGGAAAGCCACAGCCTGAAATGCTGGTATCCCATATGGACTCCAGTTCTCCAGGCTGCTCCACTTCCAATCAAGCATTCCACTAGTGGCCTGGGGAACACATTTTAAATCTGTGTGGTGCAAACTGTTGAAATCTTTACTTAGCATATACTAAGTTGATGTTCTCTATATAAAGATAATTGTAAATGAATTTTGATGAAGGATACGATGAGAGAGGGAGTAGGAGATGGGATGGTTGTGGTGGGAGGGAGTTTATGGGGGTAATAACCACTATAATCCAAAAGTTGTACTTTGGAAATTTATATTTATTAAATAAAAGTTAAAAAACCAAAATACAAAAAATAGAGTCCTAGGTGTTTAGCCCCTGCCACCCACATGGGAAACCTGGAAGAAACTCCTAGCTCCTGGCTTCATCCAGAGAGTTGGCATAGAGGTGGATGGAAGTCAGGAGAAGACAGAAGCAAAAGTGAGTGCTGTGGCTCCCCCTCCACCCCAGGTCATCTGGAGGAATATTAAAGCTGTGAACTCTATCAGCAGCATTCCTGACCTCAGTGCTCCCCTCCAGGGCAAATGAAATTTGTCTCAGGCCTTAGTCTTACACAGGTGTGAGCTCCCAGAGCAGGAGGCACTGCTAGGCATAGAGGAGGAGCCCTCCCCTATTTAACTCTTCTAATCTGAGCTCTGGGTTGAGGCAGTGGAGGGAGAAGCTGAAGCCAAGGATTATGTGCTAACTTCAGAAGAGGGAACCTGAGGGGCCTAGTGAGAGAGTCAGAGGCCTTCCTAGTCCAGAACTGACCACAGAAATGAATGGGCATGGAAGACTGAGACTTTCAAGGCAGATGTTCAGAAAGGCATGGGTTGGCCCTGAAATGCTGTAGATGGCAAGGAGGAAAGACAGAATCCAACAGCCAGGAAGAGGAAAGCAGCAGGCTGATGAGAGCTTCCCCATGGGTGCAGGCACAGGCAGGTGAGTGTGGAGGGTGGGTAGTGACAGTGTGCTGAGTGTGCCTGGGTCATAAAGGAGACGAGAGATGGGCAGCGGGCTGGTGGAGCAGAGGTGGGTGCATGAGTCAGGAAAGAGGGGATGGGTGATGGGAGAACAGGGTAGTGCATCTTTGGCTCTCATATCACCTATTGCTACTGTCTGGATGTACACAATTTCCTTAAAGATAGGCAGCATTCAGTGGCACCAGATGCTTGGAGTCTACAAGGGCTGGTAGGCAGAAGTGCATGCTCTACATCTTGGGGGTCAGGCAATGGATGTGGGTCCCATGGGTACAAGCTCTCCTCGCTGGGGAACCAGCACAACACTGGAGCCACTCTGCAGCCAACTGGGTCAACAGGAACCCCCAATTTTGGAGCAACCTGGTGGCTTTGATGGCCCCCTCAACTCCAAGCTCCACAGCCAGCTAGGGGTGGCCCTCTATAGTACCCAGTGGTTCTGGCCTCGTATTGCACTCCAAGGCATGATGCTGCCAGCTAGAGTTGAGGACCATGAGGATAGGGGAGCTTGGGAATAATATCACCAGAGGGATCTCAGACCCTGTGCTGCCAGCACAGGTAAATCTACCTGCAGCACCAGTATCCCATATTCCCTACTAATTCCATAATTCCATTCTCTGCAAATGATCCTGGGAAAGCAGTGGAAGATGGCCCAAGTGCTTGGGCCCCTGCACCCCCATTAAAGACTATCAAGATGTCTTGGAGCTCCTGGCTTTGGCCTGGCCCAGCCAGTGGATGGAAGGTCTCTGTTTCTGCTTCTCCTTCTCTCTCTGTAACTCTGCCTTTCAAATAAATACATAAATCTCTTTTTAATAAGTTAAAATTACCAGATTATTTTTCAAAGATGAGTGATCTTAAAACTCTATATCTGGTCTATACTTCTTGATCAAAGCATCCTGGTTAAATGAGTGACTATGTTTTTAATGATGAGGAGTCTTATTTTGAGGGAATGTTTTAAACTTCAGATGATTGTGTTTTTCTTTCTTCATATACAAATTCTAAATTAAATCTTTGAACTTTGGAATTTCCTGTTGCATTTCTTGAAGAATAATATTATACATAATGCACTGTCAAGTTATTCAGGGATATTTCAGAGTCTTCAAGACTTCCCTCCTACCTGTGTACCTGGGTTAACCATCACACTTGGAACTGAGTTTCAGGGCTGATGTTTCTCATGGCCTGACTAGGCATCATTAGGTCAGGAAATGGGTTAAAAGTGGAAGGTTCTGCAGCCAATGAACTTCTGGTGCCATCTCATAGAGGCATTGGTTGGTGCCTTGGCTGCTTCACTTCCAGTCCATTCCCTGATAATCTGCCTGGGAAAGCAGCAGAAGATGGTATAAAGCCTTGGGCCTCTGCACCCATATGGGAGATTTGGAAAATGCTCCTCAATCCTGGCTTCAGATCAGCCCAGCTCTGGACATTGCTCTCATGTCAGGGGTGAACCAGTGGATAGAAGTTACCTCCCTCTCTGTGTGTCCTCCCTCCTCTCTGTGTAACTCTGCCTTTCAAATAAATGGCTTTTAAAAAAATGGAAGATTCTAGGCCGGCGCCGCAGCTCACTAGGCTAATCCCCCGCCTTGCGGCGCCAGCACACCGGGTTCTAGTCCCAGTCGGGGTACCGATCCTGTCCCGGTTGCCCCTCTTCCAGGCCAGCTCTCTGCTGTGGCCAGAGAGTGCAGTGGAGGATGGCTGAAGTGCTTGGGCCCTGCATCCCATGGGAGACCAGGAGAAGCACCTGGCTCCTGCCATCGGATCAGCGCGGTGCGCTGGCTGCAGCGTGCTACCGCGGCGGCTGTTGGAGGGTGAACTAACGGCAAAAGGAAGACCTTTCTCTCTGTCTCTGTCACTGTCCACTCTGCCTGTCAAAAAAAAAAAAAAAAGGAAGATTCTGCCATATAGGGAAGGACCCTGAGTGAGAGATTTAGAAATATTCAGGATGGGGTTATTCAGTAAGGACTACTTGATTCTATCACTGGGATTATTTTATTCCATAACCCATAAGTATTGCCAGGCCTGTTCTTCCTCAAATTGGAGATCAAACAGGAAAGGTTTGTTATCACCCCTTCTTTGTTGAAATGAGCAGAAATGCCTGACTTGCTGTCACTTTTTCTCTTTATTCTGTGCCAGGTGAGACCCATGGCTTTATGATAATGCTGTATGGTATGAAAACTGCCATGGTTTGATTCCTATTCCTTAGAGAATGAGTGAACAATCATTTTCTGTAGTATTCCTTGGTTGTAATATAAATTTGAGGGAAAAAAGTACAGCCAGAAAATTGGAACTTAACTTGTAATACCACTTGATAGCTAAAACTATTGTGTCATGTGTGTGGTAAATAGATATCCCTTATGTTGAGGACTTTATGGCAGCTTAACCAACTACTACTGAGAGCCCACTGTAGGGCAAAGCCTGCCAATCTTTTGCTGATCTCATTCTGGAGCATCATTCCAGCAAAGAAGCTGGAATGTGATAACCCCTTACTGCCCACTGTCTTCTTTTTAAGATTGATTGACTTATTTGGTAGGCAGAGTTACAGATGGAGAGAGAGAGAGAGGTTTTCCATCTGCTGGTTTTCAATCTCTAATTGGCTGCAACAGCCGGAACTGAACTAATCCCAAGCCAGAAGCTTGGAGCTTCTTCTGGGTCTCCCACCCAGGTGCAGGGACCCAAGCACTTAGGCCATCTTTCACTGTTTTCCCAGGCCATATGCAGACATCTGGATCAGAAAAGCAGCAGCAAGGACTTGAACCATATGAGTGCCCATATTTGATGCTGACACTTCAGACAGAGGCTTAACCTACTACACCATGGTGCAACCCTCCCACAGAGTCTTCAGACAGGGGAATCCACTTCCAAAGAGGATCACCAGTTGACAGAGGCCAGTGTGTATTTGGGTGCCACTGAGGTGGAGAGGTGGGTATGCTCACAGGGATAAGATGAAGAGGATGGAGCAACTGGGGATGATATGGCACATTGCAGGAAACTTAGATTGTGCATAAAGGCATAGCCCAGACCTCATACATCCTGTCCATACTGTGAGTCTGGTCTGTGCTATGATGCAGATCCTGGGTGCTGAGACAGCCCAGGTGGTGCAGAGAACATCAATGAATGTGGCTAGCAGTTCATTTATTTGCTGTTTGCTGTCATTTGTGTATCTGCTCATGGAAATGACTAGAGTTTTGAATTCCTTGTGTTCCTTCTCCTTGATGCATGAAACTTCTTTCTGGACCCCATGTGTTATCTCTGGTGCTTTTGATAAGAAATGCAGGTAATTTGGCTAATGTCAAAATTGTGTGCTGAATGGTCCTTTGTCTTGGATGCAGATCTCAAATGTCCTGCCAACATCTATGATATCCAAACAGTGTCACTGGTTACAACTGCAGCATGGTCTACACCCTGCACATTTCCTCACTGGGCAAGACAAGTTAATAGACATGTAGACAAGATCAAGTGGGTGATGATAGCAAGCATGCCACTCCCATGAGCTCAATGCAGACAGCAAATTAGCATTAGGGACAGTATAGTTGTTATAGCCGCATCCATCATCAAGGTAAGGAGCAGATGTTATAGTTTTCAGTAGAATCCATTAGAGAACTAGGGAGTGGTGGTTGGGTTTTAGTTAGGGGCATACTGATGGACAGAGGGGTCAGGTTCCATGGCCATCAACCCAGCCTCAAATTTCTCACAACAAATAGTCCTTTTGCACTGTAGTCTTTCATTATGATGCTTTTTTTTTTTTTTTTTGGAGTTTAGCTTTCCCAGCTTTTTCTATTTTTTTTTAAATGGGAAATCTGCCTTATTGATTTTATACAATTCTTCTTCATAAAACAGTTTTATATCTGATAATTTCCATCTACCACTCTTTTAATCACATGACTTCTTGTATACTGTGTTTTCATTTTCAATCATTTCCTAATATTTTATAATTTCCCTTGAGATTCTTTCCAGTCCATAACTTACTAGTTGTTTTTTCCAAAATGTACTGCTTATTTTCCACCTATTTTTCAACTTCTCAAATAGCCTTCTGGTTTTGGCTTTTAGAATTTATTTTGAAAAAAAAAAAAAAAACCTTTGAGAGAGACAGAGAGAGAGGTTGCCCAGTTGTGGTTAGCTTCCTAAATACTCACCACTGCTGGAGTTTGTCCAGGCAAAATTGATCCAGAAATTCAATCCAAATATTCCACATGGGTGGCAATGATACAATTACTGCAGCATCATCTGCCTTCTACCAGGAAGCATATTAGCAGGAAGTTGTAATGGGAGCAGAGCCAAGACTTGAACTCAGATGCTCTGATTTTGATTTGGATATACCACACATTATCTTTACCACTGGACCACATACTCATAATTGTGGTCAGAGAAAATATCTTAAATGATTGCAATCCTTTAAAGTTTATTCACAGGAGGTTATGATGTAGCAAATTGTTTTCTGTGGAAAATGTTGCATGCAATGCAACTGAATGAAAGGCATCTTCTCTTTTTTTAAAACAGTTTCTTTCATTTATTTATTCATTTTTTAAGATTTATTTGAAAGTCAGAGTTACACAGAGAGAGGAGAGGCGGGGGGGGGGGTCCTCCACTCAATGGTTCACTCCCCAATTGGCTGCACTGATCTGAAGCCAGGAGCCAGGAGCTTCTTCCGGGTCTCCCATGTAGGGGGTGCAGGGGCCCAAACACTTGGGGAATCTTCTACTGCTTTCCCAGGCCATAGCAGAGAGCTGGATCAGCCGGGTTTGGAACTATGCCCACATGGAATGCCAGCACTTCAGGCCACGGCATTAACCTACTGTGCCACAGTGCCAGCCCCAGGCATATTCTCTTGATTAATGTGGTATGTATCAATTAACTTAGTTGCTTTATTATATTCAAACCTTCCATATCCTTTTCAGCCTTTTTCATAGTTGTGCCACCCATCACTAAAAGAAGGATACTGGCAAATTCAAGTACTGTTGTTGATTTTGCTTATCTCTTTGTCTCTTTTTCCTATACTGTTGAGCATTTCTGTAGGAGAAACATATATCTATATTTGCTATCTTATCAAAGTTTTTTGATATTTCTAGTACTATAAGATGTTCCTCTTTATCTTTAGTAACACCATTTATTTTGACATTTTTCTGTTTATTATTGAGATGGCCAGCAACTATAACTCCCTCTCTCTCTCTCTCTCTCTCTCTCTCTCTCTCTCTCTATCTATCTCTATCTCTCTCTCTCTCTGTTACATTTTGGTATATCTTTGTTTCATTGTTTAAATTTTCAGCTCTTTATATATGTTAAAGTTTTCTTCTTCTGTATACAATATATTATTTGATCATATTTATTTGAAGCTAGTATTAAAACCTTTGACTTCAAAATATTTTTTTTATTTTAAAGGCATAGTGACAGAAAAAAAGAAGGAAGGGCAGAGAGAGATAGCTTTCATCAACTGTTTAGTTTTCAAATGCCCACAAAGTTTAAGGTTAGGCCATGCTAAATCCAGAATATAGAATGCCCTTTCAGGTCTCCTAAAGGGTGATATCAAACCATATTGGCCATCATACATTTCCTCCTAGGTACATGAGCAGGAAGATGAATTAAAAGTGTAGAGATGCAGTAACTAAAACCAGGCTCTGTTGGAGATAGATGTATCACAAGCAGTGGCTTAACCCCTGTACCAAAATTCTCACCCCAATCTTTGTGTTTTTTTTTTAAATTTTTTTAGTGTAACTAACAAATTGTTATGTATATTTGTGGTTAAGTACATTATTTTTTGATGAACAGGATTATTTGTAAGTTTAGTCATCATACATAGTTGACCTAAAAACTTCAATAGAAAGATAAATTTTAAAATCACTTGGAAGGCTATCTTTAGGAAAGTGATTTTCCTAGGACAATAACCAGATATAACCTAAGCAGACAGCATCTTAATTGGCAAAGTTCCCATAAACTGGAGATGTTTGTGGCTTGCTGCTGCTCTACATCAGGATTACACTAAGAGTTGCACTATAAACTCCATAAGAAAAAAGAATATCTGCATTGTTTCCTCTTGGTAGAAGAGAAACTAAATCTCAGTTTTGAGATCAACCACAGCACAATAAAAGCTGCATTAACTATAACTAGATGAGAATATTAATAACAGAATTCTGGTGTGAATATGTTTATTTTATTCTAGAACACTTACATGGAATCCTCCAGTTACTGTTTTCATTACCAGCTGGGGGGTTAGTTAACTTTTGGTAGAATGAGGAGTTATGCAATGTATATTGCACAAGGAGTTTTACTACAATGAAGACAAGTGCAGTCTAGTTAGAAAACCAGATGTAAATGGTACATGTCTATGACAAGACTCTCCACCACTTGTGAATGTAAAAGATTAATTTAAAATGTTGACACTACAATATATAAAGGCACATAGTGTATTCTATAGGTGCCAGATTTACTTTTTTTTTCTTGAAGGGAACTGTAAGATACACTGTAGTTGTGACTTGGATCTTCACTCTTGTAAAAGTCCATGTTTTATCACAGTGCACAGGGGTCGTCTTAGCAAGGTCTAGAACTACCTGGGGAGGGGACGGGGCCCCTGCAGCCTCTGCCTACGGCTATGCGGAGTAGGCCGCACAAGCAGGGTGGTCGCTCCTGCAGGCTGGAGAGTCAGTGAGCATTTACTGAGCACCTGCTATGTGTAGATACTGGACAAGCAGGGAACACAATACACAGGAAACCCTGGCCACGCCTCCGTTCCTCACCCCGCCCCATCCCACCACCCAGCCCCACCTCGTCTCCGCCCCCTCTGTTTCCCGAGCCTATCAGAGCGCGGAGGAGGTGGGGATGATCTACATATTCATGAGGCTGCCAGCTGATCCAAGGCTGGAACTTAGGTTCCTCTTCAGAGCCTAGGCGATTGTGACGTCTGAAGTTATCCTTAAAGGTGCAGTACCCTCCCTGACCCCGAGATGGCTTTGCCGCCCTGCGTGAAATCCTGGCAGGCGAGGGGCGCTCACTGCCCGCCAAAGTGTTCAGCACCGGGGGTCGCGGACAGCTCCAGGGAGCCTGGGAACCGGTCCAGGCCCTCAGCCCGCCCCCGGGGACAAGCGCTGATCTCTGCCCGTCACAGCATCGGGGATGCTGTCCGGGGTGCCTCTGCTTCCAGATCAGCTCTGGCACCAGTCCACCGTCAGGTCCTGTAGCTCTGTGGCCGCACTAGGTCCCCAGCAAGCCCCTTCTCCCTGTGCTGGGTGCGCACCTGCCCAGCCCCGCCTGTGTTCCCCGCGGTGGCCGGCAGAGGGCGCGCGCGAGCGTCCGAGTCGGGCCCTGTTCTCCAGAGAGCGGGGACAAACTTAACATTAACCAAAAACGCCCCCCCGCAGGGGACACGAGGGCGAGGGAGCCCTGCCGGCTTGGGTGCGTGGTGGCCAGGCCCGGAGGAGACCCGCCCAGCAGAGTTCACGCCATGTAATCAGGGCTGCGTGGAAGTCGCCCAGCGTCCGTGTCCCCAAGCGCAGGACACAGGGTCCACACTGGTCCTGCTGGGACGCGGAGCTCAGAGCAGGAAGGGGCCGCCACGGCCGCGCGAGTCTGAGTGGGAGAACGAGTGCATGGTCACAGCCCAGCCTGGCGGGCCGAGGCTCCATCAGGGCCATTGTACAGACGGGCAAGCTGAGGCTGGAGGAGGGGGAGGGTGGGACCGGCTGGGGGCTGCTCGGTGCAGGGCTATGCTGACTTGAGAGGAACGTGCATCCTGCTATGGCTGCATGGAACATTCTGGAAGCATCCCTGCCAGCTGAGCCTGGGGTTATCCGTGCGCCCTGGCTGTGTGGGCTCTGGGTCAGGGTTAGGGGCTGGCACACTGAGGAGGGGGCTCAGGCAGCCCCAGCAGCCCTGCCAGCATTTCCTTAAAGGGCCCGGATGTCCATTCCCCAGCTGAGGCTGAGCAGGGCCGGCTGCGGGGCTGTGGTCAATGGGGGCCACTGTCCAGAGCGTCCTGAGTCCTGAGCCGGGCAGAGAGGCCGGCGGCTGGGCCCTGGCCACACCAGCTCCAGCCCCACACCCGCCTGAGTGCCAAGGGAGCCAACCCCGCACAACGCCACCGGCGCTGCTTTCCCTGAGAAGCCCTTTGGTGGACGGGGGGTGGGGAGGAGCCCCCTGCCACCGCTGCGCAGCTGCCCCCGCCCCCACCCCGCCCCGTCCTCCCCCCCCACCCCCGTCACCCCCGACCTCCCTGCGGGCTCCCGGTCCTGGTGGGGCCCTGGTTGGGAGGCGGCACAGTCCCCTCCCCCCACTAAGTGCCCCCCCCCTGCGTCCTCTACTCCCCGCCCCAGAAGTTTCTCTCTGGCCTCCGCCGTCCGCGTTTCCGCGGCTTCTGGGTTCTGTGGCTGGGAATTGTTGGCCGTGATCTGACTTTTTAAAGAGATTGATTGATTTGAAAGTGGGAATTGAGAGAGAGAGGGGGAAAGAGATCCTCCATCCGCCGGGTCACTTCCCAGATGGCCGCGCTGATCAGGAGCCAGGAGCTCCACCCAGGTCTCCCACGCAGGCTCGGGGGCCCAAGGACCCGGGCCATCCTCCACTGCTCTCCCAGGCCACAGCAGAGCTGGATCGGAAATGGAGCGGCCAGGACTCGAACCCGCACCCAAATGGGATGCAGTCCTGCAGGCTCCTGGCACTGTCGCCTCTTTAATCAAACCTCCGCTCGCCCTGTGCTCTGCTCTGGGCCCGTGTTCGGTCCGGAGGCTGTTAGAACCCCAGGCCCTGAGAGCGGGCTGGGGCCTCCGCCCGGGTTCATGAATTCCTCCCCTCGAGGGCTTCAGGCCGCCCGCCTCCCCCGCCAGGCACCGCTCACCGTCTCCCGGGGAACGCACAGCGCGGCGCGTGGCGGGCGACGCCCTGGGCCCGGGTCCTAGCCCTGCACTGCTGCTAGGCTGCTGGGCCGCGGCCTCCGCTGGTGGAAAATGCGCCGGGGGGGTGGGGGGTGGGCTCCAGGTGAGAGGGGGCAGCCGCGGCCTCTGCCCTTCTCCCCCTCCTCTCCCACCCACCTCCTCCTGCCTCCCCGGGCCCGCAAAGCCCTGGGGTCATCCTGCGCAGCGACCAGGAGGCTCGGAGGCAAATGACGGCGGGGGGCGGGGCCTCCGCAAGGAGTCCCGCACGCGCCGCGTCCCTGCTGTCCCAGGCCCCTGCGCCACGCCCGGGGCTTTTCCTCGCGGGGCCCGGTGCGGGACGGGTACGGGGCGTGTGCGGGGCCAGGTGCGGGCCGGACGCCTCCTTCCTCCTCGGCCTCCACTGCCTCCTGGGCCCCCGGGCGGGCTCTGGAGCTCGGGTGGGAGTCCCTGGGCCCGAGGGAGGAGGCGCCCGTCCTGGGGGAGACGCGACGCGGGGTGGGCACTGCAGCAGGGGGAGAGCTCCGACCCCCAGCCCCGTGGCCGCCCCAGAGCCCCCGGGGTCCCCCGAGGTCCTGCCCTGCAGGCCGGGCGCACCCTGGGCGCCCCATGCGTGCACAGCCGCCCCAGCGCCTGCAGCCCGGGGCCCTGGCTGAGGACAGGGCCGGTGCCAAGGCCCTGGGGCTGCTCGGAGCCAGGAGGCCGGTGTGGCTGAAGCAGAGTGGGGGGGAGGCCACAGCAGAGGCCCAGGCTCCCGTTCAGGGGGTTACGCCCCCTCCCCCGCGAGTCCGGGGCGCACGTCAGCGGGGGAGGGGGGGCGGTTCCTGCAGAGGTGCCTCCCGGGGGCACCTGGGTGCCCGTCCCTCCCCAGCCCTTGGTAGGAGGCTGGTGCCGCGTCACCACCACCCCCACCAGACCCCCAGCACAGCGCGGCCACCTGGGGATGGGGAGGGGACCACGTGCCCGCCAGGGCCGTGCCGGCCTCGCTGTGCAGGGCTGAGGTCCCCATCACGGGAGGCATCCGAGCCCAGTGGGGCTGCGGTGTCTACAGGAGCAGCGTCTACACCGGGCCGGCGGGATCCAGGCGCGAAAATAGGACCCATAGATGGCGTGGCCGAAAGAGCCGCTTCCATGGCTTTGTCCCTTCCGTGTGTGTTTGGGGGGGGTCCCACGGAGGAGGCGAGAGCGAGGATTCGCGGGGCCAAGGACAGGCGCCGGCCGCCGCAGCCTCGGTCTCCCCTGCTCTCCGCGAGGCAGCTGCCCAGGCCGGAACTGCGGGCCGGGCATGCGAGGGCGGACATGGTCGGACCCCGAGAGGCTCTGCCTTGAACCGGCAGCCAGGTCGGGGGCTCGTGGGCACGGGGCCGGCGCTGAGGAGGGGGCGCTGGCAGAGGTTCTGGGGTCTGGGGGCCGAGGGCGTGGCCTTGCAAAGGTCCTGGAGCGGGATGGAGCTGTGGGTGGGTGGGCCGGGCCCTAAGGAGCCGGAATTTAGGCAGCTGGGCGGGCGCCCCCTGTGCCCCTCTGAGTGCCACCCGCCACCTCCCCTGCTGTGTGCTGGCGCTGGGGTGGGAGTCGGGGCACTCCATCTCCCAGCCCTCGGCCGCCGCCCACTGTGCCCACATGTGAGGCTCCAAGGAGCCGGCCAGTCTGCTTCAAACCACAGAATGTGTCCCAGTGCAGGGCGGGAATGTCGGCTGGCCGGGCTGGGAGGGGGCCGTAGGGCCACAGGTGCCTTCTGGCCCCCACCCCGGACGCTGCTTGGATGGGGGCTGGGCTGGGCCCCTGGGGCGGGCCAGTGAGTGAATGAATGAGTGAATGAATGAATGAGTGTCCCGTCCAAGTGAGGTCCCTCTGTCTCCCAGGTAAGACCAGGTGTATACTCTTCACCCGGCACTCAGAGAGGGGCAGCGGCTCACCAGGGGGTCTCACCCAGGGGCTACCGGGGCTCTGAGCTTGGCCAGGTCGGCTTGGCCATCTGCAAGGGGTGGAAGCGGCTTGGGGATGTGGCGGGGTGGGAGGAAGTGAGGGAGCAGCTCGAGGCTGCAGATGCGCTGCGGGGCTTAAAAATTAACATTAAAACACAAATTTTTACAAGAATACGGAATAGCAGTATATTTTATTCATTACTGGTGAGAATGTATAGTGGGACAAAAATTTTACCAGACATCTTGATGTGTTATTAGAAATGCAACCATAGTATAACCATATCATACAGCACACAGGTTCCAATATATTTAAAACGAGTAGATAAAAACTGATGTGAAATATATATAGCAACTTTATTCATAACAGATGAAACTCACATAGAATCAATTTGTTCTTCATTAATTAGCTAGATAACCAAATATTCAAAATGCGGATAGACCATGGGAGGAAAACAGAAGATGCAGAAACAGGAGATGCATAGGGTATGGGTATTGGGCACGGGGACAGAGAGAAACACCTGGCTGCAGTCAGAGGCATTCTAGAAACTTAACTATGATAGTGGGTTCAGGCAAAGAGCAGAGAGGTATATAAAGGTTGCAGCAGGCTGGAAGCACAGGCAATGAAGTTACTCCAGGGTAGTAGAAAGATCACTCTGGAGAAGGGAAGCAGACAGTTGAGGGAAGATCTTGGCTTCATGTAAGAAGGGCTGGAGGACATGATGATTGCTATGGTACAGGGAGACACTCAGGAAAAGATGTGCTGGAGACACAAGGGATGGAGACATGCAGCTGGCACATGCTGCAGGCACAAGGAATAGGGAATGTTGAAAGCTGACATGAATGTCAGAGATTTTATAAATGACAGCATACCAAGGGTGAACAGGGGTCACAGTTAAATGAGAGAGAGACACTGGAGAAAATACATGGGTTTCAGACATAGGAACGGGGAGACATGAAGCCTGATATGGCTGCAGGCACATGGGGATGGAGATACTGGGGCAGACAGGACCTGTACACACAGGGTTTGGAAACATGTAAGAAAATTAAGGGGTTGCAGAAATATCAGTGCTGAGAGAAAATCTGCATCCTTAAGTGAATATGCTAGGACACCACTTCCTTCTTAAGAATTAAAAAAGAAAATGATTAAGAATATTTAAATAAAGTTAGGAAAAGGGTAATAGCAAACATCAATAAATTGCTGGTTTCACAAAAGTACTACAGATACATATAAGCAAAGAAAAACATTTTTTAAAATATTAACAAAATTGGTAAGCCAGTAGCTAAGTTTAAGAAATGGAAACAGTGCTATTCTTTACAGGGCTTATAGAACTCACCAAGATATTAAGGTTTAGTCAAATTCTTATGAGTAAAGTTTGACTCCAAAGAGGCAACTAACAGAATGGGAGAAAATATTTTCAAGCTATCTAACTGATATAGAAACTCAATAATGACAACAAAATAAACAATCCAGTTAAGAAATGGTGCAAAGGACTTGAACAGATTTTCTTTTTCAAAAGATCAAATTCAAATGGCCAACAGACACATGAAAAAAATGACTATGATCACTAGCCATCAGGGGACTGAAAATAAAAACCACATTGAGGTTTTTACCTTGCCCCAGTTAGAACAGCTTCATATAGCAACCAAAAAACAATAAACGCTGGTAGAGATTGGGGGGGAGTACCCTAATACACTGGTTGGTGGGAATGTTAACTAGGACAGCTGTTGTATAAAACAGGATGGAGATTCCTCATAGGACATGAAGCAGGAGGTAGGATGGCAGCATGAGTGGGAGGGAGGATAGAGTGGGAAATAGCACTATGCTCCTAAATCTGCATTTATAAAATACATGAAATTTATTTACCTTACATAACTAGAAAAGTCTTTAAAAATTGACTCCAGAGTTAAAAATTTGCTACACTTTGAAAGCCAATTTTCAAAACCAAAAATATAAGATGAAATAGGAAAATTCCTATATAATTGAATAAGTGGAACCAATTTTTGGAAATCCAAACCAATCAAGAAACATGTTCCACAAGCAAAAATCAGGGTCCAGACTTATGAAACATTATACACTTCTAAGAGAAAAAAATAAGTAAATAATTTTAAAAACACTGAATTTCCCTGACTTGCTCCAAGTGGACATAGACAGAATATTTTTCAATGTTTTTGAAGCTAGTGTTACACATATGATGCAGACAATACCAGGATATGCAATGAAAATGAAATCAGAAAGCATGTCTTTCATAAACTGAGGTACATATATCTGAGCAAAATATGATATGGGTTCAATCATACAGGAAAGCATAACAGATCAATAACAAGTGAGCAAAAGTAAAGTTTGAAGATTTTTAGCATTCTCAAACAAACCCTATAAATCATCCAAATAGGGGAAAAGGAAATTACATGACTATTTAGATTAAATACTAAACAGCATTTAATAGAATTCAGTATCCACCCAGAAAATAAATCAACTTGTAGCAGAACAGGAAAACACAGTGACTTCCTTCATGTGATCAAGACAGTCTAAAATGGAGCACAGCACACTACTTAATACAGGGCCAGTGAAAGCTTTATCCTGGGAACAGACCTGGATGTGACTGCCTTCTCTCCCCATCCCTTCAACACTGTACTGGAGGAGTGGTCAGGAAATCAACAAAAAAGAAACATAAAGTTTAAATATCAACTTTTAAGCAATAAAACTCAATACATGTGGATGACACCATTATATGGAGAGATAATCCACTCTAACCCCAAACCAAATACAACCGGTAAGTGAATTTAGCAA
Source organism: Lepus europaeus (assembly GCF_033115175.1). Taxonomy (NCBI): domain Eukaryota; kingdom Metazoa; phylum Chordata; class Mammalia; order Lagomorpha; family Leporidae; genus Lepus; species Lepus europaeus. Next base: position 30,173,670 of record NC_084851.1, on the reverse strand, counting down.
GACTACCAGGTAGACAATCATTGTAAGTCACAGCAAGAAACAGAAAACATTAAAGGACAAAGGCAAACTAGCAAACAGGTATCTACAAGAGGAATTTAAATTATGTAATATGTTTAAACATTATTCAAAGTCATACTAAACACACATGCATGCACACAAAGGACACAACAGAGAAATGACTCCAGAACATGGAGAAAGCAAAGACCCAGAAGTCAATGAAGCGCCAGTAGGTCAGGAAATTCTACCTCACCTGAGTGCAGCTTCAGATCACCCGGGATGTGCAGGAACATGGAGGTACCCCCGTGGCTGGGGACTCTAGCAGTAGAGGAGGTGGCTTCAGACCCCAGCCCAGCTCCTCACTCCCCTCACCTGGCAACAGTCCCCCATGCCCAGTATGCCAGGGAGCATAATGATTGGCTACTGCTTTATGACATCATCCATGCCCACCCACTTTGCAAACTGTCCAACCAGGCACCCCTCAGGGGAGGGGCAACCATGTAATCTTGCAAGATCTTCATGTCACAGTCTCTCCCAGGCTGCACTGGGAGAAGTGTCCCTGTGGTGGCTCAGCTTTCTCCCCTCTGCAAAGAGGAAGCCAGAGACTTGAGAAGCAGGAAATATGGAGAGCTTAGGGCCTGGTGTCTGAGAAGGGGGAGGTGGAATGGGTGGATCCTGCTAGAACTGACTGTCCTGGTCCCTTGACTTGGACTTCCCCACTGTGAGCTCCTGAATCTGCAGACTCCACCAGGTGTGGGCTGGGCTGGCTCTGGAATATGGGCGGCAAGCCCTGTCCCTGCACAGCGACTTCAGCTCAGCACCAGAGCCTTCTCTTCTGAGTGGCTGCAGTGCCACCTCTCCTCAGGTTGTGCAGTGAGGACAGGAGGGTGATCAGGGAGAATCTGGACTCGGAGTACAGGATCCATGCAAAGAGGAACTGGGGTCTGTTGGGGTCCTGGTCCCTCCTTTCTCCCCAGTGGTATACAGTACCACAAGCTCTAAATCAGAGAAGAAACAGTTTAGACTCAGGTTTTCTATTCAGGGGTTGGGAAGGGCATCTGCTGATGAACTTGTTGGCAGAATTCTGAGGCAGCTGCAGGCTTCACCAGGACACTTGAAGGGTTGATTCTGGTGAAATTTCACATAAGAGGAAATCAGGGAATGCCTCCCTGACAGTCCAGTGTAAAATATCCTTGCACCTGTCTTCATTTTACATTCTTTAAGCACCTCCATTGGGTTGAGTATGCCTTTGCAAACTTTGCAGGGTGATGTCACCTCCACTCACCTTCATCCCCTTTTCCTTTCCTGTTTTTTTTTTAACTTTTATTTAATGAATATAAATTTCCAGTGTACAACTTATGGATTGCAATGGCTTCCCCCTCCCATAACTTCCCTCCCACCTGCAACCCTCCCCTCTCCTGCTCCCTCTCCCTTTCCATTTGCATCAAGATTCATTTTCAATTCTTTTATATACAGAAGATCAATTTAGTATAAAGATTTCAACAGTTTGCACCCGCATAGAAACACAAAGTGAAACGTAGTGTTTGAGTACTAGTTATAGCATTAAATCAAAATGTACAGCACATTAAGGACAGAGATCCCACATGAGGAGCAAGTGCACAGTGACTCCTGTTGTTGACCCAACAAATTGACACTCTAGTTTATGGCGCCAGTAACCACCCTAGGCTGTCGTCATGAGTTGCCAAGGCTATGGAAGCCTTCCAAGTTCACCAGCTCTGATCATATTTAGACATGGTCATAAAAGACAGAGTGAGGATATTAACCGATGATCCTAAGAGTTGCATTTACCAGGTTTGAACAATTATACAGCATTAAGTGGGGAAGAGGACCATCAGTACACACAGGTTGGGAGTAGAGCCATTGGTGGTAGAGTAGAGGTTTTTAAAACTGCTGTGGATGATGTTCCAAGAAGCCCCCATGGCTGAGGCTCCAGGAGTGTCTCATGGATGCCATTCCCTGGGTCTCATCCCAGGGGGCAACTATTGGCCCTGAAGCTTCTCCTGGGACTTGTTGAAAACTCTGGGTACACCTGCCATCTGTGTAGCTAAGCCCTTGGGACATTAAGGTTTTCCTCTAACTGCAGTTTCTACCCTGGGAGATGTATTAGGAGTCAGCTAAGTAGATGCTGGTGTCTAGGGGACAAGACAGAAATGATTTGCTCAGACTTGTGAAGGGAGAAGGGCTGTCAGAGAAGTCAGGGCAAACCCTCCCTAGCTAAGCAGTGCCAGACCTGAAAAGCAAATGCACTTTGGGCACACAGCAGTTTGTTTTCACTTCCAGGGAGTTGGTATAGACTGTAATGTGTGCCAAGTGAGATTGTCTGGGAGGGCAAGACTGCCTGTGGAGAGAAGGTTTAGGATTTGAGGATTTGCATCTGTAGGATGATAAAATATACATTTGATATTTGTCCACATTTTCTGGTGCAAAGATCGCAAGTGATGCATTTTAATACATATTTTGTGATTTTCTTTTACTGAGAAGATAAATTAAAATATCTCTGCATCCATGGATCCAATGAACTTTGTACTCAACTTTATATTTTTGTTAAGAATGTTGACATTGTCAGTACTGCTATGTGTATCCAATTTTTTTCCTCCTGCAAATTTTACTTTTCTCTCTCACATAGTCTCAATGTTTGTCATGACCATTATTTTTTATTGTGCTGTGGTGCCAAAAATTGAAAAAAAATACTTTTATGAAGCCAATTTTCCCAAAGACCATCAGGATGCCAGCTGTTGTCTAAAGAAGAGTAAATATTTTGAGCATTAAATATGATTGCAGACCAGAAATGATTGTGTAGTGTATCACTCAGAAGCTGCTCAAAAGTTTATTAATGGATTTGTGCCCATATCACATGCAATGTGTATTGTTCCAGGAAGCAAGATGCTTCTTTGTATTGCTATATTGAGGAAGTCTATTCTGCCCTTGGTAATCCTAATAGTTCTGATTTGGGATGCAGATAGAATGCAGTAGAGCTAAAGCTAATTTGTATGGAAGACCAGTCAGTTATGGTAGTAACAAGAGGGATATAATGGGCATTTTCATGTGTCCCTTTCTCATTTGTTTACTTGAAAATCAATTGAGAACAGAGAAAGGGAGGGAGGGAAAGAGAGAGAGAGACAAGCTGCCATTCAATGTTTCACTTCCCAGGTGGTTGTAATGGCCAGTGCTGTGCCAAGCTAAAGCCAAGAGACAGGAGCCAAGAGGTTTTTCTAGGTCTCTCACATGCTGGCAGGGCCTAAGCACTTGGGCCATCTTCCACTATTTTTCCCATGCCATTAACAAGGAACTGGATCAAAGTCAGAGTTAGAGAGATCCACTTACCATTTCTGAGATGTGTTTACACAATGCCCTTTTTTGTCTTGATTTAACAAAGTGAGAAGTGTTGTCTGGTGTTGAGAGCATGTGACATACTCCCACATGACATACTCATACATCTCTTCAACAATGTAAGTCTGGGCCTTTTATTGAGGTGAGGCCAGCTCCAGTCTTCAGGGCTTGTTTTGCCTTATTTACTCATTAGCTACACATGGAAAGATTTCCTATATTGTATTGCATTCTGTTTTCCATTAAGTAGTCCAGTTAAAAGAAATACTCATACTCTTTAGAAAATTATGTAGTATTTTATTAAAAATCACCTTTATAATTCACATGAAGCCAAAACATTGAAATAAATTTCCAGAATGCAAACCCAGCAAAAAAAAAAAAAGATCATTATTCCAGTCAGGTCTTTATGATTTAGAAAATAGGTTCTTGATTCTAATTCATCAACATTCCCTTGTAATCCAGACTTGAAACTCAAGTTGTATGTCATGGAACAAGTACAGAAGCTTCAGCCATTCTTGCTCATTGCCCAGTCTCTGGGCTGCTCTTTGTGAAGTTTCAGTTTTCTCATATTGCTCTTGCTTACTCCATTTACTAGGGCCACAAAAACAGATGAGGAACAGGATGTAAGAGCTAAGACAGGGGAATGAGATGCACTCTCTTGAACACGGGTGCTCTTGTACAGGACTGTATGTACTTGGAAGTCTGAATAACTTCACAAGATTTGGTTTATTGGATGGTCTTATTTTGTGAATAGTACGTTAATATTTTAGATTCCTAGACTTTGATTAATGATTGAATAACTTCATGCAAGACACATTGTAGGGAAAAGTCCATCTTCCAAAGGAAGAGATGTCACCACGTTGTTGATTATAGTCTTCACTTGAGAGAGTCATTTGTTATGGAAAAGAGTGATGAACAATTCTGATAATATCAGAGTAAATGCTCTCTAGAAAACAATCAGATATTTTCTAATTGCACTCAGATTCCTGTCCCATGGTTTGGACTGAGGAGATGGGAGAGGAAAACACACCTCCTCTGCAACACCAAGCACTGGGCTCTCACTCCTTTGCTGAAGGAACTGTGATTCCCAAGATTACTACAAATACAGACACCATTTCTCTCTTTCACCTCTCTCTCTTCCTTCCTTTCTCATTCTAACAAACCCAGACAATGTTTTTATTGGAGACATCTATCTATCTTTAAACTTTTCATGATAAAAGAATCAATGAATTGACTACAAACTCATCGAATCACATCTTTATTCATGCTTATCTAGGATTAGCATTTAAATATGGATACAACAACAAACATAAATTCTCCATCTACCATCTTCTCTATTTCATGGATCTGACCTTTATGGACAAGATATTTGTAGATTTCCAAGCCATATGATCACAAATATTAGTTGCCTTCTCTCTCCAAGGAAAATGAGTACATTCTGACTAAGTTATCTTAAATATTTTCTTGGATGTTTATTCTTTTGTCTGTGCATCCTTCTGGTGTATTGAAACCTCAACTACTTGTCAAGACACATTCTTTATATCACTAGATAAAAGATCAAGGATGAGAAACATTTTCTCATGTAGTGACATTTAGAGGTCACATTCCAGACAATACATAAGAGAGATGCGATCATAAAAACTTGTCTCATAAAAGTCAAGTTTATAAAGGAATGTTGAGTTTATAAAGGAATGCATGAGGCAAAAGCTAAATGCAGCTCTGAAACACATGGAAACATGACTACCACACAGAGAGGTTTAAGGACTTGCCCAAGGTCACACAGCTAAGTGGTTGAGGAGAAATTTAAGCTCCATTGCTTGTGATCCTGATAATCTAGCTGCTTAAACATAGCATAATAATTGTGAAAATTCACTGTGTACATCCTATGAGCCAGTGTGTAGTGACTTGGCAACCATGTCCCTTACTTCACACTGAAATTGCCCAGATACTATGTGTCTATGCAGTGTGCTAGCTCAAAAACAGTGTAAATGTACCCTTGTTGAGATTAAAAGACAAGATGAGGGTCCAGTGCTGTGGCACAGTGGGTTAACACCCTGGCCTGAAGTGCCAACATCCTATATGGGCACTGGTTCAAGACTTGGCTGTTCCACTTCCAATCCAGCTCTCTGCTGTGGCCTTGGAAATCAGTAGAAGATGCCCTGAGTCTTTGGGCCCCTACAGCTACATGGGAGACCTGGAAGAAGCTCCTGGCTCCTGGCTTTGGAACAGCCCAGCTCTGGCCATTGCAGCCAACTGGGGAGTGAACCATCAGATGGAAGACCTCTCTCTCTCTCTCTCTCCATAACTCTGACTTGCAAATAAATAAACAAATCTTAAAAAAAAAAAGACAGGATGAGATTTTTGACAGAGTAAGATTGGGATTGGCATCTGGGTGGTGGGAATAAGACTTGCCCTGTGGAAATTTTAATGAGAACATCTGCCCTGTGTAGATGCTGCCTCGGTTCCACACCATAGGGTTCATCCTTTTCAGGGGAAGCAGAAGATGGATCCTCCCTTCTCCTTTTCAATAACAGATTCCTTGATTTCTCAGTTGAGCACACCTGTTGTCATAGTGTGTGACCTCGAGAAAATGTTCTTTTAAAATATTCATCTATTTGAGAGGTAGAGAGAGGGCGACAAGTAGACACAGAGAAATCTCCCATCATTGATTCACTCTTCAAATGTCTGCAGTGGCCAGGACTGGGCTGGACCTAAGTCAGGAGCCAGGAACCCAATCCAGTTCTCCCAGGAGGGTGGCAAAAACCCAATGACTTGATTCATTACTGCTGCCTTCCTGGGTGAAAATTAGCCAGAAGCTGGAATGGGGAGTCAGATCCAAGCACCAAAGCTAGACACTCTGGTATGGGACAAGATATCTTAACCGCTAGGCCGAATGCTGAACTCAAGGAAGTGTTCTTAAAGAGGAGCACACACCTTTTTTTAAAAAAGATTTATTTATTTTATTTGAAAGAGACACACAGAGAGAAATCTTCCACCTGCTGGTTCACTCCCCAACTGGCCACACTGAAGCCAGGATCCAAAGCTTCTTCTGGGTCTCCCATGTGGGTGCAGGGGCCCAAGGGCTTGGGCTATCTTCTACTGCTTTTCCAGGCCATGATAGAGAGCTATATTGGAAGTGGAGAATCCAGGACTCAAACTAGCACCCATATGGGATGCTGGCACTGCAGGCAGCCGCTTTACATGCTATACCACAGTGCCATCCTGGGAACATACACTTCTTATTTGCTGTTATCCTTTTGGGTGGATGGAGAGTGGGTGACTAGAGCTGCAGGATCCATTTTGTACCATGAGAGGACCTTTGTTTTAAAAAGATTTATTATTTATTTGAAAAGCAGCATTACAAAGAAAGAAGGACAGGAAGACAGAGAGAGGGAAGAAGAACATCTGCTGGCTCACTGCTCAAATAGCTAAAACTTCCAGGCCTGACCAGGCTAAAGCCATGGGCCAGGAATTTCATCCAGGTTCCCATGTGGGTGCAGGAGCCTAAACACTTGGGACATCCTCCACTGTCTTCCCAGTTGTATTAGCAGGGAGCTGGATCAGAAGTAGAGCAGCCACTTGCACTGTGGCTCAATAGGCTAATCCTCTGCCTGCAGCACCAGCACACTAAGTTCTAGTCCCAGTCGGGGTGCCGGATTCTGTCCCAGTTGCTCCTCTTCTAGGTCAGCTCTCAGCTGTGGCCCAGGAGTGCAGTGGAGGATGGCCCAGGTCCTTGGGTCCTACACCCACATGGGAGACCAGGAGAAGTACCTGGCTCCTGGCTTTGGATCAGCACGGCATGCTGGCTGCAGTGGCTATTGGGGGGTGAATCAACAGAAAAAAGGAAGACCTTTCTCTCTGTCTCTCCCTCTCACTGTCCACTCTGCCTGACAAAAAGAAAAAAAAAAAAGAAAAGTAGAGCAGCCAGTACTGGAACTGGCACCATTATGGGATGCCAGAGTCTTAGAATGTGGCTTAACCCATTACACTACAATGTCAGACCCTACATTACACTTTTAAAACTTTATTTTTGCCTGCTATTTGAAGCTGAAATAAACTCTAATATACACAATGCTGACAGGCACTGTGATGATCTCCATGGGCAGGTGAAAAAATGAGGCTACAAGAACCTGAATAACTGTTTCAGGGCCACACAGCCAAGTGGTAAAGGTGTGTTTCCTCTGCCCCTTTTTAGGCACTATACTACATTCACCAAAAGACTAACCCAATAGGTGAAACCCCAGTGGTCTTTTGTCCTTAGGTAGGTCACCTTGTAGCAGCACAAAATTGTGAATCCAACTCTTTAGTGGCCCACTAGCTGTCCATGAGTAGTTTAGTTCAAAATCCTTTCTATAAACACCTTACAGAGAATACATGCTGTTTTGCTGAAGATGTTTAACTTCAAGTCACTAAAAGCCCAACTCAAACTGGGTTGAAGAATGAGGAGTTTAGACACAGAGGGGTCCTAGGGTTGATGAATTTGGTGGCTCAGTGATGTTGTTGAGAACATGGGTTCTTTTCGCCTCTGCTCTGTGACACATAGCACTAGCATTATCTGAAAGTTGATTCTCTTTGTGGCAACAGGAATGATGGTTTGGAGTAAGCAATTCAGATTATCCACTCTTTTATTTATAGCAAGAAAAGAGAAATGGGTTTTCTTCTCTTTCTTTAAAAGCTGAGGTGGGGATGAGTGTTTGGAACAGTGCCTAAGATGCCTCAGGACACTTTCAACCCAAACTAAAGTGCCTAGGTTCAAGTCCTCTTAACACTTCCAATTAAACTTCCTGCGAATGTGTGCTGCCCAAGTTCAACCTGGGAGGCAGAAGGTGATGGCTCATATAGTTGGATCCCTGCCACAAATGAGGGAAACCAGATTAAGTTCTCTACATGGCAGTGGATGGAAGATCTCTTTCAAATAAATAAATAAATAAATAAATAAATAAATAAATAAATAAATAAATAAATTACACAAATAAATTAATAAAACCAAAGTAGAAGCTGATATGGTGCAGTAAGTGGGTTAATGATCACTTGTGATGGCCATATCCCATATTAGAGCACCTGCAATCAAGTCCCACTTCTGTTTCTGATTGAGCTTCCACTTAATCCACCAGGGAGGCAACAGGTGATGGCCTAAGTATGTGAGTTTCCTACCCTCAACTTGGCTGAGTTCTGGCTTTGCAGACAATTGGGGAATGGACCAGTAAATGGAAGACCTCTCCTTGTTCTTTGTCACTCTGCCTTTCAAATAAATAAATCTTTAAAAAAAATCTACAACCATCTCTTGTCCAATAGCAATGGCTAGAAGTATGTTCTGAATGAGATATTAACAGACAAACTGCCGTCAAGGCCATGGGTACATGGTAGGGCTGCTTGGGGCAGACAGTTCTATAACATTTTAGGAGGAGTGCTCCCTCTGTACTAAACACTCAGAGATATGCTCTGCACCTTCCCTCCCTGCCTTTGCAGTAGCCTTCAGTAATGGCTAAATGTCCCTGCCCCAGGATACTGCTTTCAAAACTTTCTGTGGCCACAGAGAAGAGGTGGCCTGGGGAGTGGTCACTGAGGAGAGGGGAAAGGCTGGGAACCTCAGGGACTCCTTTTCCTGGCCTGCAGTCCCTGCTCCTATGTCATAGGTCTGCAGCAGAGCATGCCGGTCACCTCCCTCAGCTTTGACACCTCTATTAACATTGCCCATGACTACATTAGACTTGGGGATCACAATGGGCTGTCCACTATCTCAACTCAAACTCCTAGGTTTGCTACAAAGTCAACTCCTCAGAGCATCCCTCCCAGGAGTGAGGTTGGGAAGAAAGCTCCCAGCTGGTCAGAGGCTTCTGATCTGACCTGTTTGGTGGGGGGTGGCCTTCCCCATCTATGAGTGGGATCTGTTCCCTCAGCTGCAGCTCTAGCAGCCCAACCCTTGGTGTCTGGGAGGATTCTCCAATGAAGCTTCTGCAGTGTGTGTGTGGTGGTGGTGGGGTGGTCAGGTGGCTGCTGTCCCCATTAAAATGTAGTAGTGGAAACACTGTCCCCAGGCACTTCTGGGTGAGCTCTGTGCTTGCTCTGCCTCTTCTCCAAGGACTCATCCAGGATGTACCACTTCTCCATGGGCCCCTCGTTTTCTTTTTTAAAAAGATGTTATTCATTTTTTGAGAGGTAGAGCCACAGAGAGAGGGAGAGACAGAGAAGGAGATCTTCCATCTGCTGGTTCACTCCTCAAATGGCTGCAATGGCTGGAGCTGTGCCCATCCAAAGCCAGGAGCCAGGAGCTTCATCCAGGCCTCTCATGTGGGTGCTGAGGCCCAAGCACTTGGGCCATCTTCCACTGTTTTCCCAGGCTATAGCAGAGAGTTGCAAATGAAGAGGGGCAGCTGGGACTTGGATTGGCACCCATATGCAATGCTGGTGCCATAGATGGAGAGTTAGCCTACTATGCCACAGTGCCAGCCTCCGAACTTTTTCTTTATGGGGGTGAGGGTATGGGTAGCATAAGGCTTCAGGCTCTGCCTGTGTGCTAAAGGAAGGTAACCATAGAGGGCCAAAGGAGCTACACCCTAGAATCCCAAGGTTCTGTGCCTGTTCTTATCTCTCTGCTCCTTCTCAGGTAGTTTTATTCTCTTTCTGGTTGTGAAACATGTTTCTGTCATCTAAAGATTGTGAGTCCTGCATTAGCTGCACACACACTTTTATCTAGGGCTGGCTGGTTTGGGTGTTTTGCATTCTTCTCCTGCAGTCTCCATGCTGCCTCAGGGAGTGCTAGCCTGTGGTCATTACAACTTTTGACTATTGGGGTCTTACCCACAGTATTAGATAAATACATCTCTAAAGCCATTTAAAATAATTTTTGTGTTTAGAAATGAAGAGGTTGCCATTACTGATTTGACTACATGCCTGTTTAAATGACTAACTCGGGGGCCAGCGCTGTGCTGAAGTGGGTTAAAGCCCCAGTCAGCAGTTCTGGCATCCCATATGGGTGTCAGTTCCAGTCTTGGCTGCTCCTCCTCTGATCCAGCTCTCTGCTATATCCTGAGTAAGCAGTAGAAGATGGCCCAACTCCTTGGGCCCCTGCACCCACATGGGAGACCCAGAAGAAGCTCCTGGCTCCTGACTTTGGATGAGCTCAGCTCTGGCTGTTGCAGTCATTTAGGGAGTGAACCAGCAGAATAGAAGACCTCTCTCTGTCTCTCCCTCTCTCTGTAACTATCTTTCAACTAAGTAAAATAAATCCTTAAAAAAAGACTAACTCCACCTGCTGCACAACACCTGCCCCAGAACAACATCTCTTAATCCCATCTCATTTACATAAGATGAAGAAAGTGTTTTTGCTACTCTGAAGCTGAAAGTAAACAATCTCTTGCCATTTTCTCATGAGGCTGTGGGCCTCCACAAGGAAAAACTGCCTATAGGCACAAAGTCTCCTTACCCCCCAAGTCAGTAGAATGCTTATTTTGGCTTCCTAGACAGATGTCTCAAAGGAGTGCACACAATGAGGTCTTAAGATCCCAATCCATGACAAACAGGGCCAGAACTGTGCCTTCTCACTCATGCTCATTTCCATGAATGATTCGAAGCACCCCTAAGTTAACTGTTTCTATGTCATCCACCTATAAAGTCAGGAGGTAAGTAACCCACTCCTTATAGAACTAAGGTACATACACGGTTCAAAGTTAGTGCTTGCATGCCTCCATTTATAGAGGCCAATCCACAATAGCAAAGGTATGGAGTCAACCCAGATATCCATCAAATGGTAACTGCATAAAGGAAATCCATTATATATATATATATTACTCAGCCATTAAAAAAGAAATGAAATATCCCAACAAAATGGATGCAACTAGAGGTTATTACACTAAGTGAAAGAAGCCAGCCCAAGAAAGGAAAATATCATGTTTCTGTTATTTGTGGAATTTAACAGAGAGACTATAAAAGTTGTGTGGATGTCATATCATTTGGTATTTAGTTGTAAACATTACTTTATTGAAACATACCATGTAAGTGACAAAACACTCATCTTTTCCCACATTAAAAAAATGAAGAGGGAATAGTGAGGCCTATTGGGGTACAAGTAATATTTTTTCTTAATTTGGGCTCAGGGTATGAGTGTGCTCAGAAGACAAAAACTCATTTACAAGTATACTTATGTGCATTTCTTGATATGTACACTGTATTCCAATAAAGTGTTCAAACTTTTTTTAAAAAAAGAAAATGGCATGGATTAAAAATTTGAGCCCCTGAACTCATAATTATATCCCCCAAAGTCCTACGTTACTGGTACTAGACCAGTGGAAACTTAATCCAATTATGACATTAAGAGGTAGGGACCTTTTGAAAGTGACTGGATTAGGTCATTAAGGAAACCAAGTCCTGGGGCTTTATAACAGACAACACAGCCATGGTCAAACTGTGCTACCTGGGGACTCAGCCAGCAAGAATGCTGTCACCAAAGGTGGAACCAGTGGTACCCAATTCATCGTGAACTGTCAATCTCCAGAACCATGAACCAAAGTATCTTGCTAAAGTCAGCCTGCCTCAGGCATTTCACTATACTAGTGAAAAACTGATAAGTACAATTGTTCACTCCGAGTTTATAAGATTTCAAAAAAATCATTTGAGTGAGGGAAAGAGAGATCCCATCTGCTAGTTCACTCCCAAGTGTCTGCAAATGTGAGGGCTGGGCTGGGTTAAAGCCAGGAGCCCAGAACTCAATCCAGGTCTCATCCAGGTAGATGGCAGCGACCCAACTTCCATAGCCATCCTGGCATCTGCACTAGCAGGAAGCTGGAGGTGGGAATGGAATGCAGGCACTCCCATGGGTGCCAAGGGCATATTCACCACTAGGCCAAGCCTCTCATTTTCTGAAATAACAATCCAGAGGGAATGAAGTACACCGTACCAATGACATAAAGAATTTCTTTACACTTTCCTGGACTGCTTGAAAATTCCTGTCCTCCGAGAAGCACGTATAATGTTTAGCACTAGGATCTCCTGCAACATTTTGGTCTTCACTTGCGTCATGCTCCTTCTGGCCAGCTTGATCGGATATTAAGTATGGATGAGCCCAAGCCCTGTTCCTCTAAATAACAACCATTAAGGAGCACAGGCATAGGCTGCAGAGCACCTGCAATGGTGGTCGGCCTGCGTGCTTCCACAGCAGGTGCACATCCAGTCTCTCCTATGCTGTGTATCACTGCCCTGGCTCTGTGCTGGAGGCCCCAGGGAACCCCCGATAGGTTCAGGCTGACTCTCGTCAGGGCAGGGGACTGGATGGTTCAGATTTTGTATCTGCCAGGTGACAGCCTGGGAGAGCACGGGCTAGATCCTTTACAGGCCTTCTTCAACTTCCATGGGATCTTTGCCAACAAAGGACAGAACTCAGTTCCAGAGAGTGTGGGTCAGTATGGGAGAGGTGGGGAAATTCCTGGGGTATGGCAGGCCAACAAGGAGGTGGTCTGATGACTCACCCAAGGGTTCCATGCCCCCCAGGTAGCTGAGAGCTGAGCTTTTGTTTGGGCTGGGAAGGGGGTGGGGGCAGGGATGAGGGAGCAGAGTGTGTGAGTGGGAAGGAGGTTTTCACTGTAAAATTCCCTGGTCTAGTGATTTTCCATCCTAACTCCAGATCATAATAACCCATACAGCTTCGAAGAACTCAGATGCTAAGTCCTAGACCAACCCCACAGGAAGCCGCACCACTGGAAACTTCTGGAGCTTTGTAATATGGACTTCCCAACATTAGAAAGCAAAGGAGAAGACCCGTGTGGCTTCAGTGAAGGCTCTTGGAAGTGCTGGCTGCCTGCAGCTTTAACAGCATGACTTTAGGGGCTGGCACAGTGGCAAAACAGGTTAATCCTAATTCACCACCCACAGTGCTGATATCCCATGTGGGCACCAGTTCAAGTCCCCACTTCCAATCCTGCTTCCTGCTAATGCCTGGGGAAGCAGCAGAGATGGCCCAAGTGCTTGGGGCCCTGCCACCCAAGTGGGAGACCCAGAAGAAGCTCCTGGCTCCTGGCTTTGGATTGGCCCAGCTCCAGTCATTGCAGCCATTTGGGGAGTGAACCAGTGGATGGAAGATACCTCTCACTCTTGCTTTGTAACTCTGCCTTTCACATAAATAATCCTTAAAAAATGCACTACTTTAAAAGGTAAACAATATAAACTCAGCAAGGGCATTTAATCAATTAAATCCCACATGCATTATAACAAAACTTAACAAATTCAAAACATTAAATATGTGCATTTTATTGTAGCAAAATCATCTTGATGCCACTATAAATTTTTAAAAATCCCCTCAAGCACACCTCTCGGGAATATGACTAGATGAAAAAGCATAAAAACAAAGGTGTGGCATCTTAAAAAAAAATCCACAGCATACTTCCAGATGTAGGCAAACTACAGGTCTCCTAATTCTGAGGACCAAAAGGCAGAGAGGCGTACACCCGCTAACAATTGCCAGGTAACGCGTGGCCCTTTTCTGACTTGCACATTGGCAATCACATCATCACAGTTGGATAGGCACACCTGGAAGTGCTACCCAATAGCAGAGAAATCAGAGATACACAGAGTCATGTCACTAGACCCAAGGTATGAAGCTAGGCAATGTCAGGTCTGGGTTTAAGTGCAGGCTCTCGCACTTGCTGACACTGGCGTGCCAGGGCCACAGGCGGAGTGGCTGCTTACACACTGGAAATGTACTCCATATCATTTCTAGAGGCTGCAAGTCCATGATCCAGGTGCTGGTAGCTGTGGTGCTCCTCCTCCTGTGTCCCTCAGTGTGCCCTCTTGTCTGTGTGCACACATACCTGCTGTCTCTTCTAGTTCTAAATGGACATCAGTCAACTGGATTAGGCCCCTACACTAACAGCCTCATTTGAACTTAATCACCTCTCCAGAAATCAGGTCTCCAAGCACAGGAACATCCTGAGGTACCTGGCTGGGACTTCATCTATGGATTTTAAGGCATGCAAGTCATAAGACTTGTTGACCAGGTCAACTCAGCCATCCTAGGCCTTCTTCAGTTTCTTCAATTCTGCTTATCAGTTTTGGGCACCCAGAATCCTCATGCAACCAGGAGGAAAACTAATAACAGAGAAGTGGTGACACACTCCTTGACATGTCTAAAGCAGAGTTCTTTGGGAACTCTGGGAATCAAGAATTCAGCTCCTCCATCATTTTCCCGCATCTCTTACTGACTGCTTTCTCCAAACCGTATGCATACAAAAGAGCAAGAGGTGAAGCTCAAATGAACAGCAACATAGCTAGGAAGGCAGAACTGTGGGTGCATTTCAGCCATCCTTGCAAACACAAATGACACAGTGACACAATGATGACCCCTCAGAAGATCAACAACAGCTCTAACTGAGCGGCGCTGCACAGTACACACACCTGGCACACAACACACAGTAAACCTGTTTGGTATTCAGTGCAATCCTAAGATATTGCTTCACTTAGTTCTCCAATCACATGAAGAAAATATTATCTGCATTTTACAGGGGGCAGGAATGGGTGCACAGCAAGGTTAAACATTTTCCTGAAAGGCTGAAAAGTTTGTGACTAGCTTGCAAAGCCAGAAGCCTCACTGACGGCTTCTAGCCTAAAGCCCAGGTTCTCCACAGAAGGCTGCCATGCAGCCCAGGAAGTTCCAGCACCTGGTTCCATCCCCCTTCAAATTTGGCGGAGTACGTGCTCAGCAAACATGGCAGTGCAGTCTGGGAGACAGACTACGCTGCAGAATCTGTGTCCTTTATGCAGGGCCAAGGTTTTCTTAATGTAGCATTACCGGCTCCTCGGACTGAACGCTCTCATGGCATCTGTGAGTCTCCTTCTTCTCCAGGGTCTAGCACCCTGGGTGCTCATGTAAGCTCGAGCGACTGCTTGTTGTACAGCCGAATCACAGAGCATTCTTCCTTGAGGGATGGCAAAGAGCACTCTGCGGTCACTACTGAATGACAACACTAACAAGCAGCAGCCTTTGGAGAAACTTCTCCTGTGGCCCAGAATGGAGAAGCCTGAATTCAGGGCTCTGTCAGTTCCAGGACTGTAGGATTGCCTCACAGGCCACAGCTGACAGGGGATCAACTAAGCACCCTGAGTGCCGATCGTGTGCACTGGGCAACCAGACGGTACCACAGGGACCCATCACGGTGGTCTCACTCTGCCTGTGCCTCCAGGAAAGCCACTCATCTGTGCATGTGACACAGAGTGTCACAATTCCAGGAGGAATGGAGACAGCTGATAAGGTTGCTCTGAGTCACAGCGGGGTTGCTGGTCAGGGCCTCTACGTCATAAAAAGGAGATATACTGAGAGAAATCACACTCACTTTTATTTTCTCGAGAAGATACTGTGAGCTGTTTGCATCTCCTCCCTCTCCCCTCAAGTTTGTCATGCAAGGAGGACCCAGGGAGCTTTTGCCACTGCCAATGCACCAAGAAGATCGTTCCTAAGCTGCTCCAAGTGCAGGGGAAGCAGGGGGGCAGCAATGGGAGCTCTGCCCCTCACTCCATTTCCACAACAGGGACCTGTGGGTGGGCAGTGCATTTACCTGGCAGCTTTTGCATGTGCTGCCTTGAATCAGCTATTGTCTCCCCTGCCTGCCTATGGCACAGGGCCTCGCCAGCAAATTCAAAAGACTTCTGACATTTTGAAAAGAAAAGCAGCAAAGGAAAGGATAACATTTCAGTTTCGCTTCTGCTCCCCTTTCTGACTGAATTAATCTCTTCAAAGGTCTCAGAAATCTGAGGTAGGCAAATTCACTAAGATAGGAAAGACTTATTCCAGGTTAACTTCCCTAACTGAAGGCATTCTACAAATACTCTTTCCTAGGCAGAACACTGTGACATAGCAGGTTAAGCCACCACCTGCAGCACCAGCAACCCATATGGGCACCTGTTCAAGTCCTGGCTGCTCCACTTCTGATCCAGCTCCCTGCTAATGTGCCTGGGAAAGCAGTGGAAGATGGCCCAAGTGGTTGGACCCCTGCCACCCACATGGGAGACCTGGAAGAAGCTTTGTGCTCCTGGTTTGGCCTGGTATAGCCTTGGCCATTAAGGCAATTTGGGGAGTGAACCAGAAGATGGAAGATCTGTCTAAGTCTGCCTTTCAAGTAAAATTTAAAAATACATCTTAAAAAAATAGTTGGCTGGTGCTGTGGCTCAATAGGCTAATCCACCACCTGTGGTGCCGGCACACCAGGTTCTAGTCCTGGTTGGGGTGCTGGATTCTGTCCCAGTTGCCCTTCTTCCAGGACAGCTCTCTGCTGTGGCCTGGGAGTGCAGTGGAGGATGGCCCAAGTCCTTGGGCCCTGCACCTGCATGGAGACCAGGAGAAGCACCTGGCTCCTGGCTTCAGATACGCATGGTGCGCCGGCAGCAGCACACTGGCCACTATACAAATGCCTCCTTAGCTCTATAAACAGCCAAATCTAAATCTCAATTTATCTGCTCACCATAATTCACCAGTATTAAATATAGACAATATACAAAGCACTGGCTAGATGCTTGAAGACTTATGAAAGGAATGTCCAGGTAATCCCCTGTGCAGCAGCAGCACTATGAAATGCTACTTTTGTTTAGACTTCCTTCTCCAAGAGGTCTCAAGTTTCCCTACAATATGGAGGAACAAACTGATGCTTCTAACCTTTATGTTAAAACATGCTTGGGGAGAAGCTCTTATTTATGACTCTCTAGTGACACATTCAGGCTTTTAAAAAACCAAGTAAGCTCAGAGTGACTATCTTCCACCATGACCTGATTAACTCTGACACAAGCCTTTCAATCTCAACACAGAGAGCTGAAACATGTGCTCAGGGAGAGCAGGAAGATGACAATATTCACACGGTCTGGCAGGAGGATCAACAACAGTGAGACAGAGATGTGGCAGCTAATGACAAGTCATGTGGGTTTCCTGGGGTGCTCTGCCCCAGTAGACCATGCAAGACTCTGCAAACTGAAAAGGAAAATGAAGAGAAGCTATTCAAAGGTCAACGCTGTGGTCTGGACATCCGGCTGAAGCAGCTCATTAAGGCTTAGCAGTTAGCCAGAGTCTTTATCCAGTTAATTTAAAACAGGAAGCCCTGAATTTCCTTAAGGCTTCACTAGTGTTAGTTCACCAGAACTGACTGTTCAACTACAGAGATTCTCTGTGTGTGATTACTTTTCCCCTGAGAGTTATGGCTAAACTGTTCTCAAAAATAGAATCTCCTGGCCAGTGCCGTGGCTCAACAGGCTAATCCTCTGCCTCGTGGCACCAGCACACCGGGTTCTAGTCCCAGTCAGGGCACCGGATTCTGTCCCGGTTGCTCCTCTTCCAGTCCAGCTCTCTGCTATGGCCTGGGAGTGCAGTGCAGGATGGCCCAAGTGCTTGGGCCCTGCACCCCATGGGAGACCAGGATAAGCACCTGGCTCCTGCCTTGGGATCATTGCAGTGTGCTGGCCACAGTGCACTGGCTGTGGTAGCCATTGGAGCATGAACCAATGGCAAAGGAAGACCTTTCTCTCTGTCTCTCTCTCACTGTCCACTCTGCCTGTAAAAAAAAAAAAAATTATATATAATATCTCCTGGGCCAGTGCCGCAGCTCACTTGGCTAATCATCCAACTGTGGCAAGGCTACCCCAGGTTCTAGTCCTGATTGGGGTGCCAGATTCTGTCCCGGTTGCTCCTCTTCCAGTCCAGCTCTCTACTGTGGCCCAGGAAGGCAATGGAGGATGGCCCAAGTGCTTGGGCCCTGCACTGCATGAGAGACCAGGAGGAAGCACCTGGCTCCTGGCTTCGGATTAGTGCAGCACACTGGCCATAGTGGATTTTTGGGTTGTGAACCAATGAAAAAGGAAGACCTTTCTCTCTCTCTCTCTCTCTCTCTCTCTCTCTCTCTCTCTCTCTCTCTCTCTCTCTCCAACTCTGTCAAAAAAAAAAAGAATTTCCTAAGACCTGCCTCTTCCAATTTTTTCCCCATTTATTTGAAATGCAAAGCAATTAGAGAGAAATCTTCCATCTGCTGGTTCACTCCTGAAATGGCCTTGACAGGTGTCAGGGGCATTAGCACTTGGGCTATCTGCTGCTGTTTCCCCAGGCACATTAGCAGGGAGCTGGATCAGAAGCAGAGCAGTGCTTGTATGGGATGCTGGTATTGCTGGCAGTGGCTTAACATGCTCTGCCACCATGGTGGCCCTGCCTCTTTCACTTCTAATAAACATAGAACCTATGCCTTTGAACACATGGAGAAAAATGAACGCTGAGCACCAGCTCTGATGTCTGGGGTTGGGGGGAAGAGAATTCCTACCACAAAGCAAAGAGGGGTGGACTCACAGTTGTCAGCTTCACACTCAGGGAATCCACTGCACAGCAAGTGCGAGTTTCAGGGTACAGGTTCTGCTTAGGCTGCACTCTATTCAGGGCATCCAGTCACTGACAAGAATGCTGGGTTTGGAACTCAGACAGGAGGAAGAGAGAATAAGAGACTCAGCTAGCTCCATGCCCATGGTGTAATCGCACACACAGCAGCCCATGCACATTCCCTGGCTTCTTTTCCTGGAATAAAAGTGGATCCACTTACATGGCTCTCTGGTGATGAACTGAGGTACAGAGTTGGGCAGAGAAGTGCTGGGGTTTGGAGTCCCTACTAGTTTGTTCTTGGCCATCTTTGTGTTTGCCTTAGCAAACTTGAGTTGTAGATGCCCTTTGGAAATAAAGAACAAATGGGAGATGTTTTCATTTCCTTCACATCAAACCAGAATGATGACAAAATAAACACACCAGCACACTTTGGCCTGTCCCTCAAAAAAGCCCAACAAGAGCTCTCACTCTCACTGCTTTCAGGGAAATACACAAAAATCCACAGCACACAGGGTCCAAAAAATCAAGGAATTTAGCTTACTTAATTACAAACTCCAGTTACCAGATTTTCAACAAACCCCTTTTTTTCTGGGAGAAAAAAAGAAAAAACTTTCTAGTTCAATTTTCAAATTTTGGGTAAGCAAATTCCTAGCACCGTTAAAAATGTTGAGGAACTGGCCACCAGTAAGAATGACAATTGTGACTGATCCAATGAGAACAAAGTACTGTGTAGCTCTGACATGTGGCATCCAGGAAGACTGGGCAACCACCAACGTCCATACACTAATGGAAAACAGAGTTAATTTCTCAGTGTTTTTCATTACCTATAGGTGGAGAACAAGATTCCCACTCCCTGTCTAATCATGGAACTTTATACTGGTAATGCAAGTACTCTGTGTTCCTCAGGAGACAGGAAGTAATCGTCTGTCAGATTTCAATGTAACAAATATCCTTTGAGTCCAGTTAGCTTATAAACTCATATAAAATCTAAATGCCTTGCTGTAGTAAAGTTCTGACTTTGATTAGAGCTACCTTGCTGGCTGCATAAAGAGTCAAAGATTATACAGGCCAAAGGGAATAGTAATCACAATTACCCTTGATTCTATTATTGCCGTTTACAGAAAACCAATCACACTCAACAAAATAAACCACTAACACTGTTAGTAGACAAGATTCAGGTGCAGCAGGTTAAGCCACTGGCATCCTGTATCAGAATGCAGTGAGAGTCCCAGGTACCCTGCTTCAGACCCAGCTCCCTGCTAATGTACCTGGGAAAGCAGAAGATGGCCCAAGTCCTTGGGCCCCTGTGGCCCACATGGGAGACCCAGATGGAGTTCCAGGCTCCTGGCTTCCACTTGGCCCAGCCCTGTACACACGTGGACCTGAGGGCACCAGAGTCCTCTACAGTAACAGCAGTGTCCTCAAGGAAAGAGTCAGAACTTCTCACTCCATAGCCCGGGACTGGGTGACTCTGAACATCACAGGCTCAGCTTCAGAGACCCAAAGGGGAGGCTGTGAATTACAGTCTTGGCAGTGAGAGGAGGCAGACAGGGGTGGGGAGGAGGACAGGTCCTCAGGTGTCACAGCCACAGCACCTGAGCCCCATCTTCCAGGGTGGGGCCAGATTTCTTCAGGAGCCTGAGGGGAGCATTCTGAGAGGGAACCACCAGAGGGTGGTGGGCAGGAGGAGGAGAGACCCCATGCACAGGTCTCCCCATGGCCACACGGGGTCTCCCCATGGCCCAACAGCAAGAACACAAGCAGACACACTTGGTGAGTTCTCCTTTTTGGGGATGCTGGTGGGGGTGCTTGGTGCCATAAGTTCTAGACCAAGACCATCTAGAAAGGACGAGACAGGGCTGTGCCATGAAACAGCACCAGCTCTGGCCCACACCCACTGCCGGGCCTCTCACCAGGCTTCCTAGCTAGGACTGTAATCCCCAGGGGAGGATTTCCAAATATGGCACTGAAGAGCTGGGCCTGTGCAGCGTGGCCCCAGGGAAAGATGCAGGCCTCCACTTCCACGTGCTCACACACACAGAGTGCTTGCCTGCTGCTGTTTCACCCTCCTCCACCAGCCTCCCCGTGCAGAAGCTACTTCCCAAGCCCACAGCAACACAACAGCCAAGCAGTGCAGCGCAGAGCATCTGGGGCTTGGCTGTGGTCCCCTGGGACATCCGCACCGCACACAGCAAGGCTGCACATCTGCTGTTCCGGAGTCAGCTGAGGCTCCACATCCAAGCTCACCTGGGACACAACCTGGGTTGGCAGTCCGCATCCAAAAACTCTGGCCCACTCCCTGCCCCCCTCATCTTGTTTGAGCTAAAATAACAACATCATGTTCCAGAGCAAAGTTCCAGCATCCTCATTTAAAAAAACAAAAACAAAAATAAAAACACAGAAGTTAAAATGACCTAATTTGCTTGGCAGCTTATTCAGAGGCAGAGGCTTAGAATACAAGCCACATTCCTCTAACATCTTTACCAGCAATACCATATTTGGTAACCAATATCCTGCTCTGCTGAATTTCTATCCATAGAGGCCAGTGAAGCCAAAAACTCTTTAAATGACAGAGGAGGAGGAAGAAGATGAGCAGGAGGAGGACACAGAGAGGTGCAGGGGGAGGGAGAGCATGGAAGAAGAGGAAGACAAGGGGAGAGGAAGAAGACAGAGACAGGACAGTCATGAAAAAGAAATGCTTTGTGCTTTTAATTAAAACCTAGCGAGATTCTTCTCTGGCTATAGTACATTCACATCAAATGCTATCAGGGTAAAGTTACTGCCAAGTGACAACCATTACTTCTCTCACTTGTAATTTATGAAGAGAGAACCTTCCTCTTCCTTATCTATTCATGCACAATGGCGATACATGAACTGTAGGATAACATGATACTAGCAAACAGCTGCGTGTGACTGACCAGCTACGCTGACCGCCAACAGGCTCAACCAACCCAGGCTCAGCAGATGGTGAGCTCTCTGCCCAAGGCAAAGCCGGCCCACCTGCTGGTCCCTCTGTGGGAAGGGCCCTGGGAGTTGGTCTCAGTGTCCTGCACGGAAGCAGGGTTACTATGTCTGGGACAGATGCTGCCCAAAGTGATAAGATGCATTCCTTCTGGGAATATCAAGCTGAGTGTACAGGTAATGAAATATCAAGCAAGCTGAGTGTGCAGGTAATGAAAATGGAGATGACCAGGGCTGAGTCACCTTGATATGTTTGCAAACCATCAGCTACCCCAGGGTCCTTACAAATGGCCAGCCCATCAGTCCTTGACAAGGAGTTTTGGGGCAACAAAATCATCCATTTACAGAAAAAAACTGGTGAAGCCTTGGGCAGACCTGGGCATACTTTTTTTTTTTTAAAGATTTATTACTTATTTGAAAGTCAGAGTTACACAGAGAGAGGAGAAGCAGAAAGAGAGAGAAAGAGAGAGAGAGAGGTCTTCCATCTGATGGTTCACTCCCCAGATGACCACAATGGCCGGAACTGTGCTGATCTGAAGCCAGGAGCCAGGAACCTCTTCCAGGTCTCCCATGTGGATGCAAGGGCCCAAGGACTTGGGCCATCTTCTACTGCTTTCCCAGGCCATAACAGAGAGCTGGATCGGAAGTGAAGCAGCCGGGTCTTGAACCGGTGCCCATATGGAATGCCAGAGCTTTAGGCCAGGGCATTAACCCACTGCGTCACAGTGCCAGCCCTGGGCATACTTATTTTAAATGGCCATAAATGGGACAACCAGTCTGTTACTAGTAACACTAGTGACCTTCAAGATGGGGGAGGGAGGGCAGGAGGTACACATCTCTGTACAATTTTTTTCTGAAATTTTTACAAATATACATAATTAAAAATACTTATTAACTTGAAAGGCACAGTGACAGGGTGGAAGGAGAGACAGAGATGGAAAGATATCTTCCATCTCAGTTGGTTCACTTCCCCAAATGCCTACAATATCCAAAAGCCAGGAGCTTGAACTCCATCTGGACCTCCCACCTGGGTGACAAGGACTGAAGTGCTGGAACCACCACACCTGCTGCTTCCCACAACACATGTTAGCAGGGAGGTGGTTCAGAAGGAGTGGGCAGGCTCCATCCTAGGCACCTGGATATGGGATGTGGGTGTCCTGAGTGGCAGCTTAGCCCTATGTACTACACTGTCCCCCTTTTTATTTTTTAAAGTCATAATTGAGATCTCAAATACGTGATTTCCCATGGAGGGGTAGTAGAGCCAGGGGCAGAACAGACATCCTGGTACACAGCTAGGTTGGTCTTTCTGTTTCTAAGCTTTATTCAGAAATGTCATGTTTATAGAAAAGCTGCAGGCTCTTCCTGTGTGGTTCTCTTCCTTTTACACAGATGTGAAGGTTTTTGCCCTTAACTGTGTAATAGCAAATTACAAGGATGATGCCCCTGTACCCTCCACTTCAGTTGATTTTCTAAAATCCAGGACATCTCTTCATTTTCCTGATCCAGAATGCAATCCAGAAGTACACTCATCTGCTTTGTCTCCTTTAATGTGAAAAATTTCTTCAGTCCTCATCTTTGTGACCCTGGCATTTTAGAAGAGAATAGGATATTTACTTTGTAGAATGTCCCTCCATTTGGGTCTAAGATTATGCATTTTGAGCAGGAATATCACAGAAAAAATGTGTCCTACTCAGTGCATCCTACTGGGAGGCCCCTGTGATTTTTGGCCCCTAACTAGTGACATGTTTTCCTCTTAAAACCAGTAAGTATATTACAGAAAGACATTTGTGACCACAGAAATCTGTTCTCATCAAATCTACTAGTTTTGACATCTATGAATGGCTCTTACCTGAAGCAATCATTACTGTCATGGCTGCCAAATGGTACACTGGTCAGCTAAGCATCTCTTTTGCAAACATCAGTTTCCTACTCCATGGGAAAGTTTTCACTTCCACCCTATCCGTTCATTCATTCATTATTCACTTACATCAGTACTATAATTTATCAATCACTACTATTACTACAGTCAGCTCTCCTTACTCCTGAGCTCCAAATCCACAGATTCAACCAACTGTATTTAGAAAACTAAAAATAAACAATTGCATCTATACTGAACACGAACATTTTCTTGTCCTTAATCCCCATCTTACAGTATGAAAATGATTTACATTGTTCTCAGCATTGTAGGTAATCTAGAGATGATTTAAAACACAGGGGAAGAAGGCGCTTGGCCTCTGTGGGTAAGGTGACTGCATCCCGCATCGGAGTGCCTGGGTTCAGTTCCCAGTTCCTTCCTGCTCCTGACTCCCAGCTTCCTGCCAGTGCAGACCCTGGGAGGTGGTGGGGATGGCTCAAGTAATTGGGTTCCTGCCACCCACATGAGGGACCTGCAGTGAATTAATGATTCCAGCTTTGGTCCACAAGTTGTGGGCCTCAGGGAGCTTTCTGTCTCTCTCAAAGAAATAAAGTACACAGGAAGATGGGCTTCAGTTAAATGCAAGTATTTTGCTACCTCCAGGGGCCCTGGAAGCAATCCTCCATGGAGACAGAGGGCTAAGTGTATTCTAGTGCTCACATTGTATTAGGGTTGTGTATACATACACATACATGCACAAAAACACGGGTGCCCAAATCCATACCTATTTCTCTGTATCATTTAGGTATTCTGATGTGTTTAGATACATTAAAGTTCATACTGAAAGCACCAATACCAGCGTAATACTAATGGTTTAACTGTAGCTTCTCCTTTGCATTATCTATAGCTCCCTGGATACCAGGAAAAACAGCTCTCATTGTCTACTACATATTAATTTATCTGTACAACCGAATGCCATTAAGAAATTTCAGAATTGCTAACCGACAGCACTATAAAAATAGACCTATTAACTAAAGTTCAGTATTTCCTTATAATTGTTTTTCTCATTAGCCTAAAACCAAACAGCCAGTATGTACATTCAAGAATTCTTGGGGTCCCTTCTCCCCATTCCTTTCAGGGGCTGTGTGATGCACTTGAAATACAGTTTGATTTCTGTTTATATTCACTTTGGGGTCTTCTACTACCTTGCTGACTCAATATTTTCTATTATCTACTTTGCAGGTAAAACAGTTGATCCATTTTTACAGTGGACCCATCAACCCCGTCATCATTGTGTTTACTTGTCTTAGTGTGTTTTAGGAGTGTTGAACAAAGTGCTGAAGAATCAGGATTTGAACTACTTCCTGTACCCCCAACCCGGCCGCTTGCAGTGACTTCCTGAAATACTGCCCTTCTTCACAGGAACTCCTGGGTAATCAAAGCCTTTTAATAACATTGACTGTAGCTATTTTTAAAGTTAATGTTCCATTTTTAAGTCAAATTTAGGAAATAAAAATGGCAACAATAATCAGAGCTGAAGATGCAGTTAAGATGCAGTGTGAGTGTCAGGCTGGACCTGGGGGAGCGGACGGCCTCAGGCTGAGCCATGTCTCACACCTCACTTTTCCTGGTGAATCCTGGGCCTCTGCAAAGTCTCAATATGGGCAAATTCACAATATCCAAGAACATCATTCCATTAGGAGAAACGATATGAAACTAATTCCCTACTTGGAAGTAACATTCTGGGGCTGCTACTGTGATGTAGTGGTAAAACTGCTGCCTGTATCACCAGCATCCCAAATGGGTGCTGGTTCAAGTCCCGGCTGCTCCACTTCCAATCCAGCTCCCTGCTAATACTCCTGTGAAAGCAGCAGAGGATGGCCCAAGTCCTTGGATCCTTGCACCCATGTGGGAAACCCAGATGAAGTGCCTGGTATTTGGGGAGTGAATCAGTGGATGGAAGATTTATCTGTATCTCGACTTTCAAATGCATAAAATAAACATTAAAAAAAGAAAGTAGCATTTCCCTAGGGCCACTCATTCTACAGCCAATGGTCTCAGCTCTCCTCTGTGGGACAGCCATGTCATTTATTCCTTGAAGTGACCGTGAAGGTCATAGCCTAGCAGAGCATCCTCCACACTCAGATCCAGCCATCAGGGGATCTGATGCACACACACAGAATCAGGTCAAACTCATTGTATTATTTTGGGGCAGAGTCTAGAATAAAAACAGACAAACAGCAGCAATGTCCTAAGATTCAAGCCAGCACACTGCCAACAATTCCCAGGTTGATTCTAATGAGCTTCTCACTGTCTGTTTCTTCTTGCCCAACCCCACGTAGAAATGCATTTCAGCTTTAAGAATGCAGAGGTCCAGAAACTCCAGTCCGGCCAGCTGTCCACAAGGAAAAGGAGAAACAAACACTCTCGCCTTAGCTTACAGGACTTTAATCAGCTCACTCTTCCTAATACAGAATGAGAATATTGTCACCGCAACACACAATGAAACCCTGTTCAGCTCTCCTGCAGCCTTCTGAATCTCCCATTGAAGTCAGGGTGAACTCAAGGAGATTACCGCCTAATGTCCAGGGAGTAAGAACAAACCTGAGAAAGGCTCCGGTCAAGGACAAGTGTGCCACCAGTCAGAGATGGCCTCCTTTGCACTGACCCTCCCGCATCCCCATCTTCCTTATCTTGCTTTCTGGCTGGAAATCCCGGATCTTGTGGGAACTGGAGTTCAGATCCAGATCTTCAGGTTTTCCCAGACAGGGCAGCCTCATAACCTGCTGTTAAGGGCCTCTGGATCTCCGTCCTCCATCATGTGGCTGCTGATCTACCCCGCAGCCACAGAAGGCTTTTCTGATTGCAGACTGAGGCTGTGTGCCAAGTGTTCATATTCTTATTTCTCTTTATGAAGCTGGTCACTCTCACCCTGCAAGAGTAAGATGTCATGGACCTTGGTGGGGTTGGAGGTCAGTGCAGTAAACCGATTATCTTCCCATTCATCAGGAATGGCCAAGCATTCAATGAGAGCTAAGCAAACCTGGCAGATCACCCTCAGCAGTGGTGCATACTCGGAAAGCTGTCCAAAGGGAGCAAGGAGCCCAGTGTTCAGGAGTGACAGTGGGGAATGATAAATATATCATTCTCTGGATGCACGGAGGTTTTCTAAGACATCAATGCACATATATAAAGCAGATATAAACTTAACCATCTGAACTTCTCAGCAAGTGTTCTCTGTAAGAAACATACAGTGGTCCAACACTGTGGCCCTGCCCTGTGGCTGTCTGGGACAGGTAATAAATACATGAGCTGAGAGAATGCTTTCTATTGCCAGTCTTTGTACACACTGCACTCCAGTCACAGCAGCATAGGAAGAAACACCAGAACATGCCAAAAAGACCTCATTTATTCAATCTCAAAAATGCAAATCCTTTACCTCGAAGCAGCCAATGAGGTCTATTTTATTCATGCCTTAATTTTCCACTGAACCAATTTAATGTTGACTTAAATGAAAATTCAATGGTCTATTTAAAAATTTGCCAAACTATGGTAATGGTATTACAAGCATTTTAAATGACAGCTTTGGAATATAATTTATGTCTGACATTCACCCTTTTACACATTATTATTCCACGATTTACAGTATAGTCACAGAGTTATGCAAGGATCACAATATAGCTTTTGAGTCTCCTCCAAAGAAACTTCATACTCACTGCTAGTTACTCCCAATTTTTCCTCTTCCCCTTCAACCCTTGCCCCCTAAATCACTAATTTACTTTTAATCTCTGTGGATTTCCTTACATATTCTGGGTATTGCATAAAAATGGAATAAAAATATATAGTCTTTTGTGACTAGCCTCTGTTACCTAGTATGTTTCCAAAGCTCATCCATGTTGTAGCTCATAGCAGTGTGCCACTATTTTTCATTGCTTAGTAATATTCTATTGTATGGATATACCACATTTATTTACCCATTCATCAGCTGATGGGCATTGGATTGCTTCGATTTTTTTTAAAGCTGGTGTGAACATCATGTACAAGTTGTTATGTAAATGTATGATTTCAGTTTCTGGGAGACAACTGCTAAATTGTTAAATATATAACTCTACACTAACTTTTTCAAAAGCTGTGACTATTTGCTGAAACACCTATACCAATCCATTCCCAATACAATGTGAGAATAGCCCAGTCCTTGCCAGGCTCTTGTTATTGTCTTTTTTTTTATTTTAACTACCCTAGTGGATATGAGGTGATAACCCCTTGTGGTTTTGATTTACATTTCTCTCTGATGTTCTATTTTAAAACATTCTCTAAAGAGGACCCAGAATAAAAGCCTTCTACTATTTTCAAAGAGCATTTTGGCCACAAAAAAAGGAACTATCTAAGGCATTACAATCTTTTGGCAATATAAAAGGAAACAAGGTTGAAAGAGCTGTCTTTGCATTTAAAAGTTAAAAATACTAGTTACAGATCTACGTTGCTTTCTGAAAAGTATCTGCAGATAGGCCATTTCCATCAGAAATTGGGGATATTCCAAGGAC
The DNA here is from genome assembly GCF_033115175.1 of Lepus europaeus. Classification (NCBI taxonomy): domain Eukaryota; kingdom Metazoa; phylum Chordata; class Mammalia; order Lagomorpha; family Leporidae; genus Lepus; species Lepus europaeus. The sequence continues at coordinate 30,145,634 of NC_084851.1, read as the reverse complement.
TTGCAGAGACCAAATCTGTTTATAGGTTTTTGAGTACAGGCATCATGAAACGTTCAGCCAGATTAGAAACAGACTCTATGCAAGGGTTACTCAGGCCCCCCCCCCAAGACTGAGAAAACAATTGTTACATTCATTTGGAGCCTCAAACCACTGGAGGGTGAACAGCACCAGAACATCCCCTGGGTGATGCTGCACAGCCAGTTGCATGCATTCATTTAGAGACAGCAGCATGGGGAAGTTAACAGCAGGGCTGCATGCCACAAATGGACAGGGTGGTGTGACAATTGGAGGAACTGGAGAGGGGACAGGAGACCAATGCCACAATTCAAAAATTTCTGCCAACACAGACAATGGATGAGTTGAAACTTTGTAGAATTTAAACACATCCAGATGAGCTGGTAGAGAATGGGGTAGGTTCTCACATGGGCTAGGAGTAGAAGGCTATTACATAAAGCAGCAATTCTGGGACTGGCACTGTGGGTAAAGCTATAGCCTGAGATGCTGGCATCTGAAGAGGGCAACAGTCTGTGTCCCAGGTACTCCACTTCCTATCCATCTCCCCTGCTAATGGCCTGGGAAAAGCAGTGGTGGATGGTCCAGGTGCTTGGGCCCCTGCACCCATGTGGGAGACCTGGCAGAAACTCCTGGCTTTGGCCTGGCCCAAGTGGCCATTTGGGGAGTGAACCAGTGAACAGAAGCTCTGTCCCCCACTCTCTCTGTAACTCTTTCAGATAAATAAGAGCAACTCACAGAATTCTCAAGCTGTCCCTTTTTGGGATCTCACAGCTGTGGGTAGTGCACCTCACTGTCCCATCCCCCCTCAGCCTAGGGATATATGGAAACATTTGGGGGCTGTTATGTGACTGAAGACTGAATGGGCATTAGGAGGAAATGGTAACAAGGTCACGTGATAAGCAGGATGGTCCCATAGAATCTAAGTAACTGCCTCAGCCAAGAAGTGACAACCTCCCCACACCAACTTAGAAATCAAGATTCATGAATTCAAGCCATCTGCGTACAGTCCCAGTTAACTATCAGGAGAATCCACATCAGAATTCAACTTCCTGAGTCCCCTGACTGGTGTGCCTCTGCGAGAACCCTGCAATTCTGTCAAGTTCATTATTTTACAAAGACTACATTGTTTTCAGATAATAACCAAGGCTGTTGTTCAGTTTCCAATGTGCTAAGGCTTAGGTAGATGTGGCTTCCAACAAAGAATGAACAAGTGAGTGGAAGGATCTGTCAGATGTAAACTATATTCCATACTTTTCCTAAATAAGGACATTGCTCACAGAAACATTGGGACTGTTAGTGCAACAGCCTGGGCTGCTGGGTCACTGCCATAAGAAACTATCAGACCAATTATGTCTTGTTCTTTTTCTTACTCCAGCTTCCTCCAAGCACTTGCTCTGGCTTTACCTTAGAATAATCTGATTTAATGTTCACTGTCCTCCCTGTGTTAGTCTGAGGCATGTGGAAGTATGGGTCCCTCTCTGGTGGTAAGACAGCTATGTTAGACTTGAGAGATTCCTTTCCAAGGGCTGTCTGTGGCCATGGAACCATATGGGTCTGGTTGATGCTGGGCTACGAGTGTGGGTACGATTCTTTGTTCTAGGAAACACTGCATTGCTAAATATTTTATGTTCTCCTTTTATTGTTCTTAACCTGCTGAATTTTTAGACATCTGTATTATTGTTTCGAAACCAGATGTTTCACCAAATAAAATGAAACTTCTTGATTTGGAGGTTTCTTACTACAGAACAGAACATTTTTTCTTGTCTTGCCTAAAGTGTTAACATGGGTTTATCCTGAATTTTATGCCCATGAAACTTCTTCACAGCTAATACCTGTAACAAGTTTAGGCTTGAGAATTATGCCAATTAGCTTGGTCACAATAGAGAAGCCTAACCTCATCCTGCATTAACCATTCTAGGTTTGGAATAAAAGCATTTCAATATTTCCTAGTGGGGCTGGCACTGTGGCATAGAGGGTAAAGCTGCCAGCTGCAGAACTGGCATCCCATATGGCTACCTGTTCAAGACCCGGCTGCTCCACTTCCAATCGAGCTCTCTGCTATGGCCTAGGAAAGCAGAGGAAGATGCCCAAGTCCTTGGGCTCCTACCCATGTGTGGGGGACCCAGAAGCTCCTGGCTTCAGATCAGCCCAGCTCCAGCCATTGTGGCCATCTGAGGAGTGAACCAGAGGATGGAAGATCTCTTTTTCTCTGCCTCTGCCTTGCTATAACTTTCAAATAAATAAATCTTTAAAAAATCTTTCCTAGGGGCCAGATACTTTCTAAAATATAACATTATCTTGGCTTTATTTACTCAATTTTTTAAATGGAGGGAGGGACAGAGAGAGCAAGCAAGCACTCTCATTTACTAATTCAATCCCTACATGTTAGTATTGGCTGGAATTGGGGTGGGCCAAAACTGGCTCCAGGAACCCAATCCAAGTCTCCCACATGAGTGGCAGGGACCTAACTACTGGAGGGATCACTTACTGCCTCCCAGGGCCAGCACTGGCAGGAAGACTGAAGTGGGGAGTGAGCACTGGGAATCTAACCCAGGCATTCTGATATGGGATGTGGGGTCTTAACTGCTAGGCTGAATGCCTTGGCTTTACTTTTATCTGTGAACAATAATGGCACTGCAACTCACACCCTCTGCATAAGCCAGACTTTTATGGTAAAATCTTTTTTTATAAAGATTTATTCTATTTATTTCAAAGACAGAGTTACAGAGAAAGAGGTAGAAACAGAGAGAGGTCCTCCATCTGCTGCTTCACTCCCCAGCTGGCAGCAATGGTCAGAGCTGCACCGATCCGAAGCCAGGAGCCAGGAGCTTCCTTTGGTTCTCTCATGAGGGCCCAGGGGCTCAAGGACTTGGGCGATCTTCTACTGGTATCCCAGGTCATATACAGAGAGCTGGACCGGAAGAGGAGCAGCCGGAACTAGAACCAGCACCCATATGGGATGCCGGCACTTCAGGCCAGGACTTTAACCTGCTGTGCCATAGTGCCAGCCCCAGGGTAAAATCTTTAAATTGACTAAGGGATGGATATGTCTGCCCTGATGACAAAACAGGGAAAGTCTCATTTATGTAGTCTGAAACCACAAAGGAACCAGGAGGAGATGGTATTGCCTGATCAGCCCTCTTCTGTATATTGGCAGGGGTACTGAAAAAACTAGTTGTCCAGGAGTGTGTTAATTAGGAAGCCACTCTAAAAGGTCTGAAAAATTATAATTACAAAATAAACTTAAGCGGTGCAAAAGAGTTTTTAATTCCATGCACAGCTTTTCCATATGATCCGTTTTCTATGAACTATTTGAAGCGCCCTCAAATAGTGATGATTATGAAATAGGCACAGCAACTGAGCTGCCGATTTGGTGGAAGCTCCCCCACATGAGAGTCTTACACTGCGGGATTAGGAATGTGGATTTGTTGTACCTGAGCGAGTATGAACAAAGGAGCTCCACACATTGATAAAATTTGATGGTCCTTTATTTGCCGGCGGTGGAGAGTGGGCTCATGCCCTAAAGAACTCTTGACCCTGAAGCCTAAAGCAACAGGGTTTATAAAGGCAAAAGCCACAAAATCAGGAGGGGAATTCATGGTTGCTAGGAACAGGGGGGAATATATGGTTACCGGGGTCAAGCTGACCTAAAACCTATGCGAAACTAGTATCAATTATAATCTTGACAATACAAGTTGCAATCTTATAATCCTGACATTAATCCAGGTATTGGTCTTAATTATATGTAGGACATAGACAAATTACATTTTTATCATTAACCCAGGTGCAACCTTTCTACTTTTAAGCTTGAACAATTATGCTAGGGGGTTTCTATGCTCTGCCAAGTGTGATGTAGTGGACTGCTATTGTTCTACTGTTTTAGATCATAGTTTCAGACCAGAGTCTCACAGTGGTGGGGGGGGTGCTTTCCCAGAGTAGAGTCTCAAGTGCTCCAAAATGGAGTCCCTACTGTCAAGGTGCTACTTCAGATTCACAACCTAAATGCCCATCAACAGTAGACTGGATAAAGAAATTATGGGACATGTACTCTATAGAATACTATACAGCAGTAAAAAAAAAAATGAAATCCAGTAATTTACAACAAAATGGAGGAATCTGGAACACATCATGCTGAGTGCATTAAGTCAATCCCAAAGGGACAGATATCATATGTTCTCCCTGATCGGTGACAACTAACCGAGCACCAAAAAGGAAACTTGTTGCAGTGAAATGGACACTATGAGAAACAGTGACTTGATCAGCTCTTGTCCTAACTGTTGATGAACAACGTAATACTTTATCCCTTTTGGTAATTTTTTTGTCCTACTTAATACTATTGGTTGAACTCTGTAATTAACACACAGTTATTCTTAGGTGTTTAAATTTAAGTGAAAAGTGACCTCTGTTAAATATAAGAGTGGGAATAAGAGAGGGAGGAGATATACAATTTGGGAAATGCTCAATCAGACTTGCCCCAAACAGTAGAGTTAGAAACGCACCAGGGGATTCCAATTCAATCCCATCAAGGTGCCATGTACCAATGCCATCTCAGTAGTCTAATTGATCAATTTCAGTTCACAATTGATCACAATGATAGTTCTAAGAGTGAAAGAGATCACATAAACAAGACTAGTGTCTTCTAATACTATTTGATAGAATTAAGAAGGAGAGAACAATCCAACATACACAGCAGACTCATAGAATGGCAGATGCCCTAAACAGCACTCTGGCATCAGAATTATCCCTTAAGGCATTCGAATCTGGCTGAAGAGCCCATGAGAGTATTTTAGGCATGGAAAGCCAAGACACTCTGGCAAGAAAAACAAAACAAAACAAAACAAAACCAACCCACAAAACTAAATGAAAGATCTCTGTGAGTGAGATGCCAATGGAAAGAGAAGAGAACTTCCACTTTGACTATGACCTCATTTAAATAAGATCAGAGTCAGTGAACTCAAAGGGCTTCCATAGCCTTGGCAACTCATGACAACAGCCTAAGGTGATTACTGATGCCATAAACAAGAGTGTCAGTTTGTTAAGTCAACAACAGGAGTCACTGTGCACTTACTCCCCATGTAGGATCTCTGTCCTTAATGTGTTGTACAATGTGAATTAATGCTATAACTAGTACTCAAACAGTATTTTACACTTTGTGTTTCTGTGTGGGTGCAAACTGTTGAAATCTTTATTAATTTATACTAAATTGATCTTCTGTATATAAAGATAGCTGAAAATGAATCTTGATGTTAATGGAATGGGAAAGGGAGTGGGAGATGGGAGGGTTGAGGATGGGAGGGAAGTTATGGGGGAGGAGCCATTGTAATCCATAAGCTGTACTTTGGAAATTTATATTTATTAAACAAAGGTTAAAAAAAAGGAATGTGGATTCAAACACCTCCCCAGCTGACCTTGAGCATGTTGTCTGTGCCTCTGTTTCCTTCAGCCATAAACTGGGAGTAAAAATGGCCTGTAGCTAATGGGGCTGACTGTAGGACTAAATGCATGGTCAGATGCATCCCACCTGGCACACCATACACATTAACCCGTGTGGCCAGCACTTGTCACCCACAAATCATTCCTCCAGATGGGAGCTGCGAGGCTTTCTTCTCCCTGTGCCTTTTGGGAGAGGTATTTCTCAGTTGTCTAACAGAAGGTTGACTCCTTTCTGCTCTGAGAGTCTCTAGCTGGAAAGAGGCAGCCAATACCCACACAGTTCTCCAGCCTGGTGCTGTGTACTTTCAGTGTGTTCAGGGAACATTCTGATACCATGTGGATCAGTCTCTCACAGCAGCTGAGGTGTGTCCTGCCTCTCAGCAGCCCTCCCTCTAAGTAGCCCCTGCGGCTTGAGCAGTAGCTGCAGAGACGTCATAGGAGAACCAGGCAAATGTGCTTTGGAGGTGTTGGGGGAGGAGAGGGGTCTCCATCTGATCTGATCATCCATGCCAGGCAAATAGCTTTTCACTACAGCACACTTCCTGTGTGTGAGTCTGTCAGTGCCGTGCTCACAACCAGGCCTTAGGAGAAGCCGTAAACTCCAACTCCAACATGTCAGCAGAATCAACGTTATGCAACATTTATTTTCAAAAGGTTGAGAGGGCAGGATGATTTGAACTTCTCCCACTATCGTGAAAGGGATGATGGAAAGACCTGGGCCCTGACCGTGATGGGAAGCGGTGGACAGCCGAGCCAAAGACAGTCAGTGCTCCATTCAAGCAGTATTTTACAGAGACCTGGAAATAGACGTTACAGGGACAGAAATGCAGGGCAGAGTGCAGATGGTGCTGCCTTCCTCAGGAATACTTACACTGACATCTCACCGGGAAGACTTTGAAGCTGACAGGGGTCAACTGCCCAAGCACTGACAAAGCGGTTTCAGAGTGCTCTAAACAAATCCTGACTGCCTGCCACCGCCCCGTCCTCCTGCAGCTCATGGCTGGGATGACGCACAGGTCCAGGGGCATCATCCACTCCTCTCCGCTTGCATGGATGCCTTTCACTCCTGCTACCTGTGCTCGAATGAATGGCACCAGCAATGAAGCTTAACAGGAAGTAGACTCTAGGCAATCACGTTCAAGTTAGTGAGGCTTCTGACTTTGAGAAGGTCTTAGGGTGGTGATATGGGGCAAAGCTATAAATAGACTTTCAATAGTCTACATCTGCTTAGCATTGGCCAGAGCAACGGGTCAGCAGACTCCCACATTTTGATGGCTGACTTCACTTATTTGGGAAAATAACAATGAGGAGATGTCTCCATCAAGTGCCTGCTTGGACTTCACCAAGACTTTAAGGCTGTCATATCAACAATTTCAGAGATTAGTAACAGCCTGAAGCCACAGAGTGTAACTCCTGTCAGTGTGACCATGTAAGTCATTTCTAGATTGTGTGGGTCATCTCTGTAAAGCTCACATCACAGGTTTAAATCAGTGAGCTTGGAACCCAGGGAAACAACAATAAAGCCCATGATAAAAGAATCAAGACCTTGTCCTTAGCCAGTCTAGACAATGGAACCAGGTCAGTTTAAATAATTTATGCCTTTAATCACGTCACATTCCTGACAGACAAGCAAGGGCATTTATGCGTGAATTCATCATCATCAATTACAACTGAAAATGCAGATTAAATCTCATTTCCTAATTATAATTAAAACCATTTTCATTCATAAAGGCAGAATAGTTGTCAAAATCAAGTCAAAATCAAGGATTGACCTGGGAAGGGTACACCTGGAAATACTCATCTCAGAGCCAATTAGATGACAGAAGGTGACTTCTCCAAGGAAAAAACAATACACAATTAAATACTAATTTTCTAAATACTCAAAAGGAGATGGACCTGCTTTTTCATCTACCTACACACATTGTGCAAATACCAGGCCACAGACATGCTTTATGGAAGTGCTTTATAAACTCCAAGACATGCTAAAACCCTGTGCAACATATGAGTCTCAGAATCACACCCACCAAGGGAGTCTGTGTCCATGGGGAAAAGCATCTGAGGAATACAGGATACCTGGAAGGCAGGCAGACTGAGAGAATGCCCAGAACAGGCTCTTCTCTGACCCCCACCCTCAGTGTTCCTTGGGTCACTTGAGGACTCATTTTAACCTTCTGCAGGTGCTTTAAGCATCACTCTGCTAAGTTTACATCAAGATTTTATTAGTGGCTGGTGTAGCAGAATGTGGGGGAGGGGAAGGAGAGGAAAACAGTGCTGACATAAACAAACTCTACAATTGAAACAAGACAGTTGCCTGAACTTTCCACAAATGAAAAGACTTCCATTTAAAGTTTAGACACAGACCACAATAAGCCTCTGACTATGTTTTTAGAGCCCTGTTTCTGCTCTCCATTTTTCAGCAGTGAACTGCCCAACATAACCAACCTTGGGTAATGCTAATGAAATGAAATACCAAGAAGAAGCAAAAAACATCTACACTCTACTTACTGACTATTAAGCCAAGAACACTGGATAATGAAAATCCCTAGAAAGAAAAGGCTATATACTCCATTTTACATATTAAAATATTTTTATAAGCCAATGGATTCTAACTCCAACTTTACTGAGGATAAACATGAATTCCACCAAACAATAATCAATCTGTATTGGTGACCAGGGTCATTTCTAACTTCATTATAGGGAATCTGATGAATTCAGCTACAATACAGAAATGAGAAAAGACGGTAGAATTTGCTCCTTAAACCTATTTTTATGAAAACCTCTACGAAGTCAGGATTCTCACTGTTTGCTAAAAAATAAAACAGTTCAGAGAGAATGGATTTGTGTGTGACAGAGGGAGGTCTTTGCCTGAAAAAGACACCCAGGACCACCAAGGTGGTGGTGAGAAAAGGAGGTGCAGCGGGCTGGAGAACACTGCAAGCTCCAAGGAGGGGCGCAGGAAGTGCCTCAGCATTAATTGTAAGTGGATTCTCAGAAACTCTCTGAACCCAGTGGATGCTGGGATTCTTAGAGAAGTTAATTTAAAACCAGTTTGTAAGAAAGGGCACCTCCAGGGGACTGGTGTTGTGGCGTAGAGGGTTAAGCAGCTGCCTGGGACACTGGCTCAAATCCTGGCTGCTCTATTTCTGATCCAGCTCCCTGCTAATGCACCTGGGAAAGCAGGTAATGACCCAAATGCTTGGGTCCCTGCACCCATGTGGGAAACCCAGAAGAAACTCCTGGCTTCTGCCTGGCCCAGCCCTGGCCACTGCAGCTATTTGGGGAGTGAACCAGTGTCTGTCTGTCTGTCTTTTAATAATAAAAATAATCCTTTCTTTTTTTAATTTTTTTAAAGATTTTATTTATTTATTTGAGAGGGAGAGACAGAGAGAGAAAGGTTTTCCCTCCATTGGTTCACTCCCCAGATGACCACAATGACCGGAGTTACATCAATCCGAAGCCAGGAGCCAGGTACTTCTTCCTGGTCTCCCATGTGGGTGCAGGGGCCCAAGCACTTGGGCCATCCTCCAATGCCTTCCCAGGCCACAGCAGAAAGCTAGATGGGAAGAGGAGCAGCTGGGACTAGAACTGGCACTCATACAGGAAGCCAGTGCCACAGGCGGAGTATTAACCAAGTGAGCCATGGCGCCAGCACCTAATCTTTTCTGTTTTAAAAGGGGACTTTAGTAATAAGAAACAATGTATTGTGAATGAAATCATCACCCTTAGCCATCAGCATTTTCACCACTCATTGAGTGCCAGTGGCTTTAAAAAAAATACCCATCTCACTTGCATTGGTCTTTTTACCCCCCCCCCTTTTTTTGACAGGCAGAGTGGATAGTGAGACAGAGAGAAAGGTCTTCCTTTGCCGTTGGTTCACCCTCCAATGGCCGCTGTGGCCGGCACATCACACAGATCTGAAGCCAGGAGCCAGGTGCTTCTCCTGATCTCCTGTGTGGGTGAAGGGCCCAAGGACTTGGGCCATCCTGCACTGCCTTCCCGGGCCATAGCAGAGAGCTGGCCTGGAAGAGGGGCAACCGGGATAGAATCCGGTGCCCCGACTGGGACTAGAACCCAGTGTGCTGGCGCCGCAAGGTGGAAGATGAGCCTTTTAAGCCACGGCACCGGCCATCTTCTTACCCTTTAAGGTAGTTTATCAGCAGCAGCAACATAAAACTGGGAAGAAAACGGAAGCTTCAAGAAGAACTTTACATCAGGAAGTGGCAGAACCTGGCTTCCAATCAGGTCAGCCTGATTCCCACACTTCAGACCTGGCCATCCCGGCTCTCCTCTCATCTTCCATAGCAAGGCTGCCTGCCCATTTCTCAGGGGTGTCCCTATGACCTGTAACCTGGAAACATCTGGTCTGCAAAGTTGGGTTCTGGGGGGCATCATTATATTTCTGCTTCCTAGTGTTGAAAGTGCATGTAGAAAAAATGCTTTTCCACTGGGCTTTTTTAAAAATTTCTCATTTGTTAGAAGAATATTTGAGTGCATGATGTGAACTCCTTTCAATTTGAACTTCTCATATTCCACACTATGTTTCAGAACATATTCTTTCTCAGTATATTTAATCATTCATTCACTTTTAACTGATGTCTTGCGTATCACATAAATAAAGAAGTGGATTAAAGGATTGAAAATACCGGACCATAGGTCACCTGTTTACCTAACTATTTTTCTAGGGTTTATTACCTTGATCTTTTAAAACACTAACCTTAAAAATCAACTTGCTCCACAATGGCCTGGAAAGAAAAATGTTAAATCTTTTTCAAGATTTACAGGCATCACCTTATTTCTTCAAAATGTCCTCTACTGGGGCCGGCATTTTGGAGCTGCAGGTTCAGCTGCTGTGTGCAATGTTGGCTTCCCATTCAGGCCCAGTCTGAGTCTGGAGCTGCTCTGCTTTTGATCCAGCTCTCTGATAATGTACCTGGGAAAGCTGCAAAGATGGCCCAAGTGCTTGGGCCATGCCAATAATGTGCAAGATTCAGATGTATTCTTGGCTCCTGGTTTCAGCCTGTCCCAACCCAGGCCATTTGAGAGTGAACCAGCAGAAGGAAACCTCTCTCTCTCTCCTCTGTTACTCTGCCTTTCACATAAATAAAATATAACATTAAATTTTTACAAGAGAAATTTCACTGCTAAAATTTTACTTTCTGGTCTTTCTTACTAGCTTTTTGAGACAGGTATCATCGATTTTCAGATTCAATTAATTTAATCATGCTCACTAGAATTCAGTTTTATTTTTCCCTCTATTTCTGAATGTATTGGGCATTAGATGTATTTTTTCCTTGTTCTTACTTTACATATAGAAAATCTGAGTATCTGTGATTCTATGATTAAAACTTTGAAATGAATCCCTGTAATTATATTAATTATAATTAATTTGCAATGTATATACTTGTAATAAAAATGCAATAATTGACAAATGTCATGTCAAAACAACTTATTCTACTTTGAAGGGATTATGCCCCAGTCACTGCCTAAGGTTCCTTTAAAAAAAAAAAAAAAAACAACTCATTTTTATTTCCAATGAGGGATTGCAGTGGTGAACATAGACATCTCCCATACATTGGTTCACTTCCCAAATGCATGCAAGAGTCAAGAGCCCAGAATGCAATCTTTGTTATCCATGGGGAATCCCAGTACTTGCACCATCACCTGCTGCCTTCCTAGTACGCAATAATTGAAAGGAGAGCTGGGAGTTGAACACAGGCACTTCAGTCTTGGATATAGGTATTTAACTATCATCTTTTTAAAAAAGATTTATTTATTTATTTTGAGAGTAAAAGTTGCAGAGAGATCTTCTATTCACTAGTTCACTTTCCAGATGGCTTTAACAGCCAGCACTGGGCCAATCCAATGCCAGGAGCTCCATCTGGGTCTCCCATGTGGGTGCAGGGTACAAAACACTTAGGCCATCTTCTGCTTCATTCCCCAGGCTTAGAGCAAGGAGCTGGACTTTTTTTTTTGGACAGGCAGAGTGAACAGTGAGAGAGAGAGAAAGAGAGAGAAAGAGAAAGGTATTCCTTTTCTGTTGGTTCACCCCCTCAATGGCTGCTGTGGCCAGCACACCACTCATCCGAAGCCAGGAGCCAGGTGTTTCTTCTGGTCTCCCATGTGGGTACAGGGCCCAAGGACTTGAGCCATCCTCCACTGCACTCCTGGGCCTCAGCAGAGAGCTAGACTGGAAGAGGAGCAACCGGGACAGAATCTGGTGCCTCAACCGGGACTAGAACCTGGTGTGCAGGCGTCACAGGCAGAGGATTAGCATATCGAGCCATGCACCGGCTGGGAGCTGGATCTTAAGTGGAGCAGCCGGGTCTCAAACTGGCACCCATGTGGAGATGCTAGTGATGCCACAATGCTGGCTCCTCTTAACTGCATCTTAATTGCTGTTTGAAACACCTGACCATTCCTCAGATTTTAAAATGTTATCACACATTTTAATCACAGAGTAAGTGAGTGACTTAGAGAGTGAAGAATCTCATTCTAACAGCAAATCACTTCTTTTTTTTGCATTTCTTGTTCTACAAACACTAATTAAATTTCTGATTTACATTTACATCACAGGTAAAATTACTTTCTTGGTATTTTCCTGAAATATCTGAAGAACCACAGAGAAAAGGTGGAATCAAATGAGAATATTATTTTTAAAAACTAGTACAAAAAAACTTTAAACAAGTAGATCCTTCCCCCTTCCAAAAAAAAAAGCCATAATGGAAATTCTGAGAGCAATTTCACATGACCATGTAGAATCCGATGCACTGTTTTATATAGAGAAGAACTGTGCATGCCAGAACTGTCCACACCCTAGTCACTGAAATACATATCAGTGTGTGTGTGGGAAACTACGGTTCTTCCTGCCCCTTCCCCCAGGGAAAGGATGATTCTCACTATTTGGCTACATTTTCTTCTTCAAACTTCCTTAGGATCCCTTGGGCCAGTGTTGCATTTTCCAGTTTGCTGTTTGTCCAGTGCTCGGGAAACAAAACCCACTCTTCAGACACTTGATTACTGGGTATTCAAAGCAACTTGTAAATTAAGTGCTACACCATCTAGGAAAGTATCTTTAATTTCATCTATTTATTTTCACTTTATTTGAAAGCCAGAAAAACATCTTCCATCTACTGGTTCACTCCCCAAATGCTTACAACAGCCAGGGCTTGGAGAGACCAAACGCAACAGCCTGGACGCCATCTGGGTATCCCACCTGGCTGGCAGGGAGCCAAGTGCTGCCTCCCAGAGTCTACATCAACAGAAGGTGCATGGAACCAGGCACACCCATAGGAGATGTGGGCTTCCTGAGAGGAGGCTTAGCCACTGCATTGCAAGCTTGCTCTCTCCCATTGCCCACTCCTCACAAGGTGCTTTAAAAATCCAAAACTGCAGTGCTATTAAAAAAGATAGCAAAGCACAGAAAAAAATACTGGACAGATTAAAAAAACTAAACACACATTGCACACTTGCTAATGATGCCTTTGTTTTCCACGGTATTTGGGTGGTGAGTCACTTTTGATGGCCTATTTATTGAGAGGAGCCCATTTCACATTTCTTTGGGGGGGGGTTGACAGGATTGGGCTGTGTGTCAACCTCGGCAGCATGGCAGCTCTGGACTGGCGCAGGCCTTGTCCCTGAACCAGTGACATCAAATGGCTGCCTTAAACCTCTGCAAGTCAAGAGTACGCAGCAATAAACAGACTTAACAGATAAACACCACTTCAGGCTCATGAGTTCATCTGGCAGTCTTGTGGATTTCCCATCCAAAAGTCCCAGCTGGGCTCTTACTAACTGGGCTGCTCCAGCCACTTTGAGCAACAGACCAAGAGAAACTTAGGGAAATTTTTTTAAAAACTGCTAAGAAACATATCAACATGGTGCTGTGTAGGGATACACCATCTGGATACATGTATTTGTGAAAAATTATGTTTGGTGGAAATAATTCACCTAATTCACAAGCCATGCAAATACTGAGATCAAAATTCCTAACTCGCACAAGTTGTCAGGAAAATGTGTGTTACAGGAAACAGAGACTGTTTTCCAGGCATCTGTCTAGGCAAAGCCAAAATATGCCTGTCTGGACTGTCCTGGGATACCTCTGTCCTGAAGAGTTTGTATTGGTACGTGATGGTTGCAATCTTTTGGCTAAAAGAGCATAATTTCTCTTATCTGCAGGAGTTCTTGCTTTTGCTCATTTCCCATTAATATCCCTAGTCCACAGATGAGGAGCCCAGCACAGAATAGCCAATCAATGCCCAACTATTTAGAAACTTGGTCATTTAACAGAACTGAAATCATACCCAAAGCTGGAATCACTGTGGTGTACAGAACTGTTTCTTCTGAATGGTAGAAATTTAAGGAGACTTTAGAAATCAAGTTTAAATCAAGTTTTCTTGATTATATCACTTTAACACTCTCAAGTAATTTCTATACAAGTTTCTTCAAAAGTATTAAAGATTTTCCTCAAAAGCCTCTTTATTGCAAAGCTCTACTGAATCAATACATTTATTCAATAATCAAGAAATAACTTGGGACCAGCAAGTGATGCAGTGGGTAAAGCCACCGTCTGCAATGCCAGCATACCATATGGGTGCTGGTTCAAGTCTCGGCTGCTCCACTTCCAATCCAGCTCTCTGCTGTGGCCTGGGAAAGCAGTAGAAGATGGTTCAAGTCCTTGGGTTCCTGCAACCACATGGGAGACCCAGAAGAAGCTCCTGGCTCCTGGCTCCAATCATTGTTGCTCTGGCCATTGTGGCCATCTGGAGAGTGAACCAGTAGATGGAAAAGTTACCTCTCTGTGCCTCTCTGTAACTCTGCCTTTCTAAGGAATAAATAATTTTTGAAGTAGTAAGTTAATACTACACATATTCTCAGCTCCTCTTAATTTTTACATTGATTATGAAGCTTCCTTCAATTGCAAATCTCAAGGACATTTGTCTTCCTCTTCTTCAAAACAAAAGTGTTTTCATTTCTTCATTCCAAACTCTAGATCTTCAGAAAATACCTTTCCTTCATGACTTACTAAATTATCTTGCCAAGGCTTAGGGTTTTTCCGTCTTCCTTCTGTTATTTATTAACAGGTAAAACAAACTGTTTAAAAGTAACAAAGTCCTGGCCAGTGCCGCAGCTCAATAAGCTAATCCTCCACCTTGCGGTGCAGGCACACCAGGTTCTAGTCCCAGTTGGGGTACCGTATTCAGTCCTGGTTACCCCTCTTCCAGGCCAGCTCTCTGCTATGGCCCGGGAGTGCACTGGAGGATGGCCCAAGTTCTTGGGCCCTGCACCCGCATGGGAGACCAGGAGAAACACCTGGCTCCTGGCTTTGGATCAGTGTGATGCACCAGCCACAGCGTGCCAGCCGCAGCAGCCATTGGAGGGTGAACCAACGGCAAAAAGGAAGACCTTTCTCTCTGTCTCTCTCTCACTATCCACTCTGCTTGTCCAAAAAAAAAAAAAAAAAAGTAACAAAGTCCCATTAATCTGAAGAGCATCAAAGGAAAGAAATGTTACTAATCCCTGTTAAAAGAAACATTTTAATACTTAAGGAGCTCAGATCTACCACGGAAAGCAGGCAAGAGCTTTCACCAGGGACAGGCCTTGGCTTGAAGTTGCTGCTTATGTTGCCCCTATCCTAAATGAGGGCTCCAGTTCACAACTCCACTGCTGTGCCTCCATTCCAGCTCCCTGCTAAAGCACCTGGGCAGGCAGGTGAAGATAGCCCAAGTCCCTGGGCCCCTGCCACTCATGGGGGAGACAGAGATGGAGTTTTGAGCTCCTGCTACAACCTGGCCCAGGCTTTTGAGGCCACGTGGGGAGTGAACCAGCTGATGAAAGATCTTTAACTTTGCCTTTCAAATTAAATAAATATTAAAAACTAAATAAAGAAGGCTTTACCAAGCACCCAAGAAGCACTTCACACTGAGTAGGATGGTTATAATGTAAAGAACATAAAATTCCAAGTATTGGTAATAAAAGCCAAAAGGCAGCAACAACCCAAGCATCTGTCAACAGCTAAACAAAATGTGTGTGTCCATATAATGGGATACGATCCAGCCACAGAAAGAAACTACTTTTCTGATAATGCCACAGTGTGAATGAACCTCAAAAGCATTATGCTAAGGAAAAGAAGTCAGAAAAAGGACAAAAATACCAACATTTAGGATAGGCAGGCTGGCTCTGCAGCTCAATAGGCTAATCCTCCACCTGCGGCACCAGCACACCGGCACACCAGGTTCTAGTCCCAGTTGGGGCACCAGATTCTGTCCTGGTTGCCCCTCTTCCAGTCCAGCTCTCTGCTGTGGTCCAGGAGTGCAGTGGAGGATGGCCCATGTGCTTGGGCCCTGCACCTGCATGGGAGACCAGGAGAAGCACCTGGCTCCTGGCTTTGGATCAGCTCGGTGCATGGGCTGCAGTGCAGCAGCCACTGGAGCATGAACCAATGGCAAAGGAAGACCTTTCTCCCTGTCTCTCAATGTCTACTCTGACTGCCAAAAAAAAAAAAAAAAAAAAGGATAGGCAAGTTCACAGCGACAAAAATGTGGACTGTAAGTTACCAGGGGTGGTATTGCTTAATGATTCCAGATTGTCTGCTTGGGGTAACAAAAAAGGTTTGGAAATAGTGGCAAGAGTTGCATAACATGGTGAATGCAATCACTGCCAGTGACTTCACATGGCAAAGCTGCTAAGAATCACAAAATGTTTGCATGTATTTTACCACAAATTTAAAAATCAACAATATATATAACCAAAACCTTCTGAACTTAACAAACTTGAAATGAGTGAGCTGCATGGTGTGTGAATTATATCTCTCAATAAAGCTTTTAAAAACATTTAATTTGGGAGTGTGCTAGCAATTAAAGATGACAGATCAAGGAGAGTAAGTTCAGGGTAGAGCAAACTACTTGCAGGACTATAAGCAATGCCTGCTCACTCTGTAGTAACGCACAACAGCTTGGTAATATCACACTTCTCTAGTTCTGAGATAACTTACAGTAGGGTCTAAGATAAACTCTAGCCCAACAACAATTATTTCAAATGCAGGGAGGAGGGTTATCAAATGAATGGCATAAAGCCTTTTAAGGGACTTTGTAAACAACGTCGAGGCACTGCAGTTCTGAAGTATAAACTATAGATCCTCCTCACGCATTGAAACACAATTTCTTCTGGGCAACCATGGCAATGTTGGGGTCCTCACCGCTGCTGGAAACAGCCCATACTGGCTTTCTCAACATCTGCTCAGAGTCTGTACCCACTCTACTTCCTGTCTTCTTAATGCAGTAAAACTTTAAATTTTTAAATTAAATATTCTGCTTTTACTAAGCCAGCCAACTCCAAATCTTGCTGCATTTGATTCACCTTCCAAAAGCGTCAAGCAAATTGAAAATGTGCAGGGTGACTTTATAACTTTCAGTTCCTCCTTCTGCCAGCATGGAAATTACAGGACTGGCAAAACAAATACAGGCAAGTGAAGGGTGAGAGACAGGTCAGATATTTTGTTGTCAGACTAAAGAATGGAGGCAGTTTCTAATCATGTGGATGCATGGCACCACAGATAACCTGAAGGAAAGTCTGGGTTCAGATTATTCTTAGCCCAATTTGGGAGTTTCACTATAAAAAATAAAACATACTCTATGTACTTTAGAAGGCTGGAGTAACTCCCTGAAAACAAAGTTCAATGTTGTCACATACTTCAATCTGAGCATGTTTTTTCATAAAATTATCAAACTGCCTGAGGCATGGCCCAAAAATGGAAGAAAATAAAATGGATTTAAAAATCCATCATTTTGGGAAAAGACTTAATTATTAAGACTAATAACTGAACAAGCCAGTAACCAAGACAGATGAATACTAACAAGAGCAGCAGCACCAAACATGCAGAGGTGGTTTTTAATAACACTGTGAACTATCCTATAAGGAGGGGTTACTGGGCTGAGACGTTAAGTTGCTCAACAATGGAATGAAACAAAACATTACAACACTGAAGTCTCCCAAAAGGAACACAAGGGAAAGCTTCTTTTAAGAGAAGCAAGGACAACTGACATGGGGTGGGGGTGGGGTGCAATGGCTAGGAGCATCCTATGTCTTTAACTCATCAGTTAGAAAAGATGACCATAAAAGGTCAAGTATGTTGGGTCAGAGAAGACAAAAGCAAGCTTCATGATCAAGTTCATTACCTTGAAAAGGCCCATGTGCTCTGCAGAGTAAGCAAACCTTGCTCCTTGGTCATATACCAGACTACTGTGGCTGTTTGTGCTGGGCAACATGAATTCAACAGGCTTCTAGTTTCACCAGGAAAAATGCAAGAATGTTCCATGGACACAGCCAGCAGCAAGATGCTATCTAGGGCAGACAAGTGCGATGCAGCAGGCTCACCCATAGCAGACTCCTATGTCCAACTCCAGATGCCCACTTGCTGACTGCACTGCAGGCATCCTCCCCCTCCTGTTTCTGTGACTGTCCCACTAGGAAGAGCCCTGAAGCACACAGTGCCTCTAACACCAGGCATGGAAAAAGCTAAGCTGTCGAGCAAGACTGGCTAGAAGCTCAGCAAAAGCCCAGGTTCACTGACCCCATAGGGAAAGTAAGAGTCCCCCCTCATAGATGCATGGAATAGAACAGAGTTAGAGCTGTTTTATTTAACAGCATAGATGATTAAGGGAAATGATGCTGCTGCCAGTGCAAAGAGAACAACCTAGAAGCAGACCTCCGAAGCAGAAAGCACAGGGACCTGGGGCCAGCTGGCCCAGAGGCGAAACAGCTTCTACACATCTGTCTGTAACAGAGACTCCTTGGGCTTCGAGAAAAATTATGCTTGCTGTATTATGTGTAGCATGGCAAGGACAGAGTTTGTGAGTAATATCATTTAAGCACTTGGAAAATATTACTTTAATGACCTGGAAAAAGAAAGGAGAATTAAAAAAAAAGGCAAAAGCACCTGACCCTTAGGAGTGGGGGAAAACAGAGGTCATTATAAAAGCCTTCTGTGCTACAGTGAGTCAGGGACATCTTCATACTCACAGCAGACAGAAGAGAAGGCCCTGAGAGCCCATTCTACCAATGAGCTTCAACTGCTGTTACTTCCTTTGTAAAAATGATGAGAGAGCACAGCTAACTTCACCTAATACAACATGAAGGGACCCAGCATATTTTTGCATTGAGAAAGATGCCCCACCCAGCTAAAATAACATTAAAACCCTGCATAAACAGACACTGTGGTTTCATTTTCAAGCTATACCGAGATAATTATGCTTCTATCCATGTAATACAAAAATCATAAGTGTTTATCAAAACAATCAGTTAGATACCGGCCTTCAGTGTGCTACTGGGGCTCAATAAGTAACTAGTGAACACTTCGTTCTGTGGGAGAGGAACAGAGTGGGCAGTTAGCCTGAGCATTGGTCATTTATCCTGCCATCCTAAAACACTTCTAGATGTTTAACATGAAAACTGAAATAGTAATTCAACTGGATTTTATTTTTTGGAGAGTGCACACATTTTTGTTTCACAGTCTACAATCCTTTCAAGTGGGTGTCACAATGGCACATCAGGCCACACCAACAGACTCACAGGCCCCTCTGTTGAGCCTAAAGTTATTGGAAGACCAGGCTTCCAGCTGCCATGCTCCTACGGTCTGCTAACAGAGCAGCAGGCAGGACAACCTGCAAGCACCACAGTGAAAGAAAGCCAGCAACAAGCCCTAGAAACCCATCCCATGGCACTGAGTTACGTTCAGTCTAGTGGCCATTCACCTTCTAGGAAGCATCCCGTCTGCTCTGCACTGTGTTAGCAAACACTTACACACTGCCACCCACAGCCTGACGTTATCGAGACTCCCCATCATCTACACGGAGACTGCTTCCCCACCTCCCTAGGCTGAGTTCCATTTGCTTTGTGTTTCAGAAGACCAAAGGGCAGTGGTTACAACAATAATGTCAGGAAAAGCCTCTAAGCAAATGGTAGGTGATGGACCTATAAAGCAAATACTATACAAGTATCACTACTCAATTACAGATTATAATTATTATATCACAGTGCAGTTTTTAAAGACAATAGCCACCTGATTAACATATGTATGTGGGGCGTTAGGTGATTAGCTAGTTTGAAGGGCAAACTCTTGTTGCGATTTTAGCAAGGGAAGGGGTAAGTTTATACAATGGTCACAGAACCTTATTGCAACTCTTTTCCAGACTTCTGCAAGTGTTATCGCGTGAGACAGTTACACAGAGCAGTTTCCCAAGGTTATTCTGCAGGTGGGTGGAGGCACAGTTATCTTAAGGAATGGCTACTATCAGCAGCCAAACTTTTTAACCCTTGCTAAAATATTATTTTAATATTTATTTTTAGCAGGGGTCTTACATTCCCTCCTCTTCTTTTTGAACTGATTTTAATCCTAAAATCTAGGGTATTTCAGTAGTCTTGAGAGCTTGGTATTGTTGGGTTCACATCAAGGCTTGGACGATGGACAATCATTCACGAATGAACTGGAGTAACTTATTAAGGATACATGGGCCCAATGTCAGCAGTACAATCAGGATAACAAGGGGGCCCATTGTTGCAGAGATTAGAGTAGTCATCCATGGGGACCTATTGAACCAGCCTTCAAACCAACCAAGCTGGGCCTCCCGGTCCCTTTGCCTCACATCAAGCCTGCTTTTAAGTTTAGCCATGGATTCCCTTATGACCCCAGAGTGGTTTACATAGAAGCAACATTCTTCCCCCAAGGCAGCACACAAACCTCCCTCCTTAAGAAATACCAATTCCAAGCCCCTTCTGTTTTAGAGGGTGACCTCTGTGAGGGAGTTGGGGGACTGTTCTAATTTTGAAATGGACTGCTATAGTGCCTGTAGGTCCTCACTTATGGCTGCTTGGAGGTCGGGGAGTTGGGAACCTTGTACCAGGGCAGCTGTTCCTGTGCCAACCCTAGCCGTGACCCCTAGTCCAAACATGACTGCCAGGGTTAAAGAAACAGGTTCCCGCCGGAAGCGGGTGGGGTGTCTGTCATACCAGTCTTCCAGAGTACCAGCCAGGTGATAGTATACCCTGGGCACCACCTGTACCATGACACAGAAGTCATTGGTACGATTTAAGACTTTCGTTGATATACAGGGGGTAAGGCCCTGGTTGCAGGCCCACCAGGTTCCTGCTGCTGGGGTTAAATAAGAGTTGGCTCCTGTCTTTTGAATTTGAATAGCAGTTTTGCAAAGGCTTTTGTGGGATGGGGGGGGGGTGTTCCTATACAAGTTCCTTGCCCTGAGATTTCCCTTAAGGTAAGCTGTGGCCGTGAAGTCAAGAGGCAGTTGCCAATCTCTGTGGTATTTTTGTAAGCTCTGGGAGTTGCAATGCCTTCATAGTAGGGTGGTCCCAAAGCCAAGCATAACCAATAGGAGTCAGTTATATTGAGGTTAGTCTGACTGAGGGCCCGAAAGGCCCCTGACAGGAGATTGAGCAGCCGTTGCCCGGTGGTTGGCAGCAGTTGGGAAAGTGGCCCAGTGGAAGAGTTGAAAGAAGTGGCAGTACTATGTATAACTTGGGGTAGGCCAGCTGGCCCTGTGTTGAAGGGGGATTTCTGCTCTTTTAGGGTGGGATTTGGCCCCACCAGTAGTGGGTTGGGGGTTTGTATTTGTAGTCTAATTTTTAGTGTGAAACCTGGGTCATATCCAGACACATAAAATCGCAGCCCCCACGTCCTTCCCTGTACCCAACCAAGTTGTGAGGGGCTTTTTCTCCCTTTTGCAGTAAAGGTGATGTTTAGTGGATTTTGGCTTGTGTCGGAGGGCGTGGAGTTACAGAGCACCCTAATCCAGTCCTGACTGGAGGACGACTTCCACCAGACCGATCCAGTGGTCTCGCAACCCCAGGCTTTACAATATAGGGACTTGGGGCCCCCACATTGCCACCTTTGCTGGGGGCTTCTATTGTCCTTAGGGCATACATAGAACTCCTGTTGGTGCAGTTTATGCCTTTTTGCCTGATAACTGCACCCCATTCCCCCAGGACCAAGTCTCATGCTTAAAGTGTTTTCGGTGGTCCCCCCTTCCCTGAGAATATCGGTGGAGTCTCGATCTGGTATATCCCAAGTGTCCAGTCCTGCTACTAATTGGCATATATCAGGGTGTAAGGAGGGCCACCATGTCCATGGTGTGCCTATATGGTTTACAGACCAAACAACATTTCCCGTGCCGGAGAGCACTTGCCAAGAGAGCCTTCAGGGAGCATGGGGGTTGGTTACAATTGGGACGGGGAAAGTCAAAAGCATTATAAGCACTAAACAGTCTTTAAGAGTCTTATCTTGAGCGGGTTTCGGGTACACTGAAGCTTCCATTGGGCTGGTCCATCCAGGTTTCTGTGGTCCTCAGGTGGTGCTCACTTCATGTGTGAGGTGTGGACCCAGGCAGCGATTCCATCTACTTTGAGAGCAGTGGGGTTTGTCAGCAGCATGGTGAACAGGCCCTTCCAGCAAGGTTCAAGAGTCTTGGACTGATGTCTCCTGATGTACACAGAGTCACCGATCTGGAAGGGGTGTGGGACAGTTGTTTCTTTGGCATGATAGGCTGCAGCAAGAGACTTCCAGACCTGGTTCTGGATGACCTGGAGCACTCTTAATCGGGCCTGCAAGTTAGGGGCATTGGCAACAGAGTCAGTGGCAGGATCAAGCAGACCTGTCATCAGTGGAGGCCCCCCATAAAGGATCTTATACAGTGTCAGCCCATGGTAAGAGGGGGTGTTCCATACCCAGAACAGGGCCATGGGGAGGAGTTGGACCCAATCTCTAGTGCCAGTTTCTAAAGCTAATTTGGTTAAGGTCTCTTTAATTGTTCTGTTCATTCTTTCTACCTGTCCTGAGCTCTGGAGTCTGTAGGCACAATGTAATTTCCAATCTATCCCCAGTACTCCAGCCACCAACTGACTTACCTGGGAGACAAACGCAAGGCCATTGTCAGACCCTATTACCTTAGGCAAGCCAAATTGGGGGGAGATTTCTTCCAGAATCTTCTTGACAACCACTTGGGTGGTTTCCCGCTTCATGGAGAATGCTTCTGTCCATCCAAAGTGTCTACAAAAACTAGGAGATACTTATTTTCATATTTACCTGGCCTTATCTCTGTGAAATCAGCCTCCCAGTTGATTCCAGGCCGTTCCCTTCTTATTCTGGCTCCCTCTGGAAACTTGAGATGTCCAGCATTTACCTTGGCGCAAGGGACGCAGGACTCAGTGACCTGCTGAACCAAAGAGTTGAGCCCGGGGATATGATAGGACTGTTTCTTTTCTTGTACAAGTGCCTTTAGTTTCTTGTGTCCTAGGTGAGTCCATTGATGAAGGTGAGTTACTAATTCCTTGGCCAGTTTTTGGGGTAGAACAACCTTTTTTTTGATGTTTCCAGACCTCCGTCTGCTCAGCATACTCTGCTCCAAGCCGTTGGAATATGTCCAAGTCTTGGTCCGAGTAAGAGAAAGGGGATTTCTTTGGCAACCAGGCGGGTTTGATTGTCTCCACTTGGAGCACCCGCTGCCCTAGGGCCACTGCTCTAGCAGCTTCATCCGCCATCCTGTTTCCTTGTGCCACGGGGTCATTACCTTGTTGGTGTCCAGGACGGTGAATTATACTTAGCTTTTTAGGCAGAAAAAGAGCCTGTAGGAGGTCTAGGATCTCTTGTTTATTTTTAATGTCTTTGCCTGTAAGGTCAGGAGGCCTCTCATCCGGTATATTTCCCCATGTACATGGGCAGTGGCAAAGGCATACCCGCTATCAGTGTAAATGTTGACCTTCATACCCTCAGCCGCTCAGAGCACTTGGGTTAGGGCCACGAGTTCAGCCCTCTGTGCTGAAGTCCCAGGCTCCAGGGCCGAGGCCCAGATGACAGTTTTTCCATCTACCATGGCCGCCCCCACCCTTCTCTCACCTTGGTGCAGAAAGCTGCTCCCATACCAGGTGCATTCGGCGTCTGGCATGGGCAGGTAAGTCATGTCTTTCCAGGTTCTGTGCACTTTATCCAGCACTTGATGGCAGTCATGGCTGACCTGCGACTTGGATCCCGGTTCCGGGAGCAGGGTAGCTGGGTTGAGAGAGACCATGGTGCCAAACCGAATCCGTTCGGGGTTAAACAACACAGTCTGGTAGTGGGTGATTCTAGCATTTGATAGCCATCTCTCTGGAGGCTGGTGGATGACAATCTCTATGGCATGAGGGGCCACTACAGTGAGGGGCTGCCCCAAGGGCAACTTGTCAGAGTCCTTTACCAGGACCGCTATTGCTGCAATCATGCAAAGGCAGGGCTGCCAGCCAGCAGCTACATTGTCCAGCTTCTTGGAGAAATATGCCACTGGCTTTCTCCAGGGCCCGAGCTTCTGGGCCAATACTCCTTTTGCCTTCCCCTTATTTTCATCAACATACAGTGTGAAAAGTTTGGTCATATCTGGGAGGCTTAGGGCCGGGGCTGACAACAGGGCCCTTTTTTTTTGTCAAATGCCCGTTGCTGTTCTTCTCCCCAGTGGAAGCGATGTTGGACTTTGTGAGGGGGTACAATGGGGTTGCTAGCTCCACAAACCCTGGGATCCAAAGACAGCAGAATCCCGTACTACCAAGGATCTCCCACATCTTTTTGACATCAGTGGGTGACGGGATTAAGGCAACTGCTCTCTTTTGGCCTTCAGTCAGCCATTGCTGCCCCTCCTCAAGAAGGTAGCCTAGGTAGGCCACTTGTCTCTTACATATTTGGGCCTTTTTGGCAGAGGCTCTCTACCCCAATTCCCCCAGTCTTTTTAGCAGGGCCCCAGTACCTCTCAAACAGTCCTGTTCGGTTTCAGCTGCCAGGAGGAGGTCGTCCACATATTGTAGGAGGACCAGGTCTGGGTGGTTGACTTGGAAGTCAGCCAGGTCTTGGTGTAGAGTTTCATCAAACAGGGTGGGCGAATTCTTGAATCCTTGGGGCAGTCTTGTCCAGGTGAGCTGTCCTGAGAATCCTGTCTCTGGATCTTTCCACTCAAAAGCAAATATAGGCTGACTCTGAGTACTCAGTCTTAAACAGAAGAATGCATCTTTAAGATCTAACACAGTATACCAGACATGGCTCGGGGGCAGGGTGCTCAGTAAGTTGTAGGGATTGGGCACTGTGGGGTGTATGTCCCCTGTTCTTCGGTTGACCTCTCGCAGGTCCTGTACTGGCTGGTAGTCCCCTGTGTTGGGTTTCTTTACTGGTAGTAGGGGGGTGTTCCATGGTGAATGGCAAGGCTTTAAAATGCCTAGTTGTAACAGTCTCTGGATGTGTGGTCAGATACCTTCCTTAGCTTCCTTGCTCATTGGGTACTGACGGATTGACACGGGAGTAGCTGAGGGCTTTATGTCTATAATTATGGGAGGCTGGTTGGCAGCCAGCTGTATTCCTGCAGTCTCTGCCCAGGCCTGGGGAAAGTCAGCGAGCCATTTGGGATCCAGGGAGGGATCCGAAGATGGGGCTCTCTCAAGCAACCGATGTTCATCCTCCAAGCACACAGTTAACACCTGGAGAGGTTGCCCCTTTGAGCCCGTTATGGTGGCCCCTTCCTCATGGAAGTGTACCTGGGCTCCGACCTTTGAAAGGAGGTCTCGGCCTAGGAGGGGGTAAGGGCAGTCTCGCACCAACAGAAATGAGTGCGTTACCTGCCTCGCGCTCAAATGGACCTTCCGATCAGTTGTCCATCACAGTTTTCCCCCGGATGCTCACTGGACCCAGGATGTCCTGGAGCTCAAAGGCCCCATCACCTTGGTCAATACTGAGTGCTGAACTCCTGTGTCAACAAGGAAGGTCACTGGCTAGCCCCCCACATCAAGGGTTATCCTGGGCTCGGGGGTTGGGGGGCTCCTGGCCCTGACCTACCTATTCGTCTTCTTCCAAGGAGAGGACTGGAACAGGCTTCTTCTTGGGTCCCTGAGGATTCTTTGGGCAGTCTTTGACCCAGTGTCCTTTCTCCTTGCAGTAGGCACACTGGTCCCTTTCCACCCATGGCCTCCTTTTGTCTTTCAGGCCCCTTTTCTGTCCTGCCTTACTCTGTCCTGGATTCTGTACTATGGTGGCCAGAATTTTACTCAGTTCCCTGTTATGCTTTTGGTCTCTCCTGTTCTCCCTCTCCTCCTGCTCTTTACATATTCTCTCCTCCTTCTCTTCTGGAGTTTCTCTTTTATTAAAGATCTTTTCTGCCTCCTTCATCAAGTCCTGCATAGTATACCCCTGCAACCCTTCTAGACACTGCAGTTTGTTTTGGATGTCTGGTGCTGACTATCCGATAAAGGACATGATTACATCCCCCTGGTGCTCCTCTGCAAGGGGGTCGAATGGGGTATACATGCGGTAGGCTTCCATTAGTCTTTCTAAGAAACCTACCGGTGTCTCCTCAGCTCCCTGGACTATTGCACATACCTTAGCCAAATTAGTGGGGTGCTTCCCTGCCCCCTTGAGACCTGCTAGGAGAACCTGGCAATAGAGGTGGATTCGCTCCCTACTGGCAACCATGGTGTAGTCCCAGTCAGGGTGGATTAAAGGAAAGGCCTCTTCAATTTAATTAGGCAGCTTAGTTGGTCTTCCATCAGCCCCTGGGATGTTCTTGTGTGCCTCGAGGTAGACACGCTGCTTCTCCTCAGTGGAGAGAAGGGTCTGCATAAGCTGCTGGCAGTTGCCCCATGTGGGCTGATGGGTTAACAAGATGGACTTGATCAATCCTGTTAACGCTTGGGGATCTTGGGAGAAAAAGGGGTTATGGGTTTTCCAGTTATAGAGATCAGAAGCAGAAAATGGCCAGTACTGCATCTGGCCAGCTACTGAACGGAGGGGGAAAACCTGTGATGTCCAGACACCCTCAAAGCCTCCCACATGATCCTGGTGGAGGTGCAGATGGCTGGAAGGTGGAGAAGGTGCCAGGGCATCTTCCTCCATCCCCGTGGAGTCAGGGGATGGGGCCGGCAGGGCAGAGGGTATCGTGTGCTGCTCCAGGCATTGTGGAGAGCTCTGAGGGGGAGGAGGTTGACTGTAGGGTGGAGGAGAATCAAAAAGTAAGAGGTCCTGGTCTGCCGGGAGTACTGGCGGTTTTTCAGGTTTTTGTTTCGAGATTTCCTCCAAGGGGTAAAGAGAAGAGGTAGGCAGCGCAAGAGAGGAGGGGATAAGAGGGGTTGAGGAGGTGGAAGGTGGCACAAGGGGGAGGGGATGAGAGGGGTCAAGGAGGCGGGAGGCAGTGCAAGGCAGGGTATCGGGTAGGGGGCAACGGGGTGGAAACAAAAGGCCAGGAGAGATCTTCCCACACGGTGATATAGGGAATCTGGTCAAGGTGTCCGTAGGGTCCTGGTTGAAATACTTGTGCCTTGACCTGTGAGATAATATTAGCATTAAAAGTCCCATCCCTCGGCCAGCTGACCTCAAAGGTCGGCCACTCTGAGGAACAGAAAGTCACCCACTTCTTCTTTTTGACGTTGATCGACTGATTGTGATCACGGTTTTGAACTTTCCAGTGGCCTAAAGTAAGGCCTAAAGGGGTGGTTAGTTGTTGCCCCATGGGTACGGAGAGAGTAAAATGAATGAGAAGGAGGACAAAAAACAGACGCACACAACACACAAGATGAGCCGTGTGGCACCAAGTCGGTAGCAAACCGAAAGTACAAGTTCAAAAGGGAGCTGCCGGATGGCCAGGCTCTCCCTGGGAAGGAGAGAGGCACTTTCTCTCTTGTCTTCCCAAACCACCACTGGGGCATCCCCCAGGGTGGGACCAGGGGTCTCAGGGCACGTCTGCCTCCCCCACTGGTCCAATACAAATTCAAGTCCCATACGGGCACCAAGTGCAGACTTTTTTAAAAAATTTTCATTTAGTAAAAATACATTTCCAATGTACATTTTATGGATTACAATGGCTTCCCCCCACCACAATTTCCCTCCCCCTCACACCCCTCCTATCTCCCGCTCCCTCTCCATTCCATTCTCATCAAGATCCATTTTCAATTATCTTTATATACAGAAGATTGATTTAGTATATATTAAGTAAAGATTTCATCAGTTTGGACCCACACAGAAACATAAAGTGTAGAACACTGTTTCAGTTCTAGTTATAGCATTACTTCACATTGGACCCCAATTTAAAGACAGATCCCACAAGAGAAGTAAGTACACAGTGACTCCTGTTGTTGACTTAACAATTTGACACTCTTGTTTATGGCGTCAGTAATCTCCGTAGGCTCTAGTCATGA
This sequence comes from Lepus europaeus, assembly GCF_033115175.1. Lineage (NCBI taxonomy): Eukaryota > Metazoa > Chordata > Mammalia > Lagomorpha > Leporidae > Lepus > Lepus europaeus. The sequence goes on along the minus strand of NC_084851.1, from coordinate 30,117,983 downwards.
GTTTCAAAGGCTATGGAGGCCTTTTGAGTTTGTTGATTCCGATCTTATTTAAATGAGGTCATAGTCAAAGTGGAAGTTCTCTCCTCCCTTCAGAGGAAAGTACCTCCTTCTCTGATGGCCCAGTTCTTTCCACTGGGATATCAATCACAGAAATCTTTCATTTAGGTCTCCTTCTTCTTCTTCTTCTTCTTCTTCTTCTTCTTCTTCTTCTTCTTCTTCTTCTTCTTCTTCTTCTTCTTCTTCTTCTTCTTTTTGTTTTGCCGCAGTGTCTTGGCTTTCCATGCCTACCATGCTCTCATGAGCTCTTCAGCCATGTCTGAATGCCTTAAGGGCTGATTCTGAGGCCAGAGTTCTGTTTAGGACATCTGCCCTTCTATGAGTCTGCTGTGTATCCTGCTTCCCATGTTGGATCATTCTTTCCCTTCTTGATTCTATCAGTTAATGTTAGCAGACACTAGTCTTGTTTGTGTGATCCCTTTGACTCTTAGACCTATCAGTGTGATAATTTGTGAGCTAAAATTGATCACTTGGACTAGTGAGATGGCATCTGTACATGCCACCCTGATGGGATTGTATTGGAATCCCCTGGCACATTTCTAACTCCACCATTTGGGTCAAGTCCAATTGAGCATGTCCCAAATTGTACATCTCCTCCGTCTCTTATTCGCACTCTTATATTTAACAGGGATCACTTTTCAGTTAAGCTTTAAACATCTAAGAATGATTCTGTGTTAATTACAGAGTTCAGCCAATAGTACTAGAACAAGACAGAGAAAAAAATACTAAAATGGATGAAGTATTATATTGTACATCAGCAGTCCCCTTTGGAGCTCAGTTAATTGTCGCCAATCAGGGAGAATATATGATATTTGTCCCTTTGGGACTGGCTTAATTCACTCAGCATGATGTTTTCCAGATTCCTCCATCTTGTTGCAAATGACTGGGTTTCGTTGTTTTTGACTGCTGTATAGTATTCTATAGAGTACATATCCCATAATTTCTTTATCCAGTCTACTGTTGATGGGCATTTGGGTTGATTCCAGGTCTTAGCTATTGTAAACTGAGCTGCAATAAACATTAAGGTGCATACAGCTTTTTTATTTGTCAATTTAATTTCCTTTGGGTAAATTCCAAGGAGTGGGATGGCTGGGTTGTATGGTAGGGTTATGTTCAGGTTTCTGAGGAATCTCCAGACTGACTTTCATAGTGGCCGAACCAGTTTGCATTCCCACCAACAGTGGGTTAGTGTCCCTTTCCCTCCACATCCTATCCAACATCTGTTGTTGGCAGATTTCTGATTGTGCGCCATTCTCACCAGGGTGAGGTGGAACCTCATTGTGGTTTTCATTTGCATTTCCCTGATTGCTAGTAATCCTGAATATTTTTTCATGTGCCTGTTGGCCATTTGGATTTCCTCTTTCGAAAAATGTCTATTGAGGTCCTTGGCCCATCTCTTAATTGGATTGTTTGTTTTGATGTTGTTGAGTTTCTTGAGTTCTTTATAGATTCTGGTTGTCAACCCTTTATCTGTAGCAAAGTTTTGCAAATATATTTCCCATTCTGTCGTTTGCCTCTACACTCTCCTAACTGTTTTTTCTTTTTTTTGGCAGTACAGAAACTTCTCAATTTGATGCAATCCCAATAGTTAATTTTGGCTTTGACTGCCTGAGCCTTCAGTCAGGCCTTTTCCAGGAAGTCTTTGGTGGTCCCAATATCCTGCAGGGTTTCTCCAATGCTCTCTAATAATTTGGTCATGTCAGGTCATAGATTTAAGTCTTTAATCCATGTTGAGTGAATTTTTGTGTAAGGTGAAAGGTAGGGGCCTTGCTTCATGATTCTGCATGTGGAAATCCAATTTTCCCAGCACCATTTATTGAATCGACTGTCCTTACTCCAGGGATTGGTTTTGGATCCTTGATCAAATATGAGTTGGCTGTAGATGTTTGGATTGATTTCTGGTGTTTCTATTCTGTTCCATTGGTCTATCCATCTGTTTCTGTACCAGTACCATGCTGTTTTGATAACAACTGCCCTGTAGTATGTCCTCAAATCTGGTATTGTGATGCCTCCAGCCTTGTTTTTACTGTACAAGATTGCTTTAGCAATTCGAGGTTTCCTGTGCCTCCATATGAATTTCAGCATGATTTTTTCCAGATCTGAGAAGAATGTCTTCGGTATTTTGATTGGTATTGCATTGAATGTATAAATTGCTTTTGGGAGAATGGACATTTTGATGATATTGATTCTTCCAATCCATGAGCATGGAAGAGTTCTCCATTTTTTGGTATCCTCGTCTATTTCTTTCTTTAAGGTTTTGTAATTTTCATTGTAGAGATCGTAGAGATCTTTAACGTCCTTGGTTAAGTTTATTCCAAGGTATTTGAATGTTTTTTTGTAGCTATTGTGTAGCAGTTCTTCCTCAGACGTGGCATTGCCTGTGTATACAAAGGCTGTTGATTTTTGTGCTTTGATTTTATATCCTGCTACTTTGCCAAAGTCTTCTATGAGTTCCAATAGTCTCTTAGTAGAGTTCTTTGGATCCCCTAAATAAAGAATCATATCATCTGCGAAGAGGGATAGTTTGAGTTCCTCCTTCCCAATTTGCATCCCTTTCATTTCTTTTTCTTGCCTAATAGCTCTTGCTAAAACTTCCAGAACTATAGTGAATAGCAGTGGTGAGATTGGGCATCCCTGTCTGGTACCAGATCTCAGTAAAAATGCTTCCAACTTTTCCCCATTCAATAGGATGCTTGCCATGTGTTTTGCATAAATTGCTTTGATTGTATTAAGGAATGTTCCTTCTATACCCAGTTTGCTTAGGGACTTCATCATGAAAGGGTGTTGTATTTTATCAAATGCTTTCTCAGTGTCTACTGAGAGAATCATATGGTTTTTCTTCTGCAGTCTGTTAATGTGGTGTATCACGTTGATTGTTTTGCGAACACTGAACCATCCCTGCATACCAGGGATAAATCCTACTTGTTCTGGGTGGATGATCTTTCTGTTGTGTTGTTGTATTCTATTGGCCAGAATTTATTGAGGATTTTTGCATCTATGTTCATCAGGGATATTGGTCTGTAATTCTCTTTCAATGCTGCATCTTTCTCTGGCTTAGGGATTAAGGTGATGCTGGCTTCATAGAAAGAATTTGGGAGGATTCCCTCTTTTTCAATTGTTCTGAATAGTTTGAGAAGAAATGGAGTTAATTCTTCTTTAAATGTCTGGTAGAATTCAGCAGTGAATCCATCTGGCCCTGGGCTTTTCTTTGTTGGGAGGGCCTTTATTACTGATTCAATTTCTGTCTCAGTTATGGGCCTATTTAGATTTTCTATTTCTTCCTGGTTCAATTTAGGTGGATTGCATGTGTCCAAGAATCTGTCCATTTCTGATAGATTTCCCTGTTTGTTGGCATACAACTCTTTGTAATAATTTCTGATGATGCTTTTTATTTCTGTGGTGTCTGTTGTTACATTTCCTTTTTCATCTCTGATTTTATTGATTTGGGTCTTTTCTTTTTTTAGTTAGTTGAGCCAATGCTGTGTCAATTTTATTTATTTTTTTAAAAAAAACAGCTCTTCGCTTGGCTGATTTTTTGCAATGTTTTTTTTTATTCAATCCTGTTGATTTCTTCTCTGATTTTAATCATTTCTCTTCTCCTACTTGCTTTGGTTCTGGTTTGCTGTAGTTTTTCTAGATCCTTGAGAGGCGCTGAAAGCTCATTTATTTGGTGCCTTTCCAATTTCTTGATATAGGCACCTATTGATATAAACTTTCCTGTCAACACTGCTTTTGCCATATCCCATAAGTTTTGATATGTTCTGTTGTTATCCTGATTTACTTCCATAAAATTTTTGATTTCTCTTTTGATTTCTTCTATGACCCATTTTTTATTCAGGAGCATGTTGTTCAATCTCCATGTGTTTGCATATGCTCTAGGGATTCCCGAGTTGCTAATTTCCAACTTCATTCCTTTGTGGTATGAGAAGCTGCATGGTATGATTCTAATTCTTTTAAATTTGCTGAGATTTGCTTTATGGCCTAGTATGTGGTCAATCCTAGAGAAGGTTCCATGCACTGCTGAGAAGAATGTAAAATCTTTAGATGTAGGATTGAAAGTTCTGTAGATATCTGTCAGATCCATTTGGGCAATAGTATCGATTAAATCTGCTGTTTCTTTTTTGATCTTCTGTTCGGATGATCTGTCTATTTCTGAGAGTGGAGTATTGAAGTCTCCCAGTACTATTTTTTAATTAAACTTTTATTTAATGAATATAAATTTCCAAAGTACAGCTTATGGGTAACAATGGCTTCCCCCTCCCAAAACTCCCTCCCACCCACAACCCTCCCCTTTCCCGCTCCCTCTCCCCTTCCAATCACATCATGATTCATTTTCAATTCTCTTTATATACAGAGGATCAGTTTGGTATATATTAGGTAAAGATTTCACCAGTTTGCCCCCATGTAGCAACACAAAGTGAAAAAAAAAATACTGTTGGAGTACTAGTTATAGCATTAAATAAGAGTGTACAGCACATTAAAGACAGAGATCTTACATAATATTTTTTAAAAAAAATTAATTTTCTATGCCATTTCCAATTTAACACCAGGTTTTTCCTTTTTTGCATTTCCAATTATCTTTATATACAGAAGATTGATTCAGTATATAATTAGTAAAGATCTCATCAGTTTGTACCCACACAGAAACACAAAGTGTAAAAATACTGTTTCAGTACTAGTTATAGCATCACTGCACATTAGACAACACATTAAGGACAGATCCCACATGGGATGTAAGTACACAGTGACTTTTGTTGCTGACTTAACAATTTGACACTCCTGTTCATGGCATCAGTAATCTCCCTAGGCTCTAGTCATGAGTTGCCAGGGCTATGGAAGCCTTTAGAGTTTGCTGACTTTGATCTTATTCCGATAGGGTCATAGTCAAATTGGAAGTTCTCTCCTCCCTTCAGAGAAAGGTACCTCCTTCTTTGATGGCCCCGTTCTTTCCACTGGGATCTCACTCACAGAGATCTTTCATTTAGGTCTTCTTCTTTTTTTTCTTTCCCATGGTATCTTGGCTTTCCATGCCTATAATACTCTCATGGGCTCTTCAGCCAGGTCCGAATGCCTTAAGGGCTGATTCTGAGGCCAGAGTGTTGTTTAGGACGTCTGCCATTCTATGAGTCTGCTGTGTATCCCACTTCCCATGTTGGATCTTTCTCTCCCTTTTTGATTCTATCAGTTAGTATTAGCAGATACTTGTCTTGTTTTTGTGATCCCTTTGACTCTTAGACTTATCAGAGCCATCGAATGTGAACTGAAATTGATCACTTGGGTCTAAGTCTCCCTTTAAGTCCCTTAACATATCTTTTAAATAAACCAGTGCCCTGTAATTAAGCACATATACATTTATAATAGTTACATCTTCCTGTTGAATTGAACCCTTATTCATTATATAGTGCCCCTCTTTGTCTCTCTTAACAGATTTTGTGTTAAAGTTTATTTTGTCTGATATTAATATGGCTACACCTGCTTTTCTTTGGTTTCTGTTGTTATGGAATATCTTTTTCCAGCCTTTCACTTTCAGTCTGTATGCTTCTTTGTTGGAAAGATGTTTCTTGTAGGCAGCAAATACATGGGTTTTGTTCCTTAATCCACTCAGCCAGTCTTTGCCTTTTAATTTTAGATTTCAATCCATTAACGTTCAATGTGACTATGGATAGGTAGTAACTTTGCCATGCCATTTTGCCAATGATATTTGCTAGTATATGCTTTTAGTTTTCTATGGTCTTTTACTGGTAGGTTTTCTTCCTTTACCTTCTTTCATATTGATGGCCGTGTTTCTGTGTTTCGAGTATAACACATTTGTAAGCATCTTTTGCAGGGCAGGACGAGTGGCAACAAATTCTTTCAATTTCTGTTTGCTGTGAAAGGTCTTTATTTCACCTTCATTCACAAATGAGAGCTTTGCAGGATATAATATTCTGAGCTGGCATTTTTTCTCTCTTAACACCTGGGCTATGTCTCGCCATTCCCTCCTAGCTTGTAGGGTTTCTGTTGAGAAGTCTGCTGTGAGTCTAATTGGGGATCCTCTGAGAGTAATCTGGCATTTCTCTCTTGCACATTTTAGAATCTTTTCTTTGTATTTCACTGTGGTGAGTTTCATTACAACGTGTCGTGGTGAGGATCTCTTTTGGTCATGTTTACGAGGGGTTCTGTGAGCTTCCTTTACTTGGATGTCTCTGTTCTTTTCCAAAACCAGAAAGTTCTCTGCTAGTATCTCGCTAAATAGTCCTTCTAATCCTTTCTCTCTCTCATTGCCTTCAGGAATTCCTAGAATTCGTATGTTGGGTTTTTTAATAGTATCTTGTAGATTCCCAACAATATTTTTTAGATTTCTAATTTCCTCTTCTTTTCTTTGGTTTGACTGTATGCTTTCCTGTGCTCTGTCTTCCTAGTCTGATATTCTCTCTTCTATTTCACTGACTCTGTTTTTAAGGCTCTCTAATGTGTTTGTCATTTGATCTATTGAGTTCTTCATTTCATTTTGATTTCTCTTCACTATCACACTTTCCTTTTCTACTAGTTTCTATGTTTCACTTTGGTTCCTCCTTAAGATTTCATTTTCACAAGAGAGATTTTCTATCTTGTCCAATAAGGATTTCTGTAGTTCAAGAATTTGCTTTTGAAAACTTCTAAATGTTTTTATCATAAATTTTTTGAAATCCATATCTTGCATTTCTTCTATCTCATCATCTTCATAATCTTGGCCTGGGGTGTTTTGTTCATTTGGGGGTGTCATAATGTGTTCGTTGATCTTGTTCCCATGGTTTCTGTGTTTATTGCTTGGCATTTTGGAGAAATTCTTTGAATTATTTCCTTACAGTGTTTTTTTTTTTCTTGTTATACTATGACTGTGTTAAGTGGGCTGTCTGCTATTGGAGTTGCCTTGGTGGCCTGAGATGTGTGAGGGCAGAGAGCTCTGTTTAGCTCTTCAGGGTTAGGCATGGTAGATCTCTTTCTCTCTCTCTCTCTCTCTTTCTTTATTTTCAGGAGGGAATTAATACCACAAAGCTGAGCAGAATTGATGGTAGTTAGTTTCCAATCTCTAGCTTCTGTGGGTATAGGAATCGTCTGCCTTTTTTTTTTCCCAAGGATCACCCAAAGTATCTGTGCTGCACTCAGTGTGGGTTCGGTTTCTCCTTCAGTTTCCCACCGGGTTGCTAAGGTTACTGAATTGTAGCGTCTCTGGAGAGTAGTCACGTGACCTCCATGAGCACTCTCACCCCACTGTCTCTCTATTTTTTTCCCCACCTCAGTTCATTAGTTCTACCCTTTTATTAAATCCTAACCTCCTGGTATTTCACCTTCCCCTCCCCACCAGAGTCAGGATTTTCTGTTTGACTTAATTTGAGCTCAGCTCTGAGTTCACAAGTGCGGCCCTGTTGCTCACAGCTCTGACGTCACGCACAGCCTTGAGGGCGCGCACCATTTACGTACATCGTGAACGGTGCATGCTCTTTGTCTCTTGCCCACCTTTGCTAGGTAGGTGGAGAGAGAAACTCGTCCAGTCTGGTCTCCCCACCCCTATTTCTCTTTCTTCTCTCCTGAAGTTAGCCTGGTGAGCTCTCTCTGCACAGCCTTCAGCCCCGTTCTCTCTCTGCCACTTCCTCAGCCAAAGTCTGGGATCACTGAGCTCACCTCCAGTGCAGATGTGAAGACTCAGAGCCGGAGCCGTGAGCATCCTTGCTCTCGCCTCAGGTTGTCTGTGTCTCCTCCACTAGATCCAGAGGAGTTTCTTCTGCATTTTTTCCCCTGGGCCCTTCCCTGTATTCACTGCAATTCCTCTTATATCAACCTATCTTTCCCAGATTATCAATGTGTGACTTCACTATTCGCCATCTTGGCTCCGCCCCCCAAATGCAGACTTAAACACTGACCAGACGATGCAACCAATAAAACAAGTAGCTTACCTCCAACTGGTCACAGAATTGGGTCTGGGGTGTCCAAATCCTGGATGAGCCCCCAATAAAGGACCCCAAATCTGGGAATCCAACGCGCTCAGGTGGTTGCCCAAAGACCCAAAACTCCAGCCCAGTAGATGCAAAAGCAAGAGGATATTTAATAAAATGCTTGCACAAACGGGCTCCCCAGCACCACAGGCAGTCAAGAGAGTGAGAGAGCTCCGAGCAGGGCATACAGCAGTTTTTAAAGACAATAGCCACCTGATTAACATATGTATGTGGGGCGTTAGGTGATTAGCTAGTTTGAAGGGCAAACTCTTGTTGCAATTTTAGCAAGGGAAGGGGTAAGTTTATACAATGGTCACAGAACCTTATTGCAACTCTTTTCCAGACTTCTGCAAGTGTTATCACGTGAGACAGTTACACAGAGCAGTTTCCCAAGGTTATTCTGCAGGTGGGTGGAGGCACAGTTATCTTAAGGAATGGCTACTGTCAGCAGCCAAACTTTTTAACCCTTGCTAAAATATTATTTTAATATTTACTTTTAGCAGGGGTCTTACAAACCTACACTTTGGTGGTTGAGCTCACAGGAAAACTTGAAGTGGTGTGCAAGAGCTCTCAGTTATGGGAGACTGAGCACACAGGGAAACTGACACATGGTACCACTTGAAAATGGGAAGGATTCTAGGACTAGGCAAGTGGGGGCTCTTTCTAACCTTCTCCCAGACAGTCCACTGGGGATAATGCTGGGGTCCAAGTGTGAGGGGGATGTCCCTCACACCAGGCACAAAAAGAAGCAAAAAATGATTAAGTACTGCTGTTTTATTTGGCCTAAAGACCCAAATGCTGAAGCCTTGGTCCTCTGGCCCAAGTTTTGCTCAGATGAAGACTGGATGTGGCAAGCTCTAATTGTCTACGTGAATGATAAACCCCATCCTTACAGGAAGAAATAGATCCTTCTTCCTGGTGGATGAAGCAGTTGACTCACATGTTCTCTCTCAAAAGGGAGGAGGAGGGTCCCACCATAAAGCCTGGGGACCCCTTTATCATGCCTACCCCCTCCCTATGTCTCTCAGGGTGGAGAACATGAAAAGCAAAGGGTGGCAGGAGGACAATCAGGGGAAGTTTAACATCTGGGGATTATGGAGAAAAGAATTAAGATGGGCCAGAACAAAACTTCCCAAAGGTTGGTCCTGAGTGGAATAATAATGATCCCAGAGATTGAGCACAAATGCAAGATTTCAGAGGGCTAATAATTAAAAAATTTGCTCCCAGGTCACCAAATGTCACTAAGGCATTTGAAATTCAACAGGATAAAGAGGAAGGAAGCCCCCTGTGCTTTTCAACAGAGACTTTAGAGATAAAATGAGGAAATACCCTGGGCTGGAGCCAGAGACCCAGTGGGACAAGGACTTTTTAAAAGTTAATCTTGTAATTAAGAGCTGGCCTGATATAATAAAGAAATTAACCATTAACCAAACATTGGTGAGTGGGATGAGAAATCAATTCAGGAGAACTATTAAGGGAAGAAGTACAAGGTGCAGTGAGCTCAGAAAGCTTTTGGGCTGAGGAGTCACAGGACAGAACACCAGACAAGGTCAGGCTGGATCTCAGGGAGGTCCCACCACATGGTGGGAGGAGATTGTTTGTGGATGGGTTGTTCTGAGTGACAGTGGAGGAAAGGAACTGGCACATGGAGAATTCATAACACAGCTTCTAGAAAGCCTCTTACTTTAAACAGAATTGGCTATGTCCATGAAACTGGTCATCAAAATGGAAATTGATGGAAGGTATAGGAAAGACTTGCAGATGAAGCTGCTAAGCAAGTCTCCTTAGAAGGAATTAAATCTAATCTCACACACCCCTAGAGCCACACAAAGGCCCTGGTTTACTAAAGAGGAGGGCCAGGAACTATGCAGAATAGGGACCACTCAAACTGCAGATGGAAAATGGGTGCTCCCCAATGGGAGAATAGTAAGTAAACCCTTGAAGAGGGAATTAACATCCATGTTAGATGTGAAACAACACAGACTGTAGTGTGTGGGAATCAATAGCATTGCTGACAAGTGTGTGGATGCTGTGTAACATGTCAGAGGATAAATACAATGGCAGTAAGAAAACTAGCTGCAGAAGGAAGACCTCTTGTGTTAAGGCCATTTCAGAGTAAAAGACAGGCTGCTAAACTAATCTTCGAAACTGAACTACTCAGGACCAAATGCCTCCCCATAGCACGCTTAAGGATTACGACGGCTCAAGAAGGAAGATGGGCCTGTGCCCTGAGTCGTTACATGGGCTCCTAACCTACATAGACCTCCTTACATGGAAACCAAAAACCAGAGCTGAGGAACCGTGGACTGGCCAGATCCTCTACCTTGTCATTTGAAGATTACAAGGACTCCTCTCCCAGTCTCCCCCTCAAGTTAGCCACTTCAGACCTGGCGAGTTGGTGCTGATTAAGACCTGGAAGGAAGACAAGCTCCAACCACGCTGGGAGCACCCAAGCCACATGCTCCTGACTACTAAGACAGCTATGCCAACCATGGGAAAAGGGTGGACTCAGGCTGGAAAGGACCTCTGGGACAAAGAGGAAGGGCCCAGTTGTGTGATACATCTAAAGGACCCTTAAAAGCAGCTAAAAAGAAAAGCAGTTCCTCCCTCTGAGCTCCCCCTACCCTGACAGAGGCCATGGAAGCTGGCTGGGTATGGGAGTGGCATGGGCTGTTGGAAGAGTATGGTAGCCTCAATCCTCACCTCTCTCATAAATGTAGCCAAAATCCTGAACAAGATTAAGAGGAATGACTTGAGAACAGAAAGAAGAGTGAAAATGGGACCAGAAAGTGTAAAAATAAAAAGAGGAGGGATTTGCAAGAAAATGGAAAATTACTGTTAGTTGACTTACAGATGCGGACAAACAGGATGCTACAGAGTAGCCAGCTCACAAGAGGAAATTTGAGTAGAGATAGAAGTAAGGAGGAGGGTAACTAACTTAGCTGACAAGTCCAGGAAAATCGCACACCTTGCAGTACTTAGCCAGTGAGGAACCAGGGGCAAGACCTTGGAGCTGGGATATAAACTGCTTATTGTAACTGTTCGGGTGTGCTTGCTCATCTCACACCTGGCCTGATCTTGTAAGAGTACAATAAAGTCTCACTTTCACTGTACTTCCAAGTCCATCTTGAGTGGACAGGTGAGGATATTTCCCACACCCGTTGATAGACATGGCAACAAATATTCATGTGTGAGTCTTTGTATAGGTTTATACTTAATGTTCCTCTTGCTAAACCTGGAAGTGAAATGGCTACATATGATAGGTGTAGGCTTAACTTTTAAATCAACTGATCTGGGGCCTGTGCTATGGAGCCAATTCAAGTCCTGGTAACACCATTTCTGATCCAGCTCCCTGCTGGTGGTCTGAGAAAGCAGTGGCCCAAGTGCTTGGGCCCCTGTAACTGTGTGGGATACCCAGAATAAGCTCCTGGCTCCTGGCTCCTGGCTTTGGATCAGCCCAGCTCTGGCCATTGCGGCCATTTGGGGAGTGAACAAGTGGATGAAAGACCTCTGTGTCTGCTATCTGTGTCCACTATCTATAGGTGCCAATTATATAAAATTTGTTGTTCAATTTTCTGTATCTTTTACCTTCTCTCACCCCTCATCTTTCTCATAATTAAGCAAGTCTCTGGGAAAGTGCCTTTAGCAAGATTGCTACAGTTGACTAAATAACAAACACATAAACCATGAGGAATCTTGCTCTCCAGTGTGCTCAACTCTAACTATCCTCCCATAATCCAGAAAGTTCACAGCAACTTTTCAATTTGACTGTTCTAGGGAGGACAACCTGGGCATGGAGTGACTCCCATCACTCATTCACCCAGATTCTGTTGAATTCTTGTAATAACCCTGACACCATGCCAGGTGCTACCTGGATGACAGACTTGCATAAAAACAATATGATCAGCAGGCATTGTGTTTTAAACATTAGGGCACTATTTGTCCGGCAGTGCAGCTAGGTAGTATCACTAACAGATACCAATAAGGATTTGAGAATTTAATGTAGGAAACCAACTGGTGCTTATAATATTGATCCAGAGCAAAAGGCTTCACAAACTTCAAAGGCAAACAATTTTCCAACACCACCACCACTAGAAATTTAGGGATTATCAACAAAAGATTACTATATAGCCAATAAAAGTGATTGCTTAAGGGGGAAAAGGGCATAAATTTCAGCTTAAGTCTGTAAAACGACCAACATACATACATATTTGTAGAGGGGAAACATGTTTTGTAAGGTGTACACATGTGGGTTTATATTTACATGGCTTAGTCCTGAATGGCTGAATGGCGGGACAATAAGTGACCTTAATTTTTTCCATCTTTCTATATTAAGCATGTATTACATACTATGCTTATTTTGTTAGGTTGAGAATTGCCTCATTTATTACTTTCCTTAGGAAACTAGAAAAAAGTCAGTATTTGTGACCATATGAATTGTAGAGTTTATGGAGGAAACTCTTTCTTAGGTAAATAGTCCAGGATGAGAAGTGAGAGATTCTTATCTTAGCATCTCCCTAAGGAACTTTTTTTTTTCCTGTTAGAAGGAACATAAGAATCCCGCTTTTCTTCAGCACAAATTTGCCACTCAGTCCTGCATGCAAAGAAGTTGGAAGCAGCTCCAGTGTCTATCAGATGGTACAGAACCTAGATATTTGACATTTCATTTAAACATGGACAAGGCTGACATGTCCCAGCACCTACTCAGTGAGCATACATCAGTATGCTCACTCTATCCCAGAAACATGGCTCCTCTCACTTCAGAGCTATCTTCTCTGATAAACACATAGACTGCCAAGGGAAAAGCATTCCTGAATATTTAGATTATGTATTTGTGTCCAATTAGAGGTCACCTAAGTTCAAGGGTGTAATACACTTGGAATTCTTTCCAGACCTTCTCACACTAAGAAACTTAACCTGGTGAGTTTAAAAAAAACTTGTGGAAAATGAATAGAAAACTTAACTCATAGAAATATGTAATTCATGCTTCTCTGTGGTACCTGGGAATATCTGTAAATACTACTCTTATGGCCGGCACTGTGGCACAGTAGGTTAATATCCTGCCTGCAGCACCAGCATCCCATATGGGTGCAAGTTCTAGTCCCAGCTGCTCCATTTCCAACTCAGCTCTCTATTATGGCCTGGGAAAGCAGTAGAACATAGTCCAAGACCTTGGGCCCCTGCACCTTGTGGGAGACCCAGAAGAAGCTCCTGGCTTCGGATTGGTTCAGCTCCAGCTGTTGTGGCCATTTGGGGAGTGAACCAGCAGATGGAAGCCCTTTCTCTCTCTCTCCCTCTCACTGTCTGTAACTCTACCTCTCAAATAAATCAATAAAAATCTTAAAAAAATACTGCTGTGTTTATTAAATAGCGATACATTTGTAGATTTTGGCTTAGTGAGAATCTATGAGAAATCACAAACACAAAAAAAAGGATTCCTGATTGCAGGGAGCTTAGAATCACTGAAGAAAACTGGATATGCAGATGATCACCTGGGATAACACCAAGCTTAGCTCATTCACAAACTAAGGAACCAGAACTCAACATGATACAAAAGTACAAAAGGCACTAAATTTTGTGTTGAAATATTCATAAAAAATGGTCTTCCCCAAGATAACAAGTATGAGTAATAGCAAACAGGAGGCCCAGGGTTGCCCTAACTCACCGGCAGTGGCATGAACAGAGATGTGCCCAGCATCATGCTGTATTCCATCAAATGCATGAGAAGACACATTTCCCCATCAAGGACACAACAAGCCTCAGAGAAGTATGAGACCGTGCCACTGACAGCCAGTCCCAGAGAGTCTCTGATGGATCTCATGGCTGAACCTCCAACTTAACTTTTACCTCACAGAAGAATCTGTCCTGTGTTGGATGGAAGAGCGAGAAGATTCCTGGCTCTGCCACTACCTAAGTGTACTGCAGAGGCCACAGTCACATTTAAAAATTTTTTTTTAATTATTTAAATTTTTTTAAATTATTTAAAAATATGTTTTAAAATAAAAAAATGTTTAAATTTTTATTTATTTGGCTGGTGCCGTGGCTTAACAGGCTAATCCTCTGCCTTGCGGTGCCAGCACACTGGGTTCTAATCCTGGTTGGGGCACTGGATTCTATCCTGGTTGCCCCTCTTCCAGGCCAGCTCTCTGCTATGGCCCGGGAAGGCAGTGGAGGATGGCCCAAGTCCTTGGGCCCTGCACCTACATTGGAGACCAGGAGAAACACCTGGCTCCTGACTTCAGATCAGCATGATGAGCCACCTGCAGTGGCCATTGGAGGTGAACCAATGGCAAAAAGGAAGACCTTTCTCTCTGTCTCTCTCACACTATCCACTCTGCCTCTCAAAAAAAATATTTATTTGAGAGGCAGAGTCAGAGAGAGAGAGAGAGAGAGAGAGAGAGAGAGAGAGAGAGAGAGAGAGAGAGAGAGAGAGAGAGAGAATAGGCTCTTCTGTCCACTGGTTCACACCCCAGATGGACACAACAGCAGGGGCTAGGCCAGGAGCCTGGAACTCTATGCTGGTTTCCCACATGGGTGCAGGGACCCAAATACTTGGGCCATCTTCTGCTGTCTCCCAGGTACATTATCAGAGAGCTGCATCAAAAGTGCAGCTGGGATTCTAACTTGTCCCCACATGGGATGCTGGCATTGTAGGTGGCAGCTTAACCCGCGGTGCCACGATGTCACCCCCAAGGGCATGTCTCTTAAGCGGGCCTGTCATCTCTCACTAGGAAAGACAAGCCACATTTCAGTGCCTGATTGCTCATTTAATGAACTTCAATTCAGTAAGAAGTGGCATCAGTCCCTGGATAGAAAGGCTCAAACAGGCCTTGAAATGGAAAACCTTATCTCTAATGAAGAACAGGGCTTTATCTTGGGTGTAATCTAGAGGCAACAATAAGAAAGAAAAACACCTAATTTCAGGATATAGCAAAGAAGGATCACACGCAAGCAGCAGTCCCATCCCACAAACACAGTGTGCAAAGTCTGGGCCTCTTCTGCTTAAAAGTTTTAGTTACACAAAGGTTCCAGGGATCACATTTAGCTTTTCTCTTGAGGCTCCTCTTAAGAAATGGGGAAAGGTAATTTCTCCCTTTTTCATGTCTCATAAGTAACTGAATATAGTCATTTTTAATATTCTCAACAATAAAATGTGGTGTGTCTATGTTCACCTATCTACCCACCACAGGCTTTCTCTCACTCTATCTGCATCCTTTTATGTATAAAAGCAGCTTTGAAAAAGCTTTTGGAGTAACCACTCTTTGTAACACACAAGGAAATCCACACAGGTGCTTTCTCTAAGGGAGTTTGAGTTCAGAAGGCTCTCTTTTTTTTAAGGATTTATGTATTTATTCAAAACTCAGATTTATGCAGAGAGGAGAGAGAGAGATCTTCCATCTGATGGTTCAATCTCCAATTGGTTGCATCAGCCAGAGCTGTTCTGATCTGAAGCCAGGGCCCAGGAGTTTCTGCTGGGTCTCCCATGTGGGTGCAGGGGCCCCAGGACTTGGGCTATCTTCCACTGCTTTTCCAGGCCATAGCAGAGAGCTGGATCAGAAGAGGAGCAGCCAGGACTCGAACTGGCATATATATGAATGCCTGTGCTTCAGGCACCAACCCGCTGCACCACAGCACCGGCCCCAGAAAGCTCTTTTCTGTAGTGTGTAGCACAGGCCTAGGCTCTCAATATACACCCTATTAGGATCTCCTGACTGATAGTGAAATCTGTAGATTGCATTGTGTACCCTACCCACAGAGTTATGTCTGCCTGTCAACAGTTCTGGGATGACATGGCAAACAAAACAAAATGCTCACACTTCCTCGTTACCATTGTACAGTGTGAGTTCAACTACCACAACAGTGACTGACAAGTATTCATAATATGGCAGAAAAGTAGAAGAGATTACTGTCACAAGAGACAGAAATTCAGAACAGGCAAAAGAGGGGCAGGTGTAGTTGTGCAGCAGGTTAAGCTACCATCTGCAAAGCTGGCATCCATATAGGCACTGGTTTGTGAGCTGGCCTCTCCTTGTCTGATCCAGCTCCCTGGGAAATTTTTTGATACATACACTGCAGAGGTGGCCTAGTTAAGGTTCTCTTACATGCTGAGTTCCTTGTCAATCATGAATCAGTGCATCTACATTATGTTACCCTGAGAAAGGAATCTAAAAGGTTAAGATCTTGTCTTATGAACAGTAACTTTTTAAACTTATTTTGAAATTGCTGATTTGATTTCTACAACTCAGCTATAAGAGCAGCCAAGAGACATGGAAGCAAGAATACCTCCTTTCCTCTGGCATTCATTCAAGGGGAGGCGGGACATGGTGCTTCGGGAGCAGTGGTCAAGACACCACTTAGGATATCACATCCCACATCAGAAGCCTCAGTTCTGGCCTAGGCGCTGCTTCCCATCCAGTTTCCTGCAAATGTGCTCTCTGGGAGGCACCAGGGAATGGCTTAACTTCATGAGTCCCTGTCACCTAGGAGGAACATATTGTGTCCTGACTCCTGACTTCTGTCTAGCCCAGCCTCTGCTGTCCACACAGAGTGAACCAGCAAGCTCTGTCTACCCATTTATCTCTCTCACACTTTGCCTTTCAAGTAAATATACATCTAAAAATAAAAATCTCAGGTAAATGGCATTTTGGGCTGCTGTTGTTTCCTTTACTCCCTGCAGTAAAGGCCACCATCAGCTTCCTGGTCCTGTTCACTGTCTGCCTTCACTGCTAGAAAGGACAGAGAAGAAATTCACTTTCCATTTGTATCTGAGAGAATGGCTATAATGACCATCCTAAACTTGGCAAGAAATGATTAAGGCAACACCTCAGTAGCTTTACAAACTAAATGATTTACAAAATCCTGTTGATCAGCTGTTACCTTACTGAAAACCACCAGGCTATTTATCAGCAAGAGTAAGATGAGAATCAATACTAAACAAATACTAAATAGCTACATTGTGCTCTGAGACAACATGCATAACGTCATTTCCTTAAAAAGTTTCTTAAAAAGCAAAAACAGCATGCCGGTTCAACACAAAACTCTCCTGAAGTGAACTTGTTTTTCCAAATGGCAGGCTCTGATAAGATCAATTTTAAAGTTTTGACCTATAATTCCAACAACTCTAGGTCACACTGCTACACATATCATGACAAGGAAGTATAAACTTTTGAAAGTTCTTAGTTATTCAGTTACATTCAGGAAATTTTTATTACATGCCCATGAGCAAGGACTTCGTTAGTATAAAATCCAATCCTATGAATTCCACATAATAAATTATTTTAAAACAGAAACTATAACCGTGTGGAAGAAGCAAGCTGTGGCCCTTCAGATAATGTTAGCCTTGGAGAAACAGTGAAACACGGTGTTGAGAAAACAACTGTAGTCCTAAGTGATATTAGTGACAGATACAGCAATGTGTTAATGCCAACTGGTTCTGCATAAAAAAGCTGTGCCAAGAGCATGAAAATTCCATTTAAAGAATGGTGTGGACAACCATCAGACCCAGAGAAGAGCAATGGATTGTTAAAGAAAGTGGAAACTCGAATATACAAAAATGGTTGACGAAAGTAGGCACGGTTAGCCTGGAGGAAGAAAAAAGACAAGTGTGACATCTGTCAAATATTTTTAGAACTGCCCTAGTAGAAGAGTAATGATGTAGTCCTCCAATGAGGCAAAATTTTTACCAAGCATGTAAGTTGCAGGAAGGTCCTGGGACTGGAGGTGTTACGGTAAAATGGGCTGTTGGAGAATCTGAAGGTACTTTTTAAAGTGTATGGGAAGGCCGTTGCCATGGCTCACTTGGCTGATCCTCCACCTGTGGTGCCAGCACCCTGGGTCCTAGTCCCTGTTGAGGCACTGGGTACTAGTCCCGGTTGCTCCTCTTCCAGTCCAGCTCTCTGCTGTGGCCCAGGAGTGCAGTGGAGGATGGCTCAGGTGCTTGGGTCCCTGCACCTGCATGAGAGACCAGGAGGAAGCACCCAGCTCCTGGCTTCAGATCAGTGCAGTGCCAACCGTAGTGGCCATTAGGGAAATGAACCAACCAAAAGAAGACCTCTCTCTCTCTCTCTCTCTCTCTCTCTCTCTCTCTCTCTCTCTCTCTCTCTCTCTCTCTCTCTTTCTCTCTGTCTATAACTCTACCTAAATAATAATATAAATATTAAATTATACGGGAAAACAAATTAACAGCTAGGCTAAATGGGTGGCATTAGCATAGTGATGCAAGCAGAATGTGGGGAAGTACTGTTTGCAGCTTTCCATATAATCGATCACTCAGAACATTTCCTCAAGCAACAGAGTGAAAAAGTTACTTTTCTTCAGGAAAGCTAATTTATTTAAACAGCTGTCAAGTGACTTCAAACTATGTCATTAAGAGATCAGTTCAGGCCGGCGCCATGGCTTAACAGGCTAATCCTCTGCCTTGCGGTGCTGGCACACTGGGTTCTAGTCCCAGTTGGGGTGCCAGATTCTATCCCGGTTGCCCCTCTTCCAGGCCAGCTCTCTGCTATGGCCCGGGAAGGCAGTGGAGTATGGCCCAAGTGCTTGGGCCCTGCACCCACGTGGGAGACCAGGAGAAGCACCAGGCTCCTTGTTTCGGATCAGCGAGATGCGCCAGCCACAGTGGCCATTGGAGGGTGAACCAATGGCAAAAAGGAAGACCTTTCTCTCTGTCTCTCTCTCTCTTTCACTATCCACTCTGTCAAAAATAAAAATAAAAAAATAAATTAAAAAAAAAAAAAAGATCTGTTCAGGCCAGCGCCATGGCTCACTAGGCTAATCCTCTACCTGCAGCACTGGCACCCCAGGTTCTAGTCCCAGTCGGGGTGCCAGATTCTGTCCTGGTTGCTCCTCTTCCAGTCCAACTCTCTGCTGTGGCCTGGGAGTGCAGTGGAGGATGGGCCAAGTCCTTGGGCTCTGTGCTCACATGGGAGACCAGGAGGAGGTGCCTGGCTCCTGGCTTCAGATCGGTGCAGCACCCAGCCTAGCGGCCATTTGGGGGGTGAACCAACGGAAGGAAGACTTTTAGAAAAATAATAATTTAAAAAAAGAGAGAGATCAGTGCAAAACAAAATGGGTTTTGGAAAATAAAAAAATGTAAAGCTCTTCCTTTGCATAGCAGAACTGTATAACCAGTAATAAGTCTACTGCTAAGGACCGTTATTGCAGGAGAGAAGAGATCTGTGTGTGCACGTGGGAGTAGGTCTCCACATCACAGAATCCTCCCTGGTGCTTGTCCTGGTGGTAAGTCACCATCAGACTAGATGGCTTCTCCCAGCCATTCCCAGATGCAGCTCCTGATTTCAGCTCCCCACTGATGTCACACTGGGAGTGATGGCCTGCCACCCACATGGGGAAGTGGATGCAATACTCAGGTCCCAGTTTCAGCCTGGCCTAGCCTTAAGTCACAGCAGACGCGAGCTGGTTCTTTTCTGTGTCTCTCAAAAAAGTGTTTAAAATGTTTTAATTGTGTTGGCCTGCTATATGTTGGTCTGTTTTCTGCTGCTGTAACAGAATACTCAAGACCAAAGCAGATGCTGTGGCATGGTGGGTTAAGCTGTCATTTGGGATGCCTGGATCCCATACTGGAGGGCCGATTTCAGTCTTCCCTCCTCTGCTTCCCTTCCAGCTTCCTGCTAATGTGCCAGGGAAGCAGCAGATGATGGTCTAGATCCATAGGGAACTGCCACCCAACTGGGAGACCTAGATGGAGTTCCTGAACTCTTGGCTTCAGCACGCCCAGTTCCAGCCGTTGTGGGCATTTTGGAGTGAACTAGTCAATGGAAGCTGTCTCTGCCTTTCAAATAAATTAAAAAACAAATAAACAGACAAAAAGAATACCTAACACTGGGTAAATTTGCTTCTTATCATTCTGGAGGCTAGCAGTCCAAGGTCAAGGGCTACATTCAGTAAGGACTCATGGCTGAGTTCCAGGGTGACCTAGGTGATCACATGGCCAGATACAACCAGCATGCCAAAGACAGCTTGCTTTTTAAACAAAGCCACACTCTTGATAAAGCATGAATCCATGCAAGGATGAATCATTCCATGAGCAGAACCCTCCAACCCAATCACCTCCCCAAACTACCACACTTCACAGCACCATTAATGTCTGACTTTGGGGGTTACAGTTCCAACACATGACTTCTGGGGGACAAACATTCCAAACATAGCACCTAGCTAGGTGACAACCCTATACCAAACAATGAAATCCAGGATCCATATGCATTGCAGAAAGCTGTAAAATGGACTGTAAAATAATGTACAATTTCCAGTGAACCTATCACCCCACACTCTTCTCTCCCATTTAATTCAAGGAAATGCAAGATGATGGAGACTATTAAGAATAAACTTTAAACTGGCTTTAACTAATAGATTAAAAACAAATCACACCCAGTGATAACTACTGATTCTCTTGTACTGTAATCATCTATCTCTTCCTCATCCTTGCCAAATGAGAAAAGGGCCTTATTTAATTTTAAACTTTAGCAGTTTATAGTGTGCCCAACAGCACATGGTAGGCGCATAATCAATCTGTGTGGAATAAATGAACTGTAAGACATAGTATTTTGGGGGGCCAGTACTGTGGCATAGAGGGTAACTGCAGTGCCAGTATACCATATGAGCATAGGTTTGAGTCCTGGCTGCTCCTCTTCTGATCCAACTCTCTGTTATGGCCTGGAAAAGCAGTAGAAGATGGCCCAAGTCCTTGGACCCCTGCACTTGTGTGGGAGACCCAGAAGAAGCTCCTGGACCCTGGCTTCAGATCAGCACAGCTCTGTCCATGTCCATTGTGGCCACCTGGGGAGTGAATTAGCATATGGAAGACACCTCTCTCTCTCTACTTTTCAAATAAATAAATCTTTTAAAAAATATAGTATTTTTAAAAATTATAAGTTTCAAGCTAACATCTGGAAAAAATGTCAAAAAAAGTTATTACAATGAAGCTGCTTCTTCGTTCTTGGCTCACAAACAGATCAGAATCAAGACAGGTAAGTTTTCTCCTTCAGAGATAGTTCAAGTGTATAGAAATCAGTATGACTGTGTCTGAAATGACCAAAGCTGGTGAAAGGACCTAGATGCCTTTGGAAGTTAACTGTATGATTACAACCAAAATAATTTTTACATAAGCTCAAGTTAAATCTGGGCACTTAATTACAAAATCACTACTGTTTGATTTCTTCTAAACCATTTTTCCCCTTTCACTTTAAAATATTATTCACTTTAAAAATAATTTTCACAAACTGACCTATATTTTGAAAGGGGACATTATCAAATCGAAGCATTTTTTTTTTTATTTGAGAGGTAGAGTTACAGATAGAGAGAGAGACAGAGAAAGAAGTCTTCTATCTGCTGGTACACTCCCAGGTGGCCGATTTGAAGCCATGAACCAGGAGATTCCTCCAGGTCTCCCATGCTGGCGCAGGGGTCCAAAGACTTGGGCCATCTTCCATTGCTTTCCCAGGCCATAGCAGAGAGCTGGATCAAAAATGGAGCAGCCAGAGCTCCAGCTGGGACTCCAAACAGTGCCCATATGGGATGCCAGCACTGCAGGTGGAGGCTTTAGTTGCTATGCCACAGCACCAGCCCCAGCACTTTTAAAACACTGGAAATCTGCAGGCAATAGTGTAATTTGGTGGGCTGTTGGTCTTTTTTTTTTATTTGACAGATAAAGTGAGACAGTGAGAGGAGACAGAGAGAAAGGTCTTCCTTCCATTGGTTCACCCCCCAATTGGCCACCACAACCAGAACTATGCCTATCCGAAGCCAGGAGCCAAGTTTTTCCTCCTGGGCCTGAGTGTAGGGACCCAAGCACTCAGGCCATCCTCCACCGCTGTCTGCGGCCACAGCAGAGAGCTGGACCAGAATAGGAGCAACTGGGACTAGAACCTGGTGCCCATATGGGATGCCAGCACCACAGGCAGAGGATTAACCAAATGAGCCATGGCACCAGCCCAGGCTATTGGTCTTGAAAACTGTAGTCACCAAGAAGATGGAACTTGAAAGGACACAGCTGTAGAGAAGCTGATAAAAGGGATCTGGGTGGGTGATGCAATGACCCAACTGCAGAGGACTTTCTGAGACCTATTATAACTTTTTACTTGGGCCAGCACCATGGCTCAATAGGCTGATCCTCTTCCTGCAGCACCAGCACACTGGGTTCTAGTCCTGGTGCCAGATTCTGCCCCAGTTGCCCCTCTTCCTGTCCAGCTCTCTGCTGTGGCCCAGGAGTGCAGTGGAGGATGGCCCAAGTGCTTGGGCCCTAAACCTGCATGGGAGACCAGGAGAAGCATCTGGCTCCTGGCTTCAGATCAGTGCAGTGCACCGGCCGCAGTGGCCATTGGGGGGTGAACCAATGGTAAAGGAAGACCTTTCTCTCTCTCTCTCTGTCTACTCCGCCTGTCAAAAAAGAAAGGATGAAAACAAATAACTGGTTACACTTGGATTATAAAATAAGATGGCACATTGTTATACTTCATTACAAAAACTTGGGACAGGCATATCGATCACTAGATGCAGTGGTTAAAGCATCCAACAGTTATTAGCTTCAATGTTCTACTTTGTTCTGGTAAAGGGGAAAACCAAATACCTTTTCAGCAGGTTTGGCTTTCACTGCTTTTAAATTAGGCAAAATTAAGTTAGGAAGGACAGAGGAGAGACCGCCCAGGGAGCCGAGAAAGCTTTCTAGAGGCTGTGTGCCAGAACACAGAGACCCACTCTATACACAGAATGGATAGAAGCCCTTCCTTTCAGGGCCCCCAGCCCATGATTTGGCCATGCACGTGGTGACTGATGACACAGATCCCTCTCTACAACCCTGACATGATCTCAGGTGCTGTCACCTACTTGGGCCTCAGCTTCATCATTAGTGAAGGGAGAGGCGGCAGAGTGGTGAAGTCCTATTTCAGTTCTAAAACTGCATTATTACATTGATGACCCCAGCAGGATACAGCCATCAGCTTCCCTTGAGCTCTCTGCAAATGCACCTGGGAGGCAGCAAGGATGCCTTAAGATCTGTGCGCCTGCCATCCATGTAGGAGACCTGGATGGAGTTCCCAGCTCCTGGCTTTGGTTTGGCCCAGTCTTGGCTGCTGCAACCATTTAGGGAGTGAGCTAGTAGTTAAAGATAGTCAATCAATCAGTCAGTCCAGCTCTCATTTGGGAGTGAATCAGCAGATGGAAGAAAACTGTAATGATGCTTTTCAAATTAATCAATATCAATCTTGATGGTTAACACTCAATCAATAATCCTCCCTGAGCCAAACCCTCTCTCAGGTGCTCTCCCTGCACCAACCTCATGCCTCCCAAACCTACAGATGGCAAACAGACACTCAAAGAGATGAAACAGCAGTCATTCTCCCAAAGCCTGGAGCTGGGAGCTGACAAGCAGGCATTCCTGGGGTGAAGAGTGGAAGGGCATTCCAGGTAGAGAACAGGATGTGCCAAGGTACAGCAAGGTGAGTGAGCCCCTGGAATTCAGTGTGGCGTGGGGAGGGACACTTCCCTCCCTAGTGACCATAGCTGATGGAGTCTGAGGGGGAAGTTTTTCTTTCCCTTTGGGACTCACTTCCTCAGGCTTTCAAATGCAAATATTATTCTGCTGTGGGAGGTGCAGGTGGAACAATCAGTGACCAGGGTTCTTTCTTCAAAACTTGGATTTTGATCTTTCTTGAGCTGTCAATCAGCTGCCCAATCTTCCCTCTCTGGACTCTTGGCAGTGGGGCAGCTCTGTCAGCCATTGCTTGGTGGTGGCACTGCGCAGTACTGCTGAGCCAAATCGGCAGTAGGTTAGATGTCATCAGTGCCTTTCCCTAGGATCTATCACCCTACAAGGGGCTTATCAGGTTGGAACCCCACCCAAGGCCTGGGGCATCTGAATTTCAGAGCCAGGCAAGCCAGGAAGAGGCTGGCACAGGGAAGGGCAGAGGTGGTAAGCAGACACACTCTCTGAAGTCTGGGTTAGAGCACTGAAGACATTATGAACAAAACCATTCCTATGCATGTGCACGGGTGTGTAAGCACACATGCATGTTGGGGGGTGTGTCCATGAGTTTCAGACTCTCAAAGTGACCAATGACCCAGAAACATTAACAACCACTGCTCTTAAGCCAGCTGGGAGCCAGATCTCCAGGCAACTCAAGACACCTGGAGAAACCCAACGACACAGCAAGGAGAAAAAACCAAAAACCAGAAAACCAGCCATTGCAAGCTAGATGAGAAATCCTCCCAGACCTTAGTGGGAAGGATTATAAGCACTGTAGCCAAGACTGTTCCAGCCTTAGGATCTGAGGCAGTAATGTCTGCCTGCCTTCACTCAGTGCTATTGCACAAGCTGCCACCCTGGGCAGGACCCCGAATGCTCACAATTTGCTGAGAAGCCATCCAGGCTTCCAGCTGGTAATCTAATTCTCCTAAGGAAAGTCTTCCCTTTAAACAGCAAAAGCAGAAAGGAAACACGGGAAGCTGGAGCCACAGGCCAGGTACTTCTCTAAACTAATATTTGAAAGAAACTTAAAAATAAACCACATGTCACATTCACTTTAAGTTTCTAGCACAAGATTAAAAGGATAGCTGTTTCCTGAGGAAGGAGTCTCAACACAAGAGACTTACACAAGGGCAGTATGGCCCCATGCTGGGACATGACCAGGGATTCCTCCCCCACCCAGCAACAGCATCCTCCCCCATGACACCACCAGCATCAACATCTCCTAGGACACCCAGCACCAGATTTCACCCTGTTGTTGACTTCCTCAGTGCTACCATGTTTAAAGTAGCCCAAGAGTCAAGACAAAGTAGCCCAAGAGTCAAGACAAAGTAGCTTCTGGGGGATCTCAATGGGGAAAGATGCCTTCAAGCACTTGGCAAAGGAGGCCAGGAGGAGCAGAATGAGGATAGAAATCACCAGCAGCCACCCCTGGAGCCAGCAGCTGTCTGGGTTCACACAGGGGCTGTGTGCTCAGGTGGGCTGCTCACCCTCTCTGCTCTTCCTTCACCCATGCAATGGGGCTCACCACTGGCCTCCTGCACTGAACTCTATTAAGAATTTGATGAGCCACTGTTTGTAAATATGTTTAGAAAAACATCTGGAACATACTGTTTTCAAATACACCAATTCTTTCCAAAATTCCTTGGTTAAGGGAATGGAATCTATCTAGGATCTAACACTGTGCCATAGTGGGTTAAATTGCTGCTTGTAGCACCAGAATCCCATACAGGCACTGGTTCAAGTCCCAGCTGCTCCACTTCTGATCCAGCTCTCTGCTATGGCCTGGAAAAGCAGTAGAAGATGGCCCAAGTGCCTGGGCTCCTGTACCGCATGGGAAACCCAGAAGAAGCTCCTGGCTTTGGTCTGGCTGTTGCAGGTATTTGGGGAGTGAACACTGGATAGAAGACCTCTCTCTCTCTCTCCCTGGGTAACTCTGCTCTCAAATAAATAAATAATCTGAGAGAGAGAGAGAGAGAAAGAGACAGAGAGAGAGAGAGAGAGAGAGAGAGAGAGGGTTATATCTGTCTCAGTGTTCAAGTGTGAAATAAAACACCAAAAACCATCACTACGGCACAGTCTGTCAGTGGAAAGAAAAGACATTAATGAAAAATTCTAACTAAGAGCCACCATTTCAAGCTCCTGTCACAGGTGAACCACCCTGCTAGATGCTGGGAGATAAAGAAACAGATTATTCTGCCTAGAAAATACTTATATAAACCCCAGGTGCCCAGACAAGTGAGGGACAAGGACCCATGTGACAGATGTTAGATTTATACTGAGGAACTCAGCCCACAGCTTCCAAAGGAAGACAGAAATTCTGCAAAAGCAGTAATGGTTAAAGAGTCCGTATTTAATTACGGGTTGATGTCAACATCTTGTGTGTTTTCATTGGATAACTAAAACATAAATGTGTCAACAAATTTGGAAACAGAACGACCACTGAACACTAATTGATTTTACTGTGCCCAAAAGGTTAGCATGAAGTAAACATAAGAGTTTCTGCCTTTATCAGATTCTGTGCCAGCCACATTACCACAGCTTACACACATCTCTTTCGATCCTCACAATTCCACCAAGCAGAAATTATCTTCATTTTCTTCTGACAAACAGGTAAAGCAACTGAAATTTAGAGAGGTTAAAGGTCACCCAGCCAACAAGTGGAGCAGAACCTTGTCAGGAATCTAAAATAACCATGCTCCTTAAGGAACTGATGGATAATTAAATTCCCAATGTCACCAACACTGGGCTTATGGACTAATTTCTCAATAACCTGTCCTCATTCCATGTCTCAGTGCTAACTCCTTCCAAATAATAATCCTAATATAGGTAGTGCAATTTTTGCTTGTTGAGCACATTACTTAAATTCTATTGTGGTTCGATGTCTATATAATCAGCATTTTATCCTACATAGATCTTATTCCCAATTTACACAAGAATCTGGCCTCAGAGAAATGCAGTAACTTGCCCAAAACAGCACCGCTAATCAATGACAGAGCCAGCATAGGAGACCAGGATGTGGAACCTAGAATTGGCTCACTGCACTGCTCACTGCACTACGAAGACAGAAAATGCCCATGCAAGCTGTCTGAAAGTGAACTCAGCTTCAAACTCTGCCATCAGGCCATCCTTCCCAAGACACACCTTCTCTCTTCTCAACAGATCCTGTCCCTGGGAACCTAAGGTGGACCCTTCCCAGACAAGGCGTCCCCAGCAACTCAGTGTCCCAGTGGACACTGACGGGACTATGATGCTAGCCCAAGTGGAGAGCATAGGGAAGAAGGTATGGAAAGGAGGGCCCCCCACCATGGTCAGTTCCTCCCTGCATTTCTGGGCCAGCCCCACCCTCTGTCCCCACAAGGTAGCTAGGCAAGGGGCCCCACACACAAAGAGGAGAGAGGTGCCAAGCCCTGCCAGACAGGTCTTCCAAGGCAGGCAGGACTTGTAACCTATAAATATCCACAAGGTGAGGGAACACATGAACTAAGAGAAGAGGGACAAATACTACAAATGTTTCAGAGTCTGGAACTCCAGTGGGAGTAAGACGACAGAGAACCCTCATGAGACGCTTGTGCACAGAACTGGCAGGCCAGGCTGGGAAGCCAGAGAGCAAAGCCCAGGACCACCAGGTTATCACAGTAAACAGGCTGCAGGTGAAGCATTGCAGCTCTCCTGGTGACACAGCATGGGAACCAGGGCATGGACCTGGTGATAAAAAGAAGCTACAAAAGCTTGTAAAGGGGCTGGCACCATGGCATAGCTGGTAAAGCTATCATCTGCAGCGCCACATCCCATAGGGTGCTGGTGCGAGTCCTGGGTGCACCACTTCCAATCCAGCTCCCTAATGTACCTAGGAAAGCACTGAAAGATGGCCCGAGTACTTGGGCCCCTTCCCCCCTGTGGGAGACCTGGATGAAGCTCTTGGCTTCCACAGTAGCCCAGCTCCAGATGTTGTGGCCATTTGAGGAGTGAACCAGCAGATGAAAATTAATCTCTCTCTCTTTCTCTGTCCCTCACCCCATCCCATCTTTCCCTCCCTCTGCCTCTCCTTCTCTGTAACTCTTAAAAAAAAGTTTCATGGAAAATGGAATTATGAGCTAGGTCAGGGTAGGTGATCAATGTCTCAGTGGAGTGCTCAGGTTCCTTGCTCTGGCTCCTGACTCCAGCTTCCTGCTAATGCAGACGCTGGGAGCAGCAGCGATGGCTCAGGTAAATACCACTCATGTGGGAGACTTGGATTGAATTACTGGTTCCCAGATCTGCCAGCCCCTTTGCAGGTATTTAGCATTAAACCAGCAGATGGAATCACTCAGTCTGAATCTCTCCTTCCCTCTCTCTCCTCCACCACCCAAATAAAAGATAAATACATTAAAAAAATAGACTCAAGTTTATTGTGGTGCAAAAAGAAATCAGTGCACTTTTTCCATAATATGTATTTTGCACTGAGTTTTTGAAGATCCTTTGATACATTTCATGTGCTTAGAAGCCTGGATGCAGGTCCTGGGTCTCTACTTTGGGTACTGAAATTAAAAGATGATCTCCATGAAACAGAAATAAAGGGGCAGGGTGTTGTGCCAGAGCATTAAGCTGCTGCAGGCCATGCCCACATCACAAAGGAGTGCCAGTTCATGTTCCAGCTGCTCCACTTCTGATCCAGTTCCCTGCTAATGTCTTGGGAAAGCAGCCGATGATGGCCCAAGTACTTGGATTTCTGCCCCTCACATGAGAGACCCAGATGAAGCTCCAGGCTTGAACTTGGCCCAGCCTTGGCTGTTGTGGTCATTTAATGAATGAATCAGTGGATGGAAAATCTCTTTCCCCTTCTCCCCTGGCTCCCACCAACTCTGCCTTTCAAATAAATAGACATCTTAAAAAGAAAAGCCAGTTTAGTGTTAGAATTCCCTGCTTGACCCAGCTCCTCAAACACAAATAGCAGGCATAAAAAAGATAAGACATCTTCAAAAAGTCCATGGGAATTGCGCATTATAAACATATCTATGTTGGGCCAGTGCTGTCGTGTAGTAAGCTAAGCTTCTGCCTGCAGTGCCAGTATTCCACATGGGCACTGGTTCAAGACCTAGGTGCTCCTCTTCCAAACCAACTCTGTGCTATGGCCTGGGAAAAGCAGTGGAAGATGACCCTGCACCTGCATGGCAGACCTGGAAGAAGCTCCTGGTTTCTGGCTTCTGATCAACTCAGCTTCAGCCGTTGTGGCCATTTGGGGAGTGAGCCAGCAGACAGAAGACCTTTCCCTCTCTGCCTCTGTCTGTCTGTTACTCTACCTCTCAAATAAATAAATAAAAATCTTTTAAAAAAAGAAAATATCAGCCGACACCAGGGCTCACTAGGCTAATCCTCTGCCTACGGCGCCAGCACCGCAGGTTCTAGTCCTGGTGAGGGCACCGGATTCTGTCCCACTTGCTCCTCTTCCAGTCCAGCTCTCTGCTGTGGCCCAGGAAGGCAGTGGAGGGTGGCCCAACTGCTTGGGCCCTGCATCTGCCTGGGAGACCAGGAAGAAGCACCTGGCTCCTAGTGGTGCAGCTCGCCCGGCCATAGAGGTCACTGGGGGGTGAACCAATGGAAAGACCTTTCTCTCTGTCTCTCTCTCACTAACTCTGCCTGTCAAAAAGAAAAAGAAAAAAAAAGAAAATAGCTATGCAGGTTTCAGTTTCTTTTGCAAGTAAACTATGTTTTATTCCCACATTTCCACTAGCTTTACTGTGTAAAATACTCTTGAATATTTGAAAGGCAAGTTTGGGAGCAAGCCACAGCTTGGGATGTGGGTTGCATCCTGTACTTAAGTTCATGTCAGAGCTCTACTTCTGATTCCAGCTTCCTGCTAATGTGCACCCTGAGAGGCAGGGGGTAATGTCTACCTACTTGGGCCTCTGCTACCCTGAATTATTTCCTGGCTCCCAGCTTAGGCCTGGCCCAGCCACAGCTACTGCCAACATTTGTGGAGAAAAGTAGTACATGGAAGATCTGTCACTCTCTGCCTTGAAAATAAAAAATAAAAAATTGAAATGAAACTGTCTCAGTAAAACACATCCACTCAATAGCATTCATTATGAAATTGTGATTTTCCATTTTTTTTAAAGAGAACATTCATTATGGATTTTCCCTGTGACTTCTTGGTTGTGTGTGAGATTACATAATAGAAAAAAATGAAGACAAGGAGCCAAATTGAATGTTTTCTAAATTCTACCCTCAGATACTTGTTTCAAATTGAGAAACTGACATTTGAGTTTCTCTTGCACATTGTTAAATGCCTTCAAAGGAAGTGCTGTGGACATTCTCATGCCTACACAAAGCTCCCATCAGTATATAAAATAACAGTATATAATCCTACACATCCTAGCCCAAACATTACTGCTTCAAAGAACCTTTCCTAACCAGTGCCGTGGCTCAATAGGCTAATCCTCCACCTGTGGCTCTGGCATACTGGGTTCTAGTCCCAGTTGGCACACCGGATTCTGTCCTGGTTGCCCCTCTTCCAGGCCAGCTCTCTGCTGTGGCCCGGGAGTGCAGTAGAGGATGGCCCAAGTGCTTGGGCCCTGTGCCCTATGGTAGACCAGGATAAGCACCTGGCTCCTGCCTTTGGATCAGCACAGTGCACTGGCTGTGGCAGCCATTGGAGGGAGAGGGGATGGTTGTGGATAGGAGGGAGATTATGGAGGAAAAAGCCACTATAATCCAAAAGTTGTACTTTAAAAATTTATATTTATAAAATAAATGTTAAAAAAACTAAATAAAAGAAATTACAATAAAAATAAACTCTCAAAATTAGAAACAAAAGTGAAAACTTGGCTTGTAATGCCTAATACATAATCTTTTTTTTTTTTTTTTGACAGGCAGAGTGGACAGTAACACATAATCTTGTATTCAAAATGTATCCTAAGGAACTTACTACAAACTCATTCAAAGTACAATTCAGTAATGTTGCAAAATATAAAAGATTCAAATATCAATCATATTTCTATATAGGAACAATGAACATTCTGAAAATATAATTAATGATAACATTCAATGTAGCATCACAGAATGAAAATAGCACTAAGAAATTAAAATAAGACCTTGGATTTTATACTAAAATTATAAAATATAATTAAAAACACAATATGATGAAGCAGTGATTTCAGTAGGAGATTTTAATATTTCAAAAAAGGTATGCTTAACATTAGTCATTGTGGAAATGCAAATCAAAGCCTCTGGACGATCCAACTTCACATTCAGTAAAATGACTGATTCAGCCATAGATAAACATTGACATGGATATGGGGAACCTGGAACCCTCACAAACTTCCAATAAAACTGTGAAGCCACTAGGAAAAATAATTTGGCAGTTTCTCAGCATGCTCCACATGAGATTATTTAATGCCTCAGCAGTATTTTTCCCCAGGTATGCAACTAAAAGAGACAAAGCCCACATGTACCCAAATACTCACTTCAGCAATATTCATGAAAGCCAAATGTGAAGGCAACCCAAATACTGTTGTGGAAAAACAACAACATGTAGTATATCTTTTATAATACTATATTATTTAGAAATAAAAAATAATTACAAAATGACAGACAACAAAAGTAATGAAACTCAAAAAAGGGACAAAAAGAGAGAAAAGAAATCAAAAGCAAAACCACACATACTGTAACACTATCTGATTCCAATTATGGGACAGTCCAGAAAAGGTTGATCTCTGGAGATAGAATTTGGATTAAAACCTGTCTGGGACTGATAGTCAATGAAGAGGTACTGTAAACAATATGAAATATTTGTGGGATTAATGAAAATGGGCTTATCTTATACTGTGCTTATGATTATATGACTCCCAAAATAGTACAAAGCATGGAACATGCACTGAAAACATGGGACAGTTAGGAATACACAGACAGGCTCAGGAGTTTGGGCTTCACAGAAGAAATTAAAAGACCAATAAATATGAGGCGGCTTCAAGTATTTTGTGGAACATGAAATTAAAATATGTTCATTTTAGTTAAAAAAATATTTGAAACCATGAATATGTGGGGCCTTAAAATTCATGGATAATATTTTGTGTGAAAGAACTATACATATGTTTCCAGAAGTTTCTGCATCAAAATTAACCTAACATTTAATTCCATATTTCTTGTTTGATATTGCCCTCATTTTAATTAATTCCATGTACACTTTAAGAAATAGTTTATTTTTTCTTACATGAAACAGTTTAAAATATTAGTCATTAATTTAAGGTAAAACACTGCCTCCTGATTGCTCCACTTAGCAGGACAAAATGTCAGTCCATGTGTTCTAGATTATGTTTGTATTAATAAGCTACTTCCAAAGATCATATTAATTGTGATACTAACTTAAATATTTCAAGAACCCACAATGTTATACACCAAATAAAATGGAGTTTTTAATGTTTTATTGACAGTAATTGTATATATCTATGGAATACATATGAGCTTTTATTCCATGTGTATTGATCAAATCAGGGTAAATAACACTTTCCCTTCTCTATCATTACACTTCACAATGGGAGCCTTGACGTTCCATTCTTCTATTTGTCCATAAAATATAAAATAAGATTATGGACTATAGTTACCCCAATATGCTATGTAACACTAGGAACTCACTCCTATAATTTAACTCTGATTTGGTATCAATACTCCAAGTAGTTTTTACAAATTTATTAATTAATTAGTTCAGAAGAAAAAATAGACATATACAGAGGCAGAGGGGAAAAGAGAACACCCTCATCCATTTGTTCACTTCACAAATTCCCAATATAGCTATGGCTGTGCCAGACCAAGCTGAAGCCAGGAACTCAACCTGGTCTCTCAGGTGGGTGGCAAGAATTCATTACAACTATCACTACCCCCATCCAGGACCACACATGAGCAAGAAGCTGGAAGTGGAAGATGTGACTCTAGCCCAGCTACTCCAATATGGGATGTGGGTATCCTGAGCAGGGTTGTAACACAATGGCGAATGTCATTCCTCCAGGAAAGTTTTGAAGTACCTCCACATCTCTGACTTGCAGAGAGGGGACACAGCCCCATGAGCCCAACCCCATCACTGCACGGTCTGTTTCTCTCCAACATCACAAACTCTCCTCATGTACCTCTCCCTGAATGTTCCCATTCTGAGGTCTCCCAATACATACAGGGCAGAGCAGCAGAGCACAGCAGGATGTGCCTGGGAAATGAGACAGCAAGTGAGGGGAAAACTGGACTCTGCCAGTTTCTACCTAATCACTGCCCAGATCCAGTCACAGTGTCAGCGGGGCTGATCCAGCAGGTGAGTTTGGGTTCACCAAGTGTACTCACTGGACATTTTGGGGGCCAGCATTGGAGGCAGGGGCAAATTGGCCATCCACACGCCAGAATCTGAAGGTGAATCATTAAATTACACCATGCCTGAAAATCAATCCAAATGGATTGAAGGCTTACACAGAAGATCTCAGGACTTAAAGCTCCTTAAATACTGGGAGCAAATTCATTGGCTTTAGCCTCAACCATAATATGGATATGACACCAAATCCACAGGTGACAAAAGCAAAATAAGGAAGTAGGATTGGAAAAAAAAACAAAAGTAAAATCCTTTCACTTGGAACTGGAAAATATTATATTTAGTGAAATAAGTCAGTTACAGAAAGACAAATACCCTGACCCTTGATCTGTGGTAGCTAAAGAATGCCTAACAGGTAATCTATAGAAGTGAAGCTTAAACTTTGAGATGTAAAGACTTTGAACAGCTCTTGCCTCCACTGTGGAGGGACAGTTTTTTTTTTTTTTTTCCTGGCATCCTATTTGTGGAACTCTTTATTTAGTTTAGGGCTAATCTTTTTTGTTTAAAGTTAGTAGAAGTTATATCTTAGACAAATCTTAGCAAAAAATAAGAATGGGAATAGGAGAAGGAAGAGGAAGAAGGGTGGGGCTGCAGGTGAGAGAGAGGGCAGGATGGGTAGGATCACTATGTTCCTAAATTTGTATTTATGAAATGCAAGAAGATTGTTTGTCTTACATAAAAGGATATAGGAAAAAAAAGCTGAAGATGTCACCAGTGCTATGGCATAGCAGATAAACTGAAAAACCTGCCACCTACAGTGCTGACATCCACATGGGCACTGGTTTGAGTCCTGGCTGCTCCACTTCTTAACCAGTTCTCTACTATGGCCTGGGAAACAGTAGAAGATGACCCAAGTGCTTGGGCCCCTGTACCTGTTTGGGAAACCCAGAAGAAACTCCGGACTCATGGATACAGATCAGCCCAGCTCTGGCCATTGCAGCCATCTGGAGAGTGAACCGGAGGATGGAAGATGTCTCTTGCTGTCTCTCTGCTTCTGCCTCTCTGTAACTCTCCTGTCAAATAGATAAATATTTTAAAAAACTGAAGAGATTCTGCATACTAACAGAAAAAATTAAAAGAGAAAGAAATGGGAGAAAATCTTGGCAGATGACAGTATGATTAATGGAATAATATAAAGAACATACATATTGCAAAAGGAAATACTGTGATAAAAATGGACAAAGTATTTGATTAGTTTTTCCAATCAACACATGCAAGCAATCATAGGAAAAATGGCTCAGCAATGCTAATAAAGACCATAATGTCTACTACCTCACATAGGCTAAAATAGATATTATCAAAAAGTAAAAATCAAAGTGTGAAATACTGAATCATACATGGAGAAAAGGGAATTCTGACATTTTTCACAATTTGGATCCAAAAGTATCAATGTGTACATTACACTATTTGAAATATCACAGAGAATGATAAATATCACATACTCTCATGTATATGTGGAATATAATAAAGTTAAATTAAAGACAGAACAGAATGGTTGTTACCAGGGGCCTGAGATTGGAGGAAATGGAAAGATGTTACTTGAACAATACACATTTACAATTATGGGATAAATTAACTCCTTGAGATATAATATACAACACAATAATGAGATGAATACAGCATTAGATATAACTGATTAATATCTTAAGTACTCTTTTAAGAACTATGTAAGTTGTTGGATATGTAAGTTGGATTGTCCTAATAATTTCATGATATATATGCACAAGGGGACTCCAAAAGTTTTGTGAAAATGGGTTTAAAAATAATCTGAATTTTCCCTATATTTTTGAAATTCCAGTAAAGTATTAAAATATCAGGTTGCACGCCTTCAATAAAAACAAATTTTGTCAACTGTACTCAAATAATCTTGAAAAATTACCCTGTTAAAATACAAATTAAAAAAAAAGTGAGGAATCTAAGCTTTAATTTATCTTTGAAATTGGGAAGTTTTATTTCTAAGAATTTCACACATTAACCCTAGTATCTTGGTAAAGGTTATAACCCTACAAAAGGATAATTCTGTATTAATTACTGAAATTGGTTATTTGTGTTACATTTTCCACTGTATCCCTAGTTGCCTTTATTAGCAGCTTATTAACTTTATTAACATTATTCTTTAAAAATCATTGGATCCATTATTATGTGTGGTATTTTAATGGCATTTGATAGATGTCTACTTTTATTTTTTCTTTCCTTTTTTCTTTTTTTAATTTTTAAAAAAATTTTTTTTTATTTTTAACAGGCAGAGTGGACAGTAGAGGAAGACAGAGAGAAAGGTATTCCTTTTTGCCGTTGGTTCACCCTCCAATGGCCACTGTGGTAGGCGCGCTTTGGCCAACACACCACACTGTTCCAATGGCAGGAGCCAGGTGCTTCTCCTGGTCTCCCATGGGGTGCAGGGCCCAAGCACTTGGGCCATCCTCCACTGCACTCTCTGGCCACAGCAGAGAGCTGGCCTGGAAGAGGGACAACCGGGACAGGATCGGTGCCCTGACCAGGACTAGAACCCGGTGTGCCAGCACCGCAAGGGGGAGGATTAACCTACTGAGCCACGGCACCAGCCATCCTTTTTTCAATATTCTTTTATTTTTTGTTTTTAATTCTTGACAAGTAAGCTATAATGATTACTTTTCAGTGTTTTATTCTAACATAATTATCTAAGATTATAAATTATTTCTAAGCAATGGTTTATTTGCATCCACTTTATTACATCTCATGTTGCCAAACCCTATCTGTGCAGGCCCTGTTTGACTCCCAGTATCTCTACCCACATGTGTCTGCAACCATCACAGGCTATACTTGTCTCCATTTTTGTTCATGAAATCCATCTATTCTGATTGGTGAATTAATGCCTCAACCATCAGAGACTCACTCATTCTTTACACTTATATGCTTAGGGAGTTGCAGCCCATCAAGTATCCTTTCCATGTCTGCAAAAGAACTGTAGCCCCTCAAAATATATCACCTCCTCATTGAGCCATGTCTCTCCTGTTTTCTTTTAGAGAAGAAAGTAAGCTTTCCCAGACATTCAAAGGTAGACATTTCCTTAAGTACTACTGACTGCCTCTGCATTGTCAGCTTATAAATCATTCTTTATAACAAATATAATTGCTCTGATTTTCAGGGTTTTTTTGATTTTTCATTTTAGTTTGTTTTTTACTTTATGTGGCTACCTGTTAATTGCTAACTTGTATTGATGATAATGAGATTCATATATATGAAGTTCCTATAATTCACTCCACATTCTGGAGTGGGCTGAATGTCAAAACTCTGTACTCATAGACCATATTTCAAGAAGGTGGTACAAAATAAAACTTTGTAAAAATAGTTTATGTTTTTAAAGAGCTCTGGAGAAAAAAATAAAATGTTGTAATGTGACAGTTATGTCCTAGGACAGGGGAAAATGTTAGTTTAGCTATAATAGTTTGAAAGACCTAATTGGTAATATTTAATATTAAAGCATAATAATAGGGTAACTTTAAGAAAGCTAGGAAAAGAACATTTAAGTTCAATAGACAATAAAATTAAACATCTTAATTAGCGGAAGATAAATGTGGGTGTATAATCAAAAGATAGAAGATGATTGAATTGGAACATGAAGAAAATGTGAAACATGGTGATTATGGTTATTAACAATATATTGTATTCTCCAAAATTGCTGAAAAAAATAGACCTAAGGACTACTACCTCTTAAAAATGTACAAGATGATATATGTATTAATTCACTTTGGCCATTCTACAACGTGTACATCTTTTAGAACAATGTAGACAATGATACTTCAGATAGTTCATCTAAAAAAGAATTGAGATTATTTTTGTTGAAAAATACTTGAATCCATGTATAGATTTTTATAATAAACATGTCCTATTACTTTTTAAAAACCACATGTAAACATAGATTTCAAAATTTCTTCCAATAAAATAAATTTAACTTTGAGTTCTTTTTCCCTCAAACTTTTTGAAATAACCATTGTCC
Source organism: Lepus europaeus (assembly GCF_033115175.1). Taxonomy (NCBI): domain Eukaryota; kingdom Metazoa; phylum Chordata; class Mammalia; order Lagomorpha; family Leporidae; genus Lepus; species Lepus europaeus. The sequence continues at coordinate 30,081,189 of NC_084851.1, read as the reverse complement.
ATAATTAATGAATATATAATGTGAATATTTTTATTTTTAATTGAAATGCAATTTTAGCTTTTTCAAATGAATAAACAATCAATAAAAATAAAATGAGAATCTATTGGTGGATTTGAAGCATGGAGAGTTTTTTTGTCTTTGGTGTTTTTACGACATCACATAGTTTGTTGAGACTGAAAAGTAGGGTAAGGTCCCATTAGGAGACTAATCTTGTTTGGTGCACCATCTGGGACATATATATTTTTTTCTTTTTTTTTTTGGTCTTTTTTTTTTGACAGGCAGAGTGGACAGTGAGAGAGAGAGACAGAGAGAAAGGTCTTCCTTTGCCATTGGTTCACCCCCCGATGGCCACTGCAGCCGGTGCACCACGCTGATCCACAGGCAGGAGCCAGGGGCTTCTCCTGGTCTCCCATGGGGTGCAGGGCCCATATCTAATCCTATTCTGAAGGAGATTTGAATGTTGGCCTCCATTTTTGTTCCTATTTATTTGTTGATTTATTGCTATTACAAGTAAACCTGTAAGGAACATCATCTGCAGATGTTTGTGTGTGTGTGTGTGTGTGTTTGTTTTCTTAGCATAAATTCCTAGAAATGAAATTACTAAGTCAAAGAGCACAGACAGTCTAATCTTCCCTCATACAAGGCATCCTATTCTTAGAGTCATGGTGCTTGAGCTCTGGCTATTTGAGAAAAGGTCGAGTTGTAGTCATTTTTATGGAAGCATTGATCCTGCCTTCCTGTGCTTTGATTAGGAATCATAGATTGATCATTACTGGTAGCCTTAGCTGACAAGGGAAGTTTTTCTGTTCAGTAGAATGTTATTACAATAATGTAGAAGTTGATTTAACAATTGACACTCTTAAATCAACAACAGGAGGCACTCTGCACTTGCTCCCCATGTAGGAACTCTGTCCTTAATGTGTTTTACTATGAGAATTAATGGTAAAGCTAGTCTTCAAGCAGTAATTTATACTTTGTGTGTCTTTGTGGGTGCAAACTGATGAAATCTTCACTTAGTATAGAGTTGATCTTCCGTATATAAAGATAATTGAAAATGAATCTTAATGGAGAATGGGATGGGAGAGGGGGTGGAGATGGAATGGTTTGTGGGTGGGAGGGTGGTTATGGTGGAAAGACTGCTATAATCCAAAAGTTGTACTTTTACATTTATTAAATAAAAGTTTTCTATTAAAATAATGTAGAGGTCAAGTTAGAATTATAAGAGAGGCATTTTGTGAAGCCTAAAGATAGGACTAGAAAACAATCAGTGTAATTAATTGGGAAGTTGGTTAAGTGGTTGTTGAGAGTGGAAATTTATATAATACCCAAGTAACCTCACACAGTAACAAGAAGGAAATAACCACAATGATACACCATAAATAGCAGTTTGTCATTTTATTAGTTAATTTGAGAAGCTCTTATGTGTCTTTTGAGTAAGGCAGTCAGACTTAGATGGAACATTTAGTTGAATTTGAATTTCAGTTAAACAACATAAATATTAGTATAACTATGTTCCACAAAATATTAGGGTGTCCTGGATTTTATAAAGCAGACCACCCCTGTAGCAACACAATATGTGATACACATACTGCACAAACACACTGCCTTCCACTCAAACATGTTTACCTGGAACCTATAAAGATTTAGCTTTAAAACTCTCTTCTTTTTGAAAGATATTTTGTAGATAAAATAAAATATTCCAGGATAATCCAATAGAATCCAGACTAAAAAGTAAGACTGAGGTGGGATTGGATATTTATAATATATATTATATATATTTAAGTGTATATATTAAGCATATATACACTTTAAGTGTAGAATATATATTTATATATATTAAGCATATATACACTTAAATATATGTACACCTAAATATATATAAATATATATTCTACACTTAAAGTGTACTTTAAGTATAAATTTCCAAAATTTGTTCCATTGCTTCAGCTTTCTGTATTGTCACTGTTGCTGGATGATCTTGTCCAATTGCATATCCTGTTTCATCTCAAGTCTGTTTTCTTTCTATTCACTCTTGTATTACCTTCAGTTTAATTTTCTTTCTGCAGTCATTTTTGTTCTATAATTATTTGTAATGAATTTTAATTAATTTCCTGATACTTCTATTTTTGTTTAATTATTCATACTTGAGTTGTTCTGATTGTGACAAATTTGTTCTGACATGTCTAACGTGTTATTTATGTCAGACCATTTTGTAGTGCTAAATTTTTGGTTTTCATATTTTTTTTGATCCTATCTTTTTTGTGTCTCATGTCTTTTTTTTTTTTTTTATTCTCTGTTGCTCTCTGGGTGAATAACAATTGCACCTATTCTGTGTCCATGTTTGAGCACAATGACTTTTATACAATTTTATAGGGAGGCTTCAATGTAGATCTTAGGTAAAAAGCAAAAAAGAATCTTGTAGCTTCATGATTCTAAGTTTTCTTATGTTGTATACAAATTGTGCTAAAATATAGCTCCACTCTATTTTCTGGAAGCTGCCTTGCTGATATTCTTTCCATCATATATTTGAAGTTTCTCCTTTCCTCACCTTTAGTTTTCCTGACATTAACATTGGCTTCCCCTTCTTTTTTTTTTCTTCAATATGTGTCAATTTTCTCTTATTGTTATTTATTTATTCATTGCATTTCTTTTTTCTTTTCAACTTTTATTTAATAAATATAAATTTCCAAAGTACAACTTTTGAATTATAGCAGCTTTTCTCCTCATAACTTCCCTCCCACCCACAACCATCCCATATCCCACTCCCTCTCCCATCCCATCCTTCATCATGATTTATTTTAAATTATCTTTATATACAGATCAACTTAGTATATACTAATAAAGATTTCAACATAATGCACCCACAAAGGCATACAAAGCATAGAGCACTGTTTTAGTGGTAGTTTCACCATTAATTCTCACAGTATAACACTTTGAGGGCAGAGCCCCTACATGGGGGCAGGTGCACAGTGACTCCTGCTGATTATTTAACAATTGACACTCTTATTTATGATGTCTTATTATAATGTCATGAGCTGCCAAGTCCATGGAAGCCTGCTGAGTTCACTAACTCTGATCTTATTTAGACAAGGCCATATTCAAAGTGGAAGTTCTCTCCTCCCTTCAGAGAAAGGTACTGCATCTTTGATGGTCTATTCTTTCCACTGGGATCTCACAGAGATGTTTCATTTAGGTCATTTTTTTTTTTGCTGCAATGTCTTGGCTTTCCATGCCTGTGAAACTCTTATGGGCTTTTGAGCCAGATCTGAATGCCTTAAGGGCTGATTGTGAGGCCAGAGTGCTCTTCAGGGCTTTTGCCACTCTATGAGTCTGCTGTTTATCCTGCTTCCCATGTAGGATCACTCTTTCCTTTTATTTCTACCAATTATTTGCAGACACTGGTCTTATTTATGTAATCCCTTTGACACTTAATCCCATTTCCAATGGACCTTCCTCATTGTAGATCTCTGCTCCAAAACAAAAGCATGTGCTGTTGACTTTTGTGAGCTTTGTCTTCCTAGGCCACAGCAGCATCAATGAACCTTAAACTAAACCAGCAACCCTTAACCCATCCTCCCTGATTTCAGCTTTTCTTAAGTCATCCCACAAAATTTCTCTTCTGGATTAAGATTTCACTTTTGATAGGGATTTTTGGTTTCCCTGGATTTCAAGATGATCCATAATTTCAATGACTTCTGTTTTATCCCATGAAATAACTCATGCCATTTTAAGGTGGCTGCAAGAATGGGCCAGCTTTTTATATTTCCTTTTAAATATTTATTTTTATTTATTTGGAAAGCATAGTTGAGAGAGAGACAGAGAGAGAGAGAGAATATCTCCCATGCATTGGTTCAGTTCCCAAGCAGCAGCTGGCCTGTCCCAAGGTAGGAGCATTTTCTAGTTCTCCTATGTGGGCAGTGGGAGCCCAGACACTTGGAGCATCTTCTACTATTTTCCCAGGCCATTAGAGATCACAAGAGCATCACCTGGGAACTGAACTGCTGCCCATATGCCTGCAATATTTTGAGGAATATTTCCAGATGCTTCTAATTATTGGCATAGTTCTAATATTCTGAAACACTTAGAGAAACTGAACAATTCAATTAGTATATGGCATGTAACTGAAATGTTAATATCATTGAAATCAGCAGTATTAGTAAGTATTTACTTTGAGTCATATTCCTCATTTTACTAGTGTTGGCTTTTGATATTTTGAAAATCTATACAATGAAACCATAAGAAACTATGGACTGTTGCAGATGAAGGTTTATATATTATTTATTTTACAATAAATTTCATGTCTGTAAGCAGTGCTGTCATTTCTTTTGCTTTGTTTTTAGGTAAGACTAAATTTCACAAGGAACAGACAGCTGGCAATGTATGAATCTCATTATAGACAACAATTCCAATAGTGAATTTGGGCTCTCTCAGTTTAGTGGCATAAACTGTCAAGTGTCTATAAGAGAATGGAAGACCAATATCTTTAACCTCCAATCAGTGTAACTTCTGATTTAAAAGGCCAAAATTTTGGAGCAAGCACTATGGCATTGCAGGTAAAGATGCTGCCTGTAGTCCTGGCATCCCATATTGGTGCTGATTTGAGTTCCGGCTGCTCCACTTCTGATCCAGCTTTCAACTAATGCAGCTGGGAAAGCAATGGCAAGTGACTCAAGTACTTAGGCCCCTACATCTGCATGGGATACCCAGAAGAAGCTCCTGGCTCCTGGTTCTGGATTTGCCCATCTCTGGCCATTGTGGCCATTTGGGGAGTGAATTAGCAGATTGAATCTGTCTATTTATCTATCTATCTATTTAAGCTATCTCTGCCTTTCAAATAAATAAATCTTTAAAAACAAGGTTCAGAATTTAACAACCGCATATGTGATGCATTATTTCTTTTTAGTAATTTAAAACCTTAGAACAAGTAAGGTAAAACATACTGGGTTGTACAAAAACAACATGGGTTGTATGAGGTTGTTTAGCATATATACACAAGGGCACACTGAGAAGATTCTGGAAAATAGAGTTAAAAGTAAGTATTTTGTGCAAAAATATTAAATCCATGCATGGTTTTTTCATAGTGCGTATTTTTCCATAAATTTTAATATTTATATAATCCAAAATCTCATCATGAAAATACAGTATTACATTTTTCTTATATGAGAACACTCTATGTGTCACAGTTACCTGATTTCATGAATACTTCTTTTTCTTTTTTTTAAGATTTATTTATTTTATTTGAAAGCCAGAGTTACACAGAGAGAGAAGAGGCAGGCAGAGAGAGGTCTTCCATCAGGTGGTTCACTCCCCAATTGGCCACAATGGCCAGAGCTGCGCCAATCTAAAGCCAGGAGCCAGGAACTTCCTCCAAGTCTCTCATGTGGGTGCAAGGGCAAAGTATTTGGGCCATCTACTTTCCCAGGCCATAGCAGAGAGCTGGATTGGACTCAAACTGGCACCCATATGGGATGCTGGCACTTCAGGCCAGGGTGTTAACCCGCTGCATCACAGTGTGAGCCCTGATGAATACTTATTTTTTATCAATGCATTTCTATCGAATTTAATTCATCCACATGTCAGACATGTTCAAGTAACAAAACAGTGCAAATGATTGGATATATTCTTGGCCCATTTCTTTTAGTAGTCTTACACTTTCCCTTTAACATTTCATTGACCTAATGGAAATAAAGCCCAGTTGGCTAAAACCCTACGTCCTCATCTTTTTTTCTCACTTCTCTTGGATTGTCCTTAATTTTTTTTTTGTTCTATGCTCTGAAAATCCTTCAGGAATACAAATTTAAAGCTAAATATTTATTTGAAGTGTAACGTGTTGACTGGAAGACAATGTGTATATGCAATATGGTATTACACATTGCATTGCTATAAGAGTGGGTCTGACAGATAAAATACAGGGCACTCTAATACTGCCTGGAATGTGATCAAAGTAAATTTATTTTTAAAGATTTACTTATGTATCTGAAAGTCAGAGTTACAGAGGAGAGCCAGGGGAGGGAGGGAGAAGGGAAAGGGAGAGGAAGAGAGAGAAAAGGAGAGGGAGAGGGAGAGAAAAGGGGATAATCTTCCATGCACTGGTTCACACTGCAGATGGTGGCATAACCTTCTTTGCCACAGTGATGGCCTCTCAAAGTAAAATCATGCTGGTTAACTAAAACTCAAATTTAACCAAGGGTTCCCTCATTTTCCCTAAAGCTTACCACTTTATTAAAGTGACATATAAAAGCTTCTCTAATTAACCAAAGTAATGATGACAAACTGCTGCCATTATTGTTATTCCTCCCTTGTAACCAAGGGTGTGAGGTTACTTTGATGCTGTGTAAAGTTTCACTTCCATAAACCAATTAACTATATGAGCAATTAATTATTCTTACTATGGTGTAGTACATATATGCTTAGGCTTTAAAGGTACTTCACTTATAACTCTATCTTCACTTTCACATTATCTTTGTAACATTCTATGGAAAAGAAAAACTTCCCTTGTCAGCTGTGGCTATTACTAATGCTCAAACAGTGGTTTTTAAATGAAAGGAAAGTAAGATCCATGCTCCCAAAACAATTAATCACTAAATACCTTTTCTCAAATCCCAGAAATGAAGAACCATGATTTTTTTTTTTTTTGACAGGCGGAGTGGACAGTGAGGGAGAGAGAAAGGTCTTCCTTTGCCTGAAATTTCAATTATGTCCCAGTTGCCCCTCTTCCAGGCCAGTTCTCTGCTATGGCCTGGGAGTACAGTGAAGGATGGCCCAAGTGCTTGGGCCCTGCACCCCATGGGAGACCAGGAGAAGTGCCTGACTCCTGCCTTCAGATCAGCGTGGTGCGCCGGCCGCAGCATCCCGGCCGAGGCAACCACTGGACGGTGAACCAACGGCAAAGGAAGACCTGTCTCTCTCTCTCTCACTGCCCACTTTGCCTGTCCAAAAAAAAAAAAGAGGCAAACTAGAAAACAAATATCTGCAACAAAATGATTATTTAACATCTGTTAACATTCTTAAGATTGATATAAAAAACTCTCAAATGACCCAACAGAGAAATGAGTCAGAAATATGAAGAAAATGAAAAGGCCCAGAAGCCAATAAGCACCATTAGACTTTAACTCATCTTAAGCAGGTTACTACAACTTTTAGGTAGGATAGGTGCAGGAAAGCCCATGGGGAGGCAGGTGGCATGATCCAGTGGAGAAAGGCCCTCCCCAGCAGGGAGGGTGGAGCCCTAGGGGAGGCAGTTTGTGACCTGAACACAGGCCTTCCTGTCACTTCCCCCCATCTGGAGTGGCCTGCAGTTATATAACTGATACCTAGAATGCTGATTCATTGAGTCTTGTTTCAGGCATGCTGACAGCTATGCAAGCTGTCTGATCAGGCCCTGTGGTATAAATGCTGCATAACTACACAGGATCTTGACACCATAGTAGTCCAGTTTCTTTGGGGAGAAAGGGTCCAAGGAGGGGGCTTTGCTGCTGGGAGACTCTGGAAGGTGTCCTAGTGTCCACTGATCTCTGACCCTCTTTCAGCACAGGAAACTGCACACTTAGGACACTGGTAAATGGTGAGAGTGTGGGGCTGGGGTCTAGAGTGGGGGAAGGTGGAGCTAAGGCAGGATGCAGGGCTCCCAAAGGTATCTGAGCAATGCTTGGCCCCATCTCACAGGTGACACAGCACTTCCCTGGGTCTCTTTTGACCCATAAGGTGGGGCCTGGACTCACACCTGGGACTGTTGGTGTCCTGCCCTTTCCCTGCTGGCAGAGTCTTCTGGGTCCAGAACCATCCCTGGGCAGCTGCATAGCACAGCCTTGTTTCTCCCCTGATTGTGCAGTTGGGACCGGCTGGCCACTACGGAGAAGCTGGGCTGTGTGTGGGGATCAGGCGGGTGAGGAGCTATTATTTATGGGTCCTCACTTCCTCCTTTCTTCTCATGTGGACAAGGGGCCTCAGTTCCATGACCTGACCTTTCTGTGTAACTGTCTAGGAAATATCCCATTATTTTTAATATATTACAGTATAAACATATATATTAAGTATATATATATATGTTATATATATATTATATATATATTAAGTATAAACATATATATTAAGTATAAACAGTGTAGGTGATTTCTAAAATTTACAAGGAGGGGGAAACTTGGTTTAAATTTATTAAAAAGTTTTTCTGTGAGATTGTCAAGAAAGCTTGAGAGAAGTTCCATTTTATTAATTCATTTTTATATCCGTTTTCACACAGACATAAATAATGACGTTCTCTGAGTCTTTTAGTAAAGGAGTTAAAACAGTGATTTTATCATTTAATCTTTCCTATTTCTTTTATTCAAATATTGTTTATAGCCATTGTCTATTTTCTCACTAAACTAGGTTTTTTTTTTTTGCTTTATACTTGTTAAACAAGTTCCCTGAAGTATTAAGCTTTTTTTTTATCATAATGTAAATTTAAAATGTTGTCTCAAATGCTAAAAAGACAATGAAGGAAAGAAGGCGGTAATGAGTAAGGATGGGTATACCTTATTTCTTAGAATTGTGCCTAAAAACCTATTGAATCTGTTAAAAACTAAAAACTTACCTAAAAAGCTATCAATTTGACAATTTTAAAACAAAATTATGAAACATTGTAGATATCTTCAATTTTCATTATCATTCTATCAGATTTCAAAGAAATCCTATTTTCTCACCTTAAAATATATTAATGTATTAGGATCCATTATGGAATTATTCCCTTGAGGATTCTTACTTAATATATTGTTTTAAAAGAAAATATAATGATTACCAAAAAAGAAAAATCCTTATTGTTTTTGATAAAATAGGAAGTCTTTACCTTTTTTTTTTTTTTTTTGACAGGCAGGGTGGACAGTGAGAGAGAGACAGAGAGAAAGGTCTTCCTTTTGCCGTTGGTTCACCCTCCAATGGCCGCTGCAGTAGGCATGCTGCAGCAGGCGCACCGCGCTGATCCGATGGCAGGAGCCAGGTGCTTCTCCTGGTCTCCCTTGGGGTGCAGGGCCCAAGGACTTGGGCCATCCTCCACTGCACTCCCGGGCCACAGCAGAGAGCTGTCCTGGAAGAGGGGCAACCGGGACAGGATCAGTGCCCCGACGGGGACTAGAACCCGGTGTGCCGGCGCCGCAAGGAGGAGGATTAGCCTAGTGAGGTGCGGCACCGGCCAGGAAGTCTTTAAAGATCATTACTCAAAAACATTAAGAGACCTAAAATACAGCATTATATCTTAAAATCCAAGTGACCCTGGACCCTTCAAGGTTTTCAAATATGCATTGCTATTTCATATTGCCCAGTAAATCAGGAAATAATTTTAAGCATATATATGTAATAGCTTCTAAAATTCTTTTGGGAAATAGATGTAGTTACTTGTTACATATTTCAAGTAAATAGCAAACATACTCGAAAAATATTTGAAAAATTCATGCAACTCATGAATAAGTATACAAAGAAATTTTGCATCATAACAAAAAAGCAAGTATTTATTTTCCAACATTAATTTTCCACAAATTATAATCTTTAACTCAAGAAGGAGTACTATATTGATAGAATGATGGCCTACATTCAGGATACCTGATTCTTCATAGAATTTTCATTGCTACAAATTACCTGCATGACTTTGAACAATTCACTTTACTTCTCTGGGCATTAGCACTTAGCATACTTTTGTACAAAATGAGGTTTGTGTAATATTATTTATGCTCAATATAGACTTCAAGGATTTCCAAAGAGGTGCTTTCATGTATCAATCTTAAAACAAAGATTACATTATTATATGCTCATATATTTTGAACTTTTCCTAGAACTAATATAAAATAACTCACATTCAAATTTATAAATACCACTTTCAACATTTGGGGATAATTAATGCATTAACATTTGATGCTAAGTTGATTTTTGTGCAACCAACTTTTCTTAACAGGTCCAGTAATTTATACTGCTTGCAATATATACCTGACTAAAATGGTTAGGTTTGTACAAATCTGTTTTAATGCAAGTAATGCTTGTGTTTTCACATAAAATTAAGAGTAGAGATATCATGTGACTAGGTGCTATCCTAATGACTCAACTGACAAATTTGTCAAACTTAATAGTTATGATTTTGATTTGCATTTTCCTGATGGCTAGTGATCCTGAGCATTTTTTTTTTCATGTGTCTATTGGCCAATTAAATTTCCTTTCCTGAAAAATATCTGCCAGGTTTGTTGCCCATTTCTTGACTAAGTTGTTTGTTTTGTGTATGAATAGTTACTTTACCTATTTATAGTTTCTGGGATTTAATCCTTTGTCAGTTTCATAGTTTCCAAATAATTTCTCCTATTATATTGGTTGCCTCTTCACATTGTTGAGTATTTCTTTTGCAGTGCAAAAGATTCTCAGTTTGATGTAATCCCACTTGTTAATTTTGTCTTTGACTGCCTGTGCTTCTGGACTCTGCCAAGAAGTCTTTCCCTATGTCAGTATCTTGTAACATTTCCCCAATGTCTTTTAGGAAAATGCAAATCAAAACCACAAGGAGGTTTCACCTCACTCCCATTAGAATGGTCCTCATACAGAAATCAATAAACAACAAATGCTGGAGAGGATGTGGGGAAGAGGATCCCACTGTTGAAGGGATTATAACCTTGTACAGCAACTGTGGAAGACAAGATGGAAATATCTCAGAAGGCTGAACATCGACCTGCCATATAACCCAGCCATCCCACTCCTTGGAATTCATCCTAAGGAATTGAAATTAGCATATGAAATGGTGATGTGTATTCCTACGTTCATCTCAGCTCAATTTACAATAGTTAAAATTTGGAATCTACACAGATGTCTATCAACTAAGGACTGGATAAAGAAATTATGATTATACACTCCAGAATACTACACAGTGATAAAAATTAAATCCTTTCATTTGCAATAAAATGGATACAACTGGAAACCATTGCACTTAGTGAAATAAGCCAATCACAAAAAGGCAAATGCCATAGAGTCTCTCTGATCTTTGGTAACTAATAGAGTACTAAATGTAATCTATAGAAGCAAAACTGACACTGACACTTTAGGATGCATTGATTTTGAATAGCCTTTGCCTTGCCATTTGAAGAACAATATGGTTTCTTTTTCCTTTTCTCTTCATACTAATTGGTGAACTCTATTTAGGGCAGGGTTAATTACATCTGAACAACTAATCTCTATAAAAGAATGGGAAAAGAAGAGGGAGGAGAAAAATGGGAAGGAGTGTGGGTGGGAGGGAGGTGGGGGAGAGAACTTTCTTGTTCCCAAATCAACATAAATTAAATCCATGAAGTTATATTCCTTAAACAAATTAAATTTACAGTTTAAATTTTAAAATAAATTTTAAAAATCTAATAAGCATTTTCCTGTATCATCTTTGTAACAGAGTTGATGCTGCTTTTAATTTGTGGTTGATTCCTCTCTGACAAACTGAGTTTAATGTGGCAGTAGATTACAATTACTAAAGTAACATTAATAATGAAGTTTATTTTAGCAGAGTTTGATATGAAGAGATTATAGTCATTTGTAAAATGGCATTGTCCAATATCTCATCATATAAATTTGCATTTAATAGTATTCTTTCATGTGTCTGTTGGCCATTTGAATTTCCTCTTCAAAAATTCCCTTTTAAGTTCTTTGCCCATTTCTGAACTGGATTATTTATTTTGTTGTTACCAAATTTATTCTTTTTAAGATTCATTTATTTATTTGAATTCAGAATTACAGAGAGGCAGAGAGCAAGACAGAAAGGTTTTCAATCCATTGGTTCACTCCCCAGATGGACTCAATGGCTGGAAAGGCCCAATCTGAAGTCAGGAGACAGGAGATGCTTCTGGGTCTCCCATGTGGAGGCAGGGGTCCAAGCACTTTAACCATCTTCCACTGCTTTCCCAGGAGATTTTCAGAGAGCTGGATTGGAAGTGCAGCAGCAGGGGCTTGAACCAATGCCATATGATTGCTAATACTAAATGTGATGGTTTTATCCACTATCCCACAGCACTGGCCCCTGTTGTTGAATTTCTTGAGCACACTATAAATTCTCCATATTAACCCTTTATCAGCTGCACCATTTTAAATATTTCCTCCCATTCTCTCAATTGCCTCATCACTTTGTTCAGTGTTTCCTTTGCAGTTAAAAGCTTCTTAGCTTTGTGTAATATAATCTGTCTATTTTTTCATTGATTGCTTATGCTTCTAGGGTCTTACCCAAGAAGTATTTGCATACCCCCAATGACTTGCAGTGTTTCCTCAGTATTCTCATCTAGTAATTTGATGGTACCAGGTAGTAGATTTTGATCCTGGCTCCTGGATTCAGATCGGCACAGCTCCTGCTGGTGTGGCTATTTGGGGAGTGAACCAGTGGATGAAAGACCTTTCTCTCTCTCTGCCTCTGCTTCAAATAAAATAAATATTCAGAAAGAATAAATACCTTTTGTAAAAAATGATTTACTTATTTATTTTAAAGGCAGAGTTACAGAGAGGAAGAGGCAGTGACAGAGAGAGAGAGAGGTCTTCCATGCACTGGTTTACTCCCAGATGACTGCAACAGTTTAAGCTGAGCCGATCTGAAGCCAGGAGTGAGAAACTTCTTCCAGGTCTCCAATGCAGATGCAGGGGCCCAAGTATTTGGACCAACTTCTGCTGTTTTTCCAGGCCATAGCAGAGAGCTGGATTGGAAGTGGAGTAGGCAGGACTGGAACTGGTGCCCATTTGGGATGCCACCTCCACAGGTTGCAGCTTTACCCGCTGTGCCACAGCACTGGCCCTGGATGAAAACATTTTAATGTATAATAAAGCAGTTAACATTTTCTCATTAATTCAACATCTTTGCATAATTAAGCACATGCTCTGTTTTAATGATTTGTTTATTTACTCGAAGAGCAGTTACAGAGATGGAGAGACATAGAGAGGTCTTACATTCACTAATTCATTCCCAAAATGGCCACAAATGCTGGAGATGGACTGATCTTAAAGTAGGATCCAGAAGATTCTTCCAGCTCTCCCATGTGGGTTTAGGGGCCCAAAACCTTGAGTCATCTCCTATTGATTTCCCAACCATAGCAGAGAGCTATGGCACATGAATAGGAGTAGCTGGGACATGAATAGGCTCCCATATGGCATGCTGGCAGTGCAGCACCAGTTCCAGGGAGGATTCTCTTGCCAACTAGAGATGTCACATCATTGTGGGGTTGGTTCCTTAATAGTTTGCCAAACTCTTTAACAAAGAATAATGAGGACACAACTAGGATTTCATAAAGGCTTGCAATAAAATAAAACTTGTTTTTCACTTTAAAGAAGGAAATTTTCATTTGTCCAAATGCAATATTTAATTTGTCAAATGTAGGAAATTTTAAATTTAACATTTCCTAAAATATGAAAATATGACAGTCCGAAGTATTGTGCCATCCTTAAATTTTCCTTTATTTCCAGGTTTTTTTCTGTTTTTTTTTCTCAAACTCCACTTGTAACAAACATTCATTCTATAATTCAAATATCTGAAATATCAAGAATCTCCTATGTGTACCTGCATTTCACTAGAAAAAAGAGGTTCAAACTTCAAAATAAAATAGAAATGCTAAATTTCAAATATGGCCATTTCTAAATATATAATCTTTTAAGAATGTAATCACTGTAGCTATTTAGTAATTCATCCATTAGCCTTGCATTTCATGTGTTTATCAGATGTGTATCACATTGTGAGGATCTGGCCTGCTGCTTCTCCAATGATTGACCTCCCTCTAATATATATATTTATAACATTACATAAATTTAAAATTTTCATAGTGAAAAATTGTACATAACAAATTTATATGACTTGGTGTTTGAAGGGCAAGTGTCCTAAATATTAACTAAAAATAAAATCTAATATGTTATAAATCATCTCATGCTTTGAAAAAAATCAATTCTAAGAAACATGTAGGTTAACAATATCATGTGCAGGACTGAAATATTGCCTATAATTGATATCAAAAATAACTTTCTAATTGTTACACAGAGAAGATAGATGCGACAAATTGATGTTTGACATTTTCTGCTTCAAGGATGGATCTGCTCAAGAAGCTACCATCTATTTTACATTGGCAAAAGCACATTTTGTTGCAGTTAATTTTAAATCCTCATTTGTTTTGTAAGTTAAATATTCTGTAGAATTAAAGCTCATGACCACTTCTAATAAGAGCTACACTCTTCCATGTGTCAGGGGTTTTTTTTGTGTGTAAAGACCTATTTCTGTCTCTGAGTATGTTGTGATCATTATATAGTAAAATATCATCTAAACTAATAAAAATTTAGTCTGAAAAGAAAAAAAACTACTTTCTATAAAAGTTGAGCATTTTAGAATAACAGTGAATATGTATGTCAAAACTGACAAATCAGATACAAATCAATCAATACAATAAATGAAAATATATTAAGCTTAAAGGAGTTGATACCCAGGTTATTTGTCAAATACCTTCAAGCATTTGCTCTTTAAAATACTTCAAAATGAAAAATTGTGAGTGGTTTATCAGATAAGAGACTACATAAGTGCAAAGATAAAAATGTGCCAGTTAAATATAAGCAATGAGTTTTATATTTTAATAGGTAAGTATGTAATATAAAAAGCTACATATAAATCAGTGATGGCCATTCTACAATCAATAATTATGATTAATTCATTTCTGTGCACTGAAAGTATAAGAAAGAAAATGCACAAATCATACTTAGCCATATATTAAATAGAACTAGCCTATGTTTACTGGATCTTTGCCTACAGAATACATCGAAGAACAAAACTGGATTTCCTCTCATTCAACTTTTTCCACCTGACAATTACAGAGTGCAGCATAAAAGTGATACCCAAGTATTTTGTGGAACAAGAAAACTCATTAAAATTATTTTCCTTTCATAGAAATGTACATACTTAGAAGATATCTTTTTGCACTGGTAGATTGCAGATAATCCTATTGTAACAACATGTCTAATTGGTGCCATCATATGCAGTAACCAAAGGAAAAACTGGACAAGGAGAAATTACACACTTTTCTCCATTAGGGTCTAACAAATAGCTTTCAAAACATAAAAGATGTGTTTCAAGAACCCAGTTTATTTATAGACATAGTCATGAATGATTTCTCCCCCAGTTACCCACCATTTAGTGCAATGGTGCAAGCAGTTTTTCTCACCATTTCTGGGTGCCTCCCTTGCACTTGCCCATTTTGTACTGATACATTTTATTTTTCTTAAAATTGACCTTAAAGTTTTCAGTTTCAAAATTCCCAAATCTATCTCCTTCTATTTATGATTTATTCAGTGTTGAATCTATAATAGTTTGGTCCCTAATTTCTGAACTACCTTATTTCATACTTACCTGCTATCTTCAAATGATAATTTGTATTATGCTTAATCTTTCCTGTGAAAAATAGTGCACACACACACAGCATTGAAGGTAATGTTAAATAAATAGAACACATTTTTCTGTCAACATCTTAACATTTTTTTGTTCAGATATGCTTTATAGAAAATACTCATCTATTTTAAAAGGGAAGCTTATCTGTTTGGGCATATTATACCTGTTAGGTGGAAGAATAATTCCCACCTAATGAAAAATATTCAGACCAACTATATAAACATACTCATCTTCAAATAATATAACAGTATGATGATCCTTAGCAGTTTCTAATTCAGAGCAATTATTACTGTTCATAAAATGCAAATAGAATATTATGTATTGTGCTACATTCAAAATGGCAAAATTATACTCTGATTTCTCTTCAGAACATATAAATCTTTCACCTTTTTCCAAAATGGCAAAACTGACACAAGGCTATGTCTGTTATTGGTAAATTTTAGATTTTAGCAAAGAGCAAATACGTTTAAAAGGCTATGCATTTTGATATATAGGCAAAATACATCAGTAAGACTTCTATAAAAATAATAAAACAAATGATATAAAAGGACTTTCCAAGTGTAAATTTGAATTTGGTATGAATAAAGAAATTTTTCACACTATTTATTAATGTATTG
The DNA here is from genome assembly GCF_033115175.1 of Lepus europaeus. Taxonomy (NCBI): domain Eukaryota; kingdom Metazoa; phylum Chordata; class Mammalia; order Lagomorpha; family Leporidae; genus Lepus; species Lepus europaeus. The sequence goes on along the minus strand of NC_084851.1, from coordinate 30,065,181 downwards.
GGAAAACAAGGAAATCCAGTTTTCAGTGAGTAATCAAACATCCTAGTCACATTATTTTAAAGTCTTCTATACCAGTTTAAATAGTGCTTGTAGTGTCTGGTAGCAGAGCCATCTCAAGCCTCTCTCTGATCCCATTAGCAGCTCCTGAAATGTGAAGTTAAAGAAACATAAATTGGATAAAAATGGGAGGTGAACTTGGCTCAGGGCCCTCCCTCCCCCACCCCTTCCCTATAATGTCCTTCTCTCTGGCTCCCACTCATGTCTCCACGCTGCTTGCTTCTCCCAGGCCCTTCCCCTCCAGCTTGGCTCCTCTCCTTTCTTCATCTTCTCTCTTGGCTTCCAAGCTCTCCAGCCTACCTGGCTCTGTTTTCTTTGCCATCACCCCATCCCTCCAGTGTCCTAACCCTGTCCTACTCATTTACTGGCCTCTTTCCATCCATCTTCCCACTGCCCCTACAAGTATCTCCCCAGTCAGCCTCACAGGCTGCCCCCACCTCAGGTTTGACTGAGGCTCCCAGGGCCCCACCATCTGTTAATTATTCCATGGTTTTGCATGGACACTGTCCTTACCCGGATCTGACCCAGAGTGCACAGATAACATGAGTCCTGTTGGCCTCTGCCAGAGCAGCAACCACTCATGCCCTTAGAGAAATTGCAACACATCCATGTCCTGGCCCTCACAGTGTCTCTAGTGCAGGAAGTGCAAGCTCATCCTAATTGTGTCTCTCAGCCTGCTAATAGCATCATGGGAGCCTGCCTTCATCCCCCACCCCAGTCCCACATGGACACACTGCCACAGAACTCCCAGACATGACCATGTCAGAGTTGCTGTCCTGAAGTGATAGCACAATTCAGGTCAGATATCATGCCACCTGGAGGTCACCAACAACTTTGGCACAGGGAGAACAAGCAACTACCAAGGTGGGTCATGTTGGTGGTAGCAAGAGGTTTCTGACTGAAGATGATCAGATTGATGAAGTGATGAAATATGGGGCAGATGAGGCACCACCTGGTGTCTAACTGTCCCAAAGACAATGACAGAAAAGAAAGAAAAGAAATGACAGTAATAGCTATTTAAAAAATTCTTGAAAAAGCAAACAACTCTGACATTGAAACCACCATGAAATCAATATCCTGTACCTCATGTCAGGCCAGGAAATAGGAGGCAAGTGGGAGTAGAGAATTTTTGTTCATTCTGATTTTATTTGAGTCCTCAAAAACACAAAATTAGAAATGAGAACTTGTAGGTGTCTTACTTGCTTTATGAGATATTGCCATAATGGTGTTAACAATAGGTACAGTTGAAGAAATTAAGTACATACATCAAAAAACAAAGATAATATAGGGTAAAAACAGAGAATGAGGGCTTAGATTGTATCTTGAGATTTTCCAACACTATTGAATGAGTAGAATCTTGTCAAAATTGGCAAAGGGTGACCAGATTTATTTGAAGGCAGGCACCTTGGGATATCAGAGAAGACTTGGAAAGTCTAAAATGTGGTCCTGGGTAACTTTTTCATTTATCCAAGAAAGATTATGATATAAGCACTCAATAGATTAATGGGAGCATAACTGATTTTATTAAGATTTATTAATATGGATAACAGCTTTTTAAGTAGGGAAATAACTGGTTATCCGTGTAGTCATACATGACAAGGCTGGGCAGTAATGGTAACATTTCCTTTTTTTATTGTGAAGGGAAAGAAATTATACCGGAGGTTTATAAATTAAGTGAAGAAAAGATTTCAAGATAAAAACAGCTTAAATGAGGGGACAAATAAAGTGTTAGACAAGTTAATGATAATTTATTTATAATCAATGATACGTGTTCTGAGAAATATGAAGACCAAGGAACATGAACTAAAAATCTATGGTGTTTCTAGACTGGAATTCTGTGCTCTCTGCTTGAGCTGGCTCTGGACTCAAGGCCCTCTCTGATCCTTGCTCTCCCCTCCTGCTCAAATCTTCCCTCTGCTGGCCTCTGCCAGGTCCATCATCTCCAGCTCAGCCCCTCTCCTTTCTTACTCTCCCTTTTCACCCTGTCCATTGCTTCCCTGCCTCCCTCCATGCAGTTCCATCTGGGTCTCCCCCTCCCACTGTGTCCTCCCACTGCCTTTCCCCATCATGCTTCCCTGCCCTGGTTAGCCTCCCCTGCTATCATCACTACTGCAGCTGTCCAAGAAGCCCCTTAGCTCCTGCAGGACCAGCTGCAGCTCTCAGGACTCACCCTCCTCTGTCCCACACCCTGCAGCTTTGCAAGGCCACCCTCTTCCCACCTCGGCCCTTGATCCTACACAACCACTACTCCACACCCAAGGGCATCCTGTTTGTACATCCTGTTTGCCTCCAGTCAGTAACTGCTGAGGTACCACATCTGAACATTGTGTAGCACAGCTACAGGGGGCTCACTGTTTCTGGAGCCAGGGTGGCATGATCTTGCAATAACCATGTCCTCTGTCCTGTTTCCCATGCCACTGCAACCCTGTCAGCTGTTCTTACAGTCTTCCCTTGGCCACATTGCTGTTGACCATCTCCACCGAAGGAGGACATATGAAAACAGGAGGCCTCTCTGGGAAACTCCTGAACAGCACAGGATCCCAGTTGCTGCCTTGTGGTGACTGAGGCAACAGAGATCTAGCCTCCCAGGCATAGGAGCTTCCCTATGTGCTATGCTCACTGCCTTCTCCAAAACCACACCACCAGGATGTCCAAGGCATGGCTGATTGGGAAACTGAGGATCACTCGCTGTCACTCACATCCAGCTTTGTGCAATCACTGGCAGTGAAATGGATTTGTGTGTGCTCATCTTGGAATAGTCAGACCCAGGTGGAACGATAAATTTGTAGTGAGGGCATGTGTATGGGTTTACCTATACACACACAAGCCCACATATGAGCCCACAGGAGAACAGAGGTCACCACAGATGCAGCAGGAGCTGAGGCCTGGGACTGCATGAAATCCCTGGGTCCTTGATACCTTTGTGGGAAATAGAGGTGAACAAGGCTGACACTGGAGTGGAGGAGTTGAGATTCTGGTGGTAACTGTGATGCCTGCTGTTGCCCAGACTGGGATTTCCTGTTATCATCAATCCTGGGAAGTCAGGGCCTGCAGGTGCTCCTGCCTCCTGCACCCTGGTTGTGGCCTAATTATTGTCAGCATCAGCCTCAGTGTTGCCTGCATGAGTATCAGGAAGTGTGCTGGAGAAATTGTAGTCTTTTTCAATTTAATTCCTTGCCTACTTTGAATGCAGTGTCTTTGTACCTTCTCTTGGAGACAGTATGGGCTAAGCCAGCTTGGGGTCCCAGGTAGGTAATGATTAGCTGGCCACTGACCTTCCTTTTATCCCAAGAGGACTACCTAGGTTACAACACCAACAGAACCAGAGATAAGGGCAGAAACAGATCAGGGACATAGTCTGGATCATCAGTAGCAGTGTGAGGCCTGACTTGTGGCAGAAAGTTGTAGCCCTAGGAGTTCCCAGTTATGGTACCTGCAGGGGTAAGAAGAGAATCCAGAAATCTTAGGAAACTGCTTCAGATATGTGGGGACATGTGATGACATTGACTCAAAGTGAAAAGGCCTTAAAAGTTGTTGTGCAACATGGTTGTGGGATAAGAAAGGTAAGGAGCTAGAAACCTGCAGACTATGTGCAGCAGTTGATAGAGAATAGTGACTCACCTGGACCTATAGCACAAGAACCACATAAGTTTTTGTTGCCCCAGCTGCATCCCTGCTAGGTTTCTGATAGCCAGGCAAGCATGGCCATGAAGGACAAGGGGAGCTGGCCACTGTGGTGTTGCCTCACACACTGAAAGGCCATTCATACTTGCCCTCCCTGAGGAAGAGCCCACAGGACCCCAGAGCTGCCTTTGCTCAAGAAGAAAGCCATATACCATCTCCTCTGTTGTGAGGTGGGAGTGGAGGAGAAAGACCACCACTCCCTCCATTCTGAGAAAGCTCACAGGCAAAACCCTCTACTCTCAGTCAAGTATGTGCTCAATGCCCACAGAGCACTATGACCCACAGCCTGTCAGCTGATTGACTCATGAAAAGAGGCTCTTCAGCCAGAGTAGGGCAGAGTCTTGTGATGGGGTGTTTCCTGGGATAACTGTAAGAACATCAGTCAGGAATGGGAAGACATTGGAGCAGGCAACACACACACACATACACACACACATAGATCTTCCATTTGCTGGTTCATTCCTCTATTGGCCGCAATGGCCTGAGACAAACCCAGAATCCAAGAACTGCATTTGGACTCCCACATGGATGGCAGAGTCCCAAGCACTTGGACCATGATTCTCCTCCTTTCCTAGATGGATTAGCAGAGAGCTGGATCAAAAGTGGAGCAGCCAGGATTCAACCCAGAGCTCATAGGGAATGTCAGCATCTCAGTCAGTAGCTTAATCTGCTGCAACTTCAACTTTAGGGGATTAAATTTTTATTTTGAGAAATGAAACTTCAGAATACTTGCTTTTTTAAAATTTATTTGACAGATAGAGTTAGTGAGAGAGAGAGAAAGAGAGAAAAGCCTTCCTTCCGTTTGTTCACCACCCAAATGGCTGCTACAGCCCGAGCTATGCTGACCCATAGCCAGGTGCCAAGTGCTTTCTCCTGATCTCCCATGTAGATGCAGGGGCCCAAGCACTTGGGCCATCCTCCACTGCCTTCCCAGGCCACAACAGAGAGCTGGACTGGAAGAGGAGCAAGAAGGACTAGAAATTCACACCCTTATTGGATGCCTGTGCTGCAGGCAGAGGATTAACCAAGTGAGCCACGGTACCGGTCCCAGAATACTTTCTTTAGAGGTCTTTGTTGACATAAAAATGTCAGATATGACTTTGTTTTCTTTGGAGATTTTTGGGTTTTGTATATTTAAAATATTTATTTTAAAATAGTCACAAAATCACAACAATTAGAGGGTCATAAAATCTAAAGCTAATTTCTCCAAGATAACAGGGCAACAATATCGAACTATTGGAAACTAAAGGAAATTATATGGAACTAATTGGAAAATTAAATTTTTAAAGATTTATTTATTTGTTTGAAGGTCAGAGTTATACAGAGAAGGAGAGGCATAGAGATAGAAAGAGAGGTCTTCCATCTGCTGGCTTACTCCTCAACTGGCCACAACAGCTGAGCTGTACCAATCTGAACTCAGGAGCCATGTGCGTCTTTTGGGTCTCCCATGAGGGTGCAAGGGCCCAAGGATCTGGGCCATCTTCTGCTTTCCCAGTCCATAGCAGAGAGCTGGATGGGAAGTGGAGCAGCCAGGATCCAAACCGGCACCCACATGAGATGCCAGCACTGCAGGCAACAGGCTTACCCACTATGCCACAGAGCCGGCTGCTGGGAAATTAAATTCTAAATGCTTACCTATACTTGAGTGTTTCTGGATTTTCTGTTCTGTCATTCATTTCTTTCCAATTTTGAATAAATGATTAATTTGTGGAAATCAATACCTTCTCATATCTAGAAAGACATGACTTTTTAAAACTAAATTGGAAACCTCATAACAATAGTAGAAGAGCATATGTAACTCTAAAATTTGAAAACCTTGCGGTTTTGGTAAAGCCAATAACCATAAAATACTAACATTTTGATAATGATATGCCTCCTTATTCATGAACGCAGGGCCATCTTCTCACTGCAGTCCCCCTTTTCAATAGTGCACACATCAAATGAGGTGTGCACTGATATAACGTGGATACTGGGATTTACTGAAAGAATGTTTTTAAAGATTTATTTATTTATTTTTATTTGATGAGTTCAGAGTTACAGAGAGAGGGAGGGAGAGAGAGAGAGGAAAGACAATGAATGTGAATACCTTTTATCCCCTGGTTCACTCTCCAAATAATTGCAATGGCTAAGGCTGAGCCAGGCCAAAGCTAGAAAAGAGGAGCTTCTTCCAGGTTTCCCATTTAGGGGACTGGGCCCCCTTCCCCTGCTTTTTCCAGACTGTTAGCTAGTAGAGAGATGGATTTAGAAATGGAGCATGTGTACATGAACTGGCTTTACTTTCTTTGCCACAATGTTGGCCCTTACTGAAATAATTTTTAGCCTGGAAGTTGATATATCATGGGAAGTAGTTTTGGGATCATGTGCTTCTCTAAAATGGACACAATATGGCTTTTTAAATATGTATACTAAAAGGAAGATTCCATAAAAATGTTGTTGGTACAGTCCCTCTTGAATGATCAATAAACATCTTTCAGTGGGAATTAAGAGTCCACGGGGAATCAGCCAAGGTTCCGGTTCTAGGTTTGCTCCTCAGAAGGATGACCTGGGCACCTGGTCAAGAGTGACTCCCTCCTCACTCATGAAGTTAAGGAGCTCCCTCATCACTGAGGCTGTGTCCTCACAAACACCACCACAACCTACCTGATTTCAGTACCTCAGGATCCCAATCCTAGTGATCTAGACACACCAAACAGTGTTCCCACAAGGTGGCCACAGGGCAGCTCCATGCTTTCCAGGCTCTACATTTTGTACAACTGCAGCAGAACAATGTCACTAAACACTAGTACATGGTTGCACCTCTCACAAGTGCAGACTTTGAGCCTGAACACTAAGGGCCAGATGTCATGGTGCTCAGGGCGCATATGCACAATCCAGGGCTCACAAATCTTGAGGTTGCACTCACTCTGAGCCTAAATGGGACTTGGCTGATAGTTGATGCCTGTTAGTAAAAGAGAAACTCCTTTGTGGAGAATCAGTCTTTGTAATGCCTTGGGACTCAAGTAGCAGGAAATTTCAGGATGATTAAAGGCATTGCACCAAAGACAATATCCTCAAAATGTCTTTCTAAATTTCCTTATCCCTCACATCATCCCCTTCCCCATCACTCTAGACCACATCTGGTTTACATCAAAGTTTAGCTAGCAACCACAAATGACTACTTTTGTGATTTCAGAAAGCGTGGCTGTATGTGTCAAGTGCAAACCTAGGAGGCAAAAGTGTTTCACACTTTCCAGAAGACAGGGAAGCACATTTATGCAGATGTCCAATATTTATCCCAGCCTTACAATTGTTTTTTTTTTTACATTTTACTCCCAATTTCATTTTTAATCAAAGTACAATTTATTTGAAGTATTTTGTAAAAGTTAATTTTTTTTAATATTCAACTTTTTTATTATTAAACTTTTATTTAATGAATATAAATTTCCAAAGTACACCTTATGGGTTACAATGGCTTCCCCCCCAAAAAAAAACTTCCCTCCCACCCACAACCTTCCCCTTTCCCACTCCCTCTCCCCTTCCAATCACATCAAGATTCATTTTCAATTCTCTTTATATACAGAAGATCAGTTTAGTATATATTAGGTAAAGATTTCAACAGTTTGCCCCCATGTAGCAACACAAAGTGAAAAAAAATACTGTTGAAGTACTAGTTATAGCATTAAATAACAGTGTACAGCACATTAAAGACAGAGATCCTACATAATATTTTTTAAAAAATTAATTAATTTTCTATGCCATTTCCAATTTAACACCAGGTTTTTTTTTCATTTCCAATTATCTTTATATACAGAAGATCGATTCAGTATATAATTAGTCAAGATCTCATCAGTTTGTACCCACGCAGAAACACAAAGTGTAAAAATACTGTTTCAGTACTAGTTATAGCATCACTGCACATTAGACAACACATTAAGGACAGATCCCACATGGGATCTAAGTACACAGTGACTTTTGTTGCTGACTTAACAATTTGACACTCCTGTTCATGGCGTCAGTAATCTCCCTAGGCTCTAGTCATGAGTTGCCAGGGCTATGGAAGCCTTTAGAATTCGCTGACTTTGATCTTATTCCGATAGGGTCATAGTCAAAGTGGAAGTTCTCTCCTCCCTTCAGAGAAAGGTACCTCCTTCTTTGATGGCCCCGTTCTTTCCACTGGGATCTCACTCACAGAGATCTTTCTTTTTTTTCATGGTATCTTGGCTTTCCATGCCTACAATACTCTCATGGGCTCTTCAGCCAGATCTGAATGCCTTAAGGGCTGATTCTGAGGCCAGAGTGTTTAGGACATCTGCCATTCTAAGTTAAAAATTCTAAGTTAAAAATTTTAAAAATAGTTTTTCACTTGTTCCAAACAGCTCATCTTTTGTCACAGTTAAAATACTACTTTATCTTTCCTTATGCTCATAGGCATGGGTTTTCTATTTTTGAGCTTTTCATTCTGTTTCATTGAATGGTCTGCTTCTTGGATTAGTATTTCACTACTTTTAACCTCTTTGTGAATAACTATGCATAATTTTAACAGCAATTATTGTTCCAAAATTCATTTTTTATTCATTCTTTTTAGTGTTCTCTTGCCAATTTTTACCTCTACATTAGTTTAGAACTATTAATCAGAATGTAAATAATTCTTAGTGAGATTTAAGTTTAAAAGGTTAATTTTAAGTTAGAATCAACTCTTTCATCCACCTTTTAAGATAAGTGTTTTGTCTCTCATTCTGATTGTTAAAAAGATTACTTAATTTATTAATATGTTTACTCAAAAAGGGCAATGAGAGCAAGAGAGAAAGAAATCTTCCCTTCACTGGTTCACTGACCATATGGCTCCAATAGCCAGTGAGAGACCAAGCTTAAACCAGGAGACAGAAACTCTATCTTGGTCACCTGCATGGGTGATAGGATCACAAGCAGTTAGGACATAATTTAATGTCTTCCCAGGTAATGGGAATACATTCCTATATGGAATGCCAGTGTGGCAAGCAGTGCCTTATACCAGTCCTCAAGTCTGATTTTTTATAAAGACTATTTTTGATATGAATTGAAGAGAGGAAGATTTCTCATATACTAGCTCACTCCTCAGATACTCTCCTTGGTCATGTTCATGCTTGTTGCTGTGCCTTCCACTCAGGTCCAGACCATTTCCACTGCTTTTGCAGGACTTCCCACTGCATTTTTCTCTGCAACTTTCTCCTGAGAGTACTTTCTCTACTTTTTTTCTTCTAACTTTGCCTAGCATAGAGTATACCTCCCTGTTACTATTCTGCCATCCTGCAACTAAGTTAACAATGCAATGTCTGCAATGCCCACTGATACAATGGTTCAAGATGAAAGGAAAAGGGGAGCCAAAAAGGATCTGAAATATTTCAAAATCAGGTGTGTCATACAAGCCAATCCTAAGAATAATATTTAAAAATCAGCCAGTAGACTCTCAGAAAAGCTACCAAAGATTTAATGTAATCTCAAACGATAAATATAGTGACATTTTTTCTAGAATAAACATTATTAATGTTTAATTCCTAATTACACGTGTCTTTTATAAAATTATAGGCAGGGGCAGATACTGTGATGTAGCACTTGGGACTCAGACATCCCATATAGCAGTGCCAGTTTGAGTTCTGTCTATTCTGCTTCTGATACATTTCTCTGCTAATGTATCTGGGAAGGAGTGGATTTAGGGACACTTTAGAATTCCAAAGTGACAGTGGTTCAAGTCTCCAAAATCGTGAAGACATTATTCATGGCTGATTTCTTCATAATGAAGCATGACCAGCACGTGGGCAACATTCTTTTACTTGTTCAAATTGAGGTAAAATAAAACAACAGTTACTAGTCAAAGAAATTGCATAGTAAAATGAATGTTATTTTTCTGCTTATTTCATAAATTTTATGCTTTCTCATAAAAATAGACTCAAGCAAGCATTTTTTGATTTCAGCCACCCAAAAACGTAAGCCAATTCTCCCAAATCTATTTCTAGAAAGGAATGTTTTGCAATGAAGAAAAACATTTTTGAAGGATCTGAATTTTGAATGGCTGGGAAACAAGTTCTCATTGTTTTATTTCTCAAATTTAGAAACAATTTCTCATATGTGGGTATTATTTTTTTCAGGTACTAAGCCACACTGGCAGGATCCATCAGTAGGGATATTTTTTAATCACAGACAGAAAAGATGGTTAACATTTACAAAGTATCTTCTACTCTTCTTCCAAGCAGAAAAGATGGCCTGGGCAATGAGAACAAATCACCCACTTGGCATTTCTAATCTCCTGGTGGCTCCTTCCAGCACTGAAGTCTGGTGTTCACTGAATTTATGCAAGATGAGCAGTGCAACCACCTGCAGGGGAGGGACAGTAGAAACCTGCAGGGGACAACTCTGGACTGGAAAGTCCAAGAGGGCTAGCCTGAGCATAGATTACCCTGCAGTGGTCTTGATGTTGGGTGTGAGCTAGGCAGGGTTTGGTGCAGTATGTGGAAGCCTCTGGAAAAGAGCTAGTGACAGGCCAGGGTGACCAGGAGGTGGAGAGCTTCTGGGCTCTGTGAAGGATTGGAAATTCTCTGCAAGAGCAATGGAATGTCCCTTAAAGTTTTGAACTTCAATGTTAAATGTGAGAGCCCAGTACACTATATACAGGCATCACCCTGCCATTGACTGTCAACCTGGTAGCTGCTGCCATGCCCCCTGGGAGCAGGGGTCACAATTTCTTTCTTCATGACCTTGCCCTAGCCTAAGTTTCCTGGGCAAGGAATGTCACCTCCTTCCTGCTCAAGTTTAGTATTAGTTCATTTAAAATGTTATGTCCTGTAGCTATGCTTGTCTCTTTGTAAAAATAAAAATACAAAAAAATAAAAAACTATGAAACAGAATAAACAAGATGTGGCTATGAAAAAAAATTGAAACTAGAAAAATATTATAAAAGATTAACAAAACCAAAAGCTGTTATTTTTAAAGATAAACCTAATACACAAACTTTTACATAGATTAACAAATAGAAATAGATAAAATAAAATAAAATTATACATAGAGAAGGAGATATTATAGCTGATATTACAGAAATAGAAAGAACCATAAAATTACTATGAATAAATGCATGCAAAATCTCAAATAAAGGGATAAATTCCTAGTTCCATATATTATATCAATGACAAACTTTTTAAAATTTAAAGCTTTTAAAATTTTTTGGAAGGTGGAATCACAGAGTGAGGGAGAGGCAACAAAGAGATCAATCTATCTACTTGTTCATTCCCCAAAGGACCTCAATGGCCAGAGCTGAGATGAGCAAAACCATTAGCCTGGAATTCCATCCTAATCTCCCACATGGATGGAAGGGTCCAGCTACTTGGTCCATCATTCTCTGCCTTTTCAGGTACATAAGCAGGGGGCTGTGTTGGAAACAGAACAATGGTGACCTGAACAGGCACTCTAGTATGAAGTGTCAGCATCACAACAGTAGCTTAATCTGCTGAGCCACATGCGGGCCCTCATAGTTGGATTTTAACCCAGGGGGTAACATCATCAGGTCTAAAATTTTGAAAATATCAGAGACTATCTGAAAGTCTGAACAAGGTTTCAGGAGGCAGGGTTGCAGGGAACACATTTCAAAGATTACTGCAGTAATCCTAGGGGTACATAGTAGTAACCTGAACTTGGGTAAAGACATAGGAGAGAGCACAATCAACAAAAAAACTAGGAATGACACTCTCACTGAGAATAGTACCCTGGGAATTATACTAACTCCTGGGTTGAGAGTTATAGTATATAATATTTTCAATTCAATTTAATTATAAGGTATATTTCTGAGATAGACAGCACTATGACATATCAGTGCTTGATAAGCAGTGCTAAGCAGTGTATGCAGACATTCTTAGAATTACAGGAGATGTAAAAATGTCATATGTTCATGACTGTAATTACGTTTACAATTAATTTCAAGTTGTTCAATTAGCACTATAGGGAGCCAGCACTGTGGTGTGGTGGGTTAAAGCTGTGGTCTGCAGAGCTGACATCCCATACAGGTGCCTGTTCATGTCCCGGCTGCTCCACTTCCAATTCAGCTCCCTGCTATGGCCTGGGAAAGCAGTAGAAAGTGGCCTAGGTTCTTGGTCCCCTGCACCCATGTGGGAGACCTGGAAGAAGCTTCTGGTTCCTGGCTTCAAGTCAGCTCAGCTCTGGCCATTGCAGTCAATTGGGAGTGAAACAGCAAATGGAAGACCTCTGTCTCTCTCTCTCTGGCTCTTTCTCTGTAACTCTGCCTTTCAAATAAATAAAATAAATATTTTTAAAATAGCAATACAGAAATTTTAGAATAAAGACACTCAATCCTCTCAGGTTGCTTCAGGTTTCTGAGTGATAGCATGAACATCTGTAAAAATTATTCTAGTTGTAACTTTTAAAAATTCTTGTACTGTATTAAAAGTACAGAAGAACTATTTTTTTTATGAGTAAAGCCAGGAGTACTTGTTAATAGAACCAATTTCTTGTCAAATGATAATCTCTTAATCACTCATTCAAACCAAATCCCTTTGCAATACAAAAGATTTTTCACTTTTCCTTTTCTATTTCAAATTTATATTTTTGTTTTTGAAAAAAGACTGTTTATTTTCATCTACTTGAAAAGCAGAGCAAGACAGAGAAAAGAAACAGAGAGATAGATCTGTTTTCTGCTGATGTACTCCCTAAATTACCACAGGTTTCAAGGCTGGACAAACCACAATCAGGAGAAGGACCATTGAGCTAGGAACTCCATCTATGACTCCCATGTGGTAGGAAGAAACCCAATTGGTCCATCATCTGTGGCTTCACAGGGTGCATTGGCAGAAAGATGGATTGGAAGTTGGGTTGCCAGGAAATGAGTCAGCACTCCAATACTAATGTGGGAATCCCAAGTGGTGGCTTAATCCACTGCGCCACACTGGCCTCTACCTTACACTCTTGCAATATATCACTTTGTTGAGAGAAGCCAGTTGGCCATCCTTTATAAGACTTATAATATGTTATGCAAGTCATAGAATTTTGTTGTGAGAACTAAATGAATTTAGCAAATTTATATTGCTTAATAATAATAATTTCATGGGATGTCCTGCAAAGAACTTAAATATTGGCCAGTGCCGTGGCCTAACAGGCTAATCCAATAATCAGTGCCTATGTTGGGTCCTCACTTCCGAGTGATGGCCTTCCTTGCTTTCAAAATGAATGGGTCCTGGTGACAGCTGGCAACATTTCCAGAAGGAAAGATTCAGATCTGGAACTTCAGGAGGCTGAAAACTTTGCCCCTAGTAAGTTTCCCTAAATTCTCTGTACCTCTCTGTATCACTGAAGTACACATTACTCTGTCCTAGACAGTTTCTTTGAGAATTTAACATCTGCAGCAAAATTGTGTTTTCATGACTTTAGAAACCGGCCATATGTGTTACCAATTGTGATTTTAGAAATAGAAATCAGTGCATGTTTGTGTTATTTCAATTTTGATAATTTTTATATATAGGAACCACCAAAGTAAAACGTATGGTTAAATGGTATAGATCATCTAAAACATCAGAAACACAGATATTTGGGAATACAAAATAAATTTAAAAACAATTTGAGGAAGCTTCAAAAACAGTATTTTAAATATGACTTATTTGTATTTAGCCACTTTTTCCAAAAACGTTTCTCTTTTTTCAATTTTGATACTACTCTGAGTTGTAAAAAATTGTTGATAATTCTGACTACAGTTTTGTGCTCTGAAATTGTAGAGATTGTATTTCTGAGAGAATATCTTCTTGTACAGTGTCATATATAATAGATTGCTTTTTATTTAATTAGCATTTTATTGAGTACAACTATTATGATTGCAGTATTGATAATATATTATAGGAGAAAATAAAATAAAAACCTGGTAGCATGTATATGTATTTTATATGTGTTAAGGAACTTTTTAATTGGGCTTTTACAGTACCCTCTGATTTAAAATATATTTTTTTTTTCTGATCTAGAAAACAAAGTGGGTAATCTAATTACTGAATGAAAAAGAAAAGGCATTTTTATCAAACCCACAATGCTGAAGTGAAAAAGCTTAGTATGGTAACAGAGGGTAGAAATTTTAGACTATGTTGGCTTTTTCAAATGTTACAATTTCAATCTGGAAAAATAGCTTGATTCAGAACCTGGTATATATTATAGAGTATATTATAGAGCTAGAAATAGAATGTTTTAGGCAGCTCCTCCTTTCAACTCTTTCACAAGTTAGTAAAATAAGCTAATTTTTCATCTAGAAATTCAATTTAGGGAAAAATTCTAATATGGGACATAAGGTAAGAAAAATCAGTTAAGGAAACTTTTAAAAAAATGTTCAGTAAGAAAGGTAGGAGGTGGAAAAGAGACATTTCATTACAAAATTTGATACTGAAGACCTACAAAATAGATAAATGTAGTTTGAAAGTGTTTCCATTTGTGACAGGAAATTTCTTTGAAAAACACTAAAGATGAAATGAAGCAGATGAATATTGTTTAAAATATTCTCTCAAGTGCTTATAGATCTCCATGAAGAAATGGAGTTTAAATCTTTTAGGACACTTTTGGATGTTGGCATTCTGGGTAAAAAGATACTACAGCATTTTCTTACCAAAAAACCATGTTTTTGAAAGACCAACCTGCCTTAATAATTCATTAGATAAGCATTAGAGTTCTCACAAAGTATAGAAAATGCACTAAAGTTTCATAATATAATAGTTAATCAAAATGGTAGAAATAATGTTATAACTAACTTCCATTCAGATAAATGACTAACTCAAAATGTATGTTAGAAAATAATTTTATAGACTAAAATATGTAGAAATGTAAAGAGGTACTCATATAAATTATAATTCAAACATGAACTTAATAAATCAGTAACTTTATAAATCATAATTAGGTTTTGAATTTGAAGATTGATATTTTATGACTATAATGACACATAATATTTTGCTTTATCTTTATTGAGACATTATATAAGACACTGACATTTCTTAAGTTCATTTGGGGTGAACATCACCTTTGGCAAGAATTTTTATTAAAATTTTTAATGTTTTTTTCAAAATGAAGTTACACATTTAATAATAATATCAGATCTGTATATAAGTTTAACAAATGAATAACTACAAAGTAACAAAGAAGAGCATAGTTTGTTTCCGATTATAATTCCCAGTATTTTCCCCCTGTCATAACTGTAAATTCACTTCTTCAGTCCCCTCTGCTCACTCACCTGTGGCATGACATGACTCTGTCTTCATGAGACTGTGCTGGCACATTCTCATTTCTAGCATGGCTCCTCCTGTTAGCTATGTCATCCCACTACAAGATGGAAACTGGCATGAGAGAGATGGTCGCCTAAACTAATACCTAAAGACAGATCAGAACCCATGGCCTCCTGAGCCTACAACCTCTGTAAGTACGGGCTGAGCATGAGAATATCTTATTGTTAAAATTGTCTCTGACCAAGTTAGCTGAATGGTGACTATCACTTCAAATGTGGATGCCTGGACACCAGGGTTCTAAGTTCTATCAATAAGGAAGTGATAACACCTTTACTCCCCTTACCTGATCCATCTCCTCTAATAGGAAAACCCCCAAGAATCCTCCATTGATTTCCCAGGCACATTAGCAGGGAGTTGGATTGGTAGTGGAGCAGCTAGGACTTGAATTGGTGCCCTTAAGGGATGCCAGCACTGCAGGCTGGGGCTTTAACCCACTGTGCATCAGCACAGGCCCCTAATGGTTCCTTTTGACTTTTCTATTTCCCATGTTTTCATTAAAATGGTGTGTTACTCTTATACTAAAGAATAATATTAAAAAATAGCATTGTACTACTACCTGTATTATAGATAAACATGTAGCTAAAATTTCTTTTAAAGTTATGTATAAAATTCAAAACCTAAACCATATCCCCATGAATCATTCATTCATCAATTAATTTAAACTTTTAAACTATATTCTGAATACCTGTATTCTTTCTCATGCTAATACTTCCTACCTAAGAATTGACTCATATAGACTCATTTCATTTACTCTACAGTTGGATTTATTGTAACTGTGGTATTATAAGTATGTAGCAAATTAATATGTAGGTAGCAAGTAGATAATCACTTTGGAAATCTTCAAAGTGTACCCAGATAAAATGAACACCCATTAACCATATGAACAAAACATCATTGCCCAAGAATCTGGACTTCAATAGCAGATATACCTATATTCAAATTCCAGTTCTGTTAATGACATCTTGAGTGCTTCCAGACAATATCATGTCACTTTCTAATCTTCATCATCTGTATCAAAAATCAGGATAATGGAAACATATAGAGTGTTTGTGAAGATTTAATGAGGTAAATAACATTTACCAGTGTCAGTGCCTGACACATATTCATCACTCATTCATTGAATATTTTCAGGTGTAATCCATTTGAGATTACCTCTGAACTTAATACAGCAGAATGGGAGGTCCAAGATGGCTGAACAGAGATAAGATGGGCTGGTTTTGACTTCAGTAAGATAACAGAAAGCAAGTGAAGTAACTGCATTTCCAGGACAGAGTTTAACAGAAGCTTCTGTGGAAGCTTCCACTTCTGTGGAAATCCTACAGAAAGTAGGAAGACTCAGTGGAGCAGCAGGGACAGTATAAATACATAGCAGTAGTGGGGACACCACGGGGGACTCCCACAGCTGGATCTGGAGGAGATACCATCTTCTTGGAGCTAGGTGAGCTCTATCTGTGACATCTTATGTCACTGGTGATTTTACCTGAAGGAGAACCATGTGGACAGCTTTGACGTTGAGTCAGGCCTAGTGTTATAGTGAGGGGCAGTTTGCACACCTTACCCTGTCACAGCAGAGCAAACTGATTCCCTTCTATTTCCCCACAAGGGTGCCTGGTGACTAGCAGGAAGAACATGGTATTAGAAGGTAAATTTATTTTGATGAATGCAAAAATTTTTGAAATTCATGATTATTTTTATAATACATTTTTCATAAAGTTTTTGCAGACACTCCCTTTGCATGGAATTTCAAAAATTGAGCCAAAATAAACTTATTTTTAAATCATATATTCCTCAGAATCCTTAAAGCACTCTTCTGTGTGCAAATATGTGCTGTGTGATATAAAAATCACAAAAAAATATTATTAACTCAGAAAATATATAAAAGTTTAAATATTTTGAAATTAATACCAATAATTCTTGGTATTTTCATTGACCCCTGCTCTGTCTCATATTTTCAAGTTTCAGGAATTCCTCTTCAGATCTATTTTGTAAGCCAGTAAAATAAAGAAAAATCCAATGAAATATGTGTGACCATAATGTCTATATTATAAAATTTTAAGACTATTTCAAGTTGAGAATTTGGATATAAGTATAGTGAGTAATTGTTCAAAACTCCTGAGAAAGGCTTAAGTAACACTTGAATGCCAATTTGACAGGAAACTTGAATGTCAGTTTGACAGGTTTTCCCACATATGAAAATTAACTGAGACAACTACATGCATTGAATAAATCACTTACATCTTTGTGCATTCTGTATCGATTTGATTATTATTGATGACAACATATTGGGAAAGCAAAACTATCAGAAATGCTGAAGGAATACAAGAAGGTTAATCAATATCTTCATTAGGTAAACACATCAAAACCACAGCAAGATATAACTCCATACTGATTTGAATAGATATAATCAAGACTACAGATTGGTTTGAGTGAGAATTTAGGGAAAAATAGTAGCTTTATACAGTGATTCTGAGATTGTTAAATTATATATTTATTTCAATAAACATTTTATTGATTTCTGAAAAGAGTAGCATAGTGTTACTGTAGGGTCCATCAATTCCACTATTAAATATATATCCTACAGAAATGGAAAAACATACAAGACACAAATGCAAATGTTTAGAGAAGTATTAGTTGCAGCAAACAAAACTGGAAAGGGATCAAAATGTCCATTAATGGATGAGTAGACAAATTAATAAGTGCTTGTATCATCCATGAAAAGGAATGGAGTGGTATTTGCTAGAATATGAACAGATATTGAAAAAAAATTATGCTTCAGAAGGAAATAGGAAGAGACGGGTCAAAGGTTGCAATATCACAGATAGGAGAGTTGATTCTGGTGTTTATTTGTACAGTAGGGTGACCATAGTTAGCAATAGAGTCATTATATATTTCAAGGCTACTAGAATAGGGAACTTTTAATGTTATCACCACAAAGAAATGACAAATGTTTAAGATGACATGTATATGAATTGCCTAATTTCATAATTACACAACTCATACTTGAATCAAAATATCACATTTTGTTCTATAACTGTGTAAAATTATGTCAAAAATAAAAAGGAAATGCAAAAATAAAAATATACTTTTCAAAAATATAAAGATATGACAGTTGTAGGCCATAAGAACACATGGTTTTATGAATGACTCATCGAATATTACAATCATAACAACAAAGAATCCAAAGAACACCTATAGAAATATTATTCAGGAATATTTAAATACATATATAAGTAGAGAAAAAGCTAATTTCACTACCATATGAAATACAAATTGTTTAAATAAATAAAACTCAAAGATTGCCCAGGCTAAAATCACATTACCTAGAATGGTGTTGTCTTTGTGAGAAAAGACTTTCCATCTAATCATTCAGGTTTTTTTTCACATCTGTTAATCGATGAGCTCTATTTTTTCATCTAGAAAAATATTTAAAATATAAAAACACCATTCATTTCAAATTTAGAAACAGTGATTCTTACTATCCCCTAAACAGATCAACAAGCTAGATGGAGAGCGAATCAATAAAAACCCTCCCAAACAAAGAAATTCTAGGACTGGAAAGCTTCGCTTCTGAATTGTAGCCAACATTTAAAGAACGAATTCCAATTCTTTTAAATAAATCTTTTTATTTTATTTATTTATTTGAAAGTCAGAGTTACACACAAAGAGAAAGAGATACAGAGAGGAGAGGTGTCTTCCAACTGCTTGTTAACCCCCCAATTGGCCACAAAGGCTGGAGCTGAGCAGATCTGAAGCCAGGAGCCAGGAGATTCTTCCAGGTCTCCCATGTGGGTGCAGGGTCCCAAGGCATTGGGCCATCTTCTACTGGTTTCCCATGCCATAGCAGGGAGCTGGATCAGAAGTGGAGCAGCTGGAATATGGATGAGTCCCCATATGGGATGCCAGCACTGCAGGTGGCAGCTTTACCCACTACTCCACAACATTGGCCCCCCAATTCTTCTCAAGCTATTCAAAACAATTGGAAGGGAGGGAATCCTCCTGAATTCCTTCTATGAAGCCAGCATCACCTTAGTGTCTAAACCAGGAAAAAGATGCAATCGAGAAAGAGAATTATAGACCAATATCCCTGATTAATATTGACGCAAATATCCTCAATAAAATACTAACCAATTGAATCCAACAACACATTAGAAAGATCATTCATCCAGACTAAGTGGTTTCCATCCCTGATATGCAAGGATGGTTCAACATTCCTAAGTCAATAAATGTGATACATTACATTAACAAATTGAACCACAAAAACCACATGATTATCAATAGATGCATAGAAAGCATTTGACAACCCTAAGCAAATTAGATATAGAAGGAATTACATTGTTTTACCTTGGTATGTGTGGAAAAAGTAAAGTTTCTGAAAAATAGGGGTCATAGAGGTGAACAAGAAATTTTTTTGAGCACGTCTAGGCATAGGCATGGTCAGCAACAAGTGGACAACAATAACAAGTTAACCTATGTTATCAGAAAGTTTGCTTAAAACAGTGAAGGCCTGACTACAGAGACACAGTATGCATCTGAGAAAGCTGGTATCTCCAGGGTTTCAGACCAGCTCATGAATCAAGTAAAGCTCACCAAGTCCAAGTAGAACAATGAGACACTAATGTTCTTATAGGAAACATATTTGCTTTCTCACTTGGGCAGAATTTCTCTTCGCTGAGAGCCATGTTGGCTCTTCCTATAAATTCCCACTCTGTGCAGTACCTGAAATGTGTTTTCCTTATTGACACTTTTTGTTACCTGACATCAATATCCTGGAAACAATGGGATATGGTGGTCAAAATATCAGGAAGATGCCATACTAGAGCATGTGGATGAGATAGTGCACTATAGTCTTTAGATCCACACCCTGTAAAAGAATTTATTATCTCTTCAGATTATAGATGTCATGATTTGGTGGAAATGCAGATCCTGGTCCTGGAATATATTGGAAATCAACACAATCTTATCCAGAAGCAAACGTCTTGCAGCAATGGGAGTCTTAGGCTGTAGTCACCAATAAAATTTTAAGTCATATGTTTTTAAAGACTTATTTATTTGAAAGTCAGAATCACAGAGAGATAGGGAGAGAAAAGACCAAGATCTTCCACCACTGGTTCACACTCAAATGGTCACAACAGCTCACAGCCAGAGCTAGGAGCTTCCTGTGGGTCTCCCACATAGGTTCAGGGTCCCAAGATCTTGGGTCATCTGCTTCTTTCCCAGGTACACTACAGGGAGCTGGATTGGAAGTAGAGCAAACAATATTCACACTGATGCCCATATAGAATGCGAGAACTGCAGATGGTGACTTAACCTACCAGGCCACAATGCCAGCACTAGATATTGTCCTGACTTCTCTGAATCTCCATTATTTTAATTAGAGGTGTCTACAAGATGAGGAACTATCCCATAGGTGACTGTGGCAACAGATTGTTGCACCAGCATGGGGATATGAGCCTGATTCACATAGAAGTCTTTGCCCATAATGCAGGCACAGTCAGATCTACAGTTGCAGCTGATCAATGTGTCAGGCCACAGAAACATTTCTAATTGCTTCAGGGGAGGTCAAGGCATTTGTGAAGCTTGGGACCCACATATACTGTGGCTGTGCCTAGAATGGGACATTTTGACTTAGGATTCAACAACGGCTGAATCCAGAAAAGACACACTGATTTAGATCAAGGGAAGACACCCAAAAAAATGGGAGGATCTGCATTCCCAGGAGAAAGTTGGATCAAAGTTTTCAGTGACAAGTTTACAGTAAGAAGAAACACTTTACTGAGCAGCAAGGGTTGTACATACATATAGTAGCTCATGAGACAACACCAACAACTTCCACAACCGGCAGTCAGTGGGGAGGCCATCTTCCCATAGCAAAGAGAGAGGAGTGTGTAGAAGCCTGTGTTCTACTGGTAATATTATCTGGGGAAATGTAAATAGAATAAAATATACTGTTAAAAGGAAAAGGAAAAAGTTTAACTCAAGGACAAGAAGTAAACAAGACAAGGAGTTAAGTCTGTACAACCTTGGGTGAACACAGATGCTGTCTGGGGAATAGAGGGTACCCTCTATTCTTCCAAACAATGTTCTAATCAAATTGTGTGGTAATATGGCCCTGGCCAGGCCAGTTTACAGACAACTTTGAAAACATTTGCCTCTGGCCAACTGGCAAGCACTCCTAAGGTTAAGGTCAGGTAAGGGATTACATAAAGAAAGGATATAAAAGTAAGAAAAACAAATGAAGGTGATACTGATTGCTTCCTGAATGATACATGCATTGTCCATGATGCTTTATTCTGGTGGTGTGGTTGATAAGTATCTAATGAACGGGAGTCTTTGTAAATAAATCTTATCTTTCTAATTTCATGGGTATGTAGATGATTATTGGTAAATCAAGCCTCTAATATTGAAGTCTGTGCACATTTCTTGGCCATATCACTATCTGGTCAAAACAGGAAGATACTCATGGTCACCACTGATTTTGAGTCCAGGTATAAAAGTAGAAATGGGACAGGGTTTCCAATTTACTTTGTGAATGGAAGGCACATTACTAAACTACCCTTCCTCCAAGGTGTCCAGTGACCAGTGGAGAAGACCCAGAATAAGGTGAGTGTAGCTTGCATTGGCAAACACACCTTTGGTGAATTTTGTAAAATGGAGAAATTAATGGTCCCCTCTGCCTTTTAGCTTGAGCAGAAGAGCTGGTGGGAGACATTATTGCCATTTACCTCTATGACTAGAAGGCATATTGCTCCCCCTAACACACACAAAACAAAGGTGCCTAGCATCCAACAGCAGAAATGCTATGTTCACAGAATAGGGCAAGTGGAGTCTGACTTTCAGCAATGCTGAAAGGCAGTGTACCCAATTGTCACTTGCTCCCCTCACCCTCCCATCAAAGATCCAGACTCAGGAATGGGGCAACTCTCTTTTGGATGTGGAGGCTTTTGAGATCTCATGGAGTCTCTGAGTAGAGAATATTTGCACCTGGTGACTATAGAAATTCTGTGTGTGAGAGTCCAAGAAATTGATAAGTGCATAAGGTGTGGCTGAGTCTTTGGCCAATTAAGAAACTCCAGTTACTCAAAATTTCCTGAATGCAGAATGCTCCATACTCACACTTTTAAGCACATAGATTCTTTCTTCAGTCCATACACTTGAGTTGGGGGTGGTTTGCAGGAACAGAGAGATTTACCTTGGTACAGCGAAAGTTGGAGGTAGTGACCATGCCAGCCAAGGTGATAATCCTGTCTCCCCTACTGACTACAGACAGCTACAATGCATAATGATGGTGTTATGTTGGACTTTGAGCCTAGCCATAAATGCTTGCCAGAGCTCCCCTGATCCCATTTAGCACACACTTCTGGATTTATTGCCTACATTAAAAACAGCTCACAAAGAGAAAAACATATTGAAAGTGAAAGAATTAGAAAAGACAGTCCATAGGGCTGGCTGTATGGCATAGTGGGTAAAGCTGCTGCTTACAGTGCCAGTAACCCATATGGGTGCTGGCTCGAGTCTCCACTGTTCCACTTCTGATCCAGCACTCTGCTAAGTTCTGGGAAAACAGTATAAGATGGCCCAAGTCCTTGGACCCCTGCACTCACATGGGAGATCCAGAGGAAGTTCCAGGATCCTCTGTCTAGATTGATGCTGCTCCAGCCATTGTGGCCAATTAGGAAGTGAACCAGTGGATGAAGACCTCTATCTTTTCTCTGTCTCTCCTTCTCTCTCTATGTAACTCTTTCAAATAAATAAAATAAATCTTTTTAAAAATGATATTCCATGCAAATGGAAAAAAATGAGGTATATATATATTTTAAGAGTTATTTTAATAATTTGAAAGGTGGAGTTACAGAAAAAGGGAGAGGCAGAGAGAGAGGTCTTCCATCCACTGGTTCACTCCCCAAATGGCCAGAATGATCAGAGTTATACCAGAAAAAAACCCAAGAGCCAGGAGCTTTTTCCAAGTCTCCTACATGGATGCAGGAGCCCAAGAGCTTGGGCCATCCTCTACTGCTTTTCCAGGCACATTATCAGGGAGCTGGATCAGAAGTGGGGCAGCCAGGACCCCATATGGCACCAAAATGTGATAGCAGCCCTGCAGGCAAGGACTTTAATTTACAGGGCCAAAGTGCTGGCCTCATAACAATCTTAATATTAGACAAAATAGATGTTAAGACAATACTGTTACATGAGACAAGGTTATTATATATGATTAAGGAATCAATTCAACAGGAGGATATTACTATAGTAAGTATATATGCACCCAATGCTATAGCATCCAGTTATTTAAAACAAAAAAATGAATGGATCTAAAAGGAGATAAATATCTCAACACAATGATTATTGGTGAATTCAATGGCTCACTTTCATCAATAGACATCATGAGACAAAATAACCAAGAAAACAAGGAAGTGAATCTACACTTTTGACATTATGGATCTAATTGATATCTATAGGAGAATTCATGCCACAGTAGGAGAATACATAATCTGTCATCAGAGCATGGAACACTCTCTAGAATAGACCATATGTCCAGTCACCAAAAAAGTCTCAACAAATTAAATTATACCATGTATATTTTCTGATCTCAATTGAATTAAGCTGGTAACTAATAACACAAAAATTCTAGAAAGTATACAAACACATGGATACTGACCAACATGGTCCTAACTGAACAGTGGATCATAGAAGAACACAAAAAGGAAATACAAATATTACCTTTAAACAAAGATGTCAACCCATCATATCCACACTTATGGGATACAGCAAAAATGATGTTAAAAATAAAGATCAAGTAGCAATTAATGCCTATATCAAGAAATTGGCAAGGTAGCAAATAAATGATCAATAATACATCTCCAAAGAACAAACCAAATCCAAAACAGTAGGGGTGAAAGAAATGATAAAATTAGCTAGAAATTCACAAAATTGAAGTTAAATAAGATATAAAACATCAGTAAAATGAGGAGCTGCTATTTTGGAAACAAAGTAAATTCACAAAAAAAAGGAAGAAGAACCAAATTAATAAAATCAGAGATGAAAAGGAAAATGTTATAACTGATGCTGCTGAAGTGAAAAGCATCATTAGAAATTATTTCAGTAAGATTCATGCCAGTGAATTGGAAAATCTATAAGAAATGGATAGATTTATGGACACATAAGATCTACCAAAATTGAATAATGATAACATTGAAATTCTAAATAGACCAAAAGCCAAGATGGAGATTGAATCATTACTAAAGGCATTCTCAACAACATCAAAAAAACCCAAGGATTTAATGGCTTCACTGCTGAATTCTAATAAGCTGTAAATGAACAAGTTCTAATCTTATAAAAATATAATATAAGCATTAAAAGAGAATGAATTATCTCAAACCCCTTTATGAGCCCAGTGTCATCTTTACTCCAAATCCAGAAAAAAAATACAACAAAGAGAGACTGATATTC
The DNA here is from genome assembly GCF_033115175.1 of Lepus europaeus. Taxonomy (NCBI): domain Eukaryota; kingdom Metazoa; phylum Chordata; class Mammalia; order Lagomorpha; family Leporidae; genus Lepus; species Lepus europaeus. The sequence goes on along the minus strand of NC_084851.1, from coordinate 30,040,726 downwards.
CCAAAAAATATTAATGCGAATATCCTAAACAAGGTACTAGCTAAACAAATCTAACAATACATCAAAAAGATTACACTCAGACCCAGTGGGATTTATCCCAGGAATGTAGGGATGGTTCACCATATGTAACTAATAAATGTGATACATCACATTAACAAATTGACTAGTGAAATACAGATGCTTATCTCAATAAATGCAGAGAAAGCATTCTACCATGATAAAAACATTAAGCAAAATCAGTATAGAGGAATATATGTAACACAATCAAAGCAATCCATGACAAACCCACAGCCACCGTTGTACTGAATAGGGAAAATCTGAAAGAGTTTGTACTAAGATGTTGAAGTAAATAAATACACACTTCCATGATTGTTTTTCAATACAGTTTTGGAAACTTCAGGAAGAGTCATTAGGCAAGAAAAAGAAATAAAAAAGGTACAAATTGGGAAGGATAAAATCAAATTTTCTGTTTGCAGATAACATAACCCTATATTTAGGGGAACCAAAAGACTTTACTAAGAAAGTATTGGAACTCACAAGAGAATTTCTCAAAGTTGCAGCTTATAAAGTTAAGACACAAAAATCAATATTACTTGTACATACAAACAGTGCTGTGGCTTAGAAATAACTTATAAGATTAGTCCCATTCACACTAACTACAAACTTTTCAATGCCTTGGAATAAATTTAACCAAGGATGTGAATGACATTTTCAATGAAATTTACAAAATATTAAGTAAATAAATTGAGGAAGACACAGAAAAAGTGGAAAAATATTCCATGTTCATAGGTTGGAAGAATCAATATAATCAAAATGTCCATACTATCAAAAGCAAGCAAAGTTATCCCAATCAAAATGCCAAAAACATCCTCCTCAGATGCTGATCAAAACAAAGCTAAAATTGATAGGGAAACATTAGTGGCCTCAAATAGCTAAGGCACACTTAAACAACAAAAACAAAGCTAGAGGCATCACAATATCAGATTTCAAGACAAATATGGAGAACTGTTATAATCAAAACTGCCTACTACCAGCATAAAATAGACATGAATACTGATGGAACAGAATAGAAATCCCCAAAATTAAGATTTTCATCTAAAATGAATCTTTCACAAGTGAACTAAAATCGCTATCTGTAGAAAGGACATCCTCTTCAACAAATAGTATAGGGAAAATTGGATCTCTGCATACAGAATTATGAGGCAAGGCCTTTCTTTTACATCTTTTAAAAAAATAAATTCACAATGAATCAAGGATCTAAATCTGTAACCTGATATCATCAGATTTCAGAATACATTAATTATTTGTGGTAATTTTAATATATGATATATCATGGTTTCTGATATATTACAATTTTTATTTAATATTTCCTATATTGCCTATTTTGATGTTTCTTTTAATAAATAATTACAATAAATATAGCCAATCGATATCATGTTAATACAGGTATTCCAATTTGTAGTTATTTGTACCATTGATAAAGTACAGACATTATGATAAAAATAAAGTACAGATATTATTATAATATTAGCAAAAATTACATACACTGTCAAAAGGACAGGTACTGCTTCTCTCAACACAATAATTTAAATATAAATTATTCTGTTAGTCTAATAATTGGTATATATCAGGACAAGTGTTTGGCTTAGCAGATAAGATGCCCATATGTCATGTTGGAGTATCTGAGTTGTATACTGGATTCAGAATGTGAGTCCAGCTTCCTGCTCACACAACCTGTTGAGGAAGTCCTGGAGGTTCATATGGTTTGGTTCTTACCACCTTGATTCATGACTTCAGTTGACCCTAGCCTGAAGCTGATACAGGAATTGGGGAAGTGACCTGCGGATAGGAGCACTCTCTGTCAATTTGGATACAAAATTAAATAATTCATTATGTAAAAAGTACATAGCAGAGCATTAAGGGACAGCCTTACTATGAATAAAATACAATGTAAAATTAAAATTCAGTGGTTAACTGGTAGATTTCTTAGTATATTCAGATGAGAGAACTGGATGGACATTTGATAATCATTCAACTCTTATTCACATTTAATATTATAATTGCATTTTATATGAATAATCATAATTGTTCCAATGTGGCAGGTGCTAAGGATCATCAAACTGTTGTATTAATGGAAGATAGGTTTGTTTACAACTTTGGTCTCATTATTTTTCTTCAACTGGGAATTATTCTTCCACATTTAATGAATATGTACTCAAATAGATAAATTTCCCTTTTAGAACAATAACATGAATATTTTCTATAAAATCTATGTGAACAAAAAGTTGACAAGACAACTTATATTAATTATTTAACCTTATATGTGTGTGTGTGTGTGTTATTTTTCATGGGATAAGTCAAGCATAATATAAATTATCATTTGTTTGTAGAAAGGTAGAAGACACATATGAAATGAGGCAGTTGAGAAATTAGCCAACAAATCAATCAACATGTAAGCAATTATAAAGAGAGAGGGAGATCCAGATTTAGGAATTTTGAAATTGAAAGTTTTAAGGTCATCTTTGAGAAAAATAAAATACATCACTAGAATATGGGCTAGTGCAAGGTAGGCATCCAGAAACTGTGGTAAGAAAAACTGTTTATAACATGGTAATGAACAGTGAACAACTGAGAAATAAATCATTCCTTACTGTGTGTAAAAAATGAATTGTGTTCTTGGAATGACTGTTTAATTAGTGTGTTTTGAAAGCTATTTTCTAGATCTTCACAGTGAAAAGTGTGTAACTGCTCTCTGTCCTTTGCTATTTATCATATGGACATTTTCTTTGTTGCTCAAAGTGATGGGGCCAATTATCTGTGTTACCACATTAGGATTACTTGTGGTCAGTCAGCACAGAAAGATGGCCACTAAGTATGCAATTTTCTGTGGAAAACATATTTTTTTGACAGGCAGAGTTAGACAGTGAGAGAGAGACAGAGACAGAGAGAAAGGTCTTCCTTCTGTTGGTTCACCCCCCAAATGGCTGCTATGGCTAGTGCACTGTGCGGATCTGAAGCCAGGAGCCAGGTGCTTCCTCCTGATCTCCCATACAGGTGCAGGGACCAAGCACTTGGGCCATCCTCCACTGCCTTCCTGGGTCATAGCAGAGACCTGGTCTGAAAGAGGGGCAACCGGGACAGAATCCGGTGCCCCAACCAGGACTAGAACCCGGTGTGCTGGCACCGCAGGCAGAGGATTAGCCTAGTGAGCCACAGTGCCAGCCTGGAAAACATAATTTTAATAAAGTTTCTCTCTTCCAGAAAATAACCAAATGTCACTTTTATGCTGTACTCTGCAAATGCCAAGTTGCAAAAAAATTGAATGAGGGAAAATCCCGGAGTTTTGTCTTTGGGTGTTCATCTGTAAGTGCTGATCCAGTAAATGTAGAATTATTCTATTTTACATGTGGTTAAATATGACCTGTTTTTTTCATTTTATATTTTCAGTGAAAATAATTAATCATAATTATCTAATTTAGCACAATCATCACTGATTTATATGTAGTTTTCTACATTATGTACTTATATATTTAAAATAATTTTATACATGAATCCTCTATACAGGCTAATTGTTTATTGCTTCCAGTTAGATAACTGGAATATTTTTTTAACTTTGCAAGTTGTGTAGTCTGTTATCTGAAAGCAAGTTATAGTATCATGCAATAAGCTAGAAGTTGGTTGACTAATTAAAAATTCGGATCAGATATAATGTACCACCTGTGGTTTCATTTTGAAATATTAAATTTCAAAAGTACACTTTTGGATTATAGCAGCTTTTCCCCCATAACTTCCCTCCCACCTGCAACCATCCCATCTCCCACTCCCTCTCCCATCTTGAGAATGACTAACTTTTAAGGCAATTGAGGATCTAAAATTAACTGTAACAAAATGTGCTCTTGCCAATGTAAAATAGATGGTTACTTTTTTAAAAGATTCATTTATTTATTTGAAAGGCAGAGTTGCAGAGAGATGGAGGCAGAGAGAGAGAGGTCTTCCATGTGCTGGTTCATTCACTAGATGGCTGCAGTGGCCAGAGCTCTGCTGATCCAAAGCCCAGAGTCAGGAACTTCTTCAGGATCTCCTATGTGGGTACAGGGGTGCAAGAAGTTGGGCCATCTTTTACTAATTTCCCAGGTGATAGCAAAGAGCTGGATCAGAAGTGGAGCAGCCAGGTGTCAAACTGGTGCCATATGGATGCCAGCACTGCAGGCAGTGGTTTTATCCACTATACCACAGTGCCAGCACCAGAGATAATAAATTCTTGAGTAGATCCTTCCTTGATGTTGTAGAAAATGTCAAACATCAATTTGCAACATCCTATCTTCTCTGTATATCAATTAAAGTTATTTTTGACATCACTTGTAGCTCATATTTCAGTATCCATGAAATTGTGAACATGTATGTATCCTAGAATTGATATTTCTTTCAGAGCATGAGGTGATTTGTAACATGTTAGGTTGTAATTTTAGTTAACATTAAGGATACAGCACCAAAGCACATAAATTTGCTATACATGTTTTCTCTAAGTATAGTTGCGTTTCTGTTATAAATCTATCTGAAAGGAGGGGTTCAATCATTGGAGAAACAACAGGCCACTTTCCCACAATGCTATGCATATCAGATAAATGCATGTAATGAAATGCAAAACTAATGGATGAGTTACTAAATACTGTAATACTTAATTCCAATTGAAATTTAAGAAAAATGAGCTATTTCTTTTCCTTGGGCTATAAGATTATTGAGAAACTTTTCTAGAAGATAATTTATGATCAGATATTTACTTATTTGTTGAATTATTGATATTGGTTTATTTTAATAGGAGAATATATTCACCAATTATTGATTTTTATTTGTTCATGATAGGTTAGATGAAGTTATATTTGAAAATTAAAAAGTTAATTTATTCCTAAGACTGACTAAATCATAAAAAATGGTAAGATTGAAAATAAACTTTTGGGGCTGGTACTTTGATATGTTGGCATCCCATATGGGCACCCATTCGAGTCTTGGCTGCTCCACTTCTGATCCAGCTCTCCGCTATAGCCTGGGGAAGCAGGATATCTTTAGTTGTTGGTGTATTACTGCATGTTTGTCATATTCATTTAACCATTAGTTTTATTTTAGCCCCAATCATATGTTGTGGATCAAAACATGGGAAGTACTAAATCTGCTATCCTAGGCCACAGCAGAGAGCTGGATCAGAAGAGGAGCAGCCGGGCCCATATGGGATGCTGGCGCTTCAGGCCAGAACTTTAACCCGCTGCGCCACAGCACTGGCCCCATGATTGATGTATTGTTTCATTTTACTATGAGGATAATATGGCCTCATTGAATAAGTAGAAGTGTCCCCCACCTACTTTTTTGAAGAGTTTGCAAAGAAATGGAGTTAAGGTTTCAAGTTTTCAACAGACATGTTGTGTTTTATTCAGGTGGAAAAATGTTACAATGAAAAATATATTATTACAGTTTATTTCTCTATGTAGTTCCATTTCAGGTGCTTTTTATGTCTTTTTGTTAATCTTTGTTACCATCAAGTGCCCCTTCATTTTATCCAGAAGTACTTTTAGAAATTCTTGTAGGATAGGTTTACTGATGACAAATTCTTGTTAAATCTACAAATGTCTTAATATCTCCATTATTTTTAAAAGATGGATTTATTTAGTTGAAGAGCAGAGTTAAGAGAGGCCGACGCAGAGAGAGGATCTTCCAACTGCTGAAGCTGGGCCGATCTGAAGCCAAAAGCAGAAGCTTCTTCCAGGTCTCTCATGGGAGAACAGGGGCCCGCAGACCTGGGCCATCTTCTGCTTTCACAGGCCACAGCAGACATCTGGATTGGAAATACTGCAGTCAGGAATCAAACTGGTGCCTGTGTGGGATGCCTACACTGCAGGGGGTGGTGGCTTTACCCCTGTGCCACATCCCAGCTCCAATTTCTCCATTCTTACTGGATACCTGCTGGATGTAGAATTCTGAGTTGACTGTCTTTCTATGAATATGCCATCCCATTGCCTTCTGGACTCCGAGGTTTGGGAAGAAAAAACAAGGTTTTTTTATTTTATTTTATTTTTAAGTTTTTATTTTTTTTGAGGGCGTGCAGTTCCCAGGGCGCAGTATTGTAGAATGGGGAGGACTCTACTGCCCACCCCCAACCCTGAAGCAGATACTGGGGACCAGTTGGGGGTCTCTTTTGCCCAAGCCAGTCTGCACTCTTAAGAGGGGTCTTCTGGGCTTTCAAGAAGCTGCAGAAACAGGCTACAGCAGGGCCTCTAACTTCCCTTCACACATGCCCCGGGACTAGCTGGGAAAGCAGATGGGAGACAGGGTGGAGAACACCATCGAGGCCGACCAGGGACTGCAGTAGACGGGGCCCTCGGGCTGGGAGTACACATCCCTGGAGCCCTAAATCACAAAAGAGAGCCTCGGCTCACAGCGCCCTTGAAATGTGTGAGATGGCAGTGCTAGCCAGACCGGGACTGCGCAGCCCCAGGGTGGGGTCGCTGGGCAATGGGTGGCAGTGGGGTGGGGATCTTGGCCAGGCCTGCGGAGGACGCGGGTGTGGGAAGAGTCCGTCGTGTGGACCCGCCACCCTGACACCTCACGGGCCGCACCTCCACGGCGGGGCAAGGCCTGAGGCTCCAACCTACCAGTGTGCCGCGGGGAGGGACCCAGGCCATGCCTCCGCGCCGCCTCTGCAGCTCCAACACGGAGGCGCCCTGGGCGCCCCCAAACAGGTCTCAATCTAGTGTAGGATCGCTTTCCAGTGATTAACAGGGTGCTTTCATGACTGGACTATGCATTATTTAGTAGGTTGATTGATATGCGTCTAGAATGTGGATCTCTGGCTTTACCTCACTTGGAAGTTTTTTCTTGATTCTTATTTGTCTTTAAATTTGGAAGTTTTCAGCCATTATATCTTCAAATATTCTATTTCTGTCTCTTTTCCTTTCTAGGACACTATATGTATCCTGGTATGTCTGATGAGTTTCCATAGGTCACCTTTGCTCTGTTAATTTTCTTTTCTTTTTGACATGCAGAGTTAGTGAGAGAGAGACAGAGACAGAGAGAAAGGTCTTCCTTCCGTTGGTTCACGCCCCTAATGGCTGCTACAGCCTGCACACCACACCAATCAGAAGCCAGGAGCCAGGTGCTTCCTCCTGGTCTCCCACCAGGGTTCAGGGCCCAAGCACTTGGGCCATCCTCCACTGCCTTCCAGGGCCACAGCAGAGAGCTGGCCTGGAAGAGGAGCAACTGGGACAGAATCCGGTGCCCCAAATGGGATTAGAACCCAGGGTGCCAGCGCCTCAGGCTGAGGAATTAGCCAAGTGAGCCTCGGCGCTGGCCTGCTCTGTTAATTTTTATTTATCAATATTTATGCTCCATATTGTGAAACCTGAAATGCCCTTTAGTTTCTATCTTTTCATTGATATTCTAAGCAGCATGGAGACATTAACCTCGTAATTTATTATTATTTTAGGACATTCTTTTCTTTAGTTCTTTGTGAATGGTTTAAATAACTGATTTAAACTCTTTGTCTAGGAAGTCTGTCTTGACTTCCTCAAGGATAGCTTCCTTTGGCTGACTTTTTCCTGTGCAAGGGCCATACTTGCATCTTTCATTATATTTCTCCATCTCTGTATCTTTTATAATATTTCTGTTCAAAACTGGACATTGGTTGATATAACACAAAAATGAGAATTCAGATTCTCTCTTGTGCTAGCTTGTGTTTGTGTATGTGTGTGAGCGTGTGCATGGGTTTTCTATTTGGTTAGTGACTAATGACTTCCCAGAACTAATTCTGTAGCCTTTTTTATGTATGACTACCAAAGTATCTACTTAGTGGCCAAATAAGAATTAAACAGAAATTTCTTTAAGTATTTGGAACCAGTGAATTGACTAGCCTTTGCCTCACTCTTATGTATCATGCACACTTTGTTTTAGAGGCTCAAAATGTGAGTTGTAAGTGGGTACAAAAATGCATTCCCTACCAACTTTACATTCTTCAGTTTTTCTTTTAAAATTTGTTTTTGTCCACTGCACATTTTTCCAAATGTTATAATTTCTGGTAGCCTTAGTGTTAAAGTGTTGCTGCTTCTAATTCTCAACAAATTCTCTCAGGAAAAAAAATGCTCTTCCCAGGATAGCTTTGAGTTAGATGTAATAAAGATAGGCCCCCCTACTGGGATTTCTAGGGAAGAGGCAGACAGGTTAAATAATGGATGTTCTAGGCTGGCGCCACGGCTCACTAGGCTAATCCTCCACCTACAGTGCCAGCACCCCAGGTTCTAGTCCCAGTTAGGATGCTGGATTCTGTCCAGTTGCTCCTCTTCCAGGCCAGCTCTCTGCTGTGGCTGGGAGTGCAGTGGAGGATGGCCCAAGTGCTTGGGCCCTGCACCTGCATGGGAGACCAGAAGGCAGCACTTGGCTCCTGGCTTCAGATTGGCTGGCCGAAGCAGCCATTGGAGGGTGAACCAATGGAAAAAAGAAGACCTTTCTCTCTTTCTCTCTCTCTCACTGTCTAACTCTGCCTGTCAAAAAAAAAATAATAATGGATGCTCTATGTTAATGTTGCTGCACAACTGTTCTGTTTCCTCTGGTGTCTGTCAATGTGCTCAGTTTCACTGTGAATATGTACCTGCTGGTTTTTAATAGTTCAGTATCCCTTAGGGGAAAAACCTGGAACTAAATTATTTTGGACTTCTTCTTCTTCTTTTTTTTTAGGTTTTAAAATATGTATAGGTCTCATAATGAACATCAGAGAGATGGGACTCAAGTCTAAACATGAAACTCATAGCCTTAATGTAATTTTATATGATATTTTTACTGTGCCTGCATTTTGACCATAGCAATTCACATGAGATCAAATTTGGGATTTTCCTCTTGTGATGAGCACACAGAAAGTTTCAGACTTTGGAGCTTTGGAGTTTTGATGTTAATTTATTGGTGGCAAATTTTATACTAACCAGTAGGAGGGGAGAGGAAGATCTTAACAGAAAAGTATCCACTGTCCAAATCTTATTACTTTCAACAAAATTCTTCCTCTTTTTGAGTAAGCATTCTCCTAGTTACTGCAAGCCTTTAAGTAATTTCTGGAGTTCTGGAAAGGTGCATACTAACAACTTTAGATTTTATAGAAGAAATGATTTTTCAAAAAATTTTAAGTTGTCATTCTCAGTGATTCCATATCTTGCTTTTTAAAAATGTATTTTATACTTACTTTTTTTGGTTTCATCTCAATCCATTCCTTCCATTTCATCTGTCATTTTTTTTTCTTTTCTTTCTATTTACTTTATCATTTGTATCCTTTCCTCGGGACATTTTTATGTCCATTGGTAACACTAAGAACCAAAAAGGTTATTTTTAAGAAACTTCAAAAGCTTTTAAAAAGTATTCTAAGATTATAAATTTTGTTTGAAGCTATAAAATGCCTGACTCTGTGAGTGTGTGTGTATGCTGAAATTTGACTGTTACTTCTTATTGGTTTCAAATGTATTTCTCTAATAATGGAAAACTGTAATCAAATAAGACATTCTAGTAGACTTCTAGATTTAAATGTTCTCTTGTTGGCTGTTTGATAGGTTCAGATAACCAAATGATTTCAATGGAATATTTTTCAGTTTTTTACCTAAGAGGTAGAAGTATTTTGATGCATTTTCTATTTGATAAAGTCAAGGTCATTCAAACACTGAGAAAATAATCATAATTTTCTCTTCAAAATATCACTACTTTGAGCATTTTTCCTCCATAAAATGTTATAAAATAATGTGATAGTGATTGCTTTCATTCTTTTTAGAGTCTAAAAAGGTAATTTTATTTGCCATGTTCTTCTGGTAGCTTACCCTTTTCTGTTATATTTATATTTATTTATGGGGATTTCAAGGGTCAGAATGTGAAGGTATAATTTTGCTACCCTTTCCTTGATCTTAGCTATTACGTTGGCTTTAACTATGCATTTTCTATTGTTTCCTTAAGATTATATATAAATGTCTAATTAATATATATTAACAAGTCATGTTTTTTTCTTTCCCCAGACTTTTCTCTATTTACTTTTTAAGTTAAGTGCCTGCATGTTCCTTATACTCAAATTCTTTCAGCTGTCAAAATTGATTCTTCTTAACTCTATTGGCAATAGTTCCTCCATCCTTTATTCTGCCACTATACTAGTTGAGGTCATGATTTTCCATTCCTTCTGTGTGGTGTCATGGTAACATTTAAATGTTCTTTCTCCATTCTATTTTCTAAAAAAGTAATTATGTATTCCCCAGTTTGGATTTTTTTTTTGACAGGCAGAGTGGACAGTGAGAGAGAGAGACAGAGAGAAAGGTCTTCCATTTTTGCCATTGGTTCACCCTCCAATGGCCGCTGTGGCTGGTGCCCTGTGGCCAGCGGACCACGCTGATCCGATGGCAGGAGCCAGGTGCTTCTCCTGGCCTCCCATGCAGGTGCAGGGCCCAAGCACTTGGGCCATCCTCCACTGCACTCCCTGGCCACAGCAGAGAGCTGGCCTGGAAGAAGGGCAACTGGGACAGAATTCAGCACCCCAACCGGGACTAGAACCCGGTGTGCCAGTGCCGCAAGACCAGAGGATTAGCCTAGTGAGCTGTGGCGCCGGCCATTAATCATTTGTACTAGAACAATTTTAAATTTCCTTAACATGACATGAATTTTCTTTTTTTTCTGAGTTTTATATGTGTTCTACATCATTGCTACATCAGGAAGTGGGAATGGAATGTGTAGAACATTTTTCTAATTTGCATTTTCTGGGGTTTTTTGCTACTTCTGTGGTCTAATTTACTCAATTTTCTTTACCATTGTGGATTCCTCTCCTTATTATATTAAAAAAAGACTAATAATCTTATCTCTTTTTAGGCAAGACATACATATTAAGGGACAGATAATCCAGGGTACATATTAGTAATATTTTCACTTGCTAAGTTGGCTTTTCTGATCTTCTTGGATATTCTTGGTCTTTACTGTACAACTGTCTATACTCAATAATTAACTGATCTTTCAAAACCCAGAAAGCAAATGATTCCACAGACATGTTCTTGTATTTGTTGAGACTGGGGGTAAGTAAGAAAAATAGTGAAGCAGTTCAGGAAGCTAAAGTTTCATGTTACACAGGTAAAATATTCTGACAACTTAAGATAATTTCATATGTAAAGTGAATTGGGATTGTAAGTAAATCCAGGATCTTGTGCACAGCAACCAGATTCTGTACTACCATGACCTGTATGATAAGATTTAAATGTACTTATTTTCTGTGTCCCTGTGTGTGCAAATAACATTAATATATTTTATAAAATTACTTCATCAGTTTCTTTGGATTTTAGAAATTTCCTTTTCAGTATTATGGAAGATGGAATAACTACTGTGCTATATATGTGAAAAGGAAATTCAATCATTAATTAAAGTTAAAATAGTCAGGAACTGGTGGAATACTGACATTTCTTATGTATTTTAGATGACACTAATTCACCTTCTATATTTTGTTTTGCTTAAAATTTCTGCATCTGTGAATTTATTTTTCCTTATAACCCCAAATTCATTGTTGTATTAGGATGGAATATGAATTCTATACTGCCAACAGTATGAGTTATTCTGGCAATGAGACTCTTAGCTTTCCTGTTCTAAATATTCAAAACCTGCAACTTTAGAAATAAGTAAATTTGCTTTCTGTACAAATGTCTTTCCACCATTTTCCAAATATTTAACTTACTTTTTTAATGCTTTCTTAAAGCTATTGCTATGCTACTTTAATTTTCCAGCTGTCCACAATGCTATTAAAACTTATTTATTGGATATGGCACCTTAATTCATGGGTAGTATGCATATATATGTGAGTATTGGAAATTCATATATTTATATATATATACTTTATATTTATATATATATATTTATTTATATAAATATTTATATAAATCATATATTTATATATAACAGCAGATATGTTAGTCTTTTTAAAAAGAGTTATTTATTTATTTCAAAGTAGATGCATAAGCATCTACAGCTGTACTTCTGTGTAGCTTCCTTGATTACACGACAGGGAAGAGAGGATTGCAACTTTTTTTAATAATCAAATTTGGAAGATTACATATTTCACTAAATCCTATTTACGAGGACTGTTACTTGGTTGAAATGAAAGTATACTGGATAATTGGAAATATTCTTCTTTAATCTTCAATAGGGTACCATAAGCATGGTGAACAAATAAAATCTGCATGAAAACAGTAAGTACCTTTTGCTATAATATTCTGGAACCCATAGTTTTTGTCATTCAGAGCAAAGTAAATAATTTCTTTTGACTTCACTCTGTGCCAGCCCTGCCTGATTGAGGGTATTTAGGGAGTTAATTAGCTGATAGAAGACCTCTGTCTCTCTTCTATCTCTCTCTCTGTCTCTGCCATTTAAAACAAGTGAAAATAAATAAAAATTAAAGCAAAATAATAATTCTGCATGCTATAATAGACTCTAAAATTAAAAAATAATCAACAAAACCTTTGAGACCAGAAACCATAAATGCAGGGACAAAACTAAAAACGGAGCTTACTTCTATCAGGGAATTCACTCTGACTGTCGAGGTTCTTTGCGTGTGGCCTCACCATTCCTCATCTACACTGGCACAGGTGTCCTCTCCTGGTGATCCATCCAGCCAGAACAAGCACAACAGCTTACTGAAGTCCTTGAGAAGGATCCATCAGTAGTGGGCAATTCATGACATTAAAACCACAGATATGCGATTAAGTAACATAATATTTAAAGCAGAAGTAGATTTTAATGGATGAGTTGTTACAAGGTTTGATTTGGAAAAACAAGATCTTGATCAAATGCTGTGAGAAATCTAAAAAGTGAAAACTCCAGAAGCACTAGAGATGTCTATGAGACATATTAAATGTTCAGTCAATTGACAATCATGTGCTTGTGCTTCAGAAGGAAATATTCTGGTTTTGAAATTGTGCATAATTTTTCGTGTCAATATGTGTTGTGCCTTGAAATCATATTTCTTTTCTTCACGTTGGTAAAAATAAGCAGCATCACCAGGATTATGGTTTTTTGTTGTGTTTCACTAAAGATTAAATTCCGTCAAACTCTGCCCAAATTGAATATGCTCTCTGTATATCAGTATGTGGTTTTTAAAGTCACCTTGTTTCAGAGTTATTCTTGCTTTATAAAATATGTACATTATTGCTACATAACTTGTGACTTTGACCTGAGTGCTAACAGAAACACTATCCTGCCGGCGCCGCGGCTCACTAGGGTAATCCTCCGCCTTGCGGCGCCGGCACACCGGGTTCTAGTCCCGGTCGGGGCACCGATCCTGTCCCGGTTGCCCCTCTTCCAGGCCAGCTCTCTGCTGTGGCCAGGGAGTGCAGTGGAGGATGGCCCAAGTCCTTGGGCCCTGCACCCCATGGGAGACCAGGATAAACACCTGGCTCCTGCCATCGGATCAGCGCGGTGCGCCGGCCGCAGCGCGCTACCGCGGCAGCCATTGGAGGGTGAACCAACGGCAAAAAGGAAGACCTTTCTCTCTGTCTCTCTCTCACTGTCCACTCTGCCTGTCAAAAAAAAAAAAAAAAGAAACACTATCCTAACCTAATTATCCACAGTGTTTATTCCAGAAATGACTTAGTTACTGAATCTGAATGAAGACTTTACCATACATACTTTTGGGCCATAGTTGTTGTAATTCTGTAATTAGATAAAGGTCCTCCATCTGCCTGTTCTCTACCCAAATAGCTGCAATGGACTGAGCTGGATTGATGCCAAGCCAAGAGACTAGAGCTTCTTCTGGATCTCCCATGAGTGTGCAGGATCCCAAGCACTTAAACTGTCTTCTACTGTTTTTCAGGCCATTGCAGAGAGCTGGATTGGAAGTGGAGTCGATGCAACCTGACTAGTGCCCATATAAAATGTCAGAACTACAGGTTACAGCTTTACCCACAACACCACAGTGCCAGTCCCACCACTTCATTCTTCAAAGTGATACACAGAATAAGAGAGACAGACTGTGTATGTTTGTGTGTGGGGGTTCATGCAGGGGAGGAGCTGTCCTTCATGGAGTACTTTGTTATTTTTTCCAGGGCTGACCTCATTCCCCTTGTTTTCTGATTATGTCAGAAGCAGGGTCTCAACATAGCTCTTTCCAAGGGTCTTGCCCCCGCTTTCTGTTGACAATAACAGTGTCATAGACTAGACAAATTAAAAACAAAGCAGTTTTATTTGACTCAGGTTTTTGTCCAGGTTATGGGGTGGGGCAGGATGACACTGTACGTTGATACTTGGATGTCATCTTAACCCTGCACATTCCGTGGACATGCTGTCATCTCTCTCTGAAATTCCAAAATACAAATTTTAGCAAGTCACTTTTATGAGTGCTTTAAAATCTATTTATATTTCATGATAACCTTCTCACCCCGAAGATATAAGCTTGGATTCCTGTTAGTTTTTATTTTTATTTTGATATAAGGATATTTTATAAAGATTATTGGAGTATAATTGACAGACAAAATTTCTATACATTTAAGCCCTGCAATTTGATTGTTTGATATGTGGGAGATATTTCCAAGCTTATGGTATATTCACATTATATTTTAAGCCCTTTATCAAAAACCTTTTCCTGTCCACTTGTACATATAAATTAGGGCCATCAACTAACATATCCACCACCATACATAGTTTTCAAAAGATATTTCAGGCCAGTGCCATGGCTCAATAGGCTAATTTCTGCCTTGCAGCACCGGCACACCGGGTTCTAGTCCCAGTCAGGACACCGGATTCTGTCCTGGTTGCCCCTCTTCCAGGCCAGCTCTCTGCTGTGGCCAGGGAGTGCAGTGGAGGATGGCCCAACTGCTTGTGTCCTGCAACTCATGGGAGACCAGGATAACAACCTGGCTCCCGCCTTCGGATCAGTGCGGTGTGTTGGCTGCAACGTGACAGCCGCAGTGGCCATTAGAGGGTGAACCAACGACAAAGGAAGACCTTTCTCTCTGTCTCTCTCTCTCACTGTCCACTCTGCCTGTCAAAAAAGAGAGAGATTTCAGATGTTAACACATATCTAATATGTATTCATATCATTATTGTGCTATATAGTATATCTCAACTTTATCTCCTACATGCAAATGTGTCATTCCACTAACATTTTCCAGTTCCTTTCACCATTAGCCTCTGGCAACCCACATTATATTCTGTGCTTACGACTTATTTTCTTAGATTCCACAAATAAGTGGCATTTATGTTTCTCTGTGTTGTATCAAGCAGCCTAATGTCCACATTCATACTTTGGAATCCATATTGTGACAAAACATCAAAATTTCTTTTTTAAGATTGAATGTGATTCCATTGATCCATGTTCTCTCTTTTCATCTGTGACAGACAATGTAGTTACTTCCATATCTTGCTCTTGTGTATAATGTTTACATGAACATGGAGGTGTAGGTGTATCTTTCAGATAGTTATTTTATTTCTTTTGGCTACACATCCATTTCTCATTTGTTCCATATTTAGAGGCTCCTCCATAGTGTTTTCCATGGTGGATGTACATATTTACTTTCCTGTAACCAATTTATGTGTTCCCTTTCCTCCACAACTGGTTCAATACTTGTTACCTTTTTTCTTGCTTTTTGATAATATCCATTTTTACATATGTGAGGTGACAGCCATTGTATTCTTGATGAACAGTACTGAGGCCCTTTTCAACTTGTTGGCTGCTTTTATATTTTCATTGGAACAGCTGATCAGATCGTTTTTCCAAACTGATTGATTTGTCCATTTTTATTTTATTTGCTTTTGATTTCTGAATGTTGTTTGTGTTATTCTATTTTTTTAAATTTATTTAATGAATATAAATTTCTAATGTACAGCTTATGGATTACAATGGCTTTCCCCTCCCATAACTTCCCTCCCACCCGCAACCCTCCCCTCTCCCGCTCCCCCTCCCCTTCCATTCACATCAAGATTCATTTTCAATTCTCTTTATATACAGAAGATCAATTTAGTATACATTAAGTAAAGATATGAATAGTTTCCACCCACATAGAAACACAAAGTGAAACATACTGTTTGAGTACTAGTTATAGCATTAAATCACAATGAACAGCACATTAAGGACAGAGATCCCACATGAGGAGAAAGTGCACAGTGGCTCCTGTTGTTGACCCAACAAATTGACACTCCAGTTTATGGTGCCAGTAACCACCCTAGGCTCTTGTCAAAAGTTGCCAAGGCTATGGAAGCCTTCCAAGTTTGCCAACTCTGATAATATTTAGACAAGTTCATAAGACAGGGTGAGGATAGTAACCAATGATCCTGAGAGTGGCATTAACCAGGTCTGAACAATCATACAGCATTAAGTGGGGAAGAGGACCATCAGTACACACAGGTTGGGAGTAGAGCCATTGGTGGTAGAGTAGAGGTTATGATTACAAAGGAATGAGGCCCAAGTGCACTAGACAGGGTCTAGAACAAAGGACAGAGTCATTATTAGAGGAGCTAAGAAAGGTGCTGTCTAAGCTACAAGTAAGTTTTCTGATTGAGAGGCAAATAGAACCTGATAGAAGAGGCTTGATAATAATCTGTTGGGCTTCAGGCCTTGTAAGTTAAGAGGCCCAGACCTATCTATCTCTTCACATGGGGTACATCCTAAGGGAGGTGTGAACCTCCTAGGGGAAGGCACTCTGTTGACTTTCATTACTTGGCTGGCCTGGGAGGAGAGCTGCCCAGGTAAAGGCAGGTGGCATCTCTAACAAGAAATTGACAGTTCTGCCTGCAATGTTGCTAACCCTACTTGGTTGTCCCCTCAGCTGTAGTGGTCACTTTGGAAGTTGGGCTGAGTGAAGGGCTTTTTAGCTTAGAGCCAATAAGATCTGTGGCTTGGACTTGGGCATCCTTCGACTCCAGGGCAGGTCCATTTCCAGTGATCCAACTCTTGGCAGAGCTGCCAGGGCTCTTCACAAGCTGACTTCTGCTGAAGCCCAGGCTTACCACATTGAAAGCCACTGCAGTGGACTGGCCTGTTGGGTCTCCCTGAGGGCAGATCACTGTACAGATCAGCCATTAATAGGCCTGCCACCCATTGCTTCTGATGCCGAGCTTTCTTTTCCTCCTGGTTTGTGTTAAAGCAGACCAGAGGATGCAAGTCAAGGGAGTGCCCATGTCCCATCTCTAATCTTTGGTGGCCTGAACTACAAGTCTATAGTCACAGGCATGTTCCGTAGTAGTTTTTCTAAGGTAGACAATGCCCATGAGGAAAATTATATTCTCACTTTAAAACTTTCTTTCCCTTTGGTCTGAAAGGGAGGTTTTTTCTACTTATTGTTTACTTCGCTAATGGTGAAGTAAATCTAGGTATGAGATTATAATTTAAGCTCTTATTTTGGCTATGCTATTACAGAAAAATATTAGCTATCTCTTTTATAAGGTCTAAAGATTAAATTGTGCATCCTAGAGATTCCTTTATAATAGAATTAATTTCCTACCTTGAGGAGAATTGAGAAATGAAAGAACAAGTTGGGTTTAGAATAGAGAAATGAGGGAGCAAGTCCTAGATCGCTTGCTGGCAATAGCAATATTACATGAGTACTTAGCAAACCGTTTCAACCATTAGCTAACAACTTAAGAAAACATTTACCAGAAGGTCCAATGCCTTCTATAAATTTAAAGAATCATGTATTTGGAAACACGTCTTAAATATCTAATGTGGTGTAGATTGTTTAACCAGTAAACGTAAGCACAAGCATATAAAATGTTTTTAGTTTCTTTCTACCAACAAGTATAAAAGATATTATGCAAAGATTCAGGTCACATGAATTAAAATGTATCTTTGATTAATTTTAGCAGCTTAAATTTATGGACAATCTTATCTATAAGCCAATTAAAATAAAACTCAATAAAATTTTCCCATGTGGACATACAATATGTACACACATATAACTTAGCAAAATAGACCAATATAGCAATTTTAATAATAGCTTTTAGAATCTTTAACTCTTTTTGTAGATTGCCAATTGATTTGAATTGCTTTTTGTTTTTAGTAACCTCAGTTAACCATACTTTCTCTTAGTTGGTACTGTTAATACATTATTGGCTTCATCTGTTTACAGAGCCATCCCAAAGTACTGAATACAATAGAAGTGGCTGGAAAAACTCCATAGCAACCTATAGGAGGACAGCTAAACACAGAACCAACAACACTTTAGTTTTATGAGCAGCAAATCATATATAACTGTGGATGACAAAAGGCTTTAAGTTGCCATGTTTAAAATTATAAACTCATCAACCAACAAGAGGCACTTGCTTACTTCACAGTATTTTTGAAAGCACCTGTAGGATTTTACAAGTACTTAACCCTTTAGGGCTCTGGGACTTTCTCATCAATATAACTATCATGTCTAGTAACACAAGATCATTAGACTTTTTAATTCTCCAACATTTGTATTAATAGCATTTCCCATTATAGAAACTTAAAATTTGGTACCACGTCACATCCTGACAGTACTCTAATATAATCTAAATAGTCTGATTAGTTGGTGTCTCTATAAGATGAGAGACATAGGTCCTTTGATTTTTTCAGTTGGGCCCAAACTGGAAAAACCAAAGTCCAAGATTTACTGGAAATTTTAGAGTCCAGATTGTTTGAAACTTTGTTTTTTTGAATACCTGTCAAGAATGCCAAGAAGGCTCAAAATCCAAAATATCTGGTTGAAATAAGATTCCTAAAAATCATGACATAAGATAGACCAAATTTGATCATTGTTACAAGGTGATTATTTAAATCTTTGAAAATAAGGACATATTTAATTAACCCATAGCTCTTAATAAAAATGCAGCTGTTTTTGAACAATTAGAATTTAACAGACATCAAGAGAACATAATAGATTACTTTAACACATTGCTGTAACAGAGCATCAGAGTTTAATTCTATGTCAAAGATCTTTTGCTGTGATCTTTTGCTGTGAGGTTTCCTTCCTTTACCTTCTTTCATATTGGTGACCATGTTTCTGTGTTTCTGTGTGTAACACATCTTTAAGCATCTTTTGCAGGGCAGGACAAGTGGCAACAAACTCTTTCAATTTCTGTTTGCTATGAAAAGTCTTAATTTCACCTTCATTCACAAATGAGAGCTTTGCAGGATATAATATTCTGTGCTGGCAGTTTTTCTCTCTTAGTACCTGGGCTATGTCTCGCCATTCCCTTCTAGCTTGTAGGGTTTCTGAATAGAAGTCTGCTGTGAGTCTAATTGGAGTTCCTCTGAGAGTAATCTGACGTTTCTCTCTTGCACCTTTTAGAATCTTTTCTTTATGTTTCACTGTGGTGAGTTTGATTACAACATGTCGTGGTGAGGATCTCTTTTGGTCATGCTTATTATGGGTTCTATAAGCTTCCTGTACTAAGATGCCTCTGTCCTTCTCCAAACCTGGGAAATTTTCTTCTAGTATCTCACGGAAAAGGCCTTCTAATCCTTTCTCCCTCTCCATGCCTTCAGGTACTCCTAGAACCCAAATGTTGGGTTTTTTTAATAGTATCCTGTAGATTCCCTACAATATTTTTTAGATTTCTAATTTCCTCTTCTTTTCTTTGGTTTGCCTGTTTCCTTTCTTGTTCTCTGTCTTCTAAGTCTGATGTTCTCTCTTCTGTTTTGCCCATTCTGTTTTTAAGGCTCTCTAATGTGTTTGTCATTCGATCTATTGAATTCTTCATTTCATTATGATTTCTCATCACTATCACAGTTTCATGTTCTACTAGTTGTTTCATTTCATTTTGATTCCTCCTTAATATTTCATTTTCATGAGAGAGATTATCTATCTTGTCCATTAAGGATTTCTGTAGTTCAAGAATTTGTTTTTGAGAACTTCTTAATGTTCTTATCAATTTTTTGAGATCTGCTTCTTGCATTTTTTCTATCTCATCATCTTCATAATCTTGAATTTGGGTGTGTTTTTCATTTGGGGGCATCATAGTGTCTTCCTTGTTCTTGTTACCTCAGTTTTTGCGTTTGTTGTATGGCATGTTGGAGATATTTGGTTTCTTCACTGTGGTGTTTTTTCTTGTTATACTATGGCTCTATGTTAAGTGGACTGTCTGCTTTCAGTGGAGCCTTAGAGGCTTGAGAAGAGTGTGGCCTGAGAACTCTGTTTGGTTCCTCAGGTTTGAGGGTGTGTCAAGGGTGACACTCCCAGGTTAGGCATGGTAAATCTTTCTTTCTTTCTTTCTTTCTTTCTTTCTTTCTTTCTTTCTTTCTTTCTTTCTTTCTTTCTTTCTTTCTTTCTTTCTTTTATTCAAAAGGAAAGTAATTTCACACAACTGAACATAATTGGAGATAGTTAGCAGGTGAATGATATACCCACAGGAGCCAGAGATGGGAAGCTGTTTCCCAGGCCCACACATGACCCTCAGTTTGGGCTCCTATTCTCCTGCAGTCTCCCACTGGGTTGCCAAGTTAGATCCTAATTTCTTATTATTTCACCCCTCCCCCAGAGTCAGGTTTTTCTGCTGGAGGGCCGGTTCAGACCTGAGGTCGCCTTGCTTATGATGTATGTCCAAAATGGCACCTGCTGTTTGTCTTGCTCACCTTTGAGAGGTGAGTGGAGAGAGAGAATCTCGTGTCCGTATTGGTCACTTTTTTTTTCCTCTCTCTCTTCTAGTTAGCCTGGTGAACTTTTCCCCATGGAGTTTCAAGCCTTGTTCCCTCTATTCTCCTCTTTCCGCTTTCCCGCTGGTATCTCAGTCTATTGAGGTTCAGTTCACCGCACATTCCAGTGCTGGTGTGTTGAGTCTGCCACTGGTGTCCTGAACTTGGGCTCCCACGCTCTCCCCACAGGTCCACTATGAATCACTAGTTCCAGAAGAGTTTCCTCTGCTGTTTATTCCCCTACTTTTCCTTGACCCTGCAGTATCTCCACTTTTATTAACCTGTGTCTTCCCGGACTTTCAGTGTGCTCCCTTCCTTTTCGGCCATCTTGCCGCTCTCTCATAAATACATTTTCAAAGATTTATTTATTTATTTGAAAGGCAGTTATCCACAACACACACAGACACACACACACAAACAACTTTCACTCACTTGTTCACTCCCCAAATGGCCACAGGGCTAAAGTTGGGCTGGTCCAAAGTCAGGAGATTCTTATGAGCCCCACACATGGGTGTAGAAGCCCAAGCACTTGTGCCATAATCTGCAGCTTTTTCAGGCACAGTAGCAGGGAGTTCGATCAGAAGTGAAATAGCTGGACTCCAAGGGGCACCCATATGCAATGTAGGTATTACAGGCAATGATTTGCCCACTACAACACAACGCCAGCCCCTACATCCACATTTTATATTTTACCTCTAAACTGCTTATTCAAAATTTAATTAGATGCAAATTCCATAATTTCTAATAAAATAAGATTTATATTTTAAAACAAAAATGGTTTACTACTTATAAATTTATCCCACATGATACAAATATTCTAGTGATTTAGTGCTTACTAATGTAAAAAGACAATTTTCCCACTTTGGGACATTGTTATAAGATTTAAAACTGTCTTTTCTATTGAGTTTAATTATAATACATTATGTCATTAACTGAAAGCTTTGAAAATCTGTCAATGCCCAAAATATTCTCTCCCCCCAGGAAATCACTGAATTACACCCATAGCTTCATGATTTATTATTCCTCAACAAAGCATTGAGTTCTCCATTCTAATGATGTTTATAATTGCAATATGTTAACTACAGCCAGTCTTATCATTCTAAGATCATTTCTGCTTTGTACAGAAAGCTCTTGCTTTCAAATGCTGAGTCTTCTGGGGAAAAACTAAAAAAGTTTAGAGCAGAGGTTTCTTGGTACAGGTTAACAGTATTAACACAAATAGGGCAGACTATATAAACAGCTTAGGATATCACGTACAGGATTTCTTCAGTGCTGAATCAGATGAATTGGTAGAATTATAAGGCTTAACCAACAACCGTGAAATTAAGATAGACACCTGCAACAATGACTGTTGACTTCCAATGTAAGTTCTGTTAAGTACTTTAGCTGTATTATTTGTATTTCATCTTCTAGGACATAAAATATTTTATATAGATTATTCAACAAGGCCAAAACTGTATATGAACCTTTAATTGTTGAGTTTATATATTTGCCCTAGAAGACAATTCAGCTAGCTACAGTTATAATATTCATCCACAAAATTAGTTTCCATGTTTGATTAACCTATAATTATTAACTATGTCAATAAAACATTTTAATATAAATATCATTTTAATGTTGATAATATTCATCAAACAGGTGGATTTGGGGGGAAGTACAGGAAAGATTACTTTTAAAAAGATAAAATTATGACAGTACTTCAGTGACGCCATATAATATACTTACATAATTTTGATGATACCATAACATTAGGGGAATTGACTGGTTATGTTGCTTACTATTGAGGAAAATGGTCTTTGCCTTGTAGAAGTAACTATACTCTCTTTTGTCTTGCTAGACTAGTTCCCAGACAGTGGATTTTCTAAAATTACTCAGATTGTGGTCATCCTGGCTTCATCAACTTATGTAAAGGTAATATAATCATATCACATATGCCTTAGTGAAAGAAAGGAGTCTGCTACCTACAAAGAGATTTCACTTGGGGGTTTTACTACATCTACTAATCCTAAAAGTACCTTGAAGGACCAAATAACTTTTTCATCCTAATGAACCCAGATACAGAAGTATAGTTTTTTAAGAGAGAAAAAGGGCTCTATCTCAAAAGAAATAGTTGCAGTGCCTAGCCAATATTTTCTATCAGGAGTAGGAGAATGTGTATGGGGTTGGGTCCTGAGGGTACAGGACAAAATTAGGAAAGGGGGATTTCTCAAAGTGAGAGCACTCATTGAAAACAAAGGATTTTACTTACTATCAAGAATTCCAAATGGTGATAGTAATGCTAGGATGACATCTGAAATTGAATAAAAATAATCCATGTTAAGTGATGTATAAATACGTGAATTTCTGTGACAGAGAAACAATCAAAATTGCACAGTAATTATGCTACAGTTATTAAATTAATACAGGAGTATATTGAAAGTTGAAAAACTTATAACTATTTTTTACAAGAAGCCCAAAGACAATCCATTTATGAAAGTAATAAAATGTGTATTGGTGAGAAGGGCACTGTCATTGCTGAGTACTACAGAGGTGAATGTTATCTGTAGGTCACTCCTTATGGTGGGAAATGTCATAAATACCAGGAACTCAGATAGCAATTTGAATGTTAAGATTCCAAAAACAACAATAATAGGGACTCGGTGAAAGTACTTAACTATTGAAGCAAGCCGTGTTCACTTGGAATAAGAATGAAATAGCAGCCAAGGGTACTTGATCAAGAGAGCTATGGAAACGGTTATTATAGCATGCATCCCTAGAAATGACATGGATTCTCAGATCAAAGAAGCAGCACTCAACTGATGCAATCTAAACACTTAAAGGTCAGTTAATAAGATGAGTGAGAGCACGTGTTCTATCAGTCATATTTCTGTTGTTCCTGTACATAAGTCAGTTTTCAAACACAAATCTCACTTAATTGAAGGAGATGACAAGTTCCCAGATACATGTAACATCACATAAGCATATATGTTGACATTCTTCCAGTCTCTAACTAAAACAATCTGCCACATTTACATGTAGTAGTTGCACAGTGAGGGGAGATAAATGCCCTAATATTTTTGACCTGTATATCCTAAGTATAAAGTGGAATCACAGTCCTCTTTTAGAGTAATTGTGCATGGGGCACTGGTAGAAAACAGTGCTCTAGTCCAAGGTCCATTTTCAGAGTCTACTGGTTCCCCAAGCCCAGCAATAGCTAATTTCCCTGGTCTCAAATTGTATAATTGGAAGGGAAATACTGAGTAATGGGAAGAATTTCAACATCGGTTTCATGGCCAATAGTGTAAGAGTAATTCCAGGTGAAATCCTCTAGCCATTCTTCCAGCCATAACTAAGTCAAAATCTATGTGACAATCAGAAGCAATGGGATATTAGATAATATTCAACTATCAATTTTGAAAGTTGGGATAATGGTACTGGATTTATGTTTTTAAAAAGTATTATCTGCTTACATGCTACCCTTAAAAACTAAATAAAGCAGGAGGCAGAGATGGTGAACCCAACATATCCAGATTTATTTCATCAGTTGAAACATTATAAAGCAAGATACTGGAGAATGATGTTAGACTATCATAAATTCCATCCATGCCAAGGATCAGAAATAGTAAATGAGATGTGGGAAAGAACAACACCAGAGATGTAAAACATGGCCTTAATAATGATGACCATAAGAGTATCCTAAGGGCTAGTCTGCCTCTTAATGACCCAGCGGGGCTAGTGCACTGCACTAATGAATTGAAGACCAGTGGCCTATGATTCAGTTCTCAATAAGGCCATGATTATCTATGCCATGAGCCAGTAAGCAGGTGACTGTCATCCAAATGGATGCCTGTGTGATTCCAGGCCTAGTATGCCAGGGGCCAGCTACTGGTGACTATCTGGGTAGATGGGCCACCTGGATGTAAAGGAAGGACTAGAGAAACCCACGAGATTTACCTGAAATGAGTCATCTTAGAAGCCCCCCTCATCAGCACATCAGTAGAGAGCGTTCTGACTTTGTTGTGGATGGCCAGATTGGGTGCCAGCCTGTGGATAATGGATGGAAAGAAGTCAGGGAGAACAGCACCTGGTGGTACACTGGATAGGGAGCACAGCAGGAGGCTGCTGCTCTGAAGTCTCCTTGGATGGTTGTGCCTGGGAACTTTAGGGGCTGTGATCATCAGAGCCAGGAGAGTGGGTTTGGCCTCCAGTGGGAGTCCTCATAAAATAATAGATGAATCAGCATTTGGGCATTTCACTTAAGATAGATCTTTAGAGGCCCACATCCTGTGTCTGAATGCAAAGGTTTGAGAACCCTCCCTACTAGCAATCCAGTTTCTTGCTAAAATGAACTCTAGGAGGCAGCAAGTGATAGCTCAACTATTTGGGTCTCTGCCATCCAGACTGAGTTCTGGGATCTTCACCTCAGACTGGCTCAGTCCAGCTGTTGTGAGCATTTGATGAGAGATTCAGTGGATGGAATATCTGTCTTAGTGCCTTTAAAATTAAAAAAAAAACGGATTAAAGTTTTAATAAACTTCTGAGCCCAAATGTGGCAGAATGGGACTACTCTGGTCTTCTTCCTGTCCCACTAGGATGGCAGTCAGATAAACTCTATGAAAAACACCTAAATGCCTCAGCAGCTCTTTTCTCAATTGTGCACCATCATTTGATGTAAGAAAATGTATGCTGCAATATGCAATTTGTCAGTCTCCAATCAAGCATTCTGCACCTAGGACACCATCAACTGCTTTTGAGATGATCTTGGCATCTTTTCAGTGATGGCTATCAGCTCTCCAATCCCTGTCTGTTGAGTTACAGATCACTTCCTGTCAGGAACATATGTGCACCAGGTGTGTCTTTCTCACTGAGTCTTTGTCTTGGGTCTTTGAACAGGCTTTGTATTTCCATCTCTATCAAAGGTCATACCTTGGTATGGAATTCCTTCATACAGGCAGCAATCTTCCTCTTCCTAACTGGTAGTAGATGTGGTCATTGCTTATGTGCTAGGCTGCAACAGTAAGAACCTGAAGTGCAGGCAGCAGTCACCTGGTGCTCTCAGAATCACTATTCCACAGCTCCCAAAATTCTTGTGTATGCAGTTTAGAGGGCCTGAGTCTCAAATAATCCCATAGGATCAGTCATGCTTATATATTGCTGCTAGAAGCACACAATACACATCATAGGGTGTAAGATATCACTTAGGAAGCTATAGTGTCTAACTGGGAATGTATGAAGACCTTTCATGTAGAGAATATTAAAGATTCCCCAGGAAAACTGTCACAATAATCAAATTCAACAAAGTTTCAGAATGCAAAATAAGCATAATAAAAATAGCTGCATTTTTATTTATTTATTTTTGAAATTAAACTTTTCTTTAATGAATATAAATTTCCAAAGTACAGCTTATAGGTTACAATGGCTTCCCCCTCCCAAAACTTCCCTCCCACCCACAACCTTCCCCTTTCCCACTCCCTCTCCCCTTCTAATCACATCAAGATTCATTTTGAATTCTCTTTATATACAGAAGATCAGTTTAGTATATATTAGGTAACAATTTCAACAGTTTGCCGTAATATAGCAACACATAGAGAAAAAAAATACTGTAGGAGTACTAGTTAGAGCATTGAATAACAGAGTACAGCACATTAAAGACAGAGATCCTACATAATATTTTTTAAAAATTAATTAATTTTAATGCCATTTCCAATTTAACACCAGGTTTTTTTTTTCATTTCCAATTATCTTTATATACAGAAGATCAATTCAGTACATAATTAGTAAAGATCTCATCAGTTTATACCCACGCAGAAACACAAAGTGTAAAAATACTGTTTCAGCACTAGTTACAGCATCACTGCACATTGAAAATACATTAAGGACAGATCTCACATGGGATGTAAGTACACAGTGACTCCTGTTGCTGACTTAACAATTTGACACTCCTGTTCATGGCGTCAGTAATCTCCCTAGGCTCTAGTCATGAGTTGCCAGGGCTATGGAAGCCTTTAGAGTTCGCTGACTTTGGTATTATTCCAATAGGGTCATAGTCAAAGTGGAGGTTCTCTCCTCCCTTCAGAGAAAGGTACCTCCTTCTTTGATGGCCCCGTTCTTTCCACTGGGATCTCACTCACAGAGATCTTTCATTTAGGTCTTCTTTGTTTTATTTCCATGGTGTCTTGGCTTTCCATGCCAAGATCCGAATGCCTTAAGGGCTAATTCTGAGGCCAGAGTGTTGTTTAGGACATCTGCCATTCTATGAGTCTGCTGTGTATCCCATTTCCCATGTTGGATCATTCTCTCCCTTTTTGATTCTATCAGTTAGTATTAGCAGACACTTGTCTTGTTTGTGTGATCCCTTTGACTCTTAGACCTATCAGAGCCATCAATTGTGAACTGAAATTGATCACTTGGACTAGTGAGATGGCACTGATACATGCCACCTTGATGGGATTGTATTGGAATCCCCTGGTACATTTCTAACTCCATCATTTGGGGCAAGTCAGATTGTGAATGTCCCAAATTGTACATCTCCTCCCTTTTTCCACTCTTATATTTAACAGGGATCATTTTTCAGTTAAAATTTAAACACCTAAGAATAATTGTGTGTTAATTACAGAGTTCAACCACTAGTACTAGAACAACAACAACAACAACAAATACTAAAAAGGATAAAGTATTACATTGCACATCTAGAGTCAGGACAAGAGCTGATCAGGTCATTGTTTCTTATAGTGTCCATTTCACTTCAACAGGTTTCCCCTTTGGTGCTCAGTTGTCACCAATCAGGGAAAAAAATGATATTTGTCTCTTTGGGACTGGCTTAATTCACTCAGCATGATGTTTTCCAGATTCCTCCATCTTGTTGCAAATGACCGGGTTTCATTGTTTCTTACTGCTGTATAGTATTCTATGGAGTACATGTCCCATAATTTCTTTGTCCAGTCTAGTGTTGATGGGCATTTGGGTTGGTTCCAGGTCTTAGCTATTGTGAATTGAGCTGCAGTAAACATTAATGTGCAGATGGCTTTGTTATTTGCCAAATTAATTTCCTTTGGGTAAATTCCAAGGAGTGGGATGGCTGGGTTGTATGGATGGTAGGGTTATGTTCAGGTTTCTGAGGAATGTCCAGACTGACTTCCATAGTGGCTTCACCAGTTTGCATTCCCACCAACAGTGGGTTAGTGTCCCTTGTTCCCCACATCCTCTCCAGCATCTGTTGTTGGTAGATTTCTGAATGTGAGCCATTCTCACCGGGGTGAGGTGAAACCTCATTGTGTTTTTGATTTACATTTCTCTGATTGCTAGTGATCTTGAACATTTTTTCATGTGTCTGTTGGCCATGTGGATTTCCTCTTTCGAAAAATGTCTATTGAGGTCCTTGGCCCATCTCTTAAGTGGGTTGTTTGTTTTGTTGTTGTGGAGTTTCTTGATTTCTTTGTAGAGTCTGGTTATCAACCCTTTATCTGTAGTATAGTTTGCAAATATTTCTTCCCATTCTGTCGGTTGCCTCTTCACTTTCCTGACTGTTTCTTCTGAAGTACAGAAATTTCTCAATTTGATGCAATCCCAAATGTTAATTTTGGCTTTGACTGCCTGTGCTCTTGGGGTTTTTCCAAGAAGTCTTTGCCTGTGCCTATATCTTGCAGGGTTTCTCCAATGCTCTCTAATAATTCAATGGTTTTGGGTCATAGATTTAAGTCTTTAATCTATGTAGAGTGAAATTTTGTGTAAGGTGAAAGGTATGGGTCTTGCTTCAAGCTTCTGCATGTGGAAATCCAATTTTCCCAGCACCATTTATTGAATCGACTGTCCTTATTCCAGGGGTTAGTTTTGAATCTTTGATCAAATATAAGTTGCTGTAGATGATTGGATTGACTTCTGGTGTTTCTATTCTGTTCCATTGGTCTATCCATCTGTTTCTGTACCAGTACCATGCTGTATTGATAACAACTGCCCTGTAGTATGTCCTCAAATCTGGTATTGTGATGCCTCCGGCTTTGTTTTTGTTGTACAAGGTTGCTTTGGCTATTCGAGGTCTTCTGTGTCTGCATATGAATTTCAGCATCATTTTTTCCAGATCTGAGAAGAAGGTCTTCGGGATTTTGATTGGTATTGCATTGAATGTATAAATTACTTTTGGGAGAATAGACATTTTGATGATATTGATTCTTCCAGTCCATGAGCATGGAAGATTTTTCCATTTTTTGGAATCCTCTTCTATTTCTTTCTTTAAGGTTTTGTAGTTTTCATCCTAGAGATCTTTAATGTCCTTGGTTAAGTTTATTCCAAGGTATTTGATTGTTTTTGTAGCTATTGTGAATGGGATTGATCTTAGAAGTTCTTCCTCAGCAGTGGCATTGCCTGTGTATACAAAGGCTGTTGATTTTTGTGCATTGATTTTATATCCTGCTACTTTGCCAAACTCTTCGATGAGTTCCAGTAGTCTCTTAGTATAGTTCTTTGGGTCCCCTAAAGGAAGAATCATATCATCTGCAAAGAGGGATAGTTTGAGTTCTTCCTGCCCAATTTGTATCCCTTTCATTTCTTTTTCTTGCCTAATAGCTCTGGCTAGAACTTCCAGAACTATATTGAATAGCAGTGGTGAGAGTGGGCATCCAGTCTGGTACCAGATCTCAGCGGAAATGCTTCCAACTTTTCCCCATTCAATAGGATGTTCACCATGGGTTTTTCATAAATTGCTTTGATTGTATGGAGGAATGTTCCTTCCATACCCAGTTTGCTTAGGGTTTTCATCATGAAAGGGTGTTGTATTTTATCAAATGCTTTCTCTGCATCTATTGAGAGAATCATATGGTTTTTCTTCTGCAGTCTGTCAAGGTAGTGTATTACGTTGTTTTGTGAACTTTGAACCATCCCTGCATACCAGGGATAAAACCCACTTGTTCTGGGTGGATGAACTTTCTGATGTGTTGTTGCATTCTATTGGCCAGAATTTTATTGAGTATTTTTGCATCTCTGTTCATCAGGGATATTGGTCTGTAATTCTCTTTCAATGCTGCATCTTTTTCTGGCTTAGGAATTAAGGTGATGCTGGCTTCATAGAAAGAATTTGGGAGGATTTCCTCTTTTTCGATTGCTTTGAATTGTTTGAGAAGAATTGGAGTTAGTTCTTCTCTAAATGTCTAGTAGAACTCAGCAGTGAATCCATCTGGTCCTGGGCTTTTCTTTGTTGGGAGGGCCTTTTTACTGTTTCAATTTCTGTGTCAGTTATTGGTCTGTTTAGGTTTTCTATGTCTTCCTGGCTCAATTTAGGGAGGTTGTATGTGTCCAAGAATCTATCCATTTCTGATAGATTTCCCTGTTTGCTGGCATACAAGTCCTTGTAGTAATTTCTGATGATTCTTTTTATTTCTGTGGTGTCTGTTGTTATGTTTCCCATTTCATCTCTGATCCTATTGATTTGGGTCTTTTCTCTTCTTTTTTTTAGTTACTTGTGCCAATGGGGTGTCAATTTTGTTTATTTTTTCAAAAAACCAGCTCCTCATTTGGCTGATTTTTTGTAATGTTTTTTTGGATTCAATCCTGTTGATTTCTTCTGTGATTTTAATTATTTATCTTCTCCTACTAGATTTGGGTCTGGTTTGCTGCAGATTTTCTAGGTCCTTGAGATGACTTGAAAGCTCATCTATTTGGTGCCTTTCCAATTTCTTGATGTAGGCACCTATTGATATAAACTTTCCTCTTAACACTGCTTTTGTTGTATCCCATAGGTTTTGGTATTTTGTGCTTTTATCCTCATTTACTTCCAGAAAATTTTTGATTTCTCTTTTAATTTCTTCTATGACTCATTGTTCATTCAGGAGCATGTTGTTCAACCTCCATGTGTTTGCACGTGTTCTAGGGATTCCCGAGTTGCTAATTTCCAATTTCATTCCTTTGTGGTCTGAGAAGCTGCATGGTATGATTCTAATTCTTTTGAATTTGCTGAGACTTGCTTTATGGCCTAGTATGTGGTCAATCCTAGAGAAGGTTCCATGTACTGCTGAGAAGAATGTAAAGTTTTTAGATGTAGGATGAAATGTTCTGTAGATATCTGTTAGATCCATTTGTGCTATAGTGTCATTTAAATCTACTGTCTCCTTGTTGATCTTCTGTCCTGTTGATCTGTCTATCTCTGAGAGTGGAGTAT
This sequence comes from Lepus europaeus, assembly GCF_033115175.1. Classification (NCBI taxonomy): domain Eukaryota; kingdom Metazoa; phylum Chordata; class Mammalia; order Lagomorpha; family Leporidae; genus Lepus; species Lepus europaeus. The sequence goes on along the minus strand of NC_084851.1, from coordinate 30,009,974 downwards.
TGAAGTCCCCCAGTACTATTGTATTGGGGTCTAAGTCTCCCTTTAAGTCCCTTAACAAGTCTTTTAAATAAGCTGGTGCCCTGTAATTAGGTGCATATACATTGATAATCATTATATCTTCCTGTTGAATGGATCCCTTAATCATTATATAGTGCCTCTCTTTGTCTCTCCTAACAGCTTTTGTGGTAAAGTTTATGTTGTCCGATATTAAGATGGCTACGCCCGCTCTTTTTTCATTTCTGTTGGCATGGTATATCTTTTTCCAGCCTTTCACTTTCAGCCTGTATGGTTCATTATTGGAAAGATGAGTTTCTTGTAAGCAGCAAAAAGATGGGTTTTGTTCCTTAACCCAATCAGCCAATTGGTGTCTTTTAACTGGACAGTTCAAGCCATTAACATTCAATGTGACTAATGAGAAGGAGTAACTTTGCCCTGTCATTTGCCAAAGATTTTTTCTAATATATGGTTTGAGACTCCTGTGATCTTTTGCTGTGAGGTTTCCTTCCTTTATCTTCTTTCATATTGGTTACCATGTTTTTGTGTTTCTGTGTGTAACACATCGTTAAGCATCTTTTGCAGGGCTGGACGTGTGACAACAAATTCTTTCAGTTTCTGTTTGCTGTGAAAAGTCTTAATTTCACCTTCATTCACAAATGAGAGCTTTGCAGGATATAATATTCTGTGCTGGCAGTTTTTCTCTCTTAGTGCCTGGGCTATGTCTCGCCATTCCCTTCTAGCTTGTAGGGTTTCTGAACAGAAGTCAGCTGTGAGTCTAATTGGGGATCCTCTGAGAGTAATCTGGCGTTTCTCTCTTGCACATTTTAGGATCTTTTCTTTATGTTTCACTGTGGTGAGTTTGATTACGACATGTCATGGTGAGGATCTCTTTTGATCATGTTTATTAGGGGTTCTATGAGCTTCCTGTACTAGGCTGTTTCTGTCCTTCTCCAAACCTGGGAAATTTTCTGCTAGTATCTCACTAAAAAGGCCTTCTAATCCTTTCTCTCTCTCCATGCCTTCAGGAACTCCTAGAACCCGAATGTTGGGTTTTTTAATATTATCCTGTAGATTCATGACAGTATTTTTTAGATTTATGATTTCTTCTTCTTTTCTTTGATTTGACTGTTTCCTTTCCTGTTCTCTGTCTTCTAATTCCATTATTCTCTATTCTGCTTCATCCATTCTGTTTTTAATCTTTCTTATGCGTTTGTCATTTGATCTATTGAGTTCTTCATTTCATTGTGGATTTTTGTCAATATTACAGTTTCATGTTCTACTAGTTGTTTCATTTCATTTTGATTCCTCCTTAATATTTCATTTTCACAAGAGAGATTTTCTATCTTGTCCATTAAGGATTTCTGTAGTTCAAGAATTTGTTTTTGAGAACTTCTTAATGTTCTTATCAATTGTTTGAGATCTGCTTCTTGCATTTCCTCTATCTCTTCATCTTCATAATCCTGCATTGGGGTGTCTTTTTTATTTTGGGGCATCCTAGTGTCTTCCTTGCTCTTGTTACCTCGGCTTCTATGTTTGTTGTTTGTTGTTTGGCATGTTGGAGATAATTTCTGTTTTTTTTTTTTTTTTTGCTGTGGTTTTTTTTCTCATTATACTTTGCCTCTAAGTGGGCTGTCTGCTTTGATGGATCCTTAGGTGCTGTGATGGGTGTGGCCAGAGAGCTATGCTTGATTCTTCAGCTTTAGGGCTGTACAAAAAGCGACTCACCCAGATTGTTCACTCCCTTGCTCCTTACTGGATTGTGCTCTCTCTTTCTCTCTTTTTTTTGACCTAGTTGGGAAGTAATCTCGAATGGCTGAGTGAAATTGAGGGTAGTTGAAATCTGGCCTCTGCGAGTATTCGAGTATTCGAGTATTCGTTTGATCTACCCCTGGGACCACACAAAGTGTTTATGCAGCCCTCAATGTGTTCTCAAGATTCACCAAATTCCGAAGTTACTGAGTGTGTGGCTGTGCTTTAGATATGTAAAATGGCGCTCTTTGTTTTGCTGGTTGAGTGACAAGAGAGGCCTCTGCTTTTCCCCCCCAATGTCTGGGGTTTCTGCTGTCTTTGTCTTACCTCCCTCCTGTTCCCACACTGGCGAGAGTTTTTGGCTCCTCTCCCTCGGTTGAGTTTCCACGCGGTGGGTTCCCTGTAGGTCCTCTGTGTCACATCCACTAGATCCGGAAGCGTTTCCTCTGCAGCTTTTTTCTTGAGTCTTTTCCTGAGGCTAGAGTAATTCCACTTTTATGAAACTTTATTTTCCAAACTACGGCGCACGTCCTCACTATCCGCCATCTTGGCTCCGCCCCCCAGTAGCTGCATTTTTATACACTAAAAGTGAACAATCCCAAAAGGAAATACCAAGGACAACTGAACTTTCAGTAGCCTCAAAAGGAATAAAATAATTAGGAATACATTTAACCAAATAAATAAAATATCTAATCACTGAAAACTATAAAGGATTACTGATAGGAATTAAAGATGCCCAAGTAAATGGAAATATATCCTGTGTTTGTGTATTATAAAATATATATAAGAAATCAGAATCGGGGCTGGCTTTGTGGTATAGTGGGTAAAGCTGCTGCCTGCGATGCAGGCATCTCTTATGAGAGCTGGTTCAAGAACTGGCTGTTCCACTTCTGATCTAGCTCCCTGCTAAAGCACCTGGGAAAATCAGTGTAGCATGGTCTAAGTCCTTGGGCTTATGCCATCCACATGGGAGACTCAGAAGAAGCTGCTGGGTTTGGACTGTTTCAAGCCCAGCTGTTGCAGCTATTTGGGGAGTGAACTAGTGGATGGAAGATCTCTCTCACTGTATGTAACTATGTCTTCCAAAAAATTTTTTAAAAAGAGAAAAACTTTCATTAAAATGAAATCAATGTGATCTGAAGTGATCTATAAATTCAAAATATTATTTATAACATTCCAATACTTACTTTTAGCAGAAATTAAAAAAAAACTATACAGAAAATTCACATGGAATGTCAATGATTTGTATACACAAAATGCTACTGAAAATTTGATAAATATCAAGGTTTCACATTCCCTTAATTCAAAAGCAAAAGTCATGAAAACAATGCATTATTACCGCAAAAACAGATAGACCAAATGAGCTGACTAGAGAGGTTAAGTGTGGGCATTCGGCCCATCATTTAAGATGCTGGCTAAGATGCCTTGACTCCATATTACAGTTCAGTGTTTAGCTTGGAATCCTGACTCCAGGTTCTTGTCAATTTGGTCTCTGGGAGGCAGTGGTGATGGCACAATTGGTTCCCTGCCACCCAAATAGGAGGCCTTGATTGTGTTTCTGACTTCTGGCTCTGGTCTCAGTTCTAGCCCAGACCTAGTTACTTCAGACATTTGAGAAGTGAACCAGAAGGTAAGAACTCTATCTCTCTGTAGTTCTCAAATATAAACAAAGAAAATGTTGCAGATAAATAATTAATGTAATAAATTATGCTAATAAAAGGAAATCAAAATTTGATAACCTCATTGATAGAGGAAACATTTTGACTAATGCAATTTATGATTAAAACACTAAACAAACTAGGAATTGAAGACAACTTCAAGAAGGGCACCTATGGAAAATCTACAGTAAACTCCTATAAGATGAAAACAAACCACAAATACTCTTAGAAGTTCTACTCTTTCAAGTTTTACTCAACAGTATATTAGAGGATTCTGCTAAAGACTTCATAATAAAAAATTAAACTCTCCAAATTAGAAACAAAATAGCAAACTTGGCTTGTAATGCCTAACACATAATCTTGTATGTAAAATATATCCTAAGGAACTCACTATAGACCCACTCAAAGTAAAATTCAGTAATGTTGCAAAATATAAAAGATTCAAATATCAATCATATTTCTGTTTTGTAGCAATGAACATTCTGAAAATATAATCAATGAGAACATTCACTGTAGCATCACAGAACGAAAATAGCACTAAAGAATTAAAATAAGAACATGGATTGTATACTAAAATTACAAAATATAATTAAAAAGTATAATAAAATGAAGCAGTGATTTCAGTAAACATTTTAATATTACAAAAGAGGTATGCTTAAAGTTAGTCATTGTGGAAATGCAAATCAAAGCCTCTGGACAATCCAACTTCACATTCAGTAAAATGACTGATTCAGCCATAGATAAACAAACTTCCAATAAAACTGAAAGACCACGAGGAAAAATAATTTGGCAGTTTCTCAGCATGTTTTACATGGGATTATTTATTGCCTCAGCAGTTTCCTTCCAAGATACATCACTAAAAGACACAAAGCCCCATGCACCCAAAAACTCAGTTCAGCAATATTCATGAAACCCAAATGTGAAAGCAACACAAATACTGATGTGGAAAAACAACAACATGTAGTGTATCTTTTATAATGCTATACTCTTTAGAAATCAAAAATAATTATGAAATGACAGACTACAAAAGTAATGAAACTCAAAAAAGGGAAAAAAGAGATAAAAGAAATCAAAAGCAAAACCACACATACTGTAACACTATTTGATTCCAATTATGGGACAGTCCAGAAAAGGTCACTCTCTGGAGACAGAATTTGGATTAAAACCTGTCTGGAACAGATAGTCAATGAAGAGGTACTGTAAATAATATGACACATTTGTGGGATTAATGAAAATGGGCTTATCTTATACTGTGCTTATGACTATATAACTCACAAAGTAGTACAAAGCATAGAACACACACTGAAAACATGGGACAGTTAGGACTGCACAGACAGGCTCATGAGTTTGGGCTTCACAGAAGAAACTAAAAAACAATAAATATGAGGGGGCTTCAAGTATTTTGTGGAACATGAAATTAAAATATGTTCATTTTAGTTCAAAAATATTTGAAACCATGAATATGAGTGGATTTAAAATTCATGGACAATATTTTGTATGAAAGAACTATACATTTGTTTCAAGAAGTTTCTGCATCAAAATTAACCTAACATTTAATTCCATATTTTTTGATATTGCCCTAATTCTAATTAATTTCATGTACACTTTAAGAAATGATTTATTTTTTCTTATATGAAACAGTTTAAAATATTAGTCATTAATTTAAGGTAAAATACTGCCTTCTGATTGCTCCACTTAACATGACAAAATGTCAGTTCATGTGTTCTAGATTACATTTGTATTAATAAACTACTTCCAAAGATCACATTAATTGTGATACTAATTTAAATATTTCAACAACTTGTAACATTATACATCAAGTAAAATGTTGTTTTAATTTTTTATTGACAATAATTGTACATATCTATGGAATACAATATGAGTTTTAATCCATGTGTACTGATCAAATCAGGATAAACAACACATTCCCTTCTCAAACATTACAATTCACAATTCTATTTGTTCATATAATATAAGATTATGGACTATAGTTACTCCAATATGCTATGTAACACTAGGTACTTACTCCTATAATTTAACTCTGAATTGGTACCAATTATTTCATGTACTTTTTACAAATTCATTAATTAATTAGTGTGGAAGAAAAAGAGACATGGACAGAGACAGAGAGGAATAGAGAACACCCTCCCTTGTTCACTTCACAAATGCCCAATACAGCTATGGCTGTGCCAGACCAAGCTGAAGCCAGGAACTCAACCCACATCTCTCAGGTTAGTGGCAAGGATTCACTACCTCAACAATCACTGCCTCCCATCCAGGACCACACATGAGCAGGAAGCTGGAAGTGGAAGATATGACTTTAGCCCAGACACTCCAATACGGGATGTGGGTATCCTAAACAAGGTTGTAAACAATGTCATTCCTCCAGGAAAATTTTGAAGTACCTCCACATCTCTGACTTGCAGAGAGGGGGCACAGCCCCATGAGCCCAACGCCATCACTGTACAGTCTGTTTCTCCCCAACATCACAAACTCTCCTCATGTATCTGTCCCTGAATGCTCCCCTTCTGAGGTCTCCCAATACAGCCAGGTCAGAGCAGCAGAGCACAGCAGGATGTGCCTGGGAAATGAGACAGCAAGTCAGGGGAAAACTGGACTCTGCCAGTTTCTACCTTATCACTGCCCAGCTCCAGGCACAGCGTCAGGGGTGCTGGATCCAGCAGGTGAGATTGGGTTCACCAAGTGTACTCACTGGACATTTTGGGGGCCAGCATTGGAGGCAGGGGCAAATTGGCCATCCACATGCCAGAATCTGAAAGTGAATCATTATATTACACCATGCCTGAAAATCAATCCAAATGGATTGAAGGCTTACACAGAAGATCTCAGGACTTAAAGCTCCTTAAATACTGGGAGCAAATTCATTGGCTTTAGCCTTAGCCATAATATGGATATGACACCAAATGCACAGGTGACAAAAGCAAAAATAAGGAAGTAGGATTGCAAAAAAAAAAATAAAATAAAAATGGAATACTTTCATTTTCATTTGGAACATATAATATTTAGTGAAATAAGTCAGTCTCAGAAAGACAAATACTAAATGAACTCCCTGATCTGTGGTAACTAAAGTATGCCTCAAAGGTAATCATAGAAATGAAAGTGACACTTTGAGATGTAATGACTTTGAATAGTCCTTGTCCCCACTGTTGAGGGACAGTGTTTTTTTAATGCTATTTGTTTAATTATTTATTTAGTGTAGGGTTAATCTTTTGTGTTTAAAGTTAATAGAAAATATATCTTAGATAAATCTTAGCAAAAAATAAGGTTGGGAATAGGAGGGGAGGAGGAAGAAGGGTGGGGGTGCAGGTGAGAGGGAGGGCAGGATGGGTAGGATCACTATGCTCCTAAATTTGTATTTATGAAATGCATTAAGCTTGTATATCTTAAATAAAAGATTTATAGGTTTAAAACAAAGCTGAAGATGTCACCAGTGCTGTGGCATAGCAGATAAACATAAAAACCAGCCCCCTACAGTGCTGGCATCCCACTTGGGAACCTGTTTGAGTCCTGGCTGCTTCACTTCTGAACCAGTTCTCTACTATGGCCTGGGAAATCAGTAGAAGATGGCCCAAGTGCTTGGCAGTCCCAAAAGAAACTCCTGACTTGTGGGTGCAGATCAGCTCAGCTCTGCCACAGCATCCATCCGGGGGGAGTGAACCAGAGGATGGAAGACTTCTCATGCTGTCTCTCTGTAACTCTCCTTTCAAATAAATAAATATTTTTAAAAAACTGAAGAAAGATTCTGCATACCAAAAGAAAAAATTAAAAGAGAAATAAAGGGGAGAAAATCTTGGCAGATGATAGTAAGAGTAATGTAATAATATAAAGAACATACATATCGCAAAAGTGAATACTGTATAAAAATGGACAAAGTATTTGATCAGATTTTTCCAATCAACAGATGCAAGCAATCATGAAAAATGGCTCAGCAATGCTAATAAAGATCATAATGCCTACTACCTCACTTGGCTAAAAAGATATTATCAAAAAGTAAAATAAAATTAAAAATGTCAAATGCTGAATCAGATGTGGAGAAAATGAAATTCTGACATTTTTTCACAATTTGGATCCAAAAGTATTGATGTGGACATTACACTATTTGGAATAGCATAGAGAATGATAAATACCACATACTCTCATGTATAAATGGAATATAATAAAGTCAAATTAAAGACAGAACAGAATGGTGGTTACCAGGGGCCTGAGAGTGGAGGAAATGGAAAGATATTATTTGAATAATACACATTTACAATTATGGGATAAATTAACTCCTTGAGCTATAATATAAAACACAATAATGATATGAATACAGCATTAGATACAACTTATTCATATCTTAAGTACTCCATGAAGAACTATGTAAGTTGATGGACATGTAAGTTGGATTGTCCTAATAATTTCATGATATATATGCACAAGGGGACTCCAAAAGTTTTGTGAAAATGGGTTTAAAAATAATCTGAATTTTCCCTATATTTTTGAAATTCCAGTAAAGTATTAAAATATCAGGTTGCACGCCTTCAATAAAAACAAATTTTGTCAACTGTACTCAAATAATCTTGAAAAATTACCCTGTTAAAATACAAACCAAAAAAAAAAAAAAAACGTGAGGAATCCAAGCTTTACTTTATATCTTTGATATTGGGAAAAGGTTATCAGGGAACAGAAATCTTTTTTAAAACATTCATAAATGTGACTGAAGTTTCTATTTTAGAAGTTGAAACACAGATGACAGCCTGTTAAGGGAACGTGTACATGATAAAACGACATTCAACTATCGAACCACAGTGTCCTCCTGCCCCACTAAAACCTGGACCAAAAGCCTTGAGTCACACAGCTTTAATTTTAACTTGCCTACTCTATAACACTGATATCAGACTCCCAGAGAGAGCTATGCTGAGAGGTCAGAGTTTGTGAATTGAGACCCTGCCTCTGACATAATCAGAATAAGGTCCGCCCTGGGATGAAAAGAGGAACTGAGGACCCCATGGAGGACAGCCGCTCGCCTGCATGCACCCTCCCACCCCCAGCACGGATTCTCCCAAACAACCACTCATCCCCACTGCACAATCGAGGAAGATGGGCGACTGCTGCCACCCAGCTGCCCAGAGATGGTTCCCGAGCTGACAAGTCTCTGTGAGGAAGGGACAGGAAGCCCGGAGTCCAGGTGCCAGTCCAGCCCTACACCGTGGACCAGTGGGGGTGAAGGAAGTGAGGTGCTAGCAGTGACATGAGGCCCAGGGACAACCCCTGTGAGCCCTGGGAGTCCTGCCTGGCAGAACATCAACTTCTGCCAACCCTGCTTCCCCTCCCCGCACTCCCTGTCCCACACACTCACCTCTGCCAGGTGTCCTGCTTGAAGGAAGATCAGAAAACAGAACTGATGCTCTTTACCTTCTCAGGTTCCCATCCGTGAAAACTCCTCCCTGGACCTCTCTCCACCGCAAAACCGGAAGACTACTATGACGTCAAGATCCCGCGTGATTATGTGTTGTTTACGCAAGCGCCGCTGATTGTACAGTTTGGATAGCCAAGGGCACGCACTACGTCATAAAGAACGGAGCCAATCAGCACCCTCCACAGCGCAGACGCCCATCTTCAGGGATCACAGGGGAGAAAAGTAGGGGCCGGTCCTGGGTTAGTTCTGACACAGTCCTCACATCACCTGCCAACAGAGGAGGGGTTTTCACCTCCTGGTCCTGCCACCTGCTGGCCCTTTCTGCCTCCCTGGTCACTGTTCCTGAGAAGATCCTGCCTGAGGGTCGCAGCAGCTTCCTTCATTCAGGTCAGTTAAAACTTAGGGGCTGCTTATTGACATCCAAGCCTTTCCTTTTCATGATATATATGGGACACGTTTTTCTTTTCATTCATTTTTAATTTAATTTTAAGAATATTTAAAGATATTGAATACTTTCATCCTTTTTTTTCTATTTCTCTTACAGACTTTTTCTAGTTTGCCTATTGTCCTTCAATATTATTTTCTATTCCTTGCTGTACTTAGTAATCCAATGGATTTTATATATTTTATGTATTATTTATATATTGATTTTTCCATTAATTTCATTTATCCCTTGTATGTGTTTTTAGACTTCATAGTTCATCTCTGTGTAAAAGCAACATCCAATACAGTCACATTTTGTTGCTTAGAAGTTGATCTTTGCACCTTATAGCTTCTTTTACTGTTTTATTTCCCTTACTACTCCTATACTAGGAAGTTGAAGAGAGATAGTACAGCTATCATTGTCTGGGTTTACTCCCAGGAGGGGGAAAAATCCAGTGATCCTGTATTAGTTGCACTTTTTTATAAGTTCCTTTCAATCTTGATCAGAGTAATGAACTCACTGGCTTTTATTATTTCAATATTCTGCTAGCAGTTTTTCATTTTTTTTACTAGATACTGAACCTTATTAAATGCTTTACCACATGTATCTACAAGATGATGTGGTTTTTCTTCCTGTAATTTTTACCTACCTGAATGACTTCTCTGAGAACTTTAACGACTGTTTCATTTTTTATTATATCTTGCTTGCTATTGATGTTTTCTTATGTGGTTTAATTTATTACATTATTACTTTGCTTTGGATACCTCTAGCTCAGTTTATGAATGGATGCTTTTAAACAACAATTTTTATTTCATAGCCTGGTCCACTTGCTGCATCATCAAAGTAACATTGATTTTCCAAAGGAAATTTTAAAATGCTCTCTGCTTATTTTTACTTTGGGTAGGTCTGGGAAATGTAGATCTGTTTTTTCTTCCTTAAAACTCTGGAGCATTCTGTAAATCTGGACCTGAAATTTTACTGTGTGACTTTTTTCTTGGTTGGTTGTTTGGGATTTTCAAAATGTGATTCAACTTACTGGATTTATATAGGAGCTTTCCTGTTGTATGTTTTTTTTTTTCAACTTTTATTTAGTGAATATAAATTTCCAAAGTATAGCTTATGCATTACAATGGTTTTCCCCCCCATAACTTTCCTCCCACCCACAACCCTCCCCTCTCCTGCTCCCTATCCCCTTTCATGCACATCAAGATTCATTTTCAATTATCTTTCTCAGATATTCAAATGTAGACACTTCTGTATGTACTACTGACTACCTCTGCATTATCAGCATATAAATCACTCTCTCATAACAAATATAATTGCTTTGATTTTCAGTTTTTTGGATTTTTTTGTTTGTTTTAGTTTGTTTTTTACTTTATGGGGCTGCCTGTTAATTGCTAACTTGTATTGAAAATGAGATTCATATATCTGAATTTTCTATAATTCATTCTACATTCTGGAGTGGGCTGAATGTCAAAAACTCTGACCTCATAGAGCATATTTCAACAGGTAGCACAAAATAAAATGTTGTGTAAAAATAGTTTGTTTTTAAAGTGCTCTAGAGAAAAAAATAAAATGTTGTAATGTGTCCGGTCCTGGCATAGGGGAAAATGTTAGTTTAGCTATAACAGTTTGAAAGACCTCACTAATTGGTAATATTTAATATTAAAACATAATAATAGAGTAACTTTAAGAAACTAGGAAAAGAACATTTAAGTTCAATAGACAATAAAGTTAAATATCTTAATTAGTGGAAGAAAAATGTGGGTATGTAATCAAAAAATAGAAGATAATTGAGCTGGATCATGAATAAAATGTGAAACATGGTGACTATGGTTAATAAAAATGTATTGTATTCTCCAAAATTGTAGAAAAATAGATTTAAGAACTACTGCCTCTTAAAAATGTGCAAGATGATATATGTATTAATTCACTGTTTGGTCATTCTACAATGTGTACATATTGCAGAACAATGCAGACAATGATATTTTAGATAGTTCATGCAAAATGGAATAAAGAGTTTATTTTTGTTGAAAAAGATTTGAATCTATGTATAGATTTTTATAATAAACATGTTCTATTAGTTTTTATAGACCACATACATACATAGATTTCAGAATTTCTTCCACTAAAATAAATTTAGCTTTGAGTTATTTTTCCCTCAAACTTTTTGAAATACCCATTGTTCATAATTAAAATGCAATTTTAGCTTTTTCAAATGAATAAATAATTAATAAAAATAAAATGAGAATCTATTGGTGGATTTGAAGCATGGAGAGCTTTTTTGTCTTTGGTGTTTTTATGAGATCACATAGTTTGTTGAGACTGGACAGTAGGGTCAGGTCCCATTAGGAAACTAATCTTGTTTGGTTCACTATCTGGGGACATACCTAATCCTATGCTGATGGAGATTTGAATGTTGACCTCCATTTTTGTTTCTATTTATTTGTTGATTTATTGCTATTACAAGTAAACCTGTAAGGAACATTACCTGCAGATGTCTTTGTGGATTCTGTTTCCTTAGCATAAATTCCTAGAAATGAAATTACTAGGTCAAAGAGCACAAACAGTCTAATCTTCCCTCATACAAGGCATCCTATTCTTAGGGTCATGGTGCTTGAGCTGTGGCTATTTGAGAAAAGGTCAAGTTGTAGCCATTGTTATGGAAGCAGTGATCCTGCCTTTCTGTGCTTTGATTAGGAATCATAGCTTGAGCATTACTAATAGCCTCACCTAACAAGGGAAGTTTTTCTATTCAGTAGAATGTTACTACAATAATGTAGAAGTCAATTTAACAGTTGACACTCTTAAATCAACAACAGAAATCACTGTGCACTTATTCCCCATGTAGGACCTCTGTCCTTAATGTGTTTTACTATGTGAATTAAAGGTAAACTATTCTTTTTTTTAAACTTTTATTTAATGAATATAAATTTCCAAAGTACAGTTTATGGATTACAATGGCTTCTCCCCCCCCCCATAAATTCCCTCCCATCCACAACCCTCCCCTTTCCTGCTTGCTCTCCCCTTCCAGTCACTTCAAGATTCATTTTCAATTCTCTTTATATACAGAAGATCAGTTTAGTGTATATTAAGTAAGGATTTCAACAATATTTTTTCACTTTCTGTTGCTACGTGGGGTAAACTAGTCTTAAAACAGTACTTTATACTTTGTGTGTCTGTGTGGGTGCAAACTGCTGAAATCTTTACTTGGTATAGAGTTGATCTTATGTATATAAAGATAATTAAAAATAAATCTTAATTAAGAATGAGATGAGAGAGGGAGTGGAAATGGGATGGTTTTCAGATGGGAGGGTGATTATGGGGGAAAAAACTGCTATAATCTAAAAGTTGTACTTTTGAAATTTATGTTTATTAAATAAAGCTTTTCTATTAAAATAATGTAGAAGTCAAATTAGAATTACAAGAGGCATTTTGTGAAGCCTAAAGATAGGAGTAGAAAATAATCAGTGTATGGCCTGCGCCACAGCTCACTAAGCTAATCCTCCACTTGTGGCACCAGCACCCCGGGTTCAAGTCCCTGTGGGGGCACCAGATTCTGTCCTGGTTGCTCCTCTTCCAGTCCAGTTCTCTGCTGTGGCCCAGGAGTACAATGGAGGATGGCCCAAATTCTTGGGCCCTGCACCTGCATGGGAAACCAGGAGAAGCACCTGTCTCCTGGCTTCTGATCAGTGCGGTGTGCCAGCCCTAGCCCACTGGCCACAGTGGCCATTGGGGGTTGAACCAACGAAAAAGGAAGATATTTCTCTCTGTCTCTCTCTCACTGTCTAACTCTGCCTGTCAAAAAAAAGAGAGAGAGAGAGAGAGAAGAAAAGCAAATAATCTTAATTATTGGGAAATTGTTTAAAGATTGTTGGGAGTGGAAATTTATATGATAGCCAAGTGACCTTATGCACTTGGTAACAAGAAGGAAATAACCACAATATACAACATACATAGCAATTTGTCATTTTATTAGTTAATTTGGGAAGCTTTTATGTGTCTTTTGAGTAAGGCATTCAGACTTAGAATGATGGAGTATTTAGTTGAATTTGAATTTAGGCCGGCGCCGTGGCTCAAGAGGCTAATCCTCCACTTAGCGGCGCCGGCATACCAGATTCTGTCTGGTTGCCCTTCTTCCAGGCCAGCTCTCTGCTGTTACCAGGGAGTGCAGTGGAGGATGGCCCAAGTGCTTGGGCCCTGCACCCCATGGGAGACCAGGAGAAGCCCCTGGATCCTGCCATCAGATCAGCGCGGAGCCAGCCGCGGCGGCCATTGGAGGGTGAACCAGCGGCAAAAGGAAGACCATTCTCTCTGCCTCTCTCTCTCACTATCCACTTTGCCTGTCAAAATTAAAAAAAAGAAGAAGAATTTGAATTTCAGTTAAATAACATAAATATTAGTACCACTGTGTTCCACACAATATTAGGGTGTCCTGGACTTTATAAAGCAGATCACCTCTATAGCAACACAATATGTGATACACATACTGCACAAACACACTGCCTTCTACTCAAACATGTTTACCTGTAACCTATAAAGATTTAGCCTTAAAACTTTCTTCCTTTTGAAGGATATTTTGTAGATAAAATATTCCAGGATAATCTAAGAGAATCCAGACTAAAAAGTAATACTGAGGTGGAATTGAGTATAGCTGGCCTTTGTCTCCTGCAATTCAGTGAAATAGGGGCCTTCATTGTGACATAGTGGGTAAAGCTACAAGGAGCAATTTCTGCCCCCATATAGGTGCCAGTTTATGTCCTGGTGGCTTCACTTCTGATCTATCTCCATGGTAATGGCCTGGAAAGACAGCAGAAAATGGCCTGAGTGTGTGGGTCACCACCGCCCATATGGGAGACCTGGATGAAGCTCCTGGTTTTTGCATGACCCAACTTGGACATTGCAAGGAGTGAACCCACAGTTTCAGGGTCTTTCTGTATCTCTCCCTGTAACTCTGACCTTCAGCTAAATAAGTATATCTAAAAATATCAGTGAAATGTTAATAGGAATATTGACTTGGTTTCTTCCCAGGACATGCCTGTCATGTGGGAAAGTTGAAGTAAGCATTGCTCATTAAATTGGATAGGACTTCATTGCTGAATAAAAATAAATACCATTAACTCATGAATTAAGGTAACTATGTTACATAAAGAATGTTTAAATATTGGAAAAAAATCATACTATATCTACAAAATGAAATCTGCGATGATATGATTAGACTTTAAAGAATTCATGGAAAATATGTATTATAGAAAAACTGCATGGCATGGTTGGCCCTGAGAAGAGGAAGAACATTCATGCTCCTCCTCCTGGTGCCCAGGCTGCAGGGGCTACAGTAATGGGGTCAAGAACTCTGACCTTTCACTGACAAAAACAATAACAGTTTCCTCCTTCCCCACAGCCCCTGTGGGACCTGCAGCTCTGCTCCTCCCCCATACACTTCAGTGTCTCCTCTCTCCTCTGGGACATTGACCTCTTGGGAAGTCATTTGTAAGTCATTGTGAACACCCACTAATTCCAAAATTTGTGCTGATCCCTGAATATTATGCCAAGTCTTGTGAACAGAAAGTTTTTGATTTAATTTATAACAAGTCATTGTGGCTGTCTCTGTAGAACTACCATTTGTACAGAGGATATCAGCCTGGGGAACAGAGTGTCTACTCAGCATTTTAGGTATAACATGGGTCTTGCAAGTAAGGAGAGTCAGCAACTTCCTAGATGGGTAGTGGGAGTTTATTTTTCTCAGAAAATGCTATATAGTAGCTTGCCCTATGGGATCATTTTAATGCAGATACTCTACTTCTTGTTTATTTAAATGTAGTATGAGGGTATGGTACTCTTCCCCAGCAATAGCTTAACACTGTTTTCTGTCTTCCTTATTAAGAATCATAATCATAGTTAAATAAGGTGTGATGAAGTTAGGAAGTACATGAGAGAGATGGGTATACTCTGACTGCTTCTGGATTTTGGTTCATTATTCCCATTATTTTGGTAGGGACTATAAATAATTGTGTTTCCTTTTCTCGGATTTTATCTATGTAGTTCCATTTTATCCAAAACTTTATCAATTGAAATACCTCCTGAGCCTGAAGAGTAGCCATTCTTATTGAATTAAAGTGGAATCTCCCTCCAATAATTGAAATAAAGGACTCATTTGAGCAGTAGTAATGGAAAAATATGGTCTACACCAATTAATATCCGAGGTTTTTTTTTTTTTAGCTCATTTAACTTTAAAGTTTTCTTTAACTCAAAATGGGGTTTTATAAATCTTATGACTGTGTCAGTAATTATTGTTCCCAAATATTGCAAAAGTTTCTACTTTTGTACATTTTCTGGTGCTATGTACAGTCTGTTTATACAGCATACCCTGAAGGTCACAAAAGGGTTTGTCTAAGTTATCCTCATCTGGATTTCCTACCAATATATCATCAATATAATGAATGGGGAAAACTGTGGGATATAGGCAAAGGAAAGGTTGTGCAGCCTTTATTAACATAATACTGGCATATATTAGGACCATTTTTCATTTCCTTGGAGAGGACTGTCCACTGATATCAGGGTGTAGGGATACTATTATTTAACTGGTGCACTGGAAATGTGAATCACTCTTTGTCTCTAGGATGGAGAGGAATAGAGAAAAAGCAATCTTTTAGGTCCAAAATAATGATATGGTAATGAGCAGGGATAGCAGAAGGAGCTGGAAGTGCAGGCTGTTCATACCCATCTTTTTCATGACATTATTAAGAGCTCTGAGGTTATGTAATAACCTAAATTTGCCTGTCTTTTTTTTTTTGTATTACAAAAATTGGTGTGTTCCACAGACTCACTATTGGCTCTATATGTCCCAGTTTTAATTGGATCCTTAACCAAATGTTGAAGAGTCTTCAGTTCTCATTCATGGGCCAATGCTCAACCCATGCAGGGGTATCTGAAGTCCACTGTAAAGGAAGAGGCTATATGTTTGGCAGTGGCCCTTAGAATTGGGGGTAAATATGAACTGATGAACTAATGCAACCCTTTCTCTGGTGATCCATAGTATCATCACACAATGCCTGATAATCCATAGTGAACCAAGCTCCCTGACTTGCTAGTACATCCCTTCTTCACAAATTTGTACTAAGTCCCTTTGAAATGAGTGGTTGAAAATGCTGTGCACTTCTTATACAGCCAAATTCCCTATTGCTCCATGCAGTGTTCTGTGAAACTAGGACAGCGTTCACTGTGTGCAACCCCCTCTTCACTTCCTCAAGGGTTGATTGGCCATGTTAGACATACAGCCTCAAAATTGTCAGTACTGTGGATGTCTTGATTCCCAACACTCTCCACCATTCTGGCTGCCATTATCAACCACCTGCATAACAGCATCCAGGAAGATACACTTTCTGTCTACTGGATAAAACAGGTCATTGTAGCACATCTGGAAGCTGTAGGAGTTCTGCAACCGCATGACAAAGCTGGATATAGGCAGCTATGAATACGCATCCTTTAAAGTTATAGTTCTCTTTAGCCCTGAGCATCCAGGTTTGACTTTGTGTTGCTATGTGGGGGCACACTGTTGAAATCTTTACTTAATATATATTAAACTGATCTTCTGTATATAAAGAGAATTGAAAACGAATCTTGATGTGAATGGAAGGGGAGAGGGAGTGGGAAAGGGGAAGGTTGCAGGTGGGAGGGGAGTCATGGAGGGGGGAAGCCATTATAATCCATAAGCTGTACTTTGGAAATTTATATTCATTAAATAAAAGTTAAAAAAAAGAAAATTCAAGGAAAAAGCACAGATGGAGTTACAGGATTATACTCAGAAAACCTACTTGGAACAGACCTACCAATTGGCCCAGTATCCAGGTTCATGAGCGCCAACATAACAGAAGAACATTTTTTTTACTGATCTCATTTGCGATGTTTTGATAGACAGCATAATATCCTATATCCTCAAGATGAAGACCGCAGAGTACAACAGCTAGATCTCAGGATCCTGCCTATAGTGCACACCTCATGCCTACCCAGAAACACCGGATCCTCCAGACCAACCAAGACACAAATGAGATAAAAATAGTGACATTTTGTCTTGTGATGATAGTCTCGGTATGCTAGCCATTTCCTACCTGGTTTCTTCTCATCAGTTAACCCCAAACAACCACAACTAAAAGACTAGTGGATCTGTTCATGCCTAAGAAACATTTTAACGCCTTTTAATGAAATATCAGATTTTGGGACATTCTTTTAACTAAATTTGTATTTAGAAATTCTCAAGGGACAAAAAGCAAAAATGAAGTTTTATAATGTCAGAGATTGGTATTAAAGAAAACTAAAAGAAAAAAATAAAAACTCTGTATGAATTTAAATAGTTTTGAAAAAAATACACTTAATTCTACTTTTAATAAACCTTCTTGAAGCTCCCTTGTATACGTATGTTAAGAAATCTTTGAACCCCATGCTCTTTTTTTACCACCCCATTATTTAAAATGATGTTCACTTGTTTTAAGCATGCACATTATGACTAAAAATAGTATAAAGCTTCACATCTGCAGCTGGTAAATTTTGAATTTTTTAAATCAGAAATTTTATCAATGGGAAGTTAAAGATGTTGGTCATCCATTCTCTCCTAGATACTGAGCACTGTTTACCAACAAACTCATAGTGCCTAATTTTGTTCTCTAAATTGTTGTCTGCTGGAAATGCAAACATTGCAAATAGTATCTTCCTTGTGAAATTCAATTCTGATTAAAAGGAAAGCAAAAGAAATATCAGCACTGTTCACATTCAATTTATTATAAGATAAATAATACATTAACCCTCACCTACACCAGTTTACAATTCTGTTTCTTACTGTTTCATAATGTAAATTTTTAAAGCATTAAAAGATGGCAAAAATAAAATAAGGATCAATAAGAATCAAGGAAAATGCTTAGCAATCCTACTAATGTCAATGATGTTACTATATTAGTTAAAAAGTTCATAAGAAGATGGAATTAAAAGATATTGTGCATTTCCCATGAACTTTGAAGTCCCATATTTAGCACAATCACTGCCATAGGCTGCTGGCCACACAGTCTGAGGTCAGAGAGCAAGTGATGAGAAGACCTTGATGTGCTTGATGCCCTGCAACAAACAAATGCCTGTGTGCCTCAGAGCCCTCATACTTGGATTGGGTTTCATGGAGTCTCCTACTGGTGCACTTGCTGCCTTCCCATGTACAGTTAAATAACCCTCCCAGGCACCCAGAAGCTGCCTATGGTGTTAACTGAAATTTGGGATGGCATACAGGTCACCACTTCTGCCTGTGATGTGCTGGTGCCACCCTGGGATACAGTGCAGTAAGCAAGGGCACAGGTCCATTTATGTGCCTTTCATGTTGGGCAGACTAGGAAGACACAATCCTGTTTTACTTCCTCATGAACCCAGTACAAAATCCTAGATGTGAATTTAGGTCTCACCAGTTTCTGTGTAAAGGTGCTGACCTGTGGAGTACAATCTCAGTCGGTTGATGGCAGTGATTTGGAAAACCCAGTACCTCGTGACTCAGCTCCAGGAGAAGTCTTCATAATGAAGTCTGCAGCCTCCCTTGCCAATTGCATCTGATTCCCAGATCATAGAAACCATGGAGGTCAGCAGGAATCTTGCTTTTCAACCTTAGCATGTCAGAGCAAGTTAGCAAGAGAGTACTAGACAAAAGAAAACAGAAAAGCTGCCATCCATTCTTCAAGAGTGCCTCCCATGCCAATGTGGATCACAGGCTGATGGATGTCCCTCCAAGTTTTTGTGTATACAGGAAGAGAGAATAAATGCTGACTTCCAAGAAATCAGGTTTCTGTAGCTCAGCAGGAATTGATTGCTGAAGCCTACTGGACAGAGGTTCATCAACCATAACAGTGGAAGTGAGAAAGCTCAGTGAGTTGGCTCTAAGACTTTCTTCACACCTCTGCCAGCAGCTAAGCAGGACTGCTCCAAAAAGAGTAGGGAGGAAGGAAAAGAGGGCATACAGCACATTCTCAGAAAAATCAATATTGACAGCTGATTTCACAAAAGGGTCATTTTACTTAAAGTAAGCTTGCAGGGCTGTTGTCACACTCATTTGGGGAGTGAACCAGCAGATGGAAACCATTTCTCTCTCTCTCTCTCTCTCTCTCTCTCTCTCTCTCTCTCTCTCTCTCTCCATTTTATTAAATAAATACTATTTTTACAAATAATATTTTTATCAACAGACTAAGTTTTAATTTAAATCTATGTGTTTTCAACTGAGAATAATTTTACATATGAAAAGAATATTGACAACTTGGTACATTTCATTTTCTTAAAATTGACCTGATTGGTATTTTTGATCATATAACTCATGGATTTGCCTGAGAAGCCAGACCCAGTTGCAAAGGACTCCAGGCCTTCTGGGAGCTCTCTCTGTCTCTGGTGGTAGATGTGGCATGTCTGCAGAAGGCCTACTCACCGCCTTTCTCCCTTCTTTTCCAGATGAAGAGGGTGACAGGTGTGGACAGGGCTGGCAGTAGCACATGTATCTGCCTCCACTTATTACTCATTATGGAGAATGAGTGATGTTTATTAAAATAATCTCCCTTGTTTTCACTAGTGAGATAATGAGGAGTATAAAATTTGCATGAGTGATGTCAATATTTCATTTTAATTCTTGATATAGAAGTGTCTTCCCTCTGTCCTAGGAAAGATTTCTTGATGAAAGAATTTGGGCAACTTTGAATAAGGACAAAGCTCTGCCTTGAGATGGCTGCAATTTCAGGTGATGTAACTTACCTTTCCTGGGACTCATTTTCCTTATCTGGGAGGTGAGAGTTTTGGGTTGGCAGATGTCATATTCCATGTTCTGAGGATATGAAAGGGCTTTTAGTCATAAAGGGGCAACATGGGTCTGTAAATACCAGATATGGAGTGATGACACAGAGTAGCTCTGTGTGAATGTGCAGTGCCCTGGTCCCTCACACCTTCCCACCTCATACATCACCCACTCTAGCATAATACACAGCAGATATTCAGTGATGGCAAGCGGGAGCCATGAGTGGACATGTAGTTCCATGTTACTCATGACAAACTCCCCTTATATATCACCCATTCTAGCACAACTCATACAAGCCTATCATGGACAGAGGCACCATGCTGCTGCATCTTCCCTAGAAGGGGTTTGATGCTGTGGTGCAAGGCATTGCCCACGTGACTCTGGTGAGTACTCAGAATACTCAGGTAACACTGGATCATGTGTGAGGAGCCACACTGTGTATTCCTGTGGTCTCTAATGATCACTCTATGTAGCTTAAAGACTTTGAAAGGAGGGCTTCTATTTTCTTCACTATTATCTATTAAGTTTGAAATCTTATAATGTGATGTTAATAAGCAAATATTACCTTTATTTTCCCCCAGAGGACATGAATCTGAATACACACTGTTTTTTTTTTTTTTGTATTTCAAACAGCAGTATAGTTTGCAGTCCTTTTTAATCTGAGATAAAAGACTTCATTAATATAATTACATTAAAGTAAATAAGCCACTATAATCCAAAAGTTGTACTTTCGCAATTTATTAAATAAAGGTTAAAAAAAATACAAGGTAAAATGCATCAATGCTAAAAAAAATAGAGAGACCTCTAAAAAATCTTGGTGGTGCCTCTAGTCCTTGAATTGCTGCATAAACAAACCAAAACCCAACTCAGTGCAAATAATAAAATTAAAAGCTTAGCCAATTAGAACTGCAGATTAACTTCAACTTTACTGACCAGAAACCCCCAACTAACCTCTGCCTAGAGACTTTACAAGTCAGAAACCTCCAAGTAACTTCTAACTAGGGATCCTCCACTTAAACTAAACATTTTATTTGTTTATCTTTGGTGAACTCTACTCCCAACCTGTGTGTACTGATGGTCCTCTTCCCCACTTAATGCTGTATAATTGTTCAAACCTGGTAAATGCCACTCTTAGGATCATTGGTTAGTATCCTCACTCTGTCTTTTATGACCTTGTCTAAATATGATCAGAGTCGGCAAACTTGGAAGGCTTCCATAGCCTAGGCAACTCATGACGACAGCCGAGGGTGGTTACTGGCGCCATAAACTAGAGTGTCAATTTGTTGGGTCAACAATAGGAGTCACTGTGTACTTGCTCCTCATGTGGGATCTCTGTCCTTAATGTGCTGTACATTTTGATTTAATGCTATAACTAGTACTCAAACAGTATATTTCACTTTGTGTTTCTATGTGGGTGCAAACTGTTGCAATCTTTATACTAAATTGATCTTCTGTATTTAAAGAGAATTGAAAATGAATCTTGATGTGAATGGAAGGGGAGAGGGAGTGGGAAAGGGGAGGGTTGCGGGTGGGAGGGAAGTTATGGGAGGGGGAAGCCATTATAATCCATAAGCTGTACATTGGAAATTTATATTGATTAAATAAAAGTTAAAAAAAGTTCCCCTAATGCCCTCTTGGTTGAACCTGAACTACTTGTAATCTGGGGCTGCAAAACATATGAATCACTGAGTGCTCAGGTAAACTCTTAGAATTTCAATGTGCCTAGGTTTATCTCTTAATATCAAAAAATTGGTATTTAAATACAAAAATAAAGTAAACAATACATCAAAATATGGACATTAAAACAAATCATACCAAAAACTTACTCCTTTT
Organism: Lepus europaeus; assembly: GCF_033115175.1. Taxonomy (NCBI): domain Eukaryota; kingdom Metazoa; phylum Chordata; class Mammalia; order Lagomorpha; family Leporidae; genus Lepus; species Lepus europaeus. The sequence goes on along the minus strand of NC_084851.1, from coordinate 29,988,090 downwards.
TGGCCTTCATCTGAGTTCTGCTGATACCTGAACTCCTATCACTGTTAAACATTTTGTTTCTTCCATAGCAGACAAAAGTCAAGTGGACAATCTAATAATTATTTATACCCTTTCTTTGAGATAAAATGAAAATCATGGGTGGTTGTGGACAGTGAACCCCTTAGGGACTTGTCTTATGTATTCCCAGTGTGATCCCAAATTTCAAATCAGGGCAACATGGTACACTAAAGAGCACTTAATAGAATATAACCTTAGGGATCATGGGAATTGAAATTCAGTCTCATTTTTGCCAGGTCATAGCTAGTGGCTGGGGAGGAGGTTTGAGCCTTCTGGGAACTTCCCTATTTTCAGAGCTGTTTTGTTGAGACATTTGGGGGTGAAATGCCTGGAGTATAGTAGGCACTTATCAAAGAGCTCTTCCATGTATGTTCAACCCTGGTGCTACTACTGTCTGGTTGAGTTTGAGAGAAATATTACATTTGGCTCCTTGGGCATTTCCCTAACACCTCTTCACTCAGATTTCCCCACCAATGCAAAATCAACAAAAGCAAGTTTTTCCATGAGGATGGCAGAATTCAAAAAAGGATTGATAGGAAAATACTCAGAGACTGCTTTATGAGAACTCATAGCAGAAACATGGGGAACAAGAAAGGGCTTTCATTGTCCTGAATCAAAGTGTCCAAAGTCTGAAATGCTATGGTGGGCCAAGCATTGTGGCACAGTAGGTTAAGCTATTACCTCTTGGATGAAAATCTGAAATGAATACATTTTTGAGTCCAGATTGGTCCATTTCTGATCCAGTTCCATGCTATTGTGATTGGGAAAGCAGTATAAAGATGGCCCCAGTACTTGGGCACCTACCACCCATGTGAGAGACCTCACTTAAGATAACATAGGTGTTTTGGATTGATTTTTGCCATGTTTGCTTTTCAATTTTTATGATTTTTCCCTTTCACTGCTATTTTCCTGGTTTATTATGTAGCCTCATCATTCCTTTTTCCTTCTAAGTTCTTGCTGGGGAGAGGGAGTTGGGGAAGATGCCTGCACTGACAGCCTCCATGTGCATTCTATCAGAGATGTTCTAGGGTGTCATTTCTTGTTAGCTTCTTGCTACCTTTGTGGTCAGTCATTGGCTCCTAGGCAGTGAAGCTTCTGGAGGAGGCCCTACCTGTGAGACTTTGGGTATCAGCAGATAAGAATGACATTGATCATTAGTGAAACAGTCAGTTCAATGGCACTGAACTTACAGCACTTAGTGGGTAAAGCTGTCATCTGCACAACCAGCATTCCCTATGGGTATCAGTTTGAGGCAGAGTTGCTCTGCTTCTGATCCAGCTCCCTGCTAATGTTCCTGGAAAGTGCAAAGTATAGCCCAAGTTCTTGGGCCCCTTCACTCATGTGGGAGATCCAGAAGAAACTCCTGGATCATAACTTCAGCATGTCCCAGTCCTGGCCATTTGAGGAGTAAACCATTGGATTGGATAGAAGTTTCTCTCTCTCTCTCTCTCTCACACACACACACACACACACTTTCACATATATAAATAAATCTTTAAAAAGTAAAAAGAAAAATAATATTTTCCCATGGAAATCAAAGGTAAGTATAACTAAAGACTTATCCTGGGCTGGCATTCTGGCACAGCAGGTTACACTTTTGCTTGCAACACAGCATCCCATATGAGTATCAGATCAACCCTTAACTTCTCTGCTTCTGATACATATCTCTCTCTCTCTTTTTCCCTCCCTCCTCCTCTCTCTCTTTCCCTCCTTCCCTCTCTCTATCTTTCAAAGAAATATCTCTGAAAAAATAGCACAGAAGCCCACCCATCCCTTTCCCCAGTTACACTTCATCCTGAAATGAACATATGTTCTCATAATTACTGCACCTGTTTAATTTGTTAAGAGTTACAGAGAGAGGTAGAGATACAGAGAGAGTTAGAGACAGAGAGGTTTTCCCTCTACTGGCTCACTCCCCTAATGGCTGCAACAGGCCAGAACTGAGCCAATCTGAGGTTGGGATCCAGGAGCTTCTTCCAGGTCTCCCAAGTGGCTGCACCTGTTTAATTTTACAAACTGGGTATAAGTACATTGTATTAGTTACCTATTCTTGTGTGACAGTCTTCCTCCAAACATAGCTGTTTGTCACCCTGTGCAGTTCCTGAGGATCAGGGATGGATGAATAGCTTCCTGAGGGTCAGGGATGGATGAATAGCTGAGAAGGCTGACTCTGACCCTTGGTCTACAGACATCACTGCTAGTCTCTAACTTGGTGGGTGGCAGAAACCATCCATGACTCATCATGTGGACATCAGCACCACTGCCTGACCCAGAGTGTCCTTGCAGATCCCATAGCAAGTCATCTGAGAGGGAGTGCTACTGAGCACCCAAGACAGAAGCTACCATATTTTTATAACCAAATCTTTTTTTTTTTGTTTTTTTCTTTGTTTTATTACCATATTTTTAAACTTTTATTTAATAAATATAAATTTTGAAAGTACAACTTTTGGATTATAGTGGTTTTTCCCACCATAACCATCCTCCCACCCATAAACCATCCCATCTCCTACTCCCTCTCCCAACCCATTCATCATTAAGATTCATTTTCAATTATCTTCATATACAGATCAATTTAGTATTATACTAAGTAAAGATTTCAACAGTTTGTACCCTCACAGACACACAAAGTATAAAGTACTGTTTGAATACTAGTTTTACCATTAATTCACATAGTACAACACCTTAAGGACAGACTGTTGGCTTCACAAGGCAACTTTGGTGTATATAGGAAAGGAGTACAGAGGCTCAATACCAGCAAGGAGGCTTCTTTGTGAGTCACTATGTAGCTGCCTATCTTATCTTTACAGTAGAGCATTAATGTGCTGGTATACAGTTTGGATTTCTTTCTTCAAATTTTTCAGTTAATACAAATACCATGGCACTTTGTTAGTCTTTTCTCAGCTTGATTTTTGTAGCCAGCACCATGGCTCAATAGGGTAATCCTCTGCCTGTGGTGCCGGCACACTGGGTTCAAGTCCAGTCAGGGCACCGGATTCTGTCCTGGTTGCTCCTCTTCCAGTCCAGCTCTCTGCTGTGGCTTGGGAAGGCAGTGGAGGATGGCCCAAGTGGCCATCCTGCATGGGAGACCAGGAGAAGCACCTGGCTCCTATCTTCAGACTAGCACAATGTGCCAGCTGCAGCAGCCACTGGGGCATGAACCAACAGCAAGGAAGACCTTTCTCTCTGTCTATCTCTGTCACTGTCCACTCTGCCTGTCAAAAAAAGTGCATTTTGAAAACTTCCATGTTGCTATGAATACAATATTCTTTGTTTTGACTGCCATATCATATCTTATTGTATGAATAGGTCTGTATTATATACTCAATTTTTGTTGATTGACTTTGGGGTGGTTTCTAATATTTGCAGTTACAAGTAGTACAACAAGAATAGCTTTTTGTCATGAATAGAATTTTCTGTAATTGGAATTGCTAAATGATTTGGTATGCCAGTTTTCTGCATTAGTGAAACTATCAAATTTGAATAGCCACTTCACCCAAATTATATAGCAATTACAATCATCTCAAACTACTACCATATTTTTCCTATTCTTTGCCAATCTGTGTTTTATGGAGTGTCACGTTTCAATTGAAACTTTCAAGATCATATAACTTGGGATATGTTTATGGGATGTTGAACTTGTTTCCTGAGGGTGAGTTTCTCTGCTACTGTCTCTTGAACTTTTTCTATTTTTCCACTGATGTTTTTAATTCTTGGAGATATTAATTGGTCTAGGTTATATTTTCTAGTTGTCCTGATTTTTCCTTTTACCTGTTTTGGTATTTTTACTTACATTTTTTTAATTTAGTAAAATCAATACATCTTTTTCTCATGACTAATATTCTTTTAAAAAGATTTATTTATTTATTTGAAATTTAGAGTTACACACAGAGAGAAGAAGAGGCAGGGATAGAGAGAGAGAGAGAGGTCTTCCATCCTCTGTTTCACTCCTCAATTGGCCTCAATGGCTGGAGCTGTGCAGATCTGAAGCCAGGAGATGGGAGCTTCCTCCGGGTCTCTCATGAGGGTGCAGTGGCCCAAGAACTTGGGCCATCATCTGCTGATTTCAAGGGCCATAACAGAGAGCTGGATTGGAAGTGGAGCAGCCAGGACTCGAACCACTGCCCATATGGGATGCCAGCACTGCTGGCAGTGGATTTACCTGCTATGCCACAGTGCTGGCCCCATGACTTATATTCTGTGCCTTAAGAAATTCTGTTGTAACCTGAGAAAAGAGATTTTTTTCTTGTTTTCTCCTAGGATGTCAAGTAAAAATATACTTTTATAAGAACTCAATTTTCTCAGCAATATTTGTTCAATATATACTGTTTCCCATCTGATTTTCAAATATTGTAGTATTAAAATTTTAGTATACAGAAAGAAACAAAAATCATACAGTAATATTCTGCATACCTGCCATCTAAGGTTATCAATTTCTAATATTTTGCTGTGCATATCAGTGGGTGTACAGGTGCTTATGTAGTTTTTGTCGAACTATTTGCAGGTAAGTTGCAGTTATCTTGACATTTCACTCCTCAGTATTTCATTATGCATCTAAAAATATGGACAATCTCCCAAATAAATGCAATGTCATTATTACACCTAAACAACTAACAATAATTAGAAAATTTACTATTGTTACTAAATGTTTTTCAAATTTTCCAGTTGTTTCAAAAATTTGTTTAAAGTGTAAAAATCAATACCTGTGTAGAATAAATTGTATTCAGTTTTGTCTGAGTATTTCCTAATGGTATCCTTTAATTTACTCATTTAATCTCTTGTTTACTGTAAGCTTGAGGTTATTTCTGAGGCTCAGATTTAAGTAAAATATATTTTGGCACAGTCCTCACTGAAACTTTAATAGCTTCTTCATCATGTATCAAGTCCCTGTATGTACCTGGGCTATTTGTGAACACATTATTCTGTCTTAGGAGAGTTCTATCTCCCTGCAGTACACCACATGACCCGAGTTTCTGAGTGATAATGGAGCAGGATTTTTAGGGCCTTGAACTTTCTCCTTATTCTTTTTGCCCTGGATAGTTTTGCACATTTATTCAGCTTCTTGATATCTTTGGAAAATCTTGGGGTTTAGAATTACATCAATTATAGATTAATTAATTGCTATATTGTGTCTTTCCCTCATGAATATCTTAAATTTATTTATTTGTTTTAATCTTCTTTTATGTCCTACTGCAATGGTTTGTGATACTTTTCCAAAAAGGCTTTACCATATATTTCTTATGAGATACATTGTAGTTCTTACTGTTACTGTAAGTGTGATTATATTAAATTGAATTTTTAGTGGATTTTTCAATGTATTATTGATTTGTATATTAGTTTTTTGCATATTAATCTGCAAACAATATACTTTCATAATTTCAAATTATTTTTTGTTATATGTCCTGGCATTTTTGTCTTTTTCCTTAAAGGAAAAATGGGAGGATTTTAAAGAGTTCACATAAAGAGAATGTTATGAAAATACTATGCCCATGAGAGTATAGCAGGCATGGAAAGCCAAGATATCATGGAAAAAAAAGACCTAAATGAATGATCTCTGTGAGTGAGATCCCAGTGGAAAGAACGGGGCCATCAAAGAAGGAGGTACCCTTCTCCAAAGGGAGGAGAGAACTTCCACTTTGACTATAACCCTATCGGAATAATATCAAAGTCAGCGAACTCTAAAGGCTTCCATAGCCCTGGCAACTCATGACTAGAGCCTAGGGAGATTACTGACGCCATGAACAGGAGTGTCAAATTGTTAAATCAGCAACAGGAGTCACTGTGTACTTACATCCCATGTGGGATCTGTCCCTAATGTGTCGTCTAAAGCCAAGTGATGCTATAACTAGTACTGAAACAGTATTTTTATACTTTGTATTTCTGTGTGGGCACAAACTGATGAGGTCTTTACAAATTACATACTGAAGTGATCTTCTGTATATAAAGAGAATTGGAAATGAAAAAAAAACAACCTGGTGTTAAAATGGAAATGGCATAGAAAATTAATTAATTTGAAAAAAAAATTATGTAGGATCTCTGTCTTTAATGTGCTGTACATTGCTATTTAATGCTATAATTAGTAATCCAATGTAGTTTTTTCACTTTATGTTGCTATATGGGCAAAATGTTGAAATCTTTACCTAATATATACTAAACTGATCTTCTGTATACAAAGAGAATTGAAAATGAATCTTTACATGAATGGAAGGAGAAAGGGAGCGGCAGAGGGGAGGGTTGTGGGCAGGAGGGAAGTTATGGGAGGGGGGAAGCCATTGTAACCCATAAGCTGTACTTTGGAAATTTATATTCATTAAATAAAAGTTTAATAAAAAAAAAGAAAATACTATGCATGGATTTCAAAACATGTTAGAACCAAATCGGTTTTTTATGTTTTAATTCTGTTTTCCTACAAATGCTTTGAAGTGCCCTCATATTTCTCATGTTTGGCCACTGAGCATGATGCATAAGGTATGTTGGTGTAATTTCCCTCCTAATCCTAAATTTAGAGATCCTTGGTTATTCTTAGAATACTAGCATGGACAGAAAGATCTTTGCCAGTTTCTATTAACATTAAACATAGGGTTACTTCAAGACCCACTCTTAGGTGTATTCAGAGAAGTAGATGTGTAAATCTACCTAAAGACCTAACTAGAAAGTTTATAGCAGCCTATTCATACAAACAAAACATGCTACATCATTAAACATTATAGCACTACTTAAAACTGCCATTCTCTTTATAGCAGAAACAATCCAAAAGGTTACTGAAGGAGGATGGATAAACAAATCTTTGAATCATCAGAACATGGCACAGCAATTTTCTTTGTGTTGAACAATGTATTTCAGCATTTCTTTTATACACATGTATGAGAGGCAATTTCCATTTTCCTCATCTCTTGAATCATAACTTCCATGTGTGGAATTCTGGAGTGACCATATTCCTTAGCATGTGAAGATGCCAGCTCATGATCCTCTGGCTATGACCCTTGTTGAGAAAAGACCCCAAGTGGTATCAACTGATGTACATAAGGATAATCTCTGTGTTCTCTCTGTTTGCTGTTTACACTGCTTATATTTTAAGCGTTTGGTGTTCTGAAAGATCACCATGATGTGCCTATACATGGACTATTTTGTATCCTACTTGGGCCCCTTTCTGCTTTCTGAATTTGATAATCCTACACCCATCATCAGTCCTAGCTAGATCACTCCCATCTGTCACCTCAGCCACTGCTGCCTCGTACATGTTCTTTCTAGTGTCTGCTTCTGCATCTCCAATGAGGCTAACTTTAGATTCCTAGTGATTTATTACAGGCCCCTGAATGATTTGTTCATAGTTACTTCCCTTTATCCTTAGCACAGTCTATGTAATTCATAGATGCATGAATCTTGTACTGACCTACTTAATGTAAAATTAATGCACATTTATTTTGTATAGTATTCTGCAATGATTTTATTGTGTGCTTTGTGCTTCCTTTATTTTTATATAATTAAAAAGGCAACAAAATGTCCAGAAGGTACAATAAAATACATGGTGTCCACCCACTCAGAGACAATCATATCATTACCAAAATCACTTCCTCATATTTTGAGACTCATGGTCTCTAGTACAGATGTTTCTTAGATATTTTACTTTTTCCTTTTTCCAAACTTTTTTTTTTTTTTTTTTTTTTTATTTTTTTTTTTTTTTATTTTTGACAGGCAGAGTGGACAGTGAGAGAGAGACAGAGAGAAAGGTCTTCCTTTTTGCCGTTGGTTCACCCTCCAATGGCCGCCGCGGTAGCGCGCTGCGGCCGGCGCACCGCGCTGTTCCGATGGCAGGAGCCAGGTGCTTCTCCTGGTCTCCCATGGGGTGCAGGGCCCAAGCACTTGGGTCATCCTCCACTGCACTCCCTGGCCACAGCAGAGAGCTGGCCTGGAAGAGGGGCAACCGGGACAGGGTCGGTGCCCCGACCGGGACTAGAACCCGGTGTGCCGGCGCCGCAAGGCGGAGGATTAGCCTGTTGAGCCACGGCGCCGGCTCCTTTTTCCAAACTTTTATTTTATAGCATTACATGCTGTAATAGATATTAATGAAATATATTAATTTAGAGAGGTGAAGGTAAACCTCTAAATTAAATTACTAGAACTAGAATTGCTGAGTTAAAGAGCATAAGAACTCATACTTTTGATAAGTATTGTCATTTTTCCTTTTTTAAAAAATATTTATGTATTTGAATGGCAGCATTACATACAAAGGGAGAGACATAGAGGAAGGATCTCCACATTCTGGTTCACTCCCCAAATGTAGGCCATGGCCAGAGCTGGGCTGAACTCTCCCAGGCCATAGCAGAGAGTTGGGTCAGAAGAGGAGCAGCCGGGACATTAACATGTGTCCACATGGGATGCTAAAGCCACAAGTTGAGGCTTAGCCTATTATGACACAACACTGGCCCTGTCTTATTGTCTTTTATAGTGGTCATGATATTTGTATCTGGCTATTCCAGCTATTTGGTAATAGATATGATGGTTTGTTTCTCCAGTCAGCCTGGCCAACATGGTCTTCTTAGACCTTTGGGACACTTGCTAATCTGAAAGTTGAAAATGATCTCAGGACTGTTTATGTTAACTCCCAGTGAGGTTGCATTTCTGTTCATATATCTAAATTCATTTTTCCTTTTTAAAAAACAATCCATGCATATTTTTGTCTGTGTTTTTGTTTGGTTACTGAGTTTTTTTTTTCAATTGATTTATAGAAGCTCATGATGTAATGAAGAAAGTCATCCATTATCTAAAGTAAATCACCCTATGTTTCATGTCTTATACATTTTTAAATATTTATTTATTTGAAAGGTAGAGTTAGAAACAGAGAAAGGGAGAGATAGAAAGGCCTTCCATCTGTTGGTTCAGTCCGAAATGGCTGCAACGGCTAGAGATGGGCTGATACGAAGCCTGGGTGCAAGAGCTTCTTCTGGGTCTCCTAAGTGTGTAGGAGGCCTAAGCATTTCCCAGGGCATAGCAAAGAGCTAAATTAGAAAGGGAGCTGCTGGGACATGAATTGGTACCCATATGGGATGCTGGCACACCAGGAGGAAACTTAGCCCACTATGCCTCAATACCAGCCCCCATATCTTAGAAATTTTTAAAACATTGCTTATAATGTATTGTACATTAAAATGTTTACTTCTGTGTATACAAATATTTCAGCTTTGAATATGAGTTTCTTGGGTTTATTGTAACATTTTAAATGGGAATGTCTCATTAAAATGTAATATTTGGTGATCTATTCAAGTTCCATATTTGGTTTACTTTGCCTGGATATGTCAATTAATACCCCTCATCAATTGATTAGCCTCTTTCCTTTAACATTTATTGTAATCCATCTTCATCAATCTGAAATCCCACCAATATTTTAGAAAAAATTCTAGTAAACATCTGGGAGAATTTTATTTATTCATGTATTTCTATTCTATTTCAATTACACATCTTATAGAACTCATTCACATTCATTATTTTTTCCAAAAATATCAGCTCTACATTCTTAATTTTTATTTTCCATTATGAATGGTTATTTCAGCTTGTTTAGTCCTTTAAATATCTTCTTGTTATGTTAGTGAGTTTTTAATCACTCTATGCAGAACTATAGTATATTTTAAAAAATATTTATTAAGAGGATTCCAAGATGGTGGCCAGGGAGGGAGCTTACTGCTCTAGTCTAGTGGAAGATAGTTTTAGAAAAGTAAAGAGAGAACAATCTCAGGGAAGATACAGTGAGAAAAGTTGCAGAAGAAATTTCATGCACATTAGAGGAACACTGTGGACCTATGTAGAGGATGTGAATGCACACATCAGCCAAGAGCCTCAGCATGTGCTTTGGAGAGTGACATGAGACCAGACTGCAGCAGCCCAAGCCACTGTTAATAAAGGGGCGAGAAGAATCTAGTGTGAGTCTGGTTAGAGCCCTGTGGGAGACAGTGTACCTGCCAACCTAGAGAGAAAAAAGCGGTCATGTTTCTCTCTCCCTGACCAGCAAACACTGGCATCCTGCAACTAGCTGAGAGAGAGCAGGCACCATTTTGAACACACGTAACAGCTGCACCAGCTTGTGTCCATGTGCACAGCAACTATCCAAGAGGAATTACCTAAGTCTGTTGGGAGAATTCACCAGGTGCTAGTGCTCATAACTCTGTGCTGGGGTTGTGAAAACATTGTGGCTACACTGGAGGGCACAGAGTGTGGCTGGGTCTTTGGGCAGTTGCTTTGCATGGCTCCACATGCTTGTGGCTCCCTGATTCCCAGTGAGGATCATTGTAGCTGGATCCATGATCACACCAAGGACTGTACAGATCTTTGTATGCTTCTTGTGTCAGCATGGATAAATATTGTAGCAATTGTGACTAGCACCTAAGCATTGGTCATTGGAGGAAGGAGCTGAGCATAAGACTACACTAATGGAGTTGATCAAACCTCCCCTGTGATTAAAAAAAAGAGATTTAACACAATCAACATGGGTTTCAATGTGCACACTTCCCTCAACTTGGAACATTGAACAGAACTACTTGGCCACACCCAGCACATGCCTCTGATATTCACTGAAAGAACAGACACTCCACTAAGCCACAGAGGCATAGTCCAAAGGTAAAATCCATAACAGGGACAAATAACTGACAATTATCAAGTATCTCCACAAATGCCTAAAAATAAATGCAGCAATTCAGGAAACAAGAAAAGGGAAGACAACATCTTGCCCACAAAAGAGCACAACAACACTTCAATACCAGAATATGAAGATGAAGAGATTGAAGAAATGGCAGAAATGGAATTAAAAAAATTGAACATCGGATTACGTAGAAATAATTTTAGAAGCAAATCCATGAAATAAAGAAATCCATAGATAATATGAATGAATGAATATTTTCCCATGAAATTGAGATTGTAAGAGAAATCAAAATGAAACATTAGAAATGAAAAATTCAATAGATCAAATTTAAAATGTGGTGGGAAACTTTAGCTACAGATTTGGTGAGGTAGAAGAAAAAATACACAAGTTAGAAGACATGTCAATGGAAATTTTATAGTAAGACAAAAAAAGAAAAGAAATTTGAAAAATAAAAGCAGTGTTGGAGATTTATGGGATACTATCAAACGACCCAACATACAGATCTTAGGAGTTCCTGAAGGCATGGAAAGAGAGAATGGATTTAGAATGCCTTTTTAAAATATTTATTTACTTATTTGAAAGTCAGGGTTACCCAGAGAGAGAAGGAGAGGAAGAGAGAGAGAGACAGAGACAGAGACAGAGACAGAATAGAGAGGTCTTCCATGCACTGGTTCACTCCCTGGTTGGACACAATGGCCAGAGCTGTGCTTATGCCAATCCATGAGCCTCTTCCAGATCTCCCATGTAGGAGCAGGGTCCCAAGTATTTGGGCCATCCTCCACTGCCTTCCCAAGCCATAACAGGAAGCCAGATCAGAAGTGGAACAGCTGGGACTCAAACTGGTGCCTATATGGGATGCTGGCACTGCAGGTGGCAGTTTCACCCATTGTACCACAGCACTGGCCCAAGAAAGCCTTTTTAGTGAAATAATTACAGAAAACTTCCCTAATTTGGGGAAAGAGAGGAGCATTCAAGTACATTAAGCACATAAAGCTCCTAATAGCCATGATAAGAAAAGATCTTCATGACACATTGTACTCAAACTCTCCACAATAAAATATAAAGAAAAGATTCTAAAATGCACATGATAGAAACTCCAGATTACCTTCAGAGGATTTCAAATTAGATTCATAGCTGAATTTTGATAAGAAACACCAAAGGCTAGGAGAGAATGGGGAGATATATGCAAAGTGTTATGAGATAAAACTGTCAACCAAGAATAATGTACCCAGCAAAGCTCTCTTTTATAAATGAAGGTGAAATAAAGATCTTCCATAATAAACAGAAATTTAAAGAATTTGTCACAACTTGGCTATCTTTGCAAAAGATGATCAAAGATTTTCTATTCTCTGCTTTATTTCCCCAAATGTCCACAATGGCTTGGGCTGAAAAAGGCTAAAGCCAGGAGCCATGAACGCCATTCAAGTCTCCTATGGGGGTTGTGGGGGCCAAAATACTTGGTCCATCCTCTGCTGCTCTCAGAGGAGCATTATAGAGAGGTGGATTAGAAATGGGGCAACAGTCACCCAAACGAGCTCTCAAAAGGGGTGCCAGCATTGTAGGCAGCAGCTTAATCCACTGTACCACAATGTCAGCCCTTGAGGTGTTTTAACTGGAATCCCTTTGTATCATTTTCTTTATGGACATTCATAGAAATATCTCTGTTTTAATGAATAGAAAATATATTCTGTGAATACAGAAATTATTATTCTTGATTTATCTCACATTTGTTGGTTTTATGATATTCTCCATTATAATCCTCATCATTAAAAGCTATTTCATAGAGAGAAAATTTTCTGACCTTTGCAGAAAACATTTTGTAACTACATTTGAAGCATTTTGTTTTGCTGACAATCTGCTACACTGTGATCAGTTGTTCTTACAGAATGAAAATTCATTATGCTATCATGCTTAGAGATTTTTTGCCTTATAAACCATTTTCCTAATTGATTATATTTTCAAAAAGTATTCATTTAGTCCATTGCTTTTACCATTATTTTTAAATGAAAACTATGATAATAGTGAGTACTGAAAATTGAAGAAGTCGTGAATGGGAGAGAGGCTTGTGCTGGGATTTAAGCAATGGAAATGTCCTCATGGAAAACTGACAGCCTTACAGTATTAATCAAGTTAAAAACATTTTCCCACGAAAATTCTTTTTCCCCCAGATTATTCCTTTGCCACTAGGTATCTTTTAAATTGGAAGTGATCTCAGAAAAATTACATTTAAGTTAACATTAGGGGGCCTTATACTTCAACACCATTGTGTCTAGAGTGGATTTTAGGACATTGAAATTTTAATAATGATGACACTAGGTTGTATAATAATATGCTATATGTGTTTGGATCTGGATAATTTGAAACAAAAACATATTCCATTGTAAAATTTCATATATGGAAAATACATTGAATTATACAGTTATAATATTAAAATAATTGGGTGCTTGTGTTATGGTGTACTGCATTAAAGCACTGCTTTCAATGTAGGCATCTTGTATTAAAGTGCCAATTTGAGTCCTGGATCCTCTGCTTTCAGTACAGCTCCTCAATAATGTGCCTATGAAGGTAGCAGTTGGTCCAACTGGTTGAGATCCTGCCATCCTTGTGGGAGACCTGGATGGAGTTCCATATTCCTGATTTTTGCCTAGAGAGTGCTGGCTATTGTGGCCATTTGGGTAGCCAAACAATAGCTGAAAGTGCATTCTCTCTCTCTCTCTCTCTCTCTCTCTCTCTCTCTCTCTCTCTCTTTCTCTCTCTCTCTCCCCCCCCCTTCTCAGCCTTTTTAAAAAAATTTAAAAAGTTAACCTTTGGGGCCAGTGCCATGGCATAGTGCGTAAAGCCACTGCCTAAAGTGCCAGCATACCATATGGGCACCGGTTCGAGTCCTGGCTGCTATACTTCTGACCCAGCTCTCTGCTATGTCCTAGGAAAGCAGTGGAAGTTGGCCCAAGTCCTTGGCCTCTTGATCTCACATAGGAGAACTGGAGGAGGCTCCTGGATCCTGGCTGCTTATCAACGCACCTCCAGTAATTGCGGATAATTGGGGAATGAACCAGCAGATGAAAAACCTCTCTCTCTCTCTCCCCCCTACTCTCTCTGTGTGTAACTCTGACTTTCAAATAAATAATTTTTTTTAAAAAAGTTAACCATGTGTCATAAGGGCATTAGTATAATTGTGTGCTTAAAACCATGTTAAAGATATGGCATTTATCTTACAGAAAAAAAAAACTAATAAAATTTGTAAACATCTTTATCAACTGCAATTCTAAAAGTGATATTCACAAAGCACATCTGTGTAAGAAGTGTTTTATTTTCTCACATTTTTCATTCAGTAGTTTATGGTAATGTGAAATCCTTCCGTACTGTTCATTTTGCTCATAAGTGCCTAGATTTCTAGAAACTTTATATATTTCAGTAGTTGTATAAGAACATGTCTAAGTGCTGAATGTTATAGGGTGATTTTGTTAAACACATTTAAATGTATAAATATATATATATATTCAAATATATTATATACTTAAAGTGTACTATAAGTATAAATTTCCAAAATTTGTTCCATTGCTTCAGCTTTCAGTGCTATCACTATTGCTGGATTATCTTGTCTAACTGTATATCCTTTGTTTTCTCTCAAGTCTGTTTTCTTTCTATTCACTCTTGTATGACCTTCAGTTTAATTTTCTTTCTACAGTCATTTTTATTCTATAATTCTTTTTAAGTAATTTTAATTAGTTTCCCTCTGGTACTTCTATTTTTGTTTAATTATTCATACTGGAGTTGTTCTGATTGTGAAAAGTTTGCTCTTTGACATGTCTAATGTGTTATTTATGTCAGATCATTTTGCAGTGCTCAATTTTTTATTTTCATTTTTTTAATCCTATCTTTTTGTGTCCCATGTATTTTTTTATTCTCTGTTGCTCTCTGGGTGAATAACAATTGCACCTATTCTGTGTTCATGTTTGAGCACAGTGACTTTTATAGTATTTTATAGGGAGGCTTCCATGTAGGTTTTAGGTGACAAGCAAAAAAGAATCTTGTAGCTTCATGATTCTAAGCTTTCTTATGTTGTATACAAATTGTGCTAAAATAAAGCTCCACTCTATTTTCTGGAAACTTCATTTCTGATACTCTTTTCATCATATATTTGAAGTTTCTCTTTTCCTTGCTTTTAGTTTTCCTAACATTAACATTGGCTTCCCCTTCGTTTTTTTCTTCAATATGTGTCATTATTTCTCTTATTTTTAGTTATTTATTCATTGCATTTATTATTTTTATTTTTTTTCTTTTTGACTTTAATTTAATAAATATGAATTTCCAAAGTACAACTTTTGAATTATAGCATCTTTTCCCCCATAATCTCCCTTCCACCTGCAACCATCCCATCTCCCACTCCCTCTCCCATCCAATATATCGTGATTCATTTTCAATTATCTTTATATACAAAAGATCAACATAGTGTATACTAAGTAAAGATTTCAACAAATTGTACCCACACAGACACACAAAGTATAAAGTACTGTATGAATACTAGTTTTACCATTCATTTGCATAGTACAACACACTGAGGGCAGAAGTCCTACATGGGGGGCAGGTGCACAGTGACTCCTGCTGTTGATTCAACAATTGGCACTCATATTTATGATGTCATTAATTACCTGAGGCTCTTGTCATGAGCTGCCAAGGCCATGGAAGCCTCCTGAGTTCACAAACTCCGATCTTATTTAGACAAGGCCATATTTTTTATTAAACTTTTATTTAATGAATATAAATTTCCAAAGTACAGCTTATGGGTTACAATGGCTTCCCCCTCCCAAAACTTCCCTCCCACCCACAACCCTCCCCTTTCCCACTCCCTCTCCCCTTCCAATCACATCATGATTCATTTTCAATTCTCTTTATATACAAAAGATCAGTTTAGTATATATTAGGTAACGATTTCAACAGTTTGCCCCCATATAGCAACACAATGTGAAAAAAAAATACTGTTGGAATACTAGTTATAGCATTAAATAAGAGTGTACAGCACATTAAAGACAGAGATCCTACATAATATTTTTTAAAAATTAATTAATTTTCTATGCTGTTTCCAATTTAACAGCAGGTTTTTTTTTTGATTTCCAATTCTCTTTATATACAGAAGATCAATTCAGTATATAATTAGTAAAGATCTCATCAGTTTGTACCCACGCAGAAACACAAAGTGTAAAAATACTGTTTCAGTACTAGTTATAGCATCACTGCACATTAGACAACACATTAAGGACAGATCCCACATGGGATGTAAGTACACAGTGACTCCTGTTGCTGACTTAACAATTTGACACTCCTGTTCATGGCGTCAGTAATCTCCCTAGGCTCTAGTCATGAGTTGCCAGGGCTATGGAAGCCTTTAGAGTTTGCTGACTTTGATCTTATTCCGATAGGGTCACAGTCAAAGTGGAAGTTCTCTCCTCCCTTCAGAGAAAGGTACCTCCTTCTTTGATGGCCCCGTTCTTTCCACTGGGATCTCACTCACAGAGATCTTTCATTTAGGTCTTCTTCTTTTTTTCTTTTCCATGGTATCTTGGCTTTCCATGCATTCAATACTCTCATGGGCTCTTCAGCCAGGTCCGAATGCCTTAAGGGCTGATTCTGAGGCCAGAGTGTTGTTTAGGACATCTACCATTCGATGAGTCTGCTGTGTATCCCACTTCCCATGCTGGATCTTTCTCTCCCTTTTTGATTCTATCAGTTAGTATTAGCAGACACTTGTCTTGTTTGTGTGATCCCTTTGTTTTTTAGCCTATCCAGGCCATCAAATGTGATCTGAAATTGATCACTTGGACTAGTGAGATGGCATTGGTACATGCCACCTTGATGGGATTGTATTGGAATCCCCTGGCACATTTCTAACTCCATCATTTGGGGTAAGATTGATTGTGCATGTCCCAAATTGTGCATCTCCTCCCTCTCTTTTTCCACTCTGAAATTTAACAGGGATCACTTTTCAGTTAAAATTTAAACACCTAAGAATAATTGTGTGTTAATTACAGAGTTCAACTGCTAGTACTAGAACAACAACAACAACAACAAATACTAAAAAGGATAAAGTATTACATTGTACATCTAGAGTCAGGACAAGAGCTGATCAGGTCATTGTTTCTTATAGTGTCCATTTCACTTCAACAGGTTTCCCCTTTGGTGTTCAGTTGTCGCCAATCAGGGAAAACAAATGATATTTGTCTCTTTGGGACTGGCTTAATTCACTCAGCATGATGCTTTCCAGATCCTTCCATCTTGTTGCAAATGACCGGGTTTCGTTGTTTCTTACTGCTGTATAGTATTCTATGGAGTACATGTCCCATAATTTCTTTGTCCAGTCTACTGTTCATGGGCATTTGGGTTGGTTCCAGGTCTTAGCTATTGTGAATTGAGCTGCAATAAACATTAATGTGCAGATGGCTTTGTTATTAGCCAAATTAATTTCCTTTGGGTAAATTCCAAGGAGTGGGATGGCTGGGTTGTATGGTAGGGTTATGTTCAGGTTTCTGAGGAATCTCCAGACTGACTTCCATAGTGGCCGAACCAGTTTGCATTCCCACCAACAGTGGGTTAGTGTCCCTTGTTCCCCACATCCTCTTCAGCATCTATTGTTGGTAGATTTCTTAATGTGAGCCATTCTCACAGGGGTGAGAAACCTCACTGTGGTTTTGATTTGCATTTCTCTGATTGCTAGTGATCTTGAACATTTTTTCATGTGTCTGTTGGCCATTTTAGACAAGGCCATATTAAAAGTGTAAGTTCTCTTCTCCCTTCAGAGAAAGGTACCTCCTTCTTTGATGGCCCATTCTTTCCACTGGGATCTCACTCACAGAGATCTTGCATTTAGGTCATTTTCTTTGCCATAATGTCTTGGCTTTCCATGCCTGCAAAACTCTCTGGATGCCCTAAGTGATGATTCTGAGGCCAGCGTGCTGTTCAAGACTTTTGGCATTCTATGATTCTGCTGTGTATCCTGCTTCCCATGTAGAATCATTCTCTCCTTTTTAATTCTATCAATTATTTGCAGACACTGGTCTTATTTATGCAATCCCTTTGACACTTTATCCCATTTCCAATAGGTCTTCCTCACTGTAGCTCTCTGCTCCAAAATAGAAGCATGTGCTGTTGACTTTTGTGAGCTTTGTCTTCCTAGGCCACACCAGTATCAATGAACCTTCAACTAAACTGGCAACCCTTAACCCATCCTCTCTGATTTCAACTTTTCTTAAGTCATCCTACAAAATTTCTCTACTGGATTAATATTTCACTTTTGCTAGGGATTTTTGGTTTCCCTGGATTTCAAGTTGATCCATAATTTCAATCACTTCTGTTTTATCCCTTGAAATAACTCACGCCATTTTGAGGTGGCTGCAAGAGTGGGTCAGCTTTTCAAATTTCCTTTTAAATGTTTATTTTTATTTATTTGAAAAGCAGAGTTTAGAGTGAGAGAGAGAGATACAGAATGGATATCTTCCATCCATTGGTTCACTCCCCAAGTAGCAGAGGGCCTGTCCAAAGGTAGGAGAATTTTCTTGGTCTTCCACATGGGCAGCAGGAGCCCAAGCACTTGGAACGTCTTCCTCTATTTTCCCAGGCCATTAGCAAGGAGCTGGATTATAAGAGGATCACCTAGGAACTGAACTGGTGCCCATATGCCTGCAATATTTTGAGGAATATTTCCAGATGCTTCCAATTATTGGCATAGTTCTAATAATCTGAAACAGTTATAGAAACTGAAAATTTTAATTAGTAAATGGCATGTAACTAAAGTGATAATATATATAATAAATATTTAAAAACAATGTTCAGAATTTAACAACTGCCTATGTGATGCAATATTTCTTTTTAGTAATAATTTAAAACCTTAGAACAAGTAAGTTAAAACATACTGGGTTGTACAAAAACAACATTGGTTGATATGAGATTGCTTAGCATATATACACAAGGGCATACTGAATTGATTTTGGAAAATGTAATTAAAAGTAAGTATTTTGTGCAAAAACATTAAATCCATGCGTAGTTTTTTCATAGTACATATTTTACATCAATTTTAATACTTATATAATCCCAGATCTCAGTTTTACATTTTTCTTATATGAGAACATTCTGTGTTTCACAGTTACCTGATTTCATGAATACTTCTTTTTCTTTTTCTTTTTTTAAAGATTTATTTATTTTATTTGAGAGCCAGAGTTACACAAAGAGAGGAGAGGCAGAGAGAGAGAGAGAGAGAGAGAGAGAGAGAGAGAGAGAGAGAGAGATATCTTCCAACCAATGGTTCACTCCCCAATTGGCTGCAATGACCGGAGCTGTGCCGACCCGAAGCCAGGAGCCAGGAGCTTCCTCCAAGTCTCCCATGTGGGTACAGGGACCAAGGACTTGGGCCATCTTCTTTCCCAGGCCATAGTGGAGAGCTGGATTAGAAGTGGAGCAGCCAGCTCTTGAACCAGCACCCATTTGGGATGCCGGCACTTCAGGCCAGGGTGTTAATGCGCTGCATCACAGTGCGGGCCCTAATGAATATTTATTTTTCATCAATGCATTTCTATCAAATTTAATTCATCCATATGTCAGACATGTTCAAGTAACAGAACAGTGCAAATGATTGGATATGTTCTTGGCCCATTTCTTTCAGTCTTACACTTTCCCTTTAACATTTCATTGACCTAATGGAAATAAAGGCCAGTTCCCTAAAACCCTAACTCATCATCTTTTTTTCCTCGCTTCTCTTAGATTAACCTTAAATTTTCTTATTCTAAGCTCTGAAAATCCTTCAGGAATACAAATTTAAAGCTAAATATTTATTTGAAGTGTAACGTGTTGACTGGAAGACAATGAGTATATGCAATATGGTATTACACATTACATTGCTATAAGAGCGAGTCTGCCAGATGAAATACAGGGCACTCTAATACTGCCTGGAATGTGATCAAACTAAATTTATTTTTAAAGATTTACTTATGTATCTGAAAGTCAGAGTTACAGAGGAGAGCCAGGGGAGGGAGGGAGAAGGGAAAGGGAGAGGAAGAGAGAGAAAAGGAGAGGGAGAGGGAGAGAAAAGGGGATAATCTTCCATGCACTGGTTCACACTGCAGATAATGGCATAACCTTCTCTGCCACAGTGGTGGTCTCTCAAACTAAAATTCATGCTGGTTAACTGAAACTCAAATTTAACTGAGGGTTCCCTCCTTCCTTCTAAAGCTTACCACTTTATTCAAGTGACATATAACAGCTTCTCTAATTAACCAAAGTAATGGTGACAAACTGCTGCCTATACCATATCATTATAGCTATTCCTCCCTTGTAACCGAGTGTGTGAGGTTGCTTTGATGCTGTGCAAAGTTTCACTTCCATAAACCAATTAACTATCTGAGCAATTAATTATTCTTACTATGCTGTAGTATATAAATGCTTAGGCTTTAAAGGTACTTCACTTATAACTCTATCTTCACTTTCACATTATCTTCATAACATTCTATGGAAAAGAAAATTTCCCTTGTCAGCTGTGGCTATTACTAATGCTCAGTGGTTTTAATAGAAAGGAAAGTAAGAGCAATGCTCCCAAAATAATCACTAATATACCTTTTCTCAAATCCCAGAGATAAAGATCCATGATTTTTTTTTTTTGACAGGCAGAGTGGACAATGAGGGAGAAAGACAGAGATAAAGGCCTTCCTTTGCCTGAAATTTCGATTATGTCCCAGTTGCCCCTCTTCCAGGCCAGTTCCCTGCTATGGCCTGGGAGTGCAGTGGAGGATGGCCCAAGTGGTTGGGCCCTGCACCCCATGGGAGACCAGGATAAGCACCTGACTCCTGCCTTCAGATCAGCACCCTGTGCCGGCCACAGCGTGCCAGCCGAGGCGACCACGGGAGGGTGAACCAATGGCAAAGGAAGACCTGTCTCTCTCTCTCTCTCTGTCCACTCTGCCTGTCCAAAAAAAAAAAAAAGAAAAAGAAAAGAGGCAAAGTAGAAAACAAGTATCTGCAACAAAATGATTATTTAGCATCTGTTAACATTCTTAAGATTGATATAAAAAACTCTCAAATGACCCAACAGAGAAATGAGTCAGAAATATGAAGAAAATGAAAAGGCCCAGAAGCCAATAAGCAACATTAGACTTTAACTCATCTTAAGCAGGTTACTACAACTTTTAGGTAGGATAGGTTTAGGAAAGCCTATGGGGAGGCAGGTGGCATGATCCAGTGGTGAAAGGTCCTCCCCCAGCAGTGAGGGTGAAGCCCTAGGGGAGGCAGCTTGCGACCTGAACACAGGCCTTCCTGTCACTTCTCCCATCTGGAGTGGCCTGTAGTTATATAACTGATACCTAGAATGCTGATTCATTGAGTCTTGTTTCAGGCATGCTGTCAGCTATGCAAGCAGGCCCAGTGGTGTAAATGCTGCATAACTACACAGGATCTTGACGCCATAGTAGTCCAGTTTCTGTGGGGAGAAAGGGTCCAAGGAGGGGGCTTTGCTGCTGGGAGACTCTGGAAGGTGTCCCAGTGTCCACTGATCTTTGACCCTCTTTCAGCACAGGAAACTGCACACTTAGGACACTGGGAAATGGTGAGTGCGTGGGGCCAGGGTCTAGAGTGGGGGAAGGTGGAGCTAAGGCAGGTTGCAAGGCTCCCAGAGGTGTCTGTGCAATGCTTGGACCCATCTCACAGGTGGCACAGCACTTCCCTGGGTCTCTTTTGACCCATAAGGTGGGCCCTGGACTCACACCTGGGACCCTTGGTGTCCTGCTCTTTCCCTGCTGGCAGAGACTTCTGGGCCCAGAGCCATCCCTGGGCAGCTGTGTAGCACAGCCTTGTGTCTCCCCTAATTGTGCAGTTGGGACCGGCTGGCCACTACAGAGGAGCTGGGCTGTGTGTGGGGCTCAGGCAGGTGAGGAGCTGTTATTTATAGGTCCTCGCTTCCTCCTTTCTTCTCATGTGGGACGAGGGGACTCAATTCCACGACCTGACCTTTCTGTGTAACTGTCTAGGAAATATACCATTATTTTTAATATATAACAATATTAAGTATAAACAGTGTAGATGATTTCTAAAATTTACAAGGAGGGGGAAACTTGGTTTAAATTTATTTAAAAAGTTTTTCTGTGAGATTGTCAAGAAAGCTTGAGAGAAGTTCCATTTTATTACACAAAAATAATTCATTTTTACATCTGTTTTCAAACAGGCATAAATAATGACTTTCTCTGAGTCTTTTAGTAAAGGAGTTAAAAGAGTGATTTTATCATTTAATCTTTCCTATTTCATTTAATCAAATATTGTTTATAGCCATTGTCTGTTTTCTCACTAAACTAGGTATTTTTTTTGCTTTATACTTGTTAAGTTCCCTGAAGTATTAAGCTTTTTTTTTATCATAATGTAAATTTAAAATGTTGTCTCAAATACTAAAAAGACAATGAAGGAAAGAAGGTGGCAATGAGTAAGGTTGGGTATACCTTATTTTCTTAGAATTGTGCCTACAAACCTATTGAATCTGTTAAAAACTAAAAATTTACCTAAAAAACTATCAATTTGACAATTTTAAACAAAATTATGAAACACTGTAGATATCTTCATTTTTCACTATCATTCTATCAGATTTCAAAGAAATCCTATTTTCTCACCTTAAAATATATTAATGTATTAGAATCCATTATGGAATTATTCCCTTGAGGATTCTTATTTAATATATTGTTTTAAAAGAAAATTTAATGATTACCAAAAAAGAAAAATCCTTATTATTTTTGATAAAATAGGAAGTCTTTAAAGATCATTACTGAAAACATTAAGCAACCTAAAATACAGCATTATATCTTAAAATGCAAGTGACAAAGGACCTTTCAAGGTTTTTAAATACGCATTGCTATTTCATATTGCCCAGTAAATCAGCAAATAATTTTAAGCATATATATGTAATAGCTTCTAAAATTTTTTGGGAAATAGATGTAGTTACTTGTTACATATTTCAAGTAAATAGCAAACATACTCAAAAAATATCTTGAAAAGTCATGCAATTCATGAATAAGTATACAAAGAAATTTTGCACCATAACAAAAGAGCAAGTATTTATTTTCCAAAATTAATTTTCCAAAAATTATAATCTTTAACTCAAGAAGGAGTACTATATTGATAGAATGATGGCCTACATTCAGGATACCCGATTCTTCATAGAATTTTCACTGCTAGAAATTGCCTGCATGACTTTGAATAACTCACTTTACTTCTCTGGGCATTAGCACTTAGCATACTTTTGTGCAAAATGAGGCTTTGTGTAAGATTATTTATGCTCAATGTAGACTTCAAGGATTTCCAAAGAGGTGTTTTCATGTATTAATCACAATTTAAATCAAAGATTACATTCTTATATGCCCACATATTTTGAACTTTTGCTAGAACTAATATAAAAGAACTCACACATTCAAATTTATAAATACCACTTTCAACATTTGGGGATAATTAATGCATTAACATTTGATGCTAAGTTGATTTTTGTGCAACCAACTTTTCTTAACAGGTCCAGTAATTTATACTGCTTGCAATATATACCTGGTTAAAATGGTTAGGTTTGTACAAATCTGTTTTAATGCAAGTAATGCTTGTGTTTTCACATAAAATTAAGAGTAGAGATATCATGTGAGCAGGTGCTATCCTAATGACTCAACTGACAAATTTGTCAAACTTAATAGTTATGATTTTGATTTGCATTTTCCTGATGGCTAGTGATCCTGAGCATTTTTTTTTCATGTGTCTATTGGCCAATTGAATTTCCTCTCCTGAAAATTATCTGTGCAGGTCTGTTGCCTATTTCTTGACTAAGTTGGTTGTTTTGTGTATAGATTCTGGGATTTAATCCTTTGTCAGTTTCATAGTTTCCAAATAATTTCTCCTATTATATTTGTTGTCACTTCACATTGTTGAGTGTTTCTTTTGCAGTGCAAAAGATTCTCAGTTTGATGTAATCCCACTTGTTAATTTTGTCTTTGACTGCCTGTGCTTCTGGGCTCTTTTCCAAGAAGTCTTTCCCTATGTCAGTATCTTGTAACATTTCCCCAATGTCTTTTAGGAAAATGCAAATCAAAACCACAAGGAGATTTTACCTCACTCCCATTAGAATGGTCCTCATACAGAAATCAGTAAACAACAAATGCTGGCGAGGATGTGAGGAGGAGGATCCCACTGTTGAAGGGATTGTAAACTTGTACAGCAACTGTGGAAGACAATATGGAAATATCTCAGAAGGTTGAACATAGACCTACCATATAACCCAGCCACCCCACTCCTTGGAATTCATCCAAAAGAAATGAAATTAGCATATGAAATGGTGATGTGTATCCCCATGTTCATCTCAGCTCAATTTACAATAGTTAAAATTTGATCAACACAGATTTCTATCAACTAAGGACTGGATAAAGAAATTATTGTATATATACACTATGGAATACTACACAGTGGTAAAAACTAAATCTTTTCATTTGCAATAAAATGAATATAACTGGAAACCATCATACTTTAGTGAAATAAGCCAATCACAAAAAGGCAAATGTCATAGGGTCTCTCTGATCTTTGGTAACTAATAGAGTACTAAAGGTAATCTATAGGAGCAAAATTGACACACTTAAGGATGCATTGATTTTGAACAGCCTTAACCTTGGCATTTGAGGAACAATATGGTTTCTTTTTCCTTTTCTCTTCATACTAATCGGTGAACTCTATTTAGGGTAGGGTTAATTTTCTGACTATAAAAAGTATCTGAACAACTAGTCTCTATAAAAGAATGGGAAAAGAAAAGGGAGGAGAAAGAACGGAGGGATAATGGGTGGGAGGGAGGTGTGGGAGAGAACTTTCTTGTTCCCAAATCAATATTAATTAAATGCATAAATTTTAAAAACCTGATAAGCAATAGTATTGTGACATTTTCCTATATCATCTTTGAGATAGAGTTGATGCTGCTTTTAATTTGTGGTTGATTCCTCTCTGACAAACTAAATCAATTTAATGTGGCTGTAGATTAGAATTACTAAAGTAATATTAATAATGAAGTTTATTTTAGCAGAGTTTGATATGAAGAGATCAGAGTCATTTGTAAAATGGCGTTGTCCAATATCTCATCATATAAATTTGCATTTAATAGTATTCTTTCATGTGCCTGTTGGCCATTTGAATTTCCTCTTGAAAAATTCCTGCTTAAGTCCTTTGCCCATTTCTGAACTGGATTGTTTATTTTGTTGTTACTGAATTTATTCTTTTTTTTAAGATTCATTTATTTGGTTACATTCAGAATTACACATAGGCAGAGACAGAGAGCAAGATAGAGAGGCTTTCAATCTTTTGGTTCACTCCCCAAATGACTCAATGGCTGGAAAGTGCCAATCTGAAGTCAGGAGACAGGAGCTTATTCTAGGTCTCCCATGTGGAGGCAGGGATCCAAGCACTTGGACCATCTTCCACTGCTTTCCCAGGAGATTTTCAGAGAGCTGGATTGGAAGTGCAGCAGCTGGGACTTGACCAATGCCATATGATTGCTGGTACTAAATGCAGTGACTTTATTCACTATCCAAAGCATTGGCTCCTATTGTTGTATTTCTTGAGCACTTTATAGAATCTGGATATTGAAGAGTTTGTGGTTTGTGGAGAGCGGCAAGATGGCAGAATAGGAAGGGAGCACACTGAAAGTCTGGGAAGACACAGGTTAATAAAAGTGGAGATACTGCAGATTCAGGGAAGAGTAGGGGAAGAAACAGCAGAGGAAACTCTTCCGGAACTAGTGATTCACAGTGGACCTGTGAGGAGAGCTTGGGAGCCCAAGTTCGGGACACCAGCGGCAGACTCAACACACCAGCACTGGAACGCAAGGTGAGCTGAACCTCAATAGCCTGAGACACCAGCGGGAGTGGAAAGAGGAGACTAGAGGGAATGAGGCTTGAAACTCCATGGGGAAAAGTTCACCAGGATAACTAGAAGAGAGGGGAAAAAAAGTGAACAATATGGACACGAGTTTCTCTCTCTCCACTCACCCCTCAAAGGTGAGCAAGACAAAGAGCAGGTGCCATTTTGGCCATATGTCATAAGCAGGGCAACCTCAGGTCTGCACCAGCCCTGAGCCTAGCAGAAAAACCTGACTAACGGGCAAGGGGTGAAATAACAGGAGATTAGAATCTAACTTGGCAGAGTGGGAGACTGCAGGAGAATAGGAGCCCTCACTGAGTGCAACACAGATTCCCTGTGTGGTCCTTGGGAAAGAGCTTCCCATCTCTGGCTCCTGTGGGTATATCATTCACCTGCTAACTAACCCCAATTACGTTCAGCTGTGCATTCCATTGTGTGCAATTACTTCGGTTTTGAACAAAAAAAATGAAAGAATGAGAGATTTACCATGCCTAACCTGGGAGTGTCATCTTTGACACACCCTCAACCCTGAGGAACCAAACACAGCTCTCAGTCCACACTCATCTCAAGCCTCTAAGGCTCCACCGAAAGCAGACAGTCTACTTAGTATAGAGCCGTAGTATAACAAGAAAAAACACCACAGTGAAGAAACCAAATATCTCCAAAATGCCAAACAACAAATGCAACGACTGAGGTAACAAGAACAAGGAAGACACTATGATGCCCCCAAATGAAAAAGACACCCCAATTCGAGATTATGAAGATGATGAGATAGAAGAAATGCAAGAAGCAGATTTCAAAAAATTGATAAGAACATTAAGAAGTTCTCAAAAACAAATTCTTGAACTACAGAAATCCTTAATGGACAAGATAGAAAATCTCTCATGAAAATGAAATATTAAGGAGGAATCAAAATGAAATAAAAAAACTAGTAGAGCATGAAACTGTGATAGTGATGAGAAATCATAATGAAATGAAGAATTCAATAGATCAAATGACAAACACATTAGAGAGCCTTAAAAACAGAATGGGCGAAGCAGAAGAGCGGATATCAGACTTAGAAGACAGAGAACAGGCGCCGGCACACCGGGTTCTAGTCCCGCTCGGGGCACCGATCCTGTCCCAGTTGCCCCTCTTCCAGGCCAGCTCTCTGCTGTGGCCAGGGAGTGCAGTGGAGGATGGCCCAAGTGTTTGGGCTCTGCACCCCATGGGAGACCAGGATAAGCCCCTGGCTCCTGCCATCAGAACAGCGCGGTGCGCCGGCCGCAGCGCGCTACCGCGGCGGCCATTAGAGGGTGAACCAACGGCAAAGGAAGACCTTTCTCTCTGTCTCTCTCTCTCTCTCACTGTCCACTCTGCCTGTCAAAAAAAAAAAAAAGAAGACAGAGAACAGGAAAGGAAACAAGCACACCCAAGAAAAGAAGAGGAAATTAGAAATCTAAAAAATATTGTCAGGAATCTACAGGATACTATTAAAAACCTAACATTTGGGTTCTAGGAGTTCCTGAAGGCATGGAGAGGGAGAAAGGATTAGAAGGCATTTTCAGTGAGATATTAGCAGAAAATTTCCCAGGTTTGGAGAAGGACAGAGGCATCTTAGTACAGGAAGCATACAGAACCCATAATAAACATGACCAAAAGAGATCCTCACCACAACACATAGTAATTAAACTCACCCCAGTGAAACATAAAGAAAGGATTCTAAAAGGTGCAAGAGAGAAATATCAGATTATTCTCAGAGGATCTCCAATTAGACTCACAGCAGACTTCTCATCAGAAACCCTACAAGCTAGAAGAGAATGGCGAGACATAGCCCAGGTACTAAGAGAGAAAAAAATGCCAGCCCAGAATATTATATCCTGCAAAGCTCTCATTTGTGAATGAAGGTGAAATAAAGACTTTTCATAGCAAACAGAAACTGAAAGAATTTGTCGCCACTCATCTAGCCCTGCAAAAAATACTTAAAGATGTGTTACACACAGAAACACAGAAACATGGTCATCAATATGAAAGAAGGTAAAGGAAGGAAACCTCACAGCTAAAGATCACAGGAAGCTCAATTTCTCTTTGATGTAGAATTAAACTCTGATGTTCTGTTAAAGCAATGTGTTGAAGTAATCTATTATGTTGTCTTGATGTATGTTAAATTCTAATTGTTCAATAACAGCTGAATTTTATTAAGAGCTATGGGTTAATTAAATATGTGCTTATTTTCAAAGATTTGAATAATCACCTTGTAACAATGGGAAAATTTTATTAAGAGTTTTCTTTTAATTGGCTTATACATAAGATTGTCCATAAATTTAAGCTGCTAAAATCAATCAAAGATACATTTTAATTTGTATGACCTGAATCTCTGCATCATATGATTTATACTTTTTGGTAGAAAGATACTAAAAACATTTTATATGGTTGTGCTTAAATTTAATGGTTAAACAAACTACACCACGTAGATATTTAAGAGGTGTTTCCAGACACATGATTCTTAAAATTTATAGAAGGCATTGGACCTTCTGGTAAATGTTTTCTTAAGTTATTATCTAATGGTTGAAACTGTTTGCTAAGTATTCATGTAATATTGCTATTGTCAGCAAGCCATCTAGGACTTGCTCCCTCATTTCTCTATTCTAAACCCAACTTGCTCTTTCATTTCTGTATTATCCTCAAGGTAGGAAATTAATTCTATTATAAAGGAATCTGTAGGATGCACAATTAAATCTTTAGACCTTATAAAAGAGATGGCTAGCATTCATTCTGTAATAACATAGCCAAAATAAGAGCTTAAATAATAATGTCATAGCTACATGTACTTCGCCATCAGCTTAGTGAACAGTAAGTAGAAAAAACCTCCCTTTCAGACCAAAGGGAAAGAAAGTTTTAAAGTGAGAATATAATTTTCCTCATGGGCATTGTCTACCTTAGAAAAACTACTACAGAACATGCCTGTGACTATAGACTTGTAGTTCTGGCCACCGAAGATTAGAGATGGGACTTGGGAATTCCCTTGACTTGCATCCTCTGGTCTGCTTTAACACAAACCAGGAAGAAAAGAAAGCTAGGCATCAGAAGCAATGGGTGGTAGGCCTATGAATGGCTTATCTGTACAGTGATCTGCCCTCAAGGAGACTCAACAGGCCAGTCCACTGCAGTGGCTTTCAATGTGGTAAACCTGGGCTTCAGCAGAGTTCAACTTGTGAAGAGCCCTGGCAGCTCTGCCAAGAGTTGGATCACTGGAAATGGACCTGCCCTGGAGTCGAAGGATGCCCAGGTCAGAGCCACAGATCTTATTGGCTCTTAGCTGAAAAGCCCTTCACTCAGCCCAGCTTCCAAAGTGACCACTGCAGCTGAGGGGATGGTCAAGTAGGGTCAGCAACATTGCAGGCAGAACTGTAAATTTCTTGTTAGTGATGTCTCCTGCCTTTACCTAGCCAGCTCTTCTCCAAGGCCAGCCAAGTAATGAAAGTCAACAGAGTGCCTTCCCCTAGGAGGTTCACACCTCCCTTAGGATAAACCCCATGTGAAGAGATAGATAGGTCTGGGCCTCTTAACTTACAAGGCCTAAAGCCCACCAGATTATTATCAAGCCCCTTCTGTCAGGTTTTATTTGCTGTTCAATCAGAAAACTTAATTGTAACTTAGACAGCACCTTTCTTAGCCCCTCTAATAATGACTCTGTCCTTTGTTCTAGACTCTGTCTAGTGTACTTGGGCCTCATTCCTTCATAATCATAAACTCTACCTCCAATGGCTCTACTCCCAACCTGTGTTTACTGATGGTCCTTTTCCCCACTTAATGCTGTATAATTGTTCAGACCTGGTTAATGCCACTCTTAGGATCATTGGTTACTATCCTCACTCTGTCTTTTATGAACTTGTCTAAATATGATCAGAGTCGGCGAACTTGGAAAGCTTCCATAGCCTTGGCAACTCATGACAACAGCCTAGGGTGGTTAGTGGCACCATAAACTAGAGTGTCAATTTGTTGGGTCAACAACAGGAGTCACTGTGTACTTGCTCCTCATGTGGGATCTCTGTCCTTAATGTGCTGTACATTGTGATTTAATGCTATAACTAGTACTCAAACAGTATATTCCTCTTTGTGTTTCTATGTGGGGGCAAACTGTTGAAATCTTTACTTAAGATATACTAAACTGATCTTCTGTATATAAAGAGAATTGAAAATGAATCTTGATGGGAATGGAAGGGGAGAGGGAGCAGGAGATGGGAGGGTTGTGGGTTGGAAGGAAGTAATGGGGGTGAAAGCCATTGTAATCCATAAGCTGTACTTTGGAAATTTATATTCATTAAATAAAAGTTTAAAAAAAAACAGTTTGTCAAACTCTTCAACAAAGAATAATGAGGACACAACTAGGATTTCATAAAGGCTAGCAATAAAATAAAACTTGTTTTTTACTTTAAAGAAGAAAATTCTCATGTGTCCAAATGCAATATTTAATTTGTCAAACAGAAAATTTTAAATTTGACATTTCCTAAAATATGAAAATATTGCACAGTCCTAAGTATTATGCCATGCTTAAATTTTTCTTTGTTTCTTTTTTTTTCTATTTTTTTTCTCAAACTCCACTAGTAACAAGCATTCATTCTAGAATTCAAATATCTGGAAAAGTGAGAATCTCCTATGTGTACCTGCATTTCACTAGAAAAAAAAAAGAAGTTCAATCTTCAAAATAAAACTGAAATGTTGAATTTTAAATATGACCAATTCTAAATATATAATCTTCTAAGAATGTAATAACTGTAGCTAGTTAGTAATTCATCCACTAGCCTTGCATTTCATGTGTTTATCAGATGTGCATCACATTGTGAGTATCTGGCTTGCTGCTTCTCCAATGATTGACCTCGCTTTAAAATATATTTGTAACATTACATAAATTTAAAATTTTCATAGTGAAAAATTGTACATAACAAATTTATATGACTTGCTGTTATAAGGGCAAGTGTCCTAAATATTAACTAAAAAATAAAATCTAATATTTTATAAATCATCTCATGCTCAGAAAAAAATCAATTCTAAGAAACATGTATGTTCACAATGTCATGTGCAGGACTGAAATATCACCTCTAATTGATGTCGAAAATAACTTTCTAATTGTTACACAGAGAAGATAGAATGTGACAAATTGATGTTTGACATTTTCTGCTACTTCAAGGATGGATCTGTTCAAGAAGTTACCATCTCTTTTACACTGACAAAAGCACATTTTCTTTCAGTTAATTTTAAATCCTCATTTGTTTTATAAGTTAGACTTTCTATAGAATTAATGCTCATGACCACTTCTAATAAGAGCTACATTCTTCCATATGCCAGTTTTTTTTAGTATGTGAAGACCTATTCCTGTTTCTGAGTATATTATGATCGTTATATAGTAAAATATCAACTAAACTAATAAAAATTAGTCTGAAAAGAAAAAAAATACTTTCTATAAAAGTTGAACATTTTAGAATAACAGTGAATATGTATGTCAAAACTGATAAATCAGATATGAATCAGTCAATACAATAGATTGAAAATTATTAAATTTGAAGGAGTTTGTACCTAGGTTATTTGTCAAATACCTTCAAGTGTTTTATCTTAAAAATACTTAAAATTGGAAAATTGCAGGTGGTTTATCAGATAAGAGACTGCATAAGTGCAAAGATAAAAATGTGCCAGCTAGATATAAGCAATGAGCCTTTATATTTTAATATGTAAGTATATAACATAAAAAGCTACATATAAATCAGTGGTGGTCATTCTACAATCAATAATTATGATTAATTCAGTTCTGTGTACCAAAATTATAGGAAAGAAAATACACAAGTCATACTTAACCACATATTAAATAGAACTTTTTTTTTTTTTGGACAGGCAGAGTGGACAGTGAGAGAGAGACAGAGAGAAAGGTCTTCCTTTTTGCCATTGGTTTACCCTCCAATGGCCGCTGTGGCCAACACATCATGCTGATCCGAAGCCAGGAGCCAGCCGCTCCTCTCAGTCTCCCATGCAGGTGCAGGCCCCAAGTACTTGGGCCATCCTCCACTGCCTTCCTGGGCCATAGCAGAGAGCTGGCCTGGAAGAGGGGCAACCGGGATAGAATCCGGTGCCCCAACCAGGACTAGAACCCGGTGTGCTGGCACCGCAAGGCAGAGGATTAGCCTGTTAAGCCACAGCACAAGCAAATAGAACTATCTTATATTTACTAGATCTTTGCCTATAGAATACATCAAAGAACAGAACTTCTGAATTTCCTCTTCTGGATTTTCCTACCTGACATTTACAGAGTACAGCATATAGGTGATACTTAAGTATTTTGTAGAACAGGAAAATTCATTAAAATTATGTTTCTTTCACAGAAATGTAAATACTTAGAAGACACCTTTTTGCAGTGGTAGATTGCAGATAATCCTATTGTAGTAACATGTCTAGTTGGCCCCATCATATGCAGCAACCAAAGGAAAAAAAAAGGAAAAACTGGACAAAGAGCAGTTAGACACTTTTCTCCATTAGGATCTAGCAAATAGCTTTCAAAAAACAAAATATATGTTTCAAGAACCAAATTTATTTATAGACATAGTCATGAATGGTTTCTTCCCCAGTTGTCCACCATTGAGTGCAATGATGTAAGCAGTTTCTCTCACCACAGTTTCTGGGTACTTCCCTTGCACTTGCTCTTTTGTACTGATACATTTTATTTTTTCTTAAAAATGACCTTAAAATTTTCAGTTTCAAAATTTTCAAATCTATCTCCTTCTATTTATAATTTATTCAATGTTGAATCTAAAATAGTTTGGTCCCTAATTTCCAAACTACCTCATTTCATACTTATCTGCTATCTTCAAATGATAATTTGTATTATGCTTAATATTTCCTGTGAAAAACAGTGTATGTGCACTCACACACACACACACAACATGGAAGGTAAAGTTAAATAAATAGAACACATTTTTCTGTCAACATCTTAGCATCTTTTTTCAGATATGTCTTATAGAATATACTCATCTATTTTAAAAGGGAAGCTTATCTGTTTGGGCATATTATACCTGTTAGGTGGAAGAATAATTCCCACCTAATGAAAAATATTCAGACCAACTATATAAACATACTCATCTTCAAATAATATAACAGTATGATGATCCTTAGCAGTTTCTAATTCAGAGCAATTATTACTGTTCATAAAATGCAAATAGAATATTATGTATTGTGCTACATTCAAAATGGCAAAATTATACTCTGATTTCTCTTCAGAACATATAAATCTTTCACCTTTTTCCAAAATGGCAAAACTGACACAAGGCTATGTCTGTTATTGGTAAATTTTAGATTTTAGCAAAGAGCAAATACGTTTAAAAGGCTATGCATTTTGATATATAGGCAAAATACATCAGTAAGACTTTTCTATAAAATAATCCCACAAATGATATAAAAGGACTTACCAAGTGTAAATTTCAAATGAATAAAGAGAGTTTTTCACACTGTTTATTAATTTATTGAGAAAACAAGGAAATCCAGGTTTCCCTTCAGTGAGTAATCAAACATCCTAATCACATTGTTTTAAAGTCTTCTATACCAGTTTAAATAGTAATGGTAGTGTCTGGTGTCAGTGGCAGAGCCATCTCAAGCCTCTCTCTGATCCCATTGGCAGCTCCTGAAATGTGAAGATAAAGGAACATAAGTTGGATAAAAATGGCAGGTGACGGCTGGCGCCGTGGCTCACTAGGTTAATCCTCTGCCATGCAGCACCGGCACACCCGGTTCTAGTCCCGGTCAGGGTACCGGATTCTGTCCCAGTTGCCCCTCTTCCAGCCCAGCTCTCTGCTGTGGCCAGGGAGCACAGTAGAGGATGGCCCAAGTGCTTGGGCCCTGCACCACATGGGAGACAAGGAGAAACTCCTGCCATCGGATCAGCGCGGTGCACCGGCCGCAGCGCGCCAACCATGGCGGCCATTGGAGGGTGAACCAATGGCAAAGGAAGACCTTTCTCTCTGTCTCTCTCTCTCACTGTCCACTCTGCCTTTCAAAAAAAAGTTTAAAAAAAAAGAAAAAAAAATGGCAGGTGACACATTCGAACTTGGCTCAGGGCCCTGCCTCCCCCACCCCTTCCCTATAGTGTCCTTCTCTCTGGCTCCCACTCATGTCTCCACTCTGCTTGCTTCTCCAAGGCCCTTCCCCTCCAGCTTGGACACTCTTCTTTCTTCATCTGCTCTCTTGGCTTCCAAGCTCTCCAGCCTACCTGGCTCTGTTTTCTTTGCCATCACCCCATCCCTCCAGTGTCCTAACCCTGTCCTACTCATTTACTGACCTCTTTCCATCCATCTGCCCATTGTCCCTATAAGTATCTCCCCAGTCATCCTCACAGGCTGCCCCCACCTCAGGTTTGACTGAGGCTCCCAGGGCCCCACCATCTGTTGCATGTTCTGTGGATTTGCAGGGACACTGTCCTTACCCCACTCGAACCCAGATTGCACAGATAATGTGAGTCCTGTTGGCCTCTGTTAGAATAGCAACCACTCATGCCCTTAGTGAAATTGCAACACATCTATGTCCTGGCCCTCACAGTGTCTCTGGTGCAGGTGGTGCAAGCTCATCCTAGCTGTGTCTCCCAGCCTAACAACAGCACCATGGGAGCCTGCCTTCATCCCCCACCCCAGCCCCACATGGACACACTGCCACAGAACTCCCAGACATGACCATGTCAGAGGTGCTGTCCTGAAGTGATAGCACAATTCAGGTCAGATATCATGCCACCTGGAGGTCACCAACAACTTTGGCATAAAGAGAACAAGCAGCTGCCCAAGGTGGGTCATGTTGGTGGTAGCAAGAGGTTTATGACTGAAGAAGGTATGATTGATGAAGTGATGAAAAATGGGGCAGACAAGGCACCTCTTGTTGTCTAACTGTCCCAAAGACAACGACAGAAATGAAAGAAAAGAAATGACAATAACAGCTCTTTTAAACAAATTCTTGAAAAAGCAAACAGCTTTGACATTGAAACCACCTTGAAATCAATATCCTGTACCTCATGTCAGGCCAGGAAATAGGAGAAACATGGGAGTAGAGAATTTTTGTTCACTCAGATGTTATTTGAGGCCTCAAAAGCACAAAATTAGAAATGAGAACTTGTAGGTGTCTTACTTGCTTTATGAGATATTGCAATAATGGTGTTAACAATAGGTACAGTTGAAGAAATTAAGTACATGCATCAAGAACCAAGATAATATAATGTAAAAACAGAGAATGAGCGATTAGATTGTACCAAGAGATTTTCCAACACTATTGAATGAGTAGAATGTTGCCAAAAACACTGGCAAACGGTAACCAGATTTATTTGAAGACAGGCACCTTGTGATATCAGAGAAGACTTGGAAAAGTAACAATCTCAAAAGGTGGTCCTGGGAAACTTTTTCATTTATCCAAGTAAGATTATGATATAAGCACTCAATAGATTGATGGAAGCATAACTGATTTTATTAAGATTTATTAATATGGATAACAACTTTTTAAGCGTGGAAATAACTGGTTATCCTTTTAGTCTTGCATGACAAAGATGTGCAGCAATGGTAATGGTTTCTTTTCTTAATTGTGAAGAGAAAGAAATTGTTAAGTGAAGAAAAGATTTCAAGATAAAAACAGCTTAAATGAGAGGACAAATAAAGGGTTAGAGAAGTTAGTTACAATTTATTTATAATTAGTGCTATGCATTCTGAGAAATATGAAGGCCAAGGAACATAAACTAAAAATCCAGGTCGTTCCTGAAATTCTTTATACTTACTAATTATAGTGCATGCATCTGTGTAAGTATTTACAAAGCACACAGGTGTGATTAGTTTAGCAGGGATATGAAGACATTTTTACATATGATCCTCGTTTTCCAATAACTTAGAATTGAGAAGTTAGGATTTACATGGCAGAAAAAAGTAAACAGTTCAGGGGCCAGCACTGTGGTTCAGCAGGTTGAGCTGTTGCCTTTGATGCTGGCATCCCATAATAGTCCTGGTTTTCAGCTCCCTTCTGTTCATCTGGAAGGTAGACTAAGGTGGCCCAAGTGTTTGGGTCCATAGTGCCTACATGGGGGACCAGGATGGAGTTCTGGCTTCATCCTCAACCAGCTCTTGCAACCTTTTGGGAACTGAAGCAGTGGATAAAAGATCTCTTTCTTCTCTCTCTCTCTCCCCACTCTGTCTCTGTAACACTTCTTTTTAAATAAATAAATAAATGTTAAAAATGTAAAAATTCAAAAATACCATAGGCAGTATATGACTAGGTATAAAATAAACAATATAGGAACATGTCACTTTAGAAGGAGGAGCTATTCCACTAGACTTTAAAGTTATTCTAGGAGACTGGACCCAAACAGGTATGTTAGAAAAGAAAAAAAGAAAAAAAAATCAGCCTGACCTATTTTATGAAAATTAAGATTTATTAGAGCAATAGAAAATGCCTTCATGAGAACATAATTTTATTTGTAAACATCATAATGTCTGGGCTTTATATTATTTAAATAAAGAATAAAAAATTTTCTGACCAGTAATTTATTCAGTTCTTAGTGCTGATCATGTTTTGTATGTCATTATATCCTGCAGAGTATGACACTTTTACAGATTTATTCTTTTTTAAAAAAAATCCATTATTTCAAAGCCTGCATTGCTCTAGTCACAGCACAATGTAAGAATAATAATAGACTTAATTACCCCAGAGCAGATTTGATGTTAAAAATATTGGCCGGTGCCTTGGCTCCCTTGGCTAATCCTCTGCCTGTGGTGCCAGCACCCCAGGTTCTAGTCCTGGTTGGGGTGCTGGGTACTAGTCCTGGTTGCTACTCTTCCACTCCAGCTCTCTGCTGTGGCCTGGGAAGGCAGTGGAGGATGGCCCAAGTGCTTGGGTCCCTGCACCCACATGGAAGACCGGGAGGAATCACCTGGCTCCTGGCTTCAGATCCTTGCAGCCCCGGCCCTGCCATTAGGGGAGTGAAACAACGTAAGGAAGACCTTTCTCTGTATGTCTCTCACTGTCTATAACTCTGTCTTTCTCTCTCACAGTCTAACTCTGTCTGTCAAAAAACTAAATAAAAAAACTTACCAATTATATATTCTAATGTTTACAGAAATATGAGGCAACTCATTACAGCTTACTTGATGAAACTTCCTAACCTGATATCAACACCAGACAATGTCAGTGCAAGAAATTATGTTATAGAACAATGCCCATCCTTAACTTAGAGGCAATAATCTTTAACAACATATGGCAAATGAAATACAACAATATATAAAAAGAGTTATATTATGAACAAGAGTTGTTCCAAAAATATGAATTTGACATAACATTCAAAAATATTTATCAATGTAACACACCATATCAACAGACTGAAAAAGAAAAAAAAAAGGCACAGTCATTTTGATAGCTACAGGTAAAACATTTGCAAAACTCAATACTTATTCATGATAAAAACTCTCAATATACTACAAATGAGATTGAACTCCCTCAATAAAAGTGACATCTACTAAAAATATACAAGTGTAGCTAACCTCGTAATTCATCGTGGAAGTTTGAATGCTTTTCCCATTGATCAATAACAAGACAAGGATATTCTCACTTGTGTTTGATTGATCATCTTACCCATTAAACAGGCAAGGAAAAAATCCTAAAATGCCTGAAAAGGGGTGCAAGAAATAATAAGTAAATTTAACAGTCACAGGATACAAATTAATATTCAAAATCAATGATCAGAAATTAGAAATATAAATAAAAACAAATAGTTATAATAGTATAAAATATGACTTCAGGTTGTACTTAAAATATGCAAAAACTGGATCCTTCTCTCCCTTTTTGATTCTATCAGTTAGTATTAACAGACACTTGTCTTGTTTGTGTGATCCCTTTGACTCTTAGACATATCAAAGCCATCAATTGTGAACTGAAATTGATCAGTTGGACTAGTGAGATGGCATTGGTACATGCCACCTTGATGGGATTGTATTGCATGGGAAGCATGATACACAGCAGACTCATAGAATGGCAGATGTCCTTAACAACACTCTGGCCTCAGAATCAGGCCTTAAGGCATTCGGACCTGGCTGAAGAGCCCATGAGAGTATTGTAGGCATGGAAAGCCAAGATACCATGGAAAAGAAAAAAAAAAGAAGAATACCTAAATGAAAGATCTCTGTTAGTGAGATCCCAGTGGAAATAACGGGGCCATCGAAGAAGGAGGTAACTTTCTCTGAAGGGAGGAGAGAACTTCCACTTTGACTATGATCTTAGTGGAATAAGATCAAAATCAGCGAACTCTAAAGGCTTCCATAGCCCTGGCAACTCAAGACTAGAGCCTAGGGAGATTACTGACGCCATGAACAGGAGTGTCAAATTGTTAAGTCAGCAACAGAAGTCACTGTGTACTTACATCCCATGTGGGATCTGCCCTTAATGTGTTGTCTAATGTGCAGTGATGCTATAACTAGTACTGAAACAGTATTTTTACACTTTGTGTTTCTGTGTGGGTGCAAACTGATGAGATCTTTACTAATTATATACTGAATCGATCTTCTGTATATAAAGAGAATTGGAAATGAAAAAAAAAACCTGGTGTTAAATTGGAAATGGCATAGAAAATTAATTAATTTTTTAAAAAATATTATGTAGACTCATAGGATGGCAGATGTCCTAAACAACACTCCGGCCTCAGAATCAGCCCTCAAGGCATTCAGATCTGGCTGAAGAGCCCATGAGAGTATAGCAGGCATGGAAAGCCAAGATATCATGGAAAAAAAAAAAGACCTAAATGAAGGATCTCTGTGAGTGAGATCCCAGTGGAAAGAACGGGGCCATCAGAGAAGGAGGTACCCTTCTCCAAAGGGAGGAGAGAACCTCCACTTTGACTATGACCCTATCGGAATAAGACCAAAGTCAGCGAACTCTAAAGGCTTCCATAGCCCTGGCAACTCATGACTAGAGCCTAGGGAGATTACTGACGCCATGAACAGGAGTGTCAAATTGTTAAGTCAGCAACAGGAGTCACTGTGTACTTACACCCCATGCGGGATCTGTCCCTAATGTGTCGTCTAAAGCCAAGTGATGCTATGACTGGTACTGAAACAGTATTTTTATACTTTGCATTTCTGTGTGGGCGCAGACTGATGAGGTCTTTGCTAATTATATACTGAAGTGATCTTCTGTATATAAGAGAATTGGAAATGAAAAAAAAAAAACAACCTGGTGTTAAAATGGAAATGGCATAGAAAATTAATTATTTTGAAAAAAAAATTATGTAGGATCTCTGTCTTTAATGTGCTGTACATTGCTATTTAATGCTATAATTAGTAATCCAATGGTAGTTTTTTCACTTGATATTGCTATATGGGCAAAATGTTGAAATCTTTACCTAATATATACTAAATTGATCTTCTGTATACAAAGAGAATTGAAAATGAATCTTCACATGAATGGAAGGGGAAAGGGAGTGGGAGGGGGGAGGGTTGCGGGCGGGAGGGAGGTTGTGGGAGGGGAGAAGCCATTGTAACCCATAAGCTATACTTTGGAAATTTATATTCATTAAATAAAAGCTTAATAAAAAAAATTATGTAGGATCTCTGTCTTTAATGTGCTGTACACTGTTATTTAATGCTATAACTAGTACTCCAACAGTATTTTTTTCACTTTGTGTTGCTATATGGGGCAAACTGTTGAAATCTTTACCTAATATATACCAAACTGATCCTCTGTATATAAAGAGAATTCAAAATGAATCTTGATGTGATTGGAAGGGGAGAGGGAGCGGGAAAGGGGAGGGTTGTGGGTGGGAGGGCAGTTATAGGACGGGGGAAGCCATTGTAACCCATAAGCTGTACTTTGGAAATTTATATTCATTAAATAAAAGTTTAATAAAAAAAAGAGTAACAAAAAATGCAAAAGCTTACACAATAAAAGCTATCAACTATCCATTTGGAACACAGTTTTGCTGGTATCTTATAAGCTTGAAAAATATACCTAACCATGCAATGCAATGATTCCAAACCTAGTTATCTGCCCAGAAGAAATAAAAACAGAAGTCCTCATTAAAATCTATATGTGAATGTTCATAGCAACTTTATTCATAATTGCCAAAGCCCAAATGTTTATCAACAGATTAAGTGGATAAACCAATTATCATATTACTGTATTGTACAATACAATTATTGTATTGAGTAGTGATGTTAAGCAATTAACAAGGTGTGTGCTATTGATATACACATAACATATATGTGACTTAAAGCTTTGCACAAGTGAAAGAAGCAAGACAGCAAAGACAAATTGTATGATTTTATTTTTGTGAGATTCTGGGAATGTCTAAATTATTAAAACATGAAATAGTTCAGTGGGTGCTATAGGTGGCATCCAAAGGGATGTTTTTGCATACTGGAAATGTTCCTGATTTTGACTTTGGTCATATGAATATGCATTAGTCCAAATTTATCAATCTATACATTATAGAAGAGCTAATTTCATTATATATATTAGACCACAATAAGCCAGATTTTTTAAATTGTGAAAACAAAAGAAAATCTGGGTGGTTTCTAGTCTGGAATTTTGTGCTCTCTGCTTGAGCTGGCTCTGATTCCAGGTGCTGCCTCCCCCAGGTCCCTCTCTGACCCTCTCTCTCCTGCTCCAGTCTTCCCTCTGCTGGCCAGGTCCATCATCTCTAGCTCAGCCCCTCTCCTTTCTTACTCTCCCTTTTCTCCACTTCCATTGCTTCCCTGCCTCCCTCCATGTGGTTCCATCTGGGTCTCCCCTTCCCTCTGTATCCTCCTACTGCCTTTCCCCATCATAATACCCTGCCATGGTCAGCCTCCCCTGCTATCATCACTACTGCAGCTGTCCAAGAAGCCCCTTAGCTCTGGCAGGACCAGCTGCAGCTCTCAGGACTCACCCTCCTCTGTCCCACACCCTGCAGCTTTGCAAGGCCACCCTCTTCCCACCTCAGCCCTTGATCCTACACAACCACTACTCCACACCCAAGGGCATCCTGTTTGTACATCCTGTTTGCCTCCAGTCAGTAACTGCTGAGGTATCATGTCTGAGCACTGTGTAACACAGCTACAGGGGGCTCACTGTTTCTGGAGCCAGGGTGGCATGATCTTGCAATAGCCGTGTCCTCTGGCCTGTTTCCCATGCCACTGCAACCCTGTCAGCTGTCCTTACAGTCTTCCCCTGGCCACACTGCTCCTGGCCATCTCCACCAGAGGAGGACATATGAGAACAGGAGGCCTCGCTGAGAAACTCCTGAATGTCACAGGGTCCCAGTTGCTGCTTTATGGTGACTGAGGTGACAGAGATAATGGCCACCCAGGCATAGGAGCTTCCTTATGTGCTATGCTCACTGCCTTCTCCAAAACCACACCACCAGAATGTCCAAGGCATGGCTGATTGGGAAACTGAGGATGACTCGCTGTCATATCCAGCTTTGTACAACCACTGGCAGTTTAACGGATTTGTGTGTGCTCATCTTGGAATAGTCAGACCCAGGTGGAACAATAAATTTGTAGTGAGGGCATGTGTATGGGTTTACCTATACACACACAAGCCCACACATGGTCCCACAGGAGAACAGATCACCAAAGATGCAGCAGGAGCTGAGGCCTGGGACTGCATGAAATCCCTGGGTCCTTGATACCTTTATGGGAAACAGAGGTGAACAAGACTGACACTGGAGTGGAGGAGTTGAGATTCTGATGGTAACTGTGATGCCTGCTGTTGCCCAGACTGGGATTTCCTGTTATCATCAATCCTGGGATGTCAGGGCCTGCAGGTGCTCCTGCCTCCTGCACCATGGCTATGGCCTAATTATTGTCAGCATCAGCCTCAGTGTTGCCTGCATTACTATCCGGAAGTGTGCTGGAGCAGTTGTAGTCTTTTTCAATTTAACTCCTTGTCTACTTTGAATGCAATGTCTTTGTTCCTTCTCTTGGAGACAGTATGGGCTAAGCCAGCTTGGGGTCCCAGGTAGGTGGTGATTAGCTGGCCACTGACCTTCCTTTTAACCCAAGAGGACTACCTAGGTTACAGTGCCAGCAGAACCAGAGAGAAGGGCAGGAACAGTGCAGTGGCATAGGCTGGATCATCAGTAGCAGTGTGAGGCCTGACTTGTGGCAGGAAGTTGTAGCCCTAGGAATCCCCAGTTATGATAACTGCAGGGGTAAGAAGAGAATTCAGAAATCTTAGGAAACTGCTTCAGATATGTGGGGACATGTGATGACATTGACTCAAAGTGAAAAGGCCTTAAAAGTTGTTGTGCAACATGGTTGTGGGATAGGAGAGGTAAGGAGCTAGAAACCTGCGGACCATGTGCAGCAGTTGATAGAGAACAGTGACTCACCTGGGCCTATAGCACAAGAGCCACATAAGTTTCCTCTTAACGTGCCTCTTTTAAAAAAAATTAATATGAAGTGAGCAGACTGCACTCCATAGCTATAGTTTCAAGAAGACAACCACACCTCCCCTGCTACCCCAATACCTCTCCTACCCTTCCCAATTTTCATTAGTTTTCACAGACATAATTTTAATTATAGTATCCAACAGGAAAAAAAGTAGGCAGACCACAATTACACAGGAGTACAAACAAGGATTAAAAATGACAATCATATCCCAAAATGACCATTTTATTTCTATATATATTTTGGTATTCTATGTTAACTACCACATACCACTTTGTTGTAAAAACAGGGCTTCATTCTTTTTTATGGGTGAGTGTATTCCAAAGTGTATATATGCCACATTTTCTTTATGCAGTCATCAGTTGATGGATATCGGGGTTGATTGGAAAGACCATGGAACCCACTTCCAAGGGATTTAATTATTCAAGGGGTAGATCAGGCTGATCCTAGTTTCTGTTGATCCTGAAGGGCACCATTGTGACAGCATTGGTAGAATCCTATGATGCCTCTATGTCCTGTGGCAATTAGAGGACACCAGTGTGTCCCAATTGATTTACTGACCTTGTGCATGTTATTAGCACTTGGCACCTTTGGCAGAGTTGATTATTTTACAGTTTAAGTGAGTGGAGCTTGCTCTCTTCATATTTTGATGACTTGAGTACAGTCTCTCCCAGTTGTGTGACCAGGCCTCTCCTGGACACTGACACTGGTGATGTCAACTGATCCCTCAGGAGTGTCTGTTCTGTGATGGGTATATGCATGTTCATTTCATTCTTTCCTCATTGTGATCTTGTGGAGTGGGTGTGAGTGTGCCCTAAATGTGATCTGTGTTGGGACATGGATTTCTAGGGATGCATTGGGTCTTTGCTGGTCCTTGCAGCCCCAGGAAAGTTTGGCTCTGAAATCATGACTAGAAACAAGCAGACATCATCACTAGTATAAGTAGGTATAGGCCAGGATACTACATAGAGAAGATGGGTCACACATCATGTGCCATATCCACAGTTACAAGTTTCTGAACTTGTATGGAGGGAACCCCCTAATGACCCCAATTCTTGAGCTTCCCTAACTGTTTATTCAGGGTCCACTGTAGCTGCAGGGTCACCAATGAAGGCACAGGTGGAGTATGAGAAGCAGGATGCTTTGACCAGTTGCATATCACCACACAAGCACTGGATCCTGCACTGTCATCACCCCCAACTTGTCTAAAGTTTGATGCCATTTTCAGAAAAATCTTCCTTGCTTCTGAATGTACAGACCTTGTCTTCAGCTGCAGTGACACTATTTAGCCTCTTCAGGACAGAGATGGTTATGACCCTGAAATCAACTGAGGCAGCTGGCAGGGACAGAGCTGAATGTAGGACAGCACTGAACCTTAATAATTGAAACCTCTGCTTCTACATAAAGGGAGGATTCATGCTGAGAGACATGCCCTGTCCCTAGTGGAGCCAGCCTGGTCAGAAACATTCCACAGTGACCAAAGACTAAGGGCACCTGGCCACATGTAGTGCAGATCAAGTGGGTAACTGGGCCTCAGCAGGCTACAGCACTCTTGAAGGGCCTAAGGAATAGCTATAGGTGTGGTCATGGAGGTAAGGTGCTAACCAGTGACTTTTCCAGAATGGATCAGAGGAGGGAATGTTTTCAGCTGAAAATGACCTGTTTTTAATATGGTCTTGGAAGAGAACCAGAGCCTGATTTGGAGGATTGAGGTCTTCTGTGTTTTCCCAAAGTCATCTCAGAATAGCAGACAAATGCAAGAACAGGGAACTTAAGGTTACTGAACCATACAGGGTTATGACTCAGAGGATGTTCTGACCATGTCCCAGCAGCTCACTTTGAAACCTAGAAAAGGCAGGCATTAGGAACTAGGCAGAGGGGATGGAGTCCTACAGGCAGGGGATGGTGGCCTGACATGATACAAAGTAAAAGAAAGGCCCGAGATTCTGGAATGCAAGTCTCTGCCTCTAGGTTTGATAGGAATATGAGGGTGGGAACAGGTGTTACAGTTGTCCAATGAATGGGTGATCCATGTTCATGAGGGGGGCAACTACTTAAGGGCATCACAATGGCAGGTGCATTGGCCTCTAGGGTTCATACTCCTAACAGGGCACCGTTTTCAATCCAGAACCTCAGATTTGATCAGTTTCTGGGGATGGCTGCTGTGGGTGCAAAGGTAGACCACCCAAGAACAGCCTATCCATTATTAGAATAGTAATGTCTCTGCTCATGAAGATGGTGTTTTGAACTGCCTAGGGGATGAAATCTAATGGAATGGCCAGAGACCCTATGGACACAGAGGGCCACTGCCCTGTCTGTGCTCCATGTTCTTCCTATGTTTCCCTCAAGTGCCACTTCATCCTCTTCCTCCTCAATATTGGGGCTTGATGGGGCAAAGCTAGTTCTGTAGCCTTGACTGGTATGAAGATGGTGTCAATCTGGTGCAGGTCCTCACAATTCTGGCCAACTTCTGTTTCATAGAAAAGGTACTGCATGACAGCATGTGAGGATGAAGGAGAGGTCCTGTCCTTGCACATGGTCAGTGCTCTGGGAGACAGACATGACTGAAATGTAGGTTTGTGTGGTGTTTTTGTGAGTGCCACAGAGTCCTCCAGGAGTAAGAAGATCCCATGGTACTTGATGGGCATTTGAACAGAACTCACCATAAGGAGTACCCC
Organism: Lepus europaeus; assembly: GCF_033115175.1. Lineage (NCBI taxonomy): Eukaryota > Metazoa > Chordata > Mammalia > Lagomorpha > Leporidae > Lepus > Lepus europaeus. Next base: position 29,943,424 of record NC_084851.1, on the reverse strand, counting down.
ACCCCACCACAGCTGCAGTATTCATTTCCTGGGGGTCTTTTGCAGGCCTGACTGTAAATAGCTGAAGGATCAGTGCCAATTTCCTCAAGAACCCATGACCCAACATAGTTTCACATTAAGTGTACATTCACAACTGCCCTACAGTGCCACCAAAAGGGAGAAATGAGGTGAATGTACACAGGCAAAGTGCATAAAATATAGTACTGAAATATCAGTTGGCATCTACCTCAGCAGGAGTCAGGAGAGGCCAGAGAAGGTCTCTTGGCAAGCTAGCACAAAATGAAAAGAGAAAGGTCCCTTTGCCTTAATTCTGAATTTATCCACCCCCTTCCACCAAAGTTGTTTCAGATTTGAAAATGAATACTAGATTAGTCTGTCACTGATGCCCTCTCCATGACACAGAACATGGAAAAAGTGACATCTAGAACCTGGATCCCCAGAGTAGAAATAAGAAAGACTCCTGGATACACAATGAAACTCCAATGCTTGCATTCATCTCAGCTTTCAATTTCTTTTTAACACTGAACATGTATAATCAGTCTTTATTGTACTTATTTCCACACTGTGTTTGAGTTCATAGGTACTTGTGCTTTTATTTTTTTTTATAATATCTGGACCCTGGAAAGTTCCTGACACATGGTAGGACTCTAATAAATAGTGACAAATTGAGAAATGCACAACTCTCCAAGCATCTGATTAAACTGAAAGGAAGTTTAGGCAATAATAAGATTTGATTCAAAGTCATTTCCCTTGGATCATGGTTCAATGCTCTCAGCAGCCAAGAGGTATTAGGGTCAGAAGATGTGCTGAATTGTCTGTCTTCCATATTCAGTCCACCTGTTCAATGTATTTTAAAATATTCATGGTACCTAAAGCAATTCAATAATTCAATGCAATAGCTAAAACTATACCAATGACATTTATCTTACCACTCAAAAAAAAAAAAAAATAACGTGCGTGGTATCACAAAAGCCTGAATAGCCAAAGCAAACCAGCTAAAACAAAACAGAGGCCTTACTCTAAGTGTGCTACAAAGCTGTATAAGTTAAACTGGCATGCCATTGTTATATAAACAGAAACATATACAACAAAGGAGCATAATGGAGTCCTACAAGTGATTCCATGCATCTAAAAAAGACTGATCTATGACAAAGTTGCTAGGAACCCATGTTGAAAAAAATGGTTTTAAAAGAGGGTTGGAAAATTGAGTATCCACACTCATAACACTGAAGCTGTATCTTTTAAAAATTATTTATTTATTTATTTATTTGAAAGACAGAGTTACAGAGAGAGAGGAAGGGCAGAGTGGTCTTCCATCAACTGGATAACTCCCTAAATCGTCACAATGGTCAGAGAAGGTTGATACAAGCCAGGAGCCAAGAGCTTCTTCTGGGTATCCAATGTGACTGTAGGGGCCCCAGCATTTGGGACATTTTCCACTATTCTTTCTAGGTCATCAGCGGGTGATTGGTTCAGAAGTAGAGCAGCCAGGTCTTGAACGAGCACCCCTATGGGTGCTGCCTGCCTATCTCTATACATATAAACACTAACTCAATAAATGCTAAAACCTAAACATAAGAAAATAAGCTTATAACTCATATAGGAAAACATAGGGGAAATGTTTCAGCGCATTGGAATGGGCAAGATTTTTTTTTTTTTTGCATCAGGAACAAAAAGCAGAGGAAACAAAAACAACCCTAGACAAATGAGATTTCATAAAACTAAAAAGCTTCTACACAGCAAAAGGAAGACAAATTGAGGAGAAAATCTACACAATGGCAGAAAATATTCACAAACTATTTGAGAATGGGCTAATAATAAGAATATGTAAGGACTTCAATAGAGAAAAAATCATTCTATTATAAATTGGAGAGTTGATTGAATCAGAAATTATTCCAAGGATTACATGCAAGTGTATGCAAGTGAATGCAAAAATACTCAACTTCCCTAACCATTAGGGAATTGGAAATCAAAACTACAATGATATTACTTTGTTCTAATTATATTGGCCATTACTAGGAAGGTAAAAGGTAAGTGCTGGCAACAATGTGAAGAAAATGGAATATGTGCATATTTTAATTAAAATGTAACTTAGTACATCTGTTATTGAAAAGAGTATAGGCTGGCATCATGACTCAATTGGCTAATCCTCTGCCTTGGGGTGACAGCACACTGGGTTCTAGTCCCGGACAGGGCGCCGGATTCTGTCCCAGTTGCCCCTCTTCCAGGCCAGCTCTCTGCTGTGGCCAGGGAGTGCAGTGGAGGATGGCCCAAGTGCTTGGGCCCTGCACTCCATGGGAGACCAGGAGAAGCACCTGGCTCCTGGCTTCGGATCAGTGCAGTGCACTGGGTGCAGTGTGCCAGCCATGGCGGCCATTGGAGAGTGAATCAACGGCAAAGGAAAACCTTTCTCTCTGTCTCTCTCTCTCACTGACCACTCTGCCTGTCAAAAAAAAAAAAAAAAAGAGGGAGAGAGAGAGAGAGAGTATATCAGTTTCTCTAAAAATAAAGTACCATATGGTCTTGCAGTCCTACTTCTGAATATATATCTAGAGGAAATTAAATAAATATTTCTTCACAATATCCCAGAAATGGAAACAATTCTCTTTATCAAATGATGAATGGATGGAGCTGTCGCTGTGGCATTGCAGATAGAGCTACTTCCTGCAATGCCAGCATCCCACATGGGCAGTGGTAGGAGACTGCTGCTCCATCTCTGATTCAGCTCCCTGTTAATGCACCTGGGAAAGCATCAAAAGATGTTCCAAGTTCTTAATTATCTTTAGAGATAATTAAGTTTCTCAAGAAATGCTTAAAAAAAATGGGGCTGGTGCTGTGACTCAGTGGGTAAAGCTGCCACCTACAGTGCCAGTGTCCCATATGGCTGCTGGTTTGTTTCTCAGCTGCTCCATTTCCAATCCAGCTCTCTGCTATGGCCTGGGAAAGCAGTAGAGGATGGCCCAAGGCCTTGGGCCCTTGCACTCATGTTGGAAACTCAGAGGAAGCTCCTAGCTCCTGACTTCGCATTGGAGCAGCTCCATCCATTGCGGCCAACTGGGAAGTGAATCAGCATATGGAAGACCTCTCTCTCTCTCTCTCTCTCTCTCTGTCTCTCTCTCCCTCTCTCTGCATCTCCTTCTCTCTTTGTGTAACTCTGACTGTCAAATAAATAAATCTTTAAAAAATAAATAAAAAATTAAAATATGTAAAAAAACCTCATAGAGTTATGTTTTTATTGAATTCAAAAATATTTTTCCTTATTGTAAAATAATTCTTCTGGTATTCTATTACACAATAGTGTAACAATAGTTAACAATAACAATAGTTAACATTAATTAACTAAATAGCTAGAAGGCTTTTGAATGTTCACACTACAAAGAAATCTTGAATATGAAGCAATGGATGCTGATTATCCTAATTTAATCATTACATGCATCAAAATATTATATCATAAATATGTGCAATTATTGTATGTCGATAAAACTAATTATGTGGTAAAAAAGAAAATGGTAAATATTTGAGGACAATGATGTTTATCTCATCTGAATATTATCCAATTTATAATCTTATGGTGCTAACATAAATACATACAGTTTTTATGTTTCAATTGACAATTTTAAAAATATTTAATTTCAATGAAATTTATGTTAATAATTTAATAGTACATAAGAAAACAAATGCATACATATGTTTATATTATTCTAAATATATGTGTATATAAACATGCATCCATAAAAATAATTATATGTGTAAGTATATGTTTCATTTTAATATCCAAAATGAGGAAATACATAATTGCAGTACACATGTCTCTGGAAAAATGCCTTATATTCATATTTCCCTTATTCTGTTCAGTCTGTATTCACTTTGTCTTCAGAAAGCTTCTATACTGATCATGGCTTTTTTCATGATAAAATAACTTTTGAGAGTTGTATACTTTTTGAGAGAGGACCTCCAAATGACCACAGCAACTACAAAGACTGATAGCAGATTATCTCACAGTTGTTTTGGAGTCAATCAGAGATCAGGAAAGATGCAAGGTAGTCTGATGACCCCAATTATACCAATGTCACCACCATCCCCAATGACTAGGCCAGTCATAGTGAAAGATATTTAAAATTTTCTTAAGGCTTAAAAATTGGAAATATAGAATGCTAAACTCCACGAAATACAGCAAAGGCATTCCCAAGAGGAAAGTTGATAGCAATAAACAAATCCACACACAAAAAAATTAAAGATTTCATTTTCTTATTTGAAAGGTAGAATTACAGACAGTAAGAGGGGGAGATAGAAAGATCTTCTTTCTGTTAGTTCATTCCCCAAATGGCTGCAATGGCCAGAGCTGCGTGGATCTGAAGCGAAGAGCTAGGTGTTTCTACCCAGTCTCCCATGTGGGTGCAGGGGCCCAAGGACCCAGGCCATCTTCTACTACTTTCCCAGGCCACAACAGAGAGCTTGATTGGAAGAGAAGCAGCTGCGATTAGAACCAGCACCCATATGGGATGCCAGGGCTGCAGGTGGAAGATTAACCCACTGCACCTCAGCCCTGGCCAAAAAGTTTTTAATATAAAGATTACAAAGAAATAGATTTATACCACTTATGATGCTTCTGAAAATATTCTTTGACTTAAAATAAAATATATGTGTCAACAGGTAAAGGGACTTATAGAAACACGATAAAAGAATGAACTTGAGAGGGCCTCATTTTACATTCAATGAATGTCAAAAATAATTCTTATGGGCCGGTGCCGCGGCTCACTAGGCTAATCCTCCGCCTTGCTGCGCCGGCACACCGGGTTCTAGTCCCGGTTGGGGCACCAATCCTGTCCCAGTTGCCCCTCTTCCAGGCCAGCTCTCTGCTGCGGCCAGGGAGTGCAGTGGAGGATGGCCCAAGTCCTTGGTCCCTGCACCCCATGGGAGACCAGGAGAAGCACCTGGCTCCTGCCATCAGATCAGCGCCGTACGCCAGCCGCAGTGCGCTACCGCGGCAGCCATTGGAGGGTGAACCAACGGCAAAAGGAAGACCTTTCTCTCTGTCTCTCTCTCTCTCTCACTATCCACTCTGCCTGTCAAAAAAAAAAAAAAAAAGAAAAGAAAAAAAATAATTCTTATGGTAAAGCAAAGGAAATACAAGACATTTTTGATGAAGAGAAAGATGTTTGACAGACAACAAAAAATAAAATGATGAAAAGTATAAATGAGTTATAAGAAATAAATACCAGTGTAAAGTAAAAAATTAACATTTGTATTAAAATATTTCATTTTTGAGTTTGTAATTAGATAAATGTGCAAAATATGTCTCTATGATATTTTATTTCTAATAACCAAGTTAATGAATATAATAATTAAAAAGAAGATTATAGTTTGGAAAAAGACTAGATAAACAAACCAAAAATACAAAGAGAAAATAAGAGATAATTCTGTCTCATCAAATAAAAGATAGAGGACAAAAAGAAATCAAACAAGGCAATATATAGGAAGAAATAGGCTAATTTAATGAATATGGTAAGTTGTGCATTAAGAATAAGTGACCCTCAGAAGGTGGACATGATGATGCAGTGGGTTAAGCTAGTGCTTGGTACATCAACATTCTATATCAGAATGCTTGGTTTGAGCCCCAGACAAGCCATTCTTCTGATATAGTTTCCTGAAAATGAACATGAAAGGCAACAGCTAATACCTAAATTCTTGGGTTTCTCCTGCCAGTTCTAGGGACCTGAATGGAGTCTCTGGCTCTGTGCTTCAACCTGGCTCAACCCTGGCTGTTGCAGGCATTTTAGCATGTATAATATATGTCTTTGCTTCTGTCTCCATCACTGAGCCTTTTAAGTAAATAAATCATTAAAGGCAAGTGATTCTCTGATATAATGAAAACCATATATAGTCATACAAATTCCAAAAGGGATGCCACAAAATATCACATTATAAATAAGTACACATACAGATTTTATGATTCATTTATTGATTATATATGATCAAAATTTATGCCATCATTCAGTAACATAAAAATTGTTACAAGAAATCTGTAACTAATTCTTCTGTTATTAGACAAAAATTCTAAGTATTTTAAGACTAAATATTATAGTACTTAGATTGATACAATTTAATCTCAGTCCATACTAAGAAGAAGGAGACATAATTTTTTACTGGACTGGACTGTATATTAGATCAAAGTTTCTATGTCCAGTTATTATTAGTTTTTTTAAAAAATATGTAAAAAAAGATGTAACTGAGTGTTCAACTGCAGTTTTAACCAACAATAAAGACAAAATTCTTGGAAATTTAATCCTTTAGATGCTTATCCAACGTTAATGAATGAATTTTTGAGAAAAGATGTATATGCAAAAGGATAACTGAGATATTCGCATTGTGAAAACATGGTACCTCACATGCTCTGAAATAGTTAATGTAGTATATTAAAATTGGAAAAGTTACCATGCTATATTCCAAGTTAGAAAATGACTATACTTTTTATATCAACCTTTTATCTACATAAATATCAATATTTCATGAAATAACATTAAATTTACTAAGTATCAATATTTACTTATTTCAGAAATACTTAAGCTTCTAATTAAGTTTTTTTAAAGATTTATTTATTTATCTGAAAGGCAGAGTTAGATAGAGGTAGAAAGAGACAGAAAGAAAGGTCTATCATCTGCTGGTTCAGTCACCAGATGGCTGTAATGGCTGGAGCTGCACTGATTCAAAGCCAGGAGCTTCTCCTGGGTCTCCAGTGTGGGTGCAGGTCTCTAAAGACTTGGGCTATCTGCTACTGCTTCCCCAGGCCATAGCAGAGAGATGGATCAGATGTGGAGCAGCCAGGATTCAAACTGGCACCCATATGGGATGATGACACTGCAGACTGGGACTTTAACTTGCCATGCCAGCCCCCCTACTTGATTTACTTCAGCTTGCATTCTGCCTCTAATTCAGGTTCCCTGACTCAGGGCCATGTCCACTGGGGAAAACAACCACTTCTCCTGTGTAGAATTGGAGGAGGGGACATTTTCCTGATTTACAGATGCAGTACTGTTTCACTAGATTTTGACACCACAGGAGAACAAGTGGGGATGCCACCAGGAGTCTCCTGAAGCAATGGGGATAGCTTGAGAAATCAGATGTGGCTTGTACATGTTTTATTTTTGTCTGTTGACAAGGACTGAGATAAAAGCCTGTCCAGGCAGGCCTGACTTGGAGAAATGAGTCCATAGGTGAGAGGAATGGAACCCAGCTGCTCTCTGCTGTCTCCAGATACCTGGAAAGTTCACTTTTCCCTGAGTTTGTTCCTACTTCTAATGATTCCAAGTCCAAGGCTGTCCTGCTTCCACAAGAGAAATGACAGTTATGGGCCTGGAGGGAGATGAGTGGATGCCATCCCTGCCCTATAAGCACATCTTGGGGATTCATCTCATAATGGATTAACATCAGAGACTTAGCTGGATGCGTATCTGTTTCATGTACAGAATGAGCTCCAGGAGCAGGTGAGTTCTATAGGAAAGCAGGCATCTTTGCAGTGCAACATTAGGATAAGTCTCTGCTCATGTTATCAATCTTACATGTTACTCCACCATTAATAGAACAGATGTTTTTAGACCTGAAATCATCAACATTGTGAATTATATAAGGCCATAAATTAATAGGTTTGGAAAACTATATTTGTGATTTTTGGTGTACTTGAATTGAAACTATACTAGATTTTCAGTATGATTTAGTGATGTCTATTTTGTTCTCTTAATTTTTGAACTATTTTAAGATATTTCAGAATATTTTAGGATGGTTTCACCTCATGGCCCTATGAACCGTGCAATATTCTTAATATTAAACAGTAATGAATTTAACAGGTGGCCATGAAAAAATCCATTACAGTGATTGCTACTAACATATTCTTTTGCTTGCTTACAAGAAAGTTATCTAAAAATATTTTCTATTGTAGATTAAGTATTTTTAAAAATTGTTAGTCTGGGTGAAAAATATTTAAAAAAATAAGTTCCAATACATCCTTAAAAAAAGTTTACTTTAGTATTTAGGTTTTTTTAAATAAACATTTTAACACTGATAAAAAATTAAAATTTTTTAAAGAAATCAGAGAAGAATAATTTCTAACACGTGAAGAGAATAGTGTTTATGATAAAAAATATTCCCTACCATCAACATTTCTGATGTCCTTCAAAAGATTTGGGTTGCATTTGTTTTTAAAATTTTTATGTATAAAAAGTCCCTCCTCGGCAGGTGCTGTGGCTCAATAGGCTAATCTTCCACCTGTGGTGCCAGTACCCTGGATTCTAGATCCAGTCAGGGTGCTGGATTCTGTCCTGGTTGCTCCTCTTCCAGGCCAGCTCTCTGCTGTGGCCAGGGAGTGCAGTGGAGGATGGTCCAGGCCCTTGGGCCCTGCACCTGCATGGGAGACCAGGAGGAAGCACCTTGCTCCTGGCTTCAGTTCAGCACAGCACACCGGCCACAACACAGCAGCCCATCAGTCATAGTGACTTTGGGGGTGAACCACCAGAAAAAGGAAAACCTTTCTCTCTGTCTCTCTCTCTCTCACTGTTTGACTCTGCCTGTCAAAAAGAAAAAAAAAAACTGCATTCATGCCCTAGGAAGGGTAATATTCAAGTACCCTGGGCCCAACATGGGCCTGATCAGGGAACTTAGAGCATTTTCCATTGTTTTATAAATTTGTAATGGTGGGGTTGCTATGGCTATGAATTCCATATCAGTGCAATGTACTGGGGGAGGGCATGATATTAACTCTTAAAAACACAGTTTTATCCCTTCCTGGTGTCTACTTGATCCTGGTGGTTTAAAAAAAGTGCAATTTCGTGGACTATTTTTGTGTGTCCCCAGCTGTTACCTTGTTCTGCTATATTTTTTGTCTCCCAATTCTGTGGTGGCACTTTTATTACATATGATTTTTCTCAGTGGAACAAGGAATTCAATCTTCAGGGTTACATATTCCGCATCAATTCTGTGCTATATCTGCATTAAATTAAGTTTCTAAATAGATGACACATTGCATTCATTCAATGCAATTAGATGCTTGTCCTGTTTATTCTTCTAGAATTTGTCCATCTTTAAAAAAACTATTTTTGTGAAACTAATCATAGTGGAAAGGATTTTTTTCTTTTTTTTCTTTTTAACTTTTATTTAATGAATATAAATTTCCAGTGTACAGCTTATGGATTACAATGGCTTCCCCCTCCCATAACTTCCCTCCCACCCGCAACCCTCCCCTCTCAGGTTCCTTCTCCCCTTCCAATTAACATCAAGATTCATTTTCAATTCTCTTTACATACAGAAGATCAATTTAGTATAAAGATTGCAACAGTTTGCACCCACATAGAAACACAAAGAGGAATATACTGTTTGAGTACTAGTTATAGCATTAAATCACAATGTACAGCACATTAAGGACAGAGATCCCACATGAGGAGCAAGTACACAGTGACTCCTGTTGTTGACCCAACAAATTGACACTCTAGTTTATGGTGCCACTAACCACCCTAGGCTGTCGTCATGAGTTGCCAAGGCTATGGAAGCCTTCCAAGTTTGCCGACTCTGATCATATTTAGACAAGTTCATAAAAGACAGAGTGAGGATAGTAACCAATGATCCTAAGAGTGGCATTTACCAGGTTTGAACAATTATACAGCATTAAGTGGGGAAGAGGACCATCAGTACACACAGGTTGGGAGTAGAGCCATTGGTGGTAGAGTAGAGGTTATAATTACAAAGGAATGAGGCCAAAGTGCACTAGACAGGGTTTAGAACAAAGGACAGAGTCATTATTAGAGGAGCTAAGAAAGGTGCTGTCTAAGCTACAATTAAGTTTTCTGATTGAGAGGCAAATAGAACCTGATAGAATGGGCTTGATAATAATCTGGTGGGCTTTAGGCCTTGTAAACTTAACGAGGCCCAGACCAATCTATCTCTTCACATGGGGTTCATCCTAAGGGAGGTGTGAACCTCCTAGGGGAAGGCACTCTGTTGACTTTCATTACTTGGCTGTCCTGGGAGAAGAGCTGGCCAGGTAAAGGCAGGGGGCATCTCTAACAAGAAATTGACAGTTCTGCCTGCAATGTTGCTGACCCTACTTGACCATCCCCTCAGCTGCAGTGGTCACTTTGTAAGTTGGGCTGAGTGAAGAGCTTTTCAGCTTAAAGCCAATAAGATCTGTGGCTCTGACCTGGGCATCCTTCGACTCCAGGGCAGGTCCATTTCCAGTGATCCAACTCTTGGCAGAGCTGCCAGGGCTCTTCACAAGCTGACTTCTGCTGAAGCCCAGGCTTACCACATTGAAAGCCACTGCAGGGCACCGTCCTGTTGGGTCTCCTTGAAGGCAGATCACTGTACAGATAAGCCATTAATAGGCCTGCCACCCATTGCTTCTGATGCCCAGCTTTCTTTTCCTCCTGGTTTGTGTTAAAGCAGACCAGAGGATGCAAGTCAAGGGAGTGCCCAAGTTCCATCTTTAATCTTCAGTGGCCTGAACTATAAGTCTATAGTCACAGGTATGTTCTGTATTAGTTTTTCTAAGGTAGACAATGCCCATGAGGAAAATTATATTCTCACTTTAAAACTTTCTTTCCCTTTGGTCTGAAAGGGAGGTTTTTTCTACTTACTGTTCATTTTGCTGATGGCGAAGTAAATCTAGCTATGAGATTATAATTTAAGCTCTCATTTTGGCTATGCTATTACAGAAAAATGTTAGCCATCTCTTTTATAAGGTCTAAAGATTAAATTGTGCATCCTGCAGATTCCTTTATAATAGAATTAGTTTCCTACCTTGAAGAGAATAGAGAAATGAAAGAATAAATTGGGCTTAGAATAGAGAAATGAGGGAGCAAGTCCTCGATCGCTTGCTGACAATAGCCATATTACATGAATACTTAGCAAACAGTTTCAACCATTAGATAACAACTTAAGAAAACATTTACCAGAAGGTCCAATGCCTTCTATAAATTTTAAGAATCATGTGATTGGAAACACCTCCTAAATATCTAACTTGGTGTAGTTTGTTTAGCCAGTAAACTTAAGCACAACCATATAAAATGTTTTTAGTGTCTTTCTACCAACAAGTTTAAAATATATGATACACAGATTCAGGTCATAAAAATTAAAATGTATCTTTGATTAATTTTACAAGCTTAAATTTATGGACAATCTTATCTATAAGCCAATTAAAATAAAACACTTAATAAAATTTCCCCATGTGGACATACAATATATACACACCTATAACATAGCATAATAGACCAATATAGCAATTTTAATAATAGCTTTTAAAATCTTTAACTCTTTTTGTAGATTGCCAATTGATTTGAATTGCTTTTTCTTTTTAGTAACCTCAGTTAACCATACTTTCTCTCAGTTGGTACTGTTAATACATTATTGGCTTCATCTGTTTACAGAGCCATCCCAAAGTACTGAATACAATAGAAATGGCTGGAAAAAGTCCATAGGAACCTATAGGAGGACAGCTAAATACAGAACCAACAACGCTTCAGTTTTATGAGCAGCAAATCATATATAACTATGGAAGACAAAATACTTTAAGTCGCCATGTTTAAATTATAAACTCATCAACCAACAAGAGACACTTGTTTACTTCACAGTATTTTTGAAAGCACCTGTAGGATTTTACAAGTATTTAACCCTTTAGGCCTCTGGGACTTTCTCATTAAGATAACTATCATGTCTAGTAACACAAGATCATTAGACTTTTTAATTCTCCAACATTTGTATTAATAGCATTTTCCATTATAGAAACTTAAAATTTGGTACCACGTCACATCCTGACAGTACTCTAATATAATCTAAATAGTCTGATTAGTTGGTGTCTCTATAAGATGAGAGACATAGGTCCTTTGATTTTTTCAGTTGGGCCCAAACTGGGAAAACCAAAGTCCAAGATTTACTGGAAATTTTAGAGTCCAGATTGTTTGGAACTTTGATTTTTGAATGCCTGTCAAGAATGCCAAGAAGGCTCAAAATGCAAAATATCTGGTTCAAATAAGATTCCTTAAAATCATGACATAACATAGACCAAATTTGATCATTGTTACAAGGTGATTATTAAAATATTTGAAAATAAGCACATATTTAAATAACCCATAGCTCTTAATAAAAATTCTGCTGTTTTTGAACAATTAGAATTTAATGACATCAAGACAACATATTAGATTTGTTTAACACCTTGCTTTAACAGAGCATCAGAGATTAATTCTATATCAAAGAGAAATTGAGCTTCCTGTGATCTTTTGCTGTGAGGTTTCCTTCCTTTACCTTCTTTCATATTGGTGACCATGTTTCTGTGTTTCTGTGTGTAACACATCTGTAAGCATCTTTTGCCGGGCTGGACGAATGGCGACAAATTCTTTCAGTTTCTGTTTGCTGTGAAAAGTCTTAATTTCACCTTCATTCACAAATGAGAGCTTGCAGGATATAATATTCTGGGCTGGCAGTTTTTCTCTCTTAGTACCTGGGCTATATCTTGCCATTCCCTTCTAGCTTGTAGGGTTTCTGAACAGAAGTCAGCTGTGAGTCTAATTGGGGATCCTCTGAGAGTAATCTGGCGTTTCTCTCTTGCACATTTTAGGATCTTTTCTTTATGTTTCACTGTGGTGAGTTTGATTACAACGTGTCATGAGGATCTCTTTTGGTCATGTTTATTAGGGGTTCTATAAGCTTCCTGTACTAAGATGCCTCTGTCCTTCTCCAAACCTGGGATATTTTCTGCTAGTATCTCACTAAAAAGGCCTTCTAATCCTTTCTCCCTCTCCATGCCTTCAGGAACTCCTAGAACCTGAATGTTTGGTTTTTTAATAGTATCCTGTAGATTCCCGACAATATTTTTTAGATTTCTGATTTCTTCTTCTTTTCTTGGATTTGACTGTTTCCTTTCCTGTTCTCTGTCTTCTAAGTCCAATATTCTCTCTTCTGCTTCACCCATTCTGTTTTTAAGGCTCTCTAATGTGTTTGTCATTTGATCTATTGAGTTCTTCATTTCATTATGATTTCTTGTCACTATCACAGTTTCTTGTTCTACTAGTTGTTTCATTTCATTTTGATTCCTCCTTAATATTTCATTTTCATGAGAGAGATTTTCTATCTTGTCCATTAAGGATTTCTGTAGTTCAAGAATTTGTTTTTGAGAACTTCTTAATGTTCTTATCAATTTTTTGTGATCTGCCTCTTGCGTTTCTTCTATCTCATCATCTTCATAATCTTGAATTGGGGTGCCTTTTTCATTTGGGGGTATCATAGTTTCTTCCTTGTTCTTGTTACCTTGGTTTTTGTGTTTGTTGTATGGCACATTGGAGATATTTGGTTTCTTCACAGTGGTGTTTTCTATTGTTACACTATGGCTCTATATTAAGTGGACTGTCTGCTTTAGGTGGAGCCTTAGAGGCTTGAGATGAGTGTGGACTGAGAGCTGTGTTTGGTTCCTCAGGGTTGAGGGTGGGTCAAAGATGACACTCCCACGTTAGGTGTGGTAAATCTCTCTTTCTTTCTTTCTTTCTTTCTTTCTTTCTTTCTTTCTTTCTTTCTTTCTTTCTTTCTCTTTCTTTCTTTCTTTCTTTCTTTCTTTCTTTCTTTCTTTCTTTCTTTCTTTCTTTCTTTCTTTCTTTCTTTCTTTCTTTCTTTTATTCAAAAGGGAAGTCATTCCACACAGCTGAACGTAATTGGAGGTAGTTAGCAGGCAAATGATATACCCACTGGAACCAGAGATTGGAAGCTCTTTCCCCAGGACCATACAGGAAATCTCTGCTGCCCTCGGTGTGGGCTCCAATTCTCCTGCTGTCTCCCACTGGGTTGCCAAGTTAGATCTTAATCTCCTGTTATTTCACCCCTCCCCTCAGAGTCAGGTTTTTCTGCTAGGCTCAGGGCTGGTACAGACCTGAGGTCACCCTGCTTATGACGTATGTCCAAAATGGTGCCTGCTCTTTGACTTGCTAGCCTTTGAGGGGTGAGCGGAGAGAGAGAAACTCGTGTCCATATCGGTCACTTTTGTTTTTTTCCTCTCTCTCTTCTAGTTATCCTGGTGAACTTTTCCCCACAGAGTTTCAAGCCTCGTTCCCTCTAGTCTCCTCTTTCCACTTTCCTGCTGGTGTCTCAGGCTATTGAGGTTCGGCTCACCTCATGTTCCATCGCTGGTGTGTTGAGTCTGCTGCTGGTGTCCCGAACTTGGGCTCCCACGCTCTCCACGCAGGTCCACTGTGAATCACTAGTTCCGGAAGAGTTTCCTCTGCTGTTTCTTCCCCTACTCTTCCTTGACCCTGCAGTATCTCCACTTTTATTAACCTGTGTCTTCCTGAACTATCAATGTGCTCCCTTCCTATTCCGCCATCTTGCCGCTCCTTCATGGAAAGGATTTTTTTTTCTAATTTAATATGCAAACTGAATCATTTTATCAATGAACACAATTAACCTACTCCCCATGATTGGTTTATTTTAATATTGTCAATGTCATAGGTCAAGTTGGTAATAAGTTTGGTAAAACTTATAGTGAAGACAGCATTGTTAACATAATAAAATAGTAAATTATATCATATATACTTATATTCTTAAATCTACAGGGACTATACACATCACTGTACATTCATTAGTCGAATATTCCTAAAGTTACCCCTCATAATATAACAATATTTTAATAATTTATATTTTCATAAAGATAAGAAAAGAGGCTTTATCAAAATTATGTTTCTTGAGGAAACCATTGTGGTGCAGAGAGTTAAGCTGATGCTGGGACATTTTCATCCTTTATCAGTGTGTTGGTTCATGTCCTGTGTACATGTTCTGATCCCTTTGCCTCCTGCTTCTGGTGCAACTAGGCAGCAGCAGATAATGGCTCCAGTACCTGGGTTCCTGGCACACAAATGAGAGCCTGAAATGGAGTTCCTCACTCCTATTTTTGGCCAGTTTTCTTGGGCATCTCTGGGAGTGACCAGTGAATGGGAGATGCTTGGCTCTCTCACTACTTCTGTGTGTGTGTGTGTGTGTGTGTATTTTTCACTTTTGAGTAAATATTTTTTAAAACATACTTTGTGTATCAAGTAGCCCTTGAGTTTATATAGATGGCATCTTTTTGTCATACTGCTTCTGTTTTATGTACACGCCTAATCTAAGCCCAAAGATTTCATCATTAGCCTTTTGGTTCCTAGTCTATTTATCTATATTATTTGAGTTTAAATGCATATAATTTTTAGACAACCTACAAGACAATTTTTCCCTTAAAAACAATGCCTTCATTCCAAGTAAATCATGGCCAAAATAAATGAAGGTCTCGAGATAACATCAGTCCCATTTCCTGTAAATCCTTGTGTTGTGTGGATAACAAGCAGCAGCCAGTTATGATGAGCAGTGATAGATCCAAAGTAGTTGCCAATTTGTTAACATTTTTCCATTTCTAGACCACTCTTAAAGAAAATCATAAATGGGGTCATTCCATCCTCATGGTAGTACCAGCAGAGCAACCATGCCAAGTGGATTCATGTTTTTACCCAAATAGAACTGGTAGTTTTTGAAATTAGCAAGGATGTGTTCGATCTGTTGTGCATCCTCTATCATACAAGGTTTTACCCTTTCTAGTCTCTGTTCTTCAAGCTTGCCTTTGATTCTAGGTAATCTTTAATATGCTTCTTGAAGGATTCTTTTGTGAATCTGGTTTCCTGCAGGTGATGGTTCATGACAACATCAACACCAGTGATTACTGTGCTTTCAGTACCTTTGCCCTCAGGGCCTTCAGAATAGGCATTTATGCAAAGCAAGGAATCATCATTGTTACTCTCTGCCCACTGGCCATTTTCCCCTCACCTCCAGGCACATCTTGCAAATGTTATAGAACAACTCATTGTCACTGATGAGGTCCCAGTAAATAAGCATGATGCCACCTGGAAGAAGAGGACAGCGGTGCTAGCTTTCCAGGAGCCTGGAGCTCTGGGTGAGTGTGTTGCAGCCAGAACAGCCCTCAGTGTTAGTGGGGAGAGGGCCAAAAAGTCCAGGTTCATTTAATTGTGGTGTTTTCCTCACCATGATGCAAAATGAAGTGAATATTTTGACATATAAGATGAAAGGCAGGATAAAGAAGGTGAATGTTGCCCACGCTTTCTGTCTTCTTAAAATGCTCAGAGGCTTCACTCTCTTCACTCTCAGCTCCAGTAATCTCAGATTTTTAGTTCTTCCAGTGAGAACTGAGCTGTACATTGCTATCTTTAAGTATTTACTTTGTTTCAAAGGACCCAATTCATTACACCCTAACCAAACTGTAAGTGACCATCTTCAAACTCCTCTATTTCCTATCTTACATGTTGACAATATATTATTGCACCTTCAGCGATCCTTCCATGATGAAACTGCCAGATTATTCACATAAAAAACAGGATACAAAACTAGCTTTAAAATACAAACAAATAGTATGATATTTTGGAGTACACATATATGTTGTGGACAACTATCAGTTGTTAGATACAGGGAACTAATGTGCATTTTCAAAATCAATTATCTAAATGATTATATTTCATCTATTATCACTCATCCACAGTAGCCATGTTTTTTTTCTCACCCAGACTGTATATTATCAAGAGCCTCATTAGAAACAAATAAGAATTGATTATCTGTTAGAGCAAGTTTGTTTCAGTGAATGGTGGGCATTTACCAAATGAAGGAAATGAGGTAGGGATAATCAGCCAAATATCACTGTGGCAGAAGAAGAAAATATTGAAATCCTTATCTACTTTCTTTCATGTAATTACGTTATCTCTTTCACCAAACATCTCATAATGTATGAATAGGACAATATAATTTATATATATATATATGTATATATATATATATATATATATGTATATACTAAAATAATTTCACCAATATCATACACTGCTTAAATATATAATTGAATTGATTATGATCCTTGAAATGTGGAGATAGTTAATCTTCTAGTCAATATGGTCCTGGTAATTTTTCTGGTTCCATGGGTACAGATACACATTTATGGAAAATCAATTATTCAGTTACGATTCATAGTGCTTTTGCTTTAGTAGATTATGCCTTTGAAGCAAATTCAACAACGACTTTACCAACTCTTCCATGTGCCTTTCATTAACTCATGCATGTCCCGTGGTTGTAGAGGAATTTTTCTACTTCTTCCATTCATTTATGAGATCGAGCCATTTTGCACCAGGCCTATGTATGTAGAGCATTTAAAAATATCTACAGAAAAATGCAATTGTTTATCTTGTTGCAAACATGTTTGAAATTCACAAATATAGGAGTCAAAGGGTTCAGAATATGGATGTAGTGAAAAATTTCATTTGTTACAGACAATGCAGAAATCTTACTACCAAAAATCTGTACAAAATATTTAGGGTTCCTTAAAAATAAGTGGGTAAAATAAAAATGATATTTGTGATAACTTTCATGAAAAATAAAGAACACTGGTAATGTAAGATCTGTTTTTGTTTTACAGGTATCTAAAATGTTTCCTGTATGCTGTTAATATGAAAAAAGTTTCCACTTTTGCTATCATTAAAAAATATGTATTTTTAGGCCAGCGCCGTGGCTCACTAGGCTAATCCTCCGCCTTGCGGCACTGGCATACCGGGTTCTAGTCCCAGTCGGGGCACCGACCCTGTCCTAATGGCCCCTCTTCCAGGCCAGCTCTCTGCTGTGGCCAGGCAGTGCAGTGGAGGATGGCCCAAGTGCTAGTCACATTAAACATTTTTTTTATTAAACTTTTATTTAATGAATATAAATTTCCAAAGTATAGCTTATGGGTTACAATGGCTTCCCCCCTCCCATAACTTCCCTCCCACCCGCAACCCTCCACTTTCCCGCTCCCTTTCCCCTTCCATTCATGTAAAGATTCATTTTCAATTCTCTTTGTATACAGAAGATCAGTTTAGTATATATTAGGTAAAGATTTCAACATTTTGCCCATATAGCAACATAAATTGAAAAAAAACTACCATTGGATTACTAATTATAGCATTAAATAGCAATGTACAGCACATTAAAGACAGAGATCCTACGTAATTTTTTTAAAATTAATTAATTTTCTATGTGATTTCCATTTTAACACCAGGGTTTTTTTTTTTTTTTCATTTCCAATTCTCTTTATATACAGAAGATCACTTCAGTATATAATTAGTAAAGACCTCATCAGTTTGTGCCCACACAGAAACGCAAAGTATAAAAATACTGTTTCAGTACTAGTTATAGCATCACTTGGCTTTAGACGACACATTAGGGACAGATCCCACATGGGGAGTAAGTACACAGTGACTCCTGTTGCTGATTTAACAATTTGACACTCCTGTTCATGGTCAGTAATCTCCCTAGGCTCTAGTCATGAGTTGCCAGGGCTATGGAAGCCTTTAGAGTTCGCTGACTTTGATCTTATTCCGATAGGGTCATAGTCAAAGTGGAAGTTCTCTCCTCCCTTCGGAGAAGGGTACCTCTTTTGATGGCCCCATTCATTCCACTGGGATCTCACTCACCGAGATCATTCATTTAGGTCTTTTTTTTTCCCATGATATCTTGGCTTTCCATGCCTGCTATACTCTCATGGGCTCTTCAGCCAGATCTGAATGCCTTGAGGGCTGATTCTGAGGCCAGAGGGTTGTTTAGGACATCTGCCATCCTATGAGTCTGCTGTGTATCCCACTTCCCATGTTGGATCTTTCTCTCCCTTTTTGATTCTATCAGTTAGTATTAGCAGATACTTGTCTTGTTTGTGTGATCTCTTTGACTCTTAGACCTATCAGAGCTATCAATTGTGAGCTGAAATTGATCACTTGGACTAGTGCGATGGCATTGGTACATGCCATCTTGATGGGATTGTGTTGGAATACCCTGACACATTTCTAATTCCACCATTTGCGGCCAGTCCGATTGAGCATGTTCCAAATTGTTCATCTCCTCCCTCTCTTTTTCCACTCTTAGATTTAACAGGGATCACTTTTCAGTTAAAATTTAAACACCTGAGAATAATTGTGTGTTAATTACTGAGTTCAACCAATAGTACTAGAACAACAACAACAACAACAAATACTAAAAAGGATAAAGTTTTCATCGTAGAGATCTTTAATGTCCTTGGTTTAAGTTTATTCCAAGGTATTTGATTGTTTTTGTAGCTATTGTGAATGGAATTGATTTTAGAAGTTCTTCCTCAGCAGTGGCATTGCCTGTGTATACACAGGCTGTTGATTTCTGTGCATTGATTTTATATCCTGCTACTTTGCCAAACTCTTCGATGAGTTCCAGTAGTCTCTTAGTAGAGTTCTTTGGGTCCCCTAAATAAAGAATCATATCATCTGCAAAGAGGGATAGTTTGAGTTTGTCTTTCCCGATTTGTATCCCTTTCATTTATTTTTCTTGCCTAATAGCTCTGGCCAAAACTTCCAGAACTATATTGAAGAGCAGTGGTGAGAGTGGGCATCCCTGTCTGGTACCAGATCTCAGTGGAAATGCTTCCAACTTTTCACCATTCAATAGGATGTTGGCCGTGGGTTTTTCATATATTGCTTTGATTGTATTAAGGAATGTTCCTTCCATACCCAGTTTGCTTAGAGTTTTCATCATGAAAGGGTGTTGTATTTTATCAAATGCTTTCTTTGCCTCTATTGAGAGAATCATATGGTTTTTCTTCTGCAGTCTGTTAATGTAGTGTATTACGTTGATTGTTTTGCGAATGTTGAACCATCCCTGCATACCGGGGATGAATCCCAATTGGTCTGGGTGGATGATCTTTCTGATGTGTTGTTGCATCCTATTGGCCAGAATTTTATTGAGTATTTTTGCATCTCTGTTCATCAGGGATATTGGTCTGTAATTATTTCAATGTTGCATCTCTTTCTGGCTTAGGAATTAAGGTGATGCTGGCTTCATAGAAAGAATTTGGGAGGATTCCCTCTTTTTAGATTGTTTTGAGTAGTTTGAGAAGAATTGGAGTTAGTTCTTCTCTAAATGTCTGGTAGAACTCAGCAGTGAATCCATCTGGCCCTGGGCTTTTCTTTGTTGGGAGGGCCTTTATTACTGTTTCAATTTCTGTGTCAGTTATTGGTCTGTTTAGGTTTTCTATGTCTTCCTGGCTGAATTTAGGGAGGTTGTATGTGTCCAAGAATCTGTCCATTTCTGATAGATTTCCCAGTTTGCTGGCATACAAGTCCTTGTAGTAATTTCTGATGATTCTTTTTATTTCTGTGGTGTCTGTTGTTATGTTTCCCATTTCATCTCTGATCCTATTGATTTGGGTCTTTTCTCTTCTTTTTTTAGTTAGTTGGGCCAATGGGGTGTCAATTTTGTTTATTTTTTCAAAAAACCAGCTCCTCGTTTGGCTGATTTTTTGTAATGTTTTTTTTGGATTCAATCCTGTTGATTTCTTCTCTGATTTTAATTATTTCTCTTCTCCTGCTGGGTTTGGGTTTGGTTTGCTGCAGATTTTCTAGATCCTTGAGATGACTTGAAAGCTCATCTATTTGGTGCCTTTCCAATTTCTTGATGTAGGCACCTATTGATATAAACTTTCCTCTTAACACTGCTTTTGTTGTATCCCATAGGTTTTGGTATGTTGTGCTGTTATTCTCATTTACTTCCAGAAAATTTTTGATTTCTCTTTTAATTTCTTCTATGACTCATTGTTCATTCAGGAGCATGTTGTTCAATCTCCATGTGTTTGCACGTGCTCTAGGGATTCCTGAGTTGCCAATTTCCAATTTCATTCCTTTGTGGTCTGAGAAGCTGCATGGTATGATTCTAATTCTTTTGAATTTGCTAAAGACTTGCTTTATGGCCTAGTATGTGGTCAATCCTAGAGAGGGTTCCCTGTACTGCTGAGAAGAATGTAAAGTCCTTAGATGTAGGATGAAATGTTCTGTAGATATCTGTTAGATGCATTTGGGCTATAGTGTCATTTAAATCTACTGTCTCCTTGTTGATCTTCTGTCCTGTTGATCTGTCTATCTCTGAGAGTGGAGTATTAAAGTCCCCCAGTACTATTGTATTGGGGTCTAAGTCTCCCTTTAAGTCCCTTAACAAGTCTTTTAAATAAGCTGGTGCCCTGTAATTAGGTGCATATACGTTGATAATCGTTATATCTTCCTGTTGAATGGATCCCTTAATCATTAAATAGTGCCCCTCTTTGTCTCTCCTAACAGTTTTTGTGGTAAAGTTTATGTTGTCCGATATTAAGATGGCTATGCCTGCTCTCTTTTCATTTCTGTTGGCGTGGTATATCTTTTTCCAGCCTTTCACTCTCAGCCTGTATGGATCATTGTTGGATAGATGGGCTTCTTGTAAGCAGCAAAAGGATGGGTTTTGTTCCTTAAACCAATCAGCCAATCAGTGTCTTTTAACTGGACAGTTCAAGCCATTAACATTCAATGTGACTATTGAGAAGGAGTAACTTTGCCCTGCCATTAGCCAAAGATACTTTCTAATATATGGTTTGAGACTCCTGTGATCTTTTGCTGTGAGGTTTCCTTCCTTTATCTTCTTTCATATTGGTGACTGTGTTTCTGTGTTTCTGTATGTAACACATCTTTAAGCATCTTTTGCAGGGCTGGACGAGTGGCGACAAATTCTTTCAATGTCTGTTTGCTGTGAAAGGTCTTTATTTCACCTTCATTCATAAATGAGAGCTTTGCAGGATATAATATTCTGGGCTGGCAGTTTTTCTCTCTTAGCACCTGGGCTATGTCTTGCCATTCTCTCCTAGCTTGTAGGGTTTCTGAAGAGAAGTCAGCTGTGAGTCTAATTGGAGATCCTCTGAGAGTAATCTGGCATTTCTCTCTTGCACATTTTAGGATCTTTTCTTTGTGTTTCACTGTGGTGAGTTTGATTACGATGTGTCGTGGTGAGGATCTCTTTTGGTCATGTTTATTAGGGGTTCTATGAGCTTCCTGTATTAGGATGTCTCTGTCTTTCTCCAAACCTGGGAAATTTTCTGCTAATATCTCACTAAAAAGGCCTTCTAATCCTTTCTCTCTCTCCATGCCTTCAGGTACTCCTAGAACCCGAATGTTGGGTTTTTTTAAGAGTATCCTGTAGATGTCTGTTAAATTCTAATTGTTCTAAAACAGCTGCATTTTTATTAAGAGCTATGGGTTATTTAAATATGTGCTTATTTTCAAATATTTTAATAATCACCTTGTAACAATGATCAAATTTGGTCTATGTTATGTCATGATTTTAAGGAATTTTATTTCAACCAGATATTTTGGATTTTGAGCCTTCTTGGCATTCTTGACAGGCATTCAAAAAATCAAAGTTCCAAACAATCTGGACTCTTAAATTTCCAGTAAATCCTGTACTTTGGTTTATCCAGTTTGGGCCCAACCTAAAAAATCGAAGGACCTATGTCTCTCATCTTATAGAGACACCAACTAATCAGACTATTTAGATTATATTAGAAGGACTGTCAAAATGTGATATGGTACCAGACTTTAAGTTTCTATAATGGAAAATGCTATTAATACAGATGTTTGAGAATTAAAAATCTAATGATCTTGTGTTATAGACATGATAGTTATCATAATGAGAAAGTCCCAGAGGCCTAAAGGGTTAAATACTTGTAAAATCCTACAGGTGTTTTCAAAAATACTGTGAAGTAAGCAAGTGTCTCTTGTTGGTTGATGAGTTTATAATTTTAAACATGCCAACTTAAAGTCTTTTGTCATCAATAGTTATATATGATTTGCTGCTCATAAAACTAAAGCGTTGTTGGTTCTGTGTTTAGCTGTCCTCCTATAGGTTCCTATGGACTTTTTCCAGCCACTTTTATTGTATTCAGTACTTTGGGATGGCTCTGTAAACAGATGAAGCCAATAATGTATTAACAGTACCAACTGAGAGGAAGTATGGTTAACTGAGGTTACTAAAAAGAAAAAGCAATTCAAATCAATTGGCAATCTACAAAAAGAGTTAAAGATTTTAAAAGCTATTATTAAAATTGCTATATTGGTCTACTATGCTGTGTTATATGTGGTATATATTGTATGTCCACATGGGGAAATTTTATTAAGAGTTTTATTTTAAATGGCTTATAGATAAGATTGTCCATAAATTTAAGCTGCTAAAATTAATCAAAGATACATTTTAATTTGTGGGACCTGAATCTGTGTATCATATGTTTTAAATGTGTTGGTAGAAACTGAAAACATTTTAGATGGTTGTGCTTAAGTTTACTGGCTAAACAAACTAAACCATGTTAGATATTTAAGAGGTGTTTTCAAATACTGATTCTTAAAATTAATAGAAGGCATTGGACCTTCTGGTAAATGTTTTCTTAAGTTGTTATCTAATGGTTGAAATGGTTTGCTAAGTATTCATGTAATATTGCTATTGTCAGCAAGCGATCTAGGACTTGCTCCCTCATTTCTCTATTCTAAGCCCAACTTGTTCTTTCATTTCTCTATTCTCTTCAAGGTAGGAAACTAATTCTATTATAAAGGAATCTGTAGGACGCACAATTTAATCTTTAGACCTTATAAAAGAGATGGCTAACATTTTTCTGCAATAGCATAGCCAAAATAAGAACTCAAATAATAATCTCATAGCTAGATTCACTTCGCCATCAGTGAAGTATACAGTAAGTAGAAAAAACCTCCCTTTCAGACCATAGGGAAAGAAAGTTTTAAAGTGAGAATATAATTTTCCTCATGGGCATTGTCTACCTTAGAAAAACTAATACAGAACATACGTGTGACTATAGACTTGTAGTTCAGGCCACCGAAGTTTAGAGATGGGACTTGGGAACTCCCTTGACTTGCATCCTCTGGTCTGCTTTAACACAAACCAGGAGGAAAAGAAAGCTGGGCATCAGAAGCAATGGGTGGCAGGCCTATTAATGGCTGATCTGTACAGTGATCTACCCTCAAGGAGACCCAACAGGACGGTGCCCTGCAGTGGCTTTCAATGTGGTAAGCCTGGGCTTCAGCAGAAGTCAGCTTGTGAAGAGCCCTGGCAACTCTGCCAAGAGTTGGATCACTGGAAATGGACCTGCCCTGGAGTCGAAGGATGCCCAGGTCAGAGCCACAGATCTTATTGGCTTTAAGCTGAAAAGCTCTTCACTCAGCCCAACTTACAAAGTGACCACTGCAGCTGAGGGGATGGTCAAGTAGGGTCAGCAACATTGCAGGCAGAACTGTCAATTTCTTGTTAGAGATGCCCCCTGCCTTTACCTGGCCAGCTCTTCTCCCAGGACAGCCAAGTAATGAAAGTCAACAGAGTGCCTTCCCCTAGGAGGTTCACACCTCCCTTAGGATGTACCCCATGTGAAGAGATAGATAGGTCTGGTACTCTGAATTTACAAGGCCTAAAGCCCACCAGATTATTATCAAGCCCGTTCTATCAGGTTCTATTTGCCTCTCAATCAGAAAACTTAATTGTAGCTTAGACAGCACCTTTCTTAGCTCCTCTAATAATGACTCTGTCCTTTGTTCTAGGCCCTGTCTAGTGCACTTTGGCCTCATTCCTTTGTAATTATAACCTCTACTCTACCACCAATGGCTCTACTCCCAACCTGTGTGTACTGATGGTCCTCTTCCCCACTTAATGCTGTATAATTGTTCAAACCTGGTAAATGCCACTCTTAGGATCATTGGTTAGTATCCTCACTCTGTCTTTTATGAACTTGTCTAAATATGATCAGAGTTGGTAAACTTGGAAGGCTTCCATAGCCTTGGCAACTCATGACGACAGCCTAGGGTGGTTAGTGGCGCCATAAACTAGAGTGTCAATTTGTTGGGACAACAACAGGAGCCACTGTGCACTTGCTCCTCATGTGGGATCTCTGTCCTTAATGTGCTGTACATTGTGATTTAATGCTATTACTAGTACTCAAACAGTATGTTTCACTTTGTGTTTCTATGTGGGAGCAAACTGTTGAAATCTTTATACTAAATTGATCTTCTGTATTTAAAGAGAATTGAAAGTGAATCCTGATGTGAATGGAAGGGGAAAGGGAGCGGCAGAGGGGAGGGTTGCGGGTGGGAGGGAAGTTATGGGAGGGGGAAGCCATTGTAATCCATAAGCTGTAATTTGGAAATTTATATTCATTAAATATAACTTAAAAAAATTTGATAAGGCACCAAGTAGATGAGCTTTCAAGTCATCTCAAGGATCTAGAAAATCTGCAGCAAACCAAACCCAAACCCAGTAGGAGAAGAGAAATATTTAAAATCAAAGAAGAAATCAACAGATTTGAATCCAAAAAAACATTACAAAAAATCTGCCAAACAAGGAGCTGGTTTTTTGAACAAGTAAACAAAATCCCCACCCCATTAGCCCAACTAACTAAAAAAAGAAGAGAAAAGACCCAAATCAATAGGATCAGAGATGAAAATGGAAACGTAACAACAGACACCACAGAAATAAAAAGAATCATCAGAAATTACTACAAGGACTTGTATGCCAGCAAACAGGGAAATCTATCAGAAATGGACAGATTCTTGGACACATACAACCTCCCTAAATTGAGCCAGGAAGACATAGAAAACCTAAACAGACCAATAACTGACACAGAAATTGAAACAGTAATAAAGGCCCTCCCAACAAAGAAAAGCCCAGGACCAGATGGATTCACTGCTGAGTTCTACCAGACATTTAGAGAAGAACTAACTCCAATTCTTCTCAAACTACTCAAAACAATCTAAAAAGAGGGAATCCTCCCAAATTCTTTCTATGAAGCCAGCATCACCTTAATTCCTAAGCCAGAAAGAGATGCAACATTGAAATAATTACAGACCAATATCCCTGATGAACAGAGATGCAAAAATACTCAATAAAATTCTGGCCAATAGAATGCAACAACACATCAGAAAGATCATCCACCCAGACCAAGTGGGATTTATCCCTGGTATGCAGGGATGGTTCAACGTTCGCAAAACAATCAACATAATACACTACCTTGACAGACTGCAGAAGAAAAACCATATGATTCTCTCAATAGACGTAGAGAAAGCATTTGATAAAATACAACACCCTTTCATGATGAAAACTCTAAGCAAACTGGGTATGGAAGGAACATTCCTTAATACAATCAAAGCAATATATGAAAAACCCATGGCCAACATCCTATTGAATGGGGAAAAATTGGAAGCATTTCCACTGAGATCTGGTACCAGACAGGGATGCCCACTCTCACCACTGCTCTTCAATATAGTTCTGGAAGTTTTGGCCAGAGCTATTAGGCAAGAAAAAGAAATTAAAGGATACAAATTCGTAAGGAAGAACTCAAACTATCCCTCTTTGCAGATGATATGATTCTTTATTTAGGGGACCCAAAGAACTCAACTAAGAGACTACTGGAACTCATCGAAGAGTTTGGCAAAGTAGCAGGATATAAAATCAATGCACAAAAATCAACAGCCTGTGTATACACAGGCAATGCCACTGCTGAGGAAGAACTTCTAAAATCAATCCCATTCACAATAGCTACAAAAACAATCAAATACCTTGGAATAAACTTAATCAAGGATGTTAAAAATATCTACGATGAAAACTACAAAACCTTACAGAAAGAAATAGAAGAGGATACCAAAAAATTGAGAAATATTCCATGCTCATGGATTGGAAGAATCAACATCATCAAAATGTGTATTCTCCCAAAAGCAATTTATACATTCAATGCAATACCAATCAAGATCCCCAAGACCTTCTTCTCAGATCTGGAAAAAATGATGCTGAAATTCATATGGAGACACAGAAGACCTCAAATAGCCAAAGCAATTTGTACAACAAAAACAAAGCCAGAGGCATCACAATACCAGATTTTAGGACATACTACAGGGCAGTTGTTATCAAAACAGCATGGTACTGGTACAGAAACAGATGGATAGACCAATGGAACAGAATAGAAACACCAGAAATCAATCCAAACATCTACAGCCAACTTATATTTGAACAAAGATCCAAAACTAATCCTTGGAATAAGGACAGCCTATTCAATAAATGGTGCTGGGAAAATTGGATTTCCACATGCAGAAGCTTGAAGCAAGACCCATACCTTTCACCTTACACAAAAATTCACTCAACATGGATTAAAGACTTAAATCTACGACCCAAAACCATCAAATTATTAGAGAGCATTGGAGAAACCCTGCAAGATATAGGCACAGGCAAAGACTTCTTGGAAAAGACCCAGGAGCACAGGCAGTCAGAACCAAAATTAACATTTGGGATTGCATCAAATTGAGAAGTTTCTGTACTGCAAAAGAAACAGTCAGGAAAGTGAAGAGGCAACCAACAGAATGGGAAAAAATATTTGCAAACTATACTACAGATAAAGGATTGATAACCAGAATCTACAAAGAAATCAAGAAAATCCACAACAACAGAACAAATAACCCACTGAAGAGATGGGCCCAGGACCTCAATAGACATTTTTCAAAAGAGGAAATCCACATGGCCAACAGACACATGAAAAAATGTTCAAGATTACTAGCATTCGGAGAAATGCAAATCAAAACCACCAAAAGGTTCCATCTCACCCTGGTGAGAATGGCTCACATTCAGAAATCTACCAACAACAGATGCTGGAGAGGATGTGGGGAACAAGGGACACTAACCCACTGTTGGTGGGAATGCAAACTGGTGAAGCCACTATGGAAGTCAGTCTGGACATTCCTCAGAAACCTGAACATAACCCTACCATACAACCTAGCCATCCCATTCCTTAGAATTTACCCAAAGGAAATTAATTTGGCAAATAACAAAGCCATCTGCACATTAATGTTTATTGCAGCTCAATTCACAATAGCTAAGACCTGGAACCAACCCAAATGCCCATCAACAGTAGACTGGATAAAGAAATTATGGGACATGACTCCATAGAATACTATACAGCAGTAAGAAACAATGAAACCCAGTCATTTGCAACAAGATGGAGGAATCTGGAAAACATCATGCTGAGTGAATTAAGCCAGTCCCAAAGATACAAATATCATTTGTTTTCCCTGATCAGTGACAACTGAGCACCAAAGGGGAAACCTGTTGAAGTGAAATGGACACTATAAGAAACAATGAACTGATCAGCTCTTGTCCCGACTCTAGATGTACAATGTAATACTTTATCCTTTTTAGTATTTGTTGTTGTTGTTGTTGTTGTTCTAGTACTAGTCATTGAACTCTGTAGTTAACACACAATTATTCTTAGGTGTTTAAATTTTAACTGAAAGGTGATCCCTTTTAAATCTAAGAGTGGAAAAAGAGAGGGAGGAGATGTACAATTTGGAACATGCACAATCAGACTTGCCCCAAATGATGGAGTTAGAAATGTACCAGGGGATTCCAATACAATCCCATCAAGGTGGCATGTACCACTGCCATCTCACTAGTCCAAGTGATCAATTTCAGCTCACAATTGATGGCTCCGATATGTCTAAGAGTCAAAGGGATCACACAAACAAGACAAGTGTCTGCTAATACTAACTGATAGAATCAAAAAGGGAGAGAAAGATCCAACATGGGAAGTGGGATACACAGCAGACTCATAGAATGGCAGATGTCCTAAACAACACTCTGGCCTCAGAATCAGGCCTTAAGGCATTTGGATCTGGCTGAAGAGCCAATGAGAGTATTGTAGGCATGGAAAGCCAAGATACCATGGAAAAGAAAAAAAAAAAAAAAAGAAGGCCTAAATGAAAGATCTCTGGGAGTGAGATCCCAGTGGAAAGAACGGGGCCATCAAAGAAGGAGGTACCTTTCTCTGAAGGGAGGAGAGAACTTCCACTTTGACTATGATCTTAGTGGAATAAGAACAAATTCGGCAAACTCAAAAGGCTTCCATAGCCATGGCAACTCATGACTAGAGCCTAGGGAGATTACTGACGCCATGAACAGGAGTGTCAAATTGTTAAGTCAGCAACAGAAGTCACTGTGTACTTACATCCCATGTGAGAACTGACCTTAATGTGTTGTCTAATGTGCAGTGATGCTATAACTAGTACTGAAACAGTATTTTTACACTTTGTGTTTCTGCGTGGGTACAAACTGATGAGTTCTTTACTAATTATATACTGAATCGATCTTCTGTATATAAAGATAATTAGAAATGAAAAAAAAACCTGATGTTAAATTGGAAATGGCATAGAAAATTAATTAATTAAAAAATATTATGTAGGATCTCTGCCTTTAATGTGCTGTACACTCTTATTGAATGCTATAACTAGTATTCCAACATTTTTTTTTTCACTTTGTGTTGCTATATGGGGGCAAACTGTTGAAATCTTTACCTAATATATACTAAACTGATCTTCTGTATATAAAGAGAATTGAAAATGAATCATGATGTGATTGGAAGGGGAGAGCGAGTGGGAGAGGGGAGGGTTGTGGGTGGGAGGGAAGTTTTGGGAGGGGGAAGCCATTGTAACTTATAAGCTGTACTTTGGAAATTTATATTCATTAAATAAAATTTTAATTAAAAATTATTAAAAAAAAGAAACATGATCCAATTGTACAGGATGTCCAGAGACTTGTTGGAAATGTGTATGCCATGGCCAGTCCTTAGATATTTATTAGTTCTGATAAAAGAATAATTGTTACTCCGAAAAATGTGATTGATTGACAATTTTAACAAGTTGATGAAACAAATCTGAAAAGCTGAATTCTCACTTGTTAAATATTCAAAAAATTAAGGAATTTAAATTTTAATTTAAATGTGTAGAATTTTACTTGTGTTTTTTATTTGTAACCATTTTTTTTTTTACTTTTACATTGCCAAAGATTATATGCCTCCCTTAGTTCAATGGTTTCCATGCATTGAAATTACTTCTTAAACTTTCCTAACTCAATGCAGGATTTTTTTTCCTTTAGACTTGGCATCTATAAAGCTGCTTTTGCTACCTAATCCTTAGATCTTACTTCAGAAGGTAATCTGCATATTAATGTTTGTTGAAAGCATATTAACTAAGCATCCAGTTCTGGTTTTACTGACAATTTCTCAATGATCTACTAATATTTATTTCTGCTTTCACACATATAAACTATGGAGATTTTTATCTTTGCAGATTATCATCCTTTTGTCATTTAAGTCTTTTTTTTGATGTTACCACTATTCTGAATTCACTTACTTGTGTCTTCTTGTCAATTTTGAAAACTTGAACAATAAATTATTCTTAGAATAGCTTCTTTGGTTTCTTTTGTATAATCCAGAGACACAATTAAATTATTTGACTTCTTTTCATTCTAACCTTTGTATATGTAGGTTTATATTTTTAACTTCTATTAATTTTCTCTTTTTGTTGTACTTCTAGTAACTATGCTTAACATAACATTTCAGTAGTTTTTTTCTTTGGCTCAGGCTAATGTTTAACATACATTTTATATTAAGTAGACTCAATTTAATTGCTGTTTCCCAAATATGTCTTTTTATTCATTTGGACCCTTGTTATTTTCATGTATTTTGTGATTCTCCTATCTGCATTGTATTGAATTACATGTTTTAAAGATAATCCCCCTGTCTAAAGTTTATGTAATGTGAAATTTTTTTTGGTAGGTTATTTCTGTGTGAAAAAGTTAATAAGATTGTTCCTCATATGAGTGAGATATCACCTTGGAATGTTTGCAGTTAGTTTTCTTTTATTGTTTTTGCCCCTCTAATCTGAACACCCCAAAAAAGATTTCTCATGCTAATGAGAAGTCCTTTATGAATGCAGAATCTGTTTCTTAGTTTTGTTCCTTCCATGGAAAATTTATTTGGTTTGCTTTTCTAGTTTGGGGGTTTTCAAATATTCCTTCCAACTTTACTAGACATTTTGGTGAATCTTGCAGCATTCAACTATTTTAATTTTCTGCACTATAGGCTGTTGGACATATAACAGTTTCCCCCAAAAGCACAATTATTTGCAGTATACAAGATAATGTTTCACATAGATTTTCTGTAGTAGACAATCATGTTTCATGAGAAATCCCTTTTGGCTGGTGCTGCAGCTCATTAGGCTAATCATCCTCCTGTGGCACTGGCACCCTGGGTTCCAGTTCTGGGTGGGGTGCCGGTCCTGTCCCAGTTGCTCCTCTTCCAGTCCAGCTCTCTGTTGTGGCCTAGGAGGGCAGTGGAGTATGGCCCAAGTGCTTGGGCCCTGCACCCGCATGGGAGACCAGGAGGAGGCACCTGGCTCCTGGCTTCAGATCAGCTCAGCACGCCAGCTATGGAGGCCATTTGGGAGGTGAACCAATGGAAAGAAGACCTCTCTCTCTCTCTCTGTCTAACTCTGCCTGTAAAAAATAAAAATAAAAATAAATAATCAATACCCCACTATTGAGAAGTGAAAAAAGTTCTGTGAACATTCTAGATGCATCAAGGGAATAACTCAAGAGTTTCCTGGCATTATTATATATAAAAAAAGAGAAATCCCTTTTTCATTTCATTTGGAACATACTCCTCTTCCCCAGATCACTATAAGTTAATGAGAATGGGTAGAATATGATTAGCTTAATATTAACAATTTAATTTAAACTTAATTTAATGCTAGATAACTGACAATATTTTAACAATTTTTATGAATTATTACATTTCCTTACAAAGAATAAAACCCATACACAAGTCCACAATTACTGTTTTGCTATAGCGTTAACCTAATATTGGCAAGAACTAATTGTCCAAATTCAGGACTTTATCTTCAATCATCATTTTTTTCTCATTAGCACTTTCACAACTCTACAAAAATAATCCTTCTGGATAGCATATTTTAAATTGTGAGTTAACTTAAGTAACCTTTTTTTCTTTTTCTTTTTTTTTTATTTGACAGAGTTAGTGAGAGAGACAGAGAGAAAGGTCTTCCTTCTGTTGGTTAATCTCCCAAATGGCCACTAAGGCAGGAGCTATGGCAATCCAAAGCCAGGAGCCATGTGCTTCCTCCTGGTCTCCCATGCGGGTGCAGGGCCCAAGCACTTGGGCCATACTCCACTGCCCTCCTAGGGCACAGTAGAGAGCTGAACTGGAAGAGGAGCAACCGGGACTAGAACCCAGTGCCCATATGGGATGCCGGCGCTACAGTTGGAGGATTAACCAAATGAGCCACCCATGACACTGACCCTAACTAAAATAATCTTAATGAAATGTACATTTAGGGACAAATCACTTGTTACATTTTACTTGATGGTTACTATTGTCATTAGAATGCCAAGAAATTATGATGTGCTGGATTTCTGTTGTGAGAGAAACAATTACAGATTTTTATATCTAATATATTTTTCTACTTAAACACTTATATCTGAATTCTGAAAAAGAACTTTATCATTTGCTTCCTGGTCATAAAACATTATGACCATTTATTTGTATGCTTAATTAGTCAAACTTCTAAGTAAATTACTTAACATTATTTATATGTATGTAGTGCATTCATTGTTGTTTATATACAGATAGATTTTAATGAATCAGTGAAAATGGCTGATTTCTGTGTTGATTTTTCTCTCTTGATAAACTTGAAGATGTATTTTTTTTCTTTTTTAATGAATCTGTGTAATTAATTTGGGGCTTTGAACTATTAAACTCATAAATGTTTAGTGGCTTATAATAGTGCCTAAAATATGTTCTGAGTATTAACCTCTGAGTCATCAAATTAATTTTCTTCATACTATCTTCAAACCTAACTTAATTTTGTATTCATTTCTTCCTCTATATTAAAATACCAATTATTTTCAACTCAAAGTACCCAGAAAACCTATTTCCATGGACTACGACAAAGTAAGTGTCTTAGAGGCAGATATTATGAATGGTAACTGAAGAAATTAAGTGAATTTACTTAGAAGAACATCTTTAATGTTTTGTGGAAAACACATATTATGAAAAAGTTACACATGGATTTCAAATTAATTTTTCATCAAATAAATTTGCTTTTTAATTCCAGTGAATCATGAACATTTCAAATTACTCCTGTATATCAAGAAATGAATTATGAACAGTCATTACAAGTAAAAATAAAATATTCACTAAAAATCTTCCCACATACAAAAGCCCAGGGTCCCCTTACTAAATATGTGTCCACTAATACAGCTTTAACACCACCAGGTCATAAACATTCTGTACTCCTCAACATGGCTTTATAATTACTGTTTTTTTTTCATTTGACTGTAACTCACATAGAAAAAATAATTAAACACATAAAATAATTAAACACATACAGAAAAAAAGCATGTCTGTTACATTTATGTTGTTACCAATATCTATGATGTTGATTTATTCATAATGTCCTTCATCTTAACCTAAGAAACTTCTTTTCTCACTTATTGACAGCCATTCTTATGAACACTATTTCAATTATTTCTCACATTATCTTATACAAAATTCATATCTGATAGCTGTGGTTGTTTCCCTTTCAGTGATTTAAATGTGCCACCCACTAACTTCTGACTGATATTGTTTTGTACAAAAAATCAGCTGTTATCCTCTTTGAAGGTCTTTGGTGAATCGAAAGTCACTTCTCCTTTGTTCCATTTATGACTATGCATTCATATTTGTACATTAACTCTAGTAGAATGTTTCTTAGTGCAGATTTTTATGGTCCATCCTCTTAGACTTCACTGATTATCTTACATGGGCAGATAACTGTGTTTTGTCATATTTGGATATTTTTAGCCATAATTTTCTAAATATTCTGTGTCTCCTTCTCCACTCACAATGGGTATCCCATGATACATGTGTTAGTACAATTGATGGTGTACTGCAAAATAGCTTGTCTGTTTATTTTTTCATTTAACATAAGTAAAACACATAACATGTTTTACTAGATAACTTCATTTGCCTTCTCTTGATGTTCATTGATTCCTGTGTCTCTTCAAAACTGTTATTTAAATTTTTTCATAATTTTTAATTCCATATTTATACTATCATCTCCTAAATGTCTTGATACCTTATTCACTATTTAATGTTTAAAAATCTTTATATTACATAATTTTCTTTTTACATTTTGATTAAGAGTTAGCACTTGTTTGGTGGGGCACAGTAAAAACATCTTTCTCCTGCTTTCATTAACCCTCTGGGCATTTGTAGGGTGTTTAACTAAATGTTTTTAAAAGTAATTATACTTTCCATAAGGAAATAAACTTTTTAAATATAAATTTTTCCGTGGGAAAGTTTATGCTTTTTTGACTAAAATATAATTTTCTTTTATAAAAGTGTTAATTTCATTTTGCTCAGAATTTGACATTCTGGGTATGTAATTTAGGACTATTGTGGAAATCAGATTCCTTTGCACATCAGAGTTTTTGTGGCAGCTACAGTCATATATTTCTATGAATATCCTACTGAAATACTTTACAAAGTATACACTCCTTGTTGTGAGTTGTCACTGAAATTTCTGTTGTGTTCTCTCTGGATCAGACAGTGACTTGGCAGAGATTTTCTTAAATATTAGTGTTTTGAAGATTATCTATTCAAAAAAAGATATTCATGATGGATATGATGGATGGTCAAATTAGAAACTGGCTTTCACAGAGTTGTTTTGATCATACATTCATTCCAATTTAGCACATTTCAATGGAGTGACAGACCCATGGATCTCCTTACTGAACATTTCCTGTGCTCATTTTGAGTGAGTTCATTTTATACATTATGAAACCAAGGGCTAGGGAAAGAGAAGGCTTTACTCAGGATCATATTGGAAATACAAATTAGATTAGAGATGTCATTAAAATCAGAGTGGAATGGGAAAACAAAATTTTAATCAGGGATGTACATTTATATGGCTAAAGAAGTAAAAGGATATTTATGCTGCAATATGATAAAATTTGATCAAATAAATGATTTATTGTTAGGTAACTATTAAGTACCAATATTTAAAAAATATTTATTTTATTTATTTGAAAGAGTTACAGAGAGAGGTAGAGACAAAGAGAGAGGTCTTCCACAGATGGCCACAACAGCTGGAGCTAAGCTGATCTGAAGCCAGGAGCCAGGAGCCAGGATCCTGGAGCCAGGAGTCAAGAGCGAGGAGCTTCTTCCAGGTCTCCCACATGGGTACAGGGACCCAAGGATTTGGACCATCTTTTACTGCTTTCCCAGGCCATAGCAGAGAGCTGGATGGGAAGAGGAGCAGCTGGGACTAGAACATGTGCCCATATGGGATGCCGGCACTTCAGGCCAGGGCTTTAACCTGCTGGACCACAGTGCCAGCCCCTACGTACCAATTTTTTAAGAAAATATTTTATTATTATTTATTATTTATTTGAAAGGCAATTATGGCCAGTGCCATGGCTCACTTGGCTAGTCCTCCGCCTATGGTGCTGGCACCCGGTTGGGGCACCGGATTCTGTCCCAGTTGCTCTTCATCCAGTCCAGCTCTCTGCTGTGGCATGGGAAAGCAGTGGAGGATGGCCCAGGTGCTTGGGCCCTGCACCTGCATGGGAGACCAGGAGGAAGCACCTGGCTCCTGGCTTCGGATTGCAGTGTGCCTGCTGCAGTGGCCATTTGGGGGGTGAACCAATGGAAAAGGAATATCTTGCTCTCTGTCTCTCTCTCACTAACTCTGCCTGTCAAAAAATAAAAAAATAATAAAATTGAAAGGCAATTACAGAGAGACAGATGCAGAGAGAGAGAGAGAGAGCTTCCATCCACTGGATCACTTCCCCAAATGACTGCAACCACCAGAGCTGAGCTGATCTGAAGCCAGGAGCCAAGAACTTCTGGGTCTCCCATGCTGGTGCAGGTGCCCAAGCACTTGGGCCATCTTTTGCTGATCTCCCAGGCTATAGCAGAGAGCTGAATTGGAAGAGGAGCAGCTAGGACTATAACCAATGCCCATATGGGATGCTGACACTCCAGGCAGTAGCTTTACTCACTACACCACAGCACTAGCCCCAAATAAGTACCGATTTGAGAATATTGATTTTGAGCAGTCCAGGAGATGGAGTCACGTAGGAATAGAATGAAAAATGCTGGTGGTAGAAGTAGATGGACTTGAGATCAGATCTTCAAAATACAGAAATAGCTATTTATTAGTTAAGTATTTAGTATTGTTGGAGTTGAGAGTGGAAAGTTCATGACTATGCTCTTTTGAACTTCAGACAACGAATTGAATGAGGCTCACACAAGCAGTAAGTAAAACAAAAAATGTTTATTACAGGAAAGTAAAGTACACTCATTATGAAAATATGAGCTGGCCAACAGGCTGAGACCAAAGCCACTTGAATGTGTTTAAGGTCTGTATATTTATAGGGGTGGTTATTTGATGAGAGGCAACCCTGAGATCATCTGGCATGTAGGCCATCTGGACATTACCATATGCATATGAAGGTCAAGTTTGCAACTTTTTTCCTTAGCTTCCCCAATTATCTCTTTGTCTACTGTCTCAAGGTCAAGTATGAGGGCAAGGAGGTAGAGACTGGAAAAAGGAAAAACACACTAAGACTACTAAATAATTCTTGAATTTGTTTTTCTCAGCTTCCCCAATTAGCCCTTAGCTGACTCCTGCCTCAGTCTGAGAAGAAAATAGTAGTTTAGGGTTATTCAAATGGATAATGAAGGTAGACTTCTGTGTGTGTGTGTATGCATGTGTATATGTGCGTATGTGTGTGTGTGAGAAAGAGAGCGAGAGAAAGGGAGGGAGAGAAAGAAAGAGAGATTAATATTGTCAGGGCAGGTGAGTTTGGAGCTGGCAATTAGACATCATGATTAGTAAGCCATATAAATAAGTTAATATAAGACAGTATACTAAATATAGAAGAGAAGCTGAAGATGGTGTTTGGGCTGTAGGTAGATATTAAGATGTCATCAGCTTTCAAATGCCCTTTAAAGATGTTAGACTGAGATTCCATGAGAACAATTGCTCCTAGAAAAATAATTAGGAAGGGGCAAGAAGTAAAATGTAGTGCATACAACATGGCAAATAATGAAGTAAAGCAGAAGAAATAAGTAAAATGAACAGACTAGTAGATTCTGGACCCTTGACCCAAGACCATCCAATAATTGATTAATCTCATGGAATTTGGAAACTTAGTATTCTAGTAGCTGTCCAGGAAAGAAATTAAAATATTCAAATGAGAGATGTTATAAATTGATGTGGGGACTGGCAGTGGGGAGTGTGAAAAGACCATGCCAAGTTGTAATTTGGAGGTAGAAGCTGCTATGAGTTAAAAGAGAGAAACAATTAATATGGAGAGTGTCAGAGCACTGAGACACAGAGAAAAGATGCTGAGAATGGGGACAGGAGGAGAAGCATAAAGGGGATATATCTTTTTCATGAGAAAGCAAGTGTGGCCAAGTGTTATAATCTCCTCATTTTTGCTGTTGAATGTTCTACCCTAACCCAAGGGCTACTATGTCTAATCTGAGTGATTCTCACACTCTGCAACATGATCTCCTCTTCAAACAGAAATTGAGAAGTAGCAAGTGCCCAGGATCCGTTTGAACTCATGCAAAAGGTAATGCATTTGAGCCATCTTGGTATGTCTGTGGAACCTCAATGATTCATGTTCAAAAGCCACTGCTGATAGTTAGGTGTGGGGCCTCTAATGTTGAAAAGCTATTAAGTGATCTCTATGACCTAGTAGGGTTTCCAAGGTCCCACAGATCCCAGCATCATCTTTCCAGAGTCTGACTGAAGTGGTATGGGAGGGAGATACAGAATAGCAGGCACTCTTGCATCTATACGACTTATGATTTTCAGTGGATTATTTGAAATACTGCATGTCTTAATATATTTATGTCTATGTCATCTGGGTCCTTGGGATGCAGTGTGTACTGGTTGTTCTGAGACTAGATTCTTTCTGATTGTCTATTTTACATGATTTCCGAACTCTCAGCATCACAAGACTTCAGATCTGCAAAGCACACCTTGATCTTTCCTTAAATGGTTTAAGATATGGAAAAGGTAATGTTTTAGAATATTTCAATATGATTTCACCTCTTAGGATAAGTCTTCCCTGAGCATGTACTGGTGGGATTGATAGTTGTTTCTCTAAATCTGTACAGAATCTCATAAGAGCATATATCACTGCATTCATTGTTTTAGATCACAGAAGGTTATTTCCATAACATCTTCTCCCAAATCACCATGAACTTTTCATGTCCAATTCTTAATACTCACTCAATGATTTCTGGTGTGTTCTTGGTACTGGAGTAAGGGAGGAGCAAGGTCTATTCCTTACACTTATGCATGTAGGACACCCTTGAGACAGAATGTCAGATATTTTTTCTGAGGGAGAGAAGAGAGGCCTGTGTGATGTGCTGTCCTGTGTTTGTGAGAGGTCTGTGTACAAGGCCTGTGTTTAGGAGATAAGGCCTCTGTGTATGTAAGTTTCACAGGCTGTCATAGCCACAGTAACATGCATCTGGAGACACTGACTTACCTCTGTGGTAGAACTGAGGCCAGAACTCAGTGCTCTTTACTGCCTGTCTAGTATCCACTTGATAAGATGACAGAATTGAATAGAAAAACTGTGTTCTTGGTTGATCATTCCTTTCTTCAGTCTAGAGGTCTTCTACATTTCAGTCACTGTCTTGAGAATGAGAAGTAATCTGAAAAGACCCCTTCCTTTGTGGATACTAGAGGTGAATAGGGAGTGAGAAAACATCAATTAAATCATCACAAGGTGTAACATTCTAAATCCTGAAATCTAAGAATTATTGAGGGTTTAGGATATGTCAGACACTAGCTGAGGAGTGTCTGTAGCTGGAACTCTTTACACTCAAAAAGTTTTGGGCATCAGGAATCATTGCCCTTATTTTATAGAGAATGCAAGGCAGAGAAAAAGTCATTTGGCTGATACTACATGGCAGGTGAGCAGTCCCTTACCAACACTCTGATCATAGTCTATTTCTTTTTTTATTTTTATTTTTTTTGTCAGGCAGAGTTAGACAGTGAGAGAAAGAGAGAGAGACCAGAGGGAAAGGTCTTCCTTTTTCCCTTGGTTCACCCCCCATGTGGCCGCCATGGCTGGTGCATTGTGGCTGATGCGCTGTGCCAATCCGAAGTCAGGAGCCAGGTGCTTCCTCCTAGTCTCCCATGTGGGTGCAGGGCACAAAGGCCTGGGTCATCCTCCACTGCACTCCTGGGCCACAGCAGAGAGCTGGACAGGAAGAGGAGCAACCAAGACAGAATCTGGCGCCCTGACCAGGTCTAGAACCCGGGGTACCCGCACCACAGGTGGAGGATTAGCCTAGTGAGCCGTGGTGCTGGCTGACCATAGTCTATTTCTAAAATCAGAACATCAAATCTCATTTGTAAAATTTTGGAAATAGGACCAGGTTCACTGTCAGGGCTTAATAATAATTGTTGAATCTCAATGGTTTTGGGACTCAGGAATAGAAAATTTTTATTTCTGCTCCTAGCACTTGCCCAGGGTTATTGATTAGCATTTATGCCTAGAGGCTTCCTGTGTGAATGTGAAGAACTTGATTGAAGTCTCTTCCTTAGGATTCAGGAAAGTCTTCACAATGCAGCCTGGCAATTGTACTCAACTTTTCATGGCCCTAATTGAATTGTTTCCATTTGCTCCCTCCACTAGGAGACTGACCCAGAAAGTGATGGGAGAGTACACTGTAGACACAGGAGCCCAGTCAGACCACACATTTTAGAAAACAGAAAGTGATGAAATTGTGGAAAGATTCCAGAGACAGATGTCTACAGAAGACCGCACCATTCATAAAGATACAGAGTCTGGGAAGCTGGGTTCTGGGATACTTCAGACACAGATCAAATTCTGTAACTCCTCTTCCCCTAACCCCATGACTTGGTGATGTGATCATTAGCCATTTCCCCCCAAGTAACTGCTCCTATGTGAGGACTGGCACAGGTATTGTGTGAGTTCCAAACACTGCAGAATGAATGCTAATTAGGGTGGATGTTTCCTTACATCCTCAGGTTTCAAGTCTTTCTTGGTGATGAGAAGCATCATGTGGTGACCATTGAGGCAGGGGTTTCCTGCTGTCTGCTAGAACAGGGACTACATGGCCAGAATTACTACAGGGTCCTCCAGAGTCAATCATACAGAGAATCTGACCTAAGACTTCTTTCTAGCTCTGGAATAAATCCTTGAACTTCAGAGTCTTGAGAAGGGCCACTGAAGAGTCACCACACCTGTCTCTGCTCCTAATGTGGATCACCATTGTGTTTTCCTGTATTTCTGCCCTCCCATCCCCTCAACCCCTAAGACCCTTACCATTCTGTAACACTGATGACATTGTAGTAAGTGTGGCCACCATGTCCTCCTGTCCCTATTTTGTCTATCAGTGATTATTTGGAGCTTACTGTCCTTGTTATTCTGTCTCTACTCCAATAAGCTATACACTTCACACAGACAGATCACAAGAGTCTTAGCCCTCAGTTCCTTTTTTATTCTTGCAGTGACTGAATAGGTTTGAATAAATGAATTAGGAACACAATGTATAAGGCAATATTTTTCTCAAGTTCCTAATTTAGTGTGTTTCTTCTTCACAACCTCTCTTTGAAGTAACCTTTTATGAGTTTGCTTCTAAGATTTTTCTGGCAGAGGATTTTGGTTAAGTGTGTCACACTGAGTCCTTAAGGGTTCAATCTGATGGAGCGAAGTCACTCTGATCAGGCTGGACAGCGTATAAATCACATTTCTTCATTTCCTTCTCTTGTGTAAAGTTGTCTTCCTCTTCTCACACTGCTGAGACACAAAATATACCTGAATAAAAATCATGATCATGAATAAAAATACATTTCTAATCTGAATGACGTTAATGAGTAAGAAGCAAAAATGCTTAAACACTTGGTATAAGTGAAGTAAAATATACAGGAAAATATAAGATTCTGATCATATAATTTTGGAGAGCTTTATTTTAAGAAGTTAGGCAGGTTCAACATGTTAGATATGTTAGTATTAAGACACCTTGCTGAAGTCACTGTGACAGGATTCTTAGTTGTATTAGTTTAACTTAGGGACTGATCATGCTTACAGGAAATATCCAGGGACATGGAGGATCTGAGAGAGAAGGACTGTGGAATGAATCATCTAGAAAAGCAGGCAGAAACAGTCATGATAGAGTAGGAAGCCCAGGAGACAAGGAAAGACCCCCTTACCAAGAAAGGACTACAGTCATGATTGAAGATATCATCAAGTTTCTACATGGATCGGCTGTCATCTGCAGGATCAGATTTATCTGCTCATGAATACATACTCATCAGCAGCATTATTTATTTCCTTATGGCACATGACTGAGAGATCCAGCTTCTTTGTGTCACTTGTCATCTAACCTCAATTCCTAGGATATATTTGCACTTCCCACTCATACCGCAGTACACAGTCCAGCAAGGGAATTTCCCTTAAGTCTTCCAAGTGGTTCCTCATGTCGAAGGCCATAACAATAGGAGTATCTATATATCAGCTTTGCCACCCTTAATCATCTAGACTCAGCCCTAATCTAAGGGAGAGGGAAATGCAGGGCATAACACATTGTACATGAATCAGAGGTC
The DNA here is from genome assembly GCF_033115175.1 of Lepus europaeus. Taxonomy (NCBI): domain Eukaryota; kingdom Metazoa; phylum Chordata; class Mammalia; order Lagomorpha; family Leporidae; genus Lepus; species Lepus europaeus. Next base: position 29,902,049 of record NC_084851.1, on the reverse strand, counting down.
ATCTGAGCATTCTGCCTACTGTGCCCACTCTCTATGAAAAACTGTTCTGATGTAAAAGTATCCCCATATCTCAAACTATTGGAAAAGTGGTTTAATATATGAAGAGTTTGAAAGAGGGGGAGATATAGATCCTTTTCCTATGCCAAAATGCTCTACTTGGGCACTGTACTCATTTTGAGCTGGATAATACTTAGTTGGGGCACAGGCCAGTACTATTTTTAGGAGGATGACAGCTATCCACTGGAAGGCATAAGTCCCTTATGTGACAGCTGGAAATATCTCCAGACAGTTTACAGAATTCTGGGAAGTCAAACTTGCCCAGCTGAGAATCATGTTTCTACATCTTCTTAGTGCACATAGGGGAGGGCATTCTTTCCAGTAGTGAAGAGTCAAGGTGCTATTGGTAGGCATTGTTTTTTTTTTTTTTCTTATGACTTATGACGTTGAGTGAATTCGTTCTAAAGTCATTGGAATTATGATACACCTGCCTACATTCACATTGGCTGCCAGTATTTTATTATTTGCACTTTCAAAGTTCTGAATTAGTATGGGAGTCCTATTTAATGTAAAAGGATGATGGATAGCATCAGTTCCCCTTTTGTCTCTTCACTTTTTCATAACTATAAGAAAGCTGAAAAGTTCTTGCACTAAGACACTCAGTACCCATCACCCTTATGAATGAGGGCCCTACTTTCCTGTGTATTTCTCTCCTCCTTTGATCCTTGATCTCCCTCTATTTGCCACAAAGAGATATTTGAGATATTTCCCTCTGTTTCCTGTTAATTATCTTGTTCAAAACCATCATGGGTGTTCAAAAACTATCTTGTACTGTAGTTAAAGGGTAAATATTTTGCAGTGCTCATAGATAAAATTGATCTTTTACAAGCTTCAAACTTAAAAACTTCTGTGTTAACCCAAAGCTAGATGGTAAAAAGATATATCCCAGTAAAAAATTAGGTTTAAGGAAAAGTTAACATCAATACTTGCTGTTAATTAGAGATAACTGACTAGTTTAATATGTAGAACACAGGAAGAGGCTCCTGAGTCTACCTGAGTCAGCTTCCTTCATCTGAAGGTACTTAGAGAATGGGTTTGTACTTTGTTAACTTTCTTCTCTTTGTAGGCTCTCCATGGATTAAATGGTCAACAGTGACATGATTTCTTCTGTCTCCATTGTGTATAATCTAAAGACTATAATACTGCATATACTCAATAATAGACAACCTCAGCTATCTATTCTCAGGAGGAAATTGGAAGATGTCTGACAGTGGCCTGAACACACTTATTTGTCTTAGAGACAACCTCAAGTACTGGACTGTTGAACAGGTACTGTTGGCCTAGGATATTTGTTGAATAAAAAATTGGGTTAAATTAATTTTAAAATCTAGATAAACATCTGGTGTGAAATTGCTTTGCATCATGTCAAACTTATTTAGTAATTTTGTTCTTTTACAGATCCAACTGGCTATAAATAATAATGGATAATCTGAGCTCTAATCTTATAGTCTAGTTGTATTTTATAAAATTAAGAATTTTTCATTCAAACCTATGAAAATATGGTGCTTTACTTTAAGACTGCTTGCACTCAGTACTCCCTGAGAGTAATAAATCATTCTTTGGGTTATGTCACTGATTTCTAATTATATTTAAAATTACAATTCATGAGCATACAATGCAAGATAAACAACCAAAATAATTGTAAGAACATGAGTGACTATATAATGGAAAATCGTCTGGAAATAAGCACAGATATTTGGCCTTATTTATTTAACATCCATCCTCAGCACTCAATGAATAATCAACTGGAAATGCTGAGGAAGAAGTTATACAGACAGTTATGGTTTTGACATTGATTTCCATACTTAAGAAAAAGCATTGAGATGTTAAAGTAAATTTCACATGCCTGTGGGTTGGCATGGGGAGGATGGACCACTATTGAGAGATTAAAAAAGTAGCCATGCATATTTTCATGAATAATTTATTTATCAAATTTTTCCTAACTGTGTTTTAAATATACCATTTTATTGGCTCAAATTCATATCAGAAATACTTGTTCCTTTTTAACCAGAAACTCCATAGGTGTTATAGAACACAAAAGTGCACACACTTCCTATGGCTTACCCTTTTGTCTCAGCATTTTGATTTCCTAGAGATCAAAGTTGGTTTAGGTTTCACATTGACCAAAATAATTCTGAAGATTTCAAATACCCTCCAACTTCACAACTCTGACTTAATCTGCTTCTCTGTGGAGCACTGTCTCTGCTATGAATCCACACTGGCTTCATTCTAGTAGTCTCTAAGCCAAATTCCAAATTGAGTGAGGTTTGTGGGTGCTATTACAGAATCGACTCTTCTTACAACTGACTCACTCTTCTGTGGTAAGAATAACTATAGTGAGATTCCAAGATGGTGAATTTGGGGAAAACACACTGTGCTAGGCTAGGGATGAACAGAAACAAAAGGATAGAGAGTACACTCTCAGGATAGAATAGGAGAGAAAAGTGTACTGGAAATCCTACAACAGGAAAAGGAATGTCATGGACCTGTGTGGAAGATGCAGATATGCAGCAAGAACACCACCACAAGCACAACTGAAGCAGCCAAGAGCTGGAGCAGAAGGCAGCTTGGAGACAGAGGTGAGGCTGGGCTGAAGCAATCCATGGTGATATAGCCAGAGGGAGACACAGTGTGAGTCTGGACTGGAGCTCTGGAGGCTAGCAGTTGCTACAGGTTGTCCACGGACCCAGTGGAAGGAGAAGGGGCATATTTATTTTCCCCAACTTCCCCACGAAAGCCCTGCTGCCTGGATGAGAAGGATTGAGCATCATTTTGGATTAGGGTAGGAGCTGCAGAAGCATTTGTGTACATGCACAGCAACTGTCTGAGCAGGACTCCCTATTTGTGGCAGAACTGGCAGTAATGGTAAGGAGATAGCAACATTTGGCCAGTGACTTTTTTTTTGACAGGCAGAGTGGACAGTGAGAGAGAGAGAGAGACAGAGAGAAAGGTCTTCCTTTTTTCCATTGCTTCACCGCATAATGGCCAACACGGCAGGCATGCTGTGGCCAGGGCACCACACTGATACGAAGCCTGGAGCCAGGTACTTCTCGTGGTCTCCCATGTGGGTGCAGGGCACAAGGACTTGGGCCATCCTGCACTGCACTCTCAGGCCACAGCAGATAGCTGGACTGGAAGAGGAGCAACTGGGACAGAATCTGGCAACCCAACCAGGACTAGAACCTGGTGTGCCGGCACCTCAGGCAGAGGATTAGCCTAGTGAGCCATGGTGCCGGCCTGACCTATGACTCTTGTGTATGCATGTGATCCAGTGATTCTAGCAAAGAGATTACTAGGCAGTCCCCACTGACTCTGAGCCTGACAGGGAGGTGGGTGGTCAACCTCATAGGACAATGAGGTGCCCACACTCCCAGAAGCAAGACACCTAGGCAGAAGTGTTTCAGTGAACATTTGCCACTCTATTGATTGGACAGGCTCGTAGGGCAGAGAAACCTGTGCACTTGGAGTCTGTTGGGGCCTTTTGTACTGAGATTGTAGAGACTTGGTGGATACATGAAAAGGTACAGGGTATAGTGGGGCCTGTGGGCAATCACTGGTTGCAGCTACACATGCTTGGATTTCCTTGGTTACTCATAACAGGTCTTTGCAGCAGAAACTGTGCTCACAGTGAAGACTGTGCAGAACACTTGTGGGGTTTATGGTGGTTCAGAATACACCCAGGCATTGAGATCTACTATAATCACCTGTGTGTTACTCTGGATAATTACCCCACACCTAAGCACTGACCAAAGCTCCGTATAGCGGCCAAGCTCCGTGGCTGTACCAACCATATTCCCCTGGGTATTTACTAAAAGTGGAGGTATCCCATTAAGTCACAGAGGCATAGCTCAAAGAAAAACTCCATCATGAAAAAAAAAAAAAAACTCCACAAATTTATTCATTGTATTTAACTAAATACAAATGAAAAAATTCAGGAAATAAAGAAGATGCTGTTACCCTCCCCTAAAAGAACACAACTATCTTTCAATATTTAAATGTTTGGATGAAGATATTGAAGAAATTCTGGAAATGGAATTAAAAATTAAACATAGGTTATTCTTAACCAATCAGAAGCAAATCCACAAACTTAAGAAAACCGTACATGGTATGAATGAAAATTTTCCCATGAAACTGATATGTTAAAGAGAAATAACAATGAAATATTAAAAATGAATAATTCAATAGACCAAATAAAATATGTTGTGGAAAGCCATATCAGCAGACTTGGCATGGAAGAAGAAGGAATATCGTCCTAGAAAACAAAACTTTGGAAATTGTTGAATCAGATCAAAGAAGAAGAAAAAGAAGAAATTGGACAACTTAAAAACAGTGTTAGAGATTCATGAGATACTATCCAATAACACAATATACAGGTATTAGGAATTCCTGAAAGTGTAGAAAAAGAGAATGGATTAGAGGCTCCATTTAGTAAAATAATTAGAGAAAACTTGGTTAATTTGGAGAAAGAAAGGGGCACTCATGTAGAAGAAGTATATATAACTCCTAACAGATATGAACATAAAAGATCTTAATCACAAGACCCTGTAGTCAAACTTCCTACATTCAAATATAAAGACCCTAAAATGTGCATGAGAGAAATCCAGATTACTTTTAGAGGATCCAATTAGACTCACAGCTGACTTCTCATCAGAAATACAAGCTAGAAGAGAATGGCAATGTATATTCCAAATCTTAAGAGAAAAAAAAAAAAACTGTCAACCCAGAATACTGTACCCTACAATGCCCTCATTTATGAGTAAAGGTGAAATTAACACCTTCCATAACAAACATAAATTGAAATAATTTGCACTTCTCACCCAGCTTTGCATAAGCTGCTTAGGGATGTGTTATACACAGAAAAACATAAAGATAGCCATCAAAATGAAAGAATGTAAAGTTTGATAATACTCCAGTAAACATACAAAAGAAATACAAAGTAAACACTAGGAATATTTACTGGAAAATGGCAGAACCAAGTTGTTAAATATCAATAGTCACATTGAATGCAAATGGCCTCAACTCTCCAGTTAAATACAGACTGGCTGAATGGATTAAAATATAGGGCCCGTTTCTTTGCTACCTATAAGAAAAACATCTCACCAACAAAGATACATACCAACTGAAAGTAAAATACTGGGAAAAGTTATTCCATGCTAATCAAAAGTAAAAAAAGCATATGTTTCCATCCTAATATCAGACAAAATAGATTTTAACACAAAAAATTGTAACATGAATAAGGGCACTATATAATGATTAAGGAATCAATTCAACAGGAAGATGTGACTAAAATAAATGTATGCACACCTAGTTATAGGGTGACTGGCTATTTAAAAGAAATGTTAATGGATATAAAAGGATACATAGACTTCAATACAATAGTAAGGGGGGATATCTGTATCCCACATTTATTAATAGATCAAATGGACAAAATATCAGTACAGAAATAGAGGTAATAGACTATGGGCCAAAAGGAACTAACAGATATGTACAGAACATTTCACCCTACAGTTGCAGAATGCACATCATTCTCATCAGTGCATGGAACTTTCTCTAGGCTAGACCATATGTTAGTCCATAATGTAAGTCTCAGCAAATTAAAAAAATGTTGAAACACAACATACATCTGCTCTAGCCACAATGCAATGAAGCTGGAAAGCAACAACTCAGGAATCTCTAGATCATATGCAAACACATGGGACTGAAAACATGTTCCTGAATGAACAGTGGTTCATAGGTTAAATCAAAAGTGAAACAAAAAATTGTCTGGGAACAAATGAAGGTGACAATACATCCTACCAACATTTATGGGGTATAATAAAAGCAGTGGTAAGCAGAAAGTTTATAGTAATTGTTGTCTACATGAATAAATTGGAAAGGTACCAAATAGATGAGCTATTAATGTATATCAAAGACCTAAAAAAACAACAAACCAAACCTCAAATTAGTAGAAAGAAATACATAATTAAAATTAGAGAAGAAATAAAACTCAAAGCAAAAAACAACACAAAAGATCAGTGAAATAAAGAGCTTATTTTTTTAACATAAGTGAATTGATACACCAATGGGCCAACTATCAAAAAAAGGGAGAGAAGACACAATTCAATAAATTCAGAGATAAAAATAGAAATATAACAACAGACACCACAGAAATAAAAAGCATCATGAGGAATTACTAGAACAAGCTGTAGGCCAAAAAATTTGGAAAACTAGAAAAAATGGAGAGATTCCTAGACACATATAATTTACCAAAATTTAGTCATGAAGGCATAGAATATCTAAACATTGATAATCAATGAAGATTGAATCAGTAAATAAGACCTTTCCAACAAAGAAAAGCCCAGGACCAAATGGCATCACTTCTAAATTCTACCAGACATTTAAAGAGCTAACTCTAATTTTTCTCAAGCTACTCAGAAAAATTGAAAGGGAGGAAATCCTCCCAAACTCCTTAAATGAAATGTAAACCACTTACTTTCTAAGTCAAAAAAATGTTACAATAGAGAATTATAAACAAATATCCCTGATGAATGTAGGTGCAAAACTCCTCAACAAAATATTAGCCACTCAAATCCAGCAAAACATCAGGTGTATAATTCACCTGGATCAAGTGAGATTTATCTTTAGTATTCAACATTCACAAATCAATAAATGTGATACATTACATGAACAAACTGAAGAACAAAACAAATGTGATTATCTCAATAGATACAGAAAAGCATTTAATAAAATACACCATCCTTTCCTGAGGAAAATCTTAAACAAATTGGGTATAGGAGGAACATTCTTCAATATGATCAAGGCAATTTATGACAAACAAATGGTCAGCATCCTACTGAATGGTGAAAAGCTGAATGCATTCCCTCTAAGATTCAGATCCAGACAAGTATGCCCACTCTCATTACTGCTAGTTAATATAGTCCTAGAAGGTTTAGCCAGAGCCATTAGGCAAGAAAAAGCAATCAAAAGGATATAAATTGGAAAAGAGGGAATCAAACTATCCCTATTTGCAGATGACATAATCCTATATATATATATATATAGGAGATCCAGAAGACTCCATTAAGAGACTATTAAAACTCATGAAAGAGTTTGGTAAAGTGTCAGAATACAAAATCAACACAGAAAAATCAATAGTCTTAAAATACACAGACAATGCCACAGCTGAGAAAGAACTTTCAAGATCAGTCTCATTCACATTAGCTCCAAAAACAATTAAGTATCTTGGAATAAATTTAAGAAGTCCAAGTTCTCTATGAAGAAAATTACAAAAGCACTAAAGAAATAAAAAAAAACATTTAAAAATGAAAAAAAATATCTTCTATGTTCATGACTTGGGAGAACCAACATCATCAAATATCCATACTTCTGAAAGCAAATTATAGATTCAATACAGTCTCAATCAAAATACCAATGACATTCTTCTCAGATCTAGAAAAAAAGGATGCTAAAATTCATATGGAAACATAAGAGACCCCAAATAACTAAAGCTATCATATATAAGAAAAACAAAGCAGGAGGCATCACAATACCTGATTCCAAGACATACTATTGGGCAATTAATATCAGAACAGCCTGATGCATAAAAACAGACCAATGGAACAGAATAGAAATTCCATAAATCAAACCATTCAATCACAAGCAACTTATCTTTGACAAAGGAGGCAAAAATAAGTCCCTAAAAGAATGACAGTCTCTTTACAAAAGGTGCTGGGGAAACTAGATCTTCATGTGCAGAAATATGAAATTTGACCCATACCTTACACCTTACACAAAAATCCACTCAAAAAGGATCAAATAACAATCTACAAACTGATACCATCAAATTACTAGAGAACATTGGGGACACTTTGCAAGACCTTGGTACAAGGTAAATACTTCTTGGAAAAGAAAGACCCCAGAAGCACAAGCAATAAAAGCCAAAATTTACAAATGGGATTACATCAAACCTAGAAGCTTCTTCTCTACAAAAGAAACAGCAAAGTGAAGAGGCAACAAACACAATGGGGAAAATATTTACATATTACACAGCTGATAAAGGCTTAACATTCAGCATCTATGGAGAGCTCAAGACATTCCACAAGAACAAACAAACAACTAAGAGACTATTAAAGCATTCAGCATCTATGGAGTGCTCAAGACATTCCACAGGAACAAAACAAACAACCCAGTTAAGAAATGGGCAAAGGGCTTGAACAGGTATTTTTGAAGAGAGGAGATTCAAATAGGCGACATCTGAGAAAATGCTCAAGATCTCCAGCCATCAAAGAGATGCAAATCAATATCAAATCAATACCACATTAAAGTTTCACTTAGCCACAGTTAGAATGGCCCTCATACAGAAATCAAACAACAAATGCTGGTGAAGATATAAGGAGAAAGGTACCCTGGTCCACTGTTGGTGGGAATGTAAACTGGTACAACCACAGTGAAAGACAATATGAAGATACCTCAGATATCTGTATATAGACCTACCATAATAGTTCAGCCATCCCTCCACTTCGAATTTACTCAAAGAAATGAAATCAGCATATGAAATTTTTATCTACCTTCGTGTTCATTGAAGCACAATTCACAATAGTTAAGGAATCAAGCAAGATGTCTATGAACTTTGAGTGGATAAAGAAATTATGATATATACACACAATGCAATATAACTCAGCTGTAAAAACAAATGAGATCCTGTCTTTTCCAGTAAGATGGATGCAACTGGAAACCATTATACTTAGTGAAATAAGCCAGTCCCAAAAAGACAGATAACATGTTTCTCCTGATCTGAGGTAACAGAGTGCCTGAAATGTGATATATTGGCATGAAATAGACATTTTGTGATTCAATGATTGTCACAGCATTTGTCTCTTCTATTGAGGAACGATGGTTTTTTGTTTGTTTGTTTTTTTACTTCATGGAAACTGTTGATTCTTTTACTAAGTGTAGGGTTTACTATATGATCATTAAGTGAATTGAAAATCAACCTTTGTAAAAATTAAGAGTGGGATATGCAAGGGTGGAGGAGGAAGTGGTGGAGCATAGACTAGAGGGAGAGTAGGGTAGGAAGTATCACTTTTTTCTAAATATGTATATATGGAAAACATGAAACTTGTCTAACTTACATAAAATTTAAAAATTTTAACAAAAAGAATATCCTCTGGGATGGTGATAAGATATAACTGATGTTTTTTTTTTTGTTTGCCTGGAAGTTAGAAGCTCTGCAAGAGTTCTTGAGGTGTCATTACATATGATCACTCTTCCAAAAAGCTGAAGTTATATATTTTCACTTCAGTAAGTTAAAAGTCACTGGCCTGCAGAAAGTTATATTTAGAATGTTTGCAATTTATTTATAAATTTTATAGATATTCTTATGAATTCTGTAAATGTTAAATTTCACTCTTTCCTTAAAAATTAACTTCTGTAAGATATTTTATTATTTTTAATTATAATACCCATAATTGAGTGTGTGTGAATGAGTGTGTGGGGAAAGGAGTACATGAATATTTATGAATAAATACACATGTATAGGCATAAATGAAATAAAAAAGATCATATTTAGGGGTCATGTGAAGATATTAAATGCAATGAAACATTTAAATCATTCACTAACCCTTTTCTGCAACTTACTGTCATCACATTATTGTCTCCAAGTTAATTGGTACCTTTTTGGGATTTCCAGAACCATCATGGCAACTTCAACTTGAATAGCTAAAAGCCAACCTCAAACATTAAGAAATTTTTTGAGTATAGTAATATGAAGCAAGATAATGATTTTCTTTACTCTGAGTTCTTGTCCAATTCCTCAGGTACCTTCAACTGCTCATTCTCCACAGTTGCCACAAACATAAGCATGCATATGACATTTATACACATTCTCACTATTTATTTTTTCTAAACCTCTAAGGAAAAGACTAATAAATGCAATAATTTATATATTTAGTGTATAAAAGAAAACAGTATACTTCCCAACACAAAGAAATTTGAAATAATTGTGTTCAGATTGCTTTTTGAGAGGACAAAAAAATAAAAATCAACACAGTTACTCTTGGATAACCAAAGTAGAAAGAGGAAAAGAATCGCTGTTAATAAATAAAAATAAAATGGAGGCAGCAATGTGGTGTAGTGGGTAAAGCTGAGGCCTGCAATACCTGCATCCTATATGGGCTTAAGTTCAAGACCTGGATGCTTCACTTCCAATCCAGCTCTCTGCTATGGCCTGAGAAAGCAGTAGAAAATGGCCCAAGTCCTTGAGTCCCTGCATCTGCATGGAAACCCAAAAATTTCTGGCTCCTGGCTTCAAATCACTTCAGCTCCAGCTGTTGTAGTCAACTGGGGAGTGAACCAGTGGATGGAAGACCTTTCTCTTCCTCTCTGCCTCTCCTTCTCTCTCTGTGTGCATCTCTGACTTTCTAATAAATGAATAATTTTTTAAAAGATTATAAATGACCCATGTTTCTAACAATTAACATTCTTACATATGATGTCAGTGATCACTCATTGGTCTTCACATGAGATGCCTAGGCTGCAGAAGCCTCTTAAATTTGCAAACTTCATCAATCTTTAGACAAGTCCATGAGCAAAGTGGAAGTTCACCCTTCCCTTCAAAGTACAGTCTTTTTTATGATCATTTTTCTCCACAAAGACCTGAGCAAAAAATAGTCCTTTTGTGGGGGGACACTCTGTACTAATGTCCCAACTTCCAATACCTCAAATGCTCTTGTGTGCTTTTTGATCAGATCAGAATTCCTTATGGACTGATTCTGAGGACACTGAGTCACACTTAAAGTGATTTTCATTCTGTGAGTCTGCTCTATGGGCTGCTTAGCATGTTGAAAAATTCTCTCCTCTTTAATTTTACCTACTTTTACCATGCATCTCCTGGAAATTTGGGATCCCATAGAACATTCTAACTGTACCCTTCAAAAATGAGTCCCAAGAAATTTATACAAAACTATACAGCTGAATACTCTTTGTAGGGCCTGAGAAGACAAAGTAGACATGGCTCTCCATCAGCCTACTTTTGGATAACATATGACTAGGTTACATTACATTAGCTATTATTTTGACACATTAGAGAATAATTGTTTTATCAAAAGTAGGATTCATTATTTTACCAAGCATGCATAAGGTGTTTTCAACAACCAGCATAAACCAAGAGTAACATACTAAAAAAAATTTCACTTGATCTGGGAAATGCTGTCCAAGAAGGCCATAGAGAATACGACCTGGTCTGGGAAATGCCATTCCAGAAGAAAACTGAGAATATCTTCTGCTTTGAGAAACCCCATCCAAGAAGAGCATCACCATGACTGACACATAAAATCCCAGGAAGCCACGGAGAACTCCCCAACATCTGAGATTCACTCTCAGATGGTTACAGAGAACATCACCAAAGTCAGAGATTCACTCTCAGAGGGTATTAGAGCACAATGGCACAAATCCAAAATACCAAACTAAGATAAAATACATTGCACTGCAAACCAGGCAAGTAACATGCAAACCACTATGCAAAAGGCAGAAGGCACCATTCTGTGCATGAAATATGTTGCCCATATTCTGGTAAGGGCAGAAATCCTCATGGAGTCTACCTTCCTGGCAACTATGTTTTTAGTGGAAACTGACATATTAGGGTTGAAGCCCCACCCTCTACCATAGGAAGTAGACCCTCCACTGAGTTTGAACCCCCATTTCCCGAGACTATTGTGGTTACTAGGCAACAGAACCTGTTCTTTCCAGTTTGTGCCACACAAAACCAGTCATAGGAAAGTCACTGTAGCATGCCAGATCTTAAAACCAAAATCCTGAGGCAAAGCAATCACCAGTAACCATAAAATCACCCCCTAAGACTAAAGGCTTAAGTTTTAACTTCCCCAAATACGTAAATTATCTTTTTTTTAAGATTTATTTTATTTCTTTCAAAGAAATTTTATTTCTTTCAAAGACAGAGTTACAAAGGGAGGTAGAGACAAACAGAGAGAGAAGCCTTCTATCTATAGTGTCACCACGCCCAGATGGTTGTAATGGCTGGAGCTGTGCCGATCTGAAGCCAGGAGTCAGGAGTTTTCTCCAGGTCTCCTGTGTGGATGCAGGGGCCAAGGACTTGGGCCATCTTCCAATGCTTTCCCAGGCCACAGCAGGGAGCAGGATCAGAAGAGGAGCAGCTGGGGCTAGAACAGGTACACACATGGGATGCTGGTGCTTTAGGCTAGGGCTTTAACCTGCTGCATCACAGTGCTGGCCCCCATAAATTATCCTTACAAACACATCACAGACAACTTGGAAGCATTGAAACATTGGCAAACACTCACAAACAGACCCCTTTTCCTCCCACCTTTTGACCCAAATAGCTCCCTTAAAGATACCAAAGTGGGGAACAGAAAATATAATACAGTTTGCATTTTTGCTTAGCCTTCCCAAGCCACATGCACTGAGGGAAGAGAGATTGAATGGAGGATCATTTTCAGGCTTCAGAAACTACATGATTCTGAGGCAAGAGTCACCTGAGACTTGTCGCTTCTGAAACTGTGCTGCTGAGGTGCATTCCCTAAGGCAAAAATTGTGCATTTGCTCAAGCACATTTGCTGAGGCAAAAATCATGTGTTTGAAATGAATTATCAGTGCTAGGACTGTGGTATAATGGGGAAAAGTGACGCCTGCAGTGCTAACATCCCATATGGGCTCCAGTTCAGGTCTCAGATGCTCCACTTCTGATCCAGCTCCCTGCTAAAGCCTGGGAAAGCAGTGGAAGATGGCCCAAGTCCTTGAGCCTCTGCACCCACATGGGCAACCCTGAAGAAGCTCCTGGGGCTAACGCTGTGGCTCAATAGGCTAATCCTCCACCTGCAGCACTGGCACACTGGGTTCTAATCCTGGTCCGGGTGCTGGATTCTGTCCCAGTTGCCCCTCTTCCAGGACAGCTCTCTGCTGTGGCCTGAGAGTGCAGTGCAGGATGGTCCAAGCACTTGGGCCCTGCACCCACATGGGAGACCAGGAGAAGCACCTGGCTCCTGCCTTCAGATCAGTGCAGTGCACCGGCCACAGTGCACTAGCCGTGACAGCCATTGAGGGGTGAACCAATGGCAAAGGGAGACCTTTCTCTCTGTCTCTCTCTCACTGTCCACTCTGCCTGTCAAAAAAATTGCAGACAATCAGGGAGTGAACAAGTGTATGGAAGACCTCTCTCTCTCTCTCTCTCTCTCTCTCTCTCTCTCTCTCTCTCTCTCTTCCTCTCTCTCTCTCTCTCTCTCTGTGTGCCTCTCCTTCTCCCTGTGTGTAACTCAGATTTTCAAATAATTCAATACATCTTTACAAAAAAAAAAAAAAGAAAGAAATGGGTTGTCTCCTGGTTGGCTCTACCAATATGTTGTGGGCTAGATTGGGCCTAAATTAATACCCAAACTCTTTTACTTAGAGTAGCATTCTAAGTATAGGTGTGAACAAGACATGTAGTGCAATAAGGTTATTTACAAAGTGAGAAAAATACATAGGTAAATAGGGGTTTTATTTAAGGAGAGTGGGCTAGGAAAGTTAAAAGAGAATGTTCACACCCTCCTGCTCATTCTGAGTCCACTAGGAGGAGAGCTGGAGCTTCCATTCTTCCTGGCTTTTTATGAGCTTAGAAAAACAAAAGTGTTTATATGGTACCACCCCTATGTCCCAGGTAAGAAGTGCTTCTGGAGGAGGGGTCACATGACTGACAGGTAGATGAACATGGCAACACAGAGACAGGGAGGTGTGACTGCCTGGTCATGAACTTCAAATGACCTAAATATTCCTACATCACCTAGACCATGGTCTCAGTAACTGCCCATGGTGCTACCACCACCATACCAGTGTAATGTTTGCCTGACCATGCTGCTGCATGGCCATCATGGATGTAGACCTGGTGGAGCAGAATCAGAGGGTAGTAACATTACCTTGTGCATTATCTTGTTAGTGGGTGACAAGTGCTTCATGCAGGTGCTGTGCTAACCAAGTTGCATAGGGCCAAGACTGGCTACATCACCCTCTGATTTCCATACATCTCCATGTTCGAGACCAAGTTCTACTTTGTCTTCCATTAACTATGAAGCAGTACACCATCACAGGGCACAGATGACTCAAAGGCCAGCAAGGCAATGACACTGCTGCTGCATAAGCCAAGTCTTCTGGTTGCTTCTGGCTTACGTTAACAACTTGAAGAATACTAGAGAATGGGGATGGCACTCCGGTGTAGTAGCCAAACTTCTGCCTGATGTGCCAGCATCTCATATGGGCACTGATTCATGTCCCAGCTGCTCCTCTTCTGATCCAGCTCTGTGCTTATGGCCTAGGAAAGCAGTGGAAGATGGCCCAAGTATTTGGATCACTGCACCTGTGTGGGAGACCTGGAAGAATCTCCTGGCCCCTGGATTCTGATCGGCCCAGCTCTGGCCATTGTAGTCATTTGGGGGCATGAACAAGAGGATAGAAGACCTTTGTCTCTATCTCTCCCTGTCCCTTTAAATCTGCCTCTCAAATGAACAAATAAATTTTTAAAAATTCTAGAGATGGAGACTGCTAAATCACTCTCCACTTAGAGCACCAGAGAAACAAATTGTCCCCAAGTAGTTGGCAGCCTAGCTGACAGGTGAAGCTCTGCTAGAAGTGAGAATGAGCCAGCTCAGCCCCAGGAAGACAGAGTCTCTTTCTTCCACAGCTGACTAATCAGTTAGGAATTAAAAAAAAGAATTTTTTTTGACATGCAGAGTGGATGGTGAGAGAGAGAGAGACAGAGAGAAAGGTCTTCCTTTTTGCCATTGGTTCACACTCCAATGGCCGCTGCGGCTGGTGCACTGTTGCCAGCGCATCGCACTGGTCTGAAGCCAGGATCCAGGTGCCTCTCCTGGTCTCCCATGTGGGTGCAGGGTCCAAGCACTTGGGCCATCCTCCACTGTACTCCTGGGCCATAGCAGAGAGCTGGCCTGGAAGAGGGGTTTCCGGGACAGAATCCAGCACCCTGACCAGGACTAGAACCCAGTGTGCCAGTGCTGCAAGGCAGAGGATTAGCCTATTGAGCCACGGCACCGGCCAAAGAAAGAGAATTTGCAATTATGAAAGGTTGGAGGATAGCAGGAACTATAATGGAAAATTAACTAAAATTATTCTCATTATTTATGTCATTTTGTAATCATTTATTCATTAAATATATATTCAATTTTGATATTATCAAGTGTAATGGTATATAAGTATGCTGATTATTATGAATTTTTAAGAAATCCTTGCTTAAGATGATATTCACTCCAAAGACTGAAGAACATTTAGTCAGTGTTTTATATAATGTTGCAATAAATGCAATTTAAATACTGTGTGCCCCTCATAGTCATAAAACTCAAACTTCCAGCATAAATCCCAACATGTATATTTATATTGTGCTATTTACAGAATTACCAATTTCTCTAGTGCATATCTGCATTTAAAATAACTTTTTAGGAATACCTCTTTATAGGTCTTCATGTTTTAGAAAATAAAGTAAATGTCTTGGAAACTTTTGCAGTAGTTATTCCTGTGAACAATCGTCAATTATAAATTATTCATATTATTATGATTAACTATTTTTTAAAATATTTATTTATTTACTTGAAAGTCAGAGTTATTGGCTGGCGCCGCGGCTCACTAGGCTAATCCTACACCTTGTGGTGCCGGCACACTGGGTTCTAGTCCCGTTTGGGGCACCGATCTTGTCCCGGTTGTCCCTCTCCCAGGCCAGCTCTCTGCTGTGGCCAGGGAGTGCAGTGGAGGATGGCCCAAGTTGTTGGGCCCTGCACCGGCATGGGAGACCAGGATAAGCACGTGGCTCCTGCCATCGGATCAGCGTGGTGCGCCGGCCGCAGTGTGCCTACTGCAGTGGCCATTGGAGGGTGAACCAACGGCAAAAGGAAGACCTTTCTCTCTGTCTCTCTCTCTCACTGTCCACTTTGCCTGTCAAAAAAAAAAAAAAAGAAAGTCAGAGTTACACAGAGGAGAGGCAGAGAAATAAAGAGAGGTCTTCCATCCATCGGTTCACTCCCCAATTAGCCACAATGGCTGTAGTTGCGCCAATCCTAAGCCAGGAGCCAGGAGACTTCTCCAGGTCTCCAACATGGGTACAGGGGCCCAAGAACATGGACCATCCTCCACTGCTTTCCCAGGCCTTGGCATAGAACTGGATTGGAAGTGGAGCAGCCGAGATTCCAAACAGTGCCCATATGGGATGGCGGAACTACAGGCGGTGGCCCCATGATTAACTACTTTATTTATTTTTTATTTAGTAAATATAAATTTCCAAAGTACACTTTATGGATTACAATGGCTTCCCGCCCCCATAACTTCCCTCCCACTTGCACCCCTCCCATCTCCCGCTCCCTCTCCCATTCCATTCACATCAATATTCATTTTTTTTTTTGACAGGCAGAGTGGACAGTGAGAGAGAGACAGAGGGAAAGGTCTTCCTTTGCCATTGGTTTACCCTCAATGGCCACTGCGGCTGGCGCACTGCAGCTGGCACACCATGCTGATCTGAAGGCAGAAGCCAGGTGCTTATCCTGGTCTCCCATGGGGTGCAGGGCCCAAGCACTTGGGCCATCCTCCACTGCACTTCCCTGGCCACAGCAGAGTGCTGGCCTGGAAGAGGGGCAATTGGGACAGAATCTGGTGCCCCGACCGGGACTAGAACCCAGTGTGCTGGTGCCACAAGGCAGAGGATTAGCCTATTGAGCTGCGGCGCCAGCTAAGATTCATTTTCAATTATCTTTATAAACAGAAGATCGATTCAGTATATATTAAATAAAGATTTCTTCAGTTTGCACCCACACAGAAACATAAAGTGTAAAATACTGTTTCAGTACTAGTTATAGCATTACTTCACATTGGACAACACATTAAGTACAGATCCCACATGAGAGTAAGTACACAATGACTCCTGTTGTTGACTTAACAATTTGACACTCTTGTTTATGGCGTCAGTAATTTCCCTAGGCTCTAGTCATGAGTTGCAAAGGCTATGGAAGCCTTTTGAGTTTGCCGACTTTGATCTTATTCTGAGAGGGTCATAGTCAAAGTGTAAGTTCTCTCCTCCCTTCAGAGAAAGATACCTCCTTCTTTGATGGCCCTGTTCTTCCACTGGGATCTCACTCGCAGAGATCTTTCACCTAGGTCTTCTTTTTTGTCCAGAGTGTCTTGGCTTTCCATGCCTACAATACTCTCATAGGCTCTTCAGCCAGATCCAAATGCCTTAAGGGCTGATTCTGAGACCAGAGTGCTATTTAGGACATCTGCCATTCTATGAGTCTGCTGTGTATCCCGCTTCCCATGTTGGATCCTTCTCTCCCTTTTTGATTCTAACAGTTAGTATTAGCAGACACTAGTCTTGTTTGTGTGATCCCTTTGACTCTTAGACCTATCGGAGCCATCAGTTGTGAACTGAAATTGATCAGTTGGACTAGTGAGATGGCATTGGTACATGCCACCACCACCTTGATGGGATTGTATTGGAATCCCCTGGCACATTTCTAACTCCTTTATATTTAATTTTTTAAAATTTATTAGACAGGTAGAGTTACAGACAGAGTGTGTGTGTGTGTGTGTGTGTGTGTGAGAGAGAGAGAGAGAGAGAGAGAGAGAGAGAGAGAGAGAGAGAGAGAGAGAAAGGTTTTCCTTCCATTTGTTCTCTCCCAAAATGGCCTCTACAGTTGGCGCTGCACTGATCCGAAGCCAGGAGCCAGGTGTTTCTTCCTGGGCTCCCATTCAGTTGCAGGGACCCAAGCACTTGGGCCATCTGCACTGCTCTCCTGGGCCATAGCAGAGAGCTGTCCTGGAAGAGGAGCAACTGGGAATAGAACCCAGTGCGCATATGGTATGCCAGAGCCACAGGTGGAGGATTCGCCATGTGAGCCACGGCACCAATCCCAACTACTTTATATTTTAAAAATTTAATACCATTTATTTTATTTCAGATAATTCTAATGAATTATCAAGGTATATTAGTATTTAAAATGTATTTTTTGGCAGGGAGCCTTGAAGTATCCCTTTTCCTAGAATGCCACTGTTTCAAAGTACATTGAAAACTTTTTAACTACATTTTTTCATGAACTCCTGTAACAGGGAGGGTTTTCTTTCTTTTTTTTTTTCTTAAGAAAACTTTTATTTAATAAATATAAATTTTGAAAGTACAACTTTTGCATTATAGCAGTTTCATCCCATAACCACCCTTCTATCCAAAAACCATACCATCTCCTACTCCCTCTCTCATCCCATTCTTCATTAAGATTCACTTATAGTTCAGTGCTGTGGCTCATCAGGCTAATCCTCCACTTTGCAGTGCTGGCACACCAGGTTCTAGTCCTGGTAAGGGTGCCAGATTCTGTCCCAGTTGCCCCCCTTCCAGGCCAGCTCTTTGCTATGGCCCAGGAGTGCAGTGGAGGATGGCCCAAGTGCTTGGGCCCTGCACCGCATGGGAGACCAGGATAAACAACTAGCTCCTGCCTTCAGATCAGTGCAGTGCAACAGTCATGGCGGCCATTGGAGAGTGAACCAATGGCAAAGAAGACCTTTCCCTCTGTCTCTCTCTCACTGTCCACTCTGTCTTTCAAAAAATAAAAGATTCACTTATAATTATCTTTATATACAGAAGAACAACTTAGTATATACTAGGATATCAACAGATTGCACATGTTCAGACACACAAGGTGTAGAGTACTGTTTGAATGCTAGTTTTACCATTAATATGCATAGTACAACACATTAAGGACACAGATCCTACATTGGGAGTAAGTGCACAGTGAGTCAGTCCAGTTGTTAATTTAACAATTGGCATTCTTATTTATGATGTCAGTAATCACCCAAGGCAATTGTCATGAGCTGACAAGGCTATGGAAGTCTCTTGAGTTCAAAAACTCCGACCTTATTTAGATGAGGCCAAAATCAAAGTGGAAGTCCTCTTCTCCCTTTGGAGAAAGGTACTTCCTTCTGTGATGGCCTGTTCTTTCTGCTCAGATCTCACTCACTGAGATATTTCATTTAGGTCATTTTTTTACCACAGTATCTTGGCTTTCCATGTCTGAGATACTTTCATGGGATTTGTAGCCAGATCCGAATGCCTTTAGGGCTGATTCTAAGGCCAGTGTGCTGTTTAGGGCATGTGACATTCTATGAGTCTGCTGTGTATCCTACTTCCCATGTTGGGTGGTTCTCTCCTTTTTAATTCTATCAAGTATCATTAGCAGACACTGGTTTTATTTATGTGACCCCTTTGACACTTAATCCTAACTTTATGGTCAATTATGAACTTAAACTGATCACTTTAACTAGTAAGATGGCATTGGTATATGCCAACTTAATGGGATTTGTTGTCCCATGGCATGTTTCTAGCTCTACCATTAGGGGTAAATCTGAGTGAGAATGTGCCAAACTGTACATCTCCTCCCTCTCTTATTCCTACTCTTATTTTTAACAGGGATCAATTTTCAGTTAACTTTAAACACCTAAGAAAAACCATTGTCAATTAAAGAGTTCAACCAATGGGAATAAGTAGAAAAAGAAAATACAGTCAACACAAGGGCTGATCAAGTCATTATTGCTCATAGTGTCAATTTTACTTCTACAGCTTTCCTTTAGGTGCTCAGTTACTTGTCACAGATCAGGGAGAACATATGATATTTGCCCCTTTGGCACTGGATTATTTCACTCAGCATGATGTTTTCCAGATTCCTCCATTTTGTTGCAAGTGAACAGATTTCATTGTTTTTTACTGCTGAGTAGTATTCTATAGAGTGCATATCCCATAATTTTTTTATCCAGTCTTCTGTTGATGGGCATTTAGGTTTTTTTCCTGTCTTAGCTATTGTGAATTGAGTTGCAATAAACATTGAGATGCAGATAGCTTTTATTTGCCAATTTAATTTCCCTTGGGTAAATTCCAAGGAGTGGAATGGCTGGGTCATGTGGTGGGGCTATATTCAGGTTTCTAAGGAATCTCCAAACTGTCATTCATAGTGGCTTTACCAGTTTACATTCCCACCAACAGTGGATTAGTGTGCCTTTTTCCTCGCATCCTCGCCATCATCTGCTGTTAGTTGATTTCTGTATGTAAGCCATTCTAACTGGGGTGAAGTGAAACCTCATTATGGTTTTAATTTGAATTTCCCTGATGGCTAGTGATCCTGAACATTTTTTCATGTGTCTATTGGCTGTTTGGATTTCCTCTTTTGAAAAATGTTAATTTAGGTCCTTGGCCCATCTCTTGAGTGGGTTGTTTGTTTTGTTGTTGTGGAGTTTCTTGATCTCTTTGTAGATTCTAGTTATTAATCCTTTATTGTTTCCATAATTTGCAAATATTTTCACATTCTGTCAGTTTCCTCATCACTTTCCTTACTGTTTCTTTTACAGTACAGAAACTTCTCATTTTGATGTAATCCCAATTGTTAATTTTGGCTTTGATTGCCTGTGCCTCTGGGGTATTTTACAAGAAGACTTTGCCTGTGTCTGTTCCTTGCAGGGTTTCTCTAATGTTCCATAATGATTTGATGGTGTCAGGTTGAAGATTTAGATCTTTACCCATGTTGAGTAGATTTTTGTGTAAGGTGAAAGATAGGGGTCTTGATTCATACTTCTGCGTGTGGAAATCCAGTTTTCCCAGTACCACTTGTTGAATAGACTGTCCTTGCTCCAGGAATTGGTTTTAGATCCTTGATCAAATATAAGTTGGCTGTAGATGTTTGGATTGATTTCTGATGTTTCTATTCTGTTCCATTGATCTATCCATCTGTTTCTGTACCAGTACCACACTGTTTTGATTACAATTGCCTTGTAGTATGTCCTCAAACCTGGTATTGTGATGCCTCCATCTTTGTTTTTGTTGAACAAGATTGCTTTAGCTATTGGAGGTCTCCTGTGCCTCCATATGAATTTCAGCACCATCTTTTTCCTATCTGAGAAGAATGTCTTTGGTATTTTGATTGGTAATGCATTGAATCTATAAATTACTTTTGGGAAAATGTACATTTTGATGATATTGATTCTTCGAATCCATGAGCATGGAAGATTTTTTCCATTTCTTGGTATCCTCTTCTATTTCTTTAAGGATTTTTAATTCTTATCACAGAGATCTTTGACATCCTTTGTTAAGTATATTGCAGGGTATTCAATATTTTTTATTGCTATTGTGAATGCGATTGATCTTGGAAGTTCTGTTTCTTCCCTGGCATTGTCTGTGTATACAAAGGCTGCTGATTTTTGTTCATTGATTTTATATTCTGCTACTTTGCCAAGTTCTTCTATGAGTTTCAATAGTCTCTTAGTGGAGTTCTTTGGATCCCCTAAATAAAGAATCATATCATCTGCAAAGAGGATAGTTTTACTTCTTCTTTCCCAATTTGTATCCCTTTAATTTCTTTTTCTTGTCTAATTGCTCTGGCTAAAACTTCCAGTACTGTATTGAATCACAATGGTGAGAGTGGGGATCCTTGTGTGGTACCAGGACTCTTGGTTTCAGCTCTTTCCCACTCAATATAATGCTTGATTGTGTTGAGGTATGTTCCTTCTATACCAATTTGATTAGAGTTTTCACCATAAAAGAGTGTTTTATTTCATCAAATGCTTTCTCTGCATCTATTGAGATAATCATATAGTTATTCTTCTGCAGTCTGTTAATGTGGTGCATCACATAGATTGATTTGAAATATTTAACAATCCCTGCATACCAGGGATAAATCCCACTTGGTCTGGATGGATAATCTTTATGATGTGTTGTTGCATTCTATTGGCCAGAATTCTATTGAGGCTTGTTGCTTCTATGTTCATCATAGAAATTGGTCTCTATTCCTTTCCCTGCTCCATCTCTTTCAGGTTTAGTTATTAAGGAGATGCTGGCTTTGTAGAAAGAATTTTGATGGATTCCATCTCTTTCAATTTTTTGAATAGTTTTAGAAGAATTGGAGTTAGTTCTTCTCTAAATATCTGGTAGAATTCAGCAGTGAATCCATCCAGTCCTGGGCTTTTCTTTGTTGGGAGGGCCTTTATTACTGATTCAATTTCTGACTTGGTTATGAGTCTGTTTAGATTTTCTCTTTTTTTAACTTTTATTTAATGAATATAAATTTCCAAAGTACAGCTTATGGATTACAATGGCTCCCCCTCCATAACTTCCCTTCCACCCGCAACCGTCCCCTTTCCCACTCCCTCTCCCCTTCCATTCACATCAAGATTCATTTTCAATTCTCTTTATATACAAAAGATCAGTTTAGTATATCTTAAGTAAAGATTTCAACAGTTTGCCCCCACATAGCAACACAATGTGAAAAATACTGTTGGAGTACTAGTTATAGCATTAAATATCAGTGTACAGTGCATTAAAGACAGAGATCCTACATGATATGTTTTTAAAAATTAATTTTCTATGTCTTCATAGTTCAATTTATATAGGTTGTATGTGTCCAGGAATCTATCCATTTCTGATAGATTTCCCAGTTTTTTTTGCATACAACTCTTTGTAGTAATTTCTGATGACTCTTTTTATTTCTGTAGTGTCTGTTGTTACATTCTCTTTTTCATTGGTAATTTTATTGACTTGGGTCTTCTCCTTTTTCTGATTAGTTGGACCAATGGTGTCAATTTTGTTTATATTTTCAAAAAACCAGCTCTTCCTTTTGCTGATCTTTTGTAATGGTTTTTTGGATTCAATTTGTTTTTGTTTTTTGTTTTTTGTTTTTGTCTAGTTTTAATTATTTCTCTTTTCCTACTAGTTTTCTGTTTGATTTTTTGTAGTTTTCTTAGACCCTTGAGATGCATTGATAGCTCATTTACTTGCTGCCTTTCCAATTTCTTGATGTAGGCACCTGTTGCTACAAACTTTCCTCTTAACACTGCTTTTGTTGTATCTCCTAAATTTTGATTTTGTGTTGTTATCCTCATTTACTTCCAGAAAGTTTTTCATTTCTCTTTTTATTTTCTTCTATGGCCCACTGTTCATTCAGGAGCATGTTGTTCAGTCACCATGTGTTTGCATATGCTCTGGGGATTCCTGAGTTGCTGATTTTCAGCTTCATTCCATTCTGTTTTGAGAAGATGCATGGTATGATTTGAATATTTTGAATTTGCTGAGAGTTGCTTTATGGCCTAGTATGTTATCAGTCCTAGAGAAGGTTCCATGTACTGCTGATATGAATGTGTGTTCTGCAATTGTAGGATCAAAATCTCTGTAGATATCTGTTGGATTCTTTTGGGTTATAGTGTTGATACAAGTTTATAATAGCTACATCTTCTTGTTGAATTTATTTGTGGCAGCTTTACCTGCTACACCATAGCACCTTCCCCACAATTTTCCTCTTGTTTAGAAACCTGAGCTTCTGTTGGGGAAACCTTATTTACTTACTCAGCTAGAAAATTCAAAACCTGGGTGGTATTTTCATTTGAGACCTCATTGGAGGGGCTGTAGATGAGACTATCATCTACATATTGTAAAGTTGCTCTATTTTTAGCTATAGTTCTCTGAGTTCTTTTGCAAGTACATTACCAGACAAGTGCAGGCTGTCCCAGAAACCTTGGAGGAGGACAGTCCATGCATATTGCTGAATTATACGAGAAACCAGGTCAGTCCATTCAAAGGAAATTAAAAACTGAGATTCTGAACTTAACAGGATGCAGAAAAAAAACATCCTTTAGCTATATACCATGAGATCCTTTCAGGTATTTGTGTCAGTATTCTATTAGGATTTTGCACAAGAAAATTAATTGAAATAACTGCTTTGTTAACTGCCCTGAGCTCTTGAACCATCATATTCTCCACTTGACTTTAAAACATACAAGATAGGAGTATTATAGGGAGACATGGATCCAAGAATTCATGGTTGAGCAACAAAATTAACTTTAAGGAAACACGTAAGGAAGGTAACACATCTCTTAGAAACATTTACACATAACTAAAACTTAAGAGACATAAGAATAATCTTTACTTAACACATTAAAGAAAGTAAATCTTTGAGAACAAGTTTTATCATTAACTCTAATACTGTAACTCTTTGAAGATAGAGGTTCTGCATAGGAAATTAGTACACAGTTAATCCTGTTGTTAATTTTAACAATTAATACTTTTTAAGTTTTATTTTTACATTTATTTTATTTATTTGAAAGTCAGTTACACAGAGAGAAGCAGAGGCAGAGAGAGAAAGAAGTCTTCCATCTGCTAGTTTATTCCCTAATTGGCCACAACAGCTGGAGCTGCACTGATCCAAATTCAGGAGCCAGGAGCTTTTTCTGGGTCTCCCACACTGGTGCAGGGACCCAAGGACTTTGGCCATCTTCTATTGCATTCCCAGGCCATAGTAGAGAGCTGGATCAGAAGTGGAGTAGCTGGGACTTAACCTAGCACCCATATTGGATGCTATTACTGCAGGCAGTGGCTATACCCACTACACCACAGTGCTGGTCCCAACAATTAACATTCTTATGTATACCATCAGTGATCACTCACGGCTCTTGACATGAGATGCCTAGGCTACTGAAGCCTTTTGAATCTGCAAACTCTGTTTTACCAATGGCCAAGAACTTCTCAAAATAGGAGATGGTGGCAGGACACAGGGAAATTAACATTCAGACAGGGACATCTCATTGTCCATCTCCCTGTCATGTAGCTAGCCTGTCCTCAGCATACCCCACAAGCCTCACTGATTTCCTAAACCATTCTTTTGGAACCTCTGAACTCTACTGGTTTACCCCAGCAACCAAGCACCATCTGCAATGGGTTCTAGAGCTGCATGGTCTGGGAGCATTGGGTTTCCATCAAGGCACAGGCCCAGTGTGCAAAATTTAAAATACATTAAGTAATAACCATTGAAGAAACATTGAAAAGAAAATTGAATGGATATTTATCACAGAAGTTAAAATGCCATTGAGGATATCTATACCCATGTCATAGTGCTTGATTTCAAGCTCCAGCTATACTTCTGAATGCAGCTTCCTGCCAATGTGTATGCTAGAAGGCAACAGTGATTTCTCAAGTGATTGGGTCCCTGCAAACCAAATGGAACATCTGTGTTGTGTTCCTGGCCCCTTAAGCCTAGCCCATCCCAAGCTATGTCGGATATTTGAGAGTGATCCAACAGATGGAAGATTCTCTCTCTCTCTCTCTCTCTCTCTCTCTCTCTCTCTCTCTCTCTCTCTCTCTCTCTCTCTCTCTCTCTATCTTCCTGCTTCTCTGAGTCCCTGACAGGTCTGGAAACCATTTCAGTGGGGTCACTTCACCCAGATGAGACCCTGAGAGTCTGGCCAAGTAGCATTCCCAGGGAGAAGGGAGCTTACAGGCTCACACACAGGAAGGGCATCAATGGTGGTGACTGGACCAAGATTTCCCAAAGGACAAGCAAAGAACAGCTTGATGTGAACACCCAGTTGTTTATAACATGCTGTGGAAGGTGCAGAGCAGAGTGACATCTAAAATGATGACTTGACTTTCTAGGCTTCTCAGTTTCAATCACAACACCCAGACAACTATCTGGAACATTGTTCCAATATAGAAAGGAAAAGCCTTGCAGGGTGGTACAAGTGTGCCCCAAAAGAGAAACTCAGGAAATGAGAATGGGAACACTGGCACTGGGAAAATGTGGGACTGAACCCCTAAGCCCTTTGAAGGGACACATAGACTCAGGAGGCAAAAGGCCAGGGATGACAGAACTACCCATTTCAGAGCCTTGGCTTCTTCATCCACAGGATCCCTTTAATGGCAATCAACTGGGAAGATCAAATGAGGTGAGACCTGGGAGGTGCCTTGCAAACAATAATGTTTCTACAAATTAACATATGTCCACCTCATTTAAACGGCACTGTCTCAGAGACAACATGGGGGACAAACACAAATTCTAACACACCTAAAGCAGGGCCACAACCAGGACTCCATGCCCTTCCTTGACTCATTGGGTGCTGTTGTAATGGAGAGTGAGAGAGATCATGTTGACACAAAGATAAAAAAAAAAAGAATCTGTATTAAAAGCCATGCCTGGCAATGATAGATCCCATTGGAACCTTGGAGACTGCCATGCCGCAGTGAAGAGGGCAATGGTTTTAAGTTTTCAACTCATATTCTGTTTGGCTTATTTCCAGAGTCCAAGCACAGGTCCTGCTAGCCAATCATGTTGCTTCAAATCTTATTCTCCATTTTCTTATCCAATCCAGCTGTAAGCATTTTACAGAGTGAGAAGTAACAGTTATCTGAATCTTTTAAACTGCTTTATACAATTCCTTCCGTCATTATCTTAAGAAAGCAGCAAGCATGTTTACAGAAGCAGAAGGCAGCAGTTAATAGAGATCCAAGTCTGAGCTGAGAAAAATATTTCCTGGAACAGACCAGGGGGAAAAAAAACACTTTCTGGAACCTAAGCCAAAGCTAACAACATGGGGCTTTGTCCAAAAAATGGAGTAACTTTGGTCAAGCCCAGATTACCTTGAAATAATGGGGTGTCTTAATTTTTCTGAGCCTTATCATAGTCCAATCCATGTGATCTTGGGCAAATCATTTCCCTTACTTAAACAGCAAGAAGAACTGGAAAATGGCCAAGGTCCCTCTGAAGAAAAATTACTTTAGGAAGCATATTCTGGGCTGCCTGAATAAGTTATAGGGAAATCACCACAAACCAGATACAATTGCTCTACAATGTTGCCTCCAAATCTGCTCAGTGGTTTCTTTTCTGGCACTTCCTGTTCCTAGCACTTCCTGTTGGGAATTGTCTCTCATAGACCTAAAGGATGGAAATAATGAAAGAAGAAAATAACAGGTGCAGCTGGATCCTGTGCCCCCAAAACAGAGAATGCCTTTTTCTCTAGATATTAGTGTAAGATTGCAAACACTTACTGCACCTTTGCAGGTGAATATGTAACTTTTCTTAAATTCCAAAAAGCATGAATTGCACAAGTCAGGTCTTTCTCCAAACCATAAAACCAAAAGCAAGCTAGACAAGAAATCTACATTTCTGAACAATGACAGATAGAGGATAGATAGGTAGGTACATAGGAATTTGGATGGATAGATATAGCATAGACAGATGGATGGGTGGATGGATAGAGAGATAGATAAAGAGCTTAGATAGAACTAGCTCATTTGAAAACCAAAATGTTCCTATTCTGGGTTCATAAAATAATACATGCAATGGCACTGTACTGCACCACTTGAAACTTACCACCTGGGAGGTCAGGTCATGATGTACAGACAGCTGCACACTGAATGAACAACTGCAGTCTCCACCTCTGGGATGACATCACTAGCAGCCCCTGGATCATGCTCCAGTGAAACAGAAAATCTGGCAGTAAAAAAACCTTAAAAATCGGACAGTTAAGTTTCTGCCAACTGTTCTAAAAGCATATAACACATGAAGAAACACGCTTTCAAGAAAACCTACAAAAGGGTGAACAGCGAGAGCCTGAGGCATGTGGGCTACAACTTTACCTCCTCCCAGCTCAGGCTCATCTCACGGAGGCTGCACTCTGGCTCCTTTTCCTCCACCTCCCAGACAAGTCTTGCTGTATCTCAGGTCATTCATTTATCAACCTGTCCAGTTCCAACTGAGAAAGGCTATATTCTTAGTGAGTGTTGCCAAGAGATTTGATATATCTTCCCTTGAGTCACTATCCATAAGACAGATGCTGTATATCAGGCATGACAGCCAAGACACTGGGGCCTCAACTGTGCTCACCACAGCTCACTTGCAGGACTGAATTTCCATGGGAGAGGGAAACTGAAAATGCAGGAGACTAATCTATCCTCTTCTTCACCTACTGTTAGTTCAAACAGACTCACTCCCACACTGAGAGGTGGCATAGGCTTGAAGGAACACCAGGCTATCCAGTTTAAGCTGTTTAGTCTGACATTAAAAGTAATATAAATTGAACCAGATGTGAATTATCTTAAAATAGCTACTACACCCTAATAGATTAGCCAAGGACCATTAGGATTGTGTCTCTTTGGTTTGCTTTCTGAGTAATGGACTCCATCACACTGATGCATGTGTGCTCTATATAGCCTCAGCTTGGCTGCAGGACAGGGGTGGACACTGGGATGGAGGTTGGGGGGAAGTCTCAATAAAGCACAGGCACCCACTAGGGTTGGCAAACCGCACAGTTATGAGTATCCTCCAAAAGACA
Organism: Lepus europaeus; assembly: GCF_033115175.1. Classification (NCBI taxonomy): domain Eukaryota; kingdom Metazoa; phylum Chordata; class Mammalia; order Lagomorpha; family Leporidae; genus Lepus; species Lepus europaeus. Next base: position 29,873,882 of record NC_084851.1, on the reverse strand, counting down.
AACCCTTGGCCACTGCTGTCCCTCTTTATTAATTGCTAATGCAAATATTTGGGTATTAAATCATAATTCCTTTTACCGAGTTTGGGCATGAGGGTTAGGGCAATTAATCCCATATCCAATCCCAGACACTGAAGCTGTTCCATTTTTCATTCCCTGCACAGACAAGCCTGGGTTAGCAGGGTTCCAGAAAATAGGCTGTTGAGCTAACAACATGCAGTTCCCAGCATGACCAGGGTAACTCAGAGGGCCTCCAAAAGTGTACCATTAACTGCTACCCTGGCAAAACCCCAAGGGCCTAGCTAGGATGTGGAAGAGGAAAGAAAGAAGCAGAAGTGTGGTGTGGTCACAGAATGAAAGGAAGAACCAATAAGAAACCACACCTGCTTCCAATGGAAGGTGAACAGCTCTGCCCTGAGACCAGACCACAACATAAGACCCAAGGGAAATGCTCTCCCTGGGAACCATCCAAAATATTGAAAAAAAATAGAACTCTGCCAAACTCTTTTTATAACACCAGTGTTACTATGATACAAAAATAAAAGAAGGTTACAACACAAATAGAAAACTACAGACTGATATTCCTGATGACCACAGGTGCAAAAATTCTCAAAAATATTAGCAAGGCAAAACCAACACTACATCAAAAGATAATACATCATATACTGGTGAGATTCATTCCAGGGATGCAATGATATCTCAACATTCACAAATCAACAAATGTAATAGATCACACCAAATAGGATGAAGAACAAAAAAAGCCATATGATTATCTCAATAGATGTATAAAAAACATTAGTTAAGAATCAGAAACCTCCATGATAAAAACTTTCAATAAATAAGCTATAGAAGAAATATACTTTATAGAACAAAGATGGTCTATTTCACCTCTCTTATTCAATATATTATTGGAAGAGACAAGAGAAGAGACAGAGATAAAAGTCATCAAAAATGGAGAATAGCAGCTCAAAATATCCATGTTTTTCAGATTATATGATTTTTACATATAAAACCTAAGCACTTCCCCAAAAAAGCTCCTACAATTCCACCCTAAAAAGAATGAAATCTTATTTGCAGCAAATGAATAGAACTGGAGGACATCATGTTAAGTGAAATAAGCCAGAAACAGAAAAACACATGCTTCTCTCCCTGAATGCCAAGTCATTCATGTTACTGCATTTCAGCCCTAAATGTGCCTTATCTTTACTTGCCTCAGAGAGTCCCTGTAAAGAGCGGCCTCCCACCTGAGTGTGAGAGGAAAATGGGCAAAAATTGAGCTTCTTGGAGCTACAAACTCACAAGCATCCCCTGCAATGCACTGTTCCGCACCCCTGGTCCCAGGCAGCAATAAAAAGTGCAAGCATGTCATAGAGTAGGACACACTGTGACTGAACTGAAACTGAAGGGCCAGGGAAGAGCAGAGCTAGGGCTCAGGAGGATCCTCCTAAGTACTGTTACTGGGCATTCAGCCTCCAAGCCTATACTTAGCCCTAGATGACCATTTTAGCTTCCCAATTCTTGCTCCCCATCCCTTATCACCCATGCCATGCCAGCTTAAGCCTTGTGTACAAATCACCATCTCTATCTGAAGGGCTCCCTGACTCTGCATCTGACTGTAGAGTCCTCTCACCTTTTGCCCTCTCCATCCAGTATATGTCACCAATGCTGGGCTGATCATTGGACAGAATGCAGCTTTCATTTCTTGAAGGTTTAGTCTGTAGACAGCACATCTTGGGCTTATAACTCTTGTGTCCCCAGGCTCATCCTCATTGGCCCTGATTTGCCCATGAAAAACCTGAGGACCAGGAAAGCCAATGATGTTCCCAAAGTCACACAATCAGAAAGAAAGTGGCAGGGTCTGTACTCAAATATCAGGTGCCCCCTCCCCTGCTGCTTCATTTGTTTAGCAGGGTGCAGAGGAAAAGCAGACACAGAACTGGGTTAGGCCGGCGCCGCGGCTCACTAGGCTAATCCTCTGCCTTGCGGCGCCGGCACACCGGGTTCTAGTCCCGGTCGGGGCACCGATCCTGTCCCGGTTGCCCCTCTTCCAGGCCAGCTCTCTGCTGTGGCCAGGGAGTGCAGTGGAGGATGGCTCAAGTTCTTGGGCCCTGCACCCCATGGGAGACCAGGAGAAGCACCTGGCTCCTGCCATCGGAACAGCGCGGTGTGCCGGCCGCAGTGCGCCTACCGCAGCGGCCATTGGGGGGTGAACCAATGGCAAAAGGAAGACCTTTCTCTCTGTCTCTCTCTCTCTCACTGTCCACTCTGCCTGTCAAAAAAAAAAAAGAACTGGGTTAGATGACCACATGTGGCCACTGCCTGCAAAACCAGCATGCCATATTAGTACCAGTTTGAGTCCCAGTTACCCCAATTCCCATCCAAGCCCCTGTTAATGTGCTTGACAAAGCAGCAGAAGATGTCACAAGTGGTTGGGCCCATGCACCAACATAGGAGACACAGAAGAAGCTCCTGGATCCTGGCTTCGGCTTGGCCCAGCCCTAGACATTGCAGCTACTTTGGGAGTGAGACAGTGGATGGAAGAATTCTCTCTCTGTCTCTCCCTTTTTCTCTTGGGTAACTTTGCCACTCAAATAAATAAATCAGTGGTATGCATTGTTACAGTACATCCACAAAACCCTAATAAGCAAGTTCTGCTATTATGTCCATTTTAAAGATGAGAAAACTTAGATGGATAAAGCAAGTTGTGCAAGGACTGTGCTTTTGGACAGTCAGCTTATAAACATAACTCCTAGGCTATGGGTTATTCTTGTGCCCATTGGACTAGGCCAACTGATGCAGAGGAAACTCCTGATTGTTGGATAACCCTCTGTTAGGCAGTGGTCATGCTGGACTCAAGACATGTGTTCCCTGTGGGATGTATTGGAAGAGTGAGGAGTACATGAGCAAAACAACTCAGACCTGGTCAAGAACACATTTGTAAGCTCTCAGCATGTCACTGTCTAGGAAGCCAGCACTGCCAAGAGCCCAGGGTCAACTCTTCATGAACACACTTTAAATTAGCATAAGTGGCAGAAATTTGTAGGAGCAAGGTCCAGTCACCAAAGAGCCTTACTGCAGGGAAGTAGAAGATGTTAATGGCTGCTGGGATCCTTCCTGGTCCCATCCCATCAGTGCAAGATGGAAAACGAGTACACAGTACATCACACTGCTAGCTAGGAAAGAGTGTGCTCATGCCCTAGAGGAAGATGGCTGGGCTAGCTGCTGGGGTGCATGGGCTTGTTTGAATGTCTGAGGTGCCTGGTCACTGATCAACATGGGAACAACCATGGGGCATTTCTCTTGGGTTAAAGTGGACATTTCTGCAGATTTCAGCCTTAGCAAGTTCCTTTCCCTTTAAGTCTAAAAGGTTGTTGGCTGTGGACCAAATTGATATCAATCAATTTCAGGCTCCCACTCCCAGATCTGTCTTCCTCCTCACCCATTTCACACTTCCCTGTCATCATGCAGAGAAAATAGTTATGAATTACCAGAAAGATGCCACTGGCTCAAGAAAGTAGGAAATAGCAAAAAACAATAAAAAATTACTTAACTTCCACATAGAATTCCATCCTTTCCAGCTAGTGGATTTGATCATTTTTCATTCAAGCCCTAATGCAAAAATATGAACTGTTTACGAATGAAACATCATTTTTAGAGATTCATACATATTATATCACACTTCAAAAAAAAAACATGGATTAATAAAGTTTCACTTGGAGAAAATTACAAAAAAATAAAGAAAATGTTAAGACCAGCTGGGCCAAATGAGAGTAGGTGGCTTGCAGGAACAAATTTTATTGTCTCCTGGACAATGTGCTCTGATTTCTCCTCCTAAGAAAGCCATCAATGATACACAAGGCAACAGTTACTAAAAATGAAAACACAATGTTTTTGCAAATTCCCGTGGAAAATGGCTAGAATCCTTCCCATGCCATCCCATGGATGGATGCGGAACTGAGGGCTAAGGCAATTTACAGAGATTTTTGATGAGTTTACTCTGAACAAAACCTTCAGCCTTTTAAAGTTCCACATAACAATCTTTCTTTCACAAAACAGTTTCCAACAGTCAGCCAGAAACCACCCACATTTGAAAACGAAACAATGCAACGGAGGCTGACGGCCCTGCAAATCAGTGCTGATAATTCTTGGTGACTGGAATTCCATGCGCATGCGCAGCGCCTGGCTCCTAGAGGCTATGATTGGGCATGCGTTTACCGGCGTTGCTTGGCAACAGTCATTGTGAGCCAAGATTGAGGAAGCGCTGAGCTTTTCTGTTGGGGTCCAGGCGAGACAGGGGGCTCATCTACAGGGCTAACCTTAGGTTTCTCTGGCTGGGAAGATCAGCAGTAGTCTAGGACCTGAAAGTCTTACCTTCCCATGTAAGAAGGGCGAGTGTCTATGGATGTTGATGTCCTCCGTTGGCTGTTGATGTAGGACCTCTCAGTTGCAGAGATGCCCACTTGCTCGGGAGGACGCCCAAAGATCCAGACTCCAGACCAGTTGATGCAAAAAGCACGAGGTTTTTATTGTACGTTTGCGCAAACGGGCCCCCACCTCAGGCAGTGAGGAGCCCTGAGCGGCAGTTTCACACAGGTTATATAGGCAACGAATTAGCATATTCCTAATGCGCATGCATAGGATTGGTCAGTTCAGAGAGACCATTAGCATATGGGATGCAGTGGCAACACGGGATTGGCTGGTTCGGAGGGACAATTAGCATATCGGAGAGTGCTGAGGGAGAGTGCTGAGGAGAGTGCTGAGGAGAGTGCTGAGGAGAGTGCTGAGGAGAGTGCTGAGGGGAGTGCTGAGGAGAGTGCTGAGGGAACGTGCTGAGGAGAGTGCTGAGGAGAACGTGCTGAGGAGAGTGCTGAGGAGAGTGCTGAGGAGAGTGGCAGCTCTGCTCTGGGCATGCCTAGAGGTTCTCTGAAGGGGATTGACTTTTCCTTCCCAGAGAACGTCCTGCCCGCTGGACTCTGGGGAACATCTAACCTCTTAAGAAGCCCCTGATATCTGCCCAGGCCTAGTTTCTTGTCCCTCTCCCCCATAAGGGTCCTTCATTCCCTCCTTTTCTTTTTGCAAAGATTTTAATCCTAAAATCTATTGCACCGGCCTGGGGAGAGCCTGCCTCACTGGAGGGAGGGAACTCTGTTCTTGCTGGACTGGGTTGGGTTCCACGTTAACAATTGTGGAGCATGGGGATTGGAAAAACAATGGGGAAAGGCCAGGAACATCACAAATATTAAACAGTTTTTGAAAGTCTTAGCTTGAGTGGGTTCTGAGTGCGCTGGAGCTTCCATTTGGCTGGTCTGTCCGGATCCTCGGGGCCCTGGGGAGGTGGTGCTCGCTTCACGTGTGAGGCGTGGACCCAAGCAGCGATTCCGTCGACCTTGAGAGCGGTGGGAGTTGTCAACAGCACAGTGAAGGGGCCTTTCCACCGGGGCTCTAGAGTCTTAGATTGGTGCCTTCGGACATACACAGCATCACCGATTTGGAAAGGATGTGGAATGGTTGTCGTCTTGGGTTGGTAGGCTGCTGCAAGAGGTTTCCAGACCTGGTTCTGGATGATCTGGAGTGCTCTCAACCAGGCCTGTAACTTAGGGGCATCGGCAACGGAGTCACTGACAAGGTCAAGCAAGCCTGCTACTGGTGGGGGCCCTCCATAAAGGATTTCGTATGGTGTCAGCCCGCAATGAGAGGGCGTGTTTCGGACCCGGAACAACACCATAGGGAGGAGTTGGACCCAGTCTTTAACGCCAGTCTCCAACGCTAATTTGGTCAAGGTCTCTTTAATTGTTCTGTTCATTCTTTCTACCTGTCCTGAACTTTGGGGTCTATAGGCACAGTGCAATTTCCAATTTATGCCTAATGCTTTGGCCACCAACTGACTTACCTGGGAGACAAACGCTGGGCCATTGTCGGACCCGATTACCTTAGGCAAGCCGAACCGGGGGAAGATCTCCTCTATGATCTTCTTGACGACCACCTGGGCGGTTTCCCGTTTTGTGGGGAATGCCTCAGTCCATCCGGAGAAGGTGTCTACAAAAACTAGAAGATACTTATTCCCATAACTGCCCGGCCTTATCTCAGTGAAATCGACCTCCCAGTTGATTCCTGGTCGGTCTCCTCTTACCCTAGCTCCCTTCGGGAGCTTGAGGTGTCTGGCATTTACCTTGGCACACGGAACACAGGATTCAGTCACCTGCTGGACTAAAGAGTCAAGTCCGGGGATGTAATAAGACTGCCTATCTTCCTGTAAGGCTGCTTTTAGCTTTTTGTGTCCCAAATGAGTCCATTGATGGAGGCTGGTAATTATTTCTTTAGCCAATTGGTGTGGCAGGACTATTTTCTCTCCGAGCCTCCAAACCCTTATTTGTTCATCATACTCTGCACCGAGCCGCTGGATCGTATCTAAGTCTTGGTCCGAATAAAGGAAAGGTGGTTCCCTCGATACTTGGGTGGGCTCAATTGTCTTTAACGGGAGCACCTGTTGGCTCAGGGCTGCCGCCCTAGCGGCCTCGTCTGCCATCCTGTTTCCCCTTGCTACGGGGTCGTCTCCTCGTTGGTGCCCGGGGCAATGAATTATACTCAACATTTTGGGCAGGAACAGGGCCTGTAGAAGATCTAGGATTTCCTGCTTATTTTTAATGTCCTTGCCTGCTGAGGTTAAGAGGCCCCTTAGCCGGTATATCTCCCCATGTACATGGGCAGTGGCGAAAGCATACCGACTGTCTGTGTAAATGTTGACCTTTTTGTCTTGTGCCAGTTTTAAAGCTTGAGTTAAGGCTATGAGCTCGGCTTTTTGAGCAGAAGTTCCAGGCTTTAAGGCACTTGACCAGATAACAGTTTTTCCATCCACCACCACTGCCCCAGCCCTCCGCTCACCGTTCTGTAGAAAGCTGCTCCCATCCGTGAACCAGGTCATTTCGGCATCCGGCAGAGGCCGGTCGGTTAGGTCTTTTCGGGTGCCGTGGGCCTCAGCCAGGATTTGATGACAGTTATGGATTACCTGGGCCTGGGGCCCCAGTTCCGGGAGCAGGGTGGCCGGGTTTAAAGAGGTGGCAGTCCCAAACCGGACCCGCTCTGAGTTTAATAACATAGTCTGGTAATGAGTTATCCGAGCATTTGAGAGCCACCGATCTGATGGCTGGCGGATAACTGTCTCCACAGCATGAGGTGCCACTATGGTGAGAGGTTGGCCTAGAGTCAATTTATCCGAGTCTTTCACCAGAACTGCCACGGCCGCTATCATGCGGAGGCACGGAGGCCAGCCGGCCGCTACATTGTCTAGCTTTTTTGAAAAGTATGCCACCGGCTTTTTCCAGGGTCCAAGCATTTGTGTTAGCACTCCCTTCGCCACTCCCTTATTCTCATCCACGTATAATGTGAAGGGCTTGGTCATATCAGGGAGGCTCAGGGCTGGGGCTGACAATAGGGCCTTTTTTATGTTGTCAAATGCCCGCTGTTGCTCTTCTCTCCATTGAAAGGGAGCATTGGACTTCGTGAGGGGGTACAATGGGGCTGCCAGCTCCGCAAACCCAGGAATCCAAAGGCGGCAGAATCCCGCACTCCCGAGGAATTCCCGCATCTTTCTGGCATCGGTGGGGGGTGGAATTAGAGCAACCACCCTTTTTCGGCTCTCTGTCAGCCACCGTTGCCCTCCTTCTAGGAGGTAGCCTAGGTAGGCCACCTGTTTCTGACATATTTGGGCCTTTTTCGCGGAGGCTCGATAGCCCAATTCCCCCAGTCTCTGTAGCAGGGCCCCGGTACCTTTTAGGCAGTCCTGCTCAGTTTCAGCGGCAAGGAGGAGGTCGTCCACATATTGCAGGAGGACCAGGTCCGGATGGTTAACTCGGAAGTCGGCCAAATCTAGGTGCAGAGCTTCGTCAAACAAGGTAGGCGAGTTTTTAAATCCTTGGGGCAACCTTGTCCAGGTGAGTTGTCCTGAAAACCCGGTCTCTGGGTCTTTCCACTCAAAAGCAAAGATGGATTGGCTCTGAGGGCTCAGTCTTAAACAAAAGAATGCATCTTTTAGATCTAACACAGTGTACCATACGTGGGTCGGAGGCAAGGTACTTAGCAGATTGTAGGGGTTGGGCACTGTGGGATGCATATCCTCCGTTCTCCTATTAACCTCCCGCAAGTCCTGTACCGGGCGGTAGTCACCCGTACCAGGCTTCTTTACTGGTAGTAGGGGGGTGTTCCAAGGTGAACGACAAGGTTTTAAAATGCCTAGGTGTAACAGTCTCTGGATATGTGGCCGGATACCTTCCTTAGCTTCCTTGCCCATCGGATATTGACGAACTGACACGGGAATGGCCGTGGGCTTCAGATCTATGATCAAGGGAGGCCGGTTGACGGCCAGCCCTATTCCCGCAGTCTCTGCCCAGGCCTGAGGAAAATCTGTGAGCCACTTGGGGTCCATGGGAGCCATGGTGGACGAGGGCCTCTCGAATAATCGGTGTTCGTCCTCCAAGCGTAGTGTTAATACCTGGAGGGGCCGCCCTCCTGAGTCTGTGATGGTAGCTCCTTTCTCATGGAAGTGAATTTGGGCTCCTACCTTCGAGAGTAGGTCCCTGCCCAGGAGGGGGTAGGGGCAGTCTGGCACTAGTAAGAACGAGTGTGTCACAAGTCCTGTACTTAACTGGACCTCTCGATTGGTTGTCCAGCGATATAACTTCCCTCCAGTTGCCCCCTGAACCCAGGAAGTCTTGGAGCTTAAAGGCCCTTTTTCTGAAGTCAGTACCGAGTGCTGGGCTCCCGTGTCAATCAGGAAGGTTACCGGTCTGCCCCCCACTTCAAGGGTTATCCTGGGCTCAGGGGGGGGCTCCTGGCCCTGACTCACCTAGTCGTCTTCTTCCAGGGACAGGATTGGAACTGGTCTCTTCTTTGGTCCCTGTGTTTTCTTCGGGCAGTCTTTGACCCAGTGTCCTCTTTCTTTACAATAGGCACATTGATCTCTTTCCACCCGAGGCTTTCGTTTGTCTCCCAAGTCCCTATTCTGTCCTGGTCTACTCCTTTCTGTATCCTGCACTACGGTGGCCAAAATTCTACTAAGCTCTCGATTACGTCTTTTGTCTCTTTTGTCTTCCCTTTCCTCCTGCTCCTTGCGGATCCTTTCCTCCTTCTCCTCTCGGGTCTCCCTTTTGTTGTAAATCTTTTCTGCCTCCTTCATTAAATCTTGTATAGTATACCCCTGAAGCCCCTCTAGCCGCTGCAATTTATTGCGGATGTCCGGCGCTGACTGTCCTATAAAGGACATGATTACATCTCCCTGCCGGTCCTCTGCCAGGGGGTCAAACAGGGTGTACATACGGTAGGCTTCCATTAATCTTTCTAGGAAGCCTGCCGGCGTTTCCTCAGCCCCCTGTACTACTGCACGTACCTTGGCCAAATTGGTGGGGCGCTTTCCAGCCCCTCTGAGACCCGCAAGGAGAATCTGGCGGTAAAGACGAAGTCGCTCCCTACCAGCAACGGTGGTGTAGTCCCAATCAGGACGGGTTGAGGGAAACGCCTCCTCGATTTCGTTTGGCAGTAGGGTCGGTCGGCCATCTGCTCCAGGGACGTTTTTCCGTGCCTCAAGGTAGACACGCTGCTTTTCCTCAGTAGTGAGGAGGGTCGGCAGAAGCTGCTGACAATCATCCCAGGTGGGCTGATGAGTCAATAAAATTGACTCGATCAGCCCAGTCAGAGCCTGGGGGTCCTGAGAGAAAGAGGGGTTATGGGTTTTCCAATTGTAAAGATCGGAAGCAGAAAATGGCCAGTACTGCATCTGGCCAGCCACCGAGCAAAGAGGAAAAGCCTGCGAAGTCCAGACGCTTCCCGAGCCCCCTGCCTGCCCCCGACGGAGGCGCAGGCGGCTGGAGGGCGGGGAAGGCGCTGAGACTTCTTCCCCTGCCCTCGTGGAATCAGGGGATGGTGCAGAAGGTTGCACATCCCGCTCTGGTTGTTGTGGGGGTTCCTGCGGGGGAGCAGGCTGGCTGGGAAGATAGGGTGGGGGAGAGTCAAAGAGCAGAAAGTCCTGATCAGCCGGAAGAACCGGTGGCTTGTCAGGTTTTGGATCTCGAATCTCCTTCAGAGGGTATAGGGAGGAGGTTGGCACAACCGGGATAGGAGGAGGGGGTATCGGGGTACGTATGGGCTCCGTCGGGAAGGAGAAGGGTTCTATCCAGGGAGGGGGGTTACGTGAAAGATCCTCCCACGTGGTAATGTAGGGCACCTGATCAGGGTGTCCATCGGATCCTGGCTGAAAGACTCGTTCCTTAATCTGTAAAATAATATCGAGGTTAAAAGTGCCGTTCCTTGGCCAGCCGACCTCGAAGGCCGGCCACTCTGAGGAACAGAATTTTGCCCATTGTTTCCTTTTAACCTCCAATGAGAGGTGGCGCGCGCGTTCTCGAACGTCCTTCCAGTGATCTAGAGTGAGACTTAAAGGGGTGGTTATTTGTTGACCCATGCGTACAAGGATTTCAGCCCAAACAAAAAGAACAGCCAATGCACAGACATATACAGTAAGCAAGACAAAACACATGGCTAGGACAAATCGAACGCTATTGCGCTATTTTTGGGAGCGGCTGCCTGACCAGCCCTCCCCGGGAAGGAGGGAGACTTGGTCTCCGACCCACCTCCAGACCACCCCGGTGCGTCTTCCGGGGGAACAGACCGAGGGTTTCCCCTCTCATCCCGGAGCGTCCTCCGGGGAACGGGCCAGGGGTTGCTGGGCACGCCTGCCTCCCCCACTGGTCCCACAGAGTCAGGTCAGATACTGGCCAGTCAGAATACTTCAGTCAGAATCCAGTCAGAATACTCAAGACAAAAAACAACAGACAGAAAACACTTAATTATACCTCCAACTGGTCCTGCAGAGAATGGGTCTGAGGGCGACCTCGAGCCCCACGTTGGGCGCCAAATGTAGGACCTCTCAGTTGCAGAGATGCCCACTTGCTCGGGAGGACGCCCAAAGATCCAGACTCCAGACCAGTTGATGCAAAAAGCACGAGGTTTTTATTGTACGTTTGCGCAAACGGGCCCCCACCTCAGGCAGTGAGGAGCCCTGAGCGGCAGTTTCACACAGGTTATATAGGCAACGAATTAGCATATTCCTAATGCGCATGCATAGGATTGGTCAGTTCAGAGAGACCATTAGCATATGGGATGCAGTGGCAACACGGGATTGGCTGGTTCGGAGGGACAATTAGCATATGGGATGCAGTGGCAACACGGGATTGGCTGGTTCAGAGGGACAATTAGCATATCGGAGAGTGCTGAGGGAGAGTGCTGAGGAGAGTGCTGAGGAGAGTGCTGAGGAGAGTGCTGAGGAGAGTGCTGAGGGGAGTGCTGAGGAGAGTGCTGAGGAGAGTGCTGAGGAGAGTGCTGAGGGGAGTGCTGAGGAGAGTGCTGAGGGAACGTGCTGAGGAGAGTGCTGAGGAGAACGTGCTGAGGAGAGTGCTGAGGAGAGTGCTGAGGAGAGTGGCAGCTCTGCTCTGGGCATGCCTAGAGGTTCTCTGAAGGGGATTGACTTTTCCTTCCCAGAGAACGTCCTGCCCGCTGGACTCTGGGGAACATCTAACCTCTTAAGAAGCCCCTGATATCTGCCCAGGCCTAGTTTCTTGTCCCTCTCCCCCATAAGGGTCCTTCATTGAGAATGGCAAATGAGATTAAATCAGGTTCTCGGTGCTGCTTCTCACCAAAGGCCCTTGGGAAGCTGCGCAAAGCTGCCAACGAGGGTGAAGATGCTTGAGAGCAGCTGCTCCTGATGCTCAGAAGTGGCGGGAACTATAGATACCAGAACCCCTTGCAAACATTTGTGGATGGGGAGAAGTGTGAGCTCAGCAGCAACTGTGGCCAAGCCAGTCCTGTAACCCGGAACCCTGGGCTCCCAACCCCACAGGGTTCTCAGCACCTGAGATGGATAACAGCGCCTAGGCTTCCTCTCTGAGCAGCTCAAACAAAAACAAAACCTCGGCTGGTTTCCGAGCTACCTGTGATCCCCTTACAGAACACCTTCCTGACGAGGGTAAGTGATTTAACTAACACAATTACATCTGTGGAGTGGCTTATTTTAATGTACACATTCTATTGCATATACTGTACACACTACAGAAAAATGCATCCCGAGATAAATAATTTCCATCATATATCAACTTCTCAGCCAATAATTCTTTTGGTAAAATCTAGCATCTGTTTCATATCAGTGAACATTTATGTATACACATTCTCTAATGAGAGGCCTTAGATGGGAGCATGGACAGCGAAGGTGTTTCTGTGTTAATAAGCAATTATCTATTCTCACCATGTGAGCTCTGTATATGTTTATTCATTTTACATAAGCAAAATAATGATGGCAAGGCTTTAAAATTTTTGAGTTACCATGCTTTCATTTACTCTTGTGATAATACTTGTTGGGAATGCTTTAAAGACTTGCTATTGAAGATATGAAAGTGTGATGCTAATTTTCACAAAATTATCATTACTGACAGTTGAAAAGACATGTGAATGGGACCTGATAGGAAATCCAGAAATACCAAAGAATGTGTAAGAATTTAGAGCTGATACTGGTTATATTTCACAATATAAACTTGATGAATGATTACAAAATAATAATAATGAGCATAGTTTTAGTTTATTTTCCATTATAGTCCCCAGTATTTTACCATTTCAGCTATGTCAATTCATTATAAAGGGACATGCTATTTCCCTGGTGCTCTAAGAAGAGTGTGGTTTAGCAGTCAGTTTCCCTCCCTTTAAACTGGTACCTCACACTGCAAGCAGCAGAAAGAGGCTGAGGATGCACACTGGCAGCAGCAGCATCATTGCACACCAATGAGTGAACTTTACCACCCTGCTCCATGCTATCTTGTAGTTACGGCAGATGAAGCAGATTGTCATTTCCAATATTAAGATGTACAGGACCCAGATAATTGTGGTGTTGGTGCTTGGCAGTGCACACCTCAGAACCCACACATGCAGTCATATAGTGCAGCACTAGAGGGTAGCCCAAGTCACCCACCAGAAGGAGCAGCTTAAAGATCCCTGGTTCTGCTCTAAGTGCACCTCCATAATGACCATGCTGCCCATGATCACCAGTGAGGTCAGACACCTGGTGTACCTGTTAGAGATCAGCAACATGTGATTGGCACCAGGATCTGCATGGCCCCCATGCTAAAGGGGAGAAGGCTCTGTGTGGGAAGGAGAGCAATGGCATGTGGAGCACTAAGCCCACGGGGATGGCATGGGAAGGATAAGTGTTGAGCACATCTAGTTGCCTGGAGGACACCATTCTGGGTTGGTGAGCTTGGAACTTAGGGATGACCAGAAGAAACCCAGTCAGCCTGTGGGTCGGGCAGCCCAACTCCCATACACAGGTTTCTCCTCCATGTTTCCATGTCTGGTGCCTGAGGATTTGAACCAGCACAAGAGCAGAGCAAGTTCCACTGGAGCAAAACCCTCAGGGGGTGACATAGGACCACTTGAGGCACCTAGACCTCTTTACCACCACCAGCTGGAAGGAAATGTAAAGGAGGTGGTTCCACTAAGCTGCATGAACCCCCTACACCTGAGTTTGACCCTGCTGAATTCTCACCAATACCCCTCTCTAGGCTGCAAGTGAGGGTCAAATCCACTGGTCTGAGGGTGCCATCTTTCTGTTGGGAGACAGGTCTGCCCAATCCACTGAGGCAGGAAGCCCAGGAGACTCCATCCGCCATCCCACACTGGAATCAGGCTCTAAGATTGAGTCCTCCTTTGCTTCCCCAACTCTGTTTTGCCAGCCCTGCTACCCCAACATTCTGTCCAAATGGCACAGGCTTTTCCAAGTCCTGCTGCTTACATGCAATGCTCCCATCTCCATTTCTGCACAAGCCCTCCTTGTCCTAACCCTCACTCACCTGTTTCTAGGGTCTGCTAAAACTTCCCAGTCAAGTCCCTTCCCACCCCTGCAAAGTGCCCCAGCCCTGGGGTCTCAGTTGACTGACCTGTCTAGACAAAGTCATAACTCTTAATTTTAGCCATAATAGTCAAGTGCTCAATCGTGGCACCTCCACTCAGCTCTGCCTCCCAGGGGTACCCATGGCCAAGCAGAGGGTTTCCTGCCACTCAGAGCCCCCAGAGTATGGAGTCCCTTGGGGTCCCTGGGCTTCTGCTTGCAGCAACAGGTCATTTTAGTGCCCACTGGCTCTACAGTCTGGCTTGGAAACCCTCAAGGGCCCCTTCTTGCCCATCTGGGGCTCCTTTGGCTTCAATCATAGTTGGAAATTTCTTCTTTCCTTCTGCTGTCCACACCACAACTGCATCCTCCCTTTTTCCCTGATTCACTCAGAAAATCCAGGGCTGAGGTGCCCTGATGATGGGAAAGATCCCATCCTCAGAAATTAAGGGACTGGTGACACCCTCATCCTCAGCCCAGACTTCTTACTAGGCTTCTCCTGGGCCCGGATCCTGGCTACTAGAAACTTACTTGAGGATGCTGGCTTCTGGTGGTTGCCCCAACCCCACACCTTCTGTGGCTCCCATGGAAACCTTCCAGTGAGCTCAAAGGAGTGAACAACTTGGTGTTCAGCTGGTGGGTAGGGATCCTGGTGTCCCCAGATGTGCTAGATGGCACTGGGACAGCACTGAGCAGTGGAAAGCAGATGGTGCATGGATTGAACACAGCAGGGCTCACTTGCAGCTTTGATACTGTGCAGCAGCCCTCTGGGATCTGGCACTTCACCCACCCAGGGAATCCTGCTTACCTGCACAGGCAGCTCGCTGGGCCTGGTATCTTTCTGGCAGCCTACAACAAGGTACAGGGCTAGCTGTCCAGCTTGATTCTGTTGGTCCCATGGATAGGTACAAGAAGCAGGTCCTGAGTCACAGTCCAAACTGGAGCAAGGGTCCTCTGGGCCTATAGGAAGCAGTTCAGCATTCCTGGATTTCCTGGAAGGCACAACAAAGCGAAGATGAATGGCTTTCCATAGGAGTCATGGGTTGAGGTTTCAGGTGCCACTCTCCACACTGTCCTCACTGAGCTCCCACCTCCTGTTGTCCCATCCATTCTTAGGGCAAGGGTTGTCCTTTGTGAGCCAGAAGAGGAGACTGAAGATTAGAGAGGTGACATGGATGATTGCGATGTCATGATGGGTTGAGCCAGCACCCTTCTATGCCTACCTATGCAGAGGTCCTTCAAAGGACACTGGGTCACTGCTGATGGTGGAGTCTGCACAAGTTGCCCCAGCTGCATCCCTGCTAGGTTCCTGATAGCCAGGCAATCATGGCCATGAAGGACAAGGTGAACTGGCCACCGTGGTGTTGCCTCACACACTGAAAGGCCACTCATACTTGCTCTTCCTGAGGAAGAGCCCACAGGATCCCAAAGCTGCCTTTGCCCAGGAAGGAAGCTCCTCTCTTGTGGGGTGGGAGTGGAGAAGAAAGACCACCACTCCCTCCAGTCTCAGAGAGAGTTAATAGGCAGACCCCTCTACCCTCAGTCAAGTATGTGCTCAATGCCCACACAACAGTCATGACCCACAGCCTGTCAGCTGATTGCCTCATGAAAAGGGGCTCTTCAGCCAGAGTGGGGCAGAGTCTTGTGATGGGGTGTTTCCTAGGATAACTTGTAAGACCACCAGTCAGGAATGGGAAGACATTGGAGCAGGCAACATACACACACACACACACACACAATCTTCCATTTGCTGTTTCATTCCTTTGTTGGCCCCAATGGCCTGAGACAAACCCAGAATCCAAGAACTGCATTTGGTCTCCCACATGGATGGCAGAGGCCCAAGCACTTGGACCATCTTCTGCTCCTTTCCTAGATGGATTAGCAGAGAGCTGGATCAAAAGTGGAGCAGCCAGGATTCAAACCAGAGCTCATAGGGAATGTCAGCATCTCAGTCAGTAGCTTAATCTGCTGCAACTTCAAATTTAGGGGATTGAATTTTTATTTTGAGAAATGAAACTTCAGAATACTTTATTTAGAGGTCTTTGTTCACATAAAAATGCCATTTATGACTTGGTTTTCTTTTCAGACTTTTGGGTTTTATATATTTAAAATTAAGAATTTTTGGCCCATGCCCTTGCTCAATAGGCTAATCCTCCACATGCAGTGCCGGCACCCTGGGTTCTAGTCCCAATCGGGGCGCCAGATTCTGTCCCTGTAGCTCCTCTTCCAGTCTGGCTCTCTGTTGTGGCCTGGGAGTGCAGTGAAGGATGGCCCAAGTTCTTGGGCCCTGCACCCACATGGAAGACCAGGAGGAAGCACATGGCTCCTGGCTTTGGATCAGTGTGGTGCACTGGCTGCAGCACACCAGCTGTAGCAGCCATTGGAGGGTGAACCAATGGTAAAGGAAGACCTTTCTCTCTGTCTCTCTCTCTTTCTCACTGTCCACTCTGTCTGTCAAAAAAAAAGAATTTTTATTCCATCACAAGTTTACTTTTGTTTTTTATTTATTTTTAACTCAATATTTCATTATGTTTTGAGGTAATATTGTAATTTACATTATTGTCCAAGGTTTAATGATGTTAATAATTAAAGAGATCAACAGATAAAATGTTAAAAGACTACAGTCCAGTAGGAAAGAGGTAAAAACAATAATCAAGTGAAAAGATGTTTAACTTCTTTCAAATAATGCAAATTTTAAAAGTCACAAAATCACAAAAGTTATAGGGTCATAAAACCTAAAGCTAATTTCTCCAAGTTAACAGGGCAACAATATGGAACTATTGGAAACTAATGGAAACTATATGAAACTATTTGGAAAATTAAATTTTTAAAGATTTATTTATTTATTTGAAGGTCAGAGTTATACAGAGAAGGAGAGGCATATATACATAGAGAAAGAGGTCTTCCATCTGCTGATTCACTCCCCAGTTGGCCACCAACAGCCGAGCTCACCAATCTGAACCCAGGAGCCAAGCACTTCTTTTGGGTCTCCCATGGGGTGCAATGGCCCAAGAACCGGCCCATCCACATGGGATGCCAGCCCTGCAGGTGACAGGTTTACCCACTGTGCCACAATGCCAGCCCCTGGAAAATTACATTCTAAATTCTTACCTATATTTGAGTGTTTCTGCATTTCTGTTCTTCCATTCATTTCTTTCCAATTTTGAATAAATGATTAATTTGTGAAAATCAATACTTCTCATATTTAGAAAGATAAGACTTTTTTAAAAGATTTATTTATTTATTTGAGAGTCAGAATTACACAGAGAGAGGAGAGGCAGAGAGAGAGGTCTTCCATCTGCTGGTTCACCCCCCAGATGTCCGCAACAGCCGGAACTATGCCAATCCGAAGCCAGGGGACAGAAGCCAGGAGCCAGGAGCTTCTTCCTCGTCTCCCACACAGGTGCAGGGGCCCAAGGACTTGGGTCATCTGATACTGCTTTCCCAAGCCCTAGCAGAGAGCTGGATCAGAAGTGGAACAGCCAGGACTTGAACCAGCACCCATGTGGGATGCTGGTGCTTCAGGCCAGAGCATTAACCTGCTGCACCACAGCGCTGGCCCCAAGACAAGACTTTTTAAAAATAAATTACAAACATCATCACAACAGTAGAAGAGCATATGTAACACTGAAATTTGAAAACCTTGTGGTTTTGGTAAAGCCAATAAGCATAATGTACTAATATTTTGATAAAAATAAGCCTCCACATCCATGAACACAGGGCCATCTTCTCACTGCAGTCCCCCTCTTCAAAAATGCACAAATCAAGTGAGCTGTGCACTGATATAACATGGATATTGGATTTACTGAAAGAATGTTTTTAAAGATTTATTTATTTTTATTTGATGAGTTCAGAGTTACAGAGAGAGGGAGGGAGGGGTAGAGAGAGAGAGAGAGAGAGAGAGAGAGAGAGAGACCTTCCATCTGCTGGTTCCATCCTCAAATGGCTGCAACATCTTGAGCTGTGCCAATCTGAAGCCAGGAGTCAGGAGCTTCTTACAGGTCTCCCACAAGTGTGCAGGGGCTGAAGGACTTGGACCATCTTTTTTTTTTTTTTTTTTGACAGGCAGAGTGGATAGTGAGAGAGAGAGACAGAGAGAAAAATCTTCCTTTTTGCCATTGGTTCACCCTCCAATGGCCACTGCGGCTGGCACATCTCGCTGATCCGAAGCCAGGAGCCAGGTGCTTCTCCTGGTCTTCCATGTGGGTACAGGGCCCAAGCATTTGGGCCATCCTGCACTGCCTTCCTGGGCAATAGCAGAGAGCTGGCCTGGAAGAGGGGCAACCAGGATAGAATCCGGCGCCCCAACCAGGACTAGAACCTGGTGTGCTGGCGCCACAAGGCAGAGGATTAGCCTGTTAAGCAAAGGTGCTGGCCAGACCATCTTCTATTGCTTTCCCAGGCCACAGCAGAGAGCTGGATCAGAAATTGAGCAACTGGGGCTGGCGCTGCAACTCAATAGGCTTATCCTCCACCTGCAGCACTGGCATACCGGGTTCTAGTCCCGGTTGGTTTGGGCACCTGATTCTGTCCTGGTTGCCCCTCTTCCAGGCCAGCTCTCTGCTGTGGCCTGGGAGTGCAGTGGAGGATGGCCTAAGTGCGTGGGCCCTGCACCCCATGGGAGACCAGGATAAGCACCTGGCTCCTGCCTTCAGATCAGCGCGGTATGCTGCGCCGGCCGCAGCGCGCCAGCTGTGGTGGCCATTGGAGGGTGAACCAATGGCAAAAGGAAGACGTTTCTCTCTGCCTCTCTCTCACTGTCCACTCTGCCTGTCAAAAAAAAAGTAAATAAAATGAAATTGAGCAGCTGGGACTCAAAACCGGTGCCCAGATGGGATGCTGATTCTGCAGGCAGCAGCTTCACCTGTTATGCCACAGCACTGCTCCCCCCAAAATTTCTAATAGTTAAAAATCAGTTATGAAAATCTTTAAAGTAACTGTTTAATATGAAATATAAGAGGTAGAAAGTTGCATTTCATTTAAAAATTTAATACTGAAGGATGACAAAGATGAAAAAAGTCACAATTAAGAAAGTAGCAAGTCTGTTGAGAATAAAAACAAAGGAAATGAAATTTCTTTTAAAATCAGTAAAGTTTAAATAGAGCAGCTGTGTGTAGGTTTGTTTAAAACATTCTCTCATGTTCAAGAAAATCCTCAGCTTTATAGGTGTTCACAAAGAAGAGGAGATAAATTATTTACAAGGGATTTTTGAACAGAAGTATTCTAGGTAAAAGTGTAATTCAAAGTTTTTCTGCCAAAAATACATCGTTTTCAAGGTCTTACACATGTTGTGGATTTTGAGATTATGTTTAGCTCCAAAGAAAAGCCTGCTATCAGTGAGATTTCTGTTACTAAGAGAACTGCATTCAGTGACACAGTGCAGACAGCTGGGAAAGAGACTGGTTGTACTGACTCTGTGACTAAGTCACTGTGCCAAGCAGCTGTCAGACCACAGTGTGCAGTGGGTTTCCACAAACACAGTGAAGGGTCTGTGGTCACACTGTGAAGAAAACCCCCTCCTGTAAGTGTATGTAGGTCTTTATCAATATCCACACTAATGTTGAGATTCTGTCATGGATATGGTACTAGGTCCACTCAGATCATTTTCACTGTGGGTGTCCAAAATTGTGCCTGATATAGAACAACTTTTTTATTTGGACAGGCAGAGTGGATAGTGAGAGAGAGACAGAGAGAAAGGTCTTCCTTTTGCCGTTGGTTCACCCTCCAAAGGCCACCACGGTAGCGCGCTGTGGCCGGCGCACCGCGCTGATCCGATGGCAGGAGCCAGGTGCTTCTCCTGGTCTCCCATGGGGTGCAGGGCCCAAGGACTTGGGCCATCTTCTACTGCACTCCCTGGCCACAGCAGAGAGCTGGCCTGGAAGAGGGGCAACTGGGACAGGATCGGTGCCCCGGCCGGAACTAGAACCCAGTGTGCCGGCGCCGCAAGGTGGAGGATTAGCTTAGTGAGCCACAGCGCCGGCAAGAACAACTTTTTAAAGACTTATTTGTTTATTTTAAAATCAGAGTTACAGAGAGGCAGGCAGAGAGAAAGAGAGAGAGAGAGAGAGAGAGAGAGAGAGAGAGAGAGAGAGAGAGAGGTCATCCATCCACTGGTTCACTCCCCAGATGGCTGCAACAGCTGGAGGTCTGCTGATCAGATGCCAGGAGCCAGGAGCTTCTTCAAGGTCTTCCATGTGGGTGCAAGGGCCCAAGGACTTGGGGCATCTTCCACTGCTTCCCCAGACCATAGGAGAGATCTGGATCAGAAGTAGAGCAGGTAGGTCTCAAATCGGTGCCCACATGGGATGCTGGCCCTGCAGGTAACTGCTTTACACACTGCCATAGTGCTGGGCCTGGAGCAACTTGTTTTAAAGTCAAAATCTGGTTCCATTTTGATCTGAATTCCATGAGAAACTTTTTAGAAGTGTTTCTAGATGTACTAGGAATATACTGGGGGCCATTTTCTTCCTTAATATTATTTCAAAATTTTACCCAGGAACTTCAGGTGGGCCTGTTATTCATACACTTGAGAGAACACCCCATGCTGAGCATGTGTTAATGTGGATATGAATAGACAGATGGATATGTGACCACAGAAAATGCTGGTGCCAATATGGCATTATGCACTCTGCAGCCTCCATTACCCTACTTGTGCTACCTTTAAGCTGAGTGATGTCAGGCAGATATGTTGTGTCTCACTCTGAGGTTTATAAGTACTTACTACTGGTAAATGCTATTCCTACCATGCCACATCACACACTACCAAGGAGGAATTGCAGCTGAGAGAGAGGCTGAGACTCTCTGCATAGCCTCACGGAAGCACATGCAGAGCCATTGGTTCTTCCCTGAAAACTCCATGTCCTTGAGTTATCCAATAAGAACCCAGCAATGTAGCCCAACTAAAGCAGTGCTGGCCTGCTGAAAGACCAGGTCATTGAATCCCCCAGGAATTTTTCTCAGCCTCTAGCCTTCAGCCTTGCAGCCTTTTTTGTCAACTTCAAGCATGCAGCAACAGCAATTGTGACCAGTCTTCCATTTCTATACTCGCTATGCAAGCCATCCCTGAGGCACTGGAGGGCATGGAGAATAGGCAAAGTGTGCACCAAGACAGCATTGGGATGTCACATAGAACTACCTAGAGCCAGGCGACAGTGGTAAGTACTTCACATGCACACAGATGCCTGCCCACTGTCCAGCTGATTCTCCTAGAAATGGAAAGTGGCACCTAACCCTTTATTCGTCCCCCCACAGTGTGAGGATCCCTTTATTCCAGTTCTGCCTTCTAAGGATACAATGAGATCCTCCTGGGGGTAGGAGGAGTAGGGGAGACAACTGTGCCATGACTGTCAGCCACCACCCAAGCCTCAGTGTCCTCTTCACTTGCACACACAGCCCAGAAGACCTGCACTCTATCCTGGGCACCAGCTTGGGGCTGCTGCCAACAGATCCTCAGAGCTCCTCTGCCCACAGCCGAGCTCCCAGCCTCTGACCACCACATGATTGATACTTAGCCCACTCCTGTCATGGTGCCCAGGATGCCCAGGAATGCAACAGAGAGGAGCCAGCAACTCACAAGTGACATCACCTGTGGACACAATCCAAGGCACCTGGAGAGGACAAAGGCAGGGTGGAGACAGAAGGGGCAGAGAGCAAAAGTTCATGCAGCTCAGGGCTTGGCCATGCCTGTTCCACACTGCTGCCTTCAGGGAACCTGATCTCATGGGCATGGGAACCTAAGACCCCAGCTTTCCTTCCTGGAGCTGCTATATTGCTGGAGCCTGGGTTCTGGAGGTGGCACTGAGCCTGCGCTCAAGGTCAGTGTGGCAGATGCCCTCTTTACAGTCCCAGGCCACTCCTGGAAACTTCCTTGAAGTGCCTGGGGTACAGAGCACAGATATGGGGAATGCCTGTCACTGACTCCACAGCCCAACAGGTGCTTCCACCATAAAAGCAGTGGTCTGTGTCTGCCAGTCCATGCCTGTAGCTCCTAGGGTTGGTCAGTGCAGTGGGGCCAGATTCCATTTCTACAGGCTGTTGTTGGGGACAACCAGACTATGTGTGTCTGTGGATGCATGCCTCAACAATCTCCAGCCTCCCTCAGGGCCTCCGCACTGCCCAGAGTCTGCTGTCCCTAAGTCCCTGCAGCATTCCCCAGTGCTTGGGAGGGGGCCTCTGAGGTCCAGCACCACTGCTAGGCAACTGCTCCAGCAGGGTCCCTAAACATGCTGGGTTCCCAAGTGTGGCCAGGATAAGCTGCTGGAGACACTGCCACTGGGGCTGGGGGAAGCCCTGGGGAGGCCATGCCCAGGGATCAGCCTGGGTCACTGTTGATTCTGTGACTTAAGAACAGAGGGGATGAGGCTATAATCTGCCTCTTTCACTCTGGGCTCCTAAGACCCTGTGCTGAGCCAGCACTGCTCAGCCTGATCCTGCTCAGTCTGAACCAGAGGGGCCCTGCAATGCAAGCCAAAAAACAAACCCAATCAGCCACTTCTTTTTGCCCCCACCTGGCACGGGGCACTCAATGCCTATGTGGGAAGACCAAAAGAAGGCCACAAAACTCTGCAGCATTGGATGCCCAGAGCGTGTCCAGCTCTGTGCCTGGACCCAACTTCTAGGCAGTGTCAACCTTTTTTCCCTAGAAAACACAGGCTGGAAACTTTGGGGAGAAGTGTGCATATGGCAGTTGGAGAGTCTAGGCTGAATCCTTCCCCAGCCTATGTCCCACAGCCAGACATAGGCCCCAGTCTGGGATGCAAGATGCCCATGTTGACCCCTTCCAAGAAAACCTGACTGGTGATGTGTGGTAATTGCAAACAGGCAATCCAAAAACCCATAAGCCTGGCAATGACCCTCTGCCAGAGACCTTTGAAGGAACTTAATGGTCTGCAGCATTCCTATGCATTGGACCTCATGACCGTGGCCCTGGTAGCTTAGGGGCACCCACTGGTGGATTTTTCTTTCTGCCAAATTGTGCCAGTTTCCTTGGCCTAGCATGTATGCTCCTGTTAGATCCCAAGCACCTTTTCCTGTTCCCATGACCAGCAAGTTGTTGCACAAACCAAGGGCAGGGAAGCAGCCAGTGGCCCAATACCTAGGACTCTAGGGTAAATTCATCAACAGTTAAAGACAAGATATCTCCAGTTCTGCAGAGCACCCTCAGGGCTCACTTGGAGTGCCAAGCCTGGCCTTTCAGGAAATTGAGGTCCAAAGGACAAGTAAAGAATATAGATTAGTTTTCACAGGTTCTCATAGCCAGACTCCCAGAGCCTCTTCCACAACCAGGAGTGGAGCTGGAATTGATTCTGAAACTGTAGAGTGCACAGGCAAGTGTGGAAGCTGATTCCTGATTCTGCTTCCCCTCCTTTTCCCATAATCTCTTGAGGCTTCTTCTATCCCTAGAAGCTTTAAGGCCTTAATGTCCTGAGGGCCTAAAAGCTCAACATCCATGGAAACTAGCTCAGAGATCCAATCAGAAAAAGGCCTACAACAGGCAGGAGATGGAGTCAGGCAGAAGAGGGGAGTTCTATAAAATCTGTTTTTGTTCTACTGCTAAAAATGCCTCTGACAGAAAATCTGCAAGGAAAGATCAATGCAGCAGTGAGAATAGTCTTAGATTTTACATGAGATTGCTATTTCCAAATAGATCTCACTGGTTAATTTTTTAAACAAAAAACTTTTTTTTCCTGCAAATACAATCTGGTATTTGCAGAGTTCACAATTCCTAATAGATCATAATATCAGTTTTTATACAAATTGTAGCTTTGGGGACTTTACCTCCCAAGTAAAGCTTGTTTTTGATGAGATTTCTATTATTCCATAACTGCATGGGAAGACACAATGCAAACATAGCTGATAATGAGGTTGAGATATAGTTGATTCCGCAAAGAAGACCCTGAGCCAGACAGCTGCCAGGCCAGAGTATGCAATAGTTGTCGACAAACACAGGAAAGGGTCTGTGAAACACTGAGAAGGAAACACCTCCTGTCAGATTTTGGGGGCCATTCTGTGGCCACACATACTGTCCTTTTCCTCTCCTCCATTCCAGAAAGCACATGACTCTTGTTTTTAAACAGTTATTTATTTGAAAATCATAGCTACAGAGAGGAGGAGAAAGAGAGAGAGGGAGGGAGAGAGGGAGAAAGAGAGAGAGAGAGAGAGAGGAAGGTTTTCCATCTGCTGGTTCATGCCCCAAATGGCTGCAATGGCAGCAGCTGTGCTGATCCGAAGCAGGAGCCAGGAGCTTCTTCAAGATCCTGTCACAGATGCAGGGACCCAAGGACTTGGGCCATCTTCTTCTGCTTTCCCAGGCCATAGAAGAGAACTGGATTGGAAGTGGAGCAGCTGGGACTAGAACCAGCACACATATAGGGTGCCAGCACTGCAGATGGCAATTTCACTCACTGCACCACAGCACCAGGCCCCACATAACTGTTTGGGGATATTCTATTATCTCCCAACTCAGATCACTTTCCTTTTCTGTTTTTTTAATACTTCTTTATTATTTAAAAGTCAATTTTGGGGCTGGTGCCTTGGCTCACTTGGTTAATCCTTTACCTGCAGTGCTGGTATCCCATATGGGAGCTGGGTTCTAGTCCCGGTTGCTCTTTTTCCAGTCAAGCTCTCTGCTGTGGCCCAGGAGGGCAGTGGAGGATGGCCCAAGTGCTTGAGCCCTGCACCTGCATGGGAGACCAGGAGAAAGCACCTGGCTCCTGGCTTTGGATCAGCACAGCAGCAGCCGTAGCTGCCATTTGAGGAGTGAACCAATAGAAAGAAGACCTTTCTCTCTGTCTCTCTCTAACTCTACATATCAAATTAAAAAAAATCAATTTTAAACACACACGCAAACACACACACACACACACACACACAGAGAGAGAGAGAGAGAGAGAGAGAGAGAGAGAGAGAGAGAGAGAGAGAGGTCTTCCATTTGCTGGTTCACTCCCCAGTAGGTCACAATGGGCAGAGCTGGGTCTGGCCAAAGCCAAGGCCAACAGCTTCATCTGAACTTCCCACTTGGGTACAGAGGCCCAAGAGGCCCAAGAACTTGAACCATGCTTGTCTACTTTACCAGGCACTAGCATGGAGCTGGATTGGAAATTGAGCAACCAGGACATGAACTAGTGTGCATATGCAGGTTGCAGTTCATTCCGGTACACTACAGCACTGGCCTCTGCAAGGGGATGTTCTGAAGGTCTTTCTACACATGCCTGAGATTATCTGTATGATCATTTCCCCTGTACCATAAGTTAAAAACATCCAGGAGTTATTGCTGGTTCTATTATTTAGGAGAGTGCAAAACACCTCAACACTGGGCAGACATGAACAGCCATATGGATGGATGAATGCATGAGTGATCACCAAGGAAACTGGTACCAAGAGTGCATTGTCAACTCGGGGTTGGGGATGGATTTACATCATCTGGGAAAACAAACAGTTCTTCCTTGTGTGTGCACTCTTATTGCATACTTTTTAAAAAAACATATATTTAAGTGAAAGAGTTACAGAGATACGTTTTCACCCACTGGTTCACTCCCCCAGATGCCTGCAATAGCCAGGGATGAGCCAGCCTAAGTCAGGAATAAGGAGCTTCATCTGGTCCCTCAGGTGCGTGGCAGAAACACAAATATTTTGGCCTTATTTTGCTCTTTTCCGCAGACCATTAGCAGGGAGCTGGATAAAAAGTGGAATGGCTGGGGCCAGTGCTGTGGTGCAGAGGGTTAATGCCCTGGCCTGAAGGGCCAGCATCCCATATGGGTGCCAGTTCTAGACGTGGCTGCTCCACTTCCTATCCAGCTCTCTGCTGTGGCCTAGGGAAACAGTAGAAGATGGCCAAAGTCCTTGGGCCCCTGAATCTGCATGGGAGACCTGAAGGAAGCTCCTGGCTCCTGGTTTCAGACCAGCACAGCTCTGAAAGTTGTGGCTAGTTGGGGAGTAAACCATTGGATGGAAGACCTCTCTCTGCCTCTCCTCTCTCTGTGCAACTCTTTCAAGTAAAATAAATAAACATTAAAAAAAAAAAAGGGGGAATGACCAAGACATTAACCATGCCCATATAAAATCCCACTGTAACAGGCTGTGACTTTACCTATTATGCCACAATACTGTCCCTTTACTATGCACTCTTAATATAAATGTAAAAAATAACTTATGAAAAAATTTAAATTATTTTCAGACACTGTAGTAGTTTATTTCTAAATTTTCTTCTTGAAGCAAAATTTTCCAAATAGTAATTTCTCATCTTATAAGCTCCTTATATGATAAAGAAGTTATGTTGAACTATTTGATTAAGCAGTTAAAATTTTGTACAGTATAAAAATTTTAGCAAACATGATGAATTCGAGTTAAAGGATCAATCATTTCCAGTGGTTCAAATTTTTCCATTTCATATTTCAGAAAATTTCCTAACTCCATTCATTTTGATCAGGAAACCTGTACATATAAATGTTTTATCCATCATTATTAGCATATGATAACATATATTAGAACTGTACTTAGAGAAAATGTCTATACAGACATACATAGTTTTCATAGTATATAATGTGAATAAAAGTGTGAATTTGGAGTCACTCTGCACTTACTCCTCATGTAGGATCTCTGTCCTTAATGTGCTGTACATTGTGATTTAATGCTATAACTAGTACTCCAACAGTATTTTTTCACTTTGTGTTTCTATGTGGGGGCAAACTGTTGAAATATCTACTTAATATATACTAAACTGATTTTCTGTATATAAAGAGAATTGAAAATGAATCTTGATGTGAATGGAAGGGGAGAGAGAGCCGGAAAGGGGAGGGTTGTGGGTGGGAGTGAAGTTATGAGGGGGGAGAAAGCCATTGTAATCCATAAGCTGTACTTTGAAAATTTATATTCATTAAATAAAAATTTTTAAAAAATTAGGAATTCACATTTCTTTGATTAGGGTTGATTATTTTTGGAACTTATTGATTTAAATTTGCCTATAAAACTATATAACATTTAGAAAAATATTTATATGCACTATGAGTTTCATTCAAGGCACAGTGAGGCAAAATTCTTTAAATTGAAGAAACTTTGAATACAATCACCTCTTAATTCATTATTAGAAAGTTTTAGACATAATTTTAGCTTAAGCATTCACAATTTTTGTTTATTATTTATTTATTTTTAATTTTTTTATTTGAGAGTAGGTTCACTCACTGTGAGACATTGCCAGCCACATTTAATTGTAGTTTTTAGCTCTTGTTTATACTCCTGTGGAATTGAGGTCTTTCTACTTTTACTTTTTCAATATTATGGTTAATGGTGCATTAAGCCTCTGATTATAGAATTGAGTGAAATCATGTTTTATCACAAAAATAGAAAAAGAAAGGTAGGAAAGAGTTGGATTTAGGGAAGAAGTGAGGGAGGGATGGAAATGTGGTTGTTTTCTCAAAATTTTACCTATAAATTACAGAAACCTGTTCTCTTTATGTTAATAAAACCTTTTTAAAAGAATATTTTGTCACAAAAACCAATACAATATTATTTGCAAATTATTAAATCAACTTGTTTAATATTTGTCTTCTATGCACTATGAGGACATAGAGGGGCATGTCTTTCTTGTTCACTGCTTTAACTCCAAGTACTTTCATGGTACCATGTAAATATAGGGCAGTCAATAAATACTTGTGGATTGGAAAAAAGTTACTTTTAAAACATGCACAAGACTACTGTACATAGGGGAGACATGAGCTGCCATATCAAAGATAATATGCTGAGTGGCCAAATTAGACTTCAAAAGAGAATATTGAATCATATGAATACCTTAATGTCAATTTGTCAACTGAGTATTGGTAGTACTTGCTTGTTTTAAGGTTGTTGTTCTAGTCACTCTTGAAATACACCTAATGCTAGAAGTTGAAAAAGCAGAGTTTTAAGCAAAAGTTTGAAGGACCATTGTGTTAGGACACATGGGATCCCTGCAGCACTGTTGAATCACATGAAGCTCTCACAGTACTTAAATTCTGAGTCACTGTGATAACTGCTTCTCCTTTGGAACTTCTACAACCAGCTTTGGCTCTAGATCCTTACCTAGAGATGACTCTGGGGTGTGTTCTTACAGAAAGTAGGATTCAGGGAATGAGGTATAATATGAAGACGTCTCTGTACTTTTTGGGGGAACATAGCCCTACTACTCATGATGGTTTGTGAAATTTGGAGAAGATATGTAAGGACTGTCCAGAACAATGTTCCATGGACATCAAGGCACAGTAGCGAATACACAGTAAAACAGCCAATGGAAAATGACCTCAGCAAAATTAATCAAAATTGTAGAGTCATTCTTCTGTTGTACAAGTGCATACTCGCTGCCTTCCTCTAGAAAGGGCAGCAGTTGAGAACCTTGTATCAGATAGCAAACCTGGAGCAAATTTCAGGATTACCTAAGAGATCTGGATAAACATCTAGCCAGATGTGAGTGCCTTAGCTGTTCCTTCCACCCTGTCAGCAATGACATGGGGTGTAAACATGACACAGCCACCAGCTTACAACCTGCTCATTCCCATGACTCTTCTCCTTATGTACCCATTCTCCTCACACACAATAGGAGAGAGTGGCACTGCCCAACGCGGTTCACAGGGGTGGCCTGCTCCTGGTATGCTTATCTTGAATCATTCTTTATTCTGGATGATTTTTAAGGCACATGGGAGGTGGCCTAAAGTAAAAACTGAAGTATGTGATGGAAAAGCCACTCACTCCATGGCCTCATGAAGCCATAAACAGGGGAAGTAGAAGACTTTCAGTAGCATGAGACTATCTTGTCCCAACTGTCTCTGGCCAAGTTAGCTGGGTGGTGACTGTCTGTTGAATTGTAGGTGTCTAGTCACTAGGTTTCTAAGTTCTGGTGTGTTCTATCACTGAGTAAGTGATGTCAACCTGGATTCCTCTTACTTGGCCACTCTCCTTTGGCTGGATGGGGATACTGCACAGGTCTGGCTTCTTGTGGGCAGGATCTTTCCCACTGCCAGCACACCTCAAACCTGGGTGTAACCAGTGGCTGAAAGAATGAGGGAAGGAGGACACAGTGGCAGAGCACTGAAGGAAGACATTTCAGGCTGTGGTTGCAATCAAAATAGTCCCAGCTGGGCAGGAAGGCACAACAGAGGATTTCCTGTCTAGACTGTGGATCCAGATGGTATGAAAATGGGATGAGTCACTGGCAGCAGGAACTCAGGGAACCTTGAAGAAGGGACTTAGGCTCAGGGACACATAATGAGCTCTACTAGACACAGGGGGAGCTATGAGGAGTCAGGAACCTGCATGTGTCTGTGGGGACCCATAGGAGGGAGAGCTGGATGATGATGTAGAGTTCCAGACCTCCCCCATATGTTGGGTCCTTTGATGGGGCTCCAAGGTAGGGCTAGGGAGGTGCTGAGTAATTATTGATCCTAGATGGGAACCCTGTTCTGAGCCAGATCCCATTCCTTATTGCTACATTGGGCCTTCTGGGCTTTTTGGGCTTCCCATTTGTCAGAGGGTGCAGATCTTCCTCTTTGAGGACAGACAGTGCCCCAACAACTATGGATCCAGCTTCTGCTGGCAACCCATGGATGACCAATGGTGTTCAACAGAGACAAATGCCAGAGCTTGGAGGATGTGGGAAGTGGTGAGAAGCCACTTCACTACCCTTTTCTTTCTGGAGGTGATGGAAAAGGTGTCTGACCCTCAGGTGAACCTCCATGCAGCTCCTGGAAGCTCTGCACCCTGGCTCCAGTTCCCCACTTAGCACTGGCATGTCCAAGGGATGGATGGCTCAGGCACCTGATGTGGATACAGCATCTACTTCAGGAAACTCCCTTTGGGACTGGGGGTTGGATGTCTGGCCAATAGTGTGAACTTGTCTCTTTCACTCTTCCCCAGGCTCTGATTTTGCCTGGTGGGAGTTCTGGAGGCCTAAGAGCAGCTGGTCTGGCCCTATGCCCAAGCTGGAAGTTCCATGAACTCTAGCTGAGCTGTTGCTGTGCACTGGGCACCCAGAACCTCCTTCTGCCTCACATGAACCAGGTAGGACTAGACTGTTGTCCTGAGTGCCAACCATGGTGCTGACACACATGTACCAGCTCCAAATTTACCTGACCATACTGTTGATCATGGGAAGCATGACCATGTTGGATGTGGACCTGCTGGAGCAGTACCAGCAAGATTGCCATGTGCATCCTGTGCTGGTGGGCAATGAATGCTTCCTGCTGGTGCTGCCCTGCTTGGCAGTATGGGTGAGTACTGAGGTGCTTACCACCAAGAGAAGCTACACCATGATCCTCTGGTTCTTGTACATCTTTGTGCTGGAGGTCAATCTCTACTTAATCTTCCATAAGTTTAAGGTGGCACAGTACTACTGACTCAGTGGCTTGCAAGGCACTGATCCTGCTGCTGTCCATGTGCCTGCACAGCCTCTTCTCACCACTGTGGCTTAAATGATCAGCTTAAAAAATATTAGGCTTGAGGGCCGGCACTGTGATGCAGCAGATTAACACCCTGACCTGAAGCGCTGGCATCCCATATGGTTGCTGGTTCGAGACCCTGCTGCTCCATTCCAGATCCAGCTCTCTCCTATGACTTGGGAAAGCAGTAGAAGATGGTCCAAGTCCTTGGATCCCTGCAACCCATGTGGGAGACCTGGAAAAACTCTTGGGTCTTGGCTTCAGATCCATGCAGCTATGGCCGTTTCAGCCAATTGAGGAGTGAAGCATCGGATGGAAGACCTTTCTCTCTCTGCCTCTCCTCTCTCTGTGTAACTCTGACTTTCAAATAAATAAATAAATATTTTTAAAAATAATATTAGGCTTGGAAGCTGATTGCTAAATCATCATCCACTTGGAGCACCAGGGAAAGAGCTTGGTCCCCTTGTAGTAGTGGCATAGCTGACAATTTAGGCACTGTACTATAGGTGAGAATGAGCCAGCTCCTAGTCAGGAGTATAGAGTCACATTCTCCTGCAGCTGAGTGATCACAGGGGAAATAAATTTCATAATTATGAAAGAGGAGGGAGGAATCCTGAGACCTATCATGGAAAACAAGCTAGAACGAACTATGCTGATTATTTTTTGTTATTTTGTAATCATTCATTTATTAAATTTATATCCAATTCTGATAATTTTATTAACATGTGTAATGGTATTGTGAGAGGATGGTTATTATGAATTTTTTAAAAAAATATTTCTCATGATGATATTTGCTCTAAATTCACTGCATACTATTTAGTAGGTATCTTACATAATATTTCTCTCTTTTCAAATAACTTATTTACTTGGAAAGTACTCATTTAAAGAGACAGTGAGAGAGAAATAGATATCTTACATTAGCTGGTTCATTCCACAAATGACTTCAAAGGCTGGAGCTAGGCTGGTCAGAAGCCAGGGGCCAGGGGTTTCTTTCAGGTTTCTCACATGGGTACAAGGGCCCAAGCATGTGGGCCATCCTCCTCTCAGCAGGAACTTGAAACATTATGCTTATGGGATGTCGTCATCACAGGCAATAGTCTAAGCTGCTGAGTTTCAATGATGACTCCTACATGTTATTTCAATAAAGACAAGTTTAACTTCCGCGTGCCCATCAAAGTCATAAAACCTCAATCTTCAAGCTTAATTCCAAACATAGGTATTTATACTAAGACCCCTTATTCAAGATGTGGTTAACTCCAAATATAATGCATAATTTTCAATTGGCATCTTATGTAATGTTTCGATAGCTTAAATATTATGTGCCTTTTCAAGTCATAAAACTTCAAACTTCTAGCATAAATTAAACTTATTATTCATATTACAGGCTCTTTACAAAATTGCTGATTTCTCTAGTGCATATTTGGATTAAAATCATGTTTTAGGGATAACTCTTTTATTTTACATGTTTTAGTGTATAAAATTGATAATTCACTCAGATAAACTTTGTAGTAATAAAATTTTATTATTATGATTACCTAGTTTACATTTTGAAACCTTGGCATATTTTCTGTTCTTTCAGATAATTCTAATTAATTATAAAGGTATATAAGGCTTTAAAATTTGTATTTTGGGCAGAAAACCTTGAAATATCTCTTTTTCCTAGAATGTCTCTTTTCCAAAGTGCTTTGAAAACATTTTAACTCCACTTCTTTATGAACATTTATAAAGCTGAGGGTGTTCTTCAATTTGAAGGAATGTAATACAGAAATCTGCATTCAGTTTCTTCAACTTAACTTGCTACTCTTCTAAGAAATCTTATTCTATTTGTGT
Source organism: Lepus europaeus (assembly GCF_033115175.1). Classification (NCBI taxonomy): domain Eukaryota; kingdom Metazoa; phylum Chordata; class Mammalia; order Lagomorpha; family Leporidae; genus Lepus; species Lepus europaeus. Next base: position 29,841,734 of record NC_084851.1, on the reverse strand, counting down.
TTATTCTCAACCTGCTTGCTGTTTTCTTCTTGGCAGCAAGAAAGATTATAAAACTGCAATTGCCACATTTTAAGCCTTCAATATTATTTTTTAAAGATTTATTTATTTAAATGAAAGAGTTACACACAGAGAGAAGGAAAGGCAGAGAAAGAGGTCTCCCATCCACTGGTTCATTCCCCAGTTGGCCGCAATGGCTGGAGCTGTGCAGATCCAAAGCCAGGAGCCTGGAACTTCCTCCAGGTCTTTCCATGTGGGCTCCATTTCGAGTCCCAGCTGCCTCGCTTCTGATCCAAGTTCCTGATATTGTACCTGAGACAGCAACAGAGGATGTCTCATGACCTTGGGCTACTGAACCCATATGGGAGAACCAGAAGAAGCTTCTGGCTCCTGCTTTTGGATAGGCTCAAATACCATCTTTCAAATAAAATAAATCTCTAAAAGAATTTTAAAAAAGCAATTTTGGCAGATTGCAAAGCAATTTCTCACCAGAAATTTCTCTAGACTTTATGATTAGTTGAAGCCCAATGTTTTATACATCAAGTTTCCTAGACCAACAATCCTACTCAATGTCAGCCACTTGGGGTTGGCTATGAGACAGGTAAGTTTTCAAGCAGTTTGCAGACAGCTCCCTAGAGTAACTGTGCGCTAGGAATGGAATCTGGTAGTATAATGGTGATGGAGGAGCCTTAGCCCCAGCTTCCTAAAGGGAGACAGCTGAGGTGGTCTCCTACTAAGTAAAGACAGTTTTATTGTTTTTAGCTACTTCCCAAAAGGGAGGCAGAAGAGATCAAGATGTTGTTGCTCATTTGGAAAGCCTATAATGCAAAAAAAAAAAAGAAAAAAGAAAACACAGTACAAATTCTTCTCTGAATAACTTCAGGTGAATGAAGCTGACTCAGGTTGGCTGAGGAACATCCATTTGTGGTGTACATTATTATCCTAGTCAGATGTCTCTGATCAACAGTAACCATTGGCTGTTAGCTTTTCTTTAGACCTAATTTTTCGCTAGGCTATGCCTTTTTACTGTCTACCTTAGAGTTCACTCCTGTAGAAGTTTTAAATGACCCTTGTAAGTGATACATGAACTATTTTATCAATGTGCAGAGCAAAGCATTTACACTTTAGCTTCAGTCAGGGATACTTTTTTGAACAGCCATGGTTGTTTTGAATGTGATTGTTAACTGGAAGCAGAGGGACACTCTCAACTTTTGTGTAAAATATAATGGTACCCAGGATCAAAGGAGGATCGAAAGACACAGAAAGTAGGGTCCTGGTACCTAAGGGTGATAGGCACTAGGGCTCTGAATGCAAGAACAGTCCAGTTCCCTTAGGGAGTTAAGAGTAAAGAGACAAAAGGAAAAGAGATGACATCAACATTTTTCATTAAGTAAGACTCTGCCATTAATTCACAAACTTGAAAGTGCAGATGATAAAATATCAGCGGTCAATATAAATTTAGATAGGTGTGTCACAATTTAAATGATATCAGGAAGAATTTGCTTCATGATAAATGTTATAACAAAAAAGAGACAATGCATACCAATCATCATCACAGTTCTTCACTACTGGGAAAGCATCCACTAATTGCAGTAACATGAGTAGAGACATGGTCTCAACTGGGTAAGTTTGACTTCTTGGAAATTTGTGAATTATCTGGAGACATTTTGAACTATCACATAAGGGACTGCACTGTCTTTTAATTGGTAGATGTCATCCTTCATAATACAGTACTTTCCTGTGCTTCAACTAAGTTTATCCTGTTAAATATGTGTAGGGTGTTCAGGTGGGAATTTAGACATAGGAAAAGAATATATATTTCCCCCACTTTAGAGTCTTTACCTCTTAAAGCATTTCTGAAATAGTACGAGATGTTTTTGCATCATGAACAAAGTTTTCAGAGAAGAGTGGGCTTGGAAATCAGAATTCTAAGAAAGCACCTGATATCTTTACCTTGTGCTATGGCCTGTGTTTTCCTCTCCCTTGGATTGTGGCTAGCTCTAGCTGATTGAGCATGCAAAAGCTGATAAATTGGCACTAACATTGTTATGGTCTTCTATATCAGGAGCCACTTGGAAAACATCAGGGAAATTCCTTTGCTGTACTATGCACTGTGGCACAAGTAGGGAAGTACTGGTGGCTGCTAGGGCCTGAGGTTAGATTACAACTGACCCTGAGGAGCTGCAGGCATCAGTCATGTGCCATAAAGAAATAAATGGTGCTGATGACAAGGAAGAATTTATGAGCAGATTCTTCCCTGGTTGAGCCCATGGATTACAGCACAATCTGTGTAGAAAGTTGATGGTGCTTTTCAATCATGACTTTCATCCATTCCTGGTATGTGAGTCCTTATTTGTCTCAGGACTTCCTTATCTATCTTAACTCTTTCTTCATGCTTTTCTAGAGGATGCTTCCACAGTCCTCTTTGCATAACCTCAGATCCACCCTGTCTCTGGACATTTCCTATAATCATGGTCAATCTCCAGCTTAAATTAATACAAATAAAAATCCTCTCCAGTGACTTCAGCATGGTGTCTTAACACTAATTGCTTAACATATTGAACCGGCTGAACCTCATGAAATAAAGCTTCCCAACACAAAAATTGACAGATTTTTATATTTTCCTGTGTATTCAATTGCCTTACAGCAATTGATGTTTTCCTGTCATTTATTTGTTATATATTAATCCCATTCATATTAGAAGTATATTTTCATTCACACTCATGATTATTAACCAGGTACATTCCTGGGCTCCACACTGTGAGAAGAGGCAGAAAGATTGCCATTTTGCACAAGAGAGGGTAATGTAGTACTATGATATATATGCTGCCCCATTTGACCATTGTGATTTCTGACCACTTGAATTGAATCCATGAGGATTCTGTGATGCAATCATTGTTCTTGCCAGGGAAAACCTTAGAAGCAAACTCAGAAAAGCTTTTTTCAAAGAGAGGTTATGAAGAAAAAGCATACTAAAATTGGAACTTAGATAGATGTTGCCTTACACAATTCATTCATTCAAGCTTCTCTTCATTCATGCAAGCCCATTTTGTCATTTCAAGAATTAAAAAAAGATACTGAGGAATTATTCCCCTCATGATCTGCCTGTGGGAAGCTCATAGTTTATTGGAGCAGAGACATGTGGACAAATACATGTAGACAAATAGGTTCCAGGAAGTACAAATAATTTCAGATTAAAAAAAAATCCTGGACAGAAAGGGTAGGGTGGTCAAGTTGACTATAAACAAGGCATTGGATTCAAAGTTAGCAGTGTGGCAGGATGGTGGAGGCCTTATGGATAAAGGTGAGTGGAGGACATGGCCCTGTACCCAGAGAAGGCATGGATGCAGGAAAGGGCACAGTGGTGAGGCATGTTAGGGACAGAGACAGGTGCGGTGACTTTGCAGTGGAACTTCTCAGAAACTTGAATTTCTGGATATTTATTCCAGAGGTAGCATAAAAACCAGGGGTCAGTTTCTCTGTGAGGTGCACTCTGGAGGACATTGGAGTTATTCTGGTCATGTAGTTACTTGTGCAGCCAACAGTGGGCAGTCCCTGCCTCACAGGCACCACGTGATGTTCTCATTACCCAGAAAGACTTAAAATCTGAGGAGCTAAAGAAATAACTACCCTCACTAAATTTCCTTCTTCAGTGCTTGGCACCCTCAAACAAGAGCTGCATAAATTCTCACTCAAGAACAGTATTGTGGGGGAAATTGTTACAGATCACAGTGGTAAGTCACAGAGTTAGGGGAATTAGGACAATGCTCCATCTTCTGCTGCATTCCCAGGAGCATAAGCATGGCACTGGATTGGAAAAGGAGCAGCTTGGACTCAACCTTTGATGCACAAATATTAATCAAAGAGATTAACAGCTGATTTTTTTGTGACAAAACAATGGCAGTCAGAGAAGATAGCATGATGATACGATTAAAGGAAAACAACCACAACTGTCAGATATGATGTCTGTATAAAATTAAGATATTGAGAGAAAATTTACATATGTTTGTAGTAGAACAGCTATAAGATAAGTTATAAAGTATTTTAGGCTGAAATGAAGGACTATATAAATTTAATAACAATGAATACAAAATGAAAGTAACATTTTCAGATGGTACGAACCAAAGTAATTTGATGGAATAGAGTGGTAAACAGAATATACAAACTAGGCATTATTATAAGCCATTAAACATTTATAAACTTAATAGGTGACAGCTTCAAGTTAATAACAAAAAGATTTATTAACAAGAAAAATATCAGGGCTGGCTCTGTGGCATGGCAGGTGGAGCTGCCACCTGCAGTGCTGGCATCCCATATGGGCACCAGTTTGAGTCCCTGATGCTCCATTTCTCCACAAGCTTTCTGCTATGCCCAAGTCCTTGGGCCCCTGCACCATGTGAGAGATCTGGAGTAAACTCCTGGCACTTGGCTTTGGATCAGCATAGCTCTGGCCTCTGAGAACAATTGGAGAACCAGCAGCTGGAAGATCTCTTTCTCTCTCTTTCTTTGCCTTCCCTTCTCTTTGTAACACTGACTTTCAAATAAATAAATAAATAAATAAATATTTTAAAAAAGAAAAGTATCATACAGTTTCAAATGTATCAAGAGAGAAAAATCACAACAGAAATTAACCATTTCCATTGATTCATTAAAAGTCAATCATTATGTAAACAATAAAGAAAGAACTATATGAACATAAATCATTTTCAGTAATTTATTTAAAAATGTAACTAAGTAAGCAGAGAAATAAATGAGCAACATATTACCCAGGGGACAAAGGATGAATTTCCATTTTAGAAACCAGATATCAGTATTTAAATAGAAACATTACATATAAGAGGTTAGAATGAGAAGGAATTAAACAATGTAATTGTTTCTCTGAATGATGGAAACAAAATAAAAGGCAGTATTCTAATTATTTATATTGTGTAAGTTTCAAAACTTGATCACAAGACACAAGTCCATGAATTCAGAAGTTTATTGTCAAAAAGTGAAAATTTAATAAAAATACTTAACTAATATTCATACTTTGTAACATTAAAGAGGAAAACAAGAGTGACAAAAGTGAAAAAAGGAGGATGACAATCTATAAAGAGCAAAATTCCCATAGTTGTATAGTGTGAAAATAGAAAGAAATATTGATGGATCACAGAGAAAGTGTCATTACTGTAGAATCTGATACTGAGTTAATATGCTTTCAACAAAGAAAAGTAAATTCAGACTACTTTCTGTAGTAAGAAGATCATTTCTTTACTTCTTAAAAGAAAAGAAGATCTTGGGATTAGATACCAAAAGGAAATTCATAGGTGCATACACCAAAAAGAGAAAGAAGATTTTTTTTTCGAAGTAAGTTAAGAAAGTGCAAGAGGAAAAAGCCTCAACTCATGAAGACCATTGAAATAAGAAATGCACATGGTCTTTGGCAGTGTCAAAGTAAAAAAAAAAATTAGATGCAAAGTTAAAAACACAAGTAAAAATCTACATGTATAAATTATACTTTAAAATAAAATATTTAATGGATATTATGATCTGTGTTTTCATATTTGTTTCATCAACTTGTTAAAATGGATGTCATATCAATCATGTTTTGTAGAATACTAATTATTCTTTTATCAGCACTAATAAACACAAAAGGACTAACAGTAGCATAGACATTTCCCACAACTCTCTGGAAACCCAGGCAAGTTGTATCATATTTCCACAATATGGTTGAGAAGGATGAGATGATAATATGCACACAGTACATGATCACAAAGAAACCAACAGCAGGACAGTATGGGTAGCCCTTTTTGCTGGAGAGGTTCTTGGGAAAATGCTCAAACTGTGAAGGTACTCCGATCTTCTCTGGTGGTTAGCTAAGAAAATCGCCATGCATGCACTGCAGAGAAGCATGATTCCTACAAAGAAGACATCCTGTGACAATGTGAATTAGGTGATTCTCTCTAACTTGTATCCTTCATCCTGTAATTGCCCACCATTCCCTGAAACAGACTTGATCTCATAGATCTTCAGTTGCTGTCTTTTTAAAATGAGGCTCTTGGGTAACATGCAGCCAGAATGAGGGAAAAACATGGTTGATGTGGAAGATCATTAACAGATGAAATACAATCACTTACATAATTTCTTTTGAAGAGTTGCCTAAATTCCCCAGATTAGGTGGTCTACACCATATGTAAGAACACCAAAATATCATTTATTGTATATTTACATTTTAAACTGAATTTCACATCATATATTTTTCTGTAATCTGGCAGTCTGATCATTTCATGATCACCGAATTTATAATAAAATTCTACTGATGTGTGAGAAATGGAATAGACCAAAGTTTGAGCATGGTTGCCTATAATTCTGTTAGAGTGTAAAGAATAATCACACCCTTTATTGAACAAGGTAAATACTTAAAAATCTGGATGTACAGCTCAGTTATCACTCTAAAAAGTGACAACCTGTGGATACTTAGTCTGAAGGTGAAGCCCATGAACAGTCTCAGGAGACAGAAAATGTGGCTGGCATTCATTTCTTTTATTCTGGCTTTCACCTTACTTTCCAATGCACATATGTAATCCTGGATCATGGTGAGGAAAATACCACAATTAAGTGAACCAGAACTCAAAAGATTGATAAAATCTCTGGGCTTAGGTTAGACATGCACATAAAACAGAACGACTATAATGACAGAAGCCACTTGCACAAACTCAAATGCTATTTTTAAATGCACAAACATACACACACAAAGTGTGTGTGTATGTGAGAGACAGAGAGAGAGAGAGAGAGAGAGAGAGAGAGAGAGAGAGAGGGTTGTCTTCCACCACTGGTTCACCCCTCTAGATGCCCACAAAACCTGAGGCTGTGCCTGGCAAAACAGGACCTGGGAGCTCAATTCAAGTCTCCCATATGTACATCAGGGAGCCATCATGTATTACTTCCCAGGTGCATGAGCAGCAGGATGAAGATGGTCAGAAGCACGCAGTAACTAGGACTTGAACTGAAATTCTGATCTAGTATTCAGGTGTCCTAAGTGATAGCTTAAGCCACTGTACCACAATGGTTTCCTCAAGAAAGACAGTTTTGGTAAAGCTTATTTTCTCATGTTTATAACAATATCAATGATTAAAATATGGTTATATTATACATGGTAAATTATAATTTTATGAAAAAAATTACAGTGCTATTTGCATTCTGTATAGATTTACAAATATGAATATACATGGTAAAATGTGCCACTTTATTATTATGTTAACACAAGTGTTATGCTCATTCTAGTTTTACCATATTTATTGAGTAGCATTTTAAGACCTTAGACATCACTGACAACATTAAAATGATGGTGAGAGTTTCATAGGAAGAGATGTTGGGTGGAAGGTGGACAGAGTTCACGGATAGCGGGGTGCTCGGACACCAGCGTCGTGCGAGGCTGCGGCGGGACCTCTTTAAAGAAGGCGCACGAGGTGGACAGCTTCGGTTGCAGCACAGCGAGCAGCGACAGCACCAGGAGTCGTGGAGACAGCGACGAGCAGCACTACTGTGAGCGGGTTGCTGAGGTGGTGTAGGGGTGGCCGTGTGGTCCCAGCCTCTTCTGAGTCTTTTTCTAGGCCCATCGGCCTCAGGCCGGGAGGCTCCGCTGTCTGAAGCCGGGAGGGAAAGGAGCCCGGGTTGTCAGAGCGCAGGTGGATGATGCCGTGAGGCGTGAGACAGGCCCGCGGCGGGGCTGCGCGCCTTCGTCCCCAGACAGCCCTTTTCTCCATTACGGGGAGGGGGGAACTACAAATGGCCGCTGCGTCCCCGCGGTGTTGGCGGAGGGGAGCGGCCTCGGATTTCGCCGGGGCTCGCCTGCGAAGCCTCCCCGCGGCCATCTTGGGCAGGCGGGCCGGGCGCGCGGCGAGCGGCACAACATGGTGGAGTGGCCACGCGTCCAAGCGCACGGGGCCGCGCCTCGGAGCCCCGTGGTGCGGTGCTGGGAGGGCGGCGCTCTTGGGGTCGGGTTGGGGGCTCTCGCCGGGTGTTCAGAAGGGGAGGTGGGCTCTGCGTCGGTACGTGCCGGGGGCGGTTTCGGGGCTCCTGAAAGATGGGGACTGGCCTGAGCTAGGCCCTGGTTCTGAGCCTGCACACCGGCTTCGTTTCTGGCCTAATCGGAGTGCTTTTTCGGATACAACAGGGTTTCTTTTTTTTAAAGGTAAAACGCATAACCAGTGCTCCGTTAGAGTAGATCCCAAGGTCGCTAGGGCGCGTTTCTGGAGCGGAGTTTTCCACGGAGTGTGAAGGGGAAATTGGCGGGCAACCCGCGATGGCGCCGTCATCATTTCCTTTGTTTTGAGGCCGAGGCGTGGGGTGGCATTGGCCCAGTTCTGTCCCGGGGGGTTGTTTCCGCAGCTGCTGGAAGTTGGTGACCTGGTGAGGGGTAACTGCGCAGCGGAGGGGGCTCCGTGTGTGAGGTTGGAGGAGAGGGAGGGTTGGTTAAAGGGGTACGCCAGAAAAGGATTTCTGAGGCTGTTACAGGACTCAGTGGTTGCGTGTATGCGCGACATTTGTTGCCTGTTTAGCTTCCCCCTTGTAGAGGCACCTTAAGATGGAAAATTTGTCAGATACTCTCTGTCTTCGCAAACGATGTAGGTGGTTCCTCAGAAAGGCTGTTTTCAAAGGAAGTAGCATTTTCTTAGCTCTTGGCACCTTATTGAACTTGGCAACCAAAGCGGTCTTGAACATGCTCAGATGATTATTGGGAGTTTAGATTTTGTTTTTTCCTTAAGATCCCTGATGCCATTTTGGTGGCATCAGGAGGTATGGGATTTTCTTCGGCTTTTGCTTTCCTAGGGTAAGAAAGCGTGGGATGTATTTAGGAGTTGTTAAAAATGAGTTCCTGGCCAGCGCCGCGGCTCAATAGGCTAATCCTCCGCCTTGCGGCGCCGGCACACCGGGTTCTAGTCCCGGTCGGGGCACCAATCCTGTCCCGGTTGCCGCTCTTCCAGGCCAGCTCTCTGCTGTGGCCAGGGAGTGCAGTGGAGGATGGCCCAAGTCCTTGGGCCCTGCACCCCATGGGAGACCAGGAGAAGCACCTGGCTCCTGCCATCGGATCAGCGCGGTATGCCGGCCGCAGCGCGCCTACCGCGGCGGCCATTGGAGGGTGAACCAACGGCAAAGGAAGACCTTTCTCTCTGTCTCTCTCTCTCACTGTCCATTCTGCCTGTCAAAAACAAACAAACAAAAAGTGAGTTCTGGTGGCTGCCAGTAAGTTAGACTATTAATACTAGTCGTTGATGTTTGGGTTGGAAGGCAAGTGATTCTAAGTTTTCCTTATTAGACAATAGTTACTGGGTACCTTTATAACTGCTCCTGAAATGCAAAACGGTTTTTGAGTAGCTCTCTGTTGAAAACAGAGAGGTTACATAGCTGGAAGATTGCCCAAAGAATTTAGGATATTGTACATTGAGATGAGGAAATACTTCAAGTCGGAGATAACACCTGAAAAAGAAAAGTCACTGGTCTGAATTTTTTAAATTGGTCCTACATAATTTTCTACTAGTAGAAGATAAGATTCCAGTGTTAATTGCATACCTGAATAAAGTGTTCTCTAAATTGGGGAAGGAAAGTAAAAGTTGAGTGTCAAAAATAATTTCTTTTACCTTGTCAGACTTCTGCAAGAAATTTCTAAAGTTGTAGAATACTTCCCCATTGTTTAGTTTGGTGTTTGTGTGTTGGCTGGCCAATTGGAATCTTTAAGTGGTTGGAATACACCTAAAACAAACATGTGTCTGGGCTTCCAAAGAATGTTTGCAAAACCATAAAGCTCAAGGAAACAAAGTATTGCAAGGTGAAACAGTTAAGTATGATGGGCATGAAAGCAGTGAAAAACATGTTCAAAGTAATAATCTTGGGCATGCCTGGTGTAAGTAGGTTTTCTAAGATCTCCAGACTCAAACATTCTGAACTGTTGCAGTTAATTTGAGTAACTAGTACAAATCTTCAAGCTCCAGAAATGTCGCCCTCTTACCTGTCTTGTGATTCAGACACTCCCACACCATCTCCAGTCCCCTCCTACCTTCAGACTAAATTGTTAACTTTCCTGAACAGAATCAGCGTGTGGAATAAATTATCCTCTGTTTGGTCACCTAATGCAGAAGAAGTATACTGAATGAATACAGTGACAACTGTGGTTCAGTGTACCCCTCATTCTCCATTTGTGTAGTGTTATTCCCCTCATCTCAAGTTGACTTCTTAACTGACCAAACCACAGGCAAAGGTGAAATCTTATCTTCAGGCTTAAAATCTCTTCAAGTGCTTCCCAAACTTACTCGCATTTTGTAAAGGCATTGACTAGCACCTTTTCTCCGGGGGAGTGTGGGGAGAAGGGTAGTAAGTAATTACATCACATCACAGTAAGGGGTGTAAGAACATGAGCTGGTAGTGAGTTTGGGGGTAGCCTTGGTGGACACAATGTATAGAGCCTGTGAAGTTTGTTATCTGGTGCTGCACTCAATGTTCTCCCCGCCCCCCCAACCTTTGTGATTGTAATTGGTTTCTGCAAATGGGTGTTTACATAAAGAATTCAGAAACTGTGGAACAGATGTTTTAAATTTGTCAAGCTATCAAGAATTATGATAGTTGTTTTAAGCAAGTATGTTTTGACCCAGCAAATAGTCTGATAGAATATTGGCTGTTTAGCGATGTAGGCACATTATATCTTTATTCTTACTCTTCACAGAAATGAACAGTGTCTGGATATACCACCCCATCAAACTACCTTTCAGATTCTGCAGTTTTTCTTCTTCCTCTGCTTAATCTTGGGATGTCTTTTTGTAGTCTTATTTTTTAGCTCTAACTTTATAGATTCTAATTTTCGAAACTGAAACCTCTCTGAATCTGTTTCTTTCTGAAGAATTGTAGGCATCACACCAAATTCCTTAACAAAGGATGAATTCATGTCAACAAGGAGAGGGAGGGAGGAGTAAATACTTTATAGTTTTTGCATTGTTTTTTACTAGCAGTCTAGTTAGGTATGAGTCTCTTGAAACCAGATTGAAATACTTTTCCTTGGTTTTTAAATAATGCTTTAATATGTGGGTATTATCTGGAACTAGAAAGTGACATTTTCCAGCTGAAATTGCAAGTGATTTTACAAAGTAAGTACTACCAATTTTATTGACAGATTGAAGAGGAATTCAGATGAAATGTTGATGGAATTCACCTTTTATAGCCTTTCCCCCCAATTCCAATAACACATCAAACCTATGTAATAAACAATGCTTCCATAGTTCACACTGTGCTCAAGGCAGGGACCACTACAATTTTGTATATGAGCTTCAGCATGGTTTTGTATTTATACATAATTGTATTATTTTCTATCAAGTTATGATTATATAGGAATTTTAAGTATTTTTTACCCAGATTAGTATTTTGAAGTGTGAGTCACATGGAATTAGGTATTATCTTGGTGTTGTTGAGAAGATAAGACAGGATGGGGTTAAAATGGAGTTGCTGAGCTAACTGCATATTGTTTTGCTTCTGTGCAAAATGCTTTGGCTTGCAAAATGCTGTTATGAGATAATGGAACTATAGCTGACCTTGTGACATGTGATAATTGTTTTAAGTTTTAAAAACCACAAAAACAGAAGTTGATTGGAAATGTACCCAACCTATGTTATGATGACCCCATATTTGTGCTTACTCAAGTACCTTGTGATCTGTACCCTGGAAAAACCCTTTACCTTATGATGTATTTGTCATGCTGTGGTTTATCTTGTGATCTTTTGTAATGCTGTGGAGATATGCTAATGTTGTGGTTTTTAACCTTAAATACTGTGGGCAATTGAAGGTCAGGGTCGTTCTCTCTGCACTGCTTTGTAGTGTTGCTGAGACGGCCCATCTGCGCAGATGTAATAAACTTCCTCATGCCCTTTGCAGCGATTGGAATGGAATTCGTGTTTCTGGGGTCGGTAGAATTGTGAGACACCTTTCGGGGGTCTTACATTGTAAAGTCACAAGTCAAAAAGTTACTATAGCAGATTACAGTCTTCAGATTCCAAAGATATTTGCTTTGAATTGGGTTATAGATGTTATTTTCAGATGTTGGTTTTGTCATAGATTTTCACATGGCAGTTTGGATAAGGCCCTCTTTTTTGCATTAATTTTTGTGCTTATGAAAGACCTAAAGCTGGCGGGGTCCTTGGTAGCACCCTGGGGACCCAGAAATTCAGACTCCAAACACAGGCGATGCAAACAGCAAGAGGCGGTTTATTTACATTTTGCGCAAAATGGACCCCTCCCTCCTGAGTGAGTGAGGTACTGGACCAGGGTTACAGGCAGTATTTAAAGGCAAAAACCACAAAATTATCTTAAGCAAGTGAATACAGAGAGGAAGGGGGTTTTTGTTTACAGTAATTTCACTTATCTTAGTATACAGCATTCCTGCTTATCTCAGTACACATCAGTTTTACTTATCTTAACCATTGCACAAGGGGGTTTCCAAACTGCTATTCCCTGTTATCTGCTAAGTTGCAGTTTCCCAGAAACTGACCTTTCTTTCTAACTGACCTTTCTTGAAACTTCCTAGTTTTTTTAGCAGGTAAATTTTCAGAAGTCCTTCACTTAAATCTCAGATTAAAAGGTAATCTAAGAGAAAGCATACTTGTTTTTACTGGAGAGTACTGAGAGAATTCGAGACTTAAGCTGATACAGGCAGTTTTGTTTCTCTCCAGAGACTTGTCAGTCTGAGAATTTTTCTGTCCTTCCAACCTTCTGTTAGACTGGTTGCAGAAAAAATACATAATTTACTGATAATCAGCTTTGACCATTCCATGGCAAGATGTATTTTTCTTTGGCCTTGAGGCCCTCACCCCCAAAAAATTACCTTGTTAATCAACCTCATGAGTTTTTGGGTGTTTAATGTTTTAAGCTGATTTTAGTTGTAACCCCTAGAAACATTTTTTAACAAAATTTGTATTGATGGGACCAGTTGTTTATCTCATAAATAGGATCTCTTAACAATATGTGTATGACATTAGCCCACTAGTTGGTCTTCTGGTTTTATGAAGTGGTCACTTGAATTTAGCAGCTCAGTTGAAATAAAGCCTAATATTTATGTTATCTAGTAGTGGGTTTGTTCTTAGAATATAAAATGATGATTACAGAATGGGTAATAAAATAACAGCAGGAAGGCATCAGTTTTGAAAGCAGTTGTGACAACTAGGGCTTTGGTCTTTATTTTCCAGTATCTTCTGCATCTAAGCCCTTTTATCTTTGCCATTAGAAAGCCCTAAGGAAACCTGCTTGGGCATTCCATTTTATGATTACATTTGTGTTGCCAGAAAACCTTTCCCATTACATTTTAGTGATAGATATTAAAAGTCAATTGCTAGGGCTCCCTTAATTAAAAAGCTATTTAAACTATTTTCCAGAGTAAATAGTATTTTATTTTAAAACTAACCTGGAAATTAGGCTTTTAACAATACCTATGACAGCTATAGTTGTCTTTTAAGAAAGCTTTAATGTTTTTCAGAAGGAAAATAAAACTAGGAAATGATAGTAAAGTGAGATGCAGGATAAGGAAAACTAGATGCTTTTAAGGCAGTATTTGCTTAGATTGTACCAGACTCTGTTATACTTTACTGATTTATGATATTAAGGCTTGTATTAATTATTTGAGGAGGTGAGCCGTAATTTTCTCCTAATATTGCCATCTTTTAAATAGAATTTTCTTTCAGATATCCAGAAGACTTTAATATTTTGTTCATTGATTTTACAACAAAGTTCTTGAGCATATCACTGTTGGATTCAAGCTTGTTTTTATTTCCTTCGTAGCTTCTGGCATATAGTAGCTGGTTGACCTGATTGTCTTTTTATATTAACTCTAAATTTAGTAACTGGACCAGGCATACTAATCTCACTTCAGCACCTTTCTTTCCCAGGGGTGGGTTGATCACAAGAATTCCAGAGTTCATTGATAGAAATAAGTCAACTGGCAGGTTCAAGTAGAGAAATATCTTTTGCACCATGATTAGATCCACAAAAGAATTTTTTTTGGACAGGCAGAGTGGATAGTGAGAGAGAGAGACAGAGAGAAAGGTCTTCCTTTTTGCCTCTGGTTCACCCTCCAATGGCCGCTGCGGCTGGCGCATCTCGCTGATCCTAAGCCAGGAGCCAGGTGCTTCTCCTGGTCTCCCATGTGGGTGCAGGGCACAAAAGAATTTTTTTAATAAAATAGATGAATTCCAAATGAATAAATAGGATAAGCATCCAATAGCATTGACTGACTGGATAGTGTAACCTATTCTTTGGAAACTGAGCTGAATGCAGATGCAGCTAAAATCAAAGAGTTAGTGAGGAGGATATTCATAATGCCAGGCATTGAATTATCAGTCCCCCTGAGAAAAAGCATGGTTAACGAAAGTGTCACCAAAGAGGTAGGAGACAAAGCTGTAGTGACAAGACAACAAGAAACCAGATCCTGTGGTTTTGGAGATGCCAAAAGTGCTCCCTGAGAAGGCATTTTTAAAACCACTAGAATAAAGTAGACATCAGGGAAGGATAAAACTGTGTTTTAAGAGCTAGTAACTTGCCCTGCTGTGAATCACTCTGATAAGGAGGTGACTGCCAAAGCAACCTTGTCAAATGCTGAGTTTGTATTACAATGAAAATGTATCCTGTGCACCAAGTTTGCTGATAAGGTCCCTGTTGCCCATGGTAACTGAATAACATCTTCCTTAATGCAAATTTTTAAAATGAAAATATTAAGATATGACACTGCAATATTTGGACAGATCAATAGAGCTTCTCTGTCAGATTTGTTGAAGAGTTGATCCCTTTGTAGCCACCAATGGACAATCCCTGTCATTTTGTTCCACTTTTCTCGCAACATCATTTCTGTATTCTCCCTTTCTTCCATTTTAAATACTGAAAGGTACAAGCGAACAGCATTCTTATTCAAGTTAGGAAACATGAATTGGAAAGTTGTGATAATTCAGCAACTATATTGAAATTGAAAAGGAACCTCTTATATATACAAAAGTTTAAAACAAATTAAACCTGAGAGTTTTGAAGGAAATTAGAATTAATGATGGTGGCAATTATTTTTCTAACATGTAAAATATTCCATTTATGTATCCAGCTCTTCTCACCTATGGACTTATGTCTCCAAGGTAGGCCTCTCTGGGCAGGTTGCCTGCTCTCTCCTTGTCAACAGACAGAAGTAAAACAGCAATCTTTGCTTCAGAATAAGTACTGTAAGACCCCTGCTAAAAGTAAATATTAAAATAATTTTAGCAAGGGTTAAAAAGTTTGACTGCTGACAGTAGCCATTCCTTAAGATAACTGTGTCTCCACCTGCCTGCAGAATAACCTTGGGAAACTGCTCTGTGTAACTGTCTCACGTGATAACACTTGCAGGAGTCCAGAAAAGAGTTGCAATAAGGTTCTGTGACCATTGTATAAACTTACCCCTTCCCACGCTAAAATCGCAACAAGAGTTTGCCCTTCAAAATGGCCAATCACCAAATGCCCTGCATACATATGTTAATCAGGTGGCTATTGTCTTTAAAAACTGCTGTAACCCCTGCTTGGGGCTCTCTCTTTCTCTGGACTGCCTGAGGTGCTGGGGAGCCCGTTTGCACAAATGTATTAATAAATATCCTCTTGCTTTTGCATCTACTGGGCTGGAGTTTTGGGTCTTTGGGCGACCACCTGAGCGCGTTGGATTCCCAGATTTGGGGTCCTTCAGTACAAGACACATCTGATTTCTCATGCTATCCCCACTGCTCAAAGAGACTCCTGGGCATCCACAGTTTTTCTCTTGTGTTGTCAGAGACTCAAAAAAAGAAATACAGAATTTGGTAATTAGGAAACTGTCCCTTGCTCCAATTATAGTGGGGAAAAGTGATTTTTTTCCCAAGGGGACACATTCTTGAGCCAGGGCTTCTGCATTGGTAGCAGAATATGAGCTGCATTTCCTCTACTTCTTTCTGCTCTATGGTTAGTGCATTTCAACAGCACAGAGATCCAGATTCTGCACTGTCCTTCTCAAGATAATTTATTCAGACATAGACCCCCTCATCTCAAGTTTCGTATGTTCTGCCAGTTTCACTCACAGGGATTTTTATTTCACATATATAGTAGTAGAGGAAATACAGCTTACTAGCTGACATATTTTATCTTCTTCTGATACCTACCGACCACTCTTTTGCTATGACTTAATGAAAGGTGAACCTTTAACATGATTAGATCTGCTATTCTTTTGGTCCCTTTATGAATCCAACACTCTGTTATTTTTTTAAGGATTTATTTATTTTATTTGAAAGGGAGAGAGAGAGAGAGAGAGAGAGAGAGAGAGAGAGAGAGAGAGAGAGAGAGAGAGAGAGAGAGAGGTTTTCCATTTAGTGGTTTACTCCCAAAATGGCTGGAGTGGGGCCTATATAGAGCCAGAAGCCAGGAGCTTCCTCTGGGTCTGCCGCATGGATGCAGGGGCCCAAGCACTTGGGCCATCTTCCTCTGCTTTCCCAGGCAACAGCACAGAGCTGGGTCAGAAATGGAGCAGCCGGTACTTGAACCAGTGCACATATGGGATGCTGGCACTGCAGCCAGTGGCTTTACCTGCTATGAGATGGTGCCACCTCCTCTCAGATTGCATAGTAGTGGCATTTATTTTCTAAACATGTGGTGCCTCTCATGGAAAAAAAAAACTCTCCTCCCTCTTATCCCCACTCTTCTTTCTTACTGAGATTCATCCTCATTTGACTTTATACACATATGAAGAACTCTGTTAAGTAATGAGTTCAACAAATAGTATAAGGAGAAAAAAAAGAAAAAGAAAATAAAGCTGTTCATGAAAATCAAGACAAAGGCAGCTCAGGGCATCCCATCTCAAAGTGTCAACATCACTTCTGCAGATGTTGTTTTAGGTGATCTATTCTAGCAGATCAGGAAGAACATATGGTATTTGTCCCTTTCGGACAGGCTTATTTCACTAAGTATAATGTTTTTCACATTTATCCATTTTTGTTGCAAATGACCGGATTTCATTTTTTTTACTGCTGTGTAGTATTCCATAATATACATATCCCATAATTTCCTTATCCAGTCTTCAGTTGAAGGGCATTTAATTGGTTTCCGTGTCTTAGCTACTGTGAATTGAGCTGTAAAAAACATGGGAGTGAAGATAAAACTTTTATTCACTGATTTCACTTCCCTTGGTAAAATTCCAAAAGGGGAATGATTGGGTAATATGGTAGGTCTATATTCAGATTGCTGAGGTATATCCAAACTTGTTGCTGTGAATTCATTCTTAGAGGAGGAGCATGGTAGGGGCAAGAGGCACGGAGTCACCACACAGACCCTGGGAGTCAGGTGAAAGCAGGCTGGAGGTGAGCAGCCTGCAGACTCATTTATTTCAGTTGGTACAGCACCTTAAATAGCCAAGGCAGCCAATCCAGTCAAGGGGTGGTTTATGCCCTAACCAATCTGAGCCCATTGCCAGGCAGGCTCTGTTGCCAGGTGGGTTCCAAAGCCATTCCTGAGTAACTGATGCTCACTTGGCCTTCTTCCACCACACAAACTGTCTTCCATAGTGGTTTTGCCAGTTTACATTACTTCCAAAAGTGGATTAGGGTAACTTTTTGCCCATATCCTCACCACCATTTTCTGTTTGTTGAATTCTTTACGAAAGCCATTCTAACTGGGCTGAGGTGCAAACTTTTTGTGGTTTTGATATTAATATCCGTGACAGCTAGTGATCCTGAACATTTTTTCATGTGCCTCTTGGCTATTTGGATATCTTCTTTTAAGAAATGTCTGTTTAAGCCCTTGCCAATCTCTTAACTGGTTTGTTTGTTTGGTGTTGGGGAGTTTCTTGATCTCTTTATAATTAGGCTTATTAATCCTTTATCATTTGCATAGCTTGTAAATAATTTTTCCCATTCTATTGGTTGCCTCTTTATATTCCTGAATGTTTCTTTTATAGTGAACAAACTTCTTAATCTCATTTGGTAATTTAGGCTTATACTGTCTATACCTCTGGGGTCTTTTCCAAGATATCTTTGAATATGCAAATGTCTTCCAAGTTTTCCCCAATGTTTTCTAATAATTTGATGACTTTGTGTCATAGACTTAGATCTTTAACCCATTTTTGAGTGGATTTTTGTGTAAGATATAAGGTAGTGGGAGCTCTTGAGTTCACACACTCTGAAATTATTTAGACAAGGCCATAATCAAAGTGGAAGTTCTCTCCACCTTCAGAGACAGGTATATCCTTGTTTGATGGCCCCTTCTATCTACCAAGATATAATTCACAGAGATCTTAAATTTAGGTTATTTTTGCTGCAATGTAGGATTTAAACACCTAAGAATAATTCTTTTTTATTTTTTATTTTTGATAGGCAGAGTGGATAGTGAGAGAGACAGAGAGAAAGGTCTTCCTTTTGCCATTGGTTCACCTTCCAATGGCCGCCGTGGCTGGCGCGCTGTTGCTGGTGCACTATGCTGATCCGATGGCAGGAGCCAGGTGATTCTCCTGGTCTCCCATGGGGTGCAGGGCCCAAGGACTTGGGCCATCCTCCACTGCACTCCCTGGCCATAGCAGAGAGCTGGCCTGGAAGAGGGGCAACCGGGACATAATCTGCTGCCCCAACCAGGACTAGAACCCGGTGTGCTGGCACCACAAGGCGGAGGATTAGCCTAGTGAGCCACAGTGCCAGCTAGAATAATTCTTTGTTAATTGAAGAGTTCAACCAATGGTATTAAGAAGAAAAAGAAAATACTAAAAATAATAAAATAATAAGCTGTTCCACAACAGTCAGGACAAGGCCTTATCAAGTCATTGCTTCTCATAGTTTCAATTATACTTCTATAGGTTTCCTTTTAGGTACTCAGTTAGTTGTCACAAATGAGTGAGAACATATGATATTTCTCCATTTTGGACTGACTTATTTCACTCAGCCTGATGCTTTCCAGATTCCTCTATTTTGTTGCAAATGATTGGATTTATTTATTTTTATTTTTTACCACTGTGTAGTTGATAGGCATTTAGGTTAATTCCTTGTTTCAGCTATTGTGAACTGAGCAGCAATAAACATGGAGGTGCAGATGGCTCTTTTGCTTGCCAATTTAATTTCCCTTGTGTAAATTCTGAGGAGTGGGATGGCTGGGTCATATGGTAGGGCTATATTCATATTTCTCATGTATCTCCAAACTGCCTTCCATAGTGGCATTACCAGTTTGCATTCCCACCAACAATGGATTAGTGAGCCTTTTTCTCCACATCCTCACCAACATCTATTAGTTGTTTTCTGTATGAGGGTCATTCTAACTGGGGTTAGGTGAAACCTCATTGTAGTTTTGATTTGCATTTCCCTGATGGTTAGTGGTCCTGAACATTTTTTCATGTTTCTTTTGGCTGTTTTTGATTGCTTATTTAAAAAAATGTCTGTTCAAGTCCTTAGACCATCTCTTAAGTGTTGTTTTTTTTTTGTGATAGGGGTTCTTGATCTCTTTGTAGATTCTAGTTATTAATCTTATCAGTTGCATAATTTGAGAAAAATTTCTCCCAATCTGTTGGTTGCATCTTCAGATTCCTGGGTTTTTTTTTTATTTATTTATAATTTTCATTTATAAAACTTTTATATAATGAATATAAATTTCCAAAGTACAGCTTATGGGTTACAATGGCTTCCCCCCTCCCAAAACTTCCCTCCCCTCGCAACCCTCCCATTTCCTGCTCCCTCTCCGCTTCCATTCACTTCAAGATTCATTTTCAATTCTCTTTATATACAGATCAGTTTAGTATATATTAGGTAAAGATTTCAACAGTTTGCCCCATATAGCAACACAAAGTGAAAAAACTACCGTTGGGGTACTAGTTATAGCATTAAATAACAGTGTACAGCACATTAAAGACAGAGATCATATATAATATTTTTTAAATTAATTTTCTATGCCATTTCCAATTTAACACCAGGTTTTTTCTTTTTTTCATTTCCAATTATCTTTATATACAGAAGATCGATTCAGTATATAATTAGTAAAGACCTCATCAGTTTGTACCCACACAGAAACACAAAGTGTAAAAATACTGTTTTAGTACTAGTTATAGCATCACTTCACATTAGAGAACACATTAAGGACAGATCCCACATGGGGTGTAAGTACACAGTGACTCCTGTTGCTGACTTACAATTTGACACTCCTGTTCATGGCATCAGTAATCTCCCTAGGCTCTAGTCATGAGTTCCAAAGGCTATGGAAGCCTTTAAAATTCACTGACTTTGGTCTTACTCTGATAGGGTCATAGTCAAAGTGGATGTTCTCTCCTCCCTTCGGAACAAGGTACCTTCTTCTTTGATGGCCCCGTTCTTTCCACTGGGATCTCACTCACAGAGATCTTTCATTTAGATCTTTTTTTTTTTCCCATGGTATCTTGGCTTTCCATGCCTACAATACTCTCATGGGCTCTTCAGCCAGATCCGAATGCCTTAAGGGCTGATTCTGAGGCCAGAGTGTTGTTTAGGACGTCTGCCATTCTATGAGTCTGCTGTGTATCCCGCTTCCCATGTTGTATCTTTCTCTCCCTTTTTGATTCTATCAGTTAGTATTAGCAGACACTTGTCTTGTTTGTGTGATCCCTTTGATTCTTAGACCTATCAGAGCCATCAATTGTGAGCTGAAATTGATCACTTGGACTAGTGAGATTGCATTGGTACATGCAACCTTGATGGGATTGTGTTGGAATCCCCTGGCACATTTCTAACTCCACCATTTGCAGCAAGTCCGATTGAGCATGTCCCAAATTGTACATCTCCTCCCTCTCTTATTCCCACTCTTAAATTTAACAGGGATTACTTTTCAGTTAAAATTTAAACACCTAAGAATAATTGTGTGTTAATTACAGAGTTCAACCACTAGTACTAGAACAATAACAACAACAACAACAACAAATACTAAAAAGGATAAAGTATTACATTGTACATCTAGAGTCAGGACAAGAGCTGATCAGGTCATTGTTTCTTGTAGTGTCCATTTCACTTCAACAGGGTTCCCCTTTGGTGCTCAGTTGTCACCGATCAGGGAAAACAAATGAAATTTGTCTCTTTGCGAATGGCCTAATTCACTCAGCATGATGTTTTCCAGATTGCTCCATCTTGTTGCAAATGACTGGGTTTCGTTGTTCCTTACTTCTGTATAGTATTCTATGGAGTACATGTCCCATAATTTCTTTATCCAGTCTACTGTTGATGGGCATTTGGGTTGGTTCCAGGTCTTAGCTATTGTGAATTGAGCTGCAATAAGCATTAATGTGTAGACGGCTTTTTTATTAGCCAAATTAATTTCCTTTGGGTAAATTCCAAGGAGTGGGATGGCTGCGTTGTATAGTAGGGTTATGTTCAGGTTTCTGAGGAATCTCCAGACTGACTTCCATAGTGGCTTAACCAGTTTGCATTCCTTCCAACAGTGGGTTAGTGTCCCTTTTTCCCCACATCCTCTCCAGCATATATTGTTGGTAGATTTCTGAATGTGAGCCATTCTCACCTGGGTGAGATGGAACCTCATTGTGGTTTTGATTTGCATTTCTCTGATAGCTAGTGATCTTGAACATTTTTTCATGTGTCTGTTGGCCATTTGGATTTCTTCTTTCGAAAAATGTCTATTGAGGTCCTTGGCCCATCTCTCAAGTGGGCTGTTTGTTTTGTTTTGTGGATTTTCTCGATTTCTTTGCAGATTCTGGTTATCAACCCTTTATCTGCAGCATAGTTTGCAAATAGTTTTTCCCATTCTGTCAGTTGCCTCTTCACTTTCCTGACTGTTTCTTTTGAAGTACAGAAACTTCTCAATTTGACGCAATCCCAAATGTTAATTTTGGTTTTGACTGCCTGTGCTGCTGGAGTATTTTCCAAGAAGTCTTTGCCTGTGCCTATATCTTGCAGGGTTTCTCCAATTTGATGGTTTCGGGTCGTAGATTTAAGACTTTAATCCATGTTGAGTGAATTTTTGTGTAATGTGAAAGGTATGGGTCGTGCTTCAAGCTTCTGCACATGGAAATCCAATTTTCCCAGCAGCATTTATTGAATAGACTGTCCTTATTCCAGGGATTAGATTTGGATCTTTGGTCAAATATAAGTTGGCTGTAAATGTTTGGATTGATTTCTGGTGTTTCTATTCTGTTCCATTGGTCTATCCATCTGTTTCTGTACCAGTGCCATGCTGTTTTGATAGTAACTGCCCTGTAGTATGACCTGAAATCTGGTATTGTGATGCCTCTGGCTTTTTTTTGTTGTTGTTGTACACGATTGCTTTAGCTATTCAAGGTATTCTGTGTCTCCATATGAATTTCAGCATGATTTTTTCCAGATCTGAGAAGAATGTCTTTGGTATCTTGATTGGTATTGCATTGAATGTATAAATTGCTTTTGGGAGAATAGACATTTTGATGATATTGATTTCTCCAATCCATGAGCATGGAAGATTTCTCCATTTTTTGGTATCCTCTTCTATTTCTTTCTGTAAGGTTTTGTAGTTTTCATCGTAGAGATCTTTAACGTATTTGGTTAAGTTTATTCCAGGGTATTTGATTGTTTTTATAGCTATTGTGAATGGGATTGATCTTAGAAATTCTTCCTCAGCTGTGGGATTGCCTGTGTATACACAGGCTGTTGATTTTTGTGTATTGATTTTATATCCTGCTACATTGCCAAACTCTTCAATGAGTTCCAGTAGTCTCTTAGTAGAGTTCTTTGGGTCCCCTAAATAAAGAATCATATCATCTGCAAAGAGGGATAGTTTGAGTTCTTCCTTCCTAATTTGCATCCCTTTCATTTCTTTTTCTTGCCTAATTCCTCTGACCAAAACTTGCAGAACTATATTGAATAGCAGTGATGAGAGTGGGCATCACTGTCTGGTACCAGATCTCAGCGGAAATGCTTCCAACTTTTCCCGATTCAATAGGATGTTGGTCGTGGGTTTTTCATAAATTGCTTTGATTGTATTGAGGAATGACCTTCCATACCCAGCTTGCTTAGAGTTTTCATCATGAAAGGTTGTTGTATTTTATCAAATGCTTTCTCTGAGTCTATTGAGAGAATCATATGTTTTTTCTTCTGCAGTCTGTTAATGTAGTGTATTACGTTGATTGTTTTGCGAATGTTGAACCATCCCTGCATACCAAGGATAAATCCCACTTAGTCTGGGTGGATGATCTTTCTCTGATGTGTAGTTGCATTCTATTGGCCAGAATTTTATTGAGTATTTTTGCATCTCTGTTCATCATGGATATTGGTCTGTAATTTTCTTTCAATGTTGCATCTTTTTCTATCTTAGGAATTAAGGTCATGGTGGCTTCATAGAACGAATTTGGGAGAATTCCCTCTTTTTCAATTGTTTTGAATAGTTTGAGAAGAATTGGAGTTAGTTCTTCTCTAAATGTCTGGTAGAACTTAGCAGTGAATCCATCTGGTCCTGGGCTTTTCTTTGTTGGGAGGGCCTTTATTACTGTTTCAATTTCTGTGTCAGTTATGGTTCTGTTTACGTTTTCTATTTCTTACTGGCTCAATTTAGGTAGGTTGTGTGTGTCCAAGGATCTGTCCATTTCTGATAGATTTCCCTGTTTGCTGGCATACAAGTCCTTATAGTAATTTCTGATGATTCTTTTTATTTCTGTGGTGTTTGTTGTTATGTTTCCTTTTTCATCTCTGATTCTATTGATTTGGGTCTTTTCTCTTCTTTTTTTTAGTTAGTTGAGCCAATGGGGTGTCGATTTTGTTTATTTTTTCAAAAAACCAGCTCCTCGTTTGGCTGATTTTTTGTAACATTTTTTTGATTCAACCCTGTTGATTTCTTCTTTGATTTTAATTATTTCTCTTCTCCTACTGGGTTTGGGTTTGGTTTGCTGCAGATTTTCCAGATCCTTGAGATAACTTGAAAGCTCATCTATTTGGTGCCTTTCCAATTTCTTGATGTAGGCACCTATTGATATAAACTTTCCTCTTAATACTGCTTTTGTTGTATCCCATAGGTTTTGGTATGTTGTGCTTTTATCCTCATTTACTTCCAGAAAATTTTTGATTTCTCTTTTAATTTCTTCTATGACCCATTGTTCATTCAGGAGCATGTTGTTCAATCTCCATGTGTTTGCACGTGCTCTATGGATTCCCAAGTTGCTAATTTCCAACTTCATTCCTTTGTGGTCTGAGAAGCTGCATGGTATGATTCTAATTCTTTTGAATTTGCTGAGACTTGCTTTATGGCCTAGTATGTGGTCAATCCTAGAGAAAGTTCCATGGACTGCTGAGAAGAATGTAAATGCATTATGTGTAGAATGAAAAGTTCTGTAGATATCTGTTAGACCCATTTGGGCTATAGTGTCATTTAAATCTACTGTCTCCTTGTTGAACTTCTGTCCTGTTGATCTGTCTATTTCTGAGAGTGGAGTATTGAAGTCCCCCAGTACTATTGTGTTGGGGTCTAAGTCTCCCTCTGAGTCCCTTAACAAGTCTTTTAAATAAACTCATGCCTTGTAATGAGGTGCATATACATTGATAATCATTATATCTTCCTGTTGAATGGATCCCTTCATCATTAAAAAGTGTCCCTCTTTGTCTCTCAACAGTTTTTGTGTTAAAGTTTATGTTGTCCAATATTAAGATGGCTATGCCCGCTCTCTTTTCATTTCTGTTGGCATGGTATATCTTTTTCCAGCCTTTCACTCTCAGTCTGTATGGATCATTGTTGGATAGATGGGTTTCTTGTAAGCAGCAAAAAGATGGGTTTTGTTCCTTAACCCAATCAGCCAATCAGTGTCTTTTAACTGGACAGTTCAAGTCATTAACATTCAATGTGACTATTGAGAAGGAGTAACATTGCCCTGCTATTTGTCGAAGATATTTTCTAATATATGGTATGAGATTCCTGTGATCTTTTGCTGTGAGGTTTCCTTCCTTTATCTTCTTTCATATTGGTGACCGTGTTTCTGTGATTCTGTAGTAACACATCTTTAAGCATCTTTTGCAGGGCTGGACGAGTGGTGACCTATTCTTTCAATTTCTGTTTGCTGTGAAAGGTCTTTCTTTCACCTTCATTCACAAATGAGAGCTTTGCAGGATATAATATTCTGGGCTGGCAGTTTTTCTCTCTTAGTACCTGGGCTATATCTCGCCATTCTCTCCTAGCTTGTAGGGTTTTGAAGAGAAGTCAGCTGTGAGTCTAATTGGAGATCCTCTGAGAGTAATCTGGCGTTTCTCTCTTGCACAGTTTAGGATCTTTTCTTTATGTTTCACTGTGGTGAGTTTAGTTACAACGTGTCGTGGTGAGGATCTCTTTTGTTCATGTTTATTAGGGGTTCTATGAGCTTCCTCTACTAGGATTTCTCTGTCCTTCTCCAAACCTGGGAAATTTTCTGCTAGTATCTCACTAAAAATGCCTTCTAATCCTTTCTCCCTCTCCATGCCTTCAGGAACTCCTAGAACCTGAATGCTGGGTTTTTAATAGTATCCTGTAGATTGCTGACAGTATTTTTTAGATTTCTGATTTCTTCTTCTTTGATTTGACTGTTTCATTTACTGTTCTCTGTCTTCTAATTCCGATATTCTCTCTTCTGCTTCACCCATTCTGTTTTTAAGGCTTTCTAATGTGTTTGTCATTTGATCTATTGAGTTCTTCATTTCATTGTGGTTTTTTGTCACTATCACAGTTTCATGTTCTACTAGTTGTTTCATTTCATTTTGATTCCTCCTTAATATTTCATTTTCATGAGAGAGATTTTCTATCTTGTCCATTAAGGATTTCTGTAGTTCAAGAATTTGTTTTTGAGAACTTCTTAATGTTCTTATCAGTTTTTTGAGATCCGCTTCTTGCATTTCTTCTATCTCTTCATATTGATAATCTTGCATTGGGGTTTCTTGTTCATTTGGGGGCGTCATAGTGTCTTCCTTGCTCTTGTTACCTCGGCTTCTACCTTTGTTGTTTGGCATGTTGGAGATAATTTATGTTTTTTTTTTCCTGTGGTGATTTTTTCTCCTTGTACTATGCCTCTAAGTGGGCTGTCTGCTTTGATGGATCCTTAGAGGCTGTGATGGGTGTAGCCAGAGAGTTTTTCTGGATTCTTCAGATATGAGGCTGTGCAAAAAGTGATTCACCTTGCTCTTTGCTGGATCTCTCTCTCTCTCTCTCTCTCTCTCTCTCTCTTTTTTTTTTTTTTTGACTAAGTTGGGAAGTAATTCCGAATGGCTGAGTGGAATTGAGGGTAGTTGAAATCTGGCCTCTGTGAGTATTCGTTTGATCTACCCCTGGGACCACACAAAGAGTTTATTCAGCCCTCAATGTGTTCTCAAGTTTCACCTTAGACCCAAAGTTACTGAGTTTGTGTACTCATTGCCACTTTACATATGCAAAATGGTGCCTGCTCTTTGTTTTGCTCAAGTGGAGGGAGGGGCCTCTGCCTTTCCCCACTAATTTCTCACATTTCTGAAGCTTTTGTCTTACCTCCCATTCGTTCCTGCGCTGGGGAGATCCTGCGGCTCGGCTCCCGCGGTTGGGTTTCCACGCAGTGGGCTCCTTGTAGGTCCTCTGTGTCATATCCACTAGATCCGGAAGCATTTCCTCTGCAGGTTTTTTCTTGAATCTTTTCCTGAGGCTACAGTAATTCCACTTTTATGAAACTTTATTTTCCAGACTATCGGCGTACGTCCTCACTATCCGCCATCTTGGCCCTGCCCCCTTTTTAAAAATTTTTCTAGAGAGAGACAGAGAGCTATAGACAGAGAGAGAGAGAGAGAGAGGAGAGAGAGAGAGAGAGAGAGAGAGAGAGAGAGAGAGAGAGAGAGATCTTTTGCATTGGTTCATCCCCCAAATGTCCACCAAGGCCAGTGCGCTGTGCCTATCCAAATCCAGGAGCCAGGTGCTTCCTCCCTGTCTCCCAAGCACTTTGGTCCACCCTCCACTGCCTTTCCATGCCACAGCAGAGAGCTGGACTGGAAGAGGAGCAACCGAGACAGAGTCTGGTGCTCCAACCAGGAATAGAATCCGGGGTGCCAACACAATAGGCAGAGGATCAGCCTAGTGAGCTGTGGTGCTGGCCCACTATCCTGTTTCTTATGCATTACAGAAACCTGTCAATTTGATCTAATACCAGTTGTTAACTTTGGCTTTGGCTTCCTGTGCCTCTGGGCTCTTTTCTAAGAAGTCTTTTCCTGTGCCAACATCTTGCAGAGTTTCTCTGATATTCTCTAAAAATTTGATGATTTCAAGTCATAGATTTAGATCTTTTTTTTTTAATTTTTTTTTGACAGGCAGAGTGGACAGTGAGAGAGAGAGACAGAGAGAAAGGTCTTCCTTGGCCGTTGGTTCACCCTCCAATGGCCGCCGCGGTTGGCGCGCTGCGGCCGGCGCACAGCGCTGATCCGATGGCAGGAGCCACGTGCTTCTCCTGGTCTCCCATAGGGTGCAGGACCCAAGTACTTGGGCCGTCCTCCACTGCACTCCCTGGCCACAGCAGAGAGCTGGCCTGGAAGAGGGGCATCCGGGACAGGACCGGTGCCCCAACCGGGACTAGAACCCGGTGTGCCGGCGCCACAAGGCGGAGGATTAGCCTAGTGAGCCGTGGCGCCGGCCAGATTTAGATCTTTAATCCATGTTGAGTGGATTTTTGTGTAAAGTGTAAGGTAGGAATCTTGCTTCATATTTTTGCATGTTGAAATCCACAAAGTAAAGTAATAGCTAAAACAATCTTATGGAACCAAAACAAAACTGGAGGCATCACAATACCGAATTTCAAGACATGCTACAGGGCAGTTATAATTGAAACAAGCTGGTACTCATAAAAACAGATAGACCCATGGAACAGAATAGAAATACCAGAAATCAATCCAAACAACTACAACCAACCTGTATTTGATCAAGGAGCTAAAACCAATTCCTGGAGTCAGGACAGTCTATTCAAAAATGCTGCTGATAAAACTGCATTTCCAAATGCAGAAGTGTGAAGCAAGACCCCTATCTTATACCTTACACAACAATCCACTCAACATGGGTTAAAGATCTAAATTTATGACCCAACACCATCAAATTATTAGAAAATATCAGGGAAACCCTGCAAGATATTGGCACAAGCAAAGACTTTTTGGAAAACACCCCAGGCAGCCAAAGCCAAAATTAACAACTGGGATTGCATCAAATTCAGAAGTTTCTGCACTGCAAAAGAAATAGTCAGGAAAGTGAAGAGGAAACCAACAGAATGGGAGAAAATATTTGCAGATTATGCAACTGATGAAGGATTAATACCCAGAATCTACAAAGAGATCAAGAAACTGCACAAAACAAAACAAACAGCCCACTTAAGAGATGATCCAAGGACTTGAACAGACAATTTTCAAAAGAGGAAATCCAAACAGCCAATAAGAACATGAAAAAGTGTTCAGGATCATTAGTCTTCAGGGAAATGCAAATCAACACCACAGTGAAGTTTCACCTCAGCCCAGTTCTAATGTATTTCATACAGAAATCAACAACAGATGCTGGCTAGGATGTGGGGAAAAGGCACACTAATCCACTGTTGGTGGGAATGCAAACTGGTAAAGCCATTATGAAAGACAGTTGGAGATATATCAGAAATCTGAATATAGCCCTAGCAAGTGACCCAGCCAATCTACTCAGAATTTACCAAAGGGAAATTAAATAAGAGCCATCTGCACCTTAATGTTTATTGCAGCTCAATTCACAATAGCTAAGACCAAGAATCAGCCCAAATGCCTATCAACAGTAGACTGGATAAAGAAATTATGGGATGTGTACCCTAAGGAAAAGTACACAGTGATAAAAATAATAAAATCTGATCATTTGCTACAAAATTAGAAATCTATAAAACATCATGTTGAGTAAAATAAGCCTGTCCCAAAGGGACAAATGTAATATGTTCTCCCTAATCTATAACAACTAACTGAGCACCTAGAGGGAAACCTGTAGAAGTGAAACTAACACTATAGGAAGCAATGACTTGATCATCCCTTGTCCTGACTGTCAAAGAACAGCTTACTATTTTATTCTTTTTAGTATTTTTTCTACTTAATACCATTGGTTAAAATTTTACTTAACACAGAACTATTCTTAGATGTTTAAATCCAATTTAAAATTGACCCCAATAAAAATAAGAGTGGGAATAAGTGAGGGAGGAGATATACAGTTCAGCACAGGTTCCTTCAGACTTACCCCTAAGGGTAAAGCTAAATCTTGCTATGAGACTCAAAATTCCATAAGTTGGCATGTACCAATGCCATCTCACTAGTGAAAGTGATCAGTTTAAGTTCATAATTAATCATAAAGATAGGAATAAGTGTCTGCTAATAATAATAGATATAATTAAAAAGGATAAAACCATTCAATATGTGGAAGCAGGTCACACAGCAGACTAACAGAATGACAAATGCCCTAAACAACACTTTGGCCTCAGAATCAGCCCTTATGGCATTTGGATCTGGCTAAAAAGCCCATGAGAGTATTGCAGGCATGGAAAACTAAGACACTGTTGCAAAAAATGACCTACATGAAATATCTCTGAGTGATATTTCAGTGGAAAGAAGGTGCCATCAGAGAAGGAGATGCCTTTCTCAGAAGGGAGGAGAGAACTTCCACTTTGATTGTGGCCTTATTTAAATAAAGTTTGAGTTTGGGATGTCACAAGGCTTCCATAGCCTTGGCAGCTCATGACAAGAGCCTCATGTGACTATTGACATCATAAATAAGAGTGTCAATTGTTAAATCAACAACAGGAGTCACTGTGCACTTACTCCCCATGTAGGATCTCTGTCCTTAATGTGTTGTACTATGGGAATTAATGGTAAAACTAGTCTTCGAACAGTACTTTGTACTTTGTGTGTCTCAGTGGGTGCAAACTGTTTAAACCTTTACTTAGTCTAGACTTGATCTAAATATAAAGATAATTTAAAACTAAATCTTAATGAAGGATGGGATGGGGGAGCAAGTAGGAGATGGGGTGATTTGTGGCTTGGAGGGTGGTTATGGGGGAAAAACAACTTTATTCCAAAAGTTATACTTCTGAAATTTGTATTTATTAATAAAAGTTTTCTATAAAAAAAGGAAACATCAAATTATGTCCGTATTTAGACAAGGCTGTAAGAAAATGGAAGTTCTCTCCTCTCTTCAGAGAAAAGTACATACTTCTTTGATGACCCCTTCTTTCTTTTGGTGTCTCACAGAGATCTTTCAAGTAGAATATTTTTACCACAATGTACTGGCTTTCCATGTATGAAATGCTTTCAGGTTGTTTTCTTTCAGGCCAGGATGCCTTAAGGGCTGATTCTGAGGTCATAATTCCACTTAAATAGATTGTAATTTATGAATCTGTTGTGTGGACTGCTTGCATTTTGGAACATTCTCCTCTTAATTCTATTTTATTATTATGAGAACTTGGTCCTATTTAGGTGAGCAGTTTAACACTTAATCCTATCTATATGTTCACTTTAACAATTTTTGATGGATGTAACACTTAACATGGTATTTTTACTACCAAGCTTAATGGGATTTGCAGTTCCATGCAGGTTTTGAAACTGTATCCTTAGAATTTAATCCTTAGGAATTTATACAATACTATACAGTTTTACAGTTATAAACTCCCTACTCCCTCCCTTACCCCCACTCTTATTTTTATAGACATCCATCCTCAATTGATTTTATACATGTATGATTAAGTCTGTGTTAAAAAAATAGTTCAAGTGTTGTGAGGAAAAACAAAATAAAACTCTTCTTCAACAGTCAAGACAGGGGCTGTTCAAATGATCCCTTCTTGAAATGTCAATTTCACTTCTACAGATTTAGTTTTAGGCACTGTATAGATTCTCACAGATCAGTGAAATCATATGATATTTATACTTTTAGGACAGACTTATTTCTCTAAGTGTAATGTTTTCCAGTTTCATACATTTTGTTGCAAATGACAGAATAGCATTTTTTTAAAACTGTGTAGTATTCTATGGTGTATATATCCCATAATTTCTTCAGGTTTAGAAATTTAGGTGATGCTGGCTTCATGGAAAGAATTTGGGTGAATTCCCTGCCTTTCAATTGTTTTGAATAACTGGAGACGAATTGGAGGTAGTTCTTTAAGTGTGTAATATAATGAAGCATTGAATCCATCTGGTCCTGGGCTTTTCTTTGTTGGGAGGGCCTTTATTACTGATTCAATTTTAACTTGGTTATGGGTCTGCTTAGGTTTTCCATGTCTTCAGGTTCAATTTAGGTAAGTTGTGTGTGTCCAGGAATCTATCCATTTCTGATAGATTTCCCAATTTTTTGGTAAACAAATCTTTGTAGTAATTTCTGATGACTTTTTAACTGTGGTGTCCGTTGTTACATTTCCTTTTTCATTTCTAATTTTATTGATTTTTGTCTGCTCTTTCCTTTTTTGTTCAGTTGGTGTAATGGTGTGTCAATTGTGTTTGTTTTTTCACAAAGCCAGATCTCCATTTTGCTGATTTTTATATTTTTTGGTTTCAATTTTGTTGATTTCTTCTCTATTTTGGTTTGGTTTGCTGTCACTTTTCTAGATCCTTGAGATTCATTTATGTGATGCCTTTCCAATTTCCCTAAGCTGCAATCACTAATGGAATACCTAAAAGGTAATCCATAGGAATGAAATCAGTGTTTTGAGATTTGGTGATTGCTTACAGATCTCATCTCTGCTATTAAGGAACAGTGGTTCTTTTCATAGTATATTTAGAACTCTTTACTTAGTGTAGGGCTAATCTTACAAGTGTAAAGTATTCTGAAATTAGATATTTCTAAAAATTTAGAGTAGGAATAGGAGGGAGAAGGGTAGGAACATGAGGGAGAGGGAGTATTAGGGTATGTTCTTAAATTTGTTTATATGAAATAAATGACATTTACATCCCTTAAATAAAAATTTTAAAAAAATAAAATCTTAAAAGAAAAAGCATCAAATTGTGTTTTCTTTTACTTGTATATTTAATAAACTTGAATTACAGCATGTCCATAATCATTTATTATTCCAAGAGCTTTTTGGTCCATTCTTTGAAGTTTTCTAAATAGAAATTTGTGTCTTCTGTGAACATACTCTTATTTCTGTGCAGAAGCTCCAGTAGTGATCACAGTGCTGTCTTGTGATTCATGGATTTCTGATGTTATTAGATAGTTTAGGATATCTTGGTCAGGATCTTGGATGAGGGTGGATGAGTATAATACCTTCATTAGGAGGCTAGAGTGAGTCTTTATGTTGTTATTCCAGATTGCAAGTCATGTCAAAAAATAAATGAGAAGAAACTCAGGACAGGAAACCCAAGGATAAGCCTGGAATGATGATGGGAGTGCACTGAGCAGTTATGGGGCAATGGGAGCTGTGAGATATAGGGACACAGTAGGGTCAAGATAAGTTATGTGTGCTGTTAATGGACTCTGTCTTGGACCCTTGCATGCACTCATCCAAGTTTTTTTTTTCTCTTAACAATCAAGGTAGCGTCACCTTTACCTGCTTTAGAAAATGTCTAAGTATGCCAACTACCACAATTTTAGACTTACCAGGCATAGTTTCTCATGCCTTAATTGGCATCATCTTTTTCTTTTTGGGCTGTTAACTTAATTTGTGAAGAATCAGATAGTTCTAACCTTCACTGGGTAAATGACCTGGCCCTGCCGTGTTAAAGTGGGAATCTTTATCCCGAAGCTGTGGGGAGATGGCAGCTCCCAGTAACTTTTCAATTCATCCCATCTCCAGCCCCCACATCCCTGATCTGGAGGATCTGATGTTGCCCACGAGCATGTGTTTTGTCTTGTGAGCAGTGAACTTGCAAAAACAATATGACAACAAGCCATATTTCTGTTTTTCATACAATTTTGTGTTTTGTCTGGAGTCAATACCTGTGTTAGCATAATTCTCTGTGTACTTATCAGGTAACTGTGCACATACCACAGCTACTATGCTGTATGACACCCTCAGTTTATGAGGTCTCTGTAAGTATTGCTGATGTTTTCCACATCCCCTGTGGTGGGTATTCTTTTTCTTGCATCTCATGCTTTCTTGAGGACCTTTTTTTGAATAGGAGACTCACTCTCCCAAGGCATTACCTCATTTCCTTCCAGGACCTCAGGTGGGGCTGCAGGGCACTGTATGGAGCAGTTCATAGCTGTATACCACAGAACTAATTTTCTTTCTGGGGTGCTATGGTTCCATAATGGTTGTGCTGGTGTCAAGGTGCAGTGACAACAGCCTCTGTCCTGCATTGGAAGGTATCTGATTTCTTCCAGTACTGTGCCCTGCCT
Source organism: Lepus europaeus (assembly GCF_033115175.1). Classification (NCBI taxonomy): domain Eukaryota; kingdom Metazoa; phylum Chordata; class Mammalia; order Lagomorpha; family Leporidae; genus Lepus; species Lepus europaeus. Next base: position 29,808,485 of record NC_084851.1, on the reverse strand, counting down.
TCAAAAGCCTTCCTCTTGCCTGGCTTTTTGTATAGATGTGGTGACCTATTCAAGCCTCATCTTTCCCTGTAGCATGGGATTTTCTCTTCTCACAATGAGGAGCTTCCATTGTGGTTCAAGGAGCATGTGGATCATCTAACTGGGAAAGCACCTGTGAAATGGGACATCTATGTGCTTGTACCAACATTCACCGTTCTGTCTCTTGTGAGGGCCACATGGGCTGATACTCAGGAAATAATTCTATTCGTAGTCATGTTTTGGGTTGTGATTTGAGTTCATCAATGACTTGATTATTCTGGAAGTTGTGCAAGCAACCTTCCAACATGATTTTTCAGCAGCCACTAGGCCCTAGTGTTATAATGCTAATAAATATAACATTTGCACACTGTATTATTTATTGTTTATGTGATAAACATCGTAGATAATGATAGAATAGCAAATGCATTTTCTGGTCATCCTTGTGTGACTTAACGAAATTGTTTGAAGTTCACTAAGATACACTTGCAACTTCCATGCACATGATTTCTCAGTACTGGGCTGGGACATTGGACAATTATCAAGGTCATATGTTCCCCATCTCTACTTTCTTGTTTTTTTTTTTTTTATGAGACTTTAGCCTCTAATTTTTAAAAATTTTATAAACAATAAATTCAGACACCTTTATGTTAGATTCATGAGTATTGTATTAAGCAGTATGATGTCTTCCAGATTTAAGGTCCTCCTTTCTTCTGGATTTTACAAAATATAAATTTGGGGATATTTTTTCTATGTTCCATAAATATGCTTTAGATTTTATTTTATTGCCAGTAAATTGCTCATTTGAATACCCAGGAATCAAAATATAATGTACATAATAAGCTGTACAGATCAATAGGTGTTACTCAGTGAATTTATCTATCACATTTATTTTTGAGTTTTATTAATACCATCTTATATATCAATCTTAGCACAAGTTACATGCAAGTAACCTGATGTGCTTTCTATTTCTAATGTTATCAACTTTCCCTAAATACTGCAAGTTTTCTCACAATATTCATGATCAAAATTGCATGGAATCATCTAGCATCAGTGTCATAATACTCATTTGCAAGTCATATGTTTTGTTATGTATTGTGGATTCTTTTGGAACTCTACATTAGTCTTTGATTTTGGAAATTTTCCAAAGTCAGTTCCTCATATTGATGTTACATTTCCAATAAATTGTTATGGTATTTGAAATTTTCTTGATTTAAATTCTGTGAAGTGTATTTTTCTTTTGCAGCCATACAAGCAAGGTCTCTTTTCCATGAAATTTCTTTTTTTTTTAATTTATTTTTGACAGGCGGAGTGGACAGTAGAGAGAGAGACAGAGAGAAATGTCTTTCTTTGCTGTTGGTTCACCCTCCAGTGGCCACCGCGGTTGGTGTGCTGTGGCCGGCGCACTGCACTGATCCGATGGCAGGAGCCAGGTGCCTATCCTGGTCTCCCATGGGGTGCAGGGCCCAAGCACTTGGGCCATCCTCCACCGCACTCCCGGGCCACAGCAGAGAGCTGGCCTGGAAGAGGGGCAACCGGGACAGAATCAGGTGCCCAAACCGACCGGGACTAGAACCCAGTGTGCCAGTGCCGCAGGGTGGAGGATTAGCCTATTGAGCTGCGGCGCTGGCCTCCATGAAATGTCTGAATAGTGTTTTTTTACTAACACTCCTTCTACAAAAGTATTCACTTCTACTCAATATCAAAATGCATGTCAATCATTTACTCATCTTAGTTGACATTCTTTTTGAAATCATGAAGCTCCTCATATTCCTCTAAATTGTATAATTGCTTACAAGTATGTGGTTTTGCAAAAATTGTGAACTATAGTGGACCTTTTAAAAATATTAGTACACTAGGCAGCACAGAATATTATTGCTTCAAAATCCCCAAATTTTCATTATCAATTTGATTGCAACTTTAAGAATTTCATATCTCTATCCTTTATATAGTATTGTTACTCCATTACTGATTTTACCAAGTTACTACATCCTATAATAAAAATCAAACATCTTCTATAAATGAGACATTTTCTCATTTTTATCTTAGAATTTATTATTCCTACCTGAATAGTTAGTTAAGAAAGCCCTACTTTATGACAGTTCTAACATAGGAAAACTACAGATACCATGAGTTGCTTTATCATTGTATGATCTTGCTCTAAGTACTGCAGGTTGTCCTAACTCAGGTTAATGGGATTTAAGCATTGAAAGGCCAGCAGAATCGTTATCACTAATGGATATATCTTTCAGTTTTTTGGATATTCTTGGATCTGTTAACTAACTTCTGTTTTTTAAAATTTTCCAAAATGTATCATACCACATTTTTGCATTTCAGCAAATACGCATGCGTATGTTTGTCTTTTAATTATGGTTCACCATAAAATATTCATTATTGGTAAGGGGGATCAAAGCAGAAAATTACTTTGTCATGTCCATTGGATTTCTTCTTTTTTATTTTTTTCTTTCATTTTGTTATTTCCATCCCATATTATCAATATTAATAAGCACACCAATCTTGTCACTACAAATAGATGACTATTCTTTTGGGCATTTACGTTTTAATATGATAAATTCACTGAAAATTGTTCAAGTTGTCCTAGTAACTTCCATTTTCATGCTCTATCAAATCATTTTTAGGAAGGTACACTCTTTTATACATTGATGAAATACATTTTTCACGTTTATTTTTTACTTCTCCATTCACTTTAAAATGCCCATGCATTAGATTGAGACACTATTTCCACAGTTTCAAGACTATATGTGGGAATATGAGGGGAAGGAGGAAAAAGAGATGGAGGGTGGAAGGGAGGAGAGGGTCATATCACCATGTTCCTAAATTGGTATGTATGAAACACATGAAGCTTCTATACCTTAAATAAAATTTCAAAAAAAAAAGATTATTGAAATAAGCTGGGGCTGGAACTATTGCATAGCAGGTAAAGCTGCCACCTGCAGTGTTAGCATCCCTTATGGGCACCATCTCTTGTCTTGGCTGCTCCACTTGTTTTTTTTTTTTTTTTTTTGACAGGAAGAGAGAGTAAGAGAGAAAGATGGAGAGAAAGGTCTTCCTTTTTCCGGTGATTCACCCCCCCCACCCAAGTGGCCGCTATGGCCAGCGTGCTGCAGCCGGCACACCATGCTGATCCAAAGCCAGGAGCCAGGTGCTTCTCCTGGTCTCCCATGTGGGTGCAGGGCCCAAGGGCCTGGGCCATCCTCCACTGCACTCCTGGGCCACACAGAGAGCTGGTATGGAAGAGGGTTAACCAGGACAGAATCCGGTGCCCGAACTGGGACTAGAACCCAGGGTGCCGGTGCCACGGGCAGAGGAGTTGCCTCACTAGGCACCAGCCCAGCTCTAATTGTGATCCAGCTCTTTGCTATAGCCTGGGAAAGCAGTAGAAGTTGGCCCAAGTCCTTGATCCCCAGCACCTGTGTGGGATACCTAGAAAAAACCCTGGCTCCTGGCTTCAGATAGGGGCAGCTCCAGCCATTGTGGCCAACTGGAAAGTGAACTAGTGGATGGAAAACCTCTCTCTTTATCTCCTTCCTTCTCTGTGTAACTCAAAAAAAATCTTTAAATAAAAAAAGAAATAAGCCGGTGCCGCTGCTCACTAGGCTAATCCTCCACCTTGCGGCGCTGGCATACTGAGTTCTAGTCCCGGTCGGGGCACCGATCCTGTCCCGATTGCCCCTCTTCCAGGCCAGCTCTCTGCTGTGGCCCGGGAGTGCGGTGGAGGATGGCCCAAGTGCTTGGGCCCTGCACCCCATGGGAGACCAGGATAGGCACCTGGCTCCTGCCATCGGATCAGCGCAGTGCGCCAGCCGCAGCGCGCCAGCCGCGGCGGCCATTGGAGGGTGAACCAATGGCAAAGGAAAACCTTTCTCTCTGTCTCTCTCTCTCACTGTTCACTCTGCCTGTCAAAAAAAAAAAAAAAGAAAGAGACTGCTTATGATTTCCCTGATTTAATTGCCTGCAACATTTCTGTATTTTTAAAGTAATTTTTACTATTTTATCTATATCCATTATATCTACTTGTGAACCTATTTTGTTCCTACAAAATTTCCCCTGGTATGCCCAGTAATCAAAATATAATGAACACAGAAATATGCACATTTATCTGTTGTATGAATTTATACCTACTGCCTAACTAAATACTCAATAACCTAATTTATGTCAAATCTAGCACAAGAAATTTCAGGGTATATTATTTTGCTTTGTCTCTGGTAAGGCATTATCTGTCTAAATTCTAGAAGTTGCCTGAGCAAATTCCATGTTCATACTATCTGAGAACATTCCAGTGCCAGTTCCATCACTCTTATTAGCAGTCTTTTTAAGTCTTTATGCATTACCATGAAACTTTAACATTTCATGAAGGGCACTTAGGCTATTTACTTGTTTGGTCTTCAAATTCATGGAGCTCACTGTTTTTCAAAAATATTCTAGTCCAGACCAATCTCACTGTTTTGCATTTGTGGCCATAATGATTTAAATTTATTTTTTAAATAATTTTTAGTGTAACCATTTTGTTTTTATTTAGTAAATATGAATTTCCAAAGTACAGTTTATGGATTACATTGGCTCCCCCCACCCATAATTTCTCTCCCACTCGCACCCCGCACATCTCCCACTCTCTATCCCATTCCATTCACATCAAGATTCATTTTCAATTATCTTTATAAACAGATCAATTCAGTATATATTAAGTAAAGATTTCATCAGTTTGCAACCACACAGAAACACCACCAGTGTAAAAATGCTGTTTCAGTACTAGTTATAGCATTACTTCACATTGGACAACACATTAAGGACAGATCCCACATGAGAAGTAATTACACAGTGACCTCTGTTGTTGACTTAACAAATTGACACTCTTGTTTATGGCATCAGAAATCTCCCTAGGCTCTAGTCATCAGTTGCCAAGGCTATGGAAGCCTTTAGAATTCGCTGACTTTGATCTTATTCCAACAGGGTGATAGTCAAAGTGGAAGTTCTCTCCTCCCTTCAGAAAAAGGCACCTCCTTCTTTGATGGCCCTGTTCTTCCACTGGGATCCTACTCACAGAGATCTTTCATTTAGGTCTTCTTTTTTTTTCCCAGAGTATCTTAGCTTTCCATACCTACAATACTCTCATGGGCTCTTCAGCCAGATCCGAATGCCTTAAGGGCTGATTCTGAGGCCAGAGTGTTGTTTAGGACATCTGCTAGTCTATGAGTCTACTGTGTGTCCTGCTTCCCATGATGGATCATTCTCTCCCTTTTTTTTTTCCTATCAGTTAGTATTAGGAGACACTAGTCTTGTTTGTGTGATCCCTTTGACTCTTAGACCTATCAGTGTGATCAACTCTGAACTGAGATTGATCACTTGGACTAGTGAGATGGCATTGGTACATGCCACCTTGATGGGATTGTATTGGAATGCCTTGGCATGTTTCTAACTCCACCATTTGGGGCAAGTCCGATTGAGCATGTCCCAAAGTGTACATCGCCTCCCTCTCTTATTCCCACTCTTATATTTAACAGGGATCATTTTTCAGTTAAATTTAAACACCTAAGAATAATTGTGTGTTAATTACAGAGCTCAACCAATAGTACTAGAACAAAACAAAAATACTAAAATGGATAAAGTATTACATTGTACATCAGCAGTCAGGACAAGAGCTGATCAAGTCACTGTTTATCATAGTGCCCATTTCACTTCAACAGGTTTCTCCTTAGGTACTCAGTTAGTTGTCGCTGATCAGGGAGAACATATGATATTGTCCCTTTGGGACTGGCTTAATTCACTGAGCATGATGTTTTCCAGATTCCTGCATCTTGTTGAAAATAACCAGGTTTCATTATTTTTGACTGTTGTATAGTATTCTATGAAGTACATGTCCCATAATTTATTTATCCAGTCTACTGTTGATGGGCATTTGTGTTGGTTCCAGAACTTAGCTATTGTGAATTGAGCTGCAATAAACATTGAGGTGCAGACAGCTTTTTTGTTTGCCAATTTAATTTTCTTTGGGTAAATTCTAAGGAGTGCTATGGCTGGGTTGTATGGTTGAGTTATATTCAGGTTTTTGAGGAATCTCCAGACTGACTTCCATAGTGGCTTCACCTTTTTGCATTCCCACCAACAGTGGGTTAGTGTCCCTTTTTCCCCACATCCTCTCCAGCATCTATTGTTGGTAGATTTCTGTAAGTGAGCCATTCTAACTGGGGTGAGGTGAAACCTCATTGTGGTTTTGATTTACATTTCCCTGATTGCTAGTGATCTTGAACATTTTATCATATGTCTGTTGGCCCTTTGGATTTCCTCTTTTGAGTAATATCTATTGAGTTCTTTGGCCTCTTAGCTCTGGCTAAAACTTCCAGAGCTATATTGAGTAGCAGTGGTGAGAGTGGGCATCCCTGTCTGGTACCAGATCTCAGCGGAAATGCTTCCAACTTTTCCCCATTCAATACGATGTTGGCCGTGGGTTTTTTCATAAATTGCTTTGATTGTAATGAGGAATGTTCCTTCCATACCCAGTTTGCTTAGAGTTTTCATCATGAAAAGGTGTTGTATTTTATCAAATGCTTTCTCTGTGTCTATTGAAATAATTATATGTTTTTTCTTCTGCAGTCAGTTAATGTGGTATATCACATTGATCGTTTTGTGAATATTGAACCATCCCTGCATACCAGGGATAAATCCCACTTAGTCTGGGTGGATGATCTTTCTGCTGTGTGTTGCATTCTATTGGCCAGAATTTTATTGAGGATTTTTGCATCTTAGTTCATCATGGATATTGGTCTGTAATTCTCTTTCAATGCTGCATCTTTTTCCGGCTTAGGAATTAAGGTGATGGTGGCTTCATAGAACGAATTTGGGAGAATTCCCTCTTTTTCAATTGTTTTGAATAGTTTGAGAAGAATTGGAGTTAGTTCTTCTCTAAATGTCTGGTAGAACTTAGCAGTGAATCCATCTGGTCCTGGGCTTTTCTTTGTTGGGGGGGCCTTTATTACTGTTTCAAGATCTGATTCAGTTATGGGTCTGTTTAGGTTTTCTTTGTCTTCCTGGCTCAATTTAGGTAGGTTGCATGTGTCCAGGAATCTATGCATTTCTGATAGATTTCCTTGTTTCTTGGCATACAAGACCTTGTAGTAATTTCTGATGATTCTTTTTATTTCTGTGGTGTCTGTTGTTACGTTTCCTTTTTCACCCCTTTTTTTATTGATTTGAGTCTTTTCTTTTTTTAATTAGTTGGGCCAATGGGGTGTCAACTTTGTTTATCTTTTCAAAAAACCAGCTGCTCGTTTGGCTGATTTTTTGTAATTTTTTTTATTCAATCCTGTTGATTTCTCCTCTAATTTTAATTATTTCTCTTCTCCTACTAGATTTGGGTCTGATTTGCTACAGGTTTTCTAGATCCTTGAGATGACTTGAAAGCTCATCTGTTTGGTGCCTTTCCAATTTCTTGATGTAGGCACCTATTGATATAAACTTTCCTCTTAACACTGCTTTTGTTGTATCCCATAGGTTTTGGTATGTTGTGCTTTTATCCTCATTTACTTCCAGAAAATTTTTGATTTCTCTTTTAATTTCTTCTATGACCCATTGTTCATTCAGGAGCATGTTGTTCAATCTCCATGTGTTTGTACGTGCTCTAGGGATTCCCGAGTTGCTAATTTCCAACTTCATTCGTTTGTGGTCTGAGAAGCTGCATGGTATGATTCTAATTCTTTTAAATTTGCTGAGACTTGCTTTATGGCCTCGTATGTGGTCAATCCTAGAGAAGGTTCCATGGACTGCTGAGAAGAATGTAAATGCTTTTTGTGTAGGATGAAATGTTCTGTAGGTATCTGTTAGACCCATTTGGGCTATAGTGTCATTTAAATCTACTGTCTCCTTGTTGATCTTCTGTCCTGCTGATCTGTCTATTTCTGAGAGTGGAGTATTGATGTCCCCCAGTACTACTGTATTGGGGTCTAAGTCTCCCTTTAAGTCCATTAACAAATCTTTTAAATAAACTGGTGCCCTGTAATAGGTGCATATATATTGATAATCATTATATCTTCCTGTTGCATTGATCCCTTAATCATTATATAGTGCCCCTTTTTGTCTCTCAATAGTTTTTGTGTTAAAGTTTATGTTGTCCGATATTAAGATGGCTACGCCCGCTCTTTTTTCATTTCTGTTGGCATGGTATATGTTTTTCCAGCCCTTCACTTTCGATCTCTATGCATCATTGTTGGAAAGATGTGTTTCTTGTAAGCAAACACATAGATGGGTTTTGTTCCTTAACCCAATCAGCCAATCAGTGTCTTTTAACTGGACAGTTCAGGCCATTAACCTTCAATGTGACTAATGAGAAGGAATAACTTTGTCCTGTCATTTGCCGAAGATATTTTCTAATATATGTTTTGAACTTCCTGTGATCCTCTGCTGTGAGGTTTCCTTCCTTTCCCTTCTTTCATATTGATGACCATGTTTCTGTGTTTCTGTGTGTAACACATTTTTAAGCATCTTTTGCAGGGCAGGACAAGTGGCTACAAATTCTTTCAATTTCTATTTGCTTTGAAAGATTTTTATTTAACCTTCATTCACAAATGAGAGCTTTGCAGGATATAATATTCTGGGCTGGCAGTTTTTCTCTCTTAGTACCTGGGCTATATCTCGCCATTCTGTCCTAGCTTGTAGGGTTTCTGATGAGAAGTCAGCTGTGAGTCTAATTGGAGATCCTCTGAGAGTAATCTGATGTTTCTCTCTTGCACTTTTTAGGATCTTTTCTTTATGTTTCACTGTGGTGAGTTTAGTTACAACGTGTCGTGGTGAGGATCGCTTTTGTTCATGTTTATTAGGGGTTCTATGAGCTTCCTCTACTAGGATGTTTATGTCCTTCTCCAAGCCTGGGAAATTTTCTGCTAATTTCTCACTAAGAAGTACTACTAATCTTTTCTCCCTCTCCATGCCTTCAGGAACTCCTAGAACCTGAATGCTGGGTTTTTTAATAGTATCCTGTAGATTCCCGACAATATTTTTTAGATTTCTAATTTCCTCTTCTTTTCTTTGGTTTGTCTGTTTCCTTTCCTGTTCTCTGTCTTCTAACTCTTTTATTCTCTCTTCTGTTTCACTGACTCTGTTTTTAAGGCTCTCTAATGTGCTTTTCATTTGATCTACTGATTTCTTCATTTCATTGTGGTTTCTCATCACTATCACAGTTTCATGTTCTACTAGTTTTTTCATTTCATTTTGATTCCTCCTTAATATTTCATTTTCACGAGAGAGATTTTCTATCTTGTCCATTAAGGATTTCTGTAGTTCAAGAATTTGTTTTTGAGAACTTCTTAATGTTCTTATCAATTTTTTGAGATCTGCCTCTTGCATTTCTTCTATCTCATCATCTTCATAATCTTTAATTGGGGTGTCTTTTTCATTTGGGGGCATTATAGTGTCTTCCTTGTTCTTGTTGCCTTGGTGTCTGCGTTTGTTTGACATTGTGGATATATTCTTTGGTTTCTTCGACATGGTGCTTTTTCTCATAATAATATGACTCTAGATTAAGTGGACTGTCTGCTTTTGATGGATCCTTAGAGGCTGTGATGGGTGTGGCCAGAGAGTTCTGTTTGGTTCTTCAGGGTTAAGCGTGTGCCAAAGGTGACTCACCCAGATTGTGCTCTTGCTGGCTCTCTCTCTCCCTCCCTCTCTCTCTCTCTCTGTCTCTCTCTCTGACTCAGTTGGGAAGTAATTCTGCACAGCAGAGTGGATTTGAGGGTAGTTGATGTATGAAATCTGGCCCATGTGGGTATACGTCTGCTCCACACCTCCCCTTCCAGCACTGGCATGCAGACTCTTCAGCTGTGCTTCCATGCGGTGGATGACCTTGCTCTCCCCGTTACATCCTCCATGTTACATCTACTAGATCCAGAATAGTTTCCTCTGCAATTTTTTCCTGAGCCTTTTCCTGAGACTACAGTAACTCCACTTTTATTAAACTATCTTTCCCCAGAGTATCGGTGTGTGCCCTCACTATTCTGCCATCTTGCAATGGTACTGATGATTTAAATTTAAATTTAAATTTAAATTATGACCCACCAGCTTTGTGGAATAGAGGGTAAAGCCAGCACCTGTGATGCCAGCAGCCCACATGGGCAATAATTTGTATCCTGGCTGCTCTAATTCTATCCAGCTCCTTGACAATGGCCTGGGAAAGCAGCAGATGATCCACGTGTTTGGGAACATGTGCATATGTGGGATATTGATTGAAACACCTATCACCTGGCTTCAGACTGGCATGGCTCTCTATATTGCAGCCATCTGGATAAGGACATTGTAGATTTAAGAACTCTGTCTCTCTTCCTCTGTAGCTCTGATTTTCAAATAAATACATCTTTTAAAAATAAATTTTTATTATGAGATCATCATAATACCTGACATTCTATAGATGTCCTTGAAATCCTCAGGTATACAGTCTCTGAGACACCTTAGCCAAGGAGAACAATTCTGCCTTTTCAAGGAAAAATATATATACACATTATATATATGAAATATTTATACACATTATATATATGAAAAATATATACACATTATATATATGAAATATATATATATATATATATATATATGAAATAATGTATCTAATATGATGTGGATACTGAGCTTATAGTACTTTGAATTTAAGAGTACTCTGGTGGCCAACACTGTGGCATAGTAATTAAAGATGCTGCTTGCAGTGCCAGCATCCCATATGGACACTGGTTTGAGTCCTGGCTGTTCCACTTCAGATCCAGCTCTCTGCTATGGCCTGCAAAATCAGTGGAAGTGGCTCAAATAACTACAGTCCTGCTTCCACATGGGTGGCCCAAAGAAAGCTGCTGGTTCCTGGCTTCAGATTGGTGCAGCTCCTTTCATCATGTCCATCTGGGAAGTGAATAAGCTGATGGAAGACCTCTCTCTCCCTGTATTTTCAACTCTCACTCTAACTCTGAAATAAATATAGAAAACTATAAAAAAAGAGGACATCAAGGAGACCCAACTGCCCAGTTCACTGCATTGGTTTTCAACCTGGAAATCCTGGGCTTCAGGAGAAGTCAGCTTATGAAGAGCCCTGCCAGCTCTGCCAGCCAAGATTTGGATTACTGGAAATGGAACTGTCCTGGAGTTGAAGGACACCCAGGTCAGAGCCACAGATACTGCTGGCTCTAAGCTGAAAAACCCTTCACTTGGCCCAGTTACCAAAGTGACCACTGCTGCTGAGGGGATGGCCAAGTAAGGTCAGTAACATTGCAGGCAGAACAGCAAATTTACTATTAGTGGTGCTACTTGTCTTTACATGGCCAGCTCTCCTATCAGGCCAGTTAGGTAATGGAAGTCAACAGGGTGCCTTCCCCAAGGAGGTTCACACTTCCATAGGATGTACCCCATGTGAAGAAATAGTTAAGTCTGGGCTTCCTGACAAGGCCTATAAGCACACCAGATTATTATCAGGCCCCTCTGTCAGTTTCTATTTGGCTTAAATAGCACCTTTCTTAGGTCCTCTAGTAACGAATCTGTCCTTTGTATCTAGCCCACTTGAGCATTATTCTTTTGTAATCATAGTCTCTTCTCTTATATAAATGGCTCTACTTCTGACCTGTGTGTATTGATAGTCTTCTCCCCCACTTAATGTTGTATGATTGTTAGGATTTCCTCCATAGACAAACCCCTCTACCCAAAAATGATGACTGGCTTTTCTCCCAGTCTTGGTTGGGATCAGCTTTAAACCATGCCCATCAGTCTTCACAAGGACCTAGAAACCCTCCCCCCCATTTCTTCTCCTCTATCAAATCCTCTCACTACCTGGTTAATGCTACTCTTAGGATCATTGATTACAATTCTCACTTAGTCTTTTATACTTCTGTATGTTTTTAAGTGTTTACAGGAGTTGATAATGGAACAAACCAAGGCCTTCAGCAACCAGGCTGTCAAACAAATGCAAGGATACACTTGGATCTCCGCCCAAGAGACAGTGGCTTGAGACATTGCCCTATGCCAGCAAAGAGTACCTCATCACCCTGTATCGGCAGGAAATAGCTTTAAAGACAAATCATCATCCCTTTACCCCCCCCCAGACATTTGGGACTAATGCAATCCCATACAACTCCTGCCTTATTAAAAAAAAGGAGAACATTACTAAAATGGTGTAATCTATACCCTGACACCATCCTAGGATCTAGTCACCATTGCTGTTGCTGGAAGCCAGGTAGCCACATGGCCCAACCACTGGTGTCAGCCCCATACCCATTCTAATGGGATTTGCTGCTCTTACATCCTTGCCTGCCCCCTGGAGTAGTTTTAAAAAGACCTATTCCTCAACACGTGTCTCTCTCATTCTCTTCACCTCCTGATCTCTGTCTCTGCCTTTCTCTGTTAAGCTCTTCTTCTCCCTTTTTTTTCTTCTTTGCCCCTTCCTCCAGTCTGTTTTGTTTCATTCAATAAGCTCTCTGCCTTAATTTTTTTTTTAAAAATGAGGACATCACTCCCAGATGGCAGCTAGTAGGTGTTGAAATCCTCAAGTACACCCTGTCTCTGTGACATCTTAGGCAAGGGTCCAATATAATATTTTCTCTTAAAATTTTTGCAATTAAATTAATATTTATATGCTCATATCATATTTACTAAGCTAGTATTTCCCCTGATTAAACCACATGGGAAAATTGACAAATGGGTTTGATAAACAATAAAATTGTAGTCAAAGCAATGTAAAATTTTTGTCTTGATTCCTCATTGTATTCATTTGATCTACTTTTCCTTTATTTATATAAACTGAAAATATTCCTATTTGACATATATACAGGGTTAAGGGCATAATTCTTACTCTCCCGCTATTCTTCCTCCCACCCACTTTCAAACTTCCTTTCTATTTTTCTTGTAATTTTTTCAATGACATACTTTTAGTTTACTTTATATGCACAATGTTAACCTTCTTCTAAAGGACTAGATAAGTAGCAGAAAACCACTGTTGTTCAAGTGTATAGATAAGAGCTATAAATAATAATATAGTTTCAATACATCAGCTTTGCTCCCATGAATTACATATTTATACTGTTTTACAATAATCAGGGAAATATTTATGATTCTGGGACTGTATTGTTTCACTGAGCATAACGGGTTCCAATTTTATCCATTTTTTGCTGTAAAAGAGGATTTCATTCTTTTAATGCCTGGGAAGTAGACCATAATGTATATATTCAATTTTTTAAATCCAGTTATCATTTGATGTGTTGATTTCACATCTTAGCTATTGTGAGTTCAGGTACTATAAACATGCAGGTACAAATAATGCTTTCCTATGCTGATATCATTTAATTTGGATAAATTCCCAGGAGTGGAATGTCTTGGCCATATGGAAGACCTAGTTTTGGGCTTCTGATGAATCACCATACTGTCTTCCATAATGTCATAAGAGTTCACATTCCCCCACAGCCCTGCCAGGATTCATTAATTTTTTATTTTTGCATGATAGTCTAACTGCAGTGAAGTAAACCTGATTGTGGTTATTTGCGTTTTCATAATCTCTGACAGCTAGTAATCCTGAACATCTTTCATGTGTATTTTGGCAATTTATACTTCATTCTTTGAAAAATGCTTTTTCATAATCTTACCTGTATTGTTTGTTTTGTTTTGTTGTTGAGTTTATTGAGTGCCCTATATGTCCTGGATATTAATCCTTTATCAAATGTATACTTTGCAAATATTTTCTCCCATTCTATCTGTTGCTTTTTCATTTTGTTGAGTGCTTCCATTTCAGTGTAGAAGCTTCTTAGCTTAGCTTTACATAATCCCATTTGCTTATTTTTAATTTAATTCCCTGTATTTCTAAGGTCTTATTGAGGAAGTATTTGTCTATTGTAATGTTTTAGAGTTTTTATTATATATTTTCCTCTAGTACTTTGATGGTTTCAGGACTGAGGTTTAGGTCCTTGATCCATTGTGTGTTGATTTTTATAAAAGGTTAAGGGGTGGCTAAATACTTTTTCATAAAGGTACTCAATTTTTTTCAACACCATTTGTTGAAGAGATTGTTCTTTCTCCAAGGATTGATTTTAGCTCATTTTTCAATGCTTACCTGATTTTAGCAACATGGATTAATTTCTGGGATTCTGTTCTATTCCATTGGCCTATGTTTCTATTTCTGTGCCAGTATCAGTTTGTCTTTTTTTTATTTTCACTGCCCTGTAGTATGTCTTGAAATCTGGTATTACAATACCTATGGCTTTGTCTTAGTTCTTTAAGATGGCTTTAGCTATTCAAGCTTTCATGTTTCCATGTGAATTTTAGCATTTTTATAGGTCCAAAAAGAATGTCCATGGTATTTTGATTGGGATCACATTGCATCTGTAAGTCGCTTTTGGTAATATGGACATTTTGATGGCATTTATTCTTTCAATCTGTTAACATGGTAGATTTTTTTCCATTTTTTGTCTTGCTATGTTTTATCTTTAAGACTTTGCAATTTTCATCATGGATATATGTCAAATCCATGGTTACACTTATTTCAAATTTTTAAACTTTTCTGTATGTATTGTGAATGAGACTGACATTCTGATTCTTTCTCATCCACAAAATTGTTTCTGCATACAAATGCTGTGGAGTTTTCTATGTTGATTTTAAACTTAATCAAACTCTTTTGAATTCCTGTAGTCTCTTAGAGGAGTATTTTGATTCCCTATAATTGATCATCTTATCTGTAAACCAGTATAATTTTATTTCCTCCCTTCAACTTGTATCATTTTAATTTCTTTTTCTTGTCTAAATGGCTCTGGATAAAACTTCCAGAAGTGTATTAATTAGTAGTGGTCAAACCAATCATCCTTGTCTGGTTCTGGATATTGGTGGAAATGTTTCCAGTATTTTCCCATTCAATATGATTTTTCTGTATGTGTATCATATAATGCTTTGATTGTGTTGAGGAATATTTCTTTGATATCCAATTTCCTTAAGGTTCTAATCATAAAAGCATGCTCTCTTTTATCACATATTTCTCTGCATCTTTTGATGTAATCAATTTGTTAATGTAATATATCACATTTATTGATTTTGGAATATTGAAGCAACCCAGCATAACAGGGATAAATCTCATTTTGTCCAGGTGGATGATCTTTCTGATGCATTTTGGAGTTGATTAGCTAGTATCTTGTTGAAGGGTTTTGCATCTATGTTCAGTCTTGTTTTATTTTTTTCAAGTTTAATTATTTCTTTCATCTTACTAATTTGGGGTTTAGGTTTTTAATTTTTTCTAGGTCCTTGTGATGCATTTATGTGCATCATAATGTGATGCATTTATTAGACCATTTATTTGATGCCTTTCTAACTTCTTGATGTAGGTGCTAATTGCTGTAACATTTCCTTTTAACATTCCTTTTGCTGCATCCCATAAATTTGGGTATATTGTGCTGTTATCTTAGGTTATTCCTCAGATTTTATTATTTTCATTTTTTTATCCAGTTCAAAAGTGACACGTTGTTCAATCTCCGTGTGTTTGTAAATCCACAGCTGTGGGGGTGAACTGTACTATATGTGTCAATTAGGTTCCTTTGATCTGTTAGGAGATTATATTTCTTCATTCAATTTTGAATATTTCATATATACATTGATGAAAGGTAGGTGTTCAAGTCCCCAATTATTATTTTAAGATTTATTTATTTATTTTAAAGGCAGCATTATAGAGAGGCAGAGGTAGAGAGAGAGAGAGAAGTCATCCATCCAATGGTCCACTAACCCAGATGGCCACAACAGCAGGAGCTATACTGATCCAAAGTCAGGAACCAGGAGTCTCCTCCAGATCTCCCATATATAAATGGCAGTGGCCAAAAGTTACAGAATCAAGTCACTTCTCGATAATTAACCAGATAACCAAGCCATTAAAGTAACTGGAGACCTTTGAAAGAGAACAGATGAACACATATGAGATGTTTAGAATGCAGTCATTGGGCATACAGACACAGGGAAAAACCCTGGGATGTGGTAATAGTGGTTCCAGAAACATAAGGAGGGCAATGGCTATAGGTAAATGTCATTGAGACATTTGATAAAGACAATTGCTTTAAGCATTAGCATAGAGATATCTAAAGTCTTACATGATATGGAAACTCAGGAAAGCAAGCCACTTCATGGTAGGCTCAAAAGCATTCTGAACAAGGGATGTAGATAACTGAGGGAAGATCAAGGCTACAGGCAGAGGGGCTGGAGGACTTGAAGATCATCACTGGATTCTAACAGAGTGGAGAAAACCAAAGAAAATCCTGCTATAGACACAGGGATGGAAACTCATATGACTGGCACATGGTGTAGGCACAAGGGATGGTAAGAACTTTTGAGAGCTGACATAGATGTTAGATTTTAAAAATAACACAATAGCAGCTCTTTCTTTTGGGCATACCTGTGTTGCTTTTCAGTGTCCCTTATGCTTTAAATATGTCTTGCCTCTATTAATTTTCTTTAAATCTCTCCCTTGAGTCCTTCTGGCTAAGGGTCAGTGTCAGTACAAAACCTAAGAGACCATAGATTTTGAAATTGATGATGAATGGTGACTAATATTCTGATAAGGTAAATCCCAAGTAGGAATAAACCATGCAGTTATCTGAGAAAAGAGCCTTCCAGGAAGGAAGGAAGACCACTTGCTGCTGGAAAGAAGGTGGTGACAGGTCTCAGGAGGATGGGGGCGATGGATGAGTGTAGTGTTGAGGTCTGGGAAGGTGCTGAAGGTCATGTAGGGCTTTCAGGTCCCAGAAATGCTTCAGATTTTTACTCCCAAGTAAAGACATGGAAGGAATTTGACCTCACTTCAAATTTCATAGAGATGTCTCTGGCAACTTTCTCTGGGTTTCAGGAGGGAGGCAACTGTGTCCAATCATAACCTGAAGGATTAGTCCAGATGAAAGGTGCAGGGGCTTGAGAGCAATTGTGGAAAGGGAGAGAAACTCCTGCATTTCCACCATGATGCCTCCTTTCCTCAGACTTCCATCAGTAGCCCCAATTCACTGCAGTATTGACATCTCTGATGTCCTCCTCCTTTCCCTTCCAAAACCTTCTTCATGTGTTATTTCCCATCCTCTTCATACAAGCACTTGCTACCTAAATCCAACACCTCATCTGTGAAGCCTTCTAAGAGGCAGTCGTAGCTTGTGCTTCTCTAAAGAAACTTCTAACTTATGCTTGGGGAGAATGTTCAGCCCAAATCCAGACTTTTCCAGGGCTCTAAAAATTAAAAAAAAAATAAAATTAAAATAGGACAATAGACAAACCTAGTCATAGTTAAATAGAACTGTAGGCTTATGACATCAAAATTGATTGGGATGGTAACTATGACAGCACAATGGTTTCTATGTTGTCACAATTTATGTTGCCATCAAAAATGTTTTATGACATCACGATGATATGTTTATGTTTTTGCTAATTGTGACATCACATTTTATGGCATACACTCGATTAGGACATCACATTCATGACATAGCAGTTGTTTATAACACCCAAACAGTGGTTTATTACATCACAATTATTACAAAACAATGGCAGATTTATGACATCATGATGGTAGTTTTAACCATAAGATATTTGTTTGTGATATCACAATCAACTATATTTTTAATGTTTCAACTGGTAAGGACATTATAATGATGGATTTGTACATCACAATAGATTTGGACCTTACAATGTTTTAGGAGTTGATTGTCCATCTCTGGTGATTTAAAACATCACAATTGCATATGAAAACACTGTTGGTTTATGATATCATCATTGACTTTGACATAAAAATTCTTTATTACAGAATGATGGCTTATAGCATCATAATTGATTATGCCATCAAAAAGCTCATTTTATTATGTCAGAGTGGTTTTATCTCTTCAAAATTGATTATGATTTCATACCATTGGCTTATGATATAACATATCATATCCAAATTGATTATAAATCAGAAACATTATTATGAAATTATTCATGAAATAACAGTGATTGCTTTATAACACCACAATATTTATATGATGTCACATTTGATTTTGACAGCCCAATTATTTTTAAATTTTCACAGTGTTAGATGTATAGATATAAAATTGTTTAGGACAGCAGAATGTTTTTTATGACATCAAAATTTAATTATATATCCTATTGAAGTTTATAACATCACAATTGATTATGAAAAGATATTGGTTGATTCACAAAACCACCACAATGGACTTATGGTTTATGGTATCACAATTTATTTTTACATGACAACCATGTCTTATGGCATTACGATTGCATTTATTGCATCACAAAATTTGGAGTTTAACCTCCCAAAGGTAGGGTTACTGTATGACAACATTGGTTTATGACCTCACATTGATTTCCTGACATCATAATTGATTTCTCACACAATTGTTTCATGACATCACAATTTTGGATTTGTGATTTCACAGTTGTTGCATCAGAACAGATTGTGAAATCCCAATGATTTTTAGAACATCACAATTGATTATTACATAATTCTGGTGGCTTATGACATCAGAAAGATTACATTGCAATGGTATTGTGACATCACACTAAATGTCAACATCACATTATATTCATGAAATCACAATGGCAATTTTATGACTTCAAAGGTCTATTATAGTACAATGTTTTTATGGCATCAAGTTATGGCAGTACAGTATTAGTTTATGAAATCACCTTATATTTTGAGACCATCATTGTTTATGACATGACATTGTGTTTTATGACCTTCCAATTGCCTATATCACAATGGTAATTCTTAAATTTGAGAATTTACTTGTGCTTGTAGTATGATAAAAATGTGTTTAGTATCTGTCCCCAATTTCTGGTGCCAATATATTAAGGGTTCAAACAAATTACATCCTAATACTGTGACTTTAATTTACTGAGAAGACAGAACATGTCCTTCTGTTTATGGATCCAGTGAATTTTATTTAATTTTATCAAGAACTTTGCTTGACATTGATGGTATTACTCTGTATATCTAATTTTGGCTTTTTGTTTCCTCCTATAAATTTTAATTTCCATGGTTATATGATCTGAATTTTTGTCATGAGTTGTTTTTTTTTTTTTTGACAGGCAGAGTGGATAGTGAGAGAGAGACAGAGAGAAAGGTCTTCCTTTTTGCCATTGGTTCACCCTCCAATGACCGCTGCGGCTGGTGCTTTGTGCTGATCCAAAGCCAGGAGCCAGGTGCTTCTCCTGGTCTCCCATGCGGGTGCAGGGCCCACGGACTTGGGCCATCCTCCACTGCCTTCCCGGGCCATAGCAGAGAGCTGGCCTGGAAGAGGGGCAACTGGGATAGAATCCGGTGCCCCAACCGGGACTAGAACCCATTGTGCCAGCACCACAAGGCAGAGGATTAGCCTGTTAAGCCACAGCACCAGCTGTCATGAGTTATTTTTTATGGACACAAAATGCCAGATGATATGCAAATAGCTTACTGAGTGTCCATATTCCAAGGTCCACCAGGGTGACAGCTATTATGAAATGAGCTATAAATATTTATAGCAAATATGCTGTGAATTTCAAATGACTGTTGTGCATCAAGAGGATGTTCACAAGAATTTATTAATGAATTTGGGTTTATTTCACATGTAATGATTATTACTCCAAGCAATAAGATGCTTCTCTGTATTGTATGTATTGAAGAAGTTTTCTCTGCCTGCTAATCCTAATAGTTCTTACCAGGAAGGTAGCTAGAATAGAATGGAGTTACAGATAAATTGGAGTGAGCACCCATCAGTGGTAATAACAAGAGGGAAACAATTGGCATTTCCATAATTTTAAATGTGTCACATTCCATTTTTGAAACTTGTTTATACAATGCCCTTTTATGTTTTAATCTAAGGAAATCATGGGGAAGTAGTTTCTGATTCCGACAGTGTGTGACATACTCATGAATCTCTTCAACAACATAAGTCTTATTTTTGTGGAGCTGAAACCAGTCCTGGTCTTCATGACCTAATTTATTTTTGCCTGTGTAATTCAATAGCTAAACTTGGAAAAATTTCCTGCATTGTATAGGGCACTGTTTCCTATTAGGTACTTCACTTAAAATAAATTTTCATACTCCTTGGAAAACTATATAACATTTTATTTAAACCAACTTTTTCATTCAAATGAGACCAAATTGAGTAAGTTGACATAATGCAAGTCTACAAAAAAGATGAGACATTATAAAAATTTCAGTCAGGCTTTTCTTGCTGCTTAGAAAATGTGTTCTTGATGCTAATTTTCCAACATACAGTTAGATACCAAAATATTGTACTTGAGTTGTAAAGAAATCATCGCAAATAATCTGGAAACTAAAGGCATTGGATATTATTACACAAAATAAAATCTTCAAATTCAATGCATTTATTTTTGGAAAAAATAAGGGTAGACAATAAATCATAACCATTTTTTAATAAAGTTCAATAAAATACACTTTAATGAAGTAAGTGATGGCACCTAAGCTTTTCAGGATCCCTGGGTTTGTGTATATCTTCCCTAAGTGGAAAGGGATGCCAGAGATGATGTCATCATTAGCTATGTATTGCTAATTTTAATACATATTCAGCACAGTTTTAAAAATGTTTCAGGCATGGATTGTATATGGTTGAATAATAGTCTTTCCTTCTTGATTCTCCATGATAAAACGATATATTCATGTTTCATATTCATATTTACAAGCATTAAGTATACCAATACTACTTGATCTTAATTTATTTGATGAATTTCTACTTCTCTTTAATGTCACTTGAAAGATTTAAAAAGTGCCTTTTATTTCTGGTATTAGCATTTGCCCCTGTAAACAATGAATGATACAATTAGTTAAGCTACGTAAATCCTTCAAGATTAAGAAACCATTCTGGCCTGCACAGCGCTTTTCCATGACAGGTTTTTCCTGTGACTAGAATGATATCAATGTCAAATTACTGTGATTGCCTCATTGGAAGAGTAAAGGAAGCTTTTGATGTTTTGAATTCAGTTATCCCAAGAATTATTGAGGTTAATGGCCACAGGTTTTCTGACCTTGAGTATGTTTCTAATTTAGTGGAGGCAAAGGTATAGTTGAGATTCTAAACATGGGTAATTTAAATGCCTTGCTTTAAGAGGAGAAGGGTGACTGGAATATTTGTGCTTTGCCTATTTGTAGAATGGTCATAGTTATTTTGTTTCCTAAGCACATTTTACACAAGGTTAGCCATCTAATCCAGGCTGTGGCAGAAGGGGATACAGTAACAAATTTTTTGGAGCCAGCATTGTGCAACAAGCAATGAAATTGCCTATGATGCTGGCATTGGAAATGGTTGCTGGTTCAAGTCCCAGCTTCTTCATTTATGATCAAGTTTCTTGCTAATGTGCCTTGGAATGCACCAGAAGATGGTCCAAATCATTGGGTCCATGCACCCTAGTGAAAGACCGAGATCATGTTCCAGATTTTTCACTTCAGGCTACCCTGGATTGGCCATGGTTACCATTTGGGGAGTGAACAAGTTTAATAAATATTTACTTCTGGCCGGCGCCGTGGCTCAACAGGCTAATCCTCCGCCTTGTGGCACCGGCACACCGGGTTCTAGTCCCGGTTGGGGCACCGATCCTGTCCCGGTTGCCCCTCTTCCAGGCCAGCTCTCTGCTGTGGCCAGGGAGTGCAGTGGAGGATGGCCCAAGTACTTGGGCCCTGCACCCCATGGGAGACCAGGAGAAGCACCTGGCTCCTGCCATCGGATCAGCGCGGTGCGCTGGCCGCAGCGCGCCTACCGCGGCGGCCATTGGAGGGTGAACCAACGGCAAAAGGAAGACCTTTCTCTCTGTCTCTCTCTCACTGTCCACTCTGTCAAAAATAAAAATAAAAATAAATAAAAAAATAAAATAAATAAATATTTACTTAATAAATAGTTATCTCTTTCTCATCTCTGTAACTATGCATTTCAAATATAAACAAATCATTCAGAAATAAATAACAGCTTTTTTATGTTAGAATGAAGAAAAAAATGGTGTTTATGGCATTACAGTGCTAAATTATATCAAACTTGATTATCACATTCAATGGTTTAAGATAATTCATTTATGATATCACAGTAGAGTAACCACAAATATTTAGGGTATCACAACATTCAGTTTAGGACATATCAAATGATGGGAATATACACAAAATTATGAATGGCATCATAATATTCCATGACATCACAATGACTGCATTATGGCATGTCAATGATTGACATCACATCACACAATAATAATAACACCTTAGTTTATTATGTCAATATGCTTTTTATGACTTCACAATTGATTGTATCAGTGCTAATAATATTAAAACAAAGTGGAGGTGTATTACATCCCAATTGATTGATGCACTGTAATTGTAGCTTTAGAATTCACAATTATTTTTATGAAATTCCAATGGTTAGTTTATGACATCAAGATGGGCTTATATCACAATAAGTTTATGATATCACAGTGAATTTTATGACACACATTTGATCATGATGTTACCACATTTTTGATGCCACAATTGATTAAAACATCATAGATGTAGTTTGAGACATCACAATTATCTTGTTGTAACATCACAGTGCCTTCACAGCACCTCAATAGTGGTTTATAACATCAAAATTTATTATAATATCACAATGGATTTTTTATGACAACACAACTGGTTATGGTTCAGCAATGCTAAGTTTATTACAACACAATTAGTTTATTGAATATGGCATTGCAGTGGTTTTTGGGGGATCATATTTGTAGATAACATCACAACACTCATTCTACAATATAAAAGTTCTTTAATGCATCACAATTCAATAAAACAGTATTTCATTGATGATATCACAACAGGTTTTATACAATCATAATTTCTAAATGGTTTTTATGAATTCACAATTACAATGTAATAATCATAGCATCATGATATCACAGTAGGAGGTTATCACATCCCAACTGATTGTCATAACAAATGATTGTTTTGTCACTATGTTAGTTCTATGATATCACTATGATGTTTCAACTTCACTGTAAATTTTTGCATTACAAATATTTTTCATGAAATCACAATATCATTCTCATGACATTGCAAATATTTCTAGCAAAATAATGGTGTTTGTCTTCATAGTTGTTTATGACATTACAATTGTAGCTTTATGACTATATAATGTTTTTATTTAATCACAATTGATAATGACATCACAATGCATTTTACAACATAATTTTTATGACATCATAATTTGTTCTGATATTTCTAAGATATTTTATGGCATCATAATGGCTTACATCAGAAATTGGTTTATGACACCAAATTGTGGCTTATGACATCATAAGTGGTTATGACATAACAATCATTTTGATATCACAATGGTAGTTGTATGGAATAACAATGTTAGTTTCTAACATCACAGTTGTATTTATGACATCAGATTTGATTAGAACAATAATTTATGATTTCATGACAAGTTTTTGTGACTTCACGGTTTATTATAAAATCACATTGTTAGCTTTATAAGATCACAATATTTTATGACATTGCAGCATATTTTGACATCACTGCTTTTGATGACATCAGAATGCTGTTTAGGGCATTGTGATAGAATATGACATTGCATATGTGGTTTATAAGATCACAATTGTGGGGAGGCCAGCTCCATGGCTCACTTGGTTAATCCTCCACCTACATCCCATATGGGCTCTGGGTTCTAATCCCGGTTGCACCTCTTCCAGTCCAGCACTCTGCTGTGGCCTGAGAAGGCAGTGGAGGATGGCCCAAGGGCTTGGGCCCCTGAACCCTCATGGGAGACCAGGAAGAAACACCTGGCTGCTGGCTTTGGATTAGTGTAGCTCTGGCTGTAGCAGCCATTTGAGTGGTGAACCAATGGAAGGAAGACTTTTATCTCTGTCTTGCTCTCTCTCACTGTCTAACTCTATGTGTCAAATAAAAGAAATCACAATTGTGGTTTGTGACAGCACAACAGTGACTCAGGACATCCTAATTATAATATCACCATGGCAGTTTTTGACATCACATTGATTATGATTTCAGTTTTGGGTTATGACACCATAACTGATTATGATATTGCAATAGTATGTTTATACTATGTATATATATACATATATATGTGTGTGTGTGTGTGTACTATGTTTACATATAGTTATGTTTATGCTTTCACAAAAGTTTTATCACATTGAAATCCATTACAACACCACAATGGTTCATTAAGACATCACAATGTTAGGTTTTATGACCAAAATTTATTGTGAAATCACAATGTAGTATATTATGCAGTTAGAGATTATGATTTGACATTTGACTTTGATATCATCGGTCACTTTATAGGATCACAATCATGGCCTAATCATGGTATTTTTATAACATCACAATTTATTATGACTGTGCAATGATTGGTTTATAACATCACAATTGAATGTTTAGTACATCACATCAGTTGTTTATAACATTGTAATTTTATTGCATAATTATGTTGTCACACTATATTTCATGGCAACAAAATCACTTATAATCACAAAGTTAGTTTGTGACATTACAATTGATTGCAACATATCAATTATTTTATAACATCAAAATTGTTTATATCAACAATACATTTTAGGGTACCACAGGTTTAAGTAAATTAAATTGCAATTGATTATGATATCACAATTATGGGTTTGAAATCACTATTGATTATGATGTCACAATGGCAAGTTTCTGACATTACATCATACTTATATCATGAATATTTTATAACATCATAATTTATTATGAAGTCATGCTAATTCCTTTATAACTTTACAATGGTAGTTTGATGGCAATCTAATGTTAGTTTATCACATCACAATGATTTTATGACATCAAAATTGATCATGATATTACAAAGAAGATCATATCTAATTGATAATGACAAGTGTTCTGTGATGTAAAAATTGATTATGTAAAACAATGGTAGGTTTTTTTTTTACATGAAGGTGTATTATCACATTGAAATTGATTACAAAAATAATGGTTGCTTTATGAGATCACAATGGTCTGTTTTATAATCACAATGTAGATCTATAATATCAAAATGCTTTTGTGACATTAAAATTGATAGACTCACAAAGGTGGCTTATGACAATACAAATGATTTATGACATGACAATGGTAGGTTGATGGCATACCGATGCTGGTTAATTCACAGTGGTTTTATAGACTCGTACATGTCATTACAGTGATTATGACATCACAATAGTGCTGTATGATAAAATTCATTAAGAATAAATATTGGTTGACCTATGACATCGCAATGAATTTTATAACATCACGATTGACATCAAATGCTTTTAATAACACTGAAATTATGATTTCACAAAGGTGGCTTATGATATCACACTTTTTTATGAGCCCAACATATTGTTTTTTTTTTTTTAATTTTTGACAGGTAGAGTGGACAGTGAGAGAGAGACAGAGAGAAAGGTCTTCCTTTTGCCATTGGTTCACCCTCCAATGGCCGCCGCGGTAGCGTGCTGCAGCCGGCGCACCGCGCTGTTCCGATGGCAGGAGCCAGGTGCTTCTCCTGGTCTCCCAGCATATTGTTTTATCACATAAAATTATCAAGAGTGAAGGTTTTTATGGTATAAAATTATAGCATTGCAACGGCTGAATTATGATAAAAATGGAGTAGTTAATCACATCTAATGATTATGACATTACAGTGCTTATATGACAACAATTATGACATCACAAGGGTGGTTTATGTTTTCACAGGTTTATGTCATAAAAATTATTATAAAAATTGCTGGTTTATCACATAACAATGATAGCTTTATCACATCTATAAGATTTTGTTAATGACATCATAATATTTCATGACATAAGGTTTATTATGATAACAAAAACGATTAACACCATGAAGGAAGTGACAAAACTTGGTGGTTTATGATATCTCAGTTTTTTGTGACATTACATGGTAAGTTTTTGATATTATAATTTTGGCTTATCTCATCACCATATATTATGAATTTCTTTTACGTCACAATTATAATTTCACAAGGTAGGTTTATGGCTTCACAATGGGTTTTAGGGCATCAAAATTATTTTTATAACAATTCATTTTGATATATCAATGGAATATATGACATACCAATCAATTATGAAATAATAAATTTTATGATACCAAATAATGAATACACATTGGTGGTTTATAAAATTATGATTGATTACTGCATCACATTCTTTGGTTTATGACATCACAATGATTTTATGACACTAAAATTAATTATGATACCACAATCATTTCATGTCACCACACATTATAAAATACAATGCTGGTTTATGACATCACAATGGTTTGTAAAATGGATTACAATGGATTTTATAAAACCACAATGGTATTTTATAACATCCCAATGGTGATATCACCAATGATTATTATTTACATGCTACAGTTATGACATCTAGTTTTTATTATTTTGCAAATGATTATGACATATCCATAATTTTATGACATCATAATTGATTATGTGGGAGTCTGTTACCTGTGCTCAAGGTCAACCTACTCACTCAGGCCATACCAGCATGCCACATCTCCACTCCTCTCCTACCTACCAGAGCAGCTGACTCTCTTTCACAATGATAACTTTATTTGATTCATCTCATCAACAGACAGAGAAACAAAATTTGATCAATTCAATAGATCAAATGATGAATTCAGTATATCAACAAACACTGGACAAAATTCAATACCAATATGAAATAAACAGTTGGCTAAAAAATGAAAACATCAAGCAAACTAGAATGGAGGGTGAATTTTCTCAATCTGATTAAAGGAAAGCTCTACATCAACAGTAAAACTAGCATCAAAGACAATGGTTGAAAACTGTAAATTTTTCTAAGATCAGTAACAGGGCAAGCAAATTCCTTCTTACTATTGCTTGTAAACATCTTCCTGGAAATCCTAGCTAATGCAATAAGATGAAAAATGGAAATGTAAGGCCTATATATTGAGATGGAAAACAGTAATAAGAGACATAATTATTGATTTGAAAAATTATAAATGATCAACTCAATTATTCTTTGAACCAATGATCAATCATACCAAGATTATACATAATTTTGTTCAGTTTCTTTCCTACATACCAGCAATAATCTAATTGAATTTAAGGAAAAACACACATTTACATTAACCCCCCAAAGATATATCTTGGTATAATTCTAACAAATTATATAAATGTAGGTAGAGTATAACAAAATATGCAAAAGTTCTATATGAGGGAACTCATAAGCCTTTGCTGAATGTCGTTGCAAGAATTCAATATTTGGAGATATATTCTATGATCTGCCCAATATAACCAAGATTATTAGTCCTTCTCCATGTGATATGCAGATCAAAGAGATCACACAAACAAGACAAGTATCTGCTAATACTAACTGATATAATCAAAAAGGGAGAGAAAGATCCAACATGGGAAGTGGGATACACAGCAGACTCATAGGATGGCAGATGTCCTAAACAGCACTCTGGCCTCAGAATCAGCCCTCAAGGCATTCAGATCTGGCTGAAGAGCCCATGAGAGTATTGTAGGCATGGAAAGCCAAGATACCATGGGGAAAAAAAAAGACCTAAATGAATGATCTCGGTGAGTGAGATCCCAGTGGAAAGAATGGGGCCATCAAAGAAGGAGGTACCTTTCTCTGAAGGGAGGAGAGAACTTCCACTTTGACTATGACCCTATCAGAATAAGATCAAAGTCAGCGAACTCTAAAGGCTTCCATAGCCCTGGCAACTCATGACTAGAGCCTAGGGAGATTACTGACGCCATGAACAGGAGTATCAAATTGTTAAATCAGCAACAGGAGTCACTGTGTACTTACACCCCATGTGGGATCTGTCCCTAATGTGTCGTCTAAAACCAAGTGATGCTATAACTAGTACTGAAACAGTATTTTTATACTTTGCGTTTCTGTGTGGATACAAACTGATGAGGTCTTTACTAATTATATACTGAAGTGATCTTCTGTATATAAAAAGAATTTGAAAAAAAAAAAAAACAACCTGGTGTTAAAATGGAAATGGCATAGAAAATTAATTAATTTAAAAAAAATTATGTAGGATCTCTGTCTTTAATGTGCTGTACATTGCTATTTAATGCTATAATTAGTAATCCAATGATAGTTTGTTCACTTTATGTTGCTATATGGGCAAAATGTTGAAATCTTTACCTAATATATACTAAACTGATCTTCTGTATACAAAGAGAATTGAAAATGAATCTTTACATGAATGGAAGGGGAAAGGGAGCGGGAAAGGGGAGGGTTGCGGGCGGGAGGGAAGTTATGGGAGGGGGGAAGCCATTGTAACCCATAAGCTATACTTTGGAAATTTATATTCATTAAATAAAAGTTTAATAAAAAAAAGAAACGTAAGCCCAACTAAAATATTAGCTGTTGATGTTGTGTTTATAAATGAAAGCTGACTCTAAAGTTAATGTAGAAAATCCAACAATACAGAATAGCCAACACAACTCATTAAACAACCAGAAGAATATACTTGGAGAATCAGCAATATTCAACTTCAGCGCTTACTAGAATGTTAGACAAGACAGTGCAATATTGGTGAAAGAACTTGCAAACGGATAAATAACAGAATAGACACCCAGAATTGACCTTTCCAAGTATAGGTAGTAGGTAAATAACAAAGGAGTGAATGCAAAATAATGGATCAGAGATAACCTTGCTACAAACATTGAACACATAATACAATGATAATCTATGCATATATTTTACAAAAATTAACTTAAATATTATAGTGGGTTATACATCCAACCACAAGAAAACAAAATTATTAGTCTCCCAGAAAATAATTTTGCAGAAAAATTAAGGTAATATTGGGTGTGATGCTGAGTTTTTGATACAACACTGAAAGCATAATCCATGAAATAAATGATTACTAACTGGACATCATGAAAATGAGAAACATCTCTTCTGACAATGTCAAGAAAAATGGGTAAAAATGAGAGAAAATATTCACAAAAGTCATTTATGATAGAGAATATATGCATTATCCAAAATTTAAAAAAGCAACTTTTACAATCAGTGAAATAAAAATGAAAGCAGATTTAAGATGGGCTCCCAAAAAGGAATTATGTGCACACTGAGTAGACCCAAGGTGAATAGGGGTACCCTGAAGTTTTGTGGCTGGGGACTGGTCAGGACATGCATGAAAGATGATCACTGGATCTATGGAATCACAGCAAACAATATCAGTTCTAACAGAGATGAACATAGAGCCTCTTTCTAACCAGCGTAGAATCATCCATTCTAGAGGCATGTGCTAGAATTCTAATATATTTGCCTTGATAATGGGAAAAATTTATGCAGAATTTAATGCTGATCCATAACCACCCACAGAAGAATAAAATTAAAACTTGAAAGGATGCAACTAGTTTTAAATGACTTAAGTGATTCCCAGATCAAACCTAAAGAACATAAAAATATCCACCTAAAATATTTAGAAAAACATGCAAAAAAATCATAGATACAGACTTTAAACAATTTAAATCAAAATGAACAATATGCTTAAATTACAAATGTGAAACAACAAAATTCTTACAACAAAAAGGATGACTCTGTGTTTGATAATTAGATTTCAGTATCATACCCATAACATAGTTCCTAAGAAAAAATAGGAACTGTGTGAAAGTTAAACATATTTTTTGAAAGAAAGTTTTAGTGAGATACCAGTGGAAAGAATGGAGCCATCAAAGAAGGAGGTACCTTTCTCTGAAGGGAGGAGAGAACTTACACTTTGACTATGACCCTATCGGAATAAGATCAAAGTCAGCAAATTCTAAAGGCTTCCATAGCCCTGGCAACTCATGACTAGAGCCTAGGGAGATTACTGACGCCATAAACAAGAGTGTCAAATTGTTAAGTCAGCAACAGGAGTCACTGTGTACTTACATCCCATGTGGGATATGTCCTTAATGTGTTGTCTAATGTGCAGTGATGCTATAACTAGTACTGAAACAGTATTTTTACACTTTGTGGTTCTGCGTGGGTACAAACTGATGAGATGTTTACTAATTATATACTGAATCAATCTTCTGTATATAAAGATAATTGGAAATGAAAAAAAAAACCTGGTGTTAAATTGGAAATGGCATAGAAAATTAATTTAAAAAATATGTATGATCTCTGTCTTTAATGTGCTGTACACTCTTATTTAATGCTATAACTAGTACTTCAACAGTATTTTTTTTTCACTTTATGTTGCTATTTGGGGGCAAATTGTTGAAATCTTTACCTAATATATACTAAACTAATCTTCTGTCTATAAAGAGAATTCAAAATGATTCTTGATGTGAATGGAAGGGGACAGGGAGTGGGAAAGGGGAGGGTTGTGGGTGGGAGGGAAGTTATGTGAGGGGGGAAGCCATTGTAATCCATAAGCTGTACTTTGGAAATTTATATTCATTAAATAAAAGTTTAATAAATGGAAAAAAAGAAAGAAAATTTTTAAATAATGATCAGAGATTACAAGTAGAAAATACATCTGTGTCAGAACTGAGATTAAAATATTCATGGAAACATGGCAAGACATTGGCATAGTTAAAACTTCTTGGAAAATACACCAAAAGCACAGCCAAATAAACAAGAGAAATGGGATTACAACAATTAAAGTATATTCTGCACAACAAAAGAAACACTCAAGACAGTGGATTGGCAACCAGCAGAAAAAGTGAAAATATTTGCAAACTATGGAAATGATAAATTATTAATATTCAGAATCTGGAAAAAAGCTGAAGAAATTCAACAAAAAATGCAGTTTGGAAATAGGCAAATGACATGAATAGGCATTTTTCGAAGGGTGAATTACAAATGGCCAACACACACAAGAAAAAAATGTTCAAGATCACTGGCCATCAAGAAAATGCAAATCAAAACCACAATGGGGTTTCACCTAAACCCAGTTGGAATGGCTAATATTCAAAAAAAAAAAAAACAAAACAAAACAGGGCAGACACTGTGATATAGGGGTAAGACCACCACCTGCAGTGCAGTGCTGGTATGTCATGGGAGGCTGGTTTGGGTTCTGATCCAGCTAGGTTCTGATCCAATTCTGATCCAGCTCTTTGCTGTGTCCTGGGAAAGCAATAGAGGATGGCCCAAGTTCTTTGGCCCCAGCTTCCATGTGGGAGACCCAGAAGAAGCTCCTGGCTCCTGCCTTCAAATTAGTGTAGCCCCAGACATTGCGGCTAACTGAGGAGTGAACCAATGGATGGAAGACCTCTATCTCCCTCTCATTCTTTGCGTCTTTTTCTCTCTCTGTGTAACTCTTACTTTCAATTAAATAAATAAATCTTTAAAGATGAAAAAAATAATGCTGGTAAGGTTGTAGCAGTAAATTATCCCAATCCACTACAGATGGAAATGTAAACTAGTACAACCATTATAGAAGCCAGTATGAATGTACCTCAGAAATATAGATCTACCATAAAACATTGTCATCCTATCCCTGGCAATTTACTAGAAATGAAATGAGCACATGAAACAGATATTTTTTACCCTATGTTTATTGGAGGTCAATTTACAAGAACAAAGTCATGGAATCAATCCAGTTACCCTTCAAATGATGACAGGATAAATAAAGCATGGTGCACACATGCACACACACACAAACACACTATGAAGTACTTCATAGTCATAAAAATGAGTAAAATCTTCTTTCACAGTGAAATGGGTGTAACTGGAAACTACTACGCTTACTGAAATAATCTATTCCCCAAAAGACATATGTTTTCCCTGATATGTGGCAGTTATTCTAGGATAAAAAAAGGTATAGAGATGAAATGAACACATTCTTATTTGATTGTTATTTTTAGCTCTTGTTTATACTCCTGTGGAACTGTGGTCTTTACTACTTTTTATTTGTTGAATGTTATGGTTAGTGGTGCATTAAGCCTGTGATTATTGAGCAGATTGAAATAATGTTTTTTGCAAAAATTATGAAGACCAAAAACAAAGGAAGGGCATTGAGGGAGGGAAATATGGTTATATTCTTGGAATTGTTAACTATGAAATGCATGAAATCTGTTCTTATATTGATATGATTTTCTTAACATATTGTAGAGGGGAGGGTTGCAGGTGGGAGGGAAGTTATGGGAGGGGGAAGCCATTGTCACCCATAAGCTGTACACTGGAAATTTATATTCATTAAATAAAAGTTAAAAAAATATATCCCTTAAAACAAGGCTATAAAAATATACATCCTAACTGAAACTGGGTAAATATCCAAGAAGGAAACATTATATTACATCAATAGATTCCAATAAAAACATGGAAATATGTTTAGCATCATATTTCACTAGGAAATTGCAAATGAAAACCACACAAAGACATCAGTACATACACATTACAAATAAATACAAATATTTGACAAAACAAACAATTGGTAACAAATAGGAATCATGTGTCACTGCTGACAGAAGTGCAACATGGTAAAGCAACTCACATTTTAGTCAGGAAGTTTCTAATATTTTTCATTTTTAATATCTTTTGAAACACAGTGTTACAGGACGAAAGGAAGACACACTGAGATCTTCCATCTGTTAGTTCACTCCCCCAGTGTCCACAGCAGCCAGAGCTGGGCAAAACTGAACTCAGGAGCTAGGTGCTTCATCCAGGTTTCTCACATGAGTGCAGGTACTTAAGTACTTGGGCCATCTCCTACTGATTTCCTAGGCTCATTATCAGGGAGCTGGATAGGAAGTGGAACATCTGGGACTAAAAATGGTGCCCATATGGGATGTCAACTTTACAGATGGCAGCATAGTTCATTATGCCACAGTTCCAGCCTCTATTTTTAATATTTTTACTTAGAATAACTATTTGAAATATAGACACACAGAGGCACAGAGAGTAATATCCCCCAACTGCTAGTTCACACCCAATATGCTCAGCATCCAAGGCTGGGCCAGGGAAAAGAATGCAGTAGGAAATTCAATTAGAATCTGCCACTTGGGTCAAGGACTCAACTACTTCAGTCATCACCTACTGCCAACAATGGTCTGTACTAAAATGAAGGAGGAATCAGAAGTGGAGCCAAGACTTTATTTAACCCAGGAGCTCTGTCTAAAGTGGTGTCTCCACCAGTATGCCAAATGAATACCGCACAGTTGAGCTTCCTATGTAGATTTTAAAATGGCTTGAATGCAGATCATGCAATTGTATAGCTAGGGAGTTACCTCAGTGATCCAAAAACTTGAGTCAACACTAGATCTTGCATGTATGCAAATGCTGATGCCATGTTATAACTATCAAGAATCAAAAATCAGGGTCTGTGCTGTGGCTCAATGGGTTAAGCCATGGCCTACAGTGCTGGCATCATATATGGTCACAAGTTTGAGTTCTGGCTACTCCACTTCTAATCCAGCTCCCTTCTGTTGCCCCTAGAAAAGCATTAGAAAATGGAACAAATCCCTTGACCCCTGCAAACATGTGGGGGGTGCAGGGGATCTTCCTGACTTCTGATTTATCCTTGGCACAGCCCTGGCCTTTATATGGTCATTTGGGGGAAAGAACCAGTGGATGGAAGTTCTCTCTCTCTCTCTCTCTCTCTCTCTCTCTGTACGTGTGTGTATGTGTGTGTATGCATGTGCATATGTGTAGGTCTGCTCTCACTGTGAAAATACACCTTTAAAATAAATAAATGACACTTAAAAAAGAATTATAAGGCATTGGTGTATTTTGATAGGTGCATAAAAAATCAATAGGAGTCACTGCAGTTTCTCTTTATGTAGGATCTCTGTCCTTAATGAAACTACTATGAAAATTAATGGTAACAATAGTCTTCAAACAACCACACAATGTCTGTGTGGTTGCAAACTGTTGAAATCTTTACTTAGTATATACTAAGTTGATCTGCACATAAAGATAATTAAAAATGATTTTTTTTTAAATCAGAGCTAGACAGTGAGAGAGAGAGGCAGAGAGAAAGGCCTTCCTTCCATTGGTTCACCCCTCAAATGGCCACTATGGCTGGCGCTGCACTGATCCAAAGCCAGGAGACAGGTGCTTCCTCCTGGTCTCCCATGTGGGTGCAGGGCCCAAGCATTTGGGCCAACCTCCACTGCCTTCCTGGGCCACAGCCGAGAGCTGGACTGGAAGAGGAGCAACCAGGACAGAACCGGTGCCCCACCCGGGACTAGAACCCAGAGTACTGGAGCCGCAGAGGAAGGATTAGCCTATTTAGCCACAGTGCCAGCTAAAAATGAATCTTAATGAAGAATGAGATGGGAGACGGAGTAGGAGATGAGATGGTTTGCAGGTGGGAGGGAGGTTATTGGGGGGGGAGCCCCTATTATCCAAAAGTTGTACTTTTGAAATTTATTTTTCAAATATACTTTTTCTAAAAAAATAAATAAACCACAGGATACCCATACAAGTCATTTCTATTCAGCAATATAAAGGAAATGGCTATCATGTCACAGATCCAGATCTATCTGAAAGGGTAAAACCAAAATTATAGGAAAAATTAGTGTTGTGACATATGGGTTAGAAAAGATGTGTATGTGGAGTAGAGGGGAGTGTTAAAGAATGTTGAAATTTCCATGGAGGTTGATATTACACTATGGGTTAGTCCAAATCTATAGATTTTTAGTCTATTAATTAAAGGTAAAAAATGTCAGGAAATTCAGGAACTGAACACAGAATGTGAAGAAACAAGGAATAATGTATTCTAAATGTAAGGAACAACCTCATTGAAGGATATGGGACTAGTGCTAAATTAACTAACTGTAAAACTGTGTGGATGGGCAGACATTGTGGAAAAGCAGGTAAAGCTGCTGTCTGTGATACTGGCATCCAAACTTGGTGGTGGCTCATGTGTTGGCTGTTCCAATTACTATCCAGCTTTCTGATAATGACCTTGGGAAAAAATATAAGTATGTCCATTGTTTGGGCCCCTACCCTCTATTTCGAAACCCTACTAAAGATCCTGGTTCCTGGCATTGGCCTGGTCAGCCCTGGCCATTGCAATCATCTGGGAGAGTCAATCAGCAAGGGAAAGAATCACTTTCTCCCTCTCCCTCTCTCTCTCTCAGGGTGTGTGGGTGTTTGTTCCTCTGTCTGTATTTTCCTCTCCCTATAATTCTGACTTTGAATAAATCAATAAATCTGAAAAAAAAATTTTGATTGGAGTTTGGCAAACTAAGGCTAAATGCTGTTCTTTGGCTCAGCAAGTAACTAACTACCAGAGCTGTGGCTCCACAATTTTGAGATGGTTAAGTGGCATGTACTAAGGTGGAACAAGTAAGTTGAAAAAGACAAAATTTTCATTATTGGAGTGGGACTTCATAGGTAAGCAAGAGAAGCATCCAGAAAGATATATGTATTGGATCATCAACATTAACCCATACTCCATTGAATACAGATGCAGCATATTACATAGAAACAATTTGTAGATCCATGACATTCATGGGTTATTAACATATTTAGTTCCTTGTTGTCAAAGATTTTAAAAGTGCAGCAGTACCCCCCCCCCATATGAAGAAGAATGCCCAGCTGAATGATCTTTCTGGTGAGTTGACTCCCATGTGGATTCACCTCATGTCCTTGCATCAAACCAAGTGAGACACAATAACTGGCAGAAATGATGTTGCTCAGAAAATTCTAAGAGTAAGGAATCTGAGGAGCAGGGACAAAAGCTGGAGATATATATTATATCCAGAAGATGCAGAGAAGAGTACTGATGAAAAATTTGAAACATTTTTTTTAGTCACAAATTCCAACTTTATATAGAAGTAAACACAGGGAAAATATGCCGAAAGACCTAAGACCAACTTTAAGATGTAAAATTAAAATGTCTGAAAAGAGTAATTTCTGAAATCGAAGTTGTGCAGATGAGACATTTAAGAAAAAAAATGAATAGTGAACATGAAAACACAGCAGTATAATCATTAAAGCAAAATTTAAGGAGAGGAAAAGATTTAAAAGGCTGAACAGATCTTCATTACAATAATATATTTAAATAGGATCTCAAAAATGGTTAGGTGAATATTTGGGGAAATTATTGCCAAATTTTTCAAACTTGACAAAAATATAAGCCATAGTGTTTATTGCACTCTAAGCACAAAATTAAAAAAAAATCACTGTGCCAAGTCAGATCATAATTACATTGCATAAAACCAAAAAGAAAGTTAAATTCTAAAAGCTGAAATTCCAACATGATTGAATAGGGAAAAGATTTTGATCACAAGAAAATAACAGAAAAACAGGAGAAGTTCTGTATTCTTAGGAGATAACTGGATTGGAGCTTTTAATGAAAAGCCTGTAGAAACAAGGCCTATGTGAAGCAGAAATGATTGCACAGACATGCAGCAGCTTGCAATTCCCACCAGCAACTTCCAAGGACAGTGTCTGGAAGGGAGGCTATCTTGCAAGAACAAGGTGAGAGAAATCTGCAGAAGCTCTATGCCACTGGTGATCTTGTCTGAGAAAGTGATTCATGGCCACTACTGAATCCAGAAGAGGAGTTGGCAGGGGAGAGTGCTCACTTAATTCTTTGAATAGGAGCAAGTTTATTTTCTCTCCACCCATCAACCATGCTGTGCCTCAGCTAGAGAGGACAGCGCCGTTTTACCAGAATAAGGCTGCAGCAGCCCAAGCATATCTGGTGGTTTTTGTCAGAGAGAGAAGTCCATATTCCACACTGATTTTGAGTGCAGGAACACTAGCTGGCAGAGGGCCATGTGCTCACTTAACTCTGGGAACAGAGACCATGTTGCTTCACTCCCCTATCCTCCAAGGGCCTGTGCTCAGGAATGGGGTGGCTCTCTGGATAGGGAGGCTTGCAGGGTAGAGTGGATTCCATGAAGCCTGTGACTACAGAAATAATGCACCCTGTGATTGTGGGAATGCTGTGACTGTGCAATAGGTGGGGGAATCAATAAGATAATAGGATGTGGCTGGGACTCTGGGCAATTACCAAGTCCAATTTCAGAAGTTCAGAATTCACACAGTGCTGGGAATGGACAATGAAGGTGGCTCAACGTTCACACCACAGAATACACAGATTATATAGTTCATGTGCCTTAATGACAAGGGGTGCAGGCACTAAGGGGTTCACCTTGGCACAGAGAAAGGTGGTGGCAGTGATCACATAAGCCAGGATGATGATCCCTTCAACCTCACTG
Source organism: Lepus europaeus (assembly GCF_033115175.1). Lineage (NCBI taxonomy): Eukaryota > Metazoa > Chordata > Mammalia > Lagomorpha > Leporidae > Lepus > Lepus europaeus. The sequence continues at coordinate 29,771,345 of NC_084851.1, read as the reverse complement.
GCTACAGAGAACTATCACAATTTGGAGCTTACACTGGAATTCTGTCCCACCCACAAATGTTGGCCAGAGCTCCTGCTCCACCTAGTACACACTTCTGGATATCTCCCAGATTTGCTGGCATCCCACTATGCCTAGAGGCACATTTCCAAAACCAAAGACTTCACAGGAAATATCAACAACTGCTTATCCAGATGCATAAAAATTATAATAGAAATACAAGAAACATGAATAAGATATATAATCTGGTTCCAGAAAGGAACATCATAAGACTTCAATATTAGACTGTGAACATGAGGAGATTGATGAAATGCATGGAAAGGAAGTCAAAAGATTGAAAGAAAATTCAAAAACAGAGAAGAAATTAATATGAGTTAAATCTGTGAATTATATGGATGAAGAATGCTGCTAATAAGACATGTTAAAATGTAACTGAAATATTAGAAATGAAGAATTCAGGGGCTAGTGCTGTGCCAGTAGGTTAATCCTCTGTGGTTTCATCATCCCATATGGGCACCAGTTCTAGTCCTGGGTGCTCCTCTTCCAATCCAGCTCTCTGCTATGGTCTGAGAAAGAAGTAGAAATGGCCCAAGTCACTGAGACCCTGCACTCATGTGGGAAACCCAGAAGATACACTTGGCTCCTGGCTTTGGATCAGTGCAGCTTGGGCCATTGCAGCCATTTGGGGAATGAACCAATGGAAAGAAGACCTTTCTCTCTCTCCTTCTCACTGTCTGTAACTCTAACTTTTCAAATAAATAAATAAATAAATAAATCCTTTAAAAAATAAAGAAATGAATTCAACATGTCAAAGAGAAAACACAGTGGGAACAACAGACTCAGTGAGTCTGAAGAATAGCTGAGCTGGAAGACAACGTTTTTGTAATATGTTGGACAATAAAGCAGATGAAAAACTTTGGAAAAACAAAACAGTGTTTGTTATATATGGGGCACCATCAAGCAACAAAGTATACATATCTTAGGTATTCCTGAAGAGGTGGAAAGGCAGAATGACTCAGAAAATATATTTAGTGAAATAAAAACAAAAAAAATTCTCTAATTTGGACAATGAGATGGACAACCAAGTACAGGAAGCACAAAGAATCCCATACATCCAGATCAGAGTAGATCTTCAACACTACACATTATATACAAACTTTCAGAATTAAAACACAAAGAAATTTTATTGCCCTAACATGTGCAAGATAAATGCCAGATTATCATTAAAGGATCTCCCATTAGATTGACAATAGAGTCTTCATCAAAAATTTTACACGTGAGAAGAAAATAGATAGTTCAAGTCTAAAAAAAGAAAAAAAATTGTCAACCCAAAATACTACACACAGAAAAGGCTCTCATTTATAAATGAGGATGAAATGAAGACTTTCAAGAACAAACAACTTGAATTTGTCATGGTTGATCCAGACTTACAAATGATAGTTAAGGTTGTCTTACAGAAATAGAGAAAGATAGCTTCTTGGAAGAATTTGAAGCTACACAATCTAATAATAATATAAAGGAGATCCAAAGCAAGCAACAGGAATATTTACAGAAAAATGACATGACCAAGTCATCACTTATCAATAATCACCTTGAATGGAAATGGACTGAACTCTCCATTTTAAATAACAGATATGTTGCTTGGATTAAAAAGCCAGATCCATTTATATTCTGCCTACAAGAATCATACCTCAGCAACACACACACACAAACTTAAAGTGAAAGGATGGGAAAATGATGTTCCATGCAACTGTAAACCAAAAATGAGCAGGAGTAACTCTTTTAATATGAGCCAAAATGAAATTCAAGGCTGTAACTGTTAAAATAAGGAAAAACTATCATTATATAATGATAAAAAGATCAACTCAACAGCAAGGTGTGACTTTAGTAAATGAATATCCACACAATGCTAGAGGACCAAGTTACTTACAACAAATGTTAATAGATTTAAGAGAAATAGAGCCGCCAAGATGATAAGAATGGAGGGCTCAAACACCCAAGTTTCATCATGGACAGATAAACTAAGTGAAAAATCAACAAACAATAGAGATCATATACACTACAGACAAAATGGATCTGATATCTAGAATGTTTCATCCAGCAGCCACATAATAAAATTTTCACCTGTAAATGGAACATTCTATAGGATAAATTCTATGCTAACAAATAAAGCAAGTCTCAAGTTTTTTAAAATGAAGTCACATCTTGTATCATTTCTGATCACAATGGAATGAAGCTAGAAGATAATAAAATAAGACACTCTAGAGAGTATGCAAACACATGATGACTAAAAAAAAAGCTACTGAATAGGCTGGCGCTGCAGCTCAATAGGATAATCCTCCACCTGTGGTACCTGCACTTAGGGTTCTAGTCCCAGTCAGGTCACTGGATTCTGTCCCGGTTACCCCTCTTCCAGTCCAGCTCTCTGCTGTGGCCTGGGAGTGCAGTGGAGGATGGCTTAAGTCCTTGGTCCCTGCACTCACATGGGAGACCAGGAGAAACAACTGGCTCCTGTCTTTGGATCAGCGGAGTGTGCTGGCCATAGCACACCAGCTGTGAAGGCCATTGGAGGGTGAACCAATGGAAAAAGGAAGACCTTTTTCTCTGTGTCTCTGTCTCTCACTGTCCACTCTGCCTGTCAAAAAAAAAAGCTACTGAATAAATAAAGGGTCATAGAAAAAAATGAAGAGGGAAATTTTAAAATTCCTTGAAACAAATTTTAATTAAATAGCATAATAAATCTTTGTGATACAGCAAAAACGATGTTAAGGGGAGAGATTATAGCAATTACTATCTACATCAAGAATTTGGGAAGATATCAGCATATGAGCTAAAAACAAATCTCATGGACATGGAAAAATAAGCACAAATCAGATGTCAAATTAGTAGGAGAAAAAATAACAAAAAGTAGAGAAAAAATTGTAAAAAACGGAAACCAAAGAATAATGCAGAAGATCAGTGAAATAAAGAGCCATGGCACCGCGGCTCACTAGGCTAATCCTCCGCCTTGCAGCGCCGGCACACCGGGTTCTAGTCCCGGTCGGGGCACCGATCCTGTCCCGGTTGCCCCTCTTCCAGGCCAGCTCTCTGCTGTGGCCCGGGAGTGCAGTGGAGGATGGCCCAAGTGCTTGGGCCCTGCACCACATGGGAGACCAGGAGAAGCACCTGGCTCCTGCCATCAGATCAGCGCGGTGTGTCGGCCACAGCGCGCCTACCGCAGCAGCCATTGGAGGGTGAACCAACGTCAAAAAGGAAGACCTTTCTCTCTGTCTCTCACTGTCCACTCTGCCTGTCAAAAAAAAAAAAAAAAGGAAAAAGAAATAAAATCAATAAAACACTGGCCCAACTAATGAAAAATGCAGAATACCTAAATTGATAAATAATAGAAATGTAAAAGCGTTCTTTCAACTGATGGTACTGATATAAAATATGCATTAAATTGTTACAAATAGCTATATGGCAGCAAATTGGAACACCTAGAAGAAATGTATAAATTTCTGGATACATCCAATCTACCAAAATTGCGGCATGAAAACACAGAAATTTTGAATAGACAAATAACCAAGATGGAAGGAGAATAAATAATAAAGACACTTTCAATAAAGAAAAGCTCAGGACTGGATAGCTTCAGTGCTAAATTTTACCAAGCTTTTAAAGAGCTAATCTAAATTCGTCTTAAACTATTTGAAACACTTTAAAAAGGGAAGGTCAAAAAAGGCTCTGCCCCATAGAGGAATGCCAACCATCACATCTCATGGGTCTGTGGTGTCAATATATTTTTCATTTGTTGAAAAAAAAGTTTTGAATGAATACTATGTCTAAGTAACCTTTTTTTTTAACATGAACAAAATACCTTTCAAAACCAAATAAAGTTGATGTGCATGCTATGAAATAAGTGTTTTAACTAATGTACAGATTTTGTGAGTAAAATTTAGTAATGCAATATGAGAAATAAGAGAGTGACAAGTCAGAATAGTAGTATTTGGTATAAAAAGATATTCCACTACATTTAAAAAAATAAATTTCTCGCCGGCGCCGTGGCTCAACAGGCTAATCCTCCGCCTTGCGGCGCCGGCACACCGGGTTCTAGTCCCGGTCGGGGCACCGATCCTGTCCCGGTTGCCCCTCTTCCAGGCCAGCTCTCTGCTGTGGCCAGGGAGTGCAGTGGAGGATGGCCCAAGTGTTTGGGCTCTGCACCCCATGGGAGACCAGGATAAGCACCTGGCTCCTGCCATCGGAACAGCGCGGTGTGCCGGCCGCAGCGCGCTACCGCGGCGGCCATTGGAGGGTGAACCAACGGCAAAAGGAAGACCTTTCTCTCTGTCTCTCTCTCTCACTGTCCACTCTGCCTGTCAAAAAAAAAAATAAATTTCTCAATAAATTGAATCAAGGAATAATGAAACCATTTTAGAAAATGAACTTAAAGATATCATGCTAGGATCTAGAACTATATTTTAGAAAATTTCTAAAACCAAAGGTCAATTTGCATTCTATAAATTATATTAAAAAGTAGATATGAAGGAATTTGGTGAAAACAGTTAATTACAATTAATTTTGAAGTGAAATTAAAAGTAAAAATAAATCAATGTAAAAAAGCAGAGATCATTCTACCTACCACAATAATTTTAAGAGAATGTGTTCCAATGGCTACATTTAGGAAAAATTTTGTAAATGATAACTTTGCAATCATAAAAGTCAACTAAGGTTAAAATATGTAACTTTGAAGGTGTGAAAGATTAAACTTACTCTAGGTAGATTAGAGATACTGTGTACATGAATGTTGCCAGGACACCTTCCAGAATTTTGAGTGACCAGATCACATCACAATGAAATAAATAAAGCAAGATGACCACAGGTTCATAGTAGTAGGTCTCATTTAATAGAGGGTATTAGATATATAGATAGATGAGAGAGAGAGAGAGAGAGAGAGAGAGAGAGAGAGAGAGAGAGAGAGAGAAAGTAAATTCGAACACAATAACAAAAACAAAGAGACATGTTCATTATATTAAATGTCCTAAAACTGTAAGTAGAAGTGGAAAACGTGGTTGGAGTAATAATAGAGTAATTAGCAGAAAAAAGTGAATTAGTGAAAAATAGTCAATTACAGCAAACTTTAACATATATTTCAGGGCCTGGTGCTGTGTTGTAGTAGGCTAAAACCCGCCTGTGGTACTGGCATTCCAGATGTGTGCTGGTTCATGTCTTGGCTGCTACTCTTCTAACACAGCCTTCTGCTATGGCCTGGGAAAGCAGTAGAGAGAATGGGCCAAGTACTTAGGCTCCTGAATGTGTTTGGGAGACCCAGAAAAGCTCTTTGCTTTTGGTTTGGATTGGTCCTTCTCCAGCTGTAACAGTGATTTGGGAAGTGAATAGAGGATAGAAAAATTTTCTCTCTGTCTCTCCTTCTGTCTATATGTAACTAAATGTACATCTAAAATAAATAAAAAAACTTTAAAAATATTCTTAATTGGAGTCTCTTAAATCATGATGAGATGTCTCCATTTTACATGGTATGTTACAGGAATTATAGCGATGTCTAGAATGCATGATAGAAAATGTCACACACAAATGGTAAAAATCTGAAAAAGGTAAAAATATAATTGTAATGGGAGAATGAATACCACTGAGCTTATGCTCTGAAGTTTATACATGAAATTTTCCAGGAGAACTTAAAGATTTTTGAGCAACCTGATGAACTCACAATGAAAATGCAAACCAAGATTGACACAGGGTCATAGTATCACCACTGTCTTACTAGGATGTTAGTGATACACAGGTTAAAGCAATACATTAAAAATAAAATAAAAATAAAATGATACATCTGTTATAAAACCATATGATTACTAGCCCGCACCACAGCTCACTAGGCTAATCCTCCACCTTGCGGTGCCAGCACACCAGGGTCTAGTCCCAGTCAGGGCACCGGATTCTGTCCCGATTGCTCCTCTTCCAGGCCAGCTCTCTGCTGTGGCCTGGGAGTGCAGTGGAGGATGGCCCAAGTGCTTGGGCTCTGCACCCCATGGGAGACCAGGATAAGCACCTGGCTCCTGCCTTTGGATCAGTGTGGTGCACTGGCCGTGGCGGCCATTGGAGGGTGAACCAATGGCAAAGGAAGACTTTTCTCTCTGACTCTCTCTCTCACTGTCCACTCTGCCTGTCAAAGAAAAAAAACCATATGAGTACTGACAAAAATAAAAATGGACATGCACATTATGAAATAAGGTATATCATGATCACTGTGAGAAGTAATAAGTAATTTGAAAGGGAGAAATAATGGTTTAAAAAATAGAAATAGGGAATTATCTGATAAACAGTTCAACACAATTGCATTAATATTAGAAAATATAAAAATCTCAGAAATTTAAATAATACAAAAATCACGTTATGTTCTACAATATATGAAAGGACAGATTCACATATCTTGAATTACAGTGTTGAAAAATCTAGAGTTTCATAAACATCCAAAAATATATAATCATGTTACCTGCTAAATGAACTAGCATGCCTTTGAGAAACTGTGTACATGACAGTTTCAGAAAACCTACAGAATGTGAGCATGTTGATGCCTTCACAAGACTATGCAAGCTAAACACATAGTGTTTGGCCAGCTCAGATTAAGATATTTAAAATCTATACTGGTGGGATTGGTGCTGTGGCATTGTGGGTAAAGATACTGCCTGAAGTGCCAGCATTCCATATGGGTGCAGGCTTATATTTCAGCTGTCCCACTTCTGATCCAGCTCTCTGCTGTGGCCTGGGAATGCAGAATAAGATGGCCCAAGTTCTTGGGCCCCTGCACCTGCATGGAGGACCCAGAAGAAGCTCTTGGCTCCTGGTTTTGAATTGGCTCAGCTCCAGCCATTGTGGCCAATTGTGGAGAGAACCAGTGAATGGAAGACATCTCTCTCTGAGTCTCTGACTTTCCTATCTCTGTGTAATTCTGACCTTCAAATAAATAAACATTTAAATGTATATGTATGTTTATATGTATATATAGGTAATAGATATAATTTAAAAAGTAATGCAATTGTGAAAAGCCTAATATTATCAATGTAAGAAAAAATGAATAACTTGGGAGGAAAAATAAAAGTAAGCTAATATAGACCAAATAACAAAAGCACAGACCATTTTAATTGCATTAAAAATGAATGTTAAAAAATCCAACATAGTTATACCAAACATACCATCTATCACAGAAGTAAAATAAGTATGTCCAGGGAAAGTGTTCTGGTGCAGTGGATTAAGCTACCAATGGGCGTGCCCTCATCAAACATTGTGGTGCCGGATTAGAGTACCATCTGTTCTGTACTACTGATCCAGCTTCCTGCTAATATACCTTGGAGGCAGAAGATAATGACCTAAATAATTGGTTTCATGCCATCCCCATCAGTGGCCCAGATGGATTCCTGGATCCTAACATAGGCCTGCCACAGCCTGAGTTCTTGTGGCAATTAGGTGGGCAACAAATACATGGAATTTCCCTCCTGCATCTTTCTTTTCTACTATTCAGTTAAAATAAAAATTTAAAGAAGCTAAAAGTCTTAATTCTGTAGAAATATGCCTCATTCAATAATGGTAAATTTAGAATCATCAACAAAATCTGCAAAATGTTATATATAAATGGTTAATGGCCAGGTCTCACCTTAAATTTCTCTGAAGAAAATATGTACACAAAGGTTGTGAGGTAAAGTTACAATTTGACAGGGTTGATAAAATTGGAATGAAAAAGGTAACATCAAAGGCTCTGACTTCTATACAATTATGACACACAAAGGTGGTAGGGAAAATGTTAAATGTACAAATACAAAATGATAGGGTAGTGCAGATGTAATAAAATATTTATTGTGATCACTGTGAGAAAAATAAGCAATTAGTTAAGCAACAGTGGGGGTTGACTTTCTGGTTTAATGGGTCAAGATACCATCTGTGATGCCAGCATCCTATATGGGTATCAAATGCTCCACATTTGATCCAACTCTCCGCTAAATGAATAAATTACAGAATGGAAATAAAAGATCAAACAAGTTAGAAGCAAAATCCAAAGAGGGCAGTGGCATTACCTATTCTACTGCAATTCTCATATACTACTATTAAAGATAAAGTCCTACAAAATTCAGATAAGTTAAAAATATGTTGCACGGGAGCCAGCACCATGATACAGGAGGTAAAGCTGCCATCTGTGAATAAGTCATCCCATGTTGGTGTTGGTTCCTGTCCTTGATGCTTCATTTCTGACTCAGCTCTATGGTTAATAGCCTAAGAAAAGCAGTGGAAGATACACCAAGTGGTTGGGCCCCTGCCACTCATGAGGGAGATGGGAAGAAACTCCTGGCTCCTGGCTTCAGCCTGGCTCTCCCAGCCATTGCAGCAATATGCAGAGTCAACCAGAGATATCTGAGCTCTATCTCTCCTCTCTGCATCTCTTTCAAAGAAGTAAACAAATCTTCAAAAAAGAAAACAAGAAAATGCAGCTTTAAAAATGAATTACATATATAGTACAAAAATCAGGGATTCCAAGATTTCTCAAATATATGTACATCATTGTTGTCATTACAACTTAAATACTTTTATTTGTGTCCATGACCAAATAGTCAAAATTCAAACTGTTTATAGATTCACAATGGACAGATAATGTTAGACTAGGATATTTAAAAAAAATACACAGGTAACGGTAATATGAAAGATGAAACAAAATTATTGGATATTTCATAAAATTTAAAAAAGTTATTGAGTAGAAATGAGTAATATAGTGAGAGAAATAATAGACTGATAAAAGACATATGGAAAATTGGTGATAAACATATTAAATGCTTTAAAAAAGAAAATATTCAAGAAAAAGAAAATAAAAAACAATGACACCAGAATAGTCTTCAACTTATTTAGCTTTCACAATTAAAGAAACATTTAGAGTTCCATAAAAATACACTAAATGTACAAAATATATTATCTGTAAGTGGTGAATGATTTCCCCAGTCTAAGGTCTCTTTGAGAAATTGTACTTGAAGTTGCCAGGACAACTTACAGAACACTGAGGAAACTGATGACCTCACAATGTAAAACCCAAGCAAGATGGCCAGGATTTCACTGGGCAAATTCTAACTTAAACTAGGATTTTAAAGATACATGTATGCAGTAGGTAGAAAGTCAAAGAGGAAGAAATTCATATATGCTGCAAATATCATGCAATGTAAAGAAATGTGCTTGATTACTGTGAGGAGGAATAATTTCCTAAAAACAATACTAATGACAGGAGGTAAGAGAAGCTGTCTAAAAATAGCCCATAAAAATACATTACATCTGCATGGGCAGCTGTTACATATTCAAAGACAGCTACAACACATAAACATTGCAGTTTTTTTAAATAAACTATGGTAATTATCATGAGAAGGAATGATTAATTTTGTAGAATCATTTAAAATGAAAAAGCAGGATTACATATTTTCTGTACTTTCAGAATTTAACCGATATTAGATGTTAATCACATCTACAAAATATCTACATAGCAACATCAATAATGGTGTTTGACCAAACTCAGCACAACAGTGAACTAAGTTGATTGATTTGATTGGTAATTATAATAGTCTACTTATCAATACTGAATTCATAACATATCCTTAAACCAAATGTAAATATCAAATAAATGTTCTTCTTTCATGTCAAAAATAAAACTATAATTAAGACATAAAAATGCTGTCATTCTCCTTTATCTCCTGGGAAAAATTTTATTTCTAACCAGTGTACAAAACACAATATTCCACTCAATTGCTGTCCCCATGTGAAGTACACCAAATGAGTGAGAGGTAAACTGTATCAAGATTGATGGCTTCATTTTGAGTACTTATACTTGGATCTAGTGACCAGGTTAGGCTGGGAAACATTCTTATAAAAAAGGCTCCTTATTGGGCTACCAAGAAAGAAGACTGACAGTAAGTAGACATTCAAGATGTAGCATATTTTGCACTGCTCAAACTATTTTGCTTTTGCTTGGTAAAAATCAGATCTACTGAGCTTTTTTTTTAAACAGGTAGAGTTAGACAGTGAGAAAGACAGAGAGCAAGGTCTTCCTTCCATTGGTTCACCCCCCAAATGGCAGCTATGGCCAGCACACTGTACCAATCCGAAGCCCGGAGCCAGGTGCTTCCTCCTGGTCTCCCATGCAGATGCAGGGCCCAAGCGCTTAGGCCATCCTCCACTGCCTTCCCAAGCCACAGCAGAGAACTAGACTGGAAGAGGAGCTACCAGAACAGAACCAGCACCCCAACCAGGACTAGAACCCAGTGTACTGGCTCCACAGGCAGAGGATTAGCCTAGTGAGCCACGATGCCGGAATCTATTGAGCTTTAAAATGGATAAAATATGGAAATAATTTTGTAGTAGTTCTGAGCTGTGGGTTGTAAAATCACAACTTGGATTAAAAAAACAGGAAGATATTTTGGTAGCAAAGATATTCCTGGTGAGAAAATGTTCTCTGGATTCCATGGCTATCCTTGATATGATCATAGCACAGAATATATACATGTTCTCAAGAAAGAACATACTTTCTATGGCAAGTAAATATATAGCATTTGAAAATTAACTCTGGCTGTGCTTCTAAGTTCTAGTAAGGAGTGTGAATTTGACTATGCTGGGTCAAGGGACTATGAGGGCAATGATGTATTCTGTCAGATCTGCTAAATTCTAAATTAGAGTGACAAAAGCAGCAATAAATGGAAAGATGTATCATAGCTCAGGCTACTGCAGGCCCAAGTAAACTGACAGTGAGCCTCACCTCCTTTAGTATTAGTGATTTTACAGAGACTACCATATGATTGTCAGAGAAAGTAAAACAAAAACAACAACAACAAAAACCAAAACAGCTGAATCTTGTTCACTGGCTTAGCAAGTTAATGTCAGTTGAAAGTATATGGATAAGAGTAGCGTCCTGTTAAGGGACATGTAAGGTAGTGGTATAAGTAAATCTCTGAGTATTATACCTGATCTAATACATGGAGAAAAATGATCAGAAACTAAGGTAGACAATGCCCATGAGGAAAATTATATTCTCACTTTAAAACTTTCTTTCCCTTTGGTCTGAAAGGGAGGTTTTTTTCTACTTACTGTATACTTCGCTGATGGCGAAGTGAATCTAGCTATGAGATTATTATTTAAGTTCTTATTTTGGCTCTGCTATTACAGAAAAATGTTAGCCATCTCTTTTATAAGGTCTAAAGATTAAATTGTGCATCCTACAGATTCCTTCATAATAGAATTAGTTTCCTACCTTGAAGAGAATAGAGAAATGAAAGAACAAGTTGGGCTTAGAATAGAGAAATGAGGGAGCAAGTCCTAGATCGCTTGCTGAAAATAGCAATATCACATGAATACTTAGCAAACCATTGCAACCACTAGATAACAACTTAAGAAAACATTTACCAGAAGGTCCAATGCCTTCTATAAATTTTAAGAATCATGTATTTGGAAACACCTCTTAAATATCTAACATGGTGTAGTTTGTTTAGCCAGTAAACTTAAGCACAACCATCTAAAATGTTTTTAGTTTCTTTCTACCAACACGTTTAAAACATATGATACACGGATTCAGGTCACTCAAATTAAAATGTATCTTTGATTGATTTTAGCAGCTTAAATTTATGGACAATCTTATCTATAAGCCATTTAAAATAAAACTCTTAATAAAATTTCCCCATGTGGACATACAATATGTACACACATGTAACATAGCATAATAGACCAATATAGCAATTTTAATAATAGCTTTTAAAATCTTTAACTCTTTTTGTAGATTACCAATTGATTTGAATTGCTTTTTCTTTTTAGTAACCTTAGTTAACCATACTTTCTCTCAGTTGGTACTGTTAATACATTATTGGCTTCATCTGTTTATAGAGCCATCCCAAAGTACTGAATACAATAAAAGTGGCTGGAAAAAGTCCATGGGAACCTATAGGAGGACAGCTAAACACAGAACCAACAACGCTTTAGCTTTATGAGCAGCAAATCATATATAACTGTGGATGACAAAAGACTTTAAGTCGCCATGTTTAAAATTATAAACTCATCAACCAACAAGAGGCACTTGCTTACTTCACAGTATTTTTGAAAGCACCTGTAGGATTTTTCAAGTATTTAACCCCTTAGGCCTCTGGGGCTTTCTCATTAAGATAATTATCATGTCTAGTAACACAAGATCATTAGACTTTTTAATTCTCAATCATTTGTATTAATAGCATTTTCCATTATAGAAACTTAAAATTTAGTAACATGTCACATCTTGACAGTACTTCTAATATACTCCAAATAGCCTGATTATTCGGTGTCTCTTTAAGATGAGAGACATAGGTCCTTCGATTTTTTCAGTTGGGCCCAAACTGGGAAAACCAAAGTCCAGGATTTACTGGAAATTTTAGAGACCAGATTGTTTGAAACTTTGATTTTTCGAATGCCTGTCAAGAATGCCAAGAAGGCTCAAAATCCAAAATATCTGGTTGAAATAAGATTCCTTAAAATCATGACATAACATAGACCAAATTTGATCATTGTTACAAGGTGATTATTCAAATCTTTGAAAATAAGCACATATTTAAATAACCCATAGCTCTTAACAAAAATTCAGCTGTTTTTGAACGATTAGAATTTAACAGACATCAAGAGAACATAATTACTTTAACACATTGCTTTACAAGAGCATCAGAGTTTAATTCTATGTCAAAGAGAAATTGAGCTTCCTGTGATCTTTTGCTGTGAGGTTTCCTTCCTTTACCTTCTTTCATATTGATGACCATGTTTCTGTGTTTCTGTGTGTAACACATCTTTAAGCATCTTTTGCAGGGCAGGATGAGTGGCAACAAATTCTTTCAGTTTCTGTTTGCTATGAAAAGTCTTAATTTCACTTTCATTCACAAATGAGAGATTTGCAGGATATAGTATTCTGGACTGGCAGTTTTTCTCTCTTAGTACCTGGGCTATGTCTTGCCATTCCCTTCTAGCTTGTAGGGTTTCTGATGAGAAGTCTGCTGTGAGTCTAATTACAGATCCTCTAAGAGTAATCTGATGTTTCTCTCTTGCACATTTTTGGATCTTTTCTTTGTGTTTCACTGTGGTGAGTTTGATTACAACATGTCGTTGTGAGGATCTCTTTTGGTCATGTTTATTAGGGGTTCTGTAAGCTTCCTGTACTAAGATGGCTCTGTCCTTTTCCAAACCTGGGAAATTTTCTGCTAGTATCTCACTGAAAATGCCTTCTAATCCTTTCTCCCTCTCCATGCCTTCAGGAACTCCTAGAACCCGAATGTTTGGCTTTTTAATAGTATCCTATAGATTCCCAACAATATTTTTTACATTTCTAATTTCTTCTTCTTTTCTTTGGTTTGCCTGTTTCCTTTCCTGTTCTCTGTCTTCTAAGTCTGATATTCTCTCTTCTGCTTCGCCCATTCTATTTTTAAGGCTCTCTAATGTGTTTGTCATTTGATCTATTGAATTCTTCATTTCATTATGATTTCTAGTCACTATCAGAGTTTCTTGTTCCATTAGTTGTTTACTTTCATTTTGATTCCTCCTTAATATTTCACTTTCACGAGAGAGATTTTCTATCTTGTCCATTAAGGATTTCTGTAGTTCAAGAATTTGTTTTCGAGAAGTTCTTAATGTTCTTATCAATTTTTTGTGATCCGCTTCTTGCATTTCTTCTATCTCATCATCTTCATAATCTTGAATTGGGTTGTCTTTTTCATTTGGGGGCGTCATAGTGTCTTCCTTGTTCTTGTTAGCTTGGTTTTTGCGTTTGTTGTTTGGCATGTTGGAGATATTTGGTTTCTTCACTGTGGTGTTTTTCCTGGTTACACTATGGCTCTATATTAAGTGGACTGTCTGCTTTCAGTGGAGCCTTAGAGGCTTGAGATGAGCATCCTCTGGTCTGCTTTAACACAAACCAGGAGGAAAAGAAAGCTAGGCATCAGAAGCAATGGGTGGCAGGCCTATTAATGGCTGATCTGTACAGTGATCTGCCCTCAAGGAGACCCAACAGGCCAGTCCACTGCAGTGGCTTTCAATGTGGTAAGCTTGGGCTTCAGCAGAAGTCAGCTTGTGAAGATCCCTGGCAGCTCTGCCAAGAGTTGGATCACTGGAAATGGACCTGCCCTGGAGTCGAAGGATGCCCAGGTCAGAGCCACAGATCTTATTGGCTCTAAGCTGAAAAGCCTTTCACTCAGCCCAACTTCCAAAGTGACCACTGCAGCTGAGTGGATGGCCAAGTAGGGTCAGCAACATTGCAGGCAGAACTGTAAATTTCTTGTTAGAGATGCCACCTGCCTTTACCTGGCCAGCTCTCCTCCCAGGCCAGCCAAGTAATGAAAGTCAACAGAGTGCCTTCTCCTAGGAGGTTCACACCTCCCTTAGGATATACCCCATGTGAAGAGATAGATAGCCCTGGGGCTCTGAATTTACAAGGCCTAAAGCCCACCAGATTATTATCAAGCCCCTTCTGTCAGGTTCTATTTGCCTCTCAATCAGAAAACTTAATTGTAGCTTAGACAGCACCTTTCTTAGCTCCTCTAATAATGACTCTGTCCTTTGTTCTAGGCCCTGTCTAGTGCACTTGGGCCTCATTCCTTTGTAATCATAACCTCTACTCTACCACCAATGGCTCTACTCCCAACCTGTGTGTACTGATGATCCTCTTCCCCACTTAATGCTGTATAATCATTCAAACTTGGTAAATGCCACTCTTAGGAACACTGGTTACTATCCTCACTCTGTCTTTTATAACCTTGTCTAAATATGATCAGAGTCGGCAAAGTTGGAAGGCTTCCATAGCCTTGGCAACTCATGACGACAGCCTAGGGTGGCTACTGGCACCATAAACTAGAGTGTCAATTTGTTGGGTCAACAACAGGAGCCACTGTGCACTTGCTCCTCATGTGGGATCTCTGTCCTTAATGTGCTGTACATTTTGATTTAATGCTATAGCTAGTACTGAAACAGTATGTTTCACTTTGTGTTTCTATGTGGATGCAAACTGTTGAAACCTTTATACTAAATTGTTCTTCTGTATATAAAGAGAATTGAAAATGAATCTTGATGCAAATGGAAGGGAAGAGGGAGCGGGAGAGGTGAGGGTTGCGGGTGGGAGGGAAGTTATGGGAGGGGGAAGCTATTGTAATCCATAAGCTGTACACTGGAAATTTATATTCATTAAATAAAAGTTAAAAAAAAAGAAGATGTGAGGTAGAAGTTCTGGTGTTCTGTACAGTCTGTTACTATAGATAAATTTAATGAACTATATATTTTTCTATAACAAGTAGAATTTTGGATGCTTTTACTATAAAGAAATGTTAAATGTTTAAAAATATAAACATAATTATCCTATTTAGACATTACATAATATATTCATGTTATAAAACATGACAAATAATAAAACAAATAAGATGTTAAAAAAAAAGAAAAATGATCAGAAACATTAATAATTATAGTTTCTCAGGACATAATAGTTTACCTGGTTGGTCAGAAGATTAAAATCCATAGATTTGTATCTGGATTTTTGAGAAGGATATGTGAAATGTGCCTATCAGAGTGGCTATAATGTGTGATCTTTATAGTGATTACTAATAATGACTTGATAGTAACTATGAAAGAAGAACCAGTAATCACCCATGTAGACAGATTGATGTGAGCCATTGGTTTCAACAGGCTTCTGCCACTGCCCAGTCCCATTTATTACACAGTGGATACAAAAATACAGTGACCATGGTGGCTCAAATTGAAAGTGATCATAGACTTATTAAACATAGATCTATTAGCATAGGCCAACATTCAATAATGTTGGCGCAGGTGCTGCCACTGCTGTTTGGAGTTTCTGCCTTAAAGGGACTAGCACATATTCTATGTTTCACTATTTCATGAGGTGACCATCAAGGTAGTTGATGAAAACTCATCGATTTGATTGGGATCTTTGTATATATATTAAATCAAAGTTTGCCTTTTCTCCTTGCAGGTCATCAGTCATCACTATTACATGAAGAATCACTGAGTTTTGATTCCTAGACATGAGATTATAAATACAATAAGGATATGTATACAATTTCCTATGAATATAAATCTCATTTTACTTCAAATAACATGAGGCAGGTGACTAAATAATGACATCTACTTTTTCTGTCATATATGCGATCACCCAGAATTTGTCATCCTGATAGAGCATCGACATGAATTCGGATGGTATGGTTCTGTGAGACTGAAAGGTGGCATCATCATGTGCGTCACTCTACATCTTTGAAATTAATGGATTTTCAAGGTAATGACAGGTTATTATGTAGAAGGAATTGGTCCATGAAATAAGAATGCATGAAGGAGTATCAGCTATCATCATCACTCACACATGGCATTTTTGTTTTTTTGTTCTCCAGAATTTTAATTTATGTGGCCTAGATGTTTTCAATCCCAATGTAGGAATGCTTCTACAGGGAACAATGTAGGAGTTCAATGAATTTTAATGTATGGCTGCTGCCATGTCACTTTGAGCTCCCTTTGTCTCAGAAGACCAACTGTAAAGAAAAGCCTTTATCCTGGCAAAAGTAACAGACTCTGAACATGTAATGGGTGGTGAAAAGAATTTTTTCCTGCCATGGGTTGTTGGATATTTATAATCTTATCACAGGCCAAACAAGTTTATTAACTTAAAAATTAGCCTGTTGCCGGCACCGTGGCTTAACTGGCTAATCCTCCGCCTTGTGGCACCAGCACACCAGGTTCCAGTCCCGGTCGGGGCACCGGATTCTATCCCAGTTGCCCCTCTTCCAGGCCAGCTCTCTATGGCCCGGGAAGGCAGTGGAGGATGGCCCAAGTCCTTGGGCCCTGCACCCGCATGGGAGACCAGGAGAAGCACCTGGCTCCTGGCTTTGGATCAGCACGATGCACCGGCTGCAGTGGCCATTGGAGGGTGAACCAATGGCAAAAAGGAAGACCTTTCTCTCTGTCTCTCTCTCTCTCTATCCACTCTGCCTGTCAAAAAAAAAAATCACCTGTCATAGATGTATTGATTTATTGAATTTTGAGTTCTGTTTGTGGTTGCCTAATGATTTACCAAATGATTTCAAAGGCATCATAGAATCAGCAGGCCATATGTTCTCCACTTCTGATAATAGAAATGTACTGCAACAAAATAGGGGCAAATATGTATATATTTGGAGCTATGGTTGCACACTAGATTGACTTCTGCTTTTCCAAAGTCCAGTTGTAAGGTATGTGGGCTATTACAGCAGTCGTTTCCTTAGCGAGGAATCAGCCACTGAAAGAACTTAGTTATGAGAGTTCAGCATCTCAATGACTACTGTGGATTGTAACATAATTGGTTAATTTATAAATACTCACATTTTGTTGTATGATGGAGCAAACAAGGAATTGGAAATGCTTTTGTATAAGGAGTCTATATGGTTTGTTAGTGTGAAACCAAGTATTCACGAAGTAAAAATGATCTGTCAAAGTTGGCAAACCCTAAAGGCTTCCATAGCCTCGGCAACCCATAGCTAGAGCCTAGGGAGATTAATGATGCCATAAACAAGAGTGTTAAATTGTTAAATCAACATCAAGAGTGACTGTGTACTTACATCCCATGTGGGATCTGTCCTTAATGGGTTGTCCAATGTGAAGTAATGATATAGCTAGTACTGAAACAGTATTTTTACACTTTGTGTTTAATTTTGGGTGCAAACTGATGAAATCTTTATGTAGTATATACTGAAGCGATCTTCTGTATATAAAGATATTTGGAAATGAAAAAAAAACTTGGGGTTAAATTGGAAATTACATAGAAAATTAATCATTTTTTAAAAAAAATATCATGTAGGATCTCTGTCCTTAATGTGCTGTACACTGTTATTTAATGCTATAACTAGTACTCCAACAGTATTTTTTTCACTTTGTATTGGCATGTAGGAGCAAACTGTTGAAATCTTTATATATACTCAACTGATCTTCTGTATATAAAGAAAATTGAAAATGAATCTTGGTGTGAATGGAAGGGGAGAGCGAGCGGGAAAGGGGAGGGTTGTGGGTGGTAGGGAAGTTATGGGAGGGGGAAGCCATTGTAATCCATAAGCTGTACTTTGGAAATTTATATTCATTAAATAAAAGATTAAAAAAAAGAAAAAAAATGATCTGTCATGACAGAATTTATCCCAACTGACATTTGGACTATATGAATAGATTCACTGTAATAATATAAAGGCAAAAGTACATAAATAATGCCATAGATCTCTCAAGAAGGTATCTTTTGTTTATACTTAAAGTATAATCTAAATTATTATTGTAATATAAATTCTTTCTGTACCAACTAAAGTTCATAAATTAATTCATTTTGTGCCCACTTATTGAACACTATATTTGTTATATTCAGTTGCATCACTGGAAATTCCATCTTAAAGGATTCAAAAGGATGTTTCTAAATAATCCTCAGATATTTAACTACCATAAAGATGACAGCCATAAATTTAGTGATCTCTGGGGGCTGGTGCTGAGGTGTATATGGCTAAGGCTCTTCTTGCAGCACTGGCATTCCATGTGGGCACTGGTTCATGTCCTGGCTGCTCCTTTTCTGATCAGTATTCTTCTGGACTGGGTAAGCAGTAGAATATGACGCCAGTGCTTGGGCACCTGCACTCATGTGGGAGACCCAGAACAACCAATTGACTCCTGGCTTTTAATCTACTCAGCTCTGGCTGTTGTGGCCACTTGAGGAGTGAACAGGAGTGAACAAGATGAAGGGAGATCTCTCTCTCTCTCTCTCTCTCTCTCTCTCTCTCTCTCTCTCTCTATCTCTATCTCTATCTCTCTTTTTCTCTCTAAATCTACCTCTCAAATAAATAATATCTTTTAAAAAAGGTCTCTGAAGAAAACTTTTAGGTTTCCATAGGAATAACTAATAAAGGAAATCTGTTTGCGAATTAAATTTCCTTTTGGGAAAATTCCAAGGAGTGGGATGGCTGGGTTGAATGGTTGGGTTATATTCAGGTTTTTGAGGAATTTCCAGACTGACTTCCATAGTGGCTTAACCAGTTTGCATTCCCACCAACAGTGGGTTAGTGTCACTTTTTCCCCACATCCTCACCAGCATCTATTGTTGGTAGATTTCTGTAAGTGAGCCATTCTCACTGGGGTGAGGTGAAACCTCATTGTGGTTTTGATTTGCATTTCCCTTATTGCTAGTGATCTTGGATATTTTTTCACATGTCTATTGGCCATTTGAATTTCCTCTTTGGAAAAATGTTTATTGAGGTCCTTGGCCCATCTCTGAAGTGGATTGTTTGTTTTGATGTTGTGGAGTTTCTTGATTTCTTTGTAGATTCTGGTTATCAACCCTTTATCTGTAGTATAGTTTGCAAATATTTTTTCCCATTCTGTCGGTTGCCTCTTCACTTTCCTGACTGTTTCTTTTGAAGTACAGAAACTTCTCAATTTGATGCAACCCCAAATGTTAATTTTGGTTTTGACTGCCTGTGCTCCTGGGGTCTTTTCCAAGAAGTCTTTGCCTGTGCCTATATCTTGCAAGGTTTCTCCAATGCTCTCTAATAATTTGATGGTGTCAGGTATTGAAGCTCAATTCACAATAGCTAAGACCTGGAAACACCCCAATTGCCCATCATAAGTAGACTGGACAAAGAAATTATGGGACATGTACTCTATAGAATACTATACAGCAGTCAAAAACAATGAAATCCTGTCATTTGCAACAAGATGGTGGAATCTGGAAAACATCATGCTGAGTGAATTAGGCCATTCCCAAAGAGACAAATTTCATTTGTTTTCCCTGATCGGTGACAACTGAGCACCAAAGGGGAACCCTGTTGAAGTGAAATGGACACTATGAGAAACAGTGACTTGATCAGCTCTTGTCCTGACTGTTGATGTACAATGTAAATATTTATCTATTTTAGTATTTTTTTTTGTTTTAGCACTAGTGGTTGAACTCTGTAATTAACACACAATTATTCTTAGGTGTTTAAATTTTAACCGAAAAGTGTTTCCTCTTAAATATAAGGGTGGGAAAAAGAGAGGGAGATGTACAATTTGGGGCATGCTCAATTGGACTTGCTCCAAATGATGGAGTTACAAATGTGCCAGGGGATTTCAATACAATTCCATCAAGGTGCATTTACCAATGCCATCTCACCAGTCCAAGTGATCATCTTCAGTTCACAATTGACCACATTGATAGGTCTAAGATTCAAAGGGATCACACAAACAAGACTAGTGTCTGCTAATACTAACTGATAGAACCAAAAAGGGAGAGAACAATCCAACATGGGAAGTGGGAAACACAGCAGACTTATAGAAAGGCAGATGTCCTACATCACACTCTGGCCTCAGAATCAGCACTTAATGCATTCGGATCTGTCTCAAGAGACCATGAGAGTGTTTTAGACATGGAAAGCCAACACCCTCTGGAAAAAAGAAAGAAGACCTAAATGAAAGATCTCTGCAAGTGAGATCCTAGTGGAAAGAACAGGGCCATCAAAGAGGAGGTACCTTTCTCTGAAGGGAGGAGAGAACTTCCACTTTGACAATGACCCTGTTGGAATAAGATCAAAGTCGGAAAACCCTAAAGGCTTCCATAGCCTTGGCAACTCATGACTAGAACCTAGGGAGATTATTGACACCATAAACAAGAGTGTCAAGTTGTTAAATCAAAAACAGGAGTTACTGTGTACTTACGTCTCATGTGGGATCTGTCCTTAATGTGTTGTCCAATGTGAAGTAATGCTATAACTAGTACTGAAACAGTATTTTTACACCTTTTGTTTCTGTGTGGGTGCAAACAGATGAAATCTTTACTTAGTATATACTGAATCAATCTTCTGTATAAAGATAATTGAAAATGAAAAATAAAACTTGGTGTTGAATTGGAAATTGCATAGAAAATTAATCAATTCTTAAAAAAATATCATGTAGGTTGCCTCTTCACTTTCCTGACTGTTTCTTTTGAAGTACAGAAACTTCTCAATTTGATGCAATCCCAAATGTTAATTTTGGTTTTGACTGCCTGTGCTCCTGGGGTCTTTTCCAAGAAGTCTTTGCCTGTGCCTATATCTTGCAAGGTTTCTCCAATGCTCTCTAATAATTTGATGGTTTTGGGTCATAGATTTAAATCCTTAATCCATGTTGAGTGATTTTTTGTGTAAGGTTAAATGTAGGGGTCTTGCATCAAGTTTCTGCATGTGGAAATCCAATTTTCCCAGCACCATTTATTGAATAGGCCGTCCTTATTCCAGGGATTAGATTTGGATCTTTGATCAAATATAAGTTGGTTGTAGATGTTTGGATTGATTTCTGGTGTTTCTATTCTGTTCCATTGGTCTATCCATCTGTTTCTGTACCAGTACCATGCTGTTTTGATAACAACTGTCCTGTAGTATGACCTGAAATCTGATATTGTGATATCTCTGGCTTTTTTTGTTGTTGTTGTTGTAGAAGATTGCTTTGGCTATTCAAGGTCTTCTGTGTCTCCATATGAATTTCAGCATCATTTTTTCCAGATTTGAGATTAATGTCTTTGGTATCTTGATTGGTATTGCATTGAATGTATAAATTGCTTTTGGGAGAATAGACATTTTGATGATATTGATTCTTCCAATCCATGAGCATGGAAGATTTCTCCATTTTTAGGTATCCTCCTCAATTTCTTTCTATAAGGTTTTGTACTTTTCAAGGTAGAGATCTTTAACATTCTTGGTTAAGTTTATTCCAAGGTATTTGATTGTTTTTGTAGTTATTGTGAATGGGATTGATCTTAGAAGTTCTTCTTCAGCTATGGCATTGCCTGTGTATACAAAGGCTGCTGATTTTTGTGGTAAGAATGGCTCACATTCAGAAATCTACCAACAATAGATGCTGGCAAGGATGTGGGGAAAAAGGGACACTAACCCACTGTTGGTGAGAATGCAAACTGGTGAAGCCACTATGGAAGTCAGTCTGGAGATTCCTCAGAAACCTGAACATAACCCTACCATACAACCCAGCCATCCCACTCCTTGGAATTTACCCAGAGGAAATTCATTTGCGTAATAAAAAAAGCCATCTGCACATGAATGTTTATTGCAGCTCAATTCACAATAGCTAAAACCTGGAACCACCCCAAATGCCCATCAATAGTAGACTGGACAAAGAAATTATGGGACATGTACTCCACAGAATACTATACAGCAGTAAGAAACAATGAAACCCAGTCCTTTGCAACAAGATGGAGCAATCTGGAAAACATCATGGTGAGTGAATTAAGCCAGTCCCAAAGAGACAAATATCATTTGTTTTCCCTGATCGACGACAACTGAGCACCAAAGGGGAAACCTGTTAAGTGAAATGGACACTATAAGAAACAATGACCTGAACAGCTCTTGTCCTGACTCTAGATGTACAATGTAATACTTTATCCTTTTTAGTATTTGTTGTTGTTGTTGTTGTTGTTGTTGTTGTTCTAGTACTAGTGGTTGAACTCTGTAATTAACACACAATTATTCTTAGGTGTTTAAAGCTGAACTGAAAGGTTATCCCTGTTAAATTTAAGAGTGGAAAAAGAGAGGGAGGAGATGTACAATTGAGGACATGCTCAATCAGACTTGCCCCAAATGATAGAGTTAGAAATGTGCCAGGGGATTCCAATACAATCCCATCAAGGTGGCATGTACCAATGCCATCTAACTAGTCCAAGTGATCAATTTCAGCTCACATTCCATGGCTCTGATAGGTCTAAGATTCAAAGGGATCACACAAACAAGACAAGTGTCTGCTAATACTAACTGATAGAATCAAAAAGGGAGAGAAAGATCCAACATGGGAAGTGGGATACACAGCAGACTCATAGAATGGCAGACATCCTAAACAACACTCTGGCCTCAGAATCAGCACTTAAGGCATTCGGATCTGGCGGAAGAGCCCATGAAAGTATTGTAGGCATGGAAAGCCAAGATACCATGGAAAAGAAAAAAAAAGAAGACCTAAATGAAAGATCTCTGTGAGTGAGATCCCAGTGGAAAGAACGGGGCCATCAAACAAGGAGGTACCTTTCTCTGAAGGGAGGAGAGAACATCCACTTTGACTATGACCCTATCAGAATAAGATCAAAGTCAGCGAACTCTAAAGGCTTCCATAGCCTTGGCAACTCATGACTAGAGCCTAGGGAGATTACTGACACCATGAACAGGAGTGTCAAATTGTTAAGTCAGCAACAGAAGTCACTGTGTACTTACATCCCATGTGGGATATGTCCTTAATGTGTTGTCTAATGTGCATGATGCTATAATTAGTACTGAAACAGTATTTTACACTTTGTGTTTCTGCGTGGGTACAAACTGATGAGATCTTTACTAATTATACACTGAATCGATCTTCTGTATATAAAGATATTTGGAAATGAAAAAAAAAAACCTGGTGTTAAATTGGAAATGGCATAGAAAATTAATTTAAAAAATATTATGTATGATCTCTGTCTTTAATGTGCTGTACACTCTTATTTAATGCTATAACTAGTACTCCAACAGTATTTTTTTTCACTTTGTGTTGCTATATGGGGGCAAACTGTTGAAATCATTACCTAATATATACTAAACTGATCTTCTGTATATAAAGAGAATTGAAAATGAATCATGATGTGATTGGAAGGGGAGAGGGAGTGGGAAAAGGGAGGGTTGTGGGTGGGAGGGAATTTTTAGGGGGTGGAATCCATTGTAACCCATAAGCTGTACTTTGGAAATTTTTAAATAAAAGTTTAATTAAAAAAGTTTAATAAAGCAAGAAGATTGGGCCTGAGGGAAATAAATATATTTATATCATGTAGGATCTCTGTCCTTAATGTGCTGTACATTGTGATTTAATGCTACTCTAGTACTCCATCAGTATTTTTAACTTTGTGTTGCTATGTGAGGGTAAACTTTTTGAAATCTTTAGTTCATATACACTAAACTGATCTTCAGTATATAAAGAGAATTGAAAATGAATCTTGATGTGAATGGAAGGGGAGAGGGAGCAGGAAAAGTTAGGGTTGCAGTTGGGAGGGAAGTCAGGGGAGGGGGAATCCATTGTAACCCATAAACTGTACTTTGGAAATTTATATTCATTAAATAAAGTTTTAAAAATGTAAAATCCAAAAAAAGAGATAATTTGATCGAGGCTGTTATTCAGGCAATATCATTTTCTAGTTAAGAAAATTCTGGTAAGTAGAAGAATGAAGTGAGTAGCACAAGGAAATGATCCATTATACACAAATAGAGGAGGATGAGTAAAGGATCAACAAATAAAGGGCAAATAGTGCTTTTTTGAGACACTAATGGATGTTTGATTTGAAGATGAATCAAACTGGGCATGAGTAGGAAGCATCATGATATAATCCAAGTTCCAAGTTATGAGAGCAGGACAAATTTCAAAATATTTATCAAGTAAGATAAAAGGAATATTATTATATTAGGTATAGAATTTTGATGGAGATAAGTCCTAAGATAAATCCTAACTGTAAGTTCAAGGATTTTAGCTTATGAAGCCAGCTCAATGGAAAAGCACTGATGACTCAGGATAAAAGGACTTGAGTTCAAATATGCTAAGTTTTAGATACCACAAATACAAAAATACATAAAAAAGTTAACAAAAAAATTACAAAATTGTTTTGTGCATGTAATTTGAAATCCATGCTTGTTATTTTGAAATATCCACATTGGGACTGTGCTGTGGCACAGTAGGTTATTAGCCTGAGGCACCAGCATTTTATGTGGGAGCTGGTTCTAGTCCTGGCTGCTCCTCTTACCATCCAGCTTTCTGCTATAGCCTGGGGAAGCAGTAGAAGATGGCCCAAGTTCTTGGGGCCCTACAGCCGCATGGGAGATCTGGAAGAATCTCCTGGCTCCTAGCTTCAGATTGGCACAGCTCTAGCCATTGTTGCCATTTGGGGAGTGAACCAGTGGACAGAAGACATTTCTCTCTGTTTCTCCCTCTTACTGTCTGTAACTTTACCTTTCAAATAACTAAAATCTTTAAAAAATGCATGTTGAAACTTCTGCTGGCTGAAGAGCCCTCACACATGAAATTAAAATGAGGCATCTCAGATCAACACAGCCCCAGCTCTTGTAGCCAATGGGGAAATAAACCAGCAGATATCTCTGTCTCTCTCTGTCTCTCTCTCTCTCTGTCTCTTCCTGCCTCTCCTTCTCTTTCTGTGTAACTCTAAGTTTCTAGTAGATAAATAAATCTTAAAAAAAAATAAAGTGAAGCATCTGAATAGAAGGCTGGGTGCTATATACACATTGGGAAATCTTTGGTGTAGAAAATTGAACTCATAGGACCAAATGACTGAGAATTGAAAAGAATCTTCATTCCAGAATTGAGGAAATTCCACAGTTAATATTTTGGAGGAAAACATTACCTTGAAAAAGAGAGGCAGAGGGAACAACAAAAGATAAATGATGGATTTAAGAAGCTAAACAGAAAAAAGCTTCATAAACAAAGGAAAAACAAAAGAAAAAAGAAAAACAAACCAAACAAAATGGAAAAAAAAAAACACAAGACTTTGTCACTTCTGGCTTCAGAGGTCAATGAGATCAGAAAGACATTTGAACTGACCAAGGCCCGTTGATCCACCTGGGTGGTCAGTCTATAGGTGGCTCTTCCTATTTCAGCTTATCAGGAAGTAAACACTTCAAGAATTCTTCTTCCTTTTCCACAGACATTATCATTCTATCTAACCAGGTTAAATCCAAGAAAATGAAACTTATGCACAAATCATAAAACTAATTCCTAAATTGGTAGTTTAAAAGGAATTAAATGACATTAAGATTCTATACAAGATGTGAAAGGGGACAAGCTTAGAGAAGACACCTGCTTCATCCCATCTGAACATCTTGTGAAAATTTAATTGCCATTATCAATAATTAAAAGGGGGATCATTTCAGGGGCCATTAGATCTCTCCCTCAAGAATGACTGAAGACACACATAAGTGAGTTCTCTCCAGGGGGTCTACTATGAAAGTCAAACTGAGTTGTCATCTCTTAGAGGTTCTTTCTGAGTCCACTTTGTACTCTGCACAGCATCATCACTGCCATTCGGAACTTACTGCCTTTGAACCTTGGACCATAACTTGCAGCTAAAATAAAACTGTTTTCTTTCCAACTTATTCCATCTATGGCACTGTGTTATTAGGCAAAGCAAATGGGTTCAACCTCTAGGAAGCACCATGCTGTTTGGCAGCAGGACAGAAAACTCTAGGGATTCAGATAACCACTAGGGAGACAGGAGTGACCCAAGACTTCACAGATCACAGTTTCTCCCCACATGAACCCCACACATGCAGTCCCGGTTCTCCTCAATGGGTCCCCAGTCCTGACCAAACAATGAGGAAGACACAGGGCTGCAGATGAGGAGCTTCCCAGAGAGGGCTCAGGGTCCTTGCCAAAGTCACTGCTTCTAGGTACAGATGGTGTGACTGAGGTCCTGGATCTTGGCCAAGCCCACATCCCCTGGACTTTGGAGGTGAGAAGAAGAATTTCATGAGGAGATTCCAGAGCAGGAAGCTTGCGTCTGTAAATCCTACAGCTGACCACTGGGAGGACTGGAGTTGACTATAGTCATTTCTAGTAGATTTTCACCAGCTACATACTAGTCTCCCATGTGATATCCAGCCACCTACACTCACCATTTCTAGCTTCTGAGGGGTTGGGATGACCTCTTTTTCAGGTCCTGCTGTGAAAATAAAGCCACAGAAAGCAAAACCTGAGTTACTCATTGCCTTTCTCTTCCTGTCAGCCAAGCCCATCTGGAACTATGGCTGCTCCCCAAATTGTGTTACTGTGACATGGGTGCCTGATGATTGGATAGTTTGTACATCCTGAGTATGCAAGACATCACAAAGACACAGCCAATGAGAATACACTGTGTCACAGGAGGGCTCCTTAGGGTTCTGCTGAGTGAACTGGGAGTGAGGGGTGAGGTTTGAGTTCCGGTTTGAAGCCACCTGTTTCTGCTTGGCTGTTGGCCTCCTTACACCTGATGGTAGATCCCATTCCTGTCAGTCCCCCTACTGGAGTCCCTCCTGGCCCCACATGTCCGAGATCCTGCTAGCAAATTGTGATCTGGAGCTTGCAGGGGTCTGCTGCAATCCACTTAATATTCATTGTCTTCTGGACTTTATTTTTATTATTATTTTATCCAGATTCTCAACTCACTTGTACTTCTTAAATACTGCTTGATATCTCTTTATGGATATTAGATAGATTAGTCTTCTTTTGGTTAATTTTTCTTTTAAGCTTTTGTATACTAGTCTGATTTTGTCATTTTTTAAATTTGTTTTTGGGTGTTTCATAGTAATTCTATGAATTTTATTTATTGATTTCAGATTCAGCAATTATTTTAATTTTTTTAACTTTTATTTAATGTAAATTTCCAGTGTACAGCTTATGGATTACAATGGCTTCCCCCTCCCATAACTTCACTCCCACCCGCAACCCTCACCTCTCCCGCTCCCTCTCCCCTTCCATTTGCATCAAGATTCATTTTCAATTCTCTTTATATACAGAAGATCAATTTAGTATAAAGATTTCAACAGTTTGCATCCACACAGCAACTCAAAGTGAAACATACTGTTTCAGTACTAGTTATAGCATTAAATCACAATGTACAGCACATTAAGGACAGAGATCCCACATGAGGAGCAAGTGCACAGTGGCTCCTGCTGTTGACCCAACAAATTGACTCTCTAGTTTATGGTGCCAGTAACCACCCTAGGCTGTCATCATGAGTTGCCAAGGCTATGGAAGCCTTCCAAGTTTGCCGACTCTGATCATATTTAGACAAGGTCATAAAAGACAGAGTGAGGATAGTAACCAATGTTCCTAAGAGTGGCATTTACCAAGTTTGAATGATTATACAGCATTAAGTGGGGAAGAGGATCATCAGTACACACAGGTTGGGAGTAGAGCCATTGGTGGTAGAGTAGAGGTTATGATTACAAAGGAATGAGGCACAGGCCAGTACACTGCAGTGGCTTTCAATGTGGTAAGCTTGGGCTTCAGCAGAAGTCAGCTTGTGAAGAGCCCTGGCAGCTCTGCCAAGAGTTGGATCACTGGAAATGGACCTGCCCTGGAGTCGAAGGATGCCCAGGTCAGAGCCACAGATCTTATTGGCTCTAAGCTGAAAAGCCCTTCACTCAGCCCAACTTCCAAAGAGACCACTGCAGCTGAGGGGACGGCCAAGTAGGGTCAGCAACATTGCAGGCAGAACTGTAAATTTCTTGTTAGAGATGCCACCTGCCTTTACCTGGCCAGCTCTCCTCCCAGGCCAGCCAAGTAATGAAAGTCAACAGAGTGCCTTCCCCTAGGAGGTTCACACCTCCCTTAGGATATACCCCATGTGAAGAGATAGATAGCTCTGGGCCTCTTAACTTACAAGGCCTAAAGCCCAACAGATTATTATCAAGCCCCTTCTATCCGGTTCTATTTGCCTCTCAATTAGAAAACTTAATTGTAGCTTAGACAGCACCTTTCTTAGCTCCTCTAATAATGACTCTGTCCTTTGTTCTATTTTAATTTTTGTATTTGGGCTTAGATTATGTTGGGTTATCTATATAACAGTGTGACTGACATATGTTGTATAGAAGTAGATCCTTATACCTTGTGGCTCCAGGACTACACCAACAGTGGAATGTTAGAGACAGGTAGTGAGCAGCAGCAACCTTGTCTGAGTCCACTCTGAGGAAAAAAGCTTTCAATGATTCTGTATTACTGTGTATCATGTTTGTGTATCATGTTTGTTGTAGGTCCATTGTAGGCAATCTTGACTGTATAAGAAAGTTACTGTTTCTATATTGTTCTAATAGTTGTTTTTAATAAGTACATGCCAGAATTTATTAAACAGTTTTAAACATTTAATATAAAGTTTAAACATTTACTCAAACATTTTATGTAATGGCTTAACCTGCTTCACCACAGCACCAGCCCCAACATAAAAGACCTTGATATTTAAAAACATGATAAATATTTTCTGAAAAAAAAAGTTATATGTACTTATTGAAATTGCCAATTAAAATGACTTTTTAAATTCCACAAAATGTTATTTAAAAACCCAATAGAAAAATGTGTTTTGATATATGTCATTGGATACATATTAGGCAGTACTACAAACATTAATTCTTTAAACATCACAGTTGTGATGGAAATAAATTATTTCTTTGTGCTGTAATTTTTTCATTCTCCTTTTTTGTAATCTCTTACACAATATTAACAAAACTGCACCTTCCATTTGTTGTTAATATCCACACCTTTTTATGTAAAAATCATTCAGTAAATAGTTGATGTGATGTTGTTTATGGGAAAATACTTAATGAAACCACAATTCAGTAAAATAGTAAATTGTGTTAGTTTCTTAAAATACATTTTGACTATTGTTAGTCATAAACAATCATCATCAAAACAAAAACTAGACATTTTTGTCATTCTTTATGGGATTTTGTATTGTAATTAAGTTCTAAGTTGTTAGTGAAAAAAGAAATAGGAATAAAGAAATGCCTTTTGTGTATACTTTCTTGAAATTCTAACATCATTTTAAAAAATAATAAAGGTAGAGTGATAAAAACTTTAATATCAATTCCAAAAGTTTAAAACATTCCTGAATAGCTTCCCACCTTGCCTGTCAGGTGCATCTTCTCCATTAAACCATGTGACCTTGCAGTCCCTGGTATAAATGGGGGAGCACTCTCCCTCAGCTTCTGTTGCATCTGTTCTGATGGATGCCATACCTCATTAAGCCTTGTTACTTTGCTTACAAAAAAAATGTGATTTTTGAAAAGGCAAATTTAAAGAGAAGATTGAAATGAGGAAGGGAGGAAGGAAGGGGGGAAGAGAGAGAAGTAGAGAGATTGAAAGTCAGAGGGAGAGAGAGAGAGAAAGAGAATGAGTGAGAGAGATCTCATCCACTGATTGACTTTCAAAATGGCTACAATGGCTGGGACCAGGCCAGGAGCTTCAAACACCTACCAGGTCTCCCACATGGGTGTAAGGGTCCCAAGCACTTGATCTGTCTTCCATTGATTTTGTTATTGCATTAACAGGGAACTGGATGAAAAGTGGAGCAGGCAGGACTCAAACCAGTGTTCATATGGGATGCTAGTGTCACTGGTGGCAGCTTGACTTGCAGCACTGAAATGCTGGCCCCTTAACTAGATTATTGATTTAAATTTTTTTATTAGTCATGCTATAGGAAGGATAAAAGTATATCTCTGGTAACTAGAGAAATCCATATTTTTAAATTATTATTAAATTAAAAAGTGTCAAGAAGTATACATTCAAAATAAGGGAATATATTACATGTCTCAGTAAAATTACTGTTAAATAATCATATTAATCAATATAAATATAATCAATATAAATATAATTTAACAGTGTTAAATAAAATATTTCATTGTGTGAACTTTGAAAGTCAGTTATTTATCTAATTTTTAATTTGGAAACAGAATTCACTCTTTGAGTACTCACTTCATCTAGTGTTTTATTTGTAATGTCATGTTAATTTTCAGAGAGGTACAGTAATATAGTCTCTCCTGAATCTAGTCCTGACTCTCATTCCCCCATACAAGTAAGAAGAAAAACATGAGTGACTATCACAATATACTACTTTTGTCCTTCATTATTTTCTACTTTCCAGAATGAAATGAATGGCATTAAATAATAAACTGCTTAGGAGTTCTGTCGGAGGCCACCCGACAAACCACATGGAGACACGCAGCACTCAGTCAATTCATCACCACGTTTATTGCCTCATCGCGTTCCAAGCCAAAGTAGGGGGCCTGGCGATGAGGGACTGGAGGCAGTCTCCCTGGGGAAACTCTTTAGTCTCCAGCCCCGAGCACACAGAAAGACAAGGATATATACCCCAGACCCCATACAGATAACATTCATTGTGTGCAATCATGCATAGCACAGGAACAGAGCAAGTTTACAAAGTAGCAAAGATCAGGGTACAAGCTCTGCAGATACAGCAAAGAACATCATAAACCTTCATCAGAAGTCACATCCTGCCTGCAGGAATGTGGGATGAAAAATCTTGTGCCTTCGGCCTTCAGGAAAATAAGCACAGGAAACATGATTAGATAAGGGACAGCCTCAGCCTGCTGCATCTCATGTCAGGCCAGGGCCACTAGCCCTGACAGAGTTCAGCAAAGAATTATGTTTTTTTTTTTTCAGAAAAACAGGAATTTTCTCCATCCTTAATGTGTTGTACTATGTGAATTAACGGTAAAACTACTACTCAAACAGTACTTTATACTTTGTGTGTCTGTGTGGGTACAAACTGTTGAAATCTTTACTTAGTATATGCTAAGTTGATGTTCTGTATATAAAGATATTTGACAATGAATCTTGATGAAGAATGGGATGGGAGAGGGCATGGGAGATGGGATAGTTGAGGTTGGGTGGGAGGTTATCAGGAAAAGCCACTATAATCCAAAATTTGTACTTTGGAAATTTATATTTATTAAATACAAGTTGAAAATAATTAAAAAAATAAAGTGAATCAACAGGGGAACAGTTTATGTTGTATTCGTTTTACAAAGGATTGTTATATATTCATTTAAAACTGCAATAAAGCATTAATGTATCAATGCTGCATTGTTTAATCTATAATGAAAGAAAGAAAGGCAGGGAGGAAGGGATGGATGCAGGAGGAAGATTGTTCACACATACAAATTCCTGAACCCTGCAGGTAGGCAATTAGGAAACACTCTGGAAAAATGCATTATTAATATGTTAGCAGTCATTAGAAAATTGTGGTGGACTTTGAGACAATTTTCCTGGTGTTAAATGGGTCTAATTTTTTAAAATTTTTTAAATTTTTTTTTTTATTTTTTGACAGGCAGAGTGGACAGTGAGAGAGAGACAGAGAGAAAGGTCTTCCTTTTGCCATTGATTCACCCTCCAATGGCTGCTGCGGTAGGTGCGCTGCAGCCGGCGCACTGCGCCAATCCAATGGCAGGAGCCAGGTGCTTCTCCTGGTCTCCCATGGGGTGCAGGGCCCAAGCACTTGGGTCATCCTCCACTGCACTCCCTGGCCACAGCAGAGAGCTGGCCTGGAAGAGGGGCAACCGGGACAGGATCGGTGCCCCAACCGGGACTTGAACCCGGCGTGCCGGCACCGCAAGGCGGAGGATTAGCCTAGTGAGCCGTGGTGCTGGCCAAATGGGTCTAATTTAAACAGAAGCATTTTCACTACAACTTGAAAAAGTTAGTTAAAATGAGTGTGTTATGAAGAACATAAAACTTTTTACTGAATTGGTAATATTAGTATTTAATTAATCCTCAACATTTCACTTGTTTCTAATATATAAGGCCTCATCTCTCTATCAGCACAGTCAGCCCCAGGCCCTGGGGGTTACTGGTAGGGGTTCTCTGGAAAGTGTGTGGAGACAGCATCAACGGAAGCTGCAGACTGGGGGCTGAAAGAATAGCAGCATTGGTTGCCAGTGGACAGGTGTTCCGCTTAACACCCTTGTGGAGTAATTATCTTGAGCCATGCTGTCCAGTTGACCAGGTCCTTCTTCTGTTTATTCTGGTGCAGCCTGTGCCTCTCCTCCAAAGTTTCTACAACTGTCTTGCCTCCTGACCTGGCTGTTGGCTGTGTACCCCAGTTGGCCTCTGGGTTGGCCTGGAGTCCTCACTGCTGGGAGCTGGGCTAAGATTGTAAAATTGGCCTGTACCTTGGGCTCTAGGATGAGAATGCACAGCATGGGGCTGGTCTCCAATAGGCACCATTTTCCAGTACATTACTCCCAGAATGTTCCAGAGAGTCAAGAAATGGGCAACCATCCTGGCTGGGTTCTTACATCATGTGAGGGTGAGACTGGAAGCCTACATGGAGGGCAAAGCACAGCTGCATGAGGCTGGGTATGCTGACACTGATGGTTGAGCTTTGGCCATGCAGTGTGTAGTGGAGAGCATCCTCTGGGATCTCCACAGCAACAATGCCCAGGATGCTATGGATCCACTCCCAGGTGTGGTAGTGGCAGGAATTGATGTTCACAGTATTTAGAACACAGCCCACACAGTCATAGACAGGCTCTGCCAAAAGGAGACCTCTGAGTTGGTGCTGCTGCCCACATTGCTTGCACTCAGGGGTCACAGGGAGATTACAGGCTGCATAGAACATTGCCCAGATGTCAGGGGCTGCTGTTTCCTTGCCAAGGCATTGAAGGTTCTAGGTCCAAAGCCTAAACTCTGAGACACCAATGCCTACCTCCAGGTTGAGGCCATGACCTTGGCCTTGCTGGTGAAAACCTAACATTCATTCA
This sequence comes from Lepus europaeus, assembly GCF_033115175.1. Lineage (NCBI taxonomy): Eukaryota > Metazoa > Chordata > Mammalia > Lagomorpha > Leporidae > Lepus > Lepus europaeus. The sequence goes on along the minus strand of NC_084851.1, from coordinate 29,738,046 downwards.
TAGAAGTTGGCTCTTATATTAGCAGTGACACCATGGAGCACTGGCAGCAGCTGGCCTGGAGGTTCAGGCTGTACAGCATGATACTTAGGGCCATTTTGTGTCAGATTTGGCACTTGAGCCATGGCAATGTATTTTCTATAGCAGGTCTCTCAGTTGTTGCCTGCCAGCACCACCATGCCAGTTCAGATTAATCGCAGCAATGCTCCTTTGCTCAAAGCCTGCAAGGCTACATCCAGGAAGGGTGCAGAGTTGCTTTAGGGGTCCAAGTGGATGACGTCATGCTACTCTGCTGGCTACCATCTAGTGCCAGTGTGTGGACATCTAAGCATCTGCACAATGGTGCTATACTAGTTGTGCCATTTAATTGAAGTTCACATAGCAGCGATGGAGACACATGGCCCAGACGGGGTTCCATCAGTAACCACATATTGGAGCTGGGGCACCTCTAGAGTGAATTGAATGGATTATATCCTGAAGCTACATGTCCTCTGAGCACCCACAGTCCTCCCTCACAGATTGCCCCCATAGCAGCTGCTTGAGGGGTAGTCTGCAGGCCCCTGGTTTCCGCATTCTTTTTGATTCAGCCTTTTCCTCATCTATGACTAGTCCACAACAACCTCTGCAGGTCCTTCCCAGCTGGTGCCTTGATTTGGATTCCTTTGACCTTGAGATGACATGAAGAGACTTGGTGATTACAACTCATGTCAGGTGTTAAGTTTGGCATAGTTTGGGGTCCTGGCCTTTTGTATCCTCAGAAAGTAGAGACAGAGATAAGAGATGCAGACTGACCTCAACAGACACAGTTTGCCTTTTTGGGAGCAAAGAGATTGGCAACAGTCTGTTCTTACAAAGAGATGCACTCTGGGCCCATTTGGGATTCAGGATTTTATCTAGTTAATGAGGGAATTTACCACTGAGGGGTGGAGATAGAAGGCAGCTGGCAGAAGTGTAGGGAAGTCTTTGAAGTCTCAGAAAACTTTCCTCTTATTTGTTTCACATCTTCTCTGTGCTTTGCCATTTGCATTGCAAGTAGTTAAGAAGGGTCTGGTTAGGCACAAAGGATCCCCACAAAAGGGAGGAAGTAGGGATGGGGAGTGGAGTAAAAGGAAGAAAGAGAGGAGGGGAAGGTGCAACAAGTCCTTTATCAGGTCTCCATGAAACTCCTGTAAAGGGTGTTAGAAGATCCCATTGGTGGAGGGGAAGGCAATCATTACAGCCCCCTCAGTAGGTGTTGTTTCCTTGGATTCAGGTGGGCTCTCTTCCATGCAGCATTCTATGACTTTCTCCCTTAGTACTGGATCCAGTGATGCTTGGATATGCCCCTCCATAAATCAGGATCTACACAAAGACCTCTCTTCAAAAAATAGAGAAATGAATTAGTCTGCACATGTTTCTTGTGTTTCTAATATGTGGTGTAATAATGTGATTAAATATACTTGAAACGATTAATATTCTAGAATAATCACTTACGCAACTGAATTTTAAGTGTATCTAATACTATGTCAAATAACTTGGTTAGGAAAAGGCCTATTGTTTTAATAGGTCAATGGTCATATTATTTTTAAATTGATATTTTGAGAGACAGATACAGATAATCAGAAACAGCACCATCTGCTGGTTCTCTTACAAAATGCCCACAGTGGTCAGAACTGGACCAGGACTAAACTAGGAGCTTAGAACACAATCCAGGCCTCCTACATGGTTGCAGCAATCCAGATTTTGAGCCATCTCCTGCCACTTCCCATGGCACACATTAGCAGGAAGCTATAGTTCAAAGTGGAGCTGAGAATCAAAAACAAGCACTCTGATGTAACTCAAGCATCCCAACCCATGTGATAGTTGCTAGAACAAGTGTTTATCCTTAAAGTATTATCATTTGTAACCTTTTCATATGTTTTGTGTATAGAAATGTGGAAGAAATGAATACTTCAATTGGTTTTATATGAGTATTCATTGTCACTAGGAAAGGTTATTACTGCTTTAATTTTTTTTTGTAATTTCTTGTATGTTTTTTATCATACAGTTTTTAATTTTATGTAGACAACTTAGTTCATATATAATCCCTTCAATTATTTTCATTTTAAAAATGATCTGTGCATCCAGAAATATTGGCACAAAGTTTTTATTGTGGTATCAAAGTAAATCTTAGCATTTCATCGAATATTTTTTTGTCCAAGAGGGAGAGACAGAGAGAAAGACAAACTGATAGATACAAAAAGAGAGACATCTCTCACACACATATTGACTCCTCAAATGCCTACAATAACTCAAGTGAGGCTGGGTCTCGATGAGAAGTCAATCCAGGTACCCTACTCGAGTCATCACTTGCTGCTTCTCACAGTGTACCTTAGCAGGAAACTGAAATCAGGGGCTAGAGTTAGGAATCAAACTTAGCATCCCACCATGGAATGCAGGCACATCAACTGCTAGGACATATGCCCGTTTCTTAAATTTTAACTTACTTTGGCTAATTGCTCAAATGGAAAATCCTTTTAAAAATGCTTCTGGAAGAGCCAGTGCTGTGGTGTAATAACCTAAGCCTGCTCCTCTGGCACCGGCATCCCATGTGGGTGCTGTTTCATGTTCTGGCTGCTGTTCTCTGATCCAGCTCTCTGTTATGCCTGAGAAAACAGTAGAAGATGATGCAAATGTTTCCCCATGCCTGCACTAGTGTGGGAGATCTCGAAGAAGCCCCTGACTCCTGGTTTTGAATCAGCCCATCTCTAGCCATTGCAGCCATTTGGGGAGTTAACTGGTGGATTTAAGACCTTTCTCTCTATCTCTCCCTCATCCTTCTATAACTCTACCTCTCAAATAAATAAATATCTGTAAAAATGGTTTTAGAATAATATTTTCTTAAAAGTATTGTAATTGCATGTATTTATTGGGCATGGCGGAATAATTGGACACATCAAGTTAGTATTTCCATATTAAACATTAAAATGACTTCAATAATAGCATATTTATGAAGCATAATGTCATATTTCAACAAAGGTATATCATGTGCACTCTTAAAATCAGGTCATGAACATTTTCTTATTTTTGCCTTTACTTGAAGATTGAAGCTTATTAAAACTCTTCTACTTGCTCAGATAGTAGCTAATAGGTTATTGTGAACTATAGTCACTCCACTCTGTTGTGTAACATTAGGAACTTATTCGAAATGATGATTTGGTACCCATTATTCAGCCTCCCTCTTACCTCCCACACACTTAACATCCGATAGTCATCACTATTTTGTGTTCAGAATGATGTTTTTAGCTTCAGCACATGTACAAGAAAGCATAGTGTTTATCTTTGTGTGGTCTGCATATTTCAATTGACATCTTGTTCTCCAAGTCCATCCATTTTGTTCAAAATTACACAATTTCTTTCTTTTTATGGCTGAAAATATTCCATTGTGAATATATACTACATTTTCTTTAATCACCTTGTGATAAACACCTTGCTATTGTGAACAGCACTACAATAAACATTGTAGTTGAAATATCTTTGTAATATAATTACTCATTTCTTTTGGGCATATACCCAGCTGAGTATTTTTTTTGACAGGCAGAGTGGACAGTGAGAGAGAGACAGAGAGAAAGGTTTTCCTTCCGTTTTTTCAACCCCCAAATGGCTGCTACGGCCGGCGTGCTGTGCCAGTCCGAAGCTAGGAGCAAGTTGCTTCCTCCTGGTCTGCCACATGGGTGCAGAGCCCAAGCACTTGGGCCATCCTCCACTGCCTTCCTGGGCCACAGCAGAGAGATGGACTGGCAGAGGAGCAACTGGGACAGAAGCCGGCACCCCAACTGGTATTAGAACTTAGGGTACCGATGCCGCAGGCAGAGGATTACCCTAGTGAGCCATGGCACTGGCCCCAGCTGAGTCTTTTATTAAATAAAATAGTAATAAGGTAAATACTAGAGCCATGAGACATAATTTTTTTATTTGTCTTGCAGAAATATTGAGTTTTGCTTGCACATTAAAAAATTGGAACTTTCATATTAAATTGCACTGATCTAAAACCAGGAGCCAGGTGCTTCCTCCCAGTCTCCCATGCGGGTGCAGGGGCCCAAGAGCTTGGGCCATCCTCCAATGCCTTCTTGGACTACAGCAGAGATCTGGAAAGGAAGAGGAGCAACTGGGACTAGAACCCGGCACCCATATGGGATTCTGGTGCCGCAGGCAGAGGATTAACCAAGTGAGCCATGGTAGTGGCCCACCTCTACTTCTGATCCAGCTTCCTACTAGTGTGTACCCTGGGAGGTAGCAATGAAGCACCAAGTACTTGGGTCACTGCCATCCAAGTGAGTGACCCAAATGGAATTCTTTGTTCCTGGCATTGGCCAGGCCCTGCCCAGGCTATCAGGGACATTTGTGGAGAGAAGTGGTGGATAGAAATTTTTATTCCTGTGTTTCTCCTTCTAAATCTATAACTGTTTTTCTAATGAATACATCTTTGAAAGTAACTGGGATCTGACCATGCTGGATGCATAACCACAGGGAGCAACAATTGACTGTAGCTAGATAGCTGCTATTCCTTTTATATTGTACACATATTCTAATTCGCCATAATCATTATTGTATTTCAATAGGTCCTTTTTACTCCTCAATACTGTCTCTCTTAGCACAGTAGACAATGAGTGAGAATTGTTTTAAGTAACAGATTGTCACAGATAGTCACAGAGAAAACCTTTCAGGATTGAGCTGGCTTGTCGATTCCTTAGGAAGCTACATTATTCCAGTTAACAGGAACAAAATTACTTTAATATTTGTTGACTTCAAAAGAAGTTTATTCATGGAGGGCCAGAATTTTTGATGTATATGTGAGGGATCAGGGTACATGAGGGGAGTTTCATGAAACTGGAATTATGGTAAAATTTGGCCTGCAGAATAACATGAGTAAAGCAAATACATCTTATCATTTCAAAAATCTTAAATTCAATAGCTTAAAGAAACTGATTTTTATGCCTAATTCCAAATATATAATTAATCTTTATAATGAATTATGGGTAGATGAATGATAGCCTATCTCATGATAAGATCTCATTAAAAGCATAGTTGAAAATTAATTAGAGAATGAGGGGCAACTGAAACTGCCTGAAAAAGTTAAACAGAGTTCATAGTATGAGGTGAAAGAGAGTCCTCCATTTGGGTAGGTCAAAGATATTTTGAAACTGCAAAATGAGGTGCTCTGTTCCCATATGTAGTAAAGTCTTGTTCCCAAGCTGAACCACCACTTCTTCCTCAGCCTTAATCTTGGCAGCAACCCTTGACCCACCCCATCATGCCCAACTGCAGCTCCAGAGGACCCTTGCACACACTGCTGCCCACTAATGGAGATAGGAGAATTGGGTTCTCTGAAAGAGGTCAGATCAAACTTGCTCTTAAGCCAACCCACTACACATTTCTGGTCCAGCTACAACTCATAGCTATCATCCTCAGTGCTGGCCATGGTGATGGCTCATGCTGGGTCCAGGCTTGCACACTGTTATATGGCTGCTTGGCTGCCACTGAAGCAGCCACCAAGTCAGAGCAAGTTCTGCTCATCCCAACTCTGGCTTGTCCTCCAGCTCATGATCAGGCTCAGGCTCTGGCTCCCACTGCCTCAAAGAGTGGGCCCTGATACATACCTCAAACACTTGCATGGGACAGGCTCTAAAATTATAATAGAATTGAAAGTGAGGGAATGCTCCAACATGAGAAAATGTTGACTTAGCTGATTCATACAATGACAACTGCTTTAAGTAACACTCTGACCTCAGAATCAGCCCTTAAGTCTTCCTAGTCTGGCTGAGAGACTGTGAGACCCTTTCAGGCATGGAAAGCCAAGGCCCTGTGGCAAAACATATTCTACAGGAAGGATCTCTGTGAGTGAGATCCAAATGGAAAGAAGTAGCCATCAAAGAAGGACGTACTTTTCTCTAAGGGAGGAGAGAACTTTAAATTTGTTATGGCCTTGTCTAAATACTGGTGGTGTTTGTGGATTCAGAAGGCTTCCATAGCCAAGGAAGCTCATGTCAAGAGCCTCAATGGTCAATAGCATCACACATAAGAGTGTTAATCGTTAAATTAACAGCAAGAGTCACTGAGCACTAACTTCATGCAGGACCTCTATCTTCAAAGAGTTGACTGGGATACTTGATTTCAGTTTGTGTGTGTGTGCGTGTATGTGTGGGTGTTTCTGTGCAAATTGCTGAAATATTTATTTCGCATAGAGTTGATGTTCTGTGTACAATGTTAACTTAAAATAATTCTTAATGGAGAAAGGGACTGGGAAGTGGACAAAGAGGAGGAGGGGAGGTGCAAGTGTAGATGGGAGAGGCAGATGTTGAGGGAAGAACAACTATATTCCCAAAGTTGTGCATATATAATTTGAATTACTTAAAAACTAATTAATAAAAACACAATGATTTTGAAACTTTCTGTCTTTAGGATCATTTTATACAGTCAACAACTATTACAGCTACCAATGAGCTGGTTTAAATGCATTATTTTGTTTATATTTTGTAAATATTAGAACCAAATATGTTAAATGCAACCATATATATTTAATCATTTCGATAACAATTAGAAAAATCCATTTACCAATAGAGTTAATTGTGTTATGAAGTCATGTCTGTGAAAAACTCTGCTAGGCATTTTCAAGAGAATTACAGTAAACATGCAGAGAACATTTAACAATGGTAGCCTCTTGGTCCTCTGAACATAACTTGAACTCTTGAGATTCTGAGATCAGAAATCAGGTTGATCATTTTGAAGCCTATATAAGGTTTGTTGGTGCTAGAAAATAAAGAAATCTTTGATTATGAAATTATTTTTAAATTTTCATGTCTATTTAATGTTTTATCCACTTGTCCTTAAAAAGCTTACATATTATAATTTTGCTCATAAAGGAAAATATGTTAGTTATATATCCATTTTTTTGTCTCATAGCATTATTTTCTCTTTGAAGCTGCTTAGATCTAGAATTATCCTATTATTACATGGAAGTGATTATTTTATTTAAGGCTATTATTATTGATTTAAATTTTTCATGGTTGTTTGATGCTTAAAAAGTGTACATCTCCACACCACTCTCGCCTTCCTCCAGCCCCAGAGACACTGCCCACATATACCACCAAAACCAAACATCCCCCAATGACCTTAGCCCCATTGTTTCATTCCCAGGTGAGAATTCAGGCAAATGTCCACAGAGGTCACAGGCAGCTTACATATGGTTCTGTTCTATCCCATATATTACCCTGTCATGTCCTAAGGAAACATTTTCTCTTAGAGATTTTCATTTTGGTATATATTTAAAAAAATTTGTGTTAACTTGTCTCCATCTTTCTCTTTGGTAAGGACAACCCAAGAATGGCCCTTTTGTGTCTGATGTTGCTGTTCACAGCTTTTCATGATAGGCTTAGAACAATCTTGGAAATAGGGTTGCTGTATGCTGAAGGTCTGACAGTAGCTCTTAGCATTGCCTATCTTAGGTAGTTATGCTGTACATTTTCTTTTTTCTTTTTTTTTGACAGGCAGAGTGGACAGTGAGAGACAGAGACAGAGAGAAAGGTCTTCCTTTGCCATTGGTTCACCCTCCAATGGCCACCACGGCTGGCGTGCTGTGGCCAGTGCACCATGCTGATCTGAAGCCAGAAGCCAGGTGCTTCTCCTGGTCTCCCATGGGGTGCAGGGCCCAAGCATTTGGGCCATCCTCCACTGCCCTCCCAGGCTACAGCAGAGAGCTGGCCTGGAAGAGGGGCAACCGGGACAGAATCCAGCACCCCGACCGGGACTAGAACCTGGTGTGCCGGCGCTGCAAGGCAGAGGATTAGCCTCTTGAGCTCTGGCACTGACCTGTTCATTTTCTGTTGATGTGTCATGTTTGATTTGTCCCTGATATCTTATATTTGGAGTTTTTCTGAGAAATGGAGCAGAAATATAGCATCAACTTATTAAAACACATTTTAAGCCTTTAAAAAAAGTGTATTATGAAGATATTGGTTCATTTAGGAAAGGAAATCTCATTTTAATGTTTTTAAAGTGACATATTCATTAAAAGTTATTCAAGCTCGTGTCTAAAACAGACACACTGCTGTGGAGTGTATTTGAATTTGGAGAAGATACAAATTTTATTATTTAAAGACTATGTATCCATTAAGAATTTTAATTATTTTGAAAAAAGCTGTCATTTAAAAATGAATTATGTGGTAGACATTCCTGAGTCAATCAAAGTAATAATAAACAATAAAAGTCACATAAAATGAGAAAATGGGTGAATGATAAGTATAGGATATTTTAAAATACTATAAACCATTTGTCAATTGTATATTGAGAAAGAGAAGACATGGGACAGCTTTTCTGATAAAAAGCATATACTAAGATTTATGTTGTTTATTAGCTAATAATTGAAAACTTATTGTCCAAAATTTTAGTTTACAATTCTGACAACATGATCTTCAATATGAAGACTTATCTAAGTTATGGCATTTTGAAAGTCTAAAAATATCTATTTGTATGTCAAAAGTGTGACCAAAATCAGGTAACATCACAAAATTTGGACAAATGGGCTTGACATTTAAGAAAATTTGAATATTACAACTGTGTGTTTATTAGGGAAATGTACTAGAAAATGACAATAACAATTAAAGATTTATAGAAGCATTGAGAACCCAACTGTAGAGCACCTCTGCATGGCTTCATAATATGTCAGTCATGGGATTTTTTTAAAAATCATTTTGTGGCAAAATTTACTTTTGAGTTTATCCCCCTTACGTACGCTTAAATAAAAATCATTCTTTAGCAGGTATTAACAATTTTGACTCTAAATATTTCTGGATGCATTTCTTTAGTTGAGGCCTATATTGCCCTTATTTTCCACTCTTGTTTTATTATTCACCACACTCCATCTATCTAATGTCCATATTTGAGTAATGTATTCCCAATAAAAATATGACCATTAGCCATTATTTAAAACCTTAATTTGAAGCATTTGAACATTATGTGTTATGCTTTAAAAATCCATATTCAGCTCAACTCTCCATCTCAGTCCTTTTCTGTCTGACCATTGCTTTAGCAATGGTGATCTGTTTGCTGATGCCCTTCTCAGCAACATCTATATTTTATTTTATTTTGTCCATATGTAAACTTATATTACATTTCACATCATACAAACATTTAAACTCAAGGAATAAAATGAATACATATACATTTTACAAGTGTGAGATAAGCAAAAGTTTCAACGTTTGAATTGATCTGCAAAAAAGATATATATTAGATAGGCAAGCTGTGCTACAGGTCTAAAAGAAGTTGAAAATTTAAACCTGTTTTTAAGAATACTTTTTTAAAAATTTATTTTATTTATCTGAAAGTCAAAGTTACACAGAGAGAGCAGAGGCAGAGAGATAGAGGACTTCCATCTGTTGGTTCAGTACCCAATTGGCTGCAATGACTGGAGATGGGCAGATCTGAAGCCAAGAGCCATGACCTTGCTCCAGGTCTCCCACACAGATGCAGGGGCCATCCTCCACTGCTTTTCCAGGTGACAGGAGAGATCTAGATCAGAAGTGGAGCAGCCAGGACTTTAACCAGCACCCATATGGGATGCTGGCACTACAGGCAGCAGCTCTACCTGCTATGCAACAGCATTGGCCCCTAAAGAATACTTTTTACATTCAAATTCATAGCTATTTAAACAATCAAAACTAATCTTAATAAACACTGTAACTTGCTTTAGCAGCCACACTATTTCTTTCTTGTGTGAAAGAAATACTAAAAAAAGATATTTTTACAAACAGTAAGCTCTTATTTATAATAATTTTATTATGTCTTAACTAAAACATTTTGTTTTGGCTTATTGCCTAAAAATTCCAATTCACATTATAATCGTTCCATTGTCCCCAAAAAACAAAATCTGAGACTGAAATAGAAAATAACCTTAACTTTGATCTTTTCATTCCTGTTGCTTCATGTCACAGGGAAAATTATAGCAGGGAAATGGGAAAGTAACAGGAGTGCTTACTGTGCTACACGGCCACAAAGCTTAGGAAACTTAATCTTTTCTTTTTTTTTTCTTTTTTTTTTTTTTTTACAAATAATATATTTTTATTTGATCCCTGAAAACAAAAACAAAAAATAAAAACATCTAATAAGAGAGACTCAACAATTACTCCAAATTTTACCTGGCAACAGTACATAATTGATTTCTTCACATAAAGGTTGAGTACAGAGAAGACGGTTTGGAAAACCATCTTTTATGAAACAATATTTTCTCATAGCTATTTTAATAAAATATTGTAGTTATTGCTACTACATTTGGTAGCACATTATATTAAGGAACAATATCCAAAACTAAATTCAATATAGTCTAAATCTAGAAGCTAGCTGCATTTATGCAGTTTTTATAGAGAATAAATACTATGAAATATAGGGCACCATATGGCAATTAAATTTGCTAAAGGAAATTTTAAATAGAGTGTTCTATACTGGAATTACCCAAGATTAGGATTTCTTGTGCTATATACAGTAGCTGTTTTCCTGACAAGATAGTCAATCTTCACAATTTATAGTTTAAATATTCTTAATTCTTTTAAGTGGTCATTGTATAAAATGAGTTATCTAATGGAGCTGTAATACATATCCAAGATTTCATAAAGCTGGTCACTCTTGTATAATATTAACATTTCCCGAGCACTTTAATGCAGTACAAATACTTTTATTATATACATCTGGATAAAGTCTTCAAGAGTCCTGGTCTCCCTAAAATCTCAGTGCCCTGCTCCCCAACCAACAGAATGAAAGCAAAATGCACCCAAACATGGAAATGTGCTTTCCTGACAGCACAGACACTCAAGGAGTTAAACTTTTCAGTTAGCATTCATGGATATGAAAAATCATGAATATTTTAGTTATTTATAATCTCATCATAAAAATATCTCTTATTCTTCACAATGTTAAGTAAGAAAACTTTAAGTATGAGATTAGATTGCTGTATTAATGTGATTAAATCCCCCCAACTTTTAGAATACTAATACTCTTCAGACAGTGGCTGCTACCCATTTCAAGATTATAATCTTACAAATGTAATTTTTTAAAATATACATTAAGTAACTTTCAATATTTTGAAGGATAGTGCAAGTGAAGACATTCTTTGGGTCATGATTTCAAAACCTTTTCAACATTATATTTCCTTTTTCTGCTCCTAATCTAAGTAACAAAATACAGTACTAGACGTAAGCACGTGTTCTAATAGCCTTGGTCTAATTGTTACATCTATTAATGACAGAATGAGTCAATAACCATATTCTCAACTGGTCTGAAAAACATGTCAGATACTTAAATAAATATTTTACAGAAATAAATCCATGTCTTTCAGTGTTTTTGTCTCAGCTTGATCTCAAAAACAAGATTTATGAAAAGATCACCTATCTGCTTCCTACATCAACCATGTTGTCAAATTCCTTCTAAGGATATAATACAGCATTGAAGAGACTTGCCTGAGAGCAAACTAACAACACTGAAAACTTTATATACAGAATTAGAGTTCCATGAATCCAGCATGTTCCTTAGAAACGCGTAGAGCTTTTAATTGTCAAGTCTTACTCTGTGCTAACAAGCGGTTACAAAGCTTCTGTGACAGGATACAGCCCACAGTGGATGGAGCAGCCCACGGGATCTTCAAGTGCTATCTCACGCTGCCCTTTGCATTGACCCTTTTATTGCTGGTGACTGGAATTAAATTCCCACCAGCAGCTTTCGTCGTGTTGGTTGCTGAGCCGTTCACAACAATATAGTCAAATTTGTTCTCCAGTTTCACCAAGCGTTGCAGAATGTCATCCAGCAGGACAGTAATTGTTCTTTTCAGATCCGCATATCCTGCCATGGAAGCACCATTCTCGACATCCACCACGTTCTTATTTTCTTCTGCCAGAGCTTTAACATATCTTTTGCTCAAGTCTAGTATTTGTTCACGTAACTTGACACTGCTCTGATGTCTGGGCTGTTGAAAAGTATAGTGCAGTAACATCAAGCCCCAAATGAGTCCAAATATAAGCAACAGTAAACTTAATTTCTGGGACATATTTTTCCTTGAGATTGTAAAAAACATTTCTGATGAAGCAGACTTGATTGAAAAGTGGGAACTGAAGACAAGAAAAAGGAAAGAAAGAAGAAAAAAATTTCCTCTAATATTGTATATTCTTCATCTTCAGCAAGGTTGTCTCCACTCTATTAACTCTGTAAAACTTAAGAACGAGGCCATAAGCGCCACAGAGCCTGGTGAGCCATCAGCAGCCGTCGCAGAGAAGTGCCTGACAGTCCCTCACATTTCAGATGAGGAAACTGAAGCTCAGAGCAGGTGTCTTGCCTGGCCACTGGGCTTCCCCTCACGGACGCCGCCGCCGCCGCCGCCGGGTTCCCGAACCGGGGCAGCTCAGCGAGAGCCGATGCGTCAGCAGCGTCTCGCACTCTCGAGGCCGGGATGCAGGAAGGCCGGGGCTGGGCAGTCAGGACGAGGGTGGCTCCCAGCGCACGGAGATTGTACTCCTCGCTAGGAAACTTAATCTTTTCAAAACATTTATACTGAAATGGATGCTGGGAAACAACTATCTGCTGTAAGAGTTAGTGCTTACAGAACTACAGTGAAAAATGCATTGTTTCTACAGAAATTTAAACAATCTCACGAGTGCATTGAAAATATATGAGGTACTAATAAAATGTTAACAGAAACACTTGAAGCTTCAGGTCAGTCTCAATGAGTCAAATAAAAACTTAAAGCAATTGTCTAGTATTTCTTGACTCTGGAGTGATTTCACTGAAGTAAAATATTTCATTTTGCTTCAAGTAACTGAGTGTCTGACTTGAGTCTTAACTTCACTGGAATGGAGTAAAAGAGAAAACTATCTTTTGGAGGCTATATTGTAAGCACTTATCAATTAGACCCTCTTCAAAATTTCATGCATTGTTCAGTATTAGCATGTAGTACAATGAACTGAATTTATATCAAAACTTTTATTTGTTCAGGTAATTTCCCAAATATATTTTATCTCATATCCTGAAAATTCATGCCATAATATGAGTAATCATTAATGCAAACATTTTCAAAAATATTATAAATCAAATGGTTTTATTAGGAAATGTAATAAAATATGCAATATTTATTTAATACGCCATTTTAAAATAAAACATGAAAACCAAAAGAACACAAAATAAACCATTATGGAGGTAAAAAAAATGTAAATGACACAGTCACTGTTCTTCATTTGTTGAAGACCTCATCAAGAGAAAGACCAGTTATCTTTTCTATACATCAGCTTTTAAAGGGAGTATACTGTCCATGTCTCTATTGTTTATCAATATGTGCCATGACTTTAAAAACTTGTCAAATTTCTGCTTTTTGTGTACAGCTGTGGTTGTGTTCCTTACTTCCCAAAATTCATCCACACCGATGTACTTATTTCTGCACTCAGTGCCATATCACAATGGTGGTTTATAACATCACAATTTATTATGACTACCAAAAGATAGATTTGTGACATCACAATAGTTTTAATGAGTTCAAAACTGACTATGACATCACAATGATAGCTTTATAATATCACAATTTGTTATTGACAGAATTGATTATAATGTTATAATGATAGTTTCATAACACTACAATAACTTTTAAGACTTCACATTGATCATGACATCAACTGTTGGGTTATGACATCACAATGATTGTGATATCCCAGTTGATTATGTCATCACAAGGATTTTTATGACATCATAATTAATTATGACATAACAATGGTAGCTTTATGACAATACAAGTATATATTCTAGATTAGGGAGTGACATGCTTTGCAGGGCCAGAAAAAAACAGAATAGTGTAGGTGGTAAATACTTGGTGGAAAAGTGGAGAGAAAACTGCCTGGGAAGCCTCATGTGAGAATGGTAATGGCTTGAACTTGCATGGTGAGTGCTAATGTGCTAACATGCAGCCAGAGAACTCAGAAAAACAGAGCCACTCATCCAGGTTTATGGAAGATGAGGTCTTCCATCTGTTGGTTAACTCCCTAGATGGCTGCAATGGCCAGAGCTGTGCCAATCCAAAGCCAAGAGCCAGGAGCTTATTCCAGGTCTCTTACATGGGTACAGATGCCCAAGGACTTTGGCGACCTTCTACTGCTCTCCCAGGCCAAAGCAGAGAGCTGGATCAGAAGTGGAGCAGCCAGGTCTAAAACCATCACCCATATGCAATGCCGGTGTTTCAGGCCAGGTTGTTAACCCTCTGCACCACAGCAACAGCCCCAAAATATAACATCCTTTTATGATGAAAACCTCAAGGAAAATGCATGTAGAAGGAACTTTTTTTCAGCACAATCAAGGCAATATAAGAAAAATCCACGGTAAGCATCCTACGGAATAGAGAAAAGCTGTCAACAAGCCTACTAAAATATGAAAACCAAAAAAAGTTGTTCACTCTCACCATTGTTATTCATTATAATTTTGGAAGTGTTAATTAAAGCCATTAGGCAAGAACAAAATCAAAGGGATGGAAATAAGAAAAAAAAAGGAACTCAAATTATACTTATTTGCAGATGATATGATCCTATACATAAGAGATCCAAAGAACTCCAATGAGAGACTATTGAAACTCATAAAAGAGTTGGTAAAGTGGCACTATATAAAATCAACAAAGGAAAATCAAGAGCCTTTGTATGCACAGATAATGCCATGGCTGAAAAAGAACTTGTAAGATCAGTACCATTAGGCCAGCACCACAGCTCTCTAGGCTAATCCTCTGCCTGTGGCACCGGCACCCCACATTCAAGTCCCAGTCAGGGTGCAGGATTCTGTTCTGGTTGCCCCTCTTCCAGTCCGGCTCTCTGTTGTGGCCCGGGAGTGCAGTGGAGTATGGCCCAAGTCCTTGGGCCCTGCACCCGCATGGGAGACCAGGAGAAGCTCCTGGATCCTGGATTTGGATCAGTGTGGTACACCTACTGCAGTGGCCATTGGAGGGTGAACCAATGGTAAAGGAAGACATTTCTCCCTGTCTCTCTCTCACTGTCCACTCTGCCTGTCCAAAAAAAAAAAAAAAAAAAAAAAAGAAAGATCAGTACCATTCACAGGAGTACTAAAAAGAATCAAATTCATCAAATACCCTGGAATAAAACTAACCAAGGAATTCAAAGATTACTATGTTGAAAATTATATAACACTAAAGAAAGAAATAGGCCAGCACCACTGCTCACTAGGCTAATCTTCCACCTGCAGCACTGGCACTCCAGGTTCTGGTCTCGGTTGTGGTGTCAGTTCTGTCCTGGTTGCTCCTCTTCCAGTCAAGCTCTGCTGTGGCCTGGCAAGGCAGTGGAGGATGGCCCAAGTCCTTGGGCCAAGCACCCTCATGGGAGACCTGGAGGAAGCACCTGGCTCCTAGCTTCAGATCAGCACAGCACGCCGCCCGTAGCAGCCATTTTGGGGTGAACCAATGGAAGGAAGACCTTTCCTTCTGTCTCTCTCTCTCTCACCATCTAACTGCCTGTCAAAAAAGAAAAAAAAAGAGAGAAAGAAATAGAAGATATTAAAAATGGAAAAATCTTCCACATTCATGGATTGGAAGAATCAACATCACCAAAATATCCATACTTACAAAATCAGTTTAGAGATTCAATATGATATCAATCAAAATTTCAATGGCATTCTTTTCAGATCCAGAAAAAAATGATGCTAGAATTCATATGGAAACAGAAGAGGCCCTGGATAGCTAAAGCAATCT
Organism: Lepus europaeus; assembly: GCF_033115175.1. Lineage (NCBI taxonomy): Eukaryota > Metazoa > Chordata > Mammalia > Lagomorpha > Leporidae > Lepus > Lepus europaeus. Next base: position 29,722,322 of record NC_084851.1, on the reverse strand, counting down.
TGTACAACAAAAACAAAGCTAGAGGCATCACAATCCTGGATTTCAAGACAAACTACAGGATAATCAAAATAGCCTGGTACTGGCACAAAAATAGATGTATAGATTAATGGAACAAAATAGAAACTCCCAAATTCAATCCATGTGTCTACAGAAACTGTGATGTTATTATGTTTAATAAAAATAGCAAAAATCAATCAATGTATGGGGATAGTCTCTTTAACAATGATGCTGGAAAAACTGGACCTCTGATTCCAGAAATAGGAAATTGGACCCCTACTTTACACCCTACACAAAAATACACTCAAAATGGATAAAGGTATTAAATCTATGACTCGATATCATCAAATTATTGTTGAACAGTTAGGAAACTCTGCAAATTATTGGCATAGGCAAAGACTTCTTGGATAGACCCCAGAAGCACAGGCAATCAAAACCAAAATCAACAAACGGGATTACATCAAGCTGAAAAGCTTCTGCCCTGCAAAGAAGCACTCAGCAAAATGAAGAGGCAGTTGACAAAATGGGAGGAAATATTTGCAAACTGTGCAACTGATAAAGGGTTAACATCCAGAATATATGAAAAGCTCAAGGAATTTAACAACACAATAAACAATCCAACAAAGAAATGGGCAAGGAACATACACAGGTGTTTTTCAAGAGAGGAAATTTAGATGGGAGACAGACACTTGGGAAAAATCTCAGGTTCACAGCCATCAGGGAAATGCAAGTCAAAACCACAATGAGGTTGGCCTCACTCCAGTTAGAATGGTTCTCATGCAGAAAAACATAATCAATAAATGCTGGCAAGGATGTGGCAAAATAGGTACTCTGATCCACTGCTCATGGAAATGTAAACTGGTGCAACCACTGTGGAAGGCAGTATGCAGAAAACTCAGAAACCTGAGTATAGACCTTCCATATTATCCTGCCATTCCATGCCTGGCAAATTAACCAAACCAAAAGATTAGTACATGAAAGAGATACCTGTACCCTCTAGTTCATTGCAGCTCATTCACAATAGCTAAGATATGGAATCAACCCAGATGTCCATCATCTAGGCACTGAATAAAGAAATTATTGTATATATGCACTGTGGAGTACTACTCAGCTGTAACAGCAAATAAAAAAATGAAATACTTTATTTTGCAACAAGATGATCACCACTGTATACCATTATACTTAGTGAAATGCACAAGTCCCCCAAAAAAACCAAATACCGTATGTTTTTCCTGATCTGATGCAACTAACAGAATACCTGAAATGTAATATATTCAAGCAAGATAGTCATTTGGAGAATGGATGATTGTTTGTAGTCCTTGTTTCTTCCATTGGTGAACAATCTTCAGTTTTGCTTTATTTTGTTTTGTTTTCTTTCTCTTCAAGTTTTTTGCTGAAATCTTCTACTTAGAGTAGGGCTAATTATAAGATCACTAAGTGAATTGATACTATATCATCATAAAAATTAAGAACAGGAATCTGAGAAGGGTGGGAGGATTAGAATGTGGGTAAGAAGGACGGAAAGCCCCATTTTGTTCCTAAACCTGCATACATGAAATATATGAAACTTGTATCACTTAAATTAAAAAAAAAAGACTACATATTGTCTACAGCATCAAATGGTTGGCTTATGACATCATAATGATTGTTTTTCATATCTCAATTGATTATGCCATCACAAGAGATTTTATGACATCACAATTGATTATAACATAACAATGGTATCTTTATGACAATACAATAGTATGCTATGTCATCACAATATTGATTTATTCCATCACAATTTATTTTATGACTTCTAATTGGTTATAACATGATAATCATCATTTGTGACATAAGAAGTGATACAAGATTCCAATGGTTTATACAGCATAACAATTGCTTATGATACACAATGGTGGGTTATGGCAACACAAACTGATGATGACTGCAGATGGGTAGATGTATAACATCACAATAGTCTTTATGAGTTGATTATGACATCACAATGATAGATATATGATATAACAATGATGGATCCTCCATCCTAGTTGATTAGACAATTAAAGGGATTTAATGAAATCACAACTGATTATGACATAATGATAGGTTTATCATTTATAACATGGTTTTTCATGATGTGATATCTGTTGACATCAAAATGGTTTTAATTACATCATAGTTTATTATAACATTATATTGGTAATTTTACAACATTACAATGGAAGCTTAGGATATCAAAATATTGGTTCATGATTTCACAGTTGATGGTAACATCTCAATGGAAATTCATGTCATGTCCACCCAGTAGTCATTTATGACATCCCAATTGATTATTACCTCATGATGATAGTTTTATGATATCAGAATGGGATTCATTTCATCATGACCACATTATGTTTGCTCTCTATATATTTATGGCAGGACAATATTAGTATATGAATGAAAATAGTTTTCATAATATCAGAATTTTTTGTAACTTCAATATTGTTGTTTATAACATCACATTTGATTATGCCATCACAATCATGGTTTATTACATAGTAATTGATTAAAATAAATCATAGATTTATTACATCACAATGGTTTTGTTAATTCATAATTGAATATGACATCATAATAATTAGTTTATGGGATCACAATTAATTATGATGTCAAAATGGTAAGGTTATGATGCCCAGTTATTTCAACAACTTAACATGATTATGAGACTACAAGGGTAGTTTTGTGAGATCACATTCATAATTATGGCAACACGAGGGTTGTTTATGACATCACAATTGGTCATAATGTCACAATGGCAGGTTTATGATACAGGAATTATTGGTATATGCAATCATAAGTATTATTATGACATCACAATGGTAGGTTTATTGCAGTATAAGGCATTTTATGTCATCTCAATACTGATCTATGACATAATTGTTTTTATGACATCACTACCAATTACAGTACCACCACAATGGCCTATGACATTTCAATTGATTCTGGCGTTACAACATTGGATTTATGGCATCACAATGGCTTTTATGACTTTGCAATTGATAATAACATCACAGTGGTTAGATTATGATGTTACAATGGTGATTTATCAAATCCTGATTGATTATATCACTATGATTTCAATGATGTCACAGTTGATTATAACATAACAATGGTAATCTTATAAAATCAGAGATTTTACATGTCACAACAATATACTTATACTTCTCAATCATTTTATGACATCACAATTGACTATATCATGAGGATGATAGTGAATGCAAACTTATTATGCCATCAGAATACTTGTGACATCAGAATATTCATTTATGACATAAGAATAGTTTTAACATCCTCATAGATTTTGACATTGCATGGAGGTTCATAACATTATAATTGATTATATCACAATGATAAGTTTATGATGTACCAATTGGTGCAGTGACTTCATAGAGGTAGTTTTATTTTACTTACTTACTTATTTATTTATTTATTTATTTATTTATTTATTTATTTATTTATTTTGACAGGCAGAGGTAGCCAGTGAGAGAGACATAGAGAAACTCTTCCTTTTTCTGCTGGTTCACCCCAAGTGGCCATTACAGCCAGCACATTATGGCTTGCATGCTGTGCTGATCCGAAGCCAGGAGCCAGGGGCTTCCTCCTGTTCTCCCATTTTGGTGCAGGGCCCAAGGACCTGGGTCGTCCTCCATTGTCTTCCCGGGCCACAGCAGAGAGCTGGACTGGAAGAGGAACAACCGGGACAGAATCCAGTGCCCCAAACTGGACTAGAACCCTGGATGCCAGCACCACAGTCAGAGGATTAGCCTAGTGAACCATGGCACCAGCCACAGGGGTAGTTTCATAACATTGTAAAGATCATGATGACACAACAAAAGTTATTCATGACATCACAATTTATTACTACACCACAATGATAGGTTTATGACACCACTATGATTTTTACAACTTTTCTATTGATTATGACATCACAACAGTAGTCTTCTAGGCATTATTTTGTGATCACAATGGTGACTTATGACATCACAGTTGATTATGACTCCATAATGCTTGTTTATAATGTCATAGTATTTTTATGATTTCACAAGTGATCATGAAATCACCATGAGAGTTTTACGATACAATCATGGTTTATCATATCTCAGTTGATTTTTCAACCTCACAATTGATTAATAAATAAGAATGATGACTTGATTTTATGTCATAATACTGATTTATAAAATCACAATGGATTTTATGACATCATAATAGAATATATCATAATAGTGGTTTATTTTATTACAATTTTGACTTGTAAATCTACTACAAATTGTGGTTTATGATACAGTGATTTTTTTTTCATTTCACAATTCATTTTTTGGTCACCATGATCATTTATGCCATCACAGTAGGTTTTGACTTCACAATGGTGTTTATGATATAACAATTGATTATGACATTACAATGGTAGGCTTGTGATATCACAATGATAGTTTGTTACATCACAATAAATTATGACATCAAAAGCATCCTTGCACAACAGCTAATTATGATGTAATAATGGTAGTTTTATGATATCACATTAGATTTTAAGACATCACAATAAAATTCGAGATAACAATTATCTTATGATGTCAAAGTTGATTTTATCTTAAAACCAATGGTGGTTTATTAAATGAAAATTGCCTATAACTATGGTTGCTGCATATCAAAATGATTTTATGACAAAAATTAAATATGAAATCACAATGGTGATTTATAACATCATAGTAGATTATGGTGTAACAATTTTGAGACTCCATGATTGATTTGATGTTACAATTTACATATATGAGACCACAGTACTGTTCTATGGCATCACAATGATTTTGTGGCATCATAATTAATTGTGATGTCACAACGGTAGCTTTATTATATCACAATGTTTTATGTCATAATTTTGTTTATGTGACCACACTGGTTTTTATGATAATGAAACTGATGTTAGCATCCTATTGGTATTTTATGACATCATAATTGATTCTGATTTCATATTGGTAGGTTTATGGGACAACATTTGATTTATAACTTCCCAACTGACAATGAAAGCACAATGCTAGGAATATAATACCACAGTGGTGGTTTATCACATCTGAATACAATACATTATGATATAGAAATTTAGAATATGATGTCACCATGTCTATTATATTATCACAATTAATTTTTTCAAGTTTCGCCCCCTTTATTTTTTTATTTAGTAAATATAAATTTCCAAAGTACAGTTTATGGATTACAATGGCTTCCCCCCCAATAATTTCCCTCCCACTCACACCCCACACATCTCCCACTCTCTATCCCATTCCATTCACATCAAGATTCATTTTCAATTATCTTTATACAGAAGATTGATTTAGTATATATTATGTAAACATTTCATCAGTTTTCACCCACACAGAAACACAAAGTGTAAAATACAATTTCAGTACTAGTTATTGCATTACTTCACATTGGACAACACATTAAGGACAGAGATCCCACATGAGAAGTAAGCACACAGTGACTCCTGTTGTTGACTTAGCAATTTGACACTCTTGTTTATGGCATCAGTAATCTCCCTAGGCTCTAGTGATGAGTTGCTAAGGCTGTGGAAGCCTTTTGAGTTCGTCGACTTCAAACTTATTCCAACAGGGTCATAGTCAAAGTGGAAGTTCTCTCCTCCCTTCAGAGAAAGGTACCTCCTTTGATGGCCCCATTCTTTCCACTAGGATCTCACTCACAGAGATCTTTCATTTAGGTCTTCTTCTTTTTTTTCCAGAGTGTCTTGGCTTTCCATGTCTAAAATACTCTCATGGGCTCTTCAGCCAAATCCAAATGCCTTAAGGGCTGATTCTGAGGCCAGAGTGCTATTTAAGACATCTGCCATTCTATGAGTCTGCTGTGTATCCCGTTTCCCATGATGGATCCTTCTCTCCCTTTTTTATTCTATCAGTTAGTATTAGTAGACACTAGTCTTGTTTGTGTGATCCCTTTGACTCTTAGACCTATCAGTGTGATAAATTGTGAACTGAAGATTATCACTTGGACTAAGAGATGGCATTGGTATACGCCACCTTGATGGGATTGTATTGGAATGCCCTGGCACGTTTCTAACTCCACCATTTGGGGCAAGTCTGATTGAGCATGTCCCAAATTGTACATCTCCTTCCTCTCTTATTCCCACTCTTAAATTTAACATGAATCTAACAACTAACTGAGCACCAAAGGGGAAACGTGTTGAAGTGAAATGGACACTATGAGAAACAGTGATTTTATCAGCTCTTGTCCTGACTCTAGATGTACAATGTAATACTTTATCCTTTTTAGTATTTTTTTTTTTGTTCTAGTACTATTGGTTGAACTCTGTAATTAACACACAATTTTTCTTAGGTGTTTAAATTTTATCACAATTAATTTTTAACTATCAATCCCCTTTTTTCTCTTGTCCAATTTAATCTATGTATTTAAGTTAACTGTTTGGAGGAGACTTCACCCCATGGTACCCAGCCATCACATTTTTAAAGGGAAATCACCCTTTTCCTTTAAATGTACTTTTATAAATATGCCAAAAAAATAGGAATGGGACTGCTAAATCATAATGCATATTTAGAATGATAAGTATGTCTTTTCCCTCTTTAAAGTGCCATATGGGGAATGGCATCTTGTAACCCAGAGCCACTTCATTCAAGTCTTATATAAAAGGACTGTGATGGAATGAAAAGTCTGTACAATGCCTTGGAGCAGTTGAAATCTGCTACATGCAACTCAGGATATAAAGCACTCAAGACTTGGTAGCTTTTCCGCATTTGAGTCCCCATCCCATTTCTAATGAAAATTAACATTTACAGAGTGCATTTACATACAGTATAATACAGGAATGAAGTCCCTTTGCCAGAAGGTAAAATTGTACATTCCCTTGCTATTTCTTGGTTCCAACTTGATAATATCTTTTTTTTTTAAATTATTGGACATGTAGAGTTATAGACAGTGAGAGAGACAGAGAGAAAGGTCTTCCCTCCTTTTGTTTACTCCCCAAATGACTACAATGGCCAGAGTTGTACTAATCTGAAGCCAGGAGCCAGGTGCCTCTTCCTGGTCTCCCATGTGGGTGCAGGGGCCCAAGAACTTAGGCCATCCTTCACTGCCATCCTGAGCCACAGCAGAGCTCGATTGGAAGAGGAGCAACCAGGAGTAGAACCCAGCACCCATTTGGGATGCCAGAACACAGGCAGAAGATTAACCAATTGAGCCCCCAATAATATCTTATGCTTGTAAGTTATAGAGTACTCAGCTAAAATATTTCTTTATAAATAGTTACAAAACCTGCCAAAATACAAGTGGGACACATACAGCACACAGCACAGGAAAGAATGCTTAGAGACCAGAAGTGAGTGGGCAGTGAACTACTTAGCTGAAGACAAAAGACTACCCTTCCCCAGGACTACAATGCACAAAAAGAAACATCTCAACAACAGTACCTCAAAGCAATATAAAGGTCTGAGGATGAAGCCAGCTCACTTGCAATCCTGTTAAAGAATGAGAGTAACCATGTAGGTCAGATGTACTGGAAAATATTTGCTAGCACAGGATGCTATATTTGTAGAATTTGCTAAGAATTCAACCTTGAATGCCAAAGACATTTGCTAGCAGAGGCTTGCTTTTCTGGAACCACTTCTAATATCAGGATCAAGAAATCTGTGAATCGTGCATCATCTTCATGGAACCAGCCATACCCTTTCACAAGTACATCAAACAGGCTCCAGGGCTTCAGCTTGGTGAAGTGCCACAGTTCTCCATGCATACTGTACTCCAAATCACAGCAGGTGTACTGTAACCTGTGCCTATCAAAACCTCTATGGATCTATACTACCATGTCTAGATGTCTTCTACGAAGTGTTTATACAGCCAACAAGCATTTCCCAGATTAACGAATTTTACTCTAATTTTATCTTCTTTCCAAGGATCCAGAGGTTCACCAAGTCAGCTCCCTAAGCTTTTGTTTTTGGCAAATCCCCAGTACTGGAGGCTGAAACAGTCCTGTTTCTGTCATGGGATGGACTGCTTTCTTCTTGTTTGGTCAGTGGTGATATCTCTGACAGGAAAGAGCTGCAGGCCACAGGTTCTTAGGGCCCTGAGAACAGGGAAATAGGAAACTCCAGAAGCTGTGACTCGGGAATTTTATGTTCCATTTGGCAATTCACCATTGAACTGTAGATAGGAGCTGCTATATGTGTAATCACTTTCTGCATTTGGCTCATCAGGGTTATACTCATTGGGATTTGGGCAGTCATCTTCATCATCTTCCTCCTCCTCCAGCTGCTGCTCCAGTGAGAAGGGTCCGTTCTCTATACAGTTGGTTTTCGGGGATTCTATCCATGTGGGATCTAGGTTTGCAAGTTCCTGTTCGACATCTTCATCTTTCTCAATTTTTCCTTTCTTGGTGTCTTTTTTGCCTTAGTCCTCAGCTTCACCACTGCACTTTGCGGTCTCCTCCTCAGCAGCCTCCTCCTATTCTGCCACTTTCAGTTGTGCTTCTGGGCAATATTCACTATCTTGCTCATTGGAAGATACAGCTGAGGTGATGTTTTCTTCTATTATTTTCTTTTCAGCTCTGCACTCCAGTTCTTCTATCTCCTGAAGACATTTCTCCAATAATATTGCCTGCCTCTCCTGCTTCTCTTTCAGCTTTTTCTGCTTGTTTTAGTTATTTTTACTGTAGGTTTTTGCTGTGGAGATGTACTTACTGCAGACCCTGAAGGAGGAGGAGCACCTGCTTTCTGCCATTCAGTGGACTCGGCAGCCATTCTTCTCACATAGGAATCATCCACACACATTAGAATTTTTATGGCTTTATGTCAGTGTGAATGATCTTCCGTTTACTGTGCAGATAAACTAACCTTTGAAGTACCTGTCAAATGATACTCTTCACACAGAACACTGGGAGGCCTTGATAGTTGGACTTGATCCATTCGAGGAGATGGTGGCCAAGCACTTCAGATACTGTGTAGACATACATTCCATTCATGTCTGAAATCTTGTTGTCAATCAGCTGGACTACCATGTCTGTGGGTCACTGGGGACACTTTCTTGAACACATTTGAGGAATTTCATTTCATCCAAGGCTGTTTCTATATAATCTTGGGCACTTTTACAAGTTTCATAGCAACAGATCTTTTCCAATGCATATTCCAATGCAGAGAAGTGCCTCCCTCCAGGCTTCCTGATAACATGATAACAGCCATTGAAGAGGTCTCCAAGTTTCACTGGATGATAGGCACCTTTGCAGTAGTCCACGGGGTCCTCTTGCTCCTCATCAGTTGATCCCTTCCCCTGGCTTTGGGGGTGTGGGGTCTGGCAGAGGTGGCAAAGGTGGTGGAAGTGGCAGCAGTCGAGGAAATAAAGGAGCTGTCTGCTGATGCTCTGGCTTTTTCAGATGCTTCTCTCTTTTTGGCTTCCATTTTCAGGCCTGAGTGGCTAGCACTTTCCCAGAACTCATTGCTACATGGTGCAAATGGGGTGGCAGGCTTTATGGTGGTGGTAGGTGTGGAGGTCATGCAGGAGCTGAGGTGAACCAAGCCAAGCCAAGCCAAGCCAGGCTGTAGCCTCCCCTTGCTCTGCCAGTGGAGGAGGCTGAACTGTACCTCTACCACCATTGCCACCATGGCCATCACCACTGCCACTGCTCCAGCTCTCTCAATTCTTTTCACGACAATGCATTTGATTACAAAATCATAATGGTGGCTTTATGAAATTGCAATGGAAATCTATGATATCACAATTGGTTATGTCATCACAATTGATTGTGATTTCAGAATTGTTGGTTTATGCTGTCATAATAGTTTTATAACTATAGTTCATTATGACAGAACAATGGTTAGTTTATAACATCATTATAGGACTTTATGAGATCAGAATATTTGTATGGCAGCATAAAGGTTTCCTGACATCACAATTGATTATTACATCATAATGTTGCTTTATGATTCACAATTGATTATGATATACACTGGTGATTTATGATATTGTTAAGTATGATGTCCAATGATAAATTTATTACCTCATAGATTTTATGAATTCACAATTGATTATGTTATCACAGTGATAAATTTATTACAATGGTGGTTAATGATATCCCAGGTGATTATATATCAAAAGGAATTTTATAATGTCACAATTGATCATTACCTGACAATATAACTTTAAACACCACAGTGGCCTTTTTTGTCACAAAATATTGGTTTATTATATCATATGCTGTTTATGATACCACAATTCACTATAACATCATAATTACAGTTTATGGCATAACAATTGGTTATCATGACTCATTAGTGTGTTTATGATGCTACAGTGCTTTGAGTGACTTCACAGTGATGATGAAATCACAATGGCAGACTTTTATCATGATTTATCACATTTCAATTGGTTATGATATCTGAAGGGTTTTTGCATCACAATTGATTAAGCCATAAGAACAATAGCTTATCACAATGTTTTATGACACCAAAATATACTTTCAAATCACAATGGCTTTTTCATCACAATTATAACGTTATAATGCTAGTTTTATTACAATACAATCATTGGTTTATGACTTCACAATAGTACATTAATAACTTAATATACTGCTATATGATCTCATAATGGATTTCATGGAATCACAATTGATTATAAACTCACAATGGTGATATATGACAAGACAACCAATTGTGATATCACAATACATCACAACTGATTATAATGTCACAATTGTGGGTTCATGATGCTGCAGTGTATTTATGATTTTACTGGTGATTACTTGATTGTGACATAACAGTAGGCTTATGGTATCACAATGGTTGGTTTATGGCATCAAAATATCAGTTTATGAAATCACAATGATTTCTTTGACATGATAATTAGGTATGATATGACAATGGAGGTTTATGAAATCACAGCTATGACATCATAATGATATATTTATGATACCACAAGGCATTTTATGTGTTTTCAATTGATTATGGCATTATAATGGTAGGTTTTTGTAATAACATTGGTGGTTTATCATCATTATAATATCATAAGGATATTCACAATAGCACAATTGATTATCAAATGACAACTGTATCTTTTTTTTTTGACAGGCAGTTAGACAGTGAAAGATGCAGAGAGAAAGGTCCTCCCTCCATTGGATCACCTCCCAAATGGCTGTTAGGGCTGGCACACTGAACCAATCTGAAGCCAGGAACTAGGTGCTTCCTCCTGGTCTCCCATGTGTGTGCTTGGCCCAGCGCTTGGGCAATCCTCCACTGCCTTCCCAGGCCACAGCAGAGAGCTGGACTTGAAGAGGAGTAACTGGGACAGAACCTGGTACCACAACTGGGACTAGAACCTGGGGTGGAAGTGCCACAGGTGGAGGATTAGCCTTGTGAGCCTTGGCACTGGCCAACTAGGCTATATTGATTTATCAAAATGGATCACATCATAATGGTTGTTTAAACATCACAATTGATCATGACATGTCATATGTCTTAGTGTTATTCCTTACTTGTACCTACTCAATAGTGGCTGGGCCTGGCTCATCTGGGCTCTCCATAGTAGATTTGGTGTCAAAGCTTGTAAAAGCATTCTTAGAGATCACATTGACACCTTGAAATCAGCCTTGGTTGGGAATATTTACACAAAAAAATTGTCCCAGTGATGCATCCTAAGGCTTCCCCTGCTTCTATGGGACTATTTTAAATGCATGTCACTGCCCTGGCACTTGGTTTTGTTTCACTCTTAGGCCAATATTTTTCATCCCACCAAAAAATATATTTCTTATCTCTGATTCTTCATCAAAAGCTGGTTTAAATTTCAATTTCTAAGCTAGGAGTAGAGTACTCATTTCTGTGTGTCTCCCATGTTCAGAGCTTGTGCAGATGAAGAATTTCCAATGAACCTTTCAACTCATTTCTTCACCCTCTTGTTAGCATCCTTTTGCGTGATCTTTAGGAAAGAACCTCAGTTGAAGATATTGAGCTCTGTAAGCACAATGCCTGGAAGATGGAGGGAACACTGGCTTCATTGGAAGACATATTTCTCTTCCTGATTTCAGAAAACTATCTTTCTATTTAAGTATGTCTTTCTCTTTGAGGCTAAAATTTTATTCCAGAACTCATCCATATGCTGAAGAGACCAAGAACATATTGAACACAAATACCAGGTTACAGCTTTGTCTCCCAGCCAGAAAATAAGGCAAACAGAGTAAGGATATTTGGTTTTATCAATTTATGGATACCTTGCCAGAAAAATAGTACAAAAGGAGGTGAATTTACAGAGTTTAGACTGTTTTGTTTATTTTTAATTTATTTATTATTCATTAGTATTTCTTTTTTCATTTTTTAAAATTTTATTTAAGCTATAGAAGTTTCATGTACTTTATATATACAGATTTAGGAACATAGTGATAGTTCCTTTGTTCCCACCCATGCTCCAAGCGTTCTTCCTCCTACCTCTAATATTCTCAATCTTAATTTTTATAAATATCTACTTTCCATTTACTTAATTACCATAAAGTTAACCCTACACAAATAAAAGTGTTCAACAAATAGTATGATAATACAAAGAGTGTTCCTCAACAGAATAGACCAGGACCATAAATGACCATGAAATCTGAAAATGTCAATTTCAGTCCTATACATTGTCATTTAGGTACTCTAATAGCTACCCTTGATCACAGAATATATGATAAATTTCTTTTGTTGGCTGGCTTATTTCACTAAGTATAATGTTTCCAGTTGGATTCATTTTGTTGCAAAAGACAGGATTTCATTTGTTTGCAGCTGATTAGTACTACCTTAGTGTGTGTGTTTGTGTGTGTCTTCAGTTGATGGACATATGTTAGGTATTATGAATTGAGAAGCAATGAACTTGGGGGTACAGTTAGCTCTTTCAAATGATGATTTCTTTTGCTTTGGATAATTCTCAGGAGTGGGATGGACAGAACAAATGGCAGGTCTATGTTCAGATTTCTGTAATATCTCCATATGGTCTTCTACAGTGGCTGCATCAATTTATATTAACATCAGCAATGAATTAGGATACCTTTTCTTCACATCCACGGAAGCAGTTATTGTTATTGATTTCTGTATAAGAGTCATTCTAATTGGGGTGAGTTGAAACTGCATTGCCATTTTGATTTACAATTCCATAATGGCTAGTGATCCTGAACATTTTGTTTTTTCAAACATCTGTTGACCATTTGGTATTTGCTTTTGAAAAATGCCTGTTCAAGTCATTTGGCTATTTCATAACTGGATTCTTTGTTTTGTTTTTGTAGAATTTCTTGAGCTACTTATAGATTCTGAATATTAACCCTTTATCAGATACATAGTTTGCTAATACTTTCTCCCATTCTGTCAGTTGTCTCTTCACTTTGCTGCTTCTTTTGCAGTGCAGAATCATCTCAGCTTGGTGTAATCCCATTTCTCAATTTCAAATTTGCTTGCCTATGATTCTGGAGTCTTTTCCAAAAAGTCTTCTCCTATGAAAATATCTAGCACTGTTTTCCCAATATTATTTAGTGATTTGATGGTATCAGGTCATAGATTTAGGTCTTTGGTACATTTTCAGCAGATTTTTGTGTAAGGTGTCAGGTAGGGGTCTTGTTTCATATTTTTGCATGTGGTAATCCAGTATTCCCAACCTCATTTGCTGAATAGCCTATGCTTGCTCCAGGGATTGATTTTAGTTCCATCATCAGAATTAAATGATTTTAGATGCATGGACTGGTTTCTGGAGTTTCTATTCTGTTCCATTAGTCTACATATCTTTTTATGCCAGTATCAGGTTGTTTTGAATATAACTGCTCTGTAATATTTCTTGAAATCTGATTTTGTGAGACCTCCAACTTGGTTTCTATCATATTATATAGCTTTAGTGTTCAGGATCTCTTGTGTTTGTATATGAATTTTAGCATCATTTTTCCTGGATAAGAGAAGAATATTATTTGCATAATGATAGCGATCACATTCAATCTGTAAATTGTTTTCAGTAGTATGGATATACTGATGAAAGTAATTCCTCCAATCCATAAACATTGATTTATTTTAAATTTTTAATATATTTTACTTCTTTCTTTAATGTTTTGTAATTTTCATAGTAGAGAGATATCTTTGGTTAAATTTATTACAAATTATTTAATTCTTTTTGTAGCTATTGTGAATGGATTGATTTTAAAAGTTCTCTCTCAACCATGGTATTGTCTGTGTATAAAAAGGCTATTGATTTTGTATGTTAAATTTATATCCTACCATTTTACATAACTCTTTTATGAGTTACAATAGTCTCTTAGTGGAGTCTTTTGGTTCCCGAATATATTGTTATATGGCATCTACAAGTACAGATAATATGACTTGCTCCTTTCCAATTTTTATCCCTTTGGATTCTTTTTCTTGCTTAGTGGCCCTGGCTCAATCAGGCTATATCTAGAATCATATCATCTGCAAATAGGAATAGTTTGCATTGCTTCCTTTCAATTTCTACACTTTTGACTTCTTTTTCTTACCTAATGGCTCTCACTGAAACTGAGGACTATATTGTGTAGCAATTTTCAGAGTGGGAATTCTTGTCTGGTTGTAGATCTTAGTGGAAATGTTCCAAATTTTTCCCCATTCAGTAAGTTCCTGGCAGAGGTTTTGCCTATACTCAATTTGCTTAAGATTTTCATCCTGAAAGGGTGTTGTATTTTATCAAATGATTTCTCTGTTTCTATTGAGGTTATCATATGCTTTTTGTTTTTCAGTTTATTAATGTGATGAATCATGTTGATTGATTTGTGAAATATTGAACCATCCATGCACATCATGGATAAATCCCACTTGGTCAGGTCAAATATATTTCATCTGGGTTATTTGCTATTCTGTTGTTGAGAATTTTTGCAATTATGTTCAGCAGCCGTATAGGTCTGTAGTTCTCTATCAGTGTTGTGTCTTTTTCAGATCTAGGAATTAATGTGATTCTGGCTGCATAGAAAGAATTTGGGAAGATTCTCTCCCTTACAGTGGCATTGAACAGCTTGAGAAGAATTACAGTTACTTTTTTTTAAATGTCTGGTAGAATTCAGCAGTGAAGCTATCAGCTCCTGGACTCTTATTTGTTGGGAGTGTCTCTATTCCTGATTCAGTCTCCAACTTGGATTTGATCTGGTTAGGTTTTCTTTCTTTTTTTTTAAACTTTATTTAATGAATATAAATTTCCAATGTACAGCTTATGGATGACAATGGCTTCCCCCTCCCATAACTTCCCTCCCACCCACAAACCTCCCCTCTCCTGCTCCCTCTCCCCTTCCATTCACATCAAGATTCATTTTCAATTTTCTTTATATACAGAAAAGCAATTTAGTATACATTAAGTAAAGATTTCAACAGTTTGCACCCACATAGAAACACAAAGTGAAACATACTGTTTGAGTACTAGTTAAAGCATTAAATCAAAATGTACAGCACATAAAGGTCTGAGATCCCACATGAGTAGCAAGTGCACAGTGGCTCCTGTTGTTGACCCAACAAATTGAAACTCTAGTTTATGGTGCCAGTAACCACCCTAGGCTGTTGTCATGAGTTGCCAAGGCTATGGAAGCCTTCCAAGTTTGCCGACTCTGATCATATTTAGACAAGGTCATAAAAGACAGGGTGAGGATAGTAACCAATGATCCTATGAGTGGCATTAAACAGGTCTGAACTATTATAAAGCATTAAGTGGGGAAGAGGATCATCAGTACACACAAGTTGGGAGTAGAGCCATTGGAGGTGGAGTAGAGGTTATGATTACAAAGGAATGAGGCCCAAGTGCGCTAGACAGGGTCTAGAACAAAGGACAGAGTCATTATTAGAGGAGCTAAGAAAGGTGCTGTCTAAGCTACAATTACGTTTTCTGACTGAGAGGCAAATAGAACCTGACAGAAGGGGCTTGATAATAATCTGGTGGGCTTTAGGCCTTGTAAGTTAAGAGGCACAGACCTATCTATCTCTTCACATGGGGTACATCCTAAGGGAGGTGGGAACCTCCTAGGGGAAGGCACTCTGTTGACTTTCATCACTTGGCTGGCCTGGGAGGAGAGCTGGCCAGGTAAAGGCAGGGGGCATCTCTAACAAGAAATTTACCGTTCTGCATGCAATGTTGCTGACCCTACTTGGCCATCCACTCAGCTGCAGTGGTCACTTTGGAAGTTGGGCTGAGTGAAGGGCTTTTCAGCTTAGAGCCAATAAGATCTGTGGCTCTGACCTGGGCATCCTTCGACTCCAGGGCAGGTCCATTTCCAGTGATCCAACTCTTGGCAGAGCTGCCAGGGCTCTTCACAAGCTGACTTCTGCTGAAGCCCAGGCTTACCACATTGAAAGCCACTGCAGTGGACTGGCCTGTTGGGTCTCCTTAAGGGCAGATCTCTGTATAGATCAGCCATTAATCGGCCTGCCACCCATTGCTTCTGATGCCTAGCTTTCTTTTCCTCCTGGTTTGTGTTAAAGCAGACCAGAGGATGCAAGTCAAGGGAGTGCCCGTGTCCCATCTCTAATCTTCGGTGGCCTGAACTACAAGTCTAGAGTCACAGGCATGTTCTGTAGTAGTTTTTCTAAGGTAGACAATGCCCATGAGGAAAATTATATTCTCCCTTAAAAACTTTATTTCCCTTTGGTCTGAAAGGGAGGTTTTTTCTACTTACTGTTTACTTCACTGATGGTAACTAAATCTACCTAAGAAATTATAATCTAAGCTCTTATTTTGGCTATGCTATTACAGAAAAGTTAGCCATCTCTTTTATAAGGTCTAAAGATTAAATTGTGCATCCTACAGATTCCTTTATAATAGAAGTAGTTTCCTACCTTGAACAGAATAGAGAAATGAAAGAACAAGTTTGGCTTAGAATAGAGAAATGAGGGAGCAAGTCCTAGATCGCTTGCTGACAATAGCAATATCACATAAATACTTAGCAAACAGTTTCAACCATTAGATAACAACTTAAGAAAACATTTACCAGAAGGTCCAATGCCTTCTATAAATTTTAAGAATCATGTATTTGAAAACACCTGTTAAATATCTAACATGGTGTAGTTTGTTTAGCCAGTAAACTTAAGCACAACCATTAAAATGTTTTTAGTTTCTTTCTACCAACACGTTTAAAACATATGATATACAGATTCAGGTCACAGAAATTAAAATGTATCTTTGATTGATTTTAGCAGCTTAAATTTATGGACAATCTTATCTATAAGCCAATTAAAATAAAACTCTTAATGAAATGTTCCTATGTGGACATACTATATGTACACACATATAACATAGCAGAATAGACCAATATAGCAATTTTAATAATAGCTTTTAAAATCTTTAACTCTTTTTGTAGATTGCCAATTGATTTGAATGCTTTTTGTTTTTAGTAACCTCAGTTAACCATACTTTCTCTCAGTTGGTACTGTTAATACATTATTGGCTTCATCTGTTTACAGAGCCATCCCAAAGTACTGAATACAATGGAAGTGGCTGGAAAAAGTCCATAGGAACCTATAGGAGGACAGCTAAAGGCAGAGCCAACAACGCTTTAGTTTTATGAGCAGCAAATCATATATAACTGTGGATGACAAAAGACTTTAAGTCGCCATGTTTAAAATTATAAACTCATCAACCAACAAGAGGCACTTGCTTGCTTCACAGTATTTTTGAAAGCACCTGTATGATTTTACAAGTATTTAACCCTTTAAGCCTCTGAGGCTTTCACATTAAGATAATTATCATGTCTAGTAACACAAGATCATTAGACTTTTTAATTCTCAAACATTTGTATTAATGGCATTTTCCATTATAGAAACTTAAGTCTGGTACCACATCACATCTTGACAGTCCTTCTAATATAATCCAAATAGACTGATTAGTTGGTGTCTCTATAAGATGAGAGACATAGGTCCTTTGATTTTTTCAGTTGGGCCCAAACTGGAAAAACCAAAGTCTAGGATTTACTGGAAAATTTAGAGACCAGATTGTTTGAAACTTTGATTTTTTGAATGCCTGTCAAGAATGCCAAGAAGGCTCAAAATCCAAAATATCTGGTTGAAATAAGATTCCTTAAAATCATGACATAACATAGACCAAATTTGATCATTGTTACAAGGTGATTATTCAAATCTTTGAAAATAAGCACATATTTAAATAACCCATAGCTCTTAACAAAAATTCAGCTGTTTTTGAACGATTAGAATTTAACAGACATCAAGAGAACATAATAGATTACTTTAACACATTGCTTTAACAGAGCATCAGAGTTTAATTCTATGTCAAAGAGAAATTGAGCTTCCTGTGATCATTTGCTGTGAGGTTTCCTTCCTTTACCTTCTTTCATATTGGTGACCATGTTTCTGTGTTTCTGTGTGTAGCACATCTTTAAGCATCTTTTGCAGGGCAGGATGAGTGGCAACAAATTCTTTCAGTTTCTGTTTGCTATGAAAAGTATTAATTTCACCTTCATTCACAAATGAGAGCTTTGCAGGATATAATATTCTGGGCTGGCAGTTTTTCTCTCTTAGTACCTGGGCTATGTCTTGCCATTCCCTTCTAGCTTGTAGGGTTTCTGATGAGAAGTCTGCTGTGAGTCTAATTGCAGATCCTCTGAGAGTAATCTGATGTTTCTCTCTTGCACATTTTAGGATCTTTTCTTTATGTTTCACTGTGATGAGTTTGATTACAACATGTCGTTGTGAGGATCTCTTTTGGTCATGTTTATTTGGGGTTCTGTAAGCTTCCTGTACTAAGATGGCTCTGTCCTTTTCCAAACCTGGGAAATTTTCTGCTGGTATCTCACTGAAAATGCCTTCTAATCCTTTCTCCCCTCCATGCCTTCAGGAACTCCTAGAACCCGAATGTTTGGTTTTTTAATAGTATCCTGTAGATTCCCGACAATATTTTTTAGATTTCTGATTTCTTCTTCTTTTCTTTGATTTGACTGTTTCCTTTCCTGTTCTCTGTCTTCTAATTCCGATATTCTCTCTTCTGCTTCACCCATTCTGTTTTTAAGGCTTTCTAATGTGTTTATCATTTGATCTATTGAATTTTTCATTTCATTATGATTTCTTGTCACTATCACAGTTTCTTGTTCTACTAGTTGTTTCATTTCATTTTGATTCCTCCTTAATATTTCATTTTCATGAGAGAGATTTTCTATCTTGTCCATTAAGGCTTTCTGTAGTTCAAGAATTTGTTTTTGAGAACTTCTTAATGTTCTTATCAATTTTTTGAGATCTGCTTTTTGCATTACTTCTATCTCATCATCTTCATAATCTTGAATTGGGGTGTCTTTTTCATTTGGGGGCATCATAGTGTCTTCCTTGTTCTTGTTACCTCTGTTTTTGTGTTTGTTGTTTGGCATGTTGGAGATATTTAGTTTCTTCACTGTGGTGTTTTTTCTTGATATACTATGGCTCTGAGATGAGTGTGGCCTGAGAGCTCCATTTGGTTCTTCAGGGTTGACAGTGTGTCAAAGGTGACACTCCCAGGTTAGGCATGGTAAATCTTTCTTTCTTTCATTCTTTTTTTGTTCAAAAGGGAAATTATTCTGCACAGTTGAATACACAGCTGAACATATTTGGAGGTAGTTAGCAGGTGAATGATATACCCACGGGAGCCAGAGATCAGAATCTCTTTCCCAAGGACCACACAGGGAATCTGTGCTGCTCTCAGTGTGGGCTCCAATTCTCCTGCAGTCTCCCACTGGGTTGCCAAGTTAGATCCTAATCTCCTGTTATTTCACCCCTCCCCCCCAGAGTCAGGTTTTTCTGCTAGGCTCAGGGCCAGTGCAGACCTGAGGTCGCCCTGCCTATGATGTATGTCCAAAATGGCGCCTGCTCTTTGTCTTGCTAGCCTTTGAGAGGTGCGCGGAGTGAGAGAAACTCATGTCTGTGTCAGTCACTTTTTTTTTTTCCTCTCTCTCTTCTAGTTATCCTGGTGAACTTTTCCCCACGGTTTCAAGCCTTGTTCCCTCTAGTCTCCTCTTTCCGCTTGCCTGCTGGTGTCTCAGGCTATTGAGGTTCTGCTCACCTCGCGTTCCAGCGCTGGTGTGTTGAGTCTGTCACTGGTGTCCCGAACTTGGGCTCCCATGCTCTCCACGCAGGTCCACTGTGAATCACTAGTTCCAGAAGAGTTTCCTCTGCTGTTTCTTCCCCTGCTCTTCCATGAACCTGCAGTATCCCCACTTTTACTAAAATTTCTCTTCCTGGACTATCAGTGTTCTCCCTTCCTGTTCCACCATCTTGCCCCCTGGTTAGGTTTTCTATATCTCAAGACTCACTTAGCTAATCCTATGCCTGTGGTGCTGGTACCCCAGGTTCTATTCCTGGTTGGGGTGCCAGTTCTGTCCCGGTTGCTCCTCTTCCAGTCCAGCTCTCTGCTGTGGCCTGGGAAAGCAATGGAGGATTGCCCAAGTGCTTGGGCCCTCCACCCACATGGGAGACCAGGTTGAAGCACCTGGCTTCTGGCTTCAGATTAGCACAGTGCACCGGCCATAGCAGCCATTTGGGGGATGAACCAATGGAAAGAAAACTTTTCTCTCTTTCTCTCTGTCACTAACTCTGCCTTTCAAAAAATAAATAAATAAAAAATAAAAGTTCTATTTTACCACTGGTCCTCAATATTGATTTTTGCTTCAATTTTACTTATTTTTCTCTAATTTTTATTATTTCCTTCATTCTACTAAGTTTGAGTTTGATTAATTGTTGTTTTTCTAGGTCTTTTAGATGCATTCATAGCTCATTTATTTGATACATTTTGAACTTCATCATGTAGGCATCAATTGCTATATACTTCCCTCTTAACATTGCTTCTGTTGTATCCCATATATTTTTTATATGAGGTTTGTCTTCATATGTGGTATGAAAAGTTCTGTAGATATTAGTTAGGTCCATTTTGTCCATAATGTTGTTTAACTCTATTTTTTCCTTGTTGACTTTCTGTCTAGTTGGTCTATTGATGAATGTGTGGTGTTGAGGTCCCCCATTACTATTGTATTAATGTCTATGTCTACCTTTAAGTTAATTAACATTTAATTTAAATAGCCTATACCCTTTAATTAGTTGCATATATATTTATTATAGTCACATCTTCCTGTTGAGTTGATAGCTTAATGATTATGCCATGCCCTTCTTTGTCTCTTGAAACAGTTTTTGTGTTAAATAAGTCTATTTTGTCTGATATTATGATGGCAACACCTGCCCTTTTATGCTTTCTGATAGCATGAGATATCTTTTCACTTCCATCTTTGTGTATCTTTGTTGACGAGATCTATTTCTCATGGGCAGAAAATAGATGGGTCTTGTTTTTCAAATCATTCAGCCTCTCTGTGTCTTGTAACTGGAGAGACTGGATTTTTGAGACCATTTACTTTCAAGGTTACTAGTAATAAGTAATGACTTGGCCCTGCCATTCTTTCCATAAATATTCCTATTATTTATATGGATTGCTTTTATAATTTTACTGTGAGGTTTTCTGCCTTCATTTTCTTTCATAATAATGTTTTTTCTTGTGTTTCCATGGGTAGCACATCCATAAGAATCTTTTGTAAGGCTGAATGATTGTTGACAAATTCTTTCAAATTCTGTTCATTATGGAAGGTCTTTATTTTACCTTCACTCATAAATGAGAGCTTTGCAGTGTACAGTATGCTGGGTTGACAATTTTGTTTCTTTTAAGATGTAGACCACCTATTTTCATTCCCTCCTAAGTTGTAGGGGTTCTGATGAGAATTCAGAGTCTAAATGGAGATCCTCTAAAAGAAACCTAGCATTTCCTTTGTGCACATTTTAGAATCTTTTCTTTATGTCTTCCTTCTGAAGGATTGCTTACAATTTGTCATGGTGAAGAACTTTTCTGGTCATCTCTGTTAGAAGCTCTATGTGTTTCCTGTGAGAGATACCTCTTTCTTTCTTGAAACTGGGAAATTTCCTGTAATTATTTCACTAACTAGGCCTTCTAGACCATGTTCTCTTTCCACACTTTTAGGAATTGTATGACAAGTATTTTTTTTTTTTGACAGGCAGAGTGGACAGTGAGAGAGAGACAGAGAGGAAGGTCTTCCTTTTGCCATTGGTTCACCCTACAATGGCCGCCGCAGTAGCGCGCTGTGGCCGGCGCACCACGTTGTTCCGATGGCAGGAGCCAGGTGCTTCTCCTGGTCTCCCATGGGGTGCAGGGCCCAAGCACTTGGGCCATCCTCCACTGCCTTCCCGGGCCACAGCAGAGAGCTGGCCTGGAAAAGGGGCAACCAGGACAGGATCGGTGCCCCGACCAGGACTAGAACCCGGTGTGCCGGCGCCGCAAGGCGGAGGATTAGCCTGTAGAGCCACAGCGCCGGCCGACAAGTATTTTGGTTATTTGAGAGGATCCCATAAATCTCCAACACTGTTTTTAAGTTTGCTGATTTCTTTTGGATCTGACAGAAATTTTAAAAGTTTCATCTTCTAGATGCAATATTCTCTCTTTTGTGACACCAAGTCCACTGTTAAGGCTTTCCACCATATTTTTTATTTGATCTATTGCATTCATCACTTCTAATATTTCATTTTTTGTTTATTTTAAAATCAGAATTTCATGAGAGAATTCACATTCATGTCATGTATGGGTTACTTTAGTTCATGGATTTTCTTTTAATTACTTTTTTTTACAGGCAGAGTTAGACAGACAGAGAGAGAGAGAGAGAGAGAGAAAGAGAGAAAAGTCTTCCTTTTTCATTGGTTCACACCCCAAATGGCCACTACACCCAGTGCACTGTGGCCAGCCCACTATACCAATCCAAAGCCAGGAGCCAGGTGCTTCCTCCTGGTCTCCCATGCGGGGGCAGGGCCCAAACACTTAGGCCTTCCTCGACTGCCTTTGAGAAATTCTATGATAAATGTCTGTAGTCCATTTCATGCATTTCATCAATCACATAATCTTCACATTCTAACACTGAAATGTTGTTGTGTTCCTTTGAGCAGGTCTTGATGTCTTCCTTATTGTTTGTTGAATATCTGCATTTATTTTTAGGCATTTGTGGAAATACTTGTTGGTATTTTCATCTGATGCTTTTTTTCTTTGAACTATGCCTTTGTGGCTTAGTGGAATATCTGCAGTTTCAGTGAATACCAAAATTTGTGTGCTGGAACAACATATCAGAAATATCATTGCCCAGCCCAAGTGGGATTTATCCCTGGTATGCAGGGATGACTCAATGTTTGCAAATTAATTAATGTGATATACAACATTAACAAACTGCAGAAAAAACACCATATGATTATCTCAATAGATGCAGAGAGGCTGGCACCACAGCTCACTAGGCTAATCCTCTGCCTGTGGTGCTGGCACCCCGGGTTCTATTCCCAATCCGGGCACCAGATTCTGTCCCAGATGCTCCTCTTCCAGTCCAGTTCTCTGCTGTGGCCTGGGAAGGCAGTGGAGGATGGTCTGAGTGCTTGGGCCCTGCATCCACATGGGAGACCAGGAGGAAGCACCTGGCTCCTGGCTTCAGATCAGCACAACATGCCAGCCATAGTGGCCATTTTGGGGGTGAAACAATGAAAAGAAGACCTTTCTCTCTGTCTCTCTTGCTCTTACTGTCTAACTCTGCCTGTGAAAAAAATAATAATAAAAATAAAAAATAGATGCAGAGAAAGCATTCTATAAATACAACATCCTTTCATGATGAAAATTCTAAGCAAATTGGGTATAGAAGGAACATTCCTCAATACAATCAAAGCAATTTATGAAAAACCCAAGGCCAGCATCCTATTGAATCGGGAAAAGTTGGAAGCATTTCCACTGAGATCTGATACCAGACAGGGATGACCACTCTCACCACTGCTCTTCAATATAGTTCTGGAAGTTTTAGCCAGAGCCATTAGGCAAGAAAATGAAATTAAAGGGATACAAATTGGGAAGGAAGAACTCAAACTATCCCTCTTTGCAGATTATATGATTCTTTATTTAGGGGACCCAAAAAACTCTACTAAGAGACTATTGGAACTCATCGAAGAGTTTGGCAAAGTAGCAGGATATAAAATCCATGCACAGAAATCAACAGTCTTTGTATATGCAGGCAATGCCATGTCTGGGAAAGAATATCTAAGATCAATCCCATTCACAATAGCTACAAAAACAATCAAATACCTTGGAATAAACCTAACCAAGGACGTTAAAGATCTCCACAATGAGAATCACAAAATCTTAAAGAAATAGAAGAAGATATCAAAAAATGGAAAAATCTTCCATGCTCATGGATTGGAAAAATCGATATCATCAAAATGTCCATTCTCCCAAAAGCAATTTATAAATTCAATGCGATACCAATCAAAAGACCAAAGACATTCTTCACAGATCTGGAAAAAATGCTGAAATTCATATGGAGACAAAGGACACCTTGAATAACTAAAGCGATCTTGTACAACAAAAGCAAAGCCAGAGGCATCACAATACCAGACTTCAGGATACTACAGGGCAGTCATAATCAAAACACCCTGGTACTGGTAAAGAAATAGATGGATAGATCAATGGAACAGATTAGAGACTCCAGAAATCAATCCAAACATCCACAGCCAACTTATATTTGATAAAGGATCTAAAACCAATTCATGGAGCAAGTACAGTCTATTTAACAGATGGTGCTGGGAAAACTGGATTTCCACATGCAGAAGCATGAAGCAAGACCCCTACCTTTCACCTTACACAAAAATCCACTCAACATGGATTAATGATCTAAATCTACAACTTGACACCATCAAATTATTAGAGACATTGGAGAAACCCTGCAAGATATAGGCACAGGCAAAGACTTCTTGGAAAAGACCCTGGAGGCACAGGCAGTCAAAGCCAAAATTAACATTTGGGATTGCATCAAATTGAGAAGTTTCTGTACTGCAAAAGATACAGTCAGGAAAGTTAAGAGGCAACTGACAGAAAAGGGAAAAAATGCAAACTATGCAGCAGATAAAGAATTAATAACCATAATCTATAAAGGGATCAAGAAACTCTACAACAACAAAACAAACAACCCATTTATCAAATAGGCCAAGGAACTCAATAGATATTTTTCAAGAGGAAATTCAAATGGCCAACAGGCACATGAAAAGATGTTTAGGATAACTAGCCATCAAGGAAATGCAAATCAAAACCACAATGAGGTTTCACCTCACCCCAGTTAGAATGGCTCACATACAGAAATATACCAACAACAGATGCTGGAGAGGATGAGAAGAAAAAGGGACACTAACCCACTGTTGGTGAGAATGCAAACTGGTAAAGCCACTATGGAAGACAGTTTGGAGTTTCTCCAGAAACCTGAATATGGCCCTACAACATGACCCAGCCATCCCACTCCTTGGAATTTACCCAATGGAAATTAAATTGGCAAACAAAAAAGCTGTCTGCACCTTAATGTTTATTTCAGCTCAATTCATAATAGCCAAGACCTGGAATATACCTAAATGCCAATCAAGAGTAGACTGTATAAAGAAATTGTGGGATATGTACTCCATAGAATACTACACAGCTGTGAAAAAACAATGAAATCTGGTCATTTGCAACAAAATGAAGAATCGAATGCATCACACTGAGTGAAATAAGCCAGGCCCAGAGGGACAATTATCATATGTTCTCCCTGATTGGTGACAACTAACCAAGTACCAAAACGGAAACCTGTTGAAGTGAAAAGGACACTATGAGAAACACTGACTTGATAGGTCTGTGTACTGACTTTTGATGAACAACTTAATACTTTATCCCTTTTAGTATTTTTTCTGTTCTACTTAATACTATTGGTTGTACTCTGTAATTAACACACAATTATTCTTAGGTGTTTAAATTTAATTGAAAGTGATCCCTGTTAAATATAAGAATGTGAATAAGAGAGGGAGAAGATGGACATTTTGGGACATATTCAATCGGACTTGCCCCAAATGGTAGAGTTAGAAACGTGCCAGGGAAACACAGAAACATGTTCACCAATATGAAAGAAGGTAAAGGAAGGAAACCTCACAGCAAAATATCACAGGAAGCTCAATTTCTCTTTGACATAGAATTAAACTCTGATGCTCTGTTAAAGCAATGTGTTAAAGTAATCTATTATGTTCTCTTGATGTCTGTTAAATTCTAATTGTTCCTAAACAGCTGAATTTTTACTAAGAGCTATGGGTTATTTAAATATGTGCTTATTTTCAAAGATTTGAATAATCACCTTGTAACAAGATCAAATTTAGTCTATGTTATGTCATGATTTTAAGGAATCTTATTTCAACCAGATATTTTGGATTTTGAGTCTTCTTGGCATTCTTGACAGGCATTCAAAAAATCAAAGTTTCAAACAATTTGGTCTCTAAAATTTCCAGTAAATCCTGGACTTTGGTTTTCCCAGTTTGGGCCCAACTGAAAAAAATCGAAGGACCTATGTTTCTCATCTTATAGAGACACCAACTAATCAGTCTATTTGGATTATATTAGAAGGACTGTCAAGATGTGACATGTTACTAAATTTTAAGTTTCTATAATGGAAAATGCTATTAATTCAAATGTTTGAGAATTAAAAAGTCTAATGATCTTGTGTTACTAGACATGATAATTATCTTAATGAGAAAGCCCCAGAGGCCTAAGGGGTTAAATACTTGTAAAATCCTACAGGTGCTTTCAAAAATACTGTGAAGCAAGCAAGTGCCTCTTGTTGGTTGATGAGTTTATAATTTTAAACATGGCGAATTAAAGTCTTTTGTCATCCACAGTTATATATGATTTGCTGCTCATAAAACTAAAGCGTTGTTGGCTCTGCCTTTAGCTGTCCTCCTATAGGTTCCTATGGACTTTTTCCAGCCACTTCCATTGTATTCAGTACTTTGGGATGGCTCTGTAAACAGATGAAGCCAATAATGTATTAACAGTACCAACTGAGAGAAAGTATGGTTAACTGAGGTTACTAAAAACAAAAAGCAATTCAAATCAATTGGCAATCTACAAAAAGAGTTAAAGATTTTAAAAGCTATTATTAAAATTGCTATATTGGTCTATTCTGCTATGTTATATGTGTGTACATATAGTATGTCCACATAGGAACATTTCATTAAGAGTTTTATTTTAATTGGCTTATAGATAAGATTGTCCATAAATTTAAGCTGCTAAAATCAATCAAAGATACATTTTAATTTGAGTGACCTGAATCCGTGTATCATATGTTTTAAACGTGTTGGTAGAAAGAAACTAAAAACATTTTATATGGTTGTGCTTAAGTTTACTGGCTAAACAAACTACACCATGTTAGATATTTAAGAGGTGTTTCCAAATACATGATTCTTAAAATTTATAGAAGGCATTGGACCTTCTGGTAAATGTTCTCTTAAGTTGTTATCTAGTGGTTGCAATGGTTTGCTAAGTATTCATGTGATATTGCTATTTTCAGCAAGCGATCTAGGACTTGCTCCCTCATTTCTCTATTCTAAGCCCAACTTGTTCTTTCATTTCTCTATTCTCTTCAAGGTAGGAAACTAATTCTATTATGAAGGAATCTGTAGGATGCACAATTTAATCTTTAGGCCTTATAAAAGAGATGGCTAACATTTTTCTGTAATAGCAGAGCCAAAATAAGAACTTAAATAATAATCTCATAGCTAGATTCACTTCGCCATCAGCAAAGTATACAATAAGTAGAAAAAACCTCCCTTTCAGACCAAAGGGAAATAAAGTTTTTAAGGGAGAATATAATTTTCCTCATGGGCATTGTCTACCTTAGAAAAACTACTACAGAACATGCCTGTGACTATAGACTTGTAGTTCAGGCCACCGAAGATTAGAGATGGGACTTGGGCACTCCCTTGACTTGCATCCTCTGGTCTGCTTTAACACAAACCAGGAGGAAAAGAAAGCTAGGCATCAGAAGCAATGGGTGGCAGGCCGATTAATGGCTGATCTATACAGTGATCTGCCCTCAAGGAGACCCAACAGGCCAGTCCACTGCAGTGGCTTTCAATGTGGTAAGCCTGGGCTTCAGCAGAAGTCAGCTTGTGAAGAGCCCTGGCAGCTCTGCCAAGAGTTGGATCACTGGAAATGGACCTGCCCTGGAGTCGAAGGATGCCCAGGTCAGAGCCACAGATCTTATTGGCTCTAAGCTGAAAAGCCCTTCACTCAGCCCAACTTCCAAAGTGACCACTGCAGCTGAGTGGATGACCAAGTAGGGTCAGCAACATTGCAGGCAGAACTGTAAATTTCTTGTTAGAGATGCCACCTGCCTTTACCTGGCCAGCTCTCCTCCCAGGCCAGCCAAATGATGAAAGTCAACAGAGTGCCTTCCCCTAGGAGGTTCCCACCTCCCTTAGGATGTACCCCATGTGAAGAGATAGATAGGTCTGTGCCTCTTAACTTACAAGGCCCAAAGCCCACCAGATTATTATCAAGCCCCTTCTATCAGGTTCTATTTGCCTCTCAGTCAGAAAACTTAAGTGTAGCTTAGCACCTTTCTTAGCTCCTCTAATAATGACTCTGTCCTTTGTTCTAGACCCTGTCTAGCACACTTGGGCCTCATTCCTTCATAATCATAACCTCTACTCTACCTCCAATGGCTCTACTCCCAACCTGTGTGTTTCTGCTGGTCCTCTTCCCCACTTAATCCTGTATAATTGTTCAAACCTGGTAAATGCCACTCTTAGGATCATTGGTTACTATCCTCTCCCTGTCTTTTATGACCTTGTCTAAATATGATCAGAGTCGGCAAACTTGGAAGGCTTCCATAGCCTTGGCAACTCATGACGACAGCCTAGAGTGGTTACTGGTGCCATAAACTAGAGTGTCAATTTGTTGGGTCAACAACAGGAGCCACTGTGCACTTACTCCTCATGTAGGATCTCTGTCCTTAATGTGTTTTTCAATGTGAATTAATGCTATAACTAGTACTCAAATAGTATTTTTCACTTTGTGTTTCTATGTGGGTGCAAACTGTTGAAACCTTTATACTAAAGTGATCTTCTGTATATAAAGAGAATTGAAAATGAATCTTGATGCAAATGGAAGGGGAGATGGAGTGGGAGAGGGGAGGGTTGCGGGTGGGAGGGAAGTTATGGGAGGGGGAAGCCATTGTCATCCATAAGCTGTACACTGGAAATTTATATTCATTAAATAAAAGTTAAAAAAAAAAACAAACGTGCCAGGGGATTCCAATTCAATCCCATCAAGATGGCATGTGCCAATACCATATCACTAGACAAAGTAATCAGTTCCAGCTCACAATTTATAATAATGATAGGATTAAGAGTCAAATGGATCACAATAACAAGAGTAGTGTCTGCTAATGCTAACTGATAGAATTAAAAAGGAGAGAATGACTCAACATGGGAAGTGGGATACACAGCAGACTCATAGAACGGCAGATGTCCTAAACAGTACTCTGGCTTCAGAATCAGCCCTTAAGGCATTTGGATCCACCTGAAAAGCCCATGAGAGTATTGTAGGCATGGAAAGCCAACACACTCTGGAAAAAAAGAAACCTAAATAAAGAACTCCACAAGAGAGATCCCAGTGGAAAAAATGGGCCATCAAATAAGGAGGTACCTTTCTCTGAAGGAAGAACTTCCACTTTGACTATGCCTTTATCTAAATAAGATCAGGGTTGGAGATCTCAAAAGGCTTCCATAGTCTTGACAACTCATGCTAAGAGCCTAGGGTGATTACTGATGCCATAAACAAGTGTGTCAATTTGTTAAGTCAACAACAGGAGTCACTGTGTGCTTACTCCTCATGTAGGATCTCTTTCCTTAATGTGTTGCACAATGCGAATTAATGCTATAACTAGTACTCAAATAGTACTTTGTGTTTCTGTGTGGTTGCAAACTGATGAAACCTTTGCTTAATATATACTAAATTGATCTTCTGTATATAAAGATAATTGAAAATGAATCTTGATGTGAATGGAATGGGAGAGGAGTGGGAGATGGGAGGGCTTCAGATGGGAGGGTATTTATGGGGGGAAGAAGCCACTGTAACCCAAAAGCTGTACTTTGGAAATTTATATTTATTAAATAGAAGTTTTAAAAAAGAAAGAGACATGCTTTCAATAGCTTGAATTAGAACATCTCCTTGAATGTTACCTTTCTGTTGAAAGGATTCTGGGA
This sequence comes from Lepus europaeus, assembly GCF_033115175.1. Classification (NCBI taxonomy): domain Eukaryota; kingdom Metazoa; phylum Chordata; class Mammalia; order Lagomorpha; family Leporidae; genus Lepus; species Lepus europaeus. The sequence continues at coordinate 29,692,233 of NC_084851.1, read as the reverse complement.
TGCAACAGTGACATCACTGCCTAGGCTTTGCAATATGCTTAGTTTCTTGATCCACAAATATGCACATCTCAGCTGAATGGTGTGTGACTTGTCTGTGTATTCTTCATTGGGTTAGTCCATGTTGGGCTGCCTTGTTGCACTGGTGCTTACCCATGTTATGCAAAGGCTAGAAGTGATAAGTGATATGACATGGAGGCTGCTAAGGTAGCATGTGTGAATCTTTTCCTGCACCAAGCCAAAATCCTACGGATTCATTTATACAATGAGGAGAGTTCTCTCCATGAAGGATCTCTGTTCTTAATGTGTTGTACAATGTGAATTAATGCTGTAACTAGTACTCAAACAATACTTTACACTTTGTGTTTCTGTGTGGGTGCAAACTGTTGAAATCTTTACTTAATATATACTAAATTGATCTTCTGTATATAAAGAGAATTGAAAATGAATCTTGATGTGAATGGGATGAAAGAAGGAGCGGGAGATGGGAGGGTTGTGGGTGAGAGGGAAGTTATTGGAGGAGGGGAGCCACTGTAATCCAAAAGGTGTTCTTTGGAAATTTATATTTAATAAAAGTTTAAAAAATAACCAAATAAGAAAGAAAATTGAGAACAAACAAAAATTTGTTACTCAAAAGGGTGAATTATCAGAGGGCTTAAGACTTTTCCTTATTTGTGCATGTTAACTTAAGGATCAGTATTTGTGAAGAAACGAGTAATCTATTGAGTAATAATAGAGTGACAGTTGAAAAATAAACCATTATTACCATTATTACATTTATAAAGAGAAAAATAAAGAGAAGGTAAAAAATCATATTTCTTTGAGAATAAAAATAAATTCAAGAGGATAGTATGTAGAAGTACTCAATTGGATATTTTAAATATCATAGCAAATTTCAAAGCATCCAATAATTAATCAAAGATTTAAACAAATCATCATCAATAAAGGTGAATAATTTATGGGACCTAAATTGGCTCTAAGATTTTTATAAATGAAGATTCCAGAATGAATTATAGTTTTGATGTAAATGATGCTGTCCCATTTAAAAAGAATATTAGTATGTACAAATAAAACACAAATTATCAAATATAAAACTAAAGAATTAGAAATTTGAAATAAAAATATGGCATAAACAATGGAATACTACTCAGTCATAACAATAATGCAGTCCCATTTTTTACAACATTATGGATGCCATTCTCTCAAAACCAATTTATAGATTCAATGTGATACCAATAAAAATACCAAAGACATTCTTCTCAGATCTCAATAAAATGAATCTGAAATTCATATGGAGGCACAAGAGACCTCAAGTAGCTAAAGCAATCTTGTACCACAAAAACAGAGCAGGAGGCATCACAATATCAGATTTCAAGACATATTACAGGGCAGTTATAATCAAAACAGCATGGTGCTGGTACAGAAACAGATGGATAGACCAATGGAAGAGAATAGAAACACCAGAAAACAATCCAACATTTGGTCTTAAAAGATATTCCATAACACCTAATGAAATATAGGACCTGCACTGTGGTGCAGCAGTTAAAGCCCTGGCCTGCAGCACCAGCTGGTTGGAGTGCCAGCTGCTCCATTTAAATGCACTCCCTGCTAATGCACCTGGGAAAGCATAGGAGAATGGCCCAAGTCCTTGGACCACTTCAGCCATGTGAGAGACATGGAAGAACCTCTTGGATCCTGGCTTTGGATATGTTCACCTCCAACCATTACAGCTGTCTGGGGAGTGAACCTGCAGATGGAAGACCTCTCTTTCTCTCTCTCTCTTTCTCTCTCTCTCTCTCTCTCTCTTTCAAATAAGTAAAATAAATCTTTAAAAATAAATAGAAAATTTATCAATATCCTGAATCAAGGAATGATCTAACACTGCTTTAGAAAATAAAATTAAAGGAATCATCCTAGTATCTAGAAATATCCTTTAACCGGCCGGCGCCGTGGCTCACTAGGCTAATCCTCCGCCTTGCGGCGCCGGCACACCGGGTTCTAATCCTGGTTGGGGCACCGGTCCTGTGCTGGATGCTCCTCTTCCAGGCCAGCTCTCTGCTGTGGCCAGGGAGTGCAGTGGAGGATGGCCCAAGTACTTGGGCCCTGCACCCCATGGGAGACCAGGAGAAGCACCTGGCTCCTGCCATCGGATCAGCACGGTGCGCCGGCCACAGCGCGCCAACCGCGGCGGCCATTGGAGGGTGAACCAACGGCAAAAGGAAGACCTTTCTGTCTGTCTCTCTCTCTCTCACTGTCCACTCTGCCTGTCAAAAAAAAAAGAAATATCCTTTAACCTTGGCACCTCATGACAAGAGGATCTAAAACCAATGTCTGGAGAAAGGACAGTCTATTTAATAAATGGTGCTGGAAAAACTAGTTTTCCAAGTGCAGAAGCATGAAGCAAGATCCCAAACTTACACATAAATCCACTGAACATAGATTAAAGATCTACATCTACGACCAAACACCACCAACTTATAAGAGAAAATCAGAGAAACCCTCCAAGATATAGGCACAGGCAATGACTTTTTGGAAAAGATCCCAGAGTTACAGGCATTCAAAGCCAAAATTAACAATTGCAGTTACATCAAATTGAGAAGTTTCTGTACTGCAAAAGAAATGGTCAAGAACATGAAGAGGGAACTGACAGAATGGAAGAAAATATTTGCAAATTATGCAACTGATAAACAATTAATAAACAGAATCTACAAAGTGATCAAGAAACACTAGTCCATTGTAGGTGAGAATGCAAACTGGTAAAGCCACTATGGAAGTCAGTTTGGAGATTCCTTAGAAACCTGAATATAGCCCTGCAACATGACCCAGCCATCACATTCCTTGGAATTTACCCAAAGGAAATTAAATTGGCAAATAGAAAAGCTATCTGCACCTCAAATTTTATTGCAGCTCAATTCACAACAGCTAAGACATGGAATCAAATTAAATGCCCATCAACAGGAGATTGGATAAAGAAATCATGGGATATGTACTCTTTAGAATACAACACAGCAGTAAAAAAGAAAAAAATGAATCTCAGTCACTTGCAACAAAATGGAGGAATCTGGAAAACATCATGCTGAGTGAAATAAGCCAGTCCCAAAGGGACAAATATTATATGTTCTCCCTGATCTGTGACAACTAACTGAGCACCTAAAAGAAAACCCATAGAAGTGAAACTGACACTATGAGAAATAATGACTTGATTAGCCCTTGCCCTGACTGTTGAGGAATAGCTTACTATTATATTCTTTTCAGTATTTTTGTTCTACTTAATACCATTGGTTGAACTCTTTAATTAACACATAATTAGTATTAATTATTTAAATTTAACTGAAAATTGATCCTTGTTAAAAATAAGAGTGGAATAAATGATGGAGGAGAAGTACAGTTTGGCACATGCTCATTCAGACTTACCCTAATGATAGAACTAGAAATGTGCTATTTGACTCCAAATTTCATTAAGTTGGCAGGTATCAATCCCATGTTACTAATTAAAGTGATCAGTTTAAGTTCATAATTGATCATAAAGATAGGATTAATTGTCAAAGGTATCACATAAATAATACCAGTGTCTGCTAATAATAATTGATAGAATCAAAAAGGAGAGAATGACCCAAGTGGGAAGTGGGATTCACAGCAGACACATAGAATGGCAAATACCTGAAATAGCTCTCTGGCCTCAGAATCAGCCCTTAATGCATTAGGATTTGGCTAAAAGCCCATGTGAGTTTCTCAGGCATGGAAAGCAATGACACTGTGGCAAAATAATGATGTAAATGAAAGATATCCCTGAGTGAGATCCCAGTGGAAAGAATAGGCCATCAAAGAAGGAGGTACCTTTCTCTGAAGGGAGGGGAGAATTTCCGCTTTGATTATGGCCTTGTCTAAATAAGGTCAGAGTTTGTGAACTCAAGTGTCTTCCATAGCCTTGGCAGCTCATGATAAGAGCCTTGGGTGATTACTGACATCATAAATAAAAGTGTCAATGGTTAAATCAACAACAGGAGTCACTGTGCACTTATGCCCTATGTAGGGTCTCTGTCCTTAATGTGTTATACTATGCAAATTAATGGTAAAACTAGTATTCAAGCAATATACTTTGTGTATTTGTGTGGGTGCAATCTGATGAAATCATTACTTAGTATATACAAAGTTGATATTCTGTATATAAAAATTAATTAAAAATGAATTTTAATGAAGAAACAGATGGGAGAGGAGATGGGATGGTTTGCAGGTGGGAAGGAGAATATGGAGGGGGGACACTAGAATCCAAAGTTGTACTTTTGAAATTTATATTTATTAAATAAATTTTTAATTATTAAATACAAATTAAAAAAAACATAATGGATGCACCTGAAGATGATTATGCATAGTGAAATAACCCACTGACAAAAAAGACATTATTATTTTCATTTATATGTTATCTAATATAGAATACAAAAACCCACATTGCATAAAAATGAAATTGACAGCATGATATAATCATTGTTTATATTGCTCTCTATTTCCTGTTGAATAATGGTTTTTCTATTTCTTGTTGAACTTTATGTTTAGTGGTGCATTAAGCCTGTGATTGTAAAAGACATTTTAATACTTATCGCAAAAACTAAAGATAAAAAGGATGAAAGGAGGGGAGATGGGGAGAGGGAAGAAAACGTGGTTGTATTCCTCAAATTGTATCTATAAACTGCATCAAAATTACTATCTTTATAGTAATAAAAATTTAAAATAAAATAAAATTCATTTGCCATTACTCTGTAAATTAATGAGTAATTATAGTTGGAACACTGTACAAAAAGGAGATACGAGACATTACTCTAAAGTAGACCAATAGAAGTACATTGAAAAATGGAAAACAAAAAATATATCTCAGGAAAGATAAATCAAAGGTCATTTAATTGCCACAATAGTTTCTTTCTTTTTTAACCACAATTATTCTAAAGGAAATATGTATCTAGAACTATTCTATTGAGACTTTCAAAAACTGAACATAAGAATCTCAAGTAATCAGAAAAGATAAAACTTTGTTATCTGCAAGAAATGAATTATAAAAATAACCAGATGACTCTAGGATGCCTCTGAAAAATGTGTCCATGTTGACTGCCAGCAAAAAGTGTAGTATTTGGATTGAGTTGAAGATCTCATAATGAAAAAGACAACCAGGATAACCATGAATTCACAGTGCTAGGGCTGCTTAAGGTACAAAGTTAAAGAGATATATAGGTGTTATCTATGAACTCAAATGCAAAAGCAAATAAAAAGGATGTTATGAAATAAAATATATTATGATTACTAAGAAAAAATGAACAGTTTTTAGTAGCAAAGATAGAATGACAAGAAGATAAAAAGCAGTTGAAATCTAGACTATTGGGGCTGGCATTAGGACATAGTGCATAAAGTCATTGCAGTGCAGGCATCCCATATGGGTAAGAGTTCAAGTCCTGGTTGCTCCACTTCTGATCCTGCATTCCCTGCTGGGAAAGCAATAGATGCTGGATCAATTCCTTGGCCCCTGTATCCATATGGGAGACCTGGAAAAGTCTTCTGGCCTGTGGATTCAGCCTGGCTTGGCCCTGGCCATTGCATGCATTAGAAGAGTGAATCAGGATGGAGATCTCTCCCTTCTATCTTTCTATATCCCTCTCTCTCTCTTACTCTCACTCTTCCTCTCTGTCTCCATGTCACGTTGTTACTCTGACTTTCATATACATAAAATATTTTTTAAAATACTATTATAATTAATGTAAAAAGAAAAATAAATGAAAGCTTTTCATGGAATGTGAATCAAAGAAAACAATGAATGCCAGAATAAAAACACCAGGAAGACATCACTATTTAGAACTAACCTATGGACATTTCCCCCCAAAAAAAAAAAAGCAAAGGCAATGTTACAGTTCCATGAACATTCACAGTTACCATGATTCTGATACCTGGAATGGGGTATTCACAAGATTCTCCTAAAATGGCTCTGAAAATTATACATGAAAGATCCGAGAACAACTTATACAATTTTTTGCTAGTTGATAACCTCATGATTAAAACACCAAGCAAGACAGCATAAGCTTCAAAGTGGTAGGATTTGCAGAGAATAGATTACTAAAAATATATAGGTGGGGTAGTGCTGTGGCAAAGCCACCGCTTGCAATGCCAGCATCCCACATGGTGCCAGTTCGAGTTCCAGTTGCTCCAGTTCCAATCCAGCTCTCTGAAATGGCCTGGGAAAGTAGTAGAAGATGGCCCAAGTCCTTGGGTCCCTGCACATGCATGGGAAACCCAGAAGAAGCTCCTGGCTCCTGGCTTTGGATCAGCACAGCTCTGGCAGTTGTGGCCAAGTGGGGAGTGAACTAACAGATGGAAGACCTCTCTCTTTGTTTCTCCTTCTCTCTCCATGTAACTCTGACTTTCAAATAAATAATCTTTTAAAAAAGATATACATAGGTGATAGCTACAAGAACATAAAAAATGAGATAGAGATGCTATGAAATCAAATTACTGTAAGAAACAATCATTTCAGAGAAACAATAGTAGAAAAACAAGTAGATATAAGTATTTGGCTGGAAACTATATGACTACAATTACCCTAAAAAGGAAAATGGGTGAAAAAAATACAAAAGGGAAGTTAAAGATCAAATTAGTTAGCAGTGAAAATTCAAAGAAACCAATGTCTGTACCCATTCTACTGCAACTCTCATACGCTGATAGTAAATATAGAGTCCCATAAAATTCAGATAAGTTAAAAATATGTTTCATGGGAGCCAGCATCATGGTACAGCAGGTAAATCTTCGCTCTGTGAAACAGGCATCCCAGATTGGTGCTGGTTCCTATCCTTGATGCTTCACTTCTGACCTATCTCTCTATTAATGGCTTGAGAAAAGCACTGAAGATACACCAAGTGATTGGGCCACTGGCACTAATGTAGATGATGCAGAGAAACTGCTGGCTACAGCCTGGCCCACCCAGCCATTGAGGCAATTTTTAGAGTAAGTCAACATATAGCAGATCTCTGTCTCTCCTCTTCCTGCAACTCTTTCAAATAAGTAAACAAATCTTGGAAAAAGAAAACAAGAAAACATGGCTTTAAAATTTCATTACATGGATACTGTGAATTAACAGGAATGAAAAGACTTCTCAAAATATATGAACATAATGGCTTATGACCTCATATTCAAAATTTAATTTGTTCACAGGTTCACAATGGAAGTATAGGCTTAGATTAGGATATTAGAAACACATACAGTTAATAGTAATCTGAAAGATGAAACATAAAAAATGGATGTTTTCTGAAATAAAATATATTATGACTAAGGATAAATGAATAATCCAGTGGGAGATAAAATAGATTGATAAAAGACATATGGAAAATTCGTGGTAGACTATTACAACACATTAAAAATGTAAATAAATAGTCAAGAAAAAATAAAAGTCAATGGCACTGAAGTAAGCTTCAACTTCTTTAGCTTTCACAATTAAAGGGAAATTTAGGGTCCCATAAATATCCAAAAAATGTACAAAATACATTACCTGGATGTGGTGAATGATTACCCCAGTCTAAGGTCTCTCTGAGAAACTGTGCACTTGAATGTTGCCAGGACAACTTATAGAACTTTAAGGAAGCTGATGACCTCACAATGTAAAACCCAAGTAAGATGGCCTCCATTCCACTGGGCAAATACTGACTTAAACTAGGATATTAAAGATACATATAGGTGGTGGGTAGAAAGTCAAAGAACAAAAAATTCAAATGCGCTGCAAATATGAATTGAAAAGCAACATGCTATCTTTACTGTGAAAAGGAATGAGTACTTTGTTGGAAACAATACTAATGGCAGGAGATAAGGAAACTATCTAAAAATAGCCCATAAAATTACATTAAATCTGTATAGGTAGTTAAATTTTCAAAGACTTCAACAAAACATAAAGGTTGCAGATATTTTAAAATCAAATATGGTAATTATCATGTGAAGGAATGATTCATTTTGTAGGAGCATCTGATTTAAAATGAAAAAGCAGGATTATATATTTTCTGTCCTTTCAGAAATTCATGTTTCTAGTAATTTACATTTTACTTTATTTTACAAAATACCAATCCACAATGTTGTGGGGAAAATGCTTGTCCTTTCCTACAGGTAGTATGAACAGCACTGTTCTAGCCATAGTCTAGAATGCATTATTAAAAATTTATTTTCATTATGCTGAGTACAAATATTTAAATAATTGAATAATAAAATCATTTAAAAGATTTATTTGGAAGACATTTACAGAGATGGAGAGAGGAAGAGAAAGTGAGAGAGAGAGAGAGAGAAAGAGAAAGAGGTCTTCTATCCACTGGTTCACTCTGCAGATGGCCAAAGCAACTGGAGATGTGCTGATCTGAAGCCAGGAGCCAGGAGATCCTTCTAGGTCTCCCACATGGATTCAGGTTCCCAAACACTTGGGCCACCTTCTAATGCTTTGCCAGGCCATAGCAGAGAGCTGGATCAGAAGTGGAGCAGTGGGGACTTGAACTGGTGCCCATACAGGATGCTAGTATTTCAGGCGGTGGCTTTACCCACTATGCCACAGTGCCAGTTCCATAAACTCATTCTTTATAAAAAATATTTGTTTTTTTTTATTTGAAAAGCAGCGTTACAGAGAGGCAGAGAGGCAGAGAGAGAGAGAGAGAGAGAGAGAGAGAGAGAGAGAGAGAGAGAGATCTTCCATCTTCTGGTTCACTCCCTAAGTGGCTGCAATGGCTGAAGCTATGTTGATCTAAAGTCAGGAGCCAGGAGCTCTTCCGTGTCTCCCACTTGTGTTCAGGGGCCCAAGCACTTGGGTCACCTTCTGTTGCTTTCAAAGGCCATAGCAGAGAGGTGGATTGGAAGTGGAGCAGCAATGACTTGATTTGGTGCCCATATGGAATGCTGACACTGCAGGTGGCAGTTTTACCTGCTATGCCATAGCATCAACCCCATAACCTCAATATTAAGAAAATAGTCCATAAGCTTTTTAATTATGCCCACATTCCATTTCTCAGAGAGCATGCAGATATGCATATTACTAATTTAATTTTACATTTTCTTGTCTGTATGTATTTATTGATTCACTCTGGGTTCATAACAGAGGAATTTGCTTTAATGAGTATAATCTCCCTAACTTACTTGATGGCAGAAGTTAATAGCACCTACAAAATATCTACACAATATCAATAACAGAGTTTTGCCAAACTCAGCACAATAGTGCAACTAATTTGACCATGTTGAGTTATTGATTACAATGATCTTATCAATACTGAATCCATAACATGTACTTAAACCAAATGTAAACTTCAAATAAATAACAGACCTTCTTCTGTGTCAAATAATACAAGTATATATATAACCAAAGATGCTGGTTGTTCTCCTTTATCTCATGGGCAAAACTTCATTTCTAATTATTGTACAAAACACATCATTCCACTCAATTACTGTCACCATGTAAGTATAACAAATGGGCAAGATCTAAACAACTCATTCAATACCTCAATAAAGCTTGTCTACGAATGTGAGAGGTAAACTCTACCAAGGTTCAAGGCTTTCATATAAATAATTATGCTAGGATCCAGTGAACTTGGGTAGGCTGGGAAATATTCTTATAAAAAAGACCCTTTATTGGACTGTACTTCAGTTACTACAATAGGAAACAAGACTGACAATTAGTAGGCATTCAAGAAGCAACATAATCTGTACTCCTCAAACTGTTTTTACAGGGTAAATAGGAGATCTGCTGAGCTTTAAAATGGACTCAAACACAGAATTTTGAAATAGTTCTGAGTTGTGGTTTGTAAAACCACAATGTGGGCTGCGCTGTGGCTCAACAGGCTAATCCTCTGCCTTGCATCGCCAGCACACCAGATTCTAGTCCCAGGTGGGGCTCTATCCCAGTTGCCCCTCTTCCAGGCCAGCTCTCTGCTATGGCCCAGGAAGGCAGTGGAGGATGGGTCCAAGTCCTTGGGCCCTGCACCCGCATGGGAGACCAGGAGAAGCATGTGGCTCCAAGCTTTGGATCAGCGCGATGAGCCGGCCACAGCGGCCATTGGAGGGTGAATCCACTCACCTGTCAAAAAAAAAAAGTTAAAAAAAAACCCACAATGTGGATTATAAAACCAGAAAGATACTCTCGTAACAGAGATATTCCTGGTGAGAAAATATTTTCTTTGGATTTCATGGCTAGCCTTGATAATATCGTAACAGAAAACATACATGTTCTCAAGAAAAAAAAATCATATTATTTATGGCAATGAAATATATACCATTACAGCCTCAGGAGGCCATGGCGTAAGAGTCTTTTCCAACACTTACTTCAGAAGTTACTTTTGGCTGCCATTGCACATCCCTTAAACATTTTCCAGGACATACCCCAAGGCAACAAAGAATGTTGTATGATAGCCTTTGCAGGGGCAGGCCATCACTATGAGCCTGCAATTGGGAGTGCCACTCCTGCTATTTAATGTGTGTAAGGTGAATGGGGGACATAGAGTACAATCATGGCTAGGAGCAGGTGTTATCCTGGTGGCCCTGTCATATTCACACTCCATGCTGTGACTGTGGGAAAACCACCTGAGGCACTTATAATCTGTCAGTATGCTATTCCAGATCTCTCAGGTTGTCCTGAACTTTGAGCCAGGCTTGCTCTCTGATTCAGGGTTCTCAACACTTGTCTTTCCTAGGGGAAGGCTGCAATCTGTGTATCCATTTGCACATATCAGAATGGCTCTTTACCATTTCAATTAACCTTGCTGTGATCATTTTGCACTCCCTGTTTTACAATGTTTTCATCTCTATGCCCTGCTGTCCAGGAACAGTGTGCTGGATAGATCTTCCACATCTTCTCCAGGTTTCAAACAACATCATGAGTATTAGGGCTATGTTTCCCAGTAAGTACAGGGTCATCTTATATTACATTCCTTCTTCTGGATCCTGCTGAGTACAAGAAAATACCCAATGTCATCTCTAGGTTTGTAACTACCTCCACATTTGGCTGTGCAAGTTCCAGAAGAGAAGCAGTTACTATATGGACTCAGACTTTATCTAATTTGAGAGATTCAGGTGATTCAGAAGTGCTGCAAGGAACATACGACAGGTACTAATACACTGCTCCTTCACATCCCACATCAAATATTATTTTTTCATATCTAAGATGAGATGTTTTTCAAGACTGGAACAACTGTCATAACAGAGTGAGCTACTACCAATACTCAGTTGACCAACAGGTATTAGGGTATTCATATGATTCAGAATTCTCTTCTGAAGTCTCTGTTGAAAATGAATATATATATATATTTTTCTGATAGGGAAGCTAATGTCTCCCTTATGAACAGTATTCGTGTGTATGTTTTAAAAATAACCTTTAAGGGACCAGTGCAGTGGCACAACAAGTTAAGCTTCCACCTTCAGTTCTGGCATCCCATATGGGCACCAGTTCATGTCCTGGCTGTACCACTTTCAATCCAGTTTCCTGGGTGAAACTAGGAAATCAGGGGATGGTGGTCCAAGTCCTTGATTCCTTGGTAACCATGTGAGGGACCTGGAAAATGTTCTTCACTCCTGCAATGGCCCAGTCCTGTCCATTATGGCTTTTGGGGGAGTGAACAAGTGGATGTTTATCTGTTTCTATCTCTCTGTCTCTCTCTGTAACACTACCTTTCAAATTAATATACAAAAATAAATTCAGTTAATCAAGTAAGATAAAAAATCAAAAAGCAATCCAAATTTAGCTACTATGTTTAGTCACTGGACTTTAACTAGCAAGTGAAAAATATTTCCTAAGTAGAACAAAAACATTAACCATAAAGTTTAACTTTGTGAGGATTTAGATTAAAATTATATGTTAAACTTACTAATAATGATTAAGAGGTGAATATTATTATTAAAGTTTCTTCACTTTACCTTACAATAACTTAAATGAAACTCAAAGGGAATTTAATTACTTTTTTAATGACATATTTGAGAATAGGAAGATTTTAAATAATTATGATGCAGAATCAAGTAACCTTAATAAAAAACAAAAATTTTCATTTTAATTCACATTATATACTCTGAAAGCTATGTGCATCTATGTAGGCATTTTCCCCAAGTAAGGTTTTGAAATCTGCTATCTTACCCTAATAATTGACAAAACATTTATGTAGATTACCTGCTGGAAATGAAATAAGTTAGGAAATTACCTGAAATAGGAAACTAGAAATTTTGAAACCCTGGAAATGATTGTTCCTTTCACTTTAATTCATCACATTGGCTAACACATTTATACTGCACACAATTTTAAATGCATAATCAAATAGCTCCATAATAAACATTACTTTCTTTATAATGGAAAGAGGGTATAAAATAGGTTGAACAATCAGTATTTTGAAGAGTTTGCTTCAATTTCATGAATAAAATTTAGATATAACTTACTACAGTGCTTCAAAATAATTTGTTTTGCAATTAGTTTTCTTTCAGATTTATTTATTTATTCAAAAGGCAGAGTTACAGAGTTACAGAGTGGCAGAGGCAGAGAGAGAGTGAGAGAGAAGTCTTCCATTGACTGGTTCACTCCCCAAATGGCCTCCTTGGCTGGAGCTGGGCCAATCTGAAGCCAGCAGCTTCTTCCAGGTCCTCCACGGGGGTTCAGGGGTTCAAGGACTTGGGCCATCTTCTGCTGCTTTCCCAGTCCATAGCAGAGAGCTGTATTGGAAGAACAGCAGCAGAGATTCAAACTGCTGCCCATATGGGATGCCAGCACCTCAGGAGGCAGTTTTACCTGCTACATCACAGTGCCAGCCCCATAATTAGTTATTTTAAAGTTAAGAGTGCACAGTAAAGGGACTAAATTGTGGCATACGGGGTAAGCTGTGAACTGCCACACTGATATCATTTTGCGGTGCTGATTCTTGTCCAAGATGTTCCACTTCTGATCCTGCTAATGTTTTGGGAAAAGCAGGAAGTATGGCTTATGTTTTTGGGCCTCCACCACAAATACGGGAGACCCAGATGAAGTTCCTGGCTCCTGGCTTTGGTCTTGCTCAGCCCTGGCCATTGTGACCATCTGGGAAATGAACCAATGGATGGAAAATCTCTGTCTCTGTCACTCTGTCTCCCTCTGTAACTCTGATTTTCAAGTAAATAAATATACATTTTTTAAATGTAGATAGAGTGTTTTCCTACATTCTCTACACTCCCCCATCAGTTGTCAAAGCCATGTTGGTAGCGGCCTGTCAGGTGGTTATGCATTCATTTTTCTATCCATCATCCCATTCATACATATCCAGTGCTCTCTCAATTCTCCTGAATAATATACATGCCTGCAATTTCTGGATGCTGTTAAAAACTCATGGTGAGGGGAAAATGACCCTCTAGGGTAATCTCAGACACCTGTGGGTAGACCTTTAGGAAGTCCAAGGTGGAATTCTTGTAAAAGCAGTGAGACTTTACTCAAGGAGTTAGTGCTAGGAGTTAGTGCGTGCATGGGATTCCACAGGAGCAAATGCCCTGGGTGAAGAAGGCAGGCATGCCCTGGTGGGATGTAAAAATCCATCAGAGGGTGCCCTGGCCCCCAGCACCATGGCCTTGAGTATCATTGTATGGACAGCCTGCAGAACTCACATTTCTACCACACCTCTCTGGTGGATGGTCCCTGCCAGACCTGTTTACAATCACTGCATCCCACCAGCTGGGTTCCCTTGGCAGAGCACAGTGCAGGGCTTCCATCATGTGCCAGATGCATGCCTACATATGGCTGTGGAGCATAGCTTTGGGGTGTGTACTGATCAAATTCTTCTGCAGGTCACTCTTTGGTTTCCAGCCAGACAGTTAGGGGAGGCAGGTTGCCTCTGCTAGGACACCAGTCTCCATGCAGTGTTGGATGAGCTTTTGTGGAGCCAGTTCCTCAGCATCTCATGGCTTTCATCCAGGCTTCCCAGGTAGGTGTTGAGTGCCAGGTTCCAGAGTGGGGGCCAGTGAGGAGCAGCTGATGGGTCTGGCTTCGGGATTGTGGTTGCAGAGCCCCTCTGGTTCAGGCTGTGCAGTGCTGTCGGTGGGAGGCACAGCACCAGGTCATCAGAGTCTTGGCCTGTGGAAACTGCTAGCAGCCTCACTCCCCAATAAGCTCACTTCTTAGCCACAGTGGTGACCCAGGCAATCACCTTGCAAACATGCCTAGCACTGGTGGGTGGTAGACCCAGGCCACTGGATATTGGCTCCCCAAGGCTTCTGCTGTCCCCACTGAGGAGAGTCCTGGCCACAAATCTTGACCGCAGCATGTGTGGGTACCCTGCAGGAGCAGTTGCCTGGAGGTGGTGCTGATGGAGGTCCCCTCCCAAGCAGGAGGGAATGTTTCAGGGGTTCATGGAAAGCTGGACAGTGGGGAATGAGGTGACACTGTGGAAGGCTAGAAACTGGTGAAGCACACACTCCACAGCACACACCACCTGGCTCTGGCACAACAGCTTAGGGAACAGAATCTGTTGCCCCCACACAGCCCAGCTGCAGGAGCTGCAGGTGTGACCCACAAGCACAAACCACTGCCTTCATGGGGAGAGTGATATTTCCCTCATGGGGTTGGAGACAGGAATTTGCCTAGTCAATGCTCTGTGCCCTGTACATTTCAGGGAAGCGTCCAGGAGTGGCCCAGGACAGTGAGGGTGCATCCTCCATGCTAATCCTGGGCACTGGCTCTGATCCGCGTCCAGATCCCAGGCTCCAGAGCTGTTGCAACTCAGTGAAGAAGCTGGGGTTTTAGCCTCCTTCACCCATGAGATTGGGTTCTTGGGGGTGGGGAGGAACAAGTGAACCAGGAGTGGCTAGCCATGAGCTGCCTCTAATTTTTTCCCAACCCCTGTCTTACTTCATGCCCCATCGAAAGTCAGGGGGTGGCATCACTCGAGAGTCCTGGCTCCTCTGCTATGTCACTGGGCAGCAGGGAATTGCTACCTGAGAGAGACAAGTGTAAGTCACGCATGTAGAAGTGGTGGGGGGACAGGCTGCAGACACAGGGGACCAGGGTGGCAACGGCCCCAAGCTGGTGCCCAAGGTAAAATGCAAGTCTGCTGGGATGTGTGTGCCAGTGGAGAGGATGAGGCATGGGCAGCCCATGGCAGTCCCTGCACAATTGGCCCACGCAAAACTGTCGTGGTATTGGAAGGCAGGACTGGAGAAAAAGGAATTTGGCACAGGTAGGAGAATAGCTGCTTGGCCAGTAGGTGTGCACATGTGTACCTGTGCAGGATTGAAATTGCCTTCTGGCTTTGTGCAGGACTGCATGACCACCCCCACATGGCCTTAGTGCCCACCTTTCCTGTCACCATGTCTTAGGAAGACACTCACATTCTCCCACATCTGAGTGCTCAGAGGCAACGTGAAGAAGAAAATTTACAGTTGTGCAGGGTGAGAAAACTGAGAATTATAATGGAAACAAACTGTTATGCTAATTATCTTGTTAATTTGTAACCATTAATTTGTTAAGTTTATATCCAGATCTGATAATATTATTACACATGTAATTGTATTGTGGGAAGTTAAGATTAATACCATTTTAAATCCTTGATTTAGATGATTTTCACTCCACATACATCTCATAATATTTAGACAGCATTGTAAAGTTTCAATAAAGACAAGCTTAAATACTGTGTGTCTTCATAGTCATGAAATCTCAATCTGCAAGAGTAATTCAAAACATACTTATTGATATTACAGTCTCTTATAAAATTACTAATTTTCAAGTTCATATTTGAATTACTCCCTCTTTATATCACTACATATTTTAGTTTATAAAAATAAACAATATTCTCAGATACATTTGTAGTAGCCATTTATTTGTATAATAATTAGTTAAAGCATTATTTGTAATGTCATTATTAACTAACATTTTACAACCTTGATATATTTTCTGGTTTTTTTTAGACAATTCTAGTGAATTATCAAAGTACATTACTCTTTCAAAACATTTTTGGCAAGAAATTGTGGGGTATCCCTTTACCTAGAATGTCTGTTCAAAAGTGCCTTGAAAACATTTTAACTCTACTTCTTCATGAATGTCTATAAAGCTTAAGTTTTTCTTGATCTTGAGAGAATGTTTTCAAGAAATCTGCATTCCTGTATTTATTTAAACTTTACTGTTTTTCAAAGAAATTTCATTAAATTTGTGTTCATTCTCAATAGCCTTGCTATTTTCTTAATGGTGACAACAAACATTTTCAAACTGTGGTTATCATCTTTATAATTCTTCAATATGAAATTTTAAATGAAATATCTTTCCTAACTTCTAATTTTCCTAATGTAAAGTTTCTTAAACAATTTATTTAATTAATTTTTTCTTTGATGTCTCCTATAAGAAATTTTCCCTAAATTGAAAGATCTTTTTGATTGAAACTTAGAAAGTTTTTTTTTATTTATTTCTGAAAGATTTGAAAGGAGGAATTGCCTAAAATCAAGTTTTGAGTTACGATATTGTTCCAAGTTGAAATTCTAACAATTGAGAAACCAAATTAGCCTAAATAAGTTTATATCATTTGTTACCATTCTCAGCCCATCCACTTCTACATTGAAGATTTGTTAAAAATTCCTTTTCTTTCACATTTATGAATTAGGTTATTCAATTTTCTCCAGATCAGAAAACTAGGTTGTAAATCAGTGCGTACTATAAAAGCCAACTATGAAAGATCTTTCCATATACAAAAGACATGTACTTAATAGAAGGTTTTTCATTTAATTACTACAGCATAACTAATAATTTGGCCATACACAATTTGATGATAATTAAATAAAATCTAGTTTTTATTATATAGGATACTATAAATAGTACATTTTTTTGACAGGCAGAGTGGACAGTGAGAGAGAGAGAAAGAGAGAAAGATCTTCCTTTGCCTTTGGTTCATCCTCCAATGGCCGCCACAGTTGGCGCACTGCAGCCGGTGCACTGCACTGATCCAAAGGCAGGAGCCAGGTGCTTCTCCTGGTCTCCCATGCGGGTGCAGGGCACAAGGACTTGGGCCATCCTCCACTACAGTCCCTGGCCACAGCAGAGAGCTGGCCTGGAAAAGTGGCAACAGGACAGAATCCAGCACCCCAAACGGGACTGCAACCAGGTGTGCCAGCGCTGCAAGGTGGAAGATTGGCCTATTGAGCTGCGGTGCCGGTAAATGGTGCATCTTTTAGAAAAGATTTCTACAGTTTCTGAGCAGAAAACTTGTATCAGAACATTTCAGCAATTATTCACAAATTTTTTTATGAAACTTCCTTGAACAGGTTTTAAATCTAATCTATATTTCCAAAAAGTTATATTTACTACTATCACATGATCTAAAAGACATAAAGTCACATGTTTTTTACTTTGGTTGTCCCTTCTGAACCAAAAAATTAATAAAAATTGAAACAAAAAAGGGCACTGATTTCTCCTCCTAGGTTTACAACTGATCACGCATATGCCCGGTTTCTAAAATTAAAAAAAATCTTTTTTGCAGCTGTTAACCTCCCGAGGAAACTGTCTAGGACCCAGAGGGATGTGCACTTCAGTGATAAAGAGAGCTACTTAGACTTTAGGGGAGTTTACCCCAGAAAAGGCCTTCAGCCTTCTGAAGTTCCAGGTGGGATTTGTCTTTTCTCAAAGTATCTCCTACTATCATCCATGACCCACCCATTTTTGAAGCATGGCCTTTGCTCAGAAGGGACAGCCTGTCATGGGTGCTGATTTATTGGTAGCCTCCAGGCTTCTAGGTGCATGCGCAGTGACTCACTCTCTGGAGGAGTCACCTGTGTTTAAAGGCTGTGCTTGGCACCAGTCACTGTGAGCTGAGACATAGTAAATGTCGGGGCTTTCCGCTGAGAGGTTGTTATTTCCAGGACTTGCCTTAGTTGTCCCATGTTGGGAAACATTGCCAAAAGTCTTGGCCATGAAGAAAGTTTTACACCCCCCCCCCCCCACTTAAGAAAGGCTAGTGTCTCTTGATCCACCCATCATGTCAGGTGTGAGAACAATGAATGGCATAAAATCACAGTTTGGCTATGGCTCCCCAGAAAAGCATAAAACTGACAAGGGTGAAGAAGTCAAAGGGCAGACCTGCTCTTGCTGCTCAGGAAAAGTGGCCTGAACTACGTAGGTAACAGGGACTTTGAGACAGGAACCAGAAGCCAATGGGCCCTGACAGATGAGAAGAAATACTCTTGCAGAATCTGCAGTGATGGGACTGGGCTGCCCTGTCACTGAGAACACTTGGCTCCCTGCCCCACACAGCCTCCTCCTCACCTGAGACAGTGAAATAGAACCTGGGCAAATTTTCTGATCATCTGAGGCAAAGCTGAATCTTCAGTTGGTTAAGTTAATTTCAACTCACTTTATAAAGCATTATACTGACACAAGAAATGATTTAACTAACAAAATTATGGCTGCACAATCGTTCATTTATTTATTTATTTTTTATTTATTTGACAGGTTGAGTTATAGACAGTAAGAGAGACAGAGAGAAAGGTCTTCCTTATGTTGGTTCACCCCCAAAATGGCCACCATGGCCGGAGCTGCACCAGTCCATAACCAGGAGCCAGGTGCTTTCTCCTGGTCTCCCATGCAGGTACAGGAGCCCAAACACTTGGGCTATTCTCCACTGCCATCCTGGGCCACAGTAGAGAGCTGGAGTGGAAGAAGAGCAACCAGGGCTAGAACTGGGTCCCATATGGGAAGCCGGTGCCGCAGGTGGAGGATTAACCAAGTGAGCCACAGCATCAGCCCCCGATAGTTCATTTTTAATGTTCACATTTTATCAACTATATATACTATGGAGAATTATTTTACATACTGTATAAATTATGGAAACATCATCCAGAGAGAAATAACTTATCATTCAGTTTCCACAGCTTATGGTACAGGATTTAAGTTTCAGGTAAAGGTTTAGGGAACAACAGAAAAAAATTAAAAACAGCAAATAAATTAAAAATTAAAAATGAGAAAATAAAATTTAACCTGATAAAAATTAAACTTTAAAATGTGTAAAGAAATATACTCTCTATGTACAAAGAATGTCTGCATCTATATGTAATTTATAGTTTAATGTTTCCTATTGATAAAATTTACAGGTAATTTGAAGAACAATAATTTTACACAATATGGATTAAACTAGAAATAGAGTAACAATAAGAGACAAAGAAAATTATGCCACTCGTATTACACAACATTTAGAAAGGTTTAGATTGATCTTTGATTGTCAAAGCACAAACAAACACATAAAGTTACTTTCAGTGTTTGACAGAAATAAATGAATCAATTAATGTCTTTTAAATTCATTTTTATTTGAAATGCAGAGAAATAGAGAGAGATCTTCCACCCACTGGTGCACTCCTCAAATGCCTACAATATCCAGGGATGAACTATGACAAAGTCAAAAGCCAGGAACTCAAACTGAATTACTCACACATCAGTGGCAGAGATTCAATTACTTGGACTACATGCTGTCATTCAAGAAGCTGAAATTGAAAGCATATCCACTATTTGAACCTAGATACTTCAATAAGATACGGTTAAAACATGAGGTGTCTTAGCCACTTATCCAAATAACTAACCTTAAAGATATTTTTAGTACTTTCAATGAAAGCAAAATTTTATGGATATGAAGTCTATTTAAATAGAATTTTTATTTTATTTTATTTATTTATTTTTTGACAGGCAGAGTGGATATTGAGAGAGAGACAGAGAGAAAGGTCTTCCTTTTTGCTGTTGGTTCAGCCTCCAATGACTGCTGTGGCCTGCGCACTGTGGCCAGCGCATCGCGCTGATCCGAAGGCAGGAGCCAGGTGCTTCTCCTGGTCTTCCATGTGGGTGCAGGGCCCAAGGACTTGGGCCATCCTCCACTGCCTTCCCAGGCCATAGCAGAGAGCTGGCCTGGAAGAGGGGCAACTGGGATAGCATCCGGCACCCCAACCAGGACTAGAACCCAGTGTGCCAGTGCCACAAGGCGGAGGATTAGCCTGTTGATCCATGGCACCAGCCCAAGCCTATTTATAAAATGTTACTAAGCTATTTGCATAAAATCCCATGAAATCATGATTTTTTGTATTTTTTTTTTTGAGGAATAGTATACTATGTAATTATTAAATGTGATACGAGGCAGTATAAATGTGTTAAATTCATTTTAGTTCTCCCTACAAAATTCTATGACATACATGACATATTATGTAACTTAAAAATGATGACCAATTGACTTCCTGACACCAATATATTATATAGGCCAAGTGATATATTGCATGGCATGATATATTGGGGCAAGTGTGGCACAGTGGATTAAGCCAACACTTAGGACTCCACATCAATATTGAAGTGCTGGCTTGTGTTCCAGCACTCCCAATTCCAATTAATCTCCATACTAATGTTTCCTGAGAAGCAGCAGTAGCAGTTGATGCTTCAGCTGGGATTCTGCCACACACATAGGAGACATGGATGGAATTCCTGGTCCTTGCTCCTGGCTGTAGCTTTTACAGCCCTAATTGTTGTAGTAATTTGGATAGTAAACCAGCATATGGAAGTTTTGTCTGTATTTCTTTTCTTTGTCTTTTGCTGTTTTTCAAGTACATGAAAACAAACAAATATCCATTTTACAAAATAAAAATACAAATTTCAAATATAAAAGGTAAAGTGAAAAATAATCTGTTGTCTTGTAGTGGGATATAGTTTGAAAGAGTGATGAAGAAATTATTATATAGGGGCCGGCGCTGTGGCTCACTTAATCCTCTACCTGCGGTGCTGGCATCCCATATGAATGCCGGTTCTAGTCCCAGCTGCTCCTCTTCCAGTCCAGCTCTCTGCTGTGGCCCAGGAAGGCAGTGGAGGATGGCCGAAGTGCTTGGGCCCCTGAACCCATATGGCAGACCAGGAAGAAGCTCCTGGCTCCTGACTTCGGAACAGCACATTTCTGGTGATTGTGGTCATCTGGGGGGGGTGAACCAATGGAAGGAAGACCTTTCTCTCTGTCTCTCTCTCTGTCCATAACTCTACGAGTCAAATTAATAAAAAAAGAAATTATTATATAATAAGTACATGTGGTTTTGCCATAAAAATAATTAATATTTCTGTAAATTTAAGTATATGGTACAAGAATATTTAAAGGTCAGAAGCACAGTGATTTTTATAGATGACCATAATGACATCACTCAGTTATCTGAGACAACCTGAGAAGATTATGAGTGGCTTTATTCTATTTGAAATTCATTGTAAACATAAGCTTAGTCCAAGAATATATGACATTGTATATATGCCTTCTGCTGTTTCAAACAGATTCACTTCCACACTAAGAGGTGCCCTGGCTTGGAGGAACATCATGTGTTCAGTTCAAGATGCCTAGTTTGACTTAAAAACAAACTTAAATTGAACCGGAGGTGAATGACTTGAAATATAACTCCTACTATAACAAGATCTGTGTTCTGAGACAAGATGCCAAGGCCTTTTATAGGAAATAGTACTTTATTATGCTCGCACAAGGTCTAGGTTGAATTTCTTATCCAAAAGCCTGAGCCCCAAAACAGAAGGCATTTCCCTTTTATAAGATTTTAGCTTCTTTGTCTTATATGGTTAATGCATATGCTTGATTGAATATTCTAATATTAGATGGTGGCCACAGGAAATGGTACAGTATTGTTCATGAGTATATAGTTGTTGATGATGTTCTTCTCCACATGCATACGGAGCCATACATATCTGGCAGAACCTGAAATCGTTACATACAAGCAGATACAGAGTACACTTGAAGCATTCACAGGCAAATAGATAACAACATCTACATTACATTTCCAAGGCAAGATTCCTCCCCTCTTCTTCTGACCTTGAGAAGGCTTCTAACACAGCTTTAATTATGTTAGAACAAGTTTAACTAAAAGACAAAGGCCTCTACCAGATTTTTCCCCTTGATGCTCTGAACTCTTCTGGGTCAGAGACTATCCTCCTGGTTTAAGGACTTATATTTCCACAGCATCATGTCATGTGCAGCAGTTTTTCTCTCAGCTTGGGTCTGTATTGGGTTAGATATTGTTTTCATAAATAGTAGAACAAGGCAAGTTAAAATCAGACAGCCTCTCAACATTACAAGTGCTGCAACTATGAAGGATTTGAATTCATCAAAAGTTTAAAGCCATCCTCC
Organism: Lepus europaeus; assembly: GCF_033115175.1. Lineage (NCBI taxonomy): Eukaryota > Metazoa > Chordata > Mammalia > Lagomorpha > Leporidae > Lepus > Lepus europaeus. The sequence continues at coordinate 29,670,124 of NC_084851.1, read as the reverse complement.
AAACAAATCTATGGAATTGCAGCCTTTCTAGGTTTGGACTGGAACATGCCTCACTTTCTTTCATTTGGTCAATATTTTTTTTCTATGAGCTGTCCTTCATCATCTATTTTAAATAATAGTTCCTAGGGTGAATTTTTCACAAACTCCATCAACTGAAGCAAATAAATAATCCAGGGCTAGATTGGTTTGGTAGATAGCATTGAGTATTTGAGTTTGTTGTTCTTCCAACATATTGAGAACTCTTGCAATTCCATATATATTAGATACAATCTCAACAACATCCTGTAATCTAATGATGCAGTTTAACAAATAAATTTGATATCCTGAGGACCCATCTTCTGCCCAGGTGGCAGAACCATATTAATGGACTATTCCTTCAGAAGACCACTGATCATCACTCCAGTCACCAATTTGTAATGTTATGGCACATCTATTTCTCTGGCCTCCCCAGTCTTCATATAACAAGACCCCAAACACTCCCCTAGCTAGTGGGAGTAAAAAAGAGGGGAAAATATTCCCTAGCACACATGATCTGGCCCAGTGTCAGGGCAGTTTTACAAAAGCTGTCTTTCCATATAGGAATCATCATCCTTCTGGGGCCCACCAATCAATCTTAACAGAGATACAACTCTAAGCTTGATAGAGATCAGAGAAGCTTGACAAGGGGTGGGACTTTGACTCTGTGTGTTTTGGCGATAAATAACATGGAGTCTCCCAAGGGGTTACATTGTAAAATTTTGGCCCAGGCATGTTAAGTTTCCAAAAGAAATTTAAATTACTCCCCATCAGGCAAGACAGTATATTCCAGTAATTAAGAGTTTGAGAAGCCAAACACCATTTGCTGAGTGGGGAGACTTTCTCTCATCATAGGGCCCAAGAAGGTTTAGTTCTCTAGCCTCCCACAGCCATTGATCTTGTGTATTGTTCATCTGCAGACATAACAAAGAGATATTTAGTGATTGAGCTATGTTTTCTGCCAAAGCCAGGAATGGGTTCATTGTGGTAACAGATATGACAGGGGGATCTTTTTTTAATTTCTTCATAGAAGAAATAAAAAAATCTCAAGACAGCAGATCTGGTGAGTGGTATTAACTCTTTTGAAGTCTTATAAGCCCACAGGATCTTGATCTTGATATATCTCAACTTGCCAATTATCTTCCCATCCAGAGGCTTCTAGGTTGAGGATGGTGAAATTAACTGGGATCCAGGACCCCAATTGACAGTCTGATGTAGCAACACCCTTTTGGAACAGTGTAGTTTTGTCAGCACCTTGCCAAGTTACACATGAAGGACGACACCAAGAAGACCAACTGTGGGAACAATCTGGGGCCTTTTTACACGTGCACATATCATTAAACATGTATTCCCACTCCCCTGGCAGGCCTCCACTAGGAGTGAGGCAGCTAGTCTATACCTGTGCCCTCTAATTCCTCATTTACAAGTGGAGGGACTCCTTATACTCCATGATCTCACATGCATCAGAAAGGACTGATCCTGGCTGCTCTGGATTGCTCCTCTGGATTTGGCTAATTATCAGCCCTTTACAGTTATGGCTTCTGACCTCTGCCACTCCTTGTTTAAGAAGTACTGTGGGTCAAAACAAGTATACTGATTTCCTTGGGGAGTCCTTCAGAATAGAGTTAGTTTCCTACCTTGAAGAAAATAGAGAAATGGGGGAAAAGCTGAGCTTAGAATAGAGAAATGGCCTGCGCCATGGCTCAACAGGCTAATCCTCTGCCTTGTGGCGCCAGCACACAGGGCTCTAGTCCCGGTCGGGGCACCGATCCTGTCTCGGTTACCCCTCTTCCAGGCCAGCTCTCTGCTGTGGCCAGGGACTGTAGTGGAGGATGGCCCAAGTGCTTGGGCCCTGCACCCCATGGGAGACCAGGAGAAGCACCTGGCTCCTGCCATCGGAACAGCGCGGTGCGCCGGCCGCAGCACGCTACCACGGTGGCCATTGGAGGGTGAACCAACGGCAAAAGGAAGACCTTTCTCTCTGTCTCTCTCTCACTGTCCACTCTGCCTGCCAAAAAAAAAAAAAAAGAATAGAGAAATGAGGGAGCAAGTCCAAGATTGCTTACTGACACTAGCAATATCAAATGAAAACTTAGCAAGCAATTTTAACCATTAGATAACTTAGAAAAAACATCTACTGGAAGGTCCAATGTCTTCTATAAATTTTAATAATATCTGTGTTTGGAAATGTTTCTTAAATATCTAGCGTGGTGTAGCTTGTTTAACCAGCAAATTCAATCACAAGCATATAAAAACATTTTTTTTTGTTTCTGCCTACCAGCAGATTTAAAACATCTGATGCAGAGATTCAGGACACATGAATCAAAATGTATCTTTGATTATTTTTAGCTGTTTAAATTTATAGGCTATCTTTTATCTATAAGCCAATTAAATTTTTCTTAGTTAATTTTCTCATGAAGACATACAATATGCATACACATATAACATAACCTAAAAGATAGAACAAAAAAGCAGTTTCAGTAATAGTTTCTTAAACTCCTTAACTGTTTTTTAATCACCAATTTATTCAAATTGATTTCTGCTCTTAGTAAACTGAATTAACCATAATTTTTTCCAGTTGGAACCTATAGTATGATATTGACTTCATCTCTTTCAGAATCATCCCAAAGTATTGAATACAATAGAAGTGGCTGGGAAAAGTCCATTGGAACCTATAGGAGGACAGCTAAACACAGAAACAACAATATTTTAGTTTTATGAGCAACAGATCTGATATATAAAACTGTGGATGGCAAGACTTCAAATAGTCATCTTTAAAATTATAAATTCATTAAACAACAAGAGGCATTTGCTTACTTCACATAGTATTTTCAAAAGTGCCTGTAGGATTTTACAAAGCATTTAACCCTTTAGGCCTCTGGGGTTTTCTCATTAAGGTAACCATCATGTCTAGTAACACAAGATCATTAGACTTTTTAACTTTCAGACATTTGTATCAGTAACATTTTATATTATCAAAACTTAAAATTTAGAACCACTTCACATCTTGATAATACTTATAATATAATCCAAATAACCTGATTAGTTGTTGTCTCTACAAGATGAGAGGCATATATCCTTTGATATTTCCAGGGGCCCAACTGGATATATCAAAGTCCAAATAATTTGGAACTTTGGGTTTTTTTAATGCCTGTCAAGGATGCCAAGAAGGCTTAAAATATCTGGTTGAAATAAGATCCCTTAACATCATAATATAATATAGAACAGATCTGATCATTCTTGCAAGGTGATTATTCAAATGTTTGAAAATAAGCTCATAGTTAAATAACCCATAGCTGTTAATAAAAAACTCAGCTGTATTGAGATACCCATTGGTTTCTTCTTCTTTTTCTTTTTTCTTTTTTCCTGTGGAGGCATTTATTGTACTATGACTCTATAGATAAGTCGAATGTTTGGGGGCTGGCACTGTAGTGTAGTGGGTGAAACTGCCACCTGCTCCAGCTCTTGGCTGTGGTCTGGGAGAGTGGTGGGTGATGGCCAGGGTCCTTGGGACCCTGCACTCATGTGGATGAACCAAAGGAGGCTCCTGGCTCTTGGCTTCAGATGGGCATAGCTCTGGTCATTACAGCCATCTGGAGAGTGAACCAGTGGATGGAGGATATCTCTCCCTCCCCCTCTCCCTCTCCTCTCTGTGTAACTCTGCATTTCAAATGAAACAAATAAATCTTTAAAGGGATATGTGGAATGTTTGCTTTCAGTGAATCTCTAGATGCTTGTAGTGGGTGTGGCCAGAACACTTTGTTCAGTTCTCCAGGGTTAAGGGTGTGCATAAGATGACACACCCAGTTTTGGCATGGTAAATTTTGCTCTCTCTCTCTCTTTTTTGATCAGAAGGAAGGTTTATTCTTCTCAGCTGAACTCCTCTCCTCAATGGAGACCAGAGCCTGAGCACTAGCCCCAGTGGGTATGTAGCCATCTGCTCTGTCTCAAGGACCACACAAAGGAATCTATGTAGTCCTCAGTGTAAGTTCAGATTCCCCAACAATGTCTCTAAACAGGTAACCAGAAAGTCCCGAGCTTGTGGAGTCTACCACTCAGACTGTTCTAATCCCAGTCACACTGTGAGTCCTCTCACACATCCTCAGTTTTTTCATAGTCCTGGTTCAGAAGCTTCACACAGTCACAAACTTCTAGCCTCCTGTTAGTTCTCCCCACCAGAGTCAGGAGTTTCTGCTTGACTAATTGCCAGGCACAGGCACACACTGGCACAGCTGTTATGTATGTCCAAAATAGTGTCCACTCTATCAGCTTATTACAGTACTTGTAAAGTGACCAGGGAGAGAGAAATGTGTCCATCTCATCCTTTTTTTTTCTCTAATTTGGCTGATACACTTTCCCACCATGGGGCTCCAAGCCGGGTTCCCTCTAACCTCTCCCTGTTGCCTTTTCACCAGCGGCTTGGGCTGCTGCAGTCTGGTCTCACCTCACTTTCCAGTGCTGCTGCATAGGCTCTCAGCTGTTGGAGTTTGAAGCTGTGGGTGCCCATGCCTTCCATGTATGTCCACCATATCCCTCACATTTTGGTAGTTTCCTCTGCTGTTTTTCCCCTAACTCTTCCCTGAGATGACACTATTTCCACTTTTTAAAAACTATCTTCCCCTGGACTAGTATAGTAAGCTCCCTTCCTACTCTACCATCTTGGAACCCTCCTCATTTAATTCCCCTGGTGACCTCTTTTTGTCTGGCTTGCTTGTTATGGATGGTCGGCTTGCAGGGTATTGCTAGATCAAAGATGCACTCCAAGTCACAGGCTATGCTGGATACAGGGAGATAATTTGGCCACACTGACTACTGTAGGGGTGGACAGAACAACAGTAAATGGATCTTCCCAAAGTGGTTTTAGGGGATGCACATTCTACTCTTTTACACATACCATATCTCCTGGTTTAAAAGGTTGAACTTCTGTGGTTACACTCACTTGCAGTTGCTCCCTAACCCAGTAACTGATGGAGGTCTTGGCAGAGCTGAGAGCCTGCATCTGTTGTCTCTGAGAGTGACTGGCTATTTCCTTTAAATCCTCATGTACTGCCTTGACTATAGACATAGGGCATCCATAAAAAATTTCAAAAGGAGAGAACACTGTCTGTTTAGTAGGGCTACATCTAACCCTTAACAGTGCTATTGGTAACAGCTGGTCCCAATGTAAATGATTGTCCTGGCAGTTTGCTTAATTGTGTTTTTAGTGTCCTATTCATACATTCCACTTTTCCAGAACTCTGGGGCCTAAAAACCATGGATAACTTCAGATGATTCCAAGTGCCTTTGCCACCATCTGTACCATGTCCAACACAAATGCAGATCTATTATCAGATCTGATAGCAATTAGGATTTTAAAGTGTGGAATGACTTCTCATAACAAAAGCTGGGCTACCTCACAGGCCTCCTCAGTATGGGTCAGAAATCCTCTACCCAACCCAAGAAAGTACACTCAAAGACCAATAAATATTTGCAGCCCTGGACACAGGAAAGTTCAGTAAATCCCACAATAAAATTTCCAAATGGAGTACCCCTTGTGCTCTGTACCTGGGTGGGTACTCTAGGTCCTTGACAGGGGCTGTTTTGAGCACACACTTCACATTGTTCACAAATTTCCCAAACTATGCTGGAAATCCTAGGGATGTAGAAATGCCAACATAGTGGATCCTACAACCATTAAGCCAGTGTGAGTTCCTTGATGGAACTCTGACAAAGGCTGGAACAAGCAATTCGGAGTGGCAACCAATCACCCTTAGTTTCCAACAATCACCAAGGATGAAATCTCCACACTCAGTTTTTTTTAAGATTTATTTATTTATTTGTAAGTCAAAGTTACACAGGGAGACAAGAGGCAGAGAGAGAGGAGATCTTCCATCCAATGATTTACTCCCCAGAAGGCCACAACTGCCAAAGCTGCACAGATCTGAAGCCAGGAGCCAGGAGGTTCATCATGGTCTCCCACATGGGTGCCGGGGCCCAAGGGCTTGGGCCATCTTATACTGCTTTCCCAGGACATAGCATAGAGCTGGATCATAACTGGAGCAGCCAAGTCTCGAACCAATGCCCATATGGGATGCTGGCACTTCAAGACAGGGTATTAACCCACTGCACCCCAGCGCCAGCCCCTGCATTCTGTTTTGAACATAGTTTGGGTCCCACTCTGCTAGAAGGCTGGGAAACAAGACAGTCTTGAAGGTGACTGATCCTATCGTTTCACTGGTGGCCACAAGCTTCTTTTCTCCATCAGCTCTTCTGTTTCCTTGTACTTCAAAAGTGTTTACCTTCTGGTGACCCTGGTAGTGCATAAAACCCAATCTTTTCTGTGCTCACAAAGTGTCCAAGAGTTCAAGAACTTCTCTCCCATATTTAATGTCCTTTCACCATGAATTGATTAACCCCTGTTCCATATATAAAGCCCTGTGTGCCTGGAGAATGATAAAAGCATATTAAGAGTATATATATATATATATATATATATATATATATATATATATATATAGAGAGAGAGAGAGAGAGAGAGAGAGAGAGAGAGAGAGAGACTGATGTCTGCCACTAGCTGCATAGTTCAGGACTATATAATGAGCTCTGCCTTTTGTACTGAAGTCTCAATACGTAGGAACTTAGCCCAACAATAGCGGGTAAGGTTACCATGGAGTATCTCACCAGGTGCTTTCCTTCTTTAACATAACTGCTGCCATTGGGGAAGTAGTCCACATCAGGGTCCCTAAGGAGGCTTATCTGTTAACTCTGGATGGCTAGAAAACAATTCATCCATGACTTCTATGCATTCATGGTCTGGCACACCTGACCCAACAGTTAATAGAGTTGTAGGATTTAAAGTCTTCACCACCTCCAGATAAATATGTGGGTTTTCACACAACATTCATTGATACTTGATTATCTGGGCATTAGTCATCTGGTACTGGCCTTTATGTTCCAACAGAGTTATGATTGAGTGAGGCACCCAGACTGTTAACTCTTACCCCATAGTAAGTTCATTTGACTGTGATACCAGTAGGTCTGTTGAAGCAAGGACTCAGAGGTAGGGTGGCCAGCCTTAAGAAAGACAGTCAAGTTGTTTAGACATATGCCACTGGACAGTGGAAAGAACCCAGCATTTTAGTCAGTACCCTGACTGTGGTGGCAGCATATTCATGCATATATAGTAAAAATGGCTTAGTTATGTCTGGAAGTCCTGGGGCTAGGGCATGGATGAATGCTGTTTTAATTTGCCTGAAGGCCCTTTCTTGTGTCTGTTCCCCTAACAGGGGATCCTTCTCCCCCACCCCTTGCTTTGTGGCTTCAAAGAATGGCTTTGTCAAAATGGAAAAGTTAGATATCCAGATTCTACAGAAGCCAGCAGCCCCTAAGAACCCTCAGACTTGGGACGTGCTCAAGCAGGTTGAGACTGAGCAAACTGGTTGCTTTCTCTCAGGACTGAGCTGATTCTACCCTTGGGACAACTGAAAGCAAAGGTATCTTACATTTTCTAGGCAGATTTGAACCTTTTTCTTGGAGACCTTGTAACCAGCCACCCACAAGAGGATGAGAAGCAGCCATCTCCCTTCCATTAAATCATCCTGCATCTGCTCTGCTAGCAGGAGACTGTCCACACAATGGAGTAGTGTGTAGCCTTGATGGTTTGCTGGGAAAGCACCTCAGCTGGCCGTTGTCACCATTCTCAAGATTTTCTCATTGGAAGGTGAAAATAGATTGCTTTGGAGAGGCCATGCAGACACAGAAAAATAAATCCTTTAAGTTCAGACAGGTAAAGAAAGTAGCTTCAGCAGGAATGTGACCATAAAGGGTACAAGGATTCAGCACTACAAGGTGTACAGTAACAGTGGCCTGGCTTACTGCTCACAAGTCCTGAACAGGGGTGTATTCCATGGTGACTGGCAAGGTGGAAGGATCATGTAATTTAGAAGCCTCTCTAAAAGTCTCCTTTGGTGGATTGGCCAGACTCCTAGCTTTAGTTCCACTACTAACAGGGCCATGTTGCTGGCCAGTCTGGAGGGTTGTCTTCTTCCCACAATTGTGGCATCTTAAAGGGTAGCTCAGGTCTCTATTGTGTCTCCTCTCAGGGTCAATAGAGGCACCACTCTTCTTCCTGAGGATCTGTGAAAGAAAGTCATATTTATTCGTAACCCTTACAGTTCAGAACCACTTGGGCAAAGGAGTTGAAAGTTATCTAAACCTGAAGCTTCTCTAATAATTGTTGGCCCACTAAGGCTGCTGTACAGTCACCACGATATAGGAAGTCATGAATGATTTCATGGATGCCAAAATTACATCACTGGGGAAGGACAATAGGATGATGAGCTTGACAGCTAGTGGCTCCTAAAATTGTGGCCTGTATCTGTAAATGTGGCCCCACAGGTTGAGTCAAAAATGAATGATCTGCTTTCATGTCTACTATGAAATCTAAGGCCACCTATACCTCTGAGTCATTCCAACCGTGGGATTCTGGAGGCCTATGAAATGGAGCCTGGTTTGTTCTAATCATAGTTTTTCATTTCAGCCAGGCCCAAAAAGTCTTTTCCCAGGGATATTGAGCCACCAACATGCAGGCCAACAGCATCCCTGGATCATCTGTCCTCTCTCTCAAGGTTGACAATCAGGATGATATTTTTGTTTGCTGAGAATATTCATTTTTTTCTGTGACCTTCTTCATAACAGTATGCACATTAGCTTAGTCCTAACTTGACCTCTGTACATTGCTGTTTTGCCAATCTATCTTTCCCTCAGCTTCATCTGAAACTTGCTAGAGCCCCTCTTTGCAATTGTTCTGATTTTCCAACAATTCTGCAGCAAGTATGTTGATTTTTTTTTCTGGTCAGCCTCTTAGCAGAATTCCTGGTTCTGATGGGCAAATACTTTGGAGGCTACCTCCTATAATAAGCTCATGTTCATCCCAGTAAAACCTGACTTTTGCAGTTTGTGCCTGATGTCTCCATGGGTTTGGCTTACAAAGGCAGCATTATCTTTTCTCTGATTCTCTGCTACTTTGGGGTCAAAGGAAGTGTAGAGACAGAACACTATGCTCAGTCACTCACATAAAATACTCTGAGTCCCCTCTGGTCCTTGAAGCACTTCTGAGAATTGGATCATGTTTATAGTCTTTTCCTCCTGCCTTTATACCCCTTATGAGAGCCTATTGATAAAACTCATGCTATAGGAGTCCTTGATCTTCATCAGGGTCCCATTAGGGGTCCTTTTCAAGGATCTTGGGCATAGACCTGAGCACTGGTGACTGATTCTTTCTGGGGCATTTTCCTCTAAACATTTTATTGTAGCCCAGATAAGCCAGTGACATTCTTCAGTATTATTTAAAGATTTATTTATTTATTTGGAAGTCCGAGTGATACAGAAAGAGGAGAGTCAGAGAGAGAGGAAGAGAGAGGTCTTCCATCCACTGGACAGAGCTGCACCAATCCAAAGCCAGGAGCCATGTTTCTTTTGGGTCTTGCACAGGAGTGCAGGGGCCCAAGGACTTGAGCCATCTTCTACTGCTTTTCCAAGACACAGCAGAGAGCTGGATCAGAATAGGAGCAGCCAGGACTAGAACTAACACCCATATGGGATGGCGGCACTGCAGGCCATGGATTTACCCACAACACCATAGTGCTGGCATATTCTTCAGTATTGAACAAGGTTAGGAGAAGCTGGTGATAGTCTGCCAAACTGGGCATGTGAATTTGATTTATGGACTGCATCACATCAATAATAGCCTGAGCTTCTTGAACAAGGGGGTGTGGTGTTTCCAGTTTAGTAGGTCAGTGGTTGTAAAAGGTTAATATATCAAACTGCACCATCCCTCTTGCACCTAGCCATTGTCATCAAAATAAATGGGCTCCTAGGTCTCTCTTAATGTTACTGAGGCCTAACAGCATGGCTGCCCTACACCTAAGCAAAAAATTAATGAAAATACATCATGGTTTTTTTCACACAGGTAAAAAAAATCTCAACAAATTAAACAATTGGAATCAAATGACATATGTTTCCTGGCAACAATATAATAAAATTGGAAATTCAAAATTTCAGAAGCCTTAGAAAATATGCAAATACATGGAGAATGAACAACATGCCTCTAAATGAACAGTGAGTCATAGAAGAAATAAAAAAGAAATAAAAATTCCTAGAAATGAGTAAAGATGTCATAACATTTATAAAATCTTAGGGCATACAGCAAAATATATGTTAAGAGGAATGTTTATGGCAATGAGTGTCTACATGATGAAATTGAACAGGCATTAAATATTTTATTGAGCAATGCATCTGAAGAATCTAGAAAAATGAGAACCAAAATCCTGAATTAAGGGAGTAACAAAATGAAAAAAGAGATAAACAAATTTGTGACCAAAAAGTCCAACAGATTAATTAAATTAAGATTTTTTGAAAAAAGTTAACAGAATCTCTATATCATTGGCCCAACTAACCAAGAAAAAAAAATGCAACCCAAATTAGTAAAATCAGAGATGGAAAAAGAATATACTACAAAGGAAAACTCAGAAACAAAAAACTTTCTGGAATTACTACAACAAATAGGAAAATCTAGAAAAATGGGCAGATTCCTAGACAGACACAAATGAACAATGTTGAGTCATGAGATCACAGGAAACTTAAATAGATCAATAACCAAGATAGAGACTGAATCAGTAATAACAACACTTCAAATAAAGAAAAATGCAGAAGTGGATGGCTACCAAATGTCTGAAGCAAAAGTAATTTCAAATCTTCACAAGATATTTAAAACATCTAAAAGAGAGAGAATCCAGCCAAACTCTTTTGATGAGATCAACAACACCTTTATTCAAAAGCCAAAAAATGATAAAAACAAAGAAAGAGAGCTATAGAACAATATATCTGATTAATGTAAATGCAAAGAAATCCTCAATAAAGTACTAGCTAATGAAATCTGACAATGCATCAGAAAGATGATTCACATTGACCAATTAGGATTTATCCTGGTATACAGGAATGATTCAAAACTTGCAAATCAATATATGTGATACATCACATTAAGAAACTGAAAAAATATAAACCATAATTATATTAAAAGATGCAGATAAAGCATTTGATAACATACAGCATCCTTCCATGATAAAAAAAAGCCAATTGCATATAGAATAAATACATCTCAACAGAATGAAGATGATCTATTACAAATCAAAAGCCAGCTTCATAGTGAATGGAGAAAACTAGAAAAATTTCAAGCAGGATCTAAAACCTGACATGGATGCCCACTGTTACCATGACTATTCAATTTATTTCTGGAAGTTTTAGCCAGGTCCATAAGAAAAAGAAAGATAAGAGATATAAATTATAGTAATGAAGTCAAATGTACTCTATTTGGAGAGTATACAATCTTATAGACCGGGAAGCAAATGATCGATAAATAAGAGATTACTGGAACTCAAAAGAGAGTTTGTCAAAGTTGCAGAATATAAAATCAATATATAGAAATCAATAGCCTTTATATACACAAGAATGTCATGAGTGAGAAAGTCTGATAAGATCTGTCCCATTAACAATAGCCACAAAACTTTAAATAATTTGGGATAAATTTCACCAAGGATATAAAAGAGTTTTACAATGAAAATTAAAAAAATTAAGAAAACAAATAGAATAAAACACCCAAAAGAGTGAAAAAGTTGTCCCTGTTCATGGATAGAAAGAGTTGATAACATGAACATATCAACACTACCCAAAGCAATTTGCATATTCAGTGTGCTCCCAATCAAATACAAAAGACCAGATCTGGGAAAAAAAATACCTGAAATTCATATGTAATCAGAAGTGATCCCAAATAGCAAAAGCAATCCTGAATAATAAAAATGAGGTTGGAGGCATCACAATACCTGATATCAAGATAGGGTAATCATAGTCAAAATGGCTTTTGCTGGCACAATAATAGACACACATCAACCGATAGAACATACTAAAGATCTCTGAAATTAATCCAGCTATTTTTTTTACAAATGAGCTAAAATCACTCCCTAGAGAAAGTATGGTCTCTGCAAAAAATGATGTTGGAACAATTAGATATCTTAACACAGAAACAGAAAACAAGACTCCTGGCTTACATCCTATACAAAGATTAACTCACTGTGGATCAGTGATCTAAGTTTAAGACTTTAAACCATCATATGGGAACCACTGCGGACATTGGCATAGGCAAAGATTTCTTGGAAAAGATCCCTACAGCACAGGTAATCAAGGAAAAAATAGACAAAAGGGATTACAGGAATCCAAGAGGTTTATGCACAGGAAAAGAAAGAGCAAAACAAAGAGGCAATTGACATAATGAAAGAAAATATTTGCAAACTATATATCTGGTAAAAGATTGATAGCTAGTATATTTAATTAGCTCAAAAAAACTCAGCAAAAACAAAATTAACAATCTGGTTAGAAATGGGGTAAGGTGGCCAGTGCCATGGCTTAACAGGCTAATCCTCCGCCTTGCAGCACTGGCACACCGGGTTCTAGTCCTGGTTGGGGTGCCGGATTCTACCCTGGTTGCCCCTCTTCCAGGCCAGCTCTCTGCTATGGCCTGGGAGTGCAGTGGAGGATGGCCCAAGTGATTGGGCCCTGCACCCGCATGGGAGACCAGGAGAAGCACCTGGCTCCTGGCTTCAGATCAGCACGATGTGCCGGCTGCAGCAGTCATTGGAGGGTGAACCAATGGCAAAAAGGAAGACCTTTCTCTCTGTCTCTCTCTCTCTCACTATCCACTCTGTCAAAAAAAAAAAGAAAAAAAAAGAAATGGGGTAAGGATATGAATAGGCATTTATAAAAGGATGAAATACAAAAAGTCAGCAGACACATGAAAAGATGCTCAGGATCACTAGCCATCAAGGACATGCAAATGAAAACCAAAATGAAGTTTCATCACATATCCTTAGGATGGCTACCATCCAAAAATTTTTCAAAAGAATAAATCTTGGTGATGTTGTGAGGAAATAGGTACATTAACACATTGTTGGTGGGAATATAAACTCATACAAGCATTATGAAAAACTGTATATGGATTCCTTAGAAATCTGAATAGAAATCATAATTTGCCTTTAGGAAATCACATAAACTTATGGAAGATTTATCTATACTCTCAAGTTTATAGCAGCTCAACTCAAAAGTGCTAAGATATGGAAAAATCCAGATGTCCATCAACTGATGCTGGTGAAGTAATTATGTTATATATACACAGTGGAATACTACTCAGCCATTAAAAAGGATAAAATTTTGTCTTTTAAAACAATATTGATACAAGTGGAGACATTATGTTTAGTGAAATATTCCAGTCCCCAAAATACACATATCATATTTCTTCTCTGATATATGGTAAGTAACACAGAGCAAAAATATACTGTGTATGAATGAAATTGATATTTTGATATTTCATTATTGTTTTAGCCCTTTTCCATACCCTTGAAAAATGGTGTTTCTTTTTTTACTTAAAAAATGGCATCATGATAACTCTGAATAGAGTAGTACAAAAATGAATGTCAAGAAAATATTTTGGCTGGCGCCGTGCCCCGGTTGGGCCACCAGATTCTGTCCCAGTTGCCCTTCTTCCAGGCCAGCTCTCTGCTATGACCTGGGAGTGCAGTGGAGGATGACCCAAGTGATTGGGCCCTGCACCCGCATGGGAGAACAGGAGTAGCACCTGGCTCCTGGCTTCAGATCAGCGAGATGCACCAGCCGCAGTGGCCATTGGAGGGTGAACCAATGGCAAAAGGAAGACCTTTCTCTCTGTCTCTCTGTCTCTCTGTCTCTCTCTGTCTCTCTCTCTCTCTCTCACTATCTACTCTGCCTGTCAAGAAAAATATTTTAAAAATTTGTAAATAATTAACCATTAACATTCCATGTAAAATCATATAAATGTTTGCAGGAACTAACTCTTTATTGGTGTAGGGGAAATTTCATGGGCACAAAATTTCACTGAAAATCAATCTCTGTAAAAAAATAAGAATGGGAAAGAAAAAGGAGGAGGAAGAAAGGTGGGAGTATGGGTGGAAGGGAGGTGGAGGGGAAGCAACATGTTCCCAAATCTGTATATATTATATGTATGAAAGTTGTATTCCTTAAACAAAATAAATATAAAAAATTTGCAGCAACTAAAATCTAGAAAACAACATGTCCCTTCCAGAGTGATCTTAAATGAAAAACTTCCATATTTAGAATACTATTGATGATTTCAACAACAGTGGGAAATATAGCCCCATGAATGCTCATAAAGAGTGAAAAAAGTGTGTTTAAGTTTAAAAGAGTACCCTGGACATTGATGGTTCTCAATTTTCAAAATTTAAAAAAAATTGCTCATGTTGCTTACAGAATTTTTCTTACCTAGAAACCTTTTAAAGTATACAAGTTTAGCAGCCAGCTTTGTCATGTAGCAGGTAAAGCTGCCACCTGCAGGGCTGACATCCCATATGGGAACCAGTTTGAGTCTCGGCTGCTCCACTTCCTATCCAACTCTTGGCTATGGTCTGGGAAAACAGTGAAAGATGACCCAAGTCCTTGGGCCCCTGCATCCATGTGGGAGACACAGAAGTTCCTGGCTCCTGGCTTCGGATCTGTGTAACTCCAGCCATTGTGGCCATCTGGGTAATGAACCAGTGGATGGACGATCTCTCTCTCTCTCTCTCTCTCTCTCTCTCTCTCTCTCTCTGCCTATCAAACAATAAATAAATCTAAACAGGTATAACAATTTCATTTCATTATATATACACAAATTTGGGAACATAATTGTTCTTACCACCCTCCCCTCCTTCCCATCTGCACTCCCACCACTCTTCTTCCTCCTACCTCTTCTATTCTCATTCTTATTTTTTATTGATGTTTTCAATCAATTTACTTTATACACATAAGATTAACCCTACACCTCATTTAGATTTTTATTTGCTTTTCCCTGATGGCAACTGATCCTGAGCAGTTTTTTATGTCTATTGGCCATTTGGATTTCCTCTTTTGAAAAATGTCTGTTCAAGTCCTGTGCCCATTTCTTAACTAGATTGTTTGTTTCATTGTTGTTTAGTTTCTTGAGCCCTTTGTAGTTTTTGGATATTTATCCTTTATCAGTAGATAGTTTGCAAATATTCTCTTCCATTCTGTCAGTTGCCTCTTCAGTTTGCTGTGTGTTTCTTCTGCAGGGCAGAAGCTTTGCAACTTGATGTAATCCCATTTATCAATTGGGCTTTGGCTGTTTGTGCTTCTAGGGTCTTTTCCAGAAGTTTACACAATGTACTTATAGTAGTTTGATTGTAGTGGTTCATAGATTTATGTCTTTGATCCATTTTGAATGGATTTCTGTGTGAGGTGGAAGGTGTGGGGGTCTTGCTTCATACGTTTGCACCAGTAAATCCATTTTTCCCAGCCCCATTTGTTGCTGAAACTCTCCTTGCTCCAGAGATTGGTTTTAGCTTCTTTGTCAGTGATAAGTTGTTTGTAGAAGCATAGAATGATTTCGGTTGTTCCTATTCTGTTCCATTAACCTACATGTCTGTTTTTGTGCCAGTGCCAGGCTGTTTTGATTATGACTGTCATGTATCATGTCTTGAAGTCTGGTATTGTGAGTGCAGCTGTGTTTTTGTTGTATAAGATTGCCTTTTCTCTTTTGACTCTACTGTATTTCCATACCAATTTCAGCATTATTTTTTCTGGATCTGAGAAGAATGTGTTTGGTATTTTGAATGAGATCACATTAAATATGTGAATCATTTTGGTATTCTGGACATTTTGTTGATATTGATACTTCCAATCCACCAATCCATGAACATTGGAAATTTTTACAGTATTTAATGTCTTCTTATATTTCCTTCTTTAATATTTTGTAATTTTCATCATAGAGATATTTGCTTTCCTTGGTTAAATTTATCTCTAGGTATTTAAATTTTGCAGCTGTTATTAACTGTATTGATCTTAGAAGTTCTTTCCCAGCCATGGTTTTACCTGTGAATATGAAGGCTCTTGATGATTTGTTTTGGTGTTACTGTCATATCCTGTCACATTACCACCAATTCTCTTATCAGTTCCAGTCGTCCTTACTGAAGACTTTTGGATCTTTTACATATAGGATAATTTAATCTGCAAATGCTTACAACTTTTTCCCATTCAATAAAATGTTGGCTATAAGTTTGTCATAAATCGACTTGATTGTGTTGAGTAATATTCCTTTTATACCAAATTTGTTTTATGTTTTCATCATGAAAAGATGTTGTATCATATCAAATACTTTCTCTGAATCTATTGAGGTAACCATAAGTTTTTTTTCCTTCACTTTGTAAATGTGATGTATCACATTTATTGATTTGTAATTTTGAACCTCCCTGTGAACCAATTATAAATCCATCTTGGTCTAGGTGAATAATTTTTCCAACATGTTGTGGGATTCAGTGGGCTAGTATGTTGATGAGGATTTTTGCATCAGGGAAACTGGTCTATAATTTGCTTACTCTGCTGTATCTTTTTCCTAGATTAGAATTAAGGTGATGCTGATTTCATAGAAGAAAGTTGGAGAAATTCCTTCCATTTCAATTGTTTTGGATAGTTTGAGAGGAATTGGAGTTAGTTCTTCATTAATTGTCTGGCAGAATTTAGCAGTGAAGTTGTCCAGTCCTGGACTTTTCTTTGTTAGTGGGGTCTTTGTTACTGACTCAATCTTCATCTTGACTGTTGGTCTGTTTAGGTCTTCTATATCTTCATGTTCAATTTTTGTAGGTTTTATGTGTACAGAAATCTATATCTTCTAGTTTCCCAATTTTTTGTCACACAGCTCTTTGTAGTAATTCCTGATGATTCTTTGCATTTCTGTGGGATCTATTGTTACATTTCCCTTTTTATATGTGATTTTATCTACGTTGTTTTCTTTTTTTGGTTTGTGGTCCAATGGTGTTTAATTTTTTTTCCAAAAATTTCTTCAGTTCTATGATATTATGTATTGCATTTTGGTTACATTTCTGTTTATTTCTTATCTAATTTTAATTATTTTTCTCCTAATAATATTGAGATTGTTTTTATTGTTTTTCTAGATCCTTGA
Source organism: Lepus europaeus (assembly GCF_033115175.1). Taxonomy (NCBI): domain Eukaryota; kingdom Metazoa; phylum Chordata; class Mammalia; order Lagomorpha; family Leporidae; genus Lepus; species Lepus europaeus. The sequence continues at coordinate 29,653,074 of NC_084851.1, read as the reverse complement.
GGTACATTAATAACTCATTTATTTGTTGCCTTTCCAATTTCTTGATGTAGGCACCAATTGCTATAAACTTTCCCCACAACACTGCTTTTACTGGATCCCATAAGTTTTAAAATATTGTGTTGTAGCCTTGATTCATTCACAGAATTTTTTTGTATTTCTCTTTTGATTTCTTTTATCACCCCCTTTTTAATCAGGAGCATGTTGCCAAGTCTCCATATGTTTGAATGTGCCCTGGAGATTTTTGGTTTCTTGATTTCCAGCTTCATTCCATTGCGGACAGAGAGATGAATGTTATTATTTGATGTTTTTTGAATTTGCTGAGACTTGCTTATGGCCAACCCATGACCTATCCTACAAAAAGTTTCATGCACTTGTGAAAATAATGTATTATTCAATTGTGGAATGAAAAGTTCTGGAGATAACAGTTAGACATGATTTATCTACAGCCTGAAATAACTCTGTTTTCTTTCTTTCTCATTTTCTGTTTGGTTGATCTCTCCATTGGTGAAAATGGGGTATCGAAGTCGCCCATTACTACTGTAGTGGAGTTTATGTGTCTCCTTAGATCCATTAATATTTCTTTTATACAACCAAATGCCTTGAAATTTGGTGAATATGCATTTACTATAGTCACATCTTCCTGTGAATTGATCCCTTGATTATTACACGATGAGCTTCTGTGTCTCTTTTAACAGTTTTTGTGTTAAAGTTATTTTTGTCTGATATTAGGATGGCGACATCAGCTCTTTTTTGTTTCTATTAGCATGGGATATCTTTTTCCATCCTTTCCCCTTCAGTCTGTGGATATTGTTGTTAGTGAGATGTGTTTCTGGTAGGCAGCATGCAGATATGTCTTGTTTTTTAATCCCTTCAGCCAAGCCACATCTTTTAACTGGAGAGTTGAGGCCATTTACTTCAATCTTACTATTGGTAAGTAATGATTTGGCATTGCCATTTTTTCATAAATATTTGTTTTGTTTACTTCTGACTTCCTTTGTACTTTTACTGGGAGATGGTTTGCCTTTCTATTCTTTCATAAGGATGATCATGTTTCTGTTGTTTGTGTAACACATCCTTACGCATCTTTTGTAAAGCTGAATGTGTGGTGATAAATTCCTTCAATTTCTGTTTGTTATGGAATGCCACTTTCACCCATAAATTATAGTTTTGTAGTATACAGATTTTTGGTTGACAGTGTTTTTCTCTTAACACTTGGATCATATCTTGCCAATCTCCTAGCCTGCAGGGTTTCTGATAAGAATTCTGCTGTGAGTTCAAGTAGTCTCTGAAAATCATTTGGTATTTCTCTCATGCACATTTTAGAATCTTTTCTTTATGTTTTAGTTGGTGAGTTTTATTGCAATGTGTTGTGATGAAGATCTTTTCTGATCATGTTTATTAGAAGTTCCATGTGCTTCCTATTCTTGGATGTCCCTTTCTTTCTCCAAATTTGGAACTTGTTTTGTAATTATTTCACTAAAAAGGCCTTGTAATCTATTCTCTCTTTCCACACCTTCAGGAATTCTTAAGACCCAAAGATTGAGTTATTTGATAGTATCTTATAAATCGCCAAAGTGTTTTTAATTTTTCAAATTTTTTATCCTCCTTGTTTTGGCCTTACTCTGAAATTTTCAAAGATTTGCCTTCTTTTTTAAGATTTATTTATTTATTTAAAAGTAAGAGTTACACAGAGAGAGAAGGAGAGCCGAGGAAGGTGGTCTTCCCTTTGCTGGTTCACTCCCTAATTGGCCACAATGGCCAGAGCCACAATGATACGAAGCCAGGAGCCAGGAGCTTTGTCTAGGTCTCCCACATGGGTGTAGGGGCCCAAGGACTTGGGCCATCTTCCACTGCTTTCCCAGGCCATAGCAGAGAGCTGGATGGGAAGTGGAGCAGCTGTAACTTGAACCAGCATCCATATGGGATGCCGGCACTGCAGGTGCTGCCTTTACCCATTATACCACAGCGCTGGCCCCCAAAGATTTGTCTTTTAACTCATATGTTTTTTCCTCTGCCTCACAAAATCTGTTGTTAAGGCTTTTCACACATTTTTACTTGATATATTGACTTATTGATTCAAATATTTCATTTTGATTTCTCTTTAAAATTTCAATATCATGGGAAAATTTTCACTCATGTCATGTACGGATATTTTAAGTCATGGATTTGCTTCTGATTACTTCTGAGTAATCCTATGACTAATTTCTTGAATCCAATTTCAGGCATTTTTTCAATCTCCTCATGTTGATATTCTAATATTGATGTGTTGTGTTCCTCTGGTGGTGTCATGTTGTCTTCCTTATTCTTTGTTGAATTTCTGCATTTATCTTGGAGCATTGTGTAGATATTTCTTGTATTTTTTTCCACTAATGACTTTTTTGTCATTTATTAAACTTTTATTTAATGAATATAAATTTCCAAAGTACAGCTTATGGATTACAATGGCTTCCCCCCTCCCATAACTTCCCTCCCACCTGCAACCCTCCCCTTTTCCACTCCCTCTCCCTTTCCATTCACATCAAGAGTCATTTTCAATTCTCTTTATATACAAAATATCAGTTTAGTATATATTAAGATTTCAACAGTTTGCCCCCATATAGCAACACAAAGTGAAAAAAATAGTGTTGGGGTACTAGTTATAGCATTAAATAACAGTGTACAGCACGTTAAAGACAGAGATCTTACATAATATTTTTTTAAAAATTAATTAATTTTCTATGCCATTTCCAATTTAACATCAGGGTTTTTTTTTGATTTTCAATTATCTTTATATACAGAAGATCGATTCTGTATATAATTAGTAAAGATTTCATCAATTTGCACCCACACAGAAACACAAAGTGTAAAAATACTGTTCCAGTACTAGTTATAGCATCACTGCACATTAGACAACACATTAAGGACAGATCCCACATGAGATGTAGGTACACAGTGACTCCTGTTGCTGACTTAACAATTTGACACTCTTGTTTATGGTGTCAGTAATCTCCCTAGGCTCTAGTCATGAGTTGCCAAGGCTATGGAAGCCTTTAGAGTATGGAAGCCTTTTGACTATGACCCTATCAGAATAAGATCAAAGTCCACTGATGACTTTTATCATTAGACTATGACACAATTGCTTAATGTCATCTCTAGTCTTTCAGTGAATACCCAGAGGTGTGTGCTGGGTGTGGTCAGGGAGCCCTGTTCATTGCCCAGGTTGAGGGGAGATATCCAAGGTGACATCCAAGTTAGGTGTGGTAGATCTTTTTTTAATCAGATATGAGTGCTAATTGAGAATGATTGAGTATGTCAAATGACTTCAAGAATTTGGGGACATGAAATAGTTGGGAAGAAAACTTAGATAATTCCCCTCAAGTTGATGTTACAAAGAAAAAACCAACCAAGGCCCAATTTTATAGCAAGATTTGATCTTTATAGTATATTGCTGATATGAAAAGGTCATATGACTCAGTTAAGACAATGATAACTAAAGGAATGCAGAAGTTTAGCATAAATTTGTTTTGACACTTTTAATTAGAATTAAGCAGTAATGTGCAAATCGATAAAGTGATAAGCAGTTGTAAAAGAATTTGAAAAACAGGTCAGCAAATTATTTTACTACAAGAAATTTTTTAAAGTTAAGGAAAGTAAATCAAGTGAGGCTGAAAATAAAACTTAAGGACTTTTCAGCAAATTGAAAGAAAACTTAAAGAATTTTCATCATGAAGCCAAAATGAAAATTTAACCATGTCAGGCTATGATTATCTCTACTAGGATTGGCTTAACTACACACTGATGTATACATTCTAAAGAGAAATCAATATTAAATGTTATAAATGAATGATTCAACTGATCAAATAAATGAAAACAGTGGAATGCCTTAACAATAGACATGGTGATAATGAAGAAATAATATCCAAGCAAAAAAAAAAAAACAAACTTTGGAAAACCTTCAATCAGACCAAAAGTGAAAAAAAAAAAAAACTGACATGTTTGTGGATTAGAAGAATCAATATCCTCAAATGTCCATATTACATACAGATTTAATGTGATCTCAATCAAAATACCAATGAAACATTTTTGTCATCAGCTTCCTTCACTAGAAAAATAACTTATGTTGATACACACCTAGCAAATCTCTTTAATTTGGGAAATGTGACATTTGTTAGGAGGAATAAAAACAATGATATGTAAAACATCTTTTTTGTTTGCTAAGATATTCTGTTCACTCCATTCTCTTAACTCCTAAAATTGAATAAGTGTAGCCTTCTTGGATCCATTCTAATATTCTATCTATTGAAAATATCCATAGGGCTAGCTCACAAGCCATAGAATTTATCCACCTACAAACCCTAATAGATCTATCTCATAAATATTCCTCAAATTTAAAAATTTATTATCTTTCTACTTATTTCTATCTAATTTCTCACTAAAAATATGCTCCAGCATATGGCTTTTTTTTAAAGTGGTAGTTGTGGCCAGCACTGTGGCATAGTGGGTAAAGCCACTATGTTCAAGTCAGTCCAAGCCAGTTCAAGTCCTGGCTGCTCTACTTCTGATCCAGCTCTCTGCTATGGCCTGGGAAAGCAGGAGATGGCCCAAGTCCTTGGTCCCCTGCACCCACTGGGAGACCTGGAAGAAGCTCTGGGCTGCTGTCTTCAAATCAGCACAGCTCCAGCCACTGCAGCCAATTGAGGAGTTAACGAGCGGATGTAAGACCTCTCTGTCACTCGTGCGCTCGCTCTCTCTCACTCTCTCTGCCTCTCCTTCTCCCTGTGTGTAACTCTGACTTTCAAATAAACAATAAATAAATTTTTAAAAACTGGTAGTCATTGATCTACTCTATGAAAATGTCCTGACTTGATAGAAGTTCCAAGAGCATGAATGGATAGACACAAACACTTAGGTAGGCAGATGAAGACTTTGGGTTTCATTTTATTTTATATCTGTATAAAATGCCTAAAGGAAATTGAAAGTCTCCTTCCTGAGAGGCAAAAAGTACATGCAAGTAATAAATAATCACTAAACTTTACCCATGACCACTGAAAACTACAAGGCGATTCTACTTCACAAATATGATACAAAGGTTAACTTGATTTCTTCTTAGTTTATTTGTCTTTACCACTTACCTATCCTTTCTCCCTAATTGGAAACAGAGGTAGCTCATTCCTCTTTGTGAATCCCTAATTGACCATGTGTCTAGGTACCTGCACACTGCATTATATCAGAGGAAATCAGAATCACTGGCAGTAAGATAAAATTCACAGGAAATGACAAGCCAGGATAGGCTGGGAGTTCTCACTCTAATATTTTCACTCAGCAGATGGTTAAAGATAATGTGGCTCAGTACTGGGATCAAGGTGAACAACCATGGGCAAAGCTCTTATCAGCTTAATGACATGAGGAGGCACCCCACGTGCTTTCACAAAGAAAATTGGAGAGAGATGTCCAAAGAAATGTTATCTGTGGTTTTCTTTAAAAATTGATCTAACATTCATTAGTTTATAACCCAGAAATGATACATACTAAGATAGCTTCAAATCATTCCCCACCATATCGAGGCCAACCATGTCCCAATATCAAACTGAACATCAGTGTCCAACCTTTGGCAAATAGCAGAACATAACCCATTAGTCAAGGTAGTCAAAGAGCATAATGATGGCAAAGGAATGGAGCAAGGACATTTCCATCAGACCACAAAGCCATGAGCCATAAAACCAAAAGAAGAGGGGCCAGCACTGTGGCATAGCTGGTAAAGCCACAGCCTACAGTGCCAGCATCCCATTAGGTCTGTTTTGAGTCCTAGCTGTTCCACTCCACTTCTGATCGACCTCTCTGCTACGGTCTGGGAAAGCAGTGAAAGTAGGCTCAGGGATGTCATAGGACCATCCACTGCTTAATTATCATTTATTCCACAAATACTCATTGAGCAACCATTGTGTTTCAACCATTTCATTACAGCTAAAATGGTGCTCACAATCTGGTGTGTGTGTGTGTGTGTGCAAAAGAAAGAGAGTGAGAACTATAAGCAAATTCAATACAGTTTCAGATGATACAATCACATGTGCTCGGAAAAAAAAAAAAAAACAGGGCACATAGAGAAAGATGTGAAGATGATCTGTTAGGAATTGGCCAGATGGAGTATCTGGCTGGTGCAGCAGAAAATTCACAGGGGATACTGAGAGATGGGAGTTGGTAGAAAAGCCATAACCTTGAGAGTTCCAATAGACAATGCAGCTTATACCTTGATGACAAGGGCAAGCCTTGAAAGATATGACATAATCTGCACATAAGGGAAGGCAGGAGAGGCAGCAAGACTTAAGTCAAAGGGACAGATATAAGTTTTTTATTCATCCAAGAACATGTCAATGTGGATAAGAAGACAATGAGTTTGAGAAACCTCAAAGAGACAGAATCAATAATATTGGACAACTGATTGGCTGTGGCTAGAAAAAAAGATGGTTGTCAGGTTTGTGACAGAACTGAATGGATGGAAATAATCATTACTTCACAGGATGTTAGGGGTAGGCTGTAGGCAGATAACACCTGAGTCTGTAGGCATCTAAGTAGAGGAATAATATAGGAGCTGGGTGTGCAGGTGTGGAGTTCAGAGAAAAAAGGTGTCTTTTATTTGTGGAGAACTCGGCTGCCATATGAGTTCACACTTCTTCAAGAAAAATATGAGAAGATAATCTCATAAAAAAGGATGGTCAATCCTCTGACAAAGCTGGGATTTTCCTAGGAAGATAAAATGTGAGAAATAAAAAGAAAATACAGCAAAGAATGTGATAAAAGAAATATCAATATAAAGAAATATCAATACTTATGGAAAGAAGTGAGGAAAGAAATCTCTGTAGAAGCAACCAAGAAGGAAGAAAAAGAAAAAGGCAAGTCACAACTTAAGTAAAGAGAAAGATTTCAAGAAGGACGAAGTCAGTTCTGTGGAATAGTGCCGAGAGGACCCAGCCCTCTTGAAAGCAAGTCCCTAGCCCCATTCCTGTTCAGCCATCTGCCACAGCCTTACATGACAATCATGACCCTTCATGGCCATACCAGGTGTTTGGTTTTATCACTGTAATGCTACATTCAAGACAACAGTACCCTCATTTTCTATTGGTCATGACCACATGGCTACAGCTCTGATTGAACCCATAATAAATGCTGCTGAATTTTGCAGCTTATGAGGCAAGGATCTTTTCATCTGCATACTTTTTAAATCAATTTTTGAAATTTATTTGCTTCTATTTCAAGAGTTAAAAAACAGAGAGAGGGAAAGGAAGGGAAGGGGAGGGGAGTGGGAGAGAGGGGAGGGGAGGGGGAGAGAGGGGAGGGGGATGAGAGGACAGGAGAGAGGAGAGGAGAGGAGAGGAGAGGAGAGGAGAGGAGAGGAGAGGAGAGGTTACTCTTTAAATGCCTGATATACCCAGAGATGGGTCAGGTTGAAGGCATGTGCTTTGTTCTCAACCTAGGTTTTCCATATTGGTAGCAGGGACCCAATACTAGATGCATCATTGGCTGCCTTTCAGCATTAGCAGGGAGCTAGATCAGGACTGATATAGCTGAGACTTTCACAAGGCACTATGCACAGAGATGTAAGTATCCTATACAGGAGAAAGACTGCACCAAACACCTGCCCTGATATCAAATTTCTAAAACCTGAAGTGTTCCAGGTACAGTCCTGCAGTGCACAGGCACACGGGTATATTATGCATGCCCACCAGGAAGACAGAGGAAAAGATGACGCTCAACACCAGCCAACCATTTATACTTTCCACCTCCAGTGGATGGACAATTTATTCCACAGTAGAGTCTAAGCCTGGAAGAGGGTCTTTGCAACAGTCCTGAACATGCCCTGGCCCCTTCTCCAGTGTGGCATCTGATTATCCTTACCCCCTCCAATGAACCACTTTCCAGACTGTACCATAACCAGATACTCCCTTAGGCCAGCTCTTCTTTCTGTGCTAACCCTCTTCTGGGTATGCCCCTATTCTCAGAACTACAACCCACCAGGTAATCCTCTGGTCTGTTTCTTTGCCTGCACTACTCAATTTCTGAACAGGGATCTTCAAGCTACAGGCTAAAGTCTAAGTTTCTCAAGTGGTACCTGTGCAAGTCTCACTCTGCACCTGCAAAATTCTCCCACCAGGAAAAAGAAACCGTTGAAAGTGACATCTCCTCCTTGGGTAAGCAGAGAAACAATACACTTTCCAAGGAGCTTCAAGAATGACAAGGTCAGGTTAAGGAATTAGTTAAATCTGGAAATGATGGAAAATATCAAGTCAGCCACATATCAGCAATTTGTGAGTATCAACCTGGTACCACTCTTATGGGGCTTATCAGCAGCTTTTTAAAATTTTTTTTTCACAGGCAGAGTGGACAGTGAGAGACAGAGAGTAAGATCTTCCTTTTGCCATTGGTTCACCCTCCAATGGCTGATGCGGCTGGCGCTTTGCAGCCGGCACACCACGCTGATCCAAAGGCAGGAGCCAGATGCTTATCCTGGTCTCCCATGAGGTGCAGGGCCCAAGCACCTGAGCCATCCTTCACTGCACTCCCAGGCCACAGCAGAGAGCTGGCCTGGAAGAGGGGCAACCTGGACAGAATCTGGCGCCCCGACCAGGACTAGAACCCAGCATGCCAGCACTGCAAGGTGGAGAATAAGCCCACTGAGCCATGGCGACGGCCTATCAGCAGCTTTTAACAGATCCATAAAGAGGCAATGGCTTGGGGCAGAGCCAAGATGGCGGATAGTGAGGACGTGTGCCGTAGTTTGGGAAAATAAAGTTTCATAAAAGTGGAATTACTGTAGCCTCAGGAAAAGATTCAAGAAAAAAACTGCAGAGGAAATGCTTCCGGATCTAGTGGATGTGACACAGAGGACCTACAGGGAGCCCACCGCGTGGAAACCCAACAGCGGGACACGAGCCGCAGAATCTCGCCAGTGCGGGAATGAACGAAAAGTAAGACAAAGGCGTCAGAAACCCGAGACATTGGGGGGGGGGGAGCAGAGGCCTCTCTATTCACTCACAAAGCAAAACAAAGAGCAGGCGCCATTTTACATATGTAAAGCGCCACCAAATAGTTCACAAAATCAGTAACTTTGGAACTTTGGTGAAACTTGAGAACACATTCAGGGCTGCATAAACTCTTTCTGTGGTCCCTGGGGTAGATCAAACGAATACTCACAGAGACCAGATATCAACTACACTCAATCCCACTCACCTGTGCCGAATAACTTCCCAACTGAGTCAAAAAAAAAAAAAGAGAGAGAGATTGAGAGAGAGAGAGAGAGAGAGAGAGAGAGAGAGAGAAATCCAGCAAAGAGCAAGGGAGAGAACAATCTGGGTGAGTCGCTTTTGGCACAGCCTTAAACCTGAAGAATCAAGCAGAGCTCTCTGGCCACACCCATCACAGCCTCTAAGGATCCATCAAAGAAGACAGCCCACTTAGAGGCATAGTATAATGAGAAAAAAACACCACAGCAAAAAAATAAAAAAAAGAACATAAATTATATCCAACATGCCAAAAAACAAACGTAGAAACCGAGGTAACAAGAACAAGGAGGACACTATGATGCCCCCAAATGAACAAGACACCCCAATCCAAGATTATGAAGATGAAGAGATAGAGGAAATGCAAGAAGCAGATCTCAACAAATTGATAAGAACATTAAGAAGTTCTCAAAAACGAATTCTTGAACTACAGAAATCCTTAATGGACAAGATAGAAAATCTCTCTCATGAAAATGAAATATTAAGGAGGAATCAAAATGAAATGAAACAACTAGTAGAACATGAAACTGTGAAAGTGACAAAAAAACACAATGAAATGAAGAACTCAATAGATCAAATGGCAAACACATTAGAGAGCCTTAAAAACAGAATGGGTGAAGCAGAAGAGAGAATATTGGAATTAGAAGACAGAGAACAGGAAAGGAAACAGTCAAATCAAAGAAAAGAAGAAGAAATCAAAAATCTAAAAAATACTGCCAGGAATCTACAGGATACTATTAAAAAACCCAACATTCGGGTTCTAGGAGTTCCTGAAGGCATGCAGAGGGAGAAAGGATTAGAAGGCCTTTTTAGTGAGATACTAGCAGAAAATTTCCCAGGTTTGGAGAAAGACAGAGACATCCTAGTACAGGAAGCTTACAGAACCCCTAATAAACATGATCAAAAGAGATCCTCACCATGACACGTCATAATCAAACTCACCACAGTGAAACACAAAGAAAAGATCCTAAAATGTGCAAGAGAGAAACATCAGATTACTCTCAGAGGATGTCCAATTAGACTCACAGCTGACTTCTCGTTAGAAACCCTACAAGCTAGGAGAGAATGGCGAGATATAGCCCAGGTACTAAGAGAGAAAAACGGCCATCCCAGAATATTATATCCTGCAAAGCTCTCATTTGTGAATGAAGGTGAAAGAAAGACCTTTCACAGCAAACAGAAATTGAAAGAATTTGTCGCCACTCGTCCAGCCCTGCAAAAGATGCTTAAAGATGTGTTATATACAGAAACACAGAAACACTGTAACCAATATGAAAGAAGATAAAGGAAGGAAATCTCACAGCAAAAGATCACAGGAGTCTCAAACCATATATTAGAAAAAATCTTTGGCAAATGGCAGGGCAAAGTTATTCCTTCTCAATAGTCACATTGAATGTTAATGGCTTGAACTGTCCAGTTCAAAGACACCGATTGGGTGATTGGGTTAAGGAACAAAACCCATCTTTTTGCTGCTTACAAGAAACTCATCTTTCCAACAATGATGCATACAGGCTGAAAGTGAAAGGCTGGAAAAATATATACCATTCCAACAGAAATGAAAAAAGAGTGGACGTAGCCATCTTAATATCAGCCAACATAAACCTTACCACAAAAACTGTTAGGAGAGACAAAGGGGACACCATTTAATGATTAAGGGATCCAATCAACAGGAAGATATAACGATTATCAATGTATATGCACCTAATTACAGGGCACCAGCTTATTTAAAAGACTTGTTAAGGGACTTAAAGGGAGACTTAGCCCCCAATACAATAGTACTGGGGGACTTCAACACTCCACTCTCAGAGATAGACAGATCAACAGGACAGAAGATCAACAAGGAGACAGTAGATTTAAATGACACTATAGCCCAAATGGATCTAACAGGTATCCACAGAACATTTCATCCTACATCTAAGGACTTTACATTCTTCTCAGCAGTACATGGAACCTTCTCTAGGATTGACCACATACTAGGCCATAAAGCAAGTCTCAGCAAATTCAAAAAAATTAGAATGATACCATGCAGTTGGAAATTAGCAACTCGGGAATCCCTAGAGCACGTGCAAACACATGGAGATTGAATGGCATGCTCCTGAATGAACAATGGGTCATAGAAGAAATTAAAAGAGAAATCAAAAATTTTCTGGAAGTAAATGAGGATAACAGCACAACATACCAAAACCTATGGGATACAACAAAAGCAGTGTTAAGAGGAAAGTTTAAATCAATAGGTGCCTACATCAAGAAATTGGAAAGGCACCAAATAGATGAGCTTTCAAGTCAGCTCAAGGATCTAGAAAATCTGCAGCAAACCAAACCCAAACCCAGAAGGAGAAGAGAAATAATTAAAATCAAAGAAGAAATCAACAGGATTGAATCAAAAAAAAATGTTACAAAAAATCAGCCAAACAAGGAGTTGGTTTTTTGAAAGAAAAATAAACAAAATTGACACCCATTGTCCCAACTAACTAAAAAAAGAATAGAAAAGACCCAAATCAATAAGATCAGAGATGAAAATGGAAACATAACAATAGACACCACAAAAATAAAAAGAATCATCAGAAATTAGTACAAGGACTTGTATGCCAGCAAACAGGGAAATCTATCAGAAATGGACAGATTCTTGGACACATACAACCTACCTAAATTGAGCCAGGAAGACATAGAAAACCTAAACAGACCCATAACTGACGCAGAAATTGAAACAGTAATAAAGGCCCCCCCAACAAAGAAAAGCCCAGGACCAGATGGATTCACTGCTGAGTTCTACCAGACATTTAGAGAAGAACTAACTCCAATTCTTCTCAAACTATTCAAAACAATCAAAAAAGAGGGAATCCTCCCAAATTCTTTCTATAAAGCCAGCATCACCTTAATTCCTAAGCCGGAAAAAGATGCAGCATTGAAAGAGAATTACAGACCAATATCCCTGATGAACAGAGATGCAAAAATACTGAATAAAATTCTGGCCAATAGAATGCAACACACAGCAGAAAGATCATCCACCCAGACCAAGTGGGATTTATCCCTGGTATGCAGGGATGGTTCAACGTTCGCAAAACAATCAACGTAATGCACTACATTAACAGACTGCAGAAGAAAAGCCATATGATTCTCTCAATAGACGCAGAGAAAGCATTTGATAAAATACAACACCCTTTCATGATGAAAACTCTAAGCAAACTGGGTATGGAAGGAACATTCCTCAATACAATCAAAGCAATATATGAAAAACCCACGGCCAACATCCTATTGAATGGGGAAAAGTTGGAAGCATTTCCACTGAGATCTGGTACCAGACAGGGATGCCCACTCTTACCACTGCTATTCAATATAGTTCTGGAAGTTCTAGCCAGAGCTATTAGGCAAGAAAAAGAAATTAAAGGGATACAAATTAGGAAGCAAGAACTCAAACTATCCCTCTTTGCAGATGATATGATTCTTCATTTAGGGGACCCAAGGAACTCTACTAAGAGACTACTGGAACTCATAGAAGAGTTTGGCAAATTAGCAGGATATAAAATCAATGCACAAAAACCAACAGCCTTTGCAGAAGCTTGAAGCAAGACCCATACCTTTCACATTACACAAAAATTCACTGAACATGGATTAAAGACTTAATTCTATGACCTGAAACCATCAAATTATTAGAGAGCATTGGAGAAACCCTGCAAGATATAGGCACAGGCAAAGACCTCTTGGAAAATACTCCAGCAGCATAGGCAGTCAAAACCAAAATTAACATTTCGGATTGCATCAAATTGAGAAGTTTCTGTACTTCAAAAGTAATAGTCAGGAAATTGAAGAGGCAACCGACAGAATGGGAAAAATATTTGCAAACTATACTACAGATAAAGGGTTGATAACCAGAATCTACAAAGAAATCAAGAAAATCCACAACAACAGAACAACCAACTTAAGAGATGGGCCAAGAACCTCAATAGACATTTTTCGAAAGAGGAATTCCAAATGGCCAACAGACACATGAAAAAAATGTTCAAGACCACTAGCAATCAGAAATGCAAATCAAAACCACAATGAGGTTTCACCTCACCCTGGTGAGAATGGCTCACATTCAGAAATCTACCAACAATAGATGCTGGCGAGGATGTGGGGAAAAAGGGACACTAACCCACTGTTGGTGGGAATGCAAACTGGTTAAGCCACTATGGAAGTCAGTCTGGAGATTCCTCAGAAACCTGAATATAACCCTACCATACAACCCAGCCATCCCACTGCTTGGAATTTACCCAAAGGAAATTAATTTGGCAAATAAAAAAGCCATCTGCACATGAATGTTTATTGCAGCTCAATTCACAATAGCTAAGACCTGGAACCAACCCAAATGCCCATCAACAGTAGACTGGATAAAGAAATTATGGGACATGTACTCCATAGAATACTATACAGCAGTCAAAAACAATGAAACCCAGTCATTTGCAACAAGATGGAGGAATCTGGAAAACATCAAGCTGAGTGAATTAAGCCTAGGGAGATTACTGATGTCATAAACAAGAGTGTCAAATTGTTAAGTCAGCAACAGGAGTCACAGTGTACTTACATCCCCTGTGGGATCTGTCCTTAATGTGTTGTGCAATGTGCAGTGATGCTATAACTAGTACTAAAACAGTATTTTTACACTTTGTGTTTCTGTGTGGGTACAAACTGATGAGATCTTTACTAATTATATACTGAATTGATCTTCTGTATATAAAGATAATTGGAAATGAAAAAAAAACTGGTGTTAATTGGAAATGGTATAGAAAATTAATTTACTTTTTAAAAAATTATGTATGATCTCTGTCTTTAATGTGCTGTACACTGTTATTTAATGCTATAACTAGTACTCCAACAGTATTTTTTTTCACGTTGTGTTGCTATATGGGGGCAAACTGTTGAAATCCTTACCTAATATATACTAAACTGATCTTCTGTATATAAAGATAATTGAAAATGAATCATGATATGATTGGAAGGGGAGAGGGAGCGGGAAAGGGGAGTGTTGTGGGTGGGAAGGAAATTTTGGGAGGGGGGAAGCCATTGTAACCCTTAAGCTGTACTTTGGAAATTTATATTCATTAAATAAAAGTTTAATTAAAAAATAGGCAATGGCTCTGATCAGAAACCCCTCGTGCTTCTGGTGAGAGGCTCCAACAACAATAAGCTGTCCACTCTCACACACACTATTCAGCTTTTCTTTCTGCCTTAGCTATTTTATTTTATTACACATTTAACTAAGAGCCTTGACAGCAGTTATACAGATTCCTTTTCCTGAAAAGCATCCACAGAGCTCTCTTCTTCTGCTTATGCCATCTGGCACCTGCTTTCTCAGAACCTCCCTCACTGGTCTACCCTATTCAACCTCAAACCAGTCACCAGTCTGACCATCCCACTTGATTTCAGGGCATACTGGAGTGCAGTTATAATCAAAACAGCCTGGTACTTCCACAGAAACAGACTTATAGACAAATTGAGCAAAATAAAAACTCCAGAAATAAATCTATGCATTTACAGGCAAGTTATCTTTGAAAAAGGAGCTAAAATCAATCCATGGACAATAGACAGTCTCTTTATCATATGGTGCTGGAAATACTGGATCTCCATGTGCAGATGTATGAAATTAGACTTCTTCTTACACCCTACAAAAAATTCCACTCAAAATGAATTAAGGACCTAAATCTATGACCCAATACCATTAAATTATTATAGAACTCTACAAGACATTGGCATAGGCAAAGACTTCTTGGAAAAGACTCCCAAATCACAGGCAATCAAAAAGACAAAAGTGACAAATGGGATTAGATCAAGCTAAGAAGCTTCTGCACTGCAAAAACACTCAGCAAAAATGAAGAGACAACCAACAGAATGTGAGAAAATATTTGCAAATTGTACAACTGATAAAGAATATTTAAATAGCTCAAGAAATTCAACAACAACAAAAAATCCAGTAAAGAAAAGGACAAAGGATTTAAACAGGCATTTTCAAGAGCAGAAAATCAAATGCCTAACAGACATTTGTGAAAATGCTAGGGATACAAATCAAAACCACAAGGAGGTATCACCTCACTCCAGTTAGAATGGCTCTCAGACAGACATCAACAAATAGCAAATGTTGGCAAGAATGTGGATAAAAACATACCCTGATCCACTGCTGGTGGAAAAGTAAACTGGCACAAACACTGTGGAAGATAGTATGTAGATACCTCAGACATATGAATATAGACCTACCATGTAATTCAGCCATCCCATTCCTGGGAATTTACCCAAGGGAAAATGAAATCAGCATATTTTAGGAGTTATCTGTACCCCATGTTCATTGCAACAAAAATCACACTAGCTGATATGCAATCAACCCAGATGTCAATGAACTTCTGACTGGATAAAGAAATTATTGTATATATACATTATGGAGTATTACTCAGCTTTAAAAAAAATAGAAATCCTGTCTTTTGTACAAGATGGTCACCATTGGAAGCCATTACACTTAGTGAAATAAGCCAAACCCCAAAATACAAATATCACATGTTTTCCCTGATCTGATGCAACTAATAGAATACCTAAAATATAATGTATCAGAGTAAAGTAGACATTTTGAAAATAGATGATTGTTTATAGCCCTTGTCTCTTCCATTGGGGAACAATCTTCTTTTTGGTTTTATTTTGTTTTGTTTTCTTTCTTTTCATACTATTTGCTGACATTTACTTAGAGTATTGTTAATTATATGATCACTAAGTACACTGATGATAGATCATTGTAAAAATTAAGAATGCAGGGGCCCTCACTGTGGCATACAGGGTAAAGCCACCATCTGCAGTGCTGGCAACACATATGGGCACTGGAAAAATCTTGGCTGCTCCACTTCTGATTTGGCTCTCTGCCATGGCCTGGAAAAGCAGTGGAAGATGGCTGAAGTCCTTGGGCCCCTGCACCTGCATGGGAGACGTGGAAGAAGCTCTTGGCTTCTGGCTTTGGATCAGCCCAGGTTTGGCCATTGCAGCCATATGGAGAGTGAACCAGTGGATGGAATCACCTTGGATCTAATAATGCAGTGCATTGTTAATGGAAAATAACAGGAGACTTTGTGAAATAACAGGAGACTTTGGAGAGAGAAAACAGCTTGGCTTCAGGTTCTATACAATGAAACAGAAAAGACTGAATGATGGCTACTTTGATTCCAATCCAGCTTCCTGCCAATGCAGCTGTGATGGCAATGGATGACATCTCAAATACTTGAGTTTCAGCCAACCAGGAGATAGATGCATGTGGAATTCCTAGCTTTGGACTGCTGCAACATTGGCAGCTGTGGGCATTAGCGAGTGACTGAGCACATAAGAATGCTCTCTCTATCTCTCCTTCTCTCTCTTTCAAATAAATGAAATTAAGTGAGCAAACCCAAATTTTAAAAAGAGTAACTTAAAGCAATTGTCATTTATTGAGTTTTTCAAAAGATAAGGAAAATAATATTAGAAGATAAATTTAATTTATGGCCAGCACTGTGGCTTAACAGACTAATCCTCCACCTTGCGGCGCCAGCACACCAGGTTCTAGTCCTGGTTGCAGTGCCGGATTCTATCCCGGTTGCCCCTCTTCCAGGCCAGCTCTCTGCTATGGCCTGGGAAGGCAGTGGAGGATGGCCCAAGTCCTTGGGCCCTGTACCCGCATGGGAGACCAGAAGCACCTGGCTCCTGGCTTCAGATCAGCGAGATGCGCCGGCTGCAGCAGCCATTGGAGGGTGAACCAACGGCAAAAAGGAAGACCTTTCTCTCTGTCTCTCTCTCACTATCCACTCTGCCTGTCAAAAAAATTAATTTATTAAAAAATTTAAAAATTTATAATCTGGGGCCCCTGCACCCATGTGGGAGACTAGGAAGAAGCTCCTGGATCCTGGCTTCAGATCAACGCAGCTCTGGTTATTGCAACCATCTGGGGAGTGAACCAGCAGAAGGAAGACTTCTCCTTCTGTCTCTACCTCTCTCTTTAACTCTGTGTTTCAAATAAATAAAATAAATCTTTAAAAAAAGAAAAGAGCAGCCAGGACATGAATCTGACCCCTATAAAATGCCAGTGCCATGGGTGGAGGCCCACCCAATGGTGTCACACCACTGGTCCCTCCATAAGCTTTTTGAAGACTGATATTATACACTTCATTAAGATCATAGTTATGAAATAAACACATTATTAAGTCAACTAATGTGTACCTCATACAATTATAGTTTTAAGAAAAGAAGCTGGAGAACAGAACAATAGTAATGTGCATTTTCTTCTGTTCACTAAATTTGCTAGTACTATAGAGAGAATTTGAGCTTATAATGAAAAGACCATTTACACAAACAAGAAATGTAGAGAAAACTGAAATATGAGTGCTCAGGATTTAAGGTATCTAAATGTATTGCATTTTATTTCTTAAGGTTAGCAAGGTTAAACTTTTTTTTTTTTGACAGGCAGAGTGGACAGGGAGAGAGACAGAGAGAAAGGTGTTCCTTTTTGCCGTTGGTTCACCTTCCAATGGCTACCGCGGCTGGCGTGCTGCGCCCGGCGCACCACGCTGATCCGTTGTCAGGAGCCAGGAGCTTCTCCTGGTCTCCCATGGGGTGCAGGCCCAAATACTTGGGCCATCCTCCACTGCACCCCCTGGCCACAGCAGAGAGCTGGACTGGAAGAGGGGCAACTGGGACAAAATCTGGCACCCCAACTGGGGCTAGAACCCAGTGTGCTGGCGCCACAAGGCAGAGGATTAGCCTAGTGAGCCGCGACACTGGCTAGGTTAATTTTTTTTAAACTTTTATTTAATGAATATAAATTTCCAAAGTACAGCTTATGGATTACAATGACTTTCCCCCCTCCCTATAACTTCCCTCCCACCCGCAACCCTCCCCTTTCCTGCTCCCTCTCCCCTTCCATTCACATCAAGATTCATTATCAATTATCTTTATATACAGAAGTTCAGTTTAGTATATATTGAGCAAAGATTTCAACAGTTTGCCCCCAAATAGCAACACCAAGTGAAAAATATTTTTGGAGTACTAGTTACAGCATTAAATAACAATGTACAGCACATTAAGAACAGAGATCCTACATGATATTTTTTTAAGAATTGATTAATTTTGTATACAATGTCCAATTTAAAACCAAGTTTTTCCCTTCATTTTCAATTATCTTTATATACAGAAGATCGATTCTGTATATAATTAGTAAAGATTTCATCAATTTGCACCCACACAGAAACACAAAGTGTAAAAATACTGTTTCAGTACTAGTTATAGCATCACTGCACATTAGACAACACATTAAGGACAGATCCCACATGAGATGTAAGTACACAGTGACTCCTGTTGCTGACTTAACAATTTGACACTCTTGTTTATGGCATCAGTAATCTCCCTAGGCTCTAGTCATGAGTTTCCAGGGCTATGGAAGCCTATAGGGTTTTCCAAATTTGATCTTATTCTGATAGGGTCATAGTCAAAGTGGAAGTTCTCTCCTCCCTTCAGAGAAAGGTACCTCCTTCTTTGATGGCCCTGTTCTTTCCACTGGGATCTCACTCGCAGAGATCTTTCATTTACATTTTCTTTTTTTTTCTCCCAGAGTTTCTTGGCTTTCGATGCCTACAATACTCTCATGGGCTCTTCAGCCAGATCTGAATGCCTTAAGGACTGATTCTGAGCCCAGAGTGTTATGTAGGACATCTGCCATTCTATGAGTCTGCTGTGTTTCCCATTTTCCATGTTGGATCATTATCTCCCTTTATGGTTCTAAAGGTTAGTATTAGCAGACACTTGTCTTGTTTGTGTGATCCCTTTGACTCTTAGACCTACCATTGTGATCAATTGTGAACTGAAATTGATCACTCGCACTAGTGAGATGGCATTGGTACATGCCACCTTGATGGGATTGTATTGGAATCCCCTGGCATGTTTCTAACTCCACCATTTGGGGCAAGTCCGATTGAGCATGTCCCAAATTGTACATCTCCTCCCTCTCTTTTTCCCACTCTTATAAACAGGGATCACTTTTCAGTTAAAATTTAAACACCTAAGAATAATTGTGTGTTAATTACAGAGTTCAAACAATAGTACTAGAACAAAAAAATACTATAATGGATAAAGTATTGCATTGTACATCAACAGTCAGGACAAGAGCTGACCAAGTCACTGTTTCTCATAGTGTCCAATTCACTTCAACAGGGTTCCCCTTTGGTGCTCAGTTAGTTGTCACTGATCAGGGAGAATGTATGATATGTGTCCCTCTGGGACTGGCTTATTTCACTCAGCATAATGTTTTACAGATTCCTCCATCTTGTTGCAAATGACCTGGTTTCATTGTTTTTGACTGCTGTATAGTATTCTATGGAGTACATGTCCCATAATTCCTTTATCCTGTCTACTGTTGATGGGCATTTGGGTTGGTTCCAGGTCTTAGCTCTTGTGAATTGAACTGCAATAAGCATTAATGTGCAGACAGCTTTTTTGTTTGCCTCACTCCCCATTTAGTATCTCTGTCTTTATTGAGTTGTACTATGAGAATTCTTAAAAATGTAAAAATTTTGAATAAAAAGTAATAGTTACAAGGAAATCTGTTGATGATTTTTTAAGATTTATTTGCATATTTATTTATTTGAAAGCAGAGAAACAAGGCAAGAAAGAGAAATCTTCCATCCACTGGTTCACTCCCTCAAAATGGCCACAATGGCAGGGGCTGGTCCAGGCCAAAGCCAGAAACCCAGAACCCCCTCTAGCGGTATCCTCTGTGGGTAGCAGGCGCTCAGGTACTTGGGCCATCTTCCACTGCTTTCCAAGGAGCATTAGCAGAGAGCAGGATTGGAAATGGAGTATTGGGGACTCCAAGCACACTCCCGTATGGGATGCCAGCATTGCAAGTCACAGCTTAACACCCTGCACAACAATGCTGAGGCCTGATGATGAATTTAACCAGCTGCCCTAAGCACTCACTGGTGTGTATATGTTGATGTTGTACTGCGTCTCCTTTACCACTCATGTTATTGCCTTCTTTTTTTTATAGAAAGCTTTTATTTAATAAATATAAATTTTGAAAATACAACTTTTGGATTATATCGGTTCTTTCCCCCATACCTGCCCTCACACCCCAATTCTTGTCCCACCTCCTACTCCCTCTCCATCCCATTCTTCTTTAAGATTCATTTTTAATTACCTTCATATACAGAAGATCAACTCTATACTAAGTAAAGATTTCAACAGTTTGCACCCACACAGACACACAAAGTATAAAGTACTGTTTGAAGACTAGTTTTACTGTTAATTCTCATTGTCACTGCCTTTTGGCAACTGTGGGCTATGAACCTCTTTCTAAGTAAAGACACTATGTTGACATAGAATTTAAGCAGCGAAATTGTGATAGTTCTCTGTCTGGTAAGATCCAACATGAGGAAAGGGGCGGGGAGAGTAGGAGCAGGTGGCTGGATTGCTGCTCAGACATCCCCGCACAGTCAGAGCAGTGTTTCATTATAAATTATCAGTTTGTATTTCTAGTTAGTATCTTCAACATTTCTTTCCTCTCATCTCCAGGTCCTCATTCTAAAAGAAATAAATAGGTATTGAATATCCACTTTATGTCAAGTACTATGCTAAGCTTTGGGAATATCATAGTAGGCAAACTGGAAGGATCCCTATGCTCATAGTTCCTATATGGAGAAAAGACAGAAATTTAAATCCTAGAATCACACAATTGCATATAAAATTTCATTAGCTTGCCAAGAACACTGTATTGAACAAAGAAAACTAAGGAAGCAGGGTTTTTAGAATATATCAGTTTATGTAAGTAACACAACACACTCTGTACATGTTTTACATGGATATCCACAAGATTTTACTGAAAGTTCTGCTCTAAATTATTTAATTGCAAAGCAAATTTGCCATTGCTGGAAGAATTCACTGGCTTTAGACAACAAAGCAAAATAATGATGTCAAGTGACCTTTGCCCAAGATTTCAGATCCATTAAGTAGCAATGTGTGGCACCATCTAATTAACACTCTGAAATGAAAACTTCTAATGAGCATCGGGTATAATAGACTAGGAAATGTTAAACTGTGCCAGGCATTTTATGGTACCTACAGGGGAATTACTGAGATGTCCCATTACCCTCCCCACAAGCTTGTTTAATGTAAAGTATTATCTGTTGCCAAAGAGGCCTTTATCTAAATCCATTTGCTTGCTATGGGCAGTATGGGCCAATTATATTTGTTGGGACAGCTTCTTTCTCTCTGCATGTCATGAGATTAAAAAGGTAAATGAGTTGCTGATAGGACACTGGCAAACTTACAAGATATTGGTAGGACCTCCTGTGTTGCAAGGGGAAAACCACTGTGTTTGTGTTAAAGTCCAAACTAAATTATCAGGACTTCTTGTACATAAATATGAAGTAGGTAGAGTTTTATATTCGTTATCAATTCTTTCTTGGTCTAAGATTCCAGCAGATTAAATACTCTGATCACAAATTCCCAACCCCTCGCCTTTGTTCTCAAACTTGAGCATCTATTGCAGTAACCAGCAGGGCTCCTTGACCAGACTGCTGCATTCCCCTCCAGTCCGCACCCCTACCCCGAGACCCTGATTCGGTGGGTGTGGGTGGGGCTTGAGGATTTGCAGCTCTAGTGGTGCCCAGGTGATGCGCTACTGGGCCCTGAGTTGCACTTGCCACGCCTTTGCAGGTCCCCACTTCTGAGACACTTAGATGGAAAAGAACAAGACCAGAAAACGCAAATGAAGCTTCCCAAGAACGGTCATTCCAAGCATCCGAGGTTAAGCAGGTACTGTAAGGAAGGCCGCCAGATTTGTCTGTAAACTCAACTTCAATTCCACTTCACACGATAAACATTTTCTCACCACTCTGCCCACAGCACTGAAGAACTGTGTCATTTCTTGTTCATCCCTTGCTCTGCTTCACCCTAAGTGCTGCCTATTTTTTTTTCTTTTTTAAACACTATAATCACAAGCAATGAAAATATAAACATAGCTAAGATATAGGTCCATGTCTTATGTATCTTTAAGCATCAATTGATTCTTCCTTTTTCCCCTCCTCCCATTGTGTCTTCCCTGAAAACATCCTCATCTAGTGGAGTAAATGACCACCGTGTTGTTACCTCAGAAGCACATTAAAATGCTATGCAAACTTCAACTCTGCCCAGCCTTCACACCCCCGTCCCCATTCTCTGCCCACGTGCTGTCATTAGTTAAAAGCTATCACTTGGAGATGATGACAGTGCTGAGAGCAGCGGGGGGGTTCAAACCCTGGTTACACATCCAGATCACCTGGGGAGCTTGTTAAATGCCAGTTGCCCACGTCTGACTCTGAAAGCTCCGAGGCTGATGCCCCCTGAAGGCAAGGCTGCGAACTGGAGGAAGAGGGAAGGATATCTCAGAGAACCTAGGTATAGGTCAGTAAGACCTGGATGTCGCCATGGTGACCGTCTGCAGTCTGCAGTCCTAGAGCCAGGCTGTGACTTGTTTGTGAGTCTGCAGACATCTGTGGCCCGTGTCATCATGATTTGACTTCTTTCTTAGGTTCATTTCCTACCCAGTTTGTGCTTCTCATTCTTTTCAGAAATGTCTCCAATATCAAAATTGGCCTCACTTATTTTTCAGATGCAGTATTCTGCTGTTGCTTCATGTAACATTCTATCCTCATTAAATGGGGACTGCCTCCCCTTCCAGCACTGGCGCTCAGACTCTGCGGCTGGGCTTCCACATGGTGAGCGACCTTGCTCTCCCCGTAGGTTCTCTGTGTCACATCCACTAGATCTGGAAGAGTTTCCTCTGCAGTTTTTTCCTGAGCCTTTTCCTGAGGCTACAGTAACTCCACTTTTATTAAACTATCTTTTCCCGGACTATTGGTGTGTGCCCTCACTATTCCTCCATCTTGGCTCCGGCCCGCCATATCCAGGTTAACTTTTAATTATTAGAAATCATATAATAAAGGCCGGCGCCGTGGCTAAGCTAATCCTCCGCTTTGCAGCGCTGGCACACCGGGTTCTAGTTCCAGTCGGCGCACTGATCCTGTCCCGGTTGCCCCTCTTCCAGGCCAGCTCTCTGCTGTGGCCAGGGACTGCAGTGAAGGATGGCCCAAGTCCTTGGGCCCTGCACCCCATGGGAGACCAGGAGAAGCACCTGGCTCCTGCCTTCGGATCAGCGTGGTGCGCTGGCCGCAGCGCATCTACCGTGGCGGCCATTGGAGGGTGAACCAATGGCAAAAAGGAAGACCTT
Organism: Lepus europaeus; assembly: GCF_033115175.1. NCBI lineage: Eukaryota > Metazoa > Chordata > Mammalia > Lagomorpha > Leporidae > Lepus > Lepus europaeus. The sequence goes on along the minus strand of NC_084851.1, from coordinate 29,629,578 downwards.
TCTCTTTGTCTCTCTCTCACTGTCCACTCTGCCTGTAAAAATATCATATAATAAGAAAACCTTTGAAATCAAGACCAATAATAACACTCAATGGTATAGCACTGGAGAGCTACTTTAAGATGTGACCACAGAATTTTGCAGAATCAAATCAATGGGCAAGGAAGCACTCCTGACACAGACAGTGAAAATTGGAAATTTATTTGCAATAAAATAGAAACAAATAGAGTGTTGAGGGTATAAAATCCCCATATCAGGCTTTCAAGCCAGGTCTTTCTGGTTTTCAAATATGTGATATTTAAATCATGCATTTTAGGATACATTATTTATCTTTTAATTGGGTCACATTGAGAAATTTAAAGTATTTGGGACCAACTTACACCATTACAGTTTTCGACAATAGTTTCTATGTCCTTGGGGCTGGACCTATGGTGTAGTAAGTAAAGCCTCCACCTGCAGTGCTGGCATCCCATATGGGCACTGGTTTGAGTCCTGGCTGCTCCACTTCTGATTCAGCTCTCTGCTATGGCCTGGGAAAACAGTAGAAGATGGTCCAAGTCCTTGGGCCCAATACAAAAAGAGAGAGAGAGAGAGAGAGAGAGAGAGAGAGAGAGAGAGAGAGAGAGAGAGAATATCCCTTCTCTTGCTGTGAAAAAAAATTCAGACTGTTATAAGTGATTTGTTTCAGTTCTCAGAAGAGCTCATGTTTGGTTCACTGCCATCTTTTTATTGTAGCAACAATAAACAGCAAAGTTCAAGTAAAGACCATTTCATCATTCTGAGCTCAAAAGATTTGATACACACCTTAAATATAGAAGCCCTGTTGAGGTTCATTGGTTATCAAATCATAACCAAGCTCAATGTCCCTGGTATCCTATGAACTCCATAAAAAAAGCTAAAAATCCTTTCAAAGTCAGATGACACAGCAAGTTTACAGGGTAGCCCAATGGATTTCTAAATAAACAATATTGAAGAGATATACAGAGCAGGCTAAATGTGAACTCATAGGTTACATGAAATGCACAAAAGTATGAACTACATGCATTGTTCAGTTTATAATTTTGGAATAGAGTGTCTATTCTATTTGCAACTAAATACCTAGAAACTATATAAGTAAAATCTGAGAAATATGAATACATAATTATCAAAGCTTCTTGTTAAAATAAAATGATACAGAAAGAGTGTTAAAAGAAAATAGCAAGTCCTATCACAGAAAACTCGCCTATCTAATAAGAACCATTAGACATTCATATAAAAATATGGAGAGAATTTATATTCCAACATAAAAATAAGCAAAGATAAGACTTATTTGTTCTCAAGGATGCAAAAATATTTTTAAAATATGGAAATATGGTCAAACTGTGAAATAATTAACACAAATTACACTTAAATATATTGCTTAACATTATATATCTGAAAATTAAAATGTTTTTCCATACCTTGTTTTGTAATACGATGGTTAAACATGATCTTAATAGCTGTACTCTCTAAACATATCTAATAATGAAACAGTCCTTTCCAGGACCAATGGTACTGCTCTTCAACAAACCATCATAATCTATCACTTATCTGACTGCAATAGTTTCATAAATTGATTCTCTGTTTCCAAATTGGTAGAATTCCCTGTTTCTTGAAAGGAAGCTTAGAGAAGATACATATTTCAGGGGGAGGTCACAAATTTTACTTGAAGGTACACCATGAAACTACACAAATACAATTACTATAGAGCACAAATTCAGTCTGCACATAATAGACAATTATTTATCTGGGAATTTGGGAACAGTTCACTAGTATTGTATGTATATATATTAGATATCGTGAAGAAGTGATTTTAGGCAGCCCTTTTCTTGACTATTGAGGAACAATATTTTTTGTATTGTTTTGTTTTTTCTTCATACTATTGAACTCTCTACTTAGTGTAGGGTTAATCTTATGAGTATAAAATTACCTGAAAATAGATCATGGTAAAAATAATAACAGGAATGGGAGAGGGAGGAGGAAGAAGAGTTGGAGTACCAGCAGGAAGGTAGGAGGGTGGGAAGAATCACTATGTTCCTAAATTCATATATATGAAAGTCATGGGGCTGGCACTGTAGCACAGTAGGTTAATTCCCTGGCCTGAAGTGCCGGCATCCTATATGGGTGCTGGTTCTAGTCCCAGATGCTCCTCTTTAAATCCAGCTCTCTGCTGTGGCCTGGGGTAGCACTGGAGGATGGCCTAAGTCTTTGTGCCCCTGCACCCATGTGGGAGACCTGGAAGAAGTTCCTGGCTCCTGGCCTCAAAAAGGCACAGCTCTGGCTGTTGGGGTCATCTGGGGAGTGAAGCAGCAGATGGAAGACCTCTCTCTCCTCTCTCTAATTCTCTTTCAAATAAATGAAATAAATCTTTTTAAAAAGTAAATCATGATATTTGTATTCCCTAAATAAAAATTTTAAAAAAGAAAACACACACAAAGAAGAAATTAGTAAGCTAAGATGGAACTACAACATGAATTCACACCCATACACATCTCTAATCTCACATGTACAACACCATGTAGCCATTTATAATCAGAAACATTATCTACACAGGATTTGGAACCAACTCCTTGAACTCACATCTCTCATGATATATATACTTGAAGCCTCCTACTCTTGAATCAGCCACACTGTTGAGATAGCTTCTCAAGCCAGTTTTGTACACTTGGCAGCATACAGTGACTTTCTGAAAGGGCAGCACCTGTTGATAAAGCAATCTGTGAAAGCAATCTTGTGTCACGCCATCATAGACACTTGCAGATCTAAACTATTGTACACTATGGACCTATCCGGGTCCACAGGATGTACCTGAATATCTGATCCTGATGCTCCAAATCTATGAAAATTTCTGCTCCCTTCAAGGCAGAGCCCCACTTGGTGGTATACCCTGAAGCCAAGACCACCTCTCCAACATTCTCACCAATCTTGACAGGAAAGACTCATATCCCAGAGTGATGAAGAAGCTGCAGTAGAGCCTTGGGGCCAGTAATTCTGTGAAGCTGTTATGAATGGGTTGAGGAGCTCATGCTCACATTAACCAGTGACCTGCACTGCTTCTCAGTGACCTGCACTGCCACTATCATGGGAAGATGGGGTTGCATCTCAGAAGATGCTACACATCCCCATCATGTACTATAAATGGTGATCTACATATTTTTTGGATAATCAGCCTCCTGAGAAAAGAGTACTTGCATCAGAACTCACCTCTACACATATGGCATTCATGGGAAATTTTGATTTTGTATTAATTGCTGATATGAAAAGTTCACATTTTAAAAAAATGTGATATGAATTGACAAATTGAAATGTAAGAACAGTTCTAGCTTTATTTATGTTTAATTGTTATGAGTGCACTGTAGTTATAGAACTCACATTTTCTCATTACAAATACTCCGGAGGGCAAAAACCATAAGGACTCTATTCCAACTTAAAACACTTAAAAAACTAATGTTTGTTTGGCATCTCTTGTCTGATTCTTTAAAATGATGTGTGGTTCCATTAACTAAAATAACTTGTGAGCTATCAATGGATAACTACAATGGATTCTGCAAATAGGCTAAGTATTCTAGTGTAATTATTCACAAAATATAGCTGGGTAATATGGTTTGTGTGTTTCAAAATCACTCTGCAAATTTAAAAATCCACCAAATGGTATTTGCTTATCTAGAACATTTTGAAATCCATGTCATCTTTCCATTCTTCCCTCTGTCCATATATCTGTCTAAGAAAATTTTAATTACATTTATAAGAGCTTGACTTGAAATCTGATTTCTGCTTGCTGGTTTCAACCAGGAATTAGATAGAGGTGAATTCAAAGATTTCATAAACTGCTACTGTTACCCTTGCCTCTGTCAAATGAGGATGGACATCGATTCTGTGAAGTTTGATGCAGACTTGTGTGGTACTGTGATGGGGAAGCTGATTCTTGGCCCACAGTAATCACATATTTACTCTCTGCATAAGGTATGAATTGCCCTGCTTCTTAATCCTTTCAAATCCTGTAAATGCCCAAAGTGACTTCATTCAAGAGACTTCAGTCTTGGGATTCTTGATCTAAGAACCTTTACATCAGAACACAGAAGCAATTGTAGCCCTAATACTTAGGTCTCAAGTTCCTATTAATTTAAATAATAAATGAAATTGTAGTGATCAATTAATACCCATATGCTTTCCCCAAAATACTTTTTCTTGTGATGGCTATCACATACCTCTGCCAGGAGGAGTTGTTAATTGCTATTGGAGATATGGATTACATGGGGGAAGCTTTGAGAAGAGAAGGTTTAGCTGTCAGGCACTCACTATAACAAATAATCAACAGAATCTGCTTTTACTAAAGGAAATAACTTACTTGGGTTTGAGATCTCTTTATTTTATGAGCAAACAGAGCATATTTCTATAATAATTTTATTTTAAAATTTGTTTTATTATGTAAAATATTCATATATATAGTACAGAGTAAAAGGTGTTATTTATTACTGTACTATCGGCACACATGTAAAGATGCTTCTTATGATCTCTTCATTGTTTTCTCTCATATTCATGTTATCCAACATCTACAAAAAGTAAATAATTGTAATTATATTTTAATAATCCAAAGAAAATGGTTAACCTCAGGCAGCTGCTTTTGGAGAAGTACTAAATAAAGAAAATATTTTGTATCCAAGAAGTCCTTTATTAACATATTCAAGAAGAACCTCCTGAGAATTTAGATGAAAGCATTCAATACTTAATATTGGCTAAAATATTCTGGCTTTCTCCATATCCTTCCTCCTTTTTAAATTAGAATACATGCTTTAATGCACAGTGATCATGTTTCTCTGATCAAAAATTACCTGTAACTGTGTTTGGTTACCTTTTGGGATTCCCAGGATCCCACTACCTGGAACAAGTCCCTGATCATACAGACCTTTCTTAACAGCTGTCATGCCTCTTCTCATACACATTCTTTTGTTTGTTCCAATCACAGCAATGAATCAGGAAATAAGAAATAAATCATTGGGGCTGGCGCTGTGGCACAGTGGGTTAAAGCCCTGACCTGCAGCACCAGCATCCCATATGGGCACCGGTTCTAGTCCCAGATATTCCTCTTCCCATCCAGCTCTCTGCCATGGCCTGGGACAGCAGTAGAAGATGGCTCAAGTCCTTGGCCCTTGCACCTGCATGGTAAATCCTCAAGGAGCTCCTGATTCCTGGCTTCAGATTGGCGCAAATCTGGCCCTTGTGGCCATCTAGGGAGTGAGCCATCGAATGGAAGACTTCTCTCTCTGTCTCTGCCTCTCCTCTCTCTGTGTAACTCTGACTTTCAAATAAAATAAAATAAAAATAAAAAAAGAAATAAATCATTAACATTCAACTTTTCACCAATATTTATAATATGGTCTCAGATTTTAAAAAATGTATACCCATAAGTATTTATCTTACTGAAATAGTTTCTACTTTCTTATTCTCCTTTATTACATTGTCATGACAATGATAATTGTATACATTTACTCCTTGAAAAAATATTCTGGTGGTGATGAGGATAATAATTTAAAATATTTCTTTAATATTTCTACTTGTCTGCCTCTAAAATTCTACACTACACAGGCAAATTTCCTGTATATTTCCACTGTGCATTTTATGCCTCATGGTTGATAATTTTCTTTTAGATAATAGAGAAAAAATCATGAATACACAAACTAGACAGATGATGGAACTTTTGAAAATTTCTTAGAAAGCTTGTCATGCACCATTGGAGACGGTAAACAGAAAGACTCTTCACTAGCACTGTATGATCTCAGCCTAGAAAAGAGCCAAAGTAGATGTCCAACATATACATTATACATAATCTCATTTACATAATACATAAATCTGATTTTCTCCAACCTATTGGAATTTCACAAAATAAACAAATTCAAGATTCAGTCACTGAAATACTTTTATAAATATTGACTTGTAAATATTTTGGATACAGTGTTTTGAAATAGTATGAAAATCAGCAGGAGATGTGGGTCCCTGCCTTGTTTTCATATGATGTGGATACGTCTCTGGGATCTTGCAGCATCCCTCTCAACTGTCATAAGTCATTTGCTACTCAAAGCATAGGCAGATATTTAACATATGTGATGTAATGACCTTGAGTATTTTTCTATTGATTAAGTTTAGCAATTTTTGCCATTAAGTAGATAATTAATTATGCTAAGTTTTTAGTTTTATAACATTTTAGTTATGACTAGATGGGGGAGTTGAGCTGCATCACTAATAATGAACTTTGTGAGAATTTTTTGTTTATCTGACTATCATTCCTTCAGTATTCTTGCTATAAATTCTTTTGAAGATAATGATGAATATTTATCTGAAAATGTCTAAAATGTATGTATATCTTATAAATATGAATATATATTTATATAACATATTTATATTATGTATAACATATATTCTATAAATGTAAATATGTAAATATAAATAATGTAATATATAGATATATATACCTAAGACCATAGGTGCATTTTACGGTTTTGTATTTTCAGTTTTGGGGGTAGTATACACAGCAGTCAGTGATGAGTATGATGAGTGTTGTGCTGTTTGCTTTTACAGTATAATATCTAGTTCTCAGTGGAAACAAATGAAGATGGCAATACAAAATATCAAAATATAAGGGGGAAAGCTAAAGCAGTGTTAGCAGGAAAGTTTATAGCAATTGGTGAATACATAAAAAATTGGAAAAGTATCAAATAAATTGTATCAATTAATCACAATAACCTAGAAAAACAATAAAGCAGAACCCAAATTATCAGAAGGAAATAATTACTATTAGAGATAATATAAAGCTGAAAGAAAAACAATTAATACAAAACATCAATAAAATGAAAAGCTGATTTTTGATTTTTTAAATACACAAACTGGGTAAACCTTTGGCCAAAATAACCAAAAAAGGGAGAAGACCCAAATAATAAAATCATATATAAAAATAAATCTAACTAGAGATACCACAGAAATAAAAAAATCATCAGGAATTATTACAAAGAGCTGTATGCCAACAAATCAGGAAACCTGGAAGAAATGGATAGATTCCTGAACACAAACCATCTACCAAAATTGATTTGTGAAGACATGGAAAACTTCTCTCATAAACCTCTGTCTTTGAAAATTAGATTTTTTAAAAAAGATTTTATTTATTTATTTGACAGCTAGAGTTACAGTGAGAGAGAGATACAGAGAGAAAGGTCTTCTTTCTGTTGGTTTACTCTCCAAATGGCCACCACAGCTGGAGCTATGCCAATCCGAAGCCAGGAGCCAGGTGCCTCCTCCCGATCTCCCATGTGGGTGCAGGGGCCCAAGCACTTGGGCCATCCTGCACTGCCCTCCCAGGCCACAGCAGAGAGCTGGACTGGAAGAGGAGCAACTGGGAATAGAACCAGTGCCCATATGGGATGCCAGCACAGCAGGTGGAGGATTAACCAAGTGAGCCACAATGCTGGCCCCTGAAAATTATATTTTATATAAACTTATGCAAAATCAAATAAGAATACTATGCAGGACACAAGAAAGCACCAGAAACTTCTCTTCTGAGGAGGCATCACAAAACCCCACAAATACAATTGCCCCATAATATGAGAGTTTGCACACACTTCACAATAATTTTGCTGAGAATTTGTGATATTAAACTAATATTGTGAATGGTCACATGCTACAATTGTATAAATCTATGCCATATAGGTCAGTAACAGGATCCACAGTGGGTGAGTTCAAACTACTCAAAGCAGACACCTTACTCATGCAACCTGAAGATTTCTTTGCCACACTGCCATCTTATATTGACCACATTTGTGGAACATCCTCAGAACTGTAAGAACGCAGGTCATCTGGCAGAGCACCCACAACTGACAACTTAATCACCTGAAATGTAAGCTATGGTATACATTCTCTGGGCTTCAGATCTGAGGATCAAATGCCAGTATGGCCTTCCTCACAGACTGAGGCCTATGGCCTATAACTCAGTGTAAGACTTCCCCCAACTGAGAACCATGGATGTTTCTGTTCCTAATAAGTGAATGTCTCACTCCCCAGTAATCCCTATTGCCTGCTGGGATTAATTATCAACCCAGGAATATCATCCAGGGTTAGAAACTCTGTTTGGGGTCTAAGGAGCAGGATCAGAAGAGCTTCAGGTCTGGAATTCCTGGGAGGAGGGCAGGAATGGGCAATTGACCCATGTTTAGAAGGAACCTGAAAAAACCTTTTCCACACTTCTATGCTGGTGATGCCATGACTGAGGAAGACTACATTTCCCACAAGCCTCTGCACTCCTTCACTTGGAAAAGAGGGATGATTTGTATACCTCCTGGGTATTCAGCCTTGCTATAACACGGTGCATCTGAATTCATCTCCATCCACGTGCTAACCGTATGGAATTCTGATGGATTTGGCTTGGCAAATTCACATTTGAAAGAAACCTGCTATGAATTGAGAAATTTAAATGGGGGTACAGTGTTGGATGATAACTGTCACAACTTATGCTGTTACCAGTCACAGAGGGGAGGGTGGTTGCAGGAGTGAGTTTCATGGTTTCTTTTCCTCAGCTTAGTATATAAATACAAAGCCAGGAAACAGCTTGCATAGAGGCAGAAACTGTTATTTGTCAGAAAAGAAACATTCATATGATTGACAAGTGACAGAAAAAGCATCTGGTCTGAGGAGACCAGGAGGAGTGCCTGAATGGGACACTGGCTTTTAGGAAGTGTCCTGGGTTTTTAAGGCATTGCTTTCTTCATTGGGTCATTCTGCGGAGGTCCCCATTGGACAGGGGTTTCACATACTATATGGTGATTGTCTTGGGGTTTATGCAGACAGAGGGTGTCTCCTGGAGACTGCATCTCCTTAGGGGCTCAGACCCTTCCTCTGCTAGCTCTGGGTGAAAGAATGCATCCACCCTGAAAGTATGATTAAAAGCTACAAGATCACACATGCAGCATAAGAAGCTATTAGTAGTGAGATGTCAGTTAGTCCAGAAACACACTTTCCAGCCACAGCTGACAGCCTGCTTGTGACTGACATTCTTTGTATGTCTCAGGGGCCCACAGCAACCCAGCTGCACTGGAAATCCTCATTTATTTTCATTTTTAATTCTGAAAATTATAGTTGTAAAACATTCATATACTTGTTACAGGTGCTTGTGTAAAACATAAGTAAAGAAGTAATATACATAAACAACAAATAAATATTGCTGTGGAAACTCATGTATATCTCTTTAGAAAAGATACTTTCCCTAATCTACTGAATAATTGGTGATGTGTCCATAAAGTATATTCCAGAGTTGGAAAAACTACTCTAGTGCATGTATTGGAATAAAATAATGGGTCTTCAGGTGAGTACATTTCAAATTCATTGTGCAAAATTCCAATGTCTGATAATTACCTATAAGCTTCTGAAATTCTTTTTCCTCTCATGTATCTATCCACCTAATAAATATATGCTTTAGTCCTGAGAGCTGGACCTGAACCTTTACTTCCATCAGAGGACTGATGCCACCATCTAAACAAAGAGGTCAAAGAAGGGATCCCAGAATCACAAAGACTCCACTGCTATTGGTGCTCCCACTCAAAGGGGGTGTTCAGAGTTGATATGGGCTTGAGTAGGGGTTGGTGGCATTTACTGACTCTGGTCCCACAGCCTATTTCAGTTTTCTCTGTGCTTAAGGTATGAATACCCCGCTCACATTCCTGAGTCTTCTCTAATCCTTCCACTGCCTCTCACTGACTGCTCTGCACGTGCAGAAACCTCAATCTTGAGCTTCCAAGCCTAGGTACCTCCTCCAATCATAGAGACAATTGGGCCTTGAAATGTATATCTCAAAGTCATATTTCTTTAAATGGAAAATTTTGAACTTGCATGAATCAAAGAACCAGCTGGGCACCATGAAATAGTCCTTCCTCTGGAATTTTTCATCCTGGTCATTACAAAACTCTCAAAAACTCTCAGTAGAAACTGCTCCTACTGGGATTGAAAATTAGGATTCCAGAAGAATTCCTGAGAGGATTAAACATTGGAAGACCATCCTCATTGTCAGTTGGCTAATATTAAACAACTCATTCTTCTTTTTCTTAAGTACAGTTTCCACATAATCTCTATAGTGCATTATTTTGAGCACTGAGAAAGTGACAGGAGGACAAGAGTTTGTGTAACTAATTTATGCTGATTGTAGAGGAATAAATGGTCCCGTGGTAAAGGTAAAGGAAGTGAGGGCCAGAGAGTGGATGGACTAATTAGGACACTCAGGAGGATTATGACCTGAGGTTAGTTGTTTCATCTCTAGTAGTTACTTATTTAGTTGAAAAGCAGAGAAAGAGGATCAGAGAAACAGGTCCCTTCCTTCTGTTTGTTCACTTCCCAAATGGCTGCCACAGCCAAGTCTGTATCTAAGACAAAGTAAAGAGTCAGGAACTCCAGTTGATTCTTCTACTTGGGTGGTAAGGGCTCAGTTACTTGGACCATCTTCTACTGCCTGGCCAGGAACATTAGCAGGCATCTGGATCAGAAGAAGGGTAACCATGCCTCAACCTGATCCTATAATATGGGATGCCCGCATCACAGACAGTGACTAAAACTCTATCACAAGGCTAACCCCTAAGGTAGGTCTTTTCTGACTCATCACTACTAAAATATCTAATCAGGCACCAATGTGTCTGACCATCTTTTTTTTGCATTATTTTATTTTGTAAATATATTCTTTAAAAAGACACACAGACAAGATTAATGTCACCTCTCCTATAATACCTTGATCTTAAAACAATCATCATCATTATCCATCTAGTTTATATATTGGATCACTTGCTATTGCATTTATATCCATAACCACATATAAATATGTTGTGTAACTTACAGAAGAAAGTAAAATTTTATGTGGATTTGAGATTGAAATACTGTATTACAAAACAATGAAAATATATGAAAAATTAAATACATCCTTTGTACAATACCAGAAATCATATAACTTCTTAAACATTTATTTTTATTAATTTAAAAATCAGAATTAGAGAGAGAGAGAGAAAGAGAGAGAGAGAGAGAGAGAGAGAGATGGAGATCTATCTCCAACTGGCTGCAATAGCCAGGGCTTGGCCAAGATGAAGCCAGGAGCTTTGAACTCCATCTGGGTCTCCCATGCCAGCTGTAGCAGCCCAAGCAGCTGGACTATCTTCTTCCGTTTTCTCAGATGTATTACCAGAGAGCCTGATAGAAAGTGGAGAAACCAGGAATTAATTCAGTGCCCATATGGGATTCTGGCACTTCAGGAAGTGGCTTAACCCACTGTTTCACATGAGTCCCTCACATAACCTTAAAAAAAAAAAAAACAGAACATAGAGTTACATCAAGAAAAGAAGACACAGATAGAAATCTTGTATCTTCTGGTTCATTCCTCAAATGGCTGCAATGGCCAGGGCTTGGTCAAGAGAAGTCAGGAGCCAGAAGTTCCATCCAGATTGCCACTTGTTAGGGTGGGAGCAGTTCTCCAAGCACTTGGACCATCTTCTGCTGCTTTCCCAAGCACATTGGCAGAGAGATGGGCCTTACAGAGAGCAGCCAAGTCATGAACCAGCACTCAAATAGGATGCCAGCATCACAACTGGCAGCATCACCCACTATACCACAATGTTGGACCCTTATATAATTTTTTAAGTAGCACAAAGATGAGGATATAATTCACTTACCAAGCAATTCAGTCTTCAGTTACATATACCTATCATCACAATAAATTCTGACAATTTATAATCACCCAAAAGAAAAAAGGTGAGGTGAATCTAATGTTGAAGATGCTGCTTTAGGGCTGGTGCTGTGGCACAGTGGGTACAGCTAGAACCTGCAGCACCAGTATCCCATATGGGCACCAGTTCAAGTCCTAGATATGCCACTGCTGATCCAGCACCCTGCTAATTTTTCCTGGGAAAGCAGTGGAAGATGGCCCAAGTTCTTGGGCCCCTGCACCCATGTTGAAGACTCAGAAGAAGCTCCTGTTTCCTGGCTTTGGATCAGCCCAGCCCTTAACACTTCAGTTACCTTGGGTGTGAATCAGCTGATGAGATCTCACACTCTGTCTCTCTCAGCCCCCCTCCTTTCAAGTAAATAAATAACTCTTAAAAGTAATTCAAGAGGAAGGTGTTGTGGCCTCGTAAGTTAAGCCTCTGCCATCGGGCACTGGCACCCAATATGGGCACTGGTTCTAGTCCTGGCTGCTCCTCTTCTGATCCAGCTCTCTGCTATGGTCTGAGGAGCAGTAGAAAATGGCCCAGGTTCTTGGGTCTCTGCACCCATGTGGAAGACCTGGAAGAAGCTCCTGGATCCTGGCTTTGGGTCAGCACAGCTCTGGTCATTGTGGCCATTTGGGGAGTGAACCAGTGAATGGAAGACTTTTCTCTCATCTCTCCCTCTCACTGTCTGTAACTCTCTCTCTCAAACAAATAAATAAAATCTGAAAAAAAGTAACTCAAATAAATAAATAAATCTTAAAAAATCAAAAGATGCTTCTTGGGAAGCACACATCCTAGAATGCCTGGATTTCATTCCCAGCTGCACTCCTAATTCCAGATTTCTGCTAATGCCCATCTGGAACCACATCAACCATAAGTAAAACACTCAAGTAGTTAAGAAAATATGAGCCATGTTGGAAACCTAGATTGAGTTCCCAACACTTGGTTTGTTAAATTATTTAAAATTAATTGGCTAATCATTTAGAAATGGGGAGAGAGAGAGCGAGTGAGTGAGAGACAGAAATTTCCCTTTGACTAGATAACTCTGCCCAATGCCCCTAACATTTAGTGCTGTGGCAAGCCAAACATGGTTGAGGAATTCCATCCAGGTCTCCAGTATGGAAGGCAGAAATTCAAGGCTGCCTTCATCTGCTGCCTCCTTTGCACATTAGCAAAAAAAAAAATTCACATCATTCAATATGGATTGAAAGCACAATAGCTAGCGCCTGAACCAGCAAGCTGATATGAGACATGGGCATCCCCATCAATGGCTCAGCCTGCTGTACTACCATGCCTGCCTCAGTAGCTCCCAGGTTTAAGTTAACTCAGCCTCACAGATGTGAGCATTTTGAGAGTAAATCAGCATGAGGGGATACACATATTTTCACCCTCTCCTTGCTTCTAAAATTAACAAAAGGAATTGATGTTGTGACACAATAGATCAAGCCACCCTCTGCAATATTGGCATCCCATTGGGCCTTGGGATTCTGAACTCATGTAGGAGACTTAAATGGAATGTTGTCCTCCAGTCTTCCAGCTACAGCTATTGAAGCCATTTGGGGAGAGTGAACCAGCTGATGGAAGATCTTTCCCTCTGTAATTCTGCCTTTCAAATAAATAAATAAAGTGTAAAAATAAGATAAACACAAATAAATAAGTAAAAAAGAGTACTTTTTTGCTTTTCTTCCCTGTCCCCAATACTTTGAAACTAAAGCCACTACAAATATGCTGTTTGTATAGATTTGTCTACTCTGGATGTTGATTGTAATAGATGATCCAATTGTTCTCCTGCCCAGCATAGAACCTCTGTCACTTGATTGGGATTGAGCCCCATCTCTAAGCTATATTTATATAGAACATATTCTGGCATCAAATAGCTGCAGATAGGAGAAATCAAGATATCTTTCTTTTGGGTCCGGTGCTGTGGCATAGTGTGTTAATGCCCTGGCCTGAAGCACCAGCATCCCATATGGTTACTGGTTCAAGACCCAGTTGCTCCACTTCCTATCAGCTCTTTATTTTGGCCTGGAAAAGTAGTGGAGGGTGGCCCAAGTCCTTGGACCCCTGCACCTGCATGGGAGACCCAGAAGAAGCTCCTGACTGCTGGTTTCAGATTGGTGAAGCTCCGGCCATTGTGGCTATTTGGGAAGGGAAACAACTGACAGAAGACCTCTCTCTCTCTGCTGCTCCTCTCTCTGTGTAACTCTGACTTTCAAATAAATAAATAATTTTTTTTAAAAAAAGAAGAGATGTCTTTCTCCCCAGGTGGCAGCTCCCAGCAAGGAGAGCCCTATGTTTCCCATTGTTCCTGTATGGAGAAGTTTCCTTCTGAGTCAGGGCAGGGGAGAGGGAAATCAGGTCTAGATTTAAATAGTACTACTGAGTCCCTCTGCTTTTAGAAAATCTTAGATTTTCATAATATTTGTGTGCTAAGTGTATTTGGGACCATTTCTAGAGACTTTGCGGGGATATTTCTTTATTATTTATTTTTTTATTATTTGACAGAGTTAGACAGTGAAAGAGAGAGAGAGAGAGGAGAGAGAGAGAGAGAAAGGTCTTCCTTCTATTGGTTCACTCCCCAAATGGCCACTATGGCTGGCACTGAGCCAATCCGAAGCCAGGAACCAAGTGCTTCCTCCTGGTCTCTCATGTGGGTGCAGGGGCCCAAGCACTTGGGCCATCCTCACTGCCTTCTCAGGCCACAGCAGAGAGCTGGACTGATAGAGGAGCAACCAGGACAAGAACCCGGCACCCATATGGGAGGCAGGTGCTGATGGCAGAGGATTAACCTAGTGAGGCACAGTGCCAGCCCATCTTTATTATTTCTTAAAATTGTTTTAATTAATTCTACTGGAGTGAGGGTCCACACAGCTACTCACACTGTTATGTCAGAATTCTTTCTAGTAAACTTACAGCTTTATTGTTCACTTCCTCAGTGAATTATTAATTATGTTTATAATTGACACCTAGTAAAGGCTAATCAGCTAAAAGGAATTAAACTCAAATATCTTTTAAATGACTCACATTATTATTTATGTACCTTATAGACTGTGCAGATGTTATGAAGATCTGTGTTATTATAAAGTAATTTTTCTATTTCAAATCCCATAAGTCATCCCCATTCTCATGAAACTAGTGATAATCAGTGCATAACTGACAACAACATGATAATAAACTTAAAGATACATTGAACATTACAAATGACTACCAAATGCTGAAAACCTCACTATGATTCATTATATAGCTAATTTAGTAATCTAACTGAGAAAATTAGGTGCATTTAAAATATTGTCTTCATTACTAATTCTAAATCTTTTTAAAGAGATGAATCCCATTCAAAGCCATCCATGAAGAAGAAAGCCTTGTCTAGATTCCAAAATTGGAGTGAGTCAGCAGAGATCTCTGTCTTTCAAATATAAAACTACAGACCAATATGCCTGATGATTATAGACACAAAATTTTCATAAGACTAGCCATCAAGTCCTACAGCAAGTAAAAACCAATTAGGATGTGTCCTGGGGATATATGGGATAGTTAAATGCATGCAAATCAAAAAGAAAATAAATCACATCAACAGGATGATGGATCAAATCATTAGAATTATCTCAATTGAGGTAATTAAAGCATTCAAAAACTAACATCAATTTATGAAAAAATTTTGAACAACATATTTTTAGAAGGATCATACCTCAATACAGTAAAGCCTGTATATGACAAACCCATATCTAACATTCTCCAGAATGGCAAAGAGCTGAAAGCATTTCATTCAAGATCTGGCACAGACAGGAATGCTGAGTCTCACCACTGTTATTCAATATTACAATGAAAGTTTGCACCAAAAAAAGTAGGTAAGTGGCAGAAAGAAAAGGCTGCTAATAGGAAAGAAGAAAGCAAATTACGTGCTGTTTCCAGATGACACAATTCTATATACAGAGAAACCAAATGACTCTACCAAGAGACTTCTGTAACGGATCAATGGATTCACCAAAGTTGTGGGATACAATATGAACACAGAAGAATCAGGAGCACTTTTGTATCCAATAGTGAACTCACTGAAAAACTATAAAAACAATTGGATTCACAACAGTTGCAAGAAAACAAAAGACCTTGGAATAAATATAACCCAGGATGTGAAAGACCTCTGCAAGAAAAAAATTTAAAATACTGATGAAAGGAATTGAAGATAAAAGGTTAAAAACTGCCATCAGAACACCAATAAATTCTTCACAGTACTACACAAAATGAACTTAAAAATAATATGGAATCGGGGTCAGCATTGTGGCATATCACGTAAAGCCCCCATCTGTGATGCTGGTATCCCAAATGTGCTCTGGTTTGAGTCCTAAGTGGTCCAGTTCTGAGCCAGCTCTCAGCTAATGGCCTGGGATAGCAATGGAAGGTGGCTCAAGTATTGAGGCCCTGCCACCCACATGGGAGACTCAAATGAAGCTCTTCGCTCCTAACTTCCATCTGGCCCAGGCCTGGCCACTGTGACCATTTGAGGAGTGAATCATCAGTTGGAAGATCTCTTTCTGTCTCTCCCTCTCTTTCTCTAATATTCTGACTTTCAAATAAATCACATTTTGGAGAATTAATATGGGGTCAAAAATTCCCCCGAACAGCCAAAGCAATACTGAAGAACAGCATTCTGGTATCACTACAATATCTGAATTCAAGACAGATATTTATAACAGATAGTATACTATAATATCTGTTAACTCATATACAATATAATAATATATAATTATACTATATTATATATTTATTACATATTGTATAATATATTAATGTATTACTTTATAATAATAACAGATATTATAACCACTGGCATTAAAACAGACACATAGACGAATGGGACAGAATAGAGGTCCCAGAAAGAAACCCATACATCCACAGATAATTTACATTTTACAAATACTCCAAAAATATGCTAAAAAATAAATCTTTTCAGTAAATTGTCCAGAGGAAACTGGGTATTCAAACACAGAAGACTGAAAGGAGATTGCCCCAACCTTACCCTACACAAAAAACAAATTTACTTGATGAATTTAATGTAAGACATAAACCTCATAAAGAAGACAGGGAACTCTACAACATTGGCATAAGCGATAGCTTTGGATAGGATCCCAAAAGTGCAGGCAATAAAAACAGAAATATATGATTTTGATATCAACTAAGAAGATTCCTAAAACCAAAAACAAAAATATAAACAAAACAACCACCAAAATGAAGATATAACCATTTGAATGAGCTAAAACATGTGCAAACTATGCATCTGACAAAGGACTGGGACACAGAACATGTACAGAACTGGAAAAAACTGCACAGTAGCAACAAGAAACAATACAGTTAACTGATAAAAGGACCTGAATAGGGGCCAGCGCTGTGGCATTGCGGGTAAAGCTGCCTCCTGCAGTGCCCACATCCCATATGGGCATTGGTTTGAGTCCTAGCTGTTCCACTTCCAATCCAGCTCTCTCTATGACCTAGGAAAGCAATGGAAATGGCCCAAGTCCTTAGGCTCCTGCATCCATGTGGGAAGACCAGAAGAAAGCTCTTGGTTCCTGGCTTCAGATCAGCACAACTCCAGCCATTGAGGCTATCTGGGGAGTGAACCAGCAGATGGAAGACTTCTCTCCCTCTTTCTCTCTCTCTCGCTATACCTCTGCTTCTCTGCAACTGCCTTTCAAATAAATAAATAAATCTTTAAAAATTAATTGAAGGTACAAAAAATTCACTTTATTTCAACATAATTTACCTAAAAAAAGGTTTATTCAAAATGATAATATCAATTCAGTTGCTACAACTTCTGATAGATAAAGGGAATGACTAATTATACAGAAGGTAAGAGGAAGGGGTTGGGAAAATTCTATTATAAGTTATCTGCACTACCTAACAAATAGCATGTCACCTGAAAGTGGGTTTGGGTTATTTGATAATGTACACTGCAAACTCTAGAGAAATTATTTTAAAATATTATAAAGCATATATCCTTGACATATTAATAGATGCTGAACTTTAGTGAGAAGATGTGGGCCTTTGGTATAGTGGTTAAGAGAGTGTTCTGAATGCCACCATCCCACACTGGAGTGCCAGTGTTTTAGTCTTGGCTACATTCCAAATTCCCACTTCCTGCTATTGCATACCCTGGAAGGAAACAGGTAATGACATGATTTTTGCATCTCTGCCATCTCAATCTTTGACATAGATTAAGTTCTTGGCTTATATCTTTGTCCAGGAAAAGCACAATTATCACACAGGCACTTGGAGAATAAACTTGCAGATGGCAAGTAACTCTTGTTTTTCATTGTATGTCTTTCTGCTCATAAATAAAATGGATGCACAAAGATTTTGAAAAATAAAGTGATAAGGAGCCTGCACTGTGGCACAGTGGACTAACACCTTGGCCTGAAGTGCCGGCATCCCTTATGGGTGCCGGTTCAAGTCCCAGCTGCTCCTCTTCTGATGAAGCTTTCTGCTATGGCTGGGGAAAGCAGTGGAAGATGGCCCAAGTGCTTGGGTCCTTGCACCCATGTGGGAAACCCAGAGGAAGCTCCTGGCTCCTGGCTCAGATTGATGCAGCTCCAGCTGTTGTGGTCAATTGAGGAGTGAATGATCAAATGGAAGACCTCTCTTCTCTCTCTCTCTCTCTCTCTCTCTCTCTCTCTCTCTCTCTCTCTCTCTCTCTCTCCCTCCCTCCCTCTCCTCTCTCTGTGTAACTCTGATTTTCACATAAATAAATAAATCTTGTTTTAAGAAAAAAAAAAAAAGAAACTCCAAGTATAAGAACATAATCGATAGTACCAAGTGGGATATTCCAAGCAATGATTAGGCTCAATCCATTCATATGATTAATGGACTATCTCCAGTGGGTCTGCTATAGAAGCCACTTTGCACTGGCCACACCAGCACTCCCTTTATTTGAACACATGGTCTCTGTGGCACCCCAAGCCTCTGCCAACAAGAAGCCATCGCCAGATGCTGCCTCGCAACCTTGAGCAGAACCTTGAGTCAAATAACACCCTTTATTCATAATGTGCCCGGTCTGAGATCTTGTGTCATTATTAACATAAAGAGACGCAGGCCCCTAGGAAGAGCTACACTGAAAGGACCGGGTTACTGATATTAAACCTTGTTTGCAATTCAGGGACTCCGGTCACCCCTAGAGAGAAAGGTGGGTCCCCACAAATCAGCTTCTCACCCACGTGACAGCCAGATCTAAAGTCTGAATTCTAAGTTCCCTCCTGTCCTCATCAACAATGTTGGTGGATTCAGGGCTCCAGAGCTGAGCCACCATCACTGCAAACAGGGCCAGGACAAGACACTCAGGGCTCCCACTGTGGCCCAGCTCACATCCTGTGGGTCTGAGGGGACTGGACCTCACTCACTGATTTCCAGCTTCTGGGGAGTCCCGGGCCTGAGGTCTCTGTAAGAGGGAGCGGAAAGGCTGACCACGTGAGGCCGCAACCAGGAGCAGAGCCGAAAAGCAAAGAATGGCGGAGCCCAGAAAGAAGATTCACACAGTGTTGCCCAGACAAACCTGCTTGGATAATTCACACAATGACGAGCACTTAAGGCATCAGAGGAGATGCAGCCCATCAGATGCAGCCTTAGGGCCTTTCTTGGGACTATGCTGTGTTGGGGGAATACAGTGGGTGCCCTGGGCTCAAGTTTGAAGCTGTCTCTCCTCTTCCTGGGACATGACACTGCCACAGCAGAGGGCGCCCACACCTTCCAGACCATCTCCCGAGATACTTCCCTGTTCCATTGTCTGGGATTCTGGGATTCGGGGCTCCTAATAAACGTTTTCCATGAGTTACAGTTTACCCAGTGTTTGAATTCTGGGTCTTTTCTTTATATTCTTGTTTTATTTTTCTGTGAGTTTGAGATTTTTAGTACTGATTTGAAAATGGTTGAGTATTATTTCTTGGTCTCATTGATCTTTATAGATATTTGTTTCCTAGGCTGTATTTTGTCCTTCAAAAATGTTGCCTATTTGTTTTTTGTTGTGCCAAGTAACACCTTTCATTGTATATATTGCTCTTGAACCCAAGAATCTTGCTTAATCTTCTCACCAGTTTATATTTGGTTATGTTCTATTCATATATATATGATTTCTTGGTGAAAAATTGACCCTTTTACCTAATATTTCCTGTTCCTCACTTAATTTCCCTAACTATACCTCCAGACAATGTCGATGAGACAGAAGGAGAGGTAGATCCTTGTCCAAGTTCTTCCCTGTTCCGTTTAACCTATATCCAGGCTCCTTCATCTCCAACACTTCTTTCTACAGAGTAACTTTTAGCAGTTTTGGGTACAACTCTGTGTCTTTCCCAAGCTGCTGCTTCTGTCAGATGTCTATGCTATTTACCTATCCCCTGTGTCTTCCTTTTGTCTCTGGGCCCCTGTGAATCCAATCCAGCCCACTCTCTACATTATATGTTGTCACATCAGTTGTGCTTCAAATGTCCCCATATGTGTGACAATTTGTTTATCTGTTCATATACTACAGACATTTTGGTTTCATACATGTGAAATCCAATATGAATAAAACTATTGCATTTATGATCAAGCTGGATAGTGTTGAATATGTATTTTCACATCAACTGGGTAAATTATATGGACATCTTTGCTGCATTGTATGGTGATACTATTGAAGACTTTACAAACACACCTCCAGCTATCTTGTAAATTACCCTTATATATTCTGACCAATAATGAATGTGATTTTTGTTTTTTTGATATTCTTGTCAATTTTTACACTGCTGTGTTTATTTGTTTATTATATCCATCTCAAAAATATTAGTGCTTAATGCTGGTTTAATTTGAGTTCTTTCTTTACAGTCCTTTTCCTTATGTCATAATTTTATGTGGATTTTTTCTAATCTGCATATATTCAATGTAAAGACAATTCTTCATTAATTTGCTGTTTTTAAATTTGATAATTTGTCACCTCATGGCTGAGTTTTACAAAGCCTTTATTAATTTTGCATTCAATGACTGCTGCTATTGTTAAATATTTATTTATTTACTTATTTGAAAGGTTGAGTTGCAGAGAGGAAAAGACAGAAAGAACTATCTTTGATCCACTGCTTCACTTCCTAAATTGCTGCAATGGCCAGGATTGGGTTGATTCAGGAGCTTCATCTCAATTTCGTTCATGGATACAGAGGCCTAAATACTTAAGCAATCCTCCACTGCTTTTCCATATATATTAGCAGGCAGTCGGATTAGAAATGGAGCATTCAGGACACAAATGGCATAGCAATCTGTGGCCTTACCCAACATCCTATAATACCAGCCCCACATATATACTTTACTAATATTCTCTCCCAGGATAAGATGTATCTTTCATTATTTTATAAAATGCTTTTTGAATATAAGACAGTTTTAATTTAATAGAATACATGTTACCTGACCAGCATTGTAGCAGAACAGGTAAAGCCATTGCCTGTGGTTTTGGCATGCCCTATGGACACCAGCACAAGTCCGGGCTGCTTCACTTCTATTTCATCTTGTTGATAATGGCCCAGGAAAACAACCAAATATGACACTAGTATTTGGGCCCCATTACCCATATGAGAGACCTTGATGAAGCTCCTGGCTGCTGGTTGTTATACTCACTTGAGGAATTAACCAACATATGGATATGAAATATCCCTCGCTTGCTCCTTCTCTCTCTGTCCCTCTCTATATCCCTCTGTGTGTGCATATGTGTATAATTCTGACTTTCAAATTAAAGAAATCTTTATAAAACTGAAGTCTGCATTATATTTTATTATCTATATTCAGTGTTGCATATAAAACTAATGTAATTAACTTCTTTTTTTTTCATTTTACCTATGTAAAAGTCTATTCACTATGTTGAATGAGTTTATATGTTAGGTCCAAAATATGTATCTCTTTTTTTTTCCACTTGGTAATCCAAGAGCACTATATCCAATTGTTGGAAAAATACATATTCATCAAGGGCCAGCGCTGTGGCATAGTGGCACAGCCACTGCCTGGAATGCTCGCATCTCATATGGGCACTGATGCATGTCCTGGTTTCTCCCCTTCCTATATAGCTCTCTGTTATGGCCTGGAAAAGCATTAGAAGAAGGCCCAAGTGCTTGGACCTGTGCACTGATGTAGTAGACCTGGAAGAAGCTCCTGGTTCTTGGCTTTGGATCAACACAGCTCCCCAAATGTGGACATTTGGGGAGTGAACCAGTGGGTGTAAGACCTTTCTGCTTTTCCATTTCTCTGCTTGTAACTGTATTGCTCAAAAAAAATATTAAAAAGAATACATGTTCTTCTCTGTACCTTTCATCAAGATCAGGTAAGCATAAATATTTACCTCCATATATTTATGCCATTCCCCTTAGCCACATTTCTTCTTTACCCAACATTATGATCTTTTGATTACTGTATGTTTATAATAAAACATGAAATCAATAAATGTTTATTCCTCAGATTTACTATTATTCAACAATGTCCACAATTTACAAATTCAAAAACGTGTTGATCATTGTCTACAAGACAGCTTACTGGAATTTTTATTGGACAATGCTGCATCTTGTGGTCCATGTGGGAAGAATGAATATCTTAATACTATTGTGTTTTTCAGTCATTAAGACATAAAATCCATTGATTTAGGTTTTGTTCCCAGGGGAAGCTCCCAGCTCCAAGCTTCAGATTGACACAGCTCTGGCCATTGTGGCCAAGTGGGGAGTGAACCATCAGAAGGAAGACCTCGCTCTCTCTCTGCCTTTGCTCTTTCTGAGTAACTCCGACTTTCAAATAAAAATAAATAAAATCAGTTAGTATTAGCAGGCACTAGTCTTGTTTGTGTGATCCCTTTGACTCTTTGACCTGTCAGTGTAATCAATTGTGAACTGAAATTGATCACTTGGACTAATGGCATTGGTACATACCATCTTGATGGGATTGTATTGGAATCCCCTGGCACATTTCTAACTCCACCATTTGGGGCAAGTCTGATTGAGCATGTCTCAAATTGCACATCTCCTCCCTCTCTTTTACCCACTCTTATATTTAACAGGGATCACTTTTCAGTTAAAATTTAAACACCTAAGAATAATTGTGTGTTGATTACAGAGTTCAACAACTAGTACTAGAACAAAAAAAATACTAAAATGGATAACAATTTACATTGTACATCAAGAGTCAGGACAAGAGCTGTTCAAGTCACTGTTTCTCATAGTGCCTATTTCACTTCAACAGGTTTCCCCTTTGGTGCTCAGTTAGTTGTCACTGATCAGGGAAAACAAATGATATTTGTCTCTTTGGGACTGGCTTAATTCACTCAGCATGATGTTTTCCAGGTTGCTCCATCTTGTTGCAAATGATTGGATTTCATTGTTCTTGACTGCTGTATAGTATTCTATAGAGTACATGTCCTATAATTTATCCAGTCTACTGTTGATGGGCATTTGGGTTGGTTCCAGGTCTTAGCTATTGTGAATTGAGCTGCAATAAACAATGTGCAGATAGCTTTTTTGTTTGCCAATTTAATTTCCTTTGGGTGAATTCCAAGGAGTGGGATGGCTGGGTTGTATGGTAGGGTTATACAATCCAACATGGGAAGTGGGAGACACAGCAGACTGATAGAATGGCAGATGTCCTACATAACACTCTAGCCTCAGAATCAGCCCTTAAGGCCCTCAGATCTGGCTCAAGGGCCCATGAGAGCATTTTAGGCATGCAAAGCCAAGACACTCTGGCAAAAGAAGAAAAAAAAAGAAGACCTAAATGAAAGGTCTCTGCAAGTGAGATCCCAGTGGAAAGAACAGGGCCATCAAAGAAGGAGGTACCGTTCTCTGAAGGGAGGAGAGAACTTCCACTTTGACTATGACCCTTTTGGAATAAGACCAAAGTCAGCGAACCCTAAAGGCTTCCATAGCCCTGGCAACTCATGACTAGAGCCTAGGGAGATTACTGACGCCATGAACAGGAGTGTCAAATTGTTAATTCAACAACAGGAGTCACTGTGTACTTACGTCTTATGTGGGATCTGTCCTTAATGTGTTGTCCAATGTGAAGTAATGTTATAACTAGTACTGAAAGAGTATTTTTACACTTTGTGTTTCTGTGTGGGTGCAAACAGATGAAATCTTTACTTAGTATATACTGAATTGATCTTCTGTATATAAAGATAATTGAAAATGAAAAAAAAAACTTGGTGTTAAATTGGAAATTCCATAGAAAATTAATCAATTCTTAAAAAAAATCATGTAGGGTATCTGTCTTTAATGTGCTGTACACTGTTATTTAATGCTATAACTAGTACTGCATCAGTATTTTTCACTTTGTGTTGCTATGTGAGGGCAAACTGTTGAAATATTTACTTAATATATACTAAAGTGATCTTCTGTATATAAAGAGAATTGAAAATGAATCTTGATGTGAATGGAAGGGGAGAGGGAGTGGGAAAGGAGAGGGTTGCGGGTGGGAGGGAAGTTATGGAGGGGAAAGCCATTGTAATCCATAAACTGTACTTTGGAAATTTACATGCATTAAATACAAGTTTTAAAAAATAAAATATACTATATTGAACAACAATAAATAAATAAATAAAATCTTTAAAAATTATTGCTTCTATTTCAAATTTCAGTGGTTCATTGTTGGTATTTACCATAGTAGTTTATTTTGTATATGAACACAAAAAACCCCTCAAGATGATGTTGCTAGTGGCTGATGATTAATTCATTTTATTTTCACTTAAAATAAGAAAAGGAGCACTTTACCAATGGAAACATTAGATGTTTTGTAGTCTTATCTTGCTCTAATTTGGATTCTTAAAAATTGCTGCTGCCATGTTTTTGACATTGTTAATAATGAACCCTAACATTGAAACAGTCACCGTTTATTACCAGTAACTTCATTTCATGTTTTATAAGGAAAAATACACTGTAAGAAGGATTTATCTTTTCAAGTTTTTTTTTTCCTTTAACAAACTAAAGTGATTGGCACTAAGTGAACTTGAGATTATCCTCAGCATCGAGTTCTTAAGATAAAGGGCTTTTGGCTGGCGCCGCGGCTCACTAGGCTAATCCTGTGCCTTGCGGCGCAGGCACACGAGGTTCTAATCCCGGTCGGGGCACCGGATTCTGTCTCGGTTTCCCCTCTTCCAGGCTAGCTCTCTGCTGTGGCCAGGGAGTGCAGTGGAGGATGGCCCAAGTGCTTGGGCCCTGCACCCCATGGGAGACCAGGATAAGCCCCTGGCTCCTGCCATCGGATCAGCGCAGTGCGCTGGCCACAGCGCGCCTACCGCGGCGGCCATTGGGGGGTGAACCAACAGCAAACAGGAAGACTTTCTCTCTGTCTCTCTCTCTCTCACTGTCCACTCTGCCTGTCCAAAAAAAAAAAAAAAGATAAAGGGCTTTCTTCTGCATTCAGGTGTTTCCTATAGAGGTAGATGATAATTTCCCATTTCTAAGGTTTTCCCTTTTGCTTCTTAAATTGATTGTACTTTCAAATTCATTGCTTTCTTCCTAATACTACATTCCATCTGATTTTCAGGTCAGAACCCTGTTTCTTTTGAAGAACATCAGGGGAAGATTATATTTGCATTGAGAAGGAAATGTGTTTTTACAGAATTGATGTTCAGTAAGTCTTCACACAGCTCTTGAGACATTCCCAGATTGTGACACCAGCCTGCCCACCATCAGAAAAAATTAAATAATATAAAAATATATGTATATTTATTCTCCCCCACCCCAGAACAGAACATGGTAGGCATACCTAGTGTGTTCTGTAAGTTTTCCAGTATAAATTTTTTTTTTGACAGGCAGAGTGGACAGTGAGAGAGAGAGAGACAGGGAGAAAGGTCTTCCTTTTGCTGTTGGTTCATCCTCCAATGGCCGCCATGACTGGTGCACTGCAGCCAGCGCACCATGCTGATCCAAAGGCAGGAGCCAGGTGCTTCTCCTGGTCTCCCATGGGGTGCAGGGCCCAAGCACTTGAGCCATCCTCCACTGCAGTCCCTGGCCACAGCAGAGAGCTGGCCTGGAAGGGGGGCAACTGGGACAGAATCCAGAGTCCCGACCAGGACTAGAACCCAGTGTGCTGGCACTGCAAGGCAGAGGATTAACCAATTGAGCTGCGGCACCAGACCCAGTATAAATTTTTGAACCACAGGATTTGGTTGTCACAACCAAAAACCATCCTTGATGATACTTGTTTTCATATGTTGCAAATGCTGTAGTAGAGAATTCTGATGATTTAAAACTGCAATGAGAATAAACTCAAATGTAAAACAAAAATAAATGTGAATTCATATGTAGGATTGTACATTCAGATTTAGTTTATATGAGGAGAGGGTTATTTTTCACGGCATTCCCAGATTGCCAAGCAGATAGAGAGGATAATATTTAAAAACAGTCCTCAATTTGCATTAGGAATCATATAAGGAAAATTTGAGGAAATTTAAATCACATGTGTTTGGCTTACAAAACTCAATAGTTCCAAACCTCTTATACTTGTGTCTGAATATAAAGTACAAAAAATTCTCCATCTTTCTGTCCCATGTCTCCCAAGTTTTCTAAGGCATATGCAACTTGGAAAAAGAAAAAAATACCTTCTCTGCATATGGCTATGAAGAAAGGGATACATTAAATTTCCAATATGGAATGATAATGAAATTGACATCCAAGATGACTACCTTTTGGAGAGGGTAAGTTTGAACTATTTCTGAAAAATTTTTGAGATGCAGTTGCATACAATCAAAGGAGACCTAAGAAAAATGAAAATTTAATGTGAGAGGAAGACCAGGTTATCACTAAAATCCTGAGTATAACTACATAGCTTAGTAGGGAGAAAATCAGTAAGAAGGGACTGGCATTGTGATATCACCTGTTAAGTCACCACCTGTGATGCTGGTAAATTCTTATAGTCATTGGATCAAACATTGGTGACTATATTTCCAATTCAGATTGTTGCTAATATACTTCAAAACAGCAGAAGATGGCTCAAGTACTTGGGTCCCTGAAGTCCACATGGGAGACCCCGATGGTTTTATAGGCCTCTGAATCTGGCCTGGCTTATTCCTGCAATGGAAGCCATTTGGGGTATGAAACAGCAAATGGGAGATATATTTCTGTGTGTATTTCTCTCCTTCTATCCTGTAACTATTTTGCCTTTCAAACAAATACATAAAAAACAAATAAAAAGGAGTGAGCAACACTTATATAAAAAGTATTCAAAATTAATTTTAAAATCACTGTATAATGAATGTGGAAATTGCTGAAAAGGTCAGCAGAAAAACATACCAAAAAACCCCACCCTCATACATACCAGGTGTCATAGATTACTTTTAAATAATAGAACATTTAAGAAGTTTTGGTAAGTTGAAGAAATTTAAGAATGCAGTATAATTTTTAGTTCAAACTATGTCAAGCAAAAAGTGACAAAAAAATTCGCATGACTTTGTCAACATATGTAGTTCCTAGAACAGAACATGGGTTTCAGAAAGTCACTGATACAGCCTTTCTCAGGACAACTGCTGGAAGAGGAAGTGGATGATGTTGCAATCAAAAAGCCATCCTCAGTGATGCTAGATTTCACATTTGACAAATGAAACAATACAGACTATTGAGGATCTATAGAGACAATGGTAACTTGAATGTAAAACAAAAAGTCTGTCTCCATAGGTAATAATGTACAGCTCATTTTGATTAATATGAAAAATGGATTTATTTATCAAAGTAGCCTCTGAGTTCCAGGAAGATTCAGAGGAAATTATAAAAAATTCTCAATATACATTTAGAATCATATAGGGGAAAGTGGGAAAATGGCAATCCACACATAGTTGGATATAGAGGTAACAAATTTCAATTTTATCATGTTAGTGTCTGAACTGAAAGTAAAATAAATAATAATTTTCAAGATAAACATTAAATTTTCTAACCCATGGATACCATTAAATTTTCTAATGCATGTGCAATCTTGGAAGTGAAAAGAGTGCTCTCTTCAAATATGGATGTATAGTAAATTGTACATCGAAATTCTCAGAGGAGTTACAACACTTACTTGCAGATTTGAAATAGTTATCAACTGGACCACATAGAGGAAATTCTAAGTATAGCTTTGGCAGAAATGTGTATGAGGAATACACATGAAGACAATAAACTGAAAGACAAATGAAAAAACAGAGAACCAGGAAAGATGAAATTTATGCAGACATTCTCATGAATATAACTCATCGATTTAGTGTCATACCAGAGTCACAAACACCAATACAGGGAAACTTAGAAAAATTTCAATTACATTCATACTGAAGAAAGATGAGAGAAACTTGTCAAAACTTTTATCAAGAAAATACCATGACTCCTAGAAGACTTACAGGAAGTATACTGGGATACAGAATTGCCTCATGGGAAAATCAAAAAGCAAGAAATAAAAACCATAACGCCAAAAAAATCACAAACATATGAACCTATATTAATTGCAAATAAGCATGATCAAACTGGGTCCTAGTTGTTTTGGGAAAATTGTGAACATGAAGTCACTAGAACAGCTCCCAGAATGGATAAGAATTAGATGGCATTGCTTTCAAAGCAATATGCAGTAATAACTTCACTATATCATAGTTGCCACATAGTAGGTTACTGAGGGCAAATTTATAATCAACTAAAATACAAATCAAGCATAGTATAAGCCATATGAAATAAATGTTTTGCATTATATTTTGATTGCTATGTGTGGCAACAAGGAGTTTCTTGGAAATATAGGGCATAAAGAGATAGTTTAAAATTTAATTTATGAAAGACAGAAAATATGCAGGAAATTAAATCCAAATTAGTTTTTTCTAATTAGTGAAACTATGTCAAGCAAATATGGTGGTGTCTTAATCTAGCATATAGAAACTGAACCTTGTACAGTATAGGGTTGCAAAGGACCAAAACATGGGCAAATAATATGTGGGCTTCAACTTGTGTAATATTTAACTCTTTCAATATTGTTATTAGAAAATGTATGATGGGTATGATGAATTTATAATGGGTTGAACATTAATGTTGTCTACTTTAAGCAAAATCTATGTTTAGGCTTTTTGGTATCTTTATTT
This sequence comes from Lepus europaeus, assembly GCF_033115175.1. Classification (NCBI taxonomy): domain Eukaryota; kingdom Metazoa; phylum Chordata; class Mammalia; order Lagomorpha; family Leporidae; genus Lepus; species Lepus europaeus. The sequence continues at coordinate 29,600,772 of NC_084851.1, read as the reverse complement.
GATATGTAGATGTATACAATCTATTGAGATGTAGTAAAAATGGAAATATAATCTGAGAGAAAGATCAAGTTATCACTGCAATCCTGAGAGTATTACTTAATTTGGAATGAGGAAAGTCAGAATGAGTAACACATTCAAGGAAAGTGGTTACAGTGATTAAATTGTTATTTTGAAAATATTGAGAAATTTCTGGGTCTGCCATCTGAAAAATAGTTTAAACCCACCACATGTGAGATAATCTTAACAGAAAGTCCAATTTGAGAAATTTTAGGTTGGAATATTTAAAAAATCTAGAACCACAATTAATTCTATGAGTATCACTAGAAATTAGTAACAAAATATATATGTTTTTATACAGGTATTATCTGGATCAGAATATGATGAATGTTCCTATTGGGTTCTGAAAAGTCAGAGATAGGGTATTTTCCAGAATAATTGCTAGAAGGAGTAGGGAGTCAATAGAGACACATAAAGTTGAGCAGATTAACAGAAAGATAAACCACAAGACGTAAAGACAATAGGGAAACAGATGGATAGAGAAAGACTGCCAGACATGGTCTACTAGAGGAAGAGGTAGAGACTTAGAGAGAGATAGGAACACTCAAAGGACAAAGCCAGTTAGGGGTGAGAGACAGACATTCATAGAGACAGGGGACAAAACAAAACAAAGAGAGACAAAGAGAAAGGGAAACATAAATATACAGAATGAGAATTTGAGAGACAGAGTGAGGGAAACATACACAAAATAATATATTTCTCTAATTTAGAGAAGAATATAGACATCCAAGAACAGGAGGCACACAGAAACCCCAAAAGTCATGATCAGAGTACTTTGCTATAACACATCATATTATTATATTCAAACATTCCAAAGTAAAACATAAAGATTCTAAAATGTGTGGAGAAATGCCAGATTACCTTTCAAGGATCTCCAATCAGAATGACAGCAAATTTGTCATCCAAATCCTATAGGATGGAATACAATGGAGAGTTATGGTCCAAGTCCTGAAGGAAAATAAAACTCAATGCAGAATACTGTAACCACCAAAACTCATTTATTAATAAAGATGATCTTCCAAGACTAACAAAAATTGAAAGAATTTATCACCACCGGGCCAGCCTTACCCATACAAATTAAGGATGTTCTACACACAGAAAAAGAAAAAGATAATCAAAATCATAAAAGAATAAATAGGCACAAAATCTCATAGTAATCATACAAAGGTGATTAAAAACAAAATGAATATTTATGCAAAATGGCAGGATCAAGTCATTAGTTATAAAAATAATCTGGAATGTAAATAGGACAAATTCTCCAATTACAAGATATAGGCAAGCTGAATGAATTAAAAACAAGACTTGTCTATATGCTGCCTATTAGAAATACATTTTGCCAATATAGAAACATGAACTGAAAGTGAAATGACAGAAAAATATTCTGGGCAAGCAGAAATCAACAAGAGCTGAGATACCTTTCTTAATATTAGAAAAAAAGAATTTAAGGAAAAACAATCTCTTAAAAGAAATGAAGGTCACTATAAAATGATTGAAGGATCAAATTAACAAGAAGATCTGACTCTAATAAACGTGGATGCACCCAAAGATAGGTACTCAACTATATTAAAACATAGATCTAGAGAGAGACATAGATCTGGAGGAAGATCTAGAGGAAGTCCTCCCAAATGCCTTCTATGAAGATAAAATCACTTTCATTCCAAACCAGGAAAAGATACAACAAAGAAAAAGAATTACAGAACCATATCCCTGATGAACACATGTAAAAATCCAATAAAATACAGGCTAACCAATTATATTAAAGCATCAGAAAGATCATTCACCTGGATCAAGTGGGATTTATCCCTGGTATGCAGGCATGGTTCAACATAGGCAAATCAATAAATGTGATGCATCACACTAGCAAACAGAAGAATAAAGTCTATACAGTTACCACAATAGATACAGAAAAGGCACTTGATAAAATTCAACACAACTTCAAGCCAAAGCCTATGCAAATTGGGTAGAGAAAGAATATATCACAACATAATCAAGGCAATATTGGACAAACCCACAGACAGCACCATATTGAATGAGGGAAAAGCTGGAAGCATTTCCATCAAGATCTAGACCTAGATAGGGATGCCCTGTTTCATAATTACTTTTCAATATTGTTCTGCTGAATTCACTTTTGCTAAGATAAGTAATCCTGTGTCCAGTGCTGTGGTGCAGCAAGTTAAAGCCCCAGCCTGCAGTGATGGCAGCCCAAATAGGCATTGGGCTGCTTCACTTCTGATCCAGCTCTCTGCTATGGCCTGGGAATGAAGCAGGAGATGGCCCAAGTCCTTGGCCCCTGCACATATCTGGGAAACCTGGAAGAAGCTCCAGGCTCCTGGCTCCTGGTTTCAGATCAGCCTAGGTCCATCCATTGCAGCCATTTGGGGAGTGAACCAGTGGATGGATGGAAGATTCATTCTCTCTCTCTCTCCCTCCCTCCCTCCATTCCTCCCTTCCTCCATCCCTTCCTCGATCCCTCCCTCCCTCCCTCTCTCCCAATTCTTCTCTGTAATTCTGCTTTTCAAATAAATAAATAAATAAATAAATAAATATTTTTAAAAGATATATATTTAGCCCAGATAGCCACAAGCTTATGAGTAAATAAAATGTGGTACATATATGACGTGATTCTACTCAGCCATAAAAATAATGAAATCCTATCTTTTTCCAGAAAAATGGATGTAACTAGAGATCATTACACCAAGTGAAATGAGCCAGACCCAAAAAGACAAATGTCTTATGTTTTCTGATTTGTTGTAGCTGATAGAGCAAAAAAATCCTGTGATTTTATTGTGATCTATATCTTGTCTATACCACTCTGGAACAATGGCCTCCATTATTTATTTGTAGGGCTATTTGTTTAGAGGAGTTTTGAACCTGTGATTGGAAAGTAAATTGGAAGCATTTTGTCACAAAAATTAGAAGATAAAAGGAAAGAAGGAAGGAAAGAAAGAAGAATGGAGGACAGGAGGAAAATATGGAGGGAGGGAGGGAAGTATCTTTGTATTCTTGGAGTCATATATATCCAATTCATGAAATTTTTTCTCTATGTATTAATAAATTAAAAATAATAAAAATAATAGTAAATTTCTAAATTACAAGAGAGAAACATACTTGAGATTCTGAAACATACATAGAGATAGAAATTGAGGAGGACAAAGAAAGAGATGGAGACAATATGTCAGAGCAATATAAAGACATACAGTGACAGAGGTACAGATGAATATATACAAAGGCAGACACAGAGACATACAGAGAGAAAGACATAGAGACTGAAAGCATGAACATGAGAGTCAGAAAGATAAAGACATAAACATGTAAAGACAGAAAGAGACTAACTGACCAACAGATAGATTGAGGCACATAGACAACTATTATACTGACTGAGTCAGATAGATACAGTGCACAGAAAGAGAGAAAATAAGCAGACAAAGAGGGATGTGCAATGGCACTGAGATGAGCACAGAGAGAAGCATATAGAGATACATACAGAGAAAGTAATAGAGAGTACGAGAAGGAGTGAGAGAGACAGAAAGAAGCAGGCATATGGAGATAAAAACTGATACAGATGAACATAGTGGCAGATTGATAGAGTAAGAAACAGGGAGAGAAATAGAGAAATATAGGGGCCACCACTGTGGCATAGTGTGTTAACACCCTGGCCTGAAGCGCTGGCATCCTATGTGGGTACCAGTTCAAGACCCAGCTGCTCCACTTCTGATCTGGCTTTCTGATATGGTCTGGGAAAGCTGTAGAGGATGGCCCAGGTCCTTGGGCCTCTGTGCCCATGTGGGAGACCCAGAGGAAGCTCCTGGCTCCTGGCTTCAGATTGTCACAGCTTTGGTCGGCTGTTGCAGCCAATAGAGAAGTGAACCATGGGATGGAAGACCTTCCCCTCTCCCCCCCCGCCTCTCCTCTCTTTGTGTGACTCTTTCAAATAGATAAATAAATCTTTAAAAAAAGAAAGAGAGGTGTATAGACACACACAAAGACATATAGGGTGAGAAATAGTAAGAGAGAAAGAGAGCAAGATGGACGGAGGAAAATACAGATAGAGATAAATAAACAGAGTATGTTACAAAGACACACATACACCCGGAGACAAAGACAGAGTGATTAACAGGCTGAGAGAGAAAATGTAAGTTAAAGGCACATACAGAGATTGAGACAGTCCAAGAAAGTGAGACACAAAGACTCAAAGTGAGAAAGTTTACAAGATACAGAAATATACAAAGACACAGACACATGGAGACACGTAGACAGAAATAAAAATAAAGAGACAGCAGAGGGGTTCTGAAAAGGTCAAATAGCAGCAGGATGGTCCAACCTATGCAGGGTGAAATTAATATTTAAAAGGGAGAGAAAGTAAACTTGCAGGATAGGACCATGGGAGAACTCCAGCAGAGACCCAGTGAAAGCAGTAATAATGGTCAAAACCCACTCTGAAACATCAAATACAAAAAAAAAAAAAAGTTTGGCTCTGAGTGGTTAAGACACCTGCTCTGGCAAACCAGATGAGAGGGGAATCCAGAGGCCTATGGCAGTGCTGATACAAGAGAGGGAGCTTGGTGAACTGTTTATAAAGGTTCATGCAAACTCCCTAAGACAACAGATGTGGGAAGTAAATTTAAAAAATATGGCAATCTGCCTCTCTGCCCCCCTCACTGCTATAGCAAAGACCTGCAACCAGCAGGCAGAGGGTTCACACCATTTTCTAGATACAGACAGGAAGCTGCTACCTCACCTCCAATCCATGTGCCCAGTAATAACAGGAATCGCTCAAACCTTTTCAGGGAGGACCACAAAAATTCATAAAAATTCCTTCCCCCTCCATGCCAGCTGCCCCATGCCAATTGCCCAGGAATGAGGGGAGGGAAAGCCCCCCTATGGAGGGGAGGCCCCACTTGTGGGAATGTACTACTTGCCTAGCACCATTGAGAAATTAGCAGGGCTGCAATGGGCTGGTACTTTGTATGCCTGCAAACCACAGATGTAACTAGAGAAAACGCCTCCCCTGACATTGAATCTGCTTGGGAGGACTACAAATAGTGCCTCTGGGACACTGCAGCTTCCTTATACACAGGACTGGTTAGTGGGGTGGAGTAGCCCCACTTATATTCCACGACCTTGAGGGGGCTGGTGCAGTGGCACAGCAGGTTAAAGCCCTTGCTTGGGTGCTGGTTCTAGTCCTGGCTACTCCTCTTCTGATCCCACTCTCTGCTATGGCCTGGGAAAGCAGTAGAAGATGTCCCAAGTCCTTGGGCCCCTGCACCCACAGGGGAGATCTGGAGGAAGCTCCTGTCTCCTTGTTTCAGATGAGCTCAGCTCTGGCCATTGTGGCTATCTGGGGATTCAACTAGCATATGGAAGACCTCTCTCTCTGTCTCCACCCCTTCTGTAACATCCTCTTTCAAATAAATAAATCTTTTAAAAAATCCATGACATAGAGTACCCTGGAAACTGAGTCTGAGAAAACAGTGACTGCAAAAGAGGAGAGAGAGTGTGGCTAGGTCCTGAGCAACCTCAGAGCATTCTTCACATTCTCTGAGCTCCTTCACTAACTGTAGCAGCTCATAACGGAGGGATCCATGCTCACAAGAAATAATCCACAGATCAAATATGCAGTTCAACAAGCAGTGTGGATGAGTGCTTAGCACACTGGAGATAAACACCACGGCATCCATCAGCATTGAGAAGTGCTGGTCACACCAACATAAGTGACCATTCCTCTCCTCCCAGTTAACCAGAGGAGAATTACCATGCCCAATGGAGATCTCACCCTGGACACTTACATGACCCAGGAATACTGAACAGAGCACCCTGGTCAAACCCAGAGCACACCTCTTCGTATTTACTTAAAGTATAGTAGTTCCAATAAGTCAAAGAGACTCAGATCAAAGATAAAAGCACCAGACAAAAAATATTTATAAATATCAAAAAGAAAAAAGAAAAATTAAGAAATAAGAGTAAGGAACACACTATGATCCCCCCAAAAGGAACACTACAACATTTCAAAAGTAGACAGTGAAGATGAAGATTAAAGAAATTCCATAAATGGGATTCAAACAACTAATCATCTGTTACTCTGAAAAATCAGAAGCAAATTCACAAACTAAAGAAATAATATATGATATGAATGAAAATTTTTGCAATGAAACTTAGATCTTAGAGAAATCAAATGAAATGCTGGAAATGAAGAATTCAATAGATCAAATAAAAATGCAATGGAAAGTCTTAAAAACAGAGTTGGTGAAGCAGAAGAAATAATATCCAAGCTAGAAGATAAATCTCTGGATATTTTATAGTCAGACCAAAAATAAGATGAAAAAATTATAAAACTAAAAAAAAAAAAAAAACACTGCTGGAGATATACCTGATACTATCAAAAACCCAACATATGGGTCATAGGAGTCCCTGAAGGCATAGAAAGAGAAACAGAATTAGAAGGCCTTTCAGTGAAACAAAAACAGAAAAGTTCCATAATTTGGAGAAAAAAGGGGCCACCAAGTACAAGAATCACATAGAACTCCCAATAGATATGAATAGAAAAGATCTTCACCTTCACACATTGTACTAAAACTCTCCACTGTGGAACATAATAAAAATTCCAAAATGTGCATGAGAGAAAAGCCAGATTACTTTCAGAGGTATTCCAATAAGCCTCACAGCGAACTTGTCATCAGAAACCCACAGGATAGGAGAGAATGGCTGGTGAGATACAGTCTAAGACTTAAGGAAACAAAACTGCCAACTGAGAATACTGAACCTGGCAAAGATCTTGTTTGAATGAAGGTGAAATAAAGATCTTCCTCAACGTACAGAAACTGCAAGAATTTGTCACCACCCATCCAGCCTTATAGAAGCTGCTTAAGGAAGTGCTACACATAGAAACACAGGGTCATCACTACAAAAGAAAGTGAAGGCAGAAAAACTCTCAGTAAAAACTCAAAGAAAAGCCAAAGTAAAAATAGTAATTTTAATGAAAATGTGAAAGGGAAAAGTCATTACTTAAAAATACTCCTTGAAAGTAAATAGTCTCAGCTCTCCAGTTAAAAGACACAGAATGGGACCGGCACCATGGTGCAGTGGGTTAATCCTCTGCCTACGGTGCTGGCATCCCATATCGGCACTGGTTCTAGTCCCGGCTGCTCCTCTTCCAATCCAGCACACTGCTATGGCCTGGGAAAGCAGTAGAAGGCGAAAGTGTTTGGGCTCCTGCACCCGTGTGGGAGGCCAGGAAGAGGCTCCTGGCTTTGGATTGGCATAGTTCCGGCCATTGCAGCCATCTGGGGAGTGAACCAACAGAAGGAAGACCTTTCTGTCTCACCCTCTCACTGTCTGTCACTCTACCTCTCAAATAAATAAATAAAAATCTTTAAAAAAGGACACTGAATGAATAGATTTAAAAAGAATACCCATCTCACCAACAAAGATGCATGCAGACTGAAAGTGAAAGGATGGTAAAAGATATTCCATGCCAACAAAAACCATTAAAGAGCTGATGTAGCTATCCTAATATTAGATGAAATAGACCTTAACACAAAAACTTAAAAGAGACAAATAAGGGCACTGTGTAATGATTAAGGGGTCAATTCAACAGGAAGATGTAACTATTATGAATCTATATGTGCCTAATTGAATATTTAAAAGAAATATGAGCCGGCACCGTGGCTCAACAGGCTAATCCTCCATCTACTGGCACCAGCACACCGGGTTCTAGTCCCAGTCAGGGCGCCAGATTCTGTCCTGCTTGCCCCTCTTCCAGGCCAGCTCTCTGCTGTGGCCAGGGAGTGCAGTGGAGGATGGCCCAAGTCCTTGGGCCCTGCACCCCATGGGAGACAAGGAGAAGCACCTGGCTCCTGCCTTTGGATCAGTGCGATGCGCCGGCCAAAGCGTGCCAACCACAGTGGCCATTGGAGGGTGAACCAACGGCAAAGGAAGACCTTTCTTTCTCTCTCTCTGTCCACTTTGCCTGTCAAAAATAATTTTAAAAAAAGAAATATGAATGTATTTAAAGAGAGATATAGACTCAAATACAGTAGTAAGTGGGTATTTCAACACCCCACTTTGAGCTATGGACAGATCAACCAGAGAGAAATTCAGCAAGGAAACAACAAAGTAAATTTACACTAAAGATCAAATGGACTTAACAGATATCTACTGAACATTCTATCCTTCAGCTGTAGAATACTCATTTTCACAAATGCATGGAACTTTCTCTAAAATTGGCCACATGGTAGGCCGTAAAACAAGTCTTAGCAAATTCAAAAAATGGAAGTCATACCATGCAAAAGAAACAATCAGCAAAGTGAAGAGGAAAATGACAGAATGGAAGAAACTATTTGCAAACTATACAACTGAAAAAGGATTAATATCCAGAATATAGGGGCCAGTGCCATGGCTCACTTGGTTAATCCTCCGCCTGCATCCCATATGAATACTGGTTCTAGTCCAGATTTCTCCTCTTCCAGTCCAGCTCTCTGCTGTGGCTTGGGAAGGAAGTGTAGGATGGCCCGAGGGCTTGGGCCCCTGCACCTGCATGGGAGACCAGGAGGAGGCACATGGCTCCTGCCTTCAAATTGGCATAGCTGTGGCCATGGTGGCCACTTGGGGGGTGAACCAACGAGTGAAAGACCTTTTTCTCTGTCTCTCTCTATCACTGTTTGACAAATAAATAAAAAATAAATAAAAAATAACCAGCATATATAAAGTGATCAAGAAATTCAACAAAACAAATAACTCAGTTAAGAAATAGGTGAAGAACTTAAATAGACATTTTTCAAAGGAGGAAATCCAAATGGCCAATAGATATGTGAAAAAATTCTCAGGATCACTAGCTGCCAGAGAAATGCAAATCAAAACCACATTGAGGTTTCATCTCACCCCTGTTAGAATGGTTTTCAGCTGGCGCCGTGGCTCAATAGGCTAATCATCCACCTTGCAGCACCAGCACACGGGGTTCTAGTCCCAGTCAGGGCACTGGATTCTGTCCCGCTTGCCCCTCTCCCAGTCCAGCTGTCTGCTGTGGCCTGGGAGTGCTGTGGAGGATGGCCCAAGTGCTTGGGCCCTGCACCCCATGGGAGACCAGGATAGGCACCTGGCTCCTGCCATCAGATCAGTGCAGTGCGCCGGCCGCAGCACACCAGCCGCAGTCGCCATTGGAGGGTGAACCAATGACAAAAGGAAGACCTTTCTCTCTGTCTCTCTCTCTCACTGTCCACTCTGCCTGTCAAAAAAATGGTTTTCATACAGAAATCAACAAAAAAAAAATTGGTGAGGATTTGGAGAAAAAGGTACCCTAATTCACTGTTGGTGGAAATGTAAGTTAGTAAAGCTACTATGGAAGACAGTATGGAGATACTTCAAAAATCTGAATATAGAACTACCATATGACCCAGTCATCCCACTTCTGGAAATTTACCCCAGGGAAATGAAATCAGCATATAAAGACCTATCTGTACCTCTGCATTTATCAAGTCTATTCACAGCAACAAAATCATGGAATCAACCCAAATGCTCGTCAACTGAAGACTGGATAAATAAATTGTAAAATATGTACAGCATGGAATATGACAGTAAAAAAATGAAATTCAGTCATTTGCAACAAAATGGATAAATACGGGAAACATCATACATTGTAAAGTAACACAGGCCCAAATGGACAAATACCATATGTTCTCCCTGACCTAGGGTAACCAATAGATGACCAAAAAGGCAATCTGTAGAGCTAAAACTGTCACTTTGAGAAGCAATAACTAGAACAATCCTGTCTTGACTGTTGAAGAACAAACTTTCTTCTTTCCTTCCCTTTTCATATTAATCATTGAACTCTTTAATTAACATGATTAACCATATATGTATAAAGTAAATTGAAAATAGATTTAGATTGAGGCTGGTGCTGTGACACAGTAGGTTAATGCCCTGGCATTCTATATGGGTGCTGGTTCAAGAACCAGCTGCTCCTCTTCCGATCCAGCTCTCTGCTATGGCCTGGGAAAGCAGAAGATGGCCCAAATCCTTCAGCCCCTGCACCAGTGTGGGAGACCTAGAAGAAGCTCCTGGCTCCTGGCTTCAGATTGGTGCAGCTCCAGCTGTTGCAGCCAATGGGGAGTGAACCATCAGATGGAAGACCTCTCTCTTTCTGCCTCTCATCTCTCTGCGTAATTCTGCCTTTCAAATAAATAAATATTTTAAAAATATTTACCTTAGAATAAACAGAAGTGATAAAAATAGAGTGAAAAGAAAGGGGGTGGGGTGTGGGTGGGAGGGCAAGCACAGTTTAAGGAATCACCATGATCCTAAAGTTGTAATTGTTAAATGTATGAAGTCTGTAACTGTAAAGCAGTATAGTTCTGCCTATGGATTTACTTCTAAGAGTAAAGTTTAAAAACTTGCCATGGAGCTTAATTCTCATTTAGCTTGGTGGTAAAAATAGTATTTTAAGTGTTAGATAGTTCATATGGATAGGATCAATTGTTAAAGTGATAACCTATACAGGATCAAGTTTGCACTAACACTTGATCCGGTCTATATTATATATATAATATATATTATATTATATTACATTGTATTATATATATATGACTATATATATATATATGACTATATATATATATATATATGACTATATATATATGACTAACTGCTGGGTGTTAATAATAGATATAATTGGTAATAATGATAGAATTAAAAAGAGGTGAATGCTCCAACATGGAAATTGCTCCATATAGCAAACTCATTGAAAGACTATCACATTAAGTAGCACTATGACCTCAGGATCAGCCCTTAAGGCATTCTGGTCTGGCCGAAAAGTCCAAGCATGGAAAGCCAAAACAATGCAGTCACCAAAGAAGGATGTACTTTTCTCTGAGGGGAGGAGAGAATGTCCACTTTTTTTATGGTCTTGTCAAAATACTGAACAAGTTTATGGATGCAAAAGGCTTCCATTGCCATGGCAGGTCATGTCAAAAGCCTTGAGTGATCACCGATGTCATAATTGCTTTAACTGTTTTACAACAGGGATCACTCTGCACTAACTCCCCATGTAGGACCTCTGTCCTCAAGGAGTTGTATTATGAGCCCTAATAGTAAAACTTGCTCTTGAGGAAATACTTTATTTTAGTGCTTTAAGTGAAGGATATTCTTATGTCTCATAACTTATAGTTATGCCTAAGTGCTCACAGAAGATGTAACATTCTTGGTTACTTCTTTAAAGATAATTAAGTTCCTAAATATAGATAGAGAGATAGATAGATAGATAGATAGATAGATAGATAGATAGATAGATAGATAGAGGTACAAAAAGAGAAATTATCTTTGAGAGGCAACGACTTTTAACAACCGTTTTTTGGACTGTTGAGGAATGATTTTTTTCTTTTGTTTTTCATACAAAGTGTTGAACACTTTACCTAGGATAGATTATATCTTCTATGTATAAAGTTAAATGAAAATAGAACTTAGTAAAAATCAAGACTAGGAATAGGAAAGGGAAGAGAAATAAGTGAGGGAGTATGGGTGGGAAAGCAAGTACATTGGGAAGAATTACTATGTTCCTAATTTTATTTATGAAATGCATAGAAATTAATAAATAAAATTAAAAAAGCAATAGAGACAGCAAAAAGACACAGAGTCAGAGACAGCAAGATGAGAGACATAAAGAGACAGCCATAGAGGCATGGATATAGACACAGATCCAGAGAAGCAGACTGAGAGAGAGATATTCAGACAGTGAGAAAGTAGAGAGAGAACAAGTCAGGAGAAAGAGGCATTCATTAAGGGGCAGAGACAGACCAACACACTAAGAAAGGCAGTGAGAGTGACATATAGTGATATTGTGTTTGAGAGCAGAGACAGATGGCCAAACACACACAGAGAGATGGATAAAGAGACACAGACAATAATATAGAGACAGTGAGACCCACAGATAAAAATAAAGAGATAGATATGAGGAACACAAAAACAGAGAGATGGAAATGCAGAGAAAAGGGTCATAGAGACAGGGAGATAGTGACAGAAAGACTGAGAGAGATAGATGGAGAGAGAAAGATATACAGAGTGATATCTAAACATAGATAAAAACGAAGACAATGCAGACACAGAGGTGGAAACAGAAATATACTCTAGATACACAAAAAAGGAAGGAAAGACAGTGATAGTAAAAAGAATGGATAGAGAAAAACAATAGATTGACAGAGGGAGACAGAGTGAAGAGAGATATGGCTAAAGATTGAGCAACACAGAAATGAGAAACATATGGAGAGAGAATGTGAGAAAAAGAGAGAGAGAGAAAAATGATGATAAACAGATAGACATAGAGACAGAAAAAGCAGAAGTACGTGGACAGAGTCAGAGACATGGGGTGAGACAGATATACATGCAGAAAGAAACAGACTTGCAGATGCAGAGAAACAGGCAGAAATACTGACAGATTAAGAAAGAGACAGGCTGAGACTATGAGAGATAAATACCAACAAATAAAGTGACAGACAGACACGATTGACAATGCCCATGGGGACACTAGGTATTATTAGCTTTGGAGTGAGCTTGAACATGAAAGCTGATAATAAATAATCTAGAAAGGAAAGGAAGCTGAAAATTTTACAACAACAATAACAAAAAAGATGAATACAGAATTTTCAACACATGGGATAAAGTAGATTTTCATGAAGTACACAGCTTATAATAATCAATCTGAAGGCTAAAAATAAATACTGTAAGAAGACATAATATATAACATTTTGTTTGAGTAGAAATGAGTAATTTGGTAAGAAAAATCATAGAATTCTAAGCAGATAAGGAGATATTAACAAAAGAGTCATAAAATTACATAAATTGATAGGATGCTAATCCTTAAGAATTCTTGCTTCTTAGCATAATAATTCTATAGCAAAAATTTGTGTGTGAAAGTATGACAAAATTCAATGGCAACAGTCAATTATTTATCATCCAAAAGCACAGAATTTTCTAAAGCATATGTGAACTTGGAATGTGAAAGAGTCCAATATTCCATTCTGGTTATCATGAAAATATTTAGAAAATTTCCAAAATGGCAATGGAGTAAATATCATGCCTCCTAGGAAAAAAAAAACTTAAAGGAAATAAAGCAGTATAGGGAAGAACTCAGGTTAGACAATTAAAAAACTCAAATAGAAATGATGTAGCTCCAAAAGAATGACTAAAAAGTTGAGAAAATGAATCACCTGGAAGTGAGTACAATGAAAGTAGGACTTAATTGCTTCTGAAAAATTATGACATGAAAGTTGCTATGGAAGTTTATGAATGGACAAGGGTTTGACGTAACAAATACAACAAAATAATTTGACACATTTTAAGGGTATAAGAATTTTTCAAACTGCCATCCTAATAATCACCATGTGTCTTAGGAGAGAGTCATAAAAGAGAGAATGAATATGATGTATATTTGCTGCGTAAACATCCATAAAATTTTTAAAAATATATCTAGGAATATATATATATATATATATGCATTTCTTAGAAATAAACATGATAATACTTGTACCTATTGATGTCTGAAAAATCAAGGACAGAGAAGTTTCTGAGACAACTTCCACAATGGACAGTGAGTTGATTACATCCCAATCAAAAAGCATGCCTTGATGATTTCAGATCCCATATATAACAAACGGCATAAGACAGGCTACTAATGCCCCAAAAGTTGATGATAATCAATTTTATTGTAAAACAAAAAGATAAATCATGACTCATATGTAAACACATACATCATATTCTGAATAATATTAGGAGAATATTAGTTCCATAACACGAAGTAAAATTGAGGATATTATTGGAAAAGCATTCCTAAAATTGCATTTAGAATTCTATATAGCAAAATTGGGAAATTTAAGTCCAGACATGTTTGGCTATAAAAGATTGTGATTCCAAAGTTATAATACCAGTGTCTGAATATAAAGTAAGAAAAACTGCAGTTTCAACAGTTGATATTTTGTTCTATGAATACTATCTACTTTTGGATGGAATCTTTCCTTCACTTTGTTTCTCTCTCTTTACAGTGTTTCAGATCAATAAATCAATAAATTATTTTTAAAATAAAAATTTAATTGCAATATATTAAAACTAGGAATGATAAAAACAGTATCACTTCTAAATGAGGTTGAGTTTAATGCTTCAATATTACATGGAGATTTGTACACATGAAAACTGTGAGGAACTCTCAGAATTTTCAGTAAATGAATGAAAGCAAAGTGAAAAATCCAACCAGGATTTCTACCTGCATGCTTACAGCATTGTAATTGGCTTTTGTAAAATGTTTTATTTAATAAATGCTAATTTCATAGGCACAACATTAAGAATATAGTGGCTCTTCCCCCCACACCCATACTCCCACCCCAACTCCTGACTCTCCTACTACCTCTCCCATCCCATTTTTCATTAAGATTCATTTAAATTGAACTTTATATGAACGACCAACTGTATACTAGGCAAAGATTTCAACAGCTCACACCCACCCACACCAACACACACACACACACACAATGTCTAAAGTACTGTTTGAGAACAAGTTTTTCAGTTAACTCTGAGAGTACAACTCATTAAGGACAGAAGTTGTGCATGGGGAGTAAATGCACAGTGAATTCTGTCATTTATTTAACAGTAGCATGCTTATCTATGATGTCACTGATCACATGAGGCACTTTCTGTGAGCTGCCAAGGATAAAGAAGCTTTTTGTGACCACAAACTCTGTCAACATTTGATAAAACAACAAGTAAAATTGAAGTTCTCTTCCTTCAGAGAAAAGTACATCCTTCTTTGATGGTCCCTTCCTTCCACTAGGATTTCACTCACAGAGATCTTTGATGTAGGATACTTTTTGCCACAGTGACTTGAATTTCCATGCCTGAAATTTTATCTTGGGCTTTCAGCCACATCTGAATGCCTTAAGGGCTGATTATGAGGTCATAGTATTACTTAAAGTGATTGTCATTCTATGAGTTTGCTGTGTGAGCTGCTTCCTATGTTGGACATTCCATCCTTTGTAATTCTATTATTATAATTACTAGGCACTTGATGCTATTTACATGATCTCTTTAACACTTAATCCTATCTATATGTTCACTTTAGCACTTAATATGATCACTTTAACAATTAAGATCACAATATTACCACCTATTTTAATGGGATTTGTAGTCCAATGACAAATTTTTACACTGTACCTTTAGAAGTAAGTCCAACAGACTACATGCAGAACTATACATCTGTACACTTATAAACTTCCTCCTTCCTCCTTCCTCCCTTATTCTCCCTTTTACTTTTTACTGAAATTTATTTTCAATTGACTTTATATACATATGGTTAACTCTGTGTTAAATAAAGAATTCAACATATACTATGAAGAAGAGAAAATTAAAAAATACATAAAAATTCAAAAACCTTCTCAACAGGATGAGGGCTGTTCAAGTCATTGTTTCTCAAAGTGTCAATTTAACTTCTACAGCTTTCATTTTAGGTGCACTATTAATTCTCACATATAAGGAAGAACTTACAGTATTTTCCCTTTGGGACAGGCTTATTTCACTAAATATGAAGTTTTACAAATTGATCCATTTTGTTGCAAATGACTGGATTTCATTTTTTTACTGTTGTGTCTTATTCCATAGTTTATATATCCTATAATTTCTTTATCCAGTCTTCTTGATGGGCATTTATGTTGATTTCATGCCTTAGCTATTGTGAACTGAGCTGATCATTTCACAAGGGATCATTTCCCTTGGGTAAATTCCCAGGTGAGAGTTGGCTGGGTACTGTGATAGGTATATAATCAGATTGTAGAGGTATTTCCATACTGTCTTTCACCGTGGCTTGATAAGTTTACATTTGAACCAATAGTGGATTAGGCTACCCTTTTCCCCACATCCTTGCCAGCATTTTTGTTTGTAGATCTGCATGAGAGTCATTCTAACTGGGGTGAAGTTAAATCTCAGTGTGGTTTTGATTTGCATTTCCTTGACATCTTGTGATCCTGAACATTTTTTCATGTGTCTGTTGGCCATTTGGATTTCCTGTTTTGAAAATGTCTTCTCAAGTCCTTTGCCTAACTCTTTTTTTAAAGATTTATTTCATTTATTTGAAGAAAGTTACAGAGAGAGACACAGAGACACAAAGAGAGGTGGTTCACTTCCCAGATGGCCACAATGGAGAGAGCTGCACTGATCCAAAGCCAGGAGCCAGGAACTTCTTCCAGGTCTCCCACATGGGTGCAGGAGCCCAGGGACTTGGATCATCTTCTACTGCTATCACAGGTCATAGCAGAGAACTGGATTTGGAGAGGAGCAACCAAGACTAGAACCAGCACCCATATGGGATGCCAGCATTTTAGGCCAGAGCTTTAACCTGCTGTGCCACAGTGCTGGCCCCTGCCCAACTCTTAACTGTGTTGTTTGTTTCATGGTTGTGGATTTTCTCAATCTTTTTGTAGATTCCGATTATTAATACCTAATGAGTAACATAGCTTGCAAATGATTTTTCTCATTCTGTTTGCCTTTTCACTTTCCCGTTTCTTTTGTCATATAGAACTTCTCAATTTGAAGTAATCCCATTTGTTAATTTGGCTTTGACTGCCTGTGCCTCTGGAGTCTTTTTCAAAGAGCAGTTGGGCTGTGCCTATGTCTTGAGGGTTTCCCCTATGTTCTCAATTTCTTTGATGGTGTTAGGTCCTAAATTTAGATCTTTAATCCATGTTGAGAGAATATTTGTATAAAATGTGAAGTAGGGAGTCTTGCTTGATATTTTTGTGTAGAAACCCAGTTTTCCCAGCACCATTTATGGAAGACACTGTCCTTTCTCCAAAGATTGGTGTTAGCTCCTTGGTCAAATATAATTTAGCTGTAGATGTTTGGATTGATTTCTGGGTTTTCTATTTTGTTCCATTGGTCTATCCATCTATTTTTGTACTATTGCCAGGCAGTTTTGATTATAACTGCTTTGTAGTATGTCTTGAAACCTGGCATTGTGATGCCTCTGGCTTTGTTTTTGTTTTACAAGATTGCTGTAGCTATTCGAGGTCTCCTATATCTCCATATGAATTTCTGCATCCTATTTTCTAGATCTGAGAAGAATGGTATTTTGATTGGTATCACATTGAATTTGTAAATTGCTTTCAGAAGAATGGGCATTTTGATGATATTGATTCTTCAAATCCATGAACGTGGAAGATTGTCACATTTTTGTATCTTCTTCTATTGCTTTAATATTTTATAATTTTATCACAAAGATCTTTGATATCCTTAGTTAAGTTTACTCCAAGGTATTTGATTTTTTGTAGCTATTATGAATGGAGTTGATCTTAGAAGTTCTTTCTCAGCCATGACATTGTCGGTGTATACAAAGACTGTTGTTTTTTGGTACTGACTATATCCTGCTACCTATCAAACTCTTTTATGAGTTCTAATAGTCTCTTATTGGAGTCTTTATCTGCAAATAGGAATAATTTGACTTCCTCTTTTCTAATTTGTACCCTTTTATTTCATTTTCTTGTCTAATGGCTCCAGCTAAAACTTCCAGAACTCTATTGAACAGCTGTGGTTAAAGTGGGCATCCCTGTCTGGTACTGAATCTCAGTGGGAATGCTTACAATATTCCCCATTCAATATGATGCTGGTCTTTGGTAAGTCATAAATTTTCTTGATTGTGTTGAGCAATGTTTCTCTAAACCCAATTTGCTTAGAGTTTTGATGATGAAAGGGTTTTGTATTTTGTCAAATTATTTCTCTGCGTCTATTGAGATAATCATAAGGTTTTTGTTCTTCAATTTGTTAATGTGATGTATCACATTAATTTGCAATTGTTGAACCATCCCTGCATACCAGGGATAAATCTCACTTGGTCAAAGTGAGTGATGTTTTTGCTGTTTAGCTGGATTTGATTGGCCAGAATTTTGTTAAGGATTTTCATCTATGTTCATCAGGGAAATTGGTTTATAGTTCTCTTTCTGTGATGCATCTTTTCTTGGTTTAGGAATTAAGGTGATGCTGGCTTCAAAGAATGAATTTGGGAGGATTCACT
Organism: Lepus europaeus; assembly: GCF_033115175.1. Taxonomy (NCBI): domain Eukaryota; kingdom Metazoa; phylum Chordata; class Mammalia; order Lagomorpha; family Leporidae; genus Lepus; species Lepus europaeus. The sequence continues at coordinate 29,582,681 of NC_084851.1, read as the reverse complement.
CCCTTTCAATTCTTTTGAATATATGAGAAGAATTTTAGTTTTTCTTTAAATGTCTGGTTGAATTCAGAAGTGAATTCATCTAGTCCTTTTTTTTTCCCTTGGGGGGGCCTTTATGAATGATTCAATTTCCCTGTGAGTTATAGGTCTCTTTAGGTTTTATGTCTTCATGGCTCAAATAGGTAGGTTATATGTGTCCAGGAATCTATCCATTTCTTCTAGGTTTCCCAGTTTGTTGGAATACAGCTCTTTGTAGTGGTTTCTGATGACTCTTTTTATTTCTGTGGTGTCTGTTGTTACATTTTTTTTTTTGACAGGCAGAGTGGACAGTGAGAGAGAGAGACAGAGAGAAAGGTCTTCCTTTTGCCGTTGGTTCACCCTCCTATGGCCGCTGCGGTAGCGCGCTGCGGCCGGCGCACCATGCTGATCCGATGGCAGGAGCCAGGTGCTTATCCTGGTCTCCCCTGGGGTGCAGGGCCCAAGAACTTGGGCCATCCTCCACTGCACTCCCTGGCCACAGCAGAGAGCTGGCCTGGAAGAGGGGCAACTGGGACAGGATCGGTGCCCCGACCGGGACTAGAACCCGGTGTGCCGGCGCCGCAAGGCGGAGGATTAGCCCGTTGAGCCACGGCGCCGGCCTGTTGTTACATTTTCTTTTTCATTTCTAATTGCATTGATTTGGGTCTTCTCTCTTTTTTATGGTTAGTTGGGCCAATGGTGTGTCAGTTTTGTTTATTTATTTTTAAAAAAATCAGTTATTCATTTTGCTGATCTTTTTTATTGTTCTTTTAGCTTCATTTTTGTTGATTATTTTTTAATTTTAATTATTTATTTTCTTCTACTAATTTTGGGTTTTCTTCGCTTTTGCTTTTCTACATTATTGAGGTGCATAGATAGTTCATTTATTTTGTGCCTTTCCAGTTTCTTGATGTAGGCATCAGTTGTTACATACTTCCTATTAACACTGCTTTTGCTGTACCCCATAATTTTGATATATTGCTTTGTTGTATTCATTTGTTTACAGAATATTTTATTTCTCTTTTGATTTCATCTATGACCCACTGTTCATTCAAAAAAATGTTGCTCATTCTCCATGTGTTTGCATATGATGTAGAGATTCTTGAATTGAATTCCAGCTTATTTGATTGTGTTCTGAGAAGATGCACAGTATTTCATTTTTTTTTTTAATTTGCTGAGACTCACTTTATGACCTATCATATGGTCAATCCTAGAGAAAGTTCCATGCACTGGAGAAAAAAAAATGTGTACCCTGTGGCTGTAGGGTGGAAGGCTCTGTAGTTATCTCCTAGATCTGTTTGGTCTATGATGACAATTAATTTTGTTGTTTCCTTGTTGATTTTCTGTCCATTGCTGAAACTGCAGTACTTATGTCCGTTGTTACTATTGTATTTGAGTCTACTTAGCCCTTTAAATTCCTTTACAATTGGTTTAAATAGCCATATGCCCTGTAATTAGGTGGATAAATATTTATAATAGTCACATCTTCCTGCTGCATTGACCCTTTAATCATTATATAATGTCTTTGTCTCTTTTAATAGTTTTTGTGTTAAATTATATTTTGTCTGATATTAGGATGGTCATGCCAGCTCTTTTTTGGTTTTGTTAGCATGGATTATCTTGTTTCATCCTTTCACTTTCAGTCTGCCTGCATCTTTGTTGGTAAGGTGTGTTTCTTGTAGGCAGCAAATAGATGGGTTATGATTTTAATCCATTCAACCAGTCTGTGTCTTTTAACTGGAGAGTTGATGCCATTTACATTCAGTGTGCCTATTGTTAAATTCTGTCTTTGCCCTACCATGTTTCCTTAAATAATCTTATTTATGTATTTTGGATTTTATTTGTACTTTTTGCAGGTCATTTTCTGCAGTCATCTTCTTTTGTAGTGATGTTCCTGTTTCTCTGTTTCTGTGCATAGCACATCCTTGAATATCTTTTGTAGGGATGGGTGAGTATTTACAAAATCTTTCAATTTCTGCTTATTGTAGAAGATTCTTATTTCTCCTTCATTCATAAATGAGAGTTTTGCAAAGTTACAGTATTCTGGGTTGACATTTTTCTCTCCTAGGACTTGGAATATGTCTCATCATTGTCTCCTTGACTGTAGGGTTTGAGATGAGAAGCCTGGAGTAAGTCTAATTGGGTTTCCTCTGAATGTGATGTGTTGCTTCTCTCATGAACATTTTAAGATCTGTTATTTGTGTTTCACTGAGGTGAGTTTTTCCACAATATGTCATGGTGAAGTTATTTTCTGGTCATTTCCATTAGAATTTCTGTGTGTTCCTTTTACATGGGTGTCTCTTTCTTTATCCAGATTGTGGAAGTTCTCTGTTATTATTTTACTAAGAAGGCCTTCTTATCCTTTCTCTCTTTCCACAGCTTCCGGAATTCCTAGGAACCATAAATTGGATCATTTGATAGAATCTTATAGATCTCTAACTGTGATTTTTAATTTTCTAATTTCTTCTGGTATTTGGTCTGTTTTATTAATGTCAGTTTGTCTTCTAGTTCTGATATTCTTTCTTCTGTTTCAGCTATTCTATTGCTAAGAATTCCCACTGAATTTTTATTTAGTCTATTGGATTCTTTGTTTCCAGTGTTTCATTCTGGCTTCTCTTTAATATATGAATTTCTTATGAGTTCTTTTAATTTAGATCATGGATTTGTTTCTGATTGCTTCTAAGTAATCTGACTATTAATTTTCTGAATTCCTTTTCTGGCAAATCCTCAATCTTTTCTTCTACCTCCATTATTGAAGATTTGTAGTGCTCCTTTGGTGAGTTCATAAATTCTTCCTCATTCTTATTGCAGATTTCTCCTTTCTTTTTTGGCATTTCTGATTGGTGTCTCATTGATTTTATTTTTAAATTGATTTTCCTCTGCTATGAGCTGCTATGTGTCTGTGCATTGCATGTGGAAGCCTGCCACCCCACCTCCTGGAGCTCCATTTATTTCTAGAATGTGATGGATGTGTATATCAATGCTTTGGTACACTAGGCCCTGCCTTCTAGGGCCATGCTTGCTTCTCACTTGTGCATGAAATGAGCTCAGGTTTTCATTGTTTACAATTACTCCTTGATATACAGCTTGCATGGTTGGGAAGAAATCACTCTGAAATGTGATCCTTGTTCCCAGGTGGGGCATGTTGTGAGATGACCCCCACAAGGGATAAGTGTGTACATGTGAAGGAAACACAGCAGCTCCCTGCTTATACTCAAAAATGTAAATAAGCAACATGGCTTCTCCCTGCCAGCTGTAGGTCTGGTTGGGGGAGTGGGGAGACACAGATGTACCATGGCACACCCAACCTCTCTGTCCATTCCCCTCCAATGGAGTTTCATATGCAGTTCACCAAGTTTCTCTACCCTCCACCATTTACAGATCCATGGATTCACTATCTCACACCTGGTTTGCTGTGGGGAGGCTGACGCCAATCTCACTCACTCACTTTGCTGCTCCTTTGCTGAACGGCTGCCACTTCATCATCCTCTCTGCTCACCCAGCATGGAACTGAGCAGTCTCTGGTGGACTCCTGGGCCATTCTGCATGAACATCTCATGATTCCTCCACTGCTTGTATCCCCTCTGCTCACTTTTTCCCTGCATGAGTTCTAATGTCCCACTGCCACACTACCATCTTGGTCACCTCCCTTGAATTGGCTTTTAATAGGTTATCAACAATTTGAGCAAGTGAAATTAATAAAATTAAAAAGAAAACTTAAAGTATGATGAGAAGGGATGATAAAATTATATTGGAATTACTGTAAGTAAAATTAAATAACGTGCTATGAACACTGATAACAATAAACAGATAAAAGTATGTATGTTGGTAAATATTCAGTAAATGCATGCTTCAAAGAATGTGAAAAAATGCACATTATATAGTAAAATATAATTCAGTAAATAGAATAATGTTAAAATATATCATTGTAGTTGGGAGTCTTCATTCTTTACCATTTATTTATTTTAGGACAGTTAAGCAAATGTTTTCAAAATCTATACCACCAGTTTGAGCAGAATAATTCATATTTCCTCATGAGTTCACAGGTATAGGATAACTCAGAATTTATATGTATTTAATATATTATCCATAATACTTAAGAATTGTGGATTCTAGATCTCCAGAAAGACTTGGAAGATTTTTGTTGTTTGTGGATAGAAAACAAGTAAAAAGTCATAACAGATGTCTTATTATATATAAATGAGAGAAATGTGAATCAGTGTTGTGGTTCAGTCAGTTAAACTACTCCCTGAAGCACCAGCAATTCATGTGCGTGCTTTCATGTTCTGGCTGTTGCACTTCTGATACAGCTCCCTACTAACAGGTCTGGGAAAGCAATGGAAAATGGTGAAAATGCTTGTGTCTCCTGCACACATAAGGGAGACCTGGAAGCAGCTCCTGGCTCCTGGCTCCTGGCTTCAGATTGGTCCAGTTCTGGTCATTGTGGCCATTTTGGGAGTGAACCAGGGATGGAAGATCTCTCTATCTTTTCATTTCTTTAACTCTGCCTTTCAATTGAATAACTAATTCTTAAGGAAAAGGTTTTAAAAATTAGAAAAAATAAGAATTGAAGAGAAAAATATAGCTTAGGGGAAATATAAGGTTTAAATATATAAAGTTTTAAGTACATAAATTTTTCCCTCATGGATATGGTTATTGAAGAAAGTCTGTTATTGGTAATATAGACAACCATGAGTTTGTGGACAGGATACTTTGGAGGTAAGGGGAAAGTCGAGGTAACCCGTATGGCATCTAAAATGCTTTTCATCATGGAACATCTCAGGATAATGCAGAAAACTGCAACTCGGCCGGCGCCGTGGCTCGATAGGCTAATCCTCTGCCTTGTGGTGCTGGCAGACCAGGTTCTATTCCTGGACGGGGTGCTGGATTCTGTCCTGGTTGCCCCTCTTCCAGGCCAGCTCTCTGCTATGGCGAGGGACTGCAGTGGAGGATGGCCCAAGTGCTTGGGCCTTGCACCCCATGGGAGACCAGGAGAAGCACCTTCAGATCAGCGCGGTGCGCAGGCTGCGGCGGCCATTGGAGGGTGAACCAATGGCAAAGGAAGACCTTTCTCTCTGTCTCTCTCTCTCACTGTCCACTCTGCCTGTCAAACAAACAAACAAACAAACAAAAAAACCCTGCAACTCAAGTCCTTGTCTATATTTTCTATTCCAGACACTCAGAGAAAAAAAACGAGTCAGTGTATATAATGAGCTTTGTGATTGTTAAGTTAGAGAAATGAGTTATATAAACATCTACAGGACAGATGTAGCATAACCATGCAGGAGAAATTCCTCTAAACTCGTTTGACATTTAAATACTTGTATGATTTTACACTTACATTCAGATCGTACTTTCCAAGATGTTCTGGGAAGTTAAGGTTAGTAGGTTCTCAAGTACTTTCAACTTAATATAGGAGGAAAAGGTGTTAAAGAGTAAAAGAGAGTAGAAGCATAAATAATAATATCAAATCTGTTTGGTTTTGTTTCTAAAATAAGTCATTATTAATGTTTTAAACCAGAATAACCTGGTTTCCAAGCCTTTCTTTTAAAACTTTGGTACAGATTGGTGACTCAAACCTTATATAAAATTCCATCCAGCTGTGCCAATACACATATTTTATACTATGAAGACTAAAAACTCAACATCAAACCAGTATAAATAATGTAGTTATTTTAGAATTTTCTTAATTTGACTTGACAAAGTAGTTGATAAAATGAGTGTTAGAGGGAAAGATGCTGAGGAAATGACATAAAGTACTGTGTATGCTCTGGGGAGCAGTCAGTCCTAATGCGGATTTTTATACTTTGATGCATTAGTGTGCCAATATTAGGTTCTTTGAAATAATTTGATGAGGGGATAGAGGGCTATGTGTTTATTTACTTCCTGATTTTTACTTAGTGAATATTTTGTATAAGTTAAATGTACTTTAATTGTGTAATTTTTCTTTGGCTCTTGGTTTTTTTTTTTGAAATGTAGTCTTTTTTAAAAAGGTATATATTATTATTCTCTAGTTCTGAATCTGTATGTGGATTTTTGAATTTAAAAATTGATATTACTGTACTTTCAATGGATTTAAAGTAACTAGAAAATTGTGATTTTTCTGACATTTACAATTACCTATAATTTATCACAACCAGGTTGTGCTAAAACAACAAGGTGTATATAGGTAAGTGATAATATCCCTTATGTCTATTAATTTTACTAATATTTACTTCAAGAGTACACTTAATTCTTCACATCACAGCTACAGTCCCTCTTATTCATAGAAGTGTTGTAAGCACAGAATCTTGTATGTTTTGAAAATGTACAGCAATAATACTTTTTAAATTGAAGTTCTGGAAGTATAAGAAAATGATTATATTTCTTATTTTAAATACATGAAACTTTCCAAACAGGAAATAAAATTATTCAAAAATATGTTATACATGTTAGAGTAATATTTTGAAACATAAAATGTAAAATATGGATTGTTAGAATGTTTATTATAAAGTAGCAGTAAATAAATAATAACAGTAGTTAAGTAGCTTTAAATTAATGATCAGAAGTGAATAATCTATTAAAATACCTGTAAAATAATATTAAACATGAAGTAATTCAAATGCAGAAAAGATCATGCACTAAACCAAGGATTTTTAAATATAGGATACAAGTGTGTAGTTGTAGGTTATATACATTTTTTTGACAGGCAGAGTTAGTGAGAGAGAGACAGAGAGAAAGGTCTTCCTTTTCCATTGGTTCACCCCAAAATGGCCACTGCAGCCGGCACACTGCACCAATCTGAAGCCAGGAGCCAGGTGATTCCTCCTTGTCTCCCATGAGGGTACAGGGCTCAAGCACTTGGGGCATCCTCCACTGCCCTCCCGGGCCACAGCAGAGAGCTAGACTGGAAGAGGAGCAATGGGGACAGAACCCAGCACCCCAAATGGGACTAGAACTGGGTGCCGATGCTGCAGGCAGAGGATTAGCCAAGTGAACCATGGTGCTGGCCTGATTATGTACATTTTCAAAGTCAGTGGCCAAGTTATTGTCCTATAAATATTTTAAGGTATAAAAATATATGAGCTTTATAGGATAAAATGCTAAACCAAACCTAGAGATCTATGAGAAACTACTTGTGAATGATTCCAGGGCAAAACACAGAGCAGTCAGTGAGTTCATTATCTCCTTTGGAAAAAACCAAATACAATGGCCACATATTTACAGTGGCTAGATCGGCACATACTGGGATACTGATGGCACATTCAGCTGATAATTCATAGAAGACACACTAAAACACTTAAAATTGTGATATATAAAATATTGCTGTCAGTAAAACTCAACATTTTGCTAACAGCTATAAAAGTATAACAAGCTGATATAAAAATATATGACAAGAAATACTCAATTAAAAGTAATGAATGGTTATAAAACTTCAAGATTTTAAACTGATAAATTTTACTCCTTACTAGACAACCTTAAAACAAAGACATCAGTTTATCTAGAAAGACACTGTAGCATATTTCGAAACCAATGTGAGAGTGAGTCTCTTTTCAACCCAGAAAGCAATAAAAGAAAATTAACTTGAGTGAGTGAAAAAGCATAGTAGACAAACAGAACTGAAAAACTCTGCCCATGAATGTGGCCAGGAAAACCTACAGATTTCCACTGAGTTGATAACCTCTCAATAAAAATAGTAACCAAGGTTTTTCTTTTACTATTCTACCAGCTTTAGAATCAGCATCAGGAGGAGATACCATCTCCTTGGAGAAAAGTCAGAAGAGACTTCCACAACACTTGTCACTGCTGATTCTGAGGGAGAACTTTGCAGTTGCTACTGACTTTGAGTCTGGCCTGAAGTGTTAGTTGGGGGCATGGTGCTCACCTAATCTGTGAAGGCAGAGCACATGTCCTACTTCCTATTCCCCTGTACAAAGGCTCAAGGTGACTACTAGTGGAGAGGCAACTTCTTGATAAGTAAGGTGCAGGCTGCATGGCTCAAATACATGTAACTAAGGGATTTTATCTGAGGGATAAATCCACCATCTCCAGTGACACTGAATATGGTCTGGATGGTTGACAGGAGGGAGAGTGTCAATTAACATTATGAGGCACTCCCCTTCTCTCATCCTATCATGGGTGACCATACTAAAACAGCCGAGGTAGAACACTACAGCAGGCCTTGGGAATGCCTTGTCTCTCTCCATGGATGGAGTAGATTTGTGGGGATAAGAACAGATCCTCTGATCCCTGTGACTGTGGGCTATCAACACACTATGACTGGGAATTCCATGAGTGAATGATAGAACAAGAGGCACTGCTGTGTCTCTGGGAAACCACTGTGCCTGTCTTCAGAGGATCAGGGTTCCATGAGCATTTGTGATAGGCCACTGCAAGGGCTTTTTGCACTCACTTAGGACCACACATATCCTTTGTGCAAATCATGTGCCTACATGAGTGGGGTGTGTAGCAACTATGAGCTTGACTAGGGCATTGATCACCTTGGCAGAGAGGAAGAGAAGCAGTGATCACACAACCAACATGATGGTAATCCCTCTACTGACAATAGAGATCTGCCCAACTTGCTGTCACCCTGGACTCTTGCACCACTCTGGATCATACCTCTGAGCTCACTGACCCCAAGCAAAACAAACTTCTGAATATCAACCAAAGGAGAAGAATGAGAAACCATTACACTATGCCACAGTGGAATAATTCAGATAAAAATCATCAGAGGAGAAAGTCAACAAGTGGTTCCACAAGTGCCTAAAAATAAATGTATAAATACGCAAAACATGAAATAGGAAGACAATATGACTCCTCCAAAAGAATATAACAATTCCATGTCGGAATATAACAATTCAATGTTAGAACATAAAAATGAAATGATTGAAGACATTCAAAAAGGATTCTAAAGAATGATTATATGACTAACAAAATGAGAAACAAATTAATGTGTTAAAGAAATCCATTCACTACACTGATGAAAATTTTGCTGGGAGATAGAGATAGTTAAAGTAAATTTAACTATTATTTAATTAATTTAGTTAAAGTAATATTTCAAACTGAAATATTAGGAATAAAGAATTCTATATACCAAATAAAAACTACAGTGGAAAGCCTTATCAACAGACTTGATGAGGCAGATAGATGAATATTTGAGCTATTACACAGTTCCTAAGAAATATCTTTCAGACCAAAAAAAAAAAAAGAAACAACAACAAAAAGGTTTTTCAAGATTTATGAGTTACTATCAATTGACCTAATACAGGAATTCCTGAAGATGCGGATATAGACAAAGGGTTAAAAGGCCTATTCGGTGAAATAATGTAGAAAATCCCCTGGTTTGAAGAAAGAAAGGGTCATCCAAGTACAGGAAGTACATAGAACTCTATTGTACATTAGAAAGGATACTCCCCACAACACATTATAGCCAAAGTTTGATGCATAAAACATAAAGAAACAATTATAGAAACACAAGATTACCTTTAAACAATCTCTAATTGGGTTGACAGCTGATTTTTCATAAGAAATTCTGGAGGCCAGGAGACATGGAGAGACATAGCCCAAGTCCTAAAAGAAAAAAGAAAAAAAAAAACTCTCAAGCATGAGTACTGGTCCCAGCAAAACTCCCATTTATAAATGAAGGTGAAATAACTTCCAAAACAAACAAAAATGTGAAAAATTGTCAACACTCATCCAGCCTTACAAATGATACTGAATGATAGGCTACACAGAGAGATGGAGGAAGATTGTCCACATTAAAGAATCTGAAGGGAGAAAATATCCTAGAAAAAGTACAAAGGAAAACCAAAGCAAAAAACAGGAATATTTCTGGAAAAATGGCAGAACTGAAGTATTATTTATCAATACTAACCTTGAATGTAATGGCCCAAACTATACAATTAAAAGAAATAAACTGGCTGAACAAATTAAAAAACATGACCCAACTATTTGCTGCTTACAAGAAACACACATCAACAAAAAGATACACAAAAACTGAAAGTGCAAGAATGCAAAAAGATATTATGTGATAATGTAAAGCAAAAAAGAGCAGGAGTGGCCATAGTAATAGAAAAACTGTTAAAAGAGATCTAGGAAGGAATTATGTAATGGTTAAGGATGAATTCAGAGTGAAGATTTGTCTATAATAAATGTATATGCACCCAGTGCCAGGGAACCTAGCTATTTAAAACAAATGACGCCGGTGCCGCAGCTCACTAGGCTAATCCTCCGCCTTGCAGCAGCGGCACACCGGGTTCTAGTCCCGGTCAGGGCGCCGGATTCTGTCCCGGTTGCCCCTCTTCCAGGCCAGCTCTCTGTGGCCAGGGATTGCAGTGGAGGATGGCCCAAGTGCTTGGGCCCTGCACTCCATGGGAGATCAGGAGGAGCATCTGGCTCCTGCCATCAGATCAGCGCAGTGCGCCAGGCGCAGTGCGCCAGGCGCAGCGCGCCAGCTGCGGCGGCCATTGGAGTGTGAACCAATGGCAAAGGAAGACCTTTCTCTCTCTCTCTCTCACTGTCCACTCTGCCTGTGAAAAAATAAATAAATGAGTAAAACAAATGACAATGCATTTAAAGAGAAACATAGACTCTAATACAATATTACTAAGGGGATTAAACATCCCACTTTCATCAATGGGCAGAACAACTACACACTCAAAGAAAATCAACAAAGAAAGAACAGTCCTAATCTACATTCAGGAGCAAAAGCACCTAATTGTTATCTACAGAACATTTCGTCACACAACTTCAGATTAGATATTTTATTTCTATCATTGCATTCAAGTTCCTCTGAGATATCCCATATGCTAGCCCATAAAGCAAGTGTTAGCACATTCAAATAAATGTATCTTTAATAGTATTTTGGAATGGAGCTACAAATTAACAACTTAAGAAACTGTAGAGAACATATAAACACATAGAAAATGAATGACATATTCCTGAATGGACAGTGATTCATAGAATAAATAAAAAAGAAATTAAAAAAAATCTTGCAAGTGAATAAAGATGGCAACACAACATATGATGGAGAAAAAGTAATGTTTCAGGGAAGGCTCATAGTAATTCATGCCTATGCAAATAATTGGAAAGACATCAAAGAAATGGTTTAACAATGCAACTAAAGGATCTTAAAAAAATAGTAGGAGGAAAGAAGTAATCAAAATTAGAGAGGAAGTAGACAAAATTGAAAAAAAAAGATTAGTGACATGATGATTTGTTTGAAAAAATAAGTGATATTTAATATTGGTACACAATTGATCCAAAAAACCAATATATAAAGAGAGGGCCCAAATTCATATAATCAGATATGAAAAACAAAATGTTACAAAAAGATGCCATAAAAATAAAAACAATCATAGGGAATTATCACAAATTGCTTTTGCTAAACAATTTGAAATTCTAAAAGAAATGAACAGATTTCAGACACATGCAATCTAAAAAACTTTATTCAGGAAGATATACAAAATCTCAATAGTAGATCAATAAAAAATTCAGATTGAACTGGTCATAAAGACCTTCACCAAAAAAAAAAAAGTCAAAAAGTCTAGGACTCAATTGTTTCACTGCTGGATTCTAGCAAACATTTAAAGAATAAAAAATTCCATTTCTTCACAAACAATTCAAAGCAATGGAAAGGGTGGGTCTCATCCCAAACTCATTTTATGTAGCCAACATCACCTTAATCTATCAATACATCAGAAAAAGTGTTCACTGTGTCAAGTGGGATTTATCCCTGGTATGCTGGGATGGTTCAAAGATTTGCAAATCAATAAATGTGATACATCACATGAACAAAAGGAAGAAAAAAATCCACATTGTTATCTCAGTAGATGCAGAGAAAGCATTTGATGAAATACAAAATTCTTTTATGATGAAAATCTTAAAAAATTTGGGTATAGAAGGAATACCCCTCAGCACAATCAAGGCGATTTACTACAACCCCACAGCCAGTATCCTATTGAATGGGAAGCGTAACCCCTAAAATATGGAACCAGAGAAGGATGACCACTCTCACCATTGCTATTTAACATTATCTTGTAACCTTTAGCTAGAGCCATTAGACAAGAAAAAAATCAAAGGGATAAAAATAGGAAAGGAAGAAGTCAAACTATCCTGTTTGAAGATGACACGATTCTATATATAGGGGATCCAAAAGACTCCACTGAGAGACTACTGGAATTCACAAGAGAGTTTGGTAAAGTCACAGGATATAAAATCAGCACACAAAAATCAACAGCCTTTTTATAAAAAGACAAAGCCATGGCTGAGAAAGAGCTTTTAAGATCAGCTCCATTCGCAATGGCTCCAAAAAGTTTTAAATATTTTGAATGAATTTAACCAAAGATATCAAAGAACTCTACATTTAAAATTATAAAACATTGAAGAAACAGAAGAAAACAGTAAAAATTGGAAAAATCTTCCATGTTTGTGTGTTTGAAAAACCAACATTATAAGAATTTCCATAATACCTAAGGCAATTTACAGATTCAATGTGATTTCAAGGACATTCTTTACTAATTCTTTACTAATAAAAATGATGCTAGATTCATATGGAAATACAAGAGACTCTGACTAGCTAAAGCAATATTTATTATACAACAACAACAAAGCTGGAGGCATCATAATACCTGATTTCAAGACATACTACATGGTAATTATTATTTTTTATTAAACTTTTATTTAATGAATATAAATTTCCAAAGTACAGCTTATGGGTTACAATGGTTTCCCCCTCCCAAAACTTCCCTCCCATCTGCAACCCTCCCCTTTCCCGCTCCCTCTCCCCTTCCAATCACATCATGATTCATTTTCAATTCTCTTTATATACAGAAGATCAGTTTAGTATATATTAGGTAATGATTTCAACAGTTTGCCCCCATATAGCAATACAAAGTGAAAAAATACTGTTGGAGTACTAGTTATAGCATTAAATAAGAGTGCACAGCACATTAAAGACAGAGATCATACATAATATTTTTTTAAAAAATTAATTAATTTTCTATGCCATTTCCAATTTAACATCAGGGTTTTTTTTTTCATTTCCAATTATCTTTATATACAGAAGATCGATTCAGTATATAATTATAATCAAGACATTCTGGTTCTAGCACACAGATAGATGTGTAGAGCAATGGAATGGAATAGAAATTACATAAATCAATCCACACATCTACAGCCAACTTATCTTTGACAAAGGAGCTAAAATTAATCCCTGGAGCAAGGACAGTCCCTTCAACAAATGGTCCTGGGAAAACTGGATTTCTGGATGCAGAAGTATGAAACTACAACCATATCTTACACTTTACAAAAAAAAAAAACAACTTAAAATCTATCAAAGACCTGAATTTATGACCTGATACAATCAAATCACTAGAAAATATTGAGGAAATTCATGAAGACATTGTCACAGGCAAAGACTTCTTGGAAAAGACTTCAAAAGTACAAGCAATCAAAGATAAAATTGACAAATGAGATTGCATCAAGCTGAAAAGCTTCTGCTTCTAAAAAACACTCACCAAATGAAGACACACCAACAGAAAATATTTGCAAGCTATGCAACAGATAAAGGGTTAACATCTAGAATCTATAAAGAGCTCAAGAAATTCAACAACAAAACAAATAACCCAGTTAAGAAATGGGCAAAAGAGGAATTTCAAATGGCCAACACACACTTAAAAAATGCTCATGATCACTAGTCATCATGAAAGTGCAAATCAAAACCACAATTAAGTTTCACTTCATTCCTGATAGATTGGCTTTCATACAGAAATCAGTGAACAGCATATGCTGCTGAGGATATGGTGAAGGAGGTACCCTAATGTACTGTCAGTAGGAATTTAAACTCTTCCAGCCACTGTGGGAGACAGTGTGGAGATACCTCAGAAATCTGAATATAGACCTACCATATGATCCAGCCATCCCACTCTCAGGAAATCATATACAATCAGCATATGAGGCATCAATACTTCCATGTTCATTGCAGCACAATTCACAATAGCTAAGATGTGGAATCAACATAGGTGTCCAGTCCATCACTGATGAAAGGATATAGAAATTAAGGTATAATATATAACTTATGCAGTACTATTCAGTTGAATAAAAATGAAATCCTGTCTTTTGCAACAATATGGATGCAACTGGAAACCATTATACTAAGTGAAATAAGCCATTCCAAGAAAGACAGATTATTTTTTTCAATGATGTGAAATGACTAATACAGTTCCTAAAATATAATATATTGGAGTGAAGTGGACATTTTGAGATTCAATGATTGCTTACAGCCTATGTGTCTTGGATAGTTTATTTTCTTCATACTATTTGTTGAACTATTTCACTTAGTGTAGGGTTAATTTTTCAATCATTAAATAAACTGAAAATTCTTTGTAAAAGTTTTGAGTGTTAATGGGAAATGGAAGATGAAGAAAAGTTGGAGCACGGCCAAGGGGGAGGGTAGGATAGAAAGTATCACTCTTCCTAAATCTGTATATGTGAAATACATGATACTTGTATAAGTTAAATAAAACATATCAGTCATCTAGAAAAAAAGATTCTAAAATTCATATGGAAACACAGCACACTCTATATTGTAAAAGCAGTCTTGTATAACAAAAACAATGCAACACCATACCAGACATAATGCTGGCAGCTATAATCAAAACAGCCTGGTACTGACAGAAAAATAGATATATAGAGCACTGCAACATAATAGAAACCCCAGAAATGATTCCATACATCTGCAATCAACTGATCTTTGACAAATGAACTAAAAATCAATTCCTGAAGAAATGACAGTCTTCAAAAACTGATGTTGTGAAAATGGATCCCCTCATGGCCAAAGTATGAAGCAAGATGCCTACCTTACACCTTATACAGAAATCAACTCCAGGCCGGTGCCGCGGCTCAATAGGCTAATCCTCCGCCTAGCGGTGCCGGCACACCGGGTTCTAGTCCCGGTCGGGGCACCGATCGTGTCCCGGTTGCCCCTCTTCCAGGCCAGCTCTCTGCTGTGGCCAGGGAGTGCAGTGGAGGATGGCCCAAGCCCTTGGGCCCTGCACCCCATGGGAGACCAGGATAAGCCCCTGGCTCCTGCCATCGGATCAGCGCGGTACGCTGGCCGCAGCGCGCCAACCGCGGCGGCCATTGGAGGGTGAACCAACGGCAAAAGGAAGACCTTTCTCTCTGTCTCTGTCTCTCACTGTCCACTCTGCCTGTCAAAAAAATAAAAAAAAGAAAAAAAAAAGAAATCAACTCCAAATGGATCAGAAATCTAAATTCATAACATGATTTCATCAAATTACTAAACGAAAACTCTGCAAAATCTTGGCATTTGGAAAGACTTCTTGGAAAAGACAACAGAAACATAGGCAATCAAAGCAAAAATAGAAAAAATAGTATTACATAAAGCTTAGAAGCTTAAAGGAAACCATCAACAAAGTAAAGAGGCCATTATTAGAATGGGAGAAAATGTTTGAAAACTATTGAACTGGTAAAAGATTTCCATCAGTATATATATAAAGAATACAATTAACTCAACAAAAGCAAAGCAATCCAGTCAAGAAATGGACATAGGATATGAGTAGGCAATTTTAATGATGAAATTCAAATGGCTGACACATAAAAAGCTGTTTAGGATCACTACACATCAGGGAAATGGAAACAAAAAACAACATGAGGTTTCAATTGACACTGGCTAGAACGGCTACCATCCAAAAATAAAAGTAAAAACTAGTAAACGCTGGTAAGGATGTGGGGGAAAAAGTATCCTTATACAGTGTTGGTGGGAATGCAAACTAGTACAATCATTATGGAAGACTGAATGAAGATTCCATAGAAATCTAAAAATATATCTACCATATGATGTAGCCTTCTTATTCTTGGGAATTTACCTAAATAAAATATAATCAACATATGGAAGACTTATTTGCAGTCCCATGCTCTTTTCAGCTCAATTTACAAAAGCTAAGATATAGAATCAACCCTAATAGCCACAAACTGCAGACTGGAAAAAAGTTGTTTTACTACTCATCCATTCAGAAAATGGAATCCTGTCTTTGCAATTAAATGGATATAATTAGAAACCACTTTCATTAATGAAATAAGCCAGGTCCAAAAAGACAAATATCATGCTTTCCATGATTTGTGATTAAAAAAGGTAATGTATATGAGCAAAATTAACATCTTAAAACCTGATTCTTGTCTATACTATTAAGGAACAGGGGTTTTTCTACTCACTACTTGTTGAACTCTTTATTTAGTGGAGGTTAAGCTTGTGCAATACAAACTGAAAATGAGTCATTGTAAAAATTAAGAGGAAAACCTCAGAACCAGTGTCTTGCATCTAGTCCATGGCACGAGAGAGCCTACCTTTCCCCTGCAGGGCCTGTGGTGGTTTTGAGGTGTGGGGCTGGACAGCTTGGTGGGCAGTGTGGGCTCTGGAACCTTCTGGGATGGCCCAGTGTTTCTTTCCAGGGTCCCCTCCTGAACCCATGCATCTCACCTGGTGTGCAGGCTGCTGGCCATCCCACCTCGGTCAGACCATGACCCGTCCCTCGCCACCTCGTGACCCTGGGGGTCACCCTGTCCCTCCCTGGCCTGCTTCCTTCCTGCATGCTAATACCCGGGGTCATGCAGTGTTCTGATGTCCCCTCCCTCGGGCTCTGGGGCTGGGATGCCCTCCTGGGCTCTGGGTGCCCGTGGGAATGTTGTGCCGAGTGTCCAGTCCCTGGGTCATCACCCACAGCCTGTGTTTTAGCCCTCCCACTGCAGCCCCGCGTGTCTGTAGACTTCCATGGTGGGAGCTTGACCAGTCCCTGCCCTGGCCATGGAAGCTGCCCTAAGCATCTCTGGTCCAGGCTGGCTGGCCTCCCGCCATGGCAGCTTCTCTGGGCAGCTGTCCATGGTCATGTCAGCTGTCCTGGGCCAGGGTGCCCAGGGCAGGGAGAACCTGAGACTGGACTGACAGACTGGGGTTTTGCCAGGGTGAGGGCATCTTCCCTCAGGGGCAGGAGCTCCAGCCCATGCACACGCTGCTGGGAGGGTTGGCTGCCTGAAGCCTGGAGTGTCTGGCCTGGATGCTGAGGGGGTGACTGCTGTGTAGGGCTGGCCTGCTGGGGGTCAGCATCTGCAGAGACCCTGGCCTCCATGGGCTGCCTGTGCCCTGCTGCTCCCCGAGTGGGCATCCAGGGAACCCCTCCAGGGTGCCTCAGGACATATGATTGGCAGGCTGTGTTCTCTGGGGTGGGGGTGTGGGGGAGGGGTCAGGCTACCTCCCACCTGCTTTATGGGGTGGGGGTGGGGGTCCTGGTCACCTCAGTTTTTAGCTAATCCTTGCTTTCCGCAGGCCTGGCCCACTCCCAATGAGATCATTTGCAAAATATGCTTCCTGCTAGCCTGAGCTCTTTGGTTCTGCCACCTGCACCAGCCCCTCCTGGGAGTTCCAGTCATCCTGGGCAAGGCCAGCTGGCTCGGGAACTTGGGGGCCTGTTGGGGGGGATGTGGGGTCCTGTGTCTGATGTATGTTGTCCTTGGGGCAGGAGAGTGTCACCCTGGGAGTGGACAAGGAGGATATGACCCTGACCTTGGGCCACTGGGCCCTGTCCCAGGCTTCTGTCTCCTGGATCCACAGACAGGCAGTCTGAAGCAGGAACTTTGGTGTCAGGTCTCTGAGGTCAGCCCCAGGCCCTGTGACCTTAAGGGAGTACCCACCCTCCCAATCCCTGGGGTCAGGTCTCCAGGGTCAGCCCCAGGCCCTGTGACCTTGGGGGAGCAGCCACCCTACCAAACCCTGGCTGCTGGGAGGGGCTTGAAGCCCCCCCAGTGGAGCCTTGATCTGTCAGTCCCGGGAGATGGAGGCTGATGTGGGGTCTCCCTCCCCCTCCTCATGCGATCCTTGCATCCCAGAGGACACATGGCCATGGATGGGCCTGGGCCTGGGCCTGAGTGCCAGGGCTGGCCCAGCACCTGCCCCCATGCCTGGGAAGCAGGCAGGGGTGGGGGCGGGAATCGAAGGGGCTGAAAGTGGCCATATATAGTCACAGGGTGAGCAGTAACTGGCCCCCTCAGGGCTGGCTCTGGTCTGGCACCAGGCCCAGCACTGGGTCCCCGCGGGCAGTCTGGCTCTGGGGTGGGGTGGCTTCCCAGCCAGCCAGTTGGGAATGGGCAGAGGGGTGCAGGTGGTGAAAGGAAGCTGGACTGGGGGCAAGTGTTGGGTACGGCAGAGTCCCTGCTCACGTTTGTTGATTGAAAATAAAAATCCTGGGGGCTTTCCCTGTGAGAGGCAGGTGTGGTTTGAAACCTTTCAAAGCTGGAGGCAGTGGCACCTCCTGAGCCCTCACCCCACCCTGGGGTCAGGTCTGCTCTGCCTAGAGCCTCCCCTCCCCTCCCTTCCCTGGAGACTCTGTTTTTGGAGCTGCTGGGTGGTCTTGGAGGGACCTCTGGGGGTGGGGAAGGTGCCCTGGGTCACTCCTGTGACCATGGCCCCCACCCCAGCCCCCTCTACCAGCCCAGTCTCTGCCCACTGCATTCCTGGCCTTGGATGTTCACTAGGTTTTGCTCCTTTAATTTGTTAAATTTTGTGTGTTGATATTTTCCTCATTGTCAGCAGTTTTTTCCTCCCCCCCCCCCTTTTTTTTTTTTTTTGGATATGGAGCCATTAGGGTGAGAGAAGAATAAAAGATACATTACAATTAAAATGTTAATGAAATCCACATCATACAACTTTTGAAACCCTCCAGGCATTCATCTTGCCTGTGTCACATCCATTAACTCTGTCCATTCCTATTAACTGCTTGTATGAAATAAATTATTTTTTCAACTTATATAAATAAAAAGTTAAAAAGAATGTGATGTGTAGTATGTACACTCTGTAGAAAGAATAAAAGCCAGTAACTAGTAGTCTTACTTCCTGCTTAGACTAGGGCACTTATGATATGCAATGGTGAAAGTAATAAAATCACAGAAAAATAAAAATGCCATTTGTTTTGCTATATAAACTGTGAGTACTTTGCACAGAACTTGGTAGCTTTGGGATCTGCAAGGAGGGAAAGCCTATACTTTCAGGAATGGAGAGTCCCTACCTGTACTTTCAGGGAAGAAAAGTCCTTGTCAAGGTCCCTAAAGGTGCCTAAACGTCAACCAATGAGGATCAGACCCACCTCAACCTTAACCCCCATGCACTGTATCTATAAAAGCAGCCCTCCCAGCTGCTTTATTGGGACCAGGGAACCTTGCCCCAGAACAGAATCCCACTAGAAGCAATTAACTTAATTGCTTCCTCTGCCTGGGAAGATTTGTTACACGCCAGACAACTTACAGAACTGAGTAGCTTGGTAGTAGTAATTACTAAGTGCCAAGCAAGGGAATTTAATGAAAAGTCTTTTTTTTCTTCTTTTGCTTTCATTATTATGTTCAATTATTCAGTTTTAACAGATCCAATATATTATATATTACAGGAATTAAATCAAGAAAAAATGTCACATTACAGAAAAATCCTAATGGAGTCTATCACTAGAATGAAACTGAAAATTTTCAATGCAAGTAATAAATTTGGAGTTTTCCAAAACTCCGAAATTGGAAAAAAAATGTGCAATTCTCAAACCATGACAAAGAATATCGCTGTATGATCATTCAGAGATACTCCTCTGCATGGGAAAGATTCAAAGAAAACTTAGAAGCTCTTTAAGTAGCTGTCAATCTTTTTCTTTTCTTTTTTTTTATTAAACTTTTATTTAATGAATATAAATTTCCAAAGTACAGCTTATGGGTTACAATGGCTTCCCCCTCCCAAAACTTCCCTCCAACCCACAACCCTCCCCTTTCCCGCTCCCTCTCCCCTTCCAATCACATCATGATTCATTTTCAATTCTCTTTATATACAGAAGATCAGTTTAGTATATATTAGGTAACGATTTCAACAGTTTGCCCCCATTTAGAAACACAAAGTGAAAAAAAATACTGTTGGAATACTAGTTATAGCATTAAATAAGAGTGTACAGCACATTAAAGGCAGAGGTCCTACATAATATTTTTTAAAAGTTAATTAATTTTCTATGCCATTTCCAATTTAACACCAGGTTTTTTTTTTCATTTCCAATTATCTTTATATACAGAAGATCAATTCAGTACATAATTAGTAAAGATCTCATCAGTTTGTACCCACGCAGAAACACAAAGTGTAAAAATACGGTTTCAGTACTAGTTATAGCATCACTGCACATTAGACAACACATTAAGGACAGATCCCACATGGGATGTAAGTACACAGTGACTTCTGTTGCTGACTTAACAATTTGACACTCTTGTTTATGGTGTCAGTAATCTCCCTAGGCTCTAGTCATGAGTTGCCAAGGCTATGGAAGCCTTTAGGGTTCACTGACTTTGCTCTTATTCCGATAGGGTCATAGTCAAAGTGGAAGTTCTCTCCTCCCTTCAGAGAAAGGTACCTCCTTCTTTGATGGCCCCGTTCTTTTTCTTTTCCATGGTATCTTGGCTTTCCATGCCTACAATACTCTCATGGGCTCTTCAGCCAGGTCTGAATGCCTTAAGGGCTGATTCTGAGGCCAGAGTGTTGTTTAGGACATCTGCCATTCTATGAGTCTGCTGTGTATCCCACTTCCCATGCTGGATCTTTCTCTCCCTTTTTGATTCTATCAGTTAGTATTAGCAGACACTTGTCTTGTTTGTGTGATCCCTTTGTTTCTTAGACCTATCCAGGCCATCGAATGTGAACTGAAATTGATCACTTGGACTAGTGAGATGGCATTGGTACATGCCACCTTGATGGGACTGTATTGGAATCCCCTGGCACATTTCTAACTCCATCATTTGGGGCAAGACTGATTGTGCATGTCCCAAATTGTGCATCTCCTCCCTCTCTTTTTCCACTCTGAAATTTAACAGGGATCACTTTTCAGTTAAAATTTAAACACCTAAGAATAATTGTGTGTTAATTACAGAGTTCAACTGCTAGTATTAGAACAAAAAAAACAACAAAAATAATAAAAAGGATAAAGTATTACATTGTACATCTAGAGTCAGGACAAAAGCTGATTTTTTTTTTTTTTTGGACAGGCAGAGTGGATAGTGAGAGAGAGTCAGAGAGAAAGGTCTTCCTTTTTTTGCCGTTGGTTCACCCTCCAATGGCCGCTGCAGCCGGCGCATCGTGCAGATCCGAAGCCAGGAGCCAGGTGCTTCTCCTTGCCTCCCACACAGGTGCAGGGCCCCAGGACTTGGGCCATCCTCCACTGCCTTCCCAGGCCATAGCAGAGAGCTGGCCTGGAAGAGGGGCAACCAGGATAGAATCCGGAGCTCCGACCGGGACTAGAACCCAGTGTGCCGGCGCCACAAGGCAGAGGATTAGCCTGTTAAGCCATGGCACCGGCCAGTAGCTGTCAATCTTATAAGGAAAAGGCCAATCAAGATGTATGAAGAATCAAGATGCTAGGAACAAGATATACTAAGAAACTGAAATTATATATAGACAATAGCATTTCAAAGGCAAAAGAAAAAGAGATGGGCCGGCGCCGCGGCTCAATAGGCTAATCCTCCACCTAGCGGCGCCGGCACACCGGGTTCTAGTCCCGGTCGGGGCACCGATCCTGTCCTGGTTGCCCCTCTTCCAGGCCAGCTCTCTGCTGTGGCCAGGGAGTGCAGTGGAGGATGGCCCAAGCCCTTGGGCCCTGACCCCATGGGAGAACAGGATAAGCCCCTGGCTCCTGCCATCGGATCAGCGCGGTGCGCCGGCCGCAGCGCGCTACCGCGGTGGCCATTGGAGGGTGAACCAACAGCAAAAGGAAAACCTTTCTCTCTGTCTCTGTCTCTCACTGTCCACTCTGCCTGTCAAAAATAAAAATTAAAAAAAAAAGAAAAAGAGATGTAAATGTAATGATAAAAATAAGGCAATTGTGAATGAAAACTGTATTTTTCTGGAAAATGGGTGAATACAAAGAAAATATGAACAAATATAATGATTAAGTTTCCATTAATTTGACATGTAAGATCATAAAATTTGCAGGAACTAAATTCCAGAAAACATCATGTGCCTTCAAAAGTGATCTTACAGGAACAAGTCCTGCATCTAGAAGTATACTATTAAAAATTTCAACATCGATGGGATATATAATTCCATAAAAATCCATAGAGTTTAAAAAAAGTCCTTGAAATAGTAAAACAATACCCCAGACCTAGATGGCTCTGAGGAATTTTGAATTTAAAAAGTAGTTAAGTTACTTTATGCATGTTGAAGGAATGGACAACACAATTAAAAATTGAACAAATGTATACAAATATTCACAGTGCTACCACTGGTACATAATATGATTTGATGACATAATTGGGCAATATTCATAAATTCCAATCCAAAGCAAAGATTAAAATATTTTTATACTAAAGTATAAATTATAGGGTTATTACTGTTAGTAGAACTGTTATTTTGTAGGAGAGAAAACAAAGTGATAAGAAAATTGAAGGGAATCTGTTAAAGTACATTTCACATGGGAAATAAGGATAAATGAATGAAAACAACACAAAGATCTTGGAAATTATGCAAATCTCAAGGAAAAATATTTGTATTTACAGATACTCTTAAGAAGTTCAAAAATTTATTGTCCTCTGAAAGACCAGAAAATTCCCCTGTAAATTGAGAATGGTGGGTCAAGAAGGCTTTGAAAATATGGGGACATGAAATAGACACAAAAGAATTCAGATAATTTGTAACTTGTTGATGTCACAAAAAAAACAGCAAAGATGGCCTCAATATAGTAGTAGACTTGGCTTATAATAGGATGTTGATGATATAAACAGGTCACAATAATCAATTAAAAGACAACAATAACTAAAACAATGCACAACTTAGAAATGCACATTTTTATATCACCTATATTCTAGTTACTGGAAGTAGCAGTGATCAATAATGCAGGAGAAATAATAGCATGACAACATACACAAGAGAATTGGGTGGGGTGAATCAATGTCTATTAAAAATGCACTTAACTTAAGAAATGAAATAAAAAGCAATGAGGATGAAAACACTATACCTTTTATATAAAAAATCTTAAATGAAAGATACATTTACATCTACACTTTGAATATATCAAGAACCAATGATTTATTACACTCATATAAACCACCAAAAATTAAAAATGTATAATCTGGAAATGTAGAATAATAATATGGGTTAGAAGTGCTTTTGATGAGCCATAAAAATAAAACTGGCCAAGAAAATTAACAAAGTTTTGAGTATGCTGATAGCCTTTTCAATGTTAAAAGCCAAGCAACATACTAATAGGTTTAGTCCTAGGATAGGCTTCCATTGGGTTACTTTTCACATGAACAGGTGAGAAGAATAAACTCAAAGGTAAAACAAAATATGCAAAAGAGGTATACTTGTTATAATATAAATTATAATTACTTTGTGAATTCAGTTACTTGAAAATAACAATAATAATGTGATAAGAACATATAAGGGATTTTTGTAAATAATAGCTCATTACATATAAATTAAAAATAGAAAATAAGAAAAAATTATGCAAATAAAACAAAATTATGCCAATAACCAGAAAACATAAAACTGAATATATTTATATCTAGAGCTACACATTCAAAATTTGTATAACTTACTTTTCATTGGAATGGTGTAGTTCAGAGTCCCATAATAAGGCAACCCCTTGTCATTACAGTAACATAAATAAAACATCATATTGTAGCTCATACTCTGCTTGTGTTCACCTAACAATCTCTAAAATAAAATAAACCAGAAATTAAATTGTAGGATTAAAAACCAGGTTAAGATCCTTGCCCTTACATAATTGTCAAATTGTCATAACATGTACCAGTATCTAGATGTATAGAAGAAAATTTGAATCATCAAAAAACTATGAGTTTTTCAGAGTACTATAAAAATTAAAGAAATACATACATATGGCTTTATGTATATTATTTTTACAAATATGTGTACATGTGTGTATTACCTTGAGGAGAGAGAATGATAACCTCTGATTAAGATGACTCTGAGAAGCTATGTACCAGAAAGTTTCCAGGAAACCTATAGAATGTTGGGAGTGATGATGATCTCACAATGATATTCCCATGGCTGAGATTGGCCTATGGTTAAGCTTATGGTCATAAAATAAACAGATTATTCATTATTCATGTTATACATGGAAGTTAACTCAACACAAACTAGAAAGGATTCGGATATATTAAATATTATATTTTTATTGCTGAAAGTAACAGAGAAATGTCTACAGATGTGTCCAAAAATTCCAAACAAATAAAGGAAATATTTTTTAAAAATCCCTAAAATTTCATTTACAAAGCATAGAAAGCTGTAGGAAGATAAATTGAGAACCATTCTTGCAACTTGATAGAATAAATTAAACATATCAGTGTCTAAATTTAATGTATTGAAAAATTCAATACTAATTTTTCCAGCTGTGATGGCCAATTAAGGAGTGAACCAGCAGATGGAAGAGAGGGAAGACCTCTCTCTCTCTCTCTCTCTCTGCCTCTCCTCTCTATGTAACTCTGAATTTCAAATAAATAAATAAATCTTAACAAAAAAAGAAAAAAGAAGAATTAAATACCAATTTCAATTTGGTGTCTACAAATAAAAAAAATGAAATAAGAAGGAACATATATCATTCAAAGTATGAATGAATCCTATATCCAAATTTCAGAAAATGTGTAACTAAAACTTCATTAGTTGATTTACAGATTTTTATTGACATTATTAACAAGAATGAAAATGGTAAAAATCCCAATAATGGTTTGCAAGAGCTTAATTTTTATTTACCAGGATGTTTATTTACATTGGAATGCAACAAAGTAAGAGGCAAATTAGAATTAAAAATAGAATGAACATAACAATATAAAATGATCTTGGTATTTCTGTGAGTACAACTGGGTAAAAATGGTAAGAACAATAACACTGAGAAACAATTATATGGGGAATGGTTAGAATTATTGATCAAATTGACACATATAAAGAATATAAGCAAAATCACTCTAACTCCCATATAGTGAATACTATCATTCCTGGTGAATATTAGACTTAAAATAAAGACACTTCTATTGAAATTTGCATGTTGTGAGATTTTTTAAAAAACCTAGTTACATCAAAATTCCTCAAAAGTAAGCAAAGGTCATCTGAAAATGAGCATGAAAACAGATTCTAAGTGCATATGAAAGTTTATGAATAGAAAATCAGCTGGAGAAATTACACTAAGAGACTATTGGAACTCATAGGAGAGCTTGGTAAAGCTGTAGGATATAAAATCAGCGCTCAAAAATCAATTGCCTTTGAATACACAAATAATGCCACCGCTGAGAAAGAACAGAAATATCACTACCATTCGGAGTAGCTACTACAAATCTATATACCTTTCAATAAATTTAACCAAGGATGTGAAATTTATAAAATTTTAAAGAAAGAAATAGAAGAAGGAAAAATTTGAAAAAACCACCTGTGTTCTTGGAATGGAAGAATGAATGTCATCAAGATGGCCATTCACAAAAAGTAGTTTACAGATTCAATGAGATTCCAATAAAAATACCAAGGACATTTTCTCATATCTAAAAAAGTAATGCTAAAATCCATATGTTAGCACAGGGATACCAAATAGCAAACACAATCTTAAACAGCAAAAACAAAGCTGCAGGCATCACAAGACCAGATTTTAAGACATTCTATGGGCCAGTTACAGTCAAAACAGCCTGGTAACTGAGATACATGAAGTTTGCTCTCTTTATTCTAATAAAATTTTTTCAAATGATTACATCATGGCCGTGAATGGACTGATTACACACTCACTAACATAATGAGAAGATTTTAAGGAACTAAACAAGCTGAAGTCAGTGTTCAAGTGTTCATAAAGGACAATTAAAAATGCACAGCATTGATTCTTGGGAAAAATGGGAACTAATGCTGAAAGATGTATTGCTGAATTAGAATAGAAAATACATACTTAAATAAAAGTCTCCAAAATGTTTACTAGAATTTGGTGTACAACAGTTGTGGTTTCAGAATAATTAAGATGGCTTTCAATAAATGTTAAAGGAAATGGGCTAGCCACCCAGAGGGAGGAGGTGTTTAAACCACACAGTTGAGGCAGGAAAGCTAACACACAGCTTGAATAAATCATGAAATACTATGTTTCAGTGAGGTAAAGCCACTTCAAATGTGCCAGTAAATCCAACAGACTCAAAGACTGAAATAGTTAAATTCACAGAAGTAAACATTTTAACACACAATGCATCATAAGGAATTTTTTTGCAGCTGCTTTGAATTTTATTTGGGAAAACCAGAAGCTTAACAGTATCAAAAGGGCATACAGGCAGGGGCTTGCGGCTGGGCAGCGCAGAAGGCCGCTCTACTTGGCCGAAGGCTGCTTCGACTTCCCGGCTTCCAGGCGCCGATCTGGGCACGGGCCTCGGAGGTGACAGAGATGACGATCTCCGCGACTTCGTGGCCGGCTTGGGCAGCGGCGCTTCCACGGGGAGTGCACCCTCAGGGGACAGCGAGGAGGAGACCAGCGTGGGGTCCACGCCAGGGGAAGCGTGTACTTCCGGGTGGAACAGCGCACGATGTAGCCGTGCTCCTGTCGCTCTTCGTGTTTGCCCGTGATCTCCACCACGCTGTCCTCGGTCTTGACTGTCAGCTCCCGGGGCGAAGTGGTTCCCATCCAGGGTCATGTGCCAGCGGTCGGCCCTGTGCGGTCAGCCACTGCTGAGCTGCCTGCTGAGTGCAGGGCTGTGGGCGGGCGCCTCCGCGGAGGGCAGGGGCCTCATGTAGCCTGACAAACCGCTGGTACTGAACCACTGCCCCCACTTCTAGGGCAGCCGTGGCAGCCCAAGGCCACAGGCCACCCTGTGTGCCCTTTTGATACTGTTAATCATACAGTTGGGTGAAATTACATAAGAAACTGCTACAAATCAATATACAATTCTAAAAACCAAACAGAAAAAATGGACAAGAATATGTATATACATCATATGTATGACTGTTTAAAGAAAAGGACAAACATCTTTAGATTTATGAACAGAAAGTCAATCTCACTTGCAGAAATAAAAAACCAAAAAAATTAGCAATCATCATTTTTCCTTGTCATATTGGTAAATTTCCTAAAAATTGAAAAGATCACGTTGGCAAGGCTGACTGGAGAAGCAAACCATTGTAAACAAGCCCAGCAAACTGGGGTAGCCAGTTCCAATGATCACATCTACAAAAGGCAGTATGACTTTGTGCATCAGAATTATGAATGCTTATGCTTCTTTACTCAGCAATTTTAGTTCTAGTAATTTAATCTGGAGGTTTACTTCACCTCTGTGAATGGGCATATGTCAATGGTATCTATTACAGCTTGTGTTGTTCTAAAAATAAAAGATTGGATTAAGCAGCTAGTTAAAAACTTAAAACATCTGTAGGTTAGACCATGAGTTTCCAAAAAAAATGAGGAAGCACTTCAGGCAATGATATTCTGAGGGCATGAGCAGTTTTAATGAGCTTATCAACATCAACATCTTTTGGAAATTTTATTACCTTTTAGTTACATAAATAATTTTATTACCTTTTAGTTACATAAATAAATAAAAGAAGTACAAGCCACAATAAAATTATTACATGATAATATAGAAAAGCAAGTTTGTACAATTTGAAAGAAATAGAACAAAATTTCTACAGATGAAATATAGTCAATTAAATAGAAAATTGCTGAATAGATTAGATAGGACAGTGCACAGAGCTGAACAGAGAATTGGGCCAGTAACAAGATGCATCTGATGAAATTATATAGAATATACCAAAGATAAAGATTCTCCCTTAGTGATCTTTTGAGCTGTTTCTATTTTGAAAAAAAATGGTGGTTTTAAGTAGTTCTACAATTATGAATAAGCTATGAACCTTCCAGTTAGGTCTGTAAGTAGACTCAGACCTCTACTTCTCTGCATACACCTAGGAGTCTCATGAAGTAAGCCTGTGTTTAATGTTACTAGAAACTACCAAAGGGTTTTTCTGTTCATGCTAATAGACTAAGAATAACAGGATCTCTACATTTAGGAATAGGAAGGGAAATACAACAACCTGCCCTGTGCATCACACTCAGTAATGAAGCATGGGGAATATGAGGCACTTCAAAGCACTTCATGGGAAAACAGAATTAAAAGATCTGTTGATTTGGTGCTAAC
Source organism: Lepus europaeus (assembly GCF_033115175.1). Taxonomy (NCBI): domain Eukaryota; kingdom Metazoa; phylum Chordata; class Mammalia; order Lagomorpha; family Leporidae; genus Lepus; species Lepus europaeus. The sequence continues at coordinate 29,554,505 of NC_084851.1, read as the reverse complement.
ATTTCTTGAAATCCATAAATAATATTTGCATAGTATGCATTTTACATGAACTTTTTCAAAGCCTGCCATTTTTCCCTTTAAAGGAAAGACACAGAAAAAAATGACCACTATCATAATATTTATACAATATTGCCTCAAGAAGCTTTACAAATAGAATAATACATGATACAAAGAATAGAAATTATAAAAAGTATATTTGCAAATTAATATACAAATAAGGTTAATATACAAAACAATTATATGCCTATACAATAAGCAATCAGCTAGAAAATGCAATTTAATACAATCCCACTTACGGTAACAATAAGAACTGTGAGGTACCTCATAAGAGATTTATGAGAAAATCTTTCTGGAAAATATCATTACAAACCATTTCAGTAGGACATAAAAGAAGATGGAAACAAATGGAGAAATTTAGTACATTCATGGGGAAAATATAGCAATTAATTGATCTATACTCAATAAATTTAATGTAATTCTAATTAGAATCCCACAAGGATTTCTGAAAGATGTTGATGTTGAAAAGCTCATTAAAACTGCAGAACTAAGCAGGACACTAAGTATAAGGAGAGAGATCAAGGTCTTACAGACCCTTGTTCTAGTATCATTACAGAAATTAGGGCCATGGGGTGTAGTGGAGGGTTACAGAATTCTTTCCTGAGACAGAATAGGATGCTCAGAAAGAGCCCAGGTACATGCAGGGACTTGGTACATGACAAAGAGGCTATTAAACTTTCAGTGGGGACTGTGCCAAAATATATTTTACTTGAAACTAAGCCTCTAGATATAACTTCAAATTTTCAGGAAATATGAGGTTAACCTATCATTAATTGATAACATTAGGAAATACTCAGACAAAACACAATATGATACATTCTACAAAGGTATAAATTTTGGACCTTAAAAAATTAAAACATCATATTTGTGACAATGGAGAAAATCTATTTGGAAATTACTGCTAGTGTTTCATGCGTAATAATAATATTGTGTTTATATGCGACTGCCCATATTTTTAATATGCATAGTGATATACTGAGGTGTGACGTGTATGATGCTTGCAATTGATTTGCAAATAGTTCAGCCAAAAATGTGCCCACATTCCAATTGATGCACAGCAAAATGTTAGAAATTATTAAATCTACAGGGCTTATATGCAGAATGTCAGTGTATGCTATTTGGTTTCTATATATTAAATGTTCATAATAAAAATTGGAAAAATAAGGGGGGACCATTATAAACTCAACAAATATTTCTGAGAAAATCAAGTGTTCTTAAAAAATTATATTCCTAGCTCACATTTTAGGAAAAAATAAGAAAAAAAAAGTATAGGTATCTATAGAAGAAAAAACATCTATATTTTCTCAGATTCAGACAATTTCTTAAGGCACACAAAGAAGTCATGAGAGAAAGATGGGATTGATTATACTAAATTTTTTTAAAATGTAAGTAAAAACACCAAAAACAGATAAACAGAAAAATCAGAGTAATTAGGAGATACAACATGGAAAGATTAATATCCCAAGAAACCCATACATACCAGTAAAAAAAGTAGAAAAACATACATGAGACTAACAAAAACCTCATCTTCAGAGAGCAAGATCAGCATACCATAAGCATATTCCAAGATATGTGATCTTGAAAATACCACCTGAAATAGGACACTCTACCACACATAGATTGGCAAAGCATAGGAATAAATGCAAATATGGTAACAGTTTGAAGGAACTGAAATTCATATATAATTTCGGTAATCTAGCTTTTCTGAAATGAAATTTGACAATTGTAATGCTGAAAACTGGCATACAAAAACACTTAAAATTTTCAATTCTAGAAGTTTCCTTTCACAACACAAATCTGTTCATTGCAATACTATTTATAACTGCAAATATTAGAAACCACTCTCAAATCAGTCAATAGAGACAGAATACCTAATCTAGGTCTATTCATACAATAGGATATGACACAGCACTAAAAACAAATGATCTTGATTTCATAGAAACATATATTTAGAAAATTTAATTCTAATAACAAAATCAACAGCTACACGGTGACTCCCAAAGAACCCTCCTTGCTGGTGTTTAGGTTTTCTAGTTACTTCCCACATGCAAAATATTTGCCCAGTAGAGCCAACAGAATATGGCAAAAGTGGTGGCTGTCACTTCCAAGATTTGATTATAATAAAATGATAGCTTCTGTCTTTGGTGCTCAGTTGCACTGTCTCTGAGATGACTTGCTATGTGATGACCAAGTGCCCTGTTTTGAAGATATCCAGGCAGTTGTGCTGATGATCACTTGATGAGAAATGGAGCATTTCTGCCAGTAAGTTAGTAAATAGAAGTGATCTCTGTAGACCCAGGGCCAGAGTCAACCATTCAACCATCGCAGCCACTCATCCATCCCTAACTCTCAGGAACAGCACAGGGTGGCAAACAGCTGCTATGTTTTGGGGAACACTGCTACCCAGCAATAAATAACTAATACAGGGCTGTTGCCATGGCTTAATAGGCTAATCCTCCGCCTTGTGGCACCAGCACACCAGGTTCCAGTCCCGGTCGGGGCACCGGATTCTATCCCGGTTGCCCCTCTTCCAGGCCAGCTCTCTATGGCCCGGGAAGGCAGTGGAGGATGGCCCAAGTCCTGGGGCCCTGCACCCACATGGGAGACCAGGAGAAGCACCTGGCTCCTGGCTTCAGATCGGTGTGGTGCACTGGCTGCAGCAGCAATTGGAGGGTGAACCAATGGCAAAAAGGAAGACCTTTCTTTCTGTCTCTCTCTCTCACTACCCACTCTGCCTGTCAAAAATAAATAAATAAATAAATAAAACAAGTTAGTTATGCCTATTTAGTAAAATTAAACATGCACAGTAATTATGAGGACATATGCCTATTTCTGGATGAAGTGTAACTCTGGGGAAACAGATAGGTGGTGTTTTGCTTTTTTCAAATAATTATTATTTGAAAGGGAGGAAAACACACAGAGAGAGAGTGCTTCCACACAGTTGTTCATTCCCCAAACACAGTAATAGCAAGGGCTGGGCCAGCCTGGAGACAGGAGCAGAATTTCAACAAAGTCTTCCACATCAGTGACAATTACTAAAATACACAAGCCATAGTCTGCTACTTTCCAAGGTACATCAGCAGAAAACTGGATCAAAAGCAGAGCATCTGGGGTTTGAATTGGCACTCTGATAAGGATGCTGTATTGAAAGCAGAAGCTTAACATACGGTGCCACAATGCCAGCATTAGTGTTTTTTGTTTTCATGAGAAAGCTTCATTTTTCTTAATTTTGTAAAGATCAATTTTCTTATGAGAAAGGGCCCTATTCTGTGGAGTAGTAGATTAAGCCTCGGGCTGCAGCACCAGCATGGGTGCTAGTTCATATCCCAGCTCTCCCTCTTCTGATCAAGCTCTCTGAATAATGGCCTGGGAAGGCAGTGGAAGATGGCCCAAGTGCTTGGGCCTCTGCACCCAGGTGGAGGACCTGAAGAAATTCCTGAATCCTGGTTTCAGATAGGCCCCGCTCTAGCTGTTGCAGCCCTAAAAGACAAATGCCACACAATCTCAATTGTGTGTGGAATCTAAGAAAATCACAATCACAGAAAAGAGTGGTGGTTGTCAGGGGATCAGAGCAAAGGAAATGGGAAAACATTTGCAGTTATGAGATAAATTAATTCAAGATCTTAATCACAGTATTTAAAATATTCAACACAGTATTTAAAAGAATACTCTATTACATACTCACAACTTGCTAATATCTTATATATTCTTTAAAAATGTTACAATGCAAGGTGATGGATATGTCCTGATCATTTATTTCATTACGATTCGTGTATATGTAAAAGAGAATTCCAAAAAGTTTATGAAAAAATAAGATTAGAAGATAATTTGAATTTTCCATAACTTTTGAAAATCCTTTCACATATAAAACATCAGGTTTTGTATCTTGAATATACACAAATTCTGTTAATTATATTCCAACAATCTTGAAAAAATTAAAACAAGCAAAAAAGAAGTGGGCTCCTATATGAAAACATAAATTCAAAATAACAGTAAACTAGACATAAATTCGGGATTGGAAAGGCTTTCTTGGAACAAAATTTGTAAAACACTCATAAATTTAAGTAGCCAAAATTTCTATTTTGAAAGTGTTAATACAGTCGACAGCCTGTCAAGGGAGCCTGTAAGTGCTAAGATGATAGCCAAATGTAAAATTATAGGCCCTGCTGCCTCTCTAAAACCTGGATGAAAACCCAGGGTCACACAACACTTCCATTTTTATCTCACCTAATCTATGTTACTAGGTTACTGGAAACAGAAAACAGAGACCCCTCTAAGAACAGCTAAGCAAAGAGGTCAGTATCTTGGACAAGACCCTTCTGCACACGTATTTAGAAAACTGGGGGGAATCAAGTCCTCACAGGGAAGGAAGGAGGAACCGAGGGCCGCATTAGGACAGCTCCAGTGCCTCATGAACCCCATACACAGAACCCACAGTCTCCCTAGTGACAGCTCAGGCCCCACTGCACACCTGGGGAGACGCGGGGCTGCCGCTACACAGCTGCCCAGGGGTGGCTCCAGGGATGCGAAGTCGCTGCTAGCAGGGAAGGCCCAGGGTGCCGGGGGTCTCCGGTGCCAGTCTCCCCCAACCCAGGGTCAGAGGGGACCAAGGAATGCGCCATACCTGCGGTAGTGTGGTGCCCACAGAGCCCAGAGATGACCTCCGGGAGGCCCGCATCCTCCTGGCCCTGCAGCAGCTCCAGTGGCTCCGCTTCCCCCCAGACACCTGGGCCCACACACTCACCGTGTCGTGGTGGTCAGCTTCCTAGGTGTCCAGCGTCGCTGCCCTCCAGCCCCCTGCCGTCAGTGAAGGTGGAAAGCAGCGGATTCCGATTGGCTTGGGAGCCTCGGGGCAGCGGCGCTGTCTCCTAGGAACTGGCGCACCCGCAGAACTGTAGGACAGACGACTATGACGTCAAGACTCCTGGATGTCACCTCCCTGATTGGACAGTTTGCATGACACGTCATAAACGGCGCAGCCAATCAGCATCCTCCACAGCTGGGACGCCCTAAGCTCAGGTTGTGTGGATGGAAACAGCAGGAGTGGAGGCCTGGGTCAGGTGGGAAACTGCTCCTCCTGGGCCCTGCTCCGTGCTGCAGAAGGGCTTCTCACATCCCTGCTGCAGGAGGGCCTCTCACCTCCCTGCTGCGGGAGGGCCTCTCACCTCCCTGCTGCGGGAGGGCCTCTCACCTCCCTGCTGCTGGAGGGCCTCTCACCTCCCTGCTGCCTCTGCTGGTGTCGCCCTGTTTCCCCCTGTCCTCCAGGGCAGATTCTTTCTGGAGCTTGTGGTGACCTGCTGCAAGTGAGCCAGAATGTTGTCTGTTGGCTTATGGGCCTTTCTTTTCCCTCGTATTTTTGCTCATTTTTCTATCGGGTCGTTTGTATTACTTTTTAAATATTGATTTAAAATGCTTAAAGGTATCACATTTAATCCTTTTTTTTTTCTTTTCTTTTGTCAGTATCTGTTTTCCACTCTGCCTGTTGATCTTTCCTATTGTCTATTTGTTTCTTGCTGGTAGTTGGTGATCTATTGGATTTTATATATTAATCTTCCCAGCAATCTGATAAATTCATTCAGCAGTTGTATTTGTTTTTAGATTTAATGGACAATCTATTTTAATATCTCCAATATATTGACCATGTATTGCTTAGAAATTGACTTTTGTTGTTGTCCCCCCTCCCCCCCCCCCCCCCCGACTACTTTTCTGGTAAGAAGTTGGAGAGAGTGGAGGGAGTCTGTTCTAGGTTACTTTCAGGAAAAAAGGCTTCAGTGATCCTGCATTAATTGTGTTGTTTGTTATAGGATCCTTTTAAAGAATCTTTATTATCAAGGAAACCACTGCTTTACTATACTGCTAGCAGGTTTTCTTTTTAACTAGATGTTGAATTATTAAAGTTATTTTCAAGATTTCATCTAAATGATCACGCAATTTTCTTAAATTTATCAACTATCTGGAAAATTCACATGGCTTGTTTACCAAAGTTAACAGCTCTTGAAATTTTTATTATATCTCCCTTATTAATTATGTTTTCATATGTGATTTCCTTTATTAAACTAATATTTACTAAGAATATATGTATCTGTTTATGAAAGGGATTCTTCATTTGTATTTCAGGTTCTGGTCAACTTGTATCCTCGTCAATGTTATGCTGGCTTTCCAAAAGAAATTTTAAAATAATCTCTGCTTATTTACATTAGGAATACATTACGAATATGTGTGGGAAATGTAGGTGTGTTTATTTCTTTCTTAAATATTCAGAATATTTTGTAATTCTAGATTTGAAATTTTTCTTCTATAACTTTTTTATTGGTTGGTTGCTAGTTTTCAAGTTGTGATTCAACTTGTTTGTTCTAAGTAGGAGTTTTCCTATTTCATGTTATATTTGTGTCGTTGGGAATTTGGTTTTCAATATATAATGACTTTTGACATTTATTCAAATTTTACTCCTAAGATTATCACACATTTCTTCTAGCATCTCGAGAAGGATATATTATCTATAAAGAATTATTTTTAATTCTTAAAATTGGATATTAGTGTTACTTTTCCATTTGTATTTATAATTACTTTTACTTGTATGTTAATTTTGTTAACATTTAAAAAATATATCCTGGATTGTGGTACTCAAAAACATATCATTTATATTTGTTATTATCATTTTGAATGCCTTTCTTCTATTTACTTTCAATTTCTTTTTTCTTTTTAATTCTTGATTAGGCAGCTACAATGATTGATTTTTAATTTTTTTATTCTAACATTCATATAAGGTTATAAATTTCCTCTAAGCATTGATTTATCTGCAGCCTTTTTATTCCCTCATAAATTTCCAATCCCTATATGTGCAGAACCTGGCCACCTCCAGTATCATCATTCCTATGTGACTATAGCCATCACAGGTACATGTATTTCCATTCTTGCGCCTGAAGCACATCTGTTGTGATGGGTAAATCAAAGCTTCAAACATTAGAGACAAATTCTTTACATCTTGAAGAGCGGCAGTCACGCCATATCAGCTACCATTTACATGTCTTCAAATTGGCTATGGTGCCTGCAAATATATTATGTTCTATACAAAATCTTGAAATAAATGTAGAGTTTTTTAAAAATACACATTCCATTAATATTTGAAAAATTATTCTATATGTAAGTTTCCAGTTTTCTAGCACCAAAATAAACTTGCATATCAGTTTCATTCTCCACAAAATTTTGAAATCCTCATTGTTCATAATATGTATATATGAACTTATATGCTTCTATATTAATTTTTAAAAATCAAAAATATAATTTAGTTTTCAAATAAGTACATGAAAATTTAAAAAAAAATGAAAAGTTATTGGAAGGTTTCCAGCTGGTGTTTTTATTTGTCACACATATTTTGAAGAGATCACTTGTTCTTGAGACTGGACAGAAGGATAGAAATGGTAAATGCTAACACACAGAAAGGAGACAGTAGAAGTTCTGCAAGACAGAGTAATGCTATCTTGAATCAGTCAGGTAGCATGAGAGAAATAGAGATCCTGACTTCACTCACAATATATTAGAAATATTTCATAAAACTTACTGAGTGATTCTATGTTAGAGAATGGCATACTTACATATGATTTCTATGTTTTGATTTTTTTGGGCTAAAAGATGGATTTATTAACATAATTACAGAAGGGAAAGCTTAAATCAAAACAAAGATTTAGTAAGGTGGTTAAGATTATTTAGGGTGGTAGGATATTAGTGACATTGGTGAAATAAGGACTACAGATGAGTCAAAGTCTTTACAATACAGGGAGAATGTTTTCAAGATGAATGGTATGATATTTCCACTGCTTTTATTTGGAGGACTAAGAAATCTAAGAAAAGACACAAAATGCAATACAGACAGTTCTTACCTTATGATGCTTTAGGATTTTGCCACTTTATGATGGTGAAAAAAGTGATTTATATTCAATAGAAGCCATACATAAAATTTTAAATTTTGTTCTTTTCTTAGGATAGCAGTCTGTGCTATGATACTCTCTTGCAGTGCTGGGCAATGACAGCAAGGCCAGCTCCCCACCAGCAATGAGATTATAAGGAAAAACACTGATCCTTTACAGTATGCTGTGTTTTGGGGCTTTAAAGTACAGTGAGATTGTGTATTGGATAATTTTTATTTTAATTCATTTTCCAAATTCCTATGTAAGTCACAACTAGTAAATCTATAAAAAGAGAAAACCTCAGGATAATCCATAGCCCAAATATTACAGGATGAGCTGCAGACTGGTTTTGCTGTTTCTGATGGGAAGTCCTGAGGACTTCGGGCATGTTGACTTTGAAAAGTGAATGCACACTGTACAAATCTATTCAAAGCATCATTGTTAGGAAAAGCATGGTTAGTTGAAGGGACCTGGGCCCACTTCATCATTGGAACACCCTCTCTGTAGGCTCACTAGCTTGCCCAGCATGGAGCCCCTATGGCTTGCCAGCATTTGCTGTGAGGAAATGGAGTTAAAATGTAGTTCTATGAGGCCAGCGCTATGACATAGTTGGTTAAGGCACCATCTGCAGTACTGAGATCTCATATGGGAGTTTGAGCTGTGGCTGTTGCACTCACAATCCAGCTCCCTACTAGTGTGCCTGAAGGGGATCCTGGTTAATTGCTTTGGCCTGACCCATCCCTGGAACATTGCAGACATCTGGGGATTGAACCAGCAGATGGAAGATATCTCTCTGCACCGTCCCCAATTCCCTAATGGCTTGTCCATGGATTCTTGTGAGTAAGGTGAACCATTTCCTTTTTCTTTGCCATTACAACTATCACCATCCATCTTTGATTTCAGTTTGGAAGTCCTAGAGGCATTTTCCTGGGAAGCAGAACTATTTCCACCTTCCCCAGCCATCAGTGTCTATTGCAGTTTGTTTCTGGGGAACTTTGTGGTCAGCAGGTCTCTGAAAGCTTCTGCTATGCAGAGCCTGTGAGCAGCCTCTTGCTGATCTTGGTGGAGTCCATGGTTTCTTGTTGTTTCAGCTGCTCCATAAGAACCTTCACCACAAAAGCCTACACATTTTTTTGTATTTTTTAAAAAAATTCTTATTTAAGTTACCAAAGTTTCATGCATTTCCTATACAGGTTTAGAAAGTTAGTGATACACCCCACATTATCCTCTGTTGCACCAATACCCCAACCCTTTTCCTTCCTACCTCTGCTATTCCCACTCATAATTTTTACAGGATCTATTTTAAGTTTACTTTGTACTCATAAGTTTAATCCTACATTAAATAATGAGTTCAACAATTGGTGTAAAGAAAAAACCTTCCTCAACAAAACACACGAGGGCTGTAAACAATCAGAAAATCTCAAAATAACCATTTCACTCCAGTGGATTATGTTACAGGTACTACATTAGTTACCACAGTTCAGACAAAACACAATATATCTTTTTGTCACTGGCTTATTTCATGAAGTATAATGACTTCCAGTTGCATCTGCTTTGTTGCTAAAGACAGGATTTCTTATTTTTTTACATCTGAACTCTATTCTATACTATAAATTCTTTATCCAATAAACATTGCTGCACATCTGGGTTGATTCCATGTTTTAGCTATTATGAATTGAGCTGTGATTAACATGTAGGTACAGATAACACTTTCAAATACTGATTAATTTTGTTTTGGGTAAATTCCCAGGAGAGGGATGGCCTCATCATATGCTAGATTTGTATTCAGATTTCTGAAGTATATACACACTGTCTTCCAAAGTGGCTGGACCACTTTACCTTCCCATGAAAACTGGGTTAGGGTACATTTTTTATGCTGCATCCTCACCAGCATTTGTTGTTTATAGATTTCTGTGTGAGAACCATTTGAACTAGGGTTAGGTGAAGTTGCATTGTGGTTTTATTTGCATTTCCTATAATTGCTAATGACGCTGAGCCTGTTTTCTTTACATTTTTAAAAGATGTATCAATTTATTTGAAAGGCAGAGTTACAGAGGGGAAGAGAGAGAGAGCAAGAAAGAGAGAGTGAGCTTCCATCCATTGGTTCACTACCCAAATGCTGCAACAGTCAGAGCTGGGCCAATCTGAACCCAGGAGCCAGGAGCTTCTTCCCACACAGGTGTAGGGGCCCAAGCATTTGGGTCATCTTCTACGAGTTTCCCAGGCCATAGCAGAGAGCTGGATTGGAAGTGGAGCAGCCAGGACTCAAACTGGCACTATGGGGGATGCCAGGACTGTAGGCAGTGACTTTACCTGTTTGCCACAGTGCACTCCCTTTGAGCCTTTTTTCCAGTATCTGATGGCCATTTTAATTACCTCTCTTAAAAAATGCCAGTTCAAGTCCTTCACCCATTTCTTAACTGGAATGTTTGTTTTGTTGTTGTTAAATTTCTTTAGATCTTTATAGATTTTGTTTATTAATCATCTATCATCTGCATAGTTTGCAAACATTTTCTCCCATCATGTCTATTGCCTCTACACTTTGGTGGGTGTTTCTTTTGCAGTGCACAAACTTCTCAGCTGAATGTAATCCCATTTGCTAATTTTTTATTTGATTTCCTGTGCTTCCATGGTGTTTTTTTTTTTTAAACGACTTTGCCTATGCCAATGTGTTATAGAGTTTCCTCAATGTTCTTTAGTAATTGGATGGTATTGGATCATAGATTTATGTTTTTGATACATTTTGAGTGGATTATTGTGTACAGTATAAGGTGGAGGTCTTGTTTCATATCTCTGCATGCAGAAACCCAGTTCTCCCAGCACCATTTTTGAAGAGACTGTCCCTGCTCCAGGGATTGATTTTAGCTCCTTTGTCAAGGATAAGTTGGTTGTAAATGTGTGGATTGATTCCTGGAGTTTCTATTCTGTTACATTGCTGTACACATCTGTTTTTGTGCTAGTACCAGGTTGTTCTGCTTATAATTGCACTGTAATATGTCTTGAAATCTGATATTGTGATGCTTCCAGCTTTGATTTTTTTAGCTTGATTTTATTATATAACAGTGATTTAGCTACTTGGGGTCTCTTGTGTTTCCATATGAATTTCTTCATCATTTTCTCTAGATCTGAGAAGAATGTCATTGGTATTTTGATTGGGATTGCATCAAGTCTGTAAATTGCTTTTGGTAGTATGAACATTTTGATGATATTAATTCTTCCAATCTGTGAAAATTGAACATTTTCCAACTTTTGTGTCTTCTATTTCTTTGTTTACTGTTTTGTAATTTTCATTGTAAGAATCTTTGACATCCTTGGATAAACTTATTCCAAGGTATTTAATTCCTTATAGCTATTGTGAATGGAATTGATCTTAAAAACTCTTTCTCAGCCAATGCGTTGTTTGTGTATACAATGGCTATTTTTTTGTTTGTTAGTTTTATATCCTGCCACTTTTTGAAACTATTTTTATGGGTTTTAGTAGTCTCTCAGTACAGACTTTTGTATCTCTGTTATGTACAATCATGTCATCTGCAAATAGGGATACTTTATTTCCTCTTTTTCAATTTGTGTGCTTTGGATTTCTTTTTTTTTTTTTTATTTTTTTGACAGGCAGAGTGGACAGTGAGAGAGAGACAGAGAGAAAGGTCTTCCTTTTGCCGTTGGTTCACCCTCCAATGGCCGCCGCGGTAGGCGCGCTGCGGCCGGCGCACCGCGCTGATCCGATGGCAGGAGCCAGGTGCCTATCCTGGTCTCCCATCGGGTGCAGGGCCCAAGCACTTGAGCCATCCTCCACTGCACTCCCTGGCCACAGCAGAGAGCTGGCCTGGAAGAGGGGCAGCCGGGACAGAACCGGCGCCCCGACCGGGACTAGAACCCGGTGTGCCGGCGCCGCAAGGCGGAGGATTAGCCTAGTGAGCCGCGGCGCCGGCCTGGATTTCTTTTTCTAGTCTAATGGCCTTGGCTAACACATACAGGACTATATTGAACAGGGATGATGATGTTTGTCTGGTATTGGACTTAGTAGGGATGCTTATACCTTTTCCTCATTCAATAGGATGTTGGCTATGAGTTTGTCATAAATTGCCTTGATTTTGTTGAAGAATGTTCCTTCTATACCCAGTTTTATAAAAATTTTTATCATGAAAGGGTATTGTATTTTATCAAATGCTTTCTCTGTATCTGTTGAGATAATCTATGTTTTTGTTCATCAGTTGTGAATATGATATTATCACATTTATCATTTGCAAATGTTGCACCATCCCTGCATAGCATGGATAATTCCCACTTGGTCTAGGTGAATGATCTTTCTGAAGCATTGTTGGATTTCATTAGTTATGTGATTGTGTGTGGGGTAGCCTATGCTGAGGTAGTCTACACTGGGGCTCAACTATTAAGTCTTAAGTGGTCGGACAGTTAGAGTTTAGATTCCTCCCTCTACAGTTGAGTGACCTTAGGCTAACACTCTGGTTTTTCTTATCTAGAAAATGGGCATAGTAGTGGTATCACACTGAGAATAATGTTGGGAATCTGCTGTGAGTTAAAGTGTTGGGTAAACAGATGTGTGCCTACTACATAAAAGTGCTCAAACCTGAACATGCAGAGACAGATGTGTGCATTGTATACAAAGACATCCAAACGAGAATATGTGCATTCCTAGATATGTGCCAGATACCTGTAAGGTACTCACACAGAGATACAGCTGCATGCAAAAATTTACACCAGGCACACAAGAGGTGCTCATACCTGCACATGGGCCTGCATGAATGTGTGTCTGGCATACAAGCATCCCCACACCTGAACATGTACACATAGATATGCACCTGTTACACAAAGATGTTGACAGAGCACATATGTTTGCATGGCTCTGTGTCTGGTACACAGAAGGAGTTCATATTCATGGGCACACATAAGTCCCCAAGGATGGGAGTCGGCACAGGTTATGTTGGGTACCCAGGTACCCAACTCACGGTGTCCAAATAGGCCCCAGGCAGAGGTAGAATATCAAAAAAGATGTCAGAACAATTTGGCACACAGCAGGTACTAATAAAAGTTGCCCTCCTTCAGCCTGAAGAAAGTGTGTGTCCTACAAGGTGAACAAGCCACATTCATTTCAGAAAACATTTTCTGGAGCAAATGACCCACAGAAGGAGCACTTTACAGGCCTCTCAGCTAAGAGGATCATTTTCCCTCTGGATTTTGCCTTTATCATCTATACTTTTGCAGAGGACTTACTGCCACTGCATTTTCTTAGCATAGGAGCCCATCACCTTTACACCTCTCATGGAAAACACAGATCCAGACACAGGACACAGAAAATTTAAGGGACACCTGATAAAACTAAGACAGAAGATTTGGTTCGTTTTCCTACCTGGACATCCTGCAAAAATAGGCTTGGTCTCAGGTAAGAACTGTAATATTATGGCTTAAGGATAGTAGAAGTAACTCCCAGTTCCTGAGTGTTACAGATATCTTATGAAGATTTATTCATTTATTTGGAAGGAAGAGTTACATACAGAGAGGGAGACACCACATACACACACACACAGATTGAGAGAGAGAGAGAGAGAGAAAGAGAGAGAGAGAGAGGAAGAGAGAGATCTTTGTCCACTGGTTTGCACCACAGTTGACTGTAATGTCTGGCACTGAGCCAGGCAGAAGCTATGAGCCAGGATCTTCTTCTGGGTCTCCCACATGAGTAGCAAGTCCCCAAACACTTGAATAATTATCCACTGCTTTTCCCAGGCCATTAGCTGGGAACTGGACAGGAAATGGAGCAGTGACAATGTGGACTGTTGCCCAAATGGGATGCCAGCCATTCAGATGGGAGCTTTAGCTGCTATGCCACAACAGCACCCCCCAATGACAGGTTTTTTTTTTTTTTTTATTTAATGAATATAAATTTCCAAAGTACAGCTCATGGATTACAAAGGCTTCCTCCCACACACAACTTCCCCCCCACCTGCAACCCTCCCCCTTCCCACTCACTCTCCCCTTCCATTCCCATCAAGATTCATTTTCAATTCTCTTTATATACAGAAAAATCAGTTTAGTATATATAAAGATTTCAGCAGTTTACCCTCACACAGTAACACAAAGTGAAAAAATACTGTTGGAGTACTAGTTATAGCATTAAATAACAGTGTACATCACATTAATGACAGAGATCCTGCATGATATTTTTTTAAAAAAATTGATTACTTTTCTATGTAATTTCCAAATTAACACCAAGGGTTTTTTTTTTTTTTCATTTTCAATTATCTTTATATACAGAAGATTGCTTCAGTATATACTAAGAAAGATTTCATCAGTTTGCACCCACACATAACCACAAAGTGTAAAAATACTGTTTCAGTACTAGCTATATCATTACTTCACCTTGGACAACCTATTAAGGACAGATCCCACATGGGACGTAAGTACACAGTGACCCCAATGACAAGTTTTTATCTGCTTGTTTTGTGAAAGTTTTCCTTATTTAACTATAAGGAAATTATTTCTTTCATTCTCACATGATGTAGCAATTAAAAAATACAGGAAACACTGGGAAATTTTAGTTTCAGATAAATGATGAATGCCTTTTATTGTATTCTTCATTGCAATATTTGGAAATTAATTGTGCCAAAACATTGTTATTTGTTTGAAATCCTAATTTAACTGAGAATTCTGAATTTTATCAGCAACCATTTTTTGGTTCCTGCAAACCATGGAGCAAAATTTGGATGAACTACTCCCATTCTACTTAGGGAGTTCCCTTGGAGTTAGGGGAGATTTTATCCACTACTTTCACTAGGATAACCTAGCTTTCTTTTTATCTCAAGTTTTATTTAAATAAGTGATGAAAAAAGTGATGTAACTCACTTATGGATGAAATTTCCCTGTTTTGCAACCAAGAAATTACAGGTCCTTGTTCAATCTCATTTTGTTAAAACCCTTTATTGTACTCACTCCTTCTGTAATACCAGGAATAGAGTTAGAGGGGATTACTGAAGACAAACACCTTGCACCCCTTTTCCTCAAAAGGCCCTGAAAAGTGAGTGAGGAAACCATAGCTGTTCAGTCCTCCTAGAGAACATTAATATCTTTTGATTGTTATAATTCAGAATTCATTGCCTTTAGTCTTCATATTCTACAATATATCATCCAATCTTATAGTTCCTTCGTACTTTCTTTTTTAAAATGCTTTACTCCAGAAAGACCTATGAAGACAGTTTACAAGATAACTTACAATCCAGAAAGCATTACATTGGAAATGCTAATCTCTCTTCCTAAGAAAGAATGGATAAACACACATGGATGCCCATTAGAGGGATATCTATACACTAGTCTATTGCTGGCTGACACATTTTGTTCACCTGAAAAAAGCCCCATCTCTCAGAAGAGGAATTTCACTAAGGAATCACCTGCACCTGGACAACTCAAAAGCAAATATCTCAACAGGTGGACAGCATCTTCATGCAACAAAAAATGCCACCCCCACTGTGAAGGTTCAGTCCTCACCAGGCAGGATGTGTGCTTTGATGAGCATGATGAAAGCAACCTTTCAAAAACCCTACTCTGCATATCTGGGGCATTTTGTGTTTTTACACAAACTAAATAAGAAGGTATAGTGGCTCTGATCATGCAGCTATTAATTATGATAATGATGTGACGAAACAGTCAAATGTTTGTGCTGAGTGCCACCTAGGATGCAATAAAAGTGTAGGTAATTATAACAATATAAAGCAAAGGAAATGAAAGACATGTTGGAAAATACCTATTAACATATAAATGTTCATTGTGGGAGTACTATGTGCTTAAGTTTTTTTTATGATTTATTTAAAATCTTAGCAAAATTTTAAATTTTAAAACATAATTTAAAAGGAATATTTTTCACTGGATTACATAAATAGCAAGTATTTTGGAACTGTCACAAAACCAACAATAAATATCAAAAAGCTCAAAGGATAAGAAGTGAATATCAGGGGCTGGCACTGTTTTGTAGCAGTTAAAACTGCCTGCTGCAGTGCTGGCATCCCATATGGACACGATTTTCAGTCCCAGGTGCTCCACTTCCAATCCAGCTCCCTACTAATGAACCTGAGAAACCAGTAGAAGAAGGCCCAAGTTCTTGGGCCCCTGCACCTTTGTGGGAGATTTGGAAGAAGCTCCTGGCTCCTGGCTTTGGATTGTGCCAGCTCCATCTGTTGTGACCATTTGGGGAGTGAGCCAGCAATTAGAAGATTTCTCTCTCTCTCTCTCTCTCTCTCTCTCTCTCTCTCTCTCTCTCTCTCTCTCTCTCTCTCTCTCTCTTTTCTCTGCCTCTGCCTCTCTTTAACTCTGCCATTCAAATAAATAAACCAAAAAAGTAAACATGAAAGACCCAACCTTAATGAACATTGGGAAATCACAGATATTCTAAGGTTTACAGATTTGCTGGCACCCTGCAAAGCTTATGTAATGAAGACCACTGTAGCCCTGAAGAGGTGCGCCAGAATGGGCAGGTTCTTCTGGGATTGGATATGTGGCAGGAACTTGAATGAGGACAAGAGAGATGGGGAAGGCATTGATGCTAAGGGCAAATGTCAAGATAAAGGAAGAGAGGTGGGGAAGCATGCCTGTTTAATTAGAGCATTGTTATTTAGAAAGTGGACTCGGGGCACCAGATTCTGTCCCAGTTGCCCCTCTTCCAGGCCAGCTCTCTGCTGTGGCCCTGGAGTGCAGTGGAGGATGGCCCAACTCCTTGGGTCCTGCACCCCATGGGAGACCAGGGTAAGCACCTGGCTCCTGCCTTCAGATCAGCATGGTGCATGGGCCACAGCACGCTGGCTGCGGCAGCCATTGGAGGGTGAACCAACGGCAAAGGAAGACCTTTCTCTCTATCTCTCAGTCTCACTGTCCACTCTGCCTGTCCAAAAAAAAAAAAAAAAAACTTATAGAAAGTGGGCTCAAAAATAGATGCAGTTACCCCATAAACACATATCAATATTAAGGTTTTCTTAGAGGGATGGTGCTTCAATCTCTCCTAAGTTTTTAGCAATGATAGGAGACTGTGGAAGTACCACATCTTGTCCTTTATCAGCAGTCCTATTTCCATTTAATCTTTCTCATATTCATGGTAACTAGCCTGTAACCTCTCATGGGGATCTCCTTGTAAAGAATTCCAGACAGATCATCTGCTTTGATCACTATAAATTTCTGAAAGGCCCAAACACTGATGACCATTCAAGCCTGGGCATCCATTGACACCTTCAGAAGTCCAGTCCCTTATTTCTGAAGGATCAGCGGGAGAAGCTACTTGAGCCATCATCTGGTGCCTCCCTGGGTGTGCATTAATAAGAAGTTAAATCACATTAAGTTTACATACTTTGATATGAGATGTGAGCATCCAAAAAATCAGCTTAACTCAGTGAGTGAAAATATCTGCCTTTTTCACCTCATATTTTATAGTTACACTAGATATAGAATCAATGATGGAAGGATATTTTCTTTCAGTGTAGTGAAGATTTCTTTCACTAATTTCTGAGAAGTCAGTCGTCATTCATATATAGCTGACCCAGTAGCCTGTTGTTTCTTTCACAATGTCCAAGGTCTTTTCTTTGTATTTGGAATCCTTCTGTTTGTTATTTGCCTGTAGTAGTTTTGTATCTGCTGATTAAGGGGTCCTCAAACATTTCATTAAATTTGAGAAGATTTTCACCATTTCGAAATACATATTTTGTTTTTTATTTATTCTCTTCCTACTGAAATTTATTGCTTTTATGAGGGACTTCACAAAGATTGTAGAAAGTTGAAAGAAAAAAACAACTTTATTTTAGTGCAAAAATGATAGTAACCCATGCCTAAAAGTGGTCTAGGAAGTTCAGTGAAAATGCATATTGTAAAACATGATGTATCAAGATTCTGAAAAGTGTGTATTTGTAGATTTTAGTATTTATTTTTACCAAAGTGAAATTTTAAAATTATTTGTAAATGCTAGATTATTTTCTATATTGTTCCTGGACTTCTGAAGCTTTGCATATTTATCTAGTATCTTTCATTAATTAAGAAAGGCTTTTGGGGGATGACACTGTGGCATGGTGGGCTGAGCCTCTGCCTGTGGTGCCGGCATCCCACATTGGTACCAGTTTGTGTCCCAGCTGCTCCTCTTCCAATCCAGTCTCTGCTTATGGCCTGGGAAGGCAGCAAAAAGTGGCCCAAGTGCTTGATTCTCTGTACCCATGTGAGAGACCAGGAGGAAGCTCCTGGCTTCTGATTGGCTTAGCTCTGGCTGAGCCATCTGGAAAGTGAACCAGTGGATGGAAGAACTTGTTGTCTTTCACTTTGTCTGTAACTCTACCTCTCAAATGAATACATACAGTCTTTAAATTAAAAAAAAAAGTCTTTTGGTCTATGTCCATCTTAGTCTATTTGTGATAAGAATGTCACACAGTAGGTTATTTAGAAATAAAACATTTTTTTGCCAAAATGTATTTACTTTAAAATACTTTTTCAAAATAGCAGCCCCGGAGAGTAGCCACATGGGACTGCACCTCTGGGGTCCTACCCTGTTCCCAGGTTGCAAGATGACATGCCAGTCTGTGGGTCTCTCTCTGGAGGATGAGAGCCTGAGGGGGGAGGAGTCTGCTGAGGGATCATCTAAGATGCCTCTGAGTGTGTGCCCATGGAAAGAAGTGCCACTTGGGTACTTTCCCTCCTCTTCTGTCCAGGCTCTCTGACTCAGAAGTCACAACTCCCACACTTCTGCTAGGCGGTCCCATTGCTGTGTCTTGTGTGATGCCTGTGAGACTAAGTGTGTGACAGATTAGTTGCTTTTTCAGCTGTGGTTGTGAGTTACAGCACAGTCAGCTCCAGTGAAGTTAGAGAGACCATGGATCTTGCCAAGAATGTTAGGAGCCTGCAGAATCTTCGAGAGAAACAGCCAGGATGGGGAAACAGTACCCAGCATACTCTGTGGGGACATCCCCAGAGAAGGCACTGGGCTACAGCCCCTGGCACCTGAGCAATGGATGCCAGGGCCACTTCTCTGCTCTCGTGCCATCTGCTCCATTCCAAGGCAGCCTCTCAGGTGACTGGATCTGATGGGTTAACACCTGGTCATGTGTCTTTACACTAGCAGCAGATGTGGCTGAGAAAGTGAGCACCTGATTTGTGCCTTACAAAGAGGACAGTAACAGTGGGAACCTTCCCCAGGACACTGGTGACTGAAAAGCTGGACAAATGCCCAGCATCACTGAGGCCACCTTTTATGAACCAGATGTTCCATGTAGAAAGCCAGGCGCCCAGCTTCTCTTGAATATGCAGGGTCTGTCCATGCCAGTCAGCAACTCTGTTGGTGAGGTGCCCTGGAGCTGAGCAGCAGGTGTGCTAAGACAGGTGCTCAGCTCTGTTGGTGAGGAATCCAGGAGCTGAGCAGCTAGTGAACTTGTAAGACTGGTGCTCAGCTCTGTTGGTAACACATCCTAGATGGAGCTGAGCCGCAGGTGTGCTCCTAAGACAGGCACTCAGCTCCTAATAATGCACAAAAGGCATCCTGGATAGAGCTCAACAGCAGGTACACTCATAAGAGAGGTGCTCAACTCTGTTGGTGAGGCATCTAGGAACTGAGCAGCAGGTGCACTCATAAGACAGGTGCTCAGCTCTGTTGGTAACACATCCTGGATGGAGCTGAGCAGTAGGTACACTTGTAAGACAGGTGCTCAGCTCTGTTGGCGAGGCGTCCTGGATGGAGCTGAGCAGCAGGTGCTTGCCAACTCCTCCCTGAGCCCCAGGTCAGTTCACTCCCACACTACCTGCCTGGCCCTCTGTTCACCTACACATTCAGGTGGAATCTGGCTACTACCCATCCAGTGATGCACTCTTACTTTCCCACAAGTGATATGCTGTGAGGTCCTCCATAGGGGTCTCTGTGCTAAGGCATTGTCATGCACCATCTTGCACCATCATGTGTGGATTTGTAGGCAACCACCTTCCTCTCCATGCCTCATTCCTGGCCTCAACTGTGCCTTCACCTTCCCCAGAGCATCTCAAGGTGCTCCTTGCAGGTGGAGGGTTCCTGACACAAGTCACAGAGTAGTGATCCCAGAGGACAGTAAGGGCTAGGTAGTGATCTCTGAGGATCCCACAGAGTGGCCCCCATGTGTGCAGGTGGGTGGGGAAGCAGACCAGGTGGGGAGGTGACTGTGTTGTCAGGTTCCCCTGTTGCTGGCTGTGACTGACAGTGATAGTGGGGCCACTGTAATATAGCTGGCTCATACAGACATAATGTCATCTCTTTGACCAAGGACAGTGCCATAAATACATTCCCCATCGGTCCTGAGCCCTCACACCAGGAGTGGGTGCCTAGGTTTTACCCTCTAGTCCCTCTGCCTAAGTTTCACCCTCTGGCCCCTCCTCCATTAAGCTTGGAATGGGACTCCTGAAGTTAACTCTGTGGCGTGGTCTTCAGTTGAGAGGGAGGAGTTCATTAAGAAATTACATTCCTCAGTCACGCAGAGATCAGGTGACTGAAAGGAAGATACTTCGAAAGTTGTGCCAAGCCTTAAAGGCCATGATGGTGGGTTCCTCTCTGTTGAGGTGAATTGAAGCTGTGAAGAGCATGATCCATAAAAGTTAAAGGGACAGGCATTTAACCTAGCAGTTGAGACAATGCTGTCTCATATTGGAGTGCCTGGGTTCCACTCCCAGCTCCAGCTGCTGATGCCAGCTTCCTGATAATGCACACCCTGGGAAGCAGCAGCTAGAACCTCAGGTACTTGGATTCCTGCCACCCTCATGGGAGAAATGGATTGCATTCCTGGCTCCAGCTCCCGATTCCAGCTTCCTGATAATACACACCAGCTGGAGGCTCAGGCTCAGGCAATTGGATCCCTGGCATCTGCATGGGAGAACTGGATTGAATTCCTGGCTCCAAGCTTCAGCCTGGCCCAACACACCAGCAATAGCTCTTGTGGGCACTTGTGGAGTGAACCAGCAGATGGAATGTGTATGCATTTTCCCTCTCTCACTCTCCATCCCTCCCTTCCCCTCACTTCTCCTCCCTCCTTCTCCCCATTCCCCAAACCTCAAATAAGTAAAAAAAGACTTAAAAATAATGAAAAGTTTCCTGCATCTGGAGAAGCCCCATCCAGAATCCCGAGGTCCCTGTGTTCACACTCAGTACTTCATTCTTGAACAGTCTCCAAACAAGCAGGTGGCAGCCCTGTTGCTATGGAAAAGGATGAATTTCTTTTTTTCTATGGGGAAAGTTAAGGAAAAATGGTGTTACATTTTAAGAAACCACTGTAACTTTCTCCTCACTCGAGTGTTGTCGTTTTGGCCACATAGTTTAAACAGTACAGCGGCACTCACACTGGCACGGAATTGAACAAAGAAACAGATTAAAAGCACAAGGTGCAATTTGTGCAACTCAGGTGGCCTCTCTTCCCCATTCTGCCTCCTGAGGTGGAGTCCTCAGGTCTCTGCTGTTTTCTCTGCCGTCCATATGAGCTACAAGGCTGGAGTCGACGTATCCCAGTCACTATGCCTTGGCCCTGGGCATGTCTGCTGAGGCAGACACACTCCAGCTCCAGCTGCCAGGGCTGCCCATGCCCTTGCTGGCATCTGTCACCTAGATGGGCTTCCTGGGCTGGGACTGGAAGGGCTGCCCTGAGTGCCTAGGCAGCCTCCAGGCGGAGCACTTCCACTTCCTGCCCCCTCAGTTTGGCACTGGCCAAAAAGCTGGAGTGAAGAAGGAGGTGCCAATAAGAAAGTCTGTGGTGATAAAAAGCCCCCACCTGGGCATTTTACACTTGTGTAGAATGTTCTGTCTGCAGACACAGCCACACCCCCCTGTTTGCTGAGCACCAAAGCAGCTGAGCCTCAAGGAAGTGTGATGGTTGACCTCTGTCACTTTCAAAGTTGCTGACAGCTTTGTAGTGCTGTTTTCCTTGCATCTTTTTCCCTCACACTGTAAGAGTTAGGAAGCAGAATGAGGCTGACATTGGTCAGTGGTCCAGCACATCTCAGCTCAGGGTTAGCCTTCTCACTGTGAGACTGGTCAGTGGTCTAGCACATGTCTTGGCTCAGGGTCATCGTCTTCTCATTGTGAGATTGGTTGTGGTCCAGCATGTGTCTTGGCTCAGGGACATAGTATTCTCACTGTGAGATTGGTAGGTGGTCCAGCACACATCTTGGCTCAGCTGTGTTACAGTGGCCCTGTTTTGTGCTGGTGGGTGTTTTGTGCCAATGGGCACAGTTCCAGTGCCCAGTGCTGTAACTGGAGTGGAACCTTCAGCAATTCTGAAGAAATCAGGCCCAGGATCAGTGGCAGTTGAGGCAGGGCTTACTCCATCTTCCTAAGGTCGACCTTGTTTGCTGGGACTGAGACTTGAGACTGAGAAGTGTGGGACCCAGCCAGGAGGGCCACAGGCAGATTTTCCAGCCCTCAGAATGAGTGAGCTGCAGACAAATGCTGGGTCTCTGTTGGGGTTCAAGAGTTCCCAGGCCAGCAGAAGCTGGGCACCCCTCTTCAATGAGAAAGTCAAGCTCCTGACGCTGGATGTCCCACAGTTAGGGGAGCCAGCCTTTCCAGGTCATCAGATGCCCATTCCCATATGTTCCCAAAGGTATCTAAGCTTCTCCATCTCCTTTAAGCTTCTCCATCTCCTTTATTTAATCAACTGGTGAGCAAGCATCTATTGAGGGTTCTCAGTGGTGACCATGAGAGCAAACAGCATGGGTCAGCAATTTAAATAGATTTGCTCTGTAGCTTTATGGATTCTGAAGCCATCTTTGCTCTTGATTGCTTTGCATCTCCCATTTCATTAGGCCTATGCTTCAGAAGGCCTGGCTCATGCAGGCACTGCAAGCCTCACGCAGCCCTCATGTAAGAAGCCATGTGGGAGGGAACAGCCATTGTAAAACTACAAGGCCTGCTAATTTCTCCCTGAGGTGCCTCTGGAGGGTGACTGCATGTCTGTTTCTCACACATAGTTCTAGAGATGCATGTGTGTGTGACACAGGCCCTGGGGGGGGTGCAGACATGCAGGAATAGAGCAGAGACTTGGAAGAAGTGTCTCCAGGTCCCCTCATGTGTGGTGTTGACCACAGGTAACAGCATCTGGAGCAGGAGACCCAAGCAAAGGAGAGTCACATGAACAGTATTGGGGAGGAAAGGGAAGAGGGGCCAGAGCTGCTTGGGGCTTCAGGGACAGCAGCCTGCCACTCTGCAGTCTCTCCTGCCTGTTTCCACTTGTTCAGAGGCCAGACTCCCCAGGAAGAGGCTTGTGACTGAGCTTGGCCATGCTCCAGCCTATTGTAATCTTTGGGTGGTGAGCAGAGTATTTGGTGTTTTCCATCACTGGTCCCCTAGACTTATTCTCTTATTTTAAAATTAATGAATGAATGAATTAATTAATTAATTAGTTTGAAAGGCAGGATGAGAGAGAGAGAACATGCAAGTGAACTTCTGTCTCTGGTTCACTCCTCAAATAGCTGCACTGATTGGGGCTGGTCCAGGCAGAAACCAGGAGCCTGGAACTCCATCCAGGTCTCCCAGATGGCAGATAACCAAGTACTTGGGTCATCACCTGCCGCTTTCCTAGACTCATTAGGGGGAGCAGCTGTGATTCAACCTGTGCTCTGATACAGGATGCAGACATCACAGGCAGTGGCTTAATCTACTGTGCCACAACTCTGGGCCCTGTTATGGAGTTTTTGGTAAAGGAAACCACTTTGAAAATCAGTGGCTTAGCACAGTGTCTCTTTCACTGGCTTGTAAGTCAGTGAGTCTGTAATTGGTGCTGTGTTCTGCGGGGTGGTTCTTCTGATGTTGGCCAGGGAGACTGAGCCAGTGCCGGTCAGCTGAGATGATTGAGCCATGGGGCTTGTGTGCCTCATGTTCTAAGGAGCTTGAGTAGGATTAGGACAGCACTGCTTTGTCACTCTCTCATCCAGATGGACCCCAGGGCTGACTGACATGCAAGAAGTGAAGAAGGGGATCCTGTTTCTAAGAGTGGGGGCTTCAAAGTCACATTGCTAAGAGATCCTGGACCCAGGCCAGGGCAATGGGCCACTTTAGGAATCTACCACAAGAGTAATCTGAATGTGGACTCGTACTCCCTGCTGTGCCTTCCTTCAGCAGTCCTTAAAACCATGGCTCAGTGCATGAGATGAAGGAGTACTGCTTTGGACCTGTGTAGGATTTGAAAACATAAGACATTTTATTAAGGACGCTTCTTTTCTACTTTATCTGAAAACAGAGCCCCTTTTTATGATGGAAGAGTTTGGAGCCAACAGGGGCTGCTTTGGTGCCTTAGTGTCTCCATCTGTCCTAGCCCTGCCACTCAGCTGCATGGTGCAGAGGAGCCCAGGGAGCCTGTCTCATCACCTCCTGTGCCAGGAGGCATCCTTGTTTACAACCCCTCCTGTAGTATCTCAGTGCGTGAGTCTTCAAATTCATTAAGTTAATCGTGCTTTCTTGCTCCAGCATTAGAGACGAGTAGCCCAGATAGCTTCTTAGTCTCTGCTGTGGGTCCTCTTACAGCCTGTTAGGATGCCTTTCCATTTGGATGGAGGCCAACTTGAAACTGTGGCTTGTTTGATGCTATCAGGATTCCATTATGTGGAAATAATAATCATTTGCCAATAAGTAATGTGTGAAGATGCAGTCTTTTTTAAAAAATTTTTCTTTTTCTTTTTTTTTAATTTTTGGCAGGCAGAGTGGACAGTGAGAGAGAGAGAGACAGAGAGAAAGGTCTTCCTTTGCCATTGGTTCACCCTCCAATGACCACTGCGGTCAGTGCGCTGTGGCCGGCGCACCACTGCACTGTTCCGAAGGCAGGAGCCAGGTGCTTATCCTGGTCTTCCATGGGGTGCAGGGCCCGAGCACTTGGGCCATCCTCCACTGCACTCCCGGGCCATAGCAGAGAGCTGGCCTGGAAGAGGGGCAGCCGGGACAGAATCCGGTGCCCCAACTGGGACTAGAACCCGGTGTGCTGGTGCTGCTAAGTGGAGAATTAGCCTGTTGAGCCATGGTGCCGGCCCAAAGATGCAGTCTTTTCAGGGCTCTGTTTTGTGTGTGTTACATCATCAACAGTGTCACCCATCAGAGTACAAAATAATAATGCTGTAAATAGTCCTGTTGCTCAAAATAGCAGTGATTCTGTTGCAGGTGTCTTTTTTTTTCTTTTGGACAGGCAGAGTTAGACAGTGAGAGAGAGAGAGAGACAGAGAAAGATCTTCCTTCCATTGGTTCACCACCCAAATGGCTGCCACGGCTGGCATACTGTGCCAATCCTAAGCCAGGAGCCAGGTGCTTCTTCCTGGTCTCCCATGTGGGTGCAGGGCCCAAGAAATGGGGCCATCCTCCACTGCCTTCCTGGGCCACAGCAGAGAGCTGGACTGGAAGAGGGGCAACCGGGGCAGAATCCAAACCTCAACCAGGACTAGAACCTGGAGTACCAGTGCCACAGGCAGAGGATTTGCCAAGTGAGACATGGCACTGGCCCACAGGTGTCTTCTTAACTGTGCATTGATTAAGGTGAGTGAGGCTGCTTCCTGTCAAAGTGACTAAAGGTTCTGTGTGAATACTGTTTGCCAGGGGAGCAAGTGTCTTCAATGCACAGGAGCAGACAGCAGGTGACTTCCTGGAAACTAGAAGTCAGCACAGTTCAGTGAGATATCCATGCATCTGTGGAGGACCTGGGGGTCCCAGTCTGCCTAGACAGGCCGTGGGGCTCTGCAAGTTGCAATTCCTGATAGTAGCTGAGGAATGCAGTGTGAGGGAGTGCCCATGTACTTGGGGTCAGGTGACACCAGCCCTGTCTGTGCTGTCCCCAATCCAGACCACTTGCCACAGGCTATCCCCAAGACCTTAGAGCAGGGCTGGTGGCATGGAGGGACTAAATTTTAACTGTTGTTTGATTTTAATCAATTTTGAATACTCATGTGTGGCAGCTGTCTACCATATTGGCACAGCACAGAGCTTGCAGAAGTCTGGGTTTTCGAAGTGAAAAATACATGATAGAATGAGACCATCTGCTTTTGTCTTTGGAGTTGCTCCAAAGAATACCCCTTTGAGACCAGGGACACCACTTCTCACTGCTTAGGCTCCAGCCCCTCTGTTGAGAGAGGTTGGCCATCAGTGCCTACTGTGTCACATGTAGATGAGAGACCAGTTAAATGCCCTGTGTTGGGCAGATGACTCTTTCCACAGGCAAAGCACATGTGCCACTGGACGTGTGCCAAATTCTAGTCACTGCTAGACCCTGGTTTTATTTAGTGATGCTGATGTTTTACTGTGTATAAGGAAAAAATGTAGTTAGCTAAGCAAACTCTGGATGCCATGCATGGGAAGAGACACCATGTTTCTTAAACAGGGAGTTGGACAAAATTCAGTTTACAAAAAATATTACATAGATAATGAGATAAATGGCTTTTGGATGTAGCAAAAATTACCAAGTGAGTACAGTAGTGTCTCAGATGTAGACAATGCTGCTGTAGGTGCACATACCTTTTGAGTTCTGATTATTTTTTTTAATTTTTTAACAGATTCATAAGTCTTATAATGCTTTAAAACATAGAATCTTGTCCTTCAAACCTTTGTACAGCTGAGCAGACTCCTTTTTCTTCTTTTCTTCTTTCATTTTGCCTCTCTTGTTTTTATTTGGAAGTAAGTTGAAAGCATGAATATTCATGATGCTGTTAAACAGGATTTTTATTTAAAGAAAAAATGGATTCAAAGTTTTTTTCTCTGTGGCTCTCTAGTCTAAGTGAAATCCCTTCTAAAGGACTGATACAAGGGATTTAGAAGGTTTGCTGTTTATTTTTGCTAAAATATGTCACAGGTTCCTAAGGTGTTGTGGAATGAGAAGGCCATGCCAAGATGGCCACTGGCAAGTGAGCATCAGTTACTCAGGAATGGCTTCAGAACCCACCTGGCAAAGGAGCCTGCCTGGCAACAGGCAATGATTGGTTAGGGCATAAACCACCCCTTGACCAGATCGACTGCCTCAGCTATTTAAGCAGCTCTACCAACTGAAATAAGTGAATTTGTGGCTGCTTTCCTCTGGCCTGCTTTCACCTGACTCCCGGGGTGTGTGTGGTGATTCCATGCCTCTTATCCCCACTGTGTTCCTCCTCACAGAACAAATCAACCTCAACATCTGACACCCAATGTGACTGAGAGAGACAGCATGTCAGACTCAGTGAGGTCCCTCCTTGATTTCAGCAAGTAGGCCCTTCGGTGTTTTGTGTGCTGTTCAGTTCTGTGAGGGTGAGCACAGAACCCCCTCCTACATTCCTTTCCTTGTCCTTGTCCTCGGTCTAAGTGGTCCCAGGTTAGGCACACACCACCCAGAAGTGTACACCGCTTCTCAGCTCCTCCTTTCACTTTCGGTTCACCCAGCAAATTCACATATGGGACTGATTATCGCAATTTGGAACCAAGTCATCTTCTCTCATTCCAGAGAGATGATGCTCCGGAGACACCATGTGGGTATATGGCCTTGACCTAATGAGTCAAGGAAGTCCCCCACTAAGCACAGGGCATACATTTGATCTGATACACCACTGTGTGTTCATCTAAAGTAGAGAACCCCATGCATAATGCCATCAGCCTCTGAAGTGCTAGGAATTTGTTTTGCAATGGCAGCAGTGCTGTGGGTGTATTTCATTTGGGTAGAGTTAGTGTGGTACACTGCTCTTAAGTGCTCAAACGTGGGAAAGATACCCCCCTCTCAGAAGCACACACAGATTACCAAACATGATGAATCTGTGAGTGATAAGAGCCTGACACTCCAGGCTGCCACCTCAGAGGCAACAGTCAATGACTTAGGGAGAGAGAGAACTCTGACAGTGAAAATGACATGACAGCAGATAATGCAGCAATGCCTAGTCAGCCACCCCCCCCCCCAAATATCCAGGGGATGAACTTAGATGACCTTGAGGCAATAACGCATGTGAGGTCATCCCATCATCATCACCCAGTGAAGATCCCCACATTTGTGGCAGTCCCTTAGCACCCCAGGCTCTCAGGGCAGCCACTAGACTCCATCCCACCCACATGTTTGCCATAAATGTGGGAGTGGATGCATAATTCCAACTGTGGATTCCATCGCCCGTGGAAAGGCTTCTGCTGGCTGGCGCCGTGGCTCAACAGGCTAATCCTCCACCTTGCGGCGCCGGCACACCGGGTTCTAGTCCCGGTCAGGGCACCGATCCTGTCCCAGTTGCCCCTCTTCCAGGCCAGCTCTCTGCTGTGGCCAGGGAGTGCAGTGGAGGATGGCCCAAGTGCTTGGGCCCTACACCCCATGGGAGACCAGGATAAGCACCTGGCTCCTGCCACCGGAACAGCGCGGTGCGCCGGCTGCAGCGCGCTACCACGGCGGCCATTGGAAGGTGAACCAACGGCAAAAGGAAGACCTTTCTCTCTGTCTCTCTCTCTCACTGTCCACTCTGCCTGTCAAAAATTAAAAAAAAAAAGAAAGGCTTCTGCTAACCATGGGCTAAGGATATGCTTGTGCCTTTCCAGAGAGTGTGGGACAGCCCATTTGGGTACCAGCCAGAAATATCAAGCCTGCAACTGATAGCCAACTGAAGTAGCACCTTGACAGTAGGGACTCCACTTTGGAGCACTTGAGACTCTACTCTGGGAAAGCACCCCCACCACCACCACTGTGAGACTCTGGTCTGAAACTATGATCTAAAAGAGTAGAACAGTAGCAGTCCACTACATCACACTTGGAAGAGCATACAAACCCCCTAGCATAATTGTTCAAGCTTAAAAGTAGAAAGGTTGCACCTGGGTAAATGATAAAAATGTAATTTGTCTATGCCCTACATATAATTAAAACCAATACCTGGATTAATGTCAGGATTATAAGATTGTAACTGGTATTGTCAAGATTATAATTGATACTAGTTTCGCATAGGTTTTAGGTCAGCTTGACCCTGGTAACCATGTATTCCCCCCTGTTCCTAGCAACCACGAATTCCCCTCCTGATTTTGTGGTTTTTGCCTTTATAAACCCTGTTGCTTTAGGCTTCAGGGTCGAGAGTTCTTTAGGGCATGAGCCCACTCTCCACCACCAGCAAATAAAGGACCATCAAATTTTATCAATGTGTGGAGCTCCTTTGTTCATACTCGCTCAGGTACAACACAACCAGAACCAGCTGAACAAGACTGAGAGTCTGCCTTGTTAGCGGACACACCTGCCCTTATCATCCTACCCTGAGGAACTGCCCATAGCCACATCAGCTACTGTTTTATATCCCAGTTAGCTCTGGTCAGCCACTCAAATGGCCCACAGCCTGTGTGTAGTCAAACCATTTCTGATTACCATTGTTCCTCATTCCTACCCCCATCTAAGCAAGCACTCCTGTGGTCTCCCATTTTGAGCACTGGTTAGTCAACGACGGGTAAGATCCCCTGGGGGACAACCTAAGACAGGCACAGTGCATACGGAGACCACATGGAAATGGGGTCAACAATGGTATTGCCAAGAATCATGCCTCCTGTTGCTCAAAAATAAATGAAAAGGAGGAAATGTGGTGGAACGAGATGGCCTTGCCAACATGGCCTCTGGCAAAGGAGTGTCAGTTACTCAGGAATGGCTTCAAAACCCACCTGGCAAAGGAGCCTGCCTGGCAACAGGCAATGATTGGTTAGGGCATAAACCACCCCTTGACCAGATTAGCTGCCTCGGCTATTTAAGGTGCTGTACCAACTGAAATAAATGAGTCTGTGGGCTGCTTGACTCTGGCTTTCACCCGACTCCCGGGGTCTGTGTGGTGACTCTGTGTCTCTTGCCTCCACTGCACTCCTTCTCTTAGAGCGAATCCACAGCAATACTAAGATGGCATCTTTTTCAGAGAAAATGCAAAATAAATATATTACCTTTAGATACTGCCATTTTCTTTCTTTCTTTCTTTCTTTCTTTCTTTCTTTCTTTCTTTCTTTCTTTCTTTCTTTCTTTCTTTCTTTCTTTCTTTTTTTGACAGGCAGAGTGGACAGTGAGAGAGAGAGACAGAGAGAAAGGTCTTCCTTTTGCCATTGGTTCACCCTCCAATGGCCGCTGCGGTTGGTGCGCTGCGGCCAGCGCACTGCGCTGATCCGATGGCAGGAGCCAGGTGCTTCTCCTGGTCTCCCATGGGGTGCAGGGCCCAAGAACTTGGGCCATCCTCCACTGCACTCCCTGGCCACAGCAGAGAGCTGGCCTGGATGAGGGGCAGCCAGGACAGAACCGGTGCCCCGTCCGGGACCAGAACCCGGTGTGCCGGCGCCGCAAGGCGGAGGATTAGCCTAGTGAGCCGTGGCGCCGGCCAGATACTACCATTTTTTATCCCCAAGCTTCTGGGAGAGAGAAGATAAAGTAATTGATGGAGAGGGAAAAATGAAATTTTTCTCACTGTCCTAGGTACAAGAAGAAGAAAAACTCAATCAGTGTCTCAGACCAGAGCCAGGTTCTTGTTTGCTCAGTGTCCCTGGGCACTCTTCTTCTTTCACATGGGGCCTCACTGTTGTACTCAGGGGTGTGGGTCACTGCCCACCACCCTCTGCTGCTGGAGCTCCACTAATAAATACATGATTATCTTTGTGCATTCCCATTGGTAAGGGCTGCCCATTTTTCATGAGGCCTGTTGTTGCCTAGCAGAAAATAATTATACCATCAAAAACATACTGTGACATGGGCTGAAATATGTCGGAGGCCACCCGACAAACCACATGGAGACACGCAGCACTCAGTCAATTCATCACCATGTTTATTGCCTCATCGTGTTCCAAGCCAAAGTAGGGGGCCCAGCGATGAGGGACTGGAGGCAGTCTCCCTAAGGAAACCCTTCAGTCTCCAGCCCCGAGCACACAGAAAGACAAGGATATATACCCCAGACCCCATACAGATAACATTCATTGTGTGCAATCATGCATAGCACAGGAATAGAGCAAGTTTACAAAGTAGCAATGATCAGGGTACAAGCTCTGCAGATACAGCAAAGAACATCATAAACCTTCATCAGAAGTCACATCCTGCCTGCAGGAATGTGGGATGAAAAATCTTGTGCCTACAGAACAAAAGCACAGGAAACAGGATTAGATAAGGGACAGCCTCAGCCTGCAGCATCTCATGTCGGGCCAGGGCCACTGGCCCCGATATCTCCCCCTTCTTGTTTGTACAAGAATGGCCTGGTGTTTATGGTAACCGGTGTCTACACTGTCCAGAGGGCCACGGGAGAGGGCCCATCCCCCACAAGTCCCTCGTGTTAAATGCTGAACAGCGTGGACTCGTGCCTGTCTTAGGTGCCCTGCAGCTCTTACTCTGCTTACCCGTCATCAAGGATACAGGAGGCATGTCCTGCCCTCTGTCTTAGGTTGCTAGAGAAGCCTGCAAGTGCTTACTCGTCGTTGACTACTGGTCCACCCTAAGAACAGTGTAGGAGCAAGCGGTCAATGAGGCAGTTAGGAAGAGAGAGACCGAGGCTTCCACGGCATATCACATACAGCAGCCCCCTGTTTTAGAGTGTCCTCGAGGGTATGTACTGTCCTTTTGATAGCCTCTCTGTTTGTGCACATTGGAACGGTGGGAACGTTTGGTTGTATTACTTCACATCAGTCTACAGGCAGGGCTAGGCAGGCAGGCAGAAGACAGAGATTGTGGGGGCTGGCTCCCCACAGCTCCCCCTTTTTTATTACTTTAGGACCAGTGCCTGTCTTAGGCACCCCTGAGCGGAGTGGCAGCTTACCCGTCTTTGCCAGAGGGTCGACTTGCATGAGCAGTCTCAGCCCTCCTCTGTCTTAGGTTGTATGCCATCCCTCAAGGCACTTACCCGTCTCTGGCTACTGGTCCAAGAAACCAAGCAACACCTGCTGTATTGCAGGGGAGGGGGGTTTTGTAGCAATGACGTTGAATGGGGACCAAATATCTGTGTCCAGTTGTGTTGAGTTAAGAACCCAAATCTCTTGCTGTAGTTCACGCAGCAAACGAGTGAAATTACTGTCCCAGGTGTGGTTCAAGGTGGCACCTAAAGAGCGAGTCAAATTAGCAAGACGAGTATAGTTATGCCAGGGAAATGGAGTAGCGCAAAGCGTGACAGATTGAACCAAGCAGGGGGTTCCCCATATTCCCGTCATAGATTCAGTTTTTCCTGGAGAACGTCGACCCGTTGGTTTAGTAATAAGATTCCTGAATGGATATGCTGATCCACTGCCACTTGGAGTGTTCTTGTTTGATCATTCTTCTGGAGCATGGGAATAGGTGACCTTTTTTTCTTTCAGGAATTTCACAAGCCAAGACTGACCTTGACTTGTCTATGACTTGTTTATGGGCTGCCTACATCTCCCCCTTTTTTATTAAATGAGAATGGCCTCTGTCTTAGGTTGCCCTCAGTCATCTCTGTCCTTACCCGTCATCGGTAACTCTGGCAGCTTGGCCTAGAGCCCTGTCTTAGGTTGGTACAGGATGCTGAGCATCTTACCCGTCTCTGAGTACCATTCCAGCCCAACATTAGGTGAGAGATGAAACATACAGCCAAATATTAATTATTTGTGATTACAAATAATGATGAATGTCAGTTCATACAGACTGCAGCGAAGTCAGCATAAAATGCAGAACACACAGAAAACATCCCATACCAAGTAGGAAAAGCAGTAGTGGTCCAGTCAACATTAATAACCAATGAATTCATTGAAACCCTCCAAATGTTAGGGGGTTAGTAATAAACATGTTTTGCATTTCATTCTTAAGTTTATCAATGACAGACTCTATAGATGGCACATTGTTAGTAATGTTAAAACAACAATTTCCTGTTACAGATTTACAACTTATATGATTTTTTAACATCAAGTAATTGTTAGCTGTATGGTTTAAAAGTACTCCTGAGTGAACTTGATCCAATGTTTCGGCTATATTGGACAGTCCAGTAGCAGTAAGATTAATTGTTTTGGTCACTAAACATGCAAGCCTTCGCAGTCCATGGTTATTTCCAAAGGCCAGTCCAGGAACACTTACTACTGGTACAGCCATGGCCAGGGCAGTGTCCTCTCCTATTAGGATGACGTTGCCATTACAGTCTTTAGGTGAAGCATGCTGCCGACACGCTCTATCCACCACTGTAAATACAGATGTCAGCATCGGGGCCACACAGTCCAGGGAGCAATTGCGGAAGTTATCAGAGGCTAACGATGTGAAGGCATATTTGTTACATAAAAAAACCCATCCCTTAGGAGTCCATGTCCCATACCAGTATTGGATTAGGTGTATTTCATTGATTGGTGATAGGATCCCTTTATTTTACCAATTGTAAAACCTTAATAACTTGTGGAGGCTGTGCACTCCGTAACTTGTCATTCCAATTTTCACTCAATCCTGAGCAGAGAGCCCATTCCTTTGCCAAAGAGGTGAACTGAGGGTCTTTCCAGCCAGAAACATTACAGGTTACACATGTAACTTTAGTTTTTCTTTTAAAGAAAGGCATTGCTTTGTATACTTGTAGATTTTGTTGACTTTACCAATTTGTGACAGCAAATTGTTTTTTAGCTGTCTGCTGGGCACAGACTTAGTTACTTTTAGTTTAATCTGCAAGAAATATGCTGCAAGCCTTATAGTGCACACTAAAATTATTTAGAGGAAAGATGGTAAAGGAGTATAGATTAATAGAATGTTGCAATAAACATGGCTCCATTGCTTTAATAATACTATAGCAAGACGGTCCACTGATTCCTGTTGGGAGGGCCTGAGACTGGCCCCACTTTTAGTTTTTTGAACTCCGTTTTTTAATGAATTACCTTTTTTATGAGTTTTGGAGTGACATTTATTGGCCCAATGCCTTCCCCTTTAGCACTGGAGGAAAATGCCAGGAGGAGCCCTATTTTGATTTTTGACTTTTGGACAATTTTTGTACATGTCCCTGTTGTCCACATTTATAGTACCCTTATTTATTGGGCATAGCCCTCCTTGATAATTTTTGTAATGACATACCATGTAGAGTGGCAGGTCCTGAATGTCCTGTTTTTAAGTGAATTTATTTTGTTAATTGTTTATGCAAGGGACTGTCACAGAACACCTCAGCCACAGTAGCAAATTTATCCATGTTTACATTGTACTTACGTTTAGTAGAATTTATAGTGCTGTGGACATCACTAGGCAATCTTTACAAAGCACCGGAAAAGAATCCATACTGAGAATCAGACATTATTAGTAATCATTACAGGCATGTTTAACATTTAGCTTGACTGCGTGTTTCCCTGGGATGAAGCAGCAGTAGTGGCTTGTTCTGGCTCTCTCTTAAAGCCTCCAAGGACAAGGGTGGCTCATTGCCAAGATTTTAGGCAAGCAGTGCGTCCTGTCCCAGATCTTGGCCAGAGAGCCAAGACATGAAGCATGCCCACCTGTTTATTAGAAACATTCCTTTATCCTCCTCCCCAGGAACTGGCCAGGCTCCCAAGGAGCAGGAGAAGGTCATTTGGCAACAAAGTTACTTGTCCACCAGAGCTGAACCTAGATACAAGCCTTTTTATTTCAAAAATTTGTCCTTACATTTGGCCCTAGGGCTGCATTGAGAGGTAGACATAATTAACACATTATAAGAATACAATACAAAATTTTCATACAAGTATATATCCAGCAATCAAACACAATAATACTCAATGTGTTTTAAGGGTAAATTGAAACATAACTGAGGGAGAATTAGCTTCTTGGGCACCCATGTAAAGGACATAAAAAACAGTACCATTCCAATACAACAACTCAAGCTGCTGCAGACAGCCTGAGAACTGGCTAGACAATCCCATGGCATGGAGATCTGAGGCATTGTGACTTGTTAAACAGACGTGTTGAGGTGCACAGTCCAATTAACAAATGCACTAACATTTTGCATTACTCTAAAATTAGTGATTTGGGTTTTATGAAATATTTGTAACATCTCTTTTTGATCAGACAACAAATTTTTCAGCAGATGGAACACGGTGGGTAACCATTTAGCCATAATGATAGTAGCCTCTTACTATTATAAGACCCCTGCTAAAAGAAATTTTAAAATAATTCTAGCAAGGGTTAAAAAGTTTGGCTGCTGACAGTAGCCATTCCTTAAGATAACTGTGTCTCCACCTGCCTGCAGAATAACCTTGGGAAACTGCCTTGTAAAACTGCTCTGTGTCTGTGTAACGGTCTCACGCGATAACACTTGCAGGAGTCTGGAAAAGAGTTACAATAAGGTTCTGTGACTGAAAGGGCTAATCAAGAGACAAGATGGGGGAACTATTTTTTTTTTTTGCTTCTGTATAATGGCTAAGCTTGTAAAACATGTGTTATTTATAGAGAACAAAGAAGAACGAAAAGTCTCCAACCCCTTATCTTGTGACATACTAAGGTTTTACTGTTCTACTGCCATCCTCGTTCTTGCTTGCTTCAGCTGATAAGAAGAAACTGCCCGCGACCCCCATCCCAAGCCCCTTACCTAGCAACCATTAACTTACCCAATAAAATACTAGTAACCTGTAGCTTGCCCAATAGGATTGTAACACAATTAAGTATGCTAATGTTGTGGTTTTTAGCTTTAAATACTCTGTAAAGCTATTGCTCGGGGCTGCTCTCTCTCTGCACCCTACCAGAGGGTGCTGCTGAGACGGCCCATTTGCAAATGTAATAAACTTTCCTCTTGCCTTTTGCATCGATTGGAGTGGAGTCTGTGTTTCTGGGGTCCGGTGTGTGGGACGCCTGCTTAAGGGGTCTTACACTATCTGTAATTGTTACATTTTTGTAGGTTTGTGCAATCTTAACTATTTGGGGCATATTTTGATTTACATATTTTTTTGTGAAGAAAACCACGCATAATCTGCCCAAGAATTCCTATCAATAATAGGGTAGAGTTAGCACATAATACAAAAATAGAATGGGCAGTCCGGACACTTTGACACGTTTAAATGCGCATTTTCCATAGTTATGGCTTAGAGGGGCTCCTGAGAAATTTTTTGTCTTTTAAGTCCTACACATGCCAATTGCTCCCTCCTTTCTCCTGCAACCGGCGTCCCGGTGCTTTTTAACAAGGCCTTTATATCCTTGTCACATTTAGATGTGACTGTATATTCCCCATGGGCAATAGGAGAGGCTCCCCGGGCAAGCCCTAGTCTGCCACGCCCTACTCGTGCTTATGTGCCTCCCTTTTAATCCCTACAGCCTACTACCGCCGCAGCCTTCCCTCTTACAGAGGCTTACCTGTGGATGAGATGAATCCGAGTCACGGCACCAGCTGTCGGAGGCCACCTGACAAACCACATGGAGACACGCAGCACTCAGTCAATTCATCACCACGTTTATTGCCTCATCGCGTTCCAAGCCAAAGTAGGGGGCCCAGCGATGAGGGACTGGAGGCAGTCTCCCTAAAGAAACCCTTCAGTCTCCAGCCCCGAGCACACAGAAAGACAAGGATATATACCCCAGACCCCATACAGATAACATTCATTGTGTGCAATCATGCATAGCACAGGAATAGAGCAAGTTTACAAAGTAGCAATGATCAGGGTACAAGCTCTGCAGATACAGCAAAGAACATCATAAACCTTCATCAGAAGTCACATCCTGCCTGCAGGAATGTGGGATGAAAAATCTTGTGCCTACAGAACAAAAGCACAGGAAACAGGATTAGATAAGGGACAGCCTCAGCCTGCTGCATCTCATGTCGGGCCAGGGCCACTGGCCCCGACAGAAATATATGAAGGGGAGTAAGCATTTTGCTTTGGGTTTGTACAAACAGTATTGATTTATGAAAAAGAAATGCCCAAGAGCCTCTTTGCAATCAAACAAGTTTATTCCTGATTGTTTGGTGAGTTAGAAGCTTTGAGCCACAAATCATTACTGTATACATTCATTCGGTTGAACAATAAATATTTATTATTCTCCTATTAAGTTGGCTCTCTACATGAGATGTATACATGTATTCTTTTTATTAGACAATAAATATTTATTAAGTTCCTACTAATGCAGTCTCTGTGTACTGGGTATCTGAGGGGGGTCAGAACACAAAAGATAAGGGTCTCCACAAAGCTTTCCCTTTAGGGGTAAATGAGCAATAATCCAGAATAAAATAAATCACTTAAAATAGGATGCAAAGTGTACAGAACAGACGTCAGGCTTCCTGGAAGTCAAAGATCAGAACAACAAGCAGTCTTGATGGTGTGCTCACTGCTTTAACCAGTGTTTCCACAGTGCTGGTTATGCATTGCCAGTAGTTCAGCATTGACCACTACACATGACCACCAATATGTTAACCATCGATCTTTATCAAGTGACAAGGTTTCATGACAAAGGCAAGTTGTGGTAAAGAGAAACATCAAATATGGATATGAGAAACTTTGTGATGGGCCACAGACATGGCTGTTGTGCAGGCCTTCTGTTCATGAGAAGCTGGAGATGGACACAGAAGACAAGCCATCTTACTAGCTAAAGTGATCAGTTTAAGTACATAATTGATCAAAAAGATAGTATTAAATGTCAAAAGGATCTCATAAATAAGACCAGTGTCTGCTAATAATGATAGAATTAAAAAGGAGAGAATGATTGAACATGGGAAGCATGATACATAGCAGACACATGGGATGGCAAATGCCCTAAACAGCACTTTGGCCTAAGAATCAGCCCCTAAGGCATTTGGATCCAGCTAAAAAGCCCATGAGAGTTTCTCAGGCATGGAAAACCAAGACACTGTGGCAAAAAAAATTACCTAAGACCTCTGGAGTGAGATTCCAGCAGAAAGAATGGGCCATCAAAGAAGGAGGTACCTTTCTCTGAAGGGAGGAGAGATCTTCCACTTTGATTATGGCCTTGTCTAAATAAGGTCAGAATCTGTGAACTCATGAGGCTTCCGTAGCCTTGGCAGCTCATGACAAGAGCTCGGGTGACTGCTGACGTCATAAATAATAGTGTTGGTTTGTTAAATCAACAATGGGAGTCACTGTGCACTTATTCTCCATGTAAGATCTCTGTCTTTAATGTGTTGTACTATGCAAATTAATGGTAAAGCTAGAATTTAAACAGTCCTTTATATTTTGTGTGTCTGTGTGGATGCGATCTGATCAATCAGTTGAAACCTTTACTTTGTATATACTAAGTTGATCTGTATATAAAGATAATTAAAAATGAATCTTAATGAAGAATGGGATGGGAGAAGGAGTAGGAGATGGGATGGTTTGTGGGAGGGATGGTGGTTATGGGGCAAAACCTCTATAATCCAAAAGTTATACTTTTAAAATTAATATTTATTGAATAAAAGTTTAAAAAAAAGACCTGAGTCTGATCATCATCCTGTGACCCAGGTCCCTCCTATGATGGTTTGCGTGTCTTGCTTTTTGTTGCTCTACTGCAGAACACCCCACACTGCCCCTGGACTGGCTAGGCAACCCTCAGCAGATTGGCCTTTCTCCTGCTGGAAGGTCAAAGATGCCCTCAGCCCCGTATCTGGCCTCCCAGCTGGGCTGGCTGTGTGGCTGGGAGCTATGTCCCATTGTCTTTATCCCTCCGTATTCCCTCTGCTTTCCTGTAGTCTCACCAGCATTGTGCCTGGGTTTCTTGTTAGAGTAGCTCAGGTCTCCCAGAGAACAACTGTAGAAGCTGCAAGGCTCAGAGTTGGTCACAGAGGCAGCTCAGAATTGAGGAAAGGAGGTGTGTGACTCTGGGAGGGAGGGCAAAGCTGCATCAGTCATATACCAGGCATGCCGAGAGTGGTGGCTGCAGCTGCCAGTGAAAAACTCTACCCCACACTCCCACCCCACATACACTGCCAAAACCAGGAGCTCACCAGAACCACGCCTGGCAGGAGACACCTGGGAAACAACAACCACAGCATGTTGTGGGTGTGCTGAGGTGGAGCAGCCATTTGGGGATAAGAAGAAGATAAAAATGGGGGTGAGGAGGGGGATTGGATCACTTTGGGCAAGTGTGTCAGAAAATCATGTGCACTCACTCATGGAATAATAAAAGGAAAAACTATTGCTCAGCCAGCCCTCGTGTGCCAGGCACCACACTGATTCTTTGCATGTAGGAGTCCGTACCAGATGAGCATGGTGGATTTCTCCATCTTAGGTCATGTTTAACTGCCCCCCATCTTAGCAAGTTCTTTCCACCACCTGTCACCTCCCAGCAGGTTTTGGATTCAGTTCAGGCCATGTGTTTACTCCTTACCCCTCCCACATGTTTCCCTTGGAGAAGTTGAGGGGGTGGTTTTCCTGGTGACTGTGTTGTCTACAAGTTATCCCAAAACTTAGAAGCCAAAGCGCCCATTTGTTTTGCCCATGATATTGTGGGACAGGACCTGACTGGGCATTTCTCACTTGGGTTCTCTCAGGTGGATACTGAAGTTTGCTGAAAGCCTCACCAGGAGGGTCATCAAGAGGGTGCAGGCTCAGACTGGAGCTGACACCCCTGCCATCAGCACTGTCCACGGGAGCCCTGTCACCTCCTCAGCACACAGCCAGCCTCTCAGGAGCAGCGTTCCAATCCTGAGACTTCGCTGTGGCCTCCATGGGCACCCCTGTCCTGTTCTCTGTGGGTTGAAGCCTTTCCAAGCTCTTTCAGATTCAGAGAGGGAACAGGGATTGAGGAGGAGTGTACCTTAAAACTGGCACAACCTGGCCAGCATCGCTGCTCACTAGGCTAATCCTCCACCTGTGGTGCCAGTATCCCGGGTTCTAGTTCTGGGGCACTGGGGTGTGTCCTGGTTGCTCCTCTTCCAGTCCAACTCTCTGCTGTGGCCTGGGAAGGCAGTGGAGGATGGTCCAGGTGCTTGGGTGCCTGCACCCACATGGGAGACTGGGAAGAGGCTCCTGGCTTCAGATTGGCGCAGCACCTGCCGTGGTGGCCATTTGGAGGGTGAACCCCCCGGATGCCCCCTCAGTGCTCTGCCCTCTGCAGTTCAGCTGCACAGACTCATTTTAAGCTATTTGGAAAAGCACAGTTATTTGAGAAACATGACCTTAAATCCTGTACCAATGCCCTAGTGCCCGATTATGACCCTCTGGCTAGCCTGTGCATCATTTCCTCCTGGGGCTCCATGTGTTGGCTCACTCCTATAGTAGAATTACTCACATCACAGTGCATGCAGATTTATGAGGTGTTTTGCTGTTTGCTTGTGTTGGAAACATTTTCCCCAACTTTAAGCGTTCCTCAGAAACATTTCTAATTGTGTCACAGCATCCTGCCGTGTGGAGTTAGCATAGTGTAAATAGTCAGGACACCTTCCAGAGTACTGGGTTCTTCCCCAGCTGTATTCTTACCTGGCAAAGCCCCTTGCACATCCATGTCTGTCTGCTTCTCCTTTTCCTTGAGGTGACCTCTCAAAGTCAATATGCGTTACCATTTTCAGGGCCTGGCACACAATTTCTCAGTGTTTTCCTGAGGGGATCAGTGGGCAGGAAACAGATCTTCCGCTGTTGGACATGTTTTCCTATGTGTGTATTGCAGAGTTTGCCTCAGAGAAAAACAAATTCTTCCTTCACATTTTATTTTGAATTCTCTGTTCTTTGAACATCAGAATCCCACCACCCTTGGGCCTTGCTTTCCTGTGGAGGCAGAAAAGCACCTGGTGCCCTGAGCAGCTGGCTGGCTCAGTACCCCAGGCACATCCCAGTGGAATCAGGGTCAGGGGTTGGGGGTTGCATCTTTGAATGTGTGAAAGAAAGGGCAGGAAGAATGTGCACACAGGAGATCCGAGGCCATGTTCAGTCTCCTCAATCAAATGCACATCAAGTCTGATTAACACACAAGATGAACATTGATTATGCAAATAGGAGTAAAAGGCTAATAAACAGTGAATTATTTTATGTAAATAGTCCTCTGTCAGATGCATGGTGACACTCAGTGTGGGGACATGGGTAGGTCTCTGAGCCTCTCTCTTCTGTGATCCTGTTTCCAAGGCTCCTGGAACTGCCCATGGATCCCAGTCCAGTCTGCCAAGGGGGGAGTTGAGACTCTCATGGCCCTGGACCAGCTGCTCTGATCCTCTCTGGTGCCTGGGGTCAATTTTCAGACTTGTCTTATGCCCCAGATTAGAACCATGCTGACCCAAGCCAGGGGCCAGGCCTGCACTCAGCTTTCCTGCCTGATGGCCTGAAAGATGTTTAAGAGAGCCACACTGGTGGAGTGGTGCCCTTGGAGTGCACATATCAGCTCCTAGGAGCCTGAACTGGCCTGAACAAGCTGGT
The DNA here is from genome assembly GCF_033115175.1 of Lepus europaeus. Lineage (NCBI taxonomy): Eukaryota > Metazoa > Chordata > Mammalia > Lagomorpha > Leporidae > Lepus > Lepus europaeus. Next base: position 29,513,396 of record NC_084851.1, on the reverse strand, counting down.
GTCTCCCAGTGCCTGGAATTGAGCCATGATATCAGGGAATTTGTGGACCTGTGTGGCTGGGGAGTCCATTCACCAGAACATACCTGACAGGGGTGCCATCAGCCCCATCACCAGCACACACCTGATGGGTGTGCCCTCACTCGGCCCCATCACCAGCACACCTGATGGGGGTTCCTTCACTTACCCTGCTCACCAGCACACACCTGACAGGGGTGCCCTCACTCAGCCCCATCACCAGCACACACCTGACAGGGGTGCCCTCACTCGGCCCCATCACCAGCACACACCTGACAGGGGTGCCTTCTCACTTGGTGCCTTGGGGAATGTGGTGAAGTCAGGTGGACATCCCTTCAATCAGATGCAGACCCCCACTTTATGGGCCCTGAACACTGAGGGGCCCCTGAGGCAGTCTGACAGTGACTCCTTACCCAGAAGACAGGAACAGTAGGACAGCCCCTAACTTCCACCTGGACAGCAGAAGCCAAGTGACCTTGCCACCCGCTGGTGTGCAACAGAGGCCCCTGGGGACCCTGGTCCATCCTCACAGGGCTCAGCTCAGTGCCTGTTGTGAGGTAAGACCCATGGTGTCATCAGAAGGCTTGGCCAGGGGATTCTCTTCCTGGGGTCTGTGGGCTGGGAGCCCCAGTTCCTTGCCAAGCAACTGAGAAGAGCTGGGGAGATAGAGTACCATGTTTCTCATTTTTTTTTTGACAGGCAGAGTGGACAGTGAGAGAGAGAGACAGAGAGAATGGTCTTCCTTTGCCATTGGTTCACCCTAAAATGGCTGCCACAGACGGTGTGCTGCGGCTGGCACACCGCACTGATCTGAAGCCAGGAGCCAGGTGCTTCTCCTGGTCTCCCATGGGGTGCAGGGCCCAAGCACTTGGGCCATCCTCCACTGCACTCCCGGGCCACAACAGAGAGCTGGCCTGGAAGAGGGGAAACCGGGACAGAATCCAGCACCCCAACTGGGACTAGAACCTGGTGTGCTGGCGCCGCAAGGCAGAGGATTAGCCTGTTGAGCCACGGCGCCACTTACCATGTTTCTCATTTTGCAGCGGCATCATGTACTTGCCGTGTTCCATGACTTGGCAGCCATTCACTAAGCAGGTGCCACCCACAAGGGGCTGACCCAACCCCAGGCTGTGAGCCCAGGAGGTGGGGCCTCCCTAGTTGCCCTGCCAGCTGCTCCACACTGGACAGGTCTTCCATGGATGTTCCCTCTGGTCACTCCCTGAAGGAAAGAAACAGAAAGGATGCGTGGGGGACACAGAAAGGGGAGTTGCTGTGGGCAGGGAAGGGGGAGGGGTGTGAAGGGAACCCAGGGAGGGGCATCCAGACTGGCATCTCCCTCTTTATCACCTGTCCCACTTGGCTGACAGAGAACCTGTGTCCCTGTTCATCATAGCAGTCATCCTTGGTGAACTGGCTTGTGTACCCAGAAGATGAATTTATGCAGAGGATATTCCTGGGAGGAATGTGGGGTCACTCGGGAAAATGGGCAAGACAGGAAATCCCAGCAACAGCTGGCACCTCATCAGTGTCACTTCTTGTGTTCTACATGGACCACTGCTGCCCTGAGATAAGTTTTTTTAGCCAGTTAACTTAGAGACAGACAGAGGGCGTGAATGTGTTTGTGTGTGTGTGTGTGGAGAGAGGCAGGAATTTCATTTGCTGGTTCACTTGCTAAATTCCTGTAATGGCCAATGCTGTGGCAGGCCAAAGCCAGGAGCCTGGAATTCAACCCAGCCTCCCACTGTGTCACAGGCATGTATAGAGGGAAGCTAGAATCTCTAACAGAGCTGGGACTGAAACCCAGGCACTCCTGCATGGGATGCAGGTATCAGCTGTGCCCAATCTACTTTAGATTGCAGTGCTTTTTAAGTCACCTTTGTTCTTAGTAATGATAGCTTTAACATTACACATACAAGGCATCTTTGTGATGTTCTAATGTACATGATAATGAGTACCAAAGTGCAAGTGTTGTTCTCAATGGTTGTCCAGATGCAGGGTTCCACCAGGAGCACTTGGGGAAGCAGGGTGTGCAGCATGCAGGTGGAGAAGGGAGGGGCTCTGATGCTGTGGGAAACCTCTGCCCCAGTCACACACCCTGCACACCTGCGCTTGCCCCCGGCTGTGTGTTCCTCCTGTGACTTCCACAGACTCAGCGGATCAGAGTCATACGGACGTGCCATTTCAGTCCTGGAGGGCGGAAGCTGGCATGGGCTTCATGGAACTCAGTGCAGGTGAGGGCAGGGCCACATTCCTGGTGGAGCTCCAGGGCAAGCTCTGTCCTCTGGCTGTCTGGAGGCTGCCCCTTTCCTGGCTGGGAGCCCTGCTTCTGTCCTCAGCGCCAGCCCAGGGAGTGAGCTCTGTGCTGTGCTGCATCCCCCATCTCTGCCTCCATCACCATGTCCCCTCCGACTCCTCTGCCTCTCACGTGCTCTGATACAGGGCCCAACTGCATCATTCACAACCAGCAGCCACCCCAAAACCCTACAGCAAGCAAACAGGCAAATTCCCTGACCCTCGTAAGGCACCTTCTCAAGTTCTGGATCCAGGTGTGAACAGGCTTATCTGTAGTGCTCTTCTGGTATCACAGTACCTGTGAAGTCCACTCAGTCCTGAGTCCTTAAAGCTGGGCTGGGCTTCCCTGGGGCCCTGGGCTTGGCCCAGGGGCTGCAGTGCTTGATGTTTCCACTCCAGGGGGTGTTCTGGTAAAGGAGGCCTGGTCCGTACAGTGCCATTGTGAGTTGTGCAGCCCCTGCACAGCCCCCTCAGAGAATGTGCAGGGGCATTCAAGCCCACAGGACAGGACCAGCTCCATCAGTAATCTGAGCCCCCATTGGCACTGAGCTTCCCTAATTCCATGATTGGTGACTGCCTGCAGGGGTCGGTCTTCCAGCAGAACTGTGGAGGCCCTGCCAGCTGTGACTGCGTTCAGAGGGGCTGAGAGCAGTCTCTTCCACCATATGCTCCTGCAGTGGCCCTCGGGAGCTCTTGCACTCAGGTCAGTCTCCAGTTCCAGTCATGGAAGCCATGGCTGCCTTGTCAGATCACATACCCTTGTGCCTGGCTCATAAACTGGGTTCCTGGGTGGTGCTGGTTATGCCAGGGAGAGGCAGCCATGCCATGCCACAAGTGTCTGCTTGGGAAACACATCTTGAAAGGTGGTCTGGAAGGCTGACAACCCCTCACCAGCCACCTGTAGACCCACACCAAACCCAAGTCAAGGTTGAATTTTGTCCACAGCCTAGCTTAAGAGCATGGCCCTGGTCCTGCCCCCAAACCACCCCTCCTCACCCACCAACTCCAGCAGCTTGTGCCACAGGAGAGCATTGGAGCTGATCTGGGAGCCCACAGTGGAGACCAGCAGGCAGCCAGTAGCTGGAGATGCCTGCTGGTGCTTTTAGAAATCATTCAGTCCACAGGCTGCTAGCACAGAGTATGGGTGAACACCTCACGGGCCCCTTCGTTCATCTAGCAGCTTGTAGAATGTGAAGGCTGCATCCACACACCTGTCCGGTGCTTGCCTTCCAATGTTGATCCCCACCCTGAGCATAGCTGCCTGTGTTTTCCATGACCACCACCTATATGGACCTGTAGGACTGTGCAGCCTCCCACCAACCCGGTCACCGTGTATCTGACCCGTGCACACTGCAGAATCACCTGCTGTTTGTGGGTGGGTTCAGAAGGTGAGTGTGGCATCTGTGACTACCACAATGCCACACTTGGAAAGCAGCACTCACATCATGGTGATTTTCAACTACAGATGTTTCTCCCCAGCTCCCAGGGCTGGAGGTCCCAGCTGGACCTACCTCAGTGGGAGTGGGCTGGGTTTGGCCATGCCCTGCAGGCTGTGGGCCAAGCTTGTTCTGCCCTCCCTGTGTTTGTCTGGGGTCCAGGCTGGGGTGGAGCCAGTCTGGACTTGTCCTTCTCCCAGTCAACTCCCAGCCCTCCTGCTCACCCCCAGACACCCAAGACTAAGCCATATCACATCCACTTTGTACTGTGGTCCAAAGCAGCAGCACAGCCAAACCCACTGCCCAAGGGTGAAATGTCCACCCCCTCCACTCACAGCGGGCAGTGTCACACTCAGTGTGGGGAGGGCTGGCGAGGCATCCAGGTGAGCTGAGGGCTACTCATCTCAGAAAATCCAAAGTAATGGAGAGGTACCCTGCCATTCCCTTGTGGGAGGACACAGGCTTCCCACCCCCACCCCCACCTCAGCCTCCTGCTCTTGGCAAATATTTTCTAGTGCCTAGTACTTGCCAGTCAAGTTGCTGACAATCCATGGCCAGACATCTTTCCAAGTCAAAGGGGCTTGAAGGCAGCCCGAGCGTGAAGTGAGTAGCTGGCCATGCTTAGCATGCAGCAACCAGGGAGCCACTGAGTGTGTGAGGAAAGAATGGATCCAACCCAGGCAACAGGGTCACACCATGTAACAGCATTCCTCCAACTGCATCACACCTGCAGGCTCAGGTCAGCATGGGATGGGGGTGTGTGCCCAGATAAACCCATCCTACGTTGAAAATGCATGGGACACTCCTCAGCAATCCTAACTGCTCAGAATGTTACTTATGTATTTGAGAGACAAAGAGAATGCTCGGCTGCAGGTTCACTCCCCAGATGCCCACAACAGCCAGGGCTGGGCCAGGTGGAAGTCAGGAGCCAGGAGCTCCAACCAGGTCTCCCACATGCAGCAGGGGTGGGATGTGAGTGGGTGCAGGGACCCAAATACTTGAGCCATCACTGCTGCTTCCCAGGGTGCACATGAGCAGGAAGCTGGAATCAGAAGCAGAGGCTGGAAGCAAACCCAGTCTTTCCACTGTTGCATGTAAGGGGTTATAACTGGTGTTTCGACTACTAGGCCAAATACCCACCCGCATCTACCTTTGATCCCCAGATGAAGGCCCTGTCTGCAATCCTGCTGGGGCTCCACCGAGTGTCTGGGGATGCAGTTCAGCCCATAGTGGGGGATTTGTGCCAAGATGCTGCACCTGTGGTCAGAGCACACCTGGGGTACCTGGGCACCTTTTCCCAGCTCCTGCTGGTGGCTAGGGAGTCCTGGGATTTCCAACCTCCTGGGGTGGTCCTGCTAGTGGCTAGTGGGGTGTGGAGGGATGAAAACTGAGTTCCTTGTCCCCATTGCAGTCACCTCTGAATGGCCCTGGGCAGGATGGAGCTGAATTCATACCTGTGAACTCTTTACCTCTCTGCTGCTCCCTTGCCAGCTTCCTGAATCCTCTGCAAATGAACCCGTCCCTTAACATCTGCTTCTTTTGCTGGCTTGTAATTAAGATATTTTTGTTTGAAAATCAGAGTTACAGAGAGAGAATGGAGTAGAGAGAGAGATCTTTCATCTGTTGGTTCACTCCTCAAATGCCCCAACAGTTGGGGCTGAGCCAGGCTGAAGCCAGGAGTTTGGAACTCCATCAAGGTCCCCCACATGGGTGCAGGGGCCCAAGCAGTTGGACTATTGTCTGCTGCTTTCCAAGACCATTAGTAGGGAGCCGAATGGGAAGTGGAGCAGCAGGGACTCCAACTGGCACTCATATGGGCTGCTGGTGTCACAGGCGGCTTAACCCATTATTGCACCCTGATGCCAGCCCTAACACCTGCCTCTAATGATCTGAACCTGCTGTTTTCAGGAGTAAAAGAGACTCAGCTCCACGCCCTTAAGGAATAGCCATGCATGTGCACTTCAGGGAGGGATGCTGTTTCCACAGAGTCCCATCTCCTGCATCCCGTGCCTCCTAGAGACCTCAGAGCCAGGGAGCCCAGCCCCAACTCTGCTCCCACACCCTGCACTGTACCTTCTGAACTTCTCAGCCCTCAACCAGCATGCTAGCCATGTTAACACCTGGGCACTCGAGGTAGGTCAGCTGGCCACCTGCAGCACACATGCACAGGACTCCATGGGCCTGGCAGGTCCCTGCTGCCTCCAGGAGCACCCTCTACTTGCTCTGGCATCTCCCTGCCCTCAACTGAACCTTAGTCTGAGCCACGGGGGATCAATTTGTTGAGATGCTCCAAAGGCCAAAGGGCTGGCTTCAGCCTCACAGGCAGGGCAAAGGCTGGCCCAGCTCCTTTTGATTCCAGGGCTGTAGGTTTTGTAGTAAACACTTTTGCCCCAAGCATTCCCTGAGCCTTACTTTGAGCTCACCCATTCGGGGAAGATGCTAAAAATGAGGTGCATCTTTAAATAGGGGACACTTTCTGATGCCAGCTGGGGATTCTTTTGAGAGTGCTGCCCCTATGGCTGTGGCTGAGCCTGGCTCCCTAGCATGGGTCAGCACACACTCCTATCCAGCACTTGACCCATCCAGGTGCACTGGTGCTGGGAGGGTGGCAATGCATTGACCTGGGTGACTCATTTATGCATTTTGAAAGTTTCCTCTTGGACTTTATCTGTAAAATATCATTGTTATGTTCTCTTCCTGAAAGCAAGCATAATCTCTTACAAGCAGTAACTTAAATAACATATTCCACATTTTCCTGGTGTTTGACTACATGCAGAATAATTCTGTCTCACTGTGTCTGACCTTTTATAAAGTGCTCCATGTACATTATTTCAGTAAATCTTGTAGATGTTCTAGGGGACCGAGGGGTCACCCCACTGGCCATGTAAAGACAGAAGGAGGTAGCATCCAACTAAATACTCACACAAATTATTAAAGTTTTCTTCTAAAATTAACTTTGCTGTTTAAATAAATGGGATAAATGGGAAAAACTGTCAGTTGCACAAATTAAAAACAAAAAGAATTAAAATGTAAAAATCCCACATAAGTCTCACAAGCTGGTGGTACCGGAAGTGGCTGTACTGTACCTATGCTGAGACATCAAAGAGGTGCAGACACCTGCATCCCATGTCAGATGCTGAGGATCGAGTCCTGCCTGTGCTCCTGATCCAGCCCCCTGCTCATGTACACCCAGGCCCCCTGCTTGTGTACAGCCTAACTTTCTGCTCATGTACACCCTGAGCCTGTTCATGCGCACCCCAGGCCCCTGCTCATGTACACCCCAGGCCCCCTGTTTATGTACAGCCTAACTTTCTGCTCATGTACACCCTGAGCCCTGCTTATGCACACCACAACCCCCTATTTGTGTATACCCCAAGCCCCTGCTCATGAGCACCTCAAGCCCTGCTCATGCACACCCCAAGAGGCAGCACTGATGGCTCAGCTGCTCCCTGCCAGCCATATGGGAGACATGGACAGAGTTCCAGATTCTGCCTTCAACCTGACCCAGCCTTGGTTATTTATTGGTATTTCAGAGGTGAACCAGTGAATTTGAGCAGGCTCAGTGTCTCTTTCTCTCTTCCTCTCTCCCCCTCCCTCTCTGCCTCTCTCCTTCTCTCCCTCCCCCTTCTCCCTTTCTCCTTTTCTCTCTCCCCACTCCCCTTTTCACATAAATCAGTGAATTGAAATTTAAAACACTGAAGAAAGCAAGAGGTGAGAGAGTTTACAGGGTATTTTGGATTTTGAGCCTTCTTGGCATTCTTGACAGGCATTCAAAAAATCAAAGTTCCAAACAATCTGGACTCTAAAATTTCCAGTAAATCTTGGACTTTGGTTTTCCCAGTTTTGGCCCAACTGAAAAAATCAAAGAACCTATGTCTCTCATCTTATAGAGACACCAACTAATCAGACTATTTATATTTATATTAGAGTACTGTCAGGATGTGACGTGGTACCAAATTTTAAGTTTCTATAATGGAAAATGCTATTAATACAAATGTTTGCGAATTAAAAAGTCTAATGATCTTGTGTTACTAGACATGATAGTTATCTTAATGAGAAGTCCCCAGAGGCCTAAAGGGTTAAATAGTTGTAAAATCCTACAGGTGCTTTCAAATGTACTGTGAAGTAAGCAAGTGCCTCTTATTGGTTGATGAGTTTATAATTTTAAACATGGCGACTTAAAGTCTTTTGTCATCCACAGTTATATATAATTTGCTGCTCATAAAACTGAAGCGTTGTTGATTCTGTGTTTAGCTGTCCTCCTATAGGTTCCTATGGACTTTTTCCAGCCACTTCCATTGTATTCAGTACTTTGTGATGGCTCTGTAAACAGATGAAGTCAATAATGTATTAACAGTACCAACCGAGAGGAATTATGGTTAACTGAGGTTACTAAAAACAAAAAGCAATTCAAATAAATTGGCAATCTACAAAAAGAGTTAAAGATTTTAAAAGCTAGTATTAAAATTGCTATATTGTCTATTATGTTATGTTATATGTGTGTACATATTGTATGTCCACATGGGAATCTTTTTATTAAGATTTTTATTTTAATTGGCTTATAGATAAGATTGTCCATAAATTTAAGTTGCTAAAATCAATCAAAGATATATTTTAATTCATGTGACCTGAATGTCTGCATCATATGTTTTATACTTGTTGGTAGAAAGAAACTAAAGACATTTTATATGGTTGTGCTTAAGTTTACTGGCTAAACAAACTACACCACGTTAGATATTTAAGAGGTGTTTCCAAATACATGACTCTTAAAATTTATAGAAGGCATTGGACCTTCTGGTAAATGTGTACTTGCTCCTCATGTGGGATCTCTGTCCTTAATGTGCTGTACGTTGTGATTTAAAGCTAAAACTAGCATTCAAACAGTATGTTTCACTTTGTGTTTCTATGTGGGTGCAAACTGTTGAAATCTTTATACTAAGTTGATCTTCTGTATATAAAGAGAATTCAAAATGAATCTTGATGTGAATGGAAGGTGAGAGGAGCGGGAGAGGGGAGGGTTGTGGGTGGGAGTGAAGTTATGGGATGGGGAAGCCATTGTATTCCATAAGCTGTACATTGGAAATTTATATTCATTAAATAAAATTTTTAAAAAAAATCTAGCTGGCGCTGTGGTTTAACAGGGTAATCCTCCGCCTTGTGGCACCGGCACACCGGGTTCTAGTCCTGGTTGGGGTGCCAGATTCTATTCTGGTTGGCCCTCTTCCAGGCCAGCTCTCTGCTATGGCCCTTTAAGGCAGTGGAGGATGGCCCAAATGCTTGGGCCCTGCACCTGCAAGGGAGACCAGGAGAAGCACCTGGCTCCTGGCTTCAGATCGGTGTGGTGCACTGGCCGCAGTGGCCATTGGAGGGTGAACCAATGGCAAAAAGGAAGACCTTTCTCTCTGTCTCTCTCTCTCACTGTCCACTCTGCCTGTCAAAAAAAAAATAGACTTGCCATGTGATCCAATAGTCTACTGCTGAATATATAGAGATTAGACACATACTTATTGAATTACCATGTTAATAGCACTACTGCCCATATTGCAAAAATGTAGAATCAACTAATCAAATGAAGCAATAAGATATATTCACACACACACACACACACAAATAAAATGTCAATGTCAGACAAAATTATGAAAATCCAACAAATGCAGGAAAATGGTTGGAATTGTAGGACAACCTGTTTAGTGAAATAAATCAGACACAGAATAAATGATACTATGTGTTCTCTGTTAGGTAGGAAACAAATCTTAAAAATGATATCTGAGTATGTGAGTTATGATCAAATAGAGTATTTGTGAGCCACTTTCAAAGCATGTTTCAAATACATTGATAGAAATTATATAATAGTGGGGCCAGCACCATGGCACACTAGGTTAACCCTATGCCTGTGGCACTAGCATCCAATATGGGCACCGGTTCTAGTTCTGGCTGCTTCTCTTCCCATCCGGCTCTCTGCTGTGGCCTGGGATAGCAGTGGAGGATGGCCCAAGTGCTTGGGCCCCTGCACTCGCATGGGAGACCAGGAGAAGCACCTGGCTCCTGGCTTCAGATTGGTGAAGTTCTGGCCATTGTGGTCATTTGGGGAATGAATCAATGGAAGGAAGACCTTTCTCTTTGTCTCTCTCACTGTAACTCTATCTGTCAAATAAATAAATAAAAAGAAATTTAGACTTTCTCCTTTACAAAAAGAAATTATATAATAGTAGTTTTACTGATTTTTTTTTATTTTTGACAGGCAGAGTGGACAGTGAGAGAGAGAGAGAGACAGAGAGAAAGGTCTTCCTTTGCCGTTGGTTCACCCTCTAATGGCCGCCGCGGTAGCGCGCTGCAGCTGGCGCACCGCGCTGTTCCGATGGCAGGAGCCAGGTGCTTATCCTGGTCTCCCATGGGGTGCAGAGCCCAAACACTTGGGCCATCCTCCACTGCACTCCCTGGCCACAGCAGAGAGCTGGCCTGGAAGAGGGGCAACCGGGACAGGATCGGTGCCCCAACCGGGAGTAGAACCCGGTGTGCCGGCGCCGCAAGGCGGAGGATTAGCCTGTTGAGCCACGGCGCTGGCCTTTACTGATTTTGTGACTACGTCAAATTTACTTCATATGAGTGCACTTGAACATTTGTTTGACCTTTGTTTATGTACGTTGCCTATATTTCCTTCATGATGAATTTTTTACTCATTTTTGTGTTGTTTTCTTTTCCTAAGTAGTTTCAATTTGTTTTCTCATTTTTTGGACATTTTGAACATATTTTATGCGTCAATTTTGTGTTTTTTTACATTTACTTTAATAATTTTAAGATTGAAGATGATTTGTAGTTACAAACCCAAGAAGATAACTATATTCTCTATTTCCTACCCTCCTTCACTCTCTCCAGCACTCCTTCCTTCTACCTTTCTTTGTCTTTTTACTAGTACTTGAGATAGCATATTTTAAATTAACATTACAGTAAATGCATCACAGAATAAGAACTTTAATGAGTAAAAAGAAAAAAGCCCCTACTTTAGTGGGAATATAGGCAGCAGCTATCAACAATAATTGAATGTGTAATTGACCAATTCACTCATAAACAGCTTTTTGCCAATTAGTCATTCATAATTTCATTGAAATACAACAAATGCCAGTGTAGCAAGTATGTATTTCCAGGGTGTTTGGAAATGAATAAGTTTATTTAGATGTTAAAGTGTTAACGTTCAACAGTTTATGTACAAGAATAATTTCTTGGAGTTTGATGTGCAAATGCACATTACATATTTTTGCACTCCTTTAATTATCACAGATTATGGAAAACCTATGCCATTTGTCTTTTAAGGACTGAGTTATCTAACTATGTAAAATGATTTCTAGGGACATCCATTTTGTTAAAAGACAAGGTTCCATTGTTTTTTATGACTAATATTCCAAAATTTATACATATCACATTTTCTTTCTCTAGTTATGAGATGACGGCCATCTGGCTTGATTCCATATCTTAGCTGTTGTGAATTAAGCTACAATAAACTTAAAGGTACAGATAATTCTTTCATATGCTGAGTTCATTTTATTTGTGTACATTCCCAGGAATGGGCTGGCTGAATCATATAGTATATCCACTTTCAGTTTTCTGAGGAATTTTCCTTGCATTTTTCAAATGGCTTTTCTAGTTTACATTCCCATCAACAGTGGATAAAGGAATCTTTTTCCCACTTGTTGGTTTTCTCCACTCACAGGTATTATCTTTGAACAAAACCTCTGTGGCTTAGTGGAGTGACTGCTCTTTCAGGTAATACTGAAAGCTGTGGGCTGGGTGGGGCAAGCATGCTCTGGTAAGTGCTCTAGTATGAGATAAGAACCCAGAATGACACTCAAGTTGAGCTTCATAGATCTCTGTTTTCAACAAGGATGATTGCATGATCATGCTTGTTGGTGTAATCACAACATCACCTCTTCTCTTCCAAACTGATCAGCACCTGGGGTTAGCCCACTGTGGATACAACCCTCACACTGAGTCAGGAACCATTCAAAGGATCTATACATTCCTCAGTGTGAACACATAACCCTTTGCATTGACCCACCCTAGGCCATTAGGGGGCTCTGAGTGTCTGATGCCAGACTCAGTGATTGCCCATAGATCCAGCTATATACAACACACTATCATATAGTTACAAGATTCCCACAGTCACAGAACACAAGATTCCTACATTCACAGAGTGCAGAGGATCCCATCTGCACCCTGTAAGCATGGCCTGTCTATGGAGAAAGCAGAGTAATTTCCAGAGCCAGGTGCATATGAATGCTTTGCCTTGGCAATTTGAGCCACTGAGCCTGCGATAAGTTGGAGAGGCACCTTGGAATCCTAATTGGCTGGCCAGACCCCTGTCGTCTGTCCCAGGCAGACTCAATATCAGTGGGAAATGCAGATTTTTCCCTCTGGTAAATGTGTGGTAGAACTGCCATGGAGTCTATTTATGCCAAGATGGTGCCTTCTCCCCTCCAGTTTCTGGTTTCTCTCAGGGGCCGAGGAGGAGAAATAAATGTGCTTTTCCTCCACTGTATTAGTTGCATATGCTGCTCCCTATTTGGGCTCTAGGCCAGGTTCAAAGACAATGCAGTCTACAAGGTTCTTCCTCTTGCAATATCAACAGTGTCGTGGGCTACAACAGCCCATGGAGGTGGGGACAGTTGATGGGAGGTCTGGGTACACACTTGAGTTTGTGAGGTGCCCCTCCACCTATCACAGGCCCAGGGGCTCAAACTATCCTCATATTCCTCTCAAAACCTACGTCTCCTCCAGACTCTGGCTCCAGGAGTCATGGGTGATGTCTCCACTTACTGCTGCACATCCACAAGTTCTACACTGCTTCATGCTGTTCCTCTTTGTTATGTTGAATTTCCTCTGCAAACTTCTCAACAACTCTCTCCTTGGAGTACACTCCTTCTGCTTTGCTTCTGGTGTCTTCCCCTCGTTAAAATCAGCCCATTTTTTTTCTATTCAGCTATCTTGGAATCTCTTACTGTATTCTATATTTAATTGAGCAAATAAGTCTTTGAGTGCAGTGGGAATTAAAAATATATTACTATCTCAACAATTAATTTGTAAAAAATTAATATAAGTAAGTATATATCTGATAGGAAGAGAGTAGACTGGTGATTATATATGAGGATTTAAGGGGTGTTGTTAATTGGAGTAGATTTGGAACTGGGGTGTGACTACCGATGATATGGACTTTCTGTTGGTAGTGATGAAAAATTCTAAAAATGAATGTGATGCTAGATGCATAACCATGAACAAACTTATAAAACATCTTAAATGGGTAAACTACATGACATCTGAATTGCAGTTGTTATTAAGAGGTAAAGCTAGAAAAAGACTCTAGGAATATAAAATTCTATAATTGTTAAATGTTTCTGAAAATTCCATTTTTGTATTTCCCCAGATACACGTTAAAGCTACCAAGATACTTCTATTCATGCCACAGATGCTGAGCTTCATCCCTGCCTCTGCTTCTGCCTTTTCTGACCGTATGTTTCTTGAGACTAGCCAGAAAGTCATTTTCCATCACTACCACAGCAAAAATTTCCCACAGATAAAAAGGTTCAATTCTATGTTTAAAAATCTGTTAGTTTTCATTCTACCTCATCATCTGCAGAAGTGTTTCTCAGAGCCAAGGATGTTAATTCTTTTAAGAAATGAGGCATTTTTCCAAAAAAGCTATGATATATCTTGCCAATTCCAGTCTAACTAAGGTTCATAAGTACCCACCTTTTAGTAGCCCATGCAAGTGTCCTCATGTACTTGATCCCTTCCAGAATATTTTCAGAGTCCTATTGACACCTAGCAAGTGGCAAGTCACTAACTGAACATTATTTAAATAATCTCTAAATGATTATTTAAAATGGAGAAATGGGTTCAGTTGACAAAGCTATACATAGAGGAATAACATTGTAATTCACATGGAAACACACTATATATCCTGCCTACTACCAAGTGCACTCAGCATATAGAAATATAGAAATATAGAATCACCAGTCAATAAAATCTAATGATCAAGTATTAAACGACACTTAAATATGTGGTAACATCAGACCTGCAGGAAGCAAACACATTGGAAACAAAGACTCTGTGTTATATTTGTGAACTTCGAAGTCAAGTGAGGGTCACAAGACCACCTGTTCTTTCAACTCTGTTGCTTTTATGCTGTCATAAATTTCCATATATATTCTGTTCTATTCTTTTGAATTTGATTACTAACCCAAATCATCCCATTATCTAAATGTCACTCAAAATTTTCAGACTTTTTATGAATATTTTCATTTATCATTTTTTAAAATGATTTATTTATTAATTTAAATGTTAGGGTGATGAGAGATAGAGAAAGAAAGAGAAAGAGAGAGAGAGAAAGGGAGGGAGGGAGGGAGGAAAAACAAGCACCCACATGATGCCAAATGTCCACATTAGTTAGGTCAAGCTCAGGTTGAAAAAAGATGAGAACTAACCTGTCTCCTGCATGGGAGTCAGGATCTATGTAATTTAATCATCATCTGCTGCTTCTCAAGGTGTTTCAGGTAGCTCAAATCAAGATCAGAGCTTAAACTTGAATGAAGGCACTCTGATATGAGATGCAAAATTTCAATATGTCATATTAACAGCTATGGCAAATGCTTATGCCCTGATGGCATCTGTTTAAAAAAAAAAAAACTTTTAAAAATTATTTCTGTTTCTTTGAAATATAGACTTACAGAGAAGGAAAGATAGATAGAGATCTCTTTGTTGGTTCCTTCCTCAGTTGGCTGCAATGGCCAGGGCTTGGCCAGAACAAAGCCAGAATCCAGGAGCTTTTACTGGGTCTTCCACATGTGTTCAGCAGCCCAAGTACTTTTCTCACCTTTTGCTGTTTTCTGAGGCTCATTATCATGGAGGTGGAGTGAAAGTGCAGTAGCCAAGACTCAAAACTACCCATAAAAGATGGCAGCATCACAGGCAGCAGTCTTACCCACAACTTACATCAACCCCAGTGTACTCACTCTTCTACCAATTTTTTCATGTTGACTAGAAATATTTTGCATATAGTATTGATTAATTTACTAAATGTCATTTCCATTAAATTCTTATAGTGCTTATCTAGTAACATTTATATGACATTCTTGTTAATTCTATCAATGTGGATAAATGCATTAACATATTTTCTAATGCTGAATCTTACTTTGATTCCTGGTGTAAAGTCTAATTGGTAATGGAATTGTATGATAATATGTCAATAAAATAAATTGCAACATTTTGTATACTTAAGTCTACATAAATGTACCTAAATATCTAATATTGTATATTATGTAATCCAAGTAAAGCCCTCATATAATCATTATATATTCTGCCTAAAATTATTTGGAAGTTGATTATATTTCTATATGATGTAATCCAGGTAAAACCCTCATATAATCATTACATATTCTGCCAAAAAATATTGGGAATTTGGTTATAATTCTTAAAAAATTTTCAATATCTTGGATTAATGATAAGTTAATTTGCAGAATTTCTAATTGGATTATATAAACTTGGTACATTTTTGTTTGAGAACCATCTTTGATAAATAACTCATTTCTTCTATGGGTATTGACAAGTTTAGAATATTTATTCCTGAGCAAACTGTAAATTTTATCTATATATATATCATCCTTTGATGTATATAAACTGCATTGCTTAAATTACATTGAATGGACTAAATCCAACTTTATTCATTTTTGATATCAATATTTTACTTCAATATCTTTTTTGCACTATCATTTATTAACCAATTGTTTTCAAGTTTTTTATCTAATTACATGTATGTATTCATGACTAAACAATTTCATTCCACAGGAATTAATAAAGTTAGAGTTTTCACAAGTTAACACCACAGGGAAGCAGAGAATCCAGTGAGAAATATGTGCTTTTCTGTCAGTCTCTTACTTCATGCCTCAGCCCTTTCTACTCTCTCCACAGTAGCCAGTTTACATTCATGGATCAAGAGAAAGCAGATTTCTCTGGAGGTGCTTTGTAAAAGTTACAATTGTTCTTGGTAAATGGTTATTTGGGCAATATTTTAAAAATAATAATTCCTGTAGTGTGTGCTGTGCCTGTTACTACCAATGAAACAATAATTGAAGTGCTATGGGGAGGTGCTGTCACAAGTTAAAAAACCCATATCTCCACACTGACTACCTTCTTCCATACATTCTTTGTTTGACCATCACTGTGAGTCTCCTTAACTTTCAGTGACAAATCAGGTAAATGATTTTACATTTTTGTCTTTTAGGCATAGTCTGCAATGGAGAAATCTATGAGGAGATTGAATAAATGTTTTTGTCTAAAAGAGGGTTTAGGGTATGGTGCTGTGGCATAGCAGGTAAAGTTGCCACCTGCAGTGCTGTCATCCCAAATGGATCCTGATTCAAGTCCCTGATGCTCTACTTCTGATCCAACTCTGTGCTGTGGCCTGGGGAAACAGTAGAAGATGGCCCATGTCCTTGGGCCCCTGCACCCCTGTGGGAGACCTGGAAGAACCTCTTGCTTCCTGGTTTCTGATTGATGCAGCTCCGAACATTGGGGCCATCTGGTGAGTGAACCAGCAGATGGAAGATCTCTCTCTCTCTCCTCCCCTCCCCCACTGCCTCTCTGTAACTCTGCCTTTCAAATCAATAAATAGATCTTTAAAAAAGGATTTATTCAGACTAGAAATTAGTTGTCAAATACAGGAAGGAAAGAAGAAATAATTACTGAGGCATAGACAGAATTTGTAGAAGAGAAAAGGATATTCTAGATTACAAGCCCCCAATGACTATAAATTCAATTTTAATGTAATCCTTACTAATCTTTGTTGGATTTTGCTGTATGGAACCAGGAAATCTGTTCGGTTAAAATCAAGATGATTTGAAAATGAATCAACTAACTTTTCTCTTTCCTGTTAAAATCAGGTAACATTTTCAGGATTAGTAGTGTCATTTCTAAGATTATTTCATGTTTGCAATAATATATAATGTATAGAGATTGAATCAAGTAATGTGCACACAAATAGTAAATGCAGGGTTTTATTCGTCTCTCTATATATATCATATACTTAAATGAGTGATCATGTGGTGGCAGATAACATGAGTGTTAGTTCATCATGGTGAGACTGTTTCTTCTAGTTATGTAATGGGTATCCATGAAAAAAAATCACTCAGTGATCTCAGGTTTCTGTATTAGAAAAATCTCATCTGAATCAGCTATTTATAGACCACATTACCTTATAGTATTTCCTCTGATTTAAAAAATATCCAAATGACATTATGAGGCTCAGTACTCATTTGAAAAATTGTATGTAAGTTCAAAAATGCTCTTGGAGAATCATTTTGTTCATGCATTTATGTTTTAAAACAAAAAATGCATTTTACATTGAAATAATTTCATTTGTTATTCTTACACATTTATAACTAAAAACTAATTTTCTCTTTATTTAACACTAATTTAGTTTGTTTTCAGCCCTGTATTTTATCTTCACATGGGTCATGTTTCCTGCCTTAATGTACAATAACTGGACACATCTTGACTACAATTGAACAGCCTTTTATTTTAATTTCAACACCGAATTGTTTGTTTCTTCAATAAATTCCCCTTGATCTTGCTTGAAATTTCTTTTAGAAGTATAGCAAAATAATTTTAACTATATTGTACTTGGATCCATGAATCTCTATAAGCATTATTTCCCTAGAAAATAACCAGCTCTATGAAAAATTATTACAATCATAATGTTAAAGTTCCGGCATTATTTTACAAGCTGGTGTGTTCAAAAATCCCAAACTTAAAAAGCACTGCAGTGTGTTTTATAAAATTATAAGTGGTAAATACAAACAATAAGATGATACTCTAATTTCATAATATATGTTTTGTTTATATATGTATATGTATGCATACGTGTATATACATATATAAATTTGTATGTATAAACTTGGAGATAGAAAAACATTTCAGTAGGATACTTGTGGTCCTTAAAAAACAACTATAAGTGGGCAATTGTATTTTTCAGTGCCATTATAAAACATATTTCACATCTCCAAGCAGAAGTCTCTCACCCTGAATGGCATTATCAACCAGTAGAAAACGACATGGCCTTCAAGTATTTATCTTCTTATCCTAGACTGTAGATTAATTCCTGGGAAATTTCTTTCTTCTTTACCATTGTCATTTTCTTTATTTCAGAAGATTTGCAGCAAATTCTACAGATTTGATTTTCAAGTACATTGCTACAACATTCCACAGACAGTATCTGCATTGTGGTTGAACAGTTTTCTCAATGATGTTGGATGCAAACTTGTTTTCTCTTTTCATAGAGTGTGCATTGATACCAACTGTCTCTTGAGTATCTTCTAGGCCATCATAATTAAACCCAGCAACCGCAAGCAGGTAAAGCTGAAACAGGGTCATTAATATATTGGACTGTCTACCATCCCATATTGATACAAATGTTGTGATAAATATCATTATTTCTGTATGTGTCTGGCATGCAGAATATAAAAAAATGACACAAAGAAAATGTGTTGTGGATTCTGTTCTACACTAGATAACTCCAAATTTCCACCACTACTACATACCTCTTTGATGTCATCCTATGGCATTTTGTGTGTAGGACTCATGCCTTCTGGTAGTAGCTGTATGGTTTTTGTCTTGCATAAACATAGGCAGAAAGTCCATCACATCTGTAGCACCAACTTCTCTCCAGGATACTGCTCTAAGTCCAGAATCACCCAGAGCATACTTATCCTTGTGAATACCTTTGTGTTATTTTATACCCTCTCTTCAAGCTATTTATTCCTTTTATTTATTTCTAAACATAATCTCAATGACAGTTGGTGGACAGCTTTTCACTAATGACTGATTACTTTTCTACAATCACTCCCTTTATTGTCATGAACCATGACTCTGTGATATTCAGGCCTGTTACAGAAGAAATATACTGATATTAAGATATCCCTACTTTGTACATAGTTTTTTGCCTTTTATAATCTGCAACTATTTATTCATTACTTGAAGAGGTTTAAGCACATAAAATAACAGTTGCAGAACAGATACTGTAGCAGAAATAGAGCCTTTGCCCTCATTAATGGCTTGGTAGAATGTTATGAACTTTTTTTAACAAAATGCTTTTATAATTACTAATTCACTAAATGTATCCCTGGAGGAGATTGGAGGCTACGATTAGTTTTAATGTGACTTTTAATAACTTGCAATGTAAAGTTTATATATGCATGTAACTTAAAACCACTTAATTAAAATTAATTGTCCAAAATTATTAGAATAGTAATAAAATGGGAAAAACTGAAGTGATTATTATTCAAATTATATTTAAGTTTTTATTAGACCCAAGAAGAATGCAAGTGCTGCCTATCAATTATTTATTTTGGACTGTATTTGACTCATAAAGAAAATAAAATAGCTGAAAATTCTGGCATTAAATGAGAAAATTCTTGATAATGTATGTTCCAGATGTCACTCTCTGGATTTTATTAAAGTGGCTTAAGTCAAATGGAAGTAATTTGTAATAATCAGGTACAATATAGTGAATGATATTTAGAACAAATAGCACATAAAATTAAAAAATGGGAAACTACATAGAGTTTTGAATTAACTTTAAAAAATTTATTTCTTTATTTGGAAAGTCAGAGTTAAAGAAATGGGAGGAAAGACAAAGAGAGAGGTTGTCCATCCATTGTTTTGTTCTCCAGATGGTCACAATAGCCCTCCCTGGGCCAGACTGAAGCCAGTAGCTAGAAGCCTCATCCAAATTCTCAGTGTGGGTGGCAGGGTCACAAAAGATTTGTCCCATGTCCCACTGCTTTTTCCAGGACATCATCAAGAAACTGTATTGGAAATGGAGCAGCTGGGACACAAACTAGTGCCTATATTGGATAGCAATATCTCAGGCAGAAACTTTACGCAATACACAATATCCCTTCCCCCTTTTATATAATTTTAATAATAAACAGTTGTAAAACCTCAGATATAGATTTTTCCAAATAGTTCAATATCAACATATATCATTTTATGCTAAAAACTGAGAAGAAAATAATTTCTGAAAAATAGACATACAATAGATATATATTTTTCACATCAACACAAGACCATTTCAAAAATTCATGGGAAATGGTATTAGAAGGTAAATTTATTTTGATGAATACAAAAATTTTTGAAGTTCATGATTATTTTCATAATACATTTTTTCATAAAGTTTTTGTAGACACTTCCTATGCATGGAATTTCAAAAATTGAGCCAAAATAAACTTATTTTTAAATCATATATTCCTCAGAACCCTTAAAGCACTCTTCTGTGTGCAAATATGTGCTGTGTGATATAAAAATAATAATCAAATATTATTAAAAGAATATATTATATATATATAATTTTAAATATTTTGAAATTAATACCAATAATTCTTAGTATTTTCATTGATCCCTGCCTCATGTTTTCAAGTTTCAGGAATTCCTCTTCAGATATATTTTGTAAGTCAGGAAAATAAAGAAAAACTCAGTAAAATATGTGTATCTATAATGTTTATATTATAAAAATTTTAAGACTATTTCAGGTTGAGAATTTGGATATAAGTCTAGTGAGTAATTGTACAAAGCTCCTAAGAAAGGCTTGTTTAAGTAGCACTTGAATGTCAATTTGATAAGTAACTCATGTTTTCTCACATATGAAAATTAACTGAGACAACTACATGCATTGAATAAATCACTTATATCTTTGTGCATTTTGTATCAATTTGATTATTATTGATGACAACATATTAGGAAAGCAATAATATCAGAAATGTTGAATGAATACAAGAAAGTTCATCAATATCTTCATTAGGTAAACACAAATCAAAACCACAGCAAGATATAACTCCATACTGATTTGAATAGATATAATCAAGACTACAGATTGGTTTCAGTGAGAATTTAGGGAAAATAGTAGCTTTAAACAGTGAAACTGAGATTGTTAAATTATATCAATAAACATTTTGTTGGTTTCTGAAAAGACTAGCATAGTGTTACTGTAGGGTCCATCAGTTCCACTATTAAATATATATCCTACAGAAATGGAAAAACATACAAGACAAAATGCAAATGTTTAGAGAAGTATTAGTTGCAGCAACCAAAACTTGAAAGGGATCAAAATGTCCATTAATGGATGAGTAGACAAATTAATAAGTGCTTGTATCATCCATCAAAAGGAATGGAGTGGTATGTGCTAGAATATGAATAGATATTGGAAAAAATTATGCTTCAGAGGGAAATAGGTAGAGATGGGTCAAAGGCTGCAACATCACAGATAGGAGAGTTGATTTTGGTGTTTATTTGTACAGTAGGGTGACCATAGTTAGCAATAGAGTCATTATATATTTCAAGGCTACTAAAATAGGGAACTTTTAGTGTTATCACCACAAAGAAATGACAGATGTTTAAGATGGCATGTATACAAATTGTTTAAATAAATAAAACTCAAAGATTGCCCAGGCTAAAATCACATTACCTATAATGGTGTCATCTTTGTGAGAAAAGACTTTCCATCTAATCATTCGGGTTTTTTTTCACATCTGTTAATCGATGAGCTCTATTTTTTTATCTAGAAAAAATATTTAAAATATAAAAACACCATTCATTTCAAATTTAGAAACAGTAATTCTTACTATCCCCTAAGCAGATCAATAAGCTAGCTGGAGAGTGAATCAATAAAAACCCTTCCAAACAAAGAAATCCTAGAACTAGAAAGCTTCACTTCTGAAATGTAGAGAATATTTAAAGAACTAATTCCAATTCTTCTTTTAAATAAATCTTTTTATTTATTTTATTTATTTATTTGAAAGTCAGAGTTACACACAGAGAAAAAGAGATACAGAGAGAGAAAGAGAAGTGTCTTCCAACTGCTTGTTAACGCCCCAATTGGCCACAAAGGCTGGGGCTGAGGAGATCTGAAGCCAGGAGCCAGGAGATTCTTCCAGGTCTCCCATGTGGGTGCAGGGTCCCAAGGCATTGGGCCATCTTCTACTGCTTTCCCAGGCCATAGCAGAGAGCTGGATCAGAAGTGGAGCAGCTGGAATATGGATGAGTTCCCGTATGGGATGCCAGCACTGCAGGTAGTAGCTTTACCTGCTACTACACAACACTGGCCCCCGAATTCTTCTCAAGCTGTTCAAAACAATTGAAAAGGAGGGAATCCTCCTGAATTCCTGCTATGAAGCCAGTATCACCTTAGTGTCTAAAGTAGGGAAAAGATGCAATAGAGAAAGAGAATTATAGACCAATATCCCTAATTAATATAGACGCAAATATCCTCAATAAAATACTAACCAGTTGAATCCAACAACACATTAGAAAGATCATTCATCCAGACTAAGTGGTTTCCATCCCTGATATGCAAGGATGATTCAACGTTCCTAAGTCAATAAATGTGATACATTACATTAACAAATTGAACCACAAAAACCATGCGATTATCAATAGATGCAGAGAAAGCATTTGACAACCCTAAGCAAATTGGATATAGAATGAATTACATTGTTTTACCTTGGTATGTGTGGAAAAAATAAAGTTTCTGAAAAATAGGGTTCATAGAGGTGAACAAGCAATTTTCTTGAGCATGTCTAGGCATGGGCATGGTCAGCAACAAGTGGACACCAATAACATGTTAACCTATGTTATCAGAAAGTTTGCTTAAAACAGTGAAGGCCTGACTACAGAGACACAGTGTGTAACTGAGAAAGCTGGTATCTTCAGGATTTCAAACCAGCTCATGAATCAAGTAAAGCTCACCAAGTTCAAGTAGAACAATGAGACACTAATGTTTTTATAGTAAATATATTTGCTTTCTCACTAGAGCAGAATTTCTCTTCACTGAGAGCCATGTTGGCTCTTCCTATAAATTCCCACTCTGTGCAGTACCTGAAATGTGCTTTCCTATTGACACTTTTTGTTACCTGACATCAATATCCTGGAAAGAATGGGATATGGTGCTCAAAATGTCAGGGGGATGCCATTCTAGAGCATGTGGACAAGACAGTGTACTACAGTCTTTAGATCCACAACCCCTAAAATAATTTATTATCTCTTCAGATTATAGATGTCCTGATTGCAGATCCTGGTCCTGGAATATATTGGAAATCAATACAATCCAGAAGCAAACTTCTTGCAGCTATGGGAGTCTTAGGCTGCAGTCACCAATAAAATTTTAAGTCATATATGTTTTTTAAGACTTATTTATTTGAAAGTCAGAATTACAGAGAGTTAGGGAGAGAAAAGACCGAGATCTTCCATCACTGGTTCACACTCAAATGGCCACAACAGCTCAGAGCCAGAGCTAGGAGCTTCCTTTGCGTCTCCCACATAGGTTCAGGGGCCCAAGATCGTGGGTTATTTTCTGCTTCTATCCCGGGTACATTAGCAAGGAGCTGGATTGGAAGTGGAGCAAACAATATTCATATTGGTACCCATATGGAATGCCAGAACTGCAGATGGTGACTTAACTACCAGGCCACAGTGCCAGCCCCAGATATTGTCCTGAATTCTCTGAATCTCCATTATTTTAGTTGGAGGTGTCTGAGACACTAGAGAGGAACAATCCCATATGTGACTGTGGCAACATTGTTGCACCAGCATGGGGATGTGAGCCTGATTCACATAAAAGTCTTTGCCCATAATGCAGGCACAGCCAAATCTACGGTTGCAGCTCATCACCGCATCAGGGTAAAGAAACATTTCTTATTGTTTCAGGGGAGGTCAAGGCATTTTTGAAGCTTGGGACCTGCATAGACTGTGGTTTTGCCTAGAATGGGACATTTTGACTTAGGATTCAACAATGGTTGAATCCAGAAAAGACACACTGATTTTGATCAAGGGAAGACACCCAAAAAAATGGGAGGATCTGCATTCCCAGGAGAAAGTTGGATCAAAGTTTTCAGTGACAAGTCTACAGTAAGAAGAAACACTTCATTGAGCATCAAGGGTTGTATATACATACAGTAGCTCATGAGACATAACAATTCACATGAGATCAAGTTTGGGATTTTCCTCTTGTGATGAGCACAGAGAAAGTTTCAGACTTTGGAGCTTTGGAATTTTGATGTTAATTTATGGGTGGCAAATTTTATACTAGCCAGTAGGAGGGGAGAGGAAGATCTGAACAGAAAAGTATCCATTGTCCAAATCTCATTAATTTCAACAAAATTCTTCCTCTTTTTGAGTAAGCATTCTCCTAGTTATTGCAAGCCTTTAAGTAATTTCTGGAATTCTGGAAAGGTGCATACTAACAACTTTAGATTTTATAGAAGAAATGATTTTTCAAAAAATTTTAGGTTGTCATTCTCAGTGATTCCATATCTTGCTTTTTAAAAATCTATTTTATACTTACTTTTTTTGTTTCATCTCAATCAATTCCTTCCATTTCAGCTGTCATTTTTTTTTCTTTTCTTTCCATTTATTTTATCATTTGTATCCTTTCCTCAGGGACATTTTTTATGTCCATTGGTAACACTTAGAACCAATAAGTTTATTTTTAAGAAACTTCAAAAGCTTTTAAAAAGTATTCTTAGATTATAAATTTTGTTTGAAGCTATAAAATCCTTGACTCTGTGTGTGTGTGTGTGCTGAAATTTGACTGTTACTTCTTATTGGTTTCAAATGTATTTCTCTAATAATAGGAAACTGTATACAAATAAGACATTCTAGTAAAATTCTAGACTTAAATGTTCTCATGTTGGAATTTGATGGGTTCAGATAAACAAATGATTTCAATGGAATATTTTTCAGTTTTTTACCTAAGAGGTAGAAGTATTTTGATGCATTTTCTATTTGATAAAGTTAAGGTCATTCAAACACTGAGAAAATAACCATAATTTTCTCTTCAAAATATCATTACTTTGAGCATTTTTCCTCCATAGAATGTTATAAAATAATGTGATAGTGATTGCTTTCATTCTTTTTAGAATTGAAAAAGGTAATTTTATTTTTCATGTTCTTCTGGTAGCTTACCCTTTCTGTTATATTTATTGAAAGAAATATCTGAAGTGGCATTAACTGAAAAATGTATTTTTAACTGAAATATTAGAGTTTTCAGGGTGATCCAGGATGATCCTATAGACTTTATTATGGCATTGTGTAAAATGCACCACTTTTCAACTACAAAAAAATAACACATTTCAATTATGTCATGTCATTATTTTTAAGCACATCCTAATTTTGGAAATATGTGACAATATATATAACTTAGATTGGAAATATATTAGTTTGCATTGAAATGTCATAAAACCTTGAATAATAAGAATGCCAAATTTATGGGGATTTCAAGAGTTAGAATGCGAAGGTGCAATTTTGTTACCCTTTCCTTGATCTTAGCTATTACCTTGGCTTTAACTATGCATTTTCTATTGTTTCCTTAAGATTACATATAAATGTCTAATTAATATATACTAACAAGTCATGTTTTTTTATTTCCCCAGACTTTTCTCTATTTGCTTTTTTTTTTTTTTGACAGGCAGAGTGGACAGTGAGAGAGAGAGATAGAGAGAAAGGTCTTCCTTTTTGCTGTTGGTTCACCCTCCAATGGCCACTGCGGTTGGCGTGCTGCGGCCAATGCACTGCGCTGATCTGATGACAGGAGCCAGGTGCTTATCCTGGTCTCCCATGGGGTGCAGAGCCCAAGCACTTGGGCCATCTTCCACTGCACTCCCTGGCCACGGCAGAGAGCTGGCCTGGAAGAGGGGCAACTGGGACAGGATCCAGCGCCCCAACCAGGACTAGAACCTGGTGTGCCGGCGCCGCAAGGCGGAGGATTAGCCTATTGAGCCATGGCGCCGGCCTCTCTATTTGCTTTTTAAGTTAAGTGCCTGCATGTTCCTTACACTCAAATTCTTTCAGCTGTCAACATTGATTCATCTTAACTCTGTTGGCAATAATTCCTCCATCTTTTATTCTGTCACTATTCTGGTCGAGGTCATGATTTTCCATTCCTTCTGTGTGGTATCATGATAGCATTCGAATGTTCTTTCTCCCTTCTGTTTTCTAAAAAAGTAATTACGTATTCCCCAAGTTTGGAATTTTTTTAATCATTCGTACTACAATAATGTTAAATTTCCTTAACATGACATGCATTTTCTTTTTTCTGAGTTTTATATGTGTTCTACTTCATTGCTACATCAGGAAGTGGGAATTGATTGCATAGAACATTTTTCTAATTTGCATTTTCTGGGGTTTTGTGCTAGTTCTGTGGTCTAATTTATTCAATTTTCTTTACCATTGTGGGTTCCTCTCCTTATTATTTTAAAAAAGAGTAATAATCTGCTCTCTTTTTAGGCAAGACATACATATTAAGGGACAAAGAATCCAGGGTACATATTAATGATATTTTCACTTGCTAAGTTGGCTTTTCTGATCTTCTTGGATATTCTTGGTCTTTACTGTACAACTGTCTATACTCAATAATTAGTTGATCTTTCAAAACCCAGAAAGTAAATGATTCCACAGACATGTTCTTGTATTTGCTGAGACTCAGGGTAAGTAAGAAAAATAGTGAAACAGTTCAGGAAGCTAAAGTTTCATGTTACACAGGTAAAATATTCTGACAGCTTAAGATCATTTCATATGTAAAGTGAATTGGGATTGTAAGTAAATCCAGGATCTTGTGCGCAGTACACCAGATTCTGTACTACCATGACCTGTACGACAAGATTTCAATGTACTTATTTTCGGTGTCTCTGTGTGTGCAAATGACATTAATATATTTTATAAAATTACTTCATCAGTTTCTTTGGTTTTTAGAAATTTCCTTTTCAGTATTATGGAAGTTGGAATAACTACTGTGCTATATGAGTGAAAAGGAAATTCAATCATTAAAGTTAAAATATTCAGAAACTAGTGGAATACTGACATTTCTTATATATTTTAGATGACACTAATTCACCTTCTATATTTTGGTTTGCTTAAAATTTCTGCATCTGTGAATTTATTTTTTCTTATAACCCCAAATCCATTGTTGTATTAGGATGGGATATGAATTCTACACTGGCAACAGTATAAGTTATTCTGGCAATGAGATTCTTAGCTTTCCTGTTCTAACTATTCAAGTATATTTGCTTTCTGTACAAATGTCTTTCCACCATTATCCAAATCTTTAACTTCCTTTTTTTTTTTTTGACAGGCAGAGTGGACAGTGAGAGAGAGAGACAGAGAGAAAGGTCTTCCTTTTGCCGTTGGTTCACCCTCCAATGGCCGCCGCGGTAGCGCGCGGCGGCCGGCGCACCGCGCTGTTCCGATGGCAGGAGCCAGGTGCTTCTCCTGGTCTCCCATGGGGTGCAGGGCCCAAGGACTTGTAACTTCCTTTTTTAATGCTTTCTTAAAGCTATTGCTTTGATACTTTAATTTTCCAGCTGTCCACAATGCTATTAAAACTTATTTACTGGATATGGCACCTTAATTCATAGCAAGTATGCATATATATATATATATATATATATATATATATATATGTACTGGAAAAGCATATATTTATATATAACAGCAGATATGTGAGTCTTTTTAAAAAGAGTTATTTATGTATTTGAAGTTTAGAATTACAAAGAGGCAGAGACAGAGACAGAGATAGGTTTGGTTCTGCATTTAATTTATGATACATTCTTTTCTGACAAACTGAATGGGTTCATTTTGGCAATAGATGAACAAAACTGCTTTAAACAGAATTACCAAAATGATTTTTTAATATTTATTTATTTATTTGAAAGAGTTACACAGAGAGAGAAGGAGAGGCAGAGAAAGAGAGAGAGAGAGAGAGAGAGAGAGAGAGAGTCTTTCATCTGCTGGTTCACTCCCCAATTTGCTGCAATGGCCAGAGCTGCACGGATCCAAAACCAGGTGCCAGGAGCCTCTTCTGGGTCTCCCACTTGGATGCCCCAAGGATTGGGCCATCTTCTACTGTTTTCCAAGCAATAGCAGAGAGCTGGCTTGGAGCTGGAACAGCTGGAACTCAATCCAGTGCCAATATTGGATGCTGGGACTGCAGGTGGTGACTACCCACTATGCCACAGTGCTGACCCCATGTCAGTCATTTGAGTGTATTATGATGCTTACTTAGAATTAAGAATTGAATAAATACTAAAAATTTAGGAGTAATAGATATTTATAATTAGATTTTAGCAGGTTTTCACTAAGCCATTATTGTTTACAAAAATTTATATTCATTTTAACATAATTTAAAAATCTTATTCATGATGAAGTCAGTGCTGAGAAAAATGAGATTATTCTGTGAACATAGCAATTTGAGATTGGATCTCTTGGTGTTAATTTACAGCTTATGGTCTATTGCTTAGTTAATTTCTATATTTTGATTTAATACTGCTACTAATACCCTGTTCTTAGTGGCTTAATATGTAGTGGAAAATGTTTTAAAAATAATGTATGGGCATATGGACTACACCATTGTATTACAAATGAGAAACTTCTTTGCAATGAATCAACATCTTGATTTATGTAAAGGGTAATAATATTTAATGACTTTCAGAATCACTATGATAGTCAATCAAATTAATTATGAAACATGGTAGAAGTAAAGTGTTGTTATTCTGTTTCTGGAAGTTAATCACCAGCAGTTTACTTTTTAAAAGCATTTATTTCATTTATTGAAAATCATAATGAAAAGGAAGGAGTCAGAGAAAGAAACACACACACACGGAGAGAGAGAGAAAGAGAGAGAGAGAGAGAGAGAGAGAGAGAAAGAAAGAGAGAGAGAGGGAGAGATCTTTCATCCATTGGTTCACAATCCAAATGATACAATAGCCAGGGTGAGGCCTTGCTGAAGCCAGGAGGCAGAAACTCAAGCTAGGTTTCCCACACAGGTGGCATGGTAAGTAGTGGATTAACTAGCTTGACCACAATGCCATCCCCACAAACATATTCTTTTTAATAAGATTTATTTTATTTAGTTGAAAAGCAGAATGACAGGGATGGAGGAGGAATGAGAGAAAGTGATCTACCAACCATTGGTTCATTCCTAAATGGCTGCAACACTGGGGTTGTGTTAGGTGGATTCCAGGAGTCAGGGGTTTAATGATAGGAGTCACCCACAGGGTGGCAGTCCCCAAGTACTTGAGTCATCTTCCACTGCTTTTCAAGATACCTTAAAGAGTAGCTGGAGTATATACTGAATCCATCTTCAGTATATAAAGACAATTGAAAATGAAAAAAGAACTTGGTTTTAAATTGGAAATTGCATAGAAGATTAATCAATTTTTTTAAAAATATCATGTAGAATCTCTGTCCTTAATGTGCTGTACATTGTGATTTAATGCTATAACTAGTACTCCAACAGTATTTTTCACTTTGTGTTACTATGTGGGGGCAAACTGTTGAAATCTTTACTTAGTATATGCTAAATTGATCTTATGAATATAAAGAGAATTGAAAATAAATCTTGATGTGAATGGAAGAGGAGAGGGAGCAGGAAAGGGGAGGATGGCGGGTGGGAGGGAAGTTTGGGGGGGGGAGTCATTGTAATCCATAAGCTGTACTTTGGAAATTTATATTCATTAAATAAAAGTTTAAAAAAAAGAGGAGCTGGAATAAAAGTGAATTATCTGGGACATGGCAGGTGGCAGCTTATCCCACTGTGATAAATAAATATATCACAGTACCATTGCTTAATTATTATGGTTTGACAAGTTTGACAATTCAGTCAGAGGCAGCAGATGATGGCTGAAATAGTTGAATCTCTGTCACCCACAGAGGAGGCTTGGATTGATTTCCCACCTTCTGGCCTGGACAAGCTCTGGGTATTGTCACCATCCAGCATCTGGGGAGTGAGCTAGCCTATAGAAGGTTTGTCTCTTTCTATCTTTCCTCCCCTCCCCACCCCTCCACTCCCCTCTGCTTCCCTTCCCTCCTCCTCCTCCTTCTTCTTCTCTCCCTCTCCCTCTCTCTCCCTCCTCCCTCCTTCCCTGCCTCCTTTTAACATAATGGTTTGAATCCTATTTTGGTTTCTGATTCCAGTTTCCAGCTGGTGTACACCCTTGGGCAGCAACAGGTGATGACTCAAATTGATGGGCCCTTGCCACTAATGTGGGAAATCTGGATTTCAGTCCAGTTACCACTTTAGAATTAGCCCAACCATGAGCATTTTTGGTATTTGAGAGAGAAGCCTGCTGATGGGAGATCTCTCTCTCTCTCTCTCCCTCTCTTTCTCTCACATGCACTCTTTCTCATTCTCTTGTTCTCTCTCTAGCTCTCACCCTCATCTCTATCCCTGCATGCCCATAAATAAAAATGCTTAACAAATAGACTGAGATAAGGTAAATGTAGATATATTAATCCATAGAAAACCATATTTTAAGAAGAATAAAGGGCTAAAGCACGTAAACAAATAGCTAGGACAAAACAAATCCTCAATGAATAAATAAACTCAATTAGCTGAAGCAAGAAGGAAAGCTTTGTAAGCAAGAACAAAAATAAACAACAAATATGCAGTACGATGAGACACTGAAAGTCTTACTGAACTAATATTACATTAACTATAAAGGCTGTAAACATTCCAATTAAATCAGTTTTTATACTGAAGAAAAAAGTCACTCCAACTATATGCTAAAGAAGTTAAATTTCTGAAAGAAATGAAAATTACATTAAACACAGTACACTGACAAGTTAAAATAAAAAGAATATGTTGCAAACACTGATCATAGTAAGCTAGACTGACTATATTGATAAGAAGCAACATAGATTTCAGGACATGGCATATTGCTAGGGATAAAAAATGACATTTCATAATGACAAAAAGACCAATTGATAAGGAATATATAATTACATATCTATAAAAGGACAGAGATTCAACATTTGCACGTATAAAAATAGCTAACTGTAATAAGAAACAATTGTGTACATAAATGATAGCTGAATGTTTCAGTATGCATTTACAGTGTTACAAAAAATGAAATACTACCTACTAACTGGGTGAAAACATTTGCAAATCACATGTCTCAGAAAGTACATGTATCTAGCATTTATGTGTGTGTGTATATATGTATATATATTCTAAACTTATTGATAGGAAAATAAGAAGTCCGATTAGAAAATGGACCAAGATATGAACATGCATTTCCCAAAGTGGTAGGTATATACATATAGGAAGTAAGTACATGAAAAATAAACAAGTTCATTAGCCTTTGTGGAAATACAAATTAAGGACATAATGAGATACTGTTTATGCTGACAATATAAAGTGGTAGCAAGGATTTGAAGTGACTAGACCTCTCTCAAAGTACAGGTTGGAATGTAAGCTGGCATATCAACTCTGGAAAAAAAAAATCATGGCTGTGTTTTATAAACACACATCACCATATGAGTATAATTTAAAAGTTGTATTCCCAGCAATTTATCTTAGGGGAATGAAAACAACATTCATGCAAAGAATCTGAATATAAACATACATTAACAGCTTTATTAATACTCAAATAAAACTGAAACAACCTAAATGTTTTTCAGTGAACAAATAGATAAACTATGGTACCTCTGTTCAGTGAAATTATTACTCAAAAATAAAATGTACAATATAAATGAATTTTACGAATATTATGCTAGGTGAAAGAAACTAGACACAGAATCTACACGTCTTTTTTTTTAAATATATTCTATAGATGAAGAAAGCACATTTTTAGTTCCCTAGTGTTGAAACTGGGAATGGAATAAACTGCAAATGGGCATGAAAGGAATTTGTGAGTGGAAGAAATGGATTATGGTGGGGCTGGCACTGTGGCTTAATAGGTAAAACCATCGCCTGCATTGCTGGCATCCCCTATGGGTACTTGTTCATGTCTTCACTGCTGCAGTTCAGATCCAGCCCTCTGCTATGTCATGGGAAAGCAATAGAAGATTGCCCAAGTCTTTGTACCATTGCACCCACATGGGATTCCTGGAAGAAGATCTTGGCTCCCGGCTTTGGATCGGCCCAACTCCAGCCCGTGAGGCCAGCTGGTGAGTGAACCTGCAGATGGAAGACCTCTCTCTCTCTGCCTCTGTCTCTCTGTAACTCTACCTTTCAAATAAATAAATAAATAAATAAATAAATAAATAAATAAATAAATAAATAAATAATAAATTTCAAATAAATAAATAAAATGGATTATGATAGTTGTATGAACTGTATATACCATAATTTTACTAGGAATCATTAAATTGCATTCAAACAATGTGTTCATTATATTAAATTATGCTGTTCTGTAAAAAGCATAATATAGTATATAAAATATGATGGTGTATCATGTGGTTTATGAAATAAAGTTAGGTATACAAGAAAATAAGATAAATGTGAAGAGGATAAAAGTTAAAAACATAGTATTATAAAGTTCCAGTATGTAAAGCAGTATAATATCATTTGAATGCCAATTTTCATAATTTAAACCCAATATCCTAAACCCTAAAGAAAAAACTAAAATAATAAAATCAATAGTTATGTATAACTCTCATCTGGGAAATGAACCAGCAGATAGAAATGTACTCTCTCTCTCTCTTTCTCTCTAAATCATTCAAATATTTAAATAAATCCTTAAAACATTTTTAATATTCATAAAATGGAACTAATGCAGAAGTTTATGTTGGTGCAATGCTAATTTTGAAAGTCATGTGCTTTTCATTATTATGCATTCTCCATATATAATGAAAATGTCTTTTTGCCAAAAAAAAGTATCAAAATAAACTCATATGTTCAAATTCACTTTTTACAAAGTTTTTGAAGTTCTCTCATATATGTTTCACTTACCTCACTGTGCAGTGTAGGACAGCCAGAACTGTTGCTACTTCCCAGACAATTGATCCAACATCTGTGTTCCACTTGCTGCATAAGCACCTACAGCTGTATTTCCATGTAGCTTCCTGGATTCCACAACAGGAAAGAGAGGATTGCAAATTTTTTTAATAATCAAATTTGGAAGATTACATATCTCACTAAATCCTATTTACCAGGACTGTTACTTGGTTTAAATGAAAGTATACTGGATAACTGGAAATATACTTCTCCTTTAATTTTCAATAGGGTACCCTAAGCATGGTGAACAAATAAAATCTGCATGCAAACAGTAAGTACTTTTTGCTATAATATTCTGGAACCCACAGTTTTTGTCACACACAGCACAGTAAATAGTCTCTTTTGCCTATCTTTGCAATTTCAATAATTTTCCCCTGAATAAGCTTACAATTACAACACACTTTTTTTTTTTTTGACAGGCAGAGTGGACAGTGAGAGAGAGAGACAGAGAGAAAGTTCTTCCTTTTGCCGTTGGTTCACCCTCCAATGGCCGCCGCGGTAGCGCGCTGCGGCCGGCGCACCGCGCTGTTCCGATGGCAGGAGCCAGGTGCTTATCCTGGTCTCCCATGGGGTGCAGAGCCCAAACACTTGGGCCATCCTCCACTGCACTCCCTGGCCACAGCAGAGAGTTGGGCTGGAAGAGGGGCAACCGGGACAGGATCGGTGCCCCGACCGGGACTAGAACCCGGTGTGCCGGCGCCGCAACACACTTTTTTTTTTTTTTGCAACACATTTTTTAAAAGGACTTTGGTCAGGTGATTGACACCGCAGTTAAAATGCCATTTTTGATATCTGTGTGCCATATTGGAGTGCCTGGTTTGAGTTCCAGCTCCTTTGCTTTATATCCCACTCCCTGCTACTGTGCAACCTGGGAGGCTGAAGGCCATGACACAAGTACCTGGGTCTTTGCTACCAATGTGGAAGACCAAGAGGGAGTTTAAGATTCCTGACTTCACTCTGTGCCAGCCCTGCCTGATTGAGGGTATTTGGGGAGTTAATTAGCTGATAGAAGATCTCTGCCTCTCTTCTACCTCTCTCAGTCTCAGACATTTAAAACAAATGAAAATAAATAAAAATTAAAGCAAAATAATAATTCTGCATGCTATAATAGAATCTAAAAGTAAAAAATAATCAACAAAACTTTTGAGACCAGAAACCATAAATGAAGGGGCAAAACTAAAAACGGAGCTTACTTGTATCAGTGAATTCATTCTGACAGTCTAGGTACTTTGTGTGTGGCCTCTCCATTCCACCTCTACACTGGCACAAGTATCCTCTCTTGATGATCCAGCCAGCCAGAACATGCACAACAGCTTACTGAAGTTCTTGAGAAGGATCCATCAGTAAGGGGCAATTCATGACATTAAAACCGCAGATATGCGATTAAGTTACATAAGATTTAAGGCAGAAGTAGATTTTCATGGATGAGTTGTTACAAGGTTTGATTTGGAAAAACAAGATCTTGATCAAATGCTGTGAGAAATGTAAAAAGTGAAAACTCCAGAAGCACTGGAGATGTCTATGAGACATATTAAACATTCAGTCAATTGACAATGATGTGCTTCTGCTTCAGAAGGAAATATTCTCGTTCTTAAATTGTTCATAAATTTTAGTGTCAATATGAGTTGTGCCTTGAAATAATATTTCCTTTCTTCGAGTTGATAAAAATAAGCAGTATCACCAGGATTATGGTTTTTAGTTGTGTTTCCACTAAAGATTAAATTCCATGAAACTGCGCCCAATTGAATATGCTCTCTGTATATCAGTATGTGATTTTTAAGTCACCTTGTTTCAGAGTTATTCTTTTTTATAAATATGTAAAGTACTTAATTTTTTTAAACTTTTATTTATTGAATATAAATTTCCAAAGTACAGCTTATGGATTACAATGGCTTCCCCCTCCTATAACTTCCCTCCCACCCACAACCCTCTCCTCTCCCGCTCCTTCTCCCATTCCATTCACATCAAGATTCATTTAAAATTCTCTTTATATTCATAAGATCAATTTAGCATATACTAAGTAATGATTTCAACAGTTTGCACCCACCTAGAAACACAAAGTGAAACATACTGATTGGGTACTAGTTATAGCATTAAATCACAATGTACAGCACATTAAGGACAGAGATCCCACACGAGGAGCAAGTGCACAGTGACTCCTGTTGTTGACCCAACAAATTGACACTCTAGTTTATGGCACCAGTAACCACCCTAGGCTCTCGTCATGAGTTGCCAAGGCTATGGAAGCCTTCCAAGTTTGCCAATACTGATCATATTTAGACAAGATCATAAAAGACAGGGTGAGGATAGTAACCAATGATCCTAAGAGTAAGTCTGAACAATTATACAGCATTAAGTGGGGAAGAGAACCATCAGTACACACAGGTTGGAAGTAGAGCCATTGGAGGTAGAGTAGAGGTTATGATTATGAAGGAATAAGGCTCAAGTGCACTAGACAGGGTCCAGAACAAAGGAGTCATTATTAGAGGAGCTAAGAAAGGTGCTGTCTAAGCTACAATTAAGTTTTCTGATTGAGAGGCAAATAGAACCTGATAGAAGGGGCTTGATAATAATCTGTTGGGCTTTAGGCCTTGTAAGTTAAGAGGCCCAGACCTATCTATCTCTTCACATGGGGTACATCCTAAGGGAGGTGGGAACCTCCTCGGGGGAAGGCACTCTGTTGACTTTCACTACTTAGCTGGCCTGGGAGGAGAGCTGGCCAGGTAAAGGCAGGGGGCATCTCTAACAAGAAATGTACCGTTCTGCCTGCAATGTTGCTGACCCTACTTGGCCATCCCCTCAGCTGCAATGGTCACTTTGGAAGTTGGGTTGAGTGAAGAGCTTTTCAGCTTAGAGCCAATAAGATCTGTGGCTCTGACCTGGGCATCCTTCAACTCCAGGGCAGATCCATTTCCAGTGATCCAACTCTTGGCAGAGCTGCCAGGGCTCTTTACAAGCTAACTTCTGCTGAAGCCCAGGCTTACCACATTGAAAGCCACTGCAGTGGACTGGCCTGTTGGGTCTCCTTGAGGGCAGATCACTGTATAGATCAGCCATTAATCGGCCTGCCACCCATTGCTTCTGATGGCTAGCTTTCTTTTCCTCCTGGTTTGTGTTAAAGCAGACCAGAGGATGCAAGTCAAGGGAGTGCCCAAGTCCCATCTCTAATCTTCAGTGGCCTGAACTACAAGTCTATAGTCACAGGCATGTTCTGTGCTAGTTTTTCTAAGGTAGACAATGCCCATGAGGAAAATTATATTCTCCTTAAAAACTTTCTTTCCCTTTGGTCTGAAAGGGAGGTTTTTTCTACTTACTATATACTTCGCTGATGGCGAGGTAAATCTAGCTATGAGATTATTATTTAAGCTCTTATTTTGGCTATGCTATTACAGAAAAATGTTAGCCATCTCTTTTATAAGGTCTAAAGATTAAATTGTGCATCCTACAGATTCCTTTATAATAGAATTAATCTCCTACCTTGATGAGTATAGAAAAATGAAAGAACAAATTGGGCTTAGAATAGAGAAATGAGGGAGCAAGTCTTAGATCGTTTGCTGACAATAGCAATATTACATGAATACTTAGCAAACCGTTTCAACCATTAGATAACAACTTAAGAAAACATTTACCAGAAGGTTCAATGCCTTCTATAAATTTTAAGAATCATGTATTTGGAAACACCTCTTAAATATCTAACAGGGTGTAGTTTGTTTAGCCAGTAAACTTAAGCACAACCATATAAAATGTCTTTAGTTTCTTTCTACCAACAAGTATAAAACATATGATGCAGACATTCAGGTCACATGAATTAAAATGTATCTTTGATTAATTTTAGCAACTTAAATTTATGGACAATCTTATCTATAAGCCAATTAAAATAAAACTCTTAAAAAAGATTCCCATGTGGACATACAATTTGTACACACATATAACATAACATAATAGACGAATATAGCAATTTTAATACTAGCTTTTAAAATCTTTAACTCTTTTTGTAGATTACCAATTGATTTGAATTGCTTTTTGTTTTTAGTAACCTCAGTTAACCATAATTCCTCTCAGTTGGTACTGTTAATACATTATTGGCTTCATCTGTTTACAGAGCCATCACAAAGTACTGAATACATAGAAGTGGCTGGAAAAAGTCCATAGGAAACTATAGGAGGACAGCTAAACACAGAATCAACAACGCTTCAGTTTTATGAGCATCAAATTATATATAACTGTGGATGACAAAAGACTTTAAGTCGCCATGTTTAAAATTATAAACTCATCACCCCATGGGAGACCAGGATAAGCACCTGGCTCCTGCCATCGGAACAGCGCGGTGCGCTGGTCGCAGCGCGCTACCGCGGCGGCCATTGGAGGGTGAACCAACGGCAAAAGGAGGACCTTTCTCTCTGTCTCTCTCTCTCACTGTCCACTCTGCCTGTCAAAAATAAAAAAAAATAAAATAAAAAAAAAAATAAAATAAAATAAAAAATAAAATTATAAACTCATCAACCAACAAGAGGCACTTGCTTACTTCACAGTACATTTGAAAGCACCTGTAGGATTTTACAACTATTTAACCCTTTAGGCCTCTGGGGACTTCTCATTAAGATAACTATCATGTCTAGTAACACAAGATCATTAGACTTTTTAATTCGCAAACATTTGTATTATTAGCATTTTCCATTATAGAAACTTAAAATTTGGTACCACGTCACATCCTGACAGTACTCTAATATAAATCTAAATAGTCTGATTTGTTGGTGTCTCTATAAGATGAGAGACATAGGTCCTTTGATTTTTTCAGTTGGGCCAAAACTGGGAAAACCAAAGTCCAAGATTTACTGGAAATTTTAGAGTCCAGATTGTTTGGAACTTTGATTTTTTGAATGCCTGTCAAGAATGCCAAGAAGGCTCAAAATCCAAAATATCTGGTTGAAATAAGATTCCTTAAAATCATGACATAACATAGACCAAATATGATCATTGTAACAAGGTGATTATTCAAATCTTTGAAAATAAGCACATATTTAAATAATCCATAGCTCTTAATAAAAATTCAGCTGTTTTTGAACAATTAGAATTTAACAGATATCAAGAGAACATAATTACTTTAACACATTGCTTTAACAGAGCATCAGAGTTTAATTCTATGTCAAAGAGAAATTGAGCTTCCTGTGATCTTCTGCTGTGAGGTTTCCTTCCTTTACCTTCTTTCATATTGATGACTGTGTTTCTGTGTTTCTGTGCATAACACATCTTTAAGCATCTTCTGCAGGGCAGGATGAGTGGCAACAAATTCTTTCAATTTCTGTTTGCTATGAAAAGTTTAATTTCACCTTCATTCACAAATGAGAGCTTTGCAGGATATAATATTTTGGGCTGGCAGTTTTTCTCTCTTAGTACCTGGGCTATGTCTTGCCATTCCCTTCTAGCTTGTAGGGTTTCTGATGAGAAGTCTGCTGTGAGTCTAATTGGAGTTCCTCTGAGAGTGACCTGATGTTTCTCTCTTGCACATTTTATAATCTTTTCTTTTTTTTTTTCATTTATTAAACTTTTATTTAATTAATACAAATTTCCAAAGTACAGCTTATGGGTTACAATGGCTTCCCCCCTCACATAACTTCCCTCCCACATGCAACCTTCCCCTTTCCCGCTCCCTCTCCGCTTCCATTGACATCAAGATTCATTTTCTATTCTCTTTATATACAGAAGATCAGTTTAGTATATATTAGGTAAAGATTTCTACAGTTTGCCCCCATATAGCAACACAATATGAAAAAAATACTGTTGGAGTACTAGTTATAGCATTAAATAAGAGTGTACAGCACAATAAAGACAGAGATCCTAATATATACATACATATATATATATATATATATATATATATATATATATATATATATATTGACAGGCAGAGTGGACAGTAGAGGGAGATAGAGAGAAAGGTCTTCCTTTTTGCCATTGATTCACCCTCCATAGGCCACCGCGGTAGGTGCGCTGTGGCCAGTGCACCATGCTGTTCCGATGGCAGGAGCCAGGTGCTTATCCTGGTCTCCCATGGGGTGCAGGGCCCAACGACTTGGGCCATCCTCTACTGCACTCCCTGACCACAGCAGAGAGCTGGCCTGGAAGAGGGGCAACCGGGACAGGATCGGTGCCCCGACCAGGACTAGAATCCGGTGTGCCAACGCCGCAAGGCGGAGGATTAGCATAGTGAGCCACGGCGCAGGCTCATATTTTTTTAAAAAATTAATTAATTTTCTATACCATTTCCAAATTAAGGCCAGGTTTTTTTTTTTTTTTCATTTTCAAAATCTTTATATACAGAAGATCGATTCAGTATATAATTAGTAAAGATCTCATCAGTTTGTACCCACACAGAAACACAAAGTTAAAAATACTGTTTCAGTACTAGTTATAGCATCACTGCACATTAGACAACACATTACAGACAGATCCCACATGGGACGTGAGTACACAGTGACTCCTGTTGCTGACTTAACAATTTGACACTCCTGTTCATGGTGTCAGTAATCTCCCTAGGCTCTAGTCATGAGTTGCCAAGGCTATGGAAGCCTTTAGAGTTCTCTGACTTTGATCTTATTCCAATAGGGTCATAGTCAAAGTGGAAGTTCTCTCCTCCCTTCAGAGAAAGGTACCTCCTTCTTTGATGGCCCCGTTCTTTCCACTGGGATTTCACTCACAGAGATCTTTCATTTAGGTCTTCTTCTTTTTTTTCTTTCCCATGGTATCTTGGCTTTCCATGCCCACAATACTCTCATGGGCTCTTTAGCCAGATCCGAATGCCTTAAGGGCTGATTCTGAGGCCAGAGTGTTGTTTAGGACATCTGCCATTCTATGAGTCTGCTGTGTATCCCGCTTCCCATGTCTGATCCTTCTCTCCCTTTTTGATTCTATCAGTTAGTATTAGCAGACACTTGTGTTGTTTGTGTTGTCCCTTTGACTCTTAGACCTATCAGAGTCATCAATTGTGAACTGAAATTGATCACTTGGACTAGTGAGATGGCATTGGTACATGCCACCTTGATGGGATTGTATTGGAATCCCCTGGCACATTTCTAACTCCACCATTTGGGACAAGTCCGATTGAGCATGTCCCAAATTGTACATCTCCTCCCTCTCTTTTTCCACTCTTAAATTTAACAGGGATCACTTTTCAGTTAAAATTTAAACACCTAAGAATAATTGTGTGTTAATTACAGAGTTCAACCACTAGTACTCGAACAACAACAACAACAACAACAACAAATACTAAAAAGGATAAAGTATTACATTGTACATCTCGAGTCAGGACAAGAGCTGATCAGGTCATTGTTTCTTATAGTGTCCATTTCACTTCAACAGGTTTCCTCTTTGGTGCTCAGTTGTCACTGATCAGGGAAAACAAATGATATTTGTCTCTTTGGGACTGGCTTAATTCACTCAGCATGATGTTTTCCAGATTGCTCCATCTTGATGCAAATGACTGGGTTTCGTTGTTTCTTACTGCTGTATGGTATTCTATGGAGTACATGTCCCATAATTTCTTTATCCAGTCTACTGTTGATGAGCATTTGGGTTAGAAATCTTCCATGATCATGGATTGGAAGAATCAATATCATCAAAATGTCTATTCTCCCAAAAGCAATTTATATATTCAATGCAATCCCAATCAAGATACGAAAGACATTCTTCTGATATCTGGAAAAAATGATGCTGAAATTCATATGGAGACACAGAAGACCTCGAATAGCCAAAGCAATCTTATACAACAAAAACAAAGCTGGAGTCATCACAATACCAGATTTCAGGACATAATACAGGGCAGTTGTTATGAAAAGAGCATGGTACTGGTACAGAAACAGATGGACAGACCAATGGAACAGAATAGAAATACCAGAAATCAATCCAAACATCTACAGCCAACTTATATTTAATCAACGATCCAAAACTAATCCCTGGAATAAGGACAGTCTACACAATAAATGGTGCTGGGAAAATTGGATTTCCACATGCAGAAGCTTGAAGCAAGACCCATATCTTTCACCTTACACAAAAATTTACTCAACATGGATTATAGATTTAAATCTATGACCTGAAACCATCAAATTATTAGAGAGCATTGGAGAAACCCTGCAAGATATAGGTACAAGCAAAGACTTCTTGGAAAAACCCCAGGAGCACAGGCAGTCAAAACCAAAATTAACATTTGGGATTGCATCAAATTGTGAAGTTTCTGTACTTCAAAAGAAACAGTCAGGAAACTGAAGAGGCAACCGACAGAATGGGAAAAAATATTCACAATCTATACTACATATAAAGGGTTGATAACCAGAATCTACAAAGAAATCAAGAAACTCCACAACAACAAAACAAGCAACCTACTTAAGAGATGGGCAAGGACCTCAATAGACATTTTTCAAAAGAGGAAATCCAAATGCCCAACAGACACATGAAAAAATGTTCAAGATCACTAGCAATCAGGGAAATGCAAATCAAAACCACAATGAGGTTTCACCTCACCCCGGTGAGAATGGCTCACATTCAGAAATCTACCAACAACAGATGCTAGAGAGGATGTGGGGAAAAAGGGACACTAACCCACTGTTGGTGGGAATGCAAACTGGTGAAGCCAGTATGGAAGTCAGTCTGGAGATTCCTCAGAAACCTGAACATAACCCTACCATACAACCCAGCCATCCCACTCCTTGGAATTTACCCAAAGGATATTAAATTGGCAAATAAAAAGCCATCTGCATGTTAATGTTTATTGCAGCTCAATTCACAATAGCTAAGACATAGAATCTTTTCTTTATGTTTCACTGTAGTGAGTTTGATTACAACATGTCATGGTGAGGATCTCTTTTGGTCATGTTTATTAGGGGTTCTATAAGCTTCCTGTACTAGGATGTCTCTGTCCTTCTCCAATCCTAGGAAATTTTGTGCTAGTATCTCACTATAAAGGCCTTCTAATCCTTTCTCCCCCTCAGTTATTCTTGCTTCATAAAATATGTAAATTATTTCTACATAACTTGTGACTTTGACCTGAGTGCTAACAGAAACACTATCCTAACCTAATTATCCACAATGTTTATTCCAGAAAAGACTTAGTTACTGAATTTGAATGAAGACTTTAGCATACATACTTTTGGGCCATAGTTGTTATAATTCTGTAATTAGATAAAGGTCCTCCATCTGCCTGTTCTCTACCCAAATAGCTGCAATGGACTGAGCTGGATTGATGCCAAGCCAAGAGACTAGAGCTTCTTCTGGATCTCCCATGAGTGTGCAGTATCCCAAGCACTTAAACCATCTTCTACTGTTTTCCAGGCCATGGCAGAGAGCTGGATTGGAAGTGGAGTAGATG
Source organism: Lepus europaeus (assembly GCF_033115175.1). NCBI lineage: Eukaryota > Metazoa > Chordata > Mammalia > Lagomorpha > Leporidae > Lepus > Lepus europaeus. The sequence goes on along the minus strand of NC_084851.1, from coordinate 29,471,485 downwards.
TGACCTGAACTAGTGCCCATATAAGATGCCAGGACGGCAGGTTACAGCTTTACCCACTATGCCACAGTGCCAGTCCCACCACTTCATTCTTCAAAGTGATACACAGAGAGAGAAAGAGAGTCAGACTGTGTATGTATGTGTGTGTGGGGGGGGTATTCATGCAGGGGAGGAGCTGTCCTTCATGGAGTGCTCAGTTATTTTTTCCAGGGATGATCTCATTCTCCTTGTTTTCTGATTATGTCAGAAGCAGGGTCTCAGCAGCAGGGTCTCAGCATAGCTCTTTCTAAGGGTCTTCCCCCACTTTCTGTTGATAATAACAGTGTCATAGACTAGATAAATTAAAAACAAAGCAGTTTTATTTGACTCAGGTTTTTGTCCAGGTTATGGGGCAGGGCAGGAGGACACTGTACATTGATACTTGGATGTCATCTTAACCCTACACATTATGTGGACATGCTGTCATCTCTCTCTGAACTTCTGAAATACAAATTTTAGCTAGTCACTTTTATGAGTGCTTTAAAATCTATTTATATTTCATGATAACCTTCTCACCCCAAAGATATAAGCTTGTATTCCTAAGTTAGTTTTTATTTTTATTTTGATATAGGGATATTTTATAAAGTTTATTGGAGTACAATTGACAGACAAAATTTCTATACATTTAAGGCCTGCAATTTGATTGTTTGATATGTGGGAGATATTTATAAACTTATGGAATATTCACATTATATTTTAAGCCCTTTACCAAAAACCTTTTGCTGTCCCCTTGTACATATAAATTATTAAATGATTAGGGCCATCAACTAACATATCCATCACCTAACATAGATTTTAAAAGATATTTCAGATGTTAACACATATCTAATATTGTATTCATATCATTATTGTGCTATATATTATATCTCAACTTTCTCTCCTACATGCAGATGTGTCATTCAACTAACATCTTCCAGTTCCTTTCACCATTAGCCCCTGGCAATCCACATTATATTCTGTGCTTACGACTTATTTTCTTAGATTCCACAAATAAATGGCATTTACTTTTCTCTGTGTTGTATCAAGCAGCCTAATGTCCACATTCATATTTTGGAATCCATATTGTGACAAAACATCAGAATTTCTTTTTTAAGGTTGAATGTGATTCCATTGTGTGTGTGTCACGTTCTCTCTTTTCATCTGTGACAGACAATGTAGTTACTTCCATATCTTGTTCTTGTGAATAATGTTTACATGAACATGGAGGTGCAGGTGTATCTTTCAGATAGTGATTTTATTTCTTTTGGCTACACATCCATTTCTAATTTGTACCATATTTAGAGGGTCCTCCATAGTGTTTTCCATGGTGGATGTACCAATTGACTTTCCTGCAACCAATTTATGTGTTCCCTTTCTCCACAACTGGTTCAATACCTGTTACCTTTTTTCTTACTTTTTGATAATATTCATTTATACATATGTGAGGTGACAGCCGTTGTATTCTTGATGAGCAGTACTGAGGCCCTTTTCAAGTTGTTGGCTGCTTTTATATTTTCATTGGAACAGCTGATCAGATCATTTGTCCAAACTGATTATTTTGTCCATTTTTATTGTATTTGCTTTTGATTTCTGTATGTTCTTTGTGTTATTCTCTTAATCATACTAAGTTTGCCAGTATTTTTGCTTTCTGTTTTTAGCTTTTCTTTTAGTATGTAGGTTTTTTTTTGTTTTTTCCAGCCCTACTTCTTTGTGTTCATTTTTGTCACCTGTGTGTTTGGTGTTACATCTACATCATTGTTGAGGTCTGGCACAGCCATGACTGGTTTAGTCATTTGTGAAGTGATTAATGGAAGACAGTATTTTTCCCTGCCTCTTGCTTTGTGTATCTGTTTTTCAAACTGATTAATTGTACATACTGCCTCCACCCCCGCCCCCAGGAAACCTTTTATTTAAGGAATACAAACTTAATCCATTTTATAAGTACATCTTTAGGAATATAGTAATTCTTCCCAACATATCTGCCCTCTCACCCACTCTCCCATCCCTCCTCCTCTTCCCTCTCCCATCCCCAGTCCCATTCTCCATTAAGACCCATTTTTGATTAACTTTATAAACCAAAGACCAACTCTATACTAAGTAAAGAGTTCAACAATTTGCACATCCAAAAAAATTTAAAAAGGTTCCTCAACATTCATGACAAGGGTTGTTCAACGTCATCACATCTTGAAGTTAATTTCATCTCTTTTTTTAAGAAACTTAACTAACATTAAAGAAGCACCCAAAAATGATACATCTTCTGTGAACACTTAGACTTAGTTATAATACAACACATTGAGGACAGAGGTCCTGCACAGGAAGTTGGTGCATAGTAACTCTTGTTATTAATGTAACAATTAACACTCAAATATGATGTCAGTGATCACTCAAAGCTCTTGATGTGAGCTGACTAGGATATGGAAGCCTTTTGAATTCAGACTCCACCACTGTTTAGATAAAGCCAGAAACAAAGTGGAAGTTCTCTCCTCCCTACAGAAAAAAGTACCTCCTTCTTTGATGACCAATTTCCACTGGTGGGTCTCAGCCACTGAGGTCCTTCATGTAGGACATATATTGCCACAGTGTCTTGGCATTCAATACCTGAAATGCTCTTGCATGCTTTTCAGCCAACCAGAATGACTTAAGGGCTGAATATGAGGTCAGAGTGCTATTTAAAGTGATTGTTATTCTATGAGTCTGCTATGTGGACTGCTTCCCATGTTGGATCACTCACTTCTTTTTAATTCTTTCATTATTATCAGACCCTTAATCCTATTCATATGATTACTTTATCACTTAATATGGTATTTTTACCACCTACCTTAAGGGGATTTGGAGTCCCATGGAAAGTTTTTTAACTATATCCTTAGAAGTAAGTTGGTAGGAATGTATGCAGAACTATATAGCATAACAGTTACAAATTTCATACACTTCATAAATACATCTTTAATTATGTGATGATTCTTCCTACCATGCCTGTCCTCCCACCCATACTCCCAAAAACACTCTTCCTCCTCCTTCTCTTATTCCAACTCCTATGTTATCTATTTTCAACTGATTTTATACACAAGAGTTCAACAAATAGTATTTAAAAATGTTCCTCCACTGTCAAGACAAGGGCTGTTCAAGTCATTGCTTCTCAGTGTTAATTTCACTTCTACAGATTGTCTTTCAGGTACTCTATTAACATAACAAGTCAAGGAGAATATGTGATATTTGTCCTTTTTTGACTAGCTTATTTCACTAAGTATAATGTCTTCCAGATTCATCCATTTTGTTGTAAATGACTGGATTTCTTTTTTTTTTCTACTGCTGTGTAGTACTCCATAGTGTACATACCCCATATTTCTTTTTCCAGTCTTCAGTGAATGGCATTTTAGGTTGATTCTGTGTCTTAGCTTTTGTGAATTGAGCTGCAATGAACATGGTGGTGTAGATAACTCTTTCATATGATGGTTTCATTTCCCTTCAATAAATTCCAAGGAGTGGGATGGCTGAGTTATATAGTAGTTCTATATTCAGACCCCTCAGGTATTTCCAAACTGTCTTTCTTAGCGGCTTTACCAGTTTACATTCCCACCAAGAGTGCATTGGGGTATATTTTGCCCCACATCCTCACCAGCATTTGTTGTTTGTTGATATCTTTATGAAATCCATTCTAATAGGGTGAAACCTCATTGTATTTTTGATTTGCATTTCCCGGATGGCTAGTGATTCTGCACATTTTTTTCAAGTGTCTATTGATCATTCCTCTTTTAAAAAATATCTATTTAAGAACTTTGCTCATTTCTTCACTGGGTTGTTGGTTTTGTGGTTTTTTAGTTTCTTGATTTCTTTATATATTCTATTTATTAATCCTTTATCACTTACATAGTCTGCAACTAATTTCTCCCATTCTGTTGGTTTCTACTTCAGTTTTCTGGATGATTCTTTTCTAGTATAGAAGCTTCTCAATTTGATGAACTTGCATTTGTTAATTTTGGCTTTGATGGCCTGTGCCTCTGAAGTCTTTTCTAAGAAGTCTTTGCCTGTGCCAGTGTTTTGCAGAGTTTATCCAATGCCCTCTAATAATTTGATGGTGTAGGATCATTGATTTAGGTTACTAATGCATTTTGAGTGGCCTTTTGTGTAATATGTAAGGTAGGGGTCTTTATACCGCTTCATGTGGAAATCCAGTTTTCCCAGCACCAGTTGTTGAAAAGACTGTCCTAGCTCCAGGGACTGATTTTAGCTCCTCAGTTGAATCTAAGTTGGTTGTAGATGCTTGGATTGATTTCTGATGATTCGTTTTGTTCTGTTAGTCTACCCATCTGTTTTTGTACCAGTACCATGCTGTTTTAATTATAACTGCCCTGCGGTATGTCTTGAAATCTAGTATATAAATCTACTTGGATAATTGGCACCAGTTATGAGTTAGATTATAGGTATGAGTTGCTAGTCTTACATTGAATGGTGGGGTGACTGTAGTCCATCATAAAGTATTCTGTATTTTATGAGCAAAAAGAAGAAATGTTTTACAAGATTTGATCACAAAGTGTAATACCAGAGAAGGGAAAATGTTGTTAATTCTGATTTGATCAGTAGACATTGTTTTCAAGGATTAAAATTTCACACTGTAACCCATAGATATGTATAATTATAAGCAACAAAAAATAAATTCAAAAAAACATTTCACTTAGTGTATCATTTTAAGGGGTGTTGACATATTTAAATTAGTATCACAGCTAAGATTATGAACATTGGATTCAGTTTATTAAGAAAAACAATATGGAAATAACTGAATTGATATTTTGGCATGGTAGATGGAGTGAACAGAAAGCAGTATTTTCCTTAAATTGGTGATTAATATATACTTTAAATTGTTTCACATAAGGAAAATGAAGTATATATGAAGTATATATGAAATTAATCTGACTTAAAGCTACATCAAGAAATATCAAGCAATAAATAAGGAATTAAATGATAGGTTAATTTTGGTGCAAGAATAATTAAAATAAATATGAGGGGGTTTCAAATATTCTGTGGAACATGAGATTAAAACACACTCATTTTGGTTAAAATATATAAAACCATTAATATGAGACCTTAAATTCATAGACTGTGTTTTTGTATGAAAGAACTGTGCTGTGCATGTGATTCAAGAAATTCTTGCACCAAAGTTAACCTATCATTTAATTCCTTATTTATTGCATTGACTGGTTCACTCCCCAGACTGCTGCAACAGCTGGAGATATGCCAATCCGAAGCCATGAGCCAGGAGCTTCTTCCAGGTCTCCCATATGGGTTCAGCAGTCCACGCACTTGAGCCATCTTTTACTGCTTTTCCAGGCCATAGCAGAGAGCTAGATCAGAAGAGGAGTAGCCGGGACTAGAACTGGCACCTATATGGGACGCTGGTGCTTCAGACCAGGGCTTTAACCTGCTGCACCACAGTGTTGGCCCAAAAACAAATGAATTAATGTCACAAAATGAATATATTGTAATGATCATAACATGGAAAAAGTGGCATATTCTCATCTATGTGGCATAATTCAGTAAAGCAATATTTATAACTATAAAAATAATATATCCATGCAATTATTATACTCTTTCTCTAGTAATGTCTAAAAATAACAGAAGCATAAAAATCTCCAGTTGCATCCATTTTGATGCACATGCTAGGATTTCATTCTATTTTGTGGCTATCTTATTCTATCTATCATATATGTGTCTATATGCATATATATTTTCTTGTTCAACCTTCAGTTTATGAACAACTAATTCCTTTCTATATCATTTCTGATTTCTGTTGTGCATTTGGCTTCTGTAAACATTAGAGTTTCATATGTTGATTTCATTTCTTTGGATATATGCTCCTGTGTCAGATAATTGGATCATAAAATAAATCCACCTTGAGATTTATGTATCTCTATGCTGTTTTCTGTAACAGTTATAGTAATTTGTTTTTCCACCATAGTGTTTTAGGGCATCCTTTTCTCTACAATGTTGTCAGCATTTTTTACATTTTGATTTTGGCATTATAGCCATTCTCACTGGGATGGGATGATAGCTCATTGTATTTTTTTTTGCATTTTCCTGAAGGCTAGTGATACTAAGCATTTTTGCATATTTCTGTGGATCATTTATATTTCTTCTTTTGAAAAATATCAATTGATATTCTTTGCCCATTTCTTATATCTATTGTTTTATTGTTGGTTTGTTGAGCTCCTTATATATTCAGGATATTAATCATTTATCAGATACATAGTTTGCCAATATTTTTTCCATTCTGTCATTTTTCTCTTCACTTTTTTTTCTTTGCATTGCAGATGAATCCTAAACTTGACATAATCCAATTTATCTATTTTTGTTTTCTTTATTCCTGTGCTTCTGGGTTGCATACAAAAAGAATCTTTGCTTAGGCCAATGTCCTGCAACATTTTCGTTATTTTTTCCCATAATAATTTCTTAGTTTCACATCTTAAGGTTAGATCTTTGATTTATTTCATGTCAATTTTTTTTGACAGGCAGAGTTAGACAGTGAGAGAGAGAGAGAGACAGACAGAGAGAAAGGTCTTTCCTCTATTGGTTCACCCCTCAAATGGCCACCACTGCTGGTGAATTGCACTGATCCAAAGCCAGGAGCCAGGCATCTCTCCCTGGTCTCCCACACGGGTGCAAGGTCCAAGCACCTGGGCCATCCTCCACTGCCCTCCCGGGCCACAGCAGAGAGCTGGACCAGAAAAGGAGCACTGGGACATAATCCAGCGCCCCAACTGGGACTAGAACCTGGGGTGCTGGCAACACAGGTGGAGGGTTAGCCAATTGAGCCACAGCACCAGCCTCATGTCAATTTTTTGTATAGGGACTAAAGTAGGAGTCTTGTTTCAAACATCTGCATGTAGAAACCCAATTTTTTCAATACCTGAAAATGTTTAGCATATTTGTTAAATATTAATCGATTATAGATGTGCAGCTATCTCCAGTGTTCATATTATGTTTCTTGGGTTTACCATGTCTATTTTTATGGCAGCACCAGGGTGTTTTAATAATAATCACCCTGTAGTGTGGCTTGAAATCTGCTATGTGATGCCTATAGCTTACTTTTTATTATTTAAGACAGCTTTGGTCATTTAATGTCATTTATATTTCCATCTAAATTTTAAGTATTTTTTTTCTGTAAGGAATTTCCTCGAAATTTTGATGGGGATTGCATGGAATCTGTAAATTTGGGGGATATTTGCAATAATAATAATTCCTCTAATACTTGAACCATTGATTTTTTTTAAAAAATTCTATTGCAGAGATCTTTCACATCCTTAGTTAAATTTATTCCATTATTTAATTTTGATAGCTTTTGTGAATGGAAGAGTTCTTAAAAGTCCTTTCTCAGGCAGATAATTGTTGATATGTATGAGTGATATCAATTTTTGTGTGTTCACTATTCATCCTAAAACTGCTGAATTCTCATGTAAGTTCTAATAGTCTGTTAGGGAGGTATTTTTATTTCCCAATATAAAGAATCTTATCAACTGGAGTGATATTTTTGTTTCCGCTTTTCCAATTTGTATCATTTTAGTTACATTTTCTTGCCTTAAGGCTCTAAATAAAACTGTATTGAATTAAAGTTGTGACAGTGGAGATCCTTGATAGCTGCAGATTTTAGTCAAAATACTTCCAGCTTTTCTCTGTTCTATATGATGTTGGCTCTATTGTGCTGAGGTACATTCATTCTATAACCAATTTTTACTGTTTTAACATAAAAGGATATTGTATTTTATCAAATGCTTTTTCTGCATATACTGAGGAAATTGTATGGATTTAATCCTCATTTTATGGATGTTACGTATCACATTTATTGATCTCTGTATGCCAAAACAGTCCTGAATCACTGGTATAAATTCTATTTGATCAATGTGGATGTGTCATTGGATTCAGTTTTCTTGCATTGCATAATGGTTTCTAGTCTCTTTTCTGTTGTACCCTTGTTTGGTTTTTTCTTTAAGGTAACTTCAGCCTCATAGAGTAAAATTGGAATGGTTCTCTCCCTATCCATTTTTGAATAGTTTAAGAAGAATTGGTATTAGTTCATCCTTGAAAGTTGGTAGAATTCATCAGTGAAGCCACAAATTTCTGAGCTTAGTTTTGTAGCAAGGTTTTACTTCACAATCTCAACCTTGCTTATGGGTCTATTCAAATTGTCTATGTCTTCATGCATGGATTTCGGTATATGTTTTATAAGGAACTCTAGGAGAAGTCTAATGTAATGAAAAAAGTGGTGGTGAAGTAGAGAGCTTTCTTTGATCAGTTCACAATGTGTTTATACACTGTGACCCATGAAGGTATATAATTCAATAAAAAAACTCAAAGAAATAGTTTTTATTGTGCTTTTAATGAGACTCAATGAGCATGCCAGGGCAAGTAGGGTAAAAAGGTTTAGAATTGGCTTCTTTGAATAAGTTCCATGTAAGTCTAGTGTAGAAGCTTGGTATTTCTGATTTTCTGTCACCTGGCTTCAGAGTGATTTAGGTGAGCCACTAAGATTGACACAGAGCAGGCACTAGCATTCTTGACACTACACAGCCACAGAAAAACTTCCTTATTTTAAAGATTCACTTTTGTATTTGAAAGGCAGAGTAACATAATGGCAGAGAAAGGGTCAACTACCTTCAATAAGCATACACCAACATCAAAACCTAAAAAAAAGGTTACAAAAGCCACTATTATCCTAACAGTCACCTCCATTTCCAAAGGTGACCCAAATCAAAGCTAGAAGAACCAAAATGCCTGAACACCTGTGTTAGATGTTTCTTGCATGTTGCTTTGTTCCTAATGTTGTATTTTCCCACCACAGGAGGGGTTCTCCACCATCAAGTGAAATAGGAAAACCAATATGGCCTGGGAGTGAAAAACCCTAAAGTAGAGTCCTACAGTTAGAACCAGAAGAAAATGTTCTAGTCTTTGATCAAAGGTTTCCATGTAGGCCTGCGCCGTGGCTCAACAGGCTAATCCTCCGCCTTGCGGTGCCGGCACACCGGGTTCTAGTCCCGGTTGGGGCACCGATCCTGTCCCGGTTGCCCCTCTTCCAAGCCAGCTCTCTGCTATGGCCCAGGGAGTGCAGTGGAGGATGGCCCAGGTGCTTGGGCTCTGCACCCCATGGGAGACCAGGATAAGCACCTGGCTCCTGCCATCGGAACAGCGCGGTGCGCCGGCCGCAGCGCGCTACTGCGGCGGCCATTGGAGGGTGAACCAACGGCAAAAGGAAGACCTTTCTCTCTGTCTCTCTCTCTCACTGTCCACTCTGCCTGTCAAAAAGAAAAAAAAAAGGTTTCCATGTAAAAAATGAAGGGGTTAATTTATTACCATATATTCTACTAGCACATATATACTGTCATTCTACACACTTAGTCTCTTTCTTCTTTCAACAATCCTATATGAGAAAAACAATACATTAAATTAAGATAAATTTCCACTTGAACTTTAAATGCATATATAAAGTACCAAACAGACACATGAACTTTTTAAAAAATATTTTATTTATTTGATAGGTAGAATTACAGAGAGAGAGAAAAAGGCAGAAGGTTTTTTGTCTGCTAGTGTTCACTCTCAAAATGGCCACAAAGGCCAGAGCTCAGCTGATCTGAAACCAGGAGCCAGTATCTTTTTCTGGGTTTCCCATATTGGTGCAGGTGCCTAAGCAGTTGAGCCATCTTTCACTGCTTTACCAGGCTATAAGCAGAGAGCTATATCAGAAGAGGAGCAGTTGGGGCATGAATAGCTGCCTTTATGGGATGCTAGTCCTGTAGGCAAAGACTTTGCCTACTACACCACAGCACTGGCCCCACACAGGAACTTTTAATGCTAAGATCTATCAATAGATACTTTTACCACCTTACTGAGAAAGCTTCCTCATGTCTCACATGTGACTTAACACTGCTGTCTCCTATGGTTTAGGGTGACTGTATTCAGGCCAACATTGTGCTGGATATCAGCTTTTGTCTTCAGAGAGAAAACAGACACTATCCACTGTATAACTTAAAGCCAAGCTTAATTCAACTACAAAGCCAATTATAACTGGGCCACTGGGCACCAAGCATATGCAGAATTGTAAGTCCTCTGAAAATGAGCCAGTGATAATCAGCTCTGTGTTTTGCTTTTGAATTCTGCTCAGATTCATGGTGACCATGGCCTTGGGTTCATGATCATTATCTTAAACAGAGACCTAAATAGAATCACATTAAAGCCTTTGGCCCTGCTCTGGGGAAATTTTGGATGCGCTCTCAGCAGCACAAAAGAACCAGATTCCTAATTACTCATATTTCAATGCTGGCCCAAATCTGCCATTATGGAACCTATAGATGTTCTGAAATTCAACTGACTCTATGATTTTTAAAGGGTTATTTTGTTTAGCACTATCAAAGTGAACAATATGGATGTGAGGCCAGATGTTTTGGATTCAATTTATATCAGATTTGAAAATACCAAGGACATTGAGGAATAAAATAAGGTACCAATTTTGTTTCTTTGAGTTTTTTCAATCAACTACAGCCTTTAGAATAATGTTAAAACAAAATTTATTCTCAGCAGCTAAATCTTTGTTGCTTGCTTTCCTTCTGCAATCCAGGGCACATGCCAAACAGTATTTAGATTTACAGAGTTGATACAAACCAGAAAAAGAGGGATCTTTCTTGAAATGATCTCAATTTGTTTATTGTCTCTGTAAGGTTTGGACTGAGAATTTCCTGACTATAGGCTATTTGATATGATGCATTCTGAAAAAAACAGTGAAAACACTTCTTGCCACCACAATTTTAAACAATACCAAGACAAACTTCAACATACCCACTAGTATGTCCAAGACCCATAAAGTATTACAAAGGAAACACCCTAGGAAATCATAAAACAAAAACAATGAATTTACTCCTATTAATATTTATTTTAAAACAGAGAACTTCAATTATTACTGTTAAAATAACACCACTGATTTTTGAAACATTTATATATATATATATATGTATATATATATATACATATATATATATATATATTCTGTACATAAGTACATTTTAAAAGATTTATTTATTTGAAAGGCAGTTATACACACATACACACAGAGACACACACACACACAGAACTTTCACTCACTGGCTCACTCCCCAAATGGCCACAGGGCTAAAGTTGGGCTGGTCCAAAATCAGGAGATTCTTCTGAGTCCCACACATGGGTGTAGAAGCCCAAGAACTTGTGCCATAATCTGCAGCTTTTTTAGGCACAGTAGCAGGGAGTTGGATCAGAAGTGAAATAGCTGGACTCCAAGGGACACTCATATGCAATGTTGGTATTACAGGCAATGACTTTACCCACTACAACACAACATCAGCCCCCACATACACATTTTATATTTTACCTCTAAACTGCTTATTCAAAATTTAATTAGATGCAAATTCCATAATTTCTAATAAAATAATATTTATATTTTAATACAAAAATGGTTTGCTACTTATAAATGTATCCCACATGATACAAATATTCTAGTGATTTAGTGCTTACTAATGTAAGAAGACAATTTTCCCACTTTGGGACATGGTTATAAGATTTAAAACTGATTGTCTTGTCTATTAAGTTTAATTATAATACATTTACGTCATTAACTGAAAGCTTTGAAAATCTGTCAATGCCCAAAATATTCTCTCCCCCCAGGGAATCACTGAATTACACCCATAGCTTCATGATTTATTATTCCTCAACAAAGCATTGAGTTCTCCATTCTAATGATGTTTATAATTACAATATGTTAACTACAGCCAGTCTTATCATTCTAAGATCATTTCTGCTTTGTACAGAAAGCTCTTGCTTTCAAATATTGAGTCTTCTGGGGAAAAACTAAAAAAGTTTGGAGCAGAGGTTTCTCAGTACAGGTTAACAGTATTAACACAAATATGGCAGACTATATAAACAGCTTAGGATATCACGTACAGGATTTCTTCAGTGCTGAATCAGATGAATTGCTAGAATTATAAGGCTTAACCAACAACCATGAAATTAAGATAGACACCTACAACAATGTTGACTTCCAAGTATTTTAGCTGTATTATTTATATTTCATCTTCTAGGACATGAAATACTTTATATAGATTATTATATTCAACAAGGCCAAAACTGTATATGAACCTTTAATTGTTGGGTTTATATGTCTGTTCTAGAAGATGATTCAGCTAGCTACAGTTATAATATTCATCCACAAAATTAGTCTCCATGTTTGATTAACCTATAATTGTTAACTGTGTCAATAAACATTTTAATACAAGTATCATTTTAATGTTGATAATATTCATCAAACAGGTGGATTTGGTGGAAATACAGGAAATATTACTTTTTAAAAGGTTAAATTATGACAGTAGTCCAGTGACACCATATAATATACTTACATAATTTTGATGATACCATAACATTAGGGGAATTAATTGGTTATGTTGCTTACTATTAAGGAAGATGGTCTTTGCCTAATAGAAATAATTATACTCTCTTTTGTCTTGCTGAACTAGCCCCCGACAGTGGATTTTCTAAAATTACTCAAATTGTGGTCATCCTGGCTTCATGAACTTATGTAAAGGTAATATAATCATATCACATATGCCTTAGTGAAAGAAAGGAGTCTGCTACCTACAAAGAAATTTCACTTGGGGGTTTTACTACATCTACTAATCCTAAAAGTACCTTGAAGGACCAAATAACTTTTTCATCCTAATGAACCCAGATACAGAAGTATAGTTTTTTAAGAGAAAAAAGGGGCTCTATCTCAAAAGAAATAGTTGCAGTGCCTAGCCAATATGTTCTATCAGGAGTAGGAGAATGTGTATGGGGTTGGGTCCTGAGGGTACAGGACAAAATGAGAAAAGGGGGATTTCTCAAAGTGAGAGTATTCATTGAAAACAAAGGATGTTATTATCAAGAATTCCAAATGGTGATGGTAATGCTAGGATGACATCTGAAATTGAATAAAAATAATCCATGTTAAGTGAGGTAAAAATACCTGAATTGATGTGACAGAGAAACAATCAAAATTGCACAGTAATTATGTTACAGTTATAAAATAAATACAGAAGTATATTGAAAGTTGAAAAACTTATAAAATGACTTTTATTTTTTAAAAATCTTTTATTTAATGAATATAAATTTCCAAAGTACAGCTTATGGATTACAATGGCTTCCCCCTCCCATAACTTCCCTCCCTCCCACAACCCTCCCCCTTCCCACTCTCTCTCCCCTTCCATTTACATCAAGATTCATTTTCAATTCTCTTTATATACAGAAAAACATTTTAGTATATATAAAGTAAAGATTTCAACAGTTTGCCCTCACATAGCAACATAAAGTGAATAATACTATTGGAGTGCCAGTTATAGCATTAAATCACAGTGTACAGCACATTAAGGACAGAGATCTTACATGATATAAAATGACTATTTTCTACAAGAAGCCCAAAGACAATCCATTTATGAAAGTAATAAAATGTGTATTGGTGAGAAGGGCACTGTCATCGCTGAGTACTACAGAGGTGAATGTTATCTGTAGGTCACTCCTGATGGTGGCAAATGTCAAAACACTGGGAACTCAGCAATTTGAATGTTAAGATTCCAAAACAATAATAATAGGGACTCAGTGGAAATACTTAACTATTGAAGTAAGTTGTGTTCACTTTGAATAAGAATGAAATAACAGCCAAGGGTACTTGATCAAGAGAGCTATGGAAATGGTTATTATAGCATGCATCCCTAGAAACAACATGGATTCTCAGATCAAAGAGTCAGTACTCAACTGATGCAATCTAAACACTTTAAGGTCAGTTAATAAGATGAGTGAGAGCATGTGTTCCATCAGTCATATCTCTGTTGTTCCTGTACTTTAGCCAGTTTTTAAACACAAATCTCACTTGATTGAAGGAGATGACAAGTTCCCAGATACGTGTAACATCACATAAGCATATATGTTGACATTCTTCCAGTCTCTAACTAAAACAATCTGTCACATTTACATGTGGTAGTTGCACAGTGAGGGGAGATAAATGCCCTAATATTTTTGACCTGTATATCCTAAGTATAAAGCAGAATCACAGTCCTCTTTTAGAGTAATTGTGCATGGGGCACTGGTAGAAAAGTGTTCTAGTCCAAGGTCCATTTTCAAAGAGTCTACTGGTTCCCCAAGCCCAGCAATAGCTAATTTCCCTGGCCTCAAGTTGTATAATTGGAAGGGAAATACTGAGTAATGGGAAGAATTTCAACATTGGTTTCATGGCCTATAGCGTAAGAGTAAGTCCAGGTGAAATCCTCTAGCCATTCTTCCAGCCATAACTAAGTCAAAATCTATGTGACAATCAGAAGCAATGGATATTAGATAATATTCAACTATCAATTTTGAAAGTTGGGATAATGGTACTGGATTTATGTTTTTAAAAAGTATTATCTGCTTACATGCTACCCTTAAAAACTAAATAAAGCAGGAGGCAGAGATAGTGAACCCAACATATCCAGATTTAATTCATTAGTTGAAATATTACAAAGCAAGATACTGCAGAATGATGTTAGACTATCATAAATTCCATCCCTACCAAGGATCAGAAATAGTAAATGAGAGGTGGGAAAGAACAACACCAGAGATGTAAAACATGGCCTTAAGAATGAGTCTTCCTCTTAATGACCCAGCAGGGCTAGTGCACTGCACTAACGGATTGAAGACCAAATAGCCTATGATTCAGTTCCCAGTAAGGCCATGATTATCTATACCATGAGCCAGTAAACAGGTGACTGTCATCCAGAAGGGTGCCTGTGTGGTTCCAGGCCTAGTAAGCCAGGGGCCAGCTACTGGTGACTATCTGGGTAGATGAGCCACCTGGATGTCAAGGAAGGACTAGAGAAACCCATGAGATTTACCTAAAATGAGTCACCTTAGAAACCCCCCTCATCACTACATCAGTAGAGAGCATTCTGACTTTGTTGTGGATGGCCAGATTGGGTGCCAGCCTGTGGATAATGGATGAAGGTAAGTCAGGCTGAACAGCACCTGGCAGTACACTGGGTAGGGAGCACAGAAGGAGTCTGATGCTCTGAAGACTCCTTGGATGGCTGTGCCTGGGAACTTTAGGGGCTGTGATCATCAGAGCCAGGAGAGTGGGTTTGGCCTGCATTGGGAGTCCTCATAAAATAATAGATGAATCAGCATTTGGGAACTACACTTAAGATAGATCTTTAGAGGCCCACATCCTGTGTCTGAGTGCATAGGTTTGAAACCTACCCTACTACCAATCCAGCTTCTTGCAAAAACATGCTCTAGGAGGCAGCAAGTGATAGCTCAACAACTTGGGTCTCTGTCACCCAGACTGAGTTCTGGGATCTTCACCTCAGGCTGGCTCAGTCCCAGCTGTTGTGAGCATTTGATGAGAGATTCAGTGGATGGAATATCTGTCTTAATGCCTTTAACACGAATAACACTGATTAAAGTTTTAATAAACTGCTGAGCCAAAATGTAATAGAATGGAACTACTCTGGTCATCTTCCTGTCCCACGGGGATGGCAGTCAGATAAACTCTATGAAAAACACCTAAATGCCTCAGCAGCTCTTTTCCCAATTGTGCACCATCATTTGATGTAAGAAAATTTATGCTGCAGTATGCAATTTGTCAGTCTCCAAACAAGCATTCTGCACCTAGGACACCATCAACTGCATTTTCAAGATGATCTTGGCATCTTTTCAGTGATGGCTATCAGCTCTCCAGTCCCTGTCTGTTGAGTTACAGATCACTTCCTGTCAGGAACATATGTGCACCAGGTATGTCTTTCTCACTGAGTCTTTGTCTTGGGTCTTTGAACAGGCTTTGTATTTCCATCTCTATCAAAGGTCATACCTTGGTATGGAGTTCCTTGGTATGGGCAGCAATCTTCCTCTTCCTAACTGGTAGTAGATGTGGCCATTGCTTATGTGCTAGGCTGCAACAGTAAGAACCTGAAGTGCAGGCAGCAGTCACCTGGTGCTCTCAGAATCACTATTCCACAGCTCCCAAAACTCTTGTGTATGCAGTTTAGAGGGCCTGAGTCTCAAATAATCCCATAGGATCAGTCATGCTTAGATTGTTGCTAGAAGCACACAATATACATCATAGGGTGTAAGATATCCCTTAAGAAGCTGTAGTGTCTAACTGGGAATGTATGAAGACCTTTCATGTAGAGGATATTAAAGACTCCCCAGGAAAATTGTCACAATAATCAAATTCAACAAAGTTTCAGAATGCAAAATAAGCATAATAAAAATAGCTGCATTTTTATACACTAAAAGTGAACAATCCCAAAAGGAAATAACAAGAACAATTAAACTTTCAATAGCATCAAAAGGAATAAAATAATTAGGAATAAAGTTAACCAAATAAATAAAATATCTAAACACTGAAAACTATAAAAGATTACTGATAGGAATTAAAGATGGCCCAAGTAAATGGAAATATATCCTGTGTTTGTGTATTATAAAATATATGCAAGAAATCAGTATTGGGGCTGGCTTTGTGTTATAGTGGGTAAAGCTGCTGCCTGCGATGTTGGCATCTCTTATGGGAGCTGGTTCAAGAACTGGCTGTTCCACTTCTGATCTAGCTCCCTGCTAAAGCACCTGGGAAAATCAGTGTAGCATGGTCTAAGTTCTTGGGCTCATGCCACCCACATGGGATACCCAGAAGAAGCTGCTGGCTTTGGCCTGTTTCAACCCCAGCTCTTGCAGCTATTTGGGGAGTGAACTAGTGGATGGAAGCTCTCTCTCACTGTATGTAAATATGTCTTTCAAAAATTTTTTAAAAAGAGAAAAACTTTCATTAAAAAATGAAATCAATGTGATCTAAAGTGATCTATAAATTCAAAATATTCTTTACAACATTCCAATACTTACTTTTAGCAGAAATTAAAAAAATAAATACAGAAAATTCACATGGAATGTCAACAATTCAAATACACAAAGTATTATGGAAATATGATAAATATCAGAGGTTTCACATTCCCTTAATTCAAAAGCAAAAGTCATCAAAACAATGCATTATTACCACAAAAACAGATAGACCAAAGGAGCAGACTAGAGAGGTTAAGTGTGGGCATTCAGCCCATCATTTAAGATGCTAGCTAAGATGCCTTCACTCCATATTACAGTTCAATGTTTAGCTCAGAATCTTGACTCCAGTTTCTTGTCAATTTGGTCTCTGGGAGGCAGTGGTAATGGCACAACTGGCTCCCTGCCACCCAAATAAGAGGCCATGATTGTGTTCCTGACTTCTGGCTCTGGTCTCAGTTCTAGCCCAGACCTAGTTACTGCACACATTTGGGGAGTGAACCAGAAGGTAAGAACTCTATCTCTCTGTAGTTCTCAAACATAAACAAAGAAAATATTACAGATAAATAATTAATGTAATACATTATGCTAATAAAAGGAAATCAAAATTTGATAACCTCATTGATAGAGGAAACATTTTGACTAATGCAGTTTATGATTAAAACACTAAACAAACTAGGAATTGAAGACAACTTCAAGAAGGGCACCTATGGAAAATCTACAGTAAACTCCTATAAGATGAAAACAAACCACAAATATTCTTAGAAGTTCTACTCTTCGAAGTTCTACTCAACAGTGTATTAGAGGATTCTAATAAAGACTTCATAATAAAAAAAAATTAAACTCTACAAATTAGAAACAAAAGAGTAAACTTGGCTTGTAATGCCTAACACATAATCTTGTATGTAAAATATATCCTAAGCAACTCACTATAGACCCACTCAAAGTAAAATTCAGTAATGTTGCAACATATAAAAGATTCAAATATCAATCATATTTCTGTTTTGTAGCAATGAACATTCTGAAAATATAATCAATGAGAACATTCACTGTAGCATCACAGAATGAAAATAGCACTAAGGAATTAAAATAAGACAATGGATTTTATACTAAAATTACAAGATATAACTAAAAAGCATAATAAAATGAAGCAGTGATTTCAGTAACACATTTTAATATTACAAAAGAGGTATGCTTAAAGTTAGTCATTGTGAAAATGCAAATCAAACCTCTGGACAATCCAACTTCACTTTCAGTAAAATGACTGATTCAGCCATAGATAAACAAACTTTCAATAAAACTGTAAGACCACTAGGAAAAATAATTTGGCAGTTTCTCAGCATGTTTTACATGGGATTATTTATTGCCTCAGCAGTTTCCTTCCAAGATACATCACTAAAAGATACAAAGCCCACATGCACCCAAATACTCACTTCAGCAATATTCATGAAACCCAAAAGTGAAAGCATCCCAAATACTGATGTGGAAAAACAACAACATGTAGTATATCTTTTATAATGCTATACTATTTAGAAATCAAAAATAATTAAGAAATGACAGACTACAAAAGTAATGAAACTCAAAAAAGGGAAAAAAGGAGATAAAAAAATTAAAAGCAAAATCACACATACTGTAACACTATCTGATTCCAATTATGGGACAGTCCAGAAAAGGTCACTCTCTGGAGACAGAATTTGGATTAAAACCTGTCTGGAACTGATAGTCAATGAAGAGGTACTGTAAATAATGTGACACATTTGTGGGATTAATGAAAATGGGCTTATCTTGTACTGTGCTTATGACTATATAACTCACAAAGTAGTAAAAAGCATGGAACACACACTGAAAACATGGGACAGTTAGGACTGCACAGACAGGCTCATGAGTTTGGGCTTCACAGAAGAAACTAAAAAACAATAAATATGAGGGGGCTTCAAGTATTTTGTGGAACATGAAATTAAAATACGTTCATTTTATTTCAAAAATATTTGAAACCATGAATATGAGGGGACTTAAAATTAATGGACAATATTTTTTATTAAACTTTTATTTAATTAATACAAATTTCCAAAGTACAGCTTATGGGTTACAATGGCTTCCCCCCTCCCCAAACTTCCCTCCCACCCACAACCCTCCCCTTTCCCGCTCCCTCTCCCCTTCCAATCACATCAAGATTCATTTTGAATTCTCTTTATATACAGAAGATCAGTTTAGTATATATTAGGTAAAGATTTCAACAGTTTGCCCCCATGTAGCAACACAAAGTAAAAAAAAAAATACTGTTGGAGTACTAGTTATAGCATTAAATAATGGTGTACAGCACATTAAAGACAGAGATCCTACATAATATTTTTTTAAAAAAATAATTAATTTTCTATGCCATTTCCAATTTAACACCAGGTGGTTTTTTCATTTCCATATATCTTTATATACAGAAGATCGATTCAGTATATAATTAGTAAAGATCTCATCAGTTTGTACCCACACAGAAACACAAAGTGTAAAAATACTGTTTCAGTACTAGTTATAGCATCACTGCACATTAGACAACACATTACGGATAGATCCCACATGGGACGTAAGTACACAGTGACTTCTGTTGCTGACTTAACAATTTGACAATATTTTGTATGAAAGAACTATACATGTGTTTCAAGAAGTTGCTGCATCAAAATTAACCCAACATTTAATTCCATATTTCTTGTTTGATATTGCCCTAATTCTAATTAATTTCATGTACACTTTAAGAAATAATTTATTTTTCTCATATGAAACACCTTAAAATATTAATCATTAATTTAAGGTAAAATACTGCCTCCTGATTGCTCCACTTAACATGACAAAATATCAGTCCATGTGTTCTAGATTACATTTGTATTAATAAACTACTTCCAAAGATCACATTAAGTGTGATACTAATGTAAATATCTCAACAACTTGTAACATTATACACCAAGTAAAATGTTGTTTTAATTTTTTATTAATAATTGTACATATCTATGGAATACAGTATGAGATTTTAATCCATGTGTACTGATCAAATTAGGGTAAACAATACATTCCCTTCTGTAACATTACACTTTACAATTCTATTTGTTCATAAAATATAAGTTTATGGACTATAGTTACTCCAACATGCTATGTAATACTAGGAACTTACTCCTATAATTTAACTCTGATTTGGTACCAATTATTCCATGTAGTTTTTACAAATTCATTAATTAATTAGTGTGGAAGAAAAAGAGACATGGACAGAGATAGAGAGGAAGAGAAAACACCCTCATCCATTTGTTCACTTCACAAATGCCCAATACAGCTATGGCTGTGCCAGACCAAGCCGAAGCCAGGAACCCAACCCAGGTCTCTCTGGTGGGTGGCAAGGATTCACTACCTCAACTATCACTGCCCCCCATCTAGGAACACACATGAGCAGGAAGCTGGAAGTGGAAGATATGACTTTAGCCCAGACACTCAAATATGGGATATGTGCATCCTAAACAAGGTTGTAACACAATGTCATTCCTCCAGGAAAGTTTTGAAGTACCTCCACATCTCTGGCTTGCAGAGAGGGGACACAGCCCCATGATCCCAACCCCATCACTGCACAGTCTGTTTCTCCCCAACATCACAAACTCTTCTCATCTACCTCTCCCTGAATGCTCCCCTTCTGAGGTCTCCCAATACAGACAGGGCAGAGCAGCATACACAGCAGGACAGGCCTGGGAGATGAGACAGCAAGTGAGGGCAAAACTGGACTCTGCCAGTTTCTACCTTATCACTGCCCAGCTCCAGGCACAGCATCAGAGGTGCTGGATCAGGTGACAAAGGTTTCACCAAATGTACTCACTGGACATTTTGGGGGCCAGCATTGGAGGCAGTGGGGCAAATTGGCCATCCACATGCCAGAATCTGAAAGTGCATGAAAATCAATCCAAATTGATTGAAGGCTTACACAGAAGATCTCAGAACTTAAACCTCCTTAAATATTTGGAGCAAATCCATTGGCTTTAGCCTCAGCCATAATATGGTTATGACACCAAATGCACAGCTGACAAAAGCAAAAATAAGGAAGTAGGATTGTAAAAAAAAAATAAAAATGGAATACTTTCATTTTCATTTGGAAAATATATTTAATGAAATAAGTCAGTCTCAGAAAGACAAATACTAAATGAACTCTCTGATCTGTGGTAACTAAAGTATGACTCAAAAATAATCTATAAAAATGAAAGTGACACTTTGAGATGTAATGACTTTGAACAGTCCTTGTCTCCACTGTTGAGGGACAGTGTTTATTTTTTTTTCATGCTATTTCTTTAATTCTTTATTTAGTGCAGAGTTAATCTTTTGTGTTTAAAGTTAAGAGAAAATGTATCTTAGAATCTTAACAAAAAATAAGGTTGAGAATAGGAGGGGGAAGAGGAAGAAGGGTGGGGGTGCAGGTGAGAGGGAGGGCTGGATGGAAAGGATCACTATGTTCCTAAATTTGTATTTATGAAATGCATTAAGCTTGTATATCTTAAATAAAAGGTTTATAGATTTAAAACAAAGCTGAAGATGTCACCAGTGCTGTGGCATAGCAGATAAACATAAAAACCGGCCCCCTACAGTGCTGGCATTTCACATGGGCACTGGTTTGAGTCCTGGCTGCTCCACTTCTGAACCAGTTCTCTACTATGGTCTGGGAAATCAGTAGAAGATAGCCCAAGTGCTTGGGAGACCCAAAAGAAACTCCTGACTTCTGGGTACAGATCAGCCAAGCTCTGGCCACAGCAGCCCTCTGGGGAGTGAACCAGAGGATGGAAGACATCTCTTGCTGTCTCTATGCTTTTGTCTCTCTGTAACTCTCCTTTCAAATAAACAAATATTTTAAAAAACTGAAGAAAGGTTCTGCATACTAACAGAAAAATTTAAAAGAGAAATAAATGGGAGAAAATCTTGGCAGATGATAGTAAGAGTAATGTAATAATATAAAGAACATACATATCACAAAAGCAAATACTGTAATAAAAATAGACAAAGTATTTGATCATATTTTCCAATCAACAAATGCAAGCAATCATATGAAAAATGGCTCAGCAATGCTAATAAAGACCATAATGCCTACTACCTCACATAGGCTACAAAGATATTATCAAAAAGTAAAATAAAATAAAAAATGTCAAATGCTGAATCAGATGTGGAGAAAAGGAAATTCTGACATTTTTCACAATTTGGGTCCAAAAGTACCGATGTGGACATTACACTATTTGAAATATCACAGAGAAGGGTAAATACCACATACTCTCATGTATATGTGGAATATAATAAAGTCAAATTAAAGACAGAACAGAATGGTGGTTACCAGGGGCCTGCGAGTGGAGGAAATGGAAAGATGTTATTTGAACAATACACATTCACAATTATGGGATAAATTACCTCCTTGAAATATAATATATACAACACAATAATGAGATGAATAGAGCATTAGATACAATGTATTAATATCTTAAGTACTCTTTTAAGAACTATGTAAGTTGATGGATATGTTAGTTGAATTGTCCTAATAATTTCATGATATATATGCACAAGGGGACTCCAAATGTTTTGTGAACATGGGTTTAAAAATAATCTTAATTTTCCATATATTTTTGAAATTCCAGTAATGTATCAAAATATCAGGTTGCTCGCCTTCAGTAAAAACAAATTTTGTCAATTGTATTCAAATAATCTTGAAAAATTACCCTTTTAAAATACAAATTAAAAATAACTTAGGAATCTAAGCTTTACTTTATATCTTTGAGATTGGGAAGGTTATCATGGAACAGAAACCTTTTTTACAGCATTCATAAATGTAACCAAAATTTCTATTTTGAAAGTTCAAACACAGATGACAGCCTGTTAGGTGAATGTGTATGTGATAAAACGACATTCAAGTATCAAACCACAGTGTCCTCCTGCCCCACTAAAACTGGGCCAAAAGCCTGGAGTCACACAGCTTTGATTTTAGCTTGCCTAGTCTATAACACTGATATCAGACTCCCAGAGAGAGCTATGCTGAGAGGTCAGAGTTTGTGAATTGAGACCCTGCCTCTGACATAATCAGAATAAGGTCAGCCCAGGGATGAAAAGGGGAACCCAGGACCCCATAGAGGACAGCCGCTTGCCTGCACGCACCCTCCCACCCCCAGCACAGGTTCTCCCAAATGACCACTCATCCCCACGCACAATCAGGGAAGATGGGCGACTGCTGCCACACAGCTGCCCAGAGATGGCTCCCAGGCTGACAAGTCTCTGAGGAGGGGACAGGAAGCCTGGAGTCCCAGGTGCCAGTACAGCCCTACACCGTGGACCAGTGGGGGTGAAGGAAGTGAGGTGCTAGCAGTGACATGAGGCCCAGGGACAAGCCCTGGGAGCCCTGGGAGTCCTGCCTGGCAGAACATCAACTTCTGCCAACCCTGCTTCCCTTCCCCTCACTCCCTGTCCCACACACTCACCTCTGCCAGGCGTCCTGCGTGAAGGAAGATCAGAAAAGAGAACGGATGCTCCTTACCATCAGAGGTCCCCATCCGTGAAAAATCCTCCCTGGACCTCTCTCCACCGCAAAACCGGAAGACTATTTTGGCATCAATATCTCCAGTGATTATGTGTTGTTTACGCAAGCGCCCCTGATTGGACAGTTTGGGTAGCCAAGGACATGCACTAGGTCATAAAGAATGCAGCCAATCAGCACCCTCCACAGCGTAGGCGTGCATCTTCAGGGATCACAGGGGAGAAAAGTAGGGGCCGGTCCTGGGTTAGTTCTGACACTGAGTCCTCACATCACCTGCCAACAGAGGAGGGGTTTTCACCTCCTTGTCCTGCCACCTGCTGGACCCTCCTGCCTCCCTGGTCCCTGTTCCTGAGAGGATCCTGCCTGGGGGTCGCAGCAGCCTACTTCATTCAGGTCAGTTTAAATTTAGGGGCTGCTTATAGACATCTGAACCTTTGTTTTTCATGATATATATGGGACACATTTTTTTTACTTTGATTTTAAGAATATTTAAAGATATTGAATACTTTCATCATTTTTCCCCATTTATCTTGCAGACTTTTTTCTAGTCTGCCTATTGCCCTTTAATATTATTTTTCTATTCCTTGCTGTACTTAGTAATCCAGTGGATTTTATATATTTTATATATTATTTATATATTAATCATTCCAGTAATTTCATTTATCCCTTGTATGTTTTTAGACCTCATAGTTCATCTCTGTATATAAGCAACATCCAATACAGTCACATTTTGTTACTTAGAAGTTAACCTTTGGACCTATAGCTTCTTTTTACTGTTTTATTTCCCTTACTACTCCTGCACTAGGAAGTTGAAGAGAGATAGTACAGGTATCATGGTCTGGGTTTACGCCCAGGAGGGGAAAAAATCCAGTGATCCTGTATTAGTTGCACTGTTTTTGTAAGTTCCTTTCAATCTTGATCAGATTAATGAAGTCACTGGCTTTCATTATTTCAATGTTCTGCTAGCAGTTTTTAATTTTTTATTAGATGCTGGACCTTATTAAATGCTTTACAACATGTAACCTACATGATGATGTGGTTTTTTCTTCCTGTAATTTTTACCTACCTGGATGACTTGTCTGAGAACTTTAATGACTGTTTCATTTTTTTATTATATCTTGCTTGCTATTGATGTTTTCTTATGTGGTTTATTACATTATTACTTTGCTTTGGATACTTCTAGCTCAATTTATGAAAAGGATGCTTTTGAAAACCTTTTTTTTTATTTCATGTCTGGTCCACTTGCTTCATCATCAAAGTAATATTGATTTTCCGAAGGAAATTTAAAAATGTTCTCTGCTTATTTTTACTTTGGGTGGGTCTGGGAAATGTAGATCTGTTTTTTTTTCTTCCTTAAAACTTTGGAGTATTCTGCAAGTCTGGACCTGAAATTTTTACTGTGTGACTTTTTTCTTGGTTGGTTGTTAGGGATTTTCAAAATGTGATTCAACTTATTGGATTTATATAGGAGTTTTCCTGTTTTATGTTATACTTGTGTTTTGGAAATTCAATTTTCAAAATATGGTGGATTTTTTTAAAAAGTTTTATTTTATTTATTTGAAAGATGGAGTTACAGAGAGAGAGAGAGAGAGAGAGAAAGAGAGAGAGAGAGAGAGGTCTTCCATCCTCTGGTTAACTTCCCTGATGGCCACAACTGCTGGAGCTGTGCCGATCCAAAGCTAGGAGCCAGGAGCTTCTTCCAGGTCTCTCATATGGGTGCAGAGGCCCAAGGACTTGGACCATCTTCTACTGCTTTCCCAGGCCATTGCAGAGAGCTGGATCAGAAGAGGAATAGCTGGGACTCAAACTGGCACCCATATGGGATGACAGCACCTCAGGCCAGGGTTTATAACCTGCTGTGCCACAGAGCTGGCCCCAATATTGTGGATTTTGATCTCTGTAGTCTGTTTTACTTCTAAGAATTTCACACATTAACCCTAGTATCTTGGTAAAGGCTATAACCCTACAAAAGGATGATTCTGTTTTAATTACTGAAATTGCTTATTTGTGTTACTTTTTCCTCTGTTTCCCTAATTGTCTTTATTAGTGGTTTATTAACTTTATTAACATTTTTCTTTAAAAATCATTGGATCCTTTAGTAAGTGGTATTTTTAATGGCATTTGATATATGTTTACTTTTATTTTTTCTTTCCTTTTTTCAATATTCTTTTATTTTTTGTTTTTAATTCTTGACAAGTAAGCTATAATGATTGCTTTTCAGTGTTTTATTCTAACAATTATCTAAGATTATAAATTATTACTAAACAATGGTTTATTTACATCCACTTTATTACATCTCATGTTGCCAAACCCTATCTGTGCAGGCCCTGCTTGACTCCCAGTATCTCAACCCACATGTGTCTGCAACCATCACAGGCTATACTTGTCTCCATTTTTGTCCATGAAATCCATCTATTCTGATTGGTGAATTAATGCCTCAGCCATAAGAGACTCACTCATTCTTTACACTTACATGCTCAGGTAGTCGCAACCCATCAACTGCAAAAGAACTGTAGCCCCTCAAATTATATCACATCCTCATTGAGCTATGTCTCTCCTATTTTCTTTTAGAGAAGAAAGTAAGCTTTCCCAGACTTTCAAAGGTAGACATTTCCTGTGTACTACTGACTGCCTCCACATTGTCAGCTTATAAATCATTCTTTCATAACAAATATAATTGCTCTGATTTTCAGGGTTTTTGGGAATTTTTTATTTGTTTTAGTTTTTTTTTTACTTTAAGTGGCTACCTGTTAATTGCTAACTTATATTGATGATAATGAGATTCATATATATGAAGTTTCTATAATTCACTCCACATTCTGGAGTGGGCTGAATGTCAAAACTCTGTACTCATAGAGCATATTTCAAGAAGGTGGTACAAAATAAATCTTTGTGTAAAAATAGTTTATGTTTTTAAAGAGCTCTGGAGAAAAAAAATAAAATGTTGTAATGTGACAGTTAGGTCCTAGCACAGGGGAAAATGTTAGTTTAGCTATAGTAGTTTGAAAGACCTATCTAATTGGTAATATTTAATATTAAAGCATAATAATAGGGTAACTTTAAGGAAGCTAGGAAAAGAACATTTAAGTTCAATAGACAATAAAATTAAACATCTTAATTAGCAGAAGAAAAATGTGGGTGAATATCAAAAGATAGAAGATGATTGAGCTGTAACATGAAGAAAATGTGAAACATGGTGACTATGGTTATTAACAATGTATTGTATTCTCCAAAGTTGCTGAAAAAAATAGACTTAAGGACTACTACCTCTTAAAAATGTACCAGATGATATATGTATTAATTTACTTTGGCCATTCGACAAAGTGTACATCTTTTAGAACAATGTAGGCAATGATACTTCAAATAGTTCATGTAAAAAAGAATTAAGAGATTATTTTTGTTGAAAAATACTTGAATCCATGTATAGATTTTTATAATAAACATGTCCTATTACTTTTTAAAGACCACATGTAAACATAGATTTCAAAATTTCTTCCACTAAAATAAATTTAGCTTTGAGTTCTTTTTCCCTCAAACTTTTTGAAATACCCATTGTCCATAATTAATGAATATATATTGTACATATTTTTGTTTTTAATTGAAATGTAATTTTAGCTTTTTCAAATGAAAAAATAATTAATAAAAATAAAATGAGAATCTATTGGTGAATTTGAAGCATGGAGAGCTTTTTTGTCTTTGGTGTTTTTATGAGATCACATAGTTTGTTGAGACTGGACAGTAGGGTAAGGTCCCATTAGGAGACTAATCTTGTTTGGTGCACCATCTGGGACATATCTAACCCTATTCTGAAGGAGATTTGAATGTTGGCCTCCATTTTTGTTCCTATTTATTTTTTGATTTATTGCTATTACAAGTAAACCTGTAAAGAACTCATCTGCAGAAGTTTTTGTGTTTTTTTTTTTTTTGGTTGTTGTTGTTTCCTTAGCATAAATTCCTAGAAATGAAATTACTAGCTCAAAGAGCACAGACAGTCTAATCTTCCCTCATACAAGGCATCCTATTCTTAGAGTCATGGTGCTTGAGCTGTGGCTATTTGAGAAAAGGTCTAGTTGTAGTCATTGTTATGGAAGCATTGATCCTGCCTTCCTGTGCTTTGATTAGGAACTATAGCTTGAGCATTACTGATAGCCTTAGCTGACAAGGGAAGTTTTCCTGTTCAGTAGAATGTTATTACAATAATGTAGAAGTTGACTTGTTTAACAATTGACACTCTTAAATCAACAACAGTAGGCACTCTGTATTTGCTCCCCATGTAGGAACTCTGACCTTAATGTGTTTTACTATGAGAATTAATGGTAAAGCTAGTCTTCAAATAGTAATTTATACTTTGTGTGACTTTGTGAGTACAAACTGCTGAAATCTTTACTTAGTAAAGAGTTGATCTTCTGTATATAAAGATAATTGAAAATGAATCTTAATGGAGAATGGGATGGGAGAGGGGGTGGAGATGGAATGGTTTGTGGGTGGGAGGGTGGTTATTGTGGAAGGAACTGCTATATTCCAGAAGTTGTACTTTTGAAATTTATATTTATTAAATAAAAGTTTTCTATTAAAAATAATGTAGAAGTCAAGTTAGAATTATAAGAGAGGCATTTTGTGAAGCCTAAAGATAGGACTAGAAAAGAATCAGTGTAATTACTTGGGAAGTTGGTTAAATGGTTGTTGAGAGTGGAAATTTATATGATACCCAAGTAACCTCACACACTTAGTAACAAGAAGGAAATAAACACAATGATACAACATAAATAGAAGTTTGTCATTTTATTAGTTAATTTGAGAAGCTTTTATGTGTCTTTTGAGTAAGGCAGTCAGATTTAGAAAGATGGAACATTTAGTTGAATTTGAATTTCAGTTAAACAACATAAATATTAGTATAACTATGTTCCACACAATATTAGGGTGTCCTGGATTCTATAAAGCAGACCATCCCTGTAGCAACACAATATGTGATACATATACTGCACAAACACACTGCCTTCCACTCAAACATGTTTACCTGGAACCTATAAAGATTTAGCTTTAAAACTCTCTTCTTTTTGAAGGATATTTTGTATATAAAACACAATATTCCAGCATAATCCAAAAGAATCCAGACTAAAAAGTAAGACTGAGGAGGTATTGGATATTTATAATATACATTATATATTTATATATATTAATATATTAATGTTATATTATATATTATATATGGTATATATAATATATATTTGATATATATTTAATATATATTAATATATTTTATATATTCTACATTTAAAGTGTACTTTGGGTATAAATTTCCAAAATTTGTTCCATTGCTTCAGCTTTCTGTACTGTCACTATTGCTGGATGATCTTGTCCAATTGTATATCCTGTTTTCTCTCAAGTCTGTTTTCTTTTTATTCACTCTTATATTACCTTCAGTTTAATTTTATTTCTATAGTCATTTTTATTCTATAATTATTTTTAATGAATTTTAATTAATTTCCTCTGATACTTCTATTTTGGTTTAATTATTCATACTTGAGTTGTTCTGGTTGTGCCAAATTTGTTCTTTGACATGTCGAACATGTTATTTATGTCAGACCATTTTGTAGTGATAAATTTTTGGTTTTCATATTTTTTTGATCCTATATTTTTTGTGTCTCATATCTTTTTTTTAAATTTTATGTTGCTCTCTGGGTCAATAACAGTTGCACCTATTCTGTGTTCATGTTTGAGCACAGTGACTTTTATACTATTTTATAGGGAGGCTTCCATGTAGATTTTAGGTGAAAAGCAAAAAAGAATCTTGTAGATTCATGATTCTAAGCTTTCTTATGTTGTATACAAATTGTGCTAAAATATAGCTCCACTCTATTTTCTGGAAGCTTCCTTTCTGATATTATTTCCATCATATATTTGAAGCTTTTCCTCTCCTCACTTTTAGTTTTCCTGACATTAACATTGGCTTCCCCTTCTTTTTTTTTTCTTCAATATGTGTCAATTTTTCTCTTATTCATTGCATTTCTTTTTTGTCTTTTCAACTTTTATTTCATAAATATAAATTTCCAAAGTACAACTTTTGAATTATAGCAACTTTTCCCCCCATAACTTCCCTCCGACCCACAACCATCCCATCTCCCACTCCCTCTCCCATCCCATTCTTCATCATGATTTATTTTCAATTATCTTTATATACAGAAGATCAACTTAGTATTTACTAATAAAGATTTCAACAAACTGCACCCACAAAGACACACAGAGTATAGAGCACTGTTTTAGTGTTAGTTTCACCATTAATTCTCATAGTACAACACATTGAGGGCAGAGGTCCTACATGGGGGCAGGTGCACAGTGACTCCTGCTGATTATTTAACAATTGACACTCTTATTTATGATGTCTTATTATGATGTCATGAGCTGCCAAGTCCATGGAAGCCTCTTGAGTTCACCAACTCTGATCTTATTTAGACAAGGCCATATTCAAAGTGGAAGTTCTCTCCTCACTTCAGAGAAAGGTACTTCCACTGGGATCTCACTCACAGAGATATTTCATTTAGTGTTTTTTTTTTGTTTTTTTTTTGTTTTTTTTTTTTGCTGCAAAGTCTTGGCTTTCCATGCCTGTGAAACTCTCATGGGCTTTGAGCCAGATCTGAATGCCTTAAGGGCTGATTCTCATGCCAGAGTGCTATTCAGGGCTTTTGCCATTCTATGATTCTGCTGTTTATCCCGCTTCCCATGTAGGATCACTCTCTCCTTTTAAATTCTATCAATTATTTGCAGACACTGGCCTTATTTATGTAATCCCTTTGACACTTGATCCCATTTCCAATGGGCCTTCCTCATTATAGATCTCTGCTCCAAAACAAAAGCATGTGCTGTTGACTTTTGTGATCTTTGCTTCCTAGGCCACAGCAGCATCAATGAACCTTAAACTAAACTGGAAACCCTTAACCTATCCTCCCTGATTTCAGCTTTTCTTAAGTCATCCCACAAAATTTCTCTTCTGGATTAAGATTTCACTTTTGCTAGGGATTTTTGGTTTCCCTGGATTTCAAGATGATCCATAATTTCAATCACTGCTGTTTTATCCCATGAAATAACTCATGCCATTTTGAGGTGGCTGCAAGAATGTGCCAGCTTTTCAGATTTCCTTTTAAATATTTATTTTTATTTATTTGAAAAGCAGAGTTGAGAGAGAGAGAGGGGGAAAGAAAGAGAGAATATCTCCCATCCATTGGTTCAATTCCCAAGCAGCAGCAGGCCTGTCCAAATGTAGGAGCATTTTCTAGGTCTCCCACGTGGGCAGCAGGAGCCCAAGCAACTGGAGAATTTTCTACTATTTTCCCATTAGAGATCACAAGAGGATCACCTGGGAACTGAACTGCTGCCCATATGCCTGCAATATTTTGAGGAACATTTCCAGATGCTTCCAATTATTGGCATAGTTATAATATTCTGAAACACTTAGAGAAACTGAAAATTTTAATTAGTATATGGCATGTAACTAAAATGTTGATATTGAAATCAGCAGTATTAGTAAGTATTTACTTTGAGTCATATTCCTCATTTTACTAGTGTTGGCTTTGGATATTTTGAAAATCTATACCATAAAACCATAAGAAACTGCAGATTGCTGCAGGTGAAGGTTTATATATTATTTATTTTACAATAAATTTCATGTCTGTAGCAGTGCTGTCATTTCTTTTGCTTTGTTTTTAGGTAAGGCTAAATTTCACAAGGAAGCAACAGCTGGCAATGTATGAATCTCATTATAGACAGCAATTCCAATAGTGAATTTGGACTTTCTGAGTTTAGTGGCATAAAGTGCCAAGTGTCTATGAGATAATGGAAGACCAATATCGTTAACTCCCAATCAATGTAACTTCTGATTTAAAAGGCCTAAATTTTGGAGCAAGCACTATGGCATTGCAGGTAAAACTGCTGCCTGTAGTCCTGTCATCCCATATTGGTGCTGATCTGAGTTCCAGCTGTTCCACTTCTGATCCAACTTTCTGCTAATGCAGCTGGGAAAGCAATGGCAAATGGCTCAAGTACTTGGCCTCTACATTTGCATGGGAGACCCAGAAGAAGTTCCTGGCTCCTGGCTCTGGATTTGCCCATCTCTGGCCATTGTGGACATTTGGGGAGTGAATTAGCAGATTGAATCTATGTATCTATCTATCTATCTATCTATCTATCTATCTATCTATCTATCTATCTAATCTATCTCTGCCTTTCAAATAAATAAATCTTTAAAAAAATGTTCAGAATTTAACAACCACATATGTGATGCATTGTTTATTTTTAGTAATACTTTAAAACCTTAGAACAAGTAAGTTAAAACATACTGGGTTGTACAAAAACAACATGGGTTGTATGAGATTGTTTAGCATATATACACATGGGCACACTGAGAAGATTCTGGAAAATAGAGTTAAAAATAAGTATTTTGTGCAAAAATATTAAATCTATGCATATTTTTGATAGTGCATATTTTCCATCAATTTTAATACTTATATAATCCAAAATCTCATCATGAAAATACAGTCTTACATTTTTCTTATATGCAAACATTCTATGTGTCACAGTTACCTGATTTCATGAATACTTCTTTTTCTTTTTTTTTAAGATTTATTTATTTTATTTGAAAGCCAGAGTTACACAGAGAGAGGAGAGGCAGGGAGAGAGAGGTCTTCCATCAGATGGTTCACTCCCCAATTGGCCACAATGGCCGGAGCTGCAGCAATCCGAAGCCAGGAACCAGGAACTTCCTCCAAGTCTCTCATGCGGGTGCAAGGGCAAAGTTCTTGGACCATCTGCTTTCCAAGGCCATAGCAGAGAGCTGGATTGGAAGTGGAGCAGCCAGGACTCAAACTCGCACCCATATGGGATGCTGGCACTTCAGACCATGGTGTTAACCTGCTGCATCACAGAGTGGGCCCTGATGAATACTTATTTTTCATCAGTGCATTTCTATCCAATTTAATTCATCCACATGTCAGACATGTCCAAGTAACAAAGCAGTGCAAATGACTGGATATGTTCTTGGCCCATTTCTTTTAGTCTTACACTTTCCCTTTAAAATTTCATTGGCCTAATGGAAATAAAGGCCAGTTGCCTAAAACCCTACCTCATCATCATCTTTTTGTCTAGTTTCTCTTAGATTGTCCTTAAATATTTTTATTCTATGCTCTGAAAATCTTTCAGGAATACAAATTTAAAGCTAAATATTTATTTTATGTAACATGTTGACTGAAAGACAATGTGTATGTGCAATATGGTATTACACATTACATTGCTATAAGAGCGGGTCTGCCAGATGAAATACAGGACACTCTAATACTGCCTGGAATGTGATCAAACTAAATTTATTTTTAAAGATTTATTTATTTATTTGAAAGTCAGAGTTACAGAGGAGAGCCAGGGGAGGGAGGGAGGAAGGGAAAGGGAGGGAAGAGAGAGAAAAGGAGAGGGAGAGGGAGAGAAAAGGGGATAATCTTCCATGCACTGGTTCACACTGCAGGTGGTGGCATAACCTCCTCTGCCACAGTGGTGGCCTCTCAAACTAAAATTCATGCTGGTTAACTGAAACTCAAATTTAACTGAGGGTTCCCTCCTTCCTTCTAAAGCTTACCACTTTATTCAAGTGACATACAAAAGCTTCTCTGATTAACCAAAGTAATTATGACAAACTGCTGCCTATACCGTATCATTATAGCTATTCCTCCCTTGTAACCAAGTGTATGAGATTGCTTTGATGCTGTGCAAAGTTTCACTTCCATAAACCAATTAACTATTTGAGCAATTAATTATTTTTACTATTGTGTAGTACATATATGCTTAGGCTTTAAAGGTACTTCACTTATAACTCTATCTTCACTTTCACATTATCTTCATAACATTCCATGGAAAAGAAAAACTTCCCTTGTCAGCTGTGGCTATTACTGATGTTCAAACAGTGGT
Source organism: Lepus europaeus (assembly GCF_033115175.1). Classification (NCBI taxonomy): domain Eukaryota; kingdom Metazoa; phylum Chordata; class Mammalia; order Lagomorpha; family Leporidae; genus Lepus; species Lepus europaeus. Next base: position 29,438,154 of record NC_084851.1, on the reverse strand, counting down.
TTTAAATGAAAGGAAAGTAAGATCAATGCTCCCCAAACAATTAATCACTAATATACCTTTTCTCAAATCCCAGAGATGAAGAACCATGACTTTTTTTTTTGACAGGCAGAGTGGACAATGAGGGAGAAAGAAAGAGATAAAGGTCTTCCTTTGCTATTGGTTCACCCTCCAATGGCCGCTGCAATGGGCACACTGTGGCTGGCGCACCACACTGATCTGAAGGCAGGAGCCAGGTACTTATCCTGGTCTCCCATGGGGTGCAGGGCCCAAGCACTTGGGCCATCCTCCATTGCACTCCCAGGCCACAGCAGAGAGCTGGCCTGGAAGAGGGGCAACTGGGACAGAATCCAGTGCCCCAACTGGGACTAGAACCTGGTGTGCCGGCACTGCAGGCGGAGGATTAGCCACAGCACCAGCCAAGAACCATGACTTTTAAGGACAATATTTCTTGTGTGATGAAGAATTAGACTGGTCACACCTTTTGACAAAGTAATTTCATTTCTAGTAATTTCTTCAAAGGAGCCAAAAGCACCAACTACAAAGACAGCTACACATGATATTTGTCACAGTGTTGCTTATAATAGCAATCAGTCAACAAATAAATGGGAAAAAATTGGAGGATAACCATGAAAACCTCATTAGAAAAGCATTAGGTAAGTCAACAATTGTTCATCCAGCAAGATTAGTCTTCCAACTGGATCTCATCATTTATTACTACACCTATACTATCCATTCTCAACAAGATGAATGAACTCTTTAAAATACCACAGACAAAATCTACCAATACTTCCTGATTTTATTATTTATTTAACTAAAACTGTTTTACTTAAAAATTATAATACAAACATTGTATATTCAGTTATTATGTATAATGTGTATTTCAAAAAGTTTGAAAAGAATGGCTCAAAGGTAACTTTATTTTTGGTGCAAGAAAATTTGAGACCCATGCATATAAGAGTGTCTTTAAAAGCTCATTGAAAATGTATATTTTGAAAATGTGTATTATGAAATGTATATATGGATTTCAAGTTTTTTGAACCAATAATTATTTGTTTCATTTTATAAAAATTTTCTGGTGTCACTGTGTATTTTGTTTTGAAATGTGTATGCATTGTAGAATGGCTAAAGAAAGTGAATTAACATACTTATCACCTTGCATATATTTTAAGTTAGAATTCCTTAAATCTATTTCTCAACAATTTTTAATAATAGAATCCATTGTCATTAATTAAATATTTATTAATTTATTTGAAAGAGTTACACAAAAAGAAGGAGAGGCAGAGAGAGAGAGAACAGAGAGAGAGAGAGAGAGAGAGAGAGAGAGAGAGACAGAGACAGAGAGACAGAGAGAGAAGTCTTGCATCCACTGGTTCATTCCCCAGTTGGTTGTAATGACTGAAGCTGCACCAACATGAAACCAGGAGCCAGGAGTTTTTTCTGTGTCTCCTACATGGGAGCAGGGGCCCAAGGATGTAGACCATCCACTACTGCTTTACCAGGCCATAGCAGAGAGCTAGATCAGAAGTGGAGCACCAGGAATTGAACTGGTGCCCATGTGGGATGCTGGCACTGCAGGTGACCACTTTAGCCACTAAACCATAAACACGATTCCCCTTCATTGTTATTAATTAAAGTCAATTAACTTTTTAAAACTACACTTGTTTAAATTTTAATAATATAAGAACAGATTTCTTGTATTTTCATGAACAATTCTAAGACCATAAGTCTACTTCCATCTCTCTTTTCCCCTGCTCAACTCCTCTCTTTTGTTTCCTTTATTTTTTAAATTGTTGCAAAAATGTAATTTCAGTTCACTTTATAATCACAGGTTTAATGCATCACTAAACATAATGTCCAGAAAGTAAAAAATATCAACTTTTATCCTTTGATTATACACCCACATTGTTCTCTCTCTTCAGCAGTCTTTTATTTTGAAAGGTTAATGTAGAAGTGAACAAATTGCATGTAGTGAGCAGTACATAAGTAAATGTCTACCTTAGGATATCTGGGAAATTTTACTTGCTTCTCTATTGAAATCATTGGAGACACTGCTATATTGTGGTGCTCTCCTCAGCACCACAGCCATTCTGCAGCCATGGAAAGGGTAGTTGACATACTGTGATTGCCCAGGCAGGTAAGCATAAACAATGGATCTCAGATAGTTAAAGCACTGATGTATCAACCAGAACATATCGGTTTAAGGTACAGAAATTAAGACACATATAGACTACAATTGCTTCAGGTACGTGGGATTGGAGACACTGGGAGAAACACAGGACTTGTACATACAGGGGTTGGAAAAACATGTGGGAATAAAGAGGATGCAATAAACCATAGTAAAAAGATAATTTATAGCCTTCATTTATTATGGTAGGATGAAACAATGAAAATCAATCATTACAGCTTATTAAGAATTATAAAGAAAAACTGAGAGTATTTAATTAAAGCGAGAAGATAGCAGCAAACCTTATGAAGAGCTGAAAAAAACTACCACAAGCAAATAAGCAAGGATATAATGATTTAAAAAAAAACAGTATTAACAAGTTAATAAAACATTAGTAAAAGCTATTAAGGGAATAGAGAAAAGTCACACAAATAACCAGTTTCAGGAATTAAAACATGACCATTCTTTTGTAGCCTTTACCAAGATACTAAGAGAATTCTGTGGAATTCTTTGGAGCAAAATTCTGACTAGAGAGATCAAAATCCACCATATTTTGAAAATCAAATTCCGAAAACACATATATAACATAAAATACAAAAAGTCCTATGTAATTCAAGTAAGTTGAATGACATTTTGAAAACTTCAACTAACCAACCAACCAAGGCAAAAGTTACATAATTGAAATTTCAGGTTTATCTATGTAGGCATACTCCAAACTTCTAAGGAAGAAAGAACAAACTTATGTTTCCCAGACCTATGTAAATTGGAAATAAGCAGAGAACATTTGTTAAATTTCTCTTGGAAAACCAATATCACATTGATGATAATGGAAGTGGATCAGGATTTGAAAGAATTTTTAAAAGCATCCCTTTTATAAACAGAGATATGAATATCCTAAGCAAAGTGTTATGATAATAAATTAAATCATGTATGAAAGCAATAGATCAATTACAAGCAAGAGAAAATAAAAAAATGCAGGAGTTGGAAGATTCCCAAATTGGTGAAAATACAAAAAGAAAATCACATGATCATTTTGAGTGAATGTTTAAACACATTTAATAGAATTAAGTTTCTATTAAAAAAAAAACTTGCTATCAGTCAAAACAAAAAGTAACATCCTCAATCAGATCAAGATCAAAAGGAATCTAAAACAAATAACACACTTAAGCTTTGAAAACTTTTCCTTGAAAGTAGCCTAGAATAAGATGCCAACACTATTTTTTTTCAACTTCATAGTGGAGGGTTAGTCATGTAAATAAGCAAAAAGAAAATATAAGGGGTAAAGATAAATTTTGAAGGAATATATTGTTTATATAGATCATAATAATAGGATGACACTTTAATATAGTGATAAGTGATAAAATCTAAAATATAACTGATAAGTTTAACAAGATTACTGGGAAGATTAATGTATAAAATCTGCTAATTACTCAGTACCAACAAGAAACAAGTCTCCTACTGGGGTTCAGGGGCCCAAGATTTTGGGTCATCTTGTGCTTCTTTCCCATGAAAAATTAACAGGGAGCTGAATTGGAAGTGGAGCAAAAACTACTCAAACTGGTGCTCTTATGGAATTACAGATATTGTCCTGACTTCTCTGATTCTCCATTATTTTTTTTATTATTTTTGACAGGCAGAGTGGACAGTGAGAGACAGAGACAGAGAGAAAGGTCTTCCTTTTGCCGTTGGTTCACCCTCCAATGGCCGCCGCGGTAGCGCGCTGCGGCCGGCGCACTGCGCTGTTCCGATGGCAGGAGCCAGGTGCTTCTCCTGGTCACCCAAGGACCTGGGCCATCCTCCACTGCACTCCCTGGCCACAGCAGAGAGCTGGCCTAGAAGAGGGGCAACCGGGACAGGATTGGTGCCCCGACCGGGACTAGAACCCGGTGTGCCGGCGCCGCAAGGTGGAGGATTAGCCCATTGAGCCTTGGCACCGACCGATTCTCCACTATTTTGGTGGAGGTGTCTGAGACACTGGAGAGAAACAATCCCACAGGTGACTGTGGCAAGAGATTGTTACACCAGCATGGGGATGTGAGCCCGATTCACATAGAAGTCTTTGCTCATAGTCTTTACCCTAGGCTTTGGGCCCACCTATAAATGTTTGCCAGAACTCTTGGCCTCAGCTAGTACACACCTCTGGATTTGTTGGAAGATACAGGCATCCCACCATACCTAGGGGCAGATTCCTAAGTACAGAGACTTTAGAGGAGAGATCAGCAACTGTTTTCTACATACACATGAAATTAAGCATAAAAATACAAGGAACGTGAATGAGGGAGACAATATGACTGCAAAAGGAACACAATGATATTTCAGTGTTAGACTATGAAGATGAGATTGAAGAAATGCCTGAAAATGAAGTTTAAAAATGTAAGGCTCCTCAGAAACACACAGAAGGAATCACAAGAGTTAAAGAAACCTGCGAATGATATGGGTAAGAAATTAGGCTAAGAAAAAAAATATTAAAGAAAAATCAAACTGAAATATTATGAATAAAAATTTAATAAGTAAAAAGAAACAGTGGAAAACTTGAAAAACAGACTCAGTATGGGAGAATAAACAATGTCTAAGCTGGAAGAAAAAGGTTTTGAAATTGATAAAAAGAAAGGAAACTTTAAAATTTAGAAAAATGCAAAAAAAGGCCTCAAGATCTACAGGATACCATTAAAGACAAAATATACTGATCCTATGCATTACTGTAGGAGTAGAATAGCAGAATGACTTTGAGAACTTATTTGGTGATAGAATAACAGGAAATTTTCCTAATTTTGTTAAATATATGAATATCCAAGTACAAGAACACATGGAACTGCAAAGAGTCACATTCAGAGAAGATCTTTACCATGACACATCACATTTAAATTTCAAAGGTAAAACACAAAGAAAACATCCTAAAATGTACAAGAGAAGTATCAGCTATCTTGTAACAGATCTCCAATTAGATTGACAATAAGACTCTCATCAGAAAACCAACAGGTTAGGAGAGATGGAGAAATATAGTCTACATCTTACACAAAATAAAAACTCACAAGCCCAAAACACTGCATTGATTTCTTATTTATAAAAGAAGATAAAATAAGCATCTTCTTAAAAAACTAGAAATTTGCCACCATTTGTCCAGCCTCACAAGTGATACTTAAGTATTTACTACACAGAAAAACAAAGAAAGATGATCAGCATCCTGAAAGAATAGGAAGGCATAACTTTAATAGTCCAAAAGTGACACAAAAGAAACAATAGGAATATTTATGGAAAAATACAATGACAAAGCATGAAAGTAGACTAAACACTCCAATTTAATGTTACAGAGTGGCTGCATGGATTAGAAAGCAAGTCCAATCTATATGCTGTCTACATGAAAAACATCTCACAAAGAAAAAAACTGATTGAAAGTGAAAGGATTGAAAAAGCTAGTACATGCAAATAGGAATTGAAAATGAGACATACCTATGTTTTTAAGAGTTATTTTATTAATTTGAAAGGTGGAGTTACAGAGAGAGGTAGAGAGAGATAGAGGGGTCTTCCATCCAATGGTTCACTCCCCAAATGGCCACAATGACCAGAGCTGGGCCAGGAAATGCAAGGAGCCAAGAGCTTCTTCCAGATCTCCCATATGGGTGTAGGGCCCAAGGACTTGAGTCATATTCTGCTGCTTTCCCAGACACAGTATCAGGGAGCTGGATCAGAAATGGAGGAGCCAGGGCTACAAATGGTACCTAAATGAGATACCAGCCCTGCAGGCCAGGGCTTTAACTCTCAGTGCCACAGTGCTGGCCACATACCTATCTTAATATTAGACAAAATATACTTTAAGACAAATCTGTTAAAATAGACAAAGAAGATTATTATGTAATGATTAAGGGATCCATTCAACTGGAAGCTTTGACTATAGTAAATGTACATGAACAATATATTAGACCCCCCAGTTAGTTAAAATAAAAATTAATGGATCTAAAGGGAGACATATATTCCAATGCAATCATAATTAGTGATTTCAATACCCCACTTTCGTCAATAGACACATCACCAGACAATATAACTAAGAAAGCAATGAGGTCAGTCTACACATTTACCCAAAATGGATCTCATTCATATCTACAGAAGAATCTATTTCTCAGAAGAAGAATACACAATCAGGGCTTGGGACATTATCTGGAATAGACCACGTGTTTAGAAAAAATTTTCAACAGATTAAAAAATTATACTATATATATTTTCTTTTTTTATTTATTAAACTTTTATTTAATGAATATAAATTTCCAAAGTACAGCTTATGGGTTCCAATGGCTTCCCCCCTCCCCAAACTTCCCTCCCACCAGCAACCCTCCCCTTTCCCACTCCCTCTCCCCTTCCATTCACATCAAGATTCATTTTCAATTCTCTTTATATACAGAATATCAGTTTGGTATATATTAGGTGAAGATTTCAACAGTTTGCCCCCATATAGCAACACAAAGTGAAAAAAAATACTGTTGGAGTACTAGTTATAGCATTAAATAAGAGTGTACAGCACATTAAAGACAGAGATCCTACATAATATTTTTTAAAAATTAATTAATTTTCTGTGCCATTTCCAATTTAACACCAGGTGTTTTTTTTTTCATTTACAATTATCTATATATACAGAAGATCAATTCAGTATATAATTAGTAAAGCTCTCATCAGTTTGTACCCACACAGAAACACAAGGTGTAAAAATACTGTTTCAGTACTAGTTATAGCATCACTGCACATTAGACAACACATTAAGGACAGATCCCACATGAGATGTAAGTACACAGTGACTCCTGTTGCTGACTTAACAATTTGACACTCTTGTTTATGGCATCAGTAATCCCCCTAGGCTCTAGTCATGAGTTGCCAAGGCTATGGAAGCCTTTAGAGTTCGCTGACTTTGATCTTATTCCAAAAGAGTCATAGTCAAAGTGGAAGTTCTCTTCTCCCTTCAGAGAAAGGTACCTCCATCTTTGATGGCCCCGTTCTTTCCACTGGCATCTCACTCACAGAGATCTTTCATTTAGGTCTCTTCTTTTTTTCTTTTCCATGGTATCTTGGCTTTCCATGCCTACAATACACTCATGGGCTCTTCAGCCAGATCCGAATGCCTAAAGGGCTGATTCTGAGGCCAGAGTGTTGTTTAGGACATCTGCCATTCTATGAGTCTGCTGTGTATCCCGCTTCCCATGTCTGATCCTTCTCTCCCTTTTTGATTCTATCAGTTAGTATTAGCAGACACTTGTGTTGTTTGTGTTGTCCCTTTGACTCTTAGACCTATCAGAGTCATCAATTGTGAACTGAAATTGATCACTTGGACTAGTGAGATGGCATTGGTACAGCAGTAAGAAACAATGAAACCCGGTCATTTGCAACAAGATGGAGGAATCTGGAAAACATCATGCTGCGTGAATTAGCGTGAATTAAGCCAGTCCCAAAGAGACAAATGTGATTTGTTTTCCCTGATTGGTGACAACTGAGCACCAAAGGAGAAACTTGTTGAAGTGAAATGGACACTATAAGAAACAATGACCTGATCAGCTCTTGTCCTGACTCTTGATGTACAATGTAATACTTTATCCTTTTTAGTATTTGTTGTTGTTGTTGTTGTTGTCCTAGTACTAGTGGTTGAACTCTGTAATTAACACATAATTATTCTTAGGTATTTAAATTTTAACTGAAAAGTGATCCCTGTTAAATTTAAGAGTGGAAAAAGAGAGGAAGGAGATATACAATTTGGGACATGCTCAATCGGACTTGCCCCAAATGGTGGAGTTAGAAATGTGCCAGGGGATCCCAATATAATCCCATGAAGGTGGCATGTACCAATGCCATCTCACTAGTCCAAGTGATCAATTTCAGTTCACATTTGATGGCTCTGATATATATTTTTTCTGACCACAGTTGAAATAAGCTGTTAATTAATTGTGGTGGAATGAGGTGAAAAGGTCATGCCAAGATGGCCACTGAGGTGAAAAGGTCATGCCAAGATGGTCACTGACAACAGAAACTGCCTGGCAACAGGCCGTGATTGGATGGCCTTGGAAACCACATGACAACAGAGGAAACCACATGATAACAGAGCCTGACTGATGGCAGACCATGATTACATGGTTTCAGAAACTGCCTGGCAACAAGTGCCTGACTGGCAACAGGCTGTGATTGGATGGCTTTGGAAGCTGTCTGGCAACAGGCTGTGATTTGTTGAGGCATAGACCACCCCTTGACTGGATTGGCTGGTCTTGGCTATATAAGCTGTTGTACTAACTCAAATAAATGAGTCTGTGGGCTACTCACGTCAGGCCTGCTTTCACCCAACTCCTGGAGTTTGTGTGGTGACTCCACACCTCTTGCCCCCACCACGCTCCTCTCTGAAATGAATCCACTGCAACGTTGTTGAGAAATCAACTGCAACAAATAATAACACAAAAATTCTAGAAAATATACAAAAACATGGAGTCTGAATAACATGGTCCTAACTGAACAGTGTATCATAGAACTCAAAAGGAAATAAAAAGAACTTCCATGAACTAAACAAAGACGTCAGCACATCATATCAACATTTATGGGATATGGCAAAAACTATGTTATGAAGAAAGATTAAATAGCAATTAGTGCCTATATCATGAAATTGGCAATACATCTCCAAGACCTAGATGAACAAGAATAAACCAAACCCAAATTAAGAAATAATGAAAACTAGAGAAGAAATATATAAAATTGAAGTCAAACAACATACAAAAGATCAGTGAAATGAAGAGCTGACCTTTTTAAACAACAATAAAATTGATTAACAATTAGCTTAAATCACCAAAAAAGAGAAGACCCAAATTAATAAAATGAGAGATGGAAAGGCAGATGTTACAACTGATACAATTGAAGTGAAAAGAATCATTAGAAATTATTTTATTTAGATTTATGCCAACAAATTGGAAAATATATAAGAAATGGATAGATTTATGGACACATAAGCTATACCAAAATTGAGTATGATGACATTGAAATTCTAAATAGACCAATAGCCAAGATGTAAATTGAACCACTAATAAAGATATCCCCAACAAAAAAGTGAAAAATTTAATGGCTTAGTAGCTGAATTCTAATAAACTTTTAATTAATTTCAATGCTTCTAGAACTATTCAAAATAGTTGAAAGAGCGTGATTTATGTTTAACCCCCTTTATGGGGCCAGTATCACCTTTATACTAAATCCCTAGAAAAGATACAACAAAGAGAACTACAAACTGATATTCCTGAAGAATATTGATGCAAGGATCCTAAACAAGGTACTAGCTAAAGAAATCCAACAACACACCAAAAAGATTACACCAAGACTGGTGGAATTTATCTCAGAAATGCAGAAATGGTGCACCATATGCAACTAATAAACATTATACACAACATTAACAAATTGATGAGTGAAATCCAAAAGATTATCTCAATAAATGCAGAGAAAACATTCTGTCATGATAAAAACATTAAGCAAAATCAGTATAGAAAGACTATACAAAACATAATCAAGTCAATATGTGAAAAACTCACAGCCAGCATCATATTGAATAAGGAAAATGAGGAAGTATTTCCACTAAGATGTTGAAGTAGAAATAAGCACACGTTCATCATTGCTATTCAATACAGTTCTCAAAGATTTATCAAGAGTCATTCAGCAAGAAAAAGGAATTTAAAATGGTACAAATTGGAAAGAAGAAACTCAAATTATCTGTTTGCAGATGATATCATCTTATATTTATTGGAACCAAAAGACTTCATTAAGAAAGTCTTAGAACTCACAAGAGAGTTTGTCAAAATTGCAACTTACAAAAATCAACACAAACAAATAGTATTTGTATATACAAACAATACTGTGGCTTAGAAATAACACTAACCAAAACTCTTTCATGCCTTAAAATAAGTTTACGAAGGAAGTGAATGATATTTAAAATAAAATTTACGAAACATTAAGTAAATAAATTGAGTAAAACACACAAAAAGTGGTACATTTTCGTGGTTTGGAAGAATCAATATAATCACAATGTCCATATTATGAAAAGCAATCTAAGTTATTCCAATCAAAATACCATCCTCCTCAGATCTAGATAAAAGCAATGTTAAAAATGATATGGAAACATGAATGTTCCCAAATAGCAAAGAAAGGCCTTGTTTCATTATCGGTGTGAAAATATCCAATTTTCCCAACCCTTTTTGTTGAGAAGGATGTACTTTCTATAGATAGTGATTTTAGCTCATTCGTCAAAAATTCATTGTAGATGCATGTACTAATTTTGGGGATTTCTATTCTGTTTAATTAGTCTTCATGCATATTTTTGTGCTGTGCTAGTAGCAGGCTGTTTTGACTATAACATCCATGTGGTGTGTCTTGAAAGGTGATATGGTGATGCCTCCAGCTTTGTTTTTGTTGTTTAAGAATCCCTTAAAATCAAGACTCTTCTTTTACATCTTATACAAAAATTAATTCACAATAAATCAAGGATCTAAATCTGTAACCTGATACCATCACATTACAGTATACTTACATTATTTATGGTAAATTTTAATATCTGATATGTGATATATCATGGTTTCTTGTATATTACAATTTTTGTTTAATATTCCCTACATTGCCTATTTTGATATTTGTTTTTATAAGTAATGACAATAAATACAGCCAATCAATCAAGTTAATTCAAATATTTCAATTTGTAGTTATTTATACCATTGATAAAGTACAGATTTTATTGAAACTAATACTGACAAAAATTACACACATATAGTTAAAGGGTGCTCATTCCCTGTACACAATAAGGTAAAAATATAGAAGGAGAAAGTCTTGGAGATTCATATGGTTTGGTTCATGCCACCTTGATTCAGGGTTTCAGTTGGCCCTAGCCTGAAGCTGTTGTAGTAATCTGGGGAGAGACCCAAGGGATATGAGGACTCTCTCTGTCTCATGGGATCTCATCAATTAATTAAATTATTATTTAAAATGAACAGCCTTACTATCAATAAAAGTTTATAAATGCAATGTAAAATTAAAATTTACTGGGTAAGAGGTGGATTGCTCTGTGTATTCAGTTGAGAAAATTGGTTGGGCATTTGACAATCATTCAACTCTGGTTCACATATATTTTATGTGTTTTTTATCAATTGAGTATTTTTCTTCCACTTTTCAAGATTTATGTACCCAAATACATAAATTTCTCTTTTAAAACAATAAGATGACTATTTTATATAAAACCTATATGAACAAAAAGTTGCAATGTTGACAAGTCAACTTATTTTAGCCATTTAACCTTACCTTCAATGTTGTGTGTAATTTCTCACAGGAGAAATTGAGCATAATGCAAATTACCAATAGGAGTAAAATGGAAGGCACATATGAAATTAGGCAGTTGAGAAATTAGCTACCAAACCACTCAACATCTAATCAATTAAAAAGAAGAGAGAGAGCCAGATTTGGGAATTTTGAAATTGAAAGTTTTAAGGTAATCTTTAAGAAGAATAAAATGTATCAATATCAAATGGGCAGTGCAAGGGAAGAGCCAGAAACTGGGATGAGAAAAACTTTACAATGTGGTGATAAATGGTGGGCAACTGAGAAAGAAATCATTCATTACTATGTGTAAAAGATAAATTAGATTCTTGAAAGAGATATTTATTTTTGTGTGTTGAAAGCTAATTTCTAGATCCTAACAGAGAAAAGTATGTAACTGCTCTTTATCCAGTCTTTGCTCTTTATCCTATGGACATTACTCTGTCTTTTGCTGCTGCAAGTGATGGGGCCAATTAGCTGCACTTTCATAGTAAAATTACTTGTGGTCTATCAGTGTAAAAGGTGGCCACTAGTATGCAATTTTTTATGAAAAAATGATTTGAATAATGTTTCTCTTGTTCAGAAAATACCTGAATGTCACTTTTCTGCTGCACTCTGTACATGTTAAGTGGAAAAAATTGAATGGGTGCAAATTCAGGAGTTTTATCCTTTGGTGTTCATCTGTAAGTAAGGATTCACTAAATGTAGATTTACTCTATTTTTCATGTGGTTAAGTATGACCTATGTTTTTTGTTCACTTTATATTTTATGCTTTCAATTCAAAGAATTAAACTAATCATAATTATTGGCTATAGCATAATCATCATTGATTTACATGTAGTTTTCTACATTATACACATATGTTTTAAAAAATAATTTTAGACATGAATTCTCTGTATAGGCTTACTGTTTATGTATAACTGGCATATTTAAGCTTGCATTTGTGTAGTCTCTTATCTGAAAGCAAATTACAGAACCATGCAGTAAACTAAACTAGAATTTGTTGACTCAACAAAATTTCAAATCAGATATAATATGGGTTCATTTTGAAATATTTAAATAGAAAATACTTAAAAGTGATTAATGAGTAATTTGCAAATATATATAACATTTTATACTTTTCCAAAATATTTTATTTGAATAATACATATCTGGTTTGACAGTATTGACATTCATATCCATAGTTGTTCCCAAATGTTCAACTTTTATAGAAAATATTTTCTTTACAGACTAATATTTTATTAGTATAGATAATAGACAAATAGTTTATTAGTATAGATAATAGACTAATATTTTATTAGTATAGATAATAGTTTCATATTTAATGATCAAAATATATTCAGGTACAGATATAGGTCTTCACACAAATAAAACTGATACCTGGATGAATATAGCTTTTTTTACAAGTGGTCATGGACATTAATTCTAGAGATTGACTAACTTTTAAAGTGATTGAGAATGCAAAATTAACTGCAACAAAAAGTGCTTTTGCCAATGTAAAAGAGATGATAACCTCTTGAGTATATCCAACCTTAAAGTAGTTGAAAATGGCAAACATAAATTTGCCTCATTCTATCTTCCCTGTATAACCTGTATAACTGTATAACAAATGCTGTATAACCTACTGCACTTGTAGGTCATATTTCAGTATCCATAAAATTGTAAACATATATGTTATCTTAGAATTGATTTTTTTTTCCTGAGCATGAGGTGATTTGTACCATAGTAGGTTGTAATTTTAGTTAACATTTAGTTTATTTGCCATTATAATACCAAATCTCATAAATTTGCTATATTTAAGATTTTGCTAACAATACTTAAAGTTATATAATGTTATAAATCTATCTGAAAGGGAGGTCAATCATTGGAGAAGCAGCAGGCCGCTTTCTCACAATGCATATCAGATAAACACATGTAATGAAATGGAAGGCTAATGGATTAGTTACTAAATATTAGAATACTTAATTTCAATTGAAATTAAATAAAAAATAAAGTAAGCTATTTCTTTCTCTTGGGCTACAAGATTATTGAGGAACTATTATAGGAGATAATTTATGATAAGAAATACACTTATTTGTTGAATTTTTGATGTTGGTTTATTTTTAAACTTTTTTTTAGTAAATATAAATTTCCAAAGTACAGTTTATGGATTAAAATGGCTTCCCCCCAAAACTTCCCTCCCACTCACACCCCTTCCATCTCCCGCCCCCTATCCCATTCCATTCACATCAAGATTCATTTTCAATTATCTTTTTTTTTATTAAACTTTTATTTAATGAATATAAATTTCCAAAGTATAGCTTATGGGTTACAATGGCTTCCCCCCTCCCATAACTTCCCTCCCGCCCGCAACCCTCCCCTTTCCTGCTGCCTTTCCCCTTCCATTCATGTAAAGATTCATTTTCAATTCTCTTTGTATACAGAAGATCAGTTTAGTATATATTAGGTAAAGATTTCAACATTTTGCCCATATAGCAACATAAAGTGAAAAAACTACATTGGATTACTAATTATAGCATTAAATAGCAATGTACAGCACATTAAAGACAGAGATCCTACATAACTTTTTTTCAAATTAATTAATTTTCTATGCCATTTCCATTTTAACACCAGGTTGTTTTTTTTTCATTTCCAATTCTCTTTATATACAGAAGATCACTTCAGTATGTAATTAGTAAAGACCTCATCAGTTTATGCCCACACAGAAATGCAAAGTATAAAAATACTGTTTCAGTACTAGTTATAGCATCACTTCGCTTTAGATGAGACATTAGGGACAGATCCCACCTAGGGTGTAAGTACACAGTGACACCTGTTGCTGATTTAACAATTTGACACTCCTGTTCATGGCTTCAGTAATCTCCCTAGGCTCTAGTCATGAGTTGCCAGGGCTATGGAAGCCTTTAGAGTTCGCTGACTTTGATCTTATTCCGATAGGGTTATAGTCAAAGTGGAAGTTCTCTCCTCCCTTCGGAGAAGGGTACCTCCTTCTTTGATGGCCCCATTCTTTCCACTGGGATCTCACTCACAGAGATCATTCATTTAGGTCTTTTTTTTTCCATGATATCTTGGCTTTCCATACCTGCTATACCCTCATGGGCTCTTCCGCCAGATCCAAATGCCTTGAGGGCTGATTCTGAGGCCAGAGTGTTGTTTAGGACATCTGCCATTCTATGAGTCTGCTGTGTATCCCACTTCCCATGTTGGATCTTTCTCTCCCTTTTTGATTCTATCAGTTAGTATTAGCAGATACTTGTCTTGTTTGTGTGATCTCTTTGACTCTTAGACCTATCAGAATTGTGAGCTGAAATTGATCACTTGGACTAGTAAGATGGCATTGGTACCTGCCATCTTCATGGGATTGTGTTGGAATCCCCTGGCACATTTCTAACTCCACCATTTGCGGCCAGTCCGATTGAGCATGTTCCAAATTGTTCATCTCCTCCCTCTCTTTTTCCACTCTTAGATTTAAGGGGGATCAATTTTCAGTTAAAATTTAAACACCTAAGAATAATTGTGTGTTAATTATTGAGTTCAACCAATAGTACTAGAACAACAACAACAACAACAAATACTAAAAAGGATAAAGTATTACATTGTACATCTAAAGTCAGGACAGGAGCTGATCAGTTCATTGTTGCTTATAGTGTCCATTTCACTTCAGCAGGTTTCCCCTTTGGTGCTCAGTTGTCACTGATCAGGGAAAACAAATGATATTTGTCTCTTTGGGACTGGCTTAATTCACTCAGCATGATGTTTTCCAGATTGCTCCATCTTGTTGCAAATGACTGGGTTTCGTTGTTTCTTACTGCTGTATAGTATTCTATGGAGTACATGTCCCATAATTTCTTTATCCAGTCTACTGTTGATGGGCATTTGGGTTGGTTCCAGGTCTTAGCTATTGTGAATTGAGCTGCAATAAACATGAATGTGCAGATGGCTCTTTTATTTGCCAAATTAATTTCCTTTGGGTAAATCCCAAGGAGTGGGATGGCTTGGTTGTATGGTAGGGTTATGTTCAGGTTTCTGAGGAATCTCCAGACAGACTTCCATAGTGGCTTAACCAGTTTGCATTCCCACCAACAGTGGGTTAGTGTCCCTTTTTCCCCACATCCTCTCCAGCATCTATTGTTGGTAGATTTCTGAATGTGAGCCATTCTAACTGGGGTGAGGTGAAACCTCATTGTGGTTTTGATTTGCATTTCTCTGTTTGCTAGTGATCTTGAACATTTTTTCATGTGTCTGTTGGCCATTTGGATTTCCTCTTTTGAAAAATGTCTATTGAGGTCCTTGCCCATCTCTTAAGTGGGTTGTTTGTTTTGATGTTGTGGATTTTCTTGATTTCTTTGTAGATTCTGGTTATCAATCCTTTATCTGTAGTATAGTTTGCGAATGTTTTTTCCCATTCTGTTGGTTGCCTCTTCACTTTCCTGACTGTTTCTTTTGAAGTACAGAAACTTCTCAATTTGATGCAATCCCAAATGTTAATTTTGGTTTTGAGTACCTGTGCTGTTGGAGTATTTTCCAGGAATTCTTTGCCTGTGCCTATATCTTGCAGGGTTTCTCCAATGCTCTCTAATAATCTGATGGTTTCGGGTCATAGATTTAAATCTTAAATCCATGTTGAGTGAATTTTTGTGTAAGATGATAGGTATGGGTCTTGCTTCAAGCTTCTGCGCGTGGAAATCCAATTTTCCCAGCACCATTTATTGAATAGACTGTCCTTATTCCAGGGATTAGATTTGGATCTTTGGTCAAATATAAGTTGGCTGTAGATGTTTGGATTGATTTCTGGTGTTTCTATTCTGTTCCATTGGTCTATCCATCTGTTTCTGTACCAGTACCATGCTGTTTTGATAACTACTGCCCTGTAGTATGCCCTGAAATCTGGTATTGTGATGCCTCCGGCTTTGTTTTTGTTGTACAGGATTGCTTTGGCTATTCGAGGTCTTCTGTGTCTCCATATGAATTTCAGCATCATTTTTTCCAGATCTGAGAAGAAGGTCTTTGGTATCTTGATGGGTATTGCATTGAATGTATAAATTGCTTTTGGGAGAATAGACATTTTGATGATATTGATTCTTCCAATCCATGAGCATGGAAGATTCCTCCATTTTTGGGAATCCTCTTCTATTTCTTTCTGTAAGGTTTTGTAGTTTTCATCGTAGAGATCTTTAATGTCTTTGGTTAAGTTTATTCCAAGATATTTGATTGTTTTTGTAGCTATTGTGAATGGGATTGATTTTAGAAGTTCTTCCTCAGCCGTGGCATTGCATGTGTATACAAAGGCTGTTGATTTTTGTGCATTGATTTTATATCCTGCTACTTTGCCAAACTCTTCGATGAGTTCCAGCAGTCTCTTAGTAGAGTTCTTTGGGTCCCCTAAATAAAGAATCATATCATCTGCAAAGAGGGATAGTTTGAGTTCCTCCTTCCCAATTTGTATCCCTTTAATTTCTTTTTCTTGCCTAATAGCTCTGGCCAAAACTTCCAGAACTATATTGAATAGTGGTGGTGAGAGAGGGCATCCCTGTCTGGTACCAGATTTCAGTGGAAATGCTTCCAACTTTTCCCCATTCAATAGGATGTTGGCCGTGGGTTTTTCATATATTGCTTTGATTGTATTAAGGAATGTTCCTTCCATACCCAGTTTGCTTAGAGTTTTCATCATGAAAGGGTGTTGTATTTTATCAAATGCTTTCTCTGTGTCTATTGAGAGAATCATATGGTTTTTTTTTTTTTAACTTTTATTTAATGAATATAAATTTCCAAAGTACAGCTTATGGGTTACAATGGCTTCCCCCCTCCCGTAAATTCCCTCCCGCCCGCAACCCTCCCCTCTCCCGCTCCCTCTCCCCTTCCATTCATGTAAGGATTCATTTTCAATTCTCTTTGTATACAGAAGATCAGCTTAGTATATATTAGGTAAAGTTTTCAACATTTTGCCCATATAGCACTACAAAGTGAAAAAAACTACCATTGGATTACTAATTATAGCATCAAATAGCAATGTACAGCACATTAAAGACAGAGAACCCACATGATTTTTTTTTTCAAATTAATTAACTTTCTATGCCATTTCCCCTTCAATACCAGGTTGTTATTTTTTTTTTCATTTCCAATTCTCTTTATATACAGAGGATCACTTCAGTATATCATTAGTAAAGAGCTCATCAGTTTGTGCCCACACAGAAACGCAAAGTATAAGGATAAAGTATTACATTCTATATCTAGAGTCAGGACCTAAGCTGATCAGGTCATTGTTTCTTATAGTGTCCATTTCATTTCCGTAGGTTTCCCCTTTGGTGCTCAGTTAGTTGTCGCCGATCAGGGAAAAGAAATGATATTTGTCTCTTTGGGACTGGCTTAATTCACTCAGCATGATATGGTTTTTCTTCTGCAGTCTGTTAATGTAGTGTATTACGATGATTGTTTTGCGAATGTTGAACCATCCCTGCATACCGGGGATGAATCCTACTTGGTCTGGGTGGATGATCTTTCTGATGTGTTGTTACATTCTATTGGCCAGAATTTATTGAGTATTTTTGCATCTATGTTCATCAGGGATATCGGTCTGTAATTCTCTTTCAGTGTTGCATCTCTCTGGCTTAGGAATTAAGGTGATGGTGGCTTCATAGAAAGAATTTGGTAGGATTCCCTCTTTTTCGATTGCTCTGAATAGTTTGAGAAGAATTGGAGTTAGTTCTTCTCTAAATGTCTGGTAGAACTCAGCAGTGAATCCATCTGGCCCTGGGCTTTTCTTTGTTGGGAGGGCCTTTATTACTGTTTCAATTTCTGCATCAGTTATTGGTCTGTTTAGTTTTTCTATGTCTTCCTGGCTCAATTTAGGGAGGTTGTATGTGTCCAAGAATCTGTCCATTTCTGATAGATTTCCCTGTTTGCTGGCATACAAGTCCTTGTAGTAATTTCTGATGATTCTTTTTATTTCTGCAGCGTCTGTTGTTACGTTTCCCATTTCATCTCTGATCCTATTGATTTGGGTCTTTTCTCTTCTTTTTTTAGTTAGTTGGGCCAATGGGGTGTCAATTTTGTTTATTTTTTCAAAAAACCAGCTCCTCGTTTGGCTGATTTTTTGTAATGTTTTTTTGGATTCAATCCTGTTGATTTCTTCTCTGATTTTAATTATTTCTCTTCTCCTACTGTGTTTGGGTTTGGTTTGCTGCAGATTTTCTATATCCTTGAGATGACTTGAAAGCTCATCTATTTGGTGCCTTTCCAATTTCTTGATGTAGGCACCTATTGATATAAACTTTCCTCTTAACACTGCTTTTGCTGTATCCCATAGGTTTTGGGATGATTTGCTGTTATCCTCATTTACTTCCAGAAAATTTTTGATTTCTCTTTTAATTTCTTCTATGACCCATTGTTCATTCAGGAGCATGTTGTTCAATCTCCATGTGTTTGCACGTGCTCTAGGGATTCCTGAGTTGCCAATTTCCAATTTCATTCCTTTGTGGTCTGAGAAGCTGCATGGTATGATTCTAATTCTTTTGAATTTGCTGAGACTTGCTTTATGGCCTAGTATGTGGTCAATCCTAGAGAGGGTTCCATGTACTGCTGAGAAGAATGTAAAGTCCTTAGATGTAGGATGAAATGTTCTGTAGATATCTGTTAGATCCATTTGGGCTATAGCGTCATTTAAATCTACTGTCTCCTTGTTGATCTTCTGTTCTGTTGATCTGTCTATCTCTGAGAGTGGAGTATTGAAGTCCCCCAGTACTATTGTGTTGGGGTCTAAGTCTCCCTTTAAGTCCCTTAACAACTCTTTTAAATAGGCTGGTGCCCTGTAATTAGGTGCATATACATTGATAATCGTTATATCTTCCTGTTGAATGGATCCCTTAATCATTACATAGTGCCCCTCTTTGTCTCTCCTAACAGTTTTTGTGGTAAAGTTTATGTTGTCCGATATTAAGATGGCTACGCCCGCTCTCTTTTCATTTCTGTTGGCGTGGTATATCTTTTTCCAGCCTTTCACTCTCAGCCTGTATGGATCATTGTTGGATAGATGGGTTTCTTGTAAGCAGCAAAAGGATGAGTTTTGTTCCTTAACCCAATCAGCCAATCGGTGTCTTTTAACTGGACAGTTCAAGCCATTAACATTCAATGTGACTATTGAGAAGCAGTAACTTTGCCCTGCCATTAGCCAAAGATACTTTCTAATATATGGTTTGAGATTCCTGTGATCTTTTGGTGTGAGGTTTCCTACCTTTACCTTCTTTCATATTGGTGACCGTGTTTCTGTGTTTCTGTATGTAACACATCTTTAAGCATCTTTGCAGGGCTGGACGAGTGGCGACAAATTCTTTCAGTTTCTGTTTGCTGTGAAAGGTCTTAATTTCACCTTCATTCATAAATGAGAGCTTTGCAGGATATAATATTCTGGGCTGGCAGTTTTTCTCTCTTAGCACCTGTGCTATGTCTCACCATTCTCTCCTAGCTTGTAGGGTTTCTGAAGAGAAGTCAGCTGTGAGTCTAATTGGAGATCCTCTGAGAGTAATCTGGCATTTCTCTCTTGCACATTTTTGGATCTTTTCTTTGTGTTTCACTGTGGTGAGTTTGATTACGACGTGTCGTGGTGAGGATCTCTTTTGGTCATATTTATTAGGGGTTCTATGAGCTTCCTGTATTAGGATGTCTCTGTCTTTCTCCAAACCTGGGAAATTTTCTGCTAGTATCTCACTAAAAAGGCCTTCTAATCCTTTCTCTCTCTCCATGCCTTCAGGTACTCCTAGAACCCGAATGTTGGGTTTTTTAAGAGTATCCTGTAGATTCCTGACAGTATTTTTTAGATTTCTGATTTCTTCTTCTTTTCTTTGATTTGATTGTTTCCTTTCCTGTTCTCTGCCTTCTAAGTCTGATATTCTCTCTTCTGCTTCGCCCATTCTGTTTTTAAGACTCTCTAATGTGTTTGTCATTTGATCTATTGAATTCTTCATTTCATTATGATTTCTCGTCACTATCAGATTTTCTGGTTCCACTAGTTGTTTCATTTCATTTTGATTCCTCCTTAATATTTCATTTTCACGAGAGAGATTTTCTATCTTGTCCATTAAGGATTTCTGTAGTTCAAGAATTTGTTTTTGAGAACTTCTTAATGTTCTTATCAATTTTTTGAGATCTGCTTCTTGCATTGCTTCAATCTCATCATCTTCATAATCTTGAATTGGGGTGTCTTTTTCATTTGGGGTAGTCATAGTGTCTTCCTTGTTCTTGTTACCTCGGTTTTTGCGTTTGTTGTTTGGCATGTTTGAGATATTTGGTTTCTTCACTGTGGGGTGTTTTCTTGTTACACTATGGCTCTATATTAAGTGGACTGTCTGCTTTCGGTGGAGCCTTAGAGGCTTGAGATGAGTGTGGACTGAGAGCTGTGTTTGGTTCCTCAGGGTTGAGGGTGTGTCAAAGATGACACTCCCAGGTTAGGTGTGGTAAATCTCTCTTTCTTTTTTTGATTCAAAAGGGAAGTAATTCCGCACAGCTGAACGTAATTGGAGGTAGTTAGCAGGCAAATGATACACCCACAGGAGCCAGAGATCGGAAACTCTTTCCCAAGGACCACACAGGGAATCTCTGCTGCCCTCAGTGTGGGCTCCAATTCTCCTGCAGTCTCCCACTGGGTTGCCAAGTTAGATGCTAATCACCTGTTATTTCACCCCTCCCCCCAGAGTCAGGTTTTTCTGCTAGGCTCAGGGCTGGTGCAGACCTGAGGTTGCCCTGCTTATGACGTATGTCCAAAATGGCGCCTGCTCTGTCTTGCTCGCCTTTGAGAGGTGAGTGGAGAGCGAGAAACTTGTGTCCGTATCGGTCACTTTTTTTTATTTTTTTCCTCTCTCTCTTCTAGTTAGCCTGGTGAATTTTTCCCCACGAAGTTTCAAGCCTCGTTCCCTCTAGCCTCCTCTTTCCGCTTGCCCGCTGGTGTCTTGGGCTATTGTGGTTCGGCTCACCTCGCGTTCTAGCGCTGGTGTGTTCAGTCTGCCGCTGGTGTCCCGAACTTGGGCTCCCACGCTGTCCACGCAGGTGCACTGTGAATCACTAGTTCCGGAAGAGTTTCCTATGCTGTTTGATCCCCTACTCTTCCTTGACCCTGCAGTATCTCCACTTATCTCTCTCCCGGACTAATAGTGTGCTCCCTGCCTATTCCGCCATCTTGCGTCTCCTCTCAATTATCTTTATATACAAAAGATTGATTTTGGTATATATTAAGTAAAGATTTCATCAGTTTGCACCCACACAGAAACACAACGTGTAAAATACTGTTTCAGTACTAGTTATAGCATTACTTCACATTGGAGAACATATTAAGGACAGATCACACATGAGATGTAAGTACACAGTGACTCCTGTTGCTGACTTAACAATTTGACACTCGTGTTTATGTTGTCAGTAATTTCCCTAGGTTCTAGTCATGAGTTAACAAGGCTATGGAAGGCTTTTGAGTTCACCAACTTTGATCTTATTCTGACAGGGTCATAGTCAAAGTGGAAATTCTCTCCTCCCTTCAGAGAAAGGTACCTCCATCTTTGAAGGCCCATTCTTTCCACTGGGATCTCACTTGTAGAGATCTTTCATTTAGGTGTTTTGTTTTTGTTTTTGTTTTTGTTTTTGTTTTTGCCAGAGTGCCTTGGCTTTTCATGCCTAAAATACTCTCATGGGCTCTTCAGCCAGATCCGAATGCCTTAAGGGCTGATTCTGAGGCCAGAGTATGGTTTAGGGAGTCAACTGGGTATCCTACTTCCCATGTTGGATCATTCTCTACCTTTTTTATTCTATCAGAATTAGCAGACACTAGTCTTATTTGTGTGATCCCTTTGACTCTTAGACCTATCAGTGTGATCAGTTGTGAACAGAAATTGATCACTAGTGAGATGGCATTGGTACATGCCACCTTGATGGGATTGTATTGGAATCCCCTGGCACATTTCTAACTCCACCAATTGGGGCAAGTCCAATTGAGCATGTCCCAAATTGTACATCTCCTGCATCTCTTATTCCCACTCTTATATTTAACAGGGATCACTTTTCAGTTAAGCTTTAAACACCTCAGAATAATTGTGTGTTAATTACAGAGTTCAACCAATAGTATTAGAACAACAACAACAAAATACTAAAAGGATAAAGTATTGAATTGTACATCAACAGTCAGGACAAGGGCTGATAAAGTCACTGTTTCTCATAGTGTCCATTTCAATTCAAAAGGTTTCCCCTTTGGTCCTCAGTTTTTGCCAATCAGGAAGAACATATGATATTTGTCCCTTTGGGACTGGCTTGTTTCACTCAGCATAATGTTTTCCAGATCCCTCCATCTTGTTGCAATTGACAGGGTTTCATTCTTTTTTATTGCTGTATAGTATTCTATAGAGCACATGTCCCATAATTTCTTTATCCAGTCTACTGTTGATGGGCATTTGGGTTGGTTCCAGGTTTTAGCTATTGTAAACTGAGCTGCAATAAACATTAAGGTGCAGACAGCTTTTTTGTTTGCCAATTTAATTTCCTTTGGGTAAATTCCAAGGAGTGGGATTGCTGGATTGAATGGTAGGGTTGTATTCAGGTTTCTGAGGAATCTCCAGACAGACTTCCATACTGGCTTCATCAGTTTGCATTCCCACCAACAGTGGGTTAGTGTCCCTTTTTCCCCACCTCCTTGCCAGCATCTATTGTTGGTAGATTTCTGAATGTGAGCCATTCTAACTGGGGTGAGGTGAAACCTCATTGTGGTTTTGATTTGCATTTCCCTGATTGCTAGTGATCTTGAACATTTTTTCATGTGTCTGTTGGCCATTTGGATTTCCTCTTTTGAAAAATGTCTATTGAGGTCCTTGCCCATCTCTTAAGTGGGTTGTTTGTTTTGATGTTGTTGAGTTTCTTGAGTTCTTTATAGATTCTGGTTATCAACCCTTTATCTGTAGCATAGTTTGCAAATATTTTTTCCCATTCTGTCATTTGCCTCTTCACTCTCCTGACTGTTTCTTTTGCAGTACAGAAACTTCTCAATTTGATGCAATCCCAATAGTTAATTTTGGCTTTGACTGCCTGTGCTTCCAGGGTCTATTCCAAGAAGTCTTTGCCGGTACCCATATCTTGCAGGGTTTCTCCAATATTCTCTAATAATTTGACGGTGTTGGGTCATAGATTTCAGTGTTTAATCCATGCTGAGTGGATTTTTGTGTAAGGTGAAAGGTAGGGGTCTTGCTTCATGATTCTGCACATGGTAATCCAATTTCCCCAGCACCATTTATTGAGTAGACTGTCCTTACTCCAGGGATTGGTTTTGGATCTTTCATCAAATATAAGTTGGCTGTAGATGTTTGGATTGATTTCTGGTGTTTCTATTCTGTTCCATTGGTCTATCCATCTGTTTCTGTACCAGTACCATGCTGTTTTGATAACTACTGCCCTGTAGTATGTCCTGAAATCTTGTATTGTGATGTCCCCGGCTTTGTTATTTTGTACATGATTGCTTTGTCTATTTGGGGTCTCCTGTGTCCATATAAATTTCAGTATCATTTTTCTCCAGATACTCACAAATTATTGATATTTATTTGTTCATGATAGGATAGATGGAGTTATATTTGAAAATGAAAAAAGTTAAAGTATTGCCAAGAAAACTTCTAATACACTTAAGATATCAGAACAACTCTCATCTCCAGATCTGGGCCCATATGTATCAAAATGTACTATTTTTCCCCACAAAGAAAAATGTGTATGTAACTGACCTCACTTTTCTTATTAATTCTGAAAATGTTTCACAGCTGTTGTTGAATTACTCAAAAAAATGTTAACTGCTCATAAGCCATTAGAATGTTTTAATTCTTCTCAATTACTTTTTAATGAAGAGAATAATTTTAAATTTTTCTTCCTTGAATTCTTATGAGTGGAAAATAATATTAATCTCAATTAACAACTATGCATTTTAACATTATGTTCATTTCAATTGTAAATTAAACATATTCTTCTAAATATATTGGTATTAAAATCTTGTATTTAGACATTTTTACCTTGTAGATGAACAGTGATGGGAAAAAGAAATTGTGGAAGTTTGTAGAGTATGTGGCACAGAATAATTTTACATCTAAAGACCTTTATTTATGATGCTACACACTGTTATATTATTAACACCTCACCTGGGATAATAACTGAAAATGAAAAGAAATATGGTTACTTAGTTGTATTACATTACCTTCACAGATATTATCCTAATTATTATACTCTTAAATCTTCCCCTGTGGTGGAAGAAGATGAAGTTCTTTATTTTATGTATACAAACAAATTTAATGAAGAAATTCAAGAAACTGACAGAAAGTCTAGTTAAGCCAAACAGTTGAACAAACTTTTCTACTTGTTAGTTATTTAAAGAAATTGCTCTTGGTTCACCTGAACATATTTCTTGCCGCTCATTTCTGTGTGATGTGACATGAAACCAGTGGATGGAAAGAAATTTTCTTTTTATAAATGTGTTCTTTGTGTTAGACTTTGTAAGGACATTTTATGTTATCTGATAATGGTTCCACTATTCTTATTTTACTGAACTTTTTTTTTCTTTCAGATTTTTTTTTTGACAGGCAGAGTGGACAGTGAAAGATAGAGACAGAGAGAAAGGTCTTCCTTTGCCATTGGTTCACCCTCCAATGGCTGCCATGGCCAGTGCACTGTGGCCGGCGCACCATGCTGATCTGAAGGCAGGAGCCAGGTGCTTCTCCTGGTCTCCCATGGGGTGCAGGACCCAAGTACTTGGTCCATCCTTCACTGCAGTCCCTGGCTACAGCAGAGAGCTGGCCTGGAAGAAGGCAACAGGGACAGAATCTGGATCCCCGACTGGGACTAAAACCCAGTGTGCCATTGCCACAAGGTGGTAGATCAGCCTATTGAGCCACAGTGCCAGCCTCAGAATATTTTTATAGTAGGCTGAGAACCTCATGGGTAGAGTTACAGTTAATAGAAAATACTTGGGCTGTTGACTATATTTTATGTTTTTGAGAAATTAAAACTTGATGCTACACTCAGTTTTTCATGGATTGAAGTTTATGATTAAGGATACTGGAAAATACCAATATTAGGAGTTAAAGTTGTTGCTAAAATGGGATGGTGGTATTTTTCTTTGTTGCTCTTTCATGCAATATTTTAAAAGTATTCCTGATCAGATTGTGTTTTATAAATTTTATTCCTCTATATTTCCTTTTCAATATTTCTCAGATCAATAATGTAAATTAAGGCACAATAATATTTTATTGTTTAACCATTTTATCCCATTAAGGCTTCCATTTATTTAGATTTCCACTGAAAATCTCAGTACATTCTGACATTTTAGGTTAATTCTGTACTGATGAAGATTATCTAATATATTAATAACACTTAATACATAGCAAATTAATGTATATTTTGCTGTTTCATATGAAATGGATTAATCATAAAGTTGCCATGAGTATTACCAATGGCACTACTGAAAATGAGGTTTAAACAGAAGCTTGATTTAGAATAGATAATACAGATGATTACTAACAGTGAAGGTGCAGAAAAATGTTCTTATCACTCATGTAAATGTTAGCTCTTTTAAGAATGACTTTTAATGATTCAGATTAGATTTACCAGATCCATTTCTCACTACTTTTATAATTGAAGTGAGTGAATTGACAAGGAAGTTTTGCCAACTGCTCATCATAAGTTCTTTCTTGCCTATTTTCCCTCATTAAAAAATAGCAGAAGTAAAAGAAATATAGTAATAATTGTACCAAAATATGGCAGATGCATTTATACACTTTGACAGGCAAAATCCCATTTTTTTAATTTTTGGATATCTTTATTTGTTGATGTGTTATTGTGTATTTGGTCATATTCATTTAACCATTAGTTTTATTTTAGCCAAAACCATATATCAGGGATCAAAAAATAGAAATAAATAAATGTTTTTAAGAACTTTACAGTGTAGTGGAAAAACAAACATATAAACACATGTAATTCAACATAGTAATCCTCTAAAAAGTAGAGCCACATTTATTATGGCATAATAGGCTAAGAAAAGCCTTTTCCTAGTTTTCGGTGCCCTTATCATGAAGAAGTGTGGGGTTTTATCAAATTTTTGTGTTTACTAAGATGATTATATCCTTTATTGTTATTTTTCTATTTTTTGTGTATTACATTGAATGATTTTCATTGGTTTAATTATCTTTTCATTCAAAAGATATTCCACTTAGTTATATATAAAGCATCTTTTTAGGTGTTACTGAATTGTTTGTTCACATTTTTGCTGAGGGTTACTCATCTATAAAAATAGTGAATATTGTCTTGGTTTTCATGAATGTATTTTTTGATTTCAGTATGAGGATAATGCTGGCCTCACTGAATGAGTGGAGTGTTTCCCATCTATTTTTGAAAAGTTTGCAAATAATTGGAGTTAATATTTCATTTTTCAACACAGACATGTTATCCTTTAGTAAGAGTTACAATGAAAATCATATTATTACAGTTTGTTTTTTTACATTGTGCTATTACTTGTGCATTTTATGTCTTTGTGCTAATATTTGCTATCATCAAGTACCCCTTCATTTTACCCTGAAGTACTTTTAGCAATTCTTGTAGGATAGATTTACTGATGACAAATTCCCTCAATCTTATTAAATCTATAAGTTTCTTAATGTATGCATTAATTTCTTAAAGATTTATTTATTTATTTGAAGGGCAGAGTTACAGAGAGGCAGAGGCAGAGGGAGAGGGGGGAGAGAGAGAGAGAGAGAGAGAGAGAGAGAGAGAGAGAGATCTTCCATCTGCTGGTTTATTCCCGAAATGGCTGCAATGGCTGAAGCTGGGCTGATCTGAGCCAGGAGCCAGCAGCTTCTTCTGGGTTTCCCATGTGAGTGCAGGGCCCCAAGGACTTGGGCCATCTTCTACTGCTTTCACAGGTCCTAGAAGAAAGCTAGATAGGAAATGGAGCATCCAGGACTCAAACCAGCACCCACATGGGATGCCAGCATTGCAAGCAGCATCTTTACCCACTACACCACAATGCTGGCTCCTCAAACATTCTGTTTCTGTTGCTTTGTTTCTGTCGCTTTTCCTTTCTGGGATATGCATGTGTATCTTGGTATACGTGATTAGTTTGCAAAGATACCCTTAGCTTTGTTCATTTTTATTTATTCATTTTTAATTTTTCCATAGATTGTGTAATCTGAAATGCCCTTTAGTTTCTGTCTTTTCATTGATATTCTGAGCATCATGAAGACATTAACCTCATACTTTATTATTATCTTTAGATAATATTTATTTTGTTCCTTGTGAATGGTTTAAATAACTGATTTAAACTCTTTGTCTAGGAAGTCTATCTTGACTTCCTCAGAGATAGTTTCCATTGGTTGACATTTTCCCGTATAGGGGTCATAATTGCATCTTTCATTATTTTCTTCCATCTCTGCATCTTGTATAGTATTTCTGTTCAAAACTGGACATTGATATAATAAAATGAGGATTCAGATTATCTCATGCTAGTTTGTGTGTGTAGATGAGGGGTTTACTCTTTGATTAATGATTAATGACTTTTCAGATCGAATTCTATAGCCTGTTTTTATGTGTGACCATTGAAGTTTCTGTTTGGTAAGCTTAGTGGTCAACTAAGTCCCTTACATATTTGGAACCAGTAAATTGACTAGGCTTTCACTATTGGATTGCTGAATCACTCTTATGTCTCATTCACCCTTGATATTAGAGCTTCAAAATATGAGTTTGGTATGGCTACAAAAATGCACTCCCTACCAACTTCACATTCCTCAGCTTTTCTTTTTAAATTTATTTTTTGTCCATTGCACATTTTCTCCAAATATTATCATTTCTGTTAGCCTCAGTGTTGAAAGTATTGCTGCTTCTGGGGGCGGAGCCAAGATGGCGAATAGTGAGGTCGCACATTGATAGTCTGGGAAAAGATAGGTTGATAAAAAAGGAATTACAGTAAATACAGGGAAAGGCCCAGGGAAAAAATGCAGAGGAAACTCCTCTGGATCTAGTGGAGGAGACACAGACAACCTGCAGTGAGAGCAAGGACACTTACGGCTCTGGCTCCGAGTCTTCACATCCGCACTGGAGGGGGAGGTGAGCTCAGTAATCCCAGATGTTGGCTGGAGAAGCGGCAGACCAAGAGGGAACTGGGCTGGAAGCTGCGCAGGGAGAGCTCACCAAACTAACTTCAGGAGAGAAGAAAAAGAAATATGGGTGGGGGTGGCAGTACAGATGAGTTTCTCTCTTTGCCCATCTAGCAAAGATGTGCAAGAAACAAAGAGCAGGAGACAAAGAGCAGGCGCTATTCTCAATATATGTAAAAGGTGCGCGCCCTCAGGGCTGTGCGTGATGTCAGAGCTGTGTGCAACAGGGCCATGTGCATGAACTCAGAGCTGAGCTCTAACTAATTCAAACAGAAAATCCTGACTCTGGGGGAGAGGGGGAGGTGACATACCAGGAGGTTAGGATTTAATAAAAGGGTAGAGCTAATGAACTGAGGTGGGGGGGGGGAAATAGAGAGACGGTGGGGTGAGAGAGCTCATGGGGGTCACATGACTACTCTCCAGAGATGCTACAATTCGGTAACCTTAGCAACCCAGTGGGAAACTGAAGGAGAAACCGAACCCACACTGAGCGCAGCACAGATACTTTGGGTGGTCTGTGGGAAAAAAAAAAAAAAGCAGATAACACCTATACCCACAGAAGCCAGAGATTGGAAACTAACTACCATCAATTCTGCTCAGCTGTGTGGTATGACTTCCCTCCTGAAAATAAATAAATAAATAAATAAATAAATGAATAAATAAATAAATAAATAAAGAGAGAGAGATAGATCTACCACGCCTAACCCTGAAGAACTAAGCAGAGCTCTCTGCCCTCACACATCTCAGGCCACCAAGGCTACTCCAATAGCAGACAGCCCACTTAACACAGTCATAGTATAACAAGAAAAAAAAAAAACACTGTAAGGAAATAATTCAAAGAATTCCTCCAAAATGCCAAGCAATAAACACAGAAACCATCGGAACAAGATCAACGAACATATTATGATGCCACCAAATGAACAAAACACCCCAGGCCAAGATTATGAAGATGATGAGATAGAAGAAATGCAAGATACGGATTTCAAAAAATTTATGATAAAAACATTTAGAAGTTTTCAAAAGGAAATTCTTGAACTACAGAAATCCTTACTGGAGAGGATAGAAAATCTCTCGTGAAAATGAAATCTTAAGGAGGAACCAAAATGAAATGCAGAAACTAGTAGAACAGGAAAGTGTGATAGTGAAGAGAAATCAAAATGAAATGAAGAACTCTATAGACCAAATGACAAGCACATTAGAAAGTCTTAAAAACAGAGTCAGTGAAACAGAAAAGAGAATATCGGACTTAGAAGACAGAGCTCAGGAAAGCATACAGTCAAACCAAAGAAAAGAAGAGGAAATTAGAAATCTAAAAAATATTATTGGGAATATACAGGATACTATTAAAAAAAAAAGGAGTTCTAGGAATTCCTGAAGGCATGAACAGAGAGAAATGATTAGAAGGCCTTTTTAGCAAGATACTAGCAGAGAACTTTCTGGGTTTGGAGAAGAACAGAGACATCCAAGTACAGAAAGCTCACAGAACCCCTCGTAAACATGACCAAAAGAGATCCTCACCATGACACGTTGTGATTAAACTCACCACAGAGAAATATAAAGAAAAGATTCTAAAAGGTGCAAGAGAGAAACGTCAGATTGCTCTCAGAGGATCCCCAATTAGACTCACAGCTGACTTCTCATCAGAAACCCTACAGGCTAGGAGGGAATGGCAAGACATAGCCCAGGTGCTAAGAGAGAAAAACTGCCAGCCCACAATATTATATCCTGCAAAGCTCTCATTTGTGAATGAAGGTGAAATAAAGTCATTTCACAGCAAACGAAGTTGAAAGAATTTGTTGCCACTTGTCCTGCCCTGCAAAAGGTGCTTAAAGATGTGTTACACTCAGAAACACAGAAACACGGTCATCAATATGAAATAAGGTAAAGGAAGAAAACCTACCAGTAAAAGATCATATAAAACTCAAAGCATATACTAGAAAATGTCTTTGGGAAAATGGCAGGGCAAAGTTACTACTTATCCATAGTCACATTGAACGTTAATGGATTGAAATCTAAACTTAAAAGGCAAAGACTGACTGAGTGGAAAAAGGGAAAAAAACCCATCTATTTACTGCCTACAAGAAACACATCTTTCCAACATAGAAGCATACAGACTGAAAGTAAAAGGTTGGAAAAGGATATTCCACAACAACAGAAACCAAAGAAAAGCAGGTGTAGCCATATTGATATCAGACAAAATAAACTTTAACACAAAATCTGTTAAGAGAGACAAAGAGGGGCACTATATAATGATTAAGGGTTCAATTCAACAGGAAGATGTAACTATTATAAATGTATACGTGCCTAATTACAGGGCACCAGTTTATTTAAAAGATATGTTAAGGGACTTAAAGGGAGACTTAGACCCCAATACAATAGTACTGGGAGACTTCAATACTCCACTCTCAGAAATAGACAGATCATCCAGACAGAAGATCAACACAGAAACAGCAGATTTAATCAATACTATTGCCCAAATGGATCTGACAGATATCTACAGAACTTTTCATCCTACACATACAGAATTCACATTCTTCTCAGCAGTGCATGGAACCTTCTCTAAGATTGACCACGTACTAGGCCATAAAGCAAATATCAGCAAATTTAAAAGAATTAGAATCATACCATGCAGCTTCTCAGACCACAGCGGAATGAAGTTGGAAATTAGCAACTCAGGAATCTCTAGAAAGTATGCAAAAACATGGAGACTGAACAACATGCTCCTGAATGAACCAAGGGTCATAGAAGAAATCAAAAGAGAAATCAAAAATTTTATGGAAGTAAACGAGGATAACAACACAACATATCAAAACTTATGGGATACAATAAAAGCAGTGTTGAGAGGAAAGTTTATATCAATAGGTGACTACATCAAGAAATTGGAAAGGCACAAAATAAATGAGCTTTCAGAACATCTCAAGTATCTAGAAAAACTGCAGCAAACCAGACCCAAAGCTAGTAGGAAAAGAGACATAATTAAAATCAGAGAATAAATCAACAGGATTGAATAAAAAAAAAATTACAAAAAATCAGCCAAGTGGAGAGCTGTTTTTTTTATAAAATAAAATTAATACACCACTGGCCCAACTAACTAAAAAAAGAAGAGAAAAGACCCAAATCAATAAAATCAGAGATGAAGAAGGAAATGTAAAAACAGACACCACAGAAATAAAAAGAATCATTAGAAATTATTACAAGGAGTTGTATGCCAACAAACAGGGAAATCTATCAGAAATGGACAGATTCCTGGACACATGCAATCTACCTAACTTGAACCAGGAAGATATAGAAAACCTAAATAGGCCCATAAATGAGACAGAAATTGAAACAGTAATAAAGGCCCTCCCAACAAAGAAAAGCCCTGGAGCAGATGGATTCACTGCTGAATTCTACCAGACATTTAAAGAACTGACTCCAGTTCTTCTCAAACTATTCAGAGCAATTGAAAAAGAGGGAATCCTCCCAAATTCTTTCTATGAAGCCAGCATCACCTTAATCCCTAAGCCAGAGAAAGATGCAGCACTGAAAGAGAATTATAGACCAATATCCCTGATGAACATAGATGCAAAAATCCTCAATAAATTCTGGCCAACAGAATACAACAACACATCAAAAAGATCATCCACCCAGATCAAGTGGGATTTATCCCTGGTATGCAGGGATGGTTCAATGTTTGCAAAACAATCAACGTGATACACCACATTAACAAAATGCAGAAGAAAAACCATATGATTCTCTCAATAGACACAGAGAAAGCATTTGATAAAATACAACACCCTTTCATGATGAAAACCCTAAGCAAACTGGGTATAGAAGGTACATTCCTCAATACAATTAAAGCAATATATGAAAAACCCACGGCCAACATCCTATTGAATGGGGAAAAGTTGGAAGCATTTCCACTGATATCTGGTACCAGACAGGGATGCCACTCTCACCACTGCTCTTCAATATAGTTCTGAAAGTTTCAGTCAGAGTCATTAGGCAAGAAAAAGAAATTAAGGGATACAAATTGGGAAGGAGGAACTCAAACTATCCCTCTTTGCAGATGATATGATTCTTTATTTAGGGGATCCCAATAACTCTACTAAGAGCTATTGGAACTCATCGAAGAGTTTGGCAAAGTAGCAGGATATAAAATTAATGCACAAAAATCAACAGCCTTTGTATACACAGGCAATGCCACTGCTGAGGAAGAACTGCTAAGATCAATTCCATTCACAATAGCTACAAAAACAAATACCTTCGAATACACTTAACCAAGGATGTTAAATATCTCTATGATGAAAATTACAAAACCTTACAGAAAGAAATAGAAGAGGATTCCCAAAAATGGAGGAATCTTCCATGCTCATGGATTGGAAGAATCAATATCATCAAAATGTCCATTCTCCCAAAAGCAATTTACAAATTTAATGCAATACCAATCAAAATACCAAAGACATTCTTCTCAGATCTGGAAAAAATGATGCTGAAATTCATGTGGAGGCACAGGAAACAGAATAGCTAAAGCAATCTTGTACAACAAAAACAAAGCTGGAGGCATCACAATACAAGATTTCAGGACATACTACAGGGCAATTGTTATCAAAATAGCATGGTACTGGTACAGAAACAGATGGATAGACCAATGGAACAGAATAGAAACACCAGAAATCAATCCAAACATCTACAGCCAACTTATATTTGATCAAAGATAGAAGAAAACCAATCCCTGGAGTAAGGACAGTCTACTCAATAAATGGTGCTGGGAAAATTGGATTTCCACATGCAAAATCTTGAAGCAAGACCCCTACCTTTCACCTTACACAAAAATTCACTCAGCATGGATTAAAGATTTAAATCTATGACCTGAAACCATCAAATTATTAGAGAGCATTGGAGAAACCCTGCAAGATATTGGCACCAGCAAAGACTTCCTAGAAAAGACCCTGCAGACTCAGGCAGTCAAAGCCAAAATTAACTATTGGGATTGCATCAAATTGAGAAGTTTCTGTACTGCAAAAGAAACAGTCAGGAGAGTGAAGAGGCAAATGACAGAATGGGAAAAAAATATTTGCAAACTATGCTACAGATAAAGGGTTGATAACCAGAATCTATAAAGAACTCAAGAAACTCAACAACATCAAAACAAACAACCCACTTAAGAGATGGGCCCAGGACCTCAATAGACATTTTTCAAAAGAGGAAATCCAAATGACCAACAGACACATGAAAAAATGTTCAAGATCACTAGCAATCAGGGAAATGCAAATCAAAACCACAATGAGGTTTCACCTCACCCCAGTTAGAATGGCTCACATTTAGAAATCTACCCACAACAGATACTGGAGAGGATGTGGGGAAAAAGGGACACTAACCCACTGTTGGTGGGAATGCAAACTGGTTAAGCCTCTATGGAAGTCAGTCTGGAGATTCCTCAGAAACCTGAATACAACCCTACCATTCAATCCAGCCATCCCACTCCTTGGAATTTACCCAAAGGAAATTAAATTGGCAAACAAAAAAGCTGTCTGCACTTTAATGTTTATTGCAGCTCAGTTTACAATAGCTAAGACCTGGAATCAACCCAAATGCCCATCAACAGTAGACTGGATATAAATATGGGACATGTACTCTATAGAATACTATACAGCAGTCAAAAACAATGAAACCCTGTCATTTGCAACAAGATGGAGGAATCTGGAAAACATTATGCTGAGTGAAACAAGCCAGTCCCAAAGGCAAAAATATCATATATTCTCCCTGATTGTCAACAACTAACTGAGCTCCAAAGGGGAAACCTTTTGAATTGAAATGGACACTATGTGAAATAGTGACTTGATCTGCTCTTGTGCTGACTGCTGATGTACAACGTAATACTTCATCCATTTTAGTATTTTTTCTCTGTTTTGTTCTAGTTCTATTGGTTGAACTCTGTAATTAACACACAATTATTCTGAGGTGTTTAAAGCTTAACTGAAAAGTGATCCCTGTTAAATATAAGAGTGGGAATAAGAGATGCAGGAGATGTACAATTTGGGACATGCTCAATCGAACTTGCTCTACATCATTGCTACATCAGGAAGTATGAACGGAGTCCATATAAAATTTTTCTAATTTGCATTTTCTGGGATTTTGTGTGAACTCTGATGAATAATTTACTCAATTTCCTTGACTCAATTCCTCAGACATGTTCTTGTATTTGCTGAGAATCAGGGTAAGTAAGAAAAAGAGTAGAGTAGTTCAGGAAGCTAAAGTTACATTTTAAACATGTAAAATTTCTTACTGTGTAAAATTATTTCATACGTAAATTGAATTGGGATTGTAAGTAAATCCAGGATCTTGTGTACAGTACACTAGTTTCTGTACTATCATGACCTTTATAAGATTTAAATGTATTTATTTTCTGTGTCTCTGTGTGTACAAATAACATTACTATATTTTATAAAATTACTTCATCAGTTTCTTTAGTTTTTAGATATTTCCTTTTCACTTTTATGGAAGATGGAATAACTACTATGCTATATAAGTGAAAAAAATCATTAATCAATTATACTTAAAATATTCAGAGATTGGTGGAATACTGTCATTTCTTATGTATTTTAGATGACACTAATTCACCTTTTATACTTTGTTTTTCTTAAAATTTCTGCATGTGTGAACTTCTTTTTCCTTATAGTCTCAAATCCTTTGTTGTATTGGGATGGAAAATGAGCTCTATTTTGGCCATAATATGGGTAATCCTGGCAATAGGATACTTAACTTTCCTGTTCTAAATATTCAAAATCTACAACTTTAGAAATAAGTGTTTTTGTTTTTCCCACCATTTTGCAAATTTTATCTTCCTTTGTTAAAGTTTTTTTTTTTTTTTTGACAGGCAGAGTTAGACAGTGAGAGAGAGAGAGACAGAAAGGTCTTCCTTCCATTGATTCACATCCTAAATGGCTGCTACAGCTTGCACGCTGTGCTGATTTGAAGCCAGGAGCCAGCTGCCTCCTCCTGGTCTCCCATGCAGGTGCAGGGCCCAAGCACATGGGCCATCCTCCAGTGCCTTTCTGGGCCACAGCAGAGAGCTGGACTGAAAGAGGAGCAACCAGGATAGAATCTGGCACCCCGACTGAGACTAGAACTCGGTGTGCTGGTGCTGCAGGCAGAGGATTAGCCTAGTGAGCGACAGCTCCGGCCTGTTAAAGCTTTATTAAAGCTACAGTTATGCTACTGGAATTTACAGTTGTGCATAATGCTGAACAATTAAAACTTTTTTATTGGTTATGGCAGCTTTACTTATAAGTAGTATGCATATATTATGTGATTATAGGAGCATATATTATATATAACAACAGCTATGTTAGTCTTTTTAGAAAAGACATTTACTTATTTGAAAGGTAGAGTTATAGAGAGGGGGTTAGAGAGAAAGAGAGAGAGAGAGAGAGGGAGAGAGAGAGAGGTCTTCCATCTGCTGGTTCACTCTCCAGGTGGCCATAATGGCCAGAGCTGCACAAATTCAAGCTAGGATCCACGAGCCACTTCCATGTTTCAACTTGTGTGTAGGGTCCCAAGGATTTAGGCCATCTTCTGCTGATTTCCAGGATCAGAGGTGGATCAGCCAGGATTTGAACCAGTGCCCATATGGGATGCTAGCACTGCAGGCAGCAGCTTTACCTTTTAAGCCACAGGACCAGCCCCATGTTAGTCATTAAAAATGCATTGTTTACTTAGAAATAAAGAATAAATACAAATAATTTAGTAGTCATAGATATTCAAACCTAGATCTTTTTTAAAGAATCTATTTATTTATTTGAAAGTCAGAGTTACACAATAGCTGGAGCTCTGCCAATCAAAAGCCAAGAGCCAAGATCTTCTTCCAGGTCTTCTGCATGGGTCCGGGGGTCCAAAGACTTGAGACATCTTCTATTGCTTTCCCAGGCCATAGCAGAGAGCAGGATTGGAAGTGGAGCAGCCAGGATTTGAACTGGTGCCCATATGGGATGCTGGCATTGTAGGCTGCAGCTTTACCTGCTACACCACAACTCCAGCACCCATAATTAGATCTTAGATGGTTTTCAATAGAGCCATGATTTTTAAAAAAATTGATATTCATTTTAACATAATTTAAAAATTATAAAGAGGGATAGGAGAGAGAGAGAGGAGAGATATCTTCCATCCATTGATACACAATTGAAATGGATGCAATAGCCAGGGTTTGGCCTGGTTGAAGCCAGGAGGCAAAAACTCAAGCTTGGTTTCCCACATACAGGTGGCATGGGCTCAAATACTTGGGTCATCTTCGTGTTCCCAGATGAATTTGCAAGAAACATGATTAGAAGTGGAGCAACCAGCACTCAGACTGGCACTCTGATATGGGGTACTTGCATGGCAAGTAGTAGATTAACTAGCTGGATCACAACACCATCCCAAATAACATATTCTTTTTAACATGAATTACTTTATGTATTGAAAAGTAGTATAGCAAAGATGGAGAGAGAATGAGGGGGGAATTTATCTTCCAACCATTGGTTCACTCCCAAATGGTTCTAACACTGGTGTTTCTTAGGTGGAATTCAAGAGTCAAGAACTGGATAATATGAGTCACCCACAGGGTGGCAGTTGCCCAAGTACTTAAATCATCTTCCACTGCTTTTCAAGGTACCTTAAATAGAAGCTGGAATGAAAGTGGAGCAGCTGGAATTGCAAGTGAGAGCTCATCCCACTGTAATAAATAAATTTTAGATTTATTTATTTGAAAGGCAGAGTGACAGAGAAGAATAGGCAGTAGGAATAGATTCTTAATAATTTCCAGAGTTTAATTTTGAAATACATTACTTGTGGTTTGGGGCCAATGCTATGGCTCAGCAAATAAAACCAAGGCATCTGAGGTTGACATCCCATGAGTGCCAGTTTGAGGCCAGTGGCTCCACTTCTGATCCAGCTTCCTGAAAATGTGGCTGTGGAAACAATGGGATATGACCTATGTGCTTGGATCCCTGCCACACATATGGGAGACCTGGATGAAGCTCCATGCATTTTGTGTTGGCCTGGCTTAGTTCAGGCCAATAATCCATTTGGGCAGTAGACCAATGGATAGAGAACCTCTTTTTCTCTCCCTATCTATTTCTCTCTCTCTCTCTCTCTCTCTCTCTCTCTCTCTCTCTCACTCCACTTTCAAATAAATTCAATCTATTTTTATCTAAACTGATTTAAATGTAAATTAATATTATCAGATATTAGAAATGTCATTTTAAATGTCTGATATATTGGTATCAAACTGCTTAACTAAAATTAATTTTATAGTTCATATGATTTTGGTAATTCTGTTCACAGCAGTTTTGTTCATCTGTTGACAAATGGAACTCATTCTATTTGTCAGAAAAGACCGAATCACAAATTAAATGAAGCACCAACCCTATCTAAAATAAAACATTAAAAAATATGCCACAGTACCATTGCTTAATTATTATGTTTTGGCCAGCGCCGCGGCTCAATAGGCTAATCCTCCGCCTTGCGGCGCCGGCACACTGGGTTCTAGTCCCGGTGGGGGCACCGATCCTGTCCCGGTTGCCCCTCTTCTAGGCCAGCTCTCTGCTGTGGCCAGGGAGTGCAGTGGAGGATGGCCCAAGTGCTTGGGCCCTGCACCCCATGGGAGACCAGGAGAAGCACCTGGCTCCTGCCATCGGATCAGCGCGGTGCGCAGGCCGCAGCGCGCCGACCGCGGCGGCCATTGGAGGGTGAACCAACGGCAAAAGGAAGACCTTTCTCTCTGTCTCTCTCTCTCACTGTCCACTCTGCCTGTCAAAAAAAAATTATTATGTTTTGACAAGTGTGTCAGTTGAATAATTAGGATAGCACCTGCTCCCATGATGTCTCTGTTCTTAGTTTTCCATGAACACAAATGCATAGCTTGCATTAAGATGAATATTTGTACAAACATAACCATTGTTTTTGTTGTTACATCACTAGTTTTTTTTTAACTTTTATTTAACAAGTATAAATTTCCAAAGTACAGCTTATGGATTACAGTGCACCCCCCCCATAACTTCCCTCCCACCTGCAACCATCACATCTCCTGCTCCCTCTCCCATCCCATTCACATCAAGATTTATTTTCAGTTATCTTTATATACAGAAGATCAATTTAGTATAAATTAATAAAGATTTCAACAGTTTGCACCCACACAGAAACACAAAGTGAAAAATACTGTTGGAGTACTAGTTATAGCATTAAATCATGATGTACAGCATTTTAAGGACAGAGATTCTACATGAGGAATAAGTGCACAGTGACTCCTATTGTTGACCTGACAAATTGACACTTTTGTTTATGGCATCAGTAATCTCCCTAGGTTCTTGTCATGAGTTGCCAAGGCTATAGAAGCCTTTTGAGCTCACCAAAGCTTAACCATTTTTAATCAGATATATATTTGCTAGAAGTATAAATGCCTAGATCTGCTAAGAAAAGAGGACTGATGGCTGGTGCTGTGGCTAAACAGCCTAATCCTCCTCATGCGGTGCTGGCACACCAGGTTCCAGTCCCAGTCAGGGAGCCAGTTTCTTTCCCGATTGCTCCTCTTCTGGTCCAGCTCTATGCTGTGGCCCAGGAGCACAGTGGATGATGGCACAAGTGCTTGGGCCCTGCACCCGCATGGGAGACCAGGAGAAGGACCGGGCTCCTGGCTTTGCATCAGTTAAGTGCACCAGCTGCAGTGCACTGGCTGCTGCAGCCATTGGGGGTTGAACCAATGGAAAAGGAAGACCTTTCTCCCTGTCTCTCTCACTGTCCACTCTGCCTGTCAAAAAAAAATCCACTTAGCGTGCCAGTGCTGTGGCTCAAAAGGCTAATCCTCCACCTTGCGGCACCAGCACACCGGTTCTAGTCCCGGTCAGGGATCCAGATTCTGTTCCAGTTGCCCCTCTTCCAGGCCAGCTCTCTGCTGTGGCCTGGGAGTGCAGTGGAGGATGGCCCAAGTGCTTGGGCCCTGCACCCCATGGGAGACCAGGAGAAGCACCTGGCTCCTGCCTTCAGATCACCACAGTGTGCCCGCTGCAGCACGCCAGCCGCAGCAGCCATTGGAGGGTGAAACAATGGCAAAGGAAGACATTTCTCCCTGTCTCTCTCTTTCACTGTCCACTCTGCCTGTCAAAAAAAATTCCCTTAGTATCATGAGTTAATGCAGGAATTATCCCCAAATATTGAAATGTGGTATGATATATCTGTATATACTCTATAAAGTGATATTGTAACATGGAAGAGTTGGCTATATTCTAAGTCAATTTAGTGAGTAGAACACATGAAGACATATATTAGAAACACAGTCAAATTTAAGAATGGGGAAAATTCTATATGTATACTGGCAGAACATCAAATAATCATTACCTTCAAAGGAATTAAAATAACACGTACCTTCTCATATTGGTCATATTCAGTAATGAATTCTAAAAGTAAGAATTTTTAAAATCTTTTGAGTCTATTATTATTTAGTATTTGAAAAGGAGAGAGAGTTAGAGCAAGAGAGAGAGAGAGATGAACCCCTATGAGTGGTTCCCTCCCCAAATGCTCACAGCAACCAAATCTGGGTCAAATATAAGCCAAGAGTGAGGAACTCCTTTAAGATCTTCCTGGTGGGTGAAATGGACCCAAGCACTTAGACCATAATCACTGCCTCTAAGTTGCATCAGGAGAAATCTTTGTGGGCAACAGATCCCAGGAAATCCAATATCTCCATGGGCAGCAGATCCAAGGCAATCCAGTATCTGTATTGGCAGCACATCAAAATCTATTTGAACAGCACAGTCCAAAATCTATATGGGCAGCAGACCCCATGCAATCCAATATAGGATGTG
This sequence comes from Lepus europaeus, assembly GCF_033115175.1. NCBI lineage: Eukaryota > Metazoa > Chordata > Mammalia > Lagomorpha > Leporidae > Lepus > Lepus europaeus. The sequence continues at coordinate 29,397,718 of NC_084851.1, read as the reverse complement.
AACATCACAAGAGGAAGGTTAACCTGCTGAGGGACAAAGAACATCCAAGTATTTTCTAATAAATGTATAAAACATGGGTGCCATGTGAAATCAAAGTTATCATTTATGTTGAAAAACAACAAATTTATTCTCATCTCCAAAGATTTGTGAAAATCTTCCATTCACTTATAATATTTTAATGATATGCCATAAATATTCTTCTGAAAAAATGCATAGTCATAAATAAATAATTACATCAGGAAAGCATTGATAATGATTTTTTACTCTTTTTATTGTTTATACTGAAGAGAGACAAAGAGTTTACCATCAATGAGAAAGTTATAATTATTAAATGTATTTAATTTCTAAATATACCAATCTATACCCAAGAAAGAATGCAAGAGCACTAACTGTAATGAAATAAACAATATTGCCTTTTTTCTTTTTTTTTATTATTTTGTTTTTTTTAAATTTTTTAATTAAACTTTTATTTAATGAATATAAATTTCCAAAGTATAGCTTGTGGGTTACAATGGCTTCCCCCCTCCCACAACTTCCCTCCCACCCGCAACCCTCCCCCCTCCCGCTCCCCCTCCCCTTCCATTCATGTAAAGATTCATTTTCAATTCTCTTTGTATACAGAAGATCAATTTAGTATATATTAGGTAAAGGTTTCAACATTTTGCCCCCATAGCAACATCGAGTGAAAAAACTACCATTGGATTACTAATTATAACATCAAATAGCAATGTACAGCACATTAAAGACAGAGATCCCACATAATTTTTTTTTCAAAATAATTAATTTTCTATGCCGTTTCCATTTTAACACCAGGTTGTTTTTTGTTTTTTTTTTTTCATTTCCAATTCTCTTTATATACAGAAGATCACTTCAGTATATAATTAGCAAAGACCTCATCAGTCTGCGCCCACACAGAAACGCAAAGTATAAAAATACTGTTTCAGTACCAGTCATAGCATCACTTGGCTTTAGACGACACATTAGGGACAGATCCCGCATGGGGTGTAAGTACACAGTGACTCCTGTTGCTGACTTAACAATTTGACACTCCTGTTCATGGCGTCAGTAATCTCCCTAGGCTCTAGTCATGAGTTGCCAGGGCTATGGAAGCCTTTAGAGTTCGCTGACTTTGGTCTTATTCCGATAGGGTCATAGTCAAAGTGGAGGTACTCTCCTCCTTTCGGACAGTGAGAGAGACAAAGAGTTATAGACAGTGAGAGAGAGAGAGAGAGAAAGGTCTTCCTTCCATTGGTCCAGTCCCCTAATGGCTGCTAAGGCTGGTGCTGTGCCGATTCGAAGCCAGGAGCTGGATACTTCCTCCCGGTCTCCCATGTGAGTGCAGGGACACAAACACTTGAGCCATGCTCCGCTGCTCTCCCAGGCCACAACAGAGAGCTGGACTGGAAGAGGAGCAATTGGGACTAGTACCTGGAGCCCCAACCAAGACTAGAACCTGGGGTGCCAGCACCACAGGTGGAGGATTAGCCAAGTGAGCCATGGTGCTGGCCTGCTTTTTTTCAGATTTGTCTTCCCACCATAAGCAGTAAGAATACAGAAAAATGAGACCAATGCATACAGATATTGGGCAACAGCAGTGTTGGGCTATAATCCTTAAGCAAGAAAACAAGAGACCCCTATAAAAGAGGACCCATTTCTGTTAGAAGAAGGTAGTCCAGGAGGATGGAAACTTAGTTGGTTCTTCTGGGCTGAGTAGACCTTGTGTTGTTGGAGGCTGAAGCAGGAGTGATTTGGAAGACGTGGATCAGGAAGAAGGAATATCCAGAGAAAGATCTACATAAATCTGCACAAGGGTCTCTGTATTGATGGATATTAAGGTGTGTGTGAGTCATGTGAAACTAGGAAGCCCAAGATAAAACCATCCCCCAAACTGGGAGGTTTCCAAGTTCCAACAATGAGAGTAAAAGACTCATTATAACATCTATATTTAGTTTAAAAATAGAAACATATGTATGAAACATATATATGCATTTTACACACATATATTTATATATTTGTGTACACACACATATATATGTTTCTTTCATTTATATGATGAAATGCTTTTTCAGGTACACAAATACAAAAAAATTATCTGCTACAAATTGTACAATAATTTGAACAAATTTTTATTGTACAAATATTTATTGTAAATTGAAGGAAATTTGTGCAAATGGAAATCCAGATCCACAAAAAAGAAGTAAAGAGCCCAGAAATGGTAAATACCAGGTAAATATAAAATGTGTTTCTCTTATTTATAAAATTCTTTCAATATACATTTATCCATTTAATGTAACAATAGTAACAATGTGTTTTGGAATTAATAAAATACATATGGGGCAGACCTTTGTCACAGAGATTAAGATACCACTTGAGACAGCTGCATCCCTTATTGGAGGGCCTGGATTGGAGTCCCAGCTCCACTCCTGATTCCAGTTTCCTACTGGTTCAAACTCTGGGAGGCAACAGGTGATCGCTCAAATAGTTGAATCTCTGTTACCCACAGAGTTGGCTTGGATTGATGTGCCATCTTCTGGCCTGGACAAGCTCTGGGTATTGTCATCATCCAGCATCTGGGGAGTGAGCTAACCTATAGAATGTCTGTCTCCTTGTATCCATTCTGTTCTCTCCCCTCCCCTCCCCTTTCTTTCCCCTCCCATCCCCTCCCCTCCCTCCTCCCTCCCTCCCTTTAACATAATGGTTTGATTCCTACTTTGAGTTCTGATTCCGGTTTCCAACTGGTGTATACCCTTGGGCAGCAACAGGTGATGATTCAAATTGATGGGCCCTTGCCACCAAGGTGGGAGCTCTGGATTTCAGTTGAGTTACCACTTTGGAATTAGCCCAACCATGAGCATTTTTGGTATTTAAGAGAGAAGCCTGATGATCAGAGATGCATCTCTCTCTCTCTCTCTCTCTCTCTCTCTCTCTCTCTCTCTCTCTCTTACATACACACATTCTTCCTCATTCTCTTGCTCTCACTCTAGAACTTACTCTCATCTCCATCCTTGCATGCCCATAAATAAGCAAAAATGTTTAACAAATAGACTGAGATAAGGTAAATGTGGTTGTATTAATGCATAGAAAATCATATTTTAAAAAGAACAAAGGGCTAAAGCACCTAAACAAATAGCTAGGACAAAATATGTCCTAAATGAATAAATAAACCTAATTAGCTAGAGCAAGAAAGAAAGCCTTGTGAGAACAAAATCAACAACCAATATGCAGTAGAGTGAAACACTGAAAGTCTTACTGATGATTACATTAACTGTAAAGCTGTAAGCATTCCAATTAAATCAGTTTTCATACTGAAGAAAAAAATGCCACTCCAACTATATGCTAAAGAAGCTAAATTTCTGAAAGAAATGAAAATTTAATTAAATATCAGTACACAGACAAGTTAAAAGAAAAAGAATACCTTGCAAACACTAATCTTAGTAAGCTAGATTGACTATATTGATAAGAAGCAACATAGATTTAGGGACTTGGCATATTGCTAGGGATAAAAAATAACATTTCATAATGACAAAAAGACCAATTGACAAGGAATATATAATTATTTTATATATCTACAAAATGACAGAGATTCAAAATTTGTACATATAAAAATGACTGACTGGGGTAAGAAACAGTTGTGTACATAAATGATAGCTGGCTGTTTCAGTATGCATTTACAGTGTTACAAAAAATGAAATACTACCTACTGACTGGGTGCAAATCACATGTCTCAAAAAGTACATGTATCTAGTATGTATGTGTGTGTGTATAGATACACACTATATATACATATGCACACTATCTATATACACTTTATATATATGAGTATATATACATACTGTAAACTCATTTGTAGGAAAATAGGAAGTCCAATCAGAAATGAAGAAAGACATGAACATACAATTCACAAAGGGGTAGGTATATACATATAGGAAGTTAAGTACATGAAAAATAAACAAGTTCATTAGCCTTTGTGGAAATACAAATTAAGGACAGAATGAATACCACAGTCTATTATACTGACTAAAGTTTATGCTGATGATATAAAGTGGTAGCAAGGATTTGGAGTGACTAGACCTCTCAAATTACAGGAGGGAATGTAAGCTGGAATATTAGCTCTGGAAAAAATCATGGCAGCATTTTATAAACACACATCACCATATGAGTATAATTTAAAAGTTGCATTCCCAGCTATTTATCTCAGGTGAATGAAAACCTAATAGTCACACAAAGAATTTGCATCTGAATATACATAACAGCTTTATTAATACTCAAATAAAACTGAAACAACCTAAATGTTTTCAATGAGCAAATAGATAAACTATGGTGCATCTGTTCAGTGAAATTATTACTCAAACAAAATGTACAACATAAATGGATTTTAGGAACATTATGCTAGGTGAAAGAAGCTAGAAACAGAATCTACGTGTCCTTTTAAAAAATATATATTCTATAGATGCAGAAAGCTTACTTGTAGTTCCCTAGTGTTGAAGTTGGAAATGGAATGAACTGCAAATGGGCATGAAAGAAATTTGTGAGTGGAAGAAATGGATTATGGTGGGGCTGGCACTGTGGCTTAGTGGGTAAAGCCATTGCCTGCAGTGCTGGCATCCCATATGGGTGCTGGTTCATGTCCCGGCTGCTCCACTTCAGATCCAGCTTTCTGCTATGTCATGGCAAAGCAGTAGAAGATTGCCCAAGTCTTTTTGCCCCTGCACCCACATGGGTGACTTGGAAGTTCTTGGCTCTTGGCTTCAGTTTGGCACAGCTCCAGCCATTGAAGCCATCTGGTGAGTGAACCAGCAGATGGAAGCTCTCTCTCTCTCTCTCCCTCTGCCTCTGCCTCTCTGTATCTCTGCCTTTCAAATAAATTATCTTATTAAAATGGATTATGATGTTAGTTATATAAACTTTAGATACCATAAACTTTATTAGGAATCATTAAATTGCATTCAAACAATGTGTTCATTAAATTAAATCCTGCTGTTCTGTAAAAAGTATAATTTAGTATGTAAAATATGATGGAGTAGCATGTGGTTTATGAACTAAAGTTAGGTATACAAGAAAATAAGATGAAGGTGAAGAGGAGAAAAGTCAAAAGCATGGTATTATAAAATTCTCATATGTAAAGCAGTATAATATCATTTGAATGCCATTTTTTATCATTTAAACCCTATATCCTAAACCCTAAAGCAATAACTAAAATAATAAAATCAATAGTTTTGTATAACTCCCATCTAGGGAGTGAACCAGTGGCTAGAAGTGCTCTCTCTCTCTCTCTCTCTGTCTGTCTTGCTTTCTCTCTAAATCATTCAAATAAATAAATAAATCCTTAAAACATTTTAAATATTCATAAAATGGAACTAGCACATGAGTTTGTGTTGGTGCAATGCTATTTTTGAAATCCATGTGCTTTTCACTATTATGCATTCTCTATATATTATGAGAATGTCTTTTTGCCAAAAAAGTACCAAAATAAACTCACTTTCAACTCCAAATTTCATGAACTTTTTGAAGTTCCCTCCTCTATGTTTCACTTACCACACTGCACATTGTAGGATAGCCAGAACAGTTGCTCCTACTCAGACAATTGATCCAACATCTGGGTTCCATTTGCTGCATAAGCACCTACAGCTGTACTTCTATGTAGCTTCCTTGATTACACAACAGGGAAGAGAGGATAATAAATTTTTTTAAATAATCAAATTTGGAAGATTACATATCTGACTAAATCCAGGACTACTACTTTGTTTAAATGAAAGTATACTGGATAATTGGAAATACACTTCTCCCTTAATCTTCAATAGGGCACCCTAAGCATGGTGAACAAATAAAATCTGCATACAAAGAGTAAGTACTTTTTGCTATAATATTCTGGAACCCATAGTTTTTATCACTCAGAGCACAATAAATAGTCTCTTTTGCCTATCTTTGCAGTTTCAATAAATTTCCCCTGAGTAAGCTTTAAATTGCAACACATTTTTTATTTTTTTTAATTTTATTTAATCAATATAAATTTCCAATGTACAGCTTATGGATTACAATGGCTTCCCCCTCCCATAACTTCCCTCCCACCTGAAACCCTCTCCTCTCCCACTCCCTCTCCCATCCCATTCACATCAAGCTTCATTTTCAATTCTCTTTATATACAGATCAATTTAGTATATATTAATAAAGATTTCAACAGTTTGCACCCACACAGAAATACAAAGTGAAAAATACTGTTTGAGTACTAGTTATAGCATTAAATCACAATGTACAGCACATTAAGGACAGAGATCCCACATGAGGAGCAAGTGCACAGCGACTCCTGTTGTTGACCTGACAAATTGACACTCTAGTTTATGGCACCAGTAACCACCCTAGGCTCTCGTCATGAGCTGCCAAGGTTATGGAAGCCTTCCAAGTTCACTGACTCTGATCATATTTAGACAAGGTCATAAAAGACAGGGTGAGGATAGTAACCAATGATCCTAAGAGTGGCGTTAACCAGGTCTGAACTATTATACAGTATTAAGTGGGGAAGAGAAACATCAGTACACAGAGGTTGGGAGTAGAGCCATTGGAGGTAGAGTAGAGGTTATAATTATGAAGGAATGAGGCCCAAGTGTGCTAGACAGGATCTAGAACAAAGCACAGAGACATTATTAGAGGGGCTAAGAAAGGTGCTGTCTAAGCTACAATTAAGTTTTCTGATTGAGACGTAAATAGAACTTGACAGGGGGGCCTGGTAATAATCTGGTGGGCTTTAGGCCTTGTAAGTTAAGAGGCCCAGACCTATCGATCTCTTCGCATGGGGTACATCCTAAAGGAGGTGTGAATCACCAGGGGGAAAGCACCTTGTTGACTTTCATTACTTAGTTGGCCTGGGAGGAGAGCTGGCCAAGTAAAGGCAGGTGGCATCTCTAGCAAGAAATTTACAGTTCTGCCTGCAATGTTGCTGACCCTACTTGGCCCTCCCCTCAGCTGCAGTGGTCACTTTGTAAGTTGGGCTGAGTGAAGGGCTTTTCAGCTTAGAGCCAATAAGATCTGTGGCTCTGACCTGGGCATCCTTTGACTCCAGGACAGGTCCATTTCCAGTGATCCAACTCTTGGCAGAGCTGCCAGGGCTCTTCACAAGCTGACTTCTGCTGAAGCCCAGGCTTACCACATTGAAAGCCACTGCAGTGGACTGGCCTGTTGGGTCTCCTTGAGGGCAGATCACTGTACAGATCAGCCATTCATAGGCCTGCCACCCATTGCTTCTGATGCCGAGCTTTCTTTTCCTCCTGGTTTGTGTTAAAGCAGACCAGAGGATGCAAGTCAAGGGAGTGCCCATGTTCCATCTCTAATCTTAGGTGGCCTGAACCACAAGTGTATGGTCACAGGCATTGCAACACATTTTTTAAAGGACTTTGGTCAGGTGATTGACACAGCAGTTAAAATGCCACTTTGGATGTCTGCATTCCATATTGGAGTGCCTGATTTGAGTCCCAGCTTCTTTGCTTCTTTGCTTTCTATTCCTGTGATTGTGCAACCTGTGAGGCTGAAGGTGATAACTCAAATACCCGGATCTTTACCAACAATGTGGAAGACCAAGAGAGAGTTTAAGGTTCCTGACTTCACTCTGTGCCAGCCCTGCCTATTTGAGGGTATTTGGGGAGTTAATTAGCTGATAAAAGAACTCTGTCTCTCTTCTATTTCTCTGTCTCTGCCATTTAAAACAAGTGAAAATAAATAAAATTTAAAGCAAAATAATAATTCTATATGCTATAATAGAATTTATTTTTTAAATCAACAAACTCTTGAGACCATAAACCATAAATGAAGGGAAAAAAACTAGAAGTGGAGCTTACTATTATCAATGAATTCACTTTGACAGTTTAGGTTCTTTGTGTGTGGATATCTTAATGGGTGTGGCCTCACCATTCCTCAACTACACTAAGGAAGGTGTCTTCTTAGGGTGATCCATCCAGCCAGACCAAGCACAACAGCTTACAGAAGTCCTCAAGAAGGATCCATCAGTAAGGGGCAATTCATGACATTAAAGCCACAGATCTGTGATTAAGTAACATAAGATTTAAGGCAGAAGTAGATTTTAATGGATGAGTTGTTACAAGATCTGATTTGGAAAAACAAAATTTTGATCAACTACTGTAATAAATTTAAAAAGTGAAAACTCCAGAAGCACCAGAGACATCTATGAGACATATTAAATGTTCAATCAGCTGACAATCATGCATTTGGGCTTCAGTAGGGAATATTCTGGTCCTTAAATTGTTCATAATTTCTCAGTTAACCTTTCAATATGTGTTGTACTTTGAAAGCATGTTTCCTTTCTTTACCTTGCAAAAAATAAGCAGCAGCATCAGGATTATGGTTTTTAGTTGTTTTTCCACTAAAGATTAAATTCCATCAAACTCTTCCCAAATTGAATATGCTCGCTGTATATCAGTATGTGATTTTTAAACAGTCACTCTATTTCAGAGTTATCCTTTCTCATAAAATATGTAAATTATTTCTACATAACTTGTGACTTTGACCTGAATGCCAACAGAAACACTATCCTAACCAAATTATCCACAGCTATCCAAATAGTAAAGTAGGATGCTCTGAGTTTATTGGTAAACACTGCCAAGCCAATTATTTAAATGAGAGTATAGGATTAACATCTTTAACTTCCAATTGTTGAAATGTCTGATTTAAAAGTCCAAAGTTTTAACAACTGCACATATTAAATTTTATATTTTTAGTCATATTGCACAGGCTTAGGAAAAGGTAAATAAGTATCACTTTGAAGAATGAAGCGATGGGGGAGGCACTTTGGTGTACTGGGTAAAGTTGCCACCTGCAGTCCTGGCATTCCATATGGGCACCAGCTCAGGTTTCAGCTACTATACTTCAAATCCAGCTCTCTGCAATGCCATGGGAAATCAGTAGAAGAATGCTTAAGTGTTGGGACCCTGCACCCTCATGAGAGATCCAAAAGAAGATTCAGTCTCCTGGATTCACATCGACCCAGCTCAGTCTGTTGCAGCCATTTGGGAAGTGAACCAGTTAATGGAGAACCTTTCTATCTTTCCCTCTTTCTGTAACTCCATTTCTCAAATAAATAAATAAATAAATAAATAAATAAATAAATTTATCTTTTTAAAGAGAATGAAGTGGTAAAAAAGAACATGGGGTTAAAAGAAGGTTTATTAGTAAATATACAGAAAGGAACATAAATTTTCCAAAAATGAAGTTAAAAGGCAAGTTCATTTTTGTACAAAAATACATGAAGCTCTTTCATAATACATATTCTCTTTGCATTTTAGACTCATCATGTCATCCCAGATCTCATCATGAAGAAATATTTTTGTTTATGTCCAATGTGACAACATTCTATGTGTACAATAGTTACCTGATGTCATGAATTCATAATATGTATTTTTGTTCAGCAAGCATTGCTATCCCATTTTAGGAGCAATAATTAGTTTATTTTTCCATATATTAGATATATCCAGGGAACAAAGGAGGACAACTGACTGGATTCATTCTTTGCCCATTTTTGTCATTTAGTCTTGCACCTTTCCATTAAAATCTCACTGATGTGCTGGAAACAAAGTCTAGCTGTCCCAAAGCATGTCCCATTTTCTTCTTCTCATCTGAATTCTCTTAGTTTGTCTTTTAATATTTTATTCTATCCTCTAAATATCCTTGAAACAAGGAGACAAATAATGTTAGGTTCAAGTTAAACATGTTTGACAGGAAGAGAATATGTATATGAAATCCATGTATCACACATTGTATTGCTACAAGAACAGTTCTGCCAGATAAAATACAGGATACTCTAATACTGTGAAGAACATAATTATACTAAAATTTATGCTGTTTAACTGACATTCAAATTTAAACAAGAGCTTCATCTTTCTTTATATGTGACCATCTTAATAAAAAAAAATATAAAAGCTTCTCAAATTAAATAATGAGGTGATGACACATTGTTCATTGTGGTTTTTCCCCCTTTGTAACAAAGGATGTGAGGTTACTCTGATACTATATAAATTTCCACTTCCATCAAACATTTAACTGCCCAGTTAATTTCACTTCTTGTTGTCTAGTTCATATATCTTTAGGCTTCAGAGAATATTTATTGCTGGGTCTTACTCCACCTGAATGAGGATGGACTGGATCTGAAGAAGAAAGGTAAGTGCGCTGCTCGCCTGTTCCCCAGCCTCCCAATCCCGGAGACAATTAGTCACAGTGGGGAGTCAAGTCAAGCAAGCAAAAACTTGGTTTATTGCACATGTAGCAAAGCCTTTCAAAGCACAAGACCACAGGATTACTGGGGCAGGGCATAAGGACCAACCAATTACTTAAAAGGTCATTTTACAGGGCAACTTTTTACAGAACCAGCCATATGTCTGTACACTCATCAGTTGACACCTCCCCTGATGCTGCATGGCCAATCAACTTTGGTGGTAAATGACTTTGGGTACCACTCACCTTACTTCCTTTGGGTGCCATCTTTGAATTGCCACATGTGCCTAATTTCCCTGCAGGTGCCATCTTTGAATTGCCTCCTGTGCCTAATTTCTCCACAGATTCCCTTTTTTTGTTTTATATAAAAGAGAGAAAAAGAGGAACTGAGTGGAGAGTGTGCCTGTCTTAGGTTGTCCCCTCTGACTGGGATCAGCCCTTTAGGGAACATGTCTGTCTTAGGTTGTCCCCCTCTGGCGATCTTACCTGTTTTGACTACTATTCCAGCTGTATCTTACCCGTCATTGGCTACCACCTCAGCAACTCAGTGTATGATGTATTATATATCTACATCTTGGCAGTGGCCATGGGTGGATGTATAGAGTTCCCAATCTGGCACTTAAAGAGTGTCATATTGTTGTCAGACCACCATTAAGTGGATTACAGCAATGCAATCTTAGACAAATTTACAAGGAAAATGGAGACCAAGGGTCCACAAGGGGGAGGAGATAAGGAAGCCTTCCCCCAAGGCCAGATCACAGGTAACTAGAGCTTCAAGCTCTTCTTGGAGTGTCTTGATCTTGTCCTTGATGATGCTGGAGCAATTAGCATAAAAGCAGCACTACTGATGTACCGTGATGATCCAGTCACAATGAGGCAGGGAGTTCAATATGGTCTTTTTATCCCTGTAAGAGAAAAGAAAAATCACTCCTCAGGAGGGGGTCCTCATGGGTGACATTCTTTGGCAAAGGGGGGATATTTAAGGTTTCTCACAGGTACCCATAAGAGATTGGAATTCCCCTGAGGGAAGACACATCCAAATCCTCTACCAGCCCTTATCAGTGGGTCTGGCCCTTGCCAGCATCACTTTAGTGGGTTTTTCCATTTTACCCTACCCAAAAGGTAGGGTACTTGGAGGGACCAATGTTTGTGAAAGGCTGACAAGGGCTGATATTTTGGAATATTCAAAATATTTAAGGTGAGCATGGCCATTTGTAGCTGGTCTTATGGGTGTATGATTCCCCCTTTTTGTTTTATAAATTTATTTTAAAAAATTTTGATGATTATTTGTGCTTGTGGGTTGCAAGGAATTTTAGTAGAGTGTTGAATTATTTTATATCTTGGCAGCACTTTTAATTTAAACATTCTGATTGGTTATTATCTCTGCAAGATGAGAGATATATCTTTTGATATCTCCAGGGGCCCTTCTGGAGATACCAAAAGTTTAGAGAATTTAGAACTTTGATTTTTACAAAGTTTGTTAAAAGTGCCAAGAAAACTTAGAGTATCTGGTTAAAATAGATTTTTTAACACCCTGAAATGACAGCTATTTACTTAATTAGGACAATTTTAAAACTTTTAGACCAGATTTAATTATAATGATATTTAACATACCCTTTTAAGACTTAATGTTTTTTTTATCAATCTAAACTTAACAAAGACAGTAAACAATAAATTACCTTGGCAGAACATGAATTTTATGTCTCTTGTTGTCAAATAAACCAGAAATAAAAACCTTGCATAAGAGTTAGCACATGAAATCAAAACATAACTCAGAACTATTTAGCAGAGTCAAAAAGAGGCCGGTGCCGCGGCTCAATAGGCGAATCTTCCGCCTTGTGGCGCTGGCACACCGGGTTTTAGTCCCAGTTGGGGAGCTGGATTCTGTCCCAGTTGCCCCTCTTCCAGGCCAGCTCTCTGCTGTGGCCTGGGAGTGCAGCGGAGGATGGCCCAAGTGCTTGGGCCCTGCACCCCATGGGAGACCAGGATAAGCACCTGGCTCCTGCCATTGGATCAGCGTGGTGTGCCAGCCGCAGCACGCTGGCCACGGTGGCCATTGGAGGGTGAACCAACGGCCATGGGAAGACCTTTCTCTCTGTCTCTCTCTCTCTCTCACTGTCCACTCTGCTTGTCAAAAAAAAAAAAAAACAGAGTCAAAAAGAGCTTACCAGACCTAACTCTAGAAATGGCAGAGTAACCAATTAAGCAGACACTGTTAAAAAGAGATGTTACAGCCAGCGCTGCGGCTCACTAGGCTAATCCTCCGCCTTGCGGCGCTGGCACACCGGGTTCTAGTCCCGGTCAGGGCACCGATCCTGTCCTGGTTGCCCCTCTTCCAGGCCAGCTCTCTGCTGTGGCCCGGGAGTGCAGTGGAGGATGGCCCAAGTGCTTGGGCCCTGCACCCCATGGGAGACCAGGAGAAGCACCTGGCTCCTGCCATTGGAACAGCACAGTGCGCCGGCCACAGCGTGCTACCGTGGCGGCCATTGGAGGGTGAACCAACGGCAAAAGGAAGACCTTTCTCTCTGTCTCTCTCTCTCACTGTCCACACTGCCTGTCAAAAATTTTAAAAAAAAGAGAGATGTTACAGTTTTTGCAAAAACAGATCTATAAAATAAACAAGTTTAAAGCATATCAAAGACATGTAAAGGCTTGTATACACAGAATTTACTCTCATTTACATAAGTCCACTTTATCTGGAAAGCAAAAAATATTAGTACAACATAGGTCTGACATCATTAACGACATTTTAATACACTTTGAATAATCTGAATTGACTCAAACTGTTGTACTTTAACACATTTAGAGTCTCATCCTTTGAGAATTCCAGGGATCCTACTGGAAGCCCCAAAGTTGGAAGACTCATTTTAGAAATTAAAACTGTTAGAGAGTCTAACTGCTTAGCCAAAATTTTAACCAAGGCTGTGGGCTAGATCTGATTAGATTTAAGGTAATCACTTAAATGTTAAAAACAGGCAAATAGACATAATATAGACCAAGCTTGATCATTGTTACAAGGTGATTATTTAAATGTTTGAAAATAAGCACATATTTAAATAACTCATAGCTCTTAATAAAAACTCAGCTGTTTTCAAACAACTAGAATTTAACAGACATCCAGAGAACATAATATATTAAACTCATTGCTTTAACAGAGAATCAGATTTTAATTCTATGTCAAAGAGGAATAGAGAGAACATACTAGATCATTTTAACACATTACTTTAACAGAAGATCAGATTTTAAGTTTATGTCAAAGAGAAATAGATTAGTATACTTGTGATGTTTTCCATCTGCCAATGTCCTTGATTTACATTTTGAAATAACCTGTTAAGAATCTCCAAATTAACATAACATTTTTAAATAAGGTAACACAAATTTTAACCTGAGTCATTTTAAACAATGCTGAACTGTTATGGCCATGCTGGAGCAGAGAACACTCCAAGAGACAGACTCTTATGCAAAAAGCAAGTAGAGTATTTTATTCACCAGCATGCTGGGGTCCCAGCATCACCAAAGTGAGCAAGGGACCCTAAGTACAATTTATATCAGCTTTTTATAGTTACTTGGGGCCTTTCAAGCTAATCCATTAGGTTCACAAAGGAGATAAGGGCGTTTTACAAGCACAAGGTGAGAAGGTATACATATGCAAAGTACAGATAACATCAGGCAAATACAAGATTTACAACAGGGTAGGGTGGGGGTTGCTCTCACCATACATTTCCCAAGGCTGAATAAATTCTAAATTAAACATTTTAGGAACAGACATGAAGAACAGAGAGGAGGCTGCTCCTGTGTTTCACCAACCAGGCGCCTGTAGAGGTAAACAAGTTTTGGTGGGCCATTTCCCACATTCCGATGTTATCTCTTCCTGCCTTGGCTCCATTATGCCTGGTCAGTAGAAGCAGGCCTCAACCCCCTTTGGGCCAGAAATTAGAAAGCAGGTCAAGGGTTGCTCTAAAAATGAAGGGTAAAATCAAAAAGTAAAACTTACAAAATAGGGAGAGGGGGTCTACTATCTTTAATATTTCTTAAGAACTATTTTCATAACATGTTGAGTATATAAAAGTTTACATTTGGACGCATTTATCTCATCTGCCTTTACCCAGTTTAAATTAGCAGTTACACCCAAATGACTTAGGGTGCTGATGAGAGACCCTAAAATAATGTTAACAAGGGTAAAAGAATTAGGCAGGTTTAAAATGGAGTTGCTGGAGCTAACTGCATATTGTTTTGCTTCTGTGCAGAATGCTTTGGCTTGCAAAATGCTGTTATGAGATAATTGAACTTTAGCTGAACTTGTGGCATGTAATAATTGTTTTAAGTTTTAAAAACCACAAAAACAGAAGTTGATCGGAAATGTACCCAATCTATGTCATGATGACCCCATATTTGTGCTTGCTCAAGTACCTTGTGATCTGTACCCTGGAAAAACCCTTTACCTTGTGATCTTTGGTCATGCTGTTGTTATGCTGTGGAAGTATGCTAATGTTGTGGTTTTAAGCCTTAAATACTTTGTGGGATTGATGATCGAGGTCGTTCTCTCTACTGAGGCGACCCATTTGCAAATGAAATAAACTTTTCTCTGCCTTTGCATCGATTGGAGTGGAACTCGTGCTTCTGGGGGTCTCTCTCTCTGTGGGACACTAATTTTAGGGTCCTACATCTTGGGGGCTCGTCCGGGATTCGAGACCCCAGACCCACGCTCCATTTTCCAATCGGAGGTAAGTCTTTGCTGTTTTAAGTATTTTTGTGTGTTTTGTTGATTTTTTTATTTTTATTTTTTTCCCGGGGCGCTTGACGTACCGGAGGTTTATGTTTTACTGTCCATTTTCCCGGAGCGCTTGACGTACCGGTGTTTGTGTGCCTGTACAGGACCTATATCTGTATTGAGCCAGTAGTAGGTAAGGACAGACGTGTCCGCGACCCCTGGCTCAGGCCCTGGGGGACGCTCCAGTGGCAGTGTCTCGGGAGAGGGCTGGTGGCAGCAGCTGCTCCCGTCGGAAAAAGTCTTCTTCCCCGGGAGAGGGCTGGTGGCAGCAGCCGCTCCCGTCGGTGGTTTCAGGTTTGTGGGGAAGTTTTGGTTTTTGGTTTCTTCTTCCCCGGGAGAGGGCTGGTGGCAGCAGCCGCTCCCGTTGGTGGTTTCAGTTTTGTGGGGAAGTTTTGGTTTCTTCTTCTCCGGGAGAGGGCTGGTGGCAGCAGCCGCTCCTGTTGGTGGTTTCAGTTTTGTCTTGGTTTTGCGCGCAGTGTCTTTGTGAGTTTTGTGGTTGTTTTCTGTGTTTTAATATATCTTCCTTATTTGCCTTTCCCCTCCAACATGGGACAGGAATTAACTGCACCTTTGAGTCTTACTTTAGGTCATTGAAGAGAGGTACAGGAGCGGGCCCAAAACTTGTCTATAAGAGTGCAGAAGAAGAACTGGACAAGTTTCTGTACGTCCGAGTGGCCAGCCTTAAACATCGGGTGGCCACGGGATGGGACTTTTAACTCTCGAATTATCTTACAGGTGAAGAGCCAGGTCTGCAGGGGAGGTAAAGAAGGGCGCCCGAATCAAGTGCCCTACATCTTCGTGTGGGAGGACCTGGTGAAAAACCCCCCAGACTGGGTAAAACCTTTCCTCCTTTCCAACAGGGCGGTGGCAGAGCTCGATCCTACTATACCCACCACCGCCCTGAGGATGAAGCCCAGTTCTGAGTTGTCAGCAGTTGCCCTGGGGGTGGCGTCGAGCCCCAAACCCCCTCCGATCCTACCCGCAACACCCCTAGTATTGGAAATTGCAGACCAGGGCAAATACCTCAACCCTCTATCCATTACAGGAATTGGACACCCTCAAACCTGAGAAACCCTTAACTCCTCCAGGCAGGCAGGAAGATCTTTTTGATATTTCATCACCTTATTCCCCCCGCCTCCTTAGGAGGGCACCTTATATCCCCCGCTTCCCAAAGAGGCCCGCGGTGCCCTTTTTGGAAACCAGAAGAGAAATGGAGGAGGAAGAATCTGATGAAATAGAGGAGGAAGGACCCCCGGCCCGTTCTAGCTGGCCGTCCTCCTCCTCCATATAACTAGGATCACAAGCCCTGACAGGACTTGCAGGGCCTGTTTTACTAACATTAATTTTGCTACACTTAAATGGAACTTTGTAGGAGACTCAGTCTCTACTGCCAGACTCTCCTGAGGAGTTTAGCTGAAGGGGTTAAAGTTATTTAGTTAAAAAAGGGAAGTTTAAAATGGGCTAAGAAAGAGGAACTAACTAGGATCCTGGCCACCACAGTTAAAAGAAAGCAAAAGTAAGGAAAAATTAGGATAGGCAGGGACCCTGGAGACTGGCAAAAGCACAGAGAAGTGCCCAAAAGGACAAGTCCGCCTAAGGTCTGACTAACAACGAAAATCTAGTGGTGTACGACTGCCACATGAGACTGAACTGACCGAAACGGCCCCTGCAAGACGACAAGAGAAAAGACGACAGCAGTGGAGTGGTGAGACTGGGCGACAGCGGCCCCTCGGCCCCTCCCTCGGGATAGTGTTGGGGATGCGGGCTCTGCCCAGGTTCCCGTAGATAATGCTCCATCACCTCCTGTGGTGTCTGGGAGGGGCCCACGCGATATCCCCCTAGCGTCTGGAGTTCAACGGAGATAACAGTGGGAGACGGCCGAACGAGGACAGTGGTCTGGGTTTCCACCTTCAACCCCCCCCCCCCGAGGACTCTGCTCGGCAGGCAGGGCTGATCGCTATGGACCATGCACTCCGTGCAGCTAAGAAAAAGGAGCAGGTGGCAATGCACAAGAACAGCAGGTACACTCTCGCCACTATCCACGGGGAACTCAAAATGGACAGAGGCTTTATCGACCAAGAAGAAAAATTGCGCCAATGTTTCCCTGAATTGGACTACCAAAGGTACTGGGGTCAGACACCGGGCCGGCTTTCATCTCCAGGGTAAGTCAGATGGTGGCACAGGTGTAGGAAATAGAATGCTACATAGTGTTTATAGGGTAAGTCAGATGGTGGTAGCGGTAGCCAAGGTACTGGGGATATAGTTAGGTAAAACGTATGATTAATGGTGGAGACTGGCACTGGAGACTGGGTCAAATTGCTGCTGCACATTTTTATAATGCTACATATCCTTTATATGCTGCTACTCTTTTGCAACTTCCCTATCCTGCCAGGCTCTGCTTAGATGTCTGCCTTTTAGGGCTTTAAAGGCTTCCTAAAGAAGCAGTCCCTGGCTCTGCTCTCCGAGCAGCGGAAGATGAGTGACTGCGAGTTTGCCTATGTACACATGCTGGCTCAGGATTATTTGCTGTATATCCTGAAGATGCCGCACCCTGGACTGGGATTGAGCAAGACGTCCAGAGTGCTGCAGAACGTCACCTTCTCCATCCAGCAAGAAGTGGAAGAGGCTCTGCTTTATACATAATTCTGGTTAAAAGATTTTTTTTAAAAGTTACCAAACATATTTGTGTGATATTGTCATTGCTAAAGAAGAAGTATTGCTGATCCTTAGTAATATTATTTTTAATTTTTACCCTGCATAATGAATAGGCTTCTTTAGTTTATTAAAAGTAAAATTGTTTATCACCCACGCCTTGGTCCTGACCCAGCAGTGCCAAAGTTTAAAAATGAAGGACATAAAAGAAAAGAGTATTGTTGGTAAGAAGGGCTAAAGAAAAAAGAGCTTTTTATATAAGAAAAGGACATGGTTTGTAAGAATGACTTTATCCGGATGGCTAGTTTAATAAAAGTGGTAAAATGTTTAAAGTAAGTCGAAGAGGGTGTGTGAAAGTCACAAAAAGTATTTGGGTCAATTCAGCTGAACAGGCACCAGGTATCAACCCAAATTTGTATGACTTCTTCAGGGATGTGTTTTCTGTTCTTGTCTCTGTTGTATTTTCTGTTTTTAAACTCTAATGCCTTTTTGTAACTTTTTCTATCCTGCGGGGCATACTTACCCTACCCTGCAGACTTGCTTCTGTGCTCATAAAATTGGCTGCAAGGCACAGAGATGTGCTTGTAAACCTGTAAAAATCACGTGGGAGGTGTCTGTCAATTGGTTGCAGGACTGGACACCTGGGACATCCCTAGCCTGTCTCATGATCAGACTCCCCTATGGAACAAAGGACCGGGCTGAAGCTTACACTTAATCACCTCTTAATTCTAATTGTTACCATTGTGGGATTTTTCATTTCTTTTCAAAAGAATCTTAGCCATTGCAGGACCCTTAGTAAAATAGGGCCTACCCTGCTCCCTTTCTTTATTTCAGGCCTTTACAAAATTTAAAAAGTAATTCCTAAAATTTTAAGATTAAAATTAGTACAAAAAGAAAAGGAGGGAATGAGAGACCCTAAAATAATGTTAACAAGGGTAAAAGAATTAGGCAGGTTTAAAATGGAGTTGCTGGAGCTAACTGCATATTGTTTTGCTTCTGTGCAGAATGCTTTGGCTTGCAAAATGCTGTTATGAGATAATTGAACTTTAGCTGAACTTGTGGCATGTGATAATTGTTTTAAGTTTTAAAAACCACAAAAACAGAAGTTGATCGGAAATGTACCCAATCTATGTCATGATGACCCCATATTTGTGCTTGCTCAAGTACCATGTGATCTGTACCCTGGAAAAAACCCTTTACCTTGTGATCTTTGGTCATGCTGTTGTTATGCTGTGGAAGTATGCTAATGTTGTGGTTTTAAGCCTTAAATACTTTGTGGGATTGATGATCGAGGTCGTTCTCTCTACTGAGGCGACCCATTTGCAAATGAAATAAACTTTCCTCTGCCTTTGCATCGATTGGAGTGGAACTCGTGCTTCTGGGGGTCTCTCTCTCTGTGGGACACTAATTTTAGGGTCCTACACTGATATTATATCATATGTATCTGAATTTCATTAAAATTAAAATTGTATTTATCTAAAACAAGTACTAATTACCCATTGCTGTTTCATTGAGCACTGATTACCCAGAAACCTGTTAAAATAAATTGCAAAATAAGTTCAGCAAGTCACAAAGCAATATTTTTAAGGCTAATGAATATCTTAGATTCAAAGAAAAGTTAGTTAGTTGCCCCTCCCCCTTTTTTTAAAAGAATCTCTCAGGCCCCATGACATCATAGTCTATCAGCCATGTGGGGCTGCTTTTGAAACAAAGGTTTAGGCAGCTGTCACAGTTCCCACTCCTGATTTTACTGTCTGCCTTGCTCAAGATAAAACAAAAGAGCCATCAGAAGGGTGGGGTACCTAATTTGTTTCTCAATAAGCAGGGAGCCAAGGATGTGATTATCACTCCCTTGCTATTCTTATGGTAAAACTGAAACAATAGAGGGACAAAAGACCAATTGGAAGTCATAGAGACAGCCATTAATACAAGGAGAGTAGACTTTGGACCAGGCCTTGTTCTAGGATAAAGTCGCCAGTAGTAGCCAGAGACACTTTCCCTCCCAGTGAGGAGAGGTATTGAATTGTCAATGGAGAGAAAAAAAAAAACAGCCCTAGGGAGTACTATCCCTAGAGATATCTGGCCACACCTGCATGGGTGCAGCAGGCAGGCCACACTGACTGGAAGAGAGTGCAGAGAAAGGCCATGGTCACCCATTTACAGGGAAGACTGAGCACACCAGGGCCTAGCAGGACTGGCCACAGGGTTGGGTAGGTGTGCTGTTTACAAGATGGCGCCAGGCAATCCAAGAGAGGGGAATAACCATAAAGGGGTGGCCACATGGGTGGAATTGGAGGCTCAGTGGGTTGAGGCAGTGCTAGGCCTTTAGGGTTGCTGCTGTGCCTGAAGGCTCCACCTTCATTTTAACTCCCTCTGGGGATTTATGAGCTTCCCTCAGGCCAGCACAGGCTGTCCGATGATCAACATTCATTTCTTCCCAAACAAGTATCTTAATAAACTGATCCAGAAGGTCCCCAGCTGGCAACTTATGATGGAGGCTGTGTTGGACCCTGGCTATAAAATCTGGTAATGACTCTCCTGGTTTTGGTTGCACCTCCACTATGGGAGATTCAGTGGGCCCCTCATCCAGCTTGTACTAAGCATTAAGTCCTTCCTGCCTCACTTGTTCACAGTACGGAGTGGGTAGCACAGCTTGCTGGATCCCGGTAGAGAATCCCTCCCCTGTCCCAGCCTGCATAACGTATGTGATTGGAATAGCTGGCTGGGCTGCTCGGTTAGCTTCAGCCCTCATCTGGCACTCCTTAAAGAAGGCGCACCACTTTATGAACTGGGGACTCGCGAGGACTGCCTTGGCCATGTTCAACCAGTCCTTGTGGACACATGGGTGATAAGCTATTTCTTGCAGCAGAGTTTGGGCCCAGGAGGAGTTTGGCCCATCTTCTGCCACTGCCTTGCAAAGCTCCTTTAAGTCCTTTGCTTCCCAGGGATACCACTCCAGAGGTCTGTTGCTGCCGGGAGGTAAATTAACAGGGTAGGCTTGAGGCAGCAGGTTCCCAGGCCCAGAGTTCACTTCCCTACACTGCTTCATGTCCATCAGATAAGCTTCCACAAAGGTCACCTCATTTCTCCTCTCCCCTCCTGGGCAATCATAAGGGCCCAGATCACATAGCTCCCTCTGTGGCTCTACATAGGGGGAGGCCACCTCTGCCTCCAGAAGGTATGGGGGGATCCCGGCCCTTCTGGGGCAGATGGGCTAGGCAGGATGACTTTCACTTTCATATTTACCTCAACAGTTTGTGCCTCCATGGAGTCTGCATTCCTGATCAAACTTAGCCCATTCTCTCTCCCCACCATCTTCCTCTGAGTCTTTAGGCTCTCCCAAGTTCTGCGTTTCCTCTTTCTCCCTCTTGCCCTCAGAAGTTGGGGGTATAGCATCTGGGTGGAAGGATGCTTTAAGGGTGGTATCAAAGTGTCTCTCCCTCTCAAGGGTGAGTTTTTCCACCTGTGACCTTAACCTAACAGCCTTTAAATTGTTACTGATCTGAAGCAGGTTACTGTGAGCCCAGGTAGAATCCTCAGAGAAATGACCTTGGATGCAGGAGTGGGCCCAGCAGGTGGTAGACCTGAGAAGGCACCTGCACAACCAGCTTTTACTATGCCTTTATTATCCATTGTACTAGTGCTATCATTATTTCAATGTAACCTAAAGTGTAACCACGTTAGCTTGTTAGGCAACCATTAGTAAAAAAAAGCAATGCTAGACTTTATAATATGTATTATGTTAGGTGATGAGTTAAGTAATCCAGTAACTATATTAAGTTGATTATTGTACGATCTGAACCGCTGCCCATTCCTGGCACTCGTTATTGTACACTCCCCTTCCCTCCATCTGGCCAGATGTGACCCTACCCTGACCCAGGCCCAGGAATGTAAAGCAATTATCTATACCTATAGGGTTCAAAGCTTTAGATAACAACTAGCCACTACCCCTGGAGTCAGCAGCTGCAATGCCGGGACTTATCAGAAGTGTCAACTTGATCTACAGCATCCCCTTAACACTTGCTTGTAAGGGATAATAAAAACTCTGTAACAATTAGGCTCGGGGCTTCTCGGGGGGCTTCCTCTCCTGGAAGCACTGAGAGGCCCGAGTTCGAACTCGAAATAAAAACGACCCTGCTTATTAGCTTCAACTTTGGTCTCTGGTGGTGTGACTTTCGGGGGATCACGGACTTGGGGGCATAACAGATCCTGGGGGCTCGTCCGGGGTTCGCCGAAGCCCCCCCAGACACCTTGTTGAAGGGTCGTGGAAGGACCGGTCCAGGTGAGTTTGCCGGCATTGTCTTTGTGTAGTCGACTGTGTTATCTGAGTTGCCTATAGGTTCTGTATCTTGGCCGACGAAAAGTCCTGGCGGACGCGCTATAGGACTGTCGGTGGGGCCGTTGGGAGACGTTCCTCGGACCCCATCTGGGACTATCAGTGTAAATTGTAGTCCATCTGGTCGGGCAGAGACTGCCCAACGTGCCTGCGATCTGTATCTGTGTGTCAGTGTGGTTGCTGTTCTGCCGAAGGCTTTCAGTTTGAGACTGTTATTTTTCAGGTTACTGCCTTTGGATGAGAAAAGAGGACAGTCACTCCACACGTTCCTGCTTTGTTCCTTTTTCTGACTAATCTTACCTTCTTTCCAAAAATTCCTCTTTTTAACCAGGGACTGTAGGTCCACGATGGGGCAGACGCAGACCACCCCCCTCACCATCATAACGGATCATTTCAAAGACGTGAGAAATAGAGCTTCTAATTTAAGCGTGGAAATCAGGAAGGACAAACTCGCCACTCTCTGTAGGTCAGAGTGGCCAGCTTTTGGTGTTGGATGGCCTCCAGAAGGCACTCTCGACCGGTCAGTCATACGAAGGGTTAAAGAGAAAATCTTTCTTTCAGAACCGAATGGCTACCCAGATCAAATCCCCTACATTCTTGTCTGGCAAGATTTAATAAATAACTCCCCGGCCTGGCTGGCACCTTTCCTTCCCGCAGCTAAAATCCTAGCTCTACAGCGCACAGGAGCGGGCGAGTCAGCAAGAACCACACCCCCAAGGGAGGCTGCTGCTAAACCCTGAGCCACTAAACCCTCAGCCGCTTTTTACCCCATCCTGCCTGACAGCTCAGACCCCCTAACCCTTGACCCTCCTCCATACCTTCTGCCTCCCCTAAATCCTAGGCCTGCAGAGCCAGTGAACGAGGGAGCACGGGCAGCCCCACTGGAGGGAGAGAGGGAAGCAGGGGCTGACTCAGGGGGACCAGCAGAAAGGACGAGGGGTCGCACCCAACGAGCGGCAAGCCCACGCCATCCTGACTCCACTGTGGCCCTACCATTACGAGAAATCGGGCCGCCCGATGGCACCGGGAACCCTAGACTTCAGTATTGGCCCTTCTCCACCAGTGACCTCTATAACTGGAAGACACAAAATGCCCGTTTTTCTGACAATCCCAAAGATTTGATTTCTCTTTTAGATAGTGTTATGTTTACTCACCAGCCCACCTGGGATGACTGCCAACAACTTCTCCGAATCCTGTTTACCACAGAGGAGCGAGAACGAATCCAGTTAGAAGCCAGGAAATTGGTTCCTGGTGACGATGGTCAACCCACTGCCAACCCAGATTTAATCAATGATGCTTTTCCTTTGACCAGACCCCTACAAGATGGCTGGGACTACAACACGGCAGAAGGTAGGGGACGGCTACGGGTTTATCGCCAGACTCTAATGGTGGGTCTCCGGGCAGCGGCACGCAAGCCCACTAATTTGGCTAAGGTATATGCAGTTAATCAAGGAAAGACAGAGTCCCCTTCAGGGTATTTAGAAAGATTAATGGAAGCCTTTAGACAGTTCACGCCTATGGACCCAGAGGCCCCCGAAAACCAAGCAGCAGTAGTTATGTCGTTTGTAAATCAGGCTGCTCCTGACATTAAAAAGAAGTTACAGAAACTAGAAGACCTGGAGGGAAAAAACATTCAGGATTTACTTAGGATTGCTCAGAGGGTTTTTAATAATAGGGATGCCCCCCAAAAAAAAGCAGTTGAGGGCAACAGAAAAGATGACGAGAGTACTGGCGGCTGCAGTTCAAGGGAAGCAACCGCAGGAAAATTCCACACACCCAAAAACACCCTATAAAAAATTAAATAAAGACCAGTGTGCCTATTGCAAGGAGATTGGCCATTGGGCTAGAGACTGTCCGAAAAAAAAAAAAGAGCCAAGCCAGACCGATGACAGGAAACACCTTCCATGCAACCCCCTGCTGTACTAGTGACCCAAGATTCTGAAGATTAGGGGGGACGGGGTTCGGGTCCCCTCCCCGAACCCAGGGTAACTCTACAAGTGGAGGGGAATCCTGTCCAGTTTTTAGTAGACACAGGAGCCCAGCACTCAGTTCTCACTAGCCCTAGAGGGAAGCTATCAGCCACCTCTTCTTGGGTGCAAGGAGCCACAGGAATCAAAAAGTACCCGTGGACAACTAAAAGAACTGTGGACTTGGGGACCAACAGAGTGTCCCATTCTTTCTTGGTGATCCCTGAAAGTCCATACCCCCTTCTGGGGAGAGACTTACTAACTAAAATAGGAGCCCAAATTGCTTCCTACCTGACGGGCCAAAGGTGACGGATTCACACGGTGGACCAGTTTCAATATTAACTCTGTCCCTGGAAGATGAATACTGAATTCACCAACAACCTGAGGAGCCTGGACAAGAAATTGACAGGTGGGTCCAGTGCTTCCCAGAGGCATGGGCGGAGACTGGGGGAATGGGACTGGCTGCCCACCGACCAGCCATATACATAGAGACAAAACCTGGGGCGGATCCAGTCCGGGTTCGACAATACCCTATGCCCCTAGAAGCAAGAGTGGGAATTACACCCCACATTCGGCGCCTCCTAGACCAGGGAGTTCTGCGACCATGCCAATCAGCCTGGAACACGCCTCTATTGCCAGTGCGTAAGCCCACCATGGGGGACTATCGGCCTGTACAGGACTTGAGGGAGGTTAACAAAAGAACTATTGATATCCATCCAACAGTGCCAAACCCCTACACCCTCCTTAGTGCTCTCAGTCCTAAAAAACAATGGTATACTGTTTTAGATCTAAAACATGCTTTCTTTAGCTTACCCCTAGCACCTAAGAGCCAAGAGCTTTTCGCCTTCAAATGGACGGACCCAGAGAGAGGCATCAATGGACAGCTAACTTGGACACGGCTGCCACAAGGGTTTAAAAACTCTCCCACCCTATTCGATGAGGCTCTTCATGAAGACCTGAGTGAGTACCAACAGACACACCTAAACCTAACCCTCTTACAATATGTAGATGATCTACTGATAGCAGCACAGACCCTCGAGGAATGCACCCGAGGAACGGAGGACCTCTTGCACACTTTGGGGAGCCTGGGCTACAGAGCATCTGCTAAGAAGGCCCAACTCTGCAAGACTGAGGTAACATACCTGGGGTACCTATTGAAAGGGGGGCAATGATGGCTGACCCCTGCACGCAAAGAGACTGTGCTCCGAATCCCCCAACCGCAGTCGCAACGACAGGTTCGGGAGTTTCTGGGGTCAGCCGGCTTCTGCCGATTGTGGATCCCTGGGTTTGCTGAGTTGGCCAAACCCCTGTACCTGATGACAAAAGATCAGCAGCCCTTCCAATGGACAGAGGAGGCTGAGCAAGCCTTTCAGCAGATAAAAACAGCGCTGCTCTCAGCCCCAGCACTGGGACTCCCTGATGCCTCCAAGCCTTTTCAACTGTTTGTGGACGAGAGCAAGGGGGTAGCTAAGGGAGTTCTGACTCAGCCCATAGGCCCTTGGAAACGGCCTGTAGCGTACTTATCAAAGAAACTTGACTCTGTAGCCATCGGATGGCCCCCTTGTCTCAGAATGATAGCGGCTACTGCCCTGATGGTAAAAGATGCAGACAAGCTAACCATGGGGCAAGAACTGCAGGTCACCACACCCCATGCTGTTGAAGGCCTCCTAAAGCAGCCTCCCGACCGATGGCTCAGCAATGCATGGCTAACTCACTACCAAGGGCTGTTGCTAAACCCTCTCAGAATTTTCTTTCAGCCACCAACCACCCTAAACCCTGCCTCCCTGCTCCCTGACCCGGACCTGGAAGCTCCACTCCATAATTGTGTCGAGGTGTTAGCCCAGGTGCATGGAGTAAGGGAAGATCTACGGGATCAACCCCTGCCCAACACTGAGGTGACCTGGTTTACTGACGGGAGCAGCTTCGTGCATCAAGGACAGAGGTATGCGGGGGCAGCGGTGGTGTCAGAGACTGAGATAATATGGGCCGAGCCCCTGCCGGCAGACACCTCGGCACAGAAAGCGGAACTGATAGCCCTAACCCAAGCTTTAAAACTGGAAAAGGGAAAAAGACTTACGGTCTACACTGATAGCCGGTATGCCTTTGCCACTGCCCATATACATGGGGCTATATATCGTGAAAGAGGTCTCCTGACAGCAGAGGAAAAAAACATAAAAAACAAAGAAAAAATCTTAGCTCTCCTAGCCGCTTTATGGGAGCCAAAAAGATTGGCAATTGTGCATTGCCTGGGCCACCAGAAACCTATAGACCCCGTGTCAAGGGGCAATTATTTCGCTGATCAGACTGCTAAGAAAATAGCTATGTCCCCAATTCAGGCTGTAGTCGTGCAACAACAATTTCCTGATCCAGGACCCAGGAACTTGCCTCCAACGCCCAAGTACACCGAGGAGGAAGATCTGCAATGGGTAAAAACACTCCCTGAGGCACAGCTCCTGGACGGGTGGTGGAGAGACTCTAAATGTCGCATCATACTCCCCGAAAAACTAGGAAAAAAAGTATTACAAAAAATCCACCACAGCACTCACCTAGGCACCAGGAGGATACAGGACTTAATGAGACAAACAAAACTACGAATAAAAGAGGCCCCCAGCAAAATTGACCAAATTGTTGTCAAATGTAAAGTCTGTCAACTCACTAATGCAGGAAAAAATGTTCAAAATTCTGGAACAAGACAGCGAGGAGATAAACCAGGAGCCTATTGGGAAGTAGATTTTACTGAGGTAAAGCCAGGAAAGTACGGGTACAAATACTTATTAGTTTTTGTAGATACCTTTTCAGAATGGGTAGAAGCCTTTCCCACTAAAAATGAAACAGCCCAGGTGGTGGCCAAAAAGATACTGGAGGACATCTTACCCAGGTATGGATTTCCAGTAATGATAGGCTCAGACAATGGACCGGCATTTGTCTCTAAGGTAAGTCAGGGGTTGGCTTCCATACTCGGGGCGGATTGGAAATTACATTGTGCATACAGGCCCCAAAGTTCAGGACAGGTAAAAAAAATGAACAGAACATTAAAGGAGACTTTAACCAAATTGACCATGGAGACTGGCGCAAACTGGGTAGCCATCCTCCCCTACGCTCTGTATAGGGTTCGCAATTCCCCATACAAACTAGGGCTTACTCCCTATAAAATTTTGTTTGGCAGGCCACCTCCCATTATACCTAATCTTAAAAAAAATCTGATTAAAAATGACGACGATTTTAAACTCCTGTCTTCACTCCAAATCCTGCAGGAGGTCCACGAACAGGTGTGGCAAAAACTGAAAGACCTGTACGAGACAGGGCCTCCTCCGGTGCCCCACAGCTACCGGCCGGGCGACTGGGTGTTTGTGAAGCGCCACCGACGGGAAAACTTGGAACCCAGGTGGAAGGGACCCTTCCAAGTCATCTTGACGACCCCCACTGCCCTCAAGGTAGACGGAGTGTCCTCCTGGGTTCATCACACTCACGCTAAATCAGCAGACCTGTTCCAGGACCTCATAAAACCTCTGACATCCAAGTCGACTTGGAGGGTCGACAAAACCCGAGATAAAAGTCACCCCCTGAAGCTTAGATTGCGTCGTATCCCGCAGGCCACTGATCACCCGAGAAATGAGGCCTGACCTCATAATCCTACTGATTCTGTCTGTCGGGGGGAGAGTGACTTTGGACATCATTCCTCACCAACCTCCACCAGGCTACTGGACCTTGAGTGTGACGGGAAGAGTAATTGACCGCTATAATGGCACAGGACAGCCCACGTTCATCGTAGATCTCTACACCATGTGACAGGAAGTGGACACGAGGCTGATCTCCAGGCCCAGAGTTAAGACATTTACCTCACTAGCCAATTGGCATTGAAATCCCGGGGTAAGGTTGGTGGGGTGTGGGCAAACTGGTATAGAGGCCAACTTACAACAAACTAAATGGTATGTCTGTCCTGCAGAAGGCTCCCCAGGCTGTGGGGGGGCAGGCAATTATTACTGCCATCACTGGGGATGTGAGACAATAGCCCCATGGTTGACTCCTAGGGACAAAAATCTGGAGATGGCCAGAGTGGGTGGGTCAAGTCCTCAGGTGGGAAAAAGAAACCCAATCCAAATTAAGGTAAAAACATGACAAGAAATACAAAATTCTCAATGGGTTAAGGGGAAAACATGGGGACTGAGACTATATGTCTCCGGGTCTGACCCAGGCATTCAGTTTACAATCCAGTGGTGGTCTCAACCGAGCCTCACAATTGGGGTGGGGCCGAATAAGTTCCTTATTCCCGAGCCTGAGCCCTCACCGACCCAAAGACCCAGACCCAACCCAAGTCCTCCTCCCCGGGTAAAAAAGGGCAAGGACCGACCCATTATGACCAGCCGAGGCAAAGGTTCAAAATCAAAAGGGGCACGCAAAGACAGGGCCTGACCTGCCTCAGCCAGTAACAGAAAAATGTCAAAACCCCAACAATCTGGTCCACTGTGGCGACTCTTAAATAGTGCTTATGTGGCCCTGAACACTTCTTTCCCTAACTTAACTAATTCCTGCTGGCTATGTTATCAGGCCTCACCACCCTATTATGAGGCGTCAGCCGTGACAAGTCTCTCACTTTCTGGGACAACCCAAGAGGGCTGCCGCTGGCAGAGACAGATGGAATCTGGGACCACCTTACAGGTCGTGCGGGGTCGTGGAACATGCATATCCCCCACAGTTTCTGCTGGATCAATGTGTAATCATACTGTCCTCAGTAACGCCTCCCTGTTCTACCCAGCGCCGGGAAATATGTGGTGGGCCTGTAATGCTTCGGGAGTGACCCCGTGTGTGTCAGGGACAGTGTTACAAAGCAATAATGAATGGTGCCTTCTAGTTAAATTGTACCCTCAAATAATATATCATCCCTATAAGAAACTCCTGTCCAGCCTGAGGCCCACCATGTCACTCAGCAGAGAGCGCCGGGAAGTGGCAACTGCTATAATCACAGTAGCTGGACTGTTAGGGCTGGCAGGGACAGGGTTGGGAGCCACTGCCGTAGCCAGGCAAGTAAACCAGTATTCAGCTCTCCAAATGGCGATAGATAAAGACTTAGCGAGAATTGACCGATCTATCGCTGGCTTAACCAAGTCTCTCAGATCCCTGTCAGAAGTTGTCCTCCAAAATAGGCGAGGACTGGACTTGCTGTTTCTACAGCAGGGAGGACTGTGTGCCGCCTTGGGGGAGGAGTGTTGTTTCTATGCTGACCACACAGGAGTAGTAGAGGACTCCATGGCTAAAGTACGTGAGGGGCTAAAAAAGAAAACGAGAAAGGAAACAACAAGAGGGATGGTTTGAATCGTTTAATTATTCTCCTTGGCTAACAACTTTATTATCAGCTATAATTGGTCCTTTACTTCTGTTAATAATAATCTTAACCATAGGCCCCTGTGTTATCAACAAACTAGTAACATTTGTTAAAGACAGGATAAACACGGTCCAGCTTATGGTGCTGCAGACACAGTACCAAGCCTTAAATGAACAGAAATTATAAAACTTAAGGCCTATAAAAGAGCCAAGATTGGCTCCAAAAAAGTCTCATGTGAAAGGGGGGAATGAGAAGGCACCTGCACAACCAGCTTTTACTATGCCTTTATTATCCATTGTACTAGTGCTATCATTATTTCAATGTAACCTAAAGTGTAACCACGTTAGCTTGTTAGGCAACCATTAGTAAAAAAAAAGCAATGCTAGACTTTATAATATGTATTATGTTAGGTGATGAGTTAAGTAATCCAGTAACTATATTAAGTTGATTATTGTACGATCTGAACCGCTGCCCATTCCTGGCACTCGTTATTGTACACTCCCCTTCCCTCCATCTGGCCAGATGTGACCCTACCCTGACCCAGGCCCAGGAATGTAAAGCAATTATCTATACCTATAGGGTTCAAAGCTTTAGATAACAACTAGCCACTACCCCTGGAGTCAGCAGCTGCAATGCCGGGACTTATCAGAAGTGTCAACTTGATCTACAGCATCCCCTTAACACTTGCTTGTAAGGGATAATAAAAACTCTGTAACAATTAGGCTCGGGGCTTCTCGGGGGGCTTCCTCTCCTGGAAGCACTGAGAGGCCCAAGTTCGAACTCGAAATAAAAATGACCCTGCTTATTAGCTTCAACTTTGGTCTCTGGTGGTGTGACTTTCGGGGGATCACGGACTTGGGGGCATAACAGACCAGGGAGGTGAAAACCCCCATGGCAGGACACAATTTTAGAACAGAACACAGGACTCACCTCTTATTTTTCCTTCCAGCAAGATCTGAAGTTATTTGCAGCACAATGGAGGATGCTGATTGATGCGACTTTGGTAATTTTGTGCATGCCCATGGATATCCATGCTGTCCAATCAGGCATTGGGCGTGAATACTACGTAATCATGTGAGATCTTAATGCCATAATAGTCTTCCAATGTCACAGTGGAGAGAGGTCCAAGGCAGGGCCTCTGGTGTTTACTGAATTCCAGTGTAACTCAGCGTCAGGACAGCACTCACCTTGTGAGAGTCCTGGCATGCAGATATGGGGAAGGAGGAGTTGGGGAAAGTTGTGGAAAAGGCTGGTCTGAGGCGGGCCTCCCCAGGGGTCCTCTCTGGGAATCTGTGGGCCACATCTCCCTGCAGGCACAGCCCTTCCCTCAGCCCACTCTGGTCCACAGTGTCAGGGCTAGGCTGGCAGCTGGGACTCCTGGAGATTTGTTTCCTCACAGTCAGTTGTCAGCTGGGACCAGTTTCTGAAAACCAGTGTTGGTGGCATCCCCCAGCCTCCCAGAATGTGCAGTGAGCACACGATGGACACCAGGGAGAATCCAGACCCTATGTGTGGGGTTCATGCAGGGGAGGAGTTGTTCTTCATGGAGTCCTCACTTACTTTTTCCAGGGCTGACCTCATTCTCTTTGTTTTCTGATTATGTCAGAAGCAAGGTCTCAGCATAGCTCTTTCTGAGTCTTTCTGTTGACAATAACAGTGTCCTAGACTAGATAAATTAAAAACAAAGCAGTTTTCTTTGACTCAGGTTTTTGTCCAGGTTATGGGAGGGCAGGAGGACACTGTACATTGATATTTGGATGTCATCTAAGCTGTGCTCATTACATGGACAGGCTGTCATCTGTCTGAACTATTTATGTTCCGTGATTATCTTTCCACCTCGAAGATATAAGCCCAGATTCCTAAGTTAATTTTTAAAATTTTTAGTTTGATAGAGGGTGATTTTTTAAAGTTTATTTAAGTATAATTGACAAAAAATTTGCATACATTCAAGGCCTGCAACTTGTTTTGTAATGTGAGGGACTTTTACAAGCTTATGGAATATTCAAATTATATTTTAAGCCTTTTATCACATACATATGTATGTATATTATATATATATATATGTACATATATATATATATATATGTAATGAAGTGATTAGAACAATTAACTAACATATCTATGACCTTACATGTTTTAAAAAGATATTTCAGATGTTAACCTGTTGTATCTAATACTGTATTCATATCATTACTGTGCTCTATTATACATCTCAATGTTAATTTATCTCCTAACTGCAAATGTGTCATTCAACTAGCATGTTCCAGTTTCTTTCACCCTTAGCCCCTGGCAACCCTCGTTATAATTTGTGCTTATGATTGACTCTTAGATTTCACTAATAAGTAGCATTTATTTTTCTCTGTGTTATGTCAAGCAGCCTAATTTCCACATTCTAACTTTGGGATCCATGTTGTGACAGAACGTCAGAATTTATTTTTTAAGGTTGAATGTGGTTCCATTGTGTGAGTATCATGCTCTATCTTTTGATCTATTGACAGACAATATGGTTATTTTAATATCTTATTCTGTAAATAATGCTTCCATGGACATGGATGTACAGGTTTACCTTTGAGATAGTGATTTTATTTCTTATGGATGCACATAAATTAATGAGATTATTTTGTCATTTGTTCCATTTTTAGAGGCATCTCCATAGTGTTTTGCATGGTGGATGTACCAATTTACATTCTTACAACCAATTTATATGTTCCCATTTCTCCACATCCAGTTCAATACTTGTTACCTTTTTTTGTACTTTTTGATAATATCCATTTTTACATATATCAGATGATAACCATTTTAGTCTTGGTGATCCATACTGAGCCCTTTTTCAAATACCTGTTAGCTGTTTGCATATTTTCACTGGAAAAACAGATCAGATCATTTGTCCAAACTGATTAAGTCATTTATCAGTTTTTGTTATATTTACTTTTGATTTCTGTATGTCTTATGTATTATTTCCTTAGTCATACTGTTTGCCAATATTTTCTCCCCTTCTTTGCTTTCTGTTTTTATCTTTTCCTTTAGTATGTAGTTTTTTGTTTGTTTGTTTGTTTGTTTGTTTTACAGTCCTATTTCCTTATTTTCATTTTTGTCACCTGTGTTTGGTGTTACATCTAAATCATTGTTGGATTTTTAGGCATTTGTGAAGTGACGAGTTGAAGAGAGTATTTTTTTCTGTCTTTTCATGTGTCTCTCTTTTTAAAACTAATTAATTTCACCCCCCTCAATGAAACTTTTTATTTGAGGAATGTAAACTTAATGCATTTCATAAGTATAGGTTTAGGAACATAGTTATTCTTCCCACCATTCCTGCCCTAACATCTACTCTCTCACTCCTCCTCCTCCTCCCTTTCCCATCATCAGTTCCATTCACCATTAAGACCTATTATTGACTAATGTTATACACAGAAAACCAACTATATACTAATTAAAGAGTTCAACAATTTGGACATCAATAAAAAAAAAAAACTGTTCCTCAATAGTAGAGACAAAAGCTGTTCAAAATCATTGCATCTACAAGTTAATTTCACTTTTTTGTTAGAACCTTAATTTTTAAGAAGCACCCAAGAATGCTACACCTTTTGTGAGCACTTTGACATGGTTATAATAGAACTCTTTGAAGACAGAGGTCCTGCATGGGAAGTTAATGCACAATGAATCTTTTGGTTAATTTAACAATTAACACTCTTATGTATGACATCAATGATCACCCGAAGTTCTTGGCGTGAGCTGCCTAGGATATGGAAGCATTTTGAACCCACAAACTCCATCAGTATTTAGACAAAGCCAAAAACAAAGTGGAAGTTCTCTCCTCCCTCATTCTTTGATGACCACTTCTTTCCTCTGAGGTTTCACCCACCAAGTTCCTTCATGTAAGACATGTATTTCCACAATATCTTGGCTGTCCATTCCTGAAATGCTCTCATGGGTATTTCAGCCAGACTAGAATACCTTAAGGTATTCTGAGGTCATAGTGCTATTTAAAGTGATTGTTATTTTGTGAGTCTGCTGTGGGTAATGCTTCCCATGTTGGGGCATTCACTTCTTTTAATTTCTATTATTATTACCAGAACCTCAATCCTATTCATATGATAACTTTAGCACTTAAGATGGTATTTTTACCCACAGCTTAAGGGATTTGGGACCTCATGGAAAGTTTTTAACCTGAACCCTTAAAGAAGTAAGACTGTAGGAATGTATGCAGAGGTATAAAGCTTTACAGCCACACACTTCATACACTTTAAGTACATGGTGATTCTTCCCAGCCACACACTTCATACACTTTAAGTACATGGTGATTCTTCCCATCATGCCCATCCTCTCACCCATACTTCCAAACTACTTTTCCTCCTCCCTCTCTTATTCCCACTCTTTTTACTGAGATCTATTTTCAGTTGACTTTGTATACAAGAGTTCAAAAAATAGTATAAAAAATGCTCTTCCACTATCAAGACAAGAGCTGATCAAGTCACTGCTTCTCAAAGTGTCAATTTCACTTCCACAGATCAGCTTTTAGGTGCTCTACTAGTTATCACAGGTCAGGGAGAATTTGTGGTATTTGTCTTTTGGGGACTGGCTCATTACACTAAGTATAATGTTTTCCAGATTCTTCCATTTTGTTGGAAATGACTAGATTTCATTTTTAGCACTATGTAGTATTCCAT
This sequence comes from Lepus europaeus, assembly GCF_033115175.1. Classification (NCBI taxonomy): domain Eukaryota; kingdom Metazoa; phylum Chordata; class Mammalia; order Lagomorpha; family Leporidae; genus Lepus; species Lepus europaeus. The sequence goes on along the minus strand of NC_084851.1, from coordinate 29,363,787 downwards.
AGTGTACATACCCCATAATTTATTTTCCCAGTCTTCAGTTAATGGGCATTTGGGATGATTCAATGTCTCAGTTATTGTGAATTGAGCTGCAGTGAACATGGGTGTGCAGATAACTCTTTCATATGATGGTTTCATTTTCCTCGGGTACCTTCCAAGATGTAGAATAGCTGCGTCATATTGTAGGCCTATATTTAGATTTCTGAGATATCTTCATTCTATTTTTCATAGTGGCTGTGCCAGTTTACATTCTCAACAACAGCAGATTAGGGTACCTTTTCCCACATCCTTACCAGCATTTATTGTTTGTTGATTTCTGTATGAAAGGCATTCTAACAGGGGTGAGGTGAAACCTTCTGGTGGTTTTGATTTGCATTTCTCTAATGACTAGTGATTGAGCATTTTTGTGTGTGTGTCTGTTGGCCATTTGCATTTCCACTTTAGAAAATGTCTGAGTAAGTCTTTTGTTCATTTCTTCACTGGATTGTTTTGTTGTTGTTGAGTTTCTTGATCTCTTTATATATTCTAGGAATTAATCCTTTTTCCATTGCAAAACTTGAAAATAATCTCTCCCATTCTGTTAGCTGTCTCATCAGTTTCCAGAGTGTTTCTTTTACAGTATAGGAACTTTTCAACTTGATGAAATCCTATTTATGAATTTTGCTTTGATTGCTTGTGCCTCTGGGTTTTTTTTTTTTTCAAGAAGTCTTTGCCTATGCCAATGTCTTGCAGCATTTCCCCAATATTCTCTAATAAATTGATGTTATCAGGTCATAGATTTAGGTTTTAATCCATTTTGAGTGGATTTTTGTATAAGGTGCAGGATGAGGATCCTGCTTCATACTTTTGCATGTGGAAATCCAGTTTTCTAAGCACCATTTGTGAAGAGGCTATATTTGATCCAGGGATTGATTTTAGTTTCTTTGTCAAATTTAAGTTGGTTGTAGATGCTTGGATTGACTTCTGGCATGTCTATTGTGTTCCATTAGTTTATCCATCTGTTTTTGTATGAGTACCAGAATTTTTTTATTATAACCGCCCTGTAGTGTGTCTTGAAATGTGGTATGTAAAAACTATTTAGACAATTGACACCAAATCTGAGTTAGATTATGGCTGTTAGTTCCTAGTCTTACATAGAATGCTGGGGTGACTGTAGTACACCATAAAGTATTCTATACTTTATAAGCAAACAGAACAAAAGTTTTCCAAGGCTTGATCAAGAAGTGCAATTCCAGAGAAGGGAGAATGTTGTTTACTCTGATTTGATCAGTAGCCACTGTTTTCAGAGATTAAAATTTCACACTGTAGCTCATATATATGTATAACTATAAACAAAAAAACAAAAAGCATCTCACTCAGTGTTTAAAATTAAGTAGTGTTAAAATATTTAAATTCATATCACAGCTAAAATTATGATCTTTGGAAGCAGTTTATTAAGAGAAACAATCTGGAAATAACTGAATTGATATTTTGTCATGGTAAATGGTTTTGTTAGGAATCAAAAATTTCCTTAAATTGGTGATTAATACATTGTTTACATTGTTTTCACATAAAGAAAGTGAGATATTTCTCAAGCAAAAGTGGAATTAATTTGAATTAGAGCAATTGAGCAATCTCAAGCAATAAATGAGGAATTAATGGTGCAAGAATTTCTAGAATCATATGCATAATTCTTTCACACAAAAACATTGTCCATGAATTGTAAGTTCCCTCATATTATAGTTTTATATATTTTTTAACCAAATTGAGGGTGTTTTAATTTCATGTTCTACAAAGCATGTGAAACCCTCTCATATATTTTTTCTTTTTTTAAAATTTTTTTGACAGGCAGAGTGGACAGTGAGAGAGAAAGAGACAGAGAGAAAGGTCTTCCTTTTGCTGTTGGTTCACCCTCCAATGGCCGTCACGGCTGCCGCACTGTGGCCAGTGTACCGCACTGATCCGTTGAGAGGAGCCAGGTGCTTCTCCTGGTCTCCCATGGGGTGCAGGGCCCAAGAACTTGGGCCATCCTCCACTACACTCCCTGGCCACAGCACAGAGCTGGCCTGGAAGAGGGGCAACCCGGACAGAATCTGGCGCCCTGACCAGGACTAGAACCTGGTGTGCCGGTGCCGCAAGGCGGAGGATTAGCCTGTTGAGCCGTGGCACCGGCATTTGTTTTTTTTTTTTTTTTTAAGATTTATTTTATTTATTTGAAAGATAGAGCTACATAGAGAGGCATAGAGAGCGAGAGAGAGAGAGAGAGAGAGAGAGAGAGAGAGAGAGAGAGAGAGGTCTTCCATCTGCTGGTTCATTCCCCACATGGCTGCAACAGCCAGAGCTGTGCCAATGCAAACCAGGAGCAAGGAGCTTCTTCCAGGCCTCCCACTCAGGTGAAGAGGCACAGGACTTGAGCTGTCTTATACTGCTATCCCAGGCCACAGCAGAGAGCTGGATGAGAAGTAGAGTAGCTGGGACTAGAACGAGCGCCCATATGGGATGCTGGCACTTCAGGCCAGGGCTTTAACCTGCTGTGCCAGAGTGCCAGCTCCAACTCCCTCATATTTGTTAATTTTCACTTTATTCTGTGAAAATCAAACTCAGGATGCTATCTGCCTAGACCTAACTGACCCATGTTTTAAGTGAGTATTCCATGCTTTATAAAATTTTGGGAATTACATAATGATTACCACAGTCTAATATAAGCACATTTTGTTAATTCCAAATAATCAGTATTATTCACAATAAATCCTCATTCATCATCAGCAACAGACAGACATTGATTTAAAATCTGTTTTCAGAGATTGAACTTTTTTGGATGTGTCCTAAAATTGGAATCATAGAGTCTTACAGTATTTGGGGTTTTACTTTTGATTTCTTTTTTCTTGTGAATTTCACTAGATCTGTAGTCTGTCATTTCATAATTAATTTTGATTGCCAAATAGCATTCCATTATGAAAGATGTACTTCATAACATATTTTCTTATACTTCAGTATTTGTGTTGCTTTTGCATTTGGCTTTCATGAATATTGCTGCTGTGAGCCTTTGTGTGCATGTGGATTTTGAATATTTTAGTGGCATGGCTGGGAGAGAAACTGCTGAGGCAATAAATTGTCCCTTGTAGAGTTTTCTTTTCTTTCTTTATGTGATTTCTTTGGCAGAATCCTCTACTCAACTGATGAATAGAAGTGTTAACAGTAGCTGTGCCTTATTCCCATTTACTGAAGTCTGCTGTAGATTTCCTATATGTGCCTTTCTTGTGGAATGCTCTTCAATTCATAGTTTGTTTATGGTTTTAATGATAAGCTGAATTCAGTCAAATTTTTCTTGATTAATGAGATTAATGAACCTTTACTTTCATTTATTAACATAGCTTATTATATATTACTGCTTCAATGAAGCCACCAATTTCTGAGCTTAGTTTTATAGGAAGGCTTTACATTTCAGTCTCAACCTTGCTTATTGGTCTATCCAAATTTTCTATGTCTTCATGCATAAATTTTGGTGTATGTTTTATAACGAACTGAAGGAGAGGACTAAGGTACTAAATGAAAGTGGTGGAGAGGTAGAGAGGTTAATTGCTTTCTTCAATCAGTTCTCACTGTGTTTATGCATTGAAATATTGCATTGTGACCTATAAAAGTGTATAATTTGGCCGGTGCTATAGCTCAATAGGCTAATCCTCCACCTGTGGCACCAGCACACCAGGTTCTAGTCCTGGTTGGGGCTCCAGATTCTGTCCCAGTTGCCCCTTTTCCAGGCCAGCTCTCTGCTATGGCCCAGGAGTGCAGTGGAGGATGGCCCAAGTCATTGGGTCCTGCACCCACATGGGAGACCAGGAGAAGCACCTGGCTCCTGGCTTCAGATCAATGTGATGCGCTGGCTGTGGTGGCCATTTGAGGGTGAACCAATGGCAAAAAGGAAGACCTTTCTCTCTCACTCTCACTATCCACTCTGCCTGTCAAAAAAAGTGTATAATTCAACAAAATTTTAAAAGAAATCATTTTATTGTTCTTTTAATGAGAATCAATGAGAATGCCAAGGGTAAAGAAGTTTAGGATTAGTTTCTTTGTAAGCCTAGAGAATAGTAGCTAGGTATCTCTGGTTTTCTGTCACTTGGCTTTGGAGTGATTTAGCAGAGGAATGCCAGACTAAAATGTGAAAACCTTACACAGAAGGCAGTTGGTGCTGTGTGATGAATTGTGGAGTTTGCCTAGAAAGCTGCATTCACAAGCCAGTCTTTTACCATCTCAAAGAATCAACTAACCCTGAGAACAGTTTGTCCCTGGGCAGCCTTCAGTTTATCTATCTCATGTAAATTCTCATTTTTGCAGAAATGTGTTATCATATTATGTTATATTATTCATCTACCGATTGTATGGATGTTATCTCTTTCACTTCCTGATATTGTTAAATTATGTCAATTATCTATTCTCCTCATAAGTGTTGCTGTACTGTGATACAATTAATTGATCATCTTTAAAGCATATTTTCATATCATTCATTTTCCTATATCATGCTTCTGTTTTCTGTTTCATTGGTTTATATGATTCATATTATTTCCTTCTATTTACATTGTGCTTCATTCATTTTCCTCTATATAGTTTAAGATTGAAGGACATAATTCCATTTTTAAAGACATTTATTTCTTTGAAGGGCAGAGTTACAGAAAGGCAAAAGCAGAGAGAGAGAGTGAAGGGGGAAATGGTGGGGAAAGAGAGAGAGAGAGAGAGGGAGAGAGAGAGAGAGAGTGGGAGAGGTGTTTTCCACTTTCAGGTTCACATTCAAAATGGTCACAGTGGTTGGAGCTGGGCAAATCTAAACAAGAGCCTGGAGCTTCTTCCAGGTTTCCTACATGGCTGCAGTGGCCCAAATACTTGGGCTATCTGTTGCTGGTTTCCCAGGCACACCATCAGTGAGCCATGAAGTAGAACAGCTGAGGTTCAAATTGGTACCCACATGGGATGCCAGCACCACAGGCCATGGCTTTAACTGCTGTGCCACAGAGCCAGCACCATATTTTCAATTTTAAAACATTCATTTTTTGTAGATGATTTAATTGAAAATTTTATCTTCAATAAAAATCCTTTCATTGATAATAAAGTATCACATGCTCAGAGATTTAATACGTATTCCTCAAATACGAATTCCTCAGAATTAAGTTTAGTTATTTTTGATAGCATTCTTATTGTTAGTGGAAAAGATCCAATTATGCCAGTCTGGTAATTTAATTATGGCAGTATTTTTCTTTATCTCTTTCAGATTTTTAAGGAATCTTTATCACAGCCACCAAATGGTCATGTTTTACTTAAGGAAGTAAATAAAATGTTTTTGAAATCATCATTCTCTTCTTTGCATGTTAAAAGTTGCATCAATTTTTTATTATGGAAATGTTTTTGTGCTTTAGGAAATATAATGTGCCTTATAGTAAGGCTGTTTCAATACATTTGTTTTTGGTTCTGAAGACTACATGTCATTTTAGGTGAGTATAGATATCTCTAATTTCTGTTTATATTGTGCTTTCATTCCCTTCATTCCCAGTACCATTTTTCAGCAAGGCACCTGATCTCAAAGAAATCAACTTGTGATACTTTAGATACAAGTATGAACAGCAACTATTTTGAGGAGGATGTACATTCACATTTGAAAAATGTGATTACTATCCTTCTTAACTCTTTTCAGTGGTATGTTTTATCTTCGACCTGTGCCTCTGTGGCTGAGTGGAGTGATTGCTCCCTCACCGAATATAGGGTGCTTGATAAGGCAAGTCAGCTCTGGTCAGGGCTCACATGTGGGACAAGAATCTGTGGTGGCCGGCGCCGTGGCTCAACAGGCTAACCCTCTGCCTTGCAGTGCCAGCACACCGGGTTATAGTCCTGGTCGGGGTGCCGGATTCTATCCCGGTTGCCCCTCTTCCAGGCCAGCTGTCTGCTATGGCCCAGGAAGCAGTGGAGGATGGCCCAAGTCATTGGGCCCTGCACCCACATGGGAGACCAGGAGAAGCATCTGGCTCCTGGCTTTGGATCAGTGCGATGTGCTGGCCGCGGCGGCCATTGGAGGGTGAACCAATGGCAAAAAGGAAGACCTTTCTCTCTGTCTCTCTCTCTCACTATCCACTCTGCCTGTCAAAGAAAAAAAAAGAATCTCTGGTGACACTCACGTTGGGCCTGTTGAATATGTATTGTCAGTAAGGTAGAGGGTAGGATCATGCCTGTTGCCATAATCACAACCTTACCTCTCTCTTCCATGTTGATCAATGCTCAAGATTAGCCCATGATCGGTATAAACCTCATCCATGCTGAAGCATGAACTGCAAAACAGGATCTGTGCAGTCCTCAGAGTGAGCATGGAACCCTCTGTAGTGACCTATCTCAGGCATTAGGGAGATCTGAGCTTCTGATGCCAGACACAGTGATTGCCCAGAAACCCAGTTAGGCCCCATGCCCTATCTTGCAGTCACAGATTTCCAACAGTCATGGGGTGAAGAGGATACCCTCTGCCCCATGAACCTGCCTCATCCATGTAGAAACAGAGTTGTTTCCAGAGCCAGCTGCTTAGGGGTGATCTGCCTTGGCAATTTGAGCCCCAGATCCTGTGATATGTTGAGAGCTTGGGGGCACCTCTAAATCCTAAATAGGAGTACAACTCCCTCTCAACCCTTCCAATCAGACTCAAAGTCAGTGAAGAACACAGCATGTTTTCTTCTAGGAATCTCCCCTAGTCATGCACAGGAGAGCCACCACAGCTTCTGCTGGTGTAAAGATGGTACCTTCTCCCTGTACCAAGCACCCTTGTGGGGGGGTGAGGAGAAATAAATGTGCTCATCCTTGGCCCCAGCATCTTCAGGTCCAGATACTCCTTGGTGTCCAGCCAGTGGGCAGCTCCAACTCCTCCTTGTCTCCTGCCGCTCGGCAGCCCAAGCTCCTCCTTGGTGTCCAGCTACTTCAGCTCTAGCTCCTCCTCGATCTCCAGCCACACCAACTCCAGCTCCTCCTTGGCTCCTGGCCACTCAGCAGCTCCAACTCCTTGGCATCCAGCTGCTCCAGCTCTAGTTCCTCCTCAGCCCCCAGCTCCTCCAGCTCCATCTTCTCCTCAGCATCCAGCTGCTCCAGCTCCAGCTCCTCCTCAGCATCCAGCTGCTCCAAAGATCCAACTTTCCACAGTCTCCTGCTGCTCCGCAGCTCCAGCTCCTCCTTAGCATCCAGCCACTTCACTCTAGCTCCTCCTAGACTTCCAGCCAGTCGGCAGCTCCAGCTCCTCCTTGGCTCCTGCTGCTTGGCAACTCCAGCTCCTCCTCAGAGTCCAGCCACTTCAGCTCTAGTACCTCCTAGACTTCCAGCCACCCAGCTCCAGCTCCACCTCATTCAGCTGCTCCAGTCCAGCTCTTCCTCAGTATCTAGCTACTCCACAGCTCCAGCTCTTACTCAGCCACTGCAGCTCCAGCTAATCATCAGCACCAGCCATTCCACTGCTCCAGCTCTTCATTGGCCCCAAGCTGCTCCATGGCTCCAGCTCCTCCTCAGTATCCAGCCACTTCAGCTCCAGCTCTGCCTTCGTATCCATCCGCTCTAAAGCTCCAGCTTCTCTTTGGTGTCCAGCTGCTCCAGCTCTAGTTCCTCCTTGGACCAGTCGCTTGGCAGCTCCAGCTCATCCTCGGCCCCCAGCTGCCCAGCTCCTGATCCTCCTCGGTGTACAGCTGCTCAGCAGCTCCACCTCCTCCTTGGTGTGCAGCTGCTCCAGCTCAAGCACCAGCTCCTCGATATTCAGCCACTCCAGCTCCTTCTTTATGTCTAGCTGCTCCACAGCTCCAGCTCTTAATCAGCTCCCAGCTGCTAGGCAGCTCCAGCTCTCCTCATTGTCCAGCTGCTCCAGCTTTAGCTCCTCCTTGGCCCCAGTACTCGGCAGCTCCAGCACATCCTCTGCCCCTAGGCTCTCAAGCTCCAGATCCTCCTTGGCATCCAGCCACTTCTCAGCTCCAGCTCTTCTCAACCCCGGCTGCTCCACAGCTCCAACTCCTCCTCGGTGTCCAGCTGCTCCACCTCCAGCTGCACCTTGGCATCCAGCTGCTCAGCAGCTCCAGATCCTCTTCAGCATCCAGCCACTCCAGCTCCAGCTCCTCCTTGGCCCCTGGCCACTCCACAGCTCCAGCTACTCCTCAGCGTCCAGCCACTCCAGCTCCAGCTCCTCCTCAGCCCCCAGCCTCTCCAGCTCCAGCTCCTCTTTGGCATCCAGCCACTGGGAAGCTCCAGCTCCTCATTGGTGTCCAGCTGCTCCTCAGGTCCAGCTTCTCCTTGGTGTCCAGCCACTGGTCAATTCCAGCTCCTCCTCAGTGTCCAGCCATTCTGCAGCTCCAGCACTTCTCAATCCCTGGCCACTCCATAGCACCAGCTCTTCCTCAGTGTCCAGCTGCTCCAGCTGCAGCTCTGCCTTGGCATCCATCTGCTCTACAGCTCCAGCTCCTCCTTGGCTCCCGGCCACTTGGCAGCTCCAGCTCCTCCTTACCATTCAGCCGCTCCTGTTCTAGCTCCTCCTCAGCATCCAGCTGCTCCAGCTCCAGTTCCTCCTTGGCATCCAGCTGCTCAGCAGCTCCAGATCCTCTTCAGCGTCCAGCCACTCCAGCTCCAGCTCCTCTTTGGCCCCTGGCTGCTCCATAGCTCCAGCTCCTCAGCGTCCAGCCACTCCACAGCTCCAGCTCCTCCTTGGCATCCTGCCACTGGGCAGCCCTAGCTCCTACTCATCGCCCATTCACGTGGCAGCTCCAGCTCCTCCTCAGTGTCCAGCTGCTCCAGCTCCACCTCTCCTCAGCGTATAGCCACTCCAGCTCCAGCTGCTCTTTGGCATCAGCCGCTCCAGCTCCAGCTCTTGCTCGGCACCCATCCACTCAGCAGCTCCAGTTTCCTCACCATTCAGCTGCTCCAGCTCTAGCTCCTCGTTGGCCCCCAGCTGCTCCAGCTCTAGCTGCTCCTTGGCCCCAGATGCTAGGCAGCTCCAGCTCCTACTCAACATCCAGCCACTTGGCAGCTCCAGCTCCTCCTGGGCTCCCTGCCTCACTGCAGCTCCAGCTCCTCCTTGGCATCCAGCCATTCCAGCTCCAGCTCCTAATCGGCTTCCAGACCCTCCAGCTCCAGCTCCTCCTCAAGTCCAGCAACTCTGCTGCTCCAGCTCTTCCTAATCCCCTGGCCACTCCACAGCTCCAACTCCACTTCAGCCCCCACAAAACCACAGCTCCAGCTCCCCCTCGGTATCCAGCCACTCCAGCTCCTGCTCCACCTTGGCGTCCAGCCACTCAGCAACCCCAGCTCCTCCTTGATGTCCATCCACTCTACAGCTCCAGCTCCTCCTCAGCTCCTGGTCGCTCAGCATCTCCATCTCCTCATCCAAGTCCAGCCACTGCAGCCCCAGCTCTTCCTTGGCATTCAGCTTCTCCATCTCTGGCTCCTCCTCAACCTCTAGCCACTCTGCAGCTCCAGCTCCTCCTCAGCACCCATCCACTCAGCAGCTCCAGTTTCTCTTCACCATTCAGCTGCTCCAGCTCTAGCTCCTCCTTGGCCCCAGTCACTTGGCAGCTCCAGCTCATCCTCAGCCCCCAGCCACCCAGCTCCTGATCCTCCTCGTCATATAGCCACTCAGCAGCTCCACCTCCTCCTTGGTGTGCAGCTGCTCCAGCTCCAGCTCCTCGATATTCAGCCACTCCAGCTCCCCCTCTGCCTCGGCATCTAGCCACTGCAGTTCCAGCTCCTCCTTGGTGTCCAGCTGCTCTGCAGCTCCAGCTCTTCCTCAGCCCCAGGCCACTCTGCAGCTCCAGCTCCTCCTCGGCATACAGCTGCTCCAGCTCCAGCTCCTTCTCAGTTTCAGCCACTCCAGCTCTAGCTCCTCCTTGGCCCCCAGCCGCTCTAGCTCCAGCTCCTCCTCTGTGTCCAGCTGCTCTGAAACTCCACCTCCTCCTTGGCTCCTGGCAGCTCTGCAGCCCCAGCTCCTTCTTGGCATCCAGTCGCTCTGGCTCCAGCTCCTCCTTGACCCCCAGTCACTCATCAGCTCCAGCTCTGCCTAGGCCCCCAGCTGCTCCAGCTCCAGCTCCTCCTCAGCATCCAGGCACTCCACAGCTCCAGCTCCTCCTCAGCATCCAGCCTCTCCAGCTCCAGCTCCTCCTCGGTGTCCAGCTGATCCACAGCTCCAGCTCTTCCTCAATCCCAGCTGCTCCACAGCTCCAGCTCCTCCTCAGTGTCAATTTGCTCAGCAGCTCCAGCTCCTCCTCAGCTCCCAGCCACTCCAGCTCCAGCTCCTCCTTGGTGTCCAGCTGCTTGGCAGCTCCAGTTCCTCCACTGTGTCAGGCTGCTCCAACTCTAGCTCCTCCTACTCCTCCAGTCGCTCAGCAGCTCAAACTCCTCCTAGGCCCCCAGCACTCCATCTCCAGCACCTCCTCAGCATCCAGCCACTCCACAGCTCTAGCTCCTCCTTGGCTCCCATCCCCTCAGCAGCTCCAGCTCCTATTCAGCTTCCAGACCCTCCAGCTCCAGCTCCTCCTCAAGTCCAGCCACTCCACTTCTCCAGCTCTTCCTCAGCCCCTGGCTTTTCCACAGCTCCAGCTCCACCTTAGCATCCAGCTAGTCGGCAACCCCAGCTCCTCCTCATCTTCTGGCTGCTTGGCTTCTCCAGCTCATCCTCCGAGTCCAGCTGCTTCAGCTCCAGCTCCTCTTTGGTGTCCAGCCACTCCGCAGCTCCAGCTTGTCTCAGCCCCCAGCCGCTCCGCAGCTCCAGCTCCTCCTCAGCATCCAGCCTCTCCAGTTCAAGCTCCTCCTTGGCATCCAGCCACTCCAGCTCCAGCTCCTCCTTGGCATCCAGTTGCTTCAGCTCCAGCTCCTCCTCGGTGCCCAGATGATCTGCAGCTCCAGCTTTTCCTCACTCCTGGCCACTCCACAGCTCCAGCTCTTCCTCAGTGTCAATCTGCTCAGCAGCTCCAGCTCTGCCTGGGCATCCAGCCACTCAGCATCCCCAGCTCCTCCTTGGTGTCCAGCTGCTCTGCTTCTGGCCACTTGGCTTCTCCAGCTCCTCCTCCGAGTCCAGCTGCTCCAGCTTCAGCTCCTCCTCAGCATCCAGCCACTTGGCAGCCCCAGATCCTCCTCAATGTCTAGCCACTCAGCAGCTCTAGCTCCTCCTTGGCTCCCTGCCTCTCTACAGCTCCAGCTCCTCCTCAGCTTCTGGCTGCTTGGCTTCTCCAGCTCCTCCTCTGAGTCCAGCTGCTCCAGCTCAAGCTCCTCCTTGGCATCCAGCCATTCCAGCTCCAGCTCCTCCTCGGTGTCCCACTGCTCTGCAGCTCCAACTCCTTGGTGTCCAGCCACTCCAGCTCTAGCTCCTCTGCCCCCAGTTGCTCTAGCTCAAGCTCCTCCTTGGCCCCATCCACCCCTCAGTTCCAACTCCTCCTTGTCATTCAGGTGCTTGGCAGCTACAGCTCCTCCTTGGGGTCCAGGCGCTCCAGCTACAGTCCAGCCACTCCACAGCTCAGCACCTTGGCTGCCAGCTGCTTGGAAGCTCCATCTCCTTCTTGGATCCTGGCAGCTCAGCAGCTCCAGCTCCTCCTCAGTGTCCAGCTGCTCCACCTCTAGCTCCTCCTTGGCCCCAGCCACTCTGCAGCTCCAAATCCTTGGTGTCCAGGCACTCGGTATCTCCAGCTCCTCCTGGGCATCCAGCTGCTCCAGCTCCAGCACCTCCTCAGCATCCAGCCACTCCACATCTCCAGCTCTTTTGGCTCCTGGCCACCTGGCAGCTCCAGCTCTTCCTTGGTGTCCACTTACTCCAGCTCTAGTTACTTCTCAACATCCAGCTGCTCCAGCTCCAGCTCCTCCTCAGCATCTAGATGCTCCAGCTCCAGCTCCTCTTCAGTGTTCAGGCACTTTGCAGCTCTAGCACTTCTCAGCCCCTGGCCACTCTGCATCACCAGCTTCTCCTTTGAGTCCAGTCGCTCCAGCTCCAGCTCATCCTCAGCTTCCAGCTGCTCTGCAGCTCCAGCTCCTCCTCTGCCTCCACCCACTGTGCAGATCCATCTCCTCCTTGGCCCCCAGCCAACCCAGATCCAGCTCATCATCTGTGTCCAGCTGCTCCAGCTCCTCCTCAGTGTCCAGCCACTCCAGCTGCAGCTGGAGTGTTTTTTTATATTATTTTTCAAACCCATTACTTAATTTAGGGCTAATCTTATGAGTATGAAGTATTCTGAAAATAGATCTTTCTAAAAATTAAGAGTAGGAATAGGAGGAAGAAGGGTAGGAACATGGGGGGAGGGAGTGTTATGGTGGGAAGTATCAGTATGTTCTTATATCTGTTTATGTGAAATACAGAAAATTTACATACCTTAAATAAAAATTTTAAAAAATAAAATAGTCTTTAAAGAAGACTATTTTTTTCTTTTACTTGTTTATATAATAAACTTGAATTCTACAGCATGTCCATAATCATTTATTATTCCAAGGGCTTTTTGGTTCATTCTTTGAAGTTTTCTAAATAGAAATTTGCATCTTCTGTGTACATACTCTTATCTCTGTGCAGCAACTCCAGTAGCGATCACAGTGCTGTCTTGTGGTTCATGGGTTTCTGATGTTATTAGATAGTTTAGGATATCTTGGTCAGGATCTTGGATGAGGATGGATGAGTATAATACCTTCATTAGGAGGCTAGAGGGAGTCCTTATGTTGTTATTCCAGATTGCAAGTCATGTCAAAAAAGAAATGAGAAGAAACTCAGGACAAGAAGCCCAAGGATAAGCCTGGTATGATGTGAGTGCACTGAACAGTTATGGGGTAATGGGAGCTGTGAGATATAGGGACACAGTAGGCCAAGATAAGTTATGTGTGCTGTTAATAGACCCTCTCCTGGACCTTTGCATGCACTCATCCAAGTTTGTTTCTCTTGACAATCAGGCTAGCGTCACCTTTACCTGCTTTAGAAAATATCTACGTATGCCAACTACCATGATTTTTGACCTCTCAGGCATAGTTTTTAATTCCTTAATTGGCATCATCTTTTTCTTTTTGGGCTGTTAACTTCATTTGTGAGGAATCAGATAGTCCTACCCTTCATTGGGTAAATGACCTGGTCCTGCCCTATTAAAGTGGGAATCTTCATCCCCAAGCTGCAGGGAGACTGAAGCTCCCAGTAACCCCCTTCATTTCAGCCCATCTCCAGCCCCCAGATACCTGATCTGGAGGATCTAATGTTTCCCACGAGCATGTGTTTTGTCTTGTGAGCAGTGAACCCACAAAACAATGTGACAACGAGCCATATTTCTGTTTTTCATGCAGTTTTCTGTTTTGCCTGGAATCATTAATTATGTTAGCATAATTTTCTGTGTACTTATTAGGTAACTGTGCACATACCACAGCTACTGTGCTGTATGATATACTCAGTTTATGAGCTGTCTATAAGTATTGCTAAAATTTTCTGAATCTAGGTACTCACATGTTGAATAAAATATTAGTACACTAGGCAGCATAACATTTTATTGCTTTAAAATCCCAAAATTTTCATTATCGATTTCAATGCAACTTTAAGAATTTTATATCTATATCCTTTATATAGAATTGTTACTCCATTACTGATTTTATCAAGTTAGTTACATCTATAATCAAAATCAAATATCCTCTATAAATGAGACATTTTCTCATTTATATCTTAGAATTTATTATTCCTACCTGAATAGATAGCTAAGAAAACCCTACTTTATGACCATCCTAACAGAGATACCATGAGTTGCTTTATCATTATATGATCTTGCTCTAAGTGCTGCAAGTTGTCCTAACTCAGGTTAACAGGATTTAAGCATTCAAAGGCCAGCAGAATCATTATCAGTATTGGACATATGTTTCAGGTTTTTTTTTTAATATTCTTGGATCTGTTAACTAACTTCTGTTTTTTTTAATTTTCCAAAATGTATCATACCACATTTTTGCATTTCAGCAAATATGCATGCATATGTTTGTCTTTTAATTATGGTTCACCCTAAAATATTCATTATTGGTAAGGGGGATCAGAGCAGAAAATTACTTTGTCATATCCATCAGATTTTTTAAAAAATTTTCTTTTGTTATTTTTATCCCATATTGTCAAAATTAATAAGCTCACCAATCTTTTCACTACAAACAAGATACGATTGTTCTTTTGGACATTTACATTTTAATGTGATAAATTCACTGAAAATTTTTCAACTTGTCCTAGCAATTTCCATCTTCATGGTCTATTAAATCATTTTAGGATGATATACGCTTTTACACATTTGATAAAATACTTTTTTCACACGTTTATTTTTTAATCTCACTGTGGGGAGCTACCCCCACATATAGCACTGTCATATGGAATTTTCCATACCTAGCCATAACCTTGGGTTAAGGCGACCTGTTTATGCCAAGACTTGCCTGAGATATGCAGGTGTTCTAGACCTCTAACTGCATAACAGGATGTTATTGATGTTATCAGTTGTTTGAATTTTATGTAACCTTTTATTTGTTATGCTATACTGACTCAGTGTAACCATCTTTGAGCTTGTGGGGCTGTGGGCATATATACTCATTTCTTGCTGTGCTTGGGGCTCGTGGTTGAAGAGCCTCTCAAGAAGGCAGCCTCCAGTCCCTTGTCACCAAGCTCCCTACCTTGGCTTGAAGGCTTCAAGGCATTAAACGCTGATGAATGGACCGAGTACTGTGTCTTTGCTTAGTTTGTCTAGTGGCCACCAACATCTCACTATTTGCCATTCACTTTAAAATGCTCATGCATTAGATTGAGACACTATTTCCACAGTTTCAAGATTATATGTGGGAATATGAGGGGAAGGAGGAAGAAGAGTTGGAGGGTGGGAGGGAGGAGAGGGCCATATCACCATGTTCCTAAATCAGTATGTATGAAACACAGGAAACCCGTAAACCTTAAATAAAATTTCAAAAAGAAAAACAAAAGATTATTGAAATAAACTGGGGCTGGAAATGTTGCTTAGCAGGTAAAGCTACCACCTGCAGTGCTAACATCCCACATGGGCACCAGCTCATGTCCAGGCTGCTACACTTATGATCCAGCTCTTTGCTATGGCCTGGGAAAGCAGTAGACATTGGCCCAAGTCCTTGATCCCCTGCACCTGTGTGGGAGACCTAGAAAAACCCCTGGCTCATGGCTTAAGATAGGTGCAGCTGGGGAGTGAACTAGCAGGTGGAAGACCTCTCTCTTTATCACCTTATTTCTCTGTGTAACTCAAATAAATAAATCTTTAAACAACAACAACAAAAGAAATAAACTGCTTATGATTCCCTTGATTCAAATGCCTGCAACATTTCTGTATTTTAAATTAATTTTGAATATTTTATTTATAGCCATTATATCTCCTGTGAACCCATTCTGCTCCTATAAAATTCCCCACTGGTATACTCAGTAGTCAAAATATAATATACATAGAAATATGCACATTTATCTGTTGCATTTGAATTTATATCTACCACCTGACTAGATACTCAACCTAATTTATGTCAAATCTAGCACAAGGAATTTCAGGGTACATTATTGTGCTTTGTCACTGGTAAGACATCATCTGTCTAAATTCTAGAAGTTGCCAAAGCAAACTTCATGTTCATACTATTTGAGAACAATCTAATGCCACTTCCATAACTCTTATTAGCAGTCTTTTATAGCCTTTGTGTATTATCATGAAACTTTAACATTTCATGAAGGGAATTTAGGCTATTTACTTGTTTGGTCTTTGAATT
Source organism: Lepus europaeus (assembly GCF_033115175.1). Lineage (NCBI taxonomy): Eukaryota > Metazoa > Chordata > Mammalia > Lagomorpha > Leporidae > Lepus > Lepus europaeus. The sequence continues at coordinate 29,348,073 of NC_084851.1, read as the reverse complement.
CATGGAGCTCACTTTTTTTAAATGTTGAAGCAACTCAGCATAACAAGGATAAATATCATTTAGTCCAGATGGATGATCTTTCCAATACATTTTGGAGTTGATTAGCTAGTATCTTGTTGAAGGGTTTTGCGTCTATGTTCAGTCTTGTTTTATTTTTTTCAAGGTTAATTATTTCTTTCATCCTACTAATTTGGGGTTTGGGATTTTTTTTCTTTTTTTCTAGGTCATTGTAATGTGTTGTTAGATGATTTTTTGATACCTTTCTAACTTCTTGATGTAGATGCTAATTGCTGTAACATTTCCTTTTAACATTCCTTATGCTGCATCCCATAAATTTGGATATATTGTGTTGTTATCTTAATTTATTCCTCAGATATTATTATTTCCATTTTTTATCCATTGTTCAAAAGGGACACGTTATTCAATCTCCTTGTGTTTGTAAACACCACAGTTGTGGGGTGAACTATACTATAGGTGTCAATTAGGTTCCTTTGGTCTGTTAGGAGATTAGTCATATTCCTTCATTTAATTTTGAATATTTCATATGTACATTGACAAAAGGTAGGTATTAAAGTCCCCCATTATTATTTTTAAGACTTATTTATATTTATTTGAAAGGCAGCATTACAGAGAGGCAGAGGTAGAGAGAGAGAGAGAAGTCAGCCATCTGATGGTTCACTCCCCAGATGGCCACAACAGCAGGAGCTATACTTATCCAAAGTCAGGAACCTGTAGTCTCTTCCAGGTCTCCCATATATATATGGCGGTGACCAAAACTTACAGAGGCAAATCACTTCTCAGTAATTAACCAGATAACCAAGCCATCAAAGTAACTGGAGACCTTTGAAGGAGAACAGATCAACACATATGAGATGTTTAGAATGTAGTCATTGGGCATACAGACACAGGAGAAAACCCTGAGATGTAGTAATATTGGTTCCAGAAACATAAGGAGGACATTGGCTATAGGTAAATGGCATTGAGACATCTGATAAAGACAATTGCTTCAAGCATTGGCATGGAGATATCTAAAGTCTTGCATGATATGGAAGCTCAGGAAATAAAGTCACTCCATGGTAGGCTCAAAGTCATTTTGAACAAGGAATGTAGATAACTGAGAGAAGATCAAGACTACAGGCAGAGAGGCTGGAGGGCATAAAGATCATTGAATGCAGAGTGGAGACAAGCAAAGAAAGTTCTGCTATAGACACTGGTGGAAACTCATATGACTGGCACATGGTGTAGGCACAAGCAATGGTAGGAACTTTTGAGAGCTGATATAGATGATAGATTTTAAAAACAAAACAATATCAGCTCTTTCTCCTGAGCATACCTGTGTTGCTTGTCAGTGTGCCTTATGCTTTAAATATGTCTTGCCTCTATTAATTTTCTTTTCTTTTTTTATTTTTTAAATTTTTTTATTAAACTTGTATTTAATGAATATAAATTTCCAAAGTATAGCTTATGGGTTACAATGGCTTCCCCCCTCCCATAACTTCCCTCCCACCCACAACCCTCCCCTTTCCCACTGCCTTTCCCCTTCCATTAATGTAAAGATTCATTTTCAGTTCTCATTATATACAGAAGATCAGTTTAGTATATATTAGGTAAAGATTTCAACATTTTGCCCATATAGCAACATAAAGTGAAAAAAACTACCATTGGGTTACTAATATAGCATTAAATAGCAATGTACAGCACATTAAAGACAGAGATCCTACATAATTTTTTTCAAATTAATTAATTTTCTATGCCATTTCCTTTTTAACACCAGGTTGTTTTTTTTCATTTCCAATTCTCTTTATATACAGAAGATCAATTCAGTATATAATTAGTAAAGACCTCATCAGTTTGTGCCCACACAGAAACACAAAGTATAAAAATACTGTTTCAGTACTAGTTATAGCATCACTTCGCTTTAGACGACACATTAGGGACAGATCCCACATGGGGTGTAAGTACACAGTGACTCCTGTTGCTGATTTAACAATTTGACACTCCTGTTCATGGCGTCAGTAATCTCCCTAGGCTCTAGTCATGAGTTGCCAGGGCTATGGAAGCCTTTAGAGTTCGCTGACTTTGATCTTATTCCGATAGGGTCATAGTCAAAGTGGAAGTTCTCTCCTCCCTTCGGAGAAGGGTATCTCCTTCTTTGATGGCCCCATTCTTTCCACTGGGATCTCACTCACAGAGATCATTCATTTAGGTCTTTTTTTTTTCCATGATATCTTGGCTTTCCATGCCTGCTATACTCTCATGGGCTCTTCAGCCAGATCTGAATGCCTTAAGGGCTGATTCTGAGGCCAGAGTGTTATTTAGGACATCTGCCATTCTATGAGTCTGCTGTGTATCCCGCTTCCCATGTTGGATCTTTCTCTCCCTTTTTGATTCTATCAGTTGGTATTAGCAGATACTTGTCTTGTTTGTATGATCCCTTTGACTCTTAGGCCTATCAGAGCTATCAATTGTGAGCTGAAATTGATCACTTGGACTAGTGCGATGGCATTGGTACATGCCATCTTGGTGGGATTGTGTTGGAATCCCCTGGCACGTTTCTAACTCCACCTTTTGTGGCCAGTCCGATTGAGCATGTTCCAAATTGTTCATCTCCTCCCTCTCTTTTTCCACTCTTAGATTTAAGGGGGATCACTTTTCAGTTAAAATTTAAACACCTAAGAATAATTGTGTGTTAATTACAGAGTTCAACCACTAGTACTAGAACAACAACAACAACAACAACAAGTACTAAAAAGGATAAAGTATTACATTGTACATCTAAAGTCAGGACAGGAGCTGATCATTCATTGTTGCTTATAGTGTCCATTTCACTTAACAGGTTTCCCCTTTGGCTCTCAGTTGTCACCAATCAGGGAAAACAAATGATATTTGTCTCTTTGGGACTGGCTTAATTCACTCAGCATGATGTTTTCCAGATTGCTCCATCTTGTTGCAAATGACCGGGTTTCATTGTTTCTTACTGCTGTATAGTATTCTATGGAGTACATGTCCCATAATTTCTTTATCCAGTCTACTGTTGATGGGCATGTGGGTTGGTTCCAGGTCTTAGCTATTGTGAGTTGAGCTGCAATAAACATTAATGTGCAGATGGCTTTTTTATTAACCAAGTTAAGTTCCTCTGGGTAAATTCCAAGGAGTGGGATGGCTGGGTTGTATGGTAGGGTTATATTCAGGTTTCTGAGGAATCTCCAGACTGACTTCCATAGTGGCTTCACCAGTTTGCATTCCCACCAACAGTGGGTTAGTGTCCCTTTTTTCCCACATCCTCTCCAGCATCTGTTGTTGGTAGATTTCTGAATGTGAGCCATTCTCACTGGGGTGAGATGGAACTTCATTGTGGATTTAATTTGCATTTCTCTGATTGCTAGTGATCTTGAACATTTTTTCATGTGCCTGTTGGCCATTTGGATTTCTTATTTTGAAAAATGTCTCTTGAGGTCCTTGGCCCATCTCTTAAGTGGGTTGTTTGTTTTGTTGCTGTGGATTTTCTTGATTTCTTTGTAGATTCTGGTTATCAATCCTTTATCTGTAGTATAATTTGCGAATATTTTTTCCCATTCTGTTGGTTGCCTCTTCACTTTCCTGACTGTTTCTTTTGCAGTACTGAAACTTCTCAATTTGATGCAATCCCAAATGTTAATTTTGGTTTTGACTGCCTGTGCTGTTGGAGTATTTTCCAGGAAGTCTTTGCCTGTGCCTATATCTTGCAGGTTTTCTCCAATGCTCTTTAATAATTTGATGGTTTCGGGTCATAGATTTAAGTCTTTAATCCATGTTGAGTGAATTTTTGTGTAAGGTGATAGGTATGGGTCTTGCTTCAAGCTTCTGCACATGGAAATCCAATTTTCCCAGCACCATTTATTGAATAGACTGTCCTTATTCCAGGGATTAGATTTGGATCTTTGGTTTTCTTTAAATCTCTTCCTCGAGTCCTTCTGGATAGGGGCAGTAAAAATCCTAAGAGACTATAGATTTTGAAATAAATGATGAATGGTGACTAATATTCTGATAAGGTAAATCCCAAGTAGCAATAAACCATGCAGTTATCTGAGAAAAGAACCTTCCAGGAAGGAAGGAAGGCCACATGCTGTTGAAAAGAAGGGGGTGAAGAGTCTTGCGAGGATAGGGGAGACAGGCAGGGGTAGTCTTGAGGTCTGGGAAGGTGCCAAAATTTGTGTGGAACTTGCAGGCCCTAGAAATGCTTCAGATTATTACTCCCAAATAAAGAAGGCACTGAAGGAATTTGACCTCTCTTCAATTTCACAGAAATGTCTCTGGTTGCCTGCTCTGGGAAGCATGAGGGAGGCAGCTGTGTCCAACCATAACCTGAAGGATTAGTCTAGATGAGAGGTGCAGGAGCTTGAGAGCAACTGTGGAAAGGGAGAGGAACTCCTGCGTGTCCACCATGATGCCTCCTTTTCTCAGAGTTCCATCAGTAGCCCCAGTTCACTTCAGGATTGACATCTCTGATGTCTTCCTCCTTTCCTGTCCAAAATCTTCTTCATGTGTTATTTCCCACCCTCTTCATACAAGCACTTGCTGCCTAAATCCAACACCTCATCTGTGAAGCTTTCTAAAAGGCAGTCGTAACTTGTGCCTGACCCAGCTTCTCTAAGGAAGCTTCTAACTTATGCTTGGGGAGAACATACAGCCCAAATCCAGACTTTTCCAGGGCTCTAAAAATAAAAAAAATAAATTAAAATAGGACAACAGACAACCCAAGTCATAGTTAAACAGAACTGTAGGTTTAGGACATCAAAATTGATTAGGATGGTAACTATGACAGCACAGTGGTTTCTATGTTGTCAAAACTTATGTTGCTATCAAAAGTGTTTTATGACATCATGATGATATGTTTATGTTTTTGCTAATCATACGTCACACTTTATGGCATATACTTGATTATGAAATCACAATGGATTTTAGGACATCACACTTATGACATAGCAATTGTTTATGACATCCAAACAGTGGTTTATGACATCACAATTATTACACAATTATTAGAAAACAGTAGCAGATTTATGATATCATGATCATAGTTTTAAGAATAAGATATTGGTTTATGATATCATAATCAAGTATTTTTTTAGCATTTCAACTGGTAAGGACATCATAATGATGGATTTATATGTCACAATAGATTTGGACATCACAATGTTTTTAGGACCTTTGTGTTGCTTGCCCATCTCTTTGGTGATTTAAAACATCACAATTGCATATGAAAACACTGTTGGTTTATGATATCACCATTGATTTTGACATAAAAATTCTTTATTACAGCATGATGGCTTATAGCATCATAATTGATTGTGCCATCAAAAAGGTCAATTTATTATGTCACAGTCGTTTTATCTCTTCAAAATCAATTATGATTTCATACCATTGGCTTATGATGTAACAATAGTGGTTTATCATATACAAATTGATTATAATCAGAAACATTATTATAAAATTATGATTATGAAATAACAGTGATTGCTTTATAATACCACAACATTTTTATGATGTCACATTTGATTTTGACAGGCCAATTATTTTTAAATTTTTACAGTGTTAGATGTATGGATATAAAATTGTTTAGGACAGCAGAATGTTTTTTATGACATCACAATTGAATTTTATATCCTACTAAAGTTTATAACATCACAATTGATTATGAAAAGAAATTGGTTGATTCACAAAACTGCCATGGTGGACTTACGGTGTAATGATATTGGAATGTAAGGGTCGTGGAACGTCTACCATCAAGGAATGACTCCAAGAGACACTCTCATGCAATCAGCAAAGGGTTTATTTTCTCCAGAATGCTGGGGCTGTCTGAACACTCAGGAACACAGCAGCCCCAAGAGAAAGAAGGCTAGGGTTTTTATAGAGTGCAACAAACAAACGGGAGGGCAAAGGTCACTAAGCTACAGAAACTTATTGCAGCTCTTTCCAGGCACCTGCAAGCGTTATCACGTGAGACAGTTACACAAAGCAGTTTCCCAAGGCTATTTCTCAAGCAGATGGGGACAGTTTCACAGGCAAGTGGGGACACATGTTTCAACGGAGAGAGTTTGGTTCCTTATCACTATGGCTACACTTGGATTTTTGCAGTTTCAGTTTTATGGCCTTACTTTTAAGCTTTTAACACTTCAATATTGGTTTATGGTATCACAATTTATTTTTACATGACAACCATGACTTATAGCATTACAATTGCATTCATTACATCACAAAAACTGGAATTTAACCTCCCAAAGGTAGGGTTACTGTTTGACAATATTGGTTTATGAACTCACATTGATTTCCTGACATCATAACTGATTTCTCACACAATTGTTTTATGACATTAGAATTTTGGATTTGTGACTTCACAATTGTAGCTTATATATCACAATTATTTTATGGCATCAGAACAGATTATGGCATCAAAATGATTTTTAGAACATCATAATTGATTATTACATAATTGGTGGCTTATGACATGAAAAAGATGACATAGCAATGGTATTATAACATCACACTAAATGTCGACATCATATTATATTTATGAAATCACAATGGCAATTTTATGACTTCAAAGGTTTAATATAGTACAATGATTTTATGACATCACAGTTATGGCATTAAAGTATTAGTTTATGAAATCACCTTATATTTTGATATCATCATTGTTTATGATGTGATATTGTGTTTTATGACCTTACAATTGCCTATATCACAATGGTAGTTCTTAAATTTGAGAATTTATTTATGCTTGTAGTATGATAAAAATATGTTTAATATCTGGCCCCAATTTCTGGTATGAATATATTAAGGGTTCAAACAAATTACATGCTAATACTGTAACTTTCATTTACTGAGAAGACAGAATTTGCATTTCTGTTTATGGATCCAATGAATTTTATATTCAATTATATACTTTTGTTGAGAAATTTGATATTGATAGTATTACTCTGTGTATCTAATATTAGCTCTTTCTTTCCTCCTATAAATTTTAATTTTCATGGTTATATAATCTGAATTTTTGTCATGAGTTCTTTCTTATGGACAGAGAATGCCAGATGATACACAAATAGCTTTCTTTTTTTTAACATTTACTTAATAAATATAAATTTCCAAAGTACAGCTTATGGATTACAATGGCTTCCCTATCCCATAACTTCCCTCCCACCTGCAACCCTCCCTTTTCCCACTGCCTCTCCCCTACCATTCACATCAAGATTCATTTTCAATTTTCTTTATATACAGAAGATCAGTTTAGTATATATTAAGTAAAGATTTTAACAGTTTGCCCCCACGTAGCAACACAAAGTGAAAAAATACTGTTGGAGTACTAGTTATAGCATTAAATAACAATGTACAGCACACTAAGGACAGAGATCCTACATGATTCTTTTTTAAATTAATTAATTTTCTATGCAATTTCCAATTTAACACCAAGAGTTTCTATTTTTTTTTTCATTTTCAATTCTCTTTATATACAGAAGATCGATTCAGAATATACTTAGTAAAGATTTCATCAGTTTGCACCCACACAGAAACACAAAGTGTAAAAATACTGTTTCAATACTAGTGATAGCATTACTTCATATTGGAAAACATATTAAGGACAGATCCCACATGAGATGTAAGTACACAGTGACTCCTGTTGCTGATTTAACAATTTGACACTCTTGTTTATAACATCAGTAATCTCCCTAGGCTCTAGTCATGAGTTGCCAGGGCTATGGAATCATTTAGGGTTCACTGATTTAAATCTTATTCTGATAGGGTCATAGTCAAAGTGGAAGTTCTCTCCTCCCTTCAGAGAAAGGTACCTCCATCATTGATGGCCCCGTTCTTTCCACTGGGATCTCACAGAGATCTTTCATTTAGGTCTTTTTTTTTTCATGGTATCTTGGCTTTCCATGCCTACAATACTCTCATGGGCTCTTCAGCCAGATCCGAATGCCTTAAGGGCTGATTCTGAGGCCAGAGTGCTGTTTAGGACATCTGCCACTCTATGAGTCTGCTGTGTGTCCCGCTTTCCATGTTGGATCATTCTTTCCCTTTTTGATTCTATCAGTTAGTATTAGCAGACACTAGTCTTCTTTGTGTGATCCCTTTGACTCAGACTTATCAGTGTGATCAATTGTGAACTGAAGATGATCACTTGGACTAGTGCGATGGCATTGGTACATGCCACCTTGATGGGATTGTATTGGAATCCCCTGGCACATTTCTAACACCACAATTTGGGGCAAGTCCAATTGAGCATGTCCCAAATTGTACATCTACTCTCTCTTTTTCCCATTCTTATATTTAACAGGGATAACTTTTTAGTTAAAATTTAAACACCTAAGAATAATTGTGTGTTAATTACAGAGTTCAACTACTAGTACTAGAACAAAAACAACAAAAATACTAAAAAGGATAAATAATTACATTGTACATCAACAGTCAGGGCAGGAGCTGATCAAGTCACTGTTTCTTATAGTTTCCATTTCACTTCAACAGGTTTCCCCTTTGGTGCACAGTTAGTTGTCACCGATCAGGGAGAACAAATGATATTTGTCTCTTTGGGACTGGCTTAATTCACTCAGCATGATGTTTTCCAAATTCCTCCATCTTGCTGCAAATGACAGGGTTTCATTTTTTTTGACTGCTGTATAGTGTTCTATAGAGTACATGTCCCAAAATTTCTTTATCCAGTCTACTGTTGATGGGCATTTGGGTTGGTTCCAGGTCTTAGCTATTGTGAATTGAGCAGCAATAAACATTAAAGTGCAGACAGCTTTTTTGTTTGCCAATTTAATTTCCTTTGGGTAAATTGCAAGGAGTGGGATGGCTGGGTTGTATGGTAGGGTTATGTTCAGGTTTCTGAGGAATCTCCAAACTGACTTCCATACTGGCTTCACCAGTTTGCATTCCCACCAACAGTGGGTTAGTGTCCCTTTTTTCCCACATCCTCTCCAGCATCTGTTGTTGGTAGATTTCTGAATGTGAGCCATTCTCACCAGGGTGAGGTGAAACCTCATTGTGGTTTTGATTTGCATTTCTCTGTTTGCTAGTGATCTTGAACATTTTTTCATGTGCCTGTTGGCCATTTGGATTTCCTCTTTCGAAAAATGTCTATTGAGGTTCTTGGCCCATCTCTTAAGTGGGTTGTTTGTTTTGTTGTTGTGGAGTTTCTTGGATTTCTTTGTAGATTCTGGTTATCAACCCTTTATCTGCAGCATAGTTTGCAAATATTTTGTCCCATTCTGTCGGTTGCCTCTTCACTTTCCTGACTGTTTCTTTTGCAGTACTGAAACTTCTCAATTTGATCCAATCCCAAATGTTAATTTTGGCTTTGACTGCATGTGCTACTGGGGAATTTTCCAAGAAGTCTTTGCCTGTACCTATATCTTGCAGGGTTTCTCCAATGCTCTAATAATTTGACGGTGTCAGGACATAGATTTAAGTCTTTAATCCATGTTGAGTGAATTTTTGTGTAAGGTGAAAGGTAGGGGTCTTGATTCATGCTTCTGCATGTGGAAATCCAATTTTCCCAGCACCATTTATTGAATAGACTGTCCTTACTCCAGGGAGTGGTTTTGGATCTTTGATCAAATATAAGTTGGCTGTAGATGTTTGGATTGATTTCTGGTGTTTCTGTTCTGTTCCATTGGTCTATCCATCTGTTTCTGTACCAGTACCATGCTGTTTTGATAACTACTTCCCTGTAGTATGTCCTGAAATCTTGTATTGTGATGCCTCCAGCTTTGCTTTTGTTGTTCAAGATTTCTTTAGCTATTCGAAGTCTCCTGTGTCTGCATATGAATTTCAGTATCATTTTTTTCCAGATCTGAGAAGAATGTCTTTGGTATTTTGATTGGTATTGCATTGATTGTATAAATTGCTTTTGGGAGAATAGACATTTTGATGATATTGATTCTTCCAATCCATGAGCATGGAAGATTTATCCATTTTTTGGTATCCTATTCTATTTCTTTCTTTTACATTTGTAATTTTCATCGTAGAAATATTTAACATCCTTGGTTAAGTTTATTGCAATGTATTTGATTGTTTTTGTAGCTATTGTGAATGGGATTGATCTTAGCAGTTCTTCCTCAGCAGTGGCATTGCCTGCATATACAAAGGCTGTTGATTTTTGTGCATTGATTTTATATCCTGCTACTTTGCCAAACTCTTCTATAAGTTCCAATAGCTCTTAGTAGAGTTATTGGGATCCCCTAAATAAAGAATCATATCATCTGCAAAGAGGGATAGTTTGACTTCTTCCTTCCCAATTTGTATCCCTTTAATTTCTTTTTCTTGCCTAATGACTCTGACTGAAACTTCCAGAACTATATTGAAGAGCAGTGGTGAGAGTGGCATCCCTGTCTGGTACCAGATCTCAGTGGAAATGTTTCACTGAATGTTTTCCCATTCAACAGGATGTTGGCTATGAGTTTTTCATAAATTGCTTTAATTGTATTGAGGAATGTACCTTCTATACCCAGTTTGCTTAGAGTTTTCATCATGAAAGGGTGTTGTATTTTATCAAATGCTTTCTCTGTGTCTATTGAGAGAATCATATGGTTTTTCTTCTGCATTTTGTTAACGTGGTGTATCACATTGATTGACTTGCGAACATTGAACCATCCATGCATACTAGGGATAAATCCCACTTGATCTGGGTGGATGATCTTTCTGATGTGTTGTTGCATTCTATTGGCTAGAATTTTATTGAGGATTTTTGCATCAATGTTCATCAGGGATATTGGTCTGTAATTCTCTTTCAATGCTGCATCTTTTTACGGCTTAAGAATTAAAGTGATGGTGGCTTCATAGAAAGAATTTGGGAGGATTCCCTCTTTTTCTATTGCTCTGAATAGTTTGAGAAGAATTGGAGTTAGTTCTTCTCTAAATGTCTGGTAGAATTCAGTGGTGACTTCATCTGGTCCTGGGCTTTTATTGTTGGAGGGCCTTTATTACTGTTTTACTTTCTTTCTCAGTTATGGGTCTGATTAGGTTTTCTGTGTCTTCCTGGCTCAATTTAGGTAGGTTGTATGTGTCCAGGAATCTGTCAATTTCTGATAGATTTCCCTGTTTGCTGGCAAACAAGTCCTTGTAGTAATTTCTGATGATTCTTTTTATTTCTGTGGTGTCTGTTACATTTCCTTTTTCATCTCCGATTTTTTGATTTGGGTCTTTCTTCTTCTTTTTTTTTTAGTTAGTTAGGCCAATGGGGTGTCAATTTTGTTTATTTTTTAAAAAAACCAGCTCTTCGTTTGGGTGATTTGTTGTAATATTTTTTTTATTCAATCCTGTTGATTTCTTCTTTGATTTTAATTTTTACTCTTCTCCTACTAGCTTTGGGTTTGTTTTGCTTCTAATTTTCTTGATCCTTGCGATGACTTGAAAGCTCATCTATTTGGTGCCTTTCCAATTTCTTGATGTAGGCACCTATTGATATAAACTTTCCTCTTAACACTGCTTTTCTTGTATCCCATAGGTTTTGGTATGTTGTGCTGTTATCCTCATTTACTTCCCGAAAATTTTTGGTTTCTCTTTAATTTCTTCTATGACCCATTGTTCATTCAGGAGCATGTTGTTCAATCTCCATATGTTTGCATATGCTTAAGAGATTCCCAAGTAGCTAATTTCCAACCTGATTCCTTTATGGTCTGTTAAGTTGCATGGTATGATTCTAATTCTTTTGGATTTGCTGAGACTTGCTTTATGGCCTAGTATGTGGTCAATCCTAGAGAAGGTTCCATGTAGTGCTGAGAAGAATGTAAATTCTATATGTGTAGGATGAAAAGTTCTGTGGATATCTGTTAGATCCATTTGGACTATAGTGTCATTTAAATCTACTGTCTCCTTGTTGATCTTCTGTCCTGTTTATCTATGTCTGAGAGTGGAATATTGAAGTCCCCCAGTACTATTGTATTGGGGTATAAGTCTCCCTTTAAGTCCCTTAACAAATCTTTTAAATAAACTGGTGCCCTGTTATTAGGTGCATATACATTGATAATTGTTATATCTTCCTGTTGAATGGATCCCTTAATCATTATATAGTGCCCCCATTTGTCTCTCCTAACAGTCTTTGTGGTAAAGTTTATGTTTTTGATAATAAGATGGCTACGCCCACACACTTTTTTCATTTCTGTTGGCATGATATATAGTTTTCCAGCCTTTCACTTTCAGTCTGTATGCATCATTGTTGGAAAGATGTGTTTCTTGAAAGCAGCAAAAAGATGGGTTTTGTTCCTTAACCCAATCAGCCTGTCAGAGTCTGTTAATTAGACAGTTCAGGCCATTAACATTCAATGTGACTATTGAGAAGGAGTAAATTTGCCTTGACATTTGCCAAAGATATTTTCTAATATATGGTTTGAGATTCCTGTGATCTTTTGGTGTGAGGTTTCCTTCCTTTACCTTCTTTCATATTGGTGACAGTGTTTCTGTGTTTCTGTGTGTAACACATTTTTAAGCATCTTTTGCAGGGCAGGATGAGTGGCAACAAATTCTTTCAATTTCTGTTTGCTATGAAAGGTCTTTATTTCACCTTCATTCACAAATGAGAGCTTTGCAGGATATAATATTCTGGGCTGGCAGTTTTTCTCTCTTGGTACCTGGGCTATGTCTTGCCATTCCCTTCTAGCTTGTAGGGTTTCTGATGAGAAGTCTGCTGTGAGTCTAATTGGAGATCCTCTAAGAGGAATGTGACGTTTCTCTCTTGCACATTTTAGGATCTTTTCTTTATGATTCACTGTGGTGAATTTGATTACAACATGTCGTGGTGAGGATTTCTTTTTTCATGTTTATTAGGGGTTCTATGAGCTTCCTGTACTAGGATGTCTCTGTCCTTCTCCAAACCTGGGAAATTTTCTGTTAGTATCTCATTAAAAAGGCCTTCTAATCCTTTCTCCCTCTCCATGCCTTCAGGAAATCCTGGAACATGAATCAAAATGTCTATTCTCCCAAAAGCAATTTATACATACAATGCAATACCAATCAAGATACTGAAGACATTCTTCTCAGATCTGGAAAAAATGATGCTGAAATTCATATGGAGACACAAAAGACCTCGGATAGACAAAGCAATCTTGTACAACAAAAACAAAGCTGGAGGTATCACAATACCAGATTTCAGGACATACTACAGGGAAGTAGTTATGAAAACAGCATGGTACTGGTACAGAAACAGATGGACAGACCAATGTTGAAGTGAAATGGACACTATAAGAAACAATGACCTGATAAGCTCTTGTCCTGACTCTTGATGTACAATGTAATACTTTATCCTTTTTAGTATTTTGTTCTTGTTGTTCTTCTAGTATTAGTGGTTGAACTCTGTAATTAACACACAATTATTATTTAGGTGTTTAAACTTTAACTGAAAAGTGATCCCTGTTAAATTTAAGAGTGGTAAAAAGAGAGGGAGAAGATGTACAATTTGGGACATGCTCAATTGGACTTGCCCCAAATTGTGGTGTTAGAAATGTGCCAGGGGATTCCAATACAATCCTATCAAGGTGGCATGTACCAATGCCATCTCACTAGTCCAAATGATCAATTTCAGTTCACAAGTGACGACTCTGATGGGTCTAAGAGTCAAAGGGATCACACAAACAATACTAGTGTCTGCTAATACTAACGGGTAGAATCAAAAAGGGAGAGAAGGATCCAATATGGGAAGCGGGATACACAGCAGACTCATAGAATGGCAGATGTCCTAAACAGCACTCTGGCCTCAGAATCAGCCCTTAGGCATGCGGATCTGGCTGCAGAGCCCATGAGAGTTTGTAGGCATGGAAAACCAAGACACCATGGGAAAGAAAAAAAAAAGAAGAAGACCTAAAAAAGATCTCTGCGAGTGAGATCCCATTGGAAAGAACGGGGCCATCAAAGATGGAGGTACCTTTCTCTGAAGGGAGGAGAGAACTTCCACTTTGACTATGACCCTATCGGAATAAGATCAAAGTCAGTGAACTCTAAAGGCTTCCATAGCCTTGGCAACTCAAGAGTGTCAAATTGTTAAGTCAGCAACAGGAGTCACTGTGTACTTACATCTCATGTGGGATCTGTCCTAATGTGTTGTCTAATGTGAAGTGATGCTATAACTAGTACTGAAACAGTATTTTTACACTTTGTGTTTCTGTGTGGGTGCAAACTGATGAAATCTTTACTAAGTGTAGGCAAAATCAATCTTCTGTATATAAAGATAATTGGAAATGAAAAAAAAAACTGGTGTTAAATTGGAAATGGCATAGAAAATTATTTTTAATGGATAAATATATATTTATTTATTTTTATTTAACTTTTATTTAATCAATATAAATTTCCACAGTACAGCTTATGGATTACAATGGCTTCCCCCTACCAAAATTTCCCTCCCACCCACAACCCTCCCCTTTCCTGCTCCCTCTCCACTTCCAATCACATCATGATTCATTTTCTTTTTTTTTTTCCTTTTTTTTAGGTGTTTGAATTTTTTTAACTTTTATTTAATGAATATAAATTTCCAGTGTACAGCTTATGGATGACAATGGCTTCCCCCTCCTATAACTACCCTCCCACCTACAACCCTCCACTCTCCCGCTCCCTCTCCCCTTCCATTTGCATCAAGATTCATTTTCAATTCACTTTATATACAGAAGATCAATTTAGTATATTGATTTCAACAGTTTGCACCCACATAGAAACATAAAGTGAAACATACTGTTTGAGTACTAGTTATAGCATTAAATCAAAATGTACAGCACATTAAGGACAGAGATTCCACATGAGGAGCAAGTGCACAGTGGCTCCTGTTGTTGACCCAACAAATTGACACTCTAGTTTATGGCACCAGTAACCATCCTAGGCTGTTGTCATGAGTTGCCAAGGCTATGGAAGCCTTCCAAGTTTGCCGACTCTGATCATATTTAGACAATGTCAAAAAAACAGAGTGAGGATAGTAACCAATGATCCTAAGAGTGGCATTTACCAGGTTTGAACAATTATACAGCATTAAGTGGGGAAGAGGACCATCAAAACACACAGGTTGGGAATAGAGCCATTGGTGGTAGACTAGAGGTTATGATTACAAAGGAATGAGGCCCAAGTGCACTAGACAGGGCCTAGAACAAAGGACAGAGTCATTATTAGAGGAGCTAAGAAAGGTGCTAAGCTACAAGTAATTTTTCTGATTGAGAGGCAAATAGAACCTGACAGAAGGGGCTTGATAATAATCTGGTGGGCTTTAGGCCTTATAAATTCAGAGGCCCAGACCTATCTATCTCTTCACATGGGGTATATCCTAAGGGAGGTGTGAACCTCCTAGGGGAAGGCACTCTGTTGACTTTCATTACTTGGCTGGCCTGGGAAGAGAGCTGGCCAGGTAAAGGCAGGTGGCATCTCTAACAAGAAATTTACAGTTCTGCCTGCAATGTTGCTGACCCTACTTGACCATCCCCTCAGCTGCAGTGGTCACTTTGGAAGTTGGGCTGAGTGATGGGCTTTTCAGCTTAGAGCCAATAAGATCTGTGGCTCTGACCTGGGCATCCTTCGACTCCAGGGCAGGTCCATTTCCAGTGATCCAACTCTTGCAGAGCTGCCAGGGCTCTTCACAAGCTGACTTCTGCTGAAGCCCAGGCTTACCACATTGAAAGCCACTGCAGTGGACTGGCCTGTTGGGTCTCCTTGAGGGCAGATCACTGTACAGATCAGCCATTAATAGGCCTGCCACCCATTGCTTCTGATGCCGAGCTTTCTTTTCCTCCTGGTTTGTGTTAAAGCAGACCAGAGGATGCAAGTCAAGGGAGTGCCCGTTTCCCATCTCTAATCTTCAGTGGCCTGAACTACAAGTCTATAGTCACAGGCATGTATTGTAGTAGTTTCTCTAAGGTAGACAATGCCCATGAGGAAAATTATATTCTCACTTGAAAACTTTCTTTCCCTTTGGTCTGAAAGGGAGGTTTTTTCTACTTACTGTATACTTCACTGATGGTGAAGTGAATCTAGCTATGAGATTATTATTTAAGTTCTTATTTTGGCTATGCTATTACAGAAAAATGTTAGCCATCTCTTTTATAAGGTCTAAAGATTAAATTGTACATCCTACAGATTCCTTCATAATAGAATTAGTTTCCTACTTTGAAGAGAATAGAGAAATGAAAGAACAAGTTGGGCTTAGAATAGAGAAATGAGGGAGCAAGTCCTAGATCGCTTGCCGACAATAGCAATATCATATGAATACTTATCAAACTGTTTCAACCATTAGATAACAACTTAACAAAACATTTACCAGAAGGTCCAATGCCTTCTATAAATTTTAAGAATCATGTATTTGAAAACACCTCTTAAATATCTAACATGGTGTAGTTTGTTTAGCCAGTAAACTTAAGCACAACCATCTAAAATGTTTTTAGTTTCTTTCTACCAACACGTTTAAAACATATGATACACAGATTCAGGTCACACAAATTAAAATATATCTTTGATTGATTTTAGCAGCTTAAATTTATGGACAATCTTATCTATGCCATTTAAAATAAAACTCTTAATAAAATTTCCCCATGTGGACATACAATATGTACACACATATAATATAGCACAATAGATGAATATAGCAATTTTAATAATAGCTTTTAAAATTTTAACTCTTTTTGTAGATTGCCAATTGATTTGAATTGCTTTATGTTTTTAGTAACCTCAGTTAACCATACTTCCTCTCAGTTGGTACTGTTAATACATTATTGGCTTCATCTGTTTACAGAGCCATCCCAAAGTACTGAATACAATAGAAGTGGCTGGAAAAAGTCCATAGGAACCTATAGGATGACAGCTAAACACAGAACCAATAATGCTTTAGTTTTATGAGCAGCACATCATATATAACTATGGATGACAAAAGACTTTAAGTCACCATGTTTAAAATTATAAACTCATCAACCAACAAGAGGCACTTGCTTACTTCACAGTATTTTTGAAAGCACCTGTAGGATTTTACAAGTATTTAACCCTTTAGGCCTCTGGGGCTTTCTCATTAAGATAACTATCATGTCTAATGACACAAGGTCATCAGACTTTTTAATTCTCAATCATTTGTATTAATAGCACTTTCCATTATAGAAACTTAAAATTTAGTACCATGTCACATCTTGACAGTCCTTCTAATATAATCCAAATAGCCTGATTAGTTGGTGTCTCTATAAGATGAGAGACATAGGTCCTTCAATTTTTCCAGTTGGGCCCAAACTGGGAAAACCAAAGTCCAAGATTTACTGGAAATTTTAGAGACCAGATTGTTTGGAACTTTGATTTTTTGAATGCCTGTCAAGAATGCCAAGAAGGCTCAAAATCCAAAATATCTGGTTGAAATAAGATTCCTTAAAATCATGACATAACATAGACCAAATTTGATCATTGTTACAAGGTGATTATTCAAATCTTTGAAAATAAGCACATATTTAAATAACCCATAGCTCTTAATAAAAATTCAGCTGTTTTTGAACAATTAGAATTTAACAGACATGAAGAGAACATAATAGATTACTTTAACACATTGCTTTAACAGAGCATCTGAGTTTAATTCTATGTCAAAGAGAAATTGAGCTTCCTGTGATCTTATGCTGTGAGGTTTCCTTCCTTTACCTTCTTTCATATTGGTGACAGTGTTTCTGTGTTTCTGTGTGTAACACATTTTTAAGCATCTTTTGCAGGGCAGGATGAGTGGCAACAAATTCTTTCAATTTCTGTTTGCTATGAAAGGTCTTTATTTCACCTTCATTCACAAATGAGAGCTTTGCAGGATATAATATTCTGGGCTGGCAGTTTTTCTCTCTTGGTACCTGGGCTATGTCTCGCCATTCCCTTCTAGCTTGTAGGGTTTCTGATGAGAAGTCTGCTGTGAGTCTAATTGGAGATCCTCTAAGAGGAATGTGACGTTTCTCTCTTGCACATTTTAGGATCTTTTCTTTATGATTCACTGTGGTGAATTTGATTACAACATGTCGTGGTGAGGATTTCTTTTTTCATGTTTATTAGGGGTTCTATAAGCTTCCTGTACTAAGATGCCTCTGTCCTTCTCCAAACCTGGGAAATTTTCTGTTAGTATCTCATTAAAAAGGCCTTCTAATCCTTTCTCCCTCTGCATGCCTTCAGGAACTCCTAGAACCCGAATGTTGGGTTTTTTAATAGTGTCCTGTAGATTCCCGGCAGTATTTTTTAGATTTCTAATTTCTTTTTCTTTTCTTTGGTTTGCCTGTTTCCTTTCCTGTTCTCTGTCTTCTAAGTCTGATATTCTCTCTTCTGCTTCACCCATTCTGTTTTTAACACTCTTTAATGTGTTTGTCATTTGATCTATTGAATTCTTCATTTCATTATGATTTCTCGTCACTATCACAGTTTCTTGTTTCACTAATTGTTTCTTTAATTTTGATTCCTCCTTAATATTTCATTTTCATGAGAGAGATTTTCTATCTTGTCCATTAAGGCTTTCTGTAGTTCAAGAATTTGTTTTTGATAACTTCTTAATGTTCTTATCAATTTTTGAGACCTGCTTCTTGCATTTCTTCGATCTTATCATCTTCATAATCTTGAATTGGGGTGTCTTTTTCATTTGGGGCATCATAGTGTCTTCCTTGTTCTTGTTAGCTTGGTTTTTGCGTTTGTTGTTTGGCATGTTGGAGATATTTGGTTTCTTCACTGTGGTGTTTTTTCTTGTTACACTATGGCTCTATATTAAGTGGACTTTCTGCTTTCAGTGGGGCCTTAGAGGCTTGAGGTGAGTGTGGACTGAGAGCTGTGTTTGGTTCCTCAGGGTTGAGGGTGTGTCAAAGATGACACTCCCAGGATAGGTGTGGTAAATCTCTCTTTCTTTTTTTGATTCAAAAGGGAAGTAATTCCGCATAGCTGAACATAATTGGAGGTAGTTATCAAGCAAATGGTATACCCACAGGAGCCAGAGATCGGAAGCTCTTTCCAAAGGACCACACAGGGAATCTCTGCTGCCCTCAGTGTGGGCTCCAATTCTCCTGCAGCCTCCCACTGGGTTGCCAAGTTAGATCCTAATCTCCTGTTATTTCACCCCTCCCCCCAGAGTCAGGTGTTTCTGCTTGGCTCAGGGCTGGTGCAGACCTGAGGTCACCCTGGTTATGAAGTATGTCCAAAATGGCACCTGCTCTGTTTTGCTCGCCTTTGAAAGGTGAGCGGAGAGTGAGAAACTTGTGTCCATATTGGTCACTTTTTTATTTTTTCCTCTCTCTCTTCTAGTTAGCCTGGTGAATTTTTCCCCACAGAGTTTCAAACCTCGTTCCCTCTAGCCTCCTCTTTCCGCTTGCCCTCTGGTGTCTCGGGCTATTGAGGTTCAGCTCACCTCGCGTTCCAGCGCTGGTGTGTTGAGTCTGCTGCTGGTGTCCCGAACTTGGGCTCCCACACTCTCCACGCAGGTCCACTGTGAATCACTAGTTCCGGAAGAGTTTCCTCTGCTGTTTCATCCCCTGCTCTTCCTTGACCCTGCAGTATCTCCACTTATATTAACCTGTCTCTCTCCTGGACTAATAGTGTGCTCCCTGCCTATTCCGCCATCTTGCCACTCTCCCCATCATGATTCATTTTCAATTCTCTTTATATACAGAAGATCAGTTTAGTATATATTAGGTAACGATAGAAAATTAATTTTTAAAAAATATCATGTAGGATCTCCATCTTTAATGTGCTGTACACTGTTATTTAATGCTATAACTAGTATTCCAACAGTATTTTTTCTTTCTGTTGCTATGTGGGGGCAAACTGTTGAAATCTTTACTTAATATATACTAAACTGATCTTCTGTATATAAAGAGAATTGAAAATGTATCTTGATGTGAATGGAAGAGGAGAGGGAGCAGGAAAGGGGAGGGTTGCAGGTGGGAGGGAAGTTATCAGATGGGGGAAGCCAAGGTATTTCATAAGCTGTACTTTGGAAATTTATATTCATTAAATAAAAGTTTTTAATAATAAAAAAAACTTCCCAGCTCCCCCTTAAAAAAAGAAATCATCATAAATAATCTAGGAACTAAAGGCATTGGATATAATCACACAAAATAAAATCTTAATATTCAGTGCATCTATTTTTGGAAAAAATAAGGGTAGGCAATAAATAGTAATTATTGTTTAAATAGTGGAATAATAAACTCTTTAATGAAATAAGTGATGCCACCTGGGTGTGGGAAGGGATGTCAGAGATGATGTCATCATTTGCTATGTATTTCTACTTCTAATACATATTAAGCATAGTTTTAAAAATGTCTCAGGTGTGGATTGTATGTGGTTGAAAATAGTCTTTCTTTCTTGATTCTCCATATTAAAAAGATATATTCATGGTTCATATTCATATTTACAAGCATTAATTATTCCAATACTGCTTGTTCTTAATTTATTTGATGGACTTCTGCTTCTCTTTAATGTCACTTGAATGATTTCAAAAGTGTCTTTTACTTCCTTTGTTAAGTTTATTCCAAGGTAATTGATTGTTTTTGTAGCTGTTATTAATGGGGTTGATCTTAGAAGTTTTTTCTCAGCCATGGCATTGTCTGCATATACAAAGGCTGTTGATTTCTGTGCATGGATTTTATATCCTGCTACTTTGCCAAACTCTTCGATGAGTTCTAACAGTCTCTTAGTAGAGTTCTTTGGATCCCCTAAATAAAGAATCATATCATCTGCAAAGAGGGATAGTTTGACTTCTTCCTTCCCAATTTGTATCCCTTTAATTTCTTTTTCTTGCCTAATGACTCTGGCTAAAACTCCCAGAACTATATTGAAGAGCAGTGGTGAGAGTGGGCATCCCTGTCTGGTACCAGATCTCAGTGGAAATGTTTCACTGAATGTTTTCCCATTCAATAGGATGTTGGCTATGAGTTTTTCATAAATTGCTTTAATTGTATTGAGGAATGTTCCTTCTATACCCAGTTTGCTTAGAGTTTTCATCATGAAAGGGTGTTGTATTTTATCAAATGCTTTCTCTGTGTCTATTGAGAGAATCATATGGTTTTTCTTCTGCATTTTGTTAATATGGTGTATCACATTGATTGACTTGCGAACATTGAACCATCCATGCATACTAGGGATAAATCCCACTTGATCTGGGTGATTGATCTTTCTGATGTGTTGTTGCATTCTATTGGCTAGAATTTTATTGAGGATTTTTGCATCTATGTTCATCAGGGATATTGGTCTGTATACCTGTGCTATTAGCATTTGCCCCTATACACAGTGAATGATACAATTAGGTAAACCATGTAAATCCTTCAAGATTAAGAGATCATTTTGACCATCTACACATCGCTTTTCCATGACAGGTGTTTTCTGTGACTAGAATGATATCAATGTCAAATTACTATAATTGTCTCATTTAAAAAATAAAGGGAGGCTGGTGCCATGGCTCAATAGTCGAATCCTCTGCCTGCAGCACCAGTACTCCAGGTTCTAGTTCCATTCAGGATGCTGGATTCTGTCCTGGTTGCTCCTCTTCCAGTCCAGCTCTCTGCTGTGGCCTGGGAGTGCAGTGGAGGATGGCTCAGGTCCTTGGGCCATGCACCCACATGGAGACAAGGAGGAAGCACCTGGATCCTGGCTTTGGAATAGCACAGCGCTCTGGCTGTAATGTGCTGGCCATAGCAGCCACTTGGGGGGTGAACCAACAGAAAAGGAAGACCTTTCTCTCTGTCTCTCTCTCTCATTGTCTAACTCTGCCTGTCAAGAAAAAAGATTAGCCGGCACTGCGGCTCAATAGGCTAATCCTCCGCCTTGCAGCACTGGCACACCGGGTTCTAGTCCCGGTCGAGGCACCGATCCTGTCCCAGTTGCCACTCTTCCAGGCCAGCTCTCTGCTGTGGCTAGGGAGTGCAGTGGAGGATGGCCCAAGTCCTTGGGCCCTGCACCCCATCGGAGACCAGGAGAAGCACCTGGCTCCTGCCATCGGATCAGTGCGGTGTGCTGGCAGCAGTGCACCAACCGTGGTGGCCATTGGAGGGTGAGCCAATGGCAAAAGGAAGACCTTTCTCTCTGTCTCTCTCTCACTGTCCACTCTGCCTGTCAAAAAAAATAAAAAATAAAATAAAATAAATAAATAAATAAAATATTAAAGGGAGATTTTGATATATTTTTTAACTTTTATTTAGTAAATATAATTTTCCAAAGTGCAGTTTATGGATTACAATGGCTTCCCCCACCCCGTAACTTCCCTCCCACTTGCACCTGTCCCATCTCCTGCTCTTTCTCCCATTCCATTCACATCAAGATTTATTTTCTTTTTTCTTTCTTTTTTTTTTCTTTTTGACAGGCAGAGTGGATAGTGAGAGAGAGAGATAGAGAGAAAGTTCTTCCTTTGTGCCATTGATTCACCCTCCATTGGCCGCTGCAGCTGGCACATTGTGCTGATCTGAAGCCAGGAGCTAGGTGCTTCTGCTTGTCTCCCATGTGGGTGCAGGGCCCAAGGACTTGGGCCATCCTCCACTGCCTTCCTGGGCCATAGCAGAGAGCTGGCCTGGAAGAGGGACAACCGGAATAGAATCCAGTGCCCAACCGGGACTAGAACCCAGTGTGCTGGCACTGCAAGGTGGAGGATTAGCCTGTTAAACCACAGCACTGGCCAAGATTCATTTCAATTCTCTTTATATACAGAAGATTGATTTAGTATATATTAAGTGAAGATTTCATCAGTTTGCACCCACACAGAACATAAAGTATAAAATACTGTTTGAGTACTAGTTATAGCATTAATTCACATTGGACAACACATTAAGGACAGAGAGATTTTGATATTTTGAATTCAGTTATCCCAAGAATCATTGAGATTAACAGCACACAGAGTTTCTGACCTTGAGTATGTTTCTAATTTAGTGGAGGCAAAGGTATGTTGAGATTCTAAACATGGGAAATTTAAATACCTTGCTTTAAGAGGAGAAGAGTGATTGGAATATTTGTGCTTTGCCTAGTTGTAGAATGACCATAGTCATTTTGTTTCCCAAGCACATTCTACATAAGGTTAGTGATCTAGTCCAGGCTGTGGCAGAAGGGGATACAGTAACAACTTTTTGGAGCCAGCATTGTGCAACAAGCTATGCAATTGCCAACAATGCTGGCATTGGAAATGGGTGCTGGTTCAAGTCCCAGCTTCCTCATTAATGATCAAATTTCCTGATCATGTGCTTTGGAAAGCACCAGGTAATGGTCCATATCATTGGGTCCTTGCGTCCTAGTGGAAGACCCAGATCATGTTCCATTGTTTTGGATTCAGGCTACCCTAGATTGTCCATGGTTACCATTTGGGGAGTGAACAAGTTTAATAAATATTTATCTCTTTCTTATCCTTGTCTCTGTAACTATGCATTTCAAATATAAACAAATCATTGAAAAGTAAATAACAGCTTTTTTATATTAGAAGGAAGAAAATCCATTTGTTGTCTATTTTTACATTTGTTAATGTTTGCACAGCTAGAGAATAGACAATTTCATGATTATTTCTATATCAATATATCCAATTTATTTCATCCAACTTGTACTGCTAAAATGAAATATCTCTGGCTAGATAATTCACAATATGCATGAATTCATTCCCTCATATTTGGGGACTATGCATTTTAAAATTGATTCTTCACTATAACAAGAACCCAGTAACTGGTTCCAGATGACACTTATTTTCTGTAGTGTAAGACTATGTCTTCACTTAGAAGAAGACTCAGGTAGCTTAAATGAATGAGTCCCCTTAGTTATGTTTACCCAAATAACAGCCCATTTATACATAAGTGTGTCGTCCATGACTAATCACCTGACAATGGCCTTCCTTCTTAACTCCACTGTCTTGCTGATTGCATCTCCACATGAATTTTGGAGGGAGACATCCAAATCATAGCATTCCC
Source organism: Lepus europaeus (assembly GCF_033115175.1). Lineage (NCBI taxonomy): Eukaryota > Metazoa > Chordata > Mammalia > Lagomorpha > Leporidae > Lepus > Lepus europaeus. The sequence goes on along the minus strand of NC_084851.1, from coordinate 29,324,209 downwards.
TTCAGTGTGAATCCTTCCTTTAATCTTAGAAAAGAACAAAATTAAGAACAAACCCATAGACCTAAAATGAAATGATTCTTTAAGTGGAAATTCCCAGTGCTGGCTGAGAGGAGGACCATATAGCCTGCTCACTGTTAGAATAACAAACCTAGGAGAACACTCATAAGTTATGAAATGGGACTCAGCCCTTGGGGATCTCATATGTGACTGAGCTGAGAAGGAACAGTATGTGTGGAGGTGGATTGGATGAGCCAGATGGAACAGAAGGCCTTTTCAGAGAAATGAACTTGAACTCATTTCCTCCCACCCACAGGAAAAATCCCCCATTGCTACAGCACTTGCCATATGAACTGCTCACATTATTTATGGCATCACATGAATGGTTTATGATATATGTTTAGAATACAACAACAAAATTGTGAACAATATCACAATGGTTTAGGACTTCATAATGGGTGCTTTATGAGAACACACATATTGTTAACATGCCATGGGTTGATTTATGATGTCACCATATTTTATGACATTAAGATGATTATTTTATGATATCACAATGGAGAATAATGTCACAATGTTTTGTGGTACCACGATGGTTAGCTTATTATATCTCTGCCTGGTTTATGAAATCCCAACTGTGAATGGCATCATGATGTTTTATGACACAAGTTTTGATTTATTACACATGGTTTGTGACATTATGATGTGAGTGACATCACTGTAGTTCACAACATCACAATGCTTATTCTAGTGCAGCACAATTCTGAATGTTTATGACACCACAATATTTGGTATATGGTGTCAAGAAATTGAATGGCATCACAGTGTTTTGATTATGTCTCCATGGTGAATGACAAAAACTATTGTTCAGTTTTATCATTCCAATGTTTGTTTCATAACATCACATTGGTGAATGACACAATTTTAAATTCATGATGGTTTATGATATCAGAATATGATTGACCTAATTTTACTTCATCAAATGGTTGGTTTATGACATCACAGAGTTGAAAGGGATCACAAATCTTCATGACACTGCAGTGTTTGTTTTATGACCTCACAATGGTACAAAATATTACAAATGTTTATGATATAACTGTTTTAGGGACTAAAAATGGTAAGTTTATGGAATTATAGTTCTAAATTATATCAAACTTTATTATCATACCACAATGGGTTAAGACAACAATATAATTCATTTATGATATCACAGTAGACTAACCACAAATATTATGGTATCACAACATTCAGCCTAGAACATATCAAGTGATGGAAATGTACATAAAAATTATGAATGACATCATAATATTCCATGACAACAAAATGATTGCCATATGGCATGTCAGTGATTGACATCACAAAATTTACTACATCATGCAATTATAATAACTCACTAGTTTAGTATGCCAATATGCTTTTTATTACTCATAATTTATTGTGTCAGTGATAAGTATATTAAAACAAAATGGAAGTATACAACATCCCAATTGATTGATGCATTGCAATTGTAGCTTTAGAATTCACAATTATTTTTATGAAATTCCAATGGTTGGTTTATGACATCAAGATGAACTTACATCACAATAAGTTTATGATATCACAATGAATTTTATGACACATTTGATTATGATGTTATGATTATGATGATCAACCTTTTTGATGCCACAATTGATTAAAACATCATAAATGCAGTTTGTGACATCACAATTGTCTGGTTGTGACATCACAATGCCTTCATAGTGGTTTATAACATCAAAATGTGTTATGATATCACAATTTTTTTATGACAACACAACTTGTTATGACTCAGCAATGCTGTTTATTACAACACAATTAGTTTTTTGATATAACATTTGAATAGGTATCACAGTGGTTTTTGTTGCATCATAATAGTAGATAACATCACAACACTCATTTTACAATATAAAAATTGTGCTTTAATGTATCACAATTCAATACAACAGTATTTCAGTGATGATATTACAACAGTTTTTATACAATCATAATTTCTAAATGGTTTCTATGACCTCACAATTATAATGTAACAATCATGGCATCATGATATCACAGTGGTGGGTTATCACATACCAACTGATTATTATATAAAATGCAATTTTATGTCATAACAAATGATTGTTTCATCACTGTTAGCTCTATGATATCACTATTATGTTTTGACTTTAGTGTAAATTTTGACATTGCAAATATTTTTCATGAAATCACAATGCCATTCTCATGACATTGCAAATATTTCTAGCAACATAATTACGTTTGTTTTCACAGTGGATTATGGCACAACAATTGTAGCTTTATGACTATTTTTATTTAATCACAATTGATAATGACATCATAATGCATTTTATAACATAATTTTTATGATATCATAATTGGTTCTGACATTTCTAAAATATTTTATAGTATTATAGTGGCTTACAATATCACAAATGTGGTTTATGACACCAAATTGTGGCTTATGACATCATAAGTGTTTATAACATCACAATTGTATTGATGACATCTCAATGGTAGTTGTATGGAATAACAATGTTAGTTTCTAACATTACAATTATGTTTATGACATCAGAATTGATTAGAACAACAATGTTAGTTTTATGATTTCATGAATGAAGTTTTTATGACTTCACAGTTTATTATAAAATCACATTGTTAGCATTATAACATTACAATATTTTATGACATTGCAGCAGATTTTCACACCACTGCTATTGATGACATCAGAATGCTGTTTAGGGTATCATGATAGAATATGACATTGCAAATGAGGTTTATAAGATCACAATTGTGGTTTGTGACATCACAACAGTGACTCAGGAGATTGTAATTATAATATCACCAGGGTAGGTGTTGACATCACATTATGATTTCATAGTTTTGGATTAAGACACCATAATTGATTATGATATTGCAATAGTATATTTATGCTTTCACAAAAGTTTTATCACATTGAAATCCATTACAACACCACAATGCTTCACCTGTATATAAAGAGAATTGAAAATGAATCTTGATGTGAATGGAAGGGGAGAGAGAGTGGGAAAAGGGAGGGTTGCAGGTGGGAGGGAAGTTATGGGGGAGGGAAGCCATTGTAATCCATAAGCTGTACTTTGGAAATTTATATTCATTAAATAAAAGTTAGAAAACAAAACAAAACAAAACAAAACAAAATCACAATGTTAAGTTTTATGACCAAAATTTATTGTGAACTCACAATGTAGTATATTATGCAATTAGAGCTTATGATTTGACAATTGACTTTGATGTCATGGGTCGCTTTATAGCATCACAATCATGACCTAATCATGGTACTTTTATAACATCACAATTTATTATGACTGTGCAATGATTGGTTTATCACATCACAATTGAATGTTTAGTACATCACATCAGTTGTTTATAACATTATAACTTTATTACATAATGATTATGTTGTCACACTATATTTCCTGGCAACAAAATTGCTTATAATCACAAAGTTTGTGACATCACAATTGATTACAACATATAATTATTTTATAACATCAAAATTGTTTATATCAACAATACATTTTATAGTACCATAGGTTTAGGTAAATGAAATTAGAATTGATTATGATATCACAATTTTGGGTTTGATATCACAATTATGATGTCACAATGACAAGTTTCTGATATCACATCACACTTGTGTCATCATGATTATTTTATAACATCATAATTGATTATGAAATCATGCTAGTTGCTTTATAACTTCACAATGGTAGTTTGATGACAATCTAATGTTAGTTTATCACATCACAATGATTTTATGATATCAAAATTGGTCATGACATTACAAAGAAGATCTATCATATCTAATTATGACAAGTGCTCTATGATGTAAAAATTGATTATGTAAAACAATGGTAGGTTTTTCTTTACATGAAGGTGAATTATCACATTGAAATTGATTATGAAAATAATGGTTGCTTTATGAGATCACAATGGTCTATCTTATAATCACAATGTTGATCTATAATATCAAAATGCTTTTGTGACATTAAAATTGATAGACTCACAAAGGTGGTTTATGACATTACAAATGCTTATGACAAAACAATGGTTTATGACATCACAATGGTAGGTTGATGGCATACTGATGCTGGTTAGTTCAGTGGTTTTTAGATTTGTACATGTCATTACATTGATTGTGACATCACAATAGTACTGTATGATAAAATTCATTAAGAATAAATATTGGTTGACCTATGACATCACAATGAATTTTATAACATCACAATTGACTTCAAATGCTTTTAATAACACTGAAATTATGATTTCACAATGGTGGCTTATGATATCACACTGTTTTTATTAGCCCAGCATATTGTTTTATCACATAAAATTATCACAGAGTGAAGGTTTTTATGGTATAAAATTATTGTAGCATCACAAGGGCTGAATTATGATAAAAATTGAGTAGTTAATCACATTCATTGATTATGACATTGCAGTGCCTGTGTGACAACAATTATGACATCACAAGTGTGGTTTATGTTTTCACAGGTTTATGTCATAGAAATTGATTATTTAAAAAAAATTGTTGTTTTATCACATAACGATGACAGGTTTATGACATCTATAAGATGTTGTTGACATGTTTCAGGTTTATTATGATATCAAAAAGCTATAATACCATTAAGGAAGTAACATAACATGGTGGTTTATGACATCTCAGTTTTTTATGACATCACATGGTAAGTTTTTGATATCATAATTTTGGCTTATCTTATCACCATAGATTATGATATCACCTGCATTTCTTTTACACCACAGTTGGTTATAATGTCACAAAGTAGGTTTATGGCTTCACAATGGGTTTTAGGGCATCAAAACAGTTTTTATAACAATTCATTTTGATATATCAATGGAATCTATGACATACCAATCAGTTATGAAATCATAAATTTTATGATACCAAATAAGTTATGAATTCACATTGGTTGTTGATAAAATTATGATTGATTATTGCATCACATTCTTCAGTTTTTGACATTACAATGATTTTATAACACTAAAATTTATTATGATATCACAATTGGTTCATGTCACCACACATTATTATAATATACAATGCTGGTTTATGACATCACAATGGTATGTAAAATGGATTACAATGGATTTTATAAAACCACAATGATATCTTATTAAATCCCAATGGTGATACCATAATTGATTATAATATCCATGCTACAGTTATGACATCTAATAGTTTTTATTATTTTGTAGATGATTATGACATCTCCATAAATCTTATGACATCATAATTGATTATGTGGGAGTCTGTTTCCTGTGCTCAAGGTCAACCTACTCACTCAGGCCATACCAGCATGCCATATCTCTACTCCTCCCCTACCTACCAGAGCAGCTGACTCTCTTTCACAATGATAACTTTATGGCTTAAGGATTCAAAACTGGATGGACTAGAGTTTAAGGTGTTGGTCCAGGGGAAGGTTCACATGCTAGCCACCAAACAGGATGTCTGGGATCTATGGGTACAGACTGCAATGCCAAGACCCTCAGAAAGCTTGTGGGAAGACATACTTCCTTGGGTCCAGGACTTCTTTCACATAGAAGCCAGAGGAATCTTTTTCTTAGGGCCAGTCAGCATATGGGGAGTTGTCAGTGCCAATGCAAGCCAGTTGCCTATTGCAGGTGGAAATCTAATGGGGTGAAACCCTCTGCCTGTGATGTGTGTCCAGGTTGAAGTCCTTGGAGTTTCAAGGAAGAATCTGTTCACCCACCCTAACTCCAACTCTCACCACAAACCCAGCCCCTCCTCTACCCCTCCTCTGCCCCTCATCACCCATCTTCCAAGAACTCTGAGCTAAAGGCTACAAGCTCAGCTGAAAGCTTTTATAGTCAGTTTCTGGACCAACTATGGTGTCCCATACTGGTGCCATCTAGTAACCACCTCCAAAAATCTGAAATCAGCATAGAGGTGAGACCCCATCCTCTGGACTTATGGGGCCAACTAAGCACTCAGTTCCCAGCCTTTCAATGGTAGGTGGTTTTGAGCTGCATGCTTCATACAATAATAGGTCCTTGTTGTTTACTGAGTCTCCTATCTGCTCCCTTCCAAACACCAACATTGACCTTGACCCTGGCACCTAACATGCTGGTCCACTGATTTCAAAAGTCCCCAGACCAAATACCCCATCCCTAGTGAATTGATTCTCCAAATAGGACCTTTGTTTCTCACCATGACAGGATTTTTGTCCTCCAGGTCATGCTCTCTCCAGCAATTCAGGGAGACAGCTTACAGCTCCACAACCAGGCTCAGTGGCATGGCTCATCCACACGTGCCACACTACAAGTTTATTAACCTCACTCAGTTGAAGTGGGTAAAGCTATTCAGGTATGTCACTCACAGTGCCTGACTCATCCATTCTCCACTGTTTAGGCTGACAAAATACCCTATGGCTTCAAGTGTGACTACTAGCCTACAGGCAATGTGGGTGAAGAACAGACACATTTTGTCATGTGATCACTTCTTCACAGGTCCTGCTGGACACATCCAAACTCCTGCAGACTTGGCTATGACATCCTTTCATGACAATCACAATTGTACCTAGATGTCTCTCTCTCTTACTTTCTTGTGAATTGTTCTTGCATTTCCCATTTTATTTCTACAATTCTCTGCAACACCAAATTGCTTTGACCTTACTGTGACCATGGAAGTTGTGCAGGTCCCTTGCTCCCACCCCACCCAACTCCCACACACAACACACACACACAAACACATACACACACACTGCATGCTGTGCAACAGCCTAGGCTTTCTCCTTCACCATCACTGCAGTGTTGCTTTTTCTTTATATAACATTTACTTTATTTTTTTTGAGAGACAGAGTTAGAGAGAATGGGAGAGACAGAGAGAGACTCCCCATCTTCTGTTTGGTAAAGAAGTGCAGGTTTTTTGAAAGAGTAAATCAAGGTGGCCCAGGTTGGTTCCAGGTTGGGAGAACTGCAGGTGAAATCTGCAAGGCTTTTAAGAAGAAGCAGAACTTATATCAATTATAAGGTACTGTCTTAGGCAGAGAGAAGACTCAATGCACAAGTCCTGCCCCTCAATGTGACTTATAGAACAATACTTCAGGTGGGGCTGAGGTGAGGCAAGAATGGAAGAGACTGAAGTGGACCATGACTGGATCTGAGAAGTTTACATGATCATAATAATGATTTGGATTTTGTCCTAAGACTGAAGAATAAATAGGAAGTGTTTGATGAAGAAATTACTATATGTTTTAAAATGCTCTAGGACTCTTCCAGGGTAGGAGGTGAGTGGCAGCTTCTAGAAAGGACAGGGGTGTGCCAATGAGAGTGGAGTGGAAGCTCCCTTCATCCATGGGGAGAGTTTAGAAGAAACAACAGATGGTACAACTGTTTCCTTATCACACATAAACTTTCAAGGTGCGTGTGTGTGTGCATGTGTGTGCATGTGCATGTGTGTCTCTTCCTACTCATTTAACTGGTCCATTCACTCATTTAATCAGGTAACTTTTGATGTGGACTTACATTAACAACACTGTTCTATAAATGAGACAGACTTAGATTGTGCTTGTGGGAGTTCATGGTCTAGAGGGGATAATTATTAAATAAGAACTGACTTCATTTTTGTAATTGATCACAGAAGCATCTGGACCTCCTAACTGGATGCCATGTGAAACCCTTCATACAAATCTGCATGAGTCAGTTCTGGCTATTATAACAAAATGTCAGATTTTAGAATCTTATATTCTATCAAGATATATTTGAAAATATATCAAAATATATTTGAAAAAATACATGTTTTCTCATATGACAAATCAGAATATACTCTCAATGGATCAAAATATGGATGTAGAAATCATATCAGATAATTTTTATTTTCAATGCCTTGTTGAAATCTCCTGCCATAACAGCATGACAGCAGGAAATATATGATTGAGGTAACTGGGCAGAAAATTTCAAATCAGGTAATATAGTTTTTTGGGTAATCCTGGGAAAAGAGATTCCTACTGTACAATGGGCTGGATTTCAGGCACAACTTGTCAGTAGAGGACTACAGAAGCTGTCAAATTTTGAAGCAGCTAATATATCTTTAATCTGTACAGGAAAGAAGTTAAAGAGGAGGTAACATCAAAGATGAAAGCATGAGTCCCTACAAGTCCATGATCAAGGGGTGGATGGGCATGGTTCAGGTGAAGTACAGGAGGCTCAATGGAGAGAAACTGATACTGGGATGAGAGGAGTACAGCTATACTACAGGCTGTACCTGTATCAGGAGTCTAACCCAACAAAGACTTTGTTAACATATTGTTAACACCAAAAGCATCTAAATGAGAACACAGACATTTGTATATCAGCAGTAAGTAGACTTATTTTATAACTTACTAAAACACTTTGGAAACCAACACTAAATAAGCTCAGATTCGTTCAGATGAGATGGCGTATAAGAACAAATGTAAAAATAGGATACAAAGAAAGCTGTCTGTTCCCTTTGGTTATGTTGGAATAGCATTGACTAGTCATCCCACTTAAAGCATATATAATACTGGATTAATGATACTAAATTACCCTTTAAGGTATTGGATTTTTAACCTAGAAGAAATGCACAAGCTCCTAGAAAAAAACTATGTGTTTCAACTCACACCAGAAAAAGTATGCATTCTGAATAGGCCTATATCTTAAAGGAACTGAATAAAGTGGTGTTGTGTGTTTTGCATTGGTTAAGATGCATATGTCCTCTATTGGAGGAGCTGGATTTCAAGATCTGGCTCCATGCCCAGTCCCGGCTTTCTGAAAATGCACACTCTGGTAGGGAGCAGTCAACAGCCTATATTACTGTGTCCCTGCATTCCAGGTAGGTGACTTGGATTGTGTTTATGATTCTTGGCTTCACACTGGTCCAATTTCAGCTCCTATTCAACCAGGGAGCAAACCAGAGATGGAACATTCCAGTTCTTCAAAAAATTAAATACATTTTGAAAACACCCTGGGTCAATATTTGATATTTTTCCACAGCAGAAAGCAGCAGGCCCTTTTGAATTTGCTCGATAATTCTATAAAATGGTTAAGAATTTCCATCAATTTTTAAAATACTTCTATGGAAGATGGAGACAAGGAGGGTATTTTCTTATACCTGATATGAGGATAGCATTCTCAAGAGTGCAGGAAACAAAATTACTGACCAGTATCTCTCATGAACTTAGATGCAGGTAACCTTAAAATGATATTCTCAACTGAATCCAAAAGATATGAATATAGTGATATTTCAAGGTATTAATTGCATAATTTGAGACATCAAATAATAAAAAATAATTATTTGATTCATCACATCAACAGAAAAAAAGAGAAACACAATTTGATCAATTCATTAGATCAAAGGTTGAATTCAGTACATCAACAAACACTGGACAAAATTCAATAGCAATATGAAATAAATAGTTTGATAAAAAAATGAAAACATCAAGCGAACTAGAATGGAGGGTGAATTTTCTCAATCCAATTAAAGGAAAACTCTACATCAACAGTTCAACTAGCATCAGAGATATTGGTTGAAAACTATAAATTTTTCAAAGATCAGTAACAGGGCAAGCAAATTTCTTCTTACCATTGCTTGTAAACATCCTCCTAGAAATCCTAGCTAATGTAATAAGATGAAAAGTGGAAATATAAGGCCTATATATTGAGTTGGAAAACAGTCAGTGCATAAGGGACATAATTATTGATTTGAAAAATTCTAAATGATCAACTAAATTATTCCTTGAACCAATGATCAATCATACCAAGATTGTATATAATTTTGTTCAGTTTCTTTCCTACATACCAGCAATAATGCAATTGAATTTAAGGAAAAGCACACTACCATTTACATTAAACCACAAAGATATATCTTGGTATAATTCTAACAAATTATGTAAATCTAGGTAGAGGATAAAAAATACGCACAAGCTCTATATGAGGGAACTCATAAGCCTTTGCTGAATGTTGTTTCAAATAATTAAATATTTGGAGATACATTCTATGGACTGAATAAGAATACCCAATATAACCAAGATTATTAGTCCTTCCCCACTTGATATATAGATGAAACATAAACTCAACCAAAATATTAGCAATTGATTTTGTGCTTATAAATGAAAGTTGATTCTAAAGTTAATGTAGAAAATTCAATGATACAGAATAGCCGACTCAAGTCATTAAAGAACCAGAAAAATACACTTGAAGGATCAGCAATATTCAACTTCAGTGCTTACTAGAATGTTAGCCACGACAGTGCAATATTGGTGAAAGAACCAGCAAACAGACAAGTAACAGAATAGACACCCAGAATTGACCTTTCCAAGTATAAGTAGTAGATAACTGACAAAGGCGTGAATGCAATATAATGGATTAGAGATAACCTTGCTAGAAACATTGAACACATAATACAATGAAAAACTATGCATTGATTTTCAAAAATTAACTTAAATATTATAGTGGATTATACATCCAACCACAAGAAAACAAAATTATTAGTCTCCCAGAAAATAATTTTGCAGAAAAATTAAGGTAATATTGGGTGTGATGTTGAGTTTCTGATACAACACTAAAGGCATAATCTATGAAATAAATGATTACTAACTGGACATCATCAAAATGAGAAGCATCTCTTCTGACAATGTCAAGGAAAAAGGGTAAAAATGAGAGAGAATATTCACAAAAGTCATTTATGTTAAAGAATATATGCATTATTCAAATTTAAAAAGCAATTTAACAATCAATGAAATAAAAATGAAAGCAGATTTAAGATAGGCTCCCAAAAAGGAAATACGTGCACACTGAGTAGACCTGAGATGAGTAGGGGTACCCTGGAGTTTTGTAGCTGAGGACTGGTCAGGACATGCCTGAAAGATGAGCACTGGAAGGGAATCATCCATAGAATCACAGAAAACAATATCAGTGCTAACAGAGATGGACATAGAGCCTCTTCCCTCCAACCAGGGTAGAATCATCCATTCCAGAGGCATGCACTAGAATTTTAATATATTTGCCTTGATAAAGGGAAAAGTTTATGCAGAATTTAATGCTCATCCATAATCACCCACAGAAGAATAAAATTAAAACTTGAAAGGATGCAACTGGTTTTAAATGACTTAAGTCATTAAAGACCATAAAAGTATTCACCTAAAATATTTGGACAAACATGCAAAAAAGTATCATAGATACAGACTTTAAACAATTTAAATAAAAATGAATAATATCCTTAAAGTATAAATGTGAAAACAGAATTCCTACATCAAAAAGGATGACCCTGTGTTTGATAATTAGATTTCAGTGTCATACCAATAACACAGTTTATAAACAAAGAAAAAATAGGAACTGGGTGAAACTTAAACATATATTTTGAAAGACACTTTTTAAAAAATTATGATAAGTTACAACTAGAAAATACATCAGTGTCAAAACTGAGGTAAAATATTATTCGTGGAGACACAGTAAGACATCACATAGGGAAAAACTTCTTGGAAAAGACACCAAAAGCACAGCCAAATAAACAATAGAGAAATGGGATTACAACTTTAGAATATTTTGCACAACAAAGGAAACACTCAACAAAGTGTATTGGCAACCAGCAGAACAAGTGAAAATATTTGCAAACTATGGAAATGATAAATTATTAGTATTCAGAATCTGAAAAAACCTGAAGAAACTCAACAACAAAAAATGCAGTTTGGAAATAGGCAAATGACATGAATAGGCATTTTTCAAAGGGTGAATTACAAATGGCCAATAGGCACAAGAAAAAATGTTCAAGATCACTAGTCATCAAGAAAATGCAAATTAGCTGGCACCATGGCTCACTTGGCTAATCCTCCACCTGTGGTGCTGGCATCCCATATGGGCACCAGGTTCTAGTCCCAGTTGCTGCTCTTCCAGTCCAGCTCTCTGCTGTGGCCTGGGAGGGTATTGGAGGATTGTCCAAGTGCTTGGGCCCCTGTACCTGCATGGGAGAAGAGGAGGAAGCATCTGGCTCCTGGCTTCGGATCATTGCAGCGTGCCAGACGTATTGGCCATTTGGGGAGTGAACCAATGAAATGAAGACCTTTCTGTCTCTCTATCTCACTGTCTATAACTCTACCTATCAAATAAATGTAAAACAATGCAAATCAAAACCACAATGGGGTTTTACCTCAACCCAGTTAGAATGGCTAGCATTCAAAAAAGAAAAAAAAGAAAAAAGAAAAACAAAAGACAGGGCAGGCACTGTGGCATAGAGATTAAAGCCGCCATCTGTGGTGCTGGTATGCCATAGGGGGCCAGGTTTGGCGGTTTGGGTCCTAATGCTCCACTTCTGATCCAGCTCTCTGCTATGTCCTGGGAAAGCAGTAGAGGATGCCCAAATTCTTTGGGCCCTGCATCCATGTGGGACACCAAGAAGAAGCTCCTGGCTCCTGCCTTCAAATTGGTGTAGCCCTAGACATTGTGGCCAACTGGGGAGTGAACCAGAGGATGGAAGACCTCTCTTTCTCTGGCTCTTATCTGTCTTTCAATTAAATAAATACATCTTTAAAAATTAAAAAATAATGCTGAGAAGGTTGTGGCAGCAAATTATCCCAATCCACTACTGATGGCAATATAAACTAGTACAACCATTATGGAAGCCAATATGAATGTACCTCAAAAATCTGAATATAGATCTACAATAAAACATAGTCATCCCATTCCTGGGAACTTACTAGAAATGAAATGAGCATGTGAAATAGTTACTCTTTACCCCATGTTTATTGGAGGTCAATTTACAAGAAATAAGATGTGGAATCAATCCAGTTACCCATCAAATGATAACAGGATAAATAAAGCATGGTGCACACATGCACACACACACACAAACACACTATGAAGTACTTCATAGTCATAAAAATGAATAAAATCCTCTTTTACAATGAATGGGTGTAACTGGAAACTACTACGCTTACTGAAATAATCTATTCCCTAAAAGACATATGTTTTCCCTGATATGTGACAGTTACTCTAGGATAAAAATGGTATAGGGATGAAATGAACACATTCTTATTTGATTGTTATTTTTAGCTCTTGTTTATACTCTTGTGGAACTGTGGTCTTACTACTTTTTACTTGTTGAATGTTATGGTTAGTGGTGCATTTAGCCTGTGTTTATTGAGCAGATTGAAATTATGTTTTTGAAAAAATTATGAAAACAAAAAACAAAGGAAGGGCATTGAGGGAGGGAATATGGTTATATTCTTGGAATTATTACCTATGAAATGTGTGAAATCTATTCTTATATTAATATGATTTTCTTAACATATTGTTATAAAAATACATCCCTTAAAAAAGCTACAAAAATATGCATCCTAACTGAAACTGGGTAAAGATCCAAGAAGGAAACACATTATATTACATCAATAGATTCCAATAAAAACATGGAAAGACGTTTACCATCATATTTCACTATGAAATTGCAAATGAAAACCACTCAAAAACATCAGTACATATACATTACAAATAAATACAAATATTTGACAAAAAATAATTGGTAACAAATAAGAATTATGTTTCACTGCTGCCAGAGTGCAATATGGTAAAGCAACTCACATTTTAGTCAGGAAGTTTCTAATATTTTTCATTTTTAATATCTTTTGAAATGCAGTGTTACAGAAAGAAAGGTAGACACAATGAGATCTTCCATCTGTTAGTTCACTCCCCCAGTGTCCACAGCAGCCAGAGCTGGGCAAGACTGAACCCAGGAGCCAGGTGCTTCATTCAAGTTTCTCACATGGGCACAGGTACTTAAGTACTTGGGCCATCTTCTACTGCTTTCCAGTATCATTATCCGGGAGATGTATAGGAAGTGGAACATCTGAGACTAAAAGTGGTGCCCATATGGGATGCCAACTTTATAGATGGCAGCATAGCTCATTATGCCAGAGTTCCAGCCTCTATTTTTAACATTTTTACTTATTTAGAATATCAATTTGAAATGCGTAGAAACACAGAGGCACAGAGAGTAATATCCTCCAATTGCTAGTTCACACACAATATGCACAGCATCCAAGGCTGGGCCAGAGAAAAGAATGGAGTAGGAAATTCAATTAGAATCTGCCACTTGGGACAAGCACTCAACTACTTCAGTCATCACCTACTGCCAACAATGGTCTGTACTAAAATGAAGGAGGAATCAGAAGTGGAGCCAAGACTTTAACCCAGGAGCTCTGTCTAAAGTGCTGTCTCCACCAGTATGCCAAATGAATACCGCACAGTTGAGCTGCTTCTTACATAGATTTTAAAATGGCTTGAATGCAGATCATGCAATTGCATAGCTAGCGAGTTACCTCAGTGATCCAAAACCTTGTGTCAACACTAGATCTTGCATGTATGCAAATGCTGATGCCACGTTATAACCATCAAGAATCAAAAGTCAGGATCTGTGCTGTGGATCAATGGGTTAAGCCATGGCCTACAGTGCTGGCATCACATATGGTCACCAGTTTGAGTTCTGGCTATTCCACTTCCAATCCAGCTCCCTTCTGGTGCACCCAGGAAAGCATTAGAAAATGGAACAAGTCCCTTGACCCCTGCAAGCATGTGGGGGATCCCAGGAAATCTTCATGCCTTCTGACTTGTCCTTGGCACAGCCCTGGCCTTTATGGTCATTTGGGGGACAGAACCAGTGGATGGAAGTTCTCTCTCTCTCTCTTGCCTCATGTGTGTGTGTGTGTGCATATGCATATGTCTGGGTCTCCTCTCTCTGTGAAAATCCACCTTTAAAATAAATAAATGACACTTAAAAAGAATTGTAAGGCATTGATGTGTTTTCATAAGTGCATAAAAAATCAACAGGAATCACTGTGCACTTACTCTTTATGTAGGATTTCTGTCCTTAATGTGTTGTACTATGAAATTAATGGTAAAAATAGTCTTCAAAAATACTTTATATTTTGTGTGTCTGTGTGCGTGAAAACTGTTGAAATCTTTACTTAGTATATATTAAGTTGACCTTCCATATATAAAGATAATTAAAAATGAATCTTAATGAAGAATGGGATGGGAGAGGGAATAGGAGATGGGATGGTTTGCACGTGGGAGGGTGGTTATGGGGGAAGAGCTGCTATAATCCATAAGTTGCACTATTGAAATTTATGTTTATTAAATATAATTTTCTAAAAAATAAATAAGCCACAGGATACCCATACAAGTTAATTCTATTCAGCAATATAAAGGAAATGGCTATCATATCAGATTCAGCTGGAATCTTTAAAGCTCTATCTATTTGAAAGGATAAAATCAAAATGGTGGGAAAAATTAGTGTTTGTGACATATTCATTAAAGAAGATGTATATGTGGAGCACAGGGGAGTGTTAAAGAATGTTGAAACTTCTCTGGAGGATGATATTAAACTATGGGTTTGTGCAAATCTATAGATTTTTTTTTGACAGGCAGAGTGGACAGTGAGAGAGAGAGACAGAGAGAAAGGTCTTCCTTTTGCCATTGGTTCACCCTCCAATGGCCACCGCGGTAGCGCGCTGCGGCCGGCGCACCGCGCTGTTCTGATGGCAGGAGCCAGGTGCTTCTCCTGGTCTCCCATGGGGTGCAGGACCCAAGGACTTGGGCCATCCTCCACTGCACTCCCTAGCCACAGCAGAGAGCTGGCCTGGAAGAGGGGCAACCGGGACAGGATCGGTGCCCCGACTGGGACTAGAACCCGGTGTACCAACGCCGCAAGGCGGAGGATTAGCCTAGTGAGCCGCGGCGCCGGCCCCAAATCTATAGATTTTTAAAATCTATAAATTAAAGATAAAGAATGTCAGGGAATTCAGGAACTGAACACAGAATGTGAAGAAATGAGGAATAATGTATTCTAAATGTAAGAAACAACCTCATTGAAGGATATGGGAATAGTGCTAAATTAAGTAACTGTAAAAGTGTGTGGAGGGGCAGGCATTATGGAAAAGCAGGTAAAGCTGCTGCTGCCTGTGATACTGGCATCCAAACTGGGTGGTGGCTCATGTCTTATTTGCTCCCATTACTATCCAGCTTTTTGATAATGACCTCGGGAAAAAATAGAAGTATGTCCATTATTTGGGCCCCTACCATCTATTTGGAAACCCTACTAAAGATCCTGGTTCCTGGCTTTGGCCTGCTCAGCCCTGGCCATTGCAATCATCTAAGGGAGTCAATCTGCAAGTGGAAGATTCTCCCTCTCCCTCTCCCTCTCCCTCTCCCTCTCCCTCTCCCTCTCCCTCTCCCTCTCCCTCTCCCTCTTTTTCAGTGTGTGTGTGTGTTTGTAGGTCTGTCTGTATTTCCTTCTCCCTGTAATTCTGACTTTCAATAAATCAATAAATATGGAAAAAATTGTGATTGGAGTTTCGCAAACTAAGGCTAAATATTGTTCTTTGGCTCAGCAAGTAACTAACTACTAGAGCTGTGGCTTCACAATTTTGAGATGGTTAAGTGTCATGTACTAAGGTGGAACAAATAAGTGGAAGAAGACAAACTTTTCAAGGAAGCATCCAGAAAGATATATGTATTGGATCAGAGTTGAAGACATCAATATTAACCCATACTCCACTGAATATAGATGCAGAATGTTACAGAGAGACCATTTGTAGATCCATGACATTCATGGGTTTTTAACTATACATTTAGTTCCTTGTTTTCAGACAAAGGGTCTAAAAGTGCAGCAGTACCTCCCTATATGAAGCAGAATGCCCAGCTGAATGGTCTTTCTGGTGAGTTGACTCCCATGTGGCATCACCTCATGTCCTTGCATCAAACCAAGTGAGACACAATAACTGGCAGAAATGGTGTTGCTCATAAAACTGCAAGAGTAAAGAATCTGAGGGACAGGAACAAAAGCTACAGGTATCCTTTATATCCGAAGATGCAGAGAGAGTACTAATGAAAAATTTGCAACAGTTTTTAGACACACATTCCAATCTTATATTGAAGTAAACACAGGGCAAATATGCAGAAAGACCTAAGACCAACTTTAAGATGTAAAAGTTAAAATGTCTGAAAAGAGTAATTTCTGGAATGGAAGTTGTGCAGATGAGAATTTTAAGAAAAAAAATGAAAAGTGAACATGAAAACACAGCAATATAAATCATCAAAACACAATTTAAGGAGAAGAAAAGTTTTAAAATGATGAACTGATCTTCATCACAATTATATATTTAAATAGGATCTCAAAAATTGTCAGGTGAATATTTGGGGAAATTGTCACCAAATTTTTCAAACTTGACAAAAATATAATCCATAGTGTTTATTGCACTCAAAGCACAAAATGAAAAAAAATCACTGTGCCAAGTTAGATCATAATTGCATTGCATAAAACCAAAAATAAAATTAGATACTAAAAAGATCAAATTCCAACATGATTGAGTAGGAAAAAGACATGCTATTTTGATCACAATAAAATGACAGAAAAATAGGAGAGGATCTGTGTTCCTAGGAGATAACTGGAATGGAGCTTTTAATGAAAAGCCTGTAGAAAGAAGAAGGCATTTGTGAAGTGGCAATGATTGCACAGACATGCAGCAGCTTGCAATTCCCACCAGCAACTTCCGTGGACAGCATCTGGAGGGGAGGCTATCTTCCCAGAACAAGGTGAGAGGAATCTGTGGAAGCTCTGTGCCACTGGTGATCTTGTCTGAGGAAGTGATTCATGGTGCCTAATGAATCCAGGAAGAGGAGTTGGCAGGGAAAAGTGCTCACTTAATTCTTTGAATGGGGGCATATTTATTTTCTCTCCACCCCTCAATCAGGCTGTGCATCAGTTAGAGGGGACAGCACCATTTTACCAGAATAAGGCAGCAGCAGCCCAAGCATATCTGGAGGATTTTCACAGAGAAATCTATAATCCACAATGACTTTGAGTGCAGGAACACTAGCTGGCAAAGGGCAATGTGCTCACTTAACTCTGGGAACAGAGGCCATGTTGCGTCACTCCCCTATCCACCAAGGGACCTGGATCAGGGAAGGGGTGGCTCTCTGGATGGGGAGGCTTGCAGGGTAGAGTGGATTCCATGCAGCCTGTGACTGCAGGAATACTGCACCCTGTGACTCTGGGAATGCTGTGACTGTGCAATAGGTGGGGGGATCAATAAGATAATAGGGTGTGGCTGGGTCTTTTGACAATTATCAAGTCCAATTTCAGAAGTTCAGAATTCCCTGAGTGTTGGGAATGGACAATGAAGAAAGGGCAATGTTCACACCACAGAATGAATGCACAGATTATGTAGTTCATGCGCCTTAGTGACAGGGGTGCAGGCACAAAAGGGTTCACCTTGGCACAGAGAAAGGTGGGGCAGTGATCATACAAGGCAGGGTGATAATCACTTGAACCTCACTGGCTACAGAGAACTATCACTCACAATTTGGAGCTTACCCTGGAATTCTGTGCCATCAACAAATGTTGCCCAAAGCTCCTGCTCCACCTAGTACACACTTCTGGATATCTCCCAAATTTGCTGGCATCCCACTATGCCTAGAGGCACATTTCCAAAAACAAAGACTTCACAAGAAATATCAACAACTGCTTATCCAGATGCATAAAAATTAGAATAGAAATATAAGAAACATGAATAAGGAACATAATCTGGTTCCAAAAAAAAAAAAAAAAAACCACAAGACTTCAATATTAGACTGTGAACATGAGGAGATTGATGAAATGAGTGGAAAGGAAGTCAAAAGATTAATTGAAAGATAATTCAAAAACAGAGAAGAAATTAACATGAGTTAAATCTGTGAATAATATGGATGAGGAATTCTGCTAATAAGACTTGTTAAAAATGTAACTGAAATATTAGAAATGAAGAATTCAAGGGCTGGCACTGTGACACAGTAGGTTAATCCTCCATCTATGGCACCGGCATCCTATATGGGCACTGGTTCTAGTCCCAGCAGCTCCTCTTCCAATCCAGCTCTCTACTATGGCCTGTGAAAGCAGTAGATGACCCAAGTCACTTGGCCCCTGCACACATGTAGGAGTCCCAGAAGAAATACTTGGCTCCTTTCTTCTGATCGGTGCAGCATGGGCCATTGCGGCCATTAGAGGAGTGAACCAACGGAAGGAAGACCTTTCTCTCAGTCTCTCCTACTCACTGTCTGTAACTCTTTCAATTAAATAAATAAATAAATGATATTTTTTTTAAAAATGAAGAATTCAACATGTCAAGGAGAAAACATAGTGGGAAACCTGAATAACAGACTCAGAAAGGCTGAAGAATAGCTGAGCTGGAAGACAAAGTTTTTGAAATATCTCAGACAATAAAGCAGATGAAAAACTCTAGAAAAACAAAACAGTGTTTGTGATTTACTGGGCACCATTAAGCAACAAAATATACATATCTTGGGTATTCCTGAAGGGGTGGAAAGGCAGAATGACTCAGAAAATATATTTAGTGAAATAAAAACAAAAAAGTTCTCTAATTTGGACAATGAGATGGACAACCAAGTACAGGAAGCACACAGAATCCCATATATCCAGATCAGGGTAGATCTTCAACACTACACATTATATTCAAACTTTCAAAATAAAAACACAAAGAAATTTTATTTTCCTAGTATGAGCAAGAGAAATGCCAGATTATCTTTAAAGGACCTCACACTAGATTGACAGTAGACTCTTCATCTGAAATTTTACATGTGAGAAGAGAATGGAGAGATAGCTCAAATCTAAAAAAAGAACAAATTGTCAACCCAAAATGCTATACACAGAAAAGCTTTCATTTTTAAATGAATATGAAATCAAGACCTTCAAGACCAAACAAATTAAATTTGTCTTGATTCATCAAGGCTTACAAATGATAGTTAAGATTTTCTTACAAACAGAAATAGAAAAAGATAGTTTCTTTGGAGAATTTGAAGCTACACAAATCTAATAATAGTATAAAGGAGATCCAAAGCAAGCAAGAGGAATATTTACAGAAAGATGATATGACCAAGTTGTCACTTATCAATGATCACCTTGAATGGAAATGGATTGAACTCTCCATTTTAAATAGACAGGTTGCTTGGATTAAAAGCCAGATCCATTTATATGCTGCCTACAAGAAACATACCTCACCAACATACACACAAATTTAAAGTGAAAGGATGGGAAATGATGTTCCATGCAACTGTAAATCAAAAATGAGCAAGAGTAACTCTTTTAATATGAGGGAAAATAAAATTCAAGACTGTAACTGTTAAAACAGGGAAAGAATAGGCATTATGTAATGATAAAAAGATCAACAGAACAGGAAGATGTGACTATAGTAAATGAATATCCACTCAATGCTAGAGGACCCAGTTACTTACAACAAATGCTAATGGATTTAAGGAAATAGAGGCTCCAAGATGATGATATGGAGGGCTCCAACACCCCACTTTGGTCATGGACAGATCAACTAGGTGAAAAATCAACAAATAATAGAGATCATCTACACTACAGACAAAATGGATCTGATATCTAGAATGTTTCATCCAGCAGCCACACAATACACAGTTTTCATCTGTAAATGGAACATTCTATAGGATAAACTCTACGTTAAGAAATAAAGCAAGTCTAATTTTTTTAAATGAAGTCACATCATGTACTGTTTCTGATCACAATGGAATGAAGCTGGAAAATAATAAAATAAGACACCCTAGAGAGTTTGTAAACACATGATGATTGAACAAAAAGCTACTGAATAAATAAAGGGTCATAGAAAAAATGAAGAGGCAAATTTTAAAATTCCTTGAAACAAATTTCAATAAAATAGCATAGTAAATGTTTGTGATACAGCAAAAACAGTGTTAAGGGGAAAGATTATAGCAATTACTCTTTACATAAAGAATTTGGGAAGATATCAGTATATGAGCTAAAAACAAATCTCATGGGCATGGAAAAAGAAGCACAAATTAGATGCCAAATTAGTAGGAGAAAAATAATAATAATTAGAGAAAAAACTAAAAACACGGAAACCAAAAAATTATGCAGAAGATCAGTGAAATAAAGAGTCATTGTTTTCTGGAAAAAATAAGCAAAATCAATAAAGCACTGGCCCAACTAATGAAACATGCAGAATACCCAAATTAATAAACAGCATAAATGTAAAAGAATTCTTTCAACTGATGGTGCTGGTATAAAATAATCATTAAATTGTTACAAATAGCTATATGGCAGCAAATGCATAGATTTCTGGATACATCCAATCTACAAAAATTGAGGCATGAATATTCAGAAATTTTGAATACACAAATAACCAAGATGGAGGCAGAATCAATAATAAAGACCCTCACAATATATAAAAGCTGAGGATTGGATGGCTTCAGGGCTAAATTTTACCAAACTTTTAAAGAGCTAATCTAAATTCATCTTAAACTATTTGAAACACTTTAAAAAGGGAATGTCAAAAAAGGCTCTGCCTCATAGAGGGATGCCCATCACACCTCTTGGCTCTGTGGTGTCAATATATTTTTCGTTTTGTTGAAAAAATATTGAATGAATACTATGTCTAAACAATCTTTTTTAACATAAGCAACAAAAACAAGCAATAAAGTTGATGTACATGCTATGAAATAAATGTTTTAACTAATGTACATATATAGATTTTGTGAGCAAAATTTTGTAATGCAATATGAGAAATAACAGTGACAAGTCAGAACAGTAGTATTTGGTGTAAAAAGATATTCCACTACAATTAAAAAAGATAAATTTCTCAATACATTGAATCAAGGAATAATTAAATCATTTTTGAAAATGAACTTAAAGGAATCATGCTAGGATCTAGAACTATATTTTAGAACATTTCTAAAACCAAAGGTCAATTTACTTTCTATAAATTCTGTTAAAAAGTAGATATGAAGGAATTTGGTGAAAATAGTTATTATAATTAATTTTGAAGTGAAATCAAAAGTAAAAATAAATCCATGTAAAACAACAAGAGATCATTCTACCTACTGCAATAATTTTAAGAGAATGTGTGCCAGTAGCTACATATTGGGAAATGTCTGTGAATGATAACTTTGCAAGCATAAAAGTCAACTAAGGTTAAAATATATAGCTTTGAAAGTGTGAAAAATTAAACTTACCCTAGATAGATCAGAGATACTGTGTACATGAATGTTGCCAGGGCATATGTCAGAATTTTGAGTGACCTGATCACATCACAATGAAAAAAAATCAAGCAAGATGGTCACAGGGTCATAGTAGTAGGTCTCATTTAAAAGAGGATATTAGATATATAGATAGAAGGGAGGGGAGAGAGAGAGAAAAGTAAGTTCAAACACAATAACAAAAACAAAGAGACATGTTCATTATATTAAATATTGCCCTAAAACTCTAAGTAGAAGTGAAAAAACTTGGTTGGAGTATTAATAGAGTAATTAGCAGACATAAAGTTATTTGGTGAAAAATAATCCATTACAACAAATTTTAACACATATTTCAGGGCCTGGTGCTGTGGTGTAGTAGGCTAAGCCCCACCTGTGGTACTGGCATTCCAGACATGTGCTGGTTTATCTCTTGGCTGCTCCTCTTCTTTTTTTTTTAACTTTTATTTAATAAATACAAATTTCCAAATCACAGCTTATAGATTACAGTGGCTTCACCCCAGTAACATCCCTCCCACCCACAACCCTCCCATCTTTTGCTCCCTCTCCCATTCCATTCTTCATCAAGATTCATTTTCAATTCTTTTTATATACAGATCAATTTAGTATATATTAAGTAAAGATTTCAACAGTTTGCACCCACACAGAAACACAAAGTGTAAAGTACTGTTTGGGTAATAGTTATAGCATTAATTCACATTGGACAACGCATTAAGGGAAGAGATCCTACATGAGGAATAAGTGCACAGTGACTCTTGTTGTTGACTTAACAAATTGACACTCTTGTTTATGGCGTCAGTAATCACCCTAGGCTCTTGTCACGAGTTGCCAAGGCTATGGAAGCCTTTTGAGTACACCAAATTCAATCTTATTTAGACAAGGTCATAGTCAAAATGGAAGTTCTTGCCTCCCTTCAGAGAAAGGTACCTCCATCTTTGATGGCCCCATTCTTTCCACTGGGATCTCACTCACAGAGATCTTTCATTTAGGTCTTTTTTTTGCCAGAGTGTCTTGGTTTCCCATGCCTAAAATACTCTCATGGGCTCTTCAGCCAGATCTGAATGCCTTAAGAGCTGATTATGAGGCCAGAATGCTGTTTAGGACATCTGCCATTCTATGAGTCTGCTGTGTCTCCCACTTCCCATGTTGGATCGTTCTCTACCTTTTTTATTCTATCAGTTAGTATTAGCAGGCACTTGTCTTGTTTGTGTGATCCCTTTGACTCTTAGACCTAACGTGTGATCAATTCTGAATGGAAATTGATCACTTGGCCTAGTGAGATGGCATTGGTACATGCCACCTTGATGGGATTGAATTGGAATCACCTGGCACGTTTCTAACTCTACCATTTGGAGCAAGTCAGAATGGGCTGCTCCTTTTCTAATCTAGCCTTCTGTTATGGCCTGGGAATGCAGTAGAGAGAATGGGTCAAGTACTTAGGCTCATGAACATGTTTGGGAGCCCCAGGAAAGCTCTTTCCTCTTGGCCTTGGATCGGTCTTGCTCCAGTTGTAACAGTGATTTGGGAAGTGAATAGTGGATGGAAAAAAATTCTCTGTCTCTCCCTCTGTCTATATGTAACTAAATGTACCTCTAACATACATTAAACTTTTAAAAATATTCTTAATTGGAATCCCTTAAATCATGATGAGATGTTTCCATTTTACATGGCATATAACAGGAATTATAGCAATGTCTAGAAAAATGATAGAAAATGTCATACACAAATGGTAAAAATCTGAAAAAATTTAAAAATATAATTGGAATGGGAGAATGAATACAACTGAGATATACCCTGAATTATATACATGAAATGTTCCAGGAGAACTTAAAGGTTTTTAAGTAATCTAATGAACTCACAATGAAAATACAAACCAAGATTGACACTGGGTCATAGTATCACAACTGTCTTACTAGGATGTTAGTGATACACAGGTTATAGCAATACATTAAAAATAAATAAAAAGTGATACATCTGTTATAAAATCATGTGTTGTAATTACTGACAAAAATAAAAATGGATATATACATTATAATATAAAATATGTCATAATTACTGTGAGAAGTAATAAGTAATTTGAAAGGGGGATTACTGATAAATAGTTCAGCACAATTACATCAATATTAGAAAATATGAAAAAAATCTCAGAAATTTAAATAATACAAAGATCATGTCATGTTCTACAATATATGAAAGGATAGATTTACATAACTTGAATTACAGTGTTGAATTTTTAAAAATCAAAGGCAAAATTTAGAGTTCCATAAACATCCAAAAAATATAAAAGCATGTTACCTGCTAAATGAACTAACATGACTTTGAAAAACAGTACATGAAAATTTCCAGAAAGCCACAGAATGTGAGTGTGTTGATGCCTTCATAAAAAGCTAAACAAGCTAAACACATAGTGTTTGGCTGGCTCAGATTAAGATATTTAAAATATTGGCTGGCGCCATGGCTCAACAGGTTAATCCTCTGCCTTGCGGCGCCGGAACACTGGGTTCTAGTTCTGGTCAGGGCACCGGATTCTGTCCTGGTCACCCCCCTTCCAGGCCTGCTCTCTACTAAGGCCTGGGAGTGCAGTGGAGGATGGTCCAAGTGCTTGCACCCTGCACCCCATGGGAGACCAGGAGAAGCACCTGGCTCCTGTCTTTGGATCAGCGTGGTGCTCTGGCCACAGTGCGCCAGCTGTGGCGGCCATTGGAGGGTGAACCAATGGTAAAGGAAGACCTTTCTCTCTGTCTCTCTCTCTCACTGACCACTCTGCCTGTAAAAAAAAAGATATTTAAAATATATACTGGTGGGATTGGTGCTGTGGCATTCCATATAGGTGCAGAATTATGTGTCAGCTGTCGCACTTCTGATCCAGCTCTCTGCTGTGGTCTGGCAATGCAAAAGTAGATGGCCTAAGTTCTTGGGCCCCTACACCTGCATGGGGAACCCAGAAGAAGCTCTTGGCTCCTGGTTTCAGATTGGCTCAGCTCCAGCCATTGTGGCCAATTGTGGAGAGAACCAGTGGATGGAAGACATCTCTTTCTCAATTTCTGACTCTCCTCTCTCTATGTAACTCTGACCTTCAAATAAATAAATAAACATTTAAGTATAGATATTTATGTTTATATATATATATATATATATATATATATATATGTATATATAGGTAATAGATATAATTTAAAAATCAGTGCAATTGTGAAAAGCCTATTATCACTGAAAGAAAAATGAATAACTTGGAAGGAAAAATTAAAATAAGCTAATATAGACTAAATGACAAAAGCACAGATCATTTCAATTGCATTAAAAATGAATGTTAAGAAATCCAACATAGTTATACCAAACATACCATCTATCACAGAAGTAAAATAAGCATGTCCAAGGAAAGTGTTCTGGTGCAGTGGATTAAGCCACCAATGGGCATGCCCTCATCAAACATTTTGGTGCTCGGTTAGAGTACCATCTGTTCTGCACTACTGATCCAGCTTCCTGCAAATATACCTTGGAGGCAGAAGATAATGGACTAAATAATTGGTTTCATGCCATCCCCATCAGAGGCCCAGGTGGAGTCCTGGATCCTAACTTGGGCCTGGCTCGGCCTGAGCTGCTGTGGCAATTAGGTGGGCAAAAAATACATAGAATTTCCCTCCTCCATCTATCCTTTGTACTGTTCAGTTAAAATAAAACTTTAAAGGAGCGAAAGGCTTAACTATGTAGAAATATGCCATTTTCAATAATAAAAGGTAAATTTAGATCCCAAAAAACATCAACAAAATCTACAAAATGTTATATATAAATGGTTAATGGCCAGGTCTCGCCTTAAATTTCTCTGAAAAAAAATATGTACACAAATGTGAGCTAAAGTTACAATTTCACAGGTTTGATAACATTAGAATGAAAAAGGTAACATGGAAGGCTCTGGCTTCTATATACTTATGACACACAAAGGTGGTAGGTAAAATGTCAAATGCAGAAATACAAAATGATAGGGTGATGCAGATGTAATGAAATATATATTGTGATCACTGTGAGAAAAATAAGCAATTAGTTAAGCAACAGTGGGGACTTACTTTCTGGTTTAATGGGTCAAGATACCATCTGTGATGCCAGCATCCTATATAGGTACCAAATGCTCCTCATTTGATCCAACCCTCTGCTAATGACCTGAGAAAAGCTGTGATAGAGGGCCTAAGGGCTTGTACCTTTGCCACACTCATGGGAGACCCAGATGAAACTCCTAGACTTCAGCCTGGACCAGACTTGGCTGTTGCAGCCATCCAGGAAGTGAACCTGCAGATGCAAGATCTGTCTCTCTCTCTGTCTCTCCCTCTTTCCCTCCTTGTAGCTCTGATTTTCAAAAAATAAAACTTTTTAAAAAAGGAATGAGGTGAAAAACCAATTTAAGATAAGGTGCTAAAAATAGTCCATTATAATTGAATTAAAAGGGTAAAACAAATTAAATCTTTTCCAGGAAACATAAATTAAGAATATATGATGCCACTTACCTGAGTAACAACAAAGAAAATGTAACACATGGGCTGATGCCACGGCTCAATACGCTAATCTTCCACCTAGCAT
Source organism: Lepus europaeus (assembly GCF_033115175.1). NCBI lineage: Eukaryota > Metazoa > Chordata > Mammalia > Lagomorpha > Leporidae > Lepus > Lepus europaeus. The sequence continues at coordinate 29,297,536 of NC_084851.1, read as the reverse complement.
CACGGGCACACAGGGTTCTAGTCCCAGTGGGACACTGGATTCTGTCCCAGTTGCCCCTCTTCCAGGCCAGCTCTCTGTTATGGCTGGGGAGTGCAGTTGAGGATGGCCCAAGTCCTTAGGCCTTGCACCCATGGGAGACCAGGAAAAGCACCTGGCTCTTGCCTTTGGATCAGTGTGGTGCGCCAGCCGCAGTGCGCCAGTCACAGCAGCCATTGGAGGGTGAACCAATGGCAAAGGAAGACCTTTCTCTCTGTCTCTCTCTCTCACTGTCCACTCTTCCTGTTAAAAAATAAAAATAAAAAAGTGTAACACATATATTCTATTGTAACTGTCAGAAATCAAAGGAAAAGTTTTGTAAAAAATGAGAACATGCAAAAATATATTACTGAAAATCTGTGTGCATGATAGCTTTAGCATTATTACTGTGTGAAGAAATGACTAATCTGGTAAGAGTCATAATAAAGGCACAACCAATTATAAAGGCATTTGCTGAAAAATAAATCCTTAAAATGGGAAAAATAAAGTGAAGGTAAAAAAACACATTTCCTTTAAAATAATCATAAATGAAATATGATACTACATGGGACAACTCAATTGGGTATTTTAAAAATCATAGGAAATGCAAAGTTGCCCAATAACTGAGGAAAGATTTAAAAACTTGTCAACAAGAAGAGGTGAATAATTGGTGAAACCAAAGATGGCTCTAAGATTTGTGTAAATGAAGATTGTCAGGACAACTTATAGTTTTGATATAAATGATGATATTATATTAAAAAAGGATATTAGTACATGAATAAGACATATGACATCAAAGACAAAATTGAAGAATCAGAAACATTATGAAATATAAATATGGCAAATATACAAAATGGAATACTACTCAGTCTGGAAAAAAATGTAGTTCCATCTTTTACAACAAAACAGATGCAACCTGAGACCATGACCATTATGCATAGTGAAATAACCCAATGACAACAAAGGCAATAGATATTTTCTCTTCTATGTGGTAGTTAATATAGAATACAAAAGATACAATACACAAGAATGAAATTGACATCATGTTATAATCATTGTTTATAGTCATTCCTATGGAATAATGTTTTTCTACTACTTTTTACTTGTTGAACATTATGGTTAGTGGTGTATTAAGTCTTTGATTATAAAGTACATTTTAATTGTTATTGCAAAATTAAAGAAAAAAAGGGAAGAAAAGAGGGGGAATTGAGGGAGAGGGAAAATTGTGGTAATATTCCTGGAATTTTATCAGTAAGCTACATGAAATCTGTTCTTTTGAATCAATAAAAGTTTAAAAAGAAATAAAATTCATTTATAATTGCTCTGAGAAGAATTGGATAATTTTAGTTGGAGCAGAAATTTTGTGAATAAGAAATATGACACATTACTCTAAAACAGAGCAATACAAGTACATTGAAAAAAGGAAAACAAAAACATATATATATTTCAGAAAAGATAAAGACCAAATATCTTACCACAATTATCTTATTTTTTTCTTTCTTAATCACAATTACATAAAGGAAACATGTATCTAGGAGTATTCTATCAAAACTTTCAAAAATCAGAGTTCCAAATAATCAGAAATTGTAAACATTTGTTAACTGCAATAATGAATTTTCAGATGAATCTAGGATGTCTCTGAAATATGTGTCCATGATGGTTGGTTGTCAGCAAAAACCATAGTATTAGGATGGTATTGATGATATATTGAAAAAGCCAGTCATAATGCCCATGCACTCATAGTGCTAGGACTGGGCATATAGTACCAAGTCAAAGAGATATATAACTGTTGGCTATAAACTTAAATGCAAAAGCAAATAAGAAAAGATATTATGAAATAAAATATATTATGATTACTATGAGAAAAATGAATAGTTTTCAGTAGCAAGGATAGAATGCCAAGAAGATAAAGAATCTGTTGAAAACTAGACTATTGAGGCTGGCATTGAGACATAGCGGGTAAAGTCACTGTCTGTAGTGCTGGCATCCCATATGGGTATTAGTTCAAGTCCTCACTGTTCCACTTCTGATTCAGCTTTCTTTGCTAAGAAATCACTAGATGATGGACCAATTCATTGGCCCCTGCACCCATGTGGGAGACCTGGAAAAGTCAATTGGCCTGTGGATTCAATCTGGTTTGGCCATTTTGGGCATTTGAGGAGTGAACCAGGATGAATATGTATTATACATATGTATTATACATATGTATTATACATATAATATGTATTATACATATTAGATAGATATAGATATAGATAGATAGATATAGATATCTTTATCTCTCTCACACACTCACACTCATTCTCACTCTCACTCTTTCTCCCTCTTGCCCTGTATCTCTGCCTTTTAAATAAAGAAATTGTTTTTAAAGTTATACTATTATCATTAATGTAAAAAGAAAAATAAATGAAATTTTTTCAAGAAATGTAAATCAAAGAAAACACCACCCTGCAAGAATAAAAACTCAGGTAAGATATCAGTATTTAAAACTAACCTACTGACATTTTCCAAAAAAACAAAGGATATGTCATAGTTCCATAAAATCACAATTACCAAGAAATATGATACCCTGAAGAGGGTAATGACCAGATTCTCCTAAAATGCCTCTGAAAAACTATGTACATGAAAGTTCCCAGAACTGCTTATACAATATTGTGGCCACTAATAATCTCATAATGAAAACACTAGGCAAGATGGCATGAGGTTCACAGTGGTAGGATTAGCAGAGAATATATTACTAAAGATATGAGTAGGTGATAGTTACAAGAACAAATATAAAAAATTAAATAAGGATGGTGATGTTATGACATCAAATATACTGTAAGAAACAATAATTTCAGAGAAACAATGGTAGAAAAACAAGTAGATATAAGTATTTTTGCTGGAAAATATATGACTATAATTATCCTCAAAAGTAAAATGTATGTTACACAATGTTACAGAATGGAAATAAAAACTCAAACAAGTTAGAAGCAAAAATTCATAGAAGACAGAGTCAGTACCTATTCTAATGCAACTCTTATATACTAATATTAAAGAGTCCTATAAAATTCAGATAAGTTAAATATATGTTGCACGGGAGCCAGCACCATGATACAGGAGGTAAAGCTGTCATCTGTGAAACAAGCATCCCATGTTGGTGCTGGTTCCTGTCCTTGTTGCTTCACTTCTGATTCGGCTCTATGGTTAATAGCCTAAGAAAAGCAGTGGAAGATACACCAAGTGATTGGGCCCCTGCCACTCATGTGGGAGATGGGAAGAAACTCCTGGCTCCTGGCTGCAGCCTGGCTCACCCAGCCATTGCAGCAAGATGCAGAGTCAACCAGAGATATCAGAGCTCTATCTCTCCTCTCTGCATCTCTTAAAGTAAACAAATCTTTAAAAAAGAAAACAAAAAAAAGTGGCTTTAAAAATGCATTACATGTATAGTGTGAATTATCAGGGATGCCAAGATTTCTCAAATATATGAACATCATTGTTGTCATTAGAACTTAAATAATTTTATTTGAGTTCATGACCAAATAGTCAAAATTCAAATTGTTTATATGTTCACAATGGACAGATAAACAGACTAGGATATTTAAAAACACAGGTAATGGTAATATGAATGATGGAACATAAACTTATTGGATATTTCAGAAAATAAAAGATTGTTATTAAGTGAGTAGAAATGAGTATTATAGTGAGAGAAATAATAGACTGATAAAAGACATATGGAAAATTGGTGATACACATATTACTAAACACTTTAAAAAAGAAAATATGCAAGAAAAAGAAAATCAAAGACAACGACGCCAGAATAGTTTCATTTTCTTTAGCTTTCACAACTAAAGGGAAATTTAGAGTCCCATAAACATCTGTAAAATGTGCAAAATATATTACCTTGTAGTGGTGAATGACTAACACAGTGTAAAGTGTCTCTGATAAACTGTACTTGAATGTTGCCAGGACAACTTACAGAACTTAGAAAGCTGATGACCTCACAATGTAAAACCCAAGCAAGATGGCCACCATTTCACTGGGCAAATTCTAACTTAAACTAGGGTTTTAAAGATACATGTATGTGGTAGGTAGAATGTCAAAGACCAAGAAATTCAAATATGCTGCAAATATTATGAAATGTAAAGAAATATACTGTGATTACTGTGAGAAAGAATGAATAATTTCCTAGAAACAATACTAATGACAGGAGGTAAGAGAAACTTTTTAAAAATAGCCCATACAAATAAATTAAATCTGTATAGGTAGCTGTTACATACTCAAATACAGCGACAACACATAAATGTTGCAGATGTTTTAAAATAAACTATGGTACTTATCATGAGAAGGAATGATTAATATTGTAGGATATCTGATTTAAAATGAAAAAGCAGGATTATGTATTTTTTGTCCTTCCAGAATTTAATTGATATTAGATGTTAATCACATCTATAAAATATCTACATAGCAACATCAATAACAGTGTTTGGCCAAACTCAGCACAACAGTGCAACTAAGTTGATTGATTTGAATTGTTGATTATAATAGTCTACTTATAAATACAGAATTCATAACATATCCTTAAATCAAATATAAACATCAAATCAAAGTATTTCTTCCATGTCAAAAACTAAAACTATACTTAAGACCAAAAAAAAAAGCTTGTCATTCTGCTTTATCTCATGGGAAAAATTTTATTTCTAGTTAGTGTACAAAACACAATATTCCACTCTATCACTGTCACCATGTGAATTACACCAAATGGGCAAGATTGAAACAAAACATTGCAAACCTCATTATACTCATCTAAGAATGTGAGAGGTAAACTGTACCAAGGTTGACGGCTTCCATGTGAGTACTTATGCTGGGATCCAGTGACCAGATTAGGCTGGGAAACATTGCTATAAAAAAGGCTCCTTGTTGGGCTACCAAGAAAGAAGACTGACAGTAGGTAGGCATTCAAGACGTAGCATATTTTGCACTGCTCTAACTATTTTGCTTGGTAAAAATCAGGCCTACTGAGCTTTAAAATGGACATAAATATGGAAATGATTTTGTAGTAATTCTGAGCTGTGGGTTGTAAAATCACAACTTGGATTAAAAAACCAGGGAGATATTCTGGTAGCAGAGATATTCCTGGTGAGAAAATGCTCTCTGGATTTCATGGCTGTCCTTGATACGACCATAACACAGAAAACATACATGCTCTCAAGAAAGAACATATTATCTATGGCAAGTAAATATATACCATTTGAAAACTAGCTCTGGGTTTGCTCCCGGGTTCTAGTAAGGACTGGGTATTTGACTATGCGGGGTCAAGGGACTATGAGAGCAATGATGTATTCTATCAGACCTACAAACTTCTAAAGAAGAGTAACTATAGCAGCAATAAATGGAAAGATGTATCATAGCTCAGGCTACTGCAGGCCCAGAAGGCATAAGTAAACTGACAAACAATGAGCCTCACCTCCCTTAATATTAGTGATTTTACAAAGACTACCACATGACTGTCAGAGAAAGTAAAAAATAAATAAATAAAAAGCAGTGGAATCTTGTTCATTGGCTTAGCAAGTTAATGCCAGTTGAAAGTATATCGATAGCAGTAGCACCCTGTTAAGGGACCTGTAAGGTAGTGGCATAAGTAAATCTCTGAGTATTATACCTGATCTAATTCATGGAGAAAAAAAATGACCAGAAACATTGATAATTATAGGTTCTCAGGACATAATAGTTTACCTAGTTGATCAGAAGATTGAAAACCGTAGATTTGTACCATGGATTTTTGAGAAGGATATGTGAAATGTGCCTATCAGAGTGGCTATAATGTTTGGTCTTTATAGTGCTTCCTAATAATGACTATATAGCAACTATGAAAGAAGAAACAGTAAGCACCCATGTAGACAGAATGATGTGAGCCATTGGTTTCAACAGGCCTCTGCCACTGCCCAGTCCCATTTATTACACAGTGGATACAAAAACACAGTGACCATGGTGGCTCAAATTGAAAGTGATCATAGACTTATTAAGCATAGATCTATTAGCATAAGCTATCATTCAATAATGTTGGCCCAGGTGCTGCCCCTGCTGTTTGGGCATTCTGCCAAAGGGACTAGCACATACTCTATGCTTCACTATTTCATAAGGTGACCATCAAGGTAGTTGATGAAAACTGATCAATTTGATTGGAATTTCTGTATATATATTAAATCAAATCTTGCCTTTTCTCCTTGCAGGTCATCAATCATCACTATTATATGAAGAATCACTGAGTTTTAATTCCCAGACATGAGATTATAAAAACAATGAGGTTATGTATACAATTTCCTATGAACATAGATCTAATTTTACTTTAAATAACATGAGGCAGGTGACTAAATAATGACATCCACTCTTTCTATCATACATGCCCACCCAGAATTTGTCATCCTGATAGAGCATCGACATGAATCCAGATGACATGGTTCTGTGAGACTGAAAGGTGGCATCATCATGTGGGTCACTCTACATCTTTGAAATTAATGGATTTTCAAGTACTGACAGGTTATTATGTAGTAGGAATTTGTCCATGAAATAAGAATGCATGAAGGAGTATCAGCTTATCATCATCACCCACACATGGCATTTTTGTTCTTTTGCTCTCCAGAATTTTAATTTATGTGGCCTAGATGTTCTCACTCCCAATGTAGGAATGCTTCTACAGGGAAGGATGTAGGAGTTCAATGAATTTTAATGTATGGCTGCTGCCATGTTACTTTGAGCCCCCTTTTGTCTCAGAAGACCTATGGCAAGAAAAGCCTTTATCCTGGCAAAAGTAAAATACTCTGAACATGTAATGGGTGGTGAAAACAAGTGTTTTCCTGCCATGGGTTGTTGGATATTTATAATCTTATCACAGGTCAAATAACTTTATTAACTTAAAAATTAGCCAGTTATAGATTTATTGATTTATTGAATTTTGAGTTCTGTCATGGTTGCCTAATGATTTACCAAATGATTTTAAAGGCCTCATAGAACCAGTGGGCCATATATTCCCCACTTCTGATAACAGAAAAGTATTGCATCTCAGATCAGCACAGCCTCAGCTCTTATAGCCAATTGGGAATTGAACCAGCAGATCTCTCTCTCTCTCCCTCTCCCTCTCCCTCTCCCTTTTCCCCTTCCCTCTCCCTCTCCCTCTCCCTCTCCCTCTCCTTCTCTTTCTGTGTAAATCTAAGTTTCATACAAATAAATAAATCTTAAAAAAATAAATAAAATGAAGCATCTGGATAGAAGGCTGGATCGTATATACACATTGGGAAATCTTTGGTGTAGAAAGCTGAAGTCATAAAACCAAATGACTGAGAACTGAAAAGAATCTTTCTGGAATTGAGGAAATCCCACAGTTAATATTTTGGAGGAAAATATTACCTTGAGAAAGAGAGGCAGAGGGAACAACAAAAGATAAATGATGGATTTAAGAAGCTAAACAGAAAAAATCTTTATAAACAATTAGGTGTATATGAACAGCTTATATTACTGAGAATTCAAGTAAGGTGAGGATTATGGATAACCACTGCATACCATGAGTTCAGTAGTGATTACAATAATTATTTCACAGGAAAAACAGAACAAATATGAGATGGAATTGTATTTCTGCATCTGTAGGTTTGACAATGGGAACAATTAGAATAGTCAGGTATTAAGATAATTAACTCTAAAGGAGAAGGAAGAAATAAACTTTGTGAAAGAATATGTTAAGTATCTGCCACAGCTGTGGCACAGCAGGTAAAGCCACTGCCTGCAGTGCCTGCATCCCATATGGGCATTTGTAGAAGTCCTAACTGATCCATTTCTGATCCAGCTCTCTGCTATGGCCTGGGAAAGCAGTAGAAGATGGCTCAAGTCCTTGGGCCCCTGCCCCCAATGAGGGAGACCCAGACGAAGCTCCTGGCTTTTGGCTTTGGATCAGCTCAGCTGAGGATATTGTGGCCTATTGGAAAGTGAACTAGTAGATGGGAGATCTATCTCTCACTCATTCTCTCTGTGTGTAATTCTTATTTTCAAATATATAAATAAATCTTTAAAATATGTTAAATAGAAAATTATGCATTCATTGACTTATTTTGATTTCTATATGATTTTTGTTGAAAATTTACTTTTTATGTCAAAGGTAGAGTTACAGAGAGGCAAAGGCACAGAGAGGTCTTCCGTCCACTGGTTCACAGCACCCAGAGTTTGGATAAACTGAAGCCAGGAGCCAGGAGTTTCTTCCAGGTCTCCCACGTGGGTACAGGGGCCCAAGGACTTGGGCATCTTCTACTGCTTTTACAGACCAAAGCAGAGACCTGAATCAGAGTTGAAATGCAATGAGATGAGAAATGGATCCCCAAAAACTAGGGAATGAGATGAAATGGGAGAAGTTCACAGAAAGTTTTTTTCGTATATATTATGAAAGTGAAAATAGTTAAAGAAAAATAATATTGTGGTGTATATATACTAAATAGTACATCAGAAAATTACATTTTATTTTTTCTTCTCTCTATTTGTTGAATTATTTACTTAATGTAGGAATAATCCTACAAGTGCAAAATAAATGGAAAGTAGATCATCATAATAATAAAAAGAAAGAATAAGAAAGGGAGGGAGATGGAGGGTGGAATCATGACCAGGAGGGAGATTAGGATGAGAAGTATAACTATGCTCCTAAATCAGTATATATAAAATAAATAAAATTTGCTCACTTTAAAATATTTAGTTATAAAAAAGGAGTAATACATTTAAAAAAGTGTTATTTTAAATATAACTAGGAATTGAAAAAAAAAGCTTTAAATGTCACTAGAAGAAGTACATTAGAGACATTTCAAAACTGTGCGATTCACAACTGTGATGACATGAGGGATTAGATGAATCCCTATTTATTTCCCATTGTGATTTATTTGAATGAAAAGCATCTTTGTTATGTGAAAAGTGAGTTTTTCCTATTGTTTATAATTATTTATGTCCTTAGTTACTGAGAAAAGCTGGAAATATGAATGCCAACAAGTATCCATGCTCTTTATTTTTTTCAAATTAAAGAGACTAAATGTACATTTGAATCCTAAAACTAAAGTATTAGAACTAGGTTACATTCCTTCAAACTCAAATGAATTATTCTATGTAGTTCCCAATATAATATTCATCATAAATAATGCCATAAAACAATGAGTTAGAAAAAAATCTCAAGACAGTTCTGCATTATAGGACATTCCCTCTGTTAATTATTATCAAAATGCAGTGTATCTGTTATTAAGATATTCTTTTTTCTGCAACTATCCAATAGGTACTGGACTATTCCTTGGAGATCACTGAATCAACTCAAATGGAACCTTCTAATAATTTCAGGGAATGTTTCCTACGTGGAAACTAGTGAGGAACTGATAGAATTAAGGGAGATTCTAAAAAGCAGACCTTGCAAAAAACACATACTAAAGTGTAAGAAAGGATTTTTACAGCAGGAACTTGGCTCCAAGCAACTTCTATTCATGGTCCACACATAGATAAAGGAACTGGATCACAGCCCATCTCTACACAATGAATTGTTCTTGATCAAGAATACCAGAAGCCCTGAGATAGGGAATCAGTTAATGATGCAAGAGGAAACAGAGCTCCACATTAACAAAAGAAACTGGCAAGTGCAGAAAGGAGGAAAAACAAGACTCTACTCTCTTGATTGAAAATAAAAGGTTAGGCTGGATATGTAATCCCAAGATGTCATTAAGAAGAAGACTAAGAATAAAATAACGGCCAGCACTGCGGCTCAATAGGCTAATCCTCTGCCTGTGGCTCCAGCACACCAAGTCCTAGTTCTGGTCTGGGCACCAGATTCTGTCCCGGTTGCCCCTCTTCCACCAGCTCTCTGCCATGGCCCAGGAGTGCAGTGGAGGATGGCCCAAGTCTTTGGGTCCTGCACCCGCATGGGAGACCAAGACAAACACCTGGTTCCTGCCTTCAGATCAGCATGGTGCACCAGCTGTGGCGGCCATTGGAGGATGAACCAACGGCAAAGGAAGACCTTTCTGTCTATCTCTCTCTCTGTCCACTCTGCCTGTCAAAAAAATTTAAAAAATAAAAAAAAATAAAATAATAAAATAAGTTGAAAGACTGATATTGTACCTTCTAAAAAGTAGGTTTAATTTTTTTGCTTTGGTTTATATTTACATGCTTGGTGCTTTTCAGAAATCATATAGCAAGAGTTGTGCATACAATCAAAGCCTGAGATCAATTTTTACAGCTGTGATAAATCACTGGGAAATACACTGTGATGATATTTCCCATCTTTCATTAGCCCTATACTTCAAAGTTTTCCAAGAGAAAAGTAATCTCTGCTGTTTTTCCTAGGAGGTAGGTATACAAGAGAAAATATAAAAACTAGGTTATTGTCAATATGTAGGGAATTATCCCATTAAAATCCAAATGAAAATAAACCTTCCTAGTTCTCATATCCGAAACTTTGCAGAGTTTGGCAATGTAATTGTTCTTCTAATTATTAACTCTCACATTCTGATTTAAAACTGGTGACTCAGTTTGCATCTGTTGTGTACAGGATATTGTTGCTATATTTTACTAACATATGTGGCCATAAGAATTCTCTTTCTCATAGAAATAAAAAAAAAAACTCAGTGAATCTATTCCTATATTTAAGGTGCTTCCTCCCACTCTCTATACTTTATTTATGTTAATATCTAGGAAATGTTTTCCCTAGTAACCAAAGGGAGCTCTTTACTTAGTGACTATAACTCAGTCTTAGAGTGTTAAGCATCTATTTTGACAAAAAGCACAAATTAAGAAAAATATTCAATGGGAATTTAAGTAAAAACATGTTAAACTAATGGCAATTTTGTTACTAAATAGAAGTCTTTCTGGAGTTTTCCCACTTGGAGATTTTGACATATTGTTACACGCTAGATTCTCCTCTAATTAGCTACAATTAGAAGAAATTACCATTTATTATAGATGCTACATTAAGAAGTTTTGCTAGAGGCTGGGACTGTAAGCCTCTACCTGTGGTGCCAGAATCCCATATGGGTACTGGTTCAACTCCCAGCTGCTCCTCTTTCAATCCAGCTCACTGCTATGGCCTGGGAAAGCAGTTGAAGAAGGCCTGAATGCTTGGGCCCCTGCACCAGCATATGAGGCCTGGAAAAAGCACCTGGCTTCTTGCTCCTGGGTTTGGATAGACTCAGATCCAGCTGTAACTGCCATGGAAGGACTGAACCAGTGGATAGAAGACCTTTGTCTCTGTCACTGCCTCTCCCTGTCTGTAACTCTCTCTGTCAAATAAATAAATAAAAATCTTAAAAGAATTATGCTATAGAGGCAGTTTCCCTTTCCAAATTCTTTTACTATTAATTGCAAATGCTATAGCTCACATCTCAGCAGTATCTAGAGCTGAAATATTTAATGATTAAAATCACAGTAGTAAAAAAAAAATTACCTCTTTTTGCCACACTCGATGGGAAATGGCTAACATAGATGGCAAAGATAATGAAAAAGTGATTCCTTACAATAGAAACCTATTTGCTGTAACATCAACTAATTATAATTGCTCATTTTAAAAGAATGGGATATCTGCATTCTGGTTTCCTGCTTAGTTGTTGAATTACTTCATATATAAATTTTAAACATCTATTGAATTCATTTCTATTAACTGTCAACACTCATTTTAAAGATTCATTTATTCATTTGAAAGAGTTTCAATAACAGAGGAAGTAGAGATAGGAGAGGGAGGAAGAGAGAGGAAAGATAGACAGACATTTTATCATCCAATGTTCATTCACCAAAGACTGGAAGGACAGGCTGGTCCAGGCCAAATCCTGGAGATGGAATATTCTTCTGCCTCTCTGTACCTTTGCCTTTCAAATAAATAAATAAAATAAATCTTAAGAAATATTTCAGACATGGGAGTACACACATCCCTATTGCTACATGCAGGTCTACTACTGTATCATGAAATCAACCATAAACAATATGTAAAGAATAAGCATGCCTGTGTTTCAATTGTCTGGTTCCTACTGACAATCTGTTCTAGCAAGACACTTGGTGTCATTAGCTGAAGAACACTGTATTTACCATTCCTTAGTTTATCATTTATCTACACACAATGATTATTAGAGTTTCAATTAGGAACGCTACTAGTAGAATGGAACAATCATAATCCTTTGTAAAAGAACTTGGTATATGCATCTGTTTATATGTCAGATGCTGGGAAGCATTTTTAACAGGTATGAGAAGGCAGAACTACATGTAGATCTTTCAACAATCCCAACTGGACAAGATGATGTCTTCTGGAGCTATACTAAACTGACTATTGCCCCTGCTCCTGTACCTCTGTGCTGCTACTTAATCTGCCTTGTTCCTGTGCTGAATGTGGATCCTGTTCCAATACTCCTATTCTCCTGTCTCTATCCACTTGGCATTGTTCATCCCAACATCTTGTTTCTAGACCTGACTACATTGTCTCCATAGTCAATGAGCCCATGACATACAAAATCTTCATAAATTCTTATGCTCTGGATAGTATATATATTTTTCATTTAAAAAATGAAACACCACCACTTCTGTTGTTCTCTATTCCTGAGACAACCTTTTGTTGTTTATACAGTTGACATAATTGTACAAATCCTTTAAAACCTGTAAATTTTTATATTTCTGAATTTTCCTATACAAATTCTCCTCTCCACATAATACAAATAAGAAATTTACAGGTAGATTACAAAATTAGCATGTGAAAAGTTAAACTCAAGTATTATTAAAAGAAAATGCATGTACCTCCTGGTTAAGAAAATACTTAAAAAACACAATTTGAGAAAAATGCAGAAACACAACTATAATAATATTGTGTATTCTTCCCTAGTTACTCTAAAGAGAACAAGAATGAAAGTCTAAAACTAGAAGATACACATTTACTGATAAGATGTGAATACCCATAACATAAAGGGAATTTTGGAGCTATAAGACCAGAAAACCAATTAAATGACAGAGACTGACACACTACATGAAGAACAAGACCTAACATACTGCTGCCTCCAAAACTACATTTTAAATATAAAGACATAGGAAGGGGATGGATCTGAGGCCAAGTTTGTCAAAGGACAGCAAATTTCATTCATATTGTTATAAGTTAAAGTGATCTATTGTACAGCATTCTGACATTATTTAATGGCACTATATTCACTGTAAAAGTCACAGAGAGATTAAATATTATAGATTGTTTTGATAAAAAGTAAATTATTTTGATAAAGATACGTGTATAATAAAATGCACAGAGAAATCAGCTTGACTTAGCTATTTCACATTGACTTATATATTCCACATATGCATTTTTTTTCTGATTTGTATCTTTTATTTTTTTTAAAATTTTATTTAATGAATATAAATTTCCAGTGTACAGCTTATAGATTACAATGGCTTCCCTCTCCCATAACTTCCCTCCCACCCACAACCCTCCCCTCTCCCGCTCCCTCTCCCCTTCCATTTGCATCAAGATTCCTTTTCAATTCTCTTTATATACAGAAGATCAATTTAGTATAAAGATTGCAACAGTTTGCACCCACATAGAAACATGAAGTGAAACATACTGTTGGAGTACTAGTTATAGCATTAAATCAAAATGTACAGCACATTAAGGACAGAGATTCCACATGAGGAGCAAGTTCACAGTGGCTCCTGTTGTTGACCCAACAAATTGACACTCTAGTTTATGGTGCCAGTAACCACCCTAGGCTGTCGTCATGAGTTGCCAAGACTATGGAAGCCTTCCAAGTTCGCCAACTGCTCATATTTAGACAAGGTCATAAAAGACAGAGTGAGGATAGTAACCAATGATCCTAAGAGTGGCATTTACCAGGTTTCAACACTTATACAGCATTAAGTGGGGAAGAGGACCATCAGTACACCCAGGTTGGGAGTAGAGCCATTGGTGGTAGAGGTTATGATTACAAAGGAATGAGGCCCAAGTGCATTAGACAGGGTCTAGAACAAAGGACAGAGTCATTATTAGAGGAGCTGTCTAAGCTACAATTAAGTTTTCTGACTGAGAGGCAAATAGAACCTCACAGAAGGGGCTTGATAATAATCTGGTGGGCTTTAGGCCTTGTAAGTTAAGAGGCCCAGACCTATCTATCTCTTCACATGGGGTATATCCTAAGGGAGGTGTGAACCTCCTAGGGGAAGGCACTCTGTTGACTTTCATTACTTGGCTGGCCTGGGAGGAGAGCTGGCCAGGTAAAGGCAGGTGGCATCTCTAACAAGAAATTTACAGTTCTGCCTGCAATGTTGCTGACCCTACTTGACCATCCCCTCAGCTGCAGTGGTCACTTTGGAAGTTGGGCTGAGTGATGGGCTTTTCAGCTTAGAGCCAATAAGATCTGTGGCTCTGACCTGGGCATCCTTCGACTCCAGGGCAGGTCCATTTCCAGTGATCCAACTCTTGCAGAGCTGCCAGGGCTCTTCACAAGCTGACTTCTGCTGAAGCCCAGGCTTACCACATTGAAAGCCACTGCAGTGGACTGGCCTGTTGGGTCTCCTTGAGGGCAGATCACTGTACATATCAGCCATTCATAGGCCTGCCACCCATTGCTTCTGATGCCGAGCTTTCTTTTCCTCCTGGTTTTTGTTAAAGCAGACCAGAGGATGCAAGTCAAGGGAGTGCCCGTGTCCCATCTCTAATCTTCAGTGGCCTGAACTACAAGTCTATAGTCACAGGCATGTTCTGTAGTAGTTTCTCTAAGGTAGACAATGCCCATGAGGAAAATTATATTCTCACTTGAAAACTTTCTTTCCCTTTGGTCTGAAAGGAAGGTTTTTTTCTACTTACTGTTTACTTCGCTGATGGCGAAGTGAATCTAGCTATGAGATTATTATTTAAGCTCTTATTTTGGCTAGCTATTACAGAAAGATGTTAGCCATCTCTTTTATAAGGTCTAAAGATTAAATTGTACATCCTACAGATTCCTTCATAATAGAATTAGTTTCCTACCTTGAAGAGAATAGAGAAATGAAAGAACAAGTTGGGCTTAGAATAGAGAAATGAGGGAGCAAGTCCTAGATCGCTTGCTGACAATAGCAATATCACATGAATACTTAGCAAACAGTTTCAACCATTAGATAACAACTTAAGAAAACATTTACCAGAAGGTCCAATGCCTTCTATAAATTTTAAGAATCATGTATTTGAAAACACCTCTTAAATATCTAACATGGTGTAGTTTGTTTAACCAGTAAACTTAAGCACAACCATATAAAATGTTTTTAGTTTCTTTCTACCAACAAGTTTAAAACATACCACATATACATTTCTTAAAACCATCTATTACTGACTAACATATTCAATCTGGCTAGTTTGATATACTAAATTAGGTATTTTAAAAGATAAAAAAAATTCAAATGGGTTAAAGTTATGTGTAAAGACCATTGCAAGACCATTTAAAAGAACAGATTAATTACATTCCTATAGACTAATCAGGCCTTAGGTCAGAAAAAATAACCATGGCTACTGAAATTACATAATGATAACGGAGGTAGTTTTCCTTATGTATATGAACTTAACATTGTACCAAATTACATGAGGCAAAGATTACAGAATTACAAGGAAAAGTATATGTACTAATGATAATTAGCATGAATAAATAGTAGAGTATAAATTCAAATGTGGTAGTGAGTACTTAGCAGTATATAATCATCGAGAGATGCTACTTAATATTATAGGGAAAAGATAAATTCTATCACTCCAAATATTGACAAGAATAAGTAAATATACCCACATAAAAGATCAGTAAATTCATACACTGCCAACACATCCTACTAAATTTAACTTGATACACAACCTACAACCCAGTTTTTCCCATCACATAAAAAATTACCATGCATTGTCATGAACAAGAATGACACTGACAACACCTTCAAAAATAAACTCTGAAAAAGCCAAGTCCCCTAAGCAGTTGAATGAGTGCATTTCTAAAACACAGCTTCAGACAGCAGCACACTTGCACAAAAGTGAAAAATATTTCCAATATAATATCAAAGTTGCAATAGAGTAAAAGCCAAGCAAAGTTTCTCTTTTGTAGAAATGGTACAGAAAAATCACAACCAAAAAGAAAAAGGAAAACCCGACCGAACCAAACAGAAAAAAAAAAAAAAACCCACAAGACTTTGCCACTTCTGGGTTCAAAGGTGAATGAGATCCAGAAGACATTTGAACTGACCAAGGCCCATTGATCCACCTGGGTGGTCCATCCATGGGTCCCTCTGTTCCTATTTCAACTTAGCAGGAAGCAAACACTTCAAGAATTCTGCTTCCTTTTCCACAAGCATTATCATCCTATCTAACCAGGTTAAATCCAAGAAAATGAAACGCTTATGCAAAAATCATAAAACTAATTCCTAAATTGGTAGATTAAAAGGAGCTAAATGGCATTAAGTCTCTACAAAGATGTGAAAGGGGACCAGCTCAGAGAAGACACCTACTTCATCCTATCTGAATCTCTTATGAAAATTCAGTTCCCATTATCAGAAATTTAAAGGGGTCTCATTTCAGGGGCCATTAGGTCTCTCCCTCAAGAATGGCTGAAGACGCACATAAGTGAGTTCTCTCCAGGGGGTCTACTATGAAAGCCAAACTGAGTTGTCATCTCTTAGAGGCTCTTTCTGAGTCCACTTTGTACTCTGCACAGCTTCAGGACTCTGCCATTCAGAACTTACTGCCTTTGAACCTTAGACCATAACTTGCAGCTAAAATAAAACTGTTTCTTTCCAACTTATTCATCTGTGGCACTGTGTTTTTAGGCAAAGCAAATGGGCTCAACCTCTAGAAAGCACCGTGCTGTTTGGCTGCAGGACAGAAAATTCAAGGGACTCAGATAACCACTAGGGAGATAGGAGTGACCCAGGACAACACAGATCATAGTTTCTCCCCACATGAACCCCACACATGCAGTCCCGGTTCTCCTCAATGGGTCTCCAGTCCTTACCACACAATGGGGAAGACACAGGACTGCAGGTGTGGAGCTGCCTAGAGAGGGCTCAGGGACCTAGCCAAAGTCACTGCTTGTAGATCTGGGATGGCATGACTGAGGTCCTGGGTCTTGGCCAAGCCCACATCCTCTGGACTTTGGAGGGGAGGAGAGGCATTTAATGAGATTCCAGAGCAGGAAGCTCAGGTCTGTAAATCCTAGAGCTGACCACTGGGAAGACTGGAGTTGACTACAGTCATTTCTAGTAGATTTCCACCAGCTACCTACTAGTCTCCCACATGATGCCCAGCCCCCTACACTCACCATTTCCAGCTTCTGAGGGGTCAGGACGTCTCCTTTTTCAGGTCCTGCTGTGAAAATAAAGCCACAGAAAGCAAAGCCTGAGCGACTCACTACCTTTCTCTTCCTGTCAGCCAAGCCCATCTGGAACTACCGCTGTGCCCCAAAGCGCGTTACTGTGACATGGGTGCCTGATGATTGGACAGTTTGCGAAACATGAGTATGCAAGACTTCACAAAAGACACAGCCAATCAGAATCCTCTATGTCACAGGAAGACTCCTTAGGGTTCTGCTGAGTGAACTGGAAGTGAGGGGTGAGGTTTGAGTTCCGGTTTGAAGCCTGTTTCTGCTTGGCTGTTGACCTCCTTACACCTGATGGTAGATCCCATTCCTGTCAGTCCCTCCTGGAGTACCCCCTGGCTGCACATGTCCAAGATCCTGCTATCAAGTTGTGATCTGGAGCTTGCAGGGGCCTGCTGGAGGTAAGTTCAGTCCACTAAACGTTCATTGTCTTCTGGACTTTATTTTTATTATTATTTTATCCAGATTCTCAAATCACTTGTATTTCTTAAATACTGCTTGGTTGATATCTCTTTATGGATATTATATAAATTAGTCTTCTTTTGGTTAATTTTTCTTCTAAGCTTTTGCATTCTAGTCTGCTTTTGTCACTTAATATTATTTTATTTGTTTTTTGGAGGTACATAGTAATTCTATGAATTTTATTTATTAATTTCAGATCCAGCAATTAGTTGAATTTTTGTATTTGGGTTTAGATTATGTTGGGTTACCTATATGATAGTGTGACTTACATACGTTGTTGTATAAAAGTATCCTTATACCTTGTGTTTCCAGGAGTACACCTCCAGTGCAATGTTAGAGACAGATAGTGAGCAGTGGCAACCTTGTCTGAGTCCACTCTGAGGGAAAAAGCTCTCAATGAGTCCATATTACTGTGTATCATATTTGTGTATCATGTTTGTTGTAGGGTCATTATAGGCAATCTTGATCAGATAAGGAAGTTACTATTTCTGTATTGTTCTAATAGATGTTTTTTAATAGGTACCTGCCAGAATTTATTAAACAGTTTTAAATATTTAAAGTTTAAACATTTAATCAAACCTTTAATTTAAAGGCTTAACCTGCTGCACCACAGCACCAGCCCCAGGATATAAGACCTTGACATATAAAAGCATGATAACTGTTTTCTGAAAAAAAAAGTTATATGTACTTATTGAAATTGCCATTTAAAACTGACTTTTTAAATTCCATAAAAATGTTTTTTTTTTAAATCCAATAGAAAAATGTGTTTTTATAACTTTTATTTAATGAATATAAATTTCCAAAGTACAGCTTATGGATTACAATGACTTTTTTATATATGACACTGGATACATATTAGGCAGAATTACAAACATTAATTCTTTAAACATCACAGTTGTGATGGAAATAAATTATTTCTTTGTTCTGTAATTTTTCATTCTTGTTTTTTGTATCTCTTACACAATATTAACAAAACTGCACCTTCCATTTTTGTAAATATCCACACCTTTTTATGTAAAAGAATCATTTAGGAAATAGTTTATGTGGTGTTGTATACGGGAAAAGCACTTATGAAACTAAAATTCAGTAAAATAGCAAATTAAATTGTGTTAGTTTTTTAAAATATATTTTGACCATTGTTAGTTATAAACAATCATCACCAAAGACAAAAACTAGACAAATTTGTTGTCATTCTTTATGAGATTTTGTATTATACTTGTTTCAAGTTGTTACTGAAAAAAGAAACAGGAATATAGAAATTCGTTTTGTGCATCATTTTTTTAAATCCTAACCATCGTTTTTTGTTTTTTTTTTTATTATGTAAAGCTTTTATTTAATGAATATAAATTTCCAAAATACAGCTTATGGATTATAATGGCTTCCGCACCTGAATAACTTCCCTCCCACCCACAACCCTCCTCTTTCCTGCTCTCTTTCCTTCCATTCACATCAAGATTCATTTCCAATACTCTTTATATAAAGAAAATCAGTTTAGTATATATAAAGTAAAGATTTCAACAGTTTGCCCTCACATAGCAACACAAAGTGAAAAACACTGTTGGAGTACTATGACAGAGACCCTACATGATTTTTCTTTTAAAGTTGATTAATTTTCTATGCAATTTCAAACTTAACACCAAGTTGTTGTTTTTTTTCATTTTCAATTATCTTTATAAACAGCAGATCGATTCAGTATATACTAAGTAAAGATTTCATTTGTTTGCACCCACACAGAAACACAAAGTGTAAAAATAATGTTTCAGTACTAGTCATAGCATTACTTCACATTAGACAACCCATTAAGGACAGATCCCACATGGGACATAAGTACACAGTGACTCTTGATGTTGATTTAACAATTTAACACTCTTGTTTATGGCATCAGAAATCTCCTTAGGCTCTAGCAATGAGTTGCTGAGGCTATGGAAGCCTTTAGGATTTGCCGACTTCTATCTTATTCTTACAGGGTCATAGTCATAGTGGAAGTTCTCTCCTCCCTTCAGAGAAAGGTACCTCCTACTTTGATGGCCCCATTCATTCCACTGGGATCACACTCACTGAGATATTTAATTTAGGTGTTTTTTTTTCCATGGTGTTCTGTCTTTCCATGCCTACAATACTATCATGGGCTCTTCAGCCAGATCCGAATGCCTTAAGGGCTGATTCTGAGGCCAGAGTGCTATTTAGGACATCTGCCATTCTATGAGTCTGCTGTGTATCCCACTTCCCATGCTGGATCTTTCTCTCCTTTTTTGATTTTATCAGTTAGTATTAGCAGGCACTAGTCTTGTTTGTGTGATCCCTTTGACTCTTCAACCTATCAGGGCCATCAATTGTGAACTGAAATTGATCAAATGGACGAGTGATTTGGCTTTGGTACATGCCACCTTGATGGGATTGTATTGGAATCCCCTGGCACATTTCTAATGACACCATTTGGGCCAAGTCCGATTGAGCATGTCCCAAATTGTACATCTCCTCTCTCTCTTTTTCCCACTCTTATATTTAACAGGGATCACTTTTGAGTTAAAATTTAAACACCTAAGAATAATTGTGTGTTAATTACAGAGTTCAACCACTACTACTAGAACAACAACAACAAAAAGTACTAAAAAGGATAAAGTATTACATTGTACATCAACAGTCAGGGCAAGAGCTGATCAAGTCACTGTTTCTTATAGTGTCCATTTCACTTCAATAGGTTTTCCCTTTGGTGCTCAGTTAGTTGTCGCCGATCAGGGAGAACAAATGATATTTGTCTCTTTGGGACTGGCTTAATTCACTCAGCATGATGTTTTCCAAATTCCTCCATCTTGTTGCAAATGACCGGGTTGCAATGTTTCTTACTGCTGTATAGTATTCTATGGAGTACATGTCCCATAATTTCTTTATCCAGTCCACTGTTGATGGGCATTTGGGTTGGTTCCAGGTCTTAGCTATTGTGAATTGAGCTGCAATAAACATTAATGTGCTGACAGCTTTTTTGTTTGCCAATTTAATTTCCTTTGGGTAAATTGCAAGGAGTGGGATGGCTGGATTGAATGGTAGGGTTATATTCAGGTTTCTAAGGAATCTCCAGACTGACTTCCATACTGGCTTCACCAGTTTGCATTCCCACCAACAGTGGGTTAGTGTCCCTTTTTCCCCACATCCTCGCCAGCATCTATTGTTGGTAGATTTCTGAATGTGAGCCTTCTAACTGGGGTGAGGTGAAACCTCATTGTGGTTTTGATTTGCATTTCTCTGATTGCTATTGATCTTGAACATTTTCTCATGTGTCTGTTGGCCATTTGGATTTCCTCTTTCGAAAAATGTCTCTTGAGGTCCTTGGCCCATCTCTTAAGTGGGTTGTTTGTTTTGATGTTGTGGAGTTTCTTGATTTCTTTGTAGAATCTGGTTATCAACCATTTATCTGTAGCATAGTTTGCAAATATTTTTTCCCATTCTATCAGTTGTCTCTTCACTTTCCTGTTTCTTTTGAAGTATAGAAACTTCTCAATTTGATGCAGTCCCAAATGTTAATTTTGCTGTGACTGCCTGTGCTACTGGGGTCTTTTCCAAGAAGTCTTTGCCCTATGACCAATTGTTCATTCAGGAGCATGTTATTCAGTCTCCATATGTTTGCACGTGCTCTAGGGATTCCTGAGTTGCTTATTCCCAGCTTCATTCCTTTATGGTCTGAGAAGCTGCATGGTATGATTCTAATTTTTTTGAATTTGCTGAGATTTGCTTTATGGCCTATATGCGGTCAGTCCTAGAGAAGGTTCCATGTACTGCTGAGAATAATGTAAATGCTTTCTGTGTAAGATGAAAAGTTCTGTAGATATCTGTTAGATCCATTTGAGCTATAGTGTCATTTAAATCTACTGTCTCCTTGTTGATTTTCTGTCCTGTTGATCTGTCTATCTCTGAGTGTGGAATATTGAAGTTTCCCAGTACTATTGTATTCGGGTCTAAGTCTCCCTTTAAGTCCCTTAACAAAGCTTTTAAATAAACTGGTGCCCTGTAGTTAGGTGCATATACATTTCTTACATCTTCCTGTTGATTTGATCCCTTAATCATCATATAGTGCCCCTCTTTTTCTCTCCTAATAGTTTTTGTGGTAAAATTTATATTATCTTACAAAATTAATTTTTTAAAAATATCATGTAGGATCTCTGACTTTAATATGCTATACACTGTTATGTAATGCTATAACTAGTACTCCAACAGTATTTTTTCACTTTGTATTGCTATGTGGGGGCAAACTGTTGAAATCTTTACTTAATATATACAAAACTGATTTTCTAGATTTAAAGAGAATTGAAAATGAATCTTGATGTGAATGGAAGGGGAGAGCGAGTGGGAAAGGGCAGGGTTGTGGGTGGGAGGGAAGTTATGGAGGGGAAGCCATTGTAATCCATAAGCTCTATTTTGGAAATTTATATTCATTAAATAAAAGTTAAAAAAATATTATGTTCTCTGATATCAAGATGGCTACACCCACTCTTTTTTCCTTTCAGTTCGCATGGTATATCTTTTTCCAGCCTTTCACTTTGAGTCTGTGTGCATCTTTGTAAAAAATGTGTTTCTTTAAGGAGCAAAAAATGGGTTTTGTTCCTTAACCCAATCAGCCAATCGTTGTCTTTTAACTGGACAGTTCAGGCCTTTAACTATCGATAAGTAGTAACTTTGCCCTACCATTTGCCAAAGATATTTTCCAATATACGCTTTGAATTTCCTGTGATCTTTTGCTGTGAGGTTTCCTTCCTTTACCTTCTTTCTTTTTTTATTTTTTTTTTTATTTTTCACAAGCAGAGTGGACAGTGAGAGAGAGACAGAGAGAAAGGTCTTCCTTTTGCTGTTGGTTCACCCTCCAATGGCCGCAGCGGTAGGTGTGCTGCAGCCGGTGCACCACGCTGATCTGATGGCAGGAGCCAGGTGCTTCTCCTGGTCTCCCATGGGGTGCAGGGCCCAAGGACTTGGGCCATCCTCCACTGTACTCCCGGGCCACAGCAGAGAGCTGGCCTGGAAGAGGGGCAACCAGGACAGGATCGGTGCCCCGACTGGGACCAGACCCTGGTGTGCCAGCGCCGCAAGGCGGACGATTAGCCTAGTGAGCCACAGTGCCTGTGATCTTATGCTGTGAGTTTTCCTTCCTTTACCTTCTTTCATACTGATGACTGTGTTTCTGTGTTTCTGCGTGTAACACATCTTTAAGCATCTTTTGCATGGCTGGACGAGTGGCGACGGATTCTTTCAATTTTTGTTTGCTGTGAAAGGTCTTTATTTCACCTTCATTCACAAATGAGAGCTTTGTAGGATATAATATTCTGGGCTGACAGTTTTTCTCTCTTAGTACCTGGGCTATATCTCACCATTCCCTCTTCGCTTGTAGGGTTTCTGATGAGAAGTCAGCTGTGAGTCTATTTGGGGATCCTCTAAGAGTAATCTGACGTTTCTCTCTTCAGCATTTTAAGATCTTTTCTTTATGTTTCACTGTGGTGAGTTTAATTACAATGTGTCATGGTGAGGATCTCTTTTGGTCATGTTTATTAGGGATGCTATAAGCTTCCTGTACTAGGATGCCTCTGTCCTTCTCCAAACCTGGGAAATTTTATGCTAGTATCTCACCAAATAGGCCTTCTAATTCTTTCTCCCTCTCCATACCTTCAGGAACTCCTAGAACCCAAATGTTAGGTTTTTTAATGTATCCTTTAGATTCCAGACAATATTTTTTAGATATCTAATTTCCTCTTTTTTCTTTGGTCTGCCTGTTTCCTTTCCTTTTCTCTGTCTTCTAAGTCCGATATTCTCTCTTCTGCTTCGCCCATTCTGTTTTTAAGGCTCTCTAATGTGTTTGTCATTTGATCTATTGAGTTCTTCATTTCATTGTGATTTCTTGTCACTATCAGAGTTTCTTGTTCTATTAGTTGGTTCATTTCATTTTGATTCCTCCTTAATATTTCATTTTCGCAAGAGAGATATTCTATCTTGTCCATTAAGAATTTCTGTAGTCAAGAGTTTGTTTTTGATAACTTCTTAATGTTCTTATCAATTTTTTGAGATCTGCTTCTTGCATTTCTTCTATCTCATCATCTTCATAATC
Organism: Lepus europaeus; assembly: GCF_033115175.1. Classification (NCBI taxonomy): domain Eukaryota; kingdom Metazoa; phylum Chordata; class Mammalia; order Lagomorpha; family Leporidae; genus Lepus; species Lepus europaeus. Next base: position 29,273,644 of record NC_084851.1, on the reverse strand, counting down.
TTGAATTGGGGTGTCTTTTTCATTTGGGGTCATCCTAGTCTCTTCCTTGATCTTCTTACCTTGATTTCTATGTTTGTTTGGCATCTTGGAGGTATTCTTTGTTTCCTTCACTGTGGTGTTTTTTTTTTCTCATCATACTATGACTCTAGATTAAGTGGACTGTCTGCCTTTGAGATCCTTAGAGGCTATGATGGGTGTGGCCAGAGAGCTCTGTTTGGTTCTTCAGGGTTAAGGGTGTGCCCAAGGTGACTCACCCAGATTGTTCTCTGGGTAGCTTGCTTGCTCTTTTTTTTTCTTTTCTTTTTTTTTTGGACTCAGGAAGTAATTCTACACAGCTCGCCAGGTTGCCTAAGTTACCGAGTTTGTTTTACATATGTGAAATGGTACCTGCTCTTTGTCTTGCTTGACTTGTAAGTTGAGTGGAGAGAGAGTCTAGAGACCCTGCCGGTTCCACCTATTCATTCGCTTTTTTTTTCTCTCCTCCAGTCAGCCTGGTGCACTTGCCCCAGAAGGACCTCAGGCCTCCTTCTGTCTTTCCCCACCAATGTCTCAGGTTGCTGAGAGGTCCCTGCCTCACCTCTCATTCCAGCACTGGTGCTCAAATTCTGCGGCTGGGTTTCTGTGGCTGGGCTCCCACAATTCCCCACTCTCGCAGCTCCTCTCCTGAAGCACGGCTCGGCTCAGCGGTGGGCGACCTTGGTCTCCCCATAGGTCGTCTGTGTCACATTCACTAGATCCGGAAGTTTCCTCTGCAGTTTTTTTTTTTTTTCTGAGTCGTGTCCTGAGGATACAGTAACTCCATTTTTGATAAATTATCTTTTCCCGGGCTATTGGTGCATGCCCTAACTATTCCACCATCCGCAGTAATCTTTCTATCACTAAGTATCTTAACCATCATTTTTAAAAACAATTTAGGTAGAGTATTAAAAACTTTAATATCAACTCCAAAAGTTTAAGACATTGCTGAATAGTTTCCCACCTTGCCTGTCAGGTGCATCTTCTCCATTAAACCATGTGACCTTCCCCAGTCTAAATGGCTGAGCACTCTTCCTCAGATTCTGTCCCATCTGTTCTGGTGGATGCCCTACTTCATTAAGTCTTGCTACTTTGCTTACAGAAAAAGATATGATTTTTTGAAAGGGTAATTTAAAGAGATGGATGAAAGAGGAAGGGAGGAAGGAAGGAGGAAGAGAGAGAAGTAGCCGGATTGAAAGTTAGAGAGAGAGAAAGATCTCATCCACTGATTGACTTTCAAAATGGCTACAATGGCCGGGACCAGGCCAGGAGCTTCAAGCACCTACCAGGTCTCTCACATGGGGGTGTAAGGGTCCCAAGCACTTGATCTGTCTTCCATTGATTTTCTTCCCAAATTAACAGGGAACTGGATGAAAAGTGGAGCAGCCAGGACTCAAACCAGTGTTCACAGATACTAGTGTCACTGGTGGCATCTTGACTTGCAGCACTGAAATTCTGGCCCCTTAACTAAATTATTGATTTAAATTTTTTATTAGTCATGCTATAGAAAGGATAAAAAATATGTCTCTGGTAACTAGAGAAATCCATATTTTAAAATTATTATTAAATTAAAAAGTGATAAGGAAGTATACATTCAAAATAAGGGAATATATTACATATATCAATAAATTACTGTTAAATAACATATTAATCAATTAATTTAATTGAACAGTATTAAGTAAAATATTTCATTTTGTGAACTTTGAAAGTCAGTTATTCACCTAATTTTTAATTTGAAAACACACTTCATCACTCAATGAGTACTCATACAAGTAAGAAGAAAAACATGACTATCACAATATCCTACTTTTGTCTTTCATTATTTTCTATTTTCCTGAATGAAAGGAATAACATTAAATAATAAACTGCTTAGTTCAGCAAAGAATTATATTTTTTCAGAAAAACAGAAATTGTCTCCATCCTATAGAAGATAAAGGATTTCCAAAAGTATTAAAAAGTAGTAAGGAAATATGACAAAATAGCCAATTCTAGACAATTTTCAATTTACTTATAAAATGGAGCATATTTTGTGCTTTTTAAAAATATTGGAGCTGATATAGACTCTAAAATGGCCTTATGTATAGAACATACATAAAAGCAAACATACATGAAGTTTTAAAATTTATATGCAGTAATCTAAATTAGGCATATATGTGAATATATAATTACATAATATCAAAAGGCCAAGGTAATATTTGGTAGTGTGGATGGATTTTTTACCTAATGTAGGATCATAATCATACAAAAATACAAATAAATAAAAAGATCATTAAATTACATAAATTTTTTAAGACTTCTGTTTAACAAAATTAAAACATAATAAAAAAACTAAGACAATGCATTTATTTAGGAAAACATTACATCTACACTATATTAATTTAGAACTTTCATGAAATTATGTAAACAAAAATGAATCATCCAATGAAAATGGACATAGACTATAAAGGCCTATTCTGTAAAAGGAAAGTTTAAGTGAGAAACAATTGGAGCTGTGGCATCTCCATAGCAGTTAGTGTACTACAAATTACAATACTGAGGGTTTTTTTTTTGGATTATTAAACAAAAATGTTTCTACTGTCAAAAGCATTGGCAAAAATGCATATTACAGGGCTGGTGCCATGACATAGCAGGTATAGATGCCACTTGCAGGGCTGGCATCCCATATGGCCATTGGTTCGAGTCCCAGCTGCTTCACATTTAATCCAGCTGTAGGGAAACCTGTAAGAAGCTCCTGGCTCCCAGCTTCATATGGGTAAAAGTCTGGCCATTGTGGCCATGTGAGGAGTGAACCAAAGGATGGAACATTTTTCTCTCTCTCTGCATCATCCTCTCTGTAAATCTGCTTTCCAAATAAATAAATAAATCTTTTTTTAAAAAAAATGTTTAGAAGTGTACATTACTGGTAGATGTGTAACTTGGGAAATATTTTATGGAAAATCTAAGGAATATCTATTGGAATTTAAAATGTGTATTGTTCTTCACTAACAACCCCTCAAGTAGGAACTTTTCATATACAATAGTTCCTAGGTATATAAACCATTCTACTGGTTACAGTGCTTCCTGTGATAGGGAAAACATCATCAATAAAACAAAATGGGCAAACCAAAGTGATCTCTGTCCTTAATGTATTGTACCAGGTGAATTAACAGTAAAACTACTACTCGAACAGTACTATATACTTTGTGTATTTGTGTGGCTGCAGTGTTGAAATATTTACTTTGTATATGCTTCTGTATATAAGATAATTGAAAATGAATCTTGATGAAGAATGGGGTGGGAGAGGGAGGGGGAGATGGGGTAGTTGATGTTGGGAGGGAGGTGATGGGGGGAAAAGATGGTATAATCCAAAAGTTGTATTTTGGGAATTTATATTTATTAAATAAAAGTTGAAAAAAATTAAAAATAAAGTGAATCAACAGGGGAACAGTTTATGTTGTATTTGTTTTACAAAGGATTGTTATATATTCATTTAAAACTGCAATAGAGCATTGATGTATTGATGCTGCATTGTTCAATCTATAATGAAAAAAAGAAAGGCAGGGAGGAAGGGATGGAAGAGGAAAAGATTGTTCACATGTATAAATTCCTGAACCCTGAAGGTAGGCAATTAGGAAGCACTCTGGAAAAATATATTATTAATGTGTTAGCAATCATTAGAAAATCGTGGTGGACTTTGAGACCTTTTTCCTGGTGTTAAATGGATTTAACTTAAACAGAAGCATTTGCATTACAACTCTGTCTCTCACTGTCTAACTCTCCCTGTCCAAAAAAATAAAGAAAGAAGAAAGAAAGAAAGAAAGAAAGAAAGAAAGAAAGAAAGAAAGAAAGAAAGAAAGAAAGAAAGAAAGAAAGAAAGAAAGAAGGTTTATATCTATCTGTCAAAAAAATATAGGATGCAGGCCTCCCATTTTCTCTATTGTCATGATGGCTGAAAAACAATCTTAAAGCTGCTGGAAATATTTTAAAAAAACCATTAGCTGAGATGAATATTTTTATACATAATCTGACACACAGTGAATTTTCCATAGACCTTAGGTAATATAATGGTAATAAATAATTGTCATTTTCAAGGAATATTTGGCTCTTTTGCCCAGGGCAAACTGATTCTTTCAAGCAGATGTCAATTATGTCTGCTTCCAGAAGGTGCAATTTCTCCCTCAGTCATGTGGCCCTTAGGGTACAATTCAGAAAAGATTTTGTGCTGAAAATGAGTGATGGTCTTTAACAACTGTAATATTTTATACTGTTTGCCAGAAGTGTCCTCTGCATTTTCATTTGATCTCAGTTGCACAGAAGCATCTATCATAGTTCATTTGTCAGGGATTTCTAGGGTGACTTCTATATAGGAATATTAGTGAAGGAGAAAAAATGTGCTCAGCAAGCTGAGTCGATGTGGTGTGTCTTATTTGTAGTGACTGTTGCATATTTGAAATATATCCATTGACCAGCTTTTCTTAAATTGTGTTATGCAAAACACTAGAAGTTCATGAGATATTAGGTAGTTGGTTAAAAAAAAATAGAGTGCATGTTTAAATAAATTTGGGGGACTTTGTGTTGACTTTGAATAGATGGCTTTCCTGTAGTGTTTCTCAGACCCTTTTATATACAACTGTGAATTGTGAGTCTTTAAGAAAAGCATTTAGTATACAGCATTGTCTAAATAGATTTGATCATAGCACTTTTTTGTGAAAAACACCCAGAGTTCTGGTCATTCCTCAGAATTATGAGGATGTCCTTTCATCTGGAAACTAGAGTTTGAGCTTTTGGAGGTTTCCAACCTCAATCTTCTCCCCACTCGCTCACACCCCACAATGAGCATCTTGTCTGTCACCATGTTTCCCAGCCACCTCCAAGTATGTATCTCCTAGTAGTTATCACTCCAGTCCTGACTAGGCTCATGCACAGGCCAGAAAGCTGGAGCCTTGCATCTTACTTTCCCTGTACAGTGTTTTATCAATCCTAACAGATCTGTCCCTTGACATCTCTAATCAGTCCTTTACTCCATCCATATTGCAGATCTTTCCCATTTCCCATCTTGAAAATTGAAACAGGTTTCTATTTTCTTAATTTCCAGACAAGCTCCTTTCTGGAACATTTTGAATTTCCTCTCTTTATAACCCTGCAACATCTACCAAAATAAAGCCAACATCATGATAGGACAAAAAGCTTTTCAACTTCATCTCCTCTCACTCACTTTCTCTAAGAGTTTGACAGAATTGTGCTGGAGCACTTTGTAGTTTGCCAAGTCGCCTCTTTCTTTCCAGCCCTTGTGCTGGTCTGAAATGCCTTTCACCACTTTGTCAGAGGCCACCTGTTAGTCCTTCAGGTGACATGCCTATAACCTAGTATATCTGTGCATGTATTATAGTAATTTTGTGTTTTATTACAAAAGTTTGAATTCTGAATGTGGAAATCATATCTCATGAATCTTTGTATCCCCAATTGCAATAGCAACAGAAAAAATAAAGTACATGAGTATAAGAAAGATAAGAAATATGTGTTATTAAGAAATTTACATATAATCTAAAGTCTCAAACATGAACAAAATTATGTTTTTTCATGGGAAAATTTAATATCATGAAAAATTTCCCTAGGTTAAGTTATCCATTTAACATGATCCTCAAGATAATAATATAGATTTTTGATTTTTTAAAATAATTAGACAAACTGAATCTATCAATCAAATAAAAATAATAGATTGAAAATATTGGAAAATGAGGATAATATATGGGGGAAGAAGAATATCCTGGCTATGTGTTTTTAAGTAATATAAAACTTTGACTACAGTGTAAGGGTAGGAAGAAAGACAAATTAGGGTCTGGCACTGTGGTCACCTGCAGTGCTGGCATCCCATTTGGGTGCTAGTTTGAGACCCAGCTGCTCTACTTCCAATCCATCTCTCTACTATGGCCTGGGAAAGCAGTAGAAGATGGCCCAAGTCCTTGGGCACCTGCACCCACATGGGAAACCTAGAAGAAGCTCCTGGCTCCTGGCTTTGGATAGGTCCAGCTCCAGCCATTGCAACCATTTGGAGAGTGAACCAGCAGATGGAAGATCTCTCTCTCTCTGCCTCTGTTTCTGTCTCTCTGTAACCCTGCCTTCCACATAAATAAATAAATCTTAAAAAAAAGAAAGAAGAAAAGAAATTAGTGGAACAAAATAGAAAATCATGACAGAGACTGGGACAGATGTGAGGATTGAGTACATGTTTAAATTGGCATCTTATATCTGCAGGGACCAATAACTGGTGTAGGGTCCACTGGTCTATTTTGAAAAATATTCTTTTGTTTTACCATATAAGTGGCAATTAATGAAATGTTTCCATATGGAGAATAAAAGTATTAAAGAAATACTTTAGTAACCATAGGAGAATGTTTTAATAGTTGGAGTAGGAAAAAGGTCTAATGGAATAAAAAAAATAAGCCATAGAAAGAAAAGTGATAAATTTGACTACAATAAACAAGAATTTCTGTATGCAGAGATCAACATAAATTCAGGAAATAATGGACAAAACAGGGAGAAATTTTTTCAACTCCTATCACAGATGTAGGGCCGATTTACCTAATATATAAGAAGTTATCACTAGAAAAGGCCAATTAACTAGTAAAAATAAGTGAAAAAAATTATGAGATAGTTGTCAGAAAACAAAATCTAAGTGCTTCTTCAACACAGGTAAAGAGACATTGGATAGCAACTGTGAGAGCTGAAGTCCTTGAGGGCTCAAGTGGGGGATGGGGCTCCAGGCTTCATCATTTCCCCTCTCTCCCCCCATATTGACAGCATTTGGGGAGTGAATCAGCCAATAGGGGTGCTTTCTCTCTCTCTCCCTCCTCTCTCTTTAAAAAAGAAAAAAGAGACAAAATGATTCCATTCATAGAAATTGGAAAAATTTGCCAGCGCTGTGGCTTAATAGGCTAATCCTCTGCCTTGTGGCGCTGGCACACCAGGTTCTAGTCCTGATCGGGGCACCAGATTCTATCCTGGTTGCCCCTCTCCAGGCCAGCTCTCTGCTATGGCCTGGGAAGGCAGTGGAGGATGGCCCAAGTCCTTGGTCCCTGCACCCACATGGGAGACCAGGAGAAGCACCTGGCTCCTGGCTTTAGATCAGTGAGATGCACTGGCTGCAGCAGCCATTGGAGGGTAAGCCAATGGCAAGAAGGAAGACATTTCTCTCTGTCTCTCTCTCTCTCACTATCCATTCTGCCTGTCAAAAAGAAAAAAAAAAAAAAACCACATTAACTAAAAACATCTCCCCGCATGGGACATGAGTTCTGGCTTCCGCACATGGTGGCTGGGCCTGGAGGAGGACTGCCCGGTGGAGTTCACGGCCATGTTAACAGGGCTGCATGGAAGTCACCCAGGGTCCATGTCTCCAAGTGCAGGATGCAGGGTCCACGCTGGTCCTGCTGGGCCACAGAGCTCAGTGAGGGAAGGGGGTCACCACGGCCATGGGAGTGTGAGTGGGAGAATGAGTGCATGACTCACAGCTCAAAAAAAAAAAGAAATTGGAAAAATTGAGACACACTGACATACTCATATCTTCTAGATTAGAAAATATAAAAAGTCTTGATGATCAGTTTTGTTAGAAAGTGTGGGGGAAGAATATTTTCTCATAGATTGTTGGTAGGAGTTTAAATGGGTGTCACTTTTATGGAGGGCCATTTGGCAGTATCTATCAAAATTACAAATAAGCACACCCTTTTATCCACTAATTTTACATTTAGCAATTTAATTTACAGACATATTTGGCATTGTTTTCATATATTTCCATTTTCCAATAGCACTACAATCTTAAATTAACACAAAAATGAACTTTTATTTCTCCATATTTTGCTGCACTGCTCTTTTCTCTCTCCCTTCCCCTACTTCTTTACTAGGGTCATTTGTTCTTCCCACATTTTGTTTCAAATATGTCAAACTTTGTCATGAATCTGATCATGAACCTCACAAATGTGTTTCCCCAAACTAACTTTCCTTTTTTAAAAGATTTATTTATTTATTTATTTGAATGGCAGAGTTACAGAGAAGCAGAGGCAGAGAGAGAGAGAGAGAGAGAGAGAGAGAGAGAGAGAGAGAGAGAGGGAGGGCGAGCGAGAGAAAGTGACTTCCATTTGCTGGTTCACTCCCCAGATGGCCACAATGTCCAGAGCTGTGCCGATCCAAATCCAGGAGCCAGGAGCTTCCTCTGGGTCTCCCATGTTGGCGTAGGGGCCCAAGGACTTGGTCCATCTTCTACTGCTTTCCCAGGCCATAGTAGAGAACTGGATCAGAAGTGAGAGGCCAGGACTCAAACCAGTGCCCCTATGTGTTGCTGGAACTGCAAGCGGAAGCTTTACCTGCTACACCACAGCACTGGTCTTTATTTTATTTATTTATTTATTTTTGTCAGAGTGTCTTGGCTTTCCATGCCTGAAATACTCTCATGGGCTCTTCAGCCAGATCCGAATGCCTTAAGGGCTGATTCTGAAGCCTTAGGCCAGAGTGCTGTTTAGGACATCTGCCATTCTATGAGTCTACTGTGTATCCCACTTTCCATGTTGGGTCATTCTCTACCTTTTTTATTCTATCAGTTGGTATTAAGACATTAGTCTTGTTTGTGTGATCCCTTTGACTCTTAGACCTATCAGTGTGATCAATTGTGAACTGAAATTGATCACTTGGACTAGTGAGATGTCATTGGTACATGCCACCTTGATGGGATTGTATTGGAATCCCCTGGCACATTTCTAATTCCACCATTTGGGGCCAGTCAGCTTGGGCATGTACTCTTATCTTTTAAGAATAACAGATTCAGATTGGATTAGCACTTGCACAAAGAATGGACAACTGACTCTTTTGCTTAAAGTATCAATCACAACTGAAAAATTAAAAATCAGCAACAAATCTATATAAGACTTAAGTTGTTCATTGCCCCTGACAATAACTCTATTTTTAACTAACATTGGTAAGCATTATTAAGAGCATTACAAGGAGACATTGAATTATTTCTAGCTGAACTATTACTAAATGTGTTACCTCAAGTTTTCCAAAGTTCATTTTTATTGTGTTTTGTTATTTTATTTTGAGCTTCCACATAAATACACTCAAATAAATACATGGTAATTCTTACCAAGATTATTCTATATAAACATGTCTATTTATCTATATATCATCTACATCTATATTTACATCTACATTTATCCATGTATCTAAAGCAGATTTTTATATCACAGATATTGTTCTAGCACTTGTTATCCTTCATTGAAATTAACATTTATGTGCTGGGGTCATTGATAACTTTTTCTAAGTAATATTGGAAGAAATATATGTACCCTTTTATGATATTCAATACATATGGACATATTGAATTAGTTTATTCAAATGAAAATAAATATATTATTAAGGAGGCAATATATCAACAAAGCATAATTTTGCCATCTGCTATATTCCAGTATGAGCCCCGCCTTCAAATGTCCGACACGTTGTTCACACTAGAATGTGATAGGATGAAACTAAGCACAGCCATGTTCACTACACAAGAAACCCAGAATAATTTCCATTTTGTCAAAAGGAGGATGAAATACACAAATGACAGGGATTACTCCAAGGATTCTAAGTTTCTGCAGGATGAGAAAGGTGGGTGATCACACCACAATACTGAATACTTAGCCACTATGCAGATGATGAAAAGGACTGGAAGAGGTGAATGGATAAGCTGAGGAGCTTAAGGAGAAGAGAAATTGTTCTACCCAATGTAGTTTATTTCTGAGGCTGTGCTGCCCATGTGTGAATTCTCTTGTCATATCTTATTCTATGTCATTCAATAAATTCTGCAGATTTAACAAATTAAATTTTTTCAGAGAGCCAATGAATCCTGATAATAATATCAACTGAGATTCTCACTGGGGTATTAGGATTAAATGAAATAGTACAAGTATCACTCTTATTATAATGCTTGCCACACAGAACATAAAAATTCATTAAAATTACTGCAAAATCAGAAAATGTGCTAGCAGTTAAAATAATGGGTTAGAATAATCAATAACTATATGAAATTTAGAAATTTGAGCAAGTAGGCAGCTTGTTTGAAGGAAAAAATTAAGAACAGTTTGCATGATTTTAGGATTGTTATGAGTTAGGAATAGAGCAAAGGTTAGGTGGAAAAGGATATATGAACCAGTGGTTCAAGATCTTTAATTCCTCACCTCTTGATAGATTGCAAGTATCCTTACCAGTATTTGTTCCTTGCCAAGACAGTCAAAACAGAGATAGTCTGGGCTTCCCAAGGGTTTTTATGTATTTGGAAGCTCTATGTCCCAGATGAATTGAAATTGCAATCACACCATCTATCATTTTACATTCTCTGACAAAATTGCAGATGGACCAAATCCACCAAGTAGAAAAGTGAAAATTAAGACAGAATCCTCTTTTTTAAAAAGGTTTATTTATTTATTTGAAAGTAAGAGTTACACACAGAGAGGAGAGGCAGAGTGAGGGAGAGAGGTCTTCCATTTGCTGGTTCACTCCTCAATTATCTGAAATGGCCAGAGCTGCATCAATCTGAAGCCAGGAGCCTCTTCCAGGTCTCCCACATGAGTGCAGGAGCCCAAGGACTTGGGCCATTTTCCACTGCTTTCCTGGGCCATAGCAGAGAGCTGGATTGGAAGTGGAGCTGCCAGATTTGAACCGGTGCCCATATGGGATGCTGGCACTGCAGGTGGGGGCTTTTCCTTCTACACCAGAGCACTGGCCCTTATAGAATCTTGTTAATAGTCAAGATAAACTTGGCCAGTGCCATGGCTCAACAGGCTAATCCTTTGCCTAGCGGTGCTGGCACACCAGGTTCTAGTCCGGTCGGGGTGCCGGATTCTGTCCTGGTTGCCCCTCTTCCAGGACAGCTCTCTGCTATGGCCCGGGAGTGCAGAGGATGATGGCCCAAGTGGTTGGGCCCTGCACCCCATGGGAGACCAGGAAAAGCACCTGGCTCCTGCCTTTGGATCAGCATGGTGTGGCAGCCATTGGGAGGGTGAACCAATGGCAAAGGAAGATCTTTCTCTCTGTCTCAATCACTGTCCACTCTGCCTGTCAAAAATAAAAAAAAAATAAAAAGATAAACTCATGCTGGACACTGAGCTTTGGATTGAATCTGCATAAAAGTTTCTTATTCCATGTCATAGCTGCTTCAGGGACTAGGAAGCAGCTAGTGAGAATCAAATCATCACAATATGAGGGCAGAGGGAATGCAGGGATTGAATACCTGCAAGATTTCCCAGTGTAGAATTGAAACTATGAATAGGATAGAAACAGTGAATGTTGAAATGCTTTCAGGATGTCAGAGTCGTCCATTTCTTCCTATCAGCCAGATGCATGTCTATGAGCTAGCCACAGGGATAAAATAATACATTTCCTAAGTCATTTGCAGGTTTGCTTAGTACAAACACACTAATATTAAAAATGGAGTTGCATTAAGGCATCTGGAATTCCTGAAGAAAGGGAACTAGACTGTCCTTCTTACTATCAGGTTGCCTCTTATAAAAATGAAAATGAAAGTGTTAACAGCAATCAGCTGATCCCTGTTGAAACTAGGAGGGTGACAAGAAAACCCATACTTTCTGATTTCCTCTATTAATTGCTCCATTGTTTTTCCTTATCCAGAACTACCTTACATTAAGAAAACTCACTAGCCATAGAGCCATTAAATCTTACTAAAAGATTTCACGTTTGTTCAAAGAATTGAAGCATTCATTTTAATTCATGCCATGTATGGGTTTCTTTATTTCTTCAATTTGTGAATTTGTTTCTCATTGCTTCTGAGTAATTATGATTAATGTTTTGAATTCCATTTCAGTCATGTCATCAATCTCTTCATCCTCACATTCTAATATTGAAGTGTATTTCTTTGCTGGTGGTGCGCAAAGGAATGTATATTGTCTTACTTGGTCTTGTTTCTTGAATTTCTGCATTTATTTTTAAGCATTTGTGAAAATACTTTTCTTTTTTCCTCTGATGGCTTTTACTTTCGATCTATGCCTCTGTGACCTTGTGGATTCTCTGCTCTTCCAGTCAATACCCAGAGATTTGTGCAGCATGTGGCCAGGTAATTCTCATCAGTGCTCCAGGGTGGGGCAAGTATCCAGGGTGACATCCAAGTCAGGCATGGTGGGTCTCCTCTTTCTAGCCAAAAAGAGAGTATGATCACCTCTGTGGGTGTAATAATACCCTCACCTCTCTTCCAAGGTGATCAATGTGAGAGGTATTATTACACCCACAGAGGGTGCAATATTCATCTGTGCTGCCATATGAACCACACAATGGATCTATGCAGTCCTTAGTGCAAGCATGGATCCCACTGCAATGATCCATAACAGGCAATTAGGGGGCTCTGAGCATGTGGAGCCACTGACATTGATTTCCCAGAGATCCAGCTACACCCTGTGCCCTCTTGTGCGGAGTTCCCAAAGTCTTAGCACACATGGTTCCCATAGTCACAGGGTGCAGGGAATCCACTTCACCCAGCTTGCCTCTGCCATCCTCAGAGAGGCAGAGTTGTTCTCAGAGCCAACTGTCCGTGGGTGCTCTGCCTAGGCAGTTTGAGCGTTGGAGCCCATAATATTTTGAGAGGCTGGGAATGCATCCTAGTCAACATTGGATGCCTAGTCCCCTGTTAATCCTCCCCGCAGACTCAAAGTCAGTGAGGAATGCAGATCTTCACTTCTGCTAGAATATCTGAGTCACATACATGCACAAGAGCCATAAGCCAAATGTTGCCTTCTCCCTGTCAGGTCCAGATGAACTTGAGTTGCTGGCACCAGTACTCACTCTTGAAGGCTGGTGCTTTCTTTGCTTTTAGCTGCTGGGGTTGTGTATTGTGCCCATGTTTATGGTATGCACCCTCACCTTCCACACCAATGCACAATGCTGCTCTTTCTTCCACAGAATTCCCACTGTGGATTTCTCACTAACTGTCCCTGAGAATGTACTTCCTACACTTTTTTTTTTACTAAATACCCCTTTCCTAGAGCAGAATGCCATTCCATATTCTACCATTTTGGAATCTCCAGTCTATAGTTTTTCATTTGAAAGACAGAGAGAGGTCCATCTGCTAGTTTACTGATTTTGGACTCTAGACACTGTGGGCTTCATTGAATTAGTTGAAGTGTCTCATCTCTTTCAATTTTGGGAAACAGCCTGAAAAGGACTGGTGTTATTTCTTTAGGAAAATGGGAGAATTTAGTAGTGAAGACATCTCTAACTGAGCTTTCATTTGGAGCCGTTTTATTCCTGATTTCTTCTTGTTTCTTACTGTTCTATTCAGGTTTACCATGACTTCCCAGTTCAACTTTTTGTTATATATATCCAAAAGTTAACCATTTTCTTTAGGTTTTCCAAGTTTTGGTATATAGCTACTCTTGATAGGCTTCTCTTGATAACTATTAGTGATCCATTGTATCTCTGTGAGGTTGGTTTCAGTGTCTCAATTTTGTTTACTTGAGTCTTCTCTTTTGTCTTAGCATACCTAATGGATTATTAAGTTTGTTTTTCTTTTCATAAAACCAACCCTCCATTTAATTGGTATTTAATACTATTGAAGTTTTTTTTAGCATTTATTTTTGTTCTAATCTTTATTTTTCATTTCCTTCTATTGCCCATGGATTTGACTTATTCTTGTTTTTTTAAGTTCCTTGAAATGGGTAGCAGTTAGGGTTTTTACTTTATATCATGCTTTTTTAGATGACTGTCTTCCTGAAGCCATAGTTTTTATTTTCTATATTTCTCAGATAATAGTGAGATCTTCCACTTGGAATAATGATATTTTGATAGAGAACAAATTGTACTACTTTCCTAGGGTTGCCATATAGTATAGAGCTTAAATCACTGGGATTTATTTTTCATTATTCTAGAAATTTTAAGTCAAAGTAACAGCAGACTTTATTTTTCCTAAGCCCTTAATACAATGACCATCTTACTCTGTCTACACAAGGTGTTTCTCTGTGTGTACCTGTTCTATCTATGGGTCATTCTTACAAGGACATATTTTCAATTATGGCCTTACTCTTTATTATACCAGTTGACTTTATTTACCTGCTTAAAGGTCCTTCCTTCAAACAGAGTCACATTGGTGCTTGACATTTCAAAGTATAATTTTATGGAGACACACTTTAGTCAATAACACTGATAATATTCACAGTTGTTGGCCTTAGAGTCAGTCATCTGTGAAGAGGACTTGCCTTTTAAACAGTGTTAAGGTTTCTCATCATATTATTTTCAATACTGTCTGTGGCAAAGTTGGGTGATGAATGCACACATATATACACTCACTGGAATGGAAAGTTATGATGCTTATATGCAGGTAAAATAAATGCCGTAATCATAAAACAGAATACTGGCAAACATTGAAATGCTGAAAAGTAGAAATAGCAACATCTTCAGTTACAAAGAATACATATGATACCCCATAGTTATAGTTTCTAAAATTTAACACTGAAGCATGAACAATAAAAACCTCATCTTATAATACTACAGACCAGTATATAAGGGGGGTATTTTCCTAAGACCTTGTACATTTTAAATTGTTACTATTCAAAATTAACACTTAGGACTATGTAGTATGTTGAAAGGATACTTTTTCCAAAGCATAACTCCAGTATCATTGTAGAAAAAATCTAAATTATTTCTAATTATTTTCCCAGAAGTATTTACTAACTTAGACAATTATTGAAATATTTTGGGATTTCCAAAACTTTGACAACCATTTTTAACAATTAATAAATTTTCAAATTTATCAACATGTGTGTTATCAAGACATGCATTGATGTAAACAGTTTAGTGAACATGGGTATGGTCACTTAAGTATTTAAAACAGATTCTTACATTATATTGACACAGGTCATACAAGCATTTACAAACCTGCAAGCACATAAATAATAATGTGAGCCATTTATAAGAGACTGATATTTTATGGAATTTAATTCATTTTAGCCAATGTCTAATTACTCTGTGGCACTTACAAATAGTAATTTACTAGGATGCAAGCATTAACACTGTATATTTCCTTAGAATGTTGGCATAACCCTGAGTGTGTAGACCCTCATTCCACTAGAATTGATGAAAACACTTAAAGCAAAGCAAAAGAAAAAAAAAACTTGTAAAATATCAAGAACTACTCTTATATTTAACAGGGATCACTTTTCAGTTAAAATTTAAGCACCTAAGAATAATTGTGTGGATACACAGCGGGATACACAGCAGACTCATAGAATGGTAGATGTCCTAAATAGCACTCTGGCCTCAGAATCAGCCCTTAAGGCATTTGGATCAGGCTGAAGAGCCCATGAGAGTATTGTAGGCATGGAAAGACAGGACACCATGGAAAAGGAGAAAAAAAGAAGACCTAAATGAAAGATCTCTGCAAGTGAGATCCCAGTGGAAAGAACGGGGCCATCAAAGATGGAGGTACCTTTCTCTGAAGGGAGGAGAGAACTTCCACTTTGACTATGACCCTATTGGAATAAGATCAAAGTCGGTGAACTCTAAAGGCTTCCATAGCCTTGGAAACTCATGACTAGAGCCTAGGGAGATTACTGACACCATAAACAAGAGTGTCAAATTGTTAAGTCTGCAACAGGAGTCACTATGTACTTACATCGCATGTGGAATCTGTCCTTAATGTGTTGTCTAATATGAAGTGATGCTATAAATAGTACTGAAACAGTATTTTTACACTTTGTGTTTCTGTGTGGGTGCAAACTGATGAAATCTTTACTGAGTATATGTAGAATCGATCTTCTGTATATAAACATAATTGGAAATAAAAAAACCCCTGGTGTTAAATTGGAAATGGCATAGAAAATTATTTTTTTAAAAAATATCATGTAGGATCTCTGTCTTTAATGTGCTGTACACTGTTATTTAATGCTATAACTAGTATTCCAACAGTATTTTTTCACTTTATGTTGCTATGTTGAAATCTTTACTTAATATATTCTGAACTGATCTTCTGTATATAAAGAGAATTGGAAATGAATCTGGATGTGAATGGAAGGGAAGAGGGAGTGGGAAAGGGGAGGGTTGTGGGTGGGAGGGAAATTATGGGAGCCATTGTAATTCATGAGCTCTACTTTGGAAATTTATATGCACTAAATAAAAGTTAAAAAATCTAGAACTAGTACTTAAGACATACAACCAATAAATGAATATTAACTGAAGAAAATATAAGATTTTAGAAGAACAGAGAACATCAGTGCTTTTTGAATCCAGGCCTGATCCTTCCTCCCCTTTCTTAAAGGAGTGATATGGAAATTCCATTCATCCAAGTGCAAGTGAGAACACAGGGCTCCCTTTGCTTCCACCTGCAATCAAGAGTAAAAAAATACCCTCATTTCTGTGTCCCCAGTTATCTGCTGCCTGGATTATGTCCTGGATGAATACAGCTGAGAGGTGGGGCTTTGACATCACTTGAGTAACTGAGGCTGTGTAGTGGGCAAGAGAACATGTGGAATTCTATTACATGCAACATTTACAAGATACAAGTGGATAGACAGAACATTTGTGGTGACTTTGAGTTAGAAGTACAGGGATGTGGAGGAGACAGTAAAAGAGTATTAAATTTATTTTAATTCATTTTTTAAATTTTAGAAACAAGAGCACACAGAGAAAAAAGGACTTCCTTATGTTAGTTCACTATGCAAATATTCATATCAGGTGAAGCTGATCTGAGATAAAAGTGGAAGCTGGTGAGGCAGGCATGATAGCACAGGCAGTTAAGCCATTATTTGGGATGTCATCTCAGGTCCTGGTTACTTTTGGTCTAATCCAGCTTTCTACAAATGTGCGTGACAGACAGAAGGTCAAGGTCCACATATGTGGGTTTCTGCTATCCATAGGGGAGACCTGAATGGAATTCCTTGATTCTTCTTTTGGGCTTACCCAGCCCTATCTGTTATGAGCATATGTAAAGTGAATCATCAGATGAAAGAAATTGCCCCCCTCTTTCAAATTACTTAATTTATTTTCAAAACATTTAAAAATTGGGGCTTGGGAACACAGTATAAATCTCTTTCTTGGTTCAAATTTTTTAACTGCTTGAGCCTTTGCTTTCTGGGTTTTATGGTTCCAGGATGGGCCTTATCAGGAAACTGGATTACTATCAGGAGTATAGCTGGGACTCAAAACCAAATATTCTTGGATGTGTTTATCCCAAGAAGTATCTTATCAACTAGGCATTCCCACCTCTTTTGAGGTTATAAAAATGTTCCAAAATTGATAAATATGATGGTTACATATAACTGAGAAACAGAATCCTGTTACACTTAATTGATGAATTACATGGTATGGGTCTTATGTTCATATCTCAGTTTTTGCTACTTATGAAAATGGTGTGATTTCTTGTAAAGATATATTGAGAATTTTCACACTTTTTTGTGATATTTTATATTGTAGTCTTCCTAATTCAAATCCACATAAAATGTGATTTGCCTCTGTAGGCTGTTGCATATTTATATGTTGATATGGATTTAAATGCATGAGAAAGTGGTCAAGCCTGTAAAGATACAAATGACAATTATTGATGACACAGGATGAAGATATTGTGGGGAGAGTTGTCATTAATCTTGTCTGCATATCTTTCTGAAGAATATAATTATGAACTAATTTAATAAATTAACAAATAAAATTAATAAATTAATATCATCAGACACAAGTACTTGAGTAAATATTTTTACAAGTTTTGAATCAGGAAAGATCAACCTTACTGCCTGGCATTATGGCCAATCAGTTTGTCATTGCTTTTGATGCTGGCATCCTGTACCAGATGGTTAATTTGAGGCCCTGGCTACTATGATTCTGGTTCAGATTTCTGAATATGTGTCTGGCAAGACAGTGAAAAATGGCCCAAATACTTGCTACCTGCCATCCAAGTCAAAGAACCAGATGGAGTTCTTTGGTCCTGGAATTGTCTTGCATACAGATCTGCTGTTGTGGCCATTCAGAAACTGAATGACTAAAAGGAAAATATCTCTGTCTCTTGATTTTTCTCTATATCTCACTGTATTTTAGCTCTCACTCTTGTTCTCTCTCTCTCTTGGTCTTGCTCTTTCAAATAAATATTGAGAAAAAAGAAAACACTAACTTCACATATAAATCCTCATGGAAGTCTTAATTAATCAGTGACATTCTCTGGACATAACTTCCTTTCTCTGTACCACAGATCTTTCCACTGTATTCAGCACAAATTAATCACTAGAAACCCTCTCCCTGATTCCAGTCATTACATATAGAAATGATACTTGAGAGACAGAAAAATTAATTAAGATTAATCAACTATCAGTGAGTATGGTCTTTTTTTTTTCACATGCGAAGTGTACATTGAGAGAGAGAGAGAGACAGAGAGAAAGGTCTTCCTTTTCCATTGGTTCACATCCCAGTGGCCCCTGTGGCTGGTGCTCTGTGGCTGGTGCACCATGCTGATCCAAAGCCAGGAGCCAGGTGCTTTTCCTGGTCTCCCAAGTGGGTGCAGGGCTGAAGGACTGGGGCTATCCTCCACTGAACTCCTGGGCCACAGCAGAGAGCTGGAATGGAAGAGGAGCTACTAGGACAGAATCCAGTGCCCCTACCGGGACTAGAACCTGCGGTGCCAGTGCCTCAGGTGGAGGATTAGCCTAGTGATCCGTGGCAGCAGCCAAGTATGGTCTTTTTACTTTTCTCATCTCAAGTCCCCTCATGCAGTCTACAACTTCATTGCCAGTAGGAAAAGCATCTGGTGAAGGTATATGAAGACAAAGAGGAAAAATTCCAAGAAAGGATATGAGGACCCACAATTCATGGTGCCAATCTAGCTTTTGATCCCTGGAAATTCATGTTCATTTCAAAAATATTATTTTGAGACATATTTCATGGCACAATTGTGTTTTTGATATGTGGTGGAGTTACCTAGGCTTCAAAGCTCAGCACTGAGGTTTGTGAATTTGCAGAATAGTCACTAAAGGGCAATGGCAGGATTAGAAAATACTCAGGAATGGAGAGAGTGGCAAGATGGTGGAATAGGAAGTGAGCACACTGATAATACGGAAAGAGTCAGTTTAATAAAAGTGGATACACTGCAGATTCAAAGAAGTGTAGGGGAAGAAAGAGCAGAGGAAACTCTTCTGGAACTAGTGATTCACAGTGGACCTGCGTGGAGAGTGTGGGAGCTGAAGTTAGGGACACCAGCGGCAGAATCAACACACCAGCGCTGGAACGCGAGGTGAGCCGAACCTCAATAGCCCAAGACACCAAAGGGCAAGCGGAAAGAGAATAGAGGGAATGAGGCTTGAAACCCCATGGACAAAAGTTTACCAGGTTAACTAGAAGAGAGAGAGAGAGAAAAAAAGTGACTGATATGGACACGAGTTTCTCTCTCTCCGCTCACCTCTCAAAGGTGAGCAAGACAAAGAGCAGGTGCCATTTTGGACATACGTCATAAGCAGGGCAACCTAGGTCTGCACCGGCCCTGAGCCTAGCAGAAAAACCTGACTCTGGGGGGAGAGGTGAAATAACAGTAGATTAGGATCTAACTTGGCAACCTAGTGGGAGACTGCAGGAGAATTGGAACCCACACTGAGGCAACACAGATTCCCTGTGTGGTCCTTGGGAAAGAGCTTCTGATATCTGGCTCCTGAGGGTATATCATTCTCCTGCTAACTACCTCCAATTACATTCAGCTGTGTGAAATTACTTCCATTTTGAATCAAAAAAAAAAAGAAAAAAGAAGAAGGAGAGATTTACCATGCCTAACCTGAAGTGTAACCTTTGGCACACTCTCAACACTGAGGAACCAAATAGAGCACTCTGGCCACACTCATCTCAACCTCTAAGGCTCCATCGAAAGCAGACAGTCCATTTAATAAAGAGCCATAGAATACCAAGAAAAAACACCACAGTGAGAAACCAAATATCTCCAACATGCCAAACAACAAATGCAAAAACCAAGGTAACAAGAACAAGGAAGACACTATGATGCCACCAAATGAAAAAGACACCCCAATTCAAGATTATGAAGATAATGAGATAGAAGAAATTCAAGAAGCAGGTCTCAAAAAATTGAAAAGAACACTAAGAAGTTCTCAAAAACAAACTCTTGAACTACAGAAATTCTTAATGGACAAGATAGAATATCTCCAATGTGAAAATGAAATATTAAGGAGGAATCAAAATGAAATGAACCAACTAATAGAACAAGAAACTCTGATATTGACAAGAAATCATAATGAAATGAAAAACTCAATAGATCAAATGACAAACACATTAGAGAGCCTTAAAAACAGAATGGGTGAAGCAGAAGAGAGAATATCGGACTTAGAAGACAGAGAAAAGGAAAGGAAACAGGCAGACCAAAAAAAGAAGAGGAAATTAGAAATCTAAAAAATATTGTCCGGAATCTGCAGGACACTATTAAAAAAATCTAACATTCAGGTTCTAGGAGTTCCTGAAGGCATGGAGAGGGAGAAAGGATTAGAAGGCATTTTCAGTGAGATACTAGCAGAAAATTTCCCAGGTCTGGAGGACAGAGGCATCTTAGTACAGGAAGCTTATAGCATCCCTAATAAACATGACCAAAAGAGATCCTCACCACAACATGATGTAATCAAACTAACCACAGTGAAACATAAAGAAAAGATTCTAAAATGCTCAAGAGAGAAACGTCAGATTACTCTCAGGGAATCTCCAATTAGACTCACAGCAGACTTCTCATCAGAAACCCTACAAGTGAGGAGGGAATGGTGAGATATAGCCCAGGTACTAAGAGAGAAAAACTGTCAGCCCAGAATATTATATCCTGCAAAGCTCTCATTTGTGAATGAAGGTGAAATTAATACTTTTCATAGCAAACAGAAATTAAAAGAATTTGTTGCCACTCATCCTGCCCTGCAAAAGATGCTTAAAGTTGTGTTACACACAGAAAACAGAAACACAGCCATCAATATGAAAGAAGTTTAAGGTAGGAAACCTCAGAGCAAAAGATCACAGGAAGCTCAATTTCTCTTTGACATAGAATTAAAATCTGATGCTCTGTTAAAGCAATGTGTTAAAGTAATCTATTATGTTCTCTTGATGTATGTTAAATTCTAATTGTTCAAAAACAGCTAAATTTTTATTAAGAGATGTGGGTTATTCAAATATGTGCTTATTTTCAAAGATTTGAATAATCATCTTGTAACAATGATCAAATTTAGTCTATGTTATGTCATGATTTTAAGGAATCATTTCAACCAGATATTTTGGATTTTGAGCCTTCTTGGCATTCTTGACAGGCATTCAAAAAATCAAAGTTTCAAACAATCTGGACTCTAAAATTTCCAGTAAATCTTGGACTTTGGTTTTTCCAGTTTGGGCCCAACTGAAAAAATCAAAGGACCTATGTCTCTCATCTTATAGAGACACCAACTAATCAGGCTCTTTGGAATATATTAGAAGTACTGTCATGTTGTGACATGGTACTAAATTTTAAGTTTCTATAATGGAAAATGCTATCAATACAAATGTTTGAGAATTAAAAAGAAAAATGACCTTGTGTTACTAGACATGATACTTATCTTAATGAGAGGCCTAAAGGGTTAAATACCTGTAAAATCCTACAGGTGCTTTCAAAAATACTGTGAAGTAAGCAAGTACCTCTTGTTGGTTGATGAGTTTATAATTTTAAACATGGCGAATTAAAGTCTTTTGTCATCCACAGTTATATATAATTTGCTGCTCATAAAACTGAAGCATTGCTGGTTCTGTGTTTAGCTGTCCTCCTGTAGGTTCCTATGGACTTTTTCCAGCCACTTCTATTGTATTCAGTACTTTGGGATGGCTCTGTAAACAGATGAAGCCAAGAATGTATTAACAGTACCAACTGAGAGAAAGTATGGTTAACTGAAGTTACAAAAAAAAAAGCAATTCAAATCAATTGGCAATCTACAAAAAGAGTTAAAGATTTTAAAAGCTAGTATTAAAATTGCTATATTTGTCTATTATGTTATGTTATATGTGTGTACATATTGTATGTCCACATGGGAAAATTTTATTAAGAGTTTTATTTTAATTGGCTTATAGATAAGATTGTCCATAAATTTAAGCTTGTAAAATTAATCAAAGACACATTTTAATTTGTGTGACCTGAATCTCTGCATCATATGTTTTATACTTGTTGGTAGAAAGAAACTAAAGACATTTTATATGGTTGTGCTTAAGTTTACTGGTTAAACAAACTACACCCTGTTAGATATTTAAGAGGTGTTTCCAAATACATGATTCTTAAAATTTATAGAAGGCATTGGACCTTCTGGTAAATGTTTTCTTAAGTTGTTATCTAATGGTTGAATCTATATGCTCAGTATTCATGTAATATTGCTATTGTCAGCAAGCGATCTAGGACTTGCTCCCTCATTTCTCTATTCTAAGCCCAACTTGTTCTTTCATTTCTCTATTCTCCTCAAGGTAGGAAACTAATTCTATTATAAAGGAATCTGTAGAATGCACAATTTAATCTTTAGACCTTATAAAAGAGATGGCTAACATTTTTCTGTAATAGCATAGCCAAAATAAGAGCTTAAATAATAATCTCATAGCTAGATTTACCTCACCATCAGCAAAGTAAACAGTAAGTAGAAAAAACCTCCCTTTCAGACCAAAGGGAAAGAAAGTTTTCAAGTGAGAATATAATTTTCCTCTTGGGCATTGTCTACCTTAGAGAAACTACTACAGAACATACCTGTGACTATAGACTTGTAGTTCAGGCCACTGAAGATTAGAGATGGGACACGGGCACGCCTTTGACTTGCATCCTCTGGTCTGCTTTAACACAAACCAGGAGGAAAAGAAAGCTAGGCATCAGAAGCAATGGGTGGCAGGCCTATGAATGGCTGATCTGTACAGTGATCTGCCCTCAAGGAGACCCAACAGGCCAGTCCACTGCAGTGGCATTCAATATGGTAAGCCTGGGCTTCAGCAGCAGAAATCAACTTGTGAAGAGCCCTGGCAGCTCTGCAAGAGTTGGATCACTGGAAATGGACCTGCCCTGGAGTCGAAGGATGCCCAGGTCAGAGCCACAGATCTTATTGGCTCTAAGCTGAAAAGCCCTTCACTCAGCCCAACTTCCAAAGTGACCACTGCAGCTGAGGGGACGGCCAAGTAGGGTCAGCAACATTGCAGGCAGAACTGTAAATTTCTTGTTAGAGATGCCACCTGCCTTTACCTGGCCAGTTCTCCTCCCAGGCCAGCTAAGTAGTGAAAGGCAACAGAGTGCCTTCCCCTAGGAGGTTCACACCTCCCTTAGGATGTACCCCATGTGAAGAGATAGATAGGTCTGGGCCTCTTAACTTACAAGGCCTAAAGCCCACCAGATTATTATCAAGCCCCTTCTGTGAGGTTCTATTTGCCTCTCAATCAGAAAACTTAATTGTAGCTTAGACAGCACCTTTCTTAGCTCCTCTAATAATGACTCTGTCCTTTGCTCTAGATCCTGTCTAATGCACTTTGGCCTCATTCCTTCATAATTATAACCTCTACTCTACCTCCAATGCCTCTACTCCCAATCTGTGTGTACTGATGGTCTTCTTCCCCACTTAATGCTGTATAAGTGTTCAGACCTGGTTAATGCCACTCCTAGGATCAACGGTTACTATCCTCACTCTGTCTTTTATGACCTTGTCTAAATATGATCAGTTGGCGAACTTTGAAGCCTTCCATAGCCTTGGAACTCATGAAGAGAGCCTAGGGTGGTTACTGGCACCATAAACTACAGTGTTAATTTGTTTGGTCAACAACAGGAGTCACTGTGCACTTGCTCCTCATGTGGGATCTCTGTCCTTAATGTGCTGTACATTTTGACTTAATGCTATAACTAGTACTGAAACAGTATATTTTACTTTGTGTTGCTATGTGAGGGCAAACTGTTGAAATCTTTACTTAATATACACTAAATTGATCTTCTGTATATAAAGAGAATTGAAAATGAATCTTGATGTGAATGGAAGGGGAGAAGGAGTGGGAGAGGGGAGGGTTATGGGTGGGAGGGAAGTTATGGGAGGGGGAAGCCATTGTAATCCATCAGCTGTATATTGGACATTTAAATTCATTAAATAAAAGTTAAAAAATACTTAAATCTACCAATACACACTTTTCAGAATCTTGATATATCGTGTTCTACAGTATGAATTTTCACTGAACTGCTTAGACTACTTTTTTGCATGGGTTGCTAACATTTTTGCACTAAAATAAAGTTGTTTTTTCTTTCAACTTTCTATAAGCTTTGTGAAGTCCCTCATAAATGCAATAAATTTCAGTAGGTTGAGAATAAATGAAAAACAAAATATGTATTTTGAAATGGTGAAAAGTTTCTCAAATTTTATGAAATGCTTGAGGACCCTTTAATCAGCAGATACAAAACTACTACAAGCTAATAAACGGAAGGATTCCAAATACAAAGAAAAGACCTTGAACATTGTGAAAGAAACAACAGGCTACTGGGTCAGCTATATATGAATGATGGCTGACTTCTCATCAGAAACTAGTGAAAGAAATCTTCACTACATTGAAAGAAAATATCCTTCCATTGTTGATTCTATATGAAGTATAACTGCTGTAAAATATGAGATGAAGAAGGCAGATATTTACACTCACTGAGTAAAGCTGATTTTTTAAATGCTCACGTCTCATATCAAAGTATGTAAACTTAATGTGATTTAACTTCTTATTAATGCACACCCAGGGAGGTGCCATATGATGGCTCAAGTAGCTTCTCCCTCTGATCCTTCAGAAATAAGGGACTGGACTTCTGAAGGTGTCAATGGATGCCCAGGCTTGAATGGTCATCAGTGTTTGGGCCTTTCAGAAATTTATAGTGACCAACGCAGATGATCTGTCTGGAATTCTTTACAAGGAGATCCCCATGAGAGCTTACAGGCTAGTCACCATG
Organism: Lepus europaeus; assembly: GCF_033115175.1. NCBI lineage: Eukaryota > Metazoa > Chordata > Mammalia > Lagomorpha > Leporidae > Lepus > Lepus europaeus. The sequence continues at coordinate 29,248,713 of NC_084851.1, read as the reverse complement.
AATATGAGAAAGATTAAAAGGAAATAGGACTGCTGATAAAGGACAAGATGTGGTACTACCACAGCCTCCTATCATTGCTAAAAACTTAGGAGAAATTGAAGCACCATCCCTCTAGGAAAACCTTAATATTGGTATGTGTTTACGGGGTACCTTCATCTATTTTTGAGCCCACTTTCTAAATAACCATTCTCTAATTAAACAAGCATGCTTCCCCACCTCTCTTCCTTTATCTTGACATTTGACCTTAGCATCAATGCCTTCCCCATCTCTCCTGTCCTCATTCAAGTTCCTGCCACATATCCTATCCCAGAAGAATCTGCCCAGTCCAGTGCACCTCTTCAGGGCTACAGCAGTCTTCATCACATAAGCATCACAGGGTGCCATCAAATCTGTAAACCTTAGAATATCTGTGATTTCCCAATGTTTATTAAGGTTGGGCATTTCATGTTCACTTTTTTGTTGTTTATTTATTTGAAAGGCAGAGTTAAAGTGAGGCAGAGGCAAAGAGAGAGAGAGAGGGAGAGAGAGAGAGAGAGAGAGAGAGAGAGAGAGAGAGAGAGAGAGAGAGAGAGAAATCTTCCAATTGCTGGCTCACTCCCCAAATGGTTGCAACAGCTGAAGCTAGCCCAATCCAAAGCCAGGAGCCAGGAGCTTCTTCCAAATCTCCCACAAAGGTGCAGGGGCCCAAGAACTTGGGCCTTCTTCTACTGGTTTCCCAGGTTCATTAGCAGGGAGCTGGATTGGAAGTGGAGTACCTGGGACTGAAAATGGTGCCCATATGGGATGCCAGCACTGCAGCAGGCAGTTTTAACTGCTACAAAACAGTGCCAGCCCCTCATGTTCACTTTTTATCCTTTGAGCTATTTGATATTTATTGTTGGTTTTGTTACAGTTCCAAAATACTTGCTATTTATGTAATCCAGTGAAAAATATTCCTTTTAAATTTTGTTTTAAAATTTAAAATTTTGCTAAGATTTTAAATAAATCATAAAAAAACTTAAGCACATAGTACTCCCACAATGAACATTTATATGTTAATAGGTATTTTCCAACATGTCTTTCATTTCCTTTGCTTTATATTGTTATAATTACCTACACTTTTATTGCGTCCTAGGTGGCACTCAGCACAAACATTTGACTGTTTTGTCACATCATTATCATAATTAATAGCTGCATGATCAGAGCCACTATACCTTCTTATTTAGTTTGTATAAAAACACAAAATGCCCCAGATATGCAGAGTAGGGTTTTTGAAAGGTTGCTTTCATCATGCTCATCAAAGCACACATCCTGCCTGGTGAGGACTGAACCTTCACAGTGGGGGTGGCATTTTTTGTTGCATGAAGATGCTGTCCACCTGTTGAGATATTTGCTTTTGAGTTGTCCAGGTGCAGGTGATTCCTTAGTGAAATTCCTCTTCTGAGAGATGGGGCTTTTCTCAGGTGAACAAAATGCTTTCAGCTAGCAATAGACTGGTGTATAGATATCCCTCTAATGGGCATCCATAGGTGTTTATCTGTTCTTTCTTAGGAAAGGAGATTAGCATTTCCAATGTAATGCTTTCTGGATTGTAAGTTATCTTGTAAACTGTCTTCATAGGTCTTTCTGGAGTAAAGCATTTTAAAAAAGAAAGTACGAAGGAACTATAAGATTGGATGATATATTGTGGAATATGAAGACTAAAGGCAATGAATTCTGAATTATAACAATCAAAAGATATTAATGTTCTCTAGGAGGACTGAACAGCTATGGTTTCCTCACTCACTTTTCAGGGTCTTTTGAGGAAAAGGGGTGCAAGGTGTTTGTATTCAGTAATCCCCTCTAACTGTGTTCCTGGCATCCCAGAAGGAGTGAGTACAAGAAAGGGTTTTAAGGAAATGAGATTGAGCAAGGACCTGTAATTTCTTGGTTGCAAAACAGGGAAATTTCATCCATAAGTGAGTTACATCACCTTTTTCATCACTTATTTAAATAAAACTTGAGATAAAAAGAAAGCTAGGTTATCCCAGTGAAAGTAGTGGATAAAATCTCCCCTACCTCCAAGGGAACTCCCTAAGTAGAATGGGAGTAGTTCATCCAAATTTTGCTCCATGGTTTGCAGGAACCAAAAAATGGTTGCTGATAAAATTCAGAATTCTCAGTTAAATTAGGATTTCAAACAAATAACAATGTTTTGGCACAATGAATTTCCAAATATTGCAATGAAGAACACAATAAAAGGCATTCATCATTTATCTGAAACTAAAATTTCCCAGTGTTTCCTGTATTTTTTAATTGCTACATCATGTGAGAATGAAAGAAATAATTTCCTTATAGTTAAATAAGGAAAACTTGCACAAAACAAGCAGATAAAAACCTGTCATTGGGGGTGCTGTTGTGGCATAGCAGCTAAAGCTCCCATCTGAAAGGCTGGCATCCAATTTGGGCACCAGTTCACATCGTTACTGCTGCAATTCCTGTCCAGTTCCCAGCTAATGGTCTGGGAAAAGCAGTGGGTAATTACTCAAGTGTTTGGGGACTTGCTACTCATGTGGGAGACCCAGAAGTAGATCCTAGCTTGTGGCTTCTGCCTGGCTCAGTGCCAGACATTACAGTCATCTGTGGTGCAAACCAGTGGACAAAGATCTCTCTCTTCCTCTCTCTCTCTTTCTGTGTGTGTGTGTGTGTGTGTGGTGTCTCCCTCTCTGTATGTAACTCTTCCTTCCAAATAAATGAATAAATCTTCATAAGATATCTGTAACACTCAGGAACTGGGAGTTACTTCTACTATCCTTAAGCCATAATATTACAGTTCTTACCTGAGACCAAGCCTATTTTTGCAGGATGTCCAGGTAGGAAAACGAACCAAATCTTCTGTCTTAGTTTTATCAGGTGTCCCTTAAATTTTCTGTGTCCTGTGTCTGGATCTGTGTTTTCCATGAGGTGTGTAAAGGTGATGGGCTCCTATGCTAAGAAAATGCAGTGACAGTAAGTGCTCTGCAAAAGTATAGATGATAAAGGCAAAATCCAGAGGGGAAAATGATCCTCTTAGCTTAGAGGCCAGTAAAGTGCTCCTTCTGTGGGTCATTTGCTCCAGAAAATGTTTTCTGAAACAAATGTGGCTTGTTCACCTTGTAGGTCACACACTTTCTTCAGGCTGAAGGGGGACACACCTACTGTGTGCCAAATTGTTCTGACATCTTTTTGATAGTCTACCTCTACCTGGTGCCTATTTGAACACCCTGTCTGAGTTGCGTAACTGAGTACCCAACATAACCACTGCCTATTCCAATCCTTGGGTACTTATGTGTGTACATGAATATGAATTCCTTCTGAGCACCAGACACATAGCCATGCAAACACATGTGCTTCTGTGAACATCTTTGTGTAACAGGTGCATATCTATGTGTGCATGTTCAGGTGTGGAAATGTTTGTATGCCAGACACACATTCATGTAGGCCCATGTGCAGGTATGAGCACCTCTTGTGTGCCTGGTGTAAATTTTTGCATGCAGCTGTGTCTCTGTGTGAGCACCTTACAGGTATCTGGCACACATCCAGGAATGCACATGTGCTTGTTTGGATCCTTTGTGTACAATACACACATCTGTCTCTGCATGTTCAGGTTTGAGCACTTTTGTGTACTAGGCACACATCTGTTTACCCAACACTTTAACTCACAGCAGACTCCCAACATCATTCTCAGTGTGATACCACTACTATGCTCATTTTCTAGATAAGGAAATCCAGAGTGTCAGCCTAGTTCCCTCTACTGTAGAGGGAGGAATCTAAACCCTAACTGTCCAACCACTTAAGACTTAACAGTTGAGCCCCAGTGTACACTACCTCAGCATAGAATACCCCACACATAATCACATAACTAATGAAATCCAACAACATTCAGAAAGATCATTCACCTAGACCAAGTGGGAATTATCCATGCTATGCAGGGATGGTGCAACATTTGCAAATGCTAAATGTGATAACATAACATTCACAAACTGATGAACAAAAAATATAGATTATCTCAACAGATACAGAGAAAGCATTTGATAAGATACAATACTCTTTCATGATAAAAACTTTTATAAAACTGGGTATAGAAGGAATATTCTTCAACAAAATCAAGGTAATTTATGACAAACCCATAGCCAACATCCTATTGAATGAGGAAAAGTTATAAGCATCCCCACTAAGTCCAAAACCAGACAAGCATCACCATTCCTGTTCAATATAGTCCTGTATGTGTTAGCCAAGGCCATTAGACTAGAAAAAGAAATCCAAAGGACACAAATTGAAAAAGAGGAAATAAAGTATCCCTATTTGCAGATGGCATGATTGTACATAACAGAGATCCAAAAGACTGCACTGAGAGACTACTAAAATTCATAAAAAGAGTTTCATAAAGTGGCGGGATATAAAACTAACACACAAAAAGCAATAGCCATTGTATACACAAACAATGCATTGGCTGAGAAGAAGTTTTTAAGATCAATTCCATTCACAATAGCTATAAGGAATTAAATACATTGGAATAAGTTTATCCAAGGATGTCAAAGATCCTTACAATGAAAATTACAAAACACTAAACAAAGAAATAGAAGACACAAAAGTTGGAAAATGTTCAATTTTCACAGATTGGGAGAATTAATATCATCAAAATGTTCATAATACCAAAAGCATTTTACAGATTTGATGCAAACCCAATCAAAATACCAATGACATTCTTCTCAGATCTAGAGAAAATGATGAAGAAATTCATATGGAGACACAAAAGACCCCAAGTAGCTAAATCAATGTTATATAACAGATCAAGCAAAAAAAAATCAAAGCTGGAAGCATCACAATATCAGATTTTAAGACATATTACAGTGTAATTATAAGAAGAACAACCTGGTACTAGCACGAAAACAGACATGCAGAGCAATGTAACAGAATAGAAACTCCAGGAATCAATCCACACATTTACAACCAACTTATCCTTGACAAAGGAGCTAAAATCAATCCCTGGAGATGGGACAGTTTCTTCAAAAATGGTGCTGGGAGAACTGGGTTTCTGCATGCAGCAATATGAAACAAGACCTCCACCTTATACCTTACAAAATAATCCACTCAAAATGTACCAAAAACCTAAATCTATGACCCAGTACCATCCAATTACTAAAGAACATTGAGGAAACTCTATAACACATTGGCATAGGCAAAGTCATTTAAAAAAAAAACACCATGGAAGCACAGGAAATCAAATGAAAAAATTAGCAAATGGGATTACATTCAGCTGAGAAGTTTCTGCACTGCAAAAGAAACACTCACCAAAGTGTAGAGGCAATTGACATGATGGGAGAAAATGTTTGCAAACTATGCAGATGATAAATGATTAATAAACAAATTCTATAAAGAGCTAAAGAAATTTAACAACAACAAAATACATTCCAGTTAAGAAATGGGTGAAGGACTTGAAGTGCCATTTTTTAAGAGAGGTAATTTAAGTGGCCATCAGATACTGGAAAAAAGGCTCAAAGGGAGAGGCAGACATATAAAGTCACTGCCTACAGTGCTGGCATCCCCCATGGTGCCAGTTTGAGTCCTGGCTGCTCCACTTCCAATCCAGCTCTTTGCTATGGCCTGGGAAAGTAATAGAAGATGACCCAAATGCTTGGGCTCCTACACCTGTGTGAGAAGAAGCTCCTGGCTCCTGGCTTCAGATTGGCCCAGCTCTGACTGCTGCAGCCATTTGGGTAGTGAACCAATGGATGGAAGCTCGGACTCTCTCTCGCTCTCTTTCTCTTCCTCTTTTTAACTCTGCCTTTCAAATAAATTGATACATCTTTTTAAAAAGGTAAAGAAAACAAGCTCAGGGTCATTAGCAATTAGGGAAATGCAAATAAAACCACAATGGAATTTCACTTCACCCTAGTTCAAATGGCTCTCACACAGAAATCTATAAACAACAAATGCTGGTGAGGATGCAGCATAAAAAATGTACCCTAACCCAGTGTTCACGGGAAGGTAAAGTGGTCCAGCCACTGTGGAAGACAGTATGTATATACTTCAGAAATCTGAATACAAATCTAGCATATGATGAGGCCATCCTGCTCCTGGGAATTTACCCAAAACAAAATTAATCAGTATGTAAAAGTGCTATCTGTACCTACATGTTAATCACAGCTCAGTTCATAATAGCTAAGACATGGAATCAACCCAGATGTGCAGCAGCTGTTTATTGGATAAAGAAATTATAGTATAGAGTACAGTTCAGATGTTAAAAAAAGAAATCCTGTTGTTAGCAACAAAGCAGATGCAACTGGAAGTCATTATACTTCATGAAATAAGCCAGTGCCAATAAGACAGATATATTGTGTTTTCTATGAATTGTGGTAACTAATACAGTACCTGTAATATAATCCACTGGAATGCAATGGTTATTTTGAGATTTGCTGATTGTTTACAGCCCTCATGTGTTTTGTTGAGGAAGGTTTTTTTCTTTACACCAATTGTTGAACTTGTTATTTAATGTAGGATTAAACTTATGAGTATAAAGTAAACTTAAAATGGATCCTGTAAAAATTATGAGTGGGAATAGCAGAGGTAGGAAGGAAAAGGGTTGGGGTATTGGGGCAACAGAGGATAATGTGGGGTGTATCACTAACTTTCTAAACCTGTATAGGAAATGCATGAAACTTTGGTAACTTAAATAAGATTTTTTAAAAAATACAAAAAAATGTGTAGGCTTTTGTGGTGAAGCTCCTTATGGAGCAGCTGAAGCAACAAGAAACCATCGACTCCACCAGGGTCAGCAAGAGGCTGCTCACAGGCTCTGCATAGCAGATGCTTTCAGAGACCTGCTGACGACAAAGGTCCCAAGGAACAAGCAGCAATAGGCATTGTTGGCTGAGGAAGGTGGAAATAGTTCTGCTTCCCAGGAAAATGCCTCCAGGACTTCCAAACTGAAATCAAAGATGGATGGTGATAGTTGTAATGACAAAGAAAAAGGAAATGGTTCACCTTACTGCCAAGGATCCATGGACAAGCCATTAGGGAACTGGGGACAGTGAAGAGAGATATCTTCCATCTGCTGGTTCAATCTCCAGATGGCTGCAATGTTCCAGGGATGGGCCAGGCCAAAGCAATTAGCCAGGATCCCCTTCAGGCACACTAGTAGGGAGCTGGATTGTGAGTGCAACAGCCACAGCTCAAACTCCCATATGAGATCTCAGTACTGCAGATGGTGCCTTAACCAACTATGTCATAGCGCTGGCCTTAAGGAACTACATTTTTAACTCTGTTTCCTCACAGCAAATGCTGGCAAGCCATAGGGGCTCCATGCTGGGCAAGCTAGTGAGGCTACAGAGAGGGTGTTCCAATGGTGAAGTGGGCCCAGATCCCTTCAACTAACCATGCTTTTCCTAACAATGATGCTTTGAATAGATGTGTACAGTGTGTGTTCACTTTCCAAAGTCAACAAGCCCAAAATCTTTATGACTTCCCATCAGAAACAGCAAAACCAGTCTGCAGTTCATCCTGTAATACTTGGGCTATGGATTATCCTGAGGTTTCCTCTTTTTATAGATTTACTAGTTGTGACTTATTTAAGAATTTGGAAGAAAAGAATTAAAATAAAAATTATCCAATACACAATCTCACTGTACTTTAGAGCCCCCAAACACAGCACATTGTAAAGGATCAGTGTTTTTCCTTGTAATCTCATGGCGGGTGGGGAGCTGGCCTTGCTGTCATTGCCCAGCACTACAAGAGAATATCATAGCACAGACTGCTATCCTAAGAAAAGAACAAAATTAAAAATTTTGTGTATGGCTTCTATTGCATATAAATCACTTTTTTTCACCATCATAAAGTGGAAAAATCCTTAAGCATCATAAGGTAAGAACTGTCTGTATTGCATTTTGTATCTTTTCTTAGATTTCTTAGTCCTCCAAATAAAATCAGTGGAAATATCATACCATGCATCTTGAAAATATTCTCCCTATATTGTAAAGATTTTGGCTCATCTATAGTCATTTCACCAATGTGAGTAATTTCCTACCACCCTAAATAATCTTACCCACCTTACTAAATTGTTGTTTTGATTTAAGCTTTCCCTTCTGTAATAATGTTAATAAATCCATCTTTTAGCCCAAAAAATATCAAAACGTAGAAATTTTATATAAGCATGCCTTTCTCTAACATAGAGTCACTCAGTAAGTTTTATGAAATATTTCTAATATATTGTGAGTGAAGTCAGGATCTCTATTTCTCTCATGCTACCTGACTGATTCAAGATAGCATTACTCTCTCTTGCAGAACTTCTACTGTCTCCTTTCTGTGTCTTAGCATTTACCGTTTCTATCCTACCATCCAGTCTCAAGAACAAGTGATCTCTTCAATATATGTGTAACAAATAAAAACACCAACTGAAAACCTTCCAATAACATTTCATTTTTTTAAATTTTCATGTACTTATTTGAAAACTAAATTATACTTTTGATTTTTAAAAATTAAAATAGAAGCATATAAGTTCATATATACATATGATGAACAATGAGGATTTCAAAATTTTTTTGGAGAATGAAACTGATATGTAAGTTTATTTTGGTGCTAGGAAACTGGAAACTTATGCATAGAATACTTTTTCAAATATTCATAGAATGTGTATTTTTAAAAAACTCTACATTTATTTCAAGATTTTGTATAGAACATAATATATTTGCAGGCACCGTAGCCACTTTGCAGACATGTAAATGGTAGCTGATATGGTGTAACTGCCTGCTCTTCAAGCTGTAAAGAATTTGTCTCTAATGTTTGAAGCATTGATTTACCAATCACAACAGATGTGCTTCAGGCACAAGAATGGAAATACATGTAGCGTGTGATGGCTACAGTCACATAGGAATGGTGACACTGGGAGGTGGCCAGGCTCTGCACATACAGGGATTGGGAATTTATGAGGGAATAAATTGGCTGCAGATAAATCAATGCTTAGAGGAAATTTATAACCTTATATGAATGTTAGAATAAAAAAACTAAAAATCAATCATTGTAGTTTCCTAATCAAGAATTAAAAAGAAAAAGGAAATTGAAAGTAAATAGAAGAAAGGCATTAAAAATGATAATAACAAATATAAATGATATGTTTCTGAGTACCACAAAGCAGGATATATTTTTAAATGTTAACAAAATTAACATAGAAGTAATTATAAATACAAATGGAAAAGTAACATATCAAATTTTAAGAAGTAAAAATAATTCTTTATAGATAATTTATCCTTCTCAAGATGCTAGAAGAAATGTGTGATAGTCTTAGGAGTAAAATTTGAATAGAAGTCAAAATTCATTATATATTGAAAACCAAATTCCCAACAACAGAAATATAACATGAAATAGGAAAACTCCTACTTAGAACAAACAAGTTGAATCACAACTTGAAAACTAGCAACCAACCAATAAAAAAGTTATAGAAGAAACATTTCAAATCCAGAATTACAAAATAGTCCAAATATTTAAGAAAGAAATAAACACATCTACATTTCCCACACATATCCGTAATGGAAATAAGCAGAGACTGTTTTAAAATTTCTTTTGGAAAGCCAGCATAACATTGATGAGGATGCAAGTTGACCAGAAACTCGAAATACAAATGAAGTATTAGTTTAATAAAGGAAATCACGTATGAAAACATAATTAATAACAAGTGAGATATAATAAAATTTCAAGAGCTGTTAACTTTGGTAAACAAGCCATGTAAATTTTCCAGATAGCTAATAAATTTAAGAAAATTGCATGATCATTTATATGAAATATTGAAAATTATTTTAATAATTCAACATCTAGTTAAAAAGAAAACCCTCTAGCAGTAAAGCAATGGTTTCCTTGCTAATCAAGATTCTTTAAAAGATCCTACAAGAAACAACACAATTAATACAGGATCACAGAAATCTTTTTTCCTGGAAGTAATTAGAACACGCTTTCTCCACTATCTCCAACTTCTTACCAGAAAAGTAGTCGGGGGGGGGGGGGCAACAACAAAGATTAATTTCTAAGCAATATATGGTCGATATATTGGAGATATTAAAATAGATTGTCCATAAAATCTAAAAACAAATACAACTGCTGAATAAATTTATTAGATTGCTGGAAAGATTAATATATAAAATCCAATAGATCACCAAGTACAAACAAGAAACAAATAGACAATACACAAGATCAACAGGCAGAGTAGAAAACAAATACTGACAGAAGAAAAGGGGAAAAAAAAGGATTAAATGCGATATCTTTAAACATTTTAAATCAATATTTAAAAAGTAACACAAACGACCAAACAAAAATGAACAATAAATACGAGGGAGAAGAAAGGCCCATAAGCCAACAGACAACATTCTAGCTCACCTGAAGCAGGTTACCACAAGCTCCAGAAAGAATCTGGCAGGGAACACAGGGGGACACCAGCAGTGGCAGCAGGGAGGTGAGAGGCCCTCCTGCAGCAGGGATGTGAGAAGCCCTCCTGCAGCATGGAGCAGGGCCCGGGAGGGGCAGTTTCCCACCTGACCCAGGCCTCCACTCCTGCTGTTTCCTTCCACTCAACCTGAGCTCAGGGCGTCCCAGCTGTGGAGGATGCTGATTGGCTGCGTCGTTTGTGACGTGTCATGCAAACTGTCCAATCAGGAAGGTGACATCCAGGACTCTTGACATCATAGTCTTCTGTCCTACAGTACTGCGGGTGCACCAGGTCCTAGGAGACAGCGCCTCTGCCGCGAGGCTCCCAAGCCAATCGGAATCCGCCGCTTTCCACCTTCACTGACGGTGTGGGGCTGTGAGGGCAGCGACGCTGGACACCTAGGAAGCTGACCAACACGACACGTGAGTGTGTGGGCCCCAGTGTCCTGGGGGGAAGAGTGGAGCTGCTGAAGGGCTAGGAAGACGCGGGCCGCCCAGAGGTCATCTCTGGGCTCTGTGGGCACCACACTGCCACAGGTGCAGCACTTTCCTTGATCCCCTCTGACCCCGGGTTGGGGGAGACTGGCTCCGGAGACCCCCACCACCCTGGGCCTTCCCTGCTCGCAGCGACTTCCCATCCCTGGAGCCATCCCTGGGCAGCTGTGTAGCGGCAGCGGCGCCGTCTCCCCAGGTGTGCAGTGGGGCCTGAGCTGTCACTAGGGAGACTGTGGGTTCCATGTATTGGGTTCATGCAGGCCTGGAGCTGTCTTAATGCGGCCCTTGGTTCCTCCTTCCTTCCCTGTGAGGACTGGATTCCCCCCAGTTTTCTAAATACGTGTGCAGCAGGGTCTTGTCCAGGATGTTGACCTCTTTCCTTAGCTGTTCCTAGAGGGGTCTCTTCTGTTTCCAGTAACGTAGTAACACAGATTAGGTAAGATAAAAACAGAAGTATTGTGTTGACTCTGGGTTTTCATCCAGATTTTCGAGAGGCAGGAGGAACTGTAATTTGACACTTGGGTATCATCTTAGTACTTACAGGCTCCCTTGACAGGCTGTCGACTGTATTAACACTTTCAAAATAGAGATTTTGGCTACTTAAATTTATGAGTATTTTAAAAATCTTGTTCCAAAAAAAGCCTTTCCCATCCCAAAGATATGTCTAGTTTACTGTTATATTGAGTTTATGTTTTCATATAGGAGCCCATTTCTTTTTTGATTGTTTTAATGTTTTCAAGATTCTTAGAATATACTTGACAGAATTTGTGTATGTTCAAGATATGAAACCTGATGTTTTATATGTGAGGGGATTTTCAAAAGTTATGGAAAATTTAAATTATCTTCTTATTTTTTCATAAACTTTTTGGAATCCTCTTGTACATATACACGAATCATGATGAAATGATCAGGACATATCCATCACCTTGCATTGTTACATTTTTAAAGAATACATAAGATATTAGCAAGTTGTGAGTATGTAATAGAGTATTCTTTTAAATACTGTGTGGAATATTTTAAATACTATAAGACCTTGAATTAATTTATCTCATAACTGCAAATGTTTTCCCATTTCCTTTGCTCTGATCCCCTGACAACCACCACTTTTTTCTGTGATTGTGATTTTCTTAGATTCCACACACAATTGAGATTGTGTGGCATTTGTCTTTTAGGGTTGCAACAGCTAGAGCTGGGCCTATCTGAATCCAGGATCCAGGAGCTTCTTCAGGTCTCTCCGCTGGGTGCAGAGGCCCAAGCACTTGGGCCATCTTCCACTGCCTTCCCAGGCCATTATTCAGAGAGCTTGATCAGAAGAGGGGCAGCTGGGGTTTGAACTAGTGCCCATGTTGGTGCTGCAGCCAGAGGCTTAATCTACTACTCCACAGCATAAGGCCCTTTCTCATAAGTAAATTGATCTTAACAAAAAAACAAAAATGAAGCTTTCTCATGAAAACAAAAAACAACTAATGCCTTACCCTGGGCTGGCATTCTGGCACAGCATGTTAAGCTTCTGCTTTCAATATAGCATCCTTATCAGAGTGCCAATTCAAAACCCAGATGCTCTGCTTTTGATCCAGTTTTCTGCTGATGTACCTTGGAAAGTAGCACAATATGGCTTTGTATTTTAGTAATTGCCACTGATGTGGAAGACTGTTGAAATTCTGTTCCTGTCTCCAGGCTGGCCCAGCCCTAGCTATTACTGTGATTCAGGGAATGAAGAACTGTGTAGAAGCGCTCTCTCTCTCTCTCTCTCTCTCTCTCTCTGTGTTTTCCTCCCCTTCAAATAATAATTATTTTAAAAAAGCAAAACACCACCTATCTGCTTCCTCAGAGTTACACTTCATCCTGAAATAGGCATGTGTCCTCATAATTACTGTGCATGTTTAATTTTACTAAATAGGTATAACTAACTTGTATTAGTTATTTATTGCTGTGTAGTGGTCTTCCACAAAACATAGCAGCTGTTTGCTACCCTACACTGTTTCTGAGAGTTAGGGATGGATGAGTGGCTGGGATGGTTGAATGGTTGACTCTGGCCCTGGGTCTACAGAGGTCACTTCTATTTACTAACTTACTGGCTGACAGAAATGCCCCATCCCTCATCAAGTTATCATCAGCACAACTGCCTGGATATCTTCAAAACAGGGTACTTGGTCATCCCATAGCAAGTCATCTCAGAGACAGTGCAACTGAGCACCAAAGATAGAAGCTATCATTTTATTATATCAAATCCTGAAGTGACAGGCAAATATTTTGCATGTGGGAAGGAACTAGAAAACCTAAACACCAGCAAGGAGGGTTCTTTGGGAGTCACTGTGTAGCTGTTGATTTTGTTATTAGAATCAAATTTTCTAAATATATGTTTCTATGAAATCAAGATAATTTGTTTTTACTGCTGTGTCATATCCTATTGTATGAATAGACCTAGATTAGGTATTCTGTCTGTATTGACTGATTTGACAGTGGTTTCTAATATTTGCAGTTATAAATAGTATTGCAATAAACAGATTTGTGTTGTGAAAGGAATCTTCTAGAATTGAAAATTTTAAGTGTTTTAGTATGCCAGTTTTCAACATTACAACTATCAAATTTTACTTCAGAAAAGCTTAATCACCAAAATTATATATGAATTTCAGTTCCTTCAAACTATTACCATATTTGCATTTAATCCTATGCTTTGCCAACCTATGTGTGATAGAGTGTCCTATTTCAGGTGGTATTTTCAAGATCACGTATCTTGGAATATGTTTATGGTATGCTGATCTTGTTCTCTGAAGATGAGGATTTTTGTTAGTCTCATGTATGTTTTTCTACTTTTTTTTACTGGTATGGATGGGTTCCTTGGGATATTAATTTTTCCATGTTGTATCTCCTAATTACTGTAATTTTTCCGTTTATCTGTTTTTGGTGTTTTTACTTACATCTTTTTAAATTTAGTATAATCAATCCCATCTTTCTCTCATGACTTGTATTGCGTGCCTTAAGAAATTGTCTGAGAAAATATAGATATTTTTCTTCTATAGATACCCCATACTTTTTTCTTATTTTCTCCTAAAATGTGAACTAGGAATATAATTTTTTAAGAACACTTGATTTTCTCAGAAATATTTGTTGAGTTTATAATGTTTCCCCCTTTTTTTCAATATTTTATTATGAAAATTTAATATATAGAAACCAAATATCTTTATATACAGAATATTGATTCAGCATATAATTGTAAAGATCTCATCAGTTTGTATCCACGCAGAAACACAAAGTGTAAAAATACTGTTTCAGTACTAGTTATAGCATCACTGCACATTAGACAACACATTAAGGACAGATCCCACATGAGATGTAAGTACACAGTGACTCCTGTTGCTGACTTAACAATTTGACACTCTTGTTTATGGCATCAGTAATCTCCCTAGGCTCTAGTCATGAGTTTCCAGGGCTATGGAAGCCTTTAGGGTTTTCCAAATTTGATCTTATTCTGATAGGGTCATAGTCAAAGTGGAAGTTCTCTCCTCCCTTCAGAGAAAGGTACCTCCTTCTTTGATGGCCCTGTTCTTTCCACTGGGATCTCACTCGCAGAGATCTTTCATTTACATTTTCTTTTTTTTTCTCCCAGAGTTTCTTGGCTTTCGATGCCTACAATACTCTCATGGGCTCTTCAGCCAGATCTGAATGCCTTAAGGGCTGATTCTGAGGCCAGAGTGCTGTGTAGGACATCTGCCATTCTATGACTCTGCTGTGTATCCCACTTCCCATGTTGGATCTTTCTCTCCCTTTTTGATTCTATCAGTTAGGATTAGCAGACATTAGTCTTGTTTGTGTGATCCCTTTGACTCTTAGACCTATCAGAGCCATCAATTGTGAACTGAAATTGATCACTTGGACTAGTGAGTTGGCATTGGTACATGCCACCTTGATGTGATTGTATTGGAATCCCCTGGCACATTTCTAACGCCACCATTTGGGGCAAGTCCGATTGAGCATGTCCCCAATTGTACATCTCCTCCCTCTCTTTTTCCACTCTTAAATTTAACAGGGATCACTTTTCAGTTAAAATTTAAACACCTAAGAATAATTGTGTGTTAATTACAGAGTTCAACAACTAGTACTAGAAATTATGTATATAAAGATAATTTGAAAAAAAAAAAAAACCCTGGTGTTAAATTGGAAATGGCATAGAAAATTAATTAAAAAAATATTATGTAGGATCTCTGTCTTTAATGTGCTGTACACTCTTATTTAATGCTATAACTAGTACTCTAACAGTATTTTTTTCACTTTGTGTTGCTATATGGGGGCAAGCTGTTGAAATCTTTACCTAATATATACTAAACTGATCTTCTGTATATAAAGACAATTGAAAATGAATCTTGATGTGATTGGAAGGGGAGAGGGAACGGGAAAGGGGAGGGTTCTGGGTGGGAGGGAAGTTTTGGGAAGGGGGAAGCCATTGTAACCCATAAGCTGTACTTTGGAAATTTATATTCATTAAATGAAAGTTTAATAATAATAAAAAAGGGAAAAAAAGAAACCAAATATCATACAGTGATATTCTGCATATAAGCTATGTAGATTTAGTAATTTCTAACATTTTGTTGTGCATCAATTGGTGTGTGGGTACATTTTTTACTGAACTATTTGCAAATAAAATGCAAGCATCATGGCATGTCACTCCTCAGTATATCATTATGCATATTAAAAATATGGAAGTCTCTTATATAAACACAATATTGTTATTACACCTGAAACACTAGCAGTAATTTACAGATTTTCCCCACTGTCACAAAAATGTTGTTTTAATTATTTTAAGGGCCAAAATTGATGCCTTTGTAGAATGTATCATATTGTGTTTTGCCTGAGTATTTCCTAATGTTATCAATTAATGATAGGTTAATCTCATATTTACTGAAAATTTTGAAGTTATATCTAGAGGCTTAGTTTCAAATAAAATATATTTTGGTTCAGTCCCCATTGAAAGTTTAATAGCCTCTTTGTCATGTACCACATCCCTGTATGTACCTGGGCTCTTTCCGAGCATCCTTCTCTGTCTCATGAAAGAGTTCTGTAACCCCGCACTACACCACATGGCCCTAATTTCTGTAATGATACTAGAACAGGGGTCTGTAAGACCTTGATCTTTGTCCTTATACTTATTGTCCTGCTTAGTTTTGCAGTTTTGATGAGCTTATCAACATATTTCAGAAATCCTTGTGGGATTCTAAGTAGAATTACATTGAATTTATTGAGTATATATTAATTAATTGCTGCATTATCTTTTCCCCATGAATGTACTAAATTTCTCCATTTGTTTCCATCTTCTCTTATGTCCTACTGAAATGGTTTGTAATGATATTTTTCAAAAAGATTTTCTCATAAATTTCTTATGAGGTACCTCATAGTTCTTATTGTTACTGTAAGTGGGATTATAGTAAATTGTATTTTCTAGCTGATTGTTTGTTGTATAGGCATATAACTGTTTTGTATATTAACCTTATTTGTATATTAATCTGCAAATATACTTTTTATAATTTCTAATCTTTGTATCATATACTATTCTTTTTGTAAAGCTTTTTGAGGCAATATTGTATAAATATCATGGTAGTGATCATTTTTGTCTATGTCTTTCCTTTAAAAGGAAAAGTTGAGGCTTTCAAAAAGTTCATGTAAAGTGCATGCTATGCAAATACTATTCATAGATTTCAAGAAATGTTAGCACTAGATCAACAGATATTTTAATTCTGTTTTCCCATTAAGTGCCTTGAAGTGCCTCTTATGTCCCATGCTTCATTACTGAGCATGATGCACAGGTCAGGTGTTGTATTTCCCTTCCTATTCCTAAATGTAGAGATCCTCAGTTATTGTTAGTCAATTAGAATAAAGAAAAAAACTCTTTGGCAGTTTCTAGTAACATTAAACACAGGCTTACTTCATGAGACTCCTAGGTGTATGCAGAGAAGTAGAGGTCTGAGTCTACTTAAAGACCTAACTGGAAGGTTCATAGCTTATTCATAATTGTAGAACTACTTAAAACTACCATTTTTTTCAAAATAGAAACAACCCAAATGATCACCAAGGGAGAATAGATAAACAAAGTATTAAGTCATTGGAACATGGCACAACAAATTTCATTGTCCTGAACAATGCAATTCAATGTTTATTTTGTATAAGTAAATGAAAGATAAATTTCATCTATAGAATCCTAATTTCCATGTGTGTAATTCTGGAATGACCCGTACCCTTAACATGTGAAGATGCCAACTCTGGTCCTCTGGCTACAGTCCTTGATGAGGAAAGACCCCAAGTGGTGTCAGCTGATGTACCTAGGGTGATTTCTGTCTTCTATCTATTTACTGTTGACACTGCTTAAATTTTAAGTTTTTGGTGTTCTGAGGTTTGAGCACAATGTGCCTAGGTGTAGATTATTTTTGCATCCTACTTGAGCTAATTTGTGCTCTCTGAATGTGATAATCCTACATCCATCATCAATTCTAGATCATCCTCAGCTGTCACCTCAGCCACTGCTGCCTAGTGTCTCCTTATGCATCTCCAATAAGATTAACTTCAGATTTCTTGTTATTTACTTCAGGTCCCTGAACAATTTGTTTATATTTTCTTCTCTTTATCTTTGGTGTATTCTATATAATTTCTTCAGATGCATCTTGTACTGGCCCAATTCTCTGTTCAGCTCTGTGCATTGTCCTATTTAATCTATTCAATAATTTTCTATTTAATTGACTATATTTCATCTCTAGAAATTTTGTTCTATTTCTTTAAAATGTACAAGCTTGCTTTTCTATGGTATCATGTAATAATTTTATTGTGGCTTGTACTTCCTTTATTTATGTAATTAAAAGGCAATAAAATTTCCAAAAGTTATAATACATTGTGCTCATGCCCTCAGAGTATCATTGCCTGAAGTGCTTCCTCTTTTTTTTTTTTTTTGAAGCTCAAGGTCTATCATAAAGATGTTTAAGTTTTTAACTAGCTGCTTAATCCAATCTTTTATTTTTAGAACAATACATGCTGTAATAGACATCATTGATATATGCCCATTCACAGAGGTGAAGTAAGCCTCCAGATTAAATTACTAGAACTAAAATTGCTGAGTTAAAGAGCATAGGCATTCATAATTCTGATGTATAAAGTCATACTGCCTTTTGTAGATATGATAGTTGGAACTGGCTACTCCAGTTTGCTGGGTTTGCTTACAATGGTTTGTTTCTCCACTCAGCCTTGCCAACATGATCTTTTCAGATGTTTAGGAAATTTACCAATATGACAAGTAAAAATGATGATTGCTACTTTTTTGGTTTTTTATTTCTGCAAGTGAGATTGACCTGTTGATAAATCTAAAGATATTTGTCCTTTTCTTTAAACAGTCATACATATGATGTATATACATATTCTTGTCCATTTTTTCTGTTTGGGTTTTAGATTTTTACATTGATTTGTAGCAGTTTCTTATGTAATGAAGTAAGTTCACCCATTATCTAGAGGATAAACTGTATGATTCATATCTTATAAATATTTAAGATTTTTTTTTTTTTGCAGCTGCTTTGAACTTTAGTTGCGAAAACCAGAAGCTTAACAGTATCAAAAGGGCACACAGGGTGGCCTCTTAGACTAGGCCTTGGGCTGCCGCGGCTGCAGGAGGAATGGGCTCAGTGGTTCGGCGCCAGCGGCGGGCCAGGCTACCTGTGGCCCCTGCCCTCCGCCGAGCCCCACACCGTGGCCGCGCCCGCCCACAGCCCTGCTCTCAGTAGGCAGCTCAGCAGCAGCGTCTCGGAGATCTGGCACAGGGCCGACCGCTGGCGCGTGTCCCTGGACGGGAACCACTTCACCCCCGGGAGCTGAAGGTCAAGACCGAGCACAGCGTGATGGAGATCACGGGCAAACAGGAAGAGTGACAGGAGCACGGCTACCTCGCCCACTATTCCACCCGGAAGTACATGCTGCCCCCAGCGTGGACCCCCACGCTGGTCTCCTCCTCCCGATCCCCTGAGGGTGCGCTCCCCGTGGAAGCGCTGCTGCCCAAGCCAGCCACGCAGTCACAGAGATCGCCATCCCGGTCACCTTCGAGGCCTTCGCCCAAATTGGCGCCCAGAAGCCGGGAAGTTGCAGCAGCCTGCAGCCAAGTAGAGCTGCCTCCTGCGTTGCCCAGCCCCCAGCAGCCCCCTGTACGCCCTTTTGATACTGTTAAGCTTCTGCTGTTCACAAATAAAGATCTAAGCAGCTGCAAAAAAAAATTCCTTATGATGCATTGTGTGTTAAAATGTTTACTTCTGTGAATTTAAATATTTCAGTCTTTGAGTCTGTTGGATTTACTGGCACATTTGAAGTGGCTTTATCTCACTGAAACATAGTATTTTATGATTTATTCAAGCAGTGTGTTATTTTACCTGCCTCAACTGTGTGGTTTAAACACCTCCTCCCTCTAGGTGGCTAGTCCATTTCCTTTAACGTTTCCTGAAAGCCATCTCAATTAATTTGAAATCCCACAACTATTGTACACCAAATTCTAGGAAACATTTTAGAGACTTTTATTTAAGTATGTATTTTCTATTCTAATTCAGCAATACATATTTCAGCATTAGTTCCCATTTTTCCCAAGAATCACTGCTGTGCATTTTTAGTTGTCCTTTTTGAACACTTGAACACTGACTTCAGCTTGCTTAGTTCCTTAAAATCTTCTCATTATGTTAGTGAGTGTGTAATCAGTCCATTCACGGCCATGATGTGATCATTTGAAAAAATTTTTATTAAAATAAAGAGAGCAGACTTCATGTATTTCAGGTACCAGGCTGTTTTGATTGTAACTGTCCTGTAGAATGTCTTAAAATCTGGTCTTGTGATGCCTCTAGTTTTGTTTTTGCTGTTTAAGATTGTGTTTGGTATTTGGTGTCTCTTTGCTTACGTATGGATTTTAGCATTACTTTTTTAGATATGAGAAAATGTCCTTGGTATTTTTATTGGAATCTCATTGAATATATAAACTTCTTTTTGTAGTATGGATATCTTGATGACATTAATTCTTCCATTCCAAGAACATAGGTGGTTTTTCCAATTTTCCTTCTTCTTCTATTTCTTTCTTAAAAATTTTATAAATTTCACATCCTTGGTTAAATTTATTCAAAGGTGTATAGATTTGTAGTAGCTGCTCTGAATGGTAGTGATATTTATGTTCTTTCTCAGCTTTGGAATTATTTGTGTATTCAAAGGCAATTGATTTTGAGTGCTGATTTTATATCCTGCAGCTTTACCAAGCTCTCCTATGAGTTCCAATAGTCTCTTAGTGTAATGTTTTTTGTTCCTCTCTATATAGAATCATGTTTCCTGTAATAAGGGATAGTTTGAATTCCTCCTTTCCAACTTGTATCCCTGTGATTTTTATTTCATGCCTAATGGCTCTGGGTAAAATCTCCAGAATTATATTAGATAGCATAGTGAAAGTAAGCATTATCTGGTTTCAGATTTTAGTGGAAATGATTCCATAATTCTCAAAATCAATATGATGTTGATTGTGGGTTTGTCATAGGTGGCCTTGATTCTCATGAGGTATGTTCTTTCTGTACCCAATTTTCTTAAGGCTTTTATCATGAAAGGATGTTATAATTTATCAAATGCTCATTTTGTATGTATTGAGATAATCACGCGATTTTCATTCTCAACTTGTTAATGTGATGTATCCTATTTATTGATTTGCATATGTTTAATCACCCCATATGTTCCATATAAATGATCTCTCTGATTTGTTGTTGCATTAGATTAGCTAGTATTATATTGAGAATTTTTGCATATATTTTCATCAGGAATATTGAAGTATACTTCTCTTTCTCATGATTTTTCCTTGTTTGGGAATTACGGTGATGCTTCCTTTTTTTCTTTTCACATCCCTGAAGCATTTTAAGTTAGTGTGGCTACATTTTTTCAGCCATGTTGAATCCAATCAGGAGTATGGAATTCTTAAGTAGAAATTTGAACAAACAAGATTTTTACAAATAAAATTGTTATGTTTTCTTTCCATGAAGCATCTTCATGTAAAAGGTCAGTTTCTCCTTGATATTTACCTATCTCCTAGAGTGTGGTAGGCTATCACTGAACTAATTAAAATCATAGTTTATAACTTGTTCTGTAGAGGAAATATGGCTGCAACCAGAGACAAAGAAAGAAAAATGGACCTCCCCTCCTAACACAAACTTTGAATGTGGCTGCTCACAATTAACTAGTGAAACAGCTACCTAGTGTTACCTTGTCTAGGGAGGGAAGATGTCCTAAGTTCTGCTTCTGTAACTCCATTCACAAATCTGTCCTAATAAATCTGCCCCTGGTATCTCTTTTACAAACAAAGAAGACACCCCCCCCCCCAACCATTGAAACTGTGGTCCTAAGTCAGGTAGGCTGCAATTTAACCCTACCAATGCTATAACAGGTAAAGCATGATGCTTCTGAACCTATAAATATTGTAATAAACTGGGGATTATTGCTCAGTTTTCAGGAAATGATTCCAGCTGAGCCTACTGGCATTATAAACTGCTTGGATTCTCTACTATCTCTGATGCTTGTTTGAATGAGGGGTATTTCCCACCCCAGGTTTCTGTAACAGTACATATTTCAAGTTATGAGAGCTGGGCTTAGTAACCAGAATCATAAATCTCCTCCTTCTGAAGATCCATGTTTCTCTTGAAAAGAGGAAATGAAGTGGGTTGCCACTTTCTTTGAAGATGAAAAATGGTGACCAAAAAGAAATAGCATGAAGTCCTTACGTGATTTCCTGATAGAGTCGATAAGATGTATTTCTTCACTGAAAACAACTTTCAGAGGGTTTCTGACTGCAGCAGGCTCTGAAAGCAGCAGCTGCACTGACCCTCTGGTGGCACTGACTGTCAGGCATCTGATCCAAATCACCTGATGCAGGCTTCCATAGGAACAGTTCACTAACAGCTAAACACTCTCTGAAGAGGAATAGGTAATAACATGTGAAGTGACAAAAAGCACCTACTGCATGAAATAGAATCAAAATAACAAATCTGAGTCTTATGCTAGAAAGATTTTTTATGTCATGGTTCTAAAATGAGAAAAGTTACAAAAATAGTTATAGAAATCATAAATTATTTATGTATTATTGATAACAATGATTA
This sequence comes from Lepus europaeus, assembly GCF_033115175.1. Lineage (NCBI taxonomy): Eukaryota > Metazoa > Chordata > Mammalia > Lagomorpha > Leporidae > Lepus > Lepus europaeus. The sequence continues at coordinate 29,226,676 of NC_084851.1, read as the reverse complement.
TAACAACTGATATTCTGAATATCAGAATAAATATAGTAAAAAGATTAATTTACATGAAGGTGGTTTGAGTGATCTGCTGGGATGCTATTTTTAAAGAGTAAATTTAAAAAAAATAGCCTCCAAAAGTGAAACTTGCATCAGGAAAAAAAGTGCGTGACTAGATGATATTTCTAGAGCTGGATCAAAGAACTCTGAAAATTCTGTGGCATAAAATGACTTGTTCTATGTTGAAAGCATTCACATGATATCCTCAGTGTCTGGATAATTTGGGATGAGTTAATTTTGCCCTTTACACACCCATCTGCTACCCAATCTGGAACTTGGATTTGAACTGGAGCAGATGCAGCAAGATCAGCTTTTTAATCCTCTGCTAACTACACATCCTGAGTCCAGAGAGTTTTTGATGCTGGCTTACTGCTGCAGAAATGTTTCTACATGCTCCCCCTATTCCTTTTCTGTATCTGTGCTCAATTGAGCAGTGATCTGCCTCTCAGTATCAACTTAGCTTGTGGTCTTTTCTCATTATGTGTATGCACTTGTATTTATCCCTTCTATTCATCTCCCATATTTATTTCATTGCCTTTCTGGAAAAAGAAAAACACCAAACAGTGATACAATAAACTATTAGGACTTGATGGTGCCTGATCATGACACAAGACAGTCTACTGTTACAAAATGAAGGCAACAAATAGAACTGTTTGACTTATATGTCAGCAATTCAGAAGTGGTAATTTCGGAAAGTAAAAACTTTGGGGAAAATTTTCTCAACTATATCTGAAAATGAACCATGACATAAATTATTACAGTAGTATAACTCGCCAGTGCCATGTCTCACTAGGCTAATCCTCCCCCTTGTGGCACCAGCACACTGGGTTCTAGTCCCGGTCGGGGCACCGATTCTGTCCCGGTTGCCCCTCTTCCAGGCCAGCTCTCTGCTGTGGCCAGGGAGTGCAGTGGCGGATGGCCCAAGTGCTTGGGCCCTGCACCCCATGGGAGACCAGGAGAAGCACCTGGCTCCTGCCATCGGAATGGCGCGGTGCACCGGCCGCAGCGCGCCAACCGCGGCGGCCATTGGAGGGTGAACCAATGGCAAAAAGGAAGACCTTTCTCTCTGTCTCTCTCACTGTCCACTCTGCCTGTCAAAAATAAAAAAAATAAATTAAAAAAAATAAATTATTACAGTTGTATAACTCTGATGATTGTGTTCCTGAATTTACCATGGGAATAATGAAAATTATACAGAAATAAAGAATACAAAACACTGTAGTATACTGTCATAGTACACTGTATATTCCTAGGAAATATGCTAAACTATATGAATTTACTGTTTAATGGAGATCCTCAGTTTGATTGTAGAGAGACAGCGAGAGAGAGAGAGAGAGAGAGAGAGAGAGAGAGAGAGAGAGAGAGAGAATATCTTTCTTCTGTAGATTCATTCCCCAAATGGCGGCAATGATTGGCACTGAGCTAATCTAAAGCCAGGAGCCAGGAGCTTCTTCTGGGTCTTCCACATGGGTGGTAGGGAGCTCAAGGACTTGGGCCATCTTCTGCTGCTTTCTAAGGCACATTAGCAGACAGCTGGACCAGAAATGGAGCATTCAGACGCAAAACAGCACCCACATGTGGTGCCCAAGTCACAAGGAACAGCTTTATGCACTATACCACAATGCTGGCCCTAAGATCCTCATTTTTAACTTTTCCACAAAGCAAATTAACTTCAAAGATTACTTGAGTGTTCAAATAAAAAATACGCTTAACAATGTAGCTTAATTTTTCTTAGACTTTTTAATAAGAATATCATTAATGAAAGTTTGAAGTTATTGATGAAACAGTTTACTGAAAACACCCTAATTTTTAAAAAATGAATAAAATCTGCCCATGAATAATTTTATAGTTGTCCACTTACCATTTCATCTCATTTCTAGAATATTATAGATATGTAAGTGTTTTGATGAACTTGAAGTTACCACACTATAATTAAATGAGCATAAAAATGCAAATCTGTACTTAAATTTTTGACATTTCTTAACATTAGTGCATCCCATAGTATAAGGTTCAGCTCTTTCCAATTGTTGACATTTTATATTCAAAAGAGAGAATTGGCTCTCAGAAGAGACTTTGGCTTTTTAATGAATATAAATTTGTAGAATGGACACCACCATTTCAGGCTCCAGTGTTCAGAAGGCCTGGAAATTCTGGGCATGCTTACAGGGTCTGGTTTTCCAATTCTCTCAGTTATTAAGTTGATAGTTATACCATGTCAAAAATTGTCAAATGGTGAAACTTTGTTATTTTGACAAGGCTAAAAATTCTAGGAGTTTAGTAACTTCATGAAGATTATTTTTTCTCTAGATATATTGGAAATATGTAGTCCTTTGCATGTATTATATGTTTGAAAGGACTCTCTCTCTCTCTCTCTCTTTAGTTTCCCAGATAACAGGGCAATACACTCTATTACTTTTGCTATTCTCTATTATCTGCACATTAAAGAAAGAGTGAAGAATGTCAGTATTACTGTTATGACATTGTTGTATGCAATTTATTTGTCATCAGAGTAGTTAAAAAAACACTCTGAAGGTTTCCCACTATTTCAGATATGCAAAACACTTTATTAACTTATATTTATGTTTTCTTTATCTAGCTTTTAGCTGATTTTAACTCACGGGTGTATCATACTTCTGATTTCAAGGAGAACCGATTTCTCTAATTGCTCTTCTTTTGATAGCCTCTATAAAAGGGATGCAAATGTTTTGCAGGATTATTTCAGAAGCAAGTGATAAATGAGTATGTAGGAATGGTGTGAAATTTTCTCTTTTGCAAAACTGCTTTCTCTCCATGAGCTGACCAGCAAAAGGGCAGTGGTCAGAGGCCAGGTTCTGCTGCAGTGTGACACAGCTCTTAGCATGATTCCAACATGTGCTGTTTCTGGAGTGTGAGACCCTCTCTCTGTTCATGATAAGAATATATTTCTTCTGAGGATGACATAGCCAGAATGTAGAAAAATGGGCTCTTTTGCCTCATGTGCAAGCTCTCTGTATAAGAAATGCATTTGTAGTATCACTCTCCAGAGCATCTGGATAGGTACAGATTTCACAATTGTTGAGAATAGGAGTTTAAAAATTAATGTACACTTTTAAAAATATAGGTGAAATAAAAACATGATATTTGTGCAGCATTGGATTTACATTTTACAAATTAGCTAACAATAATTAAATTTCAAAAAGCAGTTTATGTAGTTTGAAAAAATATGAAAACAATGGTGAGTAGAATGATATAGGTTTTAGGCCGGCACTGTGCCTCACTTGGCTAATCCTCCAGCTGTGGCACCAGCACTCTGGGTTCTAGTCCTGGTTGGGGCACCAGGTTCTAGTCCTGGTTCCAGTCCAGCTCTCTGCTGTGGCCCGGGAAGGCAGTGGAGGATGCCCCAAGTGCTTGGGCCCTGCACCCCATGGGAGACCAGGGTAAGCACCTGGCTCCTGCCTTCGGATCAGCGCGGTGCGCCAGCTGCAGCACACTGGCTGAGGCGGCTATTTGGAGGGTGAACCAATGGCAAAGGAAGACCTTTCTCTCTGTCTCTTTTTGTCCACTCTGCCTGTGAAAAAAAAAGTAAATGTGGAACTTGTAGTGATGTGTCCAACTAGCATGGATGAAAAGGCAATAACAACTATTCAAAGATCTTAAAATTCTGAATGTGGTGAGAACCCTAAGCAATAAATTAATAATGCAGCATCACACATGTAATACAATGAATGTATTCATATAAAATACTTTCTCTTAAAATAAAATACAAAGCATAGACAATTACATATAAAAATAAACCATTGTAGATTTTAGGTTTAGGTTTTCTCAAACAAATCTTTTATTCAAGGAATACGAGTTTCAAACATTTCACAAGTACCACTTTAGGATATAGTGATTCTTCCCACCATACCTGCCCTCCCACCCACACTCCCACCCCTCCTCCTCCACCCTTTCCCATTCCCAGTCCCATTCTCCACTAAGATTCATTTTCAATTTAAGGTGTTTTTAGAGCTTTGTCCTCATGTATGCCTGTTTTTGAATGTGAATCACATATAAGACTAATCTAAGACTACTTTAACCATACTGCCTGTTGCCCCACTCCATATTTTATTTCCTTTTTAAAAATTATTAATATATCCAACTAAATTCTTGTGCATCATTGATTTATATTGATTTATATTCTGAACATTTATGGATTTTGACAATAAATTTTTGATGTACTTTTGTTTTAGACCCAGAATGGAGAGTTTAGAACAATGTGAGAGTAGATAGAAGTTCAGAGCACTCTTCTGCTTTTCAGTTTTATCTTATTTGACAACCAATAAATAAAGTTTAAGCAAACATTTCTTCTAAAATGTTTTAATGAGTATTAGAAATCATGGTTCAAACTATTTGCTAGTTAAATAAATTTATTTACCCACCTTGCAGAAATGAATGTGTATGTAATATTTTCATATATGGTTGGTTAATAGACTGTAATGTCATTCAAAAAGCTTAGAGACACCATTTTTCCCTCATTTAAAAAATGAAATGCATAAAAACTTAAAGGTAATTGTGTGAGTGTGGATTGTCCATGTAAATATCTGTAAAGTTTATTATTTGAAATCCAAATGAGTGAGTTTTTCTCATTTGAAGTGCTTTGACGTCTTTTTCCCCCACTTTCTATGACAAACCTGTGAACATCTTGTAGATTCCCTTGTCTTATGTTGTCAAATGAGGTCTGGGGTAGAATAGCACTTTTCTACATAGGATTCCAGATTTTAAGTGTATATGAAACTGCTTATGGGGATCCAGGTGCTTGGGTCAGAATTTGAAAAAACTTAATTAGAATAGGGCATGCAACTAAAATGTTAACATCATTGACATTAGCAGTACTGTTAAGTATTTTTGAGTCTTTTTGTTCCTTATTTTATTCTTATTGTCTTTTTGATGTTTTGAAAATTTACATCATGAAACAGTAAGACACTACAGACTGCTGCACATGGAAGTTTATATATTGTTTATTTTACAATAAATCTCATGTCTGCAAACAGTGCTGGTATTTCTTTTGCTTTGTTTTTAAGTACAAATTTCATAAGGAGGTAACATCTGCCAATGGATGCATCTCAGTATAGACAGCAATCCAATTAGTAAAGTTGGGCACTCTGGGTTTATGTGTAAACCATGCCAGATATCTAATAGAGAATAAATGATAAAAATCTTAAAGATTTTATTTATTGTATTTGAGAGGTAGAGTTACAGACAGTGAGAGGGAAAGGCAGAGAGAAAGGTCTCCCTTCCATTGGTTCACTTCCACAAATGGCCGCAATGGCCAGAGCTGTGCACATCAGAAGCCAGGAGCCAGGCATTTCTTCCTGCTTTCCCACATGGGTGCAGGGACCCAAGGACTTGGGCTATCTTCTACTGTTTCCCCAGGCTGTAACAGAGAGTTGGACTGGAAGAGGGGCAGCCAGGGCTAGAACCAACACCCATATGGGATGCCATGCCACAGGTGGAGGATTAACCTACTGCACCACAGCACCAGCCCTGGAATGATCAAACCCTTTAACTTCCACTCAGTTAAGTTTCTGAATTAAATTTCCCAAATTTGGATTGGCAATGTGGTATGATGATAAAGTTGCAACCTGTGGTGCCAGCATCCCACAGGGATGCTAGTTTGAATCCCAGCTGCTCCACTTTTGATACAGCTCCCTGCTAATTCACCTGGGAAAGCAATGGAAGCTGCTCCAAATACTTGGACACCTGCATTCACATGGGAGACCCAAAAGAAGCTGCTGGCTCCTGGCATAAAATTGGCCTGTCTCAGGCCATTAAGGGGAGTGAACCAGGGGATGGAAGATATTCTCTCTCTCTCTCTCTCTCTCTCTCTCTCTCTCTCTCTCTCTCTCAACTCTGCCTTTCAGATAAATAAATCTTTAAAAACAAAAATGTACACAATTTAACAACTGCAGATGTGATAGTTTAATTCTTTTTAGTAATAATGTACAAACATAGAAAAAGTAAGCTAAGAATTGCTTTGAATACTAGGTGATAAAAAAAAGCATTGTGGGATTCACAGAAGATTGCATAACTTATATGCACAAGGGCACATTGGACTATCTCATATGGGATGCTAGCACTGCAGGTGCCCCACAAAGCATTATTATAATAAATTTTTTGCCACAGTATCTTGGCTTTCCATGCCTGAAATACTCTCATGGGCTTTTTAGCCAGATTTGAATGCCTTAAGGGCTGATTCTGAGGCCAGAGTGCTGTTTAGGACATCTGCCATTCTATGAGTCTGCTGTCTATTCTGCTTCCAATGTAGTATCACTCTCTCCTTTTTAATTCTATCAGTTAGTATTAGCAGACACTAGTTTTGTTTGTGTGATCCCTTTGACTCTTAATCCTAGATAAACATTAGAGATCAATTAGAGATCAATTAGAGATCAATTTGTTTCTGTACCAGTACCATGCTGTTTGATTATAACTGCCCTATAGTATGTCTTGAAATCTTGTATTGTGATGCCTCTGGCTTTGTTTTTGTTGTACAAGATTGCTTTAGCTATTTGAGGTCTCCTGTACCTCCATATGAATTTCAACATCATTTTTTCCAGGTCTGAGTAGAATGTCTTTGGTATTTTGATTGGTATTGCATTGAATGTATAAATTGCTTTTGGGAGAATGGACATTTTGATGGTATTGATTCTTCCAATCCATGATCAGAGAAAATTTTCCATTTTTCTACTTCTTTCTTTAAGATTTTGTAATTCTCATCATAGAGATCTTTGACATCCTTGGATAAGTTTATTCCAAGGTATTTGATTATTTTTGTAGCTACTGTGAATGGACTTGAACTTAGAAGTTCTTCTTCAGCCATGACGTTGCCTGTGTATACAAAGGCTCTTGATTTTTGTGCATTGACTTTATATTCTGCTACTTTGACAAACTCTTCTATGAATTCCAATTGACTCTTAGTGGAATTCTGTGGATTCCCTAAAGAATCATATCATCTGCAAAGAGGGATAGTTTGACTTCTTCCTTCCCAATTGTACCCCTTTAATTCTTTTTTCTTGCTTAATGGCTCTAAAACTTCCAGTATTAAATTGAATAGCAATGGTGAGAGTGGGCATCCCTGTCTGGTACCAGATCTCAGTAGAAATGCTTCCAACTTTTACAAATTCAGTAGAGCACTGGCTATGGGTTTTTTCATAAATTGCCTTGATTGTATTGATGAATGTTCTTTCTATACCCAATTTTCTTAGAGTTTTCATCATGAAAGAGTGTTGTATTTTATCAAATGCTTTCTCTGCATCTATTGAGATAATCATATGGTTTTTCTTCTGCAGTTTGATAATGTGGTGTATCACATTGATTGATTTGCAATGTTAAACCATTCCAGCATACCAGGGATAAATCACACTTGGTCTGCATGGATGATCTTTCTGAGGTGTTGTTACATTCTATTGGCCAGAATTTTATTGAAGATTTTTGTGTCTGTTCATCAGGGGAATTGATCTGTAATAATCTTTCTTTGCTACATCTTTTTCAGGTTTAAGAATTAAGGTGATGCTGGCTTCATAGAATTTGGGAGGATTCTCTCTTTTTTCAATTGTTCTGAATAGTTTGAGAAGAACTGGAGTCAGTTCTTTAAATGTCTGGTAGAATTCAACAGTGAATCCATCCAGTCCTGGGCTTTTCTTTGTTGGGAGGGACTTTATTACTGATTCAATTTCTGACCCGGTTATGGGTCTGTTTAGGTTTTCTATGTTTTTATGGTTCAATTTAGGTAGTTTGTATGTTTCCAGTAATATTTCCATTTCTGATAGATTTCCCTGTTTGCTGACATACAGCTCTTTGTAGTAATTTCTGATGACTCTTATTTCTGTGGTGTCTGTTGTTACATTCCCATTTTCATCTCTGATTTTACTGATTTGGTAAATGGGAATGGGTATGTGCATCCAGTCAGCTACACCACCCCAGTGACTTCTGGCCCTTGGATGTTCAGAGGAAGATAGGAATGGTGAAAGAAGGTGCAGGAAGTACAGGAGCAAACTGGAGAGTAGAGTCTTCCTCACCAAGATAGATCCCAAAGTGAGGGCAAAGGGTCCATTGTAATCCTTAACTGGCTAGTGTTGCACAGTTGGAAATGGTCCCCAGTGTCGTTACTCGTAGGGTCCACAGTCAGGCATTCTTGGCCATCTGCCTGGTGCCCAGGTTCCCATGAGTACAGAGATCAGAGAGAGCCAGGGAGTCCAGAGGTCTTAGTTGGACAGGCCAACAACATAATAAGCCTTAATTTCTTCACCTGTGAAATGGGTCAGGATAGCCAACAAAGTCCCTGGGAAGTCATTTTGCTTCTGATCCACCTGCCTACCCATCTCCCCTCTCCATCCCTTTCCACATGGGCACTGACCCTTCAAGCCCACAACTCACTTTCCAGCTCATTAATAGCCCAGACTCATTGCAGCCCAGTTGCTCTCAAAGTTAGAAATTATTGAAAGCAAGGTCATAATTATTTTAAAAATAAACACCAACAACAAACATCAGGTATCAGCCATATGTATATATTTTACCCCACCTCTTAGGTCCTAAACATCTTCATTACTGTTTCTAAAAGGCTTGGTGAAGATTCATGAGGGGCCAGCACCATGGCTCAATAGGCTAATCCTCCACTTGTGGCACCAGCACACAGGGTTCTAGTCCTGGTCAGAGTGCCGGATTCTGTCCTGGTTGCTCCTGTTCCAGTCCAGCTCTCTGCTGTGGCCCCAGAGTGCAGTAGAGGATGGCCCAAGTGCTTGGGCCCTGCACCTGCATGGGAGACCAGGAGAAGCACCTGGCTCTTGGCTTCGGATCAGTGCAGCGCCAGCCATGGCATCCATTTGGGGAGTGAACCAACAGAAGGAAGACCTTTCTCTCTCTCACTGTCTAACTTGATCTGTCAAATAAATTTTTAAAAAGTGAAAATAACTTTAAAGGAAGCATCCTAGAATCTAGAACTACATTTTATAAAATTTCTAAGGCCAAAGGATAATTTATATTCTATAAATTATATTAAAAAGTAGATATGATGGCATTTGGTGAAAACATTAACTGCAACTAAATTGAAGTGAATGTAAAACCATAAAAAACAGTGAATGCATAAAAAGCAGCATTATACCTCCTGGAATAGTTTTATGATAAAGTGTAAAGGATAATATTGCAAATTTTCATTGATAACTTGGAGTCATAAAAATCAAAGAAGGCAAACATTATTTTAGACAGATCAGAAATTTACAAAATATGTGTAGGCTGATGACATCACAATGAAAATGGAAACCAAGATTGCCACTGGTCCACAATATCACTATTGTTTTACTAAGATGTTATTGATACACAGGTTACAGGAATAGATGCAAAAACAAAACAATAATAAAAAGGATGCACATGTTATGAATCAGATGCAATGTGATTACTGCAAGAACCAAGAAGTGTTTTTTGAAAGGAACAATGGTAGTACTACAAGCAGACATGGTGAGTTTTCTGATAAGTATGCACATTAATATTGGAAAATATAAAAACATCTCAAAAACATAAAACAAAGTACATATAGGATTTTACAATATATAAAGAATAAATTTAAATGTCTAGGGTTATACTATAGAAACTTTAAAATCAAAGGCAAAATTAGAGTTCCATGAACATCCAGAAAGAGTTACCTGGATAGAGTGAATGAAAACAGTAGACTAACATCTCCATGAAGCTGTGCAAATGGGAGTTTCCAGGAAACCTACAAGATTTTTAGCTGATAACTTCACAATCAGAATGCTAGCAAAACAATTCACAGTTTTATAGCTCTGGGTTGGTTTAGATTAAGATATTGTATATATGCACTAGTAATAGATATAATATCAACAAAGTGAGGATTTAAAAGGATATGCAGTTATGAAAAACTCTTGTTATTACTGTGAGAAAAAAGTTAATAATTGGGAGGGGAAATAATGAAAAGAGTAGATACAAGCAAATTGTCTGAAAACCGCACAATTACAAATACATTGCAATTGAATATAAAAGGGGCTAGCACCATGGCTCACTTGGTTAGTCCTCTGCTTGTGGTGCTGGCATCCCATATGGACACTGGGTTCTAGTCTCGGTTGCTCCTCTTCTGGTCCAGCTATCTGCTGTGGCCCAGGAAGGCAGTGGAGGATGGCCCAAGTGCTTGGGTTGCTACACCCACATAGGAGACCAGGAAGAAGCACCTGGCTCCTGGATTCAGAAAGGTGCAGTGCTGGCCATAGCAGCCATTTGGGGAATGAACCAGTGTAGGGAAGACCTTTCCCCCTTCTCTCTCTCTCATTGTCTATAACTCTGTCAAATAAATTTTTAAAAATTTATTAAAAAACAAATAAATATAAATGAAAAACATTCTAGAGTTTTAGCAAATAAAGATCATGCCCCCTATTACAAAGTTAAAGATGTTTGGGATTCCTTTTTCCCATATTGGAGTACCTGGCTTTAGTATGATCCATTCAGATAATGATCAACCTTACTGCTAATATACCTTGGAGGCACTAAGTACTTCATTTCCTGCCATCTATATGGGAGACTATGTAGAGTTCTGGTTACTGGCTTTGGACTGTCTCAGTACCAGTAGTTATGGAACTTAGGTGGGCAAACAAGTGGATGGAATATTTTTATCTATTCTAATCTCTCATTTTTACACTCTGCCCTTAAAAATCTTTTTTTTTATATTTTATTACTTATAACAGCTCAGGGAAACCATTTGGAATTTGTCTTCTTTTGTATTTGTTTATTTCAACATTATAATAGTTTTCAGTTGCATTTATTTTCTTGCAAAAGACAAGATGTCATTCTTTTTATGGCTGAGTAATATTCCAACACATAAATATTAATAGAGTACAAAAATATAATGTATATGAGTAAAATTGATATTTTGAGAATTTATTCTTTTTACAGACTTTGTCTCTACCATTGTGGAACAGGTTTTTTTGTTTTTTGTTTTTGTTTTTGTTTTTTTTTGTCTTACTATCTGTTGAATTATTTACTTAGTAGGGGGTTAATGTAACTAGTATAGTATAAACTAAAAATATGTCATTGTAAAGTTAAAATAAAGAATAAGAAATGGGCTGGCACTGTAGCCCACTAAGCTAATCCTCCTCCTGTAGTGCCAGCACTCTGGGTAATAGTCCCAGTTGGGGCTCTGGTTCTGTCCCAGTTGCTCCTCTTCCAGTCCCACTCTCTGCTGTGGCCTAGGAGTGCAGTGGAGGATGGCCCAAGTGCTTGGGCCCTGCACCCCATGGGAGACCAGGAGAAAGCACCTGCCTCCTGGCTTTGGATTGGCACAGCACACCTGCCATAGCAGCCATTTGGGGGGTGAACCAACGGAAGGAGGACCTTTCTCCCTGACTCTCTCTCTCACTGTCTAACTCTGCCTGTCAAAAAAAAGAATAAGAAATGAAAAAGGAAGGAGGTTCAGAATGTGGGCAGGAGGGAGGGTTAAGGTGGGAAATATCACTATGCTCTTAAATAAAGTCATTTGTCCACCTTATATAAGTAAATATAATAATAAGCTAAAACAAGATCAATAACATAGATATTTTAAAAATTTGTTTCCATTATCCAGAACTGTCACACAATTTCAAAATTAAAAGGTAAACAAATTCTCATAAAATTAATCAGCAAAATCTGCAACATATGTTATCTGGAAAGAGTGAATGATCAGGTCTTGTCTAAATTTTATCTGGACAATTGCATTCATAAAATTTGCAAAGATAGGGTTACATAATTTCAGGGGGGTTATGACATATTATAAGGAAAAAGCCAACAGTTGTTTGGCAGCATCACAACACCAGGATTAGCTTAAACTAGATATTATGATACACAAAAGTGGTTATAATTTCAAAGGAAGAAACAAAATGGTAAGTGGATGAAATTGTTGATATACATATTGTGATTACTGTGAAAAAATAAGAGGCTTGTTAAAAGCAACAGATGAGTAACAAGCCAGTTTCAGATAAACTGCTGAAAAATAGTTTTAACTACATTATATATAGGAAGCATAAATCAAGGATATGTTATGAAATCAAGGACATTGATGAAATAAAAACATCTATAATTACTGAGGAGAAATTAATAATTTGGGGGATTCATAATTGTAAGAAAAGGATATATAAGAGATGTTAGTGTGAAATAGGCCAATAAAACTACACTTTAAAATTAAAATAAAAAAAATTGAGGAAAACTAAACCAAAGATCATATGACTTACCACAATGCTATTAAAGAAGAATATATCTAGAATTATTATGTTGAAATTTTCAAGAATCAAAAATAAATGAAAATTCTCAAAAACTCAGAAAAAATTTAAAAATTATTATGCAGAAAGAATGACCAGATGAGCCTTAGGTGTCTGAAAATATTTTGATGGTGTTGATGAACTCATAATTAAAATAACCAACAAGATGGTCATACATTCACAGTGTTAGTACTGGCCCACCATGCAGTATAAAAGAGATATATAAGTACTTGTTATAAATTCAAATACAAAAATAAGGAATAAATATAGATCTATAATAAAATACATTGTGATTACAATGGGAAAAACTGATTACCTCTAATAAAATATTGACATGTAGATTTAAAAGAAAACTAGGTTATTATAATTACAATAAATAATAATAAACATTTACCATGAAATGTAAATAAAACAACCAGGTGCTAGAATAAAAAGATAACCATATCTAGAGACAATCTATTGACATGCTAAAAAATGTCTAAGTTAATCTCATAGTTTCAGAAATATTCACAATTGCTGAGAAATATGATACCCTAAAAAGGGGTAATGACCATATTTACCTAAAATATATTTGAAAACTATGCATGAATGTTCCCAGAACTTACACAACTTTGTGCCAATTAACAATTCATAATGAAAAGTGAAGCAAGATGGCCTGAGGTTAACATACCCACAGTTGCATAGAAACAATTTTAGGAGATGACAGTTAAAAACTCAAGCACAAAAATATTAAATAAGGAAGTAGATGTTATGAAATCAAAAATACAATGAGAAACAATGGATAATTCGACAAAATTAATAGAGCAATAAGTAGTTATAAGGGAACTGGCTGGAAACAATATAACTACATTTGCCTTATAAGGGAAAATGAAGGAAAATTTTTCTATGAAATGTTAAATCAAAGATGAAACCTGTTAATATAATAATCTTAAAGAAGCCAGTATCTGGATCTATTCTACAGAAACTTTCATTCATTGATGGCAAATGTAGTCTCCTAGAAATTCAGATAAGTTAAAATGTATTATATAGAATGTGTGAAATATCAGGCAGGCCTATGATGCCTCGGGGATATAAGTACATGTTGGTTGTCAGAACAACATAAAGAAATTCGATAGACTGCATGACCTCATAGTAAAAACTCAGTCAATTTGGCCATAGGTTTAAATAGTACCACTGACTTTATTATAGGATGTGATGGTAATCTAAAAGATAAGACAAAAAATAAGAAATGGATACTTATGAAGTAAACATATTGTGGTTAACTGAGTAGAAACGACTAGCTCAGTGGAGGAAATAGACTGAAAAAGAGACATAAGCAACATGGGTGAAAAATATACCAATGAAATTCATTAAGAAGGGAAATTTAAAAACAACACTTACAACTACTTTAACTTTAGAAATTAAAGGAATATTTAGAATCCCATATATATCCATAAAAGGTAAGCAACATATTTCCTGGCCTGATAGTGAGGCCATATGGGGACTAAAACAGCAGATGGAAGATCTATTTCTCTCTGTGTCCTTTCTCCATAACTCTGCCTTAGAAATAAATCAAATAAATTTATTTTACAATTATAGCCAGTTCCAAGATTAATATTCAAAGGCAGTTATATTTTATTTGCTATCAATGAATGAATTTTAAAACCAAACCAGTGCAATTACCAGTTGCAAAAAAATAGTCCTCTATGTGTGCTGAAAATACTGGCAAATATATCAAATAAAGTGCAATAAGTCGCAGATACCAATTTATGTATGAGAAAGTTCAATATTGCTGAAATGCCAATTTTTGCCTAAAGTAAACTAATTTACAGATCCAAAACAACTTCAATTGAAACTATGTAGAATTTAATGTGTGTGTATATTGACAGTATGATTCCAAAAACAATATAGAAAAATCCTAAAAAGCAAAAAAAAAAAAAAAAAAGTAAAACAATCAATCTGTAAGTGAAGCTGAATTTAAGGAAGACCTATTTCATACTTGAAAATGTGAATTTCCTAAGAATATATCAAAAGAAATTGTGATGTTCTTCATGGATTCATAAACATTAACAATTAACACACTTTATTTCCTTGTAGACATTTCAAAATAGTTTATTGATATCTTAGGCCCTTCAGGATGCAGAATACCTTGGAAAGGGTAATTCAAACAGAAATTTGTAACTTAATTCTAGGGGTTATAAAATCCAAGATTAAGGCACAAGCACATTTTATCTTTTGACAGCTCATTTTCTGCCTACTAGAAGTCTTTATGTGTCCTCCTATCATGGGAGTAGTCAGAATTTTTCAAGACACACCTTTCATAACATCAGATTCAGGACCTAATAGCCCCATAAAGACACAGCCTTTTCAATATTGGGTATTTCATATTGGGTATTGAGTTCCGATCTGACATTAAAGGCATACCCACCTTCAGATCAAAGCCAAAAAATAAAATTAAATCTAAGGAATTATATTGTGCGGCCGGTGCCATGGCTCACTTGGCTAATCCTCTGTCTGCAGTGCCAGCATCCCATATGGGTGCCAGGTTCTAGTCCCAGTTGCTGCTCTTCCAGTACAGCTCTCTGCTCTGGCCCAGGAAGGCAGTGGAGGACCCGCATTGGAGACCAAGAAGAAGCACCTGACTCCTGACTTCGAGTCAGCACAGCGCTGGCTGTAGTGGCCATTTGGGGAGTGAACCAATGGAAGGAAGACATTTCTCTGTCTCTCTCTCTCTCTCTGTCTATAACTCTGTCAAAATAAAATAAAAAAATCATATTGCCTGGAAAAAAATAACAATGTAGTAGAACTCAGAGTTCTGGTTAATAGGACTGATCAGAAATTCTGATATCAAAATATTTCACTATATTACTTCAAAGCTCCAACGGCTATAAAGTTTGAGTATGCCATATTATTTACAAACCTTGAATCCATGCAAAGAGAATAGGGTATGGTTTTGCAAATTCACATGCATATAAAGTTTCATAGGATGATATTGTAGGTGTTGACATTGCAGTGTAGCAAGTTAAGCTGTTCCTTCTGAGGTTAGCATCCCATATAAGAGTGCTAATTTGAGTTTACAGCTGCAGCATGATTATGATATAGCTCTCTGTTAATATGATATGGTATGTGATCCCTTTGTTAATTTGAGAAACTCAAGTAAATGTAGGAAATAATTCCTATAATGTTATTTTGATGAGATATAGTCCTCTTTGTTCACAAATGATTTTAAAATCATTTAAAAACAACAAAATTATCACAGCATTGGTTTTAGGAGTATTACAATTCAGGCATAGAATCCTTGCACTAAGCTTTCAGCTAGCTCCTCTCCTTTGCTGCATTAAATTAGGTTGCTAGGCTGGTGTTTTGGTACAGCAGGTTGTGCTGTAGCCTGCAATGCCAGCATCCCATGTGAGTGATGGTTTGTGTCCTGGATGCTCTGTTTGCAATCCAACTCCCAGATTATGTGCCTGTGAAAGAAGCACAAGAAGTCCCAAGTTCATAGGTCCCTGTCACCCATGTGGGAGACTCAGAGCTCCTGGCTACTGGCTTCAGTCTGGCCCAGTGCCAGTCCTTTTGCCATTTGGGGAATGAATAAATAGATGAATTATCTCTGTCTGTCACTCTATATATCTCCACTTTTTGAAGAAATGTTTTTTTAAAAAAGAATTGGATGAGAAACATTTCTTTTGAATTCACAGTCAAAAATAAAGATAATTGTTGTAATATAAATCAAGGAAACGCCACATCATATAATAGTTTAAATTTCAAAATAGGAACCTTGTTATGAACATAGGCTTTGGGGTTTGTAAGGACTTTCTGAGGCACTGAGCATAGGGGTGTAAGGGATTTGAGATATGAGAAGTTCATGTGTTCACGAGTGCTTTATGTGCACAGTAGGGAATCTAATGCTATGTTAGGGCATGCATTCAAACAGGCTAGCTCCTTGGAAGGAGGAAGAAGAAACATTTTCCATATTTGGACTAAGTAGGAACATTCCCATCCCCCCACCACCAGATTCCTAACTTATGGGTTCCCTAGCCCTACATTACCCTCTCTGAGACCATCAGCCAAATCCTGTTGGAAAGTTTGGGCCAATGGTTGCTCCATTTCCTTTTGAAGTTCAGTGATGATGACAATAGATTGTGGGCCCAGATTCACAGCATCTATTCAGTGGACTTCAAGAGAACTGGAGGAGATTCATGGAAGGTTGTATTTGCAGAACCATCTCTAGTGTGATGGCATTGCTTTTGTGGGAGATAAAGACAATGAATTCTTTAAGGATATGTGAACCAGGAAAATGAGAACTATAATAGGAATAAAAAGGCCCCATGAGATTCCAAATTAACCATTTAAGTGCCTATAACAGAGTCCTCCACCTAGTGTCATAATTGAGATTTTTGTTCAAATAAATATACACCTTAATGAGTTTTAAGCTTTTTGAGCTGTTTTCTACCTTTTGAGAGTTATTTATCCAAAAGCAACACATTTTCTTGAACAAGGCAAAAGTACCTCACCTGCCTTAGCTTATAGTGTTGAGGGCATAGCAATTTTTTTTCAGATTTATTAATTTATTTATTTGAATGTTGGAGTTACACAGAGAGAGAAGGAGAAGCAGAAGCAGAAAGAGAGAGAGAGAAAGGTCTTTCATCTGCTGGTTCACTCCCTAATTGATCGCGATGGCCAGAGCTGTGCCGATCCAAAGCCAGGAGCCAGGAGCTTCTTCCAGGTCCTCACATGGTTGCAGGGCCCCAAGGGCTTGGGCCATCTTCTACTGCTTTCCCAGACCACAGTAGAGAGCAGAATTGGAAGTGGAGCAGACGGGACTCAAACTGGCAGAGGATACAGCAATTTTACAAAACTACCTTTACCAGTGATTTGATACTTTTTTGTGGTGCCTTGATTTCCTTGACCATAATCTCCTAGGATGCCTAGAATTCTAAGGAGAAATGTCAGCCAGAAATATCCTTGAAGCATTTCTCTTTTTGAGTTTATATTGATACTATTATATCCTTGCTTTAAAATTAAGTAGAATAAATTATTTTGGATTTATGTTTTTGCCACTTATATGTATTTATTTGTAAATTAAATTGACAAATTTCATTTTAGAACTTTTAGAAGTATTTAATAGTATTTTAGAATTATTTTTCAAAATAAATCCTTTGCTTGAAAGTTAATAAATTCTATAAACTTACAAATTTATACTCAGAAAAATTATAATATTATATATAAGATTATATGTGAATGACTTTTTCATTTTTATTTTGTCTTTGAATTATTATCTATATATATCATCATTCTCTCATTTTATGCCATCTCTAGGACAAGACCAATCTTTTTTTCCAAAATTATTTGAAATGCAGTGGCACAAAGGGAGACACATATACACACACCTACATAGAGAGAGAGAGAGAGAGAGAGAGAGAGAGAGAGAGAGAGAGAGAGAGAGAGAGAGAGATTTCATCAACTGGTTCAGCACACAAATGAATGCAATGACTGACTCAGACCAATTCCAGGAGCCTGGGAACACATCTGGGCCTCCTCTGTAGGTGTCAGTAGTCCAAGCATTTTGGTCATCTTCTTTTTCCCTCATTACCAGGGAGCTTGATTGGAAACAGGTCTGACAGAACTGGAACGTGTACTCTGATATGGACTATTGGCAATGCAAATGACAGCTTAGTCCACAGTGCCAAAATGCAAGTGTGGCATAGTTTTCTTTTAATTCTTTTCTACTGACTTCTTTTCTTTTTAAATAGTAAACAAATTTCATGTATTTCATATATACAGATATAGGAACATAGCAATACTTCTCACCCTCCCCACCCTCCTCCATGCTCCCTCCATTCTTCCTCCTCTCTTTTTTATTGGTTTAATTTTAACTGTGAGATTGACAATGACCTGTCCATTCTAGAAATTGTCTAGCTAATTTTCTATTCATAAACTTTCATATGCACTTAGAATCTATTTACATGCTCATTTTCAGATGACCTTTGCTTATTTTTGAGGAATTTTGATGTAACTAAGATTTTTTTTTGAAATCCCACAACTTGCAATTTTCAATACAAGTGTCTTTATTTTAAGTTTAGTATTCACCAGGAATGATTCTATAAGAGAGTTAGAGTGGTTTTGCTTATATTCTTTGTGTGTGTCAATTTGATCAATAATTCTAACCATTCCCTATATAATTGCTTCTCAGTGTTATTACTCTTACCATTTTTACCTAGTTGTACTCACAGAAATACCAGGATCATTTTATATTGTTATGTGCATTCTATTTTTAATTCTAATTAGCCTCTCACTTTGTTGCATTCCAATGTAAATAAAAATTAAACTTTTGCAAAACATGATTAGGTTTTTTTTTTTTTACCATTTTCATTCTTGTTACCTGTTTATATCATCAACACCCTATTATAAGCCAGGTCTACTACTATAGTTAGGCCATTTTTGCTGTTTTTTGTGACATCAACAAGGTAAAAATTATCTGAATTCTTTTGTATCTATTTCATGTTCCCAAATTTTCAAAGCCTTCTTGACCCACCATTCTCAATTTGCAGGGGAATTTTCTGGTCTTTCAGAGGACTGTAAATTTTTGAACTTCCTAAGTATATCTGTAAATAGAAATATCTTTCCTTGAGATTTGCATGATTTCTAAGATCTTTGTATTATTTTTATTCATTTATCCTTATTTCCCATGTGAAATGTACTTTAACAGATTTCCTTCAATTTTCTTATCACTTTGTTTTCTCTCCTACAAAATAACAGTTCTACTAACAGTAATCACCCTGGAATTTATACTCTAGTATTAGAAATATTTTAATCTTTGCTTTGGATTGGAATTTATGAATATTGCCCAATTATGTCATCAAATAATGTGCCAGTGGTAGCACTGTGAATATTTGAATAAATTTGTTCAATTTTTAATTCTGTTGCCAATTCCTTCAACATTCAGAAAGTAACTTACCTACATTTTATATTCAAAATTTCTCAGAGCCATCTACATCTGAGGTATTGCTTTACTCTTTCAAGGACTTTTATTTTTTACTCTGTATGGATTTTTATGGAAAAATATATCCCATTGTTGTTGAAATTTTTAATAGTATACTTCTAAATTCAGGACTTGTTCCTTTAAGATCTTTTTTTAAACTTTTATTTAATGAATATAAATTTCCAAAGTACAGCTTATGGATTACAATGGCTTCCCCACCCCCATAACTTCCCTCCCACCCACAACCCTCCCCTTTCCCGCTCCCTCTCCCCTTCCATTTACATCAAGATTCATTTTCAATTCTCTTTATATACAGAAGATCAGTTTAGTATATATTATTTTTATTTATTTATTTTTTATTTTTATTTTTATTTATTTTTTATTTTTTTGACAGGCAGAGTGGACAGTAGAGGGAGCCAGAGAGAAAGGTCTTCCCTTTTGCCATTGGTTCACCCTCCAATGGCCGCCGCAGTAGGCACACTGCAGCCGGCGCACCGCGCCATTCCGATGGCAGGAGCCAGGTGCTTCTCCTGGTCTCCCATGGGGTGCAGGCCCCAAGCACTTGGGCCATCCTCCACTGCACTCCCTGGCCACAGCAGAGAGCTGGCCTGGAAGAGGGGCAACTGGGACAGGATCGGTGCCCCGACCCGGACTAGAACCCGGTGTGCTGGTGCCGCAAGGTGGAGGATTAGCCTGTTAAGCCATGGCGCCAGCCTAGTTTAGTATATATTAAGTAAAGATTTCAACAGTTTGCACCCACATAGCAACACAAAGTGAAAAAAAAATACTGTTGAAGTACTAGTTATAGCATTAAATCAAATGTACAGCACATTAAGGACAGAGATCCCACATGAGGAGTAAGTGCACAATGATGCCTGTTGTTCACTTAACAAATTGACAATCTTGTTATGGCATCAGTAATCACCCTAGGCTCTTGTCATGAGTTGCCAAGGCTATGGAGGCCTTTTGAATTCACCAATTCCTTTACATAGCCAGGTGTCCTGTAATTAGGTACTTATACATTTAGTATAGTCGCATTTTCCTGTTGAATTTATTCCTTAATCATTACATAGTACACTTCTTTGTCATTTTTAACTTTTTATGTTAAAGTCTATTTTGTCTGATATTAGAGTAGCTCTACCAACTCTTTTGATTTCTGTTAGCATGAAATATCTTTCTCCATATTTTCACTTTCAGTCTGTATATATCATCTTGGTGAGATATGTTTCTTCTAGGCAGTAAACTGGTTTTGTTTTTAATCCATTAAGTCAGTCTGTATCTTTCAACTGGAGAGTTGAGGCTATCTTCAGTCAAGGTAACTATTTACAGATAATGACTTGGCACTGCCATTTTCCCATAAATATTTATATTGTTTACTTTGGATTCCCTTTGTACTTTCATGGGGATATTTTCTGCCTTCACTTTCTTTCACAGTAATGACCATGTTTTTGTGTTTCTGTGTGTAGGACATACTTGATCATCTTTTATTAAGTCTGGGCAAGTTGTGAGAAATTCTTTCAATTTCTGTTTGTTGTGGAAGGTCTTTATTTCATCTTCATTCATAAATAAGAGCTTTGAAGGGTACCATAGTCTTGGTTGACTTTTTTTTCTCTTAAGACTTGGCATATATCTTGCCATTCTTTCTTGGGCTTTGGGGTTTCTGATGAAAAGCCAGCTATGAATTTAAGCTGAAGGTAATCTGGAGTTTCTATCATGTACAATTTAGAATATTTATGTTTTACTATGGAGAGTTTTGCTAAAATGTGTCATGAAGATCTTTTCTTCTTTTGTCTATTAGAAGCTTTTTGTGCTTCACATACTTGAATGCTACTTTCTTTCTCCAAATTAGGGAAGTTTTCTGTAATTATTTCTCTAAAAATGCCTTCTAAATCCATTCTCTTTCCACTGCTTCAGGATTACTTAAGAGCTGTATATTGGGTCATTTCATAGAATCTCATAAAACTCCACACTGTTTTTTAATTTTTCTAATTTATTTTCTTCTCTACTTTTCGTCTTACTATAATAATTCATTGAGTTGTCATCTAACATGTGTGTTATTTCTTCTGCCTCACTGAATCTGTTGTTAAGACTTCCTACCATGTTTTTAATTTGAACTATTGATTCTTTATTTCTAATATATCATTTTGATTTATCTTATAATATCAATTTCATCAGAAAATATTCATGTCATATATGGATTTCTTTAATTCATGGATTTGCTTCTGATTACTTCTAAGTAATCCTACAATCAATGTTTTGAATTCCATTTCAGGCATTTCTTCAATCTCTTCATCTTCATATTCTGGTATTGAAGTGTTGTGTTCTTTTGTGGGCAAGATGTTGTCTTCCCTATTCTTGTTTCCTGAATTGTTACATTTTTTAGGCAATTTTGGAGATACTTGATATTTATTAGTTATTTGTCCCTGTTATGGATTTTATCTTGGAATATGTCTCTGTGGCTTAGTGGAGTATCTGCTCTTTTGGTGAATATCCAGAGATAGTTCTCTTTAGTGCTCCAAGTTGAAGGAAGTGTCCACATTGAAACCAAATTTGTCTGTGTTAAATATCTTTTTTTTTTATCAGAGGGGAGGTTTGATCAGCTCTATTAGTGTAGTTCATGCTCACCTCTTATCCTCCGAAGAGACCAATGCTTAGGTGCTAGCCACAGTTGCTACACTATTCATCTATGCTGTTATAAGAACAGTACAAAGGATCTGTACAGTCCTTGGTGTGATCATGGATCCTGCAGCAGTGACCCTCACCAGGGAATCAGGGAGCCAAGAGCATGTGGAGCCATTTGCACTGACTGCCCAAAGACCAACCACACCCTGTGCCCTCCAATGCAGCCACAATGTTTTCACAGCCCCAGCAAACAGTTATGAACACCAGCACCCTGTCAATTATCCCAGAATACTTAAGTGATTCCTCTTAGCTGGTTGCTGGGCACACAGACAGAAGCTGGTACAGCCATTACATATGCCCAAAATGGTGCCTACTCTTTCTCAGCTAGTTACAGGATGCCAGTGCCTAGTGGACAGAGCAAGAGAAATGTGGTCATTTTTCCCCTCCAGGTTGGAAGGTACACTGTACCCCACAGAGCTCCAACCCAGATCAGACAAGGCTCTTCCCACAGCTTTATTGCCAATGGCTTGGGCTGCTGCAGTCTGGTCTTGCCTCACTCTCCAAACTGGTGCTGAGGCTCTTGGCTGCTGGATTCATGATTCATGTGCATCCACACACTCCACAGAGGTCCACAGTGTCCCTCTAATTTGGTTCAAAGTCTCTTACCTGAGATTGCACTCTCTTTACTATTTTTCAACTGTCTTCCCCTAGACTAGAGCAGTAATCTCACTCCCTATTCCACCATCTTGGAATCCTCTTAATAAATATTTTTAATGGGGACAGTGCTGTGGAATAGCAGATTAACCTGCTACCTGCAGTGCCAGCATCCCCTATGGGCACTGGTTTGTGTACTGGCTGCTCCACTCCAAATCTAGCCCTTTGCTATAGCCTGAGGAAGCAGTGGAAGATGGCCCAAGTCCTTGGGCCCCTGCACCCATGTGGGATATCTATAAGAAGCTCATGGATCCTGGCTTTGGATCAGATGAGCTCCAGCCATTCTAGCCAGTTGAGAAATGAACCAATTGATGGAAGATCTCTCTCTCTCTCTCTCTCTCTCTCTCTCTCTCTCTCTCTCTCTCTCTCTCTCTACCTCTCCTTTTCTCTCTGTGTAACTCTTTAAAATAAATAAATAAATCTTTTAAAAAATTCATACCATAGCTCTGCATAGAATTATTACAAACTCATTAACATAACAAGAAGATGTTTAAAGGACTAAACAAGCTGAAGTAAGCATTCATAATGGAAAAGAAAAATTAACAATGTAGAGCTGATATTTTTGAAAAAAAAACAATGAATGTGAAGTAATGCTATAAGATGTATCATTGAAATTAATAGAAAATACACAAATAAATAAAATTCTCCCAAGTGTGTACTAGAATTTGGTGTGAATATTGGTGGGATTTCAGATTGATGAAGATAGATTACAATAAATCTTACGGGAAATGAGCTTGTCACTGGGTGAGGGTGGTGGTGGGAGTGTTAATGCACACATCCAGGAAAGGTAACCAAACATAGAAGAACTTGAATAAATCACTAAATATTATATTTCAGTAAGACAAATCCATTTAAAATGTGGCAGTAAGCCCAAGAAACTCAAAGCCAAAACTGAAATATTTAAATACACAGTAGTAAACATATTAACACAAAATGCATTATAAGAAATGTTTTAAAAGTTTCTGAGGTATGGGGGCTGGCATTGTGGCATAGTGAGATAAGCTTCCTCCTAGGGTGCCAGCATCCCATATGGGTGCCACTTTGTGTCCCAGTTTTTTCTCTTGCAATCCAGCTCTCTGCTATGCCCAGAAAAGTAGTAGATGACCCAAGTTCATGGGCCTCTGTACCCACATGGAAGACCCAGGAGAAGCTCCTGGACCCAGCCTTCATATCATCCCAGCTCCAGCCTATGTGGCCATTTGGGACTGAACCAAAAGAAGGAAGACCTTCCTCTCTGTCTCTCCCTCTCTCTGTCTGTAACTCTATCTTTCAAATATATAAAAAACTTTAAAAAATTATAAGATATGAATCATAGGGTTTTTACTTTAGGTAATGTGTTTTTACTTTAGGTAATTACTCCATTGCATAATGAACTTCTACAAATCAATAGAACAAAACCTAATAACTAAACAAAAAAATGGACAAAAATATGTATGGATTGTTTTTAAAAAAGGACAAGTGAGTTTAGGTATATGTATAGAAATGCAACCTCATTGGCATAAATTAACAAAAACAATCCTGAAATCATCACTTTTACCTATCAGATTGGCAAGATTCCTAAAAGTCTGAGAAGGCTATATTGGCCAGGCTTACTGGAAAAACAAACCATCACATATATTACCAGAGAACTGGACCCAGATCCAATGATCATGACATCTACAAAAGGCAATAAGATGGGGCCAGTGCTGTGGCATAATAGGCTAAACCTCCACTTGAGGTGTCAGCATCCCATATGGGCACTAGTTCATGACCCAGATGCTCTTATTCTGATCCACCTATCTGCTTATGGCCTGGGAAAGCTGTGGAAGATGGTGGAAGTGCTTGAGCCCCTCTACACATGTGGGAGACTCAGAAGACGCTCCAGGTTCCTGGCTTCAGTTCAACCCTGCTCTGGTCGTTGCTTCATTTGGGGAGTGAAGCAGCAGATGGAGGACTTCTCTTTGTGTCTCACCTTGCCTTTTGTAACTCTGCTACTCAAATAAATAAATACATCTTTTTAAAAAATATGACAATATTTATCAAAATTATGAGTTCTTATAGTCTTTAATTCAGCAATTCTAGTTGTAGTAGTTTAATCTAGAGGTTTACCTTCACCTATGTGAATGAACATATTTCACTGATATCTATTACAGCATGTATTGCTACAAAAATAAAATTTGGAATAAGGAACCAGTTAAAAAGACTAAGGAACATCTGTATTATAAACCATGGGTCCCAAAATAATGGGGAACTGATTTAGGTAATGATATGATTGTCTCAGAGAGGGGGCACCATTCATGAGGAAGACACAATATAGCAATCAATTAATCTATAATCTATAAATTTAATGTAGTTCTTTTATTTATTTATTTATTTATTTTGACAGGCAGAGTGGATAGTGAGAGAGATAGAGAGAAAGGTCTTCCTTTGCCGTTGGTTCACCCTCCAATGGCTCTCCTGGCTGGTGCGCAGCGGCTAGCGGACTGCCCTGATCCGAAGCCAGGAGCCAGGTGCTTCTCCTGGTCTCCCATTGGGTGCAGGGCCCAAGCACTTGGGCCATCCTCCACTGCACTCCCTGGCCACAGCAGAGAGCTGGCCTGGAAGAGGGACAACCAGGACAGAATCCGGCTCCCCAACCGGGACTAGAACCCCGTGTGCCAGCGCCACAAGGTGGAGGATTAGCCTATTGAGCCGCGGCGCCGGCCTAATGTAATTCTTAATCTCAAAAAGATTTTTTAAAGATCTTGACAAGTCGAATACATGTGCAAAACTCCAGGATGAAAAGAATAAGGAGAGATGTACAGCCCTACAAACCTAGTTCTATTATCACTCAAAAACTCTAGCCCTGTGGTATACTTCAGGGAATAAGAATTCTTTCTTAAGACAAAATAGGATATTGATAAATATTGGAATCCCCTGGCATGATTGTAAGTCCACCATTTAGGGCAAGTCCAATTGAGCATGTCCCAAATTGTACATCTCCTCCCTTTATTATTCCTACTGTTATATTTAACAGGGATCACTTTTCAGTTAAAATTTAAACACCTAAGAATAATTATGTGTTAATTACAGAGTTCAACCAATAGTACTAGAACAAAACAGAAAAACACTTAATAGTCTGTGATTTTGGAACAAGCCAAGCTCATGGAGAGGCCTGGAGGTGCTGGGGATCGAACCCAGAGCCTCATGAATGCTAACCATGTGCTCTACTACTGAGCTACACCCCCAACGATATAAATCCAGTGTCCCAAGTGGGACTAGAACCCAGTGTGCCAGCGCCACAAGGCGGAGGATTAGCCTATTGAGCCATAGCCCAGGTACAGAGGGAGTTGGTACATTATAAAGAAGTTATTAATATTTCAGTGAGGATAGTGCCAAATTATATTTTGCTTGAATCGAAGTTTACAGATTTAATTTCAAGCTTACAAGAAAGATGAGATTAAATAAGTTAAATGAAACCATTAGGAAATACTCAGACAAAACTGAATACAATAGATTCTACAAAGGTATTGTTTTTTGCACTTTAAACAAACAGCTAAAACAACATCTTTTAAACAACTGGAAAGATCTAAAAGATAGTTTAGATATAATAGCATATTTGGCAATTATTACTAGTTGTTTAGCTGTAATAATGGTATTGCATTTATGTAGGAGACTGTCCCTATTTTAAGTTGCATAATGAAATATTGAGGACTGAAATGTCATAATATCTGCAACTTACCTGAAATGAGTTCAACAAAATTTACATATGCAGTTGCACACCCACTGGTGCAGAGCAAAATAATATAAATCACTAATTCTAGATTGCAGGTATGTAGAACATCACTGTATGATTTTGTTTCTTTCTGTATACTAAACTTTTCATAAAAATATTGGAAAATCAGATGGAAAACATTATATACTCAACAAATATTCAAAAACATCAACTGTTCTTATAAAAATATATTCTTGACATTTTAGGAGAAAACAAGAAAAAAGCATATGATATGTATAAAAATAAAAATTATCTTTTCTCAGATTAAGACAGAACTTCTTAAGGCACAGAATATAAGTCATGGGGCTGGTGCTGTGGCATAGCAAGCAAATCCACCACCTGCAGTGTCAGCATCCCATATGGTCACCAGTTTGAGTCACAGCTGCTCCACTTCTGATCCAGCTTTCTGCTATGTCCTAGGAAACAATGGAGGATGGTCCAAGTCCTTGGGCCCCTGTACCCACATGCAAGACCTGGAGGAAGCCCCTGGCTCCTAGCTTTGGATTGGTGCAGCTCTGGCTGTTGAGGCCAATTGGAGAGTGAACCAGATGATGGAAGACCTCTCTTTCTCTCTCTCTTTCTCTCTCTTTCTGTAACTCTGACTTTCAAAAAAATAAATAAATCTTAAAAAAGAATGTCATGAGCCAAAAGATGAATTTGATTTCACTACATTGAAAAAAAAGTAAATAAAAATACCAAAACAGGTAAAAATAAAAATCAGGACTAGAAGATATAACCTAGAAAAATTAATATCTATAGGAACTAATAAACATCAGTGGAAAAGTAGAAAAAAACACATGAAATAATAGCAGAGAAACTCACCCTCAGAAAACAAGCTCAAAATCCCATAAATGTATCTCAAGTTATGTGATTATGGTAGTATCAATAGAAATTTGACATTATCACACAGATTGGCCAAGAATAGGAAAAAAAAAACATGGTAGTAGTTCAAGGAGATTGAAATTCCTATATGATTCTGGTGAACTGGCTATTCTGAAAACAAATTTGACAGTTTCAGGAATGCTGAAAACTGGCATACCAAAGCACTTAAGCAATTCCAATTCCATAAGATTCCATTTATGACAAAAAAAACTATTCTTTTTGTGCTATCTGTAACTACAAAAATTAGAAATCACTCCAAAGTCAATCAACAGAGATTAGGTAACAGAATACAGATCTATTCATACTATTGGATATGAATACAGCAGTAAAAACAAAGAATACTCTTTGTAGCAACATGGAAAGTTTACAAAATGTATTTCTAACAAGCTGAGAAAAGACTAACAAAGTGCCATGGTATTCTTATTAACTGAAAAAAAAAATGAAGAAATCCAAACTATATACCAGCCCTTCAATGTTCTATTGTAAAGGTACGGTAGGAAGCACAATAGTGACACCCAAAGAACCCTCCTTGCTGGTGTCCCCTCTAATCTTTTTCTACACACACCAAAGTTGCCTGGTGGAACCAACAGAATAGAGCCAAGGTTATTGAATATTTGGTTATAAAAACATGGTAGCTTCTGTCTTGGGTGCTCAGTTGCACTACCTCTCAGATTATTTGCTATGGGATTACCAAGTATCCTGTCTTGGTTGGAAAGTTGTGCTGATGTCCACATGATGATTAATGGAATGTTTCTGCCAACCACCAAGTTAGTGACTAGATGTGACCCCTGCGGACCTGGGGCCAGAGTCAGCCTCTCAGCTATTTATCCATCCTTGACCCTCAGAAACTGCATAGCTATGCTTTGGGGAAGATTGTTACACAGCAATGGATAACTAATACAAGGTACTTACACCAATTTGTAACATTAAACAGGCTCAGTAATTAAGAGAATATAAGTCCATTTCAGGATAAAGTGTAACTTTGGGGAAGGGGATGGTAGGCTTGTGTTATTTTTTTCAGAATTATTTCTTTGAAATGGGGAGAGATACAGAGAGGGAGGGGGGGAAGGAGTGAGGGAGGGAGATAAGAAGAGAGAGAGAGAGAGAGAGAGAGAGAGAGAGAGAGAGAGAGAGAGAGAGAGAAACTGTTGCAGAAGATGAGTGTTGATCACATGGGATGCTTTGTTGCAAGCAAAATTTTAACCTGCTGTGCCAGAATGCCAGCCCAAGATAAAGCTTTAGTTATGTTTAATTTTTATTTCCATGAGAAAGTATTATTTTTCTTTTTATTTTTTAAAGATTGATTTACACATGTGAAAGTGTATGTCTCTCTGTGTGTGTGTGTGTGTGTGTGAGAGAGAGAGAGAGAGAGAGAGAGAGAGAGAGAGAGAGAGAGAGAGAAGTGTTCATCTTCTGGTTCACTTTACAGATGGCCATCACAGCCAGGACTGAGCCAGACTGAAGTCAGGAACTAGGAGCTTCATCCAGGTTTCCCACATGGGTGGCAGGTATCCAAACACTTGGACTATATTAACCTGCTTTCCTCAGGCCATCAGCAAGGAGCTGGATTTAATGGGCTTAAAGTAGAGCAGCTGGGATGCAAAAACAGCATTCATATGGGATGCTGGCATAGCAGGTGGTAGCTCTTGCCTGTTACATCACAAGTACCTGAGAAATTTTTGATTGAATACGAAAACATTCTGGTGCCAGCTCTGTGGTGTAGCAGGTAAGGCTACCACCTGTGGTGCCAGCATCCACAATGGGCTCTAGATCAAGTCCCAGCAGCTCCAATTCCAATCTAGCTCTGTACTAATGCACCTGAGAGAGCAGCAGCAGATGATCCAAGTACTTGAGCCACTGCACCACATTTGGGAGACCCAGAAGAAACACCTGGCTCCTGGCTTTGGATTGGCCTAGCTCTAGCTATTGTGACCATTTGAGGAGTGAACCAGTAGATGAAAAATCTCTCTCTTTCTTTCTCTCTCTCTTTCTCTCTCAATTCTGCCTTTCAAATAAGTAAATAACCTAAACAAAACAGAACATCTTAGCATTTGTTAAATCTGGGAGTCCCTTAAATGTGCTATGGTTTGTATGGTTGCCCCCCTATATCTGTGGTTCCACATCTGTGCATTCAATCAATTGATGATATAAAAAAATTGTACTGATATGTACAGGTCTTTTTTCTTGGCACTTCGACCTAGACAAAACAGTAAAAGAACTATTTGCATAGCATTTACATTTTAGTCAGTGTCAAATATTATATAGAGGTGAATATAAGCATAGAGAGGATGCAGGTAAATCAAATGAAAATGATGTGCTATTTTATATAAAGAACTTGAGTATGTGTAGATTTGTATATCTAGCGAGCATCTGGAATGAACCCCACATATATTGAGGGACAATTGTATATTATTTTCTATAATCTAAAACATTTTATTGTTACTTAAAACATCTTATGATTAGAAACATACACTTTGAAAAGGAGGAAAGCAGGTATCTACTCCATTTATCAAGTGCTACAGAGCACTGGCTGGTTCCTCCAATTGCAGTCTTGAGGAAAGTAATTATTCTAATGGAAAATAATTTGCACTAAAGAGGAGTTATATATCGGTATCTGTTCCCAGAGCTGGCAACATCAAATGTTTAAGCACCTAAACATTAGGTATATTTTTTAAATGCAACAAGAGGGGTTGTCACTGTGGCACAGCAGGCTAAAGCCCTGGCCTGAAGTGCTGGCATCCCATATGGGTGCCACTTCCAGTCCTGGCTACTCCTCTTCTGAACCAGCTCTCTGCTATTGCATGGGATATCAGCAGAAGATGGCCCAAGTCCTTGGGCCCCTGCATTCACATGGGAGACCCAGAGAAAGCTCCTGGCTCCTGGCTTCAGATAGGTGCAGCTCTGGCCATTGTGGCCATCTGGGGAGTGAACCAGCAAATGGAAGACCTTTCTCTGTGCAACTCTTTCAAATAAATAAAATGAATCTTTAAAAAAAAAGGCAACAAGATACTTACATAGGCTGGCGCCACAGCTCACTAGGCTAATCCTCCACATGTGGTGCTGGCACCCCAGGTTCTAGTCCTGGTTGGGGCACCAGATTCTGTCCCAGTTGCTCCTCTTCCAGTCCAGCTCTCTGCTGTGGCCTGGGAAGGCAGTGGAGGATGGCCCAAGTACTTGGGACCTGCACCTGCATGGGAGACCAGGAGGAAGCACCTGGCTTCTGGCTTTGGATTGGCGTGGTGCATCAGCCACAGAATGCTGGCGGTAGTGGCCATTTGGAGGGTGAACCAATGGAAGAAAGACCTTTCTCTCTGTCTCTCTCTCTCTCTCTCTCTCACTAACTCTGCCTGTCAAAAAAAAGATGCTTATATAAGAGTACCTCACAGAGAATTCACGATGAGAAGCAGGAAATATCTGGGTCTTCTATTAGCAAAGTGCTGAGTGGATGCCATAACAACTGTTGCCATGGTAATAGCTACCTTCATAGTATTTAATGAGGAAATAAAAGTTGTGGCAAAATTGCTTTAATTTTCAGATTCTATCAGTTCAAAATAACACATACACAATCAGGCAATAGAGCAGAATTTCTGGTCACAGAGTCATAC
This sequence comes from Lepus europaeus, assembly GCF_033115175.1. Lineage (NCBI taxonomy): Eukaryota > Metazoa > Chordata > Mammalia > Lagomorpha > Leporidae > Lepus > Lepus europaeus. The sequence goes on along the minus strand of NC_084851.1, from coordinate 29,195,866 downwards.
AGTGACACCCTAACAGGTAGGAAGAGCTACACTACATCTGCAGATAACACTGACACAGCACAAAGAGGAAAACCAAGGCAGATGTTCAGGATTCCAAATCTGTTCAGCAATATAAAGCCAAATATGTCTGCATTGGTATTTAAGAATGTGCATCACTGCATATCTTCTATTTGTGGTGGTTTTGAAGATTTTATTTTCAGAGACTATGAATTGACCTAATATGAGAGTACTTTTTAAAAGCTCATGGAAAGTAGAATTTAATGACAGATTTATTCTGCGAAAAATTTGAAACCCATGCATACAAGGGATCCTCAAATAAGTTTGTGGAAAACACATTTCACAATTCATTTTCCATGAACTCATAGCAGTACCTTCACATTCCAGATATAAATTGTCCTTTTGGTGTTGCTTTTCTTCCCTTTTCCAAAGTTTTCTTTTACTTTTCAGAAATGCCAGTGTATCTTAACAAGATTGTGGGAGGTTGAATAATGGAAGGCAGATCAGAATTAGAAAGGTTGAGTTCCTAATGTCACATAGCACAGAAGGGTAATGATAACCTAGTAGATATTTTGTGAGCAAATACAAGAAAGTAGCTCCTAGTTCCAATCACAAAAATGCCAAGGAAGGGAAAATGTTGATAACCCTGGGTTGATCAGTGCACATTGTATACGTGATTAAAGTGTCACACTGTACCTCATGATTCACACAATTTTTGCTAATTTAAAATTGAGGATGACTCCCAAGCTAGTGCATTCACATCAAGTTCTCTTGTTAGGGCTCAATGCAGGAGTCACTCACCTGCGCAGAGACTTGCCCCCAAAACCCAACCTCTTCCAAGCTCAGTCAAAGATGACATGGATGGCCTACATCACTGTAGAACCTACCACCAATATGTCTGAAGAAAAGGACAACCCAAATAGGTAACATTCATAATTCAGGCCAGCCCTCATCATGGGCTGAATGTAGAGCTGTTGGTTGAAGAGAGATCATGAATCAGGCAATGTTACACAATAACTGAGGTCACAGCATGCTCAGTACTCTCAAAGGGATCAAGGGGACCTCAGAAAAGAATGAGGATGATATTATCCCCACTGTTAAGCAGGTAAGGAAAACACAAGGATCAACACCTTTGAATGGGACAGAAGCATAATGACATACATGGATCACATGTAGTTGTATATAGGTTGTGCCATTCATTCATCTCTTCAGCCATCAGTTCATCCATTGGTTCATCCATCTGTGTGTTCTTTCATCCATCCATCCATCCATCCATCCATCCATCCATCCATCCATCCATCCATCCATCCATCCTCCCATCCACCCATCCTCCCATTCACCCACCCCTCTATCCACCTATTCATCCATCCATCCACCCATTCATCCATCCATGCATCCATCTCTCAGTCCCTCCCTCCTCCATCCATCAATCCATCCATCCACCCATATTCCAAGCAATTATTTATCAAGCATTTAATGCAATGCGGATGCTTCCCTCAGTACCAGCAACAGCGGTTATTGTCACATGCTTCCTGCTCCCTTGAAGCTTCCCATCTCTGGGGAAGCCAGGTGTGTAAATCAAGAGTGATCAGTGCTAATGGGAACCAGCTGATTAGTCCCTCTGCTTTGGAGATCTTTCTTCACAGGACTCAGGAAGGTGTACCAGCTCCTTCCTCCTCACTCACTGGCTACTCACTCTCAGCATCTGTATTGGATCTATATTGCCTTCCTCATTGTCAAGCCTCACAGAATTCCAGGGCTCTGGCTCCTCCCAACATTACCTCCCTAGGGACCTACCTCAGTGGGCCTTGTGGATCACACACACACACACACACACACATGCCTCATTCCCTTGAATGGTCTAAATGCATAAGAAAACACAATTATCAAATATGACACACCTGATGATATGAATGAATCAAAGCTAAGCACAAGGGAAGTCTGATTTTGTATCTTTTGTTTTGTCCTTTTTCAGTGTACTCTGGGGAACTTGAAATGATAATTTCAGACTTGATATTTTGTAGTATGTTGGGAAAGCTTCAGTCTTACTGATCTGAGTCAACTGTCTCCTTTAAACTCAAATAGCATAGACAAACCAGTGGTACTTTGACACAAAGGATATACATTTTTAAAAGATTTATTTATTTGGAAGGTCAAGTTACAGAGACAGATGGGGGGGAGAATGTTTCCATCCCATGGTCCACTCCCAAAAGGCCAGGGCTGGGCCAGGCTGAAGTCAGGATCCAGGAGTTTCTTCTGGATCTCCCACCTGTGAATGGGCCCAAGCACTTGGGCCATCCTTTCTGCTTTCGCAGGCACATTAGCAGGTAGCTGGATCAGAAGTGGAACAAACCTGCCTCAAACAGATGCCCATATGGACTGTCTGTGTTGCAGGTGACAGCTTTACCCACTAAGCCACAATACCAGCCCCAGGATATACATTTTTAAGATTGCATGGGAAGATATCAGAATTTCTGTGTGGGCTGGGGCTGGGTGCTACTTTTCTAATGAGTCCAGTGGCATCCAGATGGTGCGTGTTGGGAAAATAGTGTTGTAATTTCAGTGCCATTAAGTTGATTCTTTCACTTAAATCAATGCCCAAGGCCGGTGCCGCGGCTCACTAGGCTAATCCTCCGCCTTGCGGCGCTGGCACACCGGGTTCTAGTCCCGGTCGGGGCACCGATCCTGTCCCGGTTGCCCCTCTTCCAGGCCAGCTCTCTGCTGTGGCCAGGGAGTGCAGTGGAGGATGGCCCAAGTGCTTGGGCCCTGCACCCCATGGGAGACCAGGATAAGTACCTGGCTCCTGCCATCGGATCAGCGCGGTGCGCTGGCCGCAGCGCGCTACCGCGGCGGCCATTGGAGGGTGAACCAACGGCAAAAGGAGGACCTTTCTCTCTGTCTCTCTCTCACTGTCCACTCTTCCTGTCAAAAATTTAAAAAAATAAATAAATAAATAAAAAATCAATGCCCATTCTTATCTGCTGATACCCAATGGGTCACAGGTAAGGGCTCCTCCAGAAACTTCACTGCCTAGGAGCCAATGACTGACCACAATGGTAGCAAAAGGCTGACAGAAAATGACACCCTAGAACCTCCCTGATAGAATGTACATGGAGGCTGTCAGCCCAGTCATCTTCCCTAACTTCTCCTCAAGCCTCTCCCAGCAAGAAGAGGCCACATAGCAAACCAAGAAAATAGCAGCAAAAGGGAAAAATCATAAAAACTAAAATGTGGGCACAGCAAAGTCAACCCCAAATGCCCATGTTATCCCAAGTGAGGACTCCCACATGGGTGGTAGGAGCCCAAGTATTCAGGCCATCTTTACACTGCTTTCACACTCACTATAGCACGGAACTGGACCAATCTGGGCTCAAAATTGTGCTCATTTCGGATGCTAGTTCCACAGGTAATAGCTTAACATACTATGCCACAATCCTGGGCCCACCATAGCACTTTCAGACTTTGGACATTTTGGGTCAGGACAACGGCAGCCTTTCTTGCTCCCCATGTTTCTGCTATGAGCTGTCATAAAGCAGCCTCTGGGCATTTTCTTATCAGTCCTCTGAATTCTGCCATCCTCATGGAAAAACTTGCTTTTGTTGATCTTGCATGGGGTGAGGGGCTCTGAGTGGAGAATTGTAAAGTAAATGTCCAAGCAGTCAAATACAATGTTTCTCTCACATTCAAGCAAACAGTTGTAGTACCATGGTTTAAAATGCTTGGAACTGCTCTTTGTAAATTGCCTACCATACTCCAGGTATTTCACCCCAAAACCTCTCAACCAACCAGCTGTGAAAATAGGGAGGCTCCCAGAGGGCTCAAACCCCCTCCTCAGACCACGAGCTATGGCATGGCAAAGACAAGACTGAATTTCAATTTCCAAGACCCCTAAGGTTATATTCTATCCAGTGTTCTTTGCTGTACCATTTTGCCTTGAACTGATTTGAAAGGTGGGATCACACTGGGAATAGATCAACCAGGTCCCTAAGGGGTACAATGTCCTCAACCACCCATGAATTTAATTCTATCTCAAAGCAAGGGTGTAAATAATTATCAGATTGTCTACTTGAATTTTGTATTCCATAATAGGAAAAAAAAACTGTTTGACAGTAATAGGAGTTCAGGTACCAGCAGGGTACACAGAGAGATCATTTGCAGACCACTGAACACACAGTTTGGCTCAGCACACATGATCCAATGTTACCTGAGTATTCTGAGTACTCATCAGAGTCATGTGGGCCATGCCTTATACCACAGCATCAAACACCTTCTGATGCCCCTGTCCATGACGGCATTGTATGAGTTATGTTAGAATGGGTGACATGTAAAGGGGAAACAGTCATGAGTGACAGGGCACTGCTTGTCCACTCATGGCTCCCTCTTGCTATCACTGAATATCTGCTGTGTATAATGCTAGAGCGGGTGATGTATGAGGTGGGAACGCATGGGAGACCAGGGCACTGCACATTCATACAGAGCTACTGTGTGTCATCACTCCATATCTGGTATTTACAGACCCATGTTGCATCTTGATATCTAAAAGTCCTTTCATATCCTCAGAACATAGAACATTACATCTGCTAGGCCAAAACTCCCACTTCCCAGATAAGGAAAAAGAATCTCAGGAAAGGGAAGTTACATCATCTGAAGTGCAGCCATCTCAAGGCAGAATTTGTCCTTATTAAAAGTTGCCCAAATTCTTTCATCAAGAAATCTTTCCCAGGAGAGAGGGAAGACACTTTAGTATTCAGAATTAAAAAAAAATATTACTCAGGCAAATTGTACATTCCTCATTATATCACTAGTTGTAACATTACCTCACTAGTGAAAATGGGGGGGAATTTTTTTTTAATAAGCATCACACATTCTGGGGCCAGTGCTGTGGTGCAGTGGATTAAAGCCCTGGCCTGAAGCACCAGCATCCCATATGGGCACTGGTTCTAGTCCAGGCTGCTCCTATTCCAATCAGCTCTCTGCTGTGGCCTGGGAAAGTGGTAGAAGATGGCCCAAGTGCTTGGGCCCCTGCACCCACATGGGAGACCAGGAAGAAGCTCCTGGTTCCTGGGTTCAGATCAGCATAGCTCTGGTTGTTGCAGCTTTCTGGGGAGTGAACCATTGGATGGAAGACCTCTCTATCTGTCTCTACCTCTTTCTGTAACTCTGTATTTCAAATAAATAAAATAAATCTTAGAAAAATAAAAAAATAAACATCACACATTCTCCACAATAAGTAATTAGTTGAGGCAGATACATGTGGCACTGCCAGCCCTGTCCATACCTGCCACCCCCTTCATCTGGGAAAAAAAAAGGAGAAAGGAGGTGAGTAGGCCATCTGCAGACATGCCACAACTACCACCAGAGACAGAGCTCCCAGAAGGCCTGGAGTCCTCTGCAACTGGGTCCAGCTTCTCAGGAAAATCCATGAGTCATATGATCAAAAATACCAATCAGGTCAATTTTATTTTATTTTTTTATTTTATTTTTTAACATTTATTTAATGAATATAAATTTCCAATGTATAGTTTATGAATTACAATGGTTTCCCCCTCCCATAACTTCCCTCCCACCCACAACCCTCCCCTCTCCCGCTCCCTCTCACCTTCCATTCACATCAAGATTCATTCTCAATTCTCTTTATATACAGAAGATCAATTTAGTATATATTAAGTAAAGATTTCAATAGTTTGCACCCACATAGAAACACAAAGTGAAACATACTGTTTGAGTACTAGTTATAGCATTAAATCAAAATGTACAGCACCTTAAGGACAGAGATCGCACATGAGGAGCAAGAGCACAGTGACTCCTGTTGTTGACCCAACAAATTGACACTCTAGGTTATGGCACCAGTAACCACCCTAGGCTGTTGTCCTGAGTTGCCAAGGCTATGGAAGCCTTCCAAGTTCGCCGACTCTGATCATATTTAGACAAGGTCATAAAAGACAGGGTGAGGATAGTAACCAATGATCCTAAGAGTGGCATTAACCAGTCTGAACACTTATACAGCATTAAGTGGGGAAGAGGACCATCAGTACACACAGGTTGGGAGTAGAGCCATTGGAGGTAGAGTAGAGGTTATGAATATGAAGGAATGAGGCCCAAGTGCAATAAACAGGGTGCAGAACAAAGGACAGAGTCATTATTAGAGGAACTAAGAAAGGTGCTGTCTAAGCTACAATTAAGTTTTCTGATTGAGCAGCAAATAGAACCTGACAGAAGGGGCTTGATAATAATCTGTTGGGCTTTAGGCCTTGTAAGTTAAGTGACTCAGACCTATCTGTCTCTTCACATGGGGTACATCCTAAGGGAGGTGTGAACCTCCTAGAGGAAGGCACTCTGTTGACTTTCATTATTTGGCTGGCCTGGGAGGAGAGCTGGCCAGGTAAAGGCAGGTGGCATCTCTAACAAGAAATTTACAGTTCTGCCTGCAATGTTGCTGACCCTACTTGGTGGTCACTTTGGAAGATGGGCTGAGTGAAGGGCTTTTCAGCTTAGAACCATTAAGATCTGTAGCTCTGACCTGGGCATCCTTCAACTCCAGGGCAGGTCCATTTCCAGTGATCCAACTCTTGGCAGAGCTGCCAGGACTCTTCACAAGCTGACTTCTGCTGAAGCCCAGGCTTACCACATTGAAAGCCACTGCAGTGGACTGGCCTGTTGGGTCTCCTTGAAGGTAGATCACTGTACAGATCAGCCATTAATAGGCCTGCCACGCATTGCTTCTGATGCCTAGCTTTCTTTTCCTCCTGGTTTGTGTTAAAGCAGACCAGAGGATGCAAGTCAAGGGAGTGCCCAAGTCCCATCTCTAAACTTTGGTGGCCTAAACTACAAGTCTATAGTCACAGGTATGTTCTGTAGTAGTTTTTCTAAGGTAGACAATGCCCATGGGGAAAATTATATTCTCACTTGAAAACTTTCTTTCCCTTTGGTCTGAAAGGGAGGTTTTTTCTACTTACTGTTTACTTCACTGATGGCGAAGTAAATCTAGCTATGAGATTATTATTTAAGCTCTTATTTTGGCTATGCTATTACAGAAAAATGTTAGCCATCTCTTTTATAAGGTCTAAAGATTAAATTGTGCATCCTACAGATTCCTTCATAATAGAATTAGTTACCTACCTTGAAGAGAATAGAGAAATGAAAGAACAAGTTGGGCTTAGAATAGAGAAATGAGGGAGCAAGTCCTAGATCGCTTGCTGACAATAGCAATATTACATGAATACTGAGCATATAGATTCAACCATTAGATAACAACTTAAGAAAACATTTACCAGAAGGTCCAATGCCTTCTATAAATTTTAAGAATCATGTGTTTGGAAATGCCTCTTAAATATCTAAAATGGTGTAATTTATTTAACCAGTAAACGTAAGCACAACCATACAAAATGTTTTTAGTTTCTTTCTACCAACAAGTATAAAACATATGATACAGAGATTCAGGTCACATGAATTAAAATGTATCTTTGATTAATTTTAGCAGCTTAAATTTATGGACAATCTTATCTATCAGCCAATTAAATTAAAATTCTTAATAACATTTTCCCATGTGGACATAAAATATGTACACACATATAACATAACATAATAGACGAATATAGCAATTTTAATACTAGCTTTTAAAATCTTTAACTCTTTTTGTAGATTGTGAATTGATTTGAATTGCTTTTTGTTTTTAGTAACCTCAGTTAAGCATACTTTCGCTCAGTTGGTACTGTTTTTTTTTTAATTAAACTTTTTTTTAATGAATATAAATTTCCAAAGTACAGCTTATGGGTTATAATGGCTTCCCCCTGCCAATACTTCCCTTCCACCCACAACCCTCCCTTTCCCGCTCCCTCTCCCCTTCCAATCACATCAAGATTCATTTTCAATTCTCTTTATATACAGAAGATCAGTTTAGTATATATTAAGTAACGATTTCAACAGTTTGCCCCCATATAGCAACACAAAGTGAAAAAAAATACTGTTGGAGTACTAATTATAGCATTAAATAAGAGTGTACAGCACATTAAAGACAGAGATCCTACATAATATTTTTCAGTTGGTACTGTTAATACGTTATTGGCTTCATCTCTTTTATAGAAGTGGCTGGAAAAAGTCCATAGGACCTATAGGAGTACAGCTAAACACAGAACCAACAAGGCTTTAGTTTTATGAGCAGCAAATCCTATATAACTGTGGATGACAAAAGACTTCAAGTTGCCATGTTTAGAATTATAAACTCATCAACCAACAAGAGGTACTTGCTTACTTCACAGTATTTTTGAAAGCACCTGTAGGATTTTACAAGTATTTAACCCTTTAGGCCTCTGGGGCTTTCTCATTAAGATAACTATCATGTCTAGTAACACAAGGTCATTAGACTTTTTAATTCTCAATCATTTGTATTAATAGCATTTTCCATTATAGAAACTTAAAATTTAGTACCATGTCACATCTTGACAGTACTTCTAATATATTCCAAATAGCCTGATTAGTTGGTGTCTCCATAAGATGAGAGACATAGGTCCTTTGATTTTTTCAGTTGGGCCCAAACTGGAAAAAACCAAAGTCCAAGATTTACTGGAAATTTTAGAGTCCAGATTGTTTGGAACTTTGATTTTTGGAATGCCTGTCAAGAATGCCAAGGAGGCTCAAAATCCAAAATATCTGGTTGAAATAAGATTCCTTAAAATTATAACATAACATAGACCAAATTTGATCATTGTTACAAGGTGATTATTCAAATCTTTGAAAATAAGCACATGTTTAAATAAACCATAGCTCTTAATAAAAATTCAGCGTTTTGAATGATTAGAATTTAACAAACATCAAAGAACATAGTAGATTAACATATTGCTTTACCAGAGCATCAGAGTTTAATTCTATGTCAAAGAGAAATTGAGCTTCCTGTGATCTTTTGCTCTGAGGTTTCCTTCCCTTACTATCTTTCATATTGTTGACCATGTTTCTGTGTTTCTGTGTGTAACACATCTTTAAGCATCTTTTGCAGAGCAGGATGAGTGGCAACAAATTCTTTCAATTTCTGTTTGCTATGAAAAGTCTTTATTTCACCTTCATTCACAAATGAGAGCTTTGCAGGATATAATATTCTGGGCTGACAGTTTTTCTCTCTTAGTACCTGGGCTATGTCTCACCATTCCCTTCTAGCTTTTAGGGTTTCTGATGAGATGTCTGCTGTGAGTCTAATTGGAGATTCCCTGAGAGTAATCTGACGTTCCTCTCTTGAGCATTTTAGAATCTTTTCTTCATGTTTCACTGTGATGAGTTTGATTACATCATTTTGTGGTGAGGATCTCTTTTGGTCATGTTTATTAGGGGTTCTATAAGCTTCTGTACTAAGATGCCTCTGTCCTTTTCCAGACCTGGGAAATTTTCTGCTAGTATCTCACTAAAAAGGCCTTCTAATCCTTTCTCCCTCTCCATGCCTTCAGGAACTCCTAGAACCCGAATGTTAGGTTTTTTAATAGTATCCTCTACACTTCTGACAATGTTTTTTTATATTTCTAATTTCCTCTTCATTTCTTTGGTCTACCTGTTTCCTTTCCTGTCCTCTGTCTTCTATGTCCATTATTCTCACTTCTGCTTCACCCATTCTGTTTTTAAGGCTCTCTAATGTGTTTCGTTTGATCTATTGAATTCTTCATTTCATTATGATTTCTCATCACTATCACAGTTTCTTGTTCCACTAGTTGTTTCATTTCATTTTGATTCCTCCTTAATATTTCATTTTCATGAGACAGATTTTCTATCTTGTCCATTAAGGCTTTCTGTAGTTCAAGAGTTTGTTTTTGAGAACTTCTTAATGTTCTTATTAATTTTTTGAGATCCACTTCTTTCATTTCTTCTATCTCATCATCTTTATAATTGAGTTGTGGTGTTATCTTAATTTGGGGGCATCATAATGTCTTCCTTGTTCTTGTTACCTTGGTTTTTGCGTTTGTTGTTTGGCAAGTTGGAGATATTTGGTTCTTCACTGTGGTATTTTTTCTTGTTATATTATGGCTCTAGCTTAAGTGGACTGTCTGCCCTTCGATGGAGCCTTAGAGGCTTGAGATGAGTGTGGCCAGAGAGCTCTGTTTGGATCCTCAGGTTTGAGGGTGTGCCAAAGGTTACACTCCCAGGTTAGGCGTGGTAAATCTCTCTTTATTTCAATCTTTTTTTTTATTCAAAAGGGAAGTAATTCCACACAGCTGAATGTAATTGGAGGTAGTTAGCAGGTGAATGATATACCCACGGGAGCCAGAGATCAGAAGCTCTTTCCCAAGGACCACACAGGGAATCTGTGCTGCCCACAGTGTGGGCTCCAATTCTCCTGCAGTCTCCCACTAGGTTGACAATATAGATCATAATCTCCTGTTATTTAACCCCCCCGAGTCAGGTTTTTCTACTAGGCTCAGGGCTGGTGCAGACTTGATGTTGCCCTGTTTATGACGTATGTCCAAAGTGGCACCTGCTCTTTGTCTTGCTCACTTTTGAGAGGTGAGTGGAGAGAGAGAAACTCGTGTCCGTATCAGTCACTTTTTTTTCCTTTCTCTCTTCTAGTTAGCCTGGTGAACTTTTGTCCATGGGGTTTCAAGCCTCATTCCCTCTAGTCTACCTCTTTGCGCTTTCCCGCTGGTGTCTCAGGCTATTGAGGTTCGGCTCACCTCACTTTCCAGCACTGGTGTGTTGATTCTGCCGCTGATGTCCCTAACTTCAGCTCCCACGCTCTCCACACAGTTCCACTGTGAATCACTAGTTCCAGAAGAGTTTCCTCTGCTGTTTCTTCCCCTACTCTTCCTTGAACTTGCAGTATCTCCACTTTTATTGAACTGTCTCTTCCTGGACTATCAGTGTGCTCCCTACCTATTCCACCATCTTGCCATTCTCAGGCTCTCTTTCTCTCAGGTCAACTTTAAGAAAATGAAATATTCCAGGTTGTCAATATTCTTTTCATATGTAAAATTATTCTCAGTTAAAAACACATAGATTCAAATTAAAACTTAGTCTGTTGATAAAAGCATTTTTATTTGTAAAAATATTATTTATTTATTTTAAATATACATTTAGAGAGAAAGCAAAAGAGAGATAGAAGCCAGGGGCCTCAAATTCCACCTGAGTCTCCCAACTGGGTTTCAAAGAGCCAAGAACTTGAACCATTTTCCGCTGCATTAGAAGAGAGCTGAATTGGAATTGGAGCAGCCAGGACCGGAATCAGTACTCATACAGGATGCTGGTATTGCAGCAGGTAGCTTAATCCACCATACCACAGTGCTGAACATCATAAAATTATTTTTTTTAATTTTATTTATTTGAAAGAAAGAGGTGCCAGCATCCCATATGGGAACCAGTTCTAGTCTCAGCTGTTCCTCTTTCCATCCAGCTCCCTGCTGTGGCCTTGGAAAGCAGTGCAAGATGGCCCAAGTCCTTGAGCCCCTGCATCCACATGGGAAACCTGGAAGAAGCACCTGGCTGCAGGCTTTGGATTGAGCAGAGCTCTGGCCATTGCAGCCACTGGGGAGTGAACCAATGGACAGAAAACCTTTTTGTCTGTCTCTCCCTCTCACTCTCTGTAACTCTACCTCACAATTATGTAAATAAAATATCTAAAAAATAAGGTGAGTAACTGCTGCTGTAGCCCATGCATATACCCTAGAGGATTTATCAGAGGAATAAATCTGCAGCCCTCACTGATTTTAAGTCTGGCCTGGAGGGTTAGTGGCAAGTAGGGTGCTCTCATGTGGATCTGTGAAGTTAGGGCCCATTGCTCCCTTCCTCTCACTCTATCAGGGAACCAGTCACAGCTTGCCAGCATGGAACATTGACTGCCTTCTACCTCCAGGAAAGCCACAACTCTCTCATGTACAGGGTATCACACAAGGCTGAACTCTCTGACAGTGTGGGAATCCTATGACTTTGTGATAGAGGGGCAGGGTGTGGATGGGTCCTTGGTCAATCATTGGGTCTGACTCCAGAGGATCAAAGTTCCCTGAGTTATGGGGTGGGTGACCTTGGAGGACTCCAAACTCACACTGAGGAGCACACAGATCCTTTGTGTAGTTCATGTGCTTGAGTGAGTAGGGTATTCAGGTACTGTGGACTAACACTGTGCAGTTGGTTCACCTTGGCAAAGAAGGGTTGAGGAACACATCCTACCCTTGCTGATGACAGACGAGATCTACCATACCCACATGGGTGTCACTATGGATTATTGCATCACACTTGAGAACTGACTGGAACTCTGACCAATCCAGCACAAACCTCTGGATATCGGCTGAAGGAGGAGATACTGAACTAAGCCATAGAGTCATATTTCAAATATAAAAGCCCTCAGATGATAAAACCCAGTATATCCACAAATATCTAAGAGGTAAATGTAGAAATATAAGGAACATGATCAAGGAACTCAAAATGACTCCAGAAAAGTAAGAGAAAGTACTTCAATATTAGTATGTGAAGAAAAAAAAGATTGATGAGATGCCTTAAAAGGAATTCAAAAGTATGATAAGACTACTCAAAAAATGAAAAGCAAATACATTAGTTAAAGAAATTTATATATGGCATGGCTCAGAAACTGCTGGGGAAGACAGAGATAATAATGAAAAATCAAACAAAATTTTAGAAATGAAAAATTCAACATGTCAAATAAAAAGTATAGTGGAAAGCCTTAAAAAGAGCCTCAGTGATACAGAAGAAAAAATATATCAGCCACAATACAAATCTTTGGATTCATGTCAAACAAACAAACAACAAAAAGGAACTTAGAAAAAAAACCAAAAGTAGTATTTCATATTTATGAGCTACTACCAAATGACCTGAATTTCTTAGAAATCCAGGAAGGTGCAAAGACATAATGGATTAGAAACTTATTCAATGAAAAATAGCAGAAAAATTCTCTAATTTGGAGAAAGATGTGGCTATCCATGGCTATCCATGTGCATGAAGTACTCAGGACTTGTGTGTAATAAACATGATCAGAAAAGATCATCACCTTGACACATTTTAGTTAAACACTCACAAGTAAAACATTTAAAAAATCGTAAAATGTACATTAGTTAAACTCTAGATCTATTTTAAAGGATCACCAATTAGACTGACAGCTTATTTATCATCAGAAACCATACAGGCTAGGAAAGAATTACTATGTTTCTAAAGTTCTACTTATGAAATGCATGGAAATAAATTTAAAATAAATAATTTGTCACCACCTTGCCAGTTTTACAAATGACACTCAAGAATGTGCTATTCACAGAAGCACAAGTAAAATAGTAATCATAAAAGAATGTGAATTCATAAAATTTCATAGTAAAAGTACCAAGGAAATCCAAAACAATCAATAGAAATATTTATGGAAAAATTGTAGGACCAACTCATTACTTGTCAATAGCAAGTCTAAATGTAACTGGAATAAACTCTCCAATTAAAAGATGCATACTGGCTGCATGGATTTTAAAAAAAGCCCATCTATTTGAGCCTACAGGAAACATACAAACCACCCACACATAATTGAGGATTAATTTCCAACAATGAGTTCTGGGAATTCAATCTATAGCAGATCCTACTCAGTAGAGTGTGCCTTTTCCATGTCCCTAAGGTTAGCATTACTCTTATTGCCTCTTACCAGGGCTGCTAAACCATTGCCACTGATTTCATTAGTAGCTTACCTCACCTTAAGTATTGAACATTTAGTATCCCTCCCTCATCTCCGCATCTAGTTATCTAGTCTCTGTGGGTTGGAACAACACAGTATTCATATCTTGTGTTCCTTCTCTTCCCTGCATCATCATTATTGATGAGAAGCTGCAGCAAAGTAATTGCTCCTTTTAATGTTATTAAAAATCCTGCCTTGTAAACATTAGAAGCTATCTTATTAATTTCCTTTTCCATGTAACTACTTCCTGAAAAAACTAATGGAGTGTCTGGTAAAGTTGTTAACAGTGATTGCACATGGATTCTTTTCTCAGAACTCTTTAGTTCCTATTCATCCCTATGTTTCATCTGCAATCCCTGCTCTGAAACTCGGTCACGGCTGGATCCATTCAATGACTAGACCACTTCAGTATATAAAGGAAGAGTGCTAACACTGTGATCCAGGAATATGTTTCATAACATCCATGAAATTATTATGCTTCATAACATGCATCAAATTCAAAGCAAAACTGTATATGTCTCTCTGTGTGTGTGTTTGTGTGTGCACAGGTCTTCATCTGGAGACAGGACAGTTAGATTTCATTCAATTCCCCAAGACATTTTATTAGCTTCCTAACAGTTGCAATGGCAACTGACTACACACTTGATGCCTTAAAACAGCAAAATCATGAAATCAACAGGTGCACAGGGCTCTCAGAAGGCCCTAACAAGAGGATTGTCCTTCAGCTGCCCCAGCTTCAGACAGCTGTCAGCATTCTTTCACTCGTGGAAGTGTCACACCAATCTCTGCCTCCATTTGTATGTGGCCTTTCTCTCTGTGTTTCAATATGATTTTCTGTCTCTTATAAACACACTCTCATTGGGATTAGGGACCATTTTAATCTAGTGTGATTCATTTTGATCCTTATCTTAATTACATCTGCACAAATATGCTATTTCCAAATAAAGTCACCTTCTGAGTTTCTTTATAGACATGGATTTAGAAATGGTGTGAATTTCTACCCACTGCAGAGACATGACCCAAAATAGTTATGAATGAAATTAAGTGCAGCATAAAATCCTAAGCAACTATAATGGCAATCCATGGTCCTCATACTCTGTGCCCACCTTACTATTTCTCTGAGCTGTGTATTTTGCTGCCACAGTCCACCCCTCATGCCACGTACTCCTGGGTCCTGATCCACTGTACCAGTCTGCTTCCTACTCACTATGGATTATTCCTACTGGTAGGTTTTTAATCTTCTGCCTCCCTCCCTTGTTATGCATACAACACACAATTCAGACTTTTACCCTCAATATCCTTGTTCCATATTTTGACAACTAGAGAGCTTAGCCAGTCTTATGGGTGACTCTTATTTCCCTCAAATAATTCAGAAATTGAAATCTGCATCCCTAATCCAATCCATATTGTGTTGAAGAATTGACATTCACTGAAACTTCTTTAACTCCTTGAGTGTGCTGTCTCGTGTACTTACCACCTATGTACCTGTTACTATAAGTGTTAGACTTCTAAATGGTAGTTATAGCTATAGTTATATATAGTTATTTAGTGTTATACAACTGAGTAGAAACATGAGCAGTTATTGCTTAAGAGGTATGGTACTATCACCTATGAGGTAGTTTTAACTGAGAGTTAACACAAGGTAAATGATTTTCCAGCATCACAAAGCTGAAGATCAGCAGATCTGCGGTTCAAATCCAGATTCAACCAAGTTAACAGAATGTGCTCTTGACAATGAAGAATCATTTTAGCACATTCAAATAATAGAAAGGAAATCGTGGTTGTAGCAGGATAAAGTGGTAGAAGATGGAATTAAGTAGATGGGTATCTGATTAGTAGGACCTCATGTGCTTGAAAAACTAAATAATTCTGAGCATGATGGGAATACAATTGGGGAATGGAGAAAAACGGGATCATAGAAAACATGCTACATTTTTCAGTTGCAAAAAGTAAATTCACTTTCCATTCATTTAGTTATTCATTTAATAAATGATTATTTTCTGATGGACCTACAATGCACAGAGCACAGTTGTACATAGAACCCTATCATAGGGCTGCCAGTCTTGCAAGCTCTGGGCATCAGTAAGGTGACCAAAATACCTTCCCTCCCCTACTACTATTGTCTGCAAATTTACCTGAATATTTTAGACTGTGAGGTAACTGCATGTGTAATCATCCCTTTCTCAAATTCCAACACCTGTGTTAAGTGCATTACATGTGTATCTCAGTATAAAAGTCCTAAAATGGGTGGTGTGTTGGTTCTCGCCAGTCCTATTTTATGGCAGAATAAAGTGAGGCACAGAGATATTAAGCAATGTGCCTCAGATCTTGAATCTGTTTCTAGCTAAAAAAGTGTCATGCCTAGGAAGCACTGGATGAAGAGTCCTCTGGAACCTGAGGGCCTGAGAGACAGCTGTGGGTCTTTAACAGCTAACTGCAGGATGAGAGTAATTTTTACAGGGCAGGTAAAATGTAAAGCACATGAATGCAAGGTGGCCATGGACAGAGACATAGAGCACTGGAGGGGAAGGACCACAGTGGCCTGAGAGCCATTCTCTGTTCATTGTCAGAGAAACCAGTTTATTTCCCTATCAGAGCAAGAGACCATAAAGCATTTGGGGTGTGATAGGACTGGGCAGGGAGGGGTTGGGGTATGTGAGAATAAAACAGGTGTGCCAGGCTCTCTGGGCACCAACTTCATGGTTTATCTCCACTCTCCCATCCCAGGGCCTTGAGGAAAGTTGCTTAATTCTCTCTCAGTTTCTAAGCAGTGAAATTCGGATCAATGTCATGTCAGTCGGTCACTAAACATTCATAAAAACACACAGGACACACAGGAAAACCTTGGTGCATTGATGGACACAAAAAAAGCTCTAAGGAAACCACCACATGCTCTCATCTTCCCAACTGTGGTGAGAACCAGTGATGTTCAGCATGCTCAAGAATGCATATGGCCTGCCAGATGGCAGTTTGTGAAGGCACCATTGCAACTTTAACAAGAAATGTGTCCTTGACATGAGGAATTCCCCTCTGAAGAACCCATTCTAAGATGCACATTAACTTCCTTGTCAAAGGATGAAGCTATAAATCACTTCTTAATCTGGTGGGGTTTTAGGTGGCTGTGAACCTTCAGAGACTTTCTTTTTCAAATACCCAGACACGATTTAAATGACAGAAGCAGGGTATGAAAGTTGTACACTTAGGATAATCTCAACAACACTGAATGTGTAACCAAACTTACTGACACACATGCTTATATGTGTAAGAAAAAGTGACAAAGAGGTATTAGGACATTAGCAGGTTTTATGGCTGAGGACAATAACCATGAACTTTTAAATCATACTTTTTATCTTTTGATAAATTACCTATAAGGAAAATCAGTTGTTACAGGAAACAAATTGTTAGACACCAACTAAGTAGAAAGCCTCCAGCACAAAGGAGAGTGCAAGAACACTGACTTGGTTTTTATCTGGAGGCCACCTGCGTACAGTGCTTGATCAGATAGAAATCGTGTTGAAAGGCCTGTCATTTTCAGAAATGGTTGTAATTGATCCTGCACCAATTAATGCTTGAAAAATAGCATCAATTACAACAGCTGTCTGCAATCACAGTGAGGGAAGGGGTCATGGTCATTGGATTCCTGCACTAGGACACAAGGCTACATACCCTTTTATGGTCTTCTAGTTGCCTTGGGGTGAACTTGATTCATGCTCCTGCTAAGTATGCAGAGATTCCATTTTGGGATGACACCATCCCTTTCTGCTATTCCTGCTCATTACCATATCATTATTTTGGACTTAAAAGATCGCTTTTTCTCTATTCCTCTCAATCCTAAAGATAAAGAGTGATTCACATTTCCAATGCAACAGTTAAATAATTGTATCTCCTCATCCCAATATCAGTGGGCAGTATTTACCCATGGAATTAAAAATAGTACTACTGTATGCCAGTATTATGTTGATAAGGCTATGCAACCTTTCTTTTGCAGATATCTCCCAGTTTTCACCTTTCATTATATAGATGATACATTACTAGGACATCTAGGTAAGGATTATTTAGACAAAGCATTTTATGACCTTCAGGGCAAGCTGTCTAAACAGGGACTGTACATAACACCAGAAAAATTACAAAGGTAGCAACCTATAAAAGATTTGGGAACAATAATTACTGACACAACCATAAGATCTATAAAACCACATTTAGAGTTAAAGAAAACATCAAAGTTAAATGAGCTACAAAAGGTCCTATGGCATATTAATTAGTGTAGACCACATTTGTCCATTACTACTCTTCAAATGAGTCTTTTGTTGCAATTATTGGAGAGAGAGAGTCCACTTTAATTTGGTAAGAATAGTCACTCCTGAGGCTCAGGAAGCATTTCAATTAATAAATAAAATTTTGGATAAAATGGAACTTCATAGATACAAC
The DNA here is from genome assembly GCF_033115175.1 of Lepus europaeus. Classification (NCBI taxonomy): domain Eukaryota; kingdom Metazoa; phylum Chordata; class Mammalia; order Lagomorpha; family Leporidae; genus Lepus; species Lepus europaeus. Next base: position 29,177,808 of record NC_084851.1, on the reverse strand, counting down.
CCAACAAAGGAAATAAATTACTTGTAGTCCCTACCAAAAAACACCTTTGGGAACAATGAGCCAAAGTCCAGAAGCAATCAGAGTCTACCCATCTCTCTCATGTACCTCCTAACTTCATCACACCATACTTCACTATGATTATGACTCATTAAGTCAGGCAGAAAACAGTGTTGAGCTATTGCTGGGGTAGAGTCCCACACCGTACTACTTTCTTTAAATAAACAAGAAGTAGAATATCTACACGAAAATGATCCCATATGGCAAGCTGCTATACAACATTTTTTGGGAAAAAATAGACTCCCAGTACCCATATTGGAAGCTGCTCACTCTCCTTATCTTCATGACCCATGTTATGTCTCAAATACTGAGTAGACTGATTCCCCATGCCAATATATTATGTACACATGGTACTTGTACAGGAACAGCCACAATGACTTGTTATAAATTAAATAAAAAATTTTTTGTCCATAAAACTTGGCATAATGTTCAGGATTCAGCACAACTTACAAATGACTTCCCAAGTGGTCAATGTCTTACTGACTCTATGTATGTGTCTAAAGTTTTACAATACTTAGAAACTTCCTATATTAAGCCAAAAATACAACACTTGAAACTATTTTTACCTCTCTACAAAATGTAACTCAATCACATAAACCTTTTTATACATCTCCTATATTGGAGTCTTCTTTGGACTTCCTGGACCACTAGCAAACTAAATGAAGCTACAAAAACTTACTGGGATACATATCCAATATTTAGAACAAGAAAAACTCAACCATCAGTTTCTGCATCAACCTGCAACCACACTAAAGCATAGTTCCCATATCTCCCTACTCGGTGATCAAAATTTATTATTGTGGCTGGTGCTGTGGCTCAATAGGCTAATTCTTCACCTGTGGTGCTGGCACGCTGGGTTCTAGTCCTGTTCGGGGCACCAGATTCTGTCCTGATTGCTCTTCTTCCAGGCCACCTCTCTATTGAGACCTGGGAGTACAGTGAAGGATGGCCCATGTCCTTGGGCCCTGCACCCACATGGGAGACCAGGAGAAGCACCTGGTTCCTGGCTTCAGATCAGCATGCTGCACCAGCCACAGCAGCCTTTGGGTGGTGAATCAACAGGAAAGGAAGACCTTTCTCTCTGTCTCTCTCTCTCACTGTCCACTCTGCCTGTCAAAAAAAAATATTATCTTATCTTCCAAACAATGCTCTCCATTTTGCCATTAGGTCAACAAATGTCTCTCTACCCTGGAAAATTAAAAGGCAATGCTGTTTGGCAAATGGATGTTACACATTTTCTGGAATTTGAAAATGAATATATGCCATGTAATGATAGATACTAATTATAATGCCTTAATGGCCTCCACTATGGCAGGTGAAAAAGCCACACACATGTAACAAGTTGTGTTAAGTGTTTCTAAGGCATTCACTGCAGCATGATGGAATAATTCAGTGTATAATCTGTCTACGATTAATCAGTACATGTCTGGATGACTGAGTGTTCAAAAAATGCAAGGGTTCTGCCTGCAATGTTGCTGACCCTACTTGACCATCCCCTCAGCTGCAGTGGTCACTTTGGAAGTTGGGCTGAGTGAAGGGCTTTTCAGCTTAGAGCCAATAAGATCTGTAGCTCTGACCTGGGCATCCTTCAACTCCAGGGCAGGTCCATTTCCAGTGATCCAACTCTTGGCAGAGCTGCCAGGACTCTTCACAAGCTGACTTCTGCTGAAGCCCAGGCTTACCACATTGAATGCCACTGCAGTGGACTGGCCTGTTGGGTCTCCTTGAAGGTAGATCACTGTACAGATCAGCCATTAATAGGCCTGCCACGCATTGCTTCTGATGCCTAGCTTTCTTTTCCTCCTGGTTTGTGTTAAAGCAGACCAGAGGATGCAAGTCAAGGGAGTGCCCAAGTCCCATCTCTAATCTTCGGTGGCCTGAACTACAAGTCTATAGTCACAGGCATGTTCTGTAGTAGTTTTTCTAAGGTAGATAATGCCCATGGGGAAAATTATATTCTCACTTAAAAACTTTATTTCCCTTTGGTCTGAAAGGGAGGTTTTTTCTACTTACTATTTACTTCGCTGATGGCGAAGGAAATCTAGCTATGAGATTATAATTTAAGCTCTTATTTTGGCTATGCTATTACAGAAAGATGTTAGCCATCTCTTTTATAAGGTCTAAAGATTAAATTGTGCATCCTACAGATTCCTTCATAATAGAATTAGTTTCCTACCTTGAGGATAATAGAGAAATGAAAGAACAAGTTGGGCTTAGAATAGAGAAATGAGGGAGCAAGTCCTAGATCGCTTGCTGACAATAACAATATTACATGAATACTTAGCAAACCGTTTCAACCATTAGATAACAATTTAAGAAAACATTTACCAGAAGGTCCAATGCCTTCTATAAATTTTGAGAATCATGTATTTGAAAACACCTCTTAAATATCTAACATGGTGTAATTTATTTAACCAGTAAACTTAAGCACAACCATATAAAATGTTTTAGTTTCTTTCTACCAACAAGTATAAAACATATGATACAGAGATTCAGGTCACACGAATTAAAATGTATCTTTGATTAATTTTAGCAGCTTAAATTATCCCTAGCAAAGGCCATGTCCTGAAATATATGTTGCTTCTTATCAATATATTCAGCCTAACTTATTATGACTATTGTTGGCAAGGTATTCTTTTTAACTTGTCTGTGTACTGTTATTTAATTTACTTTTCATTTCTTTTAGAAATTTAGCTTCCTTAGCAGATAGTTGTAGTGGATTTTTTCTTCAGTATAATAATTGACTTAATTGGAATGTTTACAGCCTTTACAGTTAATGTAATCATCCATAAGGTGTTTCATTGTACTGCATATTTGTTGTTTATTTCTGTTTTTGCTTATAAGTTTTCTTTCTTGATTTAGCTAATTGGGTTTATTTATTCATTGCGGAAACATTTTGTCCTAGCTATTTGCTTATATGCTTTAGTCCTTTATGCTTTTTAAAATATGATTTTCTGTGGATTAATGTAACTGCATTTTCCTTATCAGTCTATTTGTTAGACATTTTTGTTTAGTTATGGGCATGCAAGGATAGAGACGAAAGTGAGAGCTAGAATGAGGGCAAGAGAATGAAAAAGTGAGAATGAGAGAGCGAGAGAGGGAGAGAGAGAGAGAGAGGAGTCTCTCATCAGCTGGCTTTCATCTAAAATACCAAAAATGCTCATTTCTGGGCTAAGTCAAAAGTGGTAACTTTTGGAACTTGGAAACTTCCCAGTTTTAGGAGATGTTTTGTTGTTGGCTTCCTAGTTTTACCTGATTCACACACAGCTTAATATCCATCAATATGGAGATCCTCATGCACATTTCTTCAGTTCTTTCTCTGTGTAGCTTCCTTCTTCCATATCTATGCCTCCCAAATCACACCTGCTTCAGCCTCTGACAACACAAGGTCTACTCAGCCCAGCAGAACCACCTTATTTCCTCACCCTTGGGCTACCTTCTTCCAATATAAAGGGCCCCCCTTTTTCAGGGTCTCTTTGTTTTTCTGCTCATGGATAATGGCCCAATGCTGCTGTTGTCCAGTATATATATATATATATATATATATATATATATATATATATATATATATATACACATTGGTCTCATTTTTCTCTTTTCTTCATGTTTATGGTGGGAAGGTAAATCTACTACCAATTGCTTCAGCAAGTTTCAAAATGAAGCTAGGCAATATTGTTTATTCTTTTATTAAAGTGTAGTACAGCAATACTAACTTTGAATGCAAGGCAGATAAAGCAAAAATCTCCCTTTATTCTCAACTTTTTTTGTTCTTGCATTCTTTTTTGGGTGTAGATTGGTGTATTTAGAAAATTAAATAGATTTAATAATTATAACTATCTCATTAATGGTAAACTTCTTGTCCACCTTCAGTATAAATAGATAAAAATAGAGTCAAAATCATTATCAATGCTTTTCCAATATAATTATTCATGACCATGCATTCTTTATTCATAAGAACATTTTATATCATATAATTAAATTAGTATAACTGAATGGAGGACTTTCTCAAATCTTTGGAGATGAGAATACATTTCTGTTGTTTTTCCACATAAATGATAACTTTGATTTCACATAGCACTCCTGACTAAAAAATTTCCAAATATTTGTGTTCTGGCTCAGATATTCTTTCTTCTGCTTCACCAAGTCTGCTGTTTTGGCTTTCCACTGAATTTTTATTTGATCTATTTAATTCTTATTTTCTAATATTTATTTTGATTTTGATTTCTCTTTAAAATCTTAATTTCATGGAAAATTTTCATTCTTTTGTGGATCTTTTTGATATTTAAATTCTTCATTTCATTAAAAATTTTCTTTCCATAGAAGAATGGCAATGTCATGTCAGTGCATATTCTATGAAAAATTCATACCTTGAGTAGCTAGCCTAGAAATCAGAGACAGAGCACTGCAGCTGTTAGAAAAGGAGTCCACAGACAAGAGAATCAGACAGTAGCAGTGCACTGCACTGACATTCAAGAAGAACAGAAAATGGGCAAGTCCCAAAGGATGCCCTTCCTACAGAGAACATTCAGTAGACCACAACACAAAGAGTTCTCCCAACTGTATCCCCAGCTGTCTAATTCATGTGAACCTGTTCCTTCCTCTTTTAAGTCCAGAACACTGTAACACTATAAGCCATTTTCAGACTTATGTGTAAATAGGATAGCCATATGCAGCTATTTCATTCTGCTTCCTGTGTCATTGCCCAGACTAACAAATTAGGTTAGGCAAAAACAATGATGGTGTTAGTAAAAAACATCTTTAGTAAAAAGCTGAACAAATCTAAAATTTGTTCCCATTTTCTTAAGAAACACAGTCTACAAAAGGTAGCTATCATGATGACTCAGTTTTGGCTGAAGGCAGAATCATTTTTATGTAAATATACTGAATAAACACACAAACAAATATCCCTAACAAAATACTGTCAGCCCAACTTGAATGTTTTCATAACCAGCTCCTGAAAGAAGTTCTGATAATCATGAGATACAAATAACCACTACAATTGGATCATGCGTAGTTACTGGGAACTTTTTGGTCAGGTCTACTTCTGAAGCTGCTATATAGCTGGATTTGGTTACTTTACATTAATTTATACAATAAATGACTTTTATAAGGAAATAATAGATCTAGTATGATGAAATAAAAATAAAAATAACTGAGAAGTACACAGGAAATGTCTTACATATTTTAAAGTTACATATGATGCAAACTTATAAAACAAGAACTCCCTTACCATGGTCTAAACCTTAAATCATTAATGCATGACTTAATTGTCTGCAAGACTAAGAAGTCACTTGTTAATCACTTCAAGGCCTTATGTGGGAGGAACACTCAGAGTATATGGCATAGTCATTATTTTCCTGGTGAGTTAAGTATTTCTTATCTGGTATATGTGGAATGTTGTCTGGAAATGACTTAAGTCATAATTTTTAGAAGAAAAGTATTTGAAATGCTTAAATAATATAAAGTATATCATCTGGTGATTACAAGTGAAACTAGAAACAAATAACTGCAAAAACCTTGGAATATCTGTAACTATATAGAAAGCAAATAACAATCTTTGTTTAAAAATATTTTATTCTTTTCTGAGCTGCAAACCACAGATTCTGGAAAAACAAATATGCAAGGCTTTTCAGATATAATGCTATTATAATAACCTTCTGATATCTTTTGTTATAGAAAATAAAGTTATTGCAAAGTACATATATAAGTAGAGAACCATTTTCTTGTGATGCAGCAGATATATAGAAAGATGCTCAATATCACTAACATACCAGGTAAATGCAAATCAAATATACAATAATATTTCACCTTATTTTATAGTGCCTTTTGTCAAAAGGATAGGAGATGACAAGTGTAGTCAGGGATGTGGATAACTAGGAACCCATCTATACAATTAGTGGAAATGTACATGAGTACAGCCAGTATGAGAACAATATGAAAGTTCCTTAAAAAGTAAAAATAGAATAACCATAGGACTCATCAATTACTCTTCTGCGTGTATATGCAAAGAAATCAGTCAGTCATCACGTGGTAGAAATATCTGTGCTCCCATGATTATTACATCATTTTTACAGTAACTAAGAAATGAAAACAGACTAAGTATCCTTTAATGGATAAAGAAATAGTATTAAGAAAGGAATGGAGAATCAAATATTATATAATGGGATGCTATTGAGAGAAAATTATGTAGCCTTTACAAAAGGAAATTTATCCATTTGCTGCAGAACAGATGAATCTGGAGTATAAACCAGATATAGGAAAAATATTTAAATTGCTTCATGGTCTCCATTATATGTAGAATCTTTAGGATCCAAATGCTGTACATAGAAACAGTGCAGAACATTGGTTACTAGGGTAGGATGGAATGATGTAGGCTAAAGGGTAGAAACTGTTTTTGTTTTTTTTTAAGGGAAAGGGTTTATTGGGGAATACCCAACAGACCAGAGTGAAGGGGCAGTGAAGGAAAAAGAGAAGGAGACTGTAAGAGAGAGAGAGAGAGCGGCACCGGTACACCAGGTGCTAGTCCTAGTCGGGGTGCTGGATTCTGTCCTGATTGATTTGAAAGGCAGTGACAGAAAATTCTCCTATCTTTTAGTTTATTATCCAAATTCCCACAATACCCAGGGCTAGGCCAAATCAAAACAGGAGCCAGGGACTCAATCCAGATTTCCCCTGTGGGGATAGATCTACAACTTCAACCATCACCTGCTGCCTCCAAACATGCATTAGCATGACTCCAGAATTTAGTGCAGAGCCAGGGCTCAAACCCAGACCCTCTAATAAGGGATGTGAGCATCTCATATGGCATCTTAACTGCTCCACCAAATGCCTGGTCTGGGTATGAAGTTTTAATTCTGTAAGGTTAATCCATTTAGAGATCTGGTGAACAGCGTGAGAACTCTAGAAAATTATATTATATTATATTATATTATATTATATTATATTATATTATATTATATTATATTCTCCTAGAAATAAATTCTCAGTGTTCTTACCATATATTTTAAAAATTTAATGTGAGATAAACTTTGATATCATATTTTGTCAACATACCACAAAACATGAATTGCAGTGGCATAAATCCATTTTACTCTGAAATATAATTTGCTTAACTTTAAGAAAGATACATATACATGAGGACCTACATGCACATATATGCACATTCTTCTAAGTTTCTTGAAAAAATCATTAATAGTATTCTTTGAAAATATTACCAAGCTTTTAAGAAAATCATAGAGTTTTAAATTAAATATTTATATTCATTGTGTTATCAAGACTTAAAAATATGTTAAAGTGTTGTACCTCTCTAGTAAATAATAGCACGTTAATTATTATTGGAGATCATATAGAATGAAAACAGATAATTCAGTGTTCCAAAATGAATATAAAAGGATTACATGACTGAGGAATACATTAAATTTTTTATGCTTTTAACTGTTCTCAGATTTTCATGAGGAACAAGTGTTTTTTAATTGTATTTTTTTGACAGGTAGAGTAGACAGTGAGAGAGAGAGAAAAGTCTTCTTTTACCGTTGGTTCACCCCCCCAGTGGCAGCTGTGGCTGATGTGCTGTAGCCAGTGCACCATGCTGATCAGAAGCCAGGAGCCAGGTGCTTCTCTTGGTCTCCCATGTGGGTGCAGGACCCAAGCACTTGGGCCATCCTCCACTGCACTTCCGGGCCACAGCAGAGAGCTGGACTGGAAGAGGAGTGACCAGGACAGAATCTGGTGCCCCGACCAGGAATAGAACCCAGTGTGCCAGCGCTACAGGTGGAGGATTAGCCTATTGAGCTGCAGAGCTGGCCTTAATTGTTATTTTAATTTTAAGTTTTCACACATCATATAACATGTCCAAATCTTGAAGATACTATTCAGTGGTAGCTATAAATAATCCAGAGTTTAGGAAATGAATCAGTTTTCATCTATATTATGAGTGCTTTTGCAGGGCCATAAACAAAACACACTTAAAGGGAGAGGACATATTCTAAATGGAATTATCTCTACAGGCAAATGTCTTGGGAAAAATTGTGAGAAACAGAAAACAGTAATCAGAGAAGGCCTTATAAATGTGCTGACAGTGAAACCCTTCCAACTCTAAGAGGTCTATCATCAATTTATTTGGGTTTCTAAGACTTGGAGTGTTTTTAGTTCTAGTATGATGGAAGCAACACAAGTATCCCTAACTTGATGCAGGCCTATGCAGCAGCTTTGGGCTGCTTTTCTGTTGTATGTACAGATGTGCCTATCTGAGGTTGTGCATATGTGTGTGTGCTCCTATTTTTCTCACATCCCCAAAAAGTTCTTGTTAATTTTATCACCTGCTCTTAGTTGCTCATGAGAAGTAATGTTAACACACCAGCTATTCTGATGACTGGGATCACAGTGTGTCAACCCATCACAGAAACCTGTGGTCACCCTTGATGTCATCCAGGACAGGGCAAGGGACAGCAGTAGTCACTAACAAGGTGTTAGTCCTTGTTGTCTATTTATCACAGACAATTATAAGTTCCAGAGTGTTCTACTGCCAAGTCTTCAGTGTTACCATTATACAACAGCTCATTTCACATTCAATGGCTAACTCAAAGAATGTTGAGAGTATAGCAAATGAAATAAGGGCTCAGAATATTCTAGGGGGCTGGCGCCATGGTGCAATAGGTTAATCCTCAGCCTGTGGTGCTGGCATCCCATATGGGCACTGGTTCTAGTCTTGGCTGCTCATCTTCCAATCCAGCTTTTTTCTATGTCCTGGGAAAGCAGTAGAAAATGGCCCAAGTCTTTGGACCCCTGCACTCACATGAAAGACCGAGAAGAAGCACCTGGTTCTTGGTTTTGGATCAGTGCAGCTCCAGCCCTTGCAGCCATTTGGAGAATGAACCAATGGAAGGAAGACCTTTCTCTCTGTCTCTCCCTCTCACTGTCTGTAACTCTACCTCTCACATAAATTAATAAAATCTTAAAAAAACACAAAATTCCCACTGAAAAATATTAAAAATCAAATATTTATTTATTTATTTATTTTTTTTTTTTATTTTTGACAGGCAGAGTGGACAGTGAGATGGAGAGACAGAGAGAAAGGTCTTCCTTTTGCCGTTGGTTCACCCTCCAATGGCCGCCGCGGTAGCGCGCTGCGGCCGGCGCACCGCACTGTTCCGATGGCAGGAGCCAGGTGCTTCTCCTGGTCTCCCCTGGGGTGCAGAGCCCAAACACTTGGGCCATCCTCCACTGCACTCCCTGGCCACAGCAGAGAGCTGGCCTGGAAGAGGGGCAACCGGGACAGGATCGGTGCCCCGACCGGGACTAGAACCCGGTGTGCCGGCGCCGCAAGGCGGAGGATTAGCCTGTTGAGCCACGGCGCCGGCCCAAATATTTATTTTTTAAACATATATATTTTTCTGAAAGGTAGAGAGACAGATTTTCCCTCTAGTGGTTTATTTCCCAAATGCTCCCAACATCTGAGACTGAATCTAGTATCCAGAGACTCCATCTGAGTCTTCAGTGAGGGTGGCTGGGGGCCAAGTACTTTGGCCATAATTTGCTGCCTTCTTGAGGATATCGGGGAAGGGGGCTAAGTGCCTGTGAGCCTCTCAGACATAGGAAGAATTTCTGGCACAATGAGGTTGCAAATGCTGTGCAAGCAGGCTGCAAGCTGTGGCTGGAAAGCTTGTTTTCTCCTGCTGGCATCTCCCCCATAATAACCTCCTGTTCAGTATGTGTGAGCCTGTAGTTCTAACCACAACTTCAGTCCTCTACCCAGAGCTAGTACAGGAGGGGCCTGAGCCCCCAAGGGGAATCTGGCTGACTTCAGGAGACTCCCACTATCTCCATGGGTGGCCCCAGTTCAATCAACATAGAGTGTATGAATCCCCTGTCCAATGGGCAGCCCTATAGATTGACCCAATTAAAATGCAGTAATGCCATAAAAACCCTGGGCACTTCCTGAAAGCCATTGTCCTGCTCTGGTATTCCATCTGGTCTCCTGTTGGACTAGATGCTTTACTGTTGCTTTGCAAACAAAATAAAGCTTTTGCATCTTATTTGCAAATTGTTTCCCAGGTTTTCATTTCTGTGCTAAGCTGAGGAAAAGCACACAGGGAGCTTGCTCAGTTAACCGCCCTCCCCTCCATGACTCAAAACACTTCCCAGGAACATTAGCCAAAGTGTATCAGAAGTAAAACAACTGGGACTTGAACCAATGCTCTGATGTGGGATACTGGCTTCACAAGCAGTGACTTAATTCATTATATGATAATGTTGGCCTCTAAGAATATTTAAGTAAACTTGTTAAATAAAATTATTTAAATAAAATCCTAGCAGAATTGAATCTTAGAATATCTGACTTTAATAAATCACAGCATATTTATCATCTACCAATTCATTTTAGAAAATGACATATTCAAAACACACACAGAGTCATATATTTCCTGACATTTTCTAAAGCATTTATTTTCAATGCCACCATAAGAAACTATTTATTATAGAGAGAATAAAAATTCCTCATCCAAAATCCAAAATATAGAAATCTGTACAACTTTGCCACAATCTGTACAAATTTACACCAGTTTCTAATTTACCCAATAAAACTAACAAGTTAAGGAAATAGATGGTGATTTGTGGAAAAGACTTTTACATAATTAAGTCCAAGGAGAGTTACAAACCAGACCTCTACTTCCTAAAATTAAGTTGTTTACTCAGACTTAGGAAACTACAAACTAACAAATATACAGATAGCTGGCTGATGCCTGGTATTTTCTCAAGAGCCTTTTTTTTTTTTAAAGCCTGCTGCCATGCAAGATTCTGGTCACTTGCTAATTTCAAGGCCATAAAAACCAGCATACAAGAGCTGACCATTTCCCCGGGTGATGCTTATTGGTCTGTCTTTATGTACATTTATAGATATTTAAGTGCTAGGTAAAAGTCTTGTCATAAAATTTCCAGTACTACCATTTTAAAGACATTTATCTTTCCTATTGAGCTACCAAAGCTAATCATAATTTTCAAGCATTAATAGTGAAAACTTATCTGCAAGATATACTGCAGAGAAAGATTCATTGAAATATTGATTTTCATTAAAGTAACTGATATAAAACTTTAGGTATAATGCCTGTGAGAAACTGAAACACAGGACTTCACTCCCTAGGAAATAAAATGATCATTTACTTGGTCTCAAAGCTACTAAGTCATTGAAAGGGACTGTACAAACCATGGCTTTTGACACTTAAAAATTATTGGCCAGTGCCGTGGCTCAGTAGGCTAATCCTCCGCCTTGCGGCACCGGCACACCGGGTTCTAGTCCCGGTCAGGGCACCGATCCTGTCCTGGTTGCCCCTCCTCGAGGCCAGCTCTCTGCTGTGGCCAGGGAGTGCATTGGAGGATGGCCCAAGTTCTTGGGCCCTGCACCCCATGGGAGACCAGGATAAGCATCTGGCTCCTGCCATCGGAAAAGCATGGTGCGCCGGCCACAGCGCGCTTACCATGGCAGCCATTGGAGGGTGAACCAACGGCAAAAAGGAAGACCTTTCTCTCTGTCTCCCTCTACTGTCCACTCTGCCTGTCAAAAAAAAATTTAAAAAAAATTATTTTACCATTCCATTTTGTGCAAGATCTTCACAGCTGTAACATGTTTTAAGTTCCATAATGCATCATCAAGAAGAACTCACCCAAAGCAAAAATCAAAGTTATCCATGCATTATAAGACATCTTTCCATAGTCTAAATCTTAGTCTGATAGTCTTCATGTTGCAGTTTTTGGAAGTTTTTTTTGTTTGTTTGTTTGTTTGTTTGTTTGTTGTTTTTTTTTTCTGCTTAAGAGAACCCTCCTTTGAGCAGATTCTCCTGTCTATCATTTGCATCTTGGTGCTGTTCTGAGCACTGCTTCCTACTGGCGAGACTTCCTACAGCACTCTGGTGGAGCTGTCCTATCTGACTCTGAAGGACATTTCATGGGGTCAACCCAGAGTGCAAGTTAGTGTTCAAGGAGAAGCCTCAATAGCTCCAGACTGCTCAGTGCAATCAGAGGGTCCAGATTCTGGTTGATGTCCACAGGAATATGATGATAACCTGATCCCTTGCACAGCTTCTCTGGGAGCCAGTGGAGTGTGTAATGCTCTGCCCATGTCTCCTGGAGGCTCTGACTGAAGGTCTGCAGCTATCACTTGCTCGTGAGCCTCTTGGGTGTGGAGGAACATGGAAATGATGGACTCGGTGGTGGCAATCTCACCTATCATGGGGGTGGCCCAGGTGTAAAAGGGATGCATGGGGTTGCACCCAGGTGGCTGGGACTTGCCCTGGGCTCCCTCACAGGTGAGAGAGCTGAGAGGGAGTGAAGCACTGATGGCTACTGCCCTCGCCACTTCTTTGGAGTGAAAAAGTTATTTTCAAGACAAGAGGTGATGGGAGAGAGGAAGAGAGGAGGGATGGCGGCCTGGTTACAGTTCTGGGAGCCCCCCAGCCACCTCTGCCTCTAGCTCTTTAACCTTCAAAACCTCAACAGTGGTGTTTCCAGCTCTGAGCAGGCAGGGCCTGATTTGTATAGTGAAAGACATCTTCAGAGAAGTAGGGAGTATTCCATCTTATTAAAAATAGGCCTGTCTAGTGATACATAATGTTCTTGAGATGGCAAAATCATTTTATGAGATATTTTCATTTTGTGAATATTTGAGCTCCTTTACATTGCAGATATTTCTAAAGGGAAGCAAGCACATTAGTTGTAACTTTTGGATCCTATAAGGGCTTCAAGATGATCATGAAATAAAAACATAAATAAAGGGGTTTCATAAAGTATAGATTTCTGAGTACATTAATAAGTTATAAAAGCATGTCTAGTTGTTGAGAAATCTAAAACATAAACAGTATGTACTTATGGTGTGCCCTGAATGACTTCCATCTGCCCAGCTGAATCACTGAAATATCTCATGGCTGCCAAGTGTTAGAGCTCTCCCAATGCAGAGCTGACATTGGAAAACACTCTAACCACACAGGGTACTGTTTCACAGTTTGCATTTGTCAATAAGAGTTACAAAATAAATAAAATATTTGCATTTATTATTAAAGTAGAAAAGTGATAACTTTATTTCCTGAAATGCTTTTATAAATTACTAATGCAGTATATAAATGTCTGAAATGTAAGTATAGATCAGAGGAGGATCAACCTCAGTTATAAAAAAAAAGAAAATGCTGAAATAACTAGCTTGTACTTTAAAAATAATACTATTTAAAAATACATAAATTACGAGTCTTGGAAAAGTATAATACAATTATGGGATACAGTATGTTACTACATCATGACCAGCATCTATCGTTAAGCTGACAGCATACTTTGCACACATTTGCTATGCATAGTCAGATATTTTTATGTAACTGGGATTATATTAGAGAAACAGATTTTTATCATTGACACAGTGTCAATAAATGGTTTTAGAACTATACATATTAAAAGATGGCTATATGAAAGTCCATCTGGAGATTCCTCAGAAACCTGAATATAACTCTACCATACAACCCAGCCATCCCACTCCTTAGAATTTAACCCAAAGGATATTAAATTGGCAAACAAAAAACCTCCCTGTACCTCAATGTTTATTGCAGCTCAATTCACAATAGCTAAGACATGGAATCAACCTAAATGGTCATCAACAGTAGACTGGATAAAGAAATTATGGTATTGTGATGCCTCCGGCTTTGTTTGTGTTGTACAAGATTGCTTTGGCTATTCGAGGTCTTCTGTGTCCCCATATGAATTTCAGCATCATTTTTTCCAGATCTGAGAAGAATGTCTTCGGTATCTTGATTGGTATTGCATTGAATGTGTAAATTGCTTTTGAGAGAATAGACATTTTGATGCTATTGATTCTTCCAATTCATGAACATGGAAGATTTCTCCATTTTTTGGTATCCTCTTCTATTTCTTTCTTTAAGGTTTTCTACTTTTCATCGTAGAGATTTTTAATGTCCTTGGTTAAGTTTATTCCAAGGTATTTGATTGTTTTTGTAGCTATTGTGAATGGGATTGATCAGTGACAACTGAGCACCAAAGGGGAAACCTGTTAAGTGAAATGGACACTATAAGAAACAATGACCTGATCAGCTCTTGTCCTGACTCTTGATGTACAATGTAATACTTTATCCTTTTTAGTTTTTTGTTGTTGTAGTTGTTGTTGTTGTTCTAGTAGTAGTGGTTGAACTTGTAATTAACACACAATTATTCTTAGGTGTTTAAATTTTAACTGAAAAGTGATCCCTGATAAATTTAAGAGTGGAAAAAGAGAGGGATGAGATGTACAATTTGGGACATGCTCAATTGGACTTGCCCCAAATGGTGGAGTTAGAAATTTGCCAGGGGATTCCAATACAATCCCATCAAGGTGGCATGTACCAATGCCATCTCACTAGTCCAAGTGATCAATTTCAGTTCACAATTGATGGCTCTGATAGGTCTAAGAGTCAAAGGGATCACACAAACAAGACTAATGTATGCTAATACTAGCTGATAGAATCAAAAAGGGAGAGAAAGTTCCAACAAGGGAAGCGGGATACACAGCAGACTCATAGAATGGCAGGTGTCCTAAACAGCACTCTGGCCTCAGAATCAACCCTCAAGGCATTTGGATCTGGTTGAAGAGCCCATGAGAGTATCGTAGGCATGGAAAGCCAAGATACCATGGAAAAGAAAAAAAAGAAGAGACCTAAATGAAGGATCTCTGTGAGTGAGATCTCAGTGGAAAGAATGGGGCCATCAAAGATGGAGGTACCTTTCTCTGAAGGGAGAAGAAAACTTCCACTTTGACTATGACCCTATTGGAATAAGATCAAAGTTGGTGAACTCTTAAGGCTTCCATAGCCTTGGCAACTCATGACTAGAGCCTAGGGAGATTACTGATGCCATGAACAGGAGTGTCGTATTCTTAAGTCAGCAACAGGAGTCACTGTGTGCTTACATCTCATGTGGGATCTGTCCTTAATGTGTTGTCTAATGTGAAATGATGCTATAACTAGTACTGAAACAGTATTTTTACACTTTGTGTTTCTGTGTGATGCAAACTGATGAAATCTTTACTAATTATATACAGAATTGATCTTCTGTATATAAAGAAAATTGAAAATAAAAAAAACCTGGTGTTAAATTGGAAATGGCATAGAAAATTAATTAATTTTTAAAAAATATATTATTTTTGTTATTTTTTCATTTATTAAACTTTTATTTAATGAATATAAATTTCCAAAGTACAGCTTATGGGTTACAATGGCTTCCCTCCTCCCATAACTTCCCTCCCACCTGCAACCCTCCACTTTCCCGCTCGCTCTCCCCTTCCATTCACATCAAGATTCATTTTCAATTCTCTTTATATATAGAAGATCAGTTTAGTATATATTAGGTAAAGATTTCAACAGTTTGAGCCCATATAACAACATGAAATGAAAAAAAAAATACTGTTGGAGTACTAGTTATAGCATTAAATAAGAGTGTACAACACATTAAAGACAGAGATCATATATAATATTTTTAAATTAATTTTCTATGCCATTTCCAATTTAACACCAGGTTTTTTTTTTCATTTCCAAGTATCTTTATATACAGAAGATCGATTCAGTATATAATTAGTAAAGATCACATCAGTTTGTACCCACGCAGAAACACAAAGTGTAAAAATACTGTTTCCCCAATAGTTATAGCATCACTACACATTAGACAACACATTAAGGACAGATCCCACATGGGATGTAAGCACACAGTGACTCCTGTTGCTGACTTAAAAATTTGACACTCCTGTTCATGGCGTCAGTAATCTCCCTAGGCTCTAGTCATGAGTTGCCAAGGCTATGGAAGCCTTTAGAGTTCGCAGACTTTGGTCTTATTCCAATAGGGTCATAGTCAAAGTGGAAGTTCTCTCCTCCCTTCAGAGAAAGGTACCTCCTTCTTTGATGGCCCCATTCTTTCCACTGAGATCTCACTCACAGAGATCTTTCATTTAGGTCTTCTTCCATTTTTTTCTTTTCCATGTTTTCTTGGCTTTCCATGCCTACAATACTCTCATGGGCTCTTCAGCCAGATCCGAATGCCTTGAGGGCTGATTCTGAGGCCAGAGTGTTATTTAGGATATTGCCATTCTATGAGTCTGCTGTGTATCCCGCTTCCCATGTTGGAACTTTCTCTCCCTTTTTGATTCTATCAGTTAGTATTAGCAGACACCTGTCTTGTTTGTGTGATCCCTTTGACTCTTAGACCTATCAGAGCCATCAATTGTGAACTGAAATTGATCACTTGGACTAGTGAGATGGCATTGGTACATGCCACCTTGATGGGATTGTATTGGAATCCCCTGGCACATTTCTAACTCCACCATTTGGGGCAAGTCCGATTGAGCATGTCCCAAATTGTACATCTCATCCCTCTCTTTTTCCACTCTTAAATTTATCAGGGATCACTTTTCAGTTAAAATTTAAACACCTAAGAATAATTGTGTGTTAATTGCAGAGTTCAACCACTACTACTAGAACAACAACTACAACTACAACAACAAAAAACTAAAAAGGATAAAGTATTACATTGTACATCAAGAGTCAGGACAAGAGCTGATCAGGTCATTGTTTCTTATAGTGTCCATTTCACTTAACAGGTTTCCCCTTTGGTGCTCAGTTGTCACCGATCAGGGAAAACAAATGAAATTTGTCTCTTTGGGACTGACTTAATTCACTCAGCATGATGTTTTCCAGATTCCTCCATCTTGTTGCAAATGACCGGGTTTCATTGTTTCTTACTGCTGTATAGTATTCTATGGAGTACATGTCCCATAATTTCTTTATCCAGTCTACTGTTGATGGGCATTTGGGTTGGTTCCAGGTCTTAGCTATTGTGAATTGAGCTGCAATAAACATTAATGTGCTGACAGCTTTTTTGTTTGCCAATTTAATTTCCTTTGGGTTAAATTCCAAGGAGTGGAATGGCTGGGTTGTATGGTAGGGTTATATTCAGGTTTCTGAGGAATCTCCAGACAGACTTCCATAGTGGCTTAACCAGTTTGCATTCCCACCAACAGTGGGTTAGTGTCCCTTTCTCCCTACATCCTCTCCAGCATCTGTTGTTGGTAGATTTCTGAATGTGAGCCATTCTCACTGGGGTGAGGTGAAACCTCATTGTGGTTTTGATTTTCATTTCTCTGATTGCTAGTGATCTTGAACATTTTTTCATGTGTCTGTTGGCCATTTGGATTTCCTCTTTTGAAAAATGTCTCTTGAGGTCCTTGGCCCATCTCTTAAGTGGGTTGTTTAGGAGTAGGGTTACAGCACAGTGGGTTAAGCAGCCACCTGCAAAAAATATATTATGTAGGATCTCTGTCTTTAATATGCTGTACACTGTTATTTAATGCTATAACTAGTACTCCAACTGTATTTTTTTAACTACTTGTTGCTATGTGGGGGCAAACTGTTGAAATCTTTACTTAATATATACTAAACTGATCTGTATATTAAGAGAATTGAAAATGAATCTTGATGTGAATTGAAGGGTAGAGGGAGCAGGAACGGGGAGGGTTGTGGGTGGGAGGGAAATTATGGGAGGGGGGAAGCCATTGTAATCCATAAGCTGTACTTTGGAAATTTATTTTCATTAAATAAAAGTTTTAAAAAAAGGAAAAGAAATCATGGGACATGTACTCTATAGAATACTATACAGCAGTCAAACACAATGAAATCCAGTCTTTTCCAAAAATATGCAGGAATCTAGAAAACATCTTGCTGAGTAAAATAAGCCATTCCCAAAGAGACAAATGGCATATATTCTCCCTGATCAGTGACAACTAACCGAGCCCCAAAAAGGAAACCTGTTGAAGTGAAAAGAACACTATGAAAAACACTGACTTGATCAGCCCTTGTCCTGACTGTTGATGTATAATTTAATACTTTATCCCTTTTAGTATTTTCTTGTTCTACTTAATACTATTGGTTGAACTCTGTAATTAACACACAAGTATTCTTAGGTGTTGAAATTTAACTGAAAAGTGATCTCTGTTAAATTTAAGAGTGGAAAAAGAGAGGGAGGAGATGTACAATTTGGGACATGCTCAATCGGACTTGCCCTAAACGGTAGTGTTAGAAACATACCAGGGTATTCCAATTCAATCCCATCAAGGTGGCATGTACCAATGCCATCTCACTAGTCCAAGTGATCAATTTCAGTTTATAATTGATCATAATGATAGGTCTAAGAGTCAAAGAGATCACATAAACAAGACTAGTATCTGCTAATATCTGATAGAATTAAGAAGGAGATTATGATCCAACATGGGAAGTGGGATACACAGCAGACTCATAGAATGGCAGATGTCCTAAACAACACTCTGTCCTCAGAATCAGCCCTTAAGGCATTTGGATCTGGCTGAAGAGCCCATGAGAGTATTGTAGGCATGGAAAGCCAAGATAACATGGAAAAGAAAAAAAAAAGAAAGACCTAAATGAAAGATCTCTGTGAGTGAGTTCCCAGTGGAAAGAATGAGCCATCAAAGAAGGAGGTACCTTTCTCTGAAGGGAGGAGAGAACTTCCACTTTAACTATGGCCTTGTCTAAATAAGATCAGACTTGGTGAACTCAAAAGGCTTCCATAGCCTTGGCAACTCATGACAAGGCCCTAGGGTGATTACTTACACCATAAACAAGAGTGTCAAATTGTTAAGTCAACAACAAGAGTCACTGTGTACTTACTCCTCATGTAGGATCTCTGTCCTTAATGAGCTGTACATTGTGAAGTAATGCTATAACTAGTACTCAAACTGTATTTTCCACTTTGTGTTTTTGTGTGGTTGCAAATTGTTGAAATCTTTACTTAATTTATACTAAATTTATCTTCTGTATATAAAGATAATTGAAAATAAAAAGATGGCTATAAGATTAGATTTGGTATTATTTGGATAACTAGATCATGCTATTCATGCATCATTATAAATTATAGCAAACATGCAGGAGTTTAAGTGTCAAAAGATTTACAATTATCTACACACATATATTTCCATTTTGTGAAATAATTTTAATTATTTTCAATGTGATTCATTGAAAAATTACACTATGTGTAAGTGAACCAACTATCACTATTTGTCTCTATTGGTATGGCATTCAGAGAACATGCTAAATTATCACATGTTTTTAATCAATATGTAATTCATAAATATTGTGATTCATATTTACTTTGTTTACATTTGTAGGCAAAATAAATAAATTTCCATATTAAAAGTCAAGATTCAATAACCTTTGATAATTTCAAGTATTTATTTTCCAGAGTATATGCAATTAGTTTCCAGTTGTCTGCAAGTATTTTATTATTTCCTTTCCTAACTCTTTTTACATAAAATGCTGGAAGATATGGATTTTTCATAATTCTAAGGGCATCATTCAAATGAGAATTTTGATAAAAATATGGAAAATGCTAGTTAGGTAAAATGTGGATTTGAATCAGATTCTCAGAGTTAAAGTTGAGCCTTAAAGAAAAATACTATATGCTTGATTATTAACACTAGTTAATGTTAGTTAGTGTTGAGGATTTTTTAAGTGGAAATACAACATATGTGCATAACACATGGTAACAATTCATATTGCTAAATATAAATGAGATGCACAAACTATCTTGAGTTAAAAAAATGTATCTGAGATACTTATTCTAATTGATGCCATTATTTAGGCAGGAAGAAAGGTACCATTATAAAAAATCAGATTTCCAGGTAATAGATGAACAACAATTCATGGGAACTATGACAGATCTGAATACTTAGAAGGCATACTTGAGGAGAAAAATAGCAATAAGCTCATTGACTATGTATGAATAACTCAGTGTCATTGAATTCTTCAATCTTTCAGTGATGGGTTGAAAACCCAACTGTTCTCTAACACATAATAACCTCAACCAGAAAAAGTTACAATTCCTTTAATTCTTCTGGAAAAAATGTGATCATCTGGATTATTGTTCCAAGATTTCAGTTGTATCGAGTTCTCGGACTATGTAAGGGCTGCCTAAGTAAGCATCAATGAATAAAATGAACCAGTTGTTCATTGTGGCAGCTTGTCCATGCTTAAAGGGGGCAGCTGCAGACTGCAATTAGGATTCTTAGTTGAACTTTCCTAAATCTGAAGTGTAGGTGACCATACATCTCAAAACACTGCAAAAGTCTAACAGCAGCTGCTTGTTAGCTATGGAGTTCATGTATTTGATCACCAAAGATATAATGACAACTGATTTCAGATATAGGAATTCATATAAATGTTTTTAATGATTTAAGCTTCTGAAATTTTCTGATTTATCACTTAAGAAACACCCCACATAATTTCATGATTAGGTTTCTGTTTCAGGATTTCACCTGCCATATTCCTCCCATTGCCAGTAGCAGAGAGCAGTGTTCTTCACTAAAGTAGCTCCTTGCTATAGATTATATATTTAATTCCTAGTTGTGTGGTGCCTCTTACAAGTTCTCAGAGAAAAGCCATGTCCATTTTGGAAATGGAGGGACTTAAGCAGAGGCTAAAACTATAAAGTATGGAAACATTTATTCTCTTTGTTTATCCTTATATAATCAATGAAAAATTAATCTTATTGAAAATGTTTTTATATATTACCATTTAAAATGCCCACAGAATGCTGGAAGTTGTAGGCACAATACCGTGGGAATATTGCAAAAGTACAGTTCTCATAATTTGGTGGATTCCAAGCTGGCTGAATTGAGAAAAGACATGCTGCTTTAGGCTAGGAGAAAAAAAAATTGCAGGAAAAAATGGAGGTATTGCATCCCTGGGGGAGTTGAAGACAAAACTGCAGTGGAAATTCTGCAGATGCAAGAGTGACACTATGGCATAGTGCAGAAGTTACAGCAATGAGCACAGACAGAATATAGGATCCCACAGCCATGAGCAACAGGACACTGCCAGCTTTGGAGAATGAGGTGAGAGCAGGCTGCATGCAGCAGCCTGTGCCTCTTGTGATATTGCCAGAGGGAGAGCCTGGCAGCCCACACTGTCTTTGAGTCCATGCTGGGATCCTAATAGGAGCAGGGTACTCCTCTAACACAGTGAAGACAATGAACATTTCTTTATCCCTATTCCCCAACAAAGACACCCAGTTGGGGGAAGTTGCCATTTTGACAACAGAAGTGGATGCAGCAGTAATTGTATGTACCTGTGGGCCCAGGATGTTACCAGAGGGAAAAATCCATATTCCTCACAGACTTTGATTCTGGCTAGGGGCTGAACACCCACACAGGATTGTGAGATGCCCCCAGCCTCTCAACATATTACAGGTTCTAATGCTAAAAATGCCAAGGAGGATCACCCATAGGCTCTGGGAACATCTCTATTCTCTCTGTGGATGGGAAATGAAGAATAGTTTTTTTTTTAATGAAATTGATACACCATTGACCCAAATAACTGAAACAAAGAGGGATAAGAAACAAATCAATGAAATCAGAAATGAAAAAGGAGGTGTAACAACAAACACCATAGAAATAAAAATAATAATCAGGAATTATTGTGACGAGTGGTATGCCAGCAAATTGGAAAATCTAGCAGAATTGGATAGATTCCTGTGCACATACAATCTACCAAAATTGAGTCATAAGGACATAGAAAATCTGACAGACTAATAACCAAGATTGAGATTGAGTCATAATATAGACCCTCACAATAAAGAGAAGTCCAGCACCAGTTGGCTTCACTGCTGAATTCTACTAAACATTTAAAGAACTACTTCCAATTCTTCTCAGGCTATTCAAAACATTTGAAAGGGAGGGAATCCTCCCAAACTCCTTCTATGAAGCCACAATTACCTTATTTCCTAAACCAGAAAAAGACATAACAGAGAACTACAGACCTATATTCCTCAAGAACATAGACACAAAAATCCTCAAAAAATACAAACAAATCAAATCCAACAACACATCAGAAAAATGGACCTGGACCAAGTGGAAATAAAGGCTGATATGCAAAGATGGTTCACATTCACAAATCAACAAATGTCATCGACCACATTAACAAACTGAACCAAAAAAAAGATTATCTCAACAGTGGCAGTGAAAGCATTTGGTAAATTCATCATTTCATGAAGAAGACCTTCAGCAAATTGTGTATAGAAGGAACATTCCTCAAGAGAATTAAGGCAGTTTATGACAAACCCACAGCCAGCATCCTACTGAATGGGGAAAAGATGGAAGCACTCCCTCTAAGATCCAGAACCAGACAAGGATGCCCACTCTCATGATTGCTATTCAATATAGTCCTGGAAGTTTTAGCCAATGCCATTAGGATGAAAAAGAAATCAAAGGGATTACAAAATTGGAAGGGAGGAAGTCAAATTATCCCTATTTGCAGATGATATGATTCTAAATATAGGAGAACCAAAAGACTCCACTAAGAGATTATTGGAACTCATTAAAAAGTTTGGGAAAGTGGCAGTATATAAAATTAGCACACAAAAATCAATAGCCTTTGTATACAAAAACAATGCCATGGCTGAGAAAGAAGTCTTAAGATCACTCCCATTCACAGTTCTTACAAAAATATTTACATGCCTTGGAATAAATTTAACCAAGGAGGTGAGAATTCTATGACTGGTAATTTTTTTTTAAATAATGAAAAATAGAAGAAAACACAAAAATTTGAAGCATCTTCCATGTTCATGGATTGGAAAAATCAGTGTCATCAGAATGTACATTATACCAAAAGCAATTTACAGAATCAATGAGATCCCAATCAAAATAGCAAGGACATTTTTATCTGACCCCCCAAAAATGATATTAAAGTTCTATGGAAACACTACAGACCCTGAATAGCTAAAGCAATCTTATACATAAAACCAAAGCTGGAGGCATTATGAAATCAGATTTTGAGACATACTACTGGCAGTTATAATTGAAAAAACCTGGTACTGGCAAAAAAAATATGAGTAGACCAATGGAACAGCATAGAAACACCAGATTAATCCATGCATCTACAACCAACATATTTTTCACAAAAGAGCTAAACCAAATCCCTGGATCAAGGACAGTCTCTTCATCAAATGGTGTTGGTAAAACTGGATCTCCACATGCATAAGAATGAAACTAGTCCCCCACCACCACCTTACACAAAAATCCACTCAAAATGAATCAAATACCTTAATCTATGACTCAATACCATCAAATTATTATAGGAAAAAATTCAGATAAACTTTTCAAGACTTCAGCATAGGCAAAGACTTTAATTTTTATCCCTCAAACCTCCCTGTCTGTGATTATGAGGAATTATTATAATTGAATTGACTATGAATATTAATTATGGTAATAAAATAATGGCTAATAATTTTTGAATCCTTAACAAAGGGCTGATTTTGTTCTAGGGACTTGGCAGGTATACAACCATTAAATTTTCACAATGACCCTGTAAGGCAGAAACTATAACCTTTTTATGTTTTGAAAAAAGAGGGTTGGTGCTGTGGCTCACTTGGTTAATCCTCTGCCTGCAGTGCCAGTATCTCATATGGGTGCCAGGTTCTAGTCCCAGTTGCTCCTCTTCCAGTTCAGCTCTCTGCTGTGTCCCAGGAGGGCAGTGGAGGATGGCCCAATTGCTTGGGCTCCTGCCCCCACATGGGAGACCAGGAGAAGCACCTGGCTCCTGGCTTCAGATTGGCATAGCTCTGGCCATAGCGGCCATTTGGGGGTGAACCAAAGGAAGACTTTTCTCTCTCTCTCTCTCTCACTGTCTATCTCTGTCAAATAAATAACAAAGAAAAAGAAACTGAGGCCTAAGGTGTCTAAGTAGAATGTTGAAGGTCACAAATGCTTTTTTTTAATTCCCCAAAGAAAAAATATTGATCATAATGCATTTGAACATGGGGTTTAGAGGCTTACAGATCTGGCATTATGCCTTATCCTTCTAAGTGCAGCCACAGTCATTTGTCATTTGTTTTCCACAATTGGTGGAGAAGTATAAATTTAAAAAAGAATATAGCTCTTCTTTATCTACTCTGAAAATTTTTTGACTTACTGGAAGTTTAGGTAGTAATTAATGGATAGATACTGACACATGGGTGAGTGGATGAAGACCTTCAGCTTTGCTATCTTCTGCCACCAGATAACACAAAAATGCCTAAACAAGTTGAAATCTCCTTTCTGGGACTCACAAGCATATGCAATAGTAAATAATCACTAGACTTTAATCCTAACCACTTAAGATTACAAGGGGATTCTACACTTTACAAACATGATGGAAAGACAAATTTGATTTCTCATTCTTTTGTCTGTTTCTATGTATTCAGTATAATTTTAAAATTTTCCCTTCATGGCATGCTCAATCGGACTTGCCCCAAATGGTGGAGTTAGAAACGTGCCAGGGGATTCCAATACAATCCCATCAAGGTGTCATGTACAAATGCCATCTCACTAGTCCAAGTGATCAATTTCAGTTCACAATTGAGCACACTGGTAGGTCGAGGAGTCAAAGGGTTCACACAAACAAGACTAGTGTCTGCTAATACTAACTGATAGAATCAAAAAGGGAGAGAAAGATCCAACATGTGAAGTGGGAGACACAGCAGACTTATAGAATGGCAGATGTCCTAAATAACACTCCGGCCTCAGAATCAGCCCTTAAGGCATTCAGATCTGGCTCAAGAGCCCATGAGAGTATTGTAGGCATGGAAAGCCAAGATATTAAGACCTAAATGAAAGATCTCTGTGAGTGAGATCCCAGTGGAAAGAATGGGGCCATCAAAGAAGGAGGTACCTTTCTCTGAAGGGAGGAGAGAACTTCCACTTTGACTATGACCCTCTCAGGATAAGATCAAAGTTGGCAAACCCTAAAGGCTTCCATAGCCTCAGCAACTCATGACTAGAGCCTAGGGAAATCAATGATGCCATAAACAAGAGTGTCAAATTGTTAAATCAAAAACAGGAGTCACTGTGTACTTACATCTCATGTGGGATCTGTCCTTAATGTGTTGTCCAATGCGAAGTAATGCTATAACTAGTACTGAAACAGTATTTTTACACTTTGTGTTTCTGCGTGGGTGCAAACTGATGAAATCTTTATTTAGTATATACAGAATTGATCTTCTGTATATAAAGATAATTGAAAATGAAAAAAAATACTTGGTGTTAAATTGGAAATTCCATAGAAAATTAATCAATTCTTAAAAAAAATATGTAGGAATCTCTGTCCTTAATGTACTGTACATTGTGATTTAATGCTATAACTAGTACTCCAACAGTATTTTTCACTTGGTGTTGCTATGTGAGGGAAAACTGTTGAAATCTTTACTTAATATATACTAAACTGATCTGTATATAAAGAGAATTGAAAATGAAACTTGATGTGCATGGAAAGGAGCGGGAAAGGGGAGGGCTGCAGGTGGGAGGGAAGTTATGGGGGGGAGCCATTGTAATCCATAAGCTATATTTTGGAAATTTATATTCATTAAATAAAAGTTAAAAAAATTTTTCCTTCATTATTCTAAAATATTTTTAAATTCTTTCTAATTTTTATTAATATAAAAAGAACATTTTTTAGATATTTTTTATTTGAAAGACTTACACAGAGAGAGCAGAGGCAGAGAGAGAGAGAGGTCTTCCATCCGAATGTTCACTCCAAAATGGCCGCAATGGCTGGAGCTGTGCTGATCTAAAGCCAGGAGCCAGGAGCTTCTTCCAGGTCTCCCATGTGAGTGCAGGGGCCCAAGGACATGGGCCATCTTCCACTGCTACCCTGGGCCATAGCAGAGAGCTGGATCAGAAGTGGAGCAGCCGGGTCTTCAACTGGCACCCACATGGGATGCTGGCACTTCAGGCCAGGGCATTAACACACTGTGCAACAGCACCAGCCCCAAAAGAACAGATTTAATATATTTCTCTTTTTTTGACAGGCAGAGTTAGACAGTGAGAGAAAGAGACAGAGAGAAAAGTCTTCCTTCCATTGGTTCACCCCCCAAGAGGCCACTACGGCCAGCAAGTTGCAGCTGGCACACTGCACCAATCGGAAGCCAAGAGCCAGGTGCTTCCTCCTGGTCCCCCAGGTGGGCACAGGGCCCAAGGACCTGGGCCATCCTCCATTGCCTTCCTGGCCACAGCAGAGAGCTGGACTGGAAGAGGAACGACCAGGACAGAATCCGACGCCCCAACCGGGACTAGAACTCATATTGCCGGAGCCGTAGGCAGAGATTAACCTAGTGAGCCATGGCGCCAGCCTGATTTAATATATTTCTGAGGCAAAATTCTAGTGAGATAACCGTATTTCACTTCTCCCCTCCCATCAACCAATGTTCCTCCTCCCCTTCTTTTTTCTTTAATCTTTGCAAAAGCTTAATTTTAGTCCATTATATAATCACAGATTTAATGCCCCACTAACAATAATAAGTTAAAGGTATAAAGATCAAGATCACAGTTTCACAGAAGTATAAACAAGGGCTAAAAACATCAAATCACAAGATGTCCATTTCATTCCTACACATCTTTTGTGCTTTATAATGACTACCATGTATCAGAGAAAACATAATATTTGTCTTTGGGATACTAGCTGATTTCATTAAGCATAATTGTTTCCAGTTACATCCATTTCTTTCCAAAAGACAGGATTTCATTAATTTTTAAGACTGGGTAGTATCCAATCATGCATATAAACTAAAAATCTTTTTTGAAGATTTATTTATTTATTTGAAAGTCTGAATTATATAGGGTAAGGGAAAGGCAAAGAGAGAGAGAGAGGAGGGGAGAGAGAGAGAGAGACAGAGAGAGAAGGGTAGGGAGAGAGAGAAATTGTTTCTGCTGTTTCACTCCTCAAATGGCCACAGCAGTCAGGGCTGGGCCAGACTGGAGCCAGGACTTCTTCCAAGTCTCCCACATGAGTTCTGGAGCCCAAAAACACAGACATTTTCCATTATTTTCCCATGTGCATTAGCAAGGATATAGATCTGAAGGGAACATCAAGAACTAGAATGGGTGCCAATATGGATGCCAGCACTGCAGATGCCAGCTTAACCTGCTACAGCATAGCTCTAGCCCCAACATTTTCTTCACTGAGTCATAAATTGATAGACATCTGTGTTGATTCTATATGTTAGCTATCTGTGAATTGATATGCAATGAACATGAGGGTTCTTTCATAGGGTGATTTCATTTCATTTGGGTAATTCCCAGGAGATGCATGA
This sequence comes from Lepus europaeus, assembly GCF_033115175.1. Lineage (NCBI taxonomy): Eukaryota > Metazoa > Chordata > Mammalia > Lagomorpha > Leporidae > Lepus > Lepus europaeus. The sequence goes on along the minus strand of NC_084851.1, from coordinate 29,150,610 downwards.
CCGGGTCATATGGTAAATCTATTTTCAGATTTCTGAGTAATCTACCTATTGTCTTCCATAATGATTGTGCTCATTTACATTATCACCAAGAGTGTATTAAGGTAATGTTTTCCCTAAATCCTCACCTGTGTTTATTATTTCTCTGATTTTTGGATGATTATCATTGTAACTGGGTGAGGAAGTACCTAATGTGGTTTTTATTTAAATTTCCCTGACGGCTACTACTTCTGAGCATTTTTTCATTTGTTACATTTCATCCTTTGAAAAAAATGCCTGTTCATGCCCTTTACCCATTTCTTAACTGTGTTGTTTTGTTTTCTTGTTGTTGAAATTTTGAGCTCTTTATAGATTCTGAATATTAATTATTTATCAGTTTCATAGTTCACAAATATTTTCTCTCATTCTGTTGGTTGCTTCTTCACTGTGTTTTTACTTTTAGGGCAAAGACTTCCCTCCCTTTCAATTGTTGTGAAAGTTTCAGAATTAGAATTAGAATTAGTTCTTCTTTAAAAGTCTTGTGGAAATTAACAGTGAAGCCATCTACCCCTGGGCTTTTCTTTCTTGGGAGGGTCTTTATTACTGATTCAATCTCCATCTTGCTTATAGGCCTATTTAAGTTTTCTGTGTCTTCATAAATCAATTTTGATAGATTGTATGCTTCTAGAAATCTATGTATTTCTAGTAGATTTTCCAATCTTTCCAATAGCTGCTTGCATTAATTCCTGAAGATTCTTTTTATTTCTGTGGTCTCTGTTGTTACATTTCTTTTTTTTAAAGAATTTTTATTTATTTGAAATTCAGAATTACACAGAGAAAGAAGGAGAGGCAGAGAAAGAGCAAGGTCTTCCATCTGCTGGTTCACTCCCCAGTTGGCTGCATTGTCTAGAGTTGTGCTGATCTGAAGCCAGATGCCAGGAGATTCTTATGAGTCTCTCACGCAGATGGAGGGGCCCAAGGTCTTGGGCCACCTTCTACTGCTTTCCTAGGCCACAGCAAAGAGCTGGATCATACGTGGAGCATCTGGGTCTCAAACCAGTGCCTCTATAGAATGCTGGCACTTCAGGTGGTGGATTTACCTGCTGTGCCACACCACTGGTCCCAACAGCTCTTTTTCATCTCTGATTTTGTTCATTTGCGTCTTCTCCCATTTTGTTTAGTTAAACCAAGGATGTATCAATTTTATTTATTTTTCAAAACACTATTTCTTCATTTCATCGATTTTTTGCATTATTACATAGTGACCTTGTCTCTTTTGACAGTTTCTTTCTTTTTTGTTTAAAGATTTATTTATTTATTTGAAAATAAGAGTTACACTGAGAGAGAAGGAGAGGTGGAGAGAGAGGTCTTTCATCTGCTGGTTCACTCCCCATTGGCTGCAATGGCTGGAGCTGCTCCAATCAAAAGCCAGTAGCCAGGAGCTTCTTCTGGGTCTCGCACATCAGTGCAGGAGCCCAAGGACTTGGGCCATCTTCTGCTACTTTCCCAGGACATAACAGAGAGCTGGATCAGAAATGGAGCAGCTGGGACATAAAGCAGCACCCATAAAGATTGCTGGCACTGCAGGCAGTGGCCTTACCCTCTATGCCACAGCACTGGCCCTGATGGTTTCTAAGTCTATTTTCTCTGGCTTAGTGCCTACAAGACTGAGCATGTTACAAGTAGGGCTCTGGCAACTCACTTCTGGCAGACCCTTGGGCTGAGGCCAGACACTATTGCTCCCTTCCACTTCCGACCTGCTGTTGGCTTAGTCTGTGTATGTGTGGTAACACCATGTCTGCTCCACTGTTAGCCATGGTGCCTTGTGCCTGGAAGGCTGCCGCTGCGGTAATTTTCCTTCATGGATTAGGAGATACTGGGCATGGATGGGCAGAAGGCTTTGCAGGTATCACAAGTTCACATACCAAATGTATCAGCCTGCATGCACCCATTATGCCTGTTACATTAAATATAAACTTGGCTATGCCTTCTTGGTTTGATAATATTGGACTTTCACCAGACTCACTGGAGGATGAATCTAGAATTAAACAGGCAGTAGAAAATGTAAACGTTTTGAAAGATCAAGAGGTGACGAGTGACAGTCCTAACAGAATCATTTTGGAAGGATTTCCTCAAGGAGGAGTTTTATTTTTATATACTGCTGTTACCATACAGAAGAAACTGGTGGGTGTCACTGCACTTAGTTGCTGGCTTCCACTTTGGGCTTCATTTCAACATGGTCCTGTCAGTGGTACTAATAGAGATATTTCTATTCTCCAGTGCCATAGAGATTGTGACCCTTTAATTTCACTAATGTTTGGTTCTCTTACTATGCAAAAACTAAACACATTGCTAAATTTGGCCAGTGTAACCTTTAAGGCCTATGAAGGCATGAGGCACAGTTCCTGTCAGCAAAAAAATGGATGCTTAATATTTCTGAAGTATGTTAATTTTTCTGCTGTATTCCAACAGACCAAACAAGATACACAAGGATGTATCTTTATAAATAGGTGCTAATTGGTAATGAAAATAATTTACTACTGGACTATAGAATAATAATGTTGACAATGAAGACATATGTATATCTCTGGATTTAAAAATTTTGAACAGTCATTTCCTGAGTCATTTTGCTTTGCCTTGAAGAATAAGATGTATTGTTTCATTATATAAGTCAGCAAAATCTTATTTATGGCAAGTAATATTCTGTTGCAATATTGTGCTGTAATGTGGGAAAATGTAAAAGTTTTCCACAGTTTCTATCAATGTGAAATAAAACTTAATCCTGAAAAAAAGTCTATTTTATCTGATACTAGGCTAGGAACTCCTGCTCATTTTTTATTTCCATTAGCATAGAATAATTTTCTCCATTCTATCACTTTCAGTCTGTGTGTAGCTTTGTTGGTCTGCAGTGTTTCTTGTATGCAGCATGTATATTGGTCTTTGTTTTTAATCCATTCAGCCAGTCCATCTTTTATTTGGAGAGTTTATTCCACTTACATTCAAGATTGTTATTGGTAGCTGGCACCGTGGCTCACTAGGCTAAACCCTCTGCCTGTGGCACCAGTACCCCGGGTTCTAGTCCTGGTCGGGGTGCTGGTTCTGTCCCGGTTGCTCCTCTTCCAGTCCAGCTCTCTGCTGTGGCCCGGGAAGGCAGTGGAGGATGGTCCAAGTCCTTGGGCCCTGCACCCGCATGTTAAGCACGTGGATCCTGGATTCAGATCGGCACAGCACACCAGCCGTAGCAGCCATTTGGGGTGTGAACCAATGGAAGGAATACCTTTCTGTCTGTCTAACTCTGCCTGTCAAAAAAAAAAATTGTTATTGGTGAGTGATGACTTGTCTTGCCTCCTTTTCCCCACAAATATTCTAGTTTGTTTTGTACTATTACTTTGTACTTTTTTTCCACAAATATTCTATTGGTTGTTTTGTACTACTATTTGTACTATTACTTTGTAATAATACTAGATTTTTGGCGTCATATTTTTTCATGATGCTGTGTTTAGTACATCCTTAATTTTTTTTCAAGATTGTTTATTTTGGAAAGTCTTTATTAACTTTTCTTTATAAATTAGAGCTAGCTGGATGCAGTATTCTAGCCCAACAGCTTTGTTTTTCTTTAAGGACTTGGACTATGTCTCTCTGTTGTATCCTCTTTTGTGAGGTTTTTGATGAGAAATCTGCTGTCAATCTAGAGCTCTTTTAAACATAATCTTGCATTTCTGTCTTGTACTTTTTAGCATCTTTTCTTTGTGCTTTACATTTGAAAGTTTTAATATTCTGTAGTGTGATGAAGACCTTCTCTGATCATGTCTCTCTGGGATTCTATGTGCTTCTTGTACTTGGATGTCCATATCTTTGTCCAAATTTCTGAAATTTTCTTCGATAATTTCACTGAGTAAGTTTTCTAAATTACTCTGTTTTTCCACTCCTTCAGGAATGTCTAAGACATGTCTAGTTTGTCCTTGATGGTGTCTAATAGACTAAACACTGTTTTCATTTTTCTGATTTTTTTCTTTTTTTGTCAGACTGTGATATTTCAAAACCTTTGTCTTTTGGCTTTGATATTCTTTCTTTGGCACCATTGAGAATGGTGTTCATGTTTTTCACTGTAATTTTTATTTGACATATTGAGTTCTTAATTTCTTAATATTTCAATTTGGCTGTTCTTTAATATTTCTAATTCTTGGCTGAATTTCTCATTCATGGCATGCATCAATTTCTTTAACTCATGTAATTGCTTCTCTGTATTTTTCAATAATCTTACAATAAGTCTTTTGAATTCCTTTTCAGGCATTTTGTCAAGATCCTCATCTTCACAGTCCAATATTGAAGTATTATTGTGTTCTTTTTGGTGTTTCATATTGTCTTCTTTGTTAATATATCTCATATTTATGATTTTTACATATCTAGAGAAGCACTTGTGGATATCTCATTTGAAGTCTTTGTTATTGAGAATGTGTCCCTAGGTATAGGGAGATGCCTGCACTTTCAGTGAATATCTAGAGGTGTGTGCTGAGTGGGACCAGGGAGCTCTGATCAGCATTTGTGTGTGAGTCAAAGTCCAGGGTAACACAGTGAATATCTAGAGGTATGTGCTGAGTGGGACCAGGGAGCTCTGATCAGCATTTGTGTGTGAGTCAAAGTCCAGGGTAACACAGTGAATATCTAGAGGTGTGTGCTGAGTGGGACCAGGGAGCTCTGGCCAGCATTTCTGTGTGAGTCAAAGTCCAGGGTAACACCCACAATATGTGTGGTAGCTCTCCTCTGTATCCAGCAGAAGAGAGTGGATGATCCCCTTGTTTGTTGTGGTCACTGCCCCCACAATTCTCTGTGCAAGATAAACTTCTCTGTGCCTGAACCCTGCCCCCAACTCACTCAAGTACATGAACTGCACAAAATATCTGTCCACTTTGTAATCTGAACATGGAGTCCTTCTGGCTTATAGCATAAGCCCCCCATTCCCAGTCACAGGGTGCAGGGTTCCTGCAGTCACAGACTGTAAGGCATCCACTCTCTGCCCTTGGAGCTGCTCTATCCAGAGAACTACTCTGTCCCTGACCTTGGGATAGGGCTGGAAAGCAACATGCTTTCCATTCCCTGAGCTAAATGGGTGCCCTGCCCCCACCAGCTCCTCTTCCAGGACTCAAAGTCAGTGGAGATCATAGATTTCTCACTGTGATAAAAAAAACAGACATGCATTGGCTCTGGCAGCCTCTACTCCCATTACTATGTCACTTTCCCCTCTGGTGGAGGAAGGAGCAATGCGCCCTCCATTCACAAAGTTAAGTAGACACTCTGCCCCTGGACAACTTACCTCACTGGAGTGAGAGTCAGCAGGGACCACAAGTCTCTTCTCCAGACAACATCACCAGTGGAGCACAGGCTTGTACAGAAACTGCTCAACTCACTCTGGGAAGATGGCCTCCCTGCCAGCTGAGGACTGCAGGAGCTGCAGCCATAGGAGTAGCTGGTGGTGTCCCCTGAGCTTCTGTGTGTCTGTGCAATCTTTGCTGCTCCACAGAGTGTCTCTTCTTACTTTATGGATTTTATTTCTATTTCTTACTTTACTGCATTGGCTGGGACTTTCAGTAACATGTTGAAAATTGGTTGTGAAGACACATGCTTATTTTATTCCTCATTTTAGTGGAAAAACTTGGAGCTTTCCATCATTACCTATAATGTGAGGTGAGAGGTCTGTGTAGATGTATTGTATTAACTTGGAGGACATCCTGGGCTGGAGGCTCTTACTTAATCTTTCATCCATTTGTTTCATCACTCAAGTGCTAGACTTTGTCAAGATTTTCTGTATTCATCAAATTGATATTTTTTTTCTTTTTTTCCATTGATTTGGGAAATTAAATCGCCACCAGTTTGACCAGCCTTAAATATCTGGAACTAATTCCATATGTTTATCAAACATCATGCTTATAATACCTTATTGAATTTTATGAAAAATTTTAAAATATGTGCATCTATGTATATGAGAGATACTGGCCTAGAAATTACTTTCCTGTACCATGTCTATATAGTTTGGATACAGGAGCATTTCTTCAAGTTCTATCTTCCAGAAAAATTCACAAATAATTACAGCAATTATTTCTTAGATGTTACATAGAATTTCTCAGCAAACCCATCAGAGCCTGCTGCTTTCTCTTTTAGGAGATTGTTACTGAATTAATTTATCTTTAAATAAATCATTTATATTTATTTTTTTATCTATTTATTTGGAAATCAGAGAAAGAGGTCTCTTCTTTTGCTGTTCAATTCACCAAGTGACCACAACAGCTGAAACTCAGCAAACCTGCAGTTTGAAGACATAAACACAACCCAGGTCTCCCCATATTAGTATAATCAAGATCTTTGATGTGAGTGAGAGAGACACAAAAATTTTAGACATTGGCTTTTACCTACCAGTGTGCATGTCAATAGAAAGTCTGAATTGGGAGTGGAGCTATTACTTTAACCAAGGTAGTCCACTGTTGGTTGCAGGCATATCAAGCAGCAACTGCTGTGAAAACATCTTTTAACTGAATTTCTTTAATAGATATAGAAACTTTTAGGATATTTATTTCTTCTGATGTGAGTTGAGGCAGATTGTGTCTTTATTTTAGCTAGTCCATTTCTTCTGGATTAAAACACCAATATTTTTGCAAGGGCAATTTGAAAGCCATGAATTCAGCATTTCAGCATTTTGTATGCTTTCAGTGAGATGATTGGTCAATCCTATTCTATTATTACACCAGGCAAAAGTTTTATTTGACTCCTCTATTCGTATTTGTTCTAATAGGTAACCTAATTACTGGCTTGTTACCTTGAACTTGTTTAGTCTTGGTTTTCAGCTTTTCTAGAGTAGGCATGAATATATGTCAAGTTTTCCATAAGCACTGTTAACTTTGAAGGTCTTGACCACCAACATTTTATTTCCCTTAACATCAAACCAGGGCTATTTAACATACTTTTTTGTAGAGTGGTCTAAAATAAGCATTACTTCAGTGTGTGGTTCTTACTTAAAAAGTACAGCCTTTAGGTATTTCACTTACATGCTTGTGATGTTAATAATATGTCAAGAAGGTCTTACTTGGGTTGGAACTTAGATACCCTCCAAACCAAATAATCTGAAGTGTATTTTTATACTTCCATCCCAGGATCAGTTACTCTGGTGAACCTCATGTAGTTTCACTCCATCAATGCTAAGTCTATCTCATGCTCAAGGACTTGTGGGGACTTTACATATTCAGTTCTCAAGGTTTCATCTGTTCAGTTACATTCATTCCAGTTTCTTCTTTGGAAAGTTCTTGCTGTCCTCAGATTCGGTAACTACTGCAGCTCAATAGCAACAGGTATTGACTGGAATCCAGTTCATTGTATTGTTGAAAAGTCATTTTTCCCAGCAAGAACCAATATAACTGTAGTGACTGCTTGTCAAATTTTCTTTTCTTGGTGATCTCAATGTTCTATTTCCTGTTGTTTGCCTGACATCTTCTCATAAACTTTCCTCAATGCTTTTATTTGTGTTTTTTAGTGCCAAGAGATTTTAACCGGGTATTGAAAGTAAAATCACCTGATTTCATTTCTACACTCATGTTTTTGGTCCACTGAGAATATTTCCTGATTTTTTACATGAGAAAAAAGCATTTTAGTAACTAATTTTGATACAATGTTAAATTTTGAAAGTCTGTCACATTTTCAGATAAAATGAAATGCAGAATAACAGAGAGAAGGGAGAGGTGAAGAGATTTTGCTTCTACTGGCTCACTGCCCAAATAGCCACAATATACATGTGTGGGCCAGGCTGAAGCAAGGAGCCAGAAACTACATCCTGATCTCCTACATGGGTGGCAGGGGCAAAGTACATGGGACATCTTCCACTGCCTTCCCAGGCATAATAGAAAGACACTATATTGGAAGCAGAACAATCAGAACTTGAAGAGGCATTCCAGTGCAGGATACTGCTGCCACAAACAGGGGCTTAACCTGCTGTGGCACAATGCCAGACCTTCTTTTAAAATTAAGATTCAGTTATGTGGAAGCCAAAGTAAGAGAGAGCAAGCTGTTATCAGCTATCATCTATCACTTTTATTAGTTTTTTCTTAAATAGTTGCTTATCACAGAATAATATATTAAAAATATATGACACCAATGAAAGAGCCAGTGTGTTCCCACTGTCTGGTTTCTGATTGCTGCTGATGTGATGCCCTTTTTCAAACTTAAGAGGAAAGA